>NC_135655.1:133506519-135906519 GCF_964188315.1 Podarcis muralis
TGAGGAGGGCAAGACTTTGAGCATCGCCAAGGTGTGTACATTTTGAAAGCAATGACTGATTTTCATTCATTGTCATAAATCAAGATTGCTCTCCCATATGTCTGCTTTGCTCAGCGGACTTGCTCTCTGCCTTTGGTGTGGTCTGGGTTTATTTGCAAGTTGGGGGTGGCAAAGAGATGAATTTTGCAATACAGTTTTCCTGCCACGAAACCAAAAATGCATACACTAAGGCAAAAGCATGGGATGCAGGTGGTGCTGTGGGTTAAACCACAGAGCCTAGGGCTTGCCGATCAGAAGGTCGGCGATTTGAATCCCCTCGACGGGGTGAGCTCCTATTGCTCGGCCCCTGCTCCTGCCAATCTAGCAGTTCGAAAACACGAAGTGCAAGTAGATAAATAGGAACCTCTCCGATGGGAAGGTAAACGGCGTTTCCATGCGCTGCTCTGGTTCGCCATAAGCGGCTTAGTCCTGCTGGCCACATGACCTGGAAGCTGTACGCCGGCTCCCTCGGCCAATAAAGCGAGATGAGCGCTGCAACCCAAGAGTCGGTCACGACTGGACCTAATGGTCAGGGGTCCCTTTACCTTTACCTTTTATTTTAGCTAATAGAATAAGGACCCCCTTCATCATGCCATCAACAAGCAAGCAGATCAAGTTAGGTTATTTTGTTTGGATGTGTGCCGGAAAAGTGAATCAACCAGATGACAGCGCACAACGAAGAATGGCTTGTTTAGTTTGCATGGAATCACTTGAGAACCTAATCATAAGAGGCTGGTTTGATTTTGAGCCAAGCCTGTCACTAGCAACCCTTTCTCCATAAATTCCCATAGAGAGTTGCCAGGGCAGACAGAGGGAAGAGCTCTTCTTCTCCTTAGGCTTTCACTTTTGTAGGGTCCCCTATATTCCAACTTCTAAACAATACTTAACTGAAATGGGAAGCTTGCTTGATTTTGGTGAAACTGAGAAGAACTGCATGGCTTTCAGCAATCCTCTTGTTCTTGCCATCTGTCATACAATACATGAACAGTCAATACTAGCAATGATGACAATAGGATGTTTGTTTCCCATGCCATAATTAGGCCCGTGTATCTTAAGAGAGTACGTTTTGTTTGTCTAAAAGCTCACAAGGAGCCATTGTAATTGCTGGCAGCAAATCAGTATGGGCACCGAACTGGCCAGGCTAGAAAGTGAAGAGGAAGCAGAAACAAAGTAGGAATCTGCCAAATCTCTAAATGTGCAGGCTTTCTTAGGCGAGATAGATATTTTTGTTAGTGCTATAAGGCCTGAGCAAGGTTCTAGTCTTCAGATGGGCTCAGTTGCTCAAGCAATAGGTGAGTTGCTGCAGGAACAAACTGCATTTACTGCTGATGATACCAATAGCTAAAGAAGAAACCATCAGGTTGAAAATGTACAGAACCTCCAAATCGTAGTTCAATATCTGTACATAAAAAGCCATTTTCCTGGGTTCCCACAGTTTTCATATGGTCAACCTAACGATGCTGGTATGTGTACATGAATAATATGAACATGTTTCCATTGTTTGGATCTCTGTAAGGTATTTGACATACTGTACTGTTGTTGGAAATGAAAGTGAGAAATACACTTGACACAGGCCCTACTCGGGTGGTTGTATTATTCACAAATGCATCCTTGCAGAATGGGATTGCATCATATTTTGAGACTGTCAGGAGACCCTGCAGCTTGGTAGAATTAGATTGGAATAATCACTTACCATTTCAAAGGCTTTATTCATGTAAGAACTTCTTACAGGATGAGTGGAGATGAGAGAGAAAAACAGCAAGGTCTCAACAAGTTGGAGGAGAACAAACAAAATGGCTCAGCTTTTAGATGTGGTGTTAACTTAGACATAAAAGGTAAAGGGTAAAGGGACCCCTGACCATTAGATCCAGTCATTGCCGACTCTGGGGTTGTGGTGCTCATTTCGCTTTATTGGGCGAGGGAGCCGGCTTACAGCTTCCGGGTCATGTGGCCAGCATGGCGAACCAGAGCAGCACACGGAAACGCTGTTTACCTTCCCGCCAGAGTGGTACCTATTTATCTACTTGCACTTTGACGTGCTTTCAAACTGCTTGGTTGGCAGGAGCAGGGACCGAGCGACGGGAGCTCGTCCCATCGCGGGGATTCGAACCGCCGACCTTGTGATTGGCAAGTCCTAGGCTCTGTGGTTTAACCCACAGCGCCACCCACGTCCCACTAACTTAGACATAAAAAGGTAAAAAAAGGTAAAGGTACCCCTGCCTGTACGGGCCAGTCTTGACAGACTCTAGGGTTGTGCGCCCATCTCACTCTATAGGCCGGGGGCCAGCGCTGTCCGCAGACACTTCCGGGTCACGTGGCCAGCGTGACAAGCTGCATCTGGCGAGCCAGCGCAGCACACGGAACGCCATTTACCTTCCCGCTAGTAAGCGGTCCCTATTTATCTATTTGCACCCGGGGATGCTTTCGAACTGCTAGGTTGGCAGGCGCTGGGACCGAATGACGGGAGCGCACCCCGCCGCGGGGATTCGAACCACCAACCTTTCGATCGGCAAGTCCTAGGTGCTGAGGCTTTAACCCACAGCGCCACCCGCGTCCCAACTTAGACATAGAGGCTTACAAACAAGTGCTGGCTAGATTGCTAGATAAAACAGTGCTCCTTCAAACTCTAGATAAGGAAATACAATTGCTTTCTTCCAACAGGGAAAACACAGGACAACACATGAAAGGGGAATCAGATGTGGATTCTAGCATCTGGAATCCCTCATTGTAATCTAAAATTCTGCAATATGTTTAAAAATAAGTGCAGATCGTCAGTTATGGAAGATATGATGGTAACATAACAGTTTGTTTGCCAGGCTGAATTACTGTGTTGAAGCTGGCAGAAGTTTGGAAAATTCATGGGAAAGCTGAATACTGTTGCTAGGTGTTGTCATCCCCAAAGCTCCTCAAGTTTTTGTTGGTTTTTTCCGCTTCCCTACCAATTAAGAACTCCAGGCAGTTGGTTGCTTGGCAACATGTTGCTTGTCTGGGCAGCATAAGTCATAGTGCCAGGAAAGAATTTATTAATGCAAGCAAAATTTCAGCAACTAAAAAATTACCTATTTTGGTTTTCAGATTCAGGGACTACAAGTTACTGGTTTTGTTTCTACTCCTCTCTGTATCACCGTGGTTCACATAAGTAGCCTATAGTATTATCTCTTAAAGGTGTGAAATCTTTATTAAGTGGCCATCTTGCTTCTCTGGACCTGAATTAGAATGGCACATATCAACCTGATTAACTAATTTGGTATATTGGATGTCTGAAATGCAAATGCCTCTCCCACATAGCTGGGAGGACTTGGTTCATGGTATGAAGTTTGCAGGCTTCACAGAGGCTTATGGATCCATAGTCCATTCAGGGCATCCTATTATGCCCATTGGGGGTTGGAGCAGGGAGGGTTTGATTTGTGGAAGATGCAAAAATGTCTGGTGACTCCAGATCATGCCATGTGTTGGTGGAGAGGTTGCAAGGAGAGTCTACTGCTGCCAGGATTCTTTCTCAACTGATCATGGTCTCATTTTGAACCTTGGTGACTTGCTTGCTTGGGTTCAATCCTCTCCGCTAAAATCTGAATGAATAGTTTGTTAATGGGATCCAGGAGCCTCCCTTCTTGTCACTAATTGGGAGGGAAATATGTTTGTTTGTTTGTTAACTTGCTTGCTTGCTTGTTTATTAAATCTGTATACTGCCCTTCATCTGTAGATCTCAGGGTGGTTCACAAAATACATAATAAAAACAATTACAAAAATAATACGAAAACCTCTTCATCCCCTCCCGCAAACACATATAAAAGAACTTAGGATGTTAGTCAGCCCAGTTCCTGGTTGAAAAGAAATGTTTTCACCTAGTGCCTAAAGGTGTATAATGAAGGGGTCAGGCGAACCTCCCTGTGGGAAAACATTCCACAGATGGGGAGCCACTTCAGAAAAGACCTGTTCTCATGTTGCCACCCTCCAGAGCTCTTGTGGAGGAGGCACATGAAGAAGGGCCTCAGAGGACGATCACAAGGTCCAGATCAGTTCATATGGGAATTGGAGGTCCTTGGTGTATTGCGGTCCTGAGCCATTTAGGCCTTACAGGTCAAAACCAGCAACTGTAACTTGAGCATCTTGGTCATGCTCAAGTTACAGTTTTCTCCAGTACTGGCCAGGTTTCTGAGATAAATCACATATTGGAGTTGATTTGGACATCCTGTTTCAAGACAACACAGGGGAAATACTGATGGGCAGCTTACCATAGGATAGTTTTCTACCATGCTGTTTCTTGGTAATCTGTAATTACTACATATGTTGCATAATCTCTCTGCCTTTTTGCCATGAATTTCAGACGTCATTAATTCTAAGAGTTATTTATGTTCTGTAACAATTTAAAATACTTTGGATTTTTGAGGCATTTTCAGAACAACTTTTAAAAACCTAGATGCTTTTTCAAAGCTATATTTTAAGAAGACCCCACCCCTTCCCTGAACAGGAAAATGTTTCACTAAAAACATTGTACATGTCTTTGGAAACCAATGCAAACAACTATATAATCAGAATGATGGCATAGCAAGAACATAATAAGCCATCTACTCAATAAGCCCAGAACTAGAAAATAGTGGCAAAGTGTAGCAATAGGTAGAACATTTTCCAAGCCACAGTAATGGCAAATCTCAGGGAGGATGGGGAAACCTTTCTAAGGAAGCGGGACGTAATCTGTCATAGTTGGATTTTTCCATAGCACTTTTAGCAGCATTTAAGAAATGAGTCAGCTTATCCTGTGTGGTGGTTGTATTTGCCCTTAGAAACAAGGGCTTCTAATTTTCCAGAGCCGCTTCCCCTCACTTCAGCCTCTGATTAATCTCCTTTTTGTGCTAGGGATTGGTGAATTGTCAATGTATTTGCCACTTAATGTGACATTGAAGTTAACTTTTTAAATTAAAAGTTAAACTTTTAATATATTGAAGTGTAATTTTATCAAGATGCTTGGGGGAAAGAGGTAGAAATAACTTCTGTGAATGATCAAGACTGGCTTAGCATTCAAAACAAAATATCTGTTTTATGAACGCTTGATTTTGCATGTAAGCAGATAACGCCCATTAAAATTGAAGCAGGCGTTCCAAATAGTTAATAATTACAATGGTGTGCTAAAAGGCTTTCAGTGGAAACATGTAGCATATTTATATGTGGTCTATTTTTGACACATGGATGCTGAGTGAGTTGAATCAGTGCATTTATTTATAGATGTAGTTGCTGAAGGAAACCTGTTTTTCAAGTCAGCCTTTTCTTGCATATTACTTAGGCACTTTATGTAAGGGAAAGGTGAAACTAGCTTTGTAGTTGTGAATTCCCCAGTTATGTACAAAGGAATAATATCTTGTCAAATGCCTCATAGACAAAACTCATATATAACCATAATGTTTCATCAGAAAGAAAAACCCAACAGCA
Organism: Podarcis muralis; assembly: GCF_964188315.1. NCBI lineage: Eukaryota > Metazoa > Chordata > Lepidosauria > Squamata > Lacertidae > Podarcis > Podarcis muralis. The sequence goes on from NC_135655.1 coordinate 133,511,986, forward strand.
ACAGTATTGTTTTATTAGGACCAACTAAATTGTCTCTACATGATAAGCAAGATTTTGAGTTCACAAAACAAAACATCTTTTGGCTATTTTTACAAGATGAAGGTAGGGGGTGGTTACTATTCTCTTATCTGTAATTAAAGTGCAAAACCTATACTGGCTAGCTAGAGCATGTATTTGAGTTTCCAAATGGTTCTCCTTTGCTCTCTATTTTGTATTTGCATTTACAAGTGACTCGTGTCTAAAGGCCAATCATTGCATCTTTTAGAAATGCCCTTATGTTACTGATGATATGGCGTACTTTGATGCAAACCTCGGAGCTGTAATAGTCAATGTGTGGTGTCCTCCAGATGATGCTGGACTCCAGCTCCCGTCATGCCTGATCTGGAGAGCACCACCTTGGCTATCCCTGCCTTGGAGCAGGCTAAAGGTATTCTATTGGATGACAGTACAAGCAGGTATTGAATACTACCAGTGACTAAGGGTGAGCATTTTGCATGAAAGCTTGTTGTCTGCCTACATGTACTTCCCCTCCAGCTAAGGCATGTTCTGCAAGTTTAAACTATGTGGAAATATAGCTTTATTCTTTGTTTTCTTTATGGTAGGCTGAAGCGAGGCTTGCAGCAAAGCGTGCAGCACGAGCTGAAGCACGAGAAATCCGAATGAAGGAACTGGAGAGGCAGCAAAAGGAGGTATGTGAAAGAGATTGAGTTGTCTTTCTCTGCAGCCCCAAAATTACTTCTTGATCTTTTGAATGAAATGCAGAAACGGTCCTTTGGGAGCCACAGTTGGTGGTGATGGTAATAAATTTGTTTAATGAATGGAAAATAGATTACATGTGTGTTAATGGTTCTTCTTGAATATTATTTACTTCTTTTGTGTAGCCAAAGCCCTTACACAAAAGATAAAATACATTACTCAGTTCTTCTTGTAATAATGTAAAATAGAAGAGCCACGATTTTTTCTTTTGAACTATACAGAATTTCCTGTTCCTTAAGATGTGGGGGGGGGGGGGGCTTGGAAAGCACCTTCTTTGGTCTGAGTATTGCTTCCTTCTCACACATCACTCAACTGAAATGAAATAAAAGTCGCATTTGCAACCTCGAAGTAGTATGGTTCTAGCTCTTTCTGCTTGACAGCTGGAGAGCTATTACTACTTTTGTGTGTTCGATGAATTCAGAATCAATTTGTGTATGCTTGCTTGGGAAATAAAGGCAAGAGGAGCATCTGTTGGGCTCATGCACAGAATTGGCACACCCTTCTAGGTCAATGCTGGCAGTGGCCACAATAGTCCTCTCCATAGTTTGTATTTAGTCAATGGGTAATATTTTGAAAGCATGCTCTTTTAAGACTACCGTCTCAGATAGTAATAGTAAATGGCCTAAACAGCCTTTCCTCTACAGCAGTTGCTTCTGTCTGAGTGGAATTCTCCTTTGTAAACTCCACCAGAAGGTTTACACGTCTGTCAAGGGTATTTATATCCACCTGCTGTGCTAGTTCTGAGTAACAGGATTTCCTAAACAGCAGTAGAACAAACTCATAGTCCCTGGCAGCAGTATTCATCCTACTTGTGCTTTCTAAGTGACCTGTGTCCTCCTTCCTAAGGGACCTAAGTGAGCAGTTACTGAAAGTGCTGCTGTCTCTAGAGGTCCATCTAGATTCCACACACCCTTTGGAGTCCTCTCCTGAAATCTTGTGTTTGCTTTTGTCAATTCCTAACTGCATCCTGACCAGTATATGGGACTACTCTTGCCTCTCTGTGGGTGTTGGTAAAACATCCAGTCATGTGTTGAGAACTTAGATGGATTAACACTAAAACTATATCTTCTTCCAAGTGGATGTAGTTCTTGCAACGAGTGCCAATGTTCAGTTTCACATACAACAGTAAACGGTAGTTTAAAAAACATGTGCCGGTTCACATGTAACACTAAGCCAGGACTCTGGTTTGTTTCCTCCTTGTGCAGCATGAGTCTGCGCACCAGCATTATGCTTGTTCGTGTTAAATTATAATTTATTGATTTAGCATTGTGTATGAACCAGACCAACTTCTGAGCAGACAATTATCCAACTGGCTATCTCACAACTGGCCCATTTAAGCTTACATTTTTGGGTGAAACCAAGTATAGCAATTCTTAAGTTTCTGCCAGAGGCAACAATCAATCCGCAGTGCATGGTAGAAAGATATTCAAGGAAATATAGTTACTTGTGACTAAAACTGTGCATTCTGGAAATGCCTCTTAAGCAGAGTTCACAGTATTGCTTTTAATTAATGGCTGGTTAAAACGTGGCCTGGGTACAGAGTATTTGTCTATAAATCACCAAGTAGTTTCTAGCGTGTGTATGTTATATTAACTGCAAAAAGCAAAAATGCATCTCTGACTCTTGATACAAGGCGTACAGCTCTCATCTGATGTGACACAGAGAGGTGCCCAGGCCTTGCACAGCCCTGGTATCACATGGGGGTGTTGGCCTTGGCCCCCTCCCTGTGGATTTTCAGTTCATAACAGAGAGAGAACTAGCTGCAGCTTCTTTTATTTCAAAGTAATTTTGTTGGCTGTCTAAACTACTTTTTATCTAAAAACAATTGTGTGTGTTGGCTATTTATTGTTTTCAGAAATTTTAATTGTTAGTTTGCATGATATACTTAATTTGTGTCATAAGTTTCTATGTTTAAGACAGAAAAGTTATCCCCAGGCTAGTTGGACCCCTGTGCTTATATGAAAATCCAAGCAACTGTCTTGAGCACCACAAAATACCAATTTTATAGAATAAAATTTGACAATGCTCAGAATGTCCCCCAAACATATAAGAATATTTATACCCCGACCATCTGGCTGGGTTTCCCCAGCCACTCTGGGCAGCTTCCAGCACACATAAAAAAATGTCAAGCATTAAAAACATCCTGATACAGGGCTGCCTTCAGGTGTCTTCTTAAAGTTGTATAGTTCTTTATCTCCTTGACATCTGATGTGAGGGCGCCACTACCGAGAAGACCCTCTGCCTGTTTCCATGTAACTTCACTTCTCACAGTTAGGGTACCACCAACCATTCTGTCAACGTCCTCAACAAAACACTACTCCTCCAAAAGAAATAAAAGACCAAAAAAAAGCAGACACAGAGACACTGGGCAGTCCTTTCCAACCTGGCAATCAAAACAAAGTTGGTTTGGGTAAGAGGGCAGACACCAGGCAAGGTGGAGGGTCTGTTTCTTAGCTGGAAGGCTAAGAAAGCTGAAACCTACTGTTAATGGGAAAGTGCTTAATAAAAAATAACACAGTGCTAGTATATTAAAGGATACAGTATGAAGCATTTAAAATTAGATCTAACACGCCTGCATGTAAAGTAGAGGGATAAAGTAGCCAATTGCGGGGAGCAATGTGCATTTTATTGCAACAGGTCATGTTTATATGCCTCCCTGTTTCCCAACAAGTTTTGTTCACGTTTTAAAGATAAGCTATGTCAAGTTGTTGATACACCTGATATGTTTTCATTTCACAACCCAGTGTGATATCACCCACTTAGGTTTTGTTGTTTGTTAATAGGGTGCTGTATTAAGGTATTTTTTTGTTTGTTTTAAAGGTCAAAGTCTTCTCAATACAGCCTTCTTTTTCTCATTTTTTGAATTTGTTAATTGTGATTATTGAAAACATTGATAAATTAGCAGAGTTGCTGCTTAATACAATGTTCTTCTGCAGTGTACAAGAGAGAGGGCAATAATCCCAAATGAAAAGGAATCTGAAATGCAATTCCCTGAAGAAAATCCTTCTATGTTAGCTGACATAGCAGAGGCTGTGTGCTTTGAAGCATCTGTCTGAGATAATCACCTTATGTTTTTAGGTTCAGAGAGAAAATTACTGCTGAAACTATTAGAAAGGCGTGCTCTGTTATGTTGAGGAAAATTTTGAATTACTTTTTGTGACACTTTTCTAAGGACTACCCCAAAATATTTATTTGGCTCTCTAGTTTAGGGCACGTTGCCATTTTACTTTCAGGTGCTGCTTCCTGACACTTTCCCAACTTCAATATATATGACCATCAGTAGTTCAGGGGCGCCGTTCTCAATGTCAGTTTTTGTGAAAGTCTGCACAGGTCCTAACAGGGCATGCAGATACAATTGTTGATGGCGAAAATGGGCAGGAGTACAATTTTCTTTTTTCTGAGCATCTGGAAGCTCTTCCCTATAACATGCTGACTTGGCTATGGAAGTGTACAGAACAGTCATCTACAGAACAAGATTGGGGAGACATTGAAGAACATCCGTCTAATTGGCTAGAATTGCCAGGAAATTACCTTTGTGAAAAACCTTGCAGGATCTTTTTGTTCCCTCCCCTCCACCCGTGATAAGATTGCACAGCAGTTGAAGAAACAACAGCAACAAATATCCAATAGCTGGTTAGAACTGAAAAAGCTTTTATGTGCTCATCAAGTAGCAGGGCTGGCCATTTCAGTTGAAACATTGCTGTCTCAGAGAACTCTGCCATTTTGCATGATGTGTTCATGCTGCTTTGGTCCTGACAGTTGCCACTGCCCTCCACAAAGAGTGACTTCCACTTTGTGAGGGCAGCAGCACTAGGCAGGACAAAAAGTAGCATTTGAGTGCAGAGCATGCTTCTGGCCCAGCTGGCTGCTAGGGCTGGACGATATCTGGTTTTCAACATTGTGATATATCACCAGATAAACATCACAATATGCTGTTATATCACAATGTCTGAAATAGGGGTGGAGCTATGTAGAGGCACTGGCTGGCTTCATGGTTTTTCCTGCCTCGTGATTTTTGCACAGCATGCGCCCACGCGCCCACACATCATGATTCACAATATATTGCCAGGTCAAAAATTATGATAGTCATATCATGATATGGACTTCAAACTGGTTTTGAATGATATATCGCCCAGCCCTAACACACATCCTGATTTGTGATATATTGCCAGGTCAAAAATTATGAAAGCAATATCTCAATTTGGAGCCTACTGGCTGCTGCACAAAACATGAGAATCCAGCCTTTACTCCTTGGCAATGGCACTGAGCACTTGGCTGGGCTCCTCCCAAATTCCCACTCCACCACCTATTGAGGAGGGAAGAACTGAGCAGCGATGGTCACTGGAGAGAGCTGGGGGTGGGCATGTGGGCAGCTGTCCAGATCATGCACAGCTTCTTCTGATTCAGGGTTATGGAGAATAGCGCTGTGTGCCATCAGCTCCTGCAAGACAGGACTGCCACCAAAAGTCCAAACTTCACTGCTGTAATTAATCTAGAGAGGACTGAGTGATTATTGTATTCTGTTTTGAATGTTATGGAATCGCTTGCAAGCTCTGGGCTACAACACTGTGCTTAAAATGTTTGCTTGAAGTAATTTTCCATAAAGATACTCTTGAAATGTCAGGATCCATTGTTTGCTATTTAAAGTAGAAAGGTCAGGCTGCTTAAAGTGTGATTATGCAACATATGTATGACATGGTATATAGTCAACAATATGATTTACACAGAGGTAAGGGTGGTATGCTTTTGATATACTTTATGCTGAAACTAGGGGAGCTTGCTTGGACTGGCAAAATTCCTTTTGTGTAATTCTAATTGGATAAGCAGGAAGTGTGGGGTCCCCCCCTCTTGTGCTAGAAACTTCTGCAGAAGTAAAACTTCTATTGTGTGTGTTAAAGAAAAATGCCCTATTATTGTCTAAAAGTCTTGATTATTATTTGTGTTGGGGATCAACAATGTATATTCATTGTGAATAACTTTTTACAGTATAAATATGTGGTTTATCTTCTGTTTCGGGAGCTTATTCTGTGCCTCTGCTCCCTAGCACTGTATGTAAGGCTTTAAAAATCAGCATTTTTCATTGCCTTTTCTGGTGAACTTGAAGTCTGAGTATAATGTGAAGCCAACTAATAATACTTCTCAGGATATGGCTACATTAATAAGTTGCAGTGGAAGTTGGGTAGGAAATTATGTGTTCATGTTATTACCGAAGCTTCTACTTGGTCTACCAGAAATGCACAGCCATGCAACTCTGGAGTCCTGTGCCTACCTAAATTACAAGGCCAGCGTCTAAAGAACTGGAAGAGCTATCACACTGCTGGGTTTTAACAATCCAAGAGTCATTCTTTGTGTTTTATATGGATCTCTGTCCACAGTATTGGATCCAGTGAAATTTTCCTCCACTGCTGAAGCACATTTTGCATTCTTGATAAATAAAAAAAAAATGGTCTTGAACTGTGGTTTATTTCTGCATTCTCATATATGGGTTTATGTGGAAGAAGAGTTCTTTGTGAACTGTACCTACTGAAAGCTATTGCCCTTATTTTTCTCCTTTCTTTCTTTCCTTTCCTTTGCCAATGTAGATCTATCAAATTCAAAAGGTAGGGTTTGCTTAGCCTCTTGTGTGATTGCATGCACTTTTCCTTTTGCATCAAGAAACCTGATGGCACTTGAGAATTAAACCCACATAAATATGTCAGGTATGCAGCAGGATTTACTTGGAAATTTATCTTTAAGACTCTCTTGCTTCTACATGTAAAATTCTGCTACTATATTAACATCAACCAAGAGTAAACTTGATCTCGTTGTGAGTTGCTCAAATAACAGCTTCTCTCACAGCTAATTTACTGATATAGTACTAATCGGGTGAAATATCACAGGACTTGTTCACAATAATTGCTCTTTTTAACTGTGATTTTTTACTAGGCTCTAAAATGATGGCATGGCTGTGACTTCAAATGCTGAAATAGCACCTGCCACACAACACCAGCACACTGGTCCATGTGGATTTGGTTTTAGAGCCATAATTCCTTTGCATTCCCTCACAACTGATTGATGTAGTCCAAACAAGGCATGCTTTCAGCCAGTGATTGCCTATGGGAAGATGCCTCGTAGTTCAAAGATACCACATTGGGGTGGGTGTTTAACTATGGTGTATGGCTGGAGTTATAACTTAATCTTGGACTAGAGCAGCAGAATGTTATACTGGAATAGCTGTTGCAGGCAACAAACAGCTTTCAGATTTTGATATATGGTAAAATTAAAATACTCTTTGTGGATCCAAACAGTTTTAGTAGTGTGTATTTGTGTGACAGCCCATGTTGAAGTTTTCAATAAAACTTCAAGATATGCATATGCAATTATTATAATAGAAGACTAAATCACAAACTGTCTTCATTGGTAAACCTGCTGCTATTTACTAATGAGTCTCCCAGGATTCTGACAATCAGGCTCCTTTTGCTTGGGCAATATTCTGTTCTTTCTTTGCATGTTTTCACTTCAGTGACTGTACTTACTAATGCTTCTTGAATGGCAGTGCAAATTAGGCAGCTTCTGAAGACGCTGAAGTTGCTTGACTGCTTTAGTCTTGGACTAAAGGAGAGACCTCTTCAGAGGCTTGGAGCTGTTATTTCCTGCATTGTGCATGCTAACTGCTCTGTCTCTTATCAAACCAGGTTTGTAGACTTCTCTAAGGCTTCAGTCAGTTCCTGGGGGTGGGAGGACCCTGAAGTCCCTTCCAGCAATATACAGTAGTGAGCACTGCTGCAAAAGAAGTGTCCATAGTTGTCATTGGGGCATATTGATGGTGCTCATGCCATGGTCACCAATCATATCCTTCCCCACTAACAACTCCCCTCTGTGCAGAGTTACTTTGAAAGTGTTTCCTTTAAAATTGATTGGGTTGTTGAAATATGTGTGGCACATTCTCTTATGAGTTCATGTAAATGTTTTAAAAAGAAGAAAACTAGTGCAAAACCACTTGCTCTGACATCACAGAAACACTTGCTTTTTAAATAAATTTGTTTCATTCAGTGTTAGAAACTGAGATATGAAAGCTAGGAGCTAAATGGCACCTTAAACCTAGGTCATGGGCGCAACAACAAGAATACAAAGCTGCAAATGAATGAACTGCAGCTAAAATATTATGTCCATTTTTCACATGGTCTAGTCTTCATCTGAAGACTGCAAAAAAATGAAGCCTTTCTTCCCCAGCCTTAAACCTTAAACTTCTTAGGGTTTTGAGGGTTGCTCAAAACACTGCTATTCTGTAAGGCCAGCTGAGAGGCAGAACCCATCAGCTTGCCTTACCCTGAAGTGATTTCTTGGAAGTTGAGCAGGCAGGAATTTCTCCTCCCACTCCACCAGTGGCTGTTTTAATCTGAAATCTTAGAGGCAGTAATGTGCCTAGAGCTCAGAAATTGCTTGCACTAATGAAATTCCCAGTCGCAAAATGCGCCTAGAACAATGGGAGTCTCGAACACTGGTTTCATTGAACTCATATACCTCACATTCAAGAGAAACTTATGGCTTATTGCCTTCTGGGCTAACCAGATTCACTACGCTCTTGATGTGGATGGAACTATAGGAAATGTTTGCAATTGGGATTTACCGTATTGGCCCGAATATAAGCTGCACTTCCCCCCCAAATTCTGACTGAAAAGTTGAAGTGCGGCTTCTATTTGGAACCGAGTGCTTCACGCCCGCCTCCTGGCACTACCGCCCTGAATGGGGGACGGGACAGCTGTCACTATAAAAGGAATAGGATAAAAAGTTTTGCACATTGTTAGTATGGGTTGTTCAGTATTGGCTGCATTCTGTCGGCCCTGCTTACTGACTTTGTGCAACAGCCGTACTGCTAGTGGGAGCCTTGCTGTGTAGTGTAACAGCCAAATCCAGTGGGTGTCTTCTATTTGTGAAAGTTGTTGCATAGCTCCTAATGCAACTGCTATTCTTATACACTGTGACAGTTAAGCTTTGTGTACTACTGCCTCAAGTGCAACTGCTTGTGAAATAATGCTAAATCTCAATCTTCTTGTGCTAATGTTACATTGGCCCCCACTCAGTATTTTTACATAATTTGAACTTCAATTAATGGGTAAAATTTCACCCTTGTAAGAAGCATAAAATTAGTAACTGGGGTCAGTTGCTGAAAAAAACAAATACATTTTAAGGGTGTCTGCAACACTCTAATAGCTAAATAGAAAGCATATAATGTCACATTTCAGTAAGCCAACAGAGCTTCTTGTTAAATAGTGTGTCAGGAAGAAATAGGAGTGACTTATCTACTTAAGAGATAAGTAACTGTTTTAATATCTCTACTGGAGTTGGTGTGTCAGGAAGTGCCTCTTCTTTGCAGCTGTCTATTAAATATTAGAGCACCATTGTCGCTCTGCCTAGCATGGAAATGCTTATCTTCCTCTTAACAATACAGGACAGTTGTTATTCATGGCACCCATCAACCTTCAAGAGAGAGGACTTTTTAGCAGAGGGTTCCCTCAATTTGTAAAAATCCCAATAGAATAGATTTACCTTTCATTCCTGCCCCTGCAACTTAAGTCAAACAAAGTGTGAAGCCCCTGTTTTTGCTCAAATGTTCCTTTATAATAAATCTTGACTGAACTGGGTCAGAAATTCAGGCCTGCTGCATCATTCTCCACTTCTTTCTCTATGGAATAATATGCCCTGCTAACAGTGCTCAGCAACCTATTACTGCTGGACTGACTTTAAACAGTGCTGCCATTCTGAACAGAGAAGCTGCCTTGTGGAAAGCCATTTATGCTTCAGTGCCTTCGGAAGAGACGCTCTGGCTTGCAGTCTTGCATGAGCACGTTTGCTTGATCCTTTGTCTGTGTGGTGCTGCAGAGATCCCTTGCCATGCAGGGGTGGGCAACGTGTTGTTTGCAGGGGAGGAGGGGACATGCAACTTCTGAGCTCTCTTGTGCTGGGAGGGGTATCAAGGAGATTGGGCAGTCGCCTTCTCTTCATTTGCTTTCTCTCTTTCTTGAAATCGTCTGGACCGAGGTGATTCAGATGTGCAGAAAAAGAATGATGCATTATGTTTCTGACTTGTGCCTCTCCAGACTGCCACAAGTTCCTTTTAAAGCTCCCCTTTAATGTGGAAAGCAAAGTACTCACAATACATGTTGTGACTTCACTGTTCCCATCCTCCTCCTGTAATCCTCCCCCTCCTCTTTTGCTTTACAGGTTCTGACCCAAACCCTGTTGTCTTCATTTTTTTCTCATGCATCCATTTTTTAAAGCGCACCACTCCACTGTTAACATTTTGCCCTCATAGATATTTGGAATGTTCTTTTTGCCTCTCAAACTGCTCAAAACGTTTCCATCTCCCTCATCTGACTTTTTCTTTGCACTTTGTGCCTCACCTCCTTTCTTTAATTCCTCTGACTCCATTTTCTATTATCCTTGTATCTTATCTTATTTAGATTGTGAGTCTGTGGGTGTGGATTTTTCTGTATTGCAATTATATTTCTACAGTGCCTATTCTTTTATGTGCTTGATAAACTTACCGCACAGATATCGTTCTCACTTTATGGTATACTTTTTCTGCACACTTGAATCAGAGAAGTAAATGAATGCTTTGAGCTGATCCTACCTTGGAAGAAGAAACAGGTTCACTGCATGTTTCCCAGTTTCTGGGTCCCTGAAGCATTTTCGTACTTTTAAAGGCTCTGGCTAAGATTGAGTACCACAGTGGCCTATGGGGGCGGAGAATGCAGACTGCATATTAACTGTGGGCCTTCAGCTCATGCTGCATTTCCTTTGAGACTCTTGATGCTGAATAAGTTGCTCACCCCTGTACAGATGTTTTTTTAAAGGGCATGCCTATGCTACAGAGGAGGCTGTGGCTATTTGACCTCTAGGTTAGTTGCTAGATTTGTGTGATCAATGTTACTCTGAACTTCACTGATTATGTTTGAGGTTTTTTGATCCTTGAAATATGTCACCCTCTTGCCTTAATTGGAAGGCAGTGAGTATTAATGTCAGTGGCTATTTGCAGATTAAGCCCAATTTTTGAGACTTTCATAGTCTTGGTATAGCTACACTGTAGCCATGTCAAGCAAAGTTGAGCTCCAAGTCTATAGTAATGGTTTGGTCAAACCAAATCAATGTATTTTATTGACTAAAGCAAAATCTTTGGTGTAGGCATGCCTATAAACTTGTGCAGTTTACTTTTTCATCTAAGTTACCACCTTCTTTCTTTCATAGAAATATTATGGTCTGGATACAAAGTTTGGCGACATCGAGCAGTGGATGGTAGGCTTTGTCTAAGAATTCAGATTTGTCTAAAACTGGCCATCATGTTGAATAAACTATGTAGCATAACTGTTATCTCTACCTGAAGATGCGCTTTCATTCCTGAACTCTAGTTGTTAAAACATTTTTCAGAGTTGGAAGACTGATATGGTGTACTAACTCTCAGAAACCACCCTGCCCTTTTTAAAATCCAAAGCATTTCTTTGGGATGTCATGTCATATTGCTGAAGAATGTTGCTGACACCTGTCGATTAGCCTCTAGTTTCCATGCACAGACTTATATGCACTAACCATTTATCAATCACTGTTAGAGATGTGAGAAAGGGGAGAGGCATGAGGCATCCTTCAGGCACACAGGAGCAGGAGGTGCTTTAATCTCAAGCACGAGAATCAATCTTCCACACTGTTTCCCACTACTCTCCATTGAATAATGGGTACAATTGCATGGTGGTGGTTTGAGGAAACATCTTAATGAACATAAACATTAATAAGAGAGGTGTATGAGAAATGTTAACATATTGTTGATACTTTGCCCAAGAATCCTCGTACATTTCTTCCTGGGACATCTATGTGCTTAATGTGAGGAGGCTGTACAGAAAGCTGCCTTTGGTCCATGTTGCTCAGCGTTATTTGCACTGACTGGCAGCAAGTCTCCTGGGAATCTTTCTTCGTCCCACTTGGAGATTGAGCCAGGGACCAGGGATGCTCTGCCACTGAGCTTTAGCCGGTCCCTAAACACTGCTGATCACTGCTGGCCATGTAGATAACTATAACTCAGCACAGGTTAAAGTGTACCCTACATTTGTAGACTATCGGAAACAGAAGTACCAAAATGAGCTTCTCAGTCTATGAACTCAGAACAATTAGAATGTGTGCTTATAGAATTATTTAGCTCACAGTTGCATATTAAGGAATAGAAGTGGGCTTGCAAAAGGAATAATTATGTCATGAGATTTCATATACACAATAGATTTCTGAGTCTGGAACAACAATGGATTTCAGATATGGTGAAATACCTATTGCTATTTTCTCTGAATTATCTTTGAGTACCATTTTTCATCATCAGGTGCAATCTTGCTGAGTTCTTGACCCTAACATTTTTCTTTCAAAGTTCTGTATGCATGCTTCTCCCTTACATTTTATCTTCTGTCTTTCCTTCTCCTTGATAGGAAGATAGTGAGCGTTACACCCGTAAATCCAGAAGAAATGCCTCGGTCAGTATTGTTTGCACTTTGTGCTAGAACTTTCATTTTAAAAGTAATGAATAAAAATTAATGACTAAAATTAATCTTCTTTGTGGAGATTTATGGAGCACCTCTGCAAATTTAGCTGAAACAAAACCCCACATTGATTATTTTTTAATTGAATGAATTGGGAGCAGGATGGGATCATCCGCAGGGATCATGGGATCACCATTCCTCTTTCATATACATGTTCCCTCTGTTCTTCATTTTAACCACTGTTATGTCTGCATGGATCTTAAATGTGCTTAATGCTACCAGTAGCTTGGAGGTACTCCTGGATCCTTTGCTGTCGCTTGAGGATCAGGTGCAGGCACGCTGGGTTCCGCCCCACATTGTGGGTGCCCAGTGCGCACATGCACACACCATCACACACGTCACACGCATGACATCACATGGTGCAACAGGCCCCGTTGGACCCTCCAGCAGCTGCAATGAGCTTTCGGAGGGTGCAACAGGCCACGTTGGGCCTCAGCACGCTGTGTGAGGTCATGCATGCGCGCCACATTGGGTTGACTGGCTGGGCACTCACAGTAACAATTTTGTGGGTGCCCCAGAACCCAGGTCCCCTCAGAGTTGGTGCCTATGCTCAGGTGGCCTCAGTGGCGCAGAGTGCCTTCCATTGGCTTCGGCTGGTTGTCTAGCTGCACCAGGGATAGCCTAACTTCTGTTGTCTGCTCTGGTAATCTCTAAATTAGATTATTGCAACATGTTATACATAGGGCTGCCTCTGAAGATTCTTCAGTGGTTTAGAAACTTCACCTGATGCAGAATTCAGCAGCCAGGTTGCTCATCAGGGCAAGATGGTTTGAGCATATTACACTGATCCTGGCCAGACTACACTGGCAGCCAATTAATTTCTGGGTCTAATTTAAAGTCCTGGTTTTGAAGTATAAAGCATTAAACGGCTTAGTAGTGGTATACCATAAGGACCGTCGCTCTTCATATGAACTGACCCAGACCCTAAAATCCTCATCTGAGGCCCTTCTTCATGTGCCTCCTCCATGAGAGGTCCGGAGGGGGCAACATGAGAACAGGCCTTTTCTGCAGTGGCTCCTAATTGTGGAATGCTCTCCCAGGGAGGTTTGTCTGTGCCTTCATTATACATCTTTAGCTGGCAGGCAAAAACATTTCTCTATAACCAGCCTCTGGCTGATCAATATTCTATGGAATTTTAAATGTGTGGGGGTTTTTGGGGAGCGGTTGTTTTGTTTTGATTGGTTTTTGTTCTAACTTTATTTTCTTCTTTTATCCTGTATTTTTATCAAGCAAACTGCCCTGATATCTTCAGATGAAGGGCAGTATATAAATTTAATGAATAAATAAATAAATAAACAGATTAACTTCTATGTATCTCCTTCACATAAACTGAAATGTTTTCAGATAACTACAAGGAACATAAAAAGCTAATAATGCTTTAGATATTTCTCCTTTTTTGGATTTCATTTTGCTGGGGTTTTTTCCCTCCCTGCTGAATGTTTCATATATACGTTAGGCTGTGTAGTGTTTTGGTACCTTATCTTGTATTTCATCATTAAAACTTCTCCCTGGATTATTGACTGAGTGTTGCATTTCCGTCTTTTTTAAATGGTTGTCTGGTATCCTCTTTACTTGCTTCCCTGTAGGCTTCAGATGAAGATGAGCGCATGTCAGTGGGCAGCCGCGGAAGCCTAAGGGTTAGTACTAAGTGACTAAACATTGCCAGAATTGTCTCCTGCATTTGCTTAAGATGGGTGGTTCTGATCTTCCATTCCTAGATGTTTGATAATTGCCTTTTTCCCACTGTCTCCCAGCTTTCCTTATTCTAAGCTGTGAATTTTTTGTCTGTTTGAGCCTGTATTAAAGTAAGCATCAGTGAGAGTCACACAGGCCTGCTGGGCTCTCTTAAGTATGGCGGGGAATTATATTTCAATGTGATCTTATGCATGTGTAACAGCCTATATTTTGCACCATTTATATAGCAACTCTTATTGTACAATCAACCTTTTCCCTGGTTGATTACAGTGGTACCTCGGGTTACTTCTGGGTTTTGCCGCTTGTGCATGCGCAGAAGTGCTAAATTGTGTCACGCACATGCACAGACGCTGTGCTGCAGGTTACGAACACTGCGGGTTGTGGACGTGCCTCCATCATGGATTACGTCTGCAACCCAAGGTTCCACTGTATAAAATTATTAGGAAACCTGACACCTTTTCTATTATTATTTGTATCTGCCTGATGTTACAGTGAATAAAAAATGCATAGCTTTTAATTTAAATTTCAAACGTTTGTGTTTATAGGGGGTGATTCCCCACTTGTTTTTTAGCCTGGAACTTTTACATAGCAAGAGAGACTGTCAGCATTAAGTTGTTGGACTTTTTCATTTTCCTTACAAAATTATCCAAATAGCATGGCTTGTAATTAAATTAGATGAATGATGTTTCAACCCCCAAGTCTTCTCTGAAATTATTAATCTCAAACAGATGTTTGAATTTGAATCAAAACCTGATTTTGCGAGTCATCAGATGTGATGAGATTCTAATGGCTGGGATAATGACAGATTTCAAATTTTGCATTCAGCTGCGATTGAAGTAGCTCAGATCTTTGGAGCTTAAAGTTGCAATCATGCTGAAGTAGTGATGAGTAACTTGCAGTCAACTTGGCCACATACGTCACTCAGGGGTTCCTTTCCCCCTGTCTCCTGTTGTCAACCCAGACTTGATTCATTGTGCTGCTGCAGCCAGTGGCAGAGCTTCATCCTCCAGCACTGGGGGGTGGGTGGGGGTGGAGAGCAGGCGGGGGCGGGGTTGGCGCGCATCCCAGGGGCATGGTGTGCCGTCCACAGGGGCGTGGTGCCCAGCGTGGGGGGGCAGCCACGATGGCACCCCACCGGGATCGCGCTGCTGGGGGCGGTGCACTCCCTCTGCCGGTGGTTGCAGCATGAGAACTGTGACATTGTGCTTACTTCCTAGCTGCAGTGGTTTGGTCAAATAGTTTGATTAACCTTGTAGGCAAGTATAATAGAACTCTTATCAGCTGGTTTTTGAGAGCATTCCTGTGTTTTGCAAAAGGGCAGATCTTCTCAGTGACATTGTTCCTGAATCCTTTGAGCATGTACATGCATTCATAAATGCTAAGTTTTCACTAAGAGCCAAATTTCTGTTTCATTTGTGGATATGAGAGAAGTGGGAATTGAAAGCCTTTTCATTCTGCATTCTTCCTCTTGCTTCAGACTGGATTAGAGACAGAGAGGACCAAAAGGATGAACTTCAAAACAGTATGTACTCAAAGGTTCTATCTTCCCCTGAGAACAGTAACATATGGAAGGTGAAAAGAGGGATTGAAAAACGACTGCATTTTACAAGTGATATTAGCAGTATGTTTGTGCTATAGATATGTGAATAACATTGTGTTTCTGGGGAAATGCGTTATTTTCAAAACATGTATTTCCATAATAATCTGAGAGGAAAAATGTGGCGCCATATTGTTAGACGATGGGGAGAGAGAAGAGCAACTCATGTTATAATATATTATTGTCAGCTTGGAGGAAGAATAGGCTGTTGTCATACACCTGGGAGTAAGACCCCTTGAGTTTAATAGGACGTATACCTGAGTAGAAGTGGTCATCTATTGGCATTTTGCTTTGAAAGGTCCCCATGTTTCGCAGAATGGTAACACGAGTAACATGGGTGACTACTTACCCCTTAGTGCACCTGCTAAGGAATGGAGAAGTAAGCATAGCTTTTCACCCACTCCGCTTCTTGCAGCACAGCAGCGCCCTATCTAGGTAATGATAATTATACGATTAGAAGTACTGTCACTTACATTCTTCTCTGATTAGCCACTGGAAGTGCTGCTTCATTGGGTGGGGGAGGGCTGGTGTGTTTGTAGTGATGCTCATTTCATCTTCTGATCGAAGGAGCAAGATTTGTAAGGCATTGCTTAAATGCTGGGTTTCCTTTGTGACACAGAGAAGAGTTGATGTGACACATTTTTTCTCTCTGTTCCAGGCCTCTGTAGGTTTTCTGGGTGCAAAGGCAGTCTGCTGTGGAAGGGCAGAGAAATCATTTACAATATTTTAGCCAGTGCAGGCTAACTGCAGAAAGTATTTTCCCATCTCTGTTATAGTTCTGTTCCACCTCCCATCCCCCCCCCCCCGGAGCTCTGGGTAGTATACATAGATTTCCTCCCCACTGTGCGCCAAGGAGGTGCGCCAAGGATGTATATTGGCTCCCTGCCTATTCAACCTTTTCATCAGCGACATGCGAGCACCCCTAGTTAACTCATCTCCAAGTACACACGCGCCTAGACTAGCGGATTACCGCTGCCCACTCCTTTTATATGCGGACGACGCGGTAATTCTATCTTATACACGTGTTGGACTAACCAGAGCTCTGAAGATCTTTGCCACGTATTGCCAACTCAACCAATTAACCATCAACCATGCTAAGTCCAAGATTCTGATTTTCTCCAGAAGCCGGAGATTATACAAATGGAAGCTTGGTGGTGCAAAAATAGAGCAAGTCCTAAAATTTCAATATCTAGGAGTTATTTTTCAATACAACTTGGGATGGAAAGCTCAAATTCAACACCTACTTAACAAGGCCAAAACCCTGTCATATGCGCTCCTCCGATTTTTCTTTTCGGACGGAGCTCTGCATGTTCCCTCGGCCCTAAAGGTGTTCAAGGCAAAAGTGGTTGCAGTGCTTGCTTATGCTGCCCCGCTCTGGGCCGTGATGACAGATCTTGCTCCCCTTGAGACTCTGCAAAGCCAATTCCTACGCCGGCTCCTAATGCTCCCCCTGTGCGTAAGCAACGCAGCCATGCGACTAGAATTGAAGATCGCATCCTTAGAAACTTGCCTGTGGAAGCAAGTCTTCAATTACTGGTTATCATTGTGGCATAGATTACCAAATCATTACCTTGTCCAATGCTTATGGCGAGATGAATTCTCCAGCCTTTGGACTAGTAAAATTCATGCCAAACTCCTGAGCTATGGAATCTCTCCCTCAGATTCCCTAAAACTAGATCAAATCACTGCTCAAAGACTGATCCGTCAAAGACTGGATGACATCGACTTGCAGCAAAATTATACGCTGGGGGGAGGTGTTTGTTCGCCCCAGAACATTGGTATCACTTTAACTTATTGCGTTCCATCATACCTCTCCTCCCTTTCGACTGTTGCCCATAGACTGGCCTTCACCAAAGCGAGGTTCAACGTTTTCCCCTCCAATGTCCTGAGACATAGATTCTCAAAGGGCCAAGTCCCCGCCACGTGCGAATGTGATAAGGTGACGCCGGAGTCGCTCCAGCACATTATGTTCAGTTGCCCCCTGTTCAATGTGCCACGGGCAAATTTGTTGGGATCAATCATACAGAAACTAGAGGGTACCCCACCAAAATTCCACCTTGCCCAAATCTTGCAGGATAAGGATTCCCACACGACCCTGAAAGTGGCTAGGTTCCTGGTCGCTGTCCTCTCCCAAAAGCGACGCCAAGGAGCGCTACAAGCTAATTAAGGCGTAGCATGCCTTTCCATCTTATAGTATTTATTGTTATAGTGGTATTTTAGCGACTGTTTTTTTTTCCTTTCCCCACGGCACAAGCTGTCACTTATGTGTTGTTTTTACCTGTATGGGCCTATGGCCGTAATAAATATTATCTATCTATCTCCCCACTGTATTTTATCATCACAACAGCACTGAGAATAAGGCAAGGAGGAGAGACTAACTGGCTCAAGGTCACCCCATGAATCTAATAGCTCTGTGGGGATTTGCATGTGGCCTTTCCTACTCCAGGAATGACACTTAACGCTTACCCACCCCGCCACGTTGGCTTTAGTTCTGCAAATAAAGCCTGGTCAATTCTCCATTTCATACACCAATTAAACTTATTTCTGTTTTATGCTTATAGCAGATTATCACTGTCTACTTAAAAGTGAATACATTTGCCAGAGTTCTGACATGGATAATCCCAGAAAATGGTCACAGCTCTATATGAAGCTAGTGAAAATAAAACTATACTAATAATCTTTTTTTTTTAATGTCATGGAATTCTACTCAATATTGATCCAGAGTAGATTCCAACGTATAGTTAGCAGAGTAAAAACTTTAACACGTTGCAGGATTCCCAAAGAATAGACCAGAGGCAATTTAATTTCATCCAGCAGAGCTTTACTGCTGCTGAATTCAGATTAACATAATGGTCACAGATCCAATACATTCAGGACTGGCACTGTCCATAAGAAATCCAGTTGCAGCAGACTTAACTGAAACTTACAATAGCTTATAATAAGTCTAAACCTTAACACTAAGCATACTGTGTACAGAACACCAGAAGGGAGATAGATAGATAGAGAAAGTGAAGCCCAGGCTCCTTCTGGCCTTACTTTTATAGTCAGCATGACCGTGACAGAAAGAGATAAGAGACCCAGTTTAAACCAGCTGTACTCCGCTTCTCTGAAGGAAGAACCAAACATCAGGCACCGTCTGCTTGTTCCTCTTACGCAGAGAAGCTTCCAGAACCCTCTTGAATTAATTAGAATAGGAAAGATCTCTACGTATCAGATCAATGCTTTCTGTACTAAGAAATGCAAACTGACATTTTATACTGAAAATGGTGTAACAGTATATCTGATCGAATCATTATTTGATATATATTAATATATTCCAAATGAATGATAAATGTACTTTCTTCAAAAACATCACTTTCTGTTAGAACAATATATATCTTGGGCCTCCATTGTAGTTTAAATTTGAAAAAGTCCCCTTCCAAAGACCCCATACGGTCAGTGCTGTGTAGTAACTAAGGTGCTTATCCTAAGATTAGGAAGACCTGTGTTCAAATGTCGACTCAGCTATAATGCATACTTGGTGACTTTTTGTTACAGGTAGGGAGCCGTGTTGGCCTGCCGTAGTCAAAACAAATTAAAAAAATTCCTTCCAGTGGCACCTTAGAGACCAACTAAGTTTGTTATTGGTATGAGCTTTCGTGTATCTGAAGAAGTGTGCATGCACATGAAAGCTCATACTAATAACAATAACAAACCTAGTTGGTCTCTAAGGTGCTACTGGAAGGAATTTTTATTTTTGTTGGTGACTTTTATTCAGTCACTATCTCTTTGTATAATACCCTGAACTCCTTGGAGGAAGGGCAAGATAAAATGTAATCAGTGCATATGACCAAATCATTTTGTACAATGTTCATAGTTTGTAACAAACTCATAGTTCCTATAGAGGTTTATTACCAATGGTAATAACTATGATCAAATAAGAAGGGTTTACTACAATTGTGGTGGGCACATTAAATTATGGTCACACAATTTGTTTATTAGAGGGATACTGAATAGATGATGTCAAAGTCTGTAACAGTGAATAAAGATGCATGTGTTCTGCTTGCTTCACTCTTTCCAGGCAATCTATTCTCCCTAGTAAACAACAACATGAAATTAATAATTTTCTGTTTTCTTTGATATTATGTTGCCTTTGTTAAAATAGATGCATAACTAAAGAATTATCCGATTTACAGGAATTATGAGAAACTGTTGTTGTTTTTAGCATCTTCCTGTGAGGTGTGACTCTGAATTTCTGGTAGCCTAGGCTGGATCTGTCTTCCTTCTCAAGTTTGGTTTAGTGTTCTTATAGACAAATTCTATCATGCTACTTCAAAATGAATTTCATATGGCTGTTTTAGTTCTTTACTCCCCTTTCTCTCTGTCTCTCCCTCCCCTTCCCTCTTATGACAGACAAATGGTTACGAAGAAGATGTGTATGGTTCATCCCAGAGTAGAAAATCTAGTAGGGTTAGTAGATTTTTTAATTCTTATATTTTGTTTGTTATGAAAGCAATAATTAGGCAGGCTTCTTAATGTACCATCCTTATTCTTTGGTGATAACATATACTAAGAATATGCAAAAACAAGGAAGTCTTGTTAGCTTGTAAGGTACAACAGATGTATGGTGGCAAAAGCTTCCATTTGTCAAACCCCACTTTGTCAGTTGCATGAAGCAGTCAACCAAGTTGGGTAGGTCTATATACCCCGAGGACAAAAAAGAATGAAAAAGTAAGATCAAACAAAGCAAAAAAATAGCTATGGGGGAATCATAATACTTCGAAGAGCGCAAATGAATTCAGAATCCAGCCAAACAAATGTAAGATGTGATTAGTAGTAAGTAATAATCTTTGATGCTGGTTCAAAGAGGAGACGATTATAAATCTGTTTTACACACAACCAACAATATTTAAGGAAGCACTGCAATTGTTAATGTGATGACTCTGACTGTAAGAAGGTGTATACTTCAACTGGAATGCGCAGTGTAGTTGGGCTGGTTTTGTAGAAGCAAAACAAGCTTTGACAATCTTGCGTCACTCATTGTTGGCCTGTTGGCGTCACTCATTATTTTATGCAATATTGCATAAAAATTATTCTAGCTTAGTAGGAGCAATTCTACAGTGTGGAAGAAAAGTACCATACAGATAAGTCACATGTGAAGACTGGATGGTTCCCCCCTCTGTCCTTCATGAGAGCCTTCTTGCCAACACAGTATATTAAAAATACTTTAAGTTAGCCACTCATTGGGTGGAGTATAAATAATAAATTATTATTATTATTATTATTATTATTATTATTATTATTATTACTACTACTACTTATGGGCGAGAAACCTGTCGGCATCAAGTGATCAGGTACATGCTCCTGGGGGGAAAGATAAAATTTGTTTCATCTTTAAAGTTGAGATAAACAATGGTGGAATGTTTAATACTGTTCTCTGCCATAAAATCATTGAGCCTTTTAAGATGTGAGATGGATCACATCCAGTTTTGTCAACTAGTCCTACAAGAGTTACTGTAATATGATGTGGAAGAAGACTGTTTATTGAAGCTTCTCTAACTAGGCCAAGTACACGTATACATGATACATGGTACAGATAATAATAGTTGTAGCAATCTTAAAATTGCTGTATTTGATTCAAATATGGAATAATAATATAACCAAGAATCAGAAAAGGGAAACCAAGTTGCTATATGAATCACAGAATCAGAGAGTTGGAAGGGACCCTAAGGGCCTTCTAGTTCAAGCCCCTGCAATGCAGGAATCTCAAAATGAAATAGACCTAATTTGGGGGAACGTATAGTTTAAATAAATGAATTTGTACCCTTTCCACTCTTGGAAGATTGTTCTGAAGGAATGCATAGGAAATAGTATTTCAGGAAATTAGTTCTGAACAATGACCCCTTAACTGACTTACACCCCTTGCACCAACCTGGAGGTCTCCCCCTCCAATCTTCCTTGACTGTTGGTTATGTTGACTGGGGCTGATGGGAGCTTCAGTCCAAAACATCTGAAGGGCCCCAGTTTGGGGAAGACTGCCGTATATCAAGCAAGTATAAACTTTTCATATCAATGAAACCACCATTGGGTGTGAGCAGGGTATCCTTTCTATAAAACAGAAAGGGTTAATACCATTGTTTCTATGGAATGATTGGAGAAACAAGAATGCTTTATAGTGAATATATTCTATCTTTGGAGGTTTACCAATTAATTCAGTGTTTATTCTGACAACTGAATCTTTTGAGATCCATTCTGCCATTGGCATATTGCTTCCCAAAATAAAACTAAGAAAAGATGGATGTGTTCTCTTCAAACAAGGCTGGGATGACTTTTCTTCTCTCAGCTGCAATGGGTGTGTCACTCATCCTAATATTCTGGTTTGTCCTACCTACTTAAGGGAGTGTTCAGGTAGTGGAGGCAAGCCTCTTTTCTTACCAGTCTAGTTCTGTTTCATAGCTAGAAAGATAGGAACGACTCAATGCCTGGAAAAGGCAAGACTATTTTTTAGAGGAAAGTTGGTGAGTACCCATAATGCCTATATTACTGAACTCATGGTTGCATGGTTTTTGTCTAAATAGAAATAACTTGATAATAAGCAATAGTTTATATATCTTCCTGCATTCTTTATGTTTCAGAATTGCATCTTGAAATGAACTAGATGCTCAAAGAGCTCAAAGAGCGTAGATAATAAAGTAAATTATAGGTGTTCCCTGTACTGAAAACTACAGTAGATAAAAAGGTTTGTTATTCTTTTACATGGAACAGCATTTAAAACACAGGCATCTTTCTTTTCTGAAATAGACACCGCCTTATCCAACAGAATGATAGTTATTTACTCCACAATAATATTGTTTTGGGCAACATGGTATTCAAAATGCTTTCTGATCCCACAGTCTGGGTACAGCAGATAGTATATTCACTGAGGACTCTGATTTGGAATAAATGATATCTTCTTCATTCTTGTTTTTAAAACTTCTTATATTTATTCAGGCTTCCTGCTACTCTGACCTTAGTCTTCCTTGCAGTGGTTTTCCTTCCAAATCCCAACCTTCTTCCCAAAATGGAAACCGGGTCTGTCAGTTTTCCTCCCTGCCATTTTTGTTGAACATTTTAGTTGCCCCTGGGCAGTATAACCTCAGCCTGTTAATTTAAGAGGCTATAATAAATGAGTGATTCCATATACTTTTGTTTACCTCCAATATTATCAAGGTTAGTTTTATTATTATTATATTTATACCCTGCCCATCTGGCTGGGTTTCCCTAGTAATTCTGGGTGGCTTACAGCATATCTAAAACATAATTTAAAAAAATCAAGCATTAAAAAGCTCCTGATACAGGACTGCCTTCAGATGTCTTCTAAAAGTTGTGTAATTCTTTATCTCATTGACATCTGACAAGAGGGCATTTCACAGGGGAGGGTGCCATGACCAAGAAGGCCCTCTTCCATCTTGGTTTTCCTTTTAAATCTTTATTTCCACTTCTGCTTGAAAAAGGTAAAATATAATGCTGGTTTCCAGACAGCATAAGCCTCTCTCCTACCTCTGTCCTGAACCATTTATTCATTTTTAATCATTTAGTCATCCTTTTGATCTCATCATATTTGCCTTAGCAATTCTGAAAGCCACTGAGGGAAGTAAGAGATAAATGTTTTAATTGTACCTGCATTTTATCAGTAAAAAAATAGGTTGTACAGTGTATAGAATAGATTTAAAAATTCCTGCAATACCTCACCCCCCCCCCCCAAAAAAAAGAAATCACTGATTTAAAAGCCTTACAG
This sequence comes from Podarcis muralis, assembly GCF_964188315.1. NCBI lineage: Eukaryota > Metazoa > Chordata > Lepidosauria > Squamata > Lacertidae > Podarcis > Podarcis muralis. The sequence continues at coordinate 133,535,345 of NC_135655.1, forward strand.
CCTTCACTGGGGTTGAATTTGCCTAATTTGCATGCAGAAACTAACATGTCTTTTTCCTGGTCAGAGTTCTGGTTTTTTCCTTCCTGCATGTAGTGTGTGAGAGTGTGTGTGTCCCCGCCTCTACAATTTTGTATGTTCTATGAGATACTTCTACATGTTTGCCTTCTATGAAAATGTCTCCTCCAATTTTCTAATTAAGCTACTTTTGCATGGTGGTTTATAGCTAGTTTTATCAATCTACTTTCTTAATAGTTCAGTGTGTGTTTTTGTGTGTTGTTTCCCCCCCAGAAATATAGAATTGCATTACTTACAAATGTTCCATTATTTTTTAAAGCTGCGTCCCAATAAGTTGATGTGTTTACCTCTTATGTTTGTTGTCAAGGTAGCTTCCTTTGCCATTACAGTATTGTAGCTGAGACGGAAGCCGGAGTATCGTAGCTGCTTTTGTCTCTTGTACCTAGATGTTTTAATTCATGCTCTGTGATTAATGTCTGCATCCCAATTATTGTGTTGTGCTTTTGCAATAGTATCCTCCCTTCCTGTATGTAATATGCATAAGGTTGCTCACCTTGCCATCTAACTCTTACTTGGCTTTGACTTTTTGACCATTTAAGCAGAAATGGCAACCTCTGCCATATTCTGATTTACCTTGCATTACAGCATATATATTGTAGTAACTGACAGCAGCACAAGGAATTCCACAGCGAACAAGCAGTAGATTTCCCTTCTCCCTTCATTTTCTAAGTGCGTTAAAAACAGATTGTGTTCCTTGTCGTTCTCAGCCCTCCTTGTTGTACAGTGAAGCCAGAAGCTACAGGGTTGGTTCTTGCTCTCCCTTTGTGTAGAATCTCTTTCATATATCACATATGTTGACCATGTTTTGTTACGTCTTAGAAACATCTTCTTGTTGCAGTTCATGTCACTTGCGCTGTGCATTGAGCATGTGATCTCTATGAATGGAATGCACATTTGCCTTTGGTGTGTCTGTCAGCTCTGTTCTGCTCAACTTCCCTTTCCCTCCCACTAGAATCCTGCGGTTGCTGCTTGTGAAACTGCTAACAATACTTCTGTCTGCTAATTGTGCCTGTTTTCCAGCTGCTGGGTGCTACATTACAATGTAATGTTAAAAAAGAAAAAAGAGACAACATCATAGCTTTTGCATTTAAAGAAAAAAAAGGCTAAAATTGTTGGGATGTCCCAACAAAATAACAGTGGGGCGGGCGGGAGGGGGGTCATTCCATAGGCAAGCTGTAAAACCTTGAAGCACACCCCAGATTAGACCCTCTTCCTCCTGCTATGTTTGTCCCTTCCATGCAGTGTCTCTGTGGCAGTTCAAATCATGTTTGACTGTAATGTTTTATGACCAGACCTTTTTTTGCAGTACTACACTCGGTGGAATGTTAAATCCTAATGATAAGGAATCATGATGAGAGATTGGTGAGGCAAAAGTGGAAATAGTTTGGAGAATATTTAAAGAGGTACAACAGCCAGGAAAAAATATCCAAGTAGGGATAGATACGTGAGCAGCAGTAAATAACACTTAGGATAGAATCAAATGGATATGCAGTGTAACAAGGACCAAGCAGAAAGCCATGGAGGGATGGATAGGGAAGTCTGGAGAAATGAGATGAAGAGAATTGAAAGATGTATGTATTAAATTTGGGGGAATGCATTGGGGGAAAATCCCCTAGTTCCTAACCAGGGGTGCCATGGGGGAGGACAGTGGGCTGAGGGCTTCCCCAAAATTTTTTCAAGGAGGGTGCAGATCCCCCTCAATATTCCACATGGTATGTTAGCTTCTACTTCCACCACCTCTCTGCAAAAATGGTACTTCCCTGCCACTTCTGCTGTTCCTTTGCGCTACAATTTTAGCTAGGGTTGCCATACGTCCGGGAAATCCCGGATATGTCCTCTTTAGTGGGCCAACGTGCCCATCCGAGGAGATTTTTACATTTTAAAGTAAAGTTCCAAGGTTTTCTGGGTTTTTAAAATATATTTAGTTGGCTTTTTGGCTTGGGTGGTGCAGGCTCAGAGTCAGGTGCAGGCTTGGGTGTGGGTGGCTCGGGTGCCGGCAGCTCAGGTTTAGGTGCGGGCTGCTCTGTATGCCGCGGCCGCTGCCAGCCCGAGCTGGGGAAAGAGGCACACAGGTGCGGCAACAGCCCTGTGTGCCCATGTGCCTCTTTCCCCAGCTTGGACTGGCAACAGCTGGGGTTGTCCTTTTTTTCGCTCTTCAAGCTATGGCAGCCCTAATTTAAACACAACTTAATTGTCAAACATATTCACATATACAGTGGTACCTTGGGTTACGTACGCTTCAGGTTACAGACTCCGTTAACCCAGAAATAGTGCTTCAGGTTAAGAATTTTGCTTCAGCATGAGAACAGAAATCGGGCTCCAGCGACACGGCAGCAGCAGGAGGCCCCATTAGCTAAAGTGGTGCTTCAGGTTAAGAACAGTTTCAGGTTAAGAACGGACCTCCGGAACGAATTAAGTACTTAACCCGAGGTACCACTGTAATAGGAAAGTTTTTAAGAGAGTTACATAAGAGTGTAATGTTTGGAATTTAAAGTGCCATCTACCACACAGTAATTTTCTCTGTGTTCATATTCACTACGAAGGCCGTGGCCAGAAGCATATTTTTATTTATTTAATTTATTTGAATATGCACAAACAACATTTTAATTTTCCTTGCTAAAGCTTAAGATAGGTTTTTATGTTGTCACTTTTATAGCTAATTTGAATGGGCAGACTTGATTATTTCCATAATGTATGAATGGGTGCAGATCAGATTTGGAGCAGCCCTCCTCAAGCAGCTTCTGCCATCACTTAGAAAAGTGCAGCCTTTTCTCTGGTGCAGGAAGGAGGGGGCCATGAACAAAAGCCCAAAAACTGGCTTCTCAGATCATGAGCAAGAATTCATTTAAAACAAATTGGGGAAACATCTGTAATTCACAGTTTTGAACCTAGCATTTCTGAGCAATTAAATATTAGTCATTTCAATGGCATTATCCCCTTGCATATCCTGATACTTCCAAATGCCTCAAGACAACTCCTGTTGCATTTATGCATCATAAAAGGGCACCAGTTCAGCACAATACCAAGGAATCTTGGCAATAAATCAGCAAACAGTTAAGGAATGATGACAGCAGTGAGCATAGCTCACTCTTTGAATACGGTATGTAAATTTACCCTAAAGGCAAATCAAATACTAAAATTATGTAACCAAGCAGTCAAATTTAGCAAAATTTACTACAAACAGGCTGAAATATTCAAGCTATTTTAATAATTAAATGAAGTTGTTCTATTTAAATTACAAGTCACAAAAGAGAAATAATACTTAACTAGTACTATAACGTCTAATTGATTAGGTTAAGTGACTAGCTCCTCTTATTTACTAACAATACCTGCAACTCATGGAACAGAGGATTGTGGCAGGTGTCATTTTGGGGTCATTCCCATTGCGCGCGCGGACGCACACACACACACACACACACACACACGACTCTTCTCAGGTAATCCCTGCTATGACACTCTCACACTTTTTTTTTATTTAAAGGCAGCATTCTTTGTTTGCTTCAGAACTATTGTTTTTATCCATATGGAATTGGCTGCCCTGTAACAACTCGCTACTTTCAATACAGTGGTGTCCAAAGTAGTTTAGGTCTTCTGCCCATTTGTGAAATAGAGCAGTAGTGGAAAAACTATAGGCTGAAAATAGGATAATGGTTCTGAAAGCTGGCAGTGAAATCAAACAGCTGGTATATGTAAACTTTACAGATCTATGAGGCTTCTACAAAGTTTAATGTTTAAACAGTGGGGGGTGTGTGTGTGTGTTTCAGCTGGAGCACAGTTCTGGCACCTCTCAGGTGTGCACCATTGTGGGTCAGCACTCCATCCCCCCCGCTTCTTACTTTTACATACTTCTGAGAAGCCCAAATGAACATTTCAAGTCAAGACAGAAACTGGCCAGCATATGCAAGTCTACACTTTGTAAAAGACTATGACTCCACCTTGCTCCTAGCTGCTCCCAGCTAGGAGCCAATTTGTATTTCCTTTTCTTCAATATGTCTCCCATGGAGTGGCGGTGGGCTTTAAGCTTTCCAAGCAGGCCTTTACCATTGCCCGCACGCACACCCGTTTGCACAAGGGCCCTTCCAAGCCGGTCTAGTGGATGCCTAAATCTAAGAGAATGAGGGAGGTGAGGGCACATTTCTTTGACCTGCACCAGAACCAGGGGTGATCCTTGAACCAGCTAGGGAAACAGCTTGCCTTAGTTTTTAGCACCTCTGCAGGCAGTTGCCAAACCAACATCTGCCCCAAGTTTCCCAGCAACTTACTGTGGCAACTTCAGTTCCGGCACTTATTTTTTCTTAGGAGGGGAAGCACTGTGTTTAAGGTTAATTCAGTGACCATAACGTTTCTAGTAACTTGCTCCTGATGTTATTAAATAAGTTTGATAGGCACAGAAACTGATCACTGGGTACCCTGCAAGGAAAGCCGAACTCTCTAAGTTGTAGTGCAGTGTTGCTGCTCGTAGTACTGTGTTCATTCATTCATTCATTCCCGCATTATGCTTACCTGTCACTGTTTTCTTTTAATGCATGGAGTTTGTAATTTCCACACTCTTAATTTATTCTCACCACAATTGGGAGCTGAGAAGGCAGTTACTTGAAGGAGGAGAGAGAGAGAGTGCGTGTATGTGTATCCTTAAGTCTTTCGGTACAGAAGCCTATTTAAACATGTTGCTTCCCACACAAAGCCCTCAGGCTTTGAATCAGTAAAAATAAATAATCAGCACTGACAATGATCCTGTTTTGAATATATGAGTTGAAAGGAGCCAGTCTGCAAATATTGCGGTAAGGCAACCTTAATAGGCCTAGCTACCACTCAGCTTAGGCTCCTCAGTTCAGGTTGTGTTCAAGACGATATTCCTGCTTCCATTCCCTCATGGTACCTTTATTTACTCTTCATGCTGCCTCCAACCTGACCTCTTCTGCCTTCTATTCAGTTGTATGCAGGAATCTACCAGTGAGCCAAGCAATCTTTGTTTCTTTCCCTCTGAAACTATTTCAAACTTGAAATTGTGTAAAAGGATTTCCATTCATTTAGGAATTGTTGTGCAATACCTACAGGGTACTGCGTTTAAAAGAGACGCAGCTGGAGCACAAGGTGCCCAGCAACATTCCTGATGTGAAGAGTGGGATCCCTCACTTTAATTCTGCATGCATTCCGACTAGTTTGCAGGGGTTTTCCCGCACCCTTCCCTTGCATGCAGCTTGCACTACACTGTAGGAGATACTGACATTTATTTTGTTTCTTCCTTTCCATTTCCTTTGTCTCTTTTATTTTGCACCTTGCTGTATTTTGAACCTCCCAAATCTACCAATACTGTTCTGACTCTGTTTTTTAATTGTAGGCATCTCTGTATGATGAGAACTTTAACAGTGGGAATCGTCGGTATAGTGCCTCTAGTTCACGTCCTGTAAGATGGTTTCCACATTTTTGTGCTGGCCTCGTTTGTTTTGTACTAAAACATGTTCTATTGTAGTAGCTTGTGTAGCAATGGTTGCCTGCAATGTTTTCTAAAAAGACCACTTTCTGTAACTACCTGAAATAATAGGTGCTTCCTGTTTAGATCTAAATGCTGTTCCTTGTGTGTCAAATGTGTGCAATGAGCCCTTTCGGATATAACAGGCCTGGTTTATTAAACCATGGTTCAGTAAGCTGAGAATGAGTGTTTGACTCACATACTTCTCTCTTAACCCATACCTGACTTTCACACTTTGATAAGCATTAACAAATGTCATTGCAGTGTACAACAATAAAATTAAGACAGATAAACAGTTTTCCAAAAGACATTTGATACTTTCCAAGTCTCTGTCTTTTAAAACCAGAGTTCCCTTTAAACCAGGGAACTCTGGTTTAAACAAAACGGGACTAAAATCTTGAAACAGGCACACAAAGGAGATGAGTAGAGGGAGGAGGACTTGACCCTGGTGCCAATTTCTGTCAAGGATCCTTTCGTCTAAAGCAGTGGTTCTCAAACTTTTTTCTTTGGGCCACACTTTCAGAATAAAAAATTGCTTGTGCCACACCATTGTTTATTATTATTAATCAGAAACACATTGGAAAACAAAAAGAAACAACTCCTAGAGGTTCTTGATTTATAACCTAGAACACAACAACTTTATAATATGATTATGGGGCACCCAGAAAGCATCAAACAAGGCAGCTACCGTATTGGCCTGAATATAAGCCACACTTCTTTTCCAAATTCCAACCGTGAAAAGTTAAAGTGCAGCTTATATTCGCAACCTTACCAAAATGCGCTTTTGCGCACCAACCATTTCCGTTTTAAGGACAGGGTGGGGGCAGGGGGTAAGATGGGCTCTCTCCTCTCAATCTTCCTTCCACGCCCCTGCAGGTTCTTTTTGGACGCGAGTTCCCACAACCCCGGATCCCTGCCTCCCTCTGTCTTCCTTAAGGGCAGAGCAGGAGCCCGAAAGCCCAGCCCGGAATTCAAGAGGGAGGCTCCCAGCTTTTGGAAGCAGAATCAGGGCTCTGCCCCATCTCTTTCCATGGAGGTGCACGGAAGTGCGCCCTTCCTTCCCTTCCCTGCCTTCGATGACTCGTCCCCTTCGTGAGGTGAGGCGGGATGAGCTCGGATCTCAGCCACTCCCCCCCCCACGAGAGATTTGGGGGACCACTTCTCCTCAGCCTCCCCTCCTCTCTCCCTTTTCCCTTGGATCACGTTTCTCTTTGATCGCCCCATTGAGCCTTGGTTGTCGAATGTTTCAGAAGCCGAATGGGCTTCCAGAATGCATTAAGATTGACAACTGAGGTCCCACTGTATTGATTTGTTATTTGCATTTACAGTGCTACGAACAGATGTTTCACCCACTTGCGGGTCCTCTCTACTACCCGTAGGATTTTCTTCTACATTTGCCATTTATGGGTGTGAGTGCCTGTGGAATTTTAAGGGGGTGGCTTCTATTCTGGTATTGTACTTTTCCCTTTTCCCCCTTGAATTTTAAAGGTGCGGCTTATTTGCAGGTGCCACTTCTATTCGGGCCAATACGGTACATAAGAACACAAATCATTCCCAAAATATATTGATAGTCCTTAAATCAGTGGGATTACCCAGGGGAGTGCTTAGAGGCAAGTGGGTGGCAGGGAAGCCCTGGAGGTGCAAATGAGTATCAGATTTTGAAAAGCTGGCATCAGGTCACATTCAACAGTTTTGTAGAATTAATTGAACTAAATGGTTTTAATTGAATTTTGATGGGTTGCCATATTTTGAAAAGCAAAAAAGAGGACACGTTTGATGACTTCTACTTTTAACTGGATCGCTATGACAACTCTACCCATGAAATAGAGGATGTTTCCTGGAAAAAGAGGACATATTGCTCTTTAAAATATGGCAACCATAATTTAAGTGTGCAATTAATTGCTACTGTTTTGAATGCTGTTGTGTCATAACTTTCCTTGTGGATTATGCAAGCCACTATTCTGAATAATACTTTTTATACGGTCAGATAGAGGGCACTGGGGTTGAGCTTATGGAACCAAGGGGGCAGTGCCCAAAACCGTTTGGCACCACTTCTCCAAGCTATGGTTTGCAGCAAGGCTGTTAAACCTGTTTATTTATACAGAGGGCTGTTGACCCACAGGAAAGATAAGTCAGAGTGATATCAGTCGGCAATGTTCAACAGTGTTCAGTTCCCCTTTGTATTCAGTTAGAAGAGTGCAGGAGAATGTACTGCAGCTTGCAGGTTGTATGAAAGTCGGCTGAACTGCTTTAGACCAGTGTTTCCCAACCTTTTTTGGGCAAAGGCACACTTGTTTGATGAAAAAAATCTTGAGGCACCCCGTGATGTCAGCGCGCAGCGTCACGCCGGGAGGGAAGGGCGCTGGGGCGCTGCTGCTGCTGCTGCCGCCGCCGCTCCCGGCAGGCATGGGCCCAGCTGAGGCGGCGGCGGCTGTTGTGGTGGTGGCGGCGATAGCGGGCGGAGGAGGGGGGGCGGCGGGGCCGAGGTGGCCGGCGGCGGCAGGGGAGGCGGCGGCGGGTGGAGCAGGAGGGCGGCCGAGGCCGGTGAGGGAGTAGGGTTGCCCGGGGCTTGAGGAGCCGTCGCCGGGAGTTGCTGCTGCTGTTGTTGCTGCTGCTGCCCGGACATGCCGGCCTCCTCCTCGTCCGCTGTCTCGCGCTCCTCCCTTTTGCGCGCGCTGCCCCGCCGCCGCCCCATTGGCCGGGTCCTGTCAGCTGATCCTGTGTTATTTCCTGTGTGTGTGTGTGAGGGGAGAATGGAGAGAGAAACCTCGGCACCACCACCGCGGAGCCGCCCCCGGCTCGACGCGGATCCTCGCCGCCGCCGCCGCCCCGCCTCTCGCCGCCCGACTCGCCCGCCTACCTCCCACGGCACACCAGGCAACGTCTCGCGGCACACTAGTGTGCCGCGGAACACCGGTTGGGAAACACTGCTTTAGACACTCCTTGCTCCCCTCATATGTGGGGCTTTAATCATTGCTTCCTGTTTTACTCCATCTAGAGTGAATGAAGTTATGTTGCTGTTATGCCTAAACTAGAAACTGTGGCTTGAGCAAGTGCTCCAAACTAGAACCGCAAGCCAGGATCAAATTGTAGTTTGCAATATTGGTTTGAGGAACTCGCTTAAACCACAGTTTGCCAGCATGGATATGACAAACTTTGGTTTAATGGAAGTAGGAATAGTTAACAATTGTGTGTGAATACATTTGGAGAATCACAGGAATACAGGCAATGTTAACTATTTTATTTAAATCTGAATTGCAATTTATCATCTTTAAATAAAAACAACAATATTTTAAATGTAGATCGAGGCCAGAGGTGGGATTCAGCTAACAAGCCCAGTCAGTGGAAACCCTGCACAAGGAATTCCATGTATGCAGCTGGGCTTCCTTCCTTCCTCCTTCCCCTGTACGCCCCTTGAAATTGGCTCTCTGTGGGCTCAGGAAAACAGTGGGAGAAGAAGGGGGATCATTCCATAGGCAAGATGCGAAACCTTGAATCACACCCCAGATGAGAGCCTCTTCCTCCTACTATACTTCCCTTCTATGCAGTGTCTCTGGAAGTACAAATCATTTTTTATTGTAATGCTTAAATGACCAGACATCTTTTGCAGTACTACACTTGGTGGAATGTTAAATCCTATTTTTCTCACGCTTTCTACTAATGATTAGCAGAAGATGTGGATTTTCCATTGCTAATTTTCACTTACCAGTTTGGTTTTTGTTTTTTTTAAAAAAAACTAATTAAAAATGAAATACTGTTGAAATACTGTTCTGAGTTAATTTTCTCATGGTATGCATAATTGTGGAATATTGTTCAATGAATGTCAGTATGGTCAACCAGCTTCTAGCTGAACAATATTGGACTTGCACCAATCAATGCTTAGGCAGTTTCTGATTGGATTATCATTGATTATCACTGGATTATATTAAATGCTTCTTAAAGAAGAGCAAGGTTCTGGATTGGTTTCATCAATATGTCTTCTGTGTGTGTGTCTCATTCTGTGAGATGAAATTCATAGTGGATTTCAGAAGGTGAGGGATATTTCACATTAAATGTCCTCTTAAATTACACAAGATACATAGGGAATGTAATGTGTGTGCAGTAACATATCATTGACAGTGTTAGCACAGATTCTGACTCCCCAGATGCCGGTTAGTAAATTATTTTTGAAAGTAGTTTCAGGAGCAGTTTGTAATAAGATATGGGGAGGGAGACTGTTTAGGTTGAGAAATCCCACTGGGCACATAGAAAGCCTTGAGTTTATGTGAAATAACTTGAATTTTGGAGCTAGTGGCAAAAGTGTTGATAAATTTCACACCCTAATTTGTATCATTATTGTCCACCTGAGAGGTAACAAGAGCATAATTTGGTTATTTGAAGCAGATTTAATATGAGCGCGCGATCTTAAAGGTAGTTTCTAAAGTTCATGCTTCTCTAGGTAAAATATGCAAAATGTTCCAACGATTCTTGGACTAGACTGGAATCTAATCTTAACTCTGGTGTGAGTGCACCAACTGTCACATATCTACAAACTTACCTGCCACTAGACTACACGGGCAATGACTCATAGATTTTGGCTGGTAGTATGTAATTCTACAGAAATATTTTGCTTCCATTTTTTTTAAATGAATCTATTTTAGGTTGGTTTATTAACTTTCAGCATGGGGACATCTACTCTGCCTTTCTGTAGCCATATGCTATCCTGCTCTTAGCTTATGAGAAATGCTAGCAAATCTGTCTGATTTCTACTATCCTAATGCTTCTTTTTTCTCATCTCTGTTTGGTGCAATCTTTTGGGGTCTTTGCGGGCAGCCTTCGGAGTACAGTTGCTACCTCGGCTCAGGATCTCGAGCTTCTTCTAGAGCTAGTTCTGCTCGTGCAAGTCCCGTGGTGAGCATGCTTTTCTGCTTCATCTTTCCCTGATTGAATTGCTTTATTTCTGTCTCCCAAGGCTATTTCTACTGAAGCAAGAACACTGCAATATATGGGCGATTAATGAGTTCTGATTCATTTGCTGTTGAAAAGCGACTGGCCATCTTTTGAACTAGTCTAATAACCACCAGGTCATTTGTACTGTAACTGGGGCTCATATTTCTAATTTCTTCTCCAAATGTTATTAGCTGTTATGAAAATTCTGCTAAGAGAGGTGTTTGCTGTTGTTTGCTGCCCTGTGCTTGTAACTCAGGTTGAAGATGTTTCCTTGATGGTTTTCTGGTTATAAGTAGCTGCTTTTCACTTTAAGCAAAAGAACACCACAATGTAGGGAAGGGCTGGTTTTCAGGTTGCTTAAGACAATGGAGCCACAGTTAAAAAGCTACCCCTGCCCGTACGGGCCAGTCTTGACAGACTCTGGGGTTGTGCGCCCATCTCACTCAAGAGGCCGGGGGCCAGCGCTGTCTGCAGACACTTCCAGGTCACGTGGCCAGCGTGACAAGCTGCATCTGGCGAGCCAGCGCAGCACACGGAACGCCGTTTACCTTCCCGCTGGTAAGCGGTCCCTATTTATCTACTTGCACCCGGGGGTGCTTTCGAACTGCTAGGTTGGCAGGCGCTGGGACCGAGCAACGGGAGCGCACCCCACCGCGGGGATTCGAACCGCCGACCTTTCGATCGGCAAGACCTAGGCGCTGAGGCTTTTACCCACAGCGCCACCCGTGTCCGGAGCCACAGTTATGCTTTTGTATATTTTAAAAATGTATGCCCCATTTCCCACTACCTAGGTTCCACCTCTTTCCCCCTTTTTTCTCCCCAACCTAATACTGCATGCAACACTAGTGTCTCACAACAAATGAAACTGATCTGTAGAAAACATCTGAAAAGGATCTAGGTTTAGCATTGCTTAAACTTAATTAGGTAAAAGTAAAGGGACCCCTGACTGTTCGGTCCAATCACGGGCGACTCTGGGGTTGTGGTGCTCATCTCACTTTATTGGCCGAGGGAGCCGGCGTACAGCTGGTCATGTGGCTAGCATGACTAAGCCACTTCTGGCGAGCCAGAGCAGCGCACGGAAACACTGTTTACCTTCCTGCTGGAGCAGTACCTATTTATCTACTTGAACTTTGACGTGCTTTCGAACTGCTAGGTTGGCAGGAGCAGGGACCGAGCAACGGGAGCTCACCCCATCGCGGAGATTCAAATCGCCGACCTTCTGATCGGCAAGCCCTAGGCTCTGTGGTTTAGAGCACAGCCCTATCTTGTAGACTTCAGTTGTCTCAGAAAATATTTTCCATATTCTAATATTATCATCAACAAGCAAATTCATGATTAAAGATACAGTAATGAGCCTTAGGGACGCGGGTGGCACTGTGTGTGCCAGTGTTGAGTCTTGTCTGGTACATTAAGTCCATCTGACACTTTAGCCAAAGCCATAGACTGTCGTTTGGTACAGTTTCATCTGAAACTATTCTGAGTGTCTTACATGTCACTTGATAAAATACTTCACAGTCCAAGCTTACATACTGTATCATAAAACAATGAAAGTTAAAATATACCTAGACTATTGAAATAGCAACAGTGTAGTAGTAAAGGCTTTTTAAAATCACAACTACATATTTGTTATAAATTGAATTGAATATAAATTGTCTTTATTTTTTGTGTCTGTAATGATGCTGGAATGTGTCTTGAAAACATTTTGCAATTTACAATTAATGTTTTCTGAAAGATCCTGAAATACTGGAATTGTAAAGATGGCCTCAGAGCTGTCTCTTACAGAATCAAGCAGATCCAGATGTTTTAAAAACGAAGCTGCCTCTCCATCCTGGCCTTATAGATAACCTTCAGTCGGTGTAGTCACTGTTTTAGCAGTAAAAGTGATCAAGACCCAGTGGCACTCTATACTAGGGCTGGGCAATATCTGGTTTTCAGCATTGTGACATATCAGCAGCTAAACATGGTGATATACCGATTTATCACAACGTCTGAAATCAGAACTATGAAGAGGCAAGGCTACCTAGACAGAGGGACATGGAGAGGAGCATGAAAGGCTGATGTTCTTCCCAGCATGGTACTGCCACTATGGTGAAAACCGTATCTGTTCATTTATACCCACTGTAAACTGTTTAGAAAAAGAAACAAATAACTAATTAAAAGTTAAAATTTCAAAAAACATTTTTTAAAAACACACACACTATTTTTCTCCCAAGGAGCTCCAGCTGATATACATGGTCCTTCCCCCAATTTTATCATCACAGCAACCCTGTAAGGAAGGTGAAGCTGAGAGGAGTTCAAAGTGATGCATGCCATTGCCCCCGTTTTATCCTCACATCAACCTTGAGATGTAGGTTAGGCTGAGAGTGTCCAGGTCTCTTCTGATCTCTGCTGTTATTTCCCCATTGCATTGCACTCTAAATAATGATGATGATGATGATGATTATAAAAGCTTAAGCGGCCCAGATTCTCCTTGCATAGTTATGCAAGTAGTTCATGTTTATTCTTTGAAGTTTATGATACCCCTGCTATTCTTACTATCTAATTGTACTCTTAAAGGTTAATACAAAACGTCACCTTGCGGTGTAGCAAAGTGGATCATATTCTTTACTACAATGAAATCTAATTTAAAATGAACATTTCATTTGATTTGTCACATTTATATCTCCTTTCCTCCAAGGAGCTCAAGGTGTGCTCCCCATTTTATCCTAACAACCCTGTGTAGGCTGGGTGAGAGACAGGGACTGGCCTGCGCTCAGCAGGGGAGCTCCATGCCTAAGGGGGGGGGGGGCGTGTTGATTCCTGGACCTGGTCCAGCACTCTAATCATCATACTGGCTTCTACTCATAAATAACTTCCACTGAGCTCAGTGAGATTTCTTTCAAAGTAACGGCACAGGATAGCAGCCTGATTTGACTTAAATGTACCATATAATTCCACTGTTGAGCTGAATTAAATTACAAAGAGCTCCATCTGCTGGAAAGTGCTGTGTAAAACAGGTTCTCAAAAGTAGTATTTGGGTTTTGGGGGGCTCTGGAAAGAAAGAAAGAAAGAGAGAGAGAGAGAGAGAGAGAGAGAGAGAGAGAATAGGAAGCCTGAGGACAACCCATGAGGCAAAGGCAAGGAAGAGCAGAGATTGCTGTTTGTCTTCTTGCAATGCTAAAAATCTCACCAAAAGTTATTTGGCTGGGAAAAGCATTGACAACATAGCAATACAGTAACGGAACAAGAAGACAGAAGGCTTCCCACAAGCACTCAGTTTACTCCATTTCAGTTTTATATGTTCAAGAAAATAACATTTCTGAAAGAAAATTCCATTTCCACATCAATTTATTTATTAAGAGTGGTATTCAGCTAAGTTCTCCTCAGAGTAGACTCACTGAAATTAATGAGGCTAAGTTAGTCATGCCCATTAACTTCAGCAGGTGTGCTCGGAATAGGACTAGCAGCAAATACCATCCTAAATTTGCACGCTAACACGCTCAGGTCAGTTCATATATCCTGGTGGTGATAATAGGTTGGATGCTGTCATGCTTTGAAAAGACTAAAGGACATCAGTGGGACTTGTTAGTCATGATAGCTAACTTAAATCCTGTTATTTCAATTAGTCTAATCCAAGTAGCTTTGAATATGCTTTTATGGAAGACGACAGATATTCAAGTGTCTGAGTCACAAGCTGCCCAGTAATTTAAAGGTTATCACCAACACTTTGAAGTGTGGCCAGAAGTGGAGAGTCAGCCAGTGCTGCTGTTTGAGAACTGGAGCCATGTGCTTTATTCAACTGGTCCCAATTAGCAGCTAGCACCTATACTGTCAAGTACAGTACAGTTTCTAATGACTCATCAGAGTGAGCCCCAGGTACAGGGGTGCCAACCTGAATAAAATATTGAGGGGGCCCAGGTAACCCCCCCCCCCATAATCAGTCACATGATGTGGTCACACATACCATTTGAATGGCAATGCCCATCAACTTTGCGGGCATCCAGTCCCCTCAAATATTTCATTGGAGGTGGTGAAGACCCCTCAGCCCCTAGGAGTTGGCTCCTATGCCCAGGCATAACACATTGTGTTAGTCCCATCTAAACAGCAAACAAAACAGCAACTAACAAATAAGCTGAACATCACAGTTACAGTAAAAGTTGTAAAACATGGTTAACAAATCAATACAACATTTAGACTCTATAAAACAAAATTATCAAAATAGCAAGTAAATAAAGTAAGATAAGTACTGTTAAGTTCACAACACACACCCATGATTCAAAATCTTTTGGTCTGTTCAGTTTATTAAAATACACATAAAAGACTCATCATGCCTGTTGTTAAGCCAGCTCAACCAGGTGCTGAGCCAGCTGTGGTCCTCAGGCCATGGTGGTGTCATGGACTGGCTGGATGCAGAGGCGTGGGGGGGAGGCACCAGCTGGGGAACCCCCAGGGGAAGAAGGCTCAGAGCCAGGGGAGTGGTGGTGGGCGATGAGGAGTGGCCAAAGGGAAAAGAAGGAGCAGACCGAGAGGAGGATGTGTCAGAAGCAAAAGAGGTAACAGGGTTTCATGAACAGGAAGAGGCTGTGGCAGAGAGCAGTCCAGCATCAGAGGCTGGAGAGGAGGTTGGCCAAGAGGCAGAGTTCAGGTGTGCTGCTAAAGAATCCAGGGAGTCTTCCCCTCCTACTGTGACCAGCTCCTCTCCGCCCTGGCCAAGTAGAACATGCAGAGAAGTGAACAGAGCAGAGCAGAGATTGGTTGCACAGACACAGTTTGCAGCTGCTTGGGAAAGACCCTGGAGGGGAGGGGCCTGGGAGGGTAGGCAGGGGCCTTCAGTCTTTCCAGCTGCCTCGTTGGAGCAAGACCCATTGGGAAGAGCTGCTGGGATCACTAGGCCTGTACTGTTTTGGTTTCTTTGAATAAAGAACTAACTTCACTGACACCCATGTTTTTTGTTGCTGACCTATGCCTGACCCAACTCCGGCTCCTGACAGGTGGAGGGGATGGAGCTCTTGGGCCTACCACCAGCGATAAAGTGAATGTTTACCTGGAGTAAAGACTACCTGGTCTTCCAAGGCACAATTGATAAGGAGCCCACCCACATCACTCTCAATAGTCAGGCGGTCCATTCCCACGCGAGTAATTCGGAGGCAAACCTGTCCCTCTAGAGTAGCAAGTCGCAGTGGCCCTTGGTGTTGAGGTTGACCAGGAGGTCCAGCAGTGCCTCCATGCTCAGGACATTCTTGATGCACTGAGGTCTGTCCTCCAGCAGCTGCTCCAGCTTCTTAAGTCACACCTTGGCCGACACGGGGGCAGCAGCGGTGGCAGCCGCTTCCACATTGTTTGCAGAAGGAACAATGACTTGCTTAGGAATTCCTTCAGTTATGTCCACAAACCTGCTACACACATGTTGGCTGGATTTGGTGGGTTTGCAATGCCACACTGGCAACACAGGATATTCCCCGGCTGATGGCTGCAGGCTCTTTCATGTATTTCACCTCTGACTTCATGTGTGTCTCCCGAGAATGAGATGCACACTATCCGTTTCTTTCCCTTCAAAGTCCTGTCTCAATCTCGGAGTCGGATGTCTGGGGTGCGTGCAGATTAGACCACACAGATGGAATCACTGAAAAGACGCAAAGAGAGCTTTGCAAGGTTTAATATATGCGAAAGAAAAAGAAACACTGTAATCACCCTATTCAGCTAATTAAAGTGACTTATCAGCACCTGCTACACAGCTGCAAAAACTATGTCAGGATATGCACCCTGGCTTTTAAAGTGGTACACATCCTGTGGAACAATAATGAACCCTAACATTTAAACAAGATATTCAACAGGTGGCTGTGGAGGGAAACTGGCACTTTCATGAAATCTAAAGGAGAACATTGTGGTGTAAACACAGTCTTTTCTGTTCCCATGTTAAGCTTTCAATACTTTCATCACTTAAAGCATTTGAACACTACTCAAGTGCCTGACAGATGCAATGGGGCCTGTTTAAAACCAAATCAAACTTTTTAAAGAGGATGAATTTTAAGGGATACCTTTTAGTCTCTGAAGTAAACAAAACAAAACAAAAGTTCCATGCTTAGTTGCTTAGGAGTAAATAACCACCTTTACTCCAAGATTGTATACAGCCAGTGATGTCATTCTGAAAAGGTTTGAAGACACTCTCATGATGGGAAAATGGGTCCTTGTGGTTCAATTATGGTTTCTTTCTTCTCTCTCCTGTAGGTTGAAGAAAGGCCTGAAAAAGACTTTGAGAAGGTAAGAGTGAATGGGTAGCATGGTTGTGTGTGGGAGGAAAAGTACCTGTGCACAATATTAAATGACAGGCATAGTTTGAGAAATGTCTCCTAATCATGAAGAACAGAAATAGGATTCACTGGGTTTTGGAGTTTCTATTGAAAATGTTTTGACGGTTTTCAGCTCTTAAATTTTCTGCCATTGACT
Source organism: Podarcis muralis (assembly GCF_964188315.1). Taxonomy (NCBI): domain Eukaryota; kingdom Metazoa; phylum Chordata; class Lepidosauria; order Squamata; family Lacertidae; genus Podarcis; species Podarcis muralis. The sequence continues at coordinate 133,552,248 of NC_135655.1, forward strand.
CTTTTTTGACTTCATGTATGTGCAATGATATATTCATGGTTAGTTATTCTTGCTATATTCAGAAATCCAAGTGTTATTATATTTCAGGATATATACTCACTTTTTGCTGTAAGAATAAGTTTGAATAGTATAGTTTGGAGGTTGTGCTTTCAGAGTTAATCTCATTACATGTACTTGTTGCTTAGAGGGGCAGGTGTGATACATGGCCAGGAATAAAGAAGGAAGACATGCATGTGTTTGAAGTCGAACAGAATGGCAAACCAGGAACAGCTTGATTCTGATTTGTAGGAAATGTGTAAGCCACAGATTCTCAGTTAGGACATCCTAGGAAACAGTGATTCAAAAAACCAGGAAGTTTTCTCTCCAGCCAGGTGCTTGAAGGGAGGAAAGGGGAGTGTTGCGCCTCATTGCTTTTCCCCACTCTGATGAACCATGGTTTGCTGAAATGACAGTGTTACTTCTAAACCAGGTCACAGTGCAATTTAAATGAACTTATCAAAGCTTTTCTGTTTGCCTTTAAACATGAAGAGTTTTGTGATTAGTAAAATATTACTGAACAGAAGGCAATCAACGACTACAGTTCTTGCCAAAAGGTTATGTTCCGCCTCCTCTGTCAGAGGCACTATTCACCTGAATACCAGTTGCTGGGAATCAGAGAACTGTAGATTTGGAAAGGGGTCCCAAAGCATCCATGGCAGATGACCACCCAACCTCTGCTTAAAACCCTCCAGTGAAGGAGAGTTCACCATGTTCCAAGGAAGTCTGTTCCACTGTCTAATAGCTCTTAATGTCAGAAAGTTCTTCCTGATACTTAGTTGGACTCTCCTTTCTTGTAACTTGAAGCCATTGGTTCAGGTCCTCCCCTCCAGAGCAGGAGAAAACAAGCTTGCTCCATCCTCCTGGGACAGCCCTTTAGAATCATGAGCGGGTGGAATGTTGTTTTGCTCAGGTCCTGCCGTGGGGCTTCCTAGAGCCATCTGGTCGCCCACTGTGAGAACAGGATGCACGGCTAGGTGGGCCACTGGTCTGGTCCAGCAGGCTCTTCTTCTGTTGTTAACAAATTTTCCATAATGGAAGGTGGGAAACATTAAAGAATATCCTGAAATTAAGCAACAGTTTTAAAATTTATAACTAAGACAATATTTCCCATCTTCTCCCTTTCATACTCTTCACTTTTTTGATGGGATATTGGGTAATGAAAAAGACTCTAAATACAAATCATAGCCAGCGTGTTCTGAAATTAAAGTTGGAAACTAAAGCAGTTTGGATTATTTTTAATGTGCCGTTGAGTCTGTCTACCTTTTTGAACCAGGAGCGCAACTAGTTCAAATTGTAAGAAAGGGATTTGAATATTAGGAGGAACGCCCTGACAGTATGAGATGTTTGACAGTGGAACAGACTACCTCAGAAGTGGTGGGTTCTCCTTTGTGAGCAGAGCTTGAAGGAGTGATAGTGGAGGTCAGGGGGTTGGACTGAATCACCTTTTGAGATCCTTTCCAAATCTTAGATTCTATGACAAAGACTTACACTGCTTTTATTGTAAACACTCCTTGATTGTATTCCAGGGGGTTCGTACTGTGTCAAGCTTGTCAGCAGCTACGCTGGCCTCTCTAGGCGGAACTTCTTCCCGGCGAGGGAGTGGAGATACCTCCATCTCGGTTGATACTGAAGCATCTATTAGAGAAATTAAGGTAAGCTGCTTGTTGGAGGTGAAAGCTGGTAAAGGGACTTGCTTCTGTCCCTCATGTCTTACCGTGCAAAAGTAATTGGTATAGGGATATATATTTCATCACAACGAATGACTTGTAAAAAGAATGACTAGGAAATTCTATTTTTGTAATGTCATTGGTTACCCAGTGGTTTTCAGTGATTACTCATTGGGGGTTTTTGACACCATGCTTTGCGATTTTCTTCAGGATATCAATGAGTTAAAGGACCAGATTCAGGATGTAGAAGGAAAATACATGCAGGGACTGAAGGAAATGAAGGTACAAGTTTATGTTGGAGTGAGCTTGTGGGACTAACCTTGGATAAATATCCAGAGAGGGAACAAGAATGGAGTGTAATTTAACAAGCATGTTTTCTTTCAGAGTTGTGAAATTGCATCCTGAACTTACGAAGTTCTAGTTCTAATTATTCAGCTCATAGCAGCGTAGGTACTTAAAGCACATTAACAGACTGAGCAAACAGCACACTCACTTAAAATAGCTTTTGCATGCTTTATACTACTACTTCAAGAGTATACACTTTCACATAAATCATGCATTTCTGAAGAGCTGTACAGTTTGAAGTTGGCCAGTTTCAGTGAAAAGGGGGTCAATATGAACTAGAGAATCATTTTAAAATCAGACCCAAGCATGTATGCTGATTTTGAAATTCTGTGCCACAGAATTTCAAGGGAGCGGTTTTTAAAAAATAGCTTTTATTAAATATTTTATTGGGTTAAAAAAGTACGAGCATTGTCTCGGTTTTCAGGTTGTAGAGTCTTTTCTACAGATCAGTTGCATGTGATGTGAGCCATTAATGTTGTATACAGTTTAAGGTTGGGGGTGAAGATAGTGGGGGAGGGGTGTGTAGTAAACTTACATTCTTTTACATTCTTAGTAAGGCCGGGTTCTTTTAAGGTTCAGCATAGTTTTTCTGTGGCACAGGCATTCTTTATGAAATGCTGTTCAACTTTCCACTTTTATTTTCCCCCCCCCAGTCATTAAAGGACACCATAAAAATTTGCAACAAGACCCAGAAATCTGAATCATGATACAGTGTAGTGGCTAAGGCAGTGCTTTCCAAACTTTTCATGTTGGTGACATGCTTTTTAGACATGCATCATTTCACGACACAGTAATTCAGGTTTACTAGCAAACCGGGGACACTCTCCAGCAGCAGAGAGTGTCTGCCAGCTGTCCGGGATGTGCGCGTGTGTGCCCAGGTCCTACCGCCACGACAGCAGCCCTGAGCAGCATTGCTGTTGTGCTCTCCTCGCGCCAGCAATCCCATCCCTTACAAGGCTGCTCGGGGAGGACAGTGTGGGGACGCGACAGCCATGCACCTTGATTGAAGGGCGCATGGTTGCTGCATCCTCACAACACCCTCCCCAAGCGGTCTTGCAAGGCTCGGATCGGGGAAGGTGGCGCGAGAAGGGCGTAACCATGTGCCACTCAATTGCAGCCTGGGATTACATGGCTGCCACATCCCCATACGGCTGCCCCTTGCAACTTGGATTGCAGCCTCAGTGCCTGCTTTTGTGCTGGAAGGATAAAGCACAGGGTTGTGTGTTTTGTTTGGTTTTACCTGCTGCAAACCTAGAAATAGGTTGTCCTCCCCCCCCCCGTGAGGCGCTCCAAGGGTTAAACTCTATTGTCTAGAGAGGCCCAGGATTCATTGAGAGAGGTGGGGGGGATTTAAATACTACACACACCTTCCTATTCTGTTCTAGCAACCCTGGGGAGAAAGAAAAAATTGGCTTTGGGAGTTTCCAGTACTGTAGTATTGTTAGGGGAGGTTGGTGCATTTGGAGGAAAGGTGAGTAATTAAGGGCAAAAAATTGGGAGGATTTGTTGCTGCTTTTCAGAGAGTACGGGGGGGGGGGGGAGATGGACTTTCCCAGCTGTTGTAAGGATTCTCAAGCTACAAAAAAATAAAACATTAAATACCTTCAAAGAACCAATCCCAGTCCGTTTGGCCGCTGATTGATTGCAGCCCATTGGCATACATCATGTCAGTCCAGGAGTGCCTCTTGATTAACGCCAATAGTCCAGATTAAGGAGGAACCAACCACAAATCATGCTGGAGACGGAGCCTCATCCATGGCAGGGACACAGTCCCAGGTCTCACCCGCTCCGCCTTTCAAGTTGGCAGACATGGGCTTGAGCGGCACAGCAGGGAGCCCCCTAGACTCCACTGGGGAACATTGCCAGGATTTTTTGCCTCATAAATCCTGACTTTCCCCTGCCTGAACTTCCTCGCTGCCCACGGCTGCCATTGACTTGTGACGCAAGCCAGAAACCGCAACCAACTAAAACCCCCCCTCCATTCTGCCCCCCCCCGGACCCCCACAAAAGCCCTCATCCCACCAACCTCTCCCTTTTTATCAAAGGGAGATAGGGCAGGCAGGCAGGCAGGCAGGCAAGCAAAAATAGTCTTCTTTTTTAAAAAAAAATTAAACCCTTCCTTTTAGATATGGAGGAAAGCTATTTAGGGGGAACAAACAATGTAAACACCACCAGAAAATAAAAATAAGAACTCCCCTCTCTCTCTTTTTTCCACTGGTGGGGTGAGTGTGAGGGAAGAAAGAAGTGCTTTCCAGTTCTTTCTGGTTTGCAGACTCTGCATAATTAGCTGAGCTCTAAGTGGAAAGGTACCTGGGAAGCCCAGGAGGAGAAAGGAGGGAGAGAGCAAAGAAAGGTGCCTGCAAATTACCTGCCAAGTATCTGTTCAGCTGAGCTACCCTCGGGAAGCTTCATGTCTCCACCTTTTGTTCCCTGGCATATTGCCTTGTTGAAACACTTATCATGGGTTATTGTGGCGATTTATCGCACAGCCCTATTTGGGGTGTATGGGAATTCCTGAAACAATAACTCAAGAGTTCTTCAATGTGACCTTTCCCAACTGCCACCCTATTCCCTTAGAATGCTTTTTAAGCCTCCTAGTATCTTTTTATAGTAGGCTTAGGCATGAGACTGTGACACCAAGGGAAATGAGTGCTAAACTTAGAATCATTTGAAGAGTTGGAAGGGATCCTGAGGGTCATCTAGTCCAACCCTCTGCAATGTAGGAATCTCAACTAGATCATACATCACAGTTGGCCATCCAGCCTCCGCTTAAAAACCTCCAAGGAATGAGAGTCCACCACCATCTGAGGGAACTTACAATAGATGCCCTTAGATTTCCAGAAGTAGTAGTTGTTGTTGTTGTTTAGTCATTTAGTCGTGCCCGACTCTTCGTGACCCCATGGACCAGAGCACACCAGGCACTCCTGTCTTCCACTGCCTCCCGCAGTTTGGTCAAACACATGTTTGTAGCTTTGAGAACACTGTCCCACCATCTCGTCCTCTGTCGTCCCCTTCTCCTTGTGCCCTCCATCTTTCCCAACATCAGGGTCTTTTCCAGGGAATCTTTTCTTCTCATGAGGTGGCCAAAGTACTGGAGCCTCAGTTTCACGATCTGTCCTTCCAGTGAGCACTCAGGGCTGAGTTCCTTAAGAATGGATGCGTTTGATCTTCTTGCAGTCCATGGGACTCTCAAGAGTCTCCTCCAGCACCATAATTCAAAAGCATCAATTCTTTGGCGATCAGCCTTCTTTATGGTCCAGCTCTCACTTCCGTACATCACTACTGGGAAAACCATGGCTTTAACTATGCAGACCTTTGTTGGCAAGGTGATGTCTCTGCTTTTTAAGTAGTTTTTAAGTTGCATGAAATATCACATAAAATGCAAAAATTTAACAGGTAAGAAAATGTTGGGGAAATAGAATAAAGTGCTTGTCAATGCAGTCATTGACAAGGTAGTCTTCCTAGCATTTTGACTTGGTTGGTAAAGTAAAAGTATTTATTAATCACTGTGCTTTTTTCTTTTCTTTAGGACTCTCTAGCTGAGGTTGAAGAGAAATATAAGAAGGCTATGGTATCAAATGCTCAGTTAGATAATGAGAAAACTAATTTCATGTATCAAGTAGACACCTTGAAGGATGCATTGTTGGAATTGGAAGAACAGCTTGCAGAATCTAAGAGACAATATGAAGAGAAAAACAAAGTAAGTAGTGATACATCAGAAGTCTTAAGAAGGAGTCTTAGGCTATAAACCTAACCCTACTTACCTGGAAGAAAGCCCCATTGACTTCACTAGAACTTACTTAACTGTTGTTGGCCTCCGTCTGTCTCAAGAGACACTGGAGTTCAGCTCTGGGGGAAGAAAAAGCACTAGAGAATCACAGCGCCTGCTGTGACTGCAGAGACCGGTAACTCATGGCTGCTGCCTCCCGTGTTGTATTTACTGCAGTGGCAGCATCAAAGTGACCTCTCCAAGGCCCTTACTTCTGAGTCAGCATATTTAGGATTGTGCTGTTTGCATTGTCCCTCTTTGCATTGTCCCTATGATGGCTCTAGTTTTTCTGAGGCGCCTTTTAAAGGTGCCTTTTTCTGAGCAGATACTAAATTAATGATGGGTTTACACATGGCATGTATATTAGATATGTGTCATGCTGCGGAAGTGAGCCTTAGCTTTGTATGCAGTCCCCCAATTGGCAGCAAATCTTGCGCATATATCAGAGCCAGTGTGAGTAAATGACTGAATTAGTAGATCCCTCTTTTCCCCTCAATAGTGGATGAGTCACCTGGGTGGAGCCTACTCACATAAGCATTAATAATAATAATAATAATAATAATATTTATTTATACCCCGCCCTCCCTAGCCAAGGCCGGGCTCAGAGCGGCTTACAAGCAATAATAAAAACAAGTTAAATGATTACAACTTAAAAACAACATTAAAAATACAACATTAAAATATTGAAACATTAAAATATTAAAATGTAGCCTCATCGCAGGAGGAGAAGGAAAAGAAAAAAGAAAGAGAGGGAGGGAATCAAATTGGCTCCAAGCCAAAGGCCAGGTGGAACAACTCTGTCTTACAGGCCCTGCGGAAAGAAATCAGATCCTGCAGGGCCCTGGTCTCATGAGGCAGAGCGTTCCACCAGACCGGAGCCAGAGTTGAAAAGGCCCTGGCTCTGGTTGAAGCCAATCTAACTTCCTTAGGGCCCGGGACCACTAGGGTGTTGTTATTTATGGACCTTGAGGCTCTCTGTGGGGCATACCAGGAGAGGCGGTCCCGTAGGTACAAGGGTCCTAGGCCGTGAAGGGCTTTAAAGGTCAAAAGCAGCACCTTAAATCTGACCCTGTACTCCACCGGGAGCCAGTGCAGCTTGAAAAGCACTGGGTGAATATGCTCCCATGGCAGAGACCCCGTGAGGAGCCTCGCTGCAGCATTCTGCACCCGCAGGAGTTTCTGGGACAGCTTCAAGGGCAGCCCCGCGTAGAGCGAATTACAGCAGTCAAGCCTGGAGATGACCGTTGCATGGATCACTGTGGCACATTTATGCACATAGGTCTAGGTTAGAATTTATGGGTTTTATGCATGGTGAAAGACAGGCCTTAAGCCCAAAGCTTTCTCGGTGACTTACCACTTGCCTAATGTACAGGCTGGGCTAATAGAACTGGTATCTAATTTAGAATTTATATATAATAACTACCAAAGACAGGAAGATGCCCATCAGCAAGCAGGAACATCTGGAATGTTGAGACAGGTGTAATGCTGCAATATCCTTTGCAAAAAACAGCTTTCTTTTCCTAAACAGGTTCACATAATAAATATGTAATGTGTTTTCGTTGTAGGATTTTGAGAGGGAAAAACACGCCCATACTGTATTGCAGTTTCAGTTCATGGAAGTCAAAGAGACTTTGAAACAAAGAGAAGAACTACTTGCAGTAAGTGAATTCTTCAGTTAAACAATACTTTCATTAATACCTTGTATGCTAGCAAATGGACCACAAAATATTCCTTTCTCTAGCTTCAGATTTTCTCTAGCTTCAGATTTTAGGAATTATCAAGAACATCTCATCACACTGTTCTAGGTTCTCATTAATTCTCATTAACCTAGACAAAACACCAACTATGTACAGTTTATCTAAGCAAGTGATCTTGCTTTATATCCCTTTTTAAAACATTGTAAATTACTGTTGGATGTGTAAAACATCTGAAGGGAAACTTGTAATTGTATTCAAGTGTGAATGGTTTTGAATTAAAGAACTACTTGCTTACCAGATCACAGGAAACAAGGTGCCTACTGTCTAATATGGCTCACTTCTTCTTGGAATGCTGGTGTTGACTTCTGGGACAGGAGTCAGGGAGGACACCGCTTCCCTGCTACTGGGATGAAAAACGTGGCTTAAGGAGATGCCATCTGGAGATACCAGATTCTTTTGTGGGTGAACTGGGAGTGTTTGAAGAGAATTGTGGCAATAGCTATGCAAAGAAAGCATTTGCTCCTGTAATCAAATGGTTGCACACTGGTACCTTCAGTTTGAGAAACTGTATCTGATCTGATCGTATCTTCTGTGCTGGCTTTTCTGGCTCCACGTGGGATTAGCACTGCCTAGTGCTTGAAGGCAGGAACTTTAATTGCTTCACGGGAGCTTTTAGCCTATATGGTGTTCCCAGAAGCTGCATCAGTTTAAGTTCCTGCCTTGAACCTCGAAGCATTAGCATCATATATATAGCACTTTTCTGTCCTAAGACCTGTATTTGTAACATTATTTATATTTGCCTTTTACTCAGCTCCTTCTTTATAATGCTCCCAGGACCTCTCACACTCCCTTATCTTACTCATTTATGGCTTGCTGTGAATGAGATTAATCATAGAATGACAGAACTGTAGTGTTGGAGGGGACCTCACAGGTCATCTAGCCCAGTGCCCTGCAGTGAAGTGCGTTGCCTCAAGCCTTGCCCTTGCTCCTCCCCTTCCTCGTGGAGGAGGTGGTGTCCAGGGGTCCGAGTTGCATCCATCCGCTTAGATCACTGACCAGGCTGAATCTACCACTTATTGCCTTTTCCTTCCTTCCTTCCGCCTTACTTTTATGTTCAAAGTGGGATGGTGGTGGCTAACTTCTTAAGCGACTGTGTCACATACTAAGTCCTAAGAACAATGTGGCCCCTCTCATCAAGTGTTGACATATTTGGTGAATGCCAACTAGAATGTGTATACTAATCTCTTCCTCTGCCCACCTGCATGCACACAGCTTGGCTGGGGTGGTTTAGCTTATATGGAGTAAGCAGCTGCACCGTCCTGGTAAGACAAGGAGGAGCGTAGGCCTGACTCCAGCTCCTGTCCATACTGTGAGGTGGCCACTGTGTTCTCTGTTAGAACATAGCATAAAGAGGTATTTTATCTTAAGGAGAAAAGGTCCTGGGATTTCAAGGCAGAGCCATAAAATTTGTGTAAATGGTAGGTTTCTTGGATTTTTTTCATGGTACTTTTAAAATGCTGTAGCCTTGGGTTTTTCTTCTGATTAACTCTCTTGTCTGCCTTCTGTCTTCTTGTTTGCTCCTGTACTTTAGGAAATCCGACAACTACAGCAGAAACAGGAGGGCTATGTCAGGGAAATGTCTGATCTTCAGGAGACAATAGAATGGAAAGAAAAAAAGATAGGGGTAGGAGTCACAACTTTGACCAGATTGTCAGTGCTGTCTTTTAAGCAAGAGTATTAAACTCCACACAGTGTTATAAAATGCTCCTTTCTGCGAAAAAGACTTGTGTCCTTTATAAACAGAGTAGTAGCTACCAAAGCAATTTTGGAGCTGGGGGTTATGTGTGCACCAAGGATAGAATTTGGACAGAACAGAATTCAGAACCCATGACCATTTGAATATTGCAGAAATGGAGCAAATTTATATTAATTAATTAAATTTTAATTCTTACCCGCATAACATAAAATTCAAAGCCTTATATTTCCGTATAAGTTTTGTGATGATTGTTGAATGTGGCCAATATTTAGACACAGTAACGTTTTCCATAACTACTACAGTACATTGCTCTATTTGCTGATCAGCAATTTTGCCTGCATGACACTGTTAACCAATGAGAAACCTACCATAAAGTCATTAGCATAAAAAAGAGAAGACCAGGAAACTTGGACAAAACCATATTGCGTGGTGATCAGCTAATGACTTAGAGCAAAGCTTTCCAAACTGTGTCTCAACACATTAGTGTGTTGGCTGCAGTGTGTAGGTGTGTTGCGCAAATGCTCCCACACTCCTCCCATGGCTGGAAAGGGGTTAGCTTACCCTCCGGTTTGTAAAACTGAATTATTGTGTCGTGAAATGATACATGTCTAAAAATTGTATCACCAACATGAAAAGTTTGGAAAGCTCTGACTTAAAGCATTTATGAAACCAACGTTTCTAAGGGCCAACCTCAATTTTACAAAACAAACATGTTTGCATTAGATCTCTTACATCCATCTGCAGTAGTGACATTTTAAAGTACAACTCAGGGTTGTTGAAGCATGGCACATTCTTGCAAATAGGAGCTACCGATATCTATAAAGTTTTCATAACACCCACAAATACTAAAATAAAATTCCTTTTTCTGCTTGCATGGAAATTTAATAATTCTCTGCATATCTGAAACTTGCTTATTCTTATTGCTAATTTTCCTTACCTTTTTATTTCTACATTTTTCCTCCTTCCTGTTCTCCTCTTGTCATTTCCTTATCCACTGCTTATTCTTTGGAAACTCAGGCATTAGAGAGGCAGAAAGAGTTCTTTGATTCCATAAGAAGTGAGCGAGATGATCTTAGAGAGGAGGTGATTGTGCTGAAGGAACAATTGAAGGTATGCAGAAACAACAAAAGAAGTGTAAAAGGATTAAGTAATCATTTCTGTGTGCCGAGAAAATAAATGGATTGGCTTTGAAGCAGTGGTGAGCTAACTGTTTAAATAAGGGTTGGCTAAATAACGGTTTGACACACGCACACAGCCCTCACACTGCCTTCTCAAAGCCAGCTAAGTGAGGCACGAGGTTCTGGCAGTGCCCTAGAGCCCTCTCAACCCCTTCACAGGGCTGGGAAAGTGCCAACCAGGTTTTGAGAAGGAGGCAGGAAGGCTCTCGGACCCTGTCAAAGCTCAGCGCCTTGCTTAACCCACTTTGGAAAGACAGTGCAGGGGCTGGGGGGTGCCAAATGTTGCTGAGGGCCACCTAAAAAGGCATTGAGGGCCTGTGCACTATACTGTTCTGTCCAATGCTTGCTGCTACATTTTGGCACTTAGTAAACATTAACATTGGATCAAAGCATGTACTTAGTGCTGTTTTGACAGAAGCCAGAGACCATGCTGCCTCTATAAAGCAAAACAGTATTGTAAACTTCCCTCCTTATATTGGTAGCACAATTTGTTAGGAACATCTCCCACTCGAACCAAATTAAACCAGATTAAAGTCATGAAGAAATAGACATAGTGGGCTGAGTTGCAGTTGCCTTAGTGTGATAGAATTGTTGATGTATAGTGGTGCCCCGCAAGACGAATGCCTCGCAAGATGAAAAACTCGCTAGACGAAAGGGTTTTCCGTTTTTTGAGTTGTTCCGCAAGACGAATTTCCCTATAGGCTTGCTTCGCAAGACGAAACGTCTTGCGAGTTTGTTTCCTTTTTCTTAAAGCCGCTAAGCCGTTAATAGCCACTAAGCCGCTAATAGCCGCTAAGCCGCTAATAGCCGTGCTTTGCAAGACGAAAAAACCGCAAGATGAAGATACTCGCGGAACGGATTAATTTCGTCTTGCGAGGCACCACTGTACTGGGTTTGGAAAGAATCTTGACTATTTAAGTACAATTTGTAGATAGCTTTGGTCAGCTCTGGCAAATTGTTTTCATGGGATTGCTAGAATGATAAAATGCTGCTCTGAACTTCTTGGAGAAGGATTTATTTTTATTTTTTTAAACAAATCAGGACATTGGTTAATCTAAATACCATATAGCTTTGTTTATCAAGACATTTCTTATATGTTCCAGATGTTCATTATACCCTCATACAATGTACACACGTGCTTTGTGCCATGTTTGAATTGTGACTTTGTAAGCAGATGTCATGTGCATGGTATTGTAATGTTGTTCTAATGTTCGTTTATTATTTCACTCACAGCGACATGGAATAATACCCAACTCAGAAGTAGCTACCAATGGAGAAACCTCTGGTGATCTAGATAATGATGGGCTACAAAGTTCTTCCAATATTGCTCCAGGATCAACTCATGCCCCTAAGGTAGCTGGGGATGATACATTAGGTAATTTCCTTTTATCAAGATTTTTGATCACCACCTTTGCTAGAATCTGAACAACTAACTAATCACCAGCATGCTACTTATAAAATCACTTCTATACATTTTATTTTCTGCTTAATGCCAACAATCACTTCAAGCATATTATATTTCTTTTATTTATCTTTATGAGGAGATGTTAAAATAATTCCTTTTTATTCCCCAAGTCCAGGGAAACAAATGCTTTAAAAACATCTAAGCTCTATATGTATGTCTACAAGGTGTGCAGCCACTTTTATTAAGACGACAGATGTTGAACATGCAATCCTAAGTGTCCTGAGTGACTCTGAAGGTGCTTTGGTTCCTTCAGTACATGGGGGAAACTTGAAGACTAAAATAGGATTAGGAGCATGTGAAGAGACTGGGGAAGTTACATAGAGTTACTCTTTTTTGCACTGACTTGTGAATGAGAGAGAGCAAAAAAAGATATTTTTAGTACTGTAGTGATAATTTTTAAAAGATGATATTTATGAGGGGTGTATTTTGGTCCCTAATATTTCTCAGGGTAATAGAACACAATTTTAGGTCAGAAATAATGGATAGCTGTCAGACAAATCAAAAGGTATTTTCCTTTGTAAACCTTCAGACTTCAATGGCATTTACCAATGCAGTGCAGTTGATACCAGGGAAGAAGACACTTTCTGCTGATCAGGCCACTAACTAATTCAATTGCTGCTTTGCCTTCACATAATTGGCAAAAGCTGATCTTTCTTAACCAGTTCTTCTGATTCATTCTCTCTTCTGGGTTTTAAGTGGGGAGGTAAGTGTTTAACGTAACACAGTTAAGTAGTCTCCCTATTTTGGTCCCTTCAACTTTCTTAATGCTCTTTTAGGCAGAGCCAAGGAAGTGGAGATGAAAAATGAGATTTTGGAGAATGTGGGGAAAAAAGAAATCTTGCAGAATACTGAGCATGAGGAACACACAGAGGAGACTAAGGAACAGGAAATTGTACAGGAATGTTCAGAGATAAAGACGTTGCATGCTGATGAAAATGCGGAGGCAGAGAAAATCACTGAAGGCAAAGTGGCTTCAACACTGTTATTAAATAGTGGACCTGAGGAACCAGCTAAGAGTCATTCAGAGCATGTTCCAGGAATTGTTTGTTCCCTTGAAAACAGTGGTATAGTTGAATTAAGGGGTGAGGGGGGGTTCCCTGATGATACCATAGAAGTGAAAGAGTCTGATGGAAATGTTGTAAATAAAAGTGATACTGCAGTAGCATGTTCAGGTATTGAGGCTAATGAGCAGATACAGACAGAGATAGAAATACTTCCCCAACAGCAAGATAAAGATAAGCAAACACATATTGTAGGTGATGAGGCAGAAGGCGATAATAATGAAGTATTTCAGGAAGCTTTGGATTTTGTGAATAACAGCCATGTGGCAACTTCCAGTCAATCAGAATCACCAGAATTGGCAGAAGATTTGCTTCTCAAAGTGCCGAGTATTGATCCTTGTAGTGAACAGCCGGAAAGCAAAATTGTTGAGGGACATCTTCTTGAAGGTGGACGCATCAAACTAATTGATAAAGCAGACGGGGATAAAAATGAAACTGGTGGAATTAATGAAGAGAATGAGACGGAACATGCCGTGCAGCATGCTGTAATTGTATGCTGTGAAGCAGCAGCAGAACAACCGGAAATATCTTCTGCATCAGATGAGTCTGAAGAACAAAAACAAGTTGGAATGGAAAAATCTCAGCCCTTATCTTCAAAAGATGAGACATTTATTGAAGAGGAACAAACTATGCAAGTGATTGGAGCCAGTGAAAAGAATGAAGAAAATCCTGCTAGGGAGACTGATCAGAGAGCAGCTTTAGCAGAAGCAATGGATGTACGTTTAGATTTTACCAAGAAAGAGGTTCATACAGAAGAAACTGCTGCAGATGGTGTGAGTCACCGTGAATGCCAGATCCCTGAGGAAAGGAACTTAGACCATGAGGATGATTCTAAGAAATGTGGGGACATTAAATCAGAATTCATAGATGATGGCAAAACTGTGGCAGACATCCAGATAGCACCTGAAGAAGTTGCTGGTGACAATAATGACAATATACAAGGTGAAACTTTTCAGGAATCTGCTAGAACTGCATGTGTAAATATGCAGGGCACTGAAGTAAACAAAGGAAATGAAGAGGACAAGAATCACGAAAAAACAGAAGAAAAGATTCTTGACATTGTGCCAGATATTGAGAAGGCTCCTTGCCTCACCTCACAGAAGACTGAATTGAGTGATCAAGAGAGAAAGCTTGACAATGATGAAGAAGAAGGAGAAGGAGAAGTTATGGAAGAATATCATGAAGCATTTGATTTTGCAGAGTCTCCATTTGGACAACAGGAAGCTACTGAAAGGAATGATAATCTTAATAATGAGCTTGAGACAAATAATCACCAAACGCAAGAGAAAGTTGAGATTACAGAACATGCAGCACAGAATATAATCAAAAAGGACACTGAAATGGAATATAGAGATGCTGAAGAAAATAAAAAAGGTAAAACCTACCAAGCCTTAGCAGATGAGGTCACAAATGAATCCACCGTGATTGAAAGTGAAAATACCCAAGGGAAAGAATTGGAAGAAGCTGCATTCTTTCAGACAGATCCTTCTGCTTCCATGGCCTCAAAGGCACAGTGTGCAATTTTGGAAGACCCAAGCAAAAAGATGTCAGATGAAATCAGTATAGATCACATTGCTGAATATACTGCAGAGCAGTTGGAAAAACTAAAAAACGATGGGGATGAAAGTGAAGAGGAAGTCCAGGTGGGTAGAAAGGGTAAAGGTAAATCTCGGGAAGATTGTGTCATATCATAACCTCAGAAGCTGGGTCATTACTGCATGTTACAAACCTGCCATCTGGTGATTTCAGAGTAAATCTGCTGTTTTAAACAAAAGACGAAAGGAAAAGTTTAACAGTGGAACTAGATCCACGCTCTAAATACAACTTGTTATCTATATCAATAATGAATGACTATGAACATTTTCTTACCTCTCAGGTTTTAATTACTGTTTATCATAGTAAAACAAAGCTATTAATCATACTAAATCTGAATTAAGTGCTTTTAATATTTTCACCTACAGTATAATAGAACATTTGATTCCCCCCCCCAGTATTTTAATGAAAGCTAAGATTTGAAGGTTCTTAGAAACTGACCACCTTTTGAATATATGCTAACAATTATCATCACCTTTATTTTAGAAGCAAGTTGTTACAAAGCACATCAGCTTCAATATGCTTTCAAATGCTGGTAGTTTGCCAGACGGTGATAAAATGGCACTTTATACAGGCTGCATATCGACACATTCCAAATTAAGGTCACTGCGATTGCCAAAATATAGTTAGGTCAATACAGGACTTTTGTATAACATAGAATTAATGAACAGAAGTTGCAAGTGAAGAATCATTGGTTTGCTAATAGGAATAAGTGTACACTTTAGTCATTTCATATCAAATCAAGCCTTCACTAGACTGGATTCAGAGCAAGTTAGTCACACTTAGATTCCATTAAAATCATTGGTGTTTGAGTTACATTTATTTCAGTAGAACCAAATAAAGTTGACTGATTCTGAATTCAAACCACTTTGTTTAACATGATCTATATATATTATTTTAAAGAAAGTTTTGTTTCTTTTGTGCTTCATTTGTGCTTAGCTTTTTTATCAAGTAACATTTTCTTCAAGTTATATCATATGTTCTATCCTCCCTCCCACCCCAAATTAACATTTTCTTAAATCTAAATCTTAAAGTCTTTCCCCTTCTTCTTTGCTGAAATGTAGGCAAATTTGGATGACTTTGTGAATGCCTTAATAAATGTTATTTAAAACCACAGAACCAAAGGCAACTGTTGTTTTATGCATATAACTCTACCACACTGCTTTAGAAAAAAATAAATATTTTTTAAAATAATGGCTAAAATGAAAATGGATAATTTCTAATTTTTCAATATGTATCTTATTTCCAAGTTGGACTATTTTTAATGCAGAAATAAACAATTTTCTTTGTATTAGACTGTTACAAATAAGATAGGATCAAAGTCTGAATGTTTGTAGCACTGCAGCACTCATAATAGATAATAAATGTATTCAGCTACTAAAGCACAAAAGGAAAAACAAAGCATATATCACACACTGAGTTGTATATAGATTGAAATAAACTTTTTATACTCTAAGGTGTTTCTTGTCTCCTGTTTATAAAGCACTTACAATTCAACTGAGACTGCTCATAATTTTTGTTATATGAATTTATTTTTTAAATTATCTAGATGGTACCTAGCTGCTTTTATCTATTTTGTTGCTTTTATTTTAGATGTGGCAGTTCTTAGCAAAAGCAGTGAGTTGTATCCAACAGTGTTGCACAGCTGATGGTAAAGTGGATCAGGGTAATAAGCAATTTTTGGCAGTTCCCCCATTCCCTGTGCAGCCCTCACACCTGGGCACACCCTGAATCTACTTCGGAAGGTTGGAGACCCTCAAGACCAGTTTTAGGAAGGGGAATACGAGACGTTGTTTCTCTCCCCATTCTTCTGGCAACACCATTGGCTACAACCATGTAACTTCAAACTTTCAAAATTAGATATGTTCCTCTGAGATAAGGCTTCCAATGAAACACTACAGTAGTACCTCTGGTTATGAACTTAATTTGTTCCGGAGGTCCGTTCTTAACCCGAAACCGTTCTTAACCTGAGGTGCGCTTTTGCTAATGGGGTCGCCCGCAGGTGATTTCCGTTCTCATCCTGGGGCAAAGTTCTCAACCCGAGGTACTACTTGCGGGTTAGCGGAGTTTGTAACCTGAAGTGTTTGTAACCCGAAGCGTTTGTAACCCGAGGTACTACTGTATTAGAAAACATAGTGGACCACAGATTTGGGTGCCTAGGACGGGTTCAAAAGCAATATGCAAAATGGACACCATTGTGCATTGGTAGCCTCATTTCCAGATGATATCCTTTCCTGCTATGTTTAGCAATGAAGCTTCTCTGTTCTTCCCATTGCTCCCCAGGGCATGCCTGAATTCCGGGGTAAAGAGTGATGACTACTTGGGCACCAAGCAAAGCCAGAGCTGCTAATCAAAGGTGCAGAACTGGTATCAGCCAGTGAGCCAGATCTAACATTGCCAGGTGGATGGGATCCAAACCACTGCCTCTCCAGGGAGCCGAATGTCTGTTTGGAGGAAGGGAGTTGAGTCCACTTCCTCCACACAGAGAAAACCCACAGTTTGCAACCAGGAAGTCCCTAGTTAGCTGATCCCAGTGGGGCTCCCTGTCAGTGCCAGTCAGCTAACTGGTGCTGACAGCGAGCCCCACTCACAAGCTAAAGCTCACTTTAGTTTCCCAGTGGTTCCTTTGTAGCTTTATCCATACCTGACATCACCTATGGGCCTGGTTTGTGAGCTGCATCCTCACTGGACAAATTGGAGACCTGGACTGGGTTTGAATAGGCCTTCAGGCTGAAGGTCCCCCACCGCTCGTGTTCAAGTTTCATATGGACAAATGGCTCTAAAACTGCAATCATTTATTACGTAATTAGAGTTGAGGCATATTGACAGTTGAATTGCAACTGTTAATATGAGAATTTGCTTTGGAGTGCCAGTTGGTAAGCTCAGTGCTGTTTTATCCCCCAGTATACCTCATTCTATACCTCATAGAATTGTAGAGTTGGAAGGGAACCCAAGGGTCATCTAGTCCAACCCCCCCCCCCCCCCCCGCAATGCAGGAATCTCAGCTAAAGCATCCATGGCTGGATCGATACATCAAAGAAGCGTTTCAGTTAAATGCAATGTAAATTTAAACATAGAAAGTAAAAGGTAAAGGTACCCCTGCCCGTACGGGCCAGTCTTGACAGACTCTAGGGTTGTGCTCCCATCTCACTCAAGAGGCCGGGGGCCAGCGCTGTCCGGAGACACTTCCGGGTCACGTGGCCAGCATGACATTGCTGCTCTGGCAAGCCAGAGCCGCACACGGAAAAGCCGTTTACCTTCCCGCTAGTAAGCGGTCCCTATTTATCTACTTGCACCCGGGGGGTGCTTTCGAACTGCTAGGTTGGCAGGTGCTGGGACCGAACAACAGGAGCGCACCCCGCCGCGGGGATTCGAACCGCCGACCTTTCGATTGGCAAGCCCTAGGCGCTGAGGCTTTTACCCACAGCGCCACCCGCGTCCCAAAACATAGAAAACAGGTAGATAAAAGTGGGACTTCACAGTGCCATCTGGTGGCACAATGTTATATCGCATATACAACGCATATAAATCACTTTTTGTTTACCAATCTAGCTGAGTCCCATGACAGATGGCTTTCCAACCTCTGCTTACAAACCTCCAAGGAAGGAGAGTCCACCACTTCCAAAGGGAGTCCATTCCACTGTCGAACAGCTCTTACTACCATGTTAATTTGGAATCTCCTTTCTTGTAACTTGAAGCCACTGGCACAAGTCCTCCCCTCCAGAGCAGGAGAAAACAAGCCTGTTCCCTCTTCCATGTGACAGTCCTTGAGATATTTGACGGTGGCTATCATATCTCCTATCATTCTCCTCTTTTCCAGGCTAAACATACCCAGCTCCTTCATGTGCTCCTCATAAGGCTTGGTTTCCAGACCCTTGATCATCTTGGTTGCCCTCCTCTGCACTCGCTCCAGCTTGTCAACATCCTCCTTAAATTGTGGTGTCCAGAATCGGACACCATATTCCAGGTGTGGTCTAACCAAGGCAGAAGAGAGTGGGACTATTACTTCCCTTGATCTGGACACTAGACTTCTGTTGATGCAGCCTAGAATAGCATGAGCGTTTTTGTTGCTGCATCACACGGTTGACTTATGTTACCTGCTAGTAAGGCAGGTGTCCCCCGTCTTATATTTGTCCATCTGGTTCTTCCTGCCTAAGTGCAGAACCTTACATTTGTCCCGATTGAAATTCATTTTGTTAGCTTTCGCCCAGTTTTCCAATCTGTTAAGGTCACCTTGAATCCCGATTCTGTCTTCTGTGGCTTTTGCTTCCCCTCCCAGTTTGATGTCATCTGCAAATTTGATGCAAATTTCTACCAGTCATATATGAACTAAAAATGTGCTTATTAACAATATTCAAGAAAATGTTTTGTGAAATATTGTTTATTGCTACTGTTGCTCTGAGATCGTTTTCTGTAAAATAGCCCCCTTATGTCTTGATTTATCTTCTCTAAACAATTGTAAATGGGGTCTATATGGGCAGGAGTAGAGGGAGGTGAAAGGTGGTAGTATCTCTACTGTTTACTTAAGATGTGCCATACAGTAGCATAATGTAGGGTTGCCATATGTCCGGTTTTCCCCAGACATGTATTTAATTCAAAGGGTGAAGTCACCATCTGGTTTTTTAAAATAAAAATCAGCAAAATGTCTGAGGTTTTGCAAACAGAACCAGGAAGTATGCATGCAAGGATCCCTCTTCACCCTTTCCTGTCTCTATGGTGTGCCCCCATGGTGCCTGCTGGGATGGGGCAAATCAGCTGATGAATGGCTCTCCTGCAAGGTTGGGGAAAGCCCCCCTTCCTTCTGGTTTCATTTCACTACTTTTGGCCATTGCATTATTTTAAGGTAGAGGAAAGGCAGGAGGTCTCCCTGGTGAGTTGCATCTGGGGCAGGAAAAGATTCTGCAGCTGTTTTGGAGGCAGCGCTTCAGGATGAGTGGTGGGAAATCCTTCCCCCGCCTGTTTAGAACAAGTCTCTCTCTCCCCCCTTAATGAACCCCCCCCCTACAGTGAAGTTCTGCAGAGTCTGCCTGCTCCTCACCTTTTGCTCCTCTTCCCAAGGTGTGAAGGGCCGGTGTGGCTTCTACACCCTTGTTGCTTCTGTGGGGAGAGCTCAGGCCTCCCTCAGCGGCTGCATTTGACAGGTCCTACAGTTTGCAAAAACTCCTCCTGCTGTGATCAGCTCCCCTCCCCCAGCCTCTCAGAACCAAGAAGGTCGTGAAAATGGTGGAGGAGAGACTGGCTGCACATGGGCTCAGTCTCCGATTGCTTGGGGAAAGCCCTGGAGAGGAGGAAACACAGACAGCTGTGGGGAGGCAGGGACCTTTAGTCTTGGCAACTGATTTCACGGAGTAAGACCCACAGGGAATGAGCTCCCGTGCGTATTAGGCCCGACACTCAGCCAAGTCTGTGGAAATCATGTTTTTGCTAATAAAGAGTTAGCTCCAACTTTGAACACTGTGATTTACTGACCGGCATGCTCTGTGGCAACCAAGTGGGTGGGACTCGGAAGATGCTAGGAACTTAAAAGAGCATCAGCCCATGACACAAATTTGAAGGCAATTTATCTGAGCAAACTACGACAATCGGTGCCTGGAATCTCGCCAGCACTATACTCTGCAGCAAACCCAGCAACCTTATAAGCAAAGTATTAAAAAATCTAAAACAAAATAAGAAAGATGAGGAGAAAGGGCAGGAAACCAGGGGCCTAGTACAAAAGACTCAGGGTTCAGACCTGTTGAGGCACCCAAAGCTGCGACAGATTTCATGGGGAAACGCCACACCACTGAGCTTGTCCAGGTAGTTCAGACAAAGTGTCCAGCTGCAATGGATCACATCACAGAAAAGTGACTCCCACGTGGTTCTAGCTGTATTGTATTCGATAAATATCTAATTGAAATGATGCTATTGATTGTGCCTAATCGCTTTTCACTTCATATAGATGTTCCACCATTATATGCCTGGGTCAGCAAAGCAGCCTGAAGCCTGCAGCAATGCTTTAGTACTGAAATGACCTGCTTTGCAACGTTTCCCATTTATAAAATTGACATTTACCTGAAGCTACAGTCATTCAAGCTGTAGTTTTCTGTGCTACAAATTTTATTCTATACTCCACACCTACTAATGAAATTTGTCCTGAATGAAAATGATAGGGTCTCAGGCCTTCAGTCTTCAAAGCTTGTATATGTAAAATAATAAGAATGCTCTGTATTTGTTCAGATGTACAGAGTGAAACACATAAATATGCAGACTGAGTTGCTCTGCTAAAGTGAAATTCCTTGTACTATGGAGCTTTTAACTACATCCCTTTGGTGCTGAGTGTAATCACTGATTTCTAGGAAAATGTGCTGGAAGATCTATGCACCCAGCACCTCTTATTTTATGAAGAGCAACCTTCCCGTGCAATGCCCAATAAATTGAAAGTTCTCAAAAGTAACTTGAAGTGTGGTGGAAAGTGGCATGGGAAAGGTAATCTTACATTTTATCTTATTGTATATATTCAGGTTTCAAATACAGAAAGTATAAAGATTCTTGGAGCACTTCAATTATTTTTGAGAATGTTACAGTTTTATATGGAGAATAAAACACATGCTTGTGTCAGCATCTTCGACTGTTAATCATTTTTGCAAGAATACACTACATAGCCTTCCCCAACCTGGTGCTCTATAGATGTTCCCCGTTAGCCCCAGCCAGCAGGGCACCAAGATGGCAAAGGTGGCAGAAGCAAAATGCTTGGGGTGAGTGGCTCTTCTCCTGGATTTGAGAGATGCACACGGAAATAGTTCTCAATCTGGAAACATCCAAAGCCACCCCATTCAACACACACACACACACACACACACACACACACACCACCAATGACAAATTATAAAGAGTGCTTTAAAAAAAGAAAAGATGTGTACCTCATTGTGATAGTGTGTTGCTGTCTTCCTAATGCTGCTGCACTGTAAAGATTTGTGAGATTTTTGTATTCCAGGGTTTGACCCTAGAATCCTTGCATGCTAACCTGCAGTAGAAGATTAGCTGCTTTGCATGCTCCTGGCTGCTTCTACTGAAGTGACAAGCATGCTTTGTGAGACTGGCATAACCTCCCTTGGCTGAACCCCTTCCCAGTCCTGTTTGTGACCTCATTTACCGTGGTACGTGCATAACTATCTTTTATCATTAGTTCCACTAACCTTCATCACCATTCCTTCTTTTTCAAATTTAATACATACTTTGCATCTTTCACTTAACAATATCAACAGAGTGCTTCACTTCTCTTTTTTTCTTGTAGACATTAGATTGAAAAAACTTGTTGATGAGCGAGAATATTTACTTGAACAGGTAATCAAAAGTTTAATACTTCCTCTGTATTAGTCTCTTCGGATGTTGCCAGTTGTTTCCCTACAGGTCAGAGCTGATTGACAAGGTCAAAGTTTCCATGTGATAATTTGCATTGCCTGAGCCAAATTAGAACAAGACTTTGGGCCACTTCACAGAAAAGAATTTTGAACTTGAGTGTGATTGAGTGCAAATGCATATACATTAAGTGTGCACGTGTGTGTGCGCGTGCACATGTGTGTGTTGAGAGAGGGGGGGTGCTTGTTGATTTTTAAAAGAAACGCAATTGGATATTGAGGAGGGGTTGGGCTCCCTATAAGGGGGGAAACCCTTCAAAACGTGTGTGTGCTTCACATCTCATATAGTTCTTGGGTATTCTGTGTACTCACACCTGAGCACAAAAATATCTAAATGAACCCGCCCTATCTTACCACTTGGTATTTTCACTTTCCATTGCGTTCTTTAGCTCCAGGGCAGAACAGTACAGTGGTACCTCGGTTTAAGAACAGTCCTGTTTAAGAATGATTCGGTTTATGTACTCCGCAAAACTGGTAGTGTCCTGGTTTGCAAACTTTACCTTGGTCTACGAACGGAATCCGAACGGTGGAAGGGCACCAGTGGTGGGAGGCCTCATTAGGGAAAGCGCGCCTCGGTTTAAGAACGGTTTTGGTTTAAGAATGGACTTCCGGAACGGATTAAGTTTGTAAACCGAGGTACCACTGTAATGTTAAATTTAAAAAAAGGTAAAGGCAAAGGACCCCTGACAGTTAAGTCCAGTCCCGGACAACTCTGGGGTTGCATGCTCATCTCGCTTTACTGGCCGAGGGAGCCAACATTTGTCTGCAGACAGTTTTTCCAGGTCATGTGGCCAGCATGACTAAGCGGCTTCTGGAGAACCAGAGCAGTGCATGGAAACGCCGTTTGCCTTCCCGCTGGTAAGCGGTACCTATTTATCTACTTGCACTTTGACGTGCTTTCGAACTGCTAGGTTGGCAGGAGCTGGGACTAAGCAACAGGAGCTCACCCCATTGTGGGGATTCAAACTGCCGACCTTCTGATCGGCAAGCCCTAGGCTCTGTGGTTTAGACCACAGCGCCACCTGCATCCCTCGTAATATTAAGTACATTAGTACAAAGCTGTGTCCTCACTGGCACGCTGTTTGGAAGAAGCGGGGCGGGGGGTGATTTGCAGCTATGCAGCCTCCCCTATCTGGCCCCTTGTACAAAGCTGTCTGCCATATCGAGTTGTGCATTTTTTTTTAAAGTGTTCTGTGTAATCATAATAATACAATCCAGGTAGCTAATGTGATAATATTTTGGCTTCTCCAAAATTTTCACTTTTTAAAAAGAGCAAGATTTTTAGCTGTTATGGTTGTTTGAGAAAACCGCTGGCAGCTTCTGTTTCCTGCATGACTTTTAAGCCTCTTCTGTCCCTGACTTTGTAACGTCTTCTCTTGCTGTCACATCATTCCTTACAAAAATAATTTCAGATGCTACGGAACACGTATATCGGTTCAAATAATGCAATCCGAGTCCACTTGTTGGGAAATGCAGGATATTTGTAATTCTAATTATTCTGTTCACATATTGTTTGTGTGCCAGTAAGTTGATTAAATTATTTGTGGTTTCCAGGTTAAAAAATTAAAAGTACAACTGGAAGAAAAGCAGAACAGTAACGTGGAGAATTTACATTTAGAAGATGGAGTCATAGAAAATGGCACAGAGATGCATGCGATTGAGCTCCAAAGTAAGATTTATTCCCACATTGTAGATTCTGTATTCAACTCTTCAGTGACAAAACTAATTTTGTCCATTTACATAATCATACAAAATATAATTGAATAGGTTTCATTATTAAGGTTAGTGGCAGCTTGCCCACCTGCTTTCCCTGCATGTTTACCCACTTTACTTCATGCAAAGGTGCAGCTGCTTCTCCCCTGAGCTGCCCTCTGAATACTTATTTCCCGAGAAAACCAGTTGGAAGCTGTGCCAAGTGATGGGGCCCCGACTGTAGCGTGGAACTGAATGCATTCAACAGATGTGGGCAAGAGCATGTTCTGTAGACTAATAGGTTTACACATTGTATGCTCAAAGGTGGTCAATATGGGGGTGCCTGGAGAAAGTATCTGTGCTTTCCAACTTGGAAGGATCATAGAAATTAAAAAAAGGTAAAGGTACCCCTGCCCGTACGGGCCAGTCTTGCCAGACTCTAGGGTTGTGCGCCCATCTCACTCAAGAGGCCGGGGGCCAGCGCTGTCCAGAGACACTTCCGGGTCACGTGGCCAGCGTGACATCGCTGCTCTGGCGAGCCAGCGCAGCACACGGAAACGCCGTTTACCTTCCCACTCGTAAGCGGTCCCTATTTATCTACTTGCACCCGGGGGTGCTTTCAAACTGCTAGGTTGGCAGGCGCTGGGACCGAGCAACGGGAGCGCACCCCGCCATGGGGATTCGAATCGCCGACCTTTCGATCGGGAAGCCCTAGGCGCTGAGGCTTTTACCCACAGCGCCACCCGCGTCCCTATCATAGAAATTAGGAAGGAGTTTTTGTTTAGTTGCCAGCAATGAGTAGTCACTGTACTACACTGAACTGCAACCCCATCCCCCCCCCAAAAAAAACTTTTGGGGTGGCTTACAAATGTCATTAGGAAGTGGCGAGGAACAAAACTTAGCCACTGTTTCTCAGTTAAGGAGTCCTTCTAATGGCCAGCTGAGATATAAAGGAATAAAAATGTATTGTCTGCTAACAGAGCTGGCAGAGATGCCCTACAGTCCATTTCTCTCCCCTGTCGCTTGATCAAATGGCTGCTGTAGATGACAGTTGAGAGGTTTTTGCTTCTAGGATAATGAGTGGACATTACCAGAGATCCCGTGGACATAAAGGTAGTTTGGTGCATTTTTCATGAGGTTATCATTGTAAAAATGGCATCTGAACAGCCCTATACAACACTCTAAATAAATTGCGGTATATTTTAATGCCCCTAGATACTGTGGGAATATTTTTCAGAGTTGTTTTAATGGGTGACACATTTTTTTAAAATGTCTTTAGGAGATACAAATAGACAAATCAGTGACCTCAAATTTAAGCTTGCAAAGTCTGAACAAGAGATTACAGCACTGGAACAAAATGTAAGTTTGTGATATGTTTATATCTCTCTTGAGGTGTACTTTCTTATCTAAAAATGTTGGGAAGGGGTACCCAGGCAGTGATACCGAGTGCATGTGCTTCAGTGCAAAGTCCTGTGAAATAAGTGGAAGTTGTTTATATTTCAGTTCTAAACATATTGGAATGTAAATGAGTAATTGTTTGTGGTGGGTTCCCATGTTGTTGGCGATGACTATGTGGAGCATAAAGAGCTAAGAGGGCAAGAAGACATTTGAGTCAGAAGGCTTTTTGATAGCATAATGATCTTGAGTTGCTTACAAAAATAACACTGTAGAAATACCGTATTTTTTGCTCTACAGTGGTGCCTCGCAAGACGAAATTAATTCGTTCCGCAAGTTTTTTCTTCTTGCGAGTTTTTCGTCTTGCGAAGCACGGTTTCCCATAGGAATGCATTGAAAATCAATTAATGCGTTCCTATGGAAACCGCCTTCAGACCAGGTCCGGGGACAGTCTGTCCCCCGACCTCTTCTGAAGGCTGGGGTGGAGGGACAAGGGCTTTTCTTCCCACCGCCAGCCTTCAGAAGGCTGTTCTGAAGGCTGGCGGTGGGAAGAAAAGCCCTTCTCCCCACCTCCCGCCCCACAAGCTCCGGGGACAGGAGGGCTTTGCTGCCGACCGCCAGCATTTTAAAAGCCCCCGGGACAGCGGAGAAGTCTTCGCTGCCGCCTGCCAGCATTTTAAGATCGCCCCGGGACAGCGGAGAAGTCTCCGCTGTCCCGGGAAGGCAGGCAGGGGGGAGCAAAGACTTTTGCCCCCCGCCGGCCTTCAGAAGAGGTCCAGGACCTCTTCTGAAGGCCGGCGGTGGGCAAAAGTCTTTGCTCCCGACGGCCAGCATTTTAAAAGCGGTCCGGGATAGCGGGAAAGCGCAGCGCAATTCCCTGCTATCCCTGACCGCTTTTAAAATGCTGGCGGTGGGGAGCAAAGACTTTCGGCCCCCGCCGGCCTTCCTGGACCTCTTCTGAAGGCCGGAGGGGGGCGAAAGGCTTTGTTCCCCACCACCAGCATTTAAAAGAGGTCCCCAGAGATTTCCCTATGGGCTTTCTTCTTGCGAAGCAAGCCTATAGGGAAATTCGTCTTGCGGAACGACTCAAAAACGGAAAACTCTTTCGTCTTGCGAGTTTTTCGTTTTGCGAGGCGTTCGTCTTGCGAGGCACCACTGTATAAGACTCACTTTTTCCCTCCTAAAAAGTAAGGGGAAATGTGTGTGCGTCTTATGGATCGAATGCAGGCTGCGCAGCTATCCCAGAGGCCAGAACAGCAAGAGGGATTGCTGCTTTCACTGCGCAGCGATCCCTCTTGCTGTTCTGGCTTCTGAGATTCATAATATTTTTTTTCTTGTTTTCCTCCTCCAAAAACTAGGTGCGTCTTGTAGTCTGGTGCGTCTTATAGAGTGGAAAATACGGTAATTGGTTCAGAGTATCATTCATGCAGATACATAGCTGGTATTGAACAGTTTGTTTTAAGTAGCGCTGTCAATATAATTTTCTTTTCAGAAATTTCCATCCCCAGCCAGTTTATATGCTAATGCGTACATATCCAGTTCTGTAAAGAATAGCAATCTGTGAGCCTTCTTAGTCAATTCCTCTAAACAGCTTGTACCTGGGGCACCTGCCTCTGTGCCTGTGTGTACTTTGAGGTAATCATCTGATGCTCTTCCCTGGGTTCCCACACCATCTGAAATACAGCAGATGGTGACTGGGGAATGGGCCTTTTCCGTAGCAGTGCTCCCCTTCCCCCCAGTGGCGTAGCGTGGGGGGTGCAGGGGGGGCCGGCCGCACCGGGCGCAACATCTGGGGTTAGGGCAAATCCATGGGTTAGGGGGCGCAAATCCACGGGTTAGGGGGCGCAAATTACTTGCCTTGCCCTGGGTGCTGACAACCCACGCTACGCCACTGCTTCCCCCCAAAGTACTTGGGGCTTACTCTGATTTGTCTTTCTGACCACAGGCAGGTACCATCTTATTTTAGTGATTATTTATATTCGTTTATCAAAATATTTATGTACCACTGTATCAGAAAAAATGCATCACAGTTGTTTTCAACAGTATAAGACATAAAGCCAAACAGTAAAACCATAAAAAGTTAAAAGCGAGTAGAAATTAAAAACAAACACCAATACAGTGGTACCTCGGGTTACAGGTGCTTCAGGTTACCTTGATGGAAACCAGAGCACATGAAAACGCCGGTTGCCTTCCCGCCGCAGCAGTACCCATTTATCTACAGTGGTACCTCGGGTTACAGACGCTTCAGGTTACAGACTCCACTAACCCAAAAATAGTACCTTGGGTAAAGAACTTAGCTTCAGGATGAGAACAGAAATCGTGGCGTGGCAGCGGGAGGCCCCATTAGCTAAAGTGGTGCTTCAGGTTAAGAACAGTTTCAGGTTAAGAACAGACCGCTGCAATGAATTAAGTTCTTAACCCAAGGTACCACTGTAGACTGTTGTGGGGGTGTCCTGTTAATCACCTGCGTCAGCCTCGTGGAATAAAAAAGTTTTCAGTAGGTGTTTAAAAGTTAGCACTGAAGGCACCCACTGAATTGGTAGGGTGTGTCAAGGACACTAAAGGCTCGGTTTCCCGTTTTTGCCAAATGAGCCTCACCCAACTCCCTTTTAACTTTTAAACTTAAAAAGAAATCCAACATGGCTTGAATACAGGGGCGCTGACTTGCCCCCCATATTAAGGGGGGCACATCCTGTGACATGTCCTGCCCCATCCGGGCGGCACAGGCATCGGGGGGGGGGAGGCGGCGAAGTGTGGCCCTGGCCTCCTCCCCGCAGCCTGTGCCGGACGCATGGAGGGCCATCTTTGCTCTTGCTCGTCCCAGCCCCCTCCTGGCTCCCGGGTGGGGTCTGGGGTATGTGGAGGGCACCCAGCAATGCCGGCCCCTTCAATAGTGGGAGGGCTGGCCCCCCCCCCATTCCCAGCAGTGGTGCTGAAATATATTTATGCTTTTCCTATACATTTGCTGCTTTCAGCTTATTTTTATTTACTTTATTGTGGTTCTTAATTGTAATGGTTCTAGGGGTTGCTCGTGCGTAAATCGTCGCCACACCTGGCTGGGTTGCCTGGGTGAACCCTTTCTGTCTGGACAGCCACTCACCCGTGGCTGTCTCAATCGCTGGCAGAATCCGTCAGTGGGCGTTTGTTGAACTTCTTCCAGCAAAGAAGCTCTTTGATGCCTAGTCTCCACCTACTTTCCCTGCGCGGAAGCCTTCTGCGCAGGGAGGGTGTGGGCATCGGAGGACCCGTGCTCTCCCCACTGGTCCCCGGCGAGGAGTCTTGGAGCCACCTCGCCGATTCCCCCATCTGCCCCCCTTCTCCACTGGTGCTACGCTGATTTCCTTCCCCAGAAGATGTGCTGCTTCTCTCCCTCCCGGGACGCTCTCCGGAATCCCTCTGGAGCCCTCCCTCTCCCTCTGGCTCCGATGGCAGTTCCCTGACATTAATATTATAGTGCCAGAAAACCCTGCATTTTGGAAGAGTGGGATATAAATCTTAACAGTGAATAAAAATGAAGACATTATGAACAAGCTGTGGAGCCAATATTCAATCTAATTGCTATAAATAAAGAAATATTTCCAGGCTAGCTAGACGGAACAACTGTAGTCGTTATGGCTGAGGAGCAGGTGGAATCTGTTTTTACCCATTCAGTCCCTGCTGTTTAGGGCTTTCACTTTCATCACGGCTGTAATCTTAGTTACCATCTTGCTGCACTTTCACTTGCACTAAAAAAGGGAAAGCCAAGATCATCTGGTGAAGGGTTTGGACAAGTCAGGTGAGTAGAAGATTGATCGGACACCTGTTACTTATTTCCTCTTCTGGCGATTCCTCAACTGGGTGTTAGCTATTGAACTGCCAAAGGGAAAATATGATTGACAGAAATATTTTGTTTGACATATATCTTAATAGTGGGATTCTATCATATTAGGTAATACGGCTGGAAGGTCAAGTTGTTCGCTATAAAACAGCTGCAGAAAATGCTGAAAAAACAGAGGACGAATTGAAAGCGGAGAAACGTAAACTCCAAAGAGAGGTAATGCATGCTACTAAATCACTTCAAGTAAGATATTCGGCACCAAAAGTTTGTACTGGGAATTTTTATTGAAGTGTCCTTGACTAGAATGAAAGCAAGTTTATAAATTTTTAAGGTAGGGATAAAATCTCCAAACTTCATGTATTCTAAGCTAAAAAATAAATAAATGCAAATAATTTTCAGTAATCAAATGCTTAAGACTGATTTGAGTTGTGCAGCACTATGCTATGGTACTGCTCAGCTCAAATCATTCTTAACCATTTGATTACTGAAGATTATTTGCACCTGCAGGGGGAATTTTAAAGCAGTGATAAATTTATAAAGGACCTCTCCCTTATAGCAGGTGCTTCTAATCTCAGCTCATTACATACAGTGAAGATACCAGGTAGCCTGACATCTGGCTGGTTGATAGGGGATCAAATACTTATTTCACTCATTATAATGCACATCCACCTCTGACTTTAGTCTTCTGGGTTTCTGGGGGTTTTCCTGTTGTTATTCTGTCTCTCACAGCTACAATAAACCTACCATTAAAATTATGGACTGGTCATTTCTTCGTCAGAGGGCAAACGGGCAAATTTAGCAGGGGATCAAATCCTTTTTTCCCTTACTGTACATGGGGGGAATCATAGGTCAGTGTAAGAGCACCTGTTTTGCATGAAGGTAGTCCCAAATGCATGCCCTGGCACCTCCAGTTTAAAAGGGTCAAGTTGTAGGTGATGGGAAAGCTGCTGGCTGTCAGAGTAGGGAATGCTGAGCAGGTTGCATCCATGGTCTCCAAAGAAGGGAGCTTCATGTGTTCATGTATGTTCAGTTATTGTTTACTTCCTGTTTCTTTTTGTGACGAGATTAGCGTAGGTCACTAGACAACCCATTGAACTAGGATCCAGAATACATTGGCCTCACCATGGATTTACCAAAGAGGCTGAGTAAATCCACTGTGTCTTCAGCCTTAGTGGTTGCTTCTCGTCTCTGTGGTCACACATACAGGATCTGTGCCTGTGCAAAGCAAGCTGTCAAAAAGTAAGAGCTTTAAAAGACATCTCCAGAAGTTTCCAAGATGTTCCTCTTGCAGGCATAGATCCCATGTGTGTGACGGCAGAGAAGACCCCACGAAGAACATCAGCTTACAGGTAAACAATTTGTCTTTACTGATCTTTAAAATCTGCATAAATAATGGTTAGTGAATGACTGAGAGAATGATGCTACTTCTTGTACCTGGCTTTAAGTCTGGTTTCTTTTTTATTTCAGCTTCGTTCAGCATTAGACAAAATGGAAGAACTTGAAGTAAGCAATGGTCATCTAGTTAAACGGTTAGAGAAGATGAAAGCCAATCGAAGTGCTTTACTTTCCCAGCAATAGATGCCAGCTTTTGTTGGAGACTACTTGACTGACGACAGTGCTGCAAAGGCTTGTGTCTATAACTGTTTGGGATGCTTTGTTTCATGCCTTCTGAAAGCAACAAAAATCCAAACACATGAACCCATTTGCCATGTGCCACCATACTGAGGTTCCGCCTACGCAGATTCAAACCTGATGCATTATATGCATAAAATTAGCTGCTCCAAATGCCTGTCTTTGTAGGTGCCCTTCTACACTATATTCTTGAAGTGCATGCAGTACCTGTATGCCATCTAACAAGCACACTGGGCATCCTGCCAGCAGTTCAGCCTGAAAGGCATAGCAGCTGGCTGTTGGCATCTTGAAAATGATATGGAACGTAAGAAAGATTAAGTGGCAACTTGAATTTTCTTTATTTCTGAAAATCAACGGGGAAGATGACAGACTTTCGCACAGACGATCACACTTCCCTTTGTGGCAGTGTCTGCAACTACAGCAACAGCGATAGTGTTTTCATAGCAGTCTTCATTTACAAAACACTGTGGAACCACAAGCCATTACAAAGCAAAACTCCTTCAATGGAAATCATGAAAGAAGATGGTCTTGGAAGCAAAAGTGACCTTAAATGACTTTGCCAATAAAAATAGAGGTTATGGAGGGATTTTTGCACCTGTTCAATCATAAGACTATTTTATTTCAGGGTCAATAGGCAATAGCTTCACTTTAAAAAAGCTACAGCTTTTATTTGTATTTAATCTCAGTATTTGGAATCTAAGTGAATTACTTCTTTTAAAGGATGTAATCTTGCAAAAAAAATAAAACTGCAAACCCGTGTTTTAAAAAGCAGCATCTCCTTTTGTTATATGCACTAGTCACTCAATACTAAATATAAATCAAATGTGTGTTGTGCATTGTCAGCCTGTCTGCAAAGGCCTGAACTGTTGGCCATTTTCTGAACAGAATCTCATTCTCCTTGGAAGTAGAA
Source organism: Podarcis muralis (assembly GCF_964188315.1). Taxonomy (NCBI): domain Eukaryota; kingdom Metazoa; phylum Chordata; class Lepidosauria; order Squamata; family Lacertidae; genus Podarcis; species Podarcis muralis. Next base: position 133,583,661 of record NC_135655.1, read on the forward strand.
TAGCAAAAACTGTGTCTTTCAGGGTCTAATAATCAGTAGCTAATGAGGCAAGGAAATGGCTCCAGTAACAGGCTGAGACTCCAAAAAAAAGTAACATCCATAAGTGGTACCAGAAACTTCCTCTCACACTGCTGTTTTTTTCTTAACTTCTTAACTTAACTAGAACCTGCCTAAATTCAGAGATAGGTTGTGGAATCTTTCTTTTCAATATTATTGATTGACTACTGCTGGTTAGGGGGCAGGAGGAAGTGTAAAAGGAGAGGTTAATGTATTCAATTAGGTAATAAATACAGTGCAGGTTCTGTATACAAGAATTTGATTCCACATGAGTGAAGAAAGTGTAAGAAATCTAGGCTTTTTGAAGGAAATTACTCCCCTGGTATAAAAGAATTGCGTGAATTGCATTTTTGTCCCTCACCAAATAGGGAGCCTGTGGGTTTTTTCTTTTAATGATTTCGAGACTTTAAAACCTTGTTTTTAATTCAAATGTTAAATGACTTTTGTGCTAAAATATATAAGCCTGAAATGTATAGATGTGTTTCCTGAAAGATTATTTTTATATACACACTTGGAAATTGACTGAATTGGTAGAACTGGCTACAGAATTGTCCTTGCAGTACATTCAGCTGTATGGCGAGTGAGCTGATCTACATGTATGTGGGTGTATTAATCACACTCCTCTTTATTTGGCCTTGACATTCCATTCTCTGGCTACAGTAGACAATACAAGCTATAAATGGACCGACTATCTGGAATGAGGTAATTTTCTATGTTGGAGCAAGAATCTACGTTAGACAATGTAATTCCCCAGAACGGGTAATATGGGAGGAGGCAGGAGACCAATTTTCTATTTATAAACAACAGACCAAATTCAGTAACATTTCCCCCCAATTTTATTGAAATAAACTTTAAAACAGTTTTCAGCACTACTATGCAGTGTATTAAATTTTAGGGAGCAAATGACATGATAAGTGCAAATGAGTGTAAGGTAGCATGAACCCAGGGCAGCTGTCTACCAGCTCCATCTGGTACGTAGGCTGAGACCCTCCCTGCCCATGGACTGTCTCGCCAGAGTGGTGCATGCTCTAGTTATCTCCCGCTTGGACTACTGCAAAGCGCTCTATGTGGGGCTACCTTTGAAGGTGACCCAGAAACTACAACTAATCCAGAACACGGCAGCTAGACTGGTGACTGGGAGCGGCCGTCGAGACCATATAACACCAGTTGCGAAAGACCTACATTTCTAGTACATTTCCGAGCATCATTCAAAGTGTTGGTGCTGACAATTAAAGCCCTAAACGGCCTTGGTCCACTATACCTGAAGGAGCCTCCCCGCCTCCATCGTTCTGCCTGGACACTGAGGTCCAGCACTGAGGGTCTTCTGGCGGTTCCCTCACTGTGAGAAGCTAAGTTACAGGGAACCAGGCAGAGGGCCTTCTCAGTAGTGGCACCCGCCCTGTGGAACGCCCTCCCACCAGATGTCAAAGAGAACAATAACTACCAAACTTTTAGAAGACATCTGAAGGCAGCCCTGTTTAGGGAAGCTTTTAATGTTTGATGTATTACAGTATTTTAATATTTTTTTGGAAGCCGCCCAGAGTGGCTGGGGAAGCCCAGCCAGATGGGCGGGGTATAAATAAATTATTATTATTATTATTATTATTATTATTATTATTATTATTATTATTATTATTATTATCAACCCGCTTCTGGTGAGACCAGTAGAGATGAAGGAGCACCATGGGATAGCAATTAACTTGTTCATTGCACACCCATTTCCCTGCTCCCAATTCCCCCAGTGCCTTCCCTTTCCTTATGGTATTTCAAATGCATTCCCAACCTGATGCCCTCTAGATTTTTTGGACAACAACTAACTCCCATCAGTCCTAACCAGCATAAAAGAAAACCAAGCTGGGGAAGGTATGAATCACAGAATTGTAGAATCGTAGAGTTGGAAGGGAACCCAAGAGTCATTCAGTCCAACCGCTTGTAATGCAGGAATCTCAACTAAAGCATCCCTGACAGATGGCCATCCAACTTCTGCTTAGAAACCTCCAAGGAAGCAAAGTCCAGCACCTCTTGTGGGAGTCTGTTCCACTGTCAAACAGCTCTTCCCATCAGAAAGTTATTCCTAATGTTTAGCTGGAATCTCCTTTCTTGCAACTTGAAGCCATTGGCACAAGTCCTCCCCTCTGGAGCAGGAGAAAGCAAGCTTGCTCCCTCTTCCATGAGACAGCTCTTTAGATATTTGAAGATGGCTATGAAATACACCTTCAATAAAAATGCAGGAAATGAGCAAAATTCTTGTAATAGTGGAATCAACAACAGAAAACTTGTAAGTATATTGGTTTGTTTTAAATATGAAATAAATCGATGGTATAAGTTTGTGGAATCTATAATCTCCAGGGGGGAAATCCAGTATCATGAACCTATGTAGGTTACTGCATAGCTTCTCCCATAATTATGCTTATTTCTTAAATCTGAACTTAAATGCAGTATCTTGATTTCTCACCATATTATGCCCCAAATTAAAGTTGATACAAAAGAGACTCGTCAGTATTTTTATTGCAGAACCATCGTTATAGAGCTGGAATAATATATAATAGCAATAGATTCAGTTTTTGCTACCGTTCATTCAGCATCTATTGGATCCACCTTTGAGCTGGAGACTCTGAGGCCCAGTATTTCTTGCATTTTAAGATCACAGCTGGCTATCTGCCTGATGTCCACTAGATTAACATTTTTGTCTCTTCAAAGTTTAATTTCACATTTGATTTTGTATATCGCCTTTCTATATTGCTATACACAAGGTTTACAAGCCGAAGAAACAACAAAATATGCAACAAAGATCCAGCACCTCTTACAACAATCTCTGCCAATAAATTACGTTAAAATAGGCTTCTCTAAATGGGACTATTTTCAGTAGGCAAACAAAAGGGTGCCTTAAACGTGTTCCAAAGGGAGGTTTCATTATTTCATAAAAATAGAATTAGTTTCCCCCCTCATTCTTTATTGTGAACTATTTGTACAGATTAGATAGCTAGGCAGACAAATGTTTGCGTGTTTCAATTCTACTGTTCCTTTTTAAACGACCCTAGCGATCTCGCGCGTGTTTTTAGCCGTTTTTCCGTTGTGAAGCGCCTTAAGTCCTGTCAGGAGGAAAAGGCAGGGGAAGGAGAAATGTCATAATACCGCTTCTGTTCTAGGGAGAAGCGGGGTCGGGGTGGGGCAGAGCTCTGGGGAAAGCGCTTTGGGCACATTCTGCGGAGCCCGCGGCCTCTGGGCAGCCAGGCTGGCGACTGAGGCGAAGAGGAGGAGGAGGAGGAAGAAGAAGACCGGGGCGGAGGGGGCGGGGCCAGGGGGCGCGAGGCCCCGCGCACGAGCCCCGCCTCTGCGCCAATCCGCTGGCGACCAGCGTCCCGCGATCAGCCAATGGCGGTTCGCGGTTCGCGGAGAGGCGGGCGCGCGGGAGGGACGGCGCTTCAGTTGGCCGAGGGGGCGGCACCGGGCGGGCGGCGGCGGCGGCGGCGCTTCTGCTGCTGCTGCTTCAGCTTCTCCTTCCTCCCGGTTCGTGAGTCCCGCGCCTTCTCGCCTCAGCCGCCCCCGCCGGCAGCACGTGCGCAGGCCGGGCCGGGGCGCGAGGGGCGGCGGGTCTTCCCGGGGTTGGCGTGCCCCGGGCGGCATGGAGGGGGGGGGGGAGCGAGAGGAGGGCGGGGGAGCAGAGGGAGAGAGAGGGGAGAAAAGCTGAGCTGCCTTCCTCGGGGGGCTCCGAAGCGGGGGCCGGTCCAGCGTCCCTCAGACCTTGGGGGGGGGGCCGGACTGTATTTTGGAGGGGGGGGGAATGAAGGAATTCCTCTGCCCCACAAATAACCCAGAGATGCATTTTAAATAAAAGCGCACCTTCTACTCATGCAAAAACACGCTGATTCCCGGACCAGAAGGCGATTGGGCCGGATCCGGCCCCCGGGCCTCAGTTTGCCTGCCCCTGCTCTTAAGGCTGCAGAACTGAACTGCTGCCTAAGGTCTTAGTCGACCCTTCCATGAATTCCCCATCAGTTGCAGCAATTGTAATCCCCTGTAAACATCAGGAAGAACTTTCTCCCTCGGGAAATGGAGGACTCTCCTTCTCTGGAGGTTTTTAAGCAAAGGCTGGTCGGGCATCGGCCATGGATGCTTTGGCTGAGATTCCTGCATTGCAGGGGGTTGGACTAGATGACCCTCAGGGTCCCTTCCACTCGATGCTGTATACTTTTTAATGGCACATTTATTGCTTCTTTTCTTGCCTAGTGCTTCACTGCATTACAACATGAGTCCCATAGAAGTCAAATTGAAATTCAATGAAAGGCAATATGATAAATGAAAAAGTAATAATAAACAGTTAATCATCAATATGAATATTTAATGTGGGCAAACCAAGGGCCCACCTGATTGACACTTGTGGACCTGCTGGTGATCCAGGGACCATAGGCTGGGAACGGCTGCCCTAAGATGTAGTACGAACTTTAAAGATACTAGTGTATGAAAGCAACCATGTTCCAAGTTGTACTGCAAAGGCCTGGACTTACACACTGCCTGTAGCATGGCAGGCACCTCTTAAGATTGAACTTTACAACCCAAGGTTTAAAGCCATACTATTTAAAGCCAACAAAATTACTAGTCTGTCTAATTGGCCACTACAGTTGAGCAAGCCCTCCTCCTTCTACAGTGGTACCTCGGGTTACAGACGCTTTGGGTTACAAACTCCACTAACCAGGAAGTGGTTGCTCCAGGTTAAGAACTTTGCTCCAGGATAAGAACGGAAATCACAGCAGCAGGAGCCCCATTAGCGAAGGAGCACCTCAGGTTAAGAACCGTTTCAGGTTAAGAACGAACCTCTGGAACGAATTAAGTTCTTAACCCAAGGTACCACTGTACAGTGGTACCTCAGGTTACATACACTTCAAGTTACATATGCTTCAGGTTACAGACTCCGCTAACCCAGAAATAGTGCTTCAGGTTAAGAACTTTGCTTCAGGATGAGAACAGAAATTGTGCTCCGGCGGCGTGGCAGCAGCAGGAGGCCCCATTAGCTAAAGTGGTGCTTCAGGTTAAAAACAGTTTCAGGTTAAGTATGGACCACTGGAACGAATTAAGTACTTAACCTGAGGTACCATTGTATAGCAGATGTAGGGAAGCTTTGGTATTCCAGAACTATAACTATAAACTCACACCAGTGAGCATGCCTAAAGGCCAAAGATGATGGGAGTTGTAGTACACCAATATCTGGAGAGCTAAAGGTTCCCCACATTTGCCCCAAAATGTGTAGTCACACCAATGTTGGTTGCATGCTAAGTTTGTACAGGCCAGTGGGCCTGAATGAATTCTTATGTGAAATGGTAATGCTCATTGCGTCTGCAGCACAGCATCTCAGTGGCAGATGTGCAGGAGTTTCTTAACAGAAAGGATGGGATATGTATGGAATATGCTGAAATTGCTTGAGAACGTAGCTACAAAGCCTTCAGAATACTATCTCAGGCAGAGAATGCAACTTGCACAATTGTGTTGAGTTCCCATGGAAAATCTATGGTGACAGTAATAATAATAATGAAATTGTTACAGAATAAACTTTATAGGGTTGTGATATGTGAAAATGCTCACTAAAAATAGGTCTCAGTGATGTCTGGTTTTCAGCATTGTGATATATCACCAGCTATTACAGATATATCATGATGTCTGAAATAAGGATGAAACTCTGTAGAGGTGAATGGGATAATGTCCTAGCAACTGCTGTTACTTAGGGGTGTAAAACCGATCAGTTTTTACATATCTTTAACATACTGTTACAACTTATTTTATAGTACAGATAATATTTAAGTTAGCACATTTTCTCTAAAATATGAAGGGAAGCTATTTAGAGGGAACGCAACAATGTAAACACCAGAAAATAAACAGGAGGCAGGGGAGAGCTGAGGTGGCAAAGCAAGCAATGGTGTGGCAGAAATCATGAGAGAAGCGAGAGGCTTCACGGTTTCCCCCACATAGTGATTTTTTTTTTACATAGCACACATACACATCGTGATTTATGATACATATTGCCACATCAAATGTTATGAAACCATTGCTGTGCTGTGGTCTTCAAACGGGTTTTGGAAGATGTATCAATACATCAAGGGACGCGGGTGGCGCTGTGGGTTTAACCACAGAGCCTAAGACTTGCCGATCAGAAGGTTGGCAGTTGGAATCCCCACGACGGGGTGAGCTCGGTCCCAGCTCCTGCCAACCTAGCAGTTCGAAAGCACGTCAAAGTGCAAGTAGATAAATAGGTACCGCTCAGTGTGGTGCAGTGGTTAAGAGCGATAGACTCGTAATCTGGGGAACCGGGTTTGCTTCCCTGCTCCTCCACATGCAGCTGCTGGGTGACCTTGAGCTAGTCACACTTTTCTGAAGTCTTTCAGCCTCACTCACCTCACAGTGTTTGTTGTGGGGGAGGAAGGGAAAGGAGAATGTTAGCCGTTTTGAGACTCCTTCGGGTAGTGATAAAGCGGGATATCAAATCCAAACTCCTCCTCCTCTTCTGGCGGGAAGGTAAACGGCGTTTCTGTGCACTGCTCTGGTTCGCCAGAAGCGGCATGACCCAGAAGCTGTACACCGGCTCCCTCAGCCAATAAAGCGAGATGAGCGCCGCAACCCCAGAGTCGGCCACGACTGGACCTAATGGCCAGGGGTCCCTTTACCTTTATCAATACCCGGCCCTGCTAAAGAACTTCGAGCATTCTCTGCTACCAAGAATTAAAAGAAATTTGCCTTAGACATTAAAGTATTTTTATGTTGCTTGACAGTAGTCAAGACCTAAATAGCTGCCCACCGTCTACCTGCCCAAGAGCCACTTCACATGTCATTAGCAAGCCAGTTCTGGAACTGAGGTTTGCTGTTTAAAGAGGGGAAACTCAGCATTATGCTAGGGAGTTAGTCCCATTGAACTGAGTAGATATGCATATCTTTCACTGTTGTTGCTTTAGTTAAGAGGTTCAGTTGACTGACCACCAGGATTTAGTTAACCCATGAGTATGTAGTTGGAATGTATAAGAGATGTATTGTACTACTTTGGATTATTTAACCATTCCTTTTTATATTCATGTCTATTTTGCTTGCTTTCCAGGAATTATACTCTCACCCTGTCATACGCATGTCTAAAATATGTCATGGCACCCTCCTTTTAATGAAAAAGCATACATTCAACCTCTGTTTGGTACAAGGCCATGCTTCCCAAGAGATTGTTCACTTTATGGTCAAGTCCCATATTCAGTGGCACCTTTCTGGATTCACCCAAGAGTGTATGTGCCTATGCCTGTGGCTGTAGATGCATCATATCCACATCTGGTAGTGCCTTCTTCCACATCTGTCACCTTTAAATATGGACAATTGGAAAACAGTTACTACAGATATGCTACTGCTGAAATGAATGGCTGGGGAATTCAGGTTTTAGAAAAGCCAAATACTATTCATAGCTTTTCTGGTGAGTTAATTTTACTTTTCAATAGTGACTTTTTTCTTAGGGTTTTGTGACTATACCGTAATTTGTACTGTGAGCAATCTTAATTAGAAAATAGAGCTTACAGTGAGCAAAAAAAGTACCGGTATTTGATCTACTGCTAAATTTGCCTGTTTGCCCTCTGATGAAGAAATGACCAGTCCATAATTTTAATGGTAGGTTTATTGTAGCTGTGAGAGACAGAATAACAACAGGAAAACCCCCAGAAACCCAGAAGACAAAAGTCAGAGATGGATGTGCATTATAATGAGTGAAATAAGTATTTGATCCCCTATCAACCAGCCAGATGTCAGCCTACCTGGTATCGTCACTGTATGTAACGAGCTGAGATTAGAAGAGCCTGCTTTAAGGGAGAGGTTTTACCTGTAATCGCAGCTCGTTACAGTACCTGTACAAAAGACACCTGAAGTAGTTTTGGATTTAGGGAAGATCCACTGGAATCCATTTTTGCTGTGCTTCCCATATTTACCGTGCTTATTGGGTGTTGATGGGGTAGGGCAACTTTGATTTGTCTGTGATATTGGTTAACCAAATGCAGCTTTTTAGTGAGTTTCTGGGATGTGTGTTACATGATGATTTAATATTTCTGTGGTTCACCAACTGGGTATGGTACTACTTTTTTGAGACAGGCAGAGTCTTCTTCCTCTTTTCTTATATGGTATAAACATGGGGTAAGTGCTCTTTAAAGGTGTTGAGTATCATCTGACTCCTCCCCCACTTTCCCATCATTCCAGTTTAATTTGGGTAGAAATGCTGCTTGTTCCCGTAGTATTTTTCTGTGTGTGCCTTTAGAAAGTGACTTACTCAGTTTCCCTTCCTGGTATCAAGCTGTGTGGGATGATTCATGTATACAGTTGTGAATTGGTAGATGCCAGGCTTGGAGTTAAGCAGAAGGTGGAAAACATTAAGAAATGGGGTGGGTGGGATGAGCAAGAAAGATGCAGTATTTCAGCTTCAGTTTTATATGATAAGAGCATATGATAAAATTGCTTACTACAGTATAAGTAGCCTGTATTTGCTTTGTTAGTGCAAAATAAAATGCTTCACTTCAGGTCTGGCAAATCATAGAGGGACTGAGCCCTGCAAGGGATCAAGGGTGCTCTGGATCCCATGGAGACAAACAGTGTTCAAAATTTCCTGGGTACCAGGTGCATTTTGCCACTGGCAAAATTATCTTTATCTGGTACACTGTCTAATAACAAATAGTCTGGTGGACTTTAACATTTTGCTAAAAAATTCTAAAAGTAAAAGCGATAACTATTCAAAGCTAAGAATTTTTTCCTAATCAGTACCAATCAATGTACCCTTTGTCCTAGTCCACTGCCTTTCTTCTGTTTCCTATGTACCTGTTTCTTCTTTCCAAATTGAGCAGTCACTGCCAGTACTCAATTTTTTCACTATGTAGGATAAATTTCGGTTAGAGAAAGAATATTGAAATATGCATTTGGTATTTTGTCTAAATAGGTGAAAAAGCTGTTAAACCCCATCAGCTACCTTCAGATGGTTCTGAGAAAAGTAAGCTCAGTGAAGCAATGCTTGTTGCTTCTGGAAACGATTCTGACGTGGGAGCCATGGAGCAGAGAGAGAGTGAATTTGAGAACAATTCTCATACATCAACAGTCTTGAGTGCACTCCATGGATCAGAACATTCTGAAAAAAATACAGTTAATGATATCTCTGACTTTTGCTTGAATCTTGCTAATTGCTCCTCTTCATGCCAGTCATGTTACATAAGTGCCTCAGAATTAAGCGTATCAAAAGGAAGCTTGCCTTATTTTAGTGCATTGCCTGATGAGGAACTGGAATCTGCACATAAGGAAGGTGAGGGAATGTCCATTGCACTGCCTAATGTAAGTGAGACAGATATGAACTTGAATACTGCTGCAGACTCTTCCTACTTAAGTAGCAATCAAAATGAGGAGTACAAATGCAGAGGCGTAGATGATTCCACACTAGACTGCATCGGACTACAAGATTGCATTGGTCATCAGCCAGAAGCTTTTCAGGACAAGGAACTGTCAAATGAAAATCAGCTTGCAGATGCCCTGTGTCCCATGAACAAACAAAAAGATGAGTCTCCTACTTCAGGTTGTAGTATTGATTGTGACTGCTACAAATACAGCAAAATACCAGAATTCCTCCCGACTTCGCAAGATAGCAAATGTGACACACAAGGCAAAGGTTTGAATTTTGATGATCAACCAGGAGATGAGACTATTAGTTTGCTCAGTAGTATTGTCAATAAACATTCAGTTAGTGCTAAGGTTAATAATCCAAAATTATTCTCAGGGAGCAACTCTAAAATTTATAAAAATATGAAAACAGATTATCTTTCAGGTAGTACCCTGAAAACTGGAAAGACACATGTATTGCAGCAGGAAAGAAAATGTTCCCATGCACATACCTCTAGCGGTGATACAGAAATTTCAGATTTCTCTGATTATGAAGCTGTAGTTGATTCTAAGAAGGCAAATCGCGCATATAAAGCATTTAATAATCAGAGTGCAATTAACCAAGCTGTTGATGCAAGTTCTGATTTTAGAGCTTGTTTTACAACAAGCAGAGCAACTAATGTCAAGGCTTCCGTAGTGTCCAGAGGACAAAATACAGTTATAACAATGATGAACAAAGAAAGGCCCAAGCAGTGGCTGAGGGATTCCATCAGAAGTGTTGCCTGCAATACAGATTGGTCATGCATATCTGACAACATGGAGATGACTACCGCACAAGCAGCAATGGATGAAATGTTGGAAAACTGTATCACTAGTGACAAGGTAAAACATGGGGGAGCTTGTGGAATTAGTTATTATTTGAGGCATTTCACTATGTTTTTCTAACTACTCTGTAAGGCAGACCATAATTGTATCTGCTTCCTACTTCAAGGCCGTGTGCCCACCATTATCAAGTTAGGGGGCATAGGTATGCGGAAACATGTTGCCAGGCATGTGTTTGTCTTCCTCTCTGGGTAGGCAGTTGCATGTACAAGTGGACAGCCAAAGCTCTGAATCCTTAGGCTTTGAGTTTAACTCACGTTTTCTGAGAAACCTGTTGGCTAGAGCCCCAGAAATCTTTGCCAGTCAGGCACACTCTTAATCATGCTTCTAGACTCTGAGAGACAAAATGTGAATAGCTGGTTCACAACATTGGTAGCATTGGATGTTCATAAGGTGCAGTCATAAGGCACCTTTGGAATTTCTCCATAAGGATTAGTGTGCAGCCCACACCTCTTACCTATATGTTTGCAGCATTTGTAATGCCCCCCCCCCTTTAGCCAAAAAAGCAGCTTACAAAAATCAGTTGTGAGATAGTCCCTGCCCTCAGGCTCACAGTGTAAAGAGATAATGAGGCAGGAGGGAAAGAGAGGCAAAGAAATTAGGCAAAAGCAAGCTGAAGCACAAGTTATTAATGGTTCCAGTTCATAAAGCAGTTCTGGCTGCCTTGCCCTTGATAAAGATCAGTACCTACCCTGCCGCACTCTTTCCTTCCCAGATCAGATCCAGGGGCATCATCTGCAGGGCATACATGCTGGTGTACAGAGTACAAATGCTGAAGAGCTGCAGCCAAGTACAGCTCGTATATGTTTCTGATTCCTGTAGGACAGTCCTTTTGTTTGTATTCGTAACTTAGGAAGCCAATATAATATGGCTAGACTTGCAAAATTCTGGATTCTCTTATTGAAACAAGGAGCATTCTCAGTGTGTGTTACTTAAGGTTTAGGGATTGCTAGTTAAATCTGATTTACAACTTTAGTTTGTCAATAAAACTTACTAAAATTGCTATTTCTAGGATCTTTTGGAATGGAAAAATAGCACTAGCAGAGACTTAAATGAAATTCCAAGCAGGTATGATACACTTTTTAAGTGATTTTTACTACTTCTTAAAACTTAATTTCCTTTGAGGTTCTTAAAGCTCCACCAGCTGGAATCTGTGGTTACATGAGGGAGGAGGGAGGCAATTTTGCCAACTCCCCTGCAAAATATTTTTTATTAATTTTCAAAGAAAGGTGATTCAAGATTCTACAAATAACAGTGTTAACAAACAGGAACTGATGACAATATACATACCGTATTTTTCGCTCCATAAGACACACTTTTTTCCTCCTAAAAAGTAAGGGGAAATGTTGGGTGCGTCTTATGGAGTGAATGGCGCTTTGCAGGAGAGGTGCTGTGCAGAGAGGGAGAGCTGCGCAGCACTCCTTCAGCGAAGCGCCTCTCCTGCAAAGCGAGAGTAGGAACGGAGACCACAAGCAGTACATGAGCATCATAGCACCTCTAAAAACTAGGTGCGTCTTATAAAGCAAAAAACACGGTAGTCCATATACAATTACAGATCAGTGTCAAACAAATAAAAACATTATAACCAAAATAAATAAACCACAGGTATGTGAATGCATGGAAGATAGTGATTAGAACTATTTATAGCATAGACATAATTGTTAAGCAAGAGGTGGTTATAAAACATGAACCCTGTTATACCAAGGGAAAGTATTTAAAGTATGCAAATATCCTGAGTCACTGGATCAGCCAGAATTGTTTGTGGGCTGAATGGAGGTCCTTGGCCATTTTTCTCCTAGCTTACAAATGAAGTAAGTCAGACCAAACAGGTCCAAAGGTGTCATTTTATCTTTGATCCCTAAGGACTCTCAACTTAGTCAGTTTTTCCAGCAGGGCACTTTCCCACTTTCACTCCATGAAAATTGTCCCCCCCCCCCTTTCCATTGCAGTTTCTGGTTCGAACTGCCAGCCCTTCTAAGAAGGAGCACCCTGAGTCCAGGCTGGTGAGAATTAGTATGACTAGAACTAGGCCATGAAAATAGAAGGCTAGCTGAGAAGAATGTTACTCACCTTGCTGTTCTTATTGCTGGCATAAAGGTAAAGGTAAAGGTACCCCTGCCCGTACGGGCCAGTCTTGACTGACTCTAGGGCTGTGCGCCCATCTCACTCAAGAGGCCGGGGGCCAGCGCTGTCCGGAGACTCTTCCGGGTCACGTGGCCAGCGTGACAAGCTGCATCTGGCGAGCCAGCGCAGCACACGGAAACGCCGTTTACCTTCCCGCTAGTAAGCGGTCCCTATTTATCTACTTGCACCCGGGGGTGCTTTCGAACTGCTAGGTTGGCAGGCGCTGGGACCGAACAACAGGAGCGCACCCCGCCACGGGGATTCGAACCGCCGACCATGCGATCGGCAAGACCTAGGCGCTGAGGCTTTTACCCACAGCGCCACCCGCGTCCCTTATAAATCCCTTATAGGGATGCAGGTGGCGCTGTGGTCTAAACCACCAACCCTCTTGGGCTTGCCAATTGGAAGGTCGCCAGTTTAAATCTGCGTGATGGGCTGAGCTTCCATTGCTTTGTCCCACCTTCTGCCAACCTAGCAGTCCAAAAACATACCGGTGCAAGTAGCTCTGCAGTGGAAAGGTAAATGGTGTTTCCATGCATTCTGGCTTCTGTCACAGTATCCTGTTGTGCCAGAAGTGGTTCAGTCATTCTGGCCAGGTGACCCTGAAAGCTGTCAGCCTGAAAGCGGAGATGAGCGCTGCACCCCAGAGTCGAATTCAACTGGACTTAACCGTCCAGGGGTCCTTCAACTTTACCTTTATAAATTCCTTATTTTTCTGGTTGGGAATGACTTTTCAATTGTTCTTTTTTGTTTTCTAAATGTACACTTAAGTAGAATCCCCTAAATCACTTTTGTTTGTATTCAAACTTAATATTTCTTTTAAAAGGATAATGCAGCTTTCTCAAGAAATAAACAACCATTTACCAAGCTGCTGTAAGGAAATACTGGAAAGAGCTATAAAAGCGGAAGTGCAGCTTTTAAAAATTCGCTATCAGATGTATCAACAGCACTGCTGGCAGACTTGCATTAATTCCATGGACAAAAAGAAATCTGTAAATGGGTGTGTATGAAATAGTTTCTGGTGTGGAAGGTGGGCTGTTAACTGGTTTGGGCAGAACACCAAATATGATTACTAATACAAACATTTTCAGTATAATCCATGCATATTTACTCGTTGTATTCATAGCATTGTATTGTAAGGCTAAGAGCTGCTGTGTCTGAAAGTCAGGTAGGAGGGAAGAGTTGAGTTAAAGGCATAAATATTCTGTCCAGTGACTCCAAAGAAAGCAAACTACTCAAGCCTTTTTACAACAGTTTCAGAAAAAGTATTTGGAATAACTGTTTAGTGAGTCAGTAAGTTTAGCCTGGAGATTTAGGCATGAGGCTGAATGCATCTATATTCATGTTAGTATTTCCTTAGTTTTTCCTTTCAAATGCAACTCCTGCCATGTTAGAGTCTTCTCAAAAGCTCCCTACATTTTGGCAAAAAACTTCCTATTCCAGAGAAACAAAAGGATTCTGAGATGTCACTTCATAAGAGAAGTCACTAACTAAACAGCCCCTTCCCCTTATGTGGTTACCTGGAAAGAGAAAATTTGATGTGCAGTGCCTAGGCATCACCAAATAAAGGTTGCTAGTTTCCATGTGCTTTTTAAAAAATGTGAATATTGTAATGTACTGTAGTTTGGCCCTCAGAAGAGAACAAAGGATTGGACTTAAATAGGTGTTTTGCAGCAGTGGCAGATGTTTTTACAAGGACTCTAGGTAGAATCCCTTTGCCATCTTTTGAACTGTAGGTGGGCACAAATGACAAGAGGAATTCCCTTCTCATCCAGGAGGTCTCTAGGCAACAATTGAAAAAGTGGGGACATAGGACTAAGAGCTATGCAGACAGTTCATGGAGCTCCTCTTTTCCCTACCTCACCTAGGATAATGCAATCCCTATAAACTGCTACAAAATCTCTTGTTTAGTCCATTGCTCAAAATTAGCCAGGCACATTTTGCCTGGGAGAAGTTACAGGAGTGTCCACAAACTTTTTGGATTTGAAACACATTTGTACGCTGCACATTCAATATGAAAATGTTGACTTCAGTAAAAAAGGCAATGTGCATCAGTGACTTTCTCTCATTCCTTGGTCTCACCAGTGAACATCTGCACAGCCCTTTAGCACCTCTACACGGAAGGTTTTTGAGATTTGCTGCTCACTTGATCTTTCAGAAATGGTTATAACTCATTATCATACCTAAAGTATTTCCAAATTATATTAAAGGCAAGATTCTTTCTTCTGACACCTTGAAAATTGAGGCTGTTTTGATAAAAATAGATGGGCTAAAAGGTGCTTTCTATACCTCAGCAAATGCCAAATCAATGAATATACGTTTGATTATTTTTTCAGTTCTACCCTTGGGTCAGGAAAATCTGTGTTTCAGGTGTCATTGCCACAGAATATGGAAGTTTCTTCACTCCCTTTAGTAAGTCTTCTGCATACTTCATTACAACACTACCTTAAGAATTCTTTGTGAACTTTCAAAATGGTTTATTTTGAAGGCTGATTCTACATAACAACTTCTCTATTAAACATTAATATAAACCTGTTCTAGCAATGGGGTATAATATAGTCAATATAAAGCAGAACCATTATATCAGCCTCAAAAATAAACACCACAGGGCGGATTGCTCATTGAAGACTTAGTATATTTTAAGTGAGTGTGTACGCTTTCACTGTTTTGGTTAAATTTCTGTTTCAAAAAGCGTAACTTTTGTGTTTGGAAATTACAAGCTATTGTTGCATCTCAGAGAAACCCTGAGAGAAAGGGGTATTCCAAGATGGTGCTTCTCTCAATTGTGAAGCAGGAAATAACTTGTTCTAAAACTGGCCTGTGTTTGAAGAAGTTGGCACTGAAAAGCTGTCTGTTGAGCAAAAATTAAAATCTGTTCTTGTTTTTTAACTTTAGGTTACATGTCAAAAGAAGGATGGTGAAAACAGTAGCCCTGATTTGTCCCTTTCCAACAAAACCTCTGAAGAACAGAAATATGAACTTATGGAAAATAGTAAGTTAAACATTTTTAAATGCTGGGTGAAATTATTACATTGTAATTGGTTTGTCCTCTGAACTATACCAAGCATTAAATATGATATGCAAGTAGTTAAATACTCACAATTTTAAGTTCCAATCAGAATGTTCCTAATTGGGGAGTGGATTTGATTTCAGGCAAAGTGACACAAGGAAGGGGCACCACTAGTAGTGTGCCAAAGTAACATAATGTATATCAGGGTGGATATGATGTAAGTCATTTTTTTTCAGAAAGACTCATTCTTGCTGGTATAATCTTAATATTTACAACCAGATGAAGGTTTCATTTTTGGAATAATACTTTTTCAGAGTAGTTTTTACAGTTATATTAAAAATTACTGGTTTGGTTATGCTATTAGAAATACGTAGTTAATTATGAAATTATTGTGAGGTTTAATAAGTTAACTGTTTATATTTGGACAGCTTTTCTGCTGTACTTTATTGGAAGGAGAACAATAATCATTTCCTTAATAACAATTTAAACAATTTATTTAACTAAAACAGTAACATTATAGTATATGTATCCATGTTTGTTAACCGATGTGGTTAAACAATTAAAAATAATAATAACTTAAACTGAGTTTTAGCACACATGAAAAACTTAAAACAAATCCTTATTTCTTGATGAATAGCCTTTGGACTATGATGTAACTTAAATAGAAAACTATCTTTAGAAAGATTTCCCCTCCAAAAGCATTTTATTTTAAAAATCCAATTTGCCATATTTTTCCGTGTATAAGATGCACCCACATATAGGGTGCCCCCTATTTTGGCGGGGAAATTGCCCCGACTTGTTGAGCTTTTGGCGGGGGCGGGAATTGCCCAGAGGCTAACAGCCGCGCACGTCTAACATGCCGCGTATCAGCTGTTCCCTCGCCGGCAATTGCTGACCTTTGGGGGGGGGGAGAGTGATGAAGCTTTTTAAAAAAATTACTTTTAGCTCTTTTTGCCTTTCCTGCAGGGCATTCTTAGTCTGCTTGCCTCTTCCCACTCTGCCTGCCCTACAGCTGGGAGGGAGGCTGAAGGCAGTCTGTTTCTGGGCCTGGCTACTCATGAGTGGCGCTGCAGTTGTAGGGCGGGCTGAGTGGGAGGAGGGGAGAGATATCTTTGATCACCACGGACAACATCGCCAATTGCGCGGCAGAAATCAGCCCGCCCAGCCCGCCCTACAACTGCAGCGCCACTCATGAGTATCCGGGCACAGATGCCTCGCGGCACAAACGGAACACCAGCAGCCTCACCCCTAGCTGTAGGGCGGGCAGAGGGGGGGGAGGACAGCAGACTAAAGAGGAGCTGTGGGAAAGCTGCGGAGGGGTGAGATATCTTCAATCACCACGGCCAACTGGAGCGGCAGCGTCACATGCACCTCATCCCAATTATCTAAGCAGGCAGTCACATACAAGCACCATACAGAACAAAGACTGGTAATTACTGAGTAGAACAGTGCATTTCCTTGCTATTTGGTTCATAGTCATAGTTTGCCACAATAATACATGGCTTATTGAGCCATATTTGTAGTGCTTATCTTAAATGTCAGATGTTCTTCTTTATCTTAAAAAAAAAATAACCCAAGCTTTAACTCACCGTGTTTGGATCTCACAGATTTAGTCTGTAGACATTGTAAATGTAGGCACTTGCATTAAGTTCAGATTTAATTTTAAGCTGTTTTTTTTTTAGAGAGACACCTGACATAATTAAAATCTTAATTAAAAAAATTATTTTTATCGGCCCTTCAGTTGGTGTAGATATTGGTATATGCTCTCCTGAACCCTGTTCAGCAAATTTTCTGTGTGTTTGGCAAATTTTAAAGACAAGGCTCTGGGGATGAGCACAGGACTACTTACCTTTTTTCTACCTGTTCTGAGCTTACCTCTGTGTTGTGTGTTTAATATTTACATCTGTTTCAAGGTTCTTCAAATACTCAAGACATCAGTGAAGGCTGGTTTGACGCTACAGAGAACCTGACAGTAACTGATTCTTCGCTGCCACTTACAGATCAGTTACGGCCAAGTGATACATCAGGTGCATGTTGACTGTATTAGTTTGGGAATAGCACTGATACGACTTCTGAGCTTTGGTTACCTTTGTTCCCACATGAATATCCACCCCTGCACAGATTGAATTTTAGAAATGTTCTAAAGGTTTAGCTAGGTAGCTGGTGCTCACATCTCTTCTTCAAGGTAGGGGACGTCATCTCAGGTGTATGCAGATACCCTAAGAAACTGGGTGATATCCCCCATCTCTTGCGGAGAAGCTGGTAAAACGTGGGCCGATGGTAACTCTTAGGTGGATTTGTAGTTTCTCCCCAGCCTTCCTAGGGGCCAGTTTGGGCTCAGCATTTTGAATCTTCTTGGTCCTTTTTGTTTCCTCTGCGTGTTCTTCTCAGCCTCCAGTGTCTCTCATTCTTCTACCTGTCTAAGGATTCTTCAGCAGCTCTGCCACAGGACGGAACTCAGGCTCTAGTAGGAATTACATCAGCTTCCTTTTAAAGTTTGTTGCTTCTTGCCTTTGGAGCAGCAGGATGATTAGAACCTACTTGGATATCTCCTTGCACTCTACAAAAAAACAACAACACTTTTGCAGTAAATATTACTGTTTTGTTCTGGTGTATCACGTTGGTGTTTCATGCCTGTGGAAAATGTTAGGGCAAACAAAGTGAAGTCATGTTTTTTTCAGGGACACACATAGCATGAAAAGGACATGCTTTCCCAGTCCTTTGAAATTTCTGAAACAGGTTTTTTAAATAATTTTCATTTTTATATTGGAGATGAAAAAAAATCTTAATTGCTAACTTTATTGTAATCATAAGTATACCTTGTAATGAGGAGCCCCCAATTACTGATTCCTGTAATAAATTTTGAGTTGGCTACTTCTTTTGCTAACTGGTTCTAGCACCCAAATCTACATCTTTGCAGGACATGCACCAATTTTTTTTTAAAAAAGGAAAAAACGGCTTGTATGAGAGCTCTGTTTAACTATTCTTTTACATTCTGATCCTGAGCTGAACTTATGAGTTTTTATTGCAAGAGCTCAGACACAAACTGTAAAAATAGAGCAAATGGAGATTTTTACAGTTCTAATCAAAGTCTTAGTAATAAGTCCTTTGCATTCTGGGAAACTGTGACCTAATGTATGACCATAAAAAGAATTCTAGAAGGTATTTTTTTCTTCTTAACTATTTCTGAATGCCTTTTCTGTCTTCAGTATTGGTGCTTTATTTATGCAGTTAAATTTCTTTTTCTTTTCAAAATATACATGCTGAGTTATGCATTATTGTTGTAATCTACCCTTCTAGAAACACAGACTATAAATGACACAAAAAAGGAGCTAAAGAACATATATAGTGTTCATGTTGCAGATTTAGGTCCCTTAGTATCAGAGGTAAGTCAACATATATTTAAATATAATAGTTTATTTCACTGAAAGCTGTTTTTTAACCTGTGTCAGTGTTTGTCTATTTCAGGTTGATCTGTGGCTTCATTTCCAGAAGTATAATGTTTCTGAGATTTCCATTTGTGAATATTCTGCCAATTGCAGGTACTGTATAATATACTGTAATTTTTTGCTTGCATGATTTCATAACTGAAGAACATTCAGTGAAAGACAGTAGGCCAGCACTTACTTACTTATGCAATCACAATCTTACACGGGGGACGGGGGGGCGGGATAAATAGATAAATGGAGAGTTGGGGAAACCCTCTGCTCTCCATTTATTTGTTTTTGTGTGCACCCAGCGTGTTTTCCTTGGTTACTGGGCTTTGCGTCGGGAGTGAGCTGTGGCAGCATCCCCAAGCCCTTGCACTGCCTTCGCAAACCAGGTAAGCATGGCGGTGCCTTCTGGGAAGGAGGTGGGGGGGGCTATGGGAGCATCCCAGAGGCCAGCAAGAAAGGTGCTGCTTCGCTTCCTGGGGTCTGGGAAGCTCTTGGGGCCCTCGTGCAACCTTCCCAGGCCCTGGCAAGCAGCCTCCTGCCTCTTAGAAGGGCAGTTTGTGTTAGTTTGCCTTTGCTTGCAAATCCCTGGAACCAAAGCCTCACATAAGTGGCAGGCCCACTGTACTTTCGTTATTGATGGATGATTTGCAGGATCCTAGGGATCTATCAGGCTCTTTGAAGCCTTTCCCCCGTTCTCTCTTTTCCCGCTTGCCTTTGGTCTGTTGTGGGCACGCAACAGACACAGCCATTACCTGGTCTTGTGGGCTGCTGGATGCTTTGCATTTGTCACTCCAAAGGAAACAAAAGTAGAATCAAAGCCTCAAAAGGGCGACTAAAAGCTATTTCTAATGTATAAAAGTAATCCTAATAAGACAATAACATTCCCAGTGAATTTCGGTTGGTTGCAGCCTTTCTCAGGGACACTCTGAGAATCGGATCTAAATAAATAAATAATGCTGGTAATTACAAATGTAGGCATTAATTGCAATAGGACAGTTCATGAAATAAACCATGCATAGAATGAACCTTAAAACCTCAACTAACCATACTATACGCTAACACAAATGACATTAAATGTACTTGCTATATGCTGCAAGACATAGAACCATAGAATTGTAGAATTGGGAGGGACCCTGAGGATCATCTAGTCCAGCCCCCTGCAATGCAGGAATATGCAGCCATCCCATATGGGGATCAGACCTGCAGCCTGGTGTTATCAGCGCCACGTCCTAACCAAGTGAGCTGTCCAAGCCTTAATAAAGCTCTGTAAATTTCTCATTGAAACAGAGACTGGGTAAATCCCTTCATGTGCACACCTCATGAAAATGAACCTGGTTATAACATTTATGGAGCCTTTTGGGTATGAAATCCAGCCGTCCTGTTCCACAGCAGGGCCATGAGCACAGGCTGCTCCTGTTCAGAGCGTAAGTTGTGTGTGCCTGGCCTTGAGAAGGGGAGGTGGGACATAGTTCTGTCACTGCAGGCGGTGTTGTCTGTCTATGTTGCCAAAGGCCTGTTGAGAGGGGCAAGAAAGTAAATGGGCTTAGTTGATTCTTTTGGCAAGGAGAAAGGATTATACCTCTTAACGTTTTGGCTTACAGTTGAAGAGGCATATTGGATAGCTCTTAAATTTTCCATTTTTCTTAATTTTGGCACATCTTTTTCATTCTAGATACGCTTTCCTTAGTTTTAAAACAGCCTGTGGTGCAAAGCTGGCAGTGAAAGAAATGAATGAGAGAGAAATAAAGGGGCAAGCAGTAAAGGTTCGTCTTGTAAAGACTGCAAAAGAAAATGGGCTCCCGGATTATCAGAGTTATGTGAAACCAGAGTATGGAAACAAAGGACCACGTTATAGCTGTGAAAAGAATAACGAAAATAGAAATAACTGCAATGTTATGTTTAATGCACCCACTTCCGCCTCAGCTGCTTGCAAAATGCCTGTCATCTCTTCAAAAGGACCCAGTATCTCCAAAAGTCCTCTAAAGTTACCTTTCCCTTCAGCAAGTCCTCCCAGGCCTCTCTTGGACTCTTCAAAAGGGTCTCTTTGTGCTTCAGCCCCTTACAAAGTACCCAAGCCTGATCTCAAATCTTCTAAACTTTCATCAGAAAATGCACATCTTGAAATTGATCAAGAGGTAACTTTTTCTCCCTGTTGGAATGTATGTCAAAACATCTTTTAAATCACAGTGCGTGCGTTCTTCTTTTGTAAGGATAATACTGACTGCTTAACACATTGTTTAAGTGATTGGGTGCAGGCCATAGGATTGGGCGCTCCATTGTGGAGCAAACTGCCCCACCCCCACTGAATCTAAGCCACGGTTAACTTTGTCTAGCACCACCATTGATCACCCTTTGGGGTAAAAGCAGGATCCTTGTTAAGGTTGGTGTTGGGGTGGGGTGCAGGGGCTGCTGCCGCCTTGTCACTTTTCTCCCAGCCTGACAAGATAAAGGTGTGGGCAGGTGAGAAACGATGAGACAGCAAGTATGTTGGAAGACTCCCCAGGGTCTGCATAAAAGGCAGGATGCAGCAACAGCAGAGAGGTCCTAGGTGGAATGTGAAAGATTTTCAGACCACAGGCAGGCTGCAGAGCAAGGAAGTGAGGCAGAAAACCTGAACCAGAGTTGGATTGCAAGGAATGGGAAAGCTCCAATTGCGGATTACATTTATACAGTTACTGTGTTTAGACCTGGCGGGAGATACCGTATTTTCCCCTCTATAACACGCAGATTTTTTCTCCTAAAAAGGAAGGGGAAATGTCTGTGCGTGTTATTGAGCGAATGTGTGGTCCCTGGAGCCGAAAAATCAGGCAAAAATCAAATTGCGCTTCACGGAGAAGGGAAACCTGAAAAGAGGAAGCTGCTGCTTTCCTGCATTCTGCCTCAGGGTCTTACTGCCCACTCTTCTCTGTTTCGTTGCTGTGTTTGCTGAAACGGAACAAAGAGCAGGGAAAGCCCCTCCCCTCCAGGCAAGCAGAGGGGAAAGCAGAGTGTCGTTCCTTCTAATTCCTCTCTGTGCTCCGGTGCTGCTGGGGGAGAGGGAGGGAGAGAGGGGGAGGGAGAGAGAGGGGGGGGAGGGAGAGAGAGAGAGAGAGAGAAAGAGAGAGAAAGAGAGAGAGAGATGGCTGGCTTGGGTGGGGGAAAACTTTTGCCTTTCTTTCCTCCCTCCCGTTTAATCCCTCTCCTTCATTCTTAGCCAGCTGCTTCTCTGCAAACCCCTCTCATGTCCCTTCTTTGTTTTTCCTTCGCTCCCCACGTAAAATGTGGTTACAAAGCATAGATCCACATGGATCCTCAGGATCTTTGCATTGGGTCACCCCAAATTCACCATCAGATCACATAGCATGTCCATGGCTACAGCCTGCACCAGAAAAATCACGCACCCACTGTTGCCTGGGGCTGCAATGGTGCAAAAACGTGGTTACAAAGCATGGATCCACAGGAATTCTCAGGATTTTTGCATTGGGTCACCCCAAATTCACCATCAGATCACATGTCTGTGGCCACAGCATGAAGCACAAAAATGATACATCCACTGTTTCATTCAGAATGTTTTTTCCCTTGTTTTCCTCCTCTAAAAACGATGTGCGTGTTATGGTCAGGTGCGTGTTAATAGAGCGAAAAATACGGTAATTTGCTCATCACGTGGCATGGAGTTGGGATGGGACAGCTGCCTCCCCTCCACCTAACCAGGATGAAGTGGTTGACACAGTTGCTTTTGAACAGCACGCACTCAGGTTGAAAGGCAAATCCACACAAGGTGTTCTGTGGGTAGAGGCTCCCACTTCTTTTTGCAAATGTAGTGCGAAGCATTTTCTAACATTTTGCTGAATATTTGTTTCAATTTTAGCTTTCCTTAGTTCTTCAGTACAAATGCAGTTTTTCCTTATTTTGTCCATTAAGTAGCTCATGTAATATTTGCCTAGGATCTTGCAGGGGGCCTCTTACCGTTGGGTTCAGTACAGTTTGTTCCAAATCCATCTGCTACCTTTATACCACCAAACGCATTAAACTTAAGAAGCTTCCGTAAAGTGGTGAAGAAGCTGGAAGATCTGTATCCAGAGCTTCATAGGCAAGTATACTTTTTAATGGTGGGATTCAGAAGAATTTTTTTACTGAAAGTCTCTGGAGGCTCTCATCTGCTTTTCTCCTTCTCTTTTAGGGACAAAATTTTGGATGCTTTGGTAGAGATAAAAGAAAATAAGGGTTTGCTTAGTGGCTTATCGCTTAGCTCTATTGTGCAAATGACTTCATCACTTCTGGAAAAGAGATTTGGATGTAAATCTGATGGAAAGCAAAAGAAATAAGCAGGTGAGTACCCAAACTACCTTCAAATTCTAATATTGCATACATCTTAGCTTGGCAGATATCTACTGGCCATTTTCTTTTAACATAAATAGAATGTGGCCCTCCAGACCTCTGTCTTACCCCCAGAGCTCTCTCATGGCCACACCTCTCTTCAAGTGCCTCTGTTTGGTCAATGTGTATTCCGGAACTGTGACCAGAATCTCTTGCTTGACCGGATGAGGAGATTTGCATGTAGAAAACTGATTTTTGCATGGCTGGAATGTAGCCTATTATAAAAAACAACAACAGTTGCTTATGTTGCTCAATTCACTCTTCCACTGGCTGGAGCTCCCAGAAAGTTGCTTGTGATGGAATTCAGCCATTGGGCTTATCAGGAACTTGAAAACTTGAACAACCTCTTTATATTCTGCCTTGAATTTTTCTGTTCCATTTCTATTGCTGAGCCATTGCCTTTATTAATTGCTTAGTTATGTCAACACAAACAGTTTGGTGTAGCACTTCTCACTTTGTAGAAGATTAACGTCATAGAATTGTAGAGTTGGAAGGAACCTTGAGGGTGATCTAGTCCCCCCTCCTGCAATGCAGGAATCTCAACTAAACCATCCATGACAGATGACCATGTTTAACTTGTGGTCTGCTAAGACCCCTAGATGGCACACCAGGTGTCTCCCGTCTTATATTTGTGCATCTAGTTCTTCCTGCTTAAGTGCGTAATTGCACATTTGTCCCTATTGAAATTCATTTTGTTTGTTTTGGCCCAGTACCTTCACTTCAGATGGAAAAAAAATTAATCTGGCTTTAGAAAACAAAACGGCAATCGTTTGATATGGTCAGACTCTTAAGGTAGGGAGATAACAAGAAACCCTGCAGATATTGGATTCCTAACACAGACAGGGCACATATACAGTGGTGCCTCGCAAGACGAAATTAATCCGTTCCGCGAGTCTCTTCGTATTGTGGTTTTTTCGTCTTGCGAAGCACGGCTATTAACGGCTTAGCGGCTTTAAGAAAAAGGAAACAAACTCGCAAGAACTCGCAAGACATTTCGTCTTGCGAAGCAAGCCCATAGGGAAATTCATCTTGCGGAACGACTCAAAAAACGGAAAACCCTTTCATCTAGCGAGTTTTTCGTCTTGCGAGGCATTCGTCTTGCGGGGCACCACTGTATGTGAGATTGTAAGTCACCTAAGGCACCATCCCATAACCTCTGTTTCACAGTTTTGAGGGCAGTATCCTACCCCTGGTGGATAAGAAAAGATGGTGAAAGACCTATGGAAGAGGGCTTACACACCCTGGTTTTTGACCAGGAACTGATGTACTCATTTATCAAATGAGTAGACCATTTCCAAGACCATATACAGTGGTACCTTGCAAGACGAATGCCTCGCAAGACGGAAAACTCGCAAGACGAAAGGGTTTTTGGTTTTTTGAGTTGCTTCGCAAGACGATTTTCCCTATGGGCTTGCTTCGCAAGACGGAAACATCTTGCAAGTTTGTTTCCTTTTTCTTAAAACCGTTAATACAGTTGCGACTTGACTTCGAGGAGCAACTCATAGCACGTGGTGTGGTAGCCTTTTTTGAGGTTTTTGAAGACTTTGGTGATTTTTGAAGCTTTTCCAAAACTTTTCCGAAACCGTGCTTCGCAAGACGAAAAACTCGCGGAACGAATTAATTTCGTCTTGCGAGGCACCACTGTACAGAGTAGACCATTTCCAAGACTATATACACAGACTCTTAGCCAATATTTCAGAGCACTCCACCAGGCCTTAATTGAAAGTGGGCATTCACCAGTTTCCAAAAGAAGTATTGAATTTGGTACCTGAAGCAGGGACCTCAGAAACTTTTATTGAAATCTATCAAGTTTAGGGAAAGAACCATTATACCAAATATTTGAGGCATAAAGGAATTGTATTACAGATTTTGCACTGAACACTTTTAAAGCTTAGGGAATATACTGACCTTCCTGTGTATGAAACAGAGAATTGCAAGTTTGCTCACCTCTGCTATTTGGGAAATAGCCAATGAGTGTTCCAAGACTGTATGGTGGACAGTAAGCCCTAAATACTGAAAGCTTTTAGTCTGTACAAGTGTATAACCATTGAGGATCCATCTATATGGGGAAAATCTATTTCCAAAAACCATGATTTTTATTTATTTATCTATCACAATTGATTATAAGGTCACTTTCAAGACACTAATCCGAAAACTTCCTTGGTTGATGTTTTAAGCCAGATTTGGCGCATGAGAGGATAAGCAGTGTCGCCTGTATACAGTGGAAGCGGGGTGCTTCTTGCCCCCAGCTTGGGACACGGTCCATCTGGGCCCATTAGGACTTTCTCTAAGTCATTAAAAAGAGATTAATAGGGGGACCCCTCTTGACATCATAATTTTGTTAACCCCAACAGACCATATTACCTGCATATTACTATCAATATGTAAAGCTTTATAAGATAGAGGAGACTATTGTCCTCCATCACGAAATGCAACTTTGACCATAATTTCGATCTAGGGATGGAGTCAATGGCAGATTTTAGGTCCACATAGGCCACATATAGATGGCCTTGGAGTGGTCTAATATATTTGTCTGCTAGGTGTAACAGCACAAGAACAGTGATCGGATGTTGAGTACAGTCATACCTCGGGTTGAATATGCTTCATGTTGAGCACGTTCGAGTTGCGCTCCGCGGCAACCTGGAAGTAACGAAGCGTGCTACTTCCAGGTTTTGCCGCTCGCGCAGACGCTCAAAATGACGTCACGCGCATGCGCAGAAGCGGTGAAAAGCGATGTGCGCGTGCGCAGACGTGCCGTCACTAGTTACGTTTGCTTCTGGGGCTCCAGAACGGATCCCGTTTGCATCCCGAGGTACCACCTTCCATGTAGTTTGCATGGAAAGCAGCCTGGGCCTCATAGATTACTGTCCTCCAGAAAAGTTGAGAATTTAATGTAAAGAAAACGGGCATATAATTTCCCATTATGGGACAGTTATTGTTGAACCAGTTATGCCCTGTGAAATTTGCAGTTTGGGCACCTGCATTTACGTTGTTTTATGTCATTTTTTCTAACATGGCCAATTAGTAATGTGCTGCTTAAAGCAATATTGGCCATATGTTTTTCAGCAAAACATATATTTTACTTTTGCCCCAGCTGGTGGCAGTGTTAAGCAGTGTCTCTTCTACTACGAGTTGGGATAACTGAATGAGAACAGTCTCATTCTGTAGCCCTAATCCTGCTCCTGACATCCTTCCTTAGCTAAGACTGTGTAAACAAGGGGCAAGACTGGAATCTGCTGGTCTGGTCCCAGCAAATGTTGACAGGAGGCTGTCTTGTGCAAGGCTGCTCAGTGACCTGCCAGAGCCCCTGCTTTACTCAGCCCCCTCAGATCAGAATAGAATTTCCAGCAACGAAGGTTTGTTCGTATTTCCATATAATCTCTTGGGTATTGAACAATTGCTTCTTCACAGTAGAATGCAGATTTCCTTTTTTAAAAAAAATAAATAGCATGTTTAAATTCATCTTTCATTTTTCAAGTGACAACAACTTGCTAGTTTTACAATATTTTTTCTATATATAGTGACTCTGCAGCTGTCTGTGAATCTGAACGTATTTTTTCCGGGTGTGTCTGTCACTGGCATGAATGAAAAGAAAAGCCATCATTGCAGGCCTGAAAAGAGAATGCGCACTCAGTTGAGGAGCTCTAAGTGAATTTAAAGAGGAACGAAATGTTAGTTTATGGAAAACTGAGTTGTTTGGAAAATGTTCCAGCTTTCAAAGATATGCACGTTTGCAAGGAACTGGTGGTCTTCTGCTCTTTTACTCTGCAATGAACAAAAATCTTTTCCTTAGGTAACTATTAAGCAAAAAGTTTCATCTTTTGTTTTGGTAACCATATTTTGTGTTTGTCAGCTACTGTAATGTGAAACAACTTTAGAAAATAATATGTAATTAAGAATCTGATGTGGCTGAAGTTTGTAGCTGCAGTTTCAATAAACATGTTTGGTTGTAGTAAGGTGTAAGATGTTTGTATTTTAATTG
Organism: Podarcis muralis; assembly: GCF_964188315.1. Lineage (NCBI taxonomy): Eukaryota > Metazoa > Chordata > Lepidosauria > Squamata > Lacertidae > Podarcis > Podarcis muralis. Next base: position 133,610,875 of record NC_135655.1, read on the forward strand.
ACAAGGCTCATACTGTATTTATTTGACGGGGGGAAAATAAGTGCTTCCCCTTTAAAAAAACAATGTTCATACAAAATCAAATATATTTCACAGATATATCACTTTTTGTAGTCTACACACTGGGAACAATCCAGCAAAAATTAAACATTTTAAACTACCATGATTTCCAATGGGAGAGATAACCGTGCATTCTAACGTCCATTGAAATCAATGAGATTTTAAAGTGACTTTTCTCAGGGCTTCCTTCATGTATGGCTCACATGCTGCTCAACTGGGAGATCTTGCCAACCAGCAGGTCAAAGGTGGCATTCAGCTAAGCCAGGGGTCTGCAACCTTTAAGACAAAAAGAGCCACTTGGACCCGTTTCCGAAGGAAAAAAAATATGGGAGCCGCAAAACCGGGAAGGTGACGTCGGGACGGTGCGTGACTAATGCACGCACCGCCCCCATGCGACATCACAGCCAGTACAGCGCCCGCCACAGTGGGGAGTGTCAGGGCGCACAATGTGTCTCCTCCCCTCGCTAGTATCCGCCCCGGAGCCGCAGCAAAGGTGTAAAAGAGCCACATGCGGCTCCGGAGCCGTGGGTTGCAGACCCCTGAGCTAAGCTCTACTCAGAGTGGACCCACTGGAATTAGTGGGCCTGACTGAATCAGGCTCATTCCAGTGGGTCTGCGCTGAGTTCAGTTTTGCTGACTACACCCAAACGTTCCAGGCTTGGTAATCTTCAGTAAGGAGGCAATCACACTCTGGGAATGCACAATCCAGCCATAAGCACAAAGCACCCTTGTCACTTAACCTTCCGGCTCTAGCACTTGAACTACCTTCATGGAATATTCAGCAGCAGCTTACCAGGAATAGGCAGGCTGCTGTGGGAACAGGAGCTTGAAAGGTGCATTCTTGCAGCAGGAGCAACTCCCAGCATCCCTGCCATGGACTGTGCTAGCTGAGGTTGGTGGAGTTGGCTGGAGAGCACTGCATGGGCTACCCCAAGGCCTTTCTCCATTCAAATGTTAGGTGGTTTTCCACACAAAGCAACATCTTTTAATTCCTTTTAAAGAAAAAGGTGAAGGAAACTTGGGCGACTCCTTGCCTTCTAAATTCTTCTGCTGCTAGGTTTGAGTTAACCCTTTTTCTCCCAGAAGTCAGTAGTAGGATAAGAAAACTGGGCAGAAAACCATCAGTACACTTCTGATTGCACTCTAAGCAACCACCAATTAAACTTTTATTTTTGAGCTTTAAGCTTCAGATATGATAATGCAGTTTTCTGCCAGGTACTCTTCACCTGTGGGACTGGCTTATGACAGAAAAAGAAATTTATTGTGTAATAATAGCAACTGGCACAAATGTAAACATACCAGGTTTGGGACAGAAACCTTATTACCAATAAGTTTAACGTTTCTAAGGATTTGGTCAAGGGACATTCATTTGGTACATGGGAGCAACACACACCTCTTTGATTTTTTTTAAACTGATGTTTCATATATAGTATATTGAGGAAACTTGTATTTCAAATCTTTTTTTAAAAAAAAGGTGTAAAAAAATAAATAGGTGTTTGAACACAAATAAACTCACACTTAAATGCATGCCTATCAATGCCCCAGGTTTCTGGAACTTGCAGTGAGTGATGAAGTACTGCTTGAGCTGAGATGACAACACTGCAAACACATCCCATAGAGCTAGGATGGACAGGAGATTTTGGAAGCATAAAGTCAAAAGTGTTAATATACGGATGAAGACAAACACACAGAAACAGCAACCCATATATGCACAAACTCCCCAGTGTGGACACAACCCCTGTATTCCCTTCTAGGTCTCAGGAAGTGCTTAGTAGAATAATGTATTTGTAATTATTAATCTTTATTGTATGGCTAAATACACACTTCTGTTTACAGTGCATCCAGTGTACTCCCGCTGGGAATGGGTTGCCAACTGTTGGCAAAACTGGCATTCTAAATGGTTATATTAGAAAGTCACTCAGGTAACAGTTTGCTCCTTTGAACTGGGGAATGCGTGTTTCTGTCTTAATAGCAGGTGCCCAGTTGCTGAAATGCTCTGCACATCGTCATTTGTCTGTGAACTTCAGAGGAATAAAATAGGTACTCCTGGAAGAAAAGCTCAGTGTCCGCACAAAACATTAGAAATGGCTGTCAACCACAAAAGCATACATTCATGCATGCACAGAAGTGTCTTTTCAATATTCAGAACTTTTGGGGTTCGACGTTTGCGAGGGGGCGGGGAAGGTCATCTTCTCGATTCAGGGCGACATTTGTTGCAACCTTCAGGCTTCGCTCCCTTTAAACATCCAGCCTGCCGAGGAGTTCTGCAGAACTCAACACCTTGCTCGCTGCTTCCTGACAATTAAACCACCTTCCTGCAGTTTTGGATTTCTTTGCTCGCCCGCCGAGCGAGTCCCTTTGCCGAGGTTCCTTTCCCAGGCAACAACTTCAGGTCCTCCTCCTCCTCCTCCTCTGCGCTCCCTTTGCGCACGGGGCTTGCGCCGGGCTCTGCGCCCGCCTTAGCAACCAGGACCTTGCCGGGCGTGGAAGGCGGAGAGGATTTCTTTCAGCTGAGCGATCCACGGGGCGATCCAATCAGAGCTCCCGCTCCCACGTGGCCCCTTCAGCAGCCGATCGCGTTCCGAAGAGAGCTCTGCCTCGGGAGAAGGGGAAGGGGATCTGGCCAGACGCGCGAGAGACCTTCTGGCAGGGCTCCTCGGCATGGATCGCGTCGCCCCGTTGCAGTGAAGTCCGCGGGCGTCGGCGGCGAGGCTCCCTCCTCTCGGCCAGCCATGGCTTTGGGGATGGTCGTCCGGCTGAAGCGCTTCGTGTGGCTCCTGCTGGGTGAGTGCTGCTTTGTGCCGATGCGTTTGGAGACGAGGACTTTGCGTAATGGAGGCGCGGGACACCGTAGTAATATGGGGAGAGCTGGGAAGTCTTCCTGCCATAATGTCAGTCGGTCTCCATCTAACAATTCACAGGACCTGCAATGCCCTGAGGGCAAATGACAGTGCCTGTAATGCCGTCCAGGAGATTTCCCACCCAGCGAGGGAGGGTGGGGTGGCTTTGAGACATTTTACTTCCTCAAACCCTTTGGCTGTGATGTGAGCTTCTTTTGTCCCCTTTAAGTGCTTTGATTGCACAAAATTTACTCTCTTCTATTTGCACCCAGCTTCTGCTTTATTTTCCCACACACGAGTGGGCAGATGTGAGACTTCTGTTAACCCCTGAAGTCAGCAAATCTCCAGCCAGCCAGCAGAGTTGAGGCAGGCTGCATCCCAAGGCAAGCTGGCTAGAAGAGTAACCTTGAGTAGTCAGGAAGAGGGTGTTGGAAACAAGGTTCAAATCCCTCCCTGAGGCAGCCACAGGGAGGGATTTGAACAGATCACCAACACTGCAGACCCTTTCACACATTACACACAACAAATCCAGGTTGGCCACCAGCTGCAGACCTGACAGCCAATCTTTGACCCATATATGTGTGTTTTCCCCCCAGCACTTTAAATTTCTCAGATGAATGCAACCCTTCAATGCCAGTACAAGAATCTGAACATGTATAGAATGCATTTCTATTCCTAAAGTGCACATGGGAATAAGGGACAAGGCTTTTGCCTACGCTGAGTGTGGCGGCTGCCTTGCATCCTTGAGCCACTTGCTTCCTGGAATTGGCTGCATGTAACAGACCATGTTCTATAAATTATAACACTTGTTTGTGCCACCCATGTAAATTCCCTCTTCCTCTGCTCAAACCATTTGCCTGCAGAGCTTTGTTGTTGTTTTATGTCCATCTTTTTCCTTTCCGGGATTTGATTGTATTACAAATCCTCTCTTGCAGCATATAGAAATCAACAGTGAAGGGAAGGTGCCTTGTGCTTTCAAGAAGCTAAGGATTCAGAAACATTGCTAGTATGTTTACATGCATCATTAGTCTGGGGGCGAGGGATCTGCATCTGGCTGGCAGCTAGATCCCTATCTCCCCTCACCCTGTGTGCCCACCTGTCAATCACCTGACATCAAAATGACATCATATAATTTCTCCTGTACATTTTTATTCCTCAGCTTAAACTTTGTGCAGATGTGTCACTGCTCAAGTTTTCACCTTTCCAGGGAGTTGCTTAAAATGGACAAATATATCAAAAGCAAGCAAAGGTTTAACAGAAATGGCCACTTAAATTATAAGGGATGTACAGAAAAGGAAGGTGAGTGTTGCCTAGTGGGGCTAGTAGGTTAATAGCCATCTTCTTACATGCTCATGGCTTGCTTTGTCCCACAATGTCACTGAGCATGTTTACTGCACAGGTTTTCTTCAGTGTATTGCTCAGGTGTCCTGAGAAGGCTATGCTGTGAGGCAAGGATTTGCACCACTGTGTTTGCCTGTTGCCTGTGGCACTGCAGTCAAGCGTGGTCACCTTTGGTATCACAATTTGCTATTGCAATAATGTTATACCAGTGGAATAGATGACCCTGCCTTGCAGTGGAGGGTAAAAGTAAGTGACCTTTCTGCTCCCTTGCAGCGCTATAAGTTTATGTGTTGCCTTATTGGTGACAGTAATGCAAATTATGTTTGGAGAATATGAAGTTGAAACTCTTTCCTTGGAATGGAAATGAAGCAAAGTGTTTCCTGCTTGGCAGGGGGTTGGACTCGATGGCCCTTGTGGTCTCTTCCAACTCTATGATTCTATGAAAACAGCTGGGTCACTGTAGTCATGCACCAGTCTTCAGCCTGTGGGTCAAAACCCACAAATGGATAGCAAGCAAGGCTATCTCAGGTGGGTTGTAGCAAAGCTGTTGCTGCTCTGCTGGACTCTAGCTAAGGTTGACCAGACCAAAGGATCACAAAATGCAGTGTCTGGGCTGGAACACATTGTTTTGATGAGACACTCATTTCAACAATTTCCATGAATGCTGGCTGCAAAGAGGCAGGAGAAAGGCAATTTTCAGTATTTTTCAGTAAGAAAGACTTTTCTGGCCAACTATATGCCCCACCTTCCTATAGCTCTCTATGGAGTAAGGACGCTCTGTTCACTTTCTGGTCTGTTTCTCTGGCTTTCTAGACTTCCTCTACAACTGGAAGTATGCTGGGACTATAATGCAGACGTTTGCTTTGTAGTGGGTAGAAGGAGGAACGGTCTTCTGTTCTTCGGAGGAGAAGCAGCAATAATTCCCTCCTCCACACGCTAAAATCTACCCCACCACTTAGAACTCAGCACAACATTCTTCCCTTGTAGCTCACCAGAACACAAGCTAAAAAACAAATTTGTGGGAGGGTATCTAGTGAAGACAAGCATCCACTGGGGACACAGAGCCGCCAGGAATTGAGACAAGGAGTTGCAGAAAAGAATCCTTGATCTCTGTTGTGGCACAACCTTAAAAGTGCAATTTCAGCAACTAATATTACCAAAGTTTTGGATGTCAGTTAGTGAAGTGCACTTAGAATTGGCAAGTGAAGCAATCATTCACCCGTTGCCATTTGGTAGCACCTGTCTTCGTGAGCAGGCTTCTCAACAATGGTGATCCTCAAAACAAAAACAAAACCCCAATTTGGTTGTACAAGGTGAGCTGTGGGTTAGCTTTTCACGTATCACCCCCCACTGGAATTAAATCTGAAATAATGTTTGCTCAGATGTCTCATTGAAATGGTGAGTCAATCAATCAATCACTGGTTTTCAATAGCTTCTCAGTCTTTTGGCTAAGAAAAAGTGTAAAAATCACTGGTTTTCATTTCACACTAATGCCAAAGTAGCACTATGTATGTTGCTTTGGGAATTACCATTTCAATAGAAGTGAAGTGTCTTAGTAGTACTATGAAGTACGGTATAAATCAAATGTGAATCTGTGAAAGCGGATAGTGTGGAGGTCAGAGGTGGGTCTCAGGCCGGGGCACTTAAACCTATAGAACTGCAGAGTTGGGCTCATCTAGTCCCCTGGAATGTAGGAAAGACTCATCGAATCATAGAGTGAAGATCACTGTGTGGGCGTATTGTGACAGCCTCTTTAAAACAGACACGTCAGAAAATAAAATGGCTTCTAAACATAATAACAAGATGCAATGTGAATTGAATCATAACAACAAATGACCAAGGAGCTTGTTATAAATAAACAACACTCATTTCCCCATCACATTTTGACTGTAGAACCATCTGGCACTGACACATATTAAAAAGTAAATTCACTGTTTCAGAGCAGATCTAGAGCACACAGATTCTCAGGCTTGATATACCAGGCAGTGGTACAACTGCATGAATTGCAGCCTTTGGGCTCAGTGGTCTTACCACTGAGGACCACTTTAGGGGAGGACGTCTTTAGATGGCTGCAGGTGTCACTTTAGAAGCACATCTTCACTTGATTCTCTCTGGTTAAGCTAAGATGCTTTATGTTGCTTTTATGCTTTTATTCAGTTGCTTTATGCTGGACATAATACAGAATTTAGTTTGTGGGAGAAACTGTGGAAAACTGATTTAAAATTTACAGCTTGTTGTGTGCTGAAAGAGAATTATGAAAATGTTATATAGGTGGTACCTGACACCAAGTAAGCTAGCAAAGATGTACAAATCAGAATCAGGTAACTGCTGTTAATGTCAAGAAACAGAAGGTATGTTTTACCATATGCAGAACTAGCAAGCCATCAGAATAAGAGATCAAGAAGACTGGAAAATGTTTGTAGAATACCGTATTTACTCAAATGTAATGCACACCTCTTTTGGCCAAATTACGTCATGATAATTAGGGTGTGCATTAGATTGATGGCGCATTTACATTCAAGTAAATATGGTATGTAACCATTGTATGTAATCATTGTAAGCAAATTAAAACATTAGCAGAATTAGAGTAAAATCAGCAGTATAAATTATGTTGGGATAAAATGAGAAAGAGAGGTTATGGAGTGATTAAATTATGCAGCAGAAATGGATAGAAAGTGCCATGGAAGTGCGGGGGGCGGGGGAGGGAAGTCGATGTTTTTGGTGAATATGGAAAACTAACAATGAAAATCATCAATATGTGTTGTTGTTTTTAAAAATACATTGGTTCCAATTTGGTTTGTTTTTTACATTAAAAACTTCCAAGGCTCTTGTTACTCCAAAAATATCAAATATTTTTGTACACTTGCAGGCTTCTTGAGGCATTGCTTCAGTCACAATGATGAAAAATGAAATTGTCATACAGATTGTGGGATTCTTTTTGAGGTCAGGTCCACTGCTTTGCGTCTTGCTTCTTGCTGTGCACTTTCCTTTGCGGAAAGACTAGTGAATAATGCATTGGGCTGTGCTATATATATAATGGACTTATCTGTACAACATAATTAACTATTTACTACTTGTTTAGCTTGTAACTCTTCACTAGGAAACAGAAGACGCTACAAGTCAGACCCTCTTTGGTTTTAAAGTTATTTTTATTGTCTAAGAAATAGCAAAGTGATCATATTATGGTTTGGGGAAAATGTTTCTTTTGTATAAGATTTTTTATTACAATTTTATCATAATACAGTAAAATTACAACTACAAAAAAAGAAAAGAAACAGAGAATTGAAAGAAAGGGACAATAGAAATAAAGGAAAAATAGGAAGAAAGAAAATTTGATTATTTAAAACCTTCAGTCCATGTGAACATCCATCTTCTCCACTTTTTGTAAAACAATATTTCGTGTAAGTCAAGGTGTCTCAGAATCATTCATTTTTTCCCTACAAAAAGTTAAAGATAGGTTCCCTAATTGTTATTATTATTAATAAATATTAACCATACTCTTTTTTTAATTTTACCTCTATTATTATTGTTGTTATTGTTATTATTTATTGAATTTATATACCGCCCTATACCTGGGGGTCTCAGTGCGGTTCACAGAATAAAATTAATTCCCACCACCTTTACTCCATATTGAATAATAATAAATTCTTTCATCCATGTCCGTATTAAAGTCTACACACACACACACTGGGTCAGTATTCCATTTTTGTTTCTCATTATAGCTAGTTCATATCCAGTTCCCTATGTTTAGTTCCATTTCCTGTTGTGTTTACGATAGCATCCCAATCTCCTCCTCTAGCACATTCCATTTTCATACCATAACTTTAACAGCACCATTCCCTGAATTCGATCCAGGTTGTATGCAGAGTCCTCCCTCTCTGCTAGAACTATAGAAAAACCAGGACTGAAGTCTCAAAGCTTTCCCCCCTCTCCACTCCATCAGTGCTATATCCAGATAATTCTCCAAATCAGCATTTTTTATTTTATTTTCTACTTTACCTCCAAATCCTTGTATGGAAGTCATTCCATTTCTACATGACCACCTGCGTCTTTCAGTTTAATTATTTCTTGATCCAGTCCTGCCAGCTTTTCCTCAATTTTGTCTGAAGCCGCTGCATATACCCATTTCCATTTTCCATCTCATATTCCTCTGGCTCATTTTTCCTCATCCTTTGACTGATTTTCTTCTTCATCATCAAACATTGATCAATCATTTTTAATTGTTCAGCCATCAACTGTTTAACAATACCACTGTCATTGATCGATCCAAAAGTTCCTTTGTCATACTGGAGGCTTTTAACGCCCTAGATACTATTAGTCATTCAGTCCACCTTAATGTTTCCCCTTTAAATCAGTCTTGGACTTCCACAGCTGTGACTGTATTATCTCCAAGTAGATTCCATTCTGACAGCTAATTATAGTTACAGCCGTACCTTGGTTCTTGAGCGCCTTGGTACTTGTACTTTTTGGCTCCCCAACACCGGTTTTCGAATGTTCTTTGGAAGCTGAACGTCCAACGCGGCTGCAGGAGTTTCCTGCAGACAATCGGAAGCCGCACCTTAGTTTTCAAACAGTTCCGAGAGTTAGACGGACTTCCGGAACGGGTTAAGTTTGACAACCAAGGTACCATTGTACTTCACTTTCAATTTCCCCACTCCTTTAGTGGCAGGAAACAAACAATAATAATAATTAAGGATTTTTAATACGCTCCATAGGGAACTTTGCCCTCTGTTATCAGGAGTGGAAGGGTGTTTGTTGGTGTCACAGAGCCAAGGTAGAGCAAATAACAGTAGTTCTGAAGTAAATTAGAGCAGTCTTCCAGGAGACTGTGTACACACTATCCCTGTAAAGCACATCCAAAGCACACACCCCCTCAAAGAATTCAGTTTGTTAAAGGTTGCTAAGAATTGTAACTCTGTGTTGTGTAAAGCTCAGTGTTCAGAATACTCTGAAGGAAAGAAGGTGCTTTAAAGATATGATGTGTGCATAGCCAGAGAAGCTGCAATGGAGCAACTGTGAATAAATTTGGAGGCTTTGTGAGGAGATGAGGCCTTTGCTTCCTCAGTGATTAGAAAAAATCAATCTGTCTTTCTTATGGTCAACGACTTAGACCAGACAGCAGAAATAACATGCATAACTACATCAGCACCAAGGGGCAGAAGTAGTAGATAAAATCCCAGCTGATATCAAACTATTTGCTGCAAAAGCACCAGACATTTACTATACAGGCTAGACAAAGTCAAAGCTGACCCAGAAGCCCATGTTCAGGGGTAGCTGAAGAGGCCCATGAGGTAGATGAGCAGCAGATAGCTGAGAATGTAAGAAAAGCCCATCTTGGATTACCATCTGATCAAGCATCCAATTTCCCATAGTTGCTAACCAGATGTCTTCAAGGGCAGGGCTTGAAGGCAACTGTGTAGGGCTGGGTATGGCTGGCACCAACCTCCACAGGTAAAGATTGATGGATCCAATGCGTTGTTGCCTGGCTGCTGGCCGTCCAGTGCTGTCTCACCCTTCCTGCAGGTAGAGGCAGAGAGGCAGTAGATATCTGTGCCCTTTGCATACTCATCATGAGCACCTCAGCAGGTGGGTTTCCCAGGACCCAACAACTGGCGTACCCTAGAGACAGGCCCAAAAATGGGAGAAACCCAAATGTCTGTGAGTGGGACCTACCTGCCCTGTAGAAGAGCCTGGGATCATGGACAGAAAATGGACATTCAGGACACTGGCTTGAGCGAAGCTGATCTAGCTAAAGGCTAGCAAGCGGACCTTAGACCCGCAGCTTGGACTAAGGCATGAGTCAGTTGGCCAGGGAACCAGTTTAGGAAGAAACTAGCAAGACTTCACCATTTGTCACTGATAGACTTTCTTCCGACACTTTTCTTTCATCTCCATGGAAATGGGCCTTGAGATTCCTTGCCAAGAAACCGGAATCCCTACAGACATGGAATTCTGTTCAGCCCCAGAACAAAGGAAAACCACAGCTCACCATGGGGAATCTGTGCACTGCAGGAGGAGGGAGTCTTGCTGCAACTGAATGTTTTGAACATTCTGCTGCAACAGGGTGTCTCTTCTGCAAAGGAAACAAGGTGTTCAGGAAAGGGTTTAGCTGCTTAGGTTTTGTGTTTAAGTGCGGAGGGTGCAGTAGCGGAAAATGCAGGCATGTTTTAGTTGCCTTCACGGAAATAAGCACGTACTTTGTGGGACCATGCCTTCAGGTGAAGAGCTAAACATTACTTGGTTGTGTTGTCTTTTTTGTTTTACAGGTTTTTTATTCCTGTATGCTGTCCTGTGAGCCACATAGAGACCCATGGTATTCACTTCTGATACCCACAGGCATGCGCAATACCCTTCCGAATACTGGAATGTTTATGCAAGCCAGTTCAAAATGGAAAGGGTTAAAAAAGTATTTTCATAGTTCTTTAATATCATAAAGCCATGAGTGCAATCCATGCAAATCCACTGGAGCATATTGAATGCTACTTGAGATGGTGATGAACAGTTTGATCAAAATGTTTTGCATTTTGGTAGGCAGAAAAGACCAAGGAGAAAAGCTAATCAGTGGGTCATTGCCTGCCTCTCCACAGAAATGGACAGCAGCTGCAGCCCCAGCCACCTGCCCAGCTCTTAGCTTTGGGTTCACTCCCAACTGAGAGCTAGGAAGCGCTTGACATTGATAGATGATTGGTCAAACTCCATCAAGGCTTTGGAGAATCATTAATCACCTCTAGGACATGCAATAAAGTAGAAAAACTGGGGAGCAGCTCTCGGTTTTAGATTTCATCACAAGCATTTCATGCAATCCTATGATTGCTGAGGGAGAAGCCTCTGAGGGCTAATATGTCATCAGCCTGAAGCTGCGAATGCTTTTAATTCAGGGAATGCATTGCCTTTGTACTGGGGGGAGGGGGGGGTTGGCAACGCTGGGAAGTTATAAGGAGCTGAAGGGTATAAAGGGATATGTTATCCTGATTTGGTTTGTTACTGTGTTGGATCCATGTTTATACAGAGTGGCTGGGGAAATCCAGCCAGATGGGCGGGGAGTAATAATAATAATAATAATAATATTAGCAATTACAGTTTCTAAAAACAAACATTTTTTGCTGAACATTTCCTTAGCCCCTTGCTTTGCTTGTAGAGTTCCAGACACCTTGGAAGCAGGGCCAGACTCCAACATGGGGGTAGGATCCAAAAACATGGGTGGTGGTGTTTTTAATCCTTACATGAGCTGAACATGTAATGAAATATTTTACTTAACCAAATATTTGGATTTTAACTCTTTTCTGCGAATGAAATGGACTTCACAGTCGCAGAATGGGAGTGCCCCACATTCTTCTTTCTCTGTGAACCCCTCCCCGCCCCCCACAAAAAGTCTGCCATTGGTGGCTAGAAGACTCTTGGGAATGGTGTGGAACAGGGTGCCTGGAGCTGAGGGTGAGAGAGCAATTTGAAGGAAGTGGTGCCTTCCTTATGTGAACAGAAGAGCAACATCCAATCATTTCTGTCACCTGAGCTGCACTTGGGGTGTCCCCGTCACAAGGTTCATTGCCACAAGAATGACAATGGTGACTCTCTGAGAATCTGGCTGTAGTATTGCAGTGTTTAGTGGAGCTGTCTACATTGCAGGAGGTTGGATTAGATGACCCTCGGGGTCCATTACCAACTCTGTAGTTGTATGATTCTGGTAAGGATGGATCCAAACTACAAGAAACAAGAAAGAAGATTCCACCTAAACATTAGGAAGAACTTCCTGACAGTAAGAGCTGTTCGACAGTGGAATTTGCTGCCAAGGAGTGTGGTGGAGTCTCCTTCTTTGGAGGTCTTTAAGCAGAGGCTTGACAACCATATGTCAGGAGTGCTCTGATGGTGTTTCCTGCTTGGCAGGGGGTTGGACTCGATGGCCCTTGTGGTCTCTTCCAACTCTATGATTCTATGATCTGTGATACATATGTGTCTACCCTTCCACCCACTGCTACTAATCAGGTTGAAGTCTTAGAAGATTAGCTGCTGGCTTCTTTTTTAGGACTGCCCAAAGAAGAACAAAGGGACGCAGGTGGCGCTGTGGGTTAAACCACAGAGCCTAGGACTTGCCGATCAGAAGGTCGGCGGTTCGAATCCCCGCAATGACGGAGTGAGCTCCCGTTGCTCAGTCCCTGCTCCTGCCAACCTAGCAGTTCGAAAGCATGCCCAAAGTGCAAGTAGATAAATAGGTACTGGCGGGAAGGCAAACAGCATTTCCGTGCGCTGCTCTGGTTCACCAGAAGCAGCTTAGACATACTGGCCATATGACCCGGAAGCTGTACGCTGGCTCCCTAGGTCAATAAAGCCAGATGAGTGCCGCAACCCCAGAGTCGTCCGCAACTGGACCTAATGGTCAGGGGTACCTTTACCTTTTTAAAGAAGAACAGGATGCCACAGTGATTAGTTTACTCATACATTTGCTTTATTTTGACAATATTTTGTAAAAATAAACATTAAATTGATGTTTCTGAGCACATTATTTCTCAAAATAGGAATGCATTTTGGTACATTTTTAATCAAAAACTGTAGCACATTATGTATGTAAGTATGTCTGTATTTATGAACATTTATAAGGCACATAATTTTGAAAACAAATGTAAAAGCCAAGATAAGTGGTGGATAGCTTCATTTTGATCTACACATTAGTCCACTTAGTGTAGATCAGTTCAGCGTGTATCACAACTGGCAAAGATCAAATTTCTCACGTGTCCCTACTAATAAGCAGCTTAAAATATTTCTTAATGAACTCAAGTATCAGACGTGTAAATTACATTAAGCGTGATAGTGGAAAATCTCTGAGCTATTTTAAAAAATAGTCTTATGGAGAGTGTAGCACTTCTTATTTTGATCCCTGGGGGAAAATATTAGCTGGAGCTGGCCTCAGCAGGATTTATCCATTCTAAAGGAAATCAGCCCTGAGTGCTCACTGGAAGGACAGATCCTGAAGCTGATGCGCCAATACTTTGGCCACCTCATGAGAAGAGAAGACTCCTTGGAAAAGACCCTGATGTTGGGAAAGATGGAGGGCACAAGGAGAAGGGGACGACAGAGGATGAGATGGTTGGACAGTGTTCTCAAAGCTACCAGCATGAATTTGACCAAACTGCGGGAGGCAGTGGAAGACAGGAGGGCCTGGCGTGCTCTGGTCCATGGGGTCACGAAGAGTCGGACACGATTAAATGACTAAACAACAACAAAGCATATTTAAATTCAAATTCAAACTGTTGGATGCCCCGAGTTCTGTTGCTTTACCTTAGTTATAATCAATACAGTAGTTTGGGAACTCTGACTGGATTTGGAAAGAAATATGTACTATTTCTGTAAATTTGCAGAACTTGATGGAGGAGTGGATTATATATGGGTTGCATTTGTAAAAGCTGTAAGTTAGTGTATTTTACCATCATAGAGAGAGTGTTGGTCTATTTTGGTCAAAGGACTATCATGTGTCTCCATGGACTTCACAGGCTCTTTTTATATCCAGGATGGCCCTGGAGGAAGCGCAGGGCTGCCAACATTCTGGGCTGTTAATGCCTAGCAAATAGCCTGTACATGCGGAACTTGAATGTCATGAATGTCAGGCTCATATCCCCTAATGGAAATGATTGAGATAGCCAAGAACTATACTGAGTCTCTTTGCTTTCTGTGGACCAAATGAGATGTGATGTTATTCATGTCTTAGCCTTTGCACAACTGATTATTTTTTTTAAGGCAAGCAGTAACAATAGGAAAGGGCTGTCTTTAGTGGCATCAGTCATTATCCTGAGTCTAGTAAGGCAATTTCTGTTCCACACAGAAGTTTGATAGAGGCTTTCTAGCTCCAATTGTAATTGTTGACAAAGTAGCCAAACAGAGGGGAAAACAATTCTAAATCTGAATTATACTGTCATGCAATATCTCTGGCTAGGCAAGCAGATGTTTATCTTTTATTGATTTATTTATTGATTTATTATCTAATCAATAAAATAGTTTGTCAACTATTTACACCTGTTTTCTAGAATATATTTTTTAGGATTTTGGCTGCTACAGTTCTCCTTTCCATGGAATTGGAGGGTGATTGTAAAATTATGGAAGCGCAGTCCCACGATGGTGTCTTGACACTTCAGGTTGATCTCAGTAATGGCATTTCTTTATTTGTATTAATGTTTCTATCCCGGAAAAAACCCGGAAAAATTGAGGAGAAACCCAGGTTTTTTCTGTTTTTTCTCCAAATGGGGGGAAATGGCTTTGGGGGGAAATGGGGGGGGGGGGACTGGTTTGTTTTTTCTCTGGGTTTTTTCTAGGCCTTCCCATCTCTAATCTCATCAGAGACTTCTTTACATCTTCTCAAGATGTGTGGGCATTGCCAGAGACTGTTTGGGGGGCAATTGATTTCCTATCAGGGAATTCTCATACTGTCTTGGGAGGTGATCGAAATGCTTGGTCAGGACAAACAAATTTGTAAATATGTAGGCACCTTTTCAACAGATATTTCCTAAGCAAAAAGTTTAGTAAGAGTCAGCAGAATCTTACAACACTAGCTTATAGGGGTTTTTTTTCCTTTCTAATTTTGAATGACAGTCCTTTGGATGAACCAGCAGGCCACAGTACATACCTTTCATTGGGGGAGGGGGCAGTATAGTAGTTTTTTCTTAATTCCCCCTTCTTTACTTCCTGAGGTAAAAACCTCCTCAGCAGAGGATCATCTGGAAGGTGGCCATTATCCCACCAATTGCTTATTCAACTGACAGTTAGTCCAACTTATTAGATCTACCTCAAATTGGGATGCAGAGGAATCACTGCCCAATAGTGTTCTTTTCCTGCTAATGGTTGTTTATCCCAGGAGTGGAGAGAGACACATGGAGATGTTTCTGAGGGAAGGAACTCTAGCCTCTCTCTTGCACTGGTGACTTTGAAATGTGTTAGAATGAATCAATCAACTCAGTCCTGGCCTTTACCTTTCTTCCCCCTTTTTGTGTCTCCCTCCCCTTTCTGCCTTTCCATTTCAGCCCATCACTTTATGGTGGTCAGGGCATGCCATGAAGCCACCTATGGGCAGTACATCCAGGAATATTGTCTCAGCAAGTTTCAGTCTGACATGGAAACTCTCAGGAAGACTCTGTGGTGTGACTGGGATATGACTTTGGGGTGAGTTGAAATTGTTTTGTCCAGTGGGAAGAAAAGAGCTATGTAAACATCTAAGAAATGGCATGCTGGGATTCTGGAGTGTATCTCATAGCCTCCTGCATTGGTGTAGAGAACTGTTTTCTGCTTGCTAGACGAAAGGCTGCGCATCCACCCTTGTTCCAACTGGTCATATGCAATCTTCATAGTTGACCAACTAGGCTACTTTCAAGGTAATGACAGATAATTTGAGCAACCTGATAGCAAATGATGATTTGGTACATCCCCTGCCCCAGTTTTTCTTCTCATTCTGCTTCATAATCTAGCACAGCGTCCAACATTTGACAGAGTAAAATACGGAGACTTATTTTTAGCACATATTATTACAATGATTTCATCTGATCTAGTGGATGCAAGCCAAAAAATTGAAAATCCTTACATGAGGTGAACATGAAATGAAATATTTTACTTAAACAAATATTTGGAATTTAACTCTTTAGCCAAAACCCTGAAAATTGAAAAAAATATAAACATGGCAGCATGCGTTTGCAGAGAATAAAAGACCAAAACCAACTAAATGGGATGCAATACAAACCATTACATATCCTCCCAGTATAGTTATGTTGTAAGATGAGGAGTTTGAACAAGAGAGGGCTAATGAGGACAGGTTGACAGGAAGGGTTTCTTAGTCATCCACAGACCAGGTTATTATGAAAACAACAGGTAAAGCCAGAAACTGAGAGACATATTGGCAAAAGGACCCACCTAATACAGTCCTGGCTGGGAATGTTGCCACCAAGGTGCCAGCTCCAAACAAGGGAGGGCTCTTCGCCTCAGCGACTGGCTAGAGCAAGACAGAGAGACGCATCTGAGGCCTGAAAAATAACAGTAAAAAAAAAGGAGCCTTAGAGATTGCAACCTAAAAGCCCCCACTTTGGAATTCCAGGTGGTGAGAACAAACACACAAGGCAATTTATTTATTTATTTAGTTTGAGGAATTTATACCCTGCCTCCTGGCTGAGATTCTAAAGAGCCCTGAGACTGACCAAATGAAGCAGCCAGAGGTTTGTCCCTCACAAGCCAAGAAGTCATCACTGACGTCCCCTGGCTCTACTGACAGATGCAGGAAGCACTGCGAGGTGAGGAAGAGAAGGCCCACTTAAAGGAGCCACTGTGCTGCCTTTCCTTGAGATATCGCCAAGCCCTGCCAGATCCTGAGAACAGCCTTTCCCCATTCATGGCGGCAACTGCTCCTCCTCACAAACCGGCTCTGGCTTCAAGCCCCCACCAGCTTGGCAAGTCACCAACAGGGGCGGCCCATCCTGTTTCACCACCGGAAAGGTGTGTGGCAGTGGCTTCCGGCAAGATCTCTCTCACAAGCTCTGCAAGGTCTTGCCAGAAGACCCCTGCCCTGTGCCACCCCAGCAGCTGGGGGATTCCCCTGTGCAAGGCGGCTGCTTCATTCTGCCTCGTGGGAGGTGCTAGCCCTGGCCACCAAAAAGATACAGGGCAAAACTGTGTGCCAAACCACTCTATGCATCACCCCAAAACAGAATACACACTACCTTTCACCTGCTTGCCCTGAAACAAATAATTTAGTTCATTTGCATCCTACTAAGTTCACCCAAATCAGCTCCTCTTCAGTTAATTTACACTCTCAGTTAATTTCCCAGCGAGAATCAATCCTTTTCTTTTAGTCACTCCAGTCACCAGTCTTTACACACCCAAATTAATTTAAACTAAACTAAACACTAAACTAGGTTCAAAAGTAATTCTGGTATCCAGGCAAGATTGCCCCCTGCACCTGTTACTAAAAAGGGGGATAAAACTCAGGAAAGACTGGCAGGCAGAGTATTTTATGTGAGGAGGGGGTTGCACAGAACTTGCTTCTCTGCAGTTACTGCTTCTCTGCTCTTTGCTTGAAATTAGCCTACCAATCTAGGCAACCAGCAAGTCCAAATCTTGAATGCACTGAGGAGCTCTAATTGTTTCATGTCAGACAAAAGCGCCTGCTCCCTGATAATACACTTTATTTCTTCCTTTTAAGATTCCTTGCCATTGCTCCTTTCAGGTTATAGCAACAAACCTCTGCCATAGGGAATCCTAAATTAGAATAGAATAGAATAGAATAGAATAGAATAGATTCTTTATTGTCATTACACAAGTGCAACATTGCACAAGTGCAACGAAATTGGATGCCATCCCTTAAAAACAACAAAAGCAAAACAACAACAACAACCAAACAAACCACATTCCAGCCACACCCACACCAACACCCATCAAACTCCCAGGTCACACTATCGAGTTACAGCATTCAAAAAGGCCACAGCTCTTGGATAGAAACTGTTTTTCAGTCTATTTGTCCTTGACTTGATGTTTCTATATCTCCTGCCAGAAGGCAGTAGTGCAAACAGACTGTGTCCCGGGTGAGATGAATCCTGCAGGATGTTGTTTGCTTTCCTAAGACAACGGGAACCGTACAGTTCTTCCAAAGATGGGAGAGGATGACCAATAATCCTTTGGGCTGTGGTTATGACCTTCTGGAGCACCTTCCTCTCCCTAGCTGTACAACTGGAGAACCAAGCACAAATACAGTATGTCAGAATGCTCTCTATGGAGCCTCGGTAGAAGGACACCAGCAGTCTCTCACTCAGATTGTTCTTCTTCAAAAGTCTGAGGAAATAAATTCTCTGCTGGGCCTTCTTCACCAGAGCAGTGGTATTTGCGCTCCAAGTCATGCCCTGATCGATAGTTACTCCCAAAAACCTGAATTCCGCCACCCTCTCCACCCGTTCCCCGTTGATATACAAGGGCTGAATGTCCGCCTTTTTTTTCCTGTAATCCACCACCAATTCCTTGGTCTTAGCCGTATTAAGAGCCAGATTGTTCTCTCCACACCAAACACAGAGCCGCTCCACCTCGTCCCGATAGGCGGACTCATCCCCTCCTGAAATGAGCCCTACCACCGTAGTGTCATCAGCAAACTTGATGATTTTGTTGCTGGAATAGATGGCTGTACAGTCATACGTATAGAGAGCATAGAGCAGGGGACTCAACACACAACCCTGTGGTGAGCCGGTGTTAAGGCTAAGGGCTGTGGACATATGTGATTGTTTCTCTAATTGTTTCATGTCAGACAAAAGCGCCTGCTCCCTGATAATACACTTTATTTCTTCCTTTTAAGATTCCTTGCCATTGCTCCTTTCAGGTTATAGCAACAAACCTCTGCCATAGGGAATCCTAAATTAGTAGCAAAGATATAGAAAGATGAAAAGAAAATGATAGTCAGAAAAGGCCTTGGGGGATTTCAGAAGATTTTTCTTTGCTTTGCTTTGCTGATTCTGACTTTGCTTTCCAAATAACCAGCAAAGACAGCTTCACAGACTCCCCACCGCTGCATCTCCACAAACTATACCTTCCAGGGTTTACCCTTTTCATTCACAAGGTCATGAAGAAAACTGCTGGTGACTCCTGACTTCCTCCTTTGCGTGCTGTGTGCCTCCCAGTTTTGAAAAAGGAGAGAAGTGAACAAGGAATACTAATGCCAAGCGAAGCTCAGTGTTTTACATCTCCTCAATCGCCCTCTTTCCACCTGCCCTCTCTCCTTTCGGGGATGAGTGATCCACACAAAATGACCTGGGCTTATTTCCTCAAATATGATTTACGTGACAACAAACAAATGCACACGGAAAAAGAACCACCCTAAAGGCAAACAATCTATGGTCAGATGCCGCAGCAAATGACAGGCACTCGCCTCCATAGTCTCATCAACAGCTCCCTTATTCCTAGAGTAGCGATGGCGCTGTTACTACAAGAGAGCCAGCTGTCTCTCCTTGGCCCTTGGTTTTTTCCTTCTTTTCCAGTTGTTATTATTTCCACCTGCATCTGGGTGTTTCTTTTCAGGGCAGGGCAGAATTTTTCCTATGGGACAATGTGATTGGTGTGTTTTTCCTTCCTTCTCCTTCAGCTTATTGGTTGAGCTGTGCCAAGCTATGTTGTGCACAATGGGGGGGGAAAGCCCCCTAGGAAAATTTGTTGTCTCAGCCATCAGGCACAGACCTGATTGTACGGCCAACACCCATGGCCTGCCTCTCCCCCTGCCCGCCCCAGGCCTGCATTCTTGGCTGTGGTTTCAGCAGGAAGCTATGGGACACGCGCCAATCAGAAATGAAGCAGCATGTCCAACTCAAAACTGGCGCAGGAGGTGCAAGTAGGTTTGAAGGCAGAGTTGTATACAGTCTAACCACTTTGGTCCCATCATGAGCGCAAATAATCCTGAATGCACATTAAAAAAAAATGTTGTCTGGAAGAGCCCTTAGATTCCTTACAACAAAATTTGCTGAGAGAGAGAGAGCGCACCCCATTTACACCAGTCAGAGGGAAATATTTAAAGCTGAGCTCTGCCTGCCACAGATTGTACTTTTTCATGAAGTGGGGCGTCCTCTTTAGTAATGATAAATCTTTTGGAGGTGTAGATTAATACATTCAACACCTGTTATTTCTGGCTCTTTTTAGACAATTATCAGTGTGCCTGGCAAACAGTCACTGTGCATATTAATATGGATATAATGAAAGACCCAACACCATGTGACTATTCTGCCAAGGAACAGTGAAATGACAGGTCTTCCTACGCCTGCCTTCAGGCAACCTACGCTGGCAGTCAGCTGCCTTCGCACCCTGTAATCAACATTCTTTTAGAACCTGGCATGGCTTTCTGGGTACACGGCTGTTTGTTGCAGTAAATACACAATGTGTGAAAAGGAGCCAAATGGGAAGCGGACACTCTTGGCCAAGGCTGCCCACCCATGAAGCAGAGTGAAGCAGCTGCCTTGGGCAGTGAAAGGCCCAGAGACTGTGCCACGGGGTGCCCCTCCCATGCCACTGCCTCCACCACAAACAGAGAAGTGGCCCCGGCAGCAGTGGGATCTCACTGAAATCTCCTGAAAGCTCATGGAGCGCGAGAGATCTCGTGAGGTTTCAGAGACATCTTGCCATAAATCAGCACCACTGCCAGCACAGCTTCTCCACCAGCGGCGGCGGCAGCAGCACAGAGGTGATGCCGGCAGGGGGGGGGCAGCATGGTAGTGGGGGCAGAGCGGGCAGGACAGCACTTTCCCTTTCGCCTCAAGTGGCGTAATGGGAGGTGCCACCCCTGGTGTGGTGCCAATGCCATGAGTTCGAGATCTGTTTCAGCTCTCCTAAGCAGCTCACTGGTAAGCGTCTGATTCAGTAGCTCATAGGTCCCTGATTCCGCCTCTGGCATCTCCATGGCGATAACCAGGAGAGCCTGATGGCATAAATGGAGTCAGCGCAAGGCAGCTTTCAATATTCACATATCCTGGTTCCCAGCACCGCGATGCCCCTTTGTGATAAGCAGCAGTAATTTACATTCACATGCCGTAAAAGTACATAGTAGGCAGCATGTTCTGCAGCTCTGTTTTCCCAGTGCCGCGCATGTCTCAGTTTAGTATGCTTTATAATAACGAGACAATCCTACATGCAGTCAGAGAGACTGTTTTATATGTGCATTGGGTCGAATTATTTAAAGTCTTTCTACAAATGCCAACTCAGAAGTGGGGCTTATTTTCACATAAGAGGGTACTGGATTTCAGCCAATGACATATTTCATCAGCCAGGCTTTTAATGCATGTTAATATTGCGGGATATGGACTTTTTTTAACTTGCTTTGACTGCTGCTTAATGTTTTTTAGCTTTTATATTTTTAAAGTTTTGCTGCTGTAAGCTGCCTTGTTGGTCCGCTTTTTAAAAAGATGTTGTAGAAATTATTTTGTAAATAAAGAACGGGATGATACTCTGCAGTTTTAGCTGTGAATTCCGTAGTGGCAGCTGGAAGCAAAGTGAGAAAATAGGTGCTTCGATAAAGAGATGGAGCTGCAGGGCATGGGATAAGCATAGGAATGATCCAGGATGAAAACGTGTCGGGATATGAACAAAAGTTTCAGGGTTTTAGCCTCTTTCTTAGAATCTCAGGAGGAAGGAGTAAATCTATGAACCCCCCACCCCACCCCTGCATTTCATGATAGCCCTTTCCCTCTTTTCTAGGACAAAAAGCTACTGTACCTCAATAGCTTTTTCTGAGGAAAAAGCAGAACTGAGAGGCAGACACTTAAGTCAGGCATCAGAAATACATTTTGAAAACTTGTGGGCAAAGTTCCGCCAGGCCTTCAACTCCAATAGACGTGACCCTGGGCAAATCTAAAGGGAAATTGTGAATCATTTCATTGCAAGATTGTCCTCAGATGCAACATAGTCAGCTTTCAGGCCCTTCTCTAGTTGGGCCTTCCTGATGCATCATCAAGTAAGAGGACGGCAGTTATAGGAACCTACGAAGAGATTGCAGCTTGAGTTCTGAAGAAAGTTTGCAAAAATCTGAACTAATTGTGAAATCCTTATGTTCTTCCACAGCATACATTGAATTACCTGGCAGGATCAGGGTGTTTTTTAATGCTTACTGAAACACTGGCGGAGGAAGGTGTGTGTGTGTGGGGGGGTGCGGTGCGCACCGGGTGTCAGGCGTGAGGGTGGGTGACATCGCCGTGCCACACCCCCCCACTCGCTGTGCAGGAAGCACCCTGGATACTCGCTGCGCGGGCGGCGGACCACTAGGGATGATGCTGCCGCAGGTGGCTAGCAGCGCACCCCAATGCTTGTTGCACGGGCGACTAGCAGTGCCCCTCCCAATGCTCGCCGTGCGGGCGGCAGGTGGCTAGGGAAGCTCGCTGCAAGGGCAGCAAGCGATGCCCCCCTTACGCTTGCTGCATGGGCGGTGGGTGGCTAAGGACGCTCGCCATGCAGGCCGCTAGCCCCGCCCCTGTGGGCCAGCTAGCCCCGCCTCCACACTGTTCCAGGTGCCGGGCCAGGTAGCTCCGCCCCTGCTTCTGAACCCAGTTTCTGGATCTTTTAGTTAAGGCTCCCTTCTGAAGTTCAGGTCAGCAATTCATTGTCCATGCCATTTCAGTCACTAAGCTAGAATCTATTCAGGCCCCAGCAATGATTTATTTCTCATATATTCCTTGGCACCACAAAGGATCTCTTGTGGTCCAGGGAACCCACTTAAGGACTCTATACAGGCTCTTGGATACTCCATAAGGGAAAAGGAGCAGTTTTTTCTTATAACAGCCCATAATGGTTGTCTTCCTGCCCTGTCCAAAGTGTGCTCATCAGCCCTAGATCAGCAGGGTTGGGGGACCTGGGGCCCTCCAAATGTTTTTGGACTTGAATTCCCACCAGCCCCAGCCACGTGGCACTAGTCAAGGAATGGGATAGTGGTAGCCCAACTACAGGTTTCCCATCCTTTGTCTACAGCTAAGACTTGCCTTAATCTAAAGTAATCGTTGTTGATTTTTGGTCTCTTGTGACAGATGCACTTCTGAGCTCTTTGGGTAACAACTGGTTTACTGCAGATCCAACAGTGAATATGCAAAAACTGTAGCACTTTCAAATTGCTACTCTGATCAGGAAATAGAGCACCAAGACAAAAGTTTATGTGATAGCATCCTTTGGCAGAGGGAAATATTTAGGCTGATATTTGTTGGGATTGTGCTAATTTTGGCAGATGACAGGCACCATTCAAACATTTTCGATGACAATTTTCCTTCTTTTTCCACTGTGACTAATCCTTTGTGGTTTGGTTCTTCATGAGAAGTTGAAATCTGCCTCACTCTCTTTAGAGATGAAGCAGATGAATATTGAGCTATTTTAATTGGATTCCGGGACGTGGGTAGTGCTGTGGGTTAAACCACAGAGCCTAGGACTTACTGATCAGAAGGTCAGCGGTTCGAATCCCCGCAACGGGGTGAGCTCCCGTTGCCCGGTCCCTGCTCCTGCCAACCTAGCAATTTGAAAGCACGTCAAAGTGCAAGTAGATAAATAGGTACCGCTCCGGCAGGAAGGTAAACGGCGTTTCCGTGCGCTGCTCTGGTTTGCCAGAAGCAGCTTAGTCATGCTGGTCACATGACCGGAAGCTGTACGCCGGCTCCCTCGGCCAATAAAGCGAGATGAGCGCCGCAACCCCAGAGTTGGTCACGACTGGACCTAATGTTCAGGGGTCCCATTACATAATTGGATTCCAGATTACATGGAGTGGCGCATTGGTCCAAGTGGCCTGCGCTGGAATAGCCTTGGGTGACAGCATCATGCTTCTCAACCCACAATACTCTAACATGGTGTGCAGCTGTTTCAGTTGGGCAAGAGTAAAAATGTCCACTGGGTGCCTAGGAAGACGGTGCATAAGCACATATATATCCATTGTTGTAAAAGAGCAGAGGCTCTTGATGATGTTTGTTTCTTCTCAGTACTGATGGGCAGGAAAGCAAGTAGATCTTGCCTGGCACACGGTGCAAGCAACGAAGAACAACATATATTTCTGGCAGGAGTGTAGGAAGTGGAGAACTCTCCCCTTACAGCTGAAAAGAACAACATCTGGTTAAAAAGAAGACAACTGCCTCACAGTATCAGATAGGATCACCAAATCCAGGAAAATTAAAAGTACTAGCAGAAGAGAAATGTTTCTATTGCATTTTCCTCCTCACTTCGTTGTTTTTTTAAAGTTGCCCCTTAGAAGTTTTTTGTGTAGCCTGTTTTCTCATACAGATACAGTGGTACCTTGGTTTAAAAACAGCCCTGTTTACGAACTATTTGGTTTACGAACTCCGCAAAACCAGAAGTGGTGTCCTGGTTTGCAAACTTTACCTTGGTCTAAGAACAGAATCTGAACCGTGGAAGGGCACTGGTGGTGGGAGGCCTCATTAGGGAAAGCGCGCCTTGGTTTAAGAATGGACTTCCAGAACGGATTAGTTCATAAACCGAGGTACTGCTGTGCAGCTGCAACAAGGAGGCTTCCAGAGAGATATGGCAACACAAAATGATTATGGCGCTTAAGGTGGGAAGTGCACATCCCTAAGGAGGTTCAAGGCCTCTTGCTTCTCTCCCCCCCCCCCCCCCGGATGCTTCAAACATTTCTTGGTCCCTTCAGTTCTCCTCCTCCTCCCCCAAACATCAGACATTCTCATCCCCAAGGGAAAGAAAGCCCTCTAAGCATTCGTTCCACAGTAACAGACTGATTCCACCTATTTGAACGCAGCATACTTTTTCTCTCATGGATTCAAGCAGATGCCGTTTGTTTGTGGAACAGCAAGATCAGCAGTGACAAAGAAACAGCTGCAAAGTATTTGCAAATGGTAATTAGGATGCAACCAGAAAATAAACTGGATTTTTTTTTTATGTTGAAGAAAGATTTATATCATAAAATATCCAATGTACTGATCAATAATCCCATATCCATTTTGTATCATGGCCTGCAAGAATTATCTTTCAGCCAAATAACCAATAAATATCTGGTCCTTTGCCTTGGGCAGAAAAAAGCCTTTGGGCCAGCCGCACGTGGGCACAATCTTCACAGCCACCCAGAGGAAAAGCAAAAAGCAGCAGGAAGATGTGCCATCTCCTCGTTCTCGCTGTGTGCCCAGAGGGGCAAGTGAACAGGCAGCAACAGCTTTATGGAGCAGGACCAGTGGGCTGCAGGAGTCAGCCCTAGATCCCCCTTCAGGAGTGTGGACCTCAGACAGGTGCCCAGCAATGCCAGCCCTTGATTGCAGCTTCTGGAAGCTCCCGACCAAAGCTCACAAACAGGCCTTGCAAACAGGGGTGTTTGCAAGGGCGTTTAGCGGGGGGGGGGGGAGTACTGTCTCATGGTATGCATAGGACCAAGAGACATGGAGGGCGAAGAAGCTACTGCAGTGACCTGTAACACCTGTGGTATATTTGTCTTCCTGCTGGGGGAAATGCAACAGTACAGTTGTAGCAAGTGCCAGCTGGATGTCTTGCTGGAAGAGAAGGTACAGCAACTTGAGACCCGTCTAGTCACACTTTGAGCTACAGGACAACGTTCAGAGTTTCTTGACAGAGCTGAGTTGATTGTGACTGAACAGCAAGATGGATGGGGTGCCCATTGCAAGAGACTAAGCTCTGGAGGAATGTGATGCATGGAAGTAGGACAGCCAGAAGCCACGCAGTGTCCTTGGAGCTGCAAAATCACTTCCACACTCTCACTTCACACACTGATTCTGGGCCAGAGGAGCAGTTGCAGACCTCAGAAAACACCAAGGGGGCAGTGAAAGGTACAGCAGAGCACAGAATGATTCCTGCCACCCCTCAGAGACAGGATGAGTTGGACTTGCAGGAGTCCTTTTCCATTATTGACCCAACCCCTTCAGATCTCAGGATGAGCATGCCGATAACCCACTTTCGACCTTCCAAGGAGATGATATTGTAGAAAGGGAATTGCAGTCTGGAGAAGGCAAGCTGAGAGGAAGGAGCAGGAAGTACTCAAACCAAAAGGTTCCTGTCTCTGTAACCTAGCCTAGCAAAATGTAGATAAGCTCCAACAGACAAGAGGGGAAGACTCAAGAAGAGCAGTTGCAGACCTTTGAACACTCCAAGCAGGCTTTGGAAGGCACAGTGTTTAGAATGAGGAGGAAGAGATGAGTGGTGGTGATAGGTGACTCCCTGCTGAGAGGGACAGAGGCAGGAGGGTGTGGAGGAAACAGGGTGTCATGGGAGGTGTGCAAGAGATGGGCTGCACCTTACAGTGGTTAGCAAGAATATGTTTGCTAAGAGTCTCGCAAACCTGATGAGGAGAGCTTTATTTTATTTATAAATATTTTTATTAATTTCTAATTATTAAAATCCAATATAAACCACATTTTATCAATGTCAAATTACAATTTAAATTCAAATATACAGTGGTACCTTGGTTTACGAACTTAATCCGTTCCGGAAGTCCGTTCTTAAAACAAAGTGTTCTTAAACCAAGGCGCATTTTCCCATAGAAAGTAATGGAAAATGGATTAATCCATTCCAGACTTTTAAAAACAACTCCTAAAACAGCAATTCAACATGAATTTTACTATCTAATGAGACCATTGATCCATAAAATGAAAGCAATAATAAATGTACTGTACTACAAAATAAATAAAACAGTATTGTAAATGATAAAAATTAGAATTAAATTATTTTCTTACCTGCACTGATGATAGTCATTGTTTGGATGGGGGGCTTTTATCCATTTCCACAGTCAGTCAGTCAGTCAATCAATCAATCAATCAATCAAATCAGTAGCGGAACTGGGATCCACACAGACCCCTCCCCCATGCTGCTGCAGGAAATGCTCCCTAGAGGGCGCACCTTCTGCAGCAGCATGGGGGGGGGGGAGTTGCGCATCTGCCAACCTGGGGCTACTCAAGGGTTTGCAGTACCAGCACCTTTCCCCCTCAAAGGTTAAAAGTGTGGCACTTCATGGTGAGTACTGTGAGGGGAGAAAGACTTTCTGCTGGTCATCAGACGGTGGCTTTTCCACCTTCCAGCCCTGGGAGGCTTCCCAGACCAGGACTTTGAGAGCAGCCGAAGCCGTTGGGAAGAGAGGAGTTCAGGGATATTTGGAAAAAAATAATTTTATACTTTGTGTGTCCTTGTTTCTCAGTTTGATCCTTTTATATGGTTTTGTATGTTTTGTGGTATTTTATGCATTGTGATTTGCTATTATTTTTATTGATTGTAGATTAGTAATTCTTTATTGTAATTGATACGTGTAAACTGTAAACTGTTTAATTATTATTTGATGTTTAATTTTACTGTTTACTGTCAGATTATAATGAATCATTAAATATAGCTTTATTTGTTATAAGTTGTTTGCTTTAAAGTTATTCTGACTTTTTATATTGGATCAGCTTGTTGCTATTAATGTTTGATGTTTTATTATGTTTTTATAAGTGTTGGAAGCCGCCCAGAGTGGCTGGGGCAACCCAGCCAGATGGACAGGGTATAAATTAGAAAATATTATTTTTATAATATAGTACCAGCACCATTTTTCTTTTAAAAAAGCACTGGCACAATCCATGTTGAATTATTCACCGTCTTGAGTTTGCAAGCCAAGGGGGCTTTCGGTTATTCACGAGACAGCATTTGCAAATGTACTTCTTCATATGTACATGTTCACTTGCAGCATAAGCCTTTTAAATGAGCTGATTCATTATGCTATTCGTTGTTGTGGTGGCCTGACTGCTGTTTCTAAAGGGAGCTTATCTGAGTAGTTATTACAGCACAGCTGTTTAGATGGCTTGAAATGGATCAATATGGTTGATATGGAAGAGTAAGCGCGGTAGTTCTGGGGAGGCTGAGAAATCTGGCACTTAAATGGATGCAGTTAGTAGAAAGTGGCTGCGTCAATGGAGATGTGAGCCATTCTCTTCCATTACTGAAAGTTTTCCCCCTCTGCAGGCCTGGTTTGGTCACTGATGACAATTAGGCTGCCCTTTCTCCTGAAGCAAATCCTATTGAGTTCAATGAGACTTCCCTCCAGATAAGCAAGTAGAGAATTGCTGCCCAAGGCAAGTTTTTGACTCAGAGGCAGTGCTATAGAGTCATAATTTCCTGCTGTTAATGCATTTGTTGCTTGTATCACACTTGAATATTTAGTCAAACTAGATCTTCCAACCAAAGATCACTACAAGTTTCTTTGCAGCTGCTCACTTTCTTGCAGTGGCCTTGACTTAAATAGTAAAAGTCACTGTCCTAGTTCTTTTCTCTCTCTTCACTTTCTGCAGGTTTATTTGTTTTGTTTTGTGTTTTTTATTATTAAAGATTTTCTTGATTTACAAAAGTGTTTGCAATGTCTCTCTCTCGTATATTTTTTTCCCCATGTAACATTTTTACAAATCAGTTTCATTTGTTGAGACATTAGGAAGAAAAGGGGGAAAGAGGGGGAGGAGGAAAGATGGGTGAGAGTTGGGTCTGGTGGCCATGTTTCTATTTTACTTACTGTATGTGGGGTTTGGTGTCAGCATTGCTTGTGCAGGTTCTTTGCTGTTCACTTGTGTTCCTTTGGTGGTGAGAGAAGTTGGGGTTGGCCTAGGGTGTGGTTGTTCATTTGTGGTTGGCTGTGGTGGTCTTTGTTTTCATGTGAGTGGGGTGGGTGGGTGTTTTACATCAGGTTAGCCATATTGATTTGTATGCTGTTGGTGGATTTTTGTCATTGTCTTATTGGGCTGTATATTTGATAAAGGGGAGCCATACCAGGGTGAAGGTGTCTTCTTCTATTTGTCCCCGTGTCAGTTTCAGTTTATTGGTTAATTTTTCTAGTAGGGCTGTTTCCCATACTATTTGGTACCATTGGTCCATGCTTACTCCTGACCGGTCTCTCCAGTGTCCGGCTATGATGCTTCTGGCTGCTGAAAGTAGGTGGGTTATGAGTTCTTTGTGGTGTAAGTGGGCATTGTTGTCTTGGAAGATGTTTAAAGGTAAAGGTACCCCTGCCCGTATGGGCTAGTCTTGCCAGACTCTAGGGTTGTGCGCTCATCTCACTCTATAGGTCGGGAGCCAGCGCTGTCCGCAGACACTTCCAGGTCATGTGGCCAGCGTGACAAGCTGCATCTGGCGAGCCAGCGCAGCACACGGAATGCCGTTTACCTTCCCGCTGGTAAGCGGTCCCTATTTATCTACTTGCACCCGGGGGTGCTTTCGAACTGCTAGGTTGGCAGGCGCTGGGACCGAACGGCGGGAGCGCACCCCGCCACGGGGATTTGAACCGCCGACCATGCGATCGGCAAGTCCTAGGCGCTGAGGTTTTACCCACAGCGCCACCCGCGTCCCGCTGGAAGATGTTTAGTAAGGCCAATTCTGGGGTGGTTTTTAATACTTGTTTGGTTATTTTACTTATTTCTTGTATGGTTGTTGTCCAGCATAGTTGGATTTTGGGGCACTCCCACCACATGTGGAGGTATGTGCCTGTGGAGGTGCTCGGTCTCCAGCGTGACTGTCCTAGTTCTGTACTACGTCCTCTACTCACTTATTGCCCAACTCAGGAAAAGTCTGGCATGCTGGTTTCCCGTCAGGCCAGTGAGCATCTGCGGCCATGGTGAGCAATTTCTATTTGCGTTGTTATGTTGGGGACAAGGGCAAGTTCGGTCACGAGTTTCTCAAGTTCAAGTTCCGCCCTGATGGGGAACCGAGATATGCAAACAACAGCAATTATAAAAATGTCATGATCAGAAAAGAAGCCTATGTACACAAAAGTGTGAGGGAAGAGCTAGAGGACAATCGAGGACAGTGAAAACACAAAGAAGATGATGCATTATCACCTCCTCATGACAGAGTTGGTTGGCAGGAATTGTAACTGGTGATGAACACATCTCTTTCACCACATCAAAACTGGTTCTCTTATTGATGTAAATCAGTCCAAGGATCCAGAAGGTCTAAAAGTATTTTACTCAGTGCTTTTTTATATATAAAAAATGTTTATAGGTACTCTTATTTTCCTACTCATATTGAAATACTGCCCCTCATGAACCTGATGCTTAAGTTAAAACAATGAACCTGATGCTTAAGTTAAAACAATTCTTTAAAAAGATAGTTAAAAAGACTCTTCTTAAAAACCTAAAAACTCCCTTAAAAGAATCGAGTCTTTTAAAAGAATTGTTTTAATTTATTTTGACTACGGCAGACCAACACGGCTACCTACTAGAATCTGGTGCTTAAGTTTAGGGATAATGCAGCTCCATCTAGAGTCAACCTCACCTCCTAGGGCAGATGAACCACTCACAAATAGTACTTTCGTCTTATCAGAATTATCCCTCCTACAGGTTCTTATTGCTGCAGATTGTTATTCCCCTCCCCCAATATAGAAGCTAAGCACATCCTATGCCGATGCCATCATGCTAAATATGGAAACCACAGTGCTGTTTCTAAAGCAAAGCCACATTTTGATTTGTTACTGCCAAACATTTGTTTTTCTGAGTTGGATACATAGGGAAAATAAGCAATATCACCGCTTAGCTATGTTTATAAATAGAAATTTATCTTAATAACATTTTACTTTTGGCACAGACCTTTCTGAAAGTCCAAAAGCTGCTTGCAAAGTATTTGCACAAATGCATTTTTTCCCTTTGGGACTTCAGTGATACAATTTCCAGAGCAGCAGCAGCAACAATCGATCTGTTAAAAACTGTTAGTTAAAATGGTGCCCATGGGGTGGGCCCTGCTGGCCGTAGAGCAAGCAACAGAAATTGAGAGCTCCCAGAGAAAATACTTTAAAAGATGGATTTCTCACTCTGAAGTACAAGTATTATGAAGCAAATAAACTTTTCAAGCAGGAAATGTAGAAAATAAAGATATGGAAAAAGTGCAAAGAGAATTGATATTCTTGAAAAGAGAATTTTTTGAGCATAGTAATAAAAATTCCAAATTGCTGGCCAAAGCTGTACAGTCAAAAAAGTAAAGATTAGCCTAATAAAAGATAAAATGGGTAGTATTCACAACTTGATGAAAGATAAGTTGAGAGTATTTCAGGAGTTTTACCAAGAGTTAGCAGGTAACAATTCTTTGGGGAAAATGAAAGAATATATTGAGACACTGGAAGATGAAGCTAGAAAGGAGGGAACAGAAATAGGACCACGGGAAATTTCTCTTTGGGAAAGGGTGAAAGTAAGAAACCCTTTAAGCTCACACCAGAACGCGTGAAAGTCTGACTGAGGTCCCTGGAGTTGCCTCTCAGTCAGCTGTTTAGGCTGGCAGCGCAATCTTAACCATGTGGAGGACTTCCTTCCTAATAAGTCTGTTTAGAATTAAAGCCTCACCCGCTGGTCTGAGAGCTGGCAAAGAAAACGTGCTTTCCTTGGACATGCCAAATGTGATTCTTTTTGGTGCTCTTGTTTTGTAACTTCTGTCCAAAAGTAAATTGATCAGAATGCTTGGACTATTTCCCCCTGAATGGGCTTATGTTAAAAGAATGATAACAAACGAAACAAAAAAGCCAAAACATTTTTGAGGAAAGAGTGGAATTTATACTGTGGGAAAAGTTTTTCATGTGCCCATCTAAGGTGTCTGTATGGGACGGCTCCATGTGAAACTGGTAAAGCAAAGGGAGCTCCATGTTACTATAAATCACTCGGCTGTCATTGCACTCAGGGAATTTTTCTTGGGGCTGCTATTTAATAATCTAATGGGAACCAAAATCAGCTGTCATTCGTTTAAGGGAAAGGGTTGTTTAAAAAATTTAAAAAACTTAAAAAACAAACAAACCCTAAGAGCCCAGTTCCATAGTGCGACCTTTAAAAACAGAACAAATTTAAAGCAGGAGTAGCATGCCAGGTGGGACGCGGGTGGCGCTGTGGGTTAAACTACAGAGCCTAGGACTTGCCGATCAGAAGGTTGGTGGTTCAAATCCCCTCGACGGGGTGAGCTCCCGTTGCTCGGTCCCAGCTCCTGCCAAACTAGCAGTTCGAAAGCACGTCAAAGTGCAAGTAGATAAATAGGTACCGCTCTGGCGGGAAGATACACGGCGTTTCCGTGCGCTGCACTGCTTCGCCAGAAGCGGCTTAGTCATGCTGGCCATGTCTCAGGGACCCCCCCCCCATCATTCAGTTTGTACAAACTCGACACACACACACACTCACACATGACATATGCTATGCTTCTGTTATAAATTCATAGAAAATCAACCGTACATCGGATCTGCACCGTTCCACTTTTATTTTACTCCATGAAGGAAGGACTACAAAATGGGGAAGGTTTGATACAGGCCAGCCATAATCACTTGAGCATACCAGCACATACACAGGAGCCCTGCCCAGTTGCTATGCCAACCCTGATGGTCCTAGACAGAATACCATCAAGGTCATAAAGGACTTGCATATGGGAGTGGATTCAACACGGACTGGAACAAAGGACAATGATCAGCTCTTCCCTCTGGGGGCAGGAAACTGCAAACTCCCTTTTGTCATCTGGAAATGACTCATGGGGAGGGAGAGAGGAGGAACCAGCCAGGTGACAAGATACAGTAGTGCCCCGCAAGACGAATGCCTCGCAAGACAAAAAACTCGCTAGACGAAAGGGTTTTCCGTTTTTTGAGTCGTTCCGCAAGACGAATTTCCCTATGGGCTTGCTTCGCAAGACGAAATGTCTTGCGAGTTCTTGCGAGTTTGTTTCCTTTTTCTTAAAGCCGCTAAGCCGTTAATAGCCGCTAAGCCGCTAATAGCCGCTAAGCCGCTAATAGCCGTGCTTCGCAAGACGAAAAAACCGCAAGACGAAGAGACTCGCGGAACGAATTAATTTCGTCTTGCGAGGCACCACTGTACTCAGGTTACCTAAACAACTCCTTCCTCAACCCCTCCTTTTAGTGATGTGTCAATGATGTAGTCATGATGTAGTTGTGATGTAGTTCTAGGGGTGTAGTTTGGGGAATTAGTAACTAATAAAAGTTGGGGTCTTCTTTTGTTCTGTGCTTCCATTTTGTTTCACCTGGTGGCAGGTGGGAGTCCTGTCGCGACACTCTTCAATAAAGACCAAGCCTACTGGCTGCTGTTTTGCTCTGGTATTCCTGGCTGGTGTCCTTGTTTTTTTGTCCAAGGGAGCCCTCGGATTTCTCCGTTAACAGCCACATGACCTGGAAGCTGTACGCCAGCTCCCTCGGCCAATAAAGCGAGATGAGCGCCGCAACCCCAGAGTCAGCCACCACTGGACCTAATGGTCAGGGGTCCCTTCACCTTTACCTTTAGCATGCCAGGTGTTGTTGGACTCCAACTCCCATAACTCCCAGCCAGAATAGCCCAATGGTCAAAGATGATGGGAGTTGCAGTCCAAGGACATCTGGGGAGAGCTGCCCATTAGCCACCCAATTTTTTTATTTTAAATCAAGCCAGATTTCCAAATGTAGCCGCGATGATGACATTCTAATCTCCTGAAGGAGGAAGGTGGCGTGTAAGACTCAGTTCAGATGTCATGGAGCTGAACATTGTGGGTTTGTAAACTCTGCCCCCCTCCCGCCTTGGGCTTCTGCACCCCATTCCTTCTTTGGGTGTGAGATAACCCTAGTATTCTCTTAATAATTGAATCAGATAAATTGGTTACAGTTGAACTGCTTCCAAATTAGGAATTGAAACCCACTTAAAATTGTGATTTCAGTTCCAGGTCTAGGGGCAGACGATGGCCAGTGGAAACTACAGTTTTTTCTGATTCAGATGTCTTGGTAAACTATGGCTATTTCCAACATGGAAAGGGGAGGGGAAGGGGCACATGGAGGCAGGTAGAGGAGGAGGAGGAGTATGTGAGCCAACATACTGAGGATTTATATTCCTGTGCCACATTTCCATATTAACTTTGATATTAAAAGACCTGTGATGCCTCAGTCAGTCTGATATAAAGCCCGAAATTAGTCGTCTTGCTTGATTATATCTTTAGGCGCTAGGCCATTCCTCTTCTCCCAGGCCTTTGGCTAATCTATGGCCTTTTAAATTGTGTGTGTGTGTCAGTTATTGTTTTTGTTTGTTACTATGGTGTGTATTCTTGTATGTTTATATTGTAAACTGACCGATCTTTGAATAAAGGGTAGTAGAGAAATTTAATTAATTAATTAAGGCTTGCAAACTATTTTTTTCTGCCAAGAATCCAGTGCCTGCTGTCTTCAAGTGCCTGTAACTCAACAGGGAGGGGCCTTTCTCTTTCCCTTAAACAGAAAAAATGCTTGTGCATGTGATTTTTGAAGGTATTTGGGGTGAAAGCAGGTGTGTGCGCGCATGCAGAAAATGACATTCAATCTGAAATGTGTCTGCTCATAAATCTTCTTTTCAACAAAGTATCATGTCTCAGTTAGAGCAAATGTGAAGAGCTCTTTGCTATCATGAGTGAGACAAACAGAAAAAGGTCAACTCTGGGTAAAAAGAGCATTTTGGAAATCATTGTTTATACTTTGGCACCACATAATCCTGCCAGAACCCACACGGCTTCTGAGAAGCAACTTTTTGAAATTTGTGTGCAGCAGAAGATAAAAGCTCCAAAAATGGATCTGCCTGGAGAATCTAGCGCTCAGGTGGTGAAGCACCTGCCCTCAAAACATCTTCCTCCCCAGTGACCATGTCTTCTCTCTCTATCTCTCTGTCCTTGCAGTAAGTGGTGAGGAAAATAAAAACAGCCTTGCAGTTTGGGTTTTAGCTTAGTATCTTATTTTCGTTGTGTAGGCAATTGATATGTAATTCCTTTGCAGAGCCAGACTCTTAGGAAGTGATTCTGAGGATAAGCAGCTCTGGCTCAGACGAAGGCCAAATGGCTGCAGTGCTTCCTTGGTGCAGACCCAAGTTCTTCATCCTTCTTTTATAGGAAGTACTCTAAAGATAATGCTATTTTGAGCACCTACTGATTATAAAAGACTTTACTAGATAAGGAAAAAAAGAAACAGTGATAAACAAATGCAAAGAGAATGGCTTCATGGCGCCTCCAAAGAGATAAAGCTGTCTAGATGGCAGTGCTAACTGGGCCAACTGTTACAGGAGACATACACAGCAATGTCTAGTTAATTGCTCCTCACCCAAACTAATTTATTGGTTGAACTCATACACAGATGTTCCACACCCATTTTTTAAAGTTTAGACTGGAATGTTTTGTCACTTTGGTTTTTAGCAACAGCAGTTTACACTTGTTTCCATTATAAGATCCAGCACCAATTATTTTGTCTGCAAGAAGTGAATGCTTCTGGAGTGACACCTCAGGGAGTGATTTCAAGATTATTATTTCTAGAAGTGAGTCAAAAGTGCAGTAAAATACAGTTCCGAAGACTGTAACAAATTAGTAAAGCAACATAAATACGAATTCTTCATTTAGTATTTATCTTCACAGCATGCCTTTTCACAGTCCATTCATTATAACTCCACTTTGTCAGCCTTGTCAATAACTTCCTCTGGAAACATAAGAGCCAAAGGATAACACAAAGTTATCCCAAAGTGCTGCAGCGACTCTGCGTTACTCAATAAACTGGAAGAACAAAATTACCATTTTATTGTTATACTTGTTTAGTCAAAAGCCACACTAAAAGTGTTGACTAAAGAGAGATCATTTTAAATTACAAATAATATTTGTGAGGAGTAAGGAAGCCGTAAAGGCACTCAGTACAAGGAGGGTAGGCAGAAAAACCCCAAACACTTCTCTCTTCATTTTCTAATTTTCATTTTCTCGGCAAACCACTGGTCTTGGTTTTCCTCATTACCGCATCTAGGTCTTCAGAGTCCATCAGGAACTCTGCGAGTTCGCTTGTGTGCAATGCTGAAGGCAGGAAGCCAAAGGTTGTCGTCCTTGAAGGCCACTCATAACAGTTGGGCAGGTGCTTCTTAGCCTACGGAAGTTGGATCAAATGCTCTTGGTTATTTGTAGCATTTGTTAGAAGGGGCACATTAAAAAGATCTGAGTATAATATAACAGCTTTTATGGATCCTCTAATGTGAAACATCTTTAGGATTCCTTCAGACAGATTCTGAAGCAATTTCCTTGTGTCATAATAAGCTCCCTCCACGGAATATTTTATTTGCGGATTGCATTGAATATTTCATTTTCTGAGACTGAGGGGAAGGCTGGAGTTGCCTCTGTTTCCCCTTTAATATCTCTGTGGCACAATGCAGTTATCTGCATGAAAATCTTGTTCTGTACGAAATATTATTCTCTGCCAAGTGTTATTCTGAAGTGATTTCCCCAAGGAGAAACACTCAGCCACCTTCTACATTTCCTACTTTTAAGAGTGTCAGAAAGCTTCTGTCTGCCATTTGGTTTCTTTCTAACTTGTGTTCATAGAAATAGCAAAGTTGTTGGGAAATGTACAGTATCTTTTAGGGCAAATCATGTAACAGAATGAAAATATAAAAATGCCTTGCTTAACATGTAAAGAACACTTGTCATAACAAAATAGAACGTTACGAACTCCAGAACAATAGTGAGTGGGAATGACTGAAGTGTCACGTTTGTTTTTCTGCAATTCTACATAATATGATGAGCTATGTTTAGGTCGACCACTTACGGCGTAGAGCTTTCTCTGGGGGTGTATCTCTTTTTTCTGGGGTTGGTGTTTTTTTTGGGGGGGGCATTGTGTCTTGTGCTGAACAGCAGGTAGACGATAAAGGTGGGAGTCTCTAGGGATGGAAGGATCTGTCAGTTTTGGCCGTCTTGGTTTTGCACTTTTCCAAAGTTAAATTCAGTTCTCCACATTTTGCAGCAATTTACTATTTGTTTAAATTCATCATTTTCATGCATATTTCTCCTAATAAACACATTTTTATATGCAGTTCCCCTTAATATTTCTCTGTTATTGTGATTGATTGGTAAACTGCACAGCAGAATTTGGATAAGTGCAAATTTGAAGGATAGCTGTGTTTCATTTGCATGTTGTTTCAGAAAGTGCAGATTTGATAGATTTACTCTGAACGAGACCTGAATTTCTCTCTGTTCCTGGGGCTGCTTGACTTACCAGGGTACATTTTGTGAAAGTAATGGCTCCCTCCTCTCCCCTAGATTGTACATGAGCTGTGATAGATGTTTCCCACTGTGTGATATTTCACTGAGTGCTCCCATTGCCAGTGCTTCTTGCTCATGATTATTTTGGATTTGCTTTAATTGCTATGTAAATTGAGTCCCTGCTGGCACATTCGCTTTCCCCCTTGCTTCTTTTGATACTGTGAGCTTGCTTTTAAATGATGAAGAACATCGTGGTTGATGGGAGGACTCAAATGCTCTTGTTTATTTATGCAAGAATACTAGGATGTGCTAACTAGGGTTGCCAAATCTTGAAGACAATTAATTAATAACCAAAGTTAATTAATTAATTGAACTAATAATTATCAGCCCAGAGTTGCCACTCATTTATTGCATCATTCTGCATCCAACGCTTATGGGATGGCCATAAACACACATTTGATCCCTGAAACAGCAGGGTTTTTATTTGTTTTGTCACACTGAAACACTTCTGGCCCAGCAGCATTAATCCAAGTGATATGTCTCCAGGCCCGCCCGTCTCTTTCCCTGGCTGGGGCTGGCTGTGGACACGGTGCGCAGAGCAGCTCTCCGCCGCAGCTCCAGCCAGCCTGAGCCAGGGAAGAGGCACGCAGGCTGGCAGCGGCACTGATGATGGCGGGCTGGGGGCAGAGGCAGGACCCAGCTCCCACCTCATCTTCCAGTGGCTCTCCTCTGCACACTCTCCTCCGGCCAAAGCGACCGCTCCACATAGCGCTTCCGGGGCACAGCAGTTCAACGCCATCACCCTCCCAAGTGTGCATGTGCCAAAAAGAAAGAAAGAAACTGGACATTTCCTGTAAAATGTTGGTCCCAAAATGTTAGTCCCCAAAGAAGAAATGATTGGGAAAACACAGATATATGGCAACCCTATTTAACCATATCCTCTTGCTTTTGGATCACTCTGAAGTCACAGAGCATTGTAAATTAATAATAATAATATAATAATAATAATAACTTTATTGTCATTGCCCCCTCTCGGGGACAACGAAATTACTTGACTGCTCCATAAAAACACTAATTAAAACAATACAGTATAGTACAGCAAGGAAGATTAGATGACTTTCAAAGTCCAGGCTTCCCATTCAGGGCCGAGATCGCTCTGGAGAAGAAGCTATTCTTAAATTAGCAGCCACTTCTGGGTATAAAAATATTAGTTGTGCCACTGGCATTCATTTTCAGATAAAATGACCTACTTGTTCCATACACGTCCCAGCCAAGGCACTGCACACAGCAGGTAGTTGATTATTGTGAAAAGCAATCACTTACAGTAGCTTCTCTGCAGGACTCTATGAGTACACTTGCATTCAAGTTCTAGCATTGAGGCATCTGTTCCCAGTCTGCTTTCCAGCAACAGGGCACCACACACGGCAGCAGCTGCTGCTGCTCTTCCCTCTTCAGTCTTCTCCTGGTTCTAGGAGACAGTGGGGCAGATGGTGGGGGTCCACTCATCCCTCCATTTTGCTACTCCAAGCCCATTGTTCTGCCCTCCATCCCTGAGAGCTCTGACTATTCTTCTGACCCTGGTTCCTGCCTCCTGGGGGGGTCACTGCACCCCTAAATTGATGGGTCCCTCTCCCAAGTCAGTTTCCAGCCCCCAGCATCCAACACACATGCGTCTGAGTCCTGCTTGACCTTTGAACCATCTGTTTTTATCTTGCTGTGCTTAAGAAACGTATGGAGAGTGAATTCCCCACCCCGGTATGTGCTTTGGAATCCACAGGTGGGTCATAATATCTGCATAGGAAACTATGTGCATACAGATCATGCAGTAGGAATTTATGCACACATTAATTTCACATGCCTATGAACATATGAAGAAATGGGCATGTGAAGAAATGGAGCTCCCTCCCCCAAACATTCATTGAAAACCTGAACAGGGCTTTTGTCTTTCCGATCAAAAATTAAAAATAAAAATGCTCAGTTACTGTATTTTTCGCTCTGTAAGACACACTTTTCCCCTCCTAAAAAGTAAGGGGAAATGTGTGTGCGTCTTATGGAGCGAATGCAGGTTGCACAGCTAACCCAGAAGCCAGAACAGCGAGAGGGATCGCTGCACAGCGCTCCCTCTCGCTGTTCTAGCTTCTGGCTTAGCCTGTCAGTCCCTTCCCCCACCTCCCTGAAAAGCCCCCAAGAGGGGCTTTAAAGAGGGAGCACGCTCCACGCTCTGCTCAGCACTCCTTTTAAATAATATGTTTTCTTGCATTCCCCCTCTACAAACTAGGTGTATCTTATGGTCAGGTGCGTCTTACGGAGCGAAAAATACAGTATATGTAGTCATTACAATCATTTAGAAATACTAAAGACAAACTGCTCTGGTTGTCGTTTACCTTGGAGCTCTGAATGTTGACACCTGAAAGAATATTGAATTCTGCAGGTTTTGTTGCTGATTTACTCTTGTTGATTTTCTAACTTGCCATAATTTTAGGAGCATACCTAAGGCATTTTAAATGTAGTGTGGCACAGAGCAATTATGCATCATGCAGGTAGACTAATAAAGAAGCTGTAGCTGCAACTTTGGGCAGACAAACAGCATACATTGAAAGCACACGCCTTTACCAAAGAATCCTGGGAACTGTAGTTTTTTAAGGGTGCTCAAAATTGTAGCTCTTAGAGGGTGAAACAGTTCTCGTGATTCCTGGGTGGGGGGAGACACATGCTCTAACTGTGTGTTGAATGTGCCTTATATATACTGTGTGGCTCTGCCCACAGCTGAGTGTACACTTTGGTGGCAATTCCTGCTTTTCCTCTCTGTAATGTGCGAAATGGGCCCTAATTGCGGCTGCCTACTAACAAGTGTCCTTTTCTCTTTTTCAGCTGGTATGGGGAGCTGACCAATTGTACCTACCAGATTGCTGGGAGAATGCATTGCTTCTGGCCAAACCAGCTGGTGGATGAATTCTTCATAGCGATTCACAAGCACTACTTCAAAAACTGCCCTGTCTCGGGAAGGGCTTTGAGAGACCCCCCGAACACCATATTGTGCCCCTTCATATTGGTACCCATTTTTGTCACGCTGCTCATGACAGCACTGGTGGTATGGCGGAGCAAACGCAGTGAAGGCATTGTCTGAAGTTCTTCACAACCCCAAAGTCTCCGACCCAGAGAAGCGACTGAAGCAGAACCCCAAGCAAGCTGTGCTGAGGAACAGCTTTGTTACTCCTCTTGTGAACACCCAAAAAAGAGTATTTCTAGGCAACGCTACCCAGAGAAAAATGTTGTAACTCCACATTCTCTAGCTAACAAGAATTTTGCTGAAGCCAAGAAAAAGCATCAAGGACTGAACCACTTTTTTCAACAGCCAAATTCTTTTCCTGTATTCATGATTTGATCATGCTAAGGGCATGCCTGCACCAACGTCTCCTTCAGACTCCCTTTGCCTTTGGGTTATTTCTGGTTTTCTCTAGATGCCCTTCAGCCACACATACTTACAGCGGACCCTCGGGTTACGTTACCTTTGGGTAACGTAACTTTCAGGTTGCAAACGCGGCAAACCCAGAAGTGTATAGTTGCGGGTTTCGCCACGAGTGCATGTGCAGAGGCGCTCTATTGCGCTGTGCGCAGAACTGGTGCCTCATGTTGCGGACTTTTCAGGGTACAGAAGGACCCCCTGAATGAATTAAGTTCGTATCCGGAGGGTCCACTGTATTTAGGACTGTGGACTGTTCTTTGGGTTAGGTAACTTGCAGCTGGGAACCATCTTGGAAAGGCACCCTCCATCTTTGTGGAACTGAGAAGTGACCGGGGCTGTGCAATATCGGAATAGAACAAAAGAAAGCAAAGTTCCAGCTCTAGGAGAACAGCAGAGCAGTGGCCAGAATGAGAGCAGGAGATTTGTACAAACAAGTATAAGGTGTATAATATGAAGAGCAAGACCACATTAAAGCAGCCTAAACTTTCAAATGTTGTGGTGTGTACCAATTAGGACACTGTCAGGATGCCTTGTAAAGAGCAGAAGTTAATTGTAGTGCATTCTGGAGTAAATGACACACAAAGCCAGCTGGTGCAGGCATGTCCTCAATTCATTTTGACTGCTGACAGTGGAGGAGATGAAGCTCTAGCAAATTATTATTTATATGTTTTGCCAATAATCAGCCACATAATGTATTCTGTGAGGAACCATTCTGTAGCAATTAAAATGTATCCTAGGTCTTTGAAAAGTTGGATTTGAATTTTTATGAACTTCTGTCATTAATTAGTAAATAAATTATTGCTAACATTGTTTGCAAACAGCAGCCGCAAAACCCTAACAGTTTATTAACATTGGAGGAATTCCCTACCAAGTAATTACCATTTGCAGGACTTTCATGTCATTGATGTGACATGAATGTGCGAGAGAGAGAATGGAATCCGATGTCAAGTATCCATTGTAATTTTAAATAACAGGATTCTGTTTTGGTATCTGAGGAAGACTTGCTGCTGTAGCAACACAGATCACTTATTCTTTTAAAGTAAGTGAATAAAATGCAACCAAAATGTAGAAGTTTGCTGAAAAAAGCCAAGCTTTTACTTTACATTTCATATAATAGCACACCCCACACACCCCTTCACTCAAAGAAGTCTCAAGCTTTCCAGACGGTGGACTCTCCTGGGGAAATGTAATATGTGAACCAGATTAGCAGATACTGTCAACAAAAATTCATGTGCTCTCAGCAAACCAGAGGGATTTGTGACTTGAGGGCTGACTGGAGCAGTGCTGAACTCCCATTCAAAAGCTCTGCCCAACCCCCTGTCCATCCCTGAAGAGTCTATGGTGCCCTGGTGGGTAGCCGGGACAGAGGGTAGGTGAGAGTTCAGTAACATCTAGAGGGCCACAGGTTTCCCATTCCTGCCGAGGACATAAGGTGGGAACAGAGCCTGGGAACTAAGAAGGAAATACTA
Organism: Podarcis muralis; assembly: GCF_964188315.1. Lineage (NCBI taxonomy): Eukaryota > Metazoa > Chordata > Lepidosauria > Squamata > Lacertidae > Podarcis > Podarcis muralis. Next base: position 133,652,454 of record NC_135655.1, read on the forward strand.
GCACAAGGACACCGGGGGGGGGGGGGTAACTTGCAACATGGGAACAGGCGTTTGTGGTGGTGATTGCGTTGGCAGTTGAAGTAGAAGCATCAAGGGAGGTGCCCGTACTATGTCTCCATGTTGTGATTTGGCATTAAAAGAAATTTGATTAATGTGGGAACTTCCACTAGTACTTCCAAAGGGTGGGAGGGGTGGGAAGTGGGGAAAGATCCTGTGCCTTTAACAGCAGGATTGGATATGATCCATGCTATTAAAAGCCCAAAAGCAAGCCAGGAGGCTCGCCACGGCCCCACCGCCATTGCCTGTGATTGGCAGCCCTTCAAAACAATCCCATTGACAGTGTTTTTCTTAAAGCAATATGATTGTTATAGATTCTGACCAATAAAACTTGCTAATGAGAAGTAAGCTGAATCTCTACACAACACTGACTATAGATGTACTCAACAAACATAGGTCAACTTTATTTTCAAAGCAATTAAGAATCTGTGCAATTCACAGACACTAAATACCTACCTATGAAAATTCATTTGCTTCCAGGGTAACCTGGAATGAACCTATCTTCATACTTAAAAGGACTCCTGACCATTAGGTCCAGTCGTGACCGACTCTGGGGTTGCGGCGCTCATCTCGCTTTATTGGCCGAGGGAGCCGGCGTACAGCTTCTGGATCATGTGGCCAGCATGACTAAGCGCCTTCTGGCGAACCAGAGCAGCGCACGGAAACGCCGTTTACCTTCCCGCTGGAGTGGTACCTATTTATCTACTTGCACTTGACATGCTTTCGAACTGCTAGGTTGGCAGGAGCAGGGACCGAGCAACGGGAGCTCACCCCGTCACGGGGATTCGAACCGCCAACCTTCTGATCGGCAAGTCCTAGGCTCTGTGGTTTAACCCACAGCGCCACCCGCGTCCCAGTGTTAATCAGTGACAAATGAATCCAACTGCAACACTGTTTGCCACCATTATGAAAGCAAAGCTGATGCACTAGAATGACCATGAGAACCATTATGCCCATTAACTTACCTTTTCTACGTTTCAGACTATTTCTTCCAGAAAGATGCCTGAATTTCCCTTTCCCTGTCCTTTTCTCTAGGGAATTTCTCCAACACGCTTTTGAATTTTCAGTAGTGCAGGGCAAGAACAAAAAAGTCATTCTTTTTAGCATTAGGGCAATGCAGACAGGGCTTTTTTTCAGCCCAAACTTGCCAGAACTCAGTTCCGGCACCTCTTAGGTGGGCACCATTGCCAATATAAGAGAACAAGGGAGGAGGCATTCAAGGTGAGCCCCAGCTCCTCTTTTTCTAGAAAAATAGCACTGTGCTATGTGATTCTGAGTAGTTGAAACAGTAAACACTTGCACTAGTGGCAACATCCAAACTGTCGTCAAGTGTGGCCCCATGCAGAGCACATTACAGTAATCTAACCAGGAGGAACAATGGGAAAGGAATAAACTATGCCAGATCTGGTGTAGTGTGCTCCCTGGTTTGGAGAAATGTCAGGGAAGAGGGAAGGAATTGTTTGGCCCTGTGGACATTGCAGCTCTGACTAAAGTGCAATGGTCATAGACATATCCATGGCAGCAGGAAGGGGAAGTCAGATTTACCTCTCCAGTTTCAGCACTTCATATAAAACTGTAGAGAGTGAGGTTGGATACCGCTTATTATCCTGGGTTGCCCTCAGGACCTAAAAAATGAGCCCCTGCAAAAATTGCAAGTGATCTATTGTGTTATGGAGAAACCACAGAAACTCAACACTGAAACTGGGCGTCGCTTATTAATTTTATGTCACACCAACTGCTATGGTATCAAAGAGGTAAAGCCTGCTTTCAATTAGCCTGATTTATGCTATCATCATCTGTAGAAGAAATAAAGTAACATAGCAAAAAACAAAACAGGATAAGACCAAAACAGTATCTGCCTCTTCTAAACGACACTGGCTTTCTTGCCTCCAAAGAATGACATGGGACAGAGCAACTGCCTTGCCTTCATCTTCCACTCCATCGGGCTGTGTGTCAAGGAGCACCTTCTTGGGAATCACAGTTCGCTCCCCTCCAGAGGAAAGGTGTGGTTGGCTTCCTGGACTGGTGGCTCCCTGCACCACTGCTGCCATCACTGCAGGGAGGGCGGGAGTCTCAGCTCTCACCCTCAGGGGGTTGGTATTCTGCACGCTGCTAGCAGTGGGAGGGGATGGTGTGCTGGACAGAGGCTCCTGGGGATGTGGAAGAGCAAACTCTGGACCTGAAAAGATGAAAAGCGCTCATAAGACCGTAAGAGCCCAATCTGGTCCAGCAGCATGTTTCGCACAACAGTGGACAACCAGATGTCCCCAGGACACAAGAAACACAAGCTGGGATCATTCACATTCAGAGGCATATTACTTCTGAACCAGGAGGGAGATCAGAGCCACCATGAGTAGTGGCCATTTGATAGCCTGACCCATTGTGAATTTGTTGAATCCCTTTAAAGACCAGTGAAGCTGTCCCCACATCTTGGAGCAGCCAATTCATAGCTTAATTAGGCACCATCTAGGCTCTCCCACCAATCAGCTTCATGACAGCCTCCATATGATCAGCATAAGACTGGCTGATCCTGTCACTTGCACCACAGAGTCATCTGGGGCAGGATCTCAGAGCTGCTTCTGCACTGGTCAGCTCAACACGCAGAAGCCCACTTCACCTTGAGTGGCTGGATTTAAGAGAATCCACAGACCCCAAAGCAGGAGGAAGCAAAATATCTGGTTACTCACAGCTCCATGTCTCCAGGCTCTCCTGCTCTTGTGTCCTGGAGGAAAGTGCCTGACACACAAAATTAAAAAGAGGAAGGCATTGAAGGGCAGGGGGAGATGCAGAATCTCTTTCTAGTGACCAGGTGTCAGGGCCCCCTGGGCTCTTGTGTGGGTAGGAGATAAACTGATATACCAGCTAAGTGAAACCTTCCTTGTTAAGGGTGTCTCAGAGCTCTAATCAGAATTTTGGAATATATGCCATCAAAATTCACAGAACGGAACTGTCATAACAGGAACTTTTTGTGGAAGTAAAATAATTTGGTAAAGACCAAATGACATCCCAGACTTCTCCAGCTCTTGATATGAAGAAAACTCAGTTTTCTAATGTCCACAGATACCTTCCCCAAAATGTATTTCCATACAAAGATGCTAAAAGTATTAATTCTCCCTGGTGTCCTACCTGGTAAATGGCTTTGCCAGTGTATTGAACTAGCAGGGTTGAATGTAGCATACCCTACCTAAATGACTAGTATTAACTGTTAACAACCACTGATCTCCATAAGCTACCAGTTTTTCTGACCTCACCAAATGGGCAAATCCAATCAGTAGCAAAGAGGTGTGTGTAAGGCTGTATCTCATAGACAGCACTGTTAAGTGTGCATCATTCTGACCTCATTGGCTTTCTCCTTAATGAAGTCAGAAGGATGCATGCTTAACAATGCTGCCTATGAGATAAAGACCACACCCACAACATGCATTTAAAGCCCATCTAACACACATCTAAAGGCACATGGCTTCATCTGAGTGATCCTGGAAACAGTATTTTACCCCTAACAGAGCTAGCATTCCCAGCATCCTAATCAAACTACAGTACCCAGAGTTCTTATGAGGAAGCCACGTGCTTTTAATGTAGTCAGTCGTACCTTGGAGGTTGAACAGCTTAGTTCCCGAACGTTTTGGCTCCCGAACGTCGCAAACCTAGAAGTGACTGTTCCGGTTTTTGAACTATTTTTGGAAGCCTAAAGTCCGATGGGGCTTTCGTGGCTTCTGATTGGCTGCAGGAGCTTCCTGCAGCCAACCAGAAGCTGTGCTTTGGTTTTCGAACATTTTGGAAGTCAAACGGACTTCCGGAACAGATTCCGCTCGACTTCCAAGGTACGACTATACTTGTGTATGTGCCCAAAGCCGCCCTTACCTCTGAGCCTTTGGTGAGGTTGGGAGATTGGTGGCTTCAGAGTTCTGCACAGGCATTGCTTGAGCTGATGCTGTTGTCAAGAAGTGGCTCAAAGGTAGTCTTATATGACCACATCTAAACACCTGCCTCCCAGGAAGAGAGGGACCAGCAGCTAGTTGTTTTTTATATGCTTGAAGATGTTTCCACTGTCCAGCCCCACCAATTCTGAAAGCAGTTATTTCAATACACAGGGACACAAAACAAATACACATAGAGAACACAACTGAAAGGGACACACAATAGAAACTGAGTAATAAAATAAACCATATCCTGGTGATTAACAGCTGAAAAGTGTCATCAATTGTCATGTTCTGTCTTCCAATACAGTATGAAAAACGTTTATTCAAAATAATTGTGAAGCACATATTATGAAACACATACTGCACCAAAGTCAATTTACTTAATGTTGCTTTATAGCCCATACTTTAATATTCTGTGATAATTAAATGTGGCTGCTCAGTTGCTTAGAGCATGGTGCTTATAACTCCAAGGACGCAGGTTCGATTCCCATAAGGGACGGCTGCATATTCCCGCATTGCAGGGGGTCGGATGATCCTCAGGTTCCCTTCCAACTCAATGAATCTACATCCAGCTGGTCCTCGCTCTTCTCCTTAAGTCTGATACTTAGGAAGTTTGACATAATAAGGCTTGGGCGTTCTTGTTCTTCCTCCCACTTGTTAAGGAGGGAAATGAACTACAGCCATAGTTTATGCAAATGATTTCAAGCATATTAAAGGTAAAGGTACCCCTGCCCGTACGGGCCAGTCTTGACAGACTCTAGGGTTGTGCGCTCATCTCACTCTATAGGCCGGGAGCCAGCGCTGTCCGGAGACACTTCCGGGTCATGTGGCCAGCGTGACAAGCTGCATCTGGCGAGCCAGCGCAGCACACGGAACGCCGTTTACCTTCCCGCTAGTAAGCGGTCCCTATTTATCTACTTGCACCCGAGGGTGCTTTCGAACTGCTAGGTTGGCAGGCGCTGGGACCGAGCGACGGGAGCGCACCCCGCCGCGGGGATTCGAACCGCCGACCTTTCGATCGGCAAGTCCTAGGCGCTGAGGCTTTTACCCACAGCGCCACCCGCGTCCCTTCCAAGCATATTAGGTTAATGTTATTATTATATACTTATCGTTACAAGCTTTATAAAAGGTTTTACAAAACAGATTTGTAATTTTAAATACCACAAAAGCCCAGCGCCTGCCCCACTCTCTGCCAAGCAGTGGCCAGAGCGCATGGGGTCACAGGCACACATACAGGGTCTGTGTCCCTTTGGAGAACAGAAGACACATGGAGACCCTCATGCTTGAAGAAATAGGGTTTGGAGGGGGTCCGCATCTCACAGCATGGCCCGAAACATTGCAGGCAGGCGTTCATTCTCCCTCACCAAGATGGAGGCAGATGTTGGTCCTCACCATGGTAAGTTCCTTCTCTGTAGGGAGAACAAGTTTCCAAGATGTTGGTTTGTCTTCGCTCAAGAAGAGGAGTCTCCCAAGGGGGAAGGAGAGGGGCAGCTCTCCTCCTCCTCCCTGCCATCCTGCTGGTCCCCAGCCCTGCTTGAACCAGGGGGCTTTCCTGAAGGCCCCCCTTCACTGCTGCCCTTGGCTGAAGGGGCCCTGGTGGGTCCTAGCCAGGCGTTTCCCGTCCAGGGGTCACTGTGGGCATCCCAGGGGAGGGCAAGGCAGGGGCCAGCCCCCTTTCTCGGCTTCCCAGCACTTTCTGAAGGCTGGAGCCGCAGGATCAGGCCCCTCCACAGGTCGCCCCAAACCTCCTCAGTCTGGACTGCTGCTATAATCAGGGGGATTCCAGGTCCCCCCCCCCCCAGGAGTCAGGAGAAAGCTCCATCGCCCAGAAAGGAGAACCCCTTTCCTAGGCTTCCCTCTCAAGTCCAGAGGCGCCCAAAGGGCTGCAGGCCAGAAAAGAGGCCTGGGGGGAAATCAGAGCCGAGAGGAGGGAGAGAGAGAGAGAGAGAGAGCGCAAAAGCCTCTTATGGAAACAGAAGGGAGCTGAAAAGGGGGGTCCAAGAAACAAAGACAAAGGAAGAACAAAAGAAAGAAAACTCCCTTCCAAGATGGCATCCCTGCCTTTTCCTTTTGCTGTGCCCAGAGCAGGCAAGTGGCAGGAACTGGAAAAGGAGCAAAGGGCTCACCCCCCTTCCTGCCAGGGGTGAGATGGGCAGAGGCAAACCCATAGCATCGACCCCCATTTTTCCCTCCAGGAGAACTCCCCTCCCCCCTCCTCCTTCTTCTTCCCAGAAGCCCCTTGCCCCCCTGCAGCCAGCCTGGCAACATTCCCAGTCTCTGGTCACACCGGTGTGTGTGTGTGTGTGTGTGTGTGTGTGTGTGTGTGTGTGTGTGTTGTTGAGGACCCTCCATGGCTTTATGTGGTAATAATATAAAACAGCCCTGCTCCTCAGCCAGCCAGCCTGGTTTGCATAAAGCAGCCCAGGACTCCCATCTGGAACAGCCCCACCAAAGTTTATGTTTTTTAATGCATATCCAAATCAAAATCCTAGTCTTTATTTGTTCCTAGTGTTTAGGGGTACCCCCCCTATTTCTATAGCACCTACAAAACGGATTTGTGGAGGGTTTGCTCAAAAAGCAACTGAAATTAAGATATTGTGCTCAATTCATTCCTAGCTGGCCATTCAAATACACTTTGTAGCAAAGTAGCTACACATAATCCAGGTGATCAACTCATCATCCAAACACCGCACTATCTTATCATCTGAAAGACAATGTCGTTATTAGATGCACCTCCTGGCAAATAGAAGGGGAAGAAATGGAGGCAGTGAGAGATTTTACTTTCTTGGGCTCCACGAAATTAAAAGACGCCTGCTCCTTGGGAGAAAAGCAATGACAAACCTAGGCAGCATCTTAAAGAGCAGAGACATCACCTTGCCAACAAAGGTCCGTATAGTTAAAGCTATGGTTTTCCCAGTGGTGATGTATGGAAGTGAGAGCTGGAGTATAAAGAAGGCTGATCGCTGAAGAATTGATGCTTTTGAATTATGGTGCTGGAGGACAGTGGCGTAGCGTGGGGGGTGCAGGGGGGGCCGGCCGCACCGGGCGCAACATCTGGGGTTAGGGCAAATCCACGGGTTAGGGGGCGCAAATCCACAGGTTAGGGGGCGCAAATCCACGGGTTAGGGGGCGCAAATTACTTGCCTTGCCCCAGGTGCTGACAACCCACGCTACGCCGCTGCTGGAGGAGACTCTTGAGAGTCCCATGGACTGCAAGAAGATCAAACCTATGCATTCTGAAGGAAATCAGCCCTGAGTGCTCACTGGAAGGACAGATCGTGAAGCTGAGGCTCCAGTACTTTGGCCACCTCATGAGAAGAGAAGACTCCCTGGAGAAGACCCTGATGTTGGGAAAGATGGAGGGCACAAGGAGAAGGGGGCGACAGAGGACGAGATGGTTGGATAGTGTTTTCGAAGCTACGAACATGAATTTGACTAAACTGCGGGAGGCAGTGGAAGAAAGGAGTGCCTGGCGTGCTCTGGTCCAGGGGGTCACGAAGAGTCGGACACGACTAAACGACTAAACAACAACAACAACAATTCTCCTTCCCCTTTTTAAAAACAACAGGGAAGCTACTTCAACCACCTCCAAAGAGGGGAGCAACAAACCTAAGTGAAGTCACTGGAGAACAAAATTAAGACATTCCCAGGTTGGGCTCAGTTACAGAAGGCTCAAGAGTTTTCATTGAAGGCAACCAATGAATGTCCCATCTGCTCTTGTGGAGCAGATAACACCCTTAAATATGGCCACACCACTAGTGCCACATCTATTTTCCATTTCCTTACTGCTGAAATGATAAAATTCATTCATGGTCACCAAGTTATTTTCTAAATGGTTTCCATACATGTGGGAAAGTCAACATTAGTCACCAATTAAATTTTTATTCTGGTTTTTATTGCCAGCTGGGTGAACACTTGGAAATTGCAGCAACTTGTTCATTGCCTGGATACCCTGTTAAGATGTGAAGTTTTAATTATTCCTGATCAAGGTGATTGCTTTGCTAACTTATTGCCCTGAAGTAGCTCAATAAAGCCAATACACAGACAAAATATTTGCCAAAGTCAACACTGTTTGGCAGTGCTGCAGCAAGAGCACATTAGCAGATTGAAATTGTTTATAAGAGACGGGTGTTAGCAACTGTGTGCTTGCCTAAAGTACAAGACAGATGTCAAAAGCCCCTAATTCCCATGGATAATTGCTTACACAAGCAATCTGCATGACCATGGCCCTTTAAAGGGATAGAATGGCATAAGGGGGTCTTTGGGTGTACTTGGCATGGTGAGAGAATCTATTATTTTGCCTCTCTTCTAAATTGCATACTTGTAATTTCCTGACGATTTCATAGCCTGTGCTCTGGTAGTGCAAATGGGTGCAAGGAAACAAGCTGCCCTCTTCCTGACGCAGACTGCCCTGGGAATGAGGCTTCCAGGAGAACACCTGAAGCAGCCGAGCTACCACTCCATGCAGTCAGATGCCATCAAGCAAGCAAGATAAAGGCGGGGTGGGGAACCTCAGGCTCGGGGGCTTTTGCCACCTGGGGCAGTCACTGAGTTTGCTGCCCCTCTCACTGTTCCTCATCCAGGAGCCCCCACTTCCCAAGGGGTGGGAAGGAACTCAGTTCGTGTCACCTCAGATTCCACCTCTTCTTCGCTCTATTGAATGCCTCATCATGTAGTTTGTTTCCCTTGCTTCAACCACAGACAGAGCTCAAGCCATAATGCTGCTCAAGTATGGTGGATTTGGCTCAGGCAAACTCTGAACCTCCAGATGTTTTGGGACTACAACTCCCATCATCCCTGACCGCTGGTCCTGTTAGCTAGGGAAAATGGGAATTGTAGTCCCAAACATCTGGAGGGCCGGAGTTTGCCTCTGCCTGATTTAGGTAGAGTCATAGGAGCTGGGCCCCACCCCCTAGGAGTGGAGGAAGGGGGGTGCGGTGGGGACGGGCTGCTCCAGGTGTCTTTGCTGAGGGGGGTGACATTTGGTGCGTCGCCTGCCTGCGACTCCCAAGTCTACCCCGAGCCATCGGGGGAAAGGGGGAGCTGCGTTGCTTTGCCGGCAGCATTTCCCCCTCCCCCCTTCGTCATCAGCGGCTTGCTCCGCCCCCGTGGGCAGCTCACTCCTCCCCCGGCTACACCTGAGCAACTATCCTGCACCTGGGAGGGCACCCTCTGCGCCCCTCCCCCCTGGGAGCGTGCCTGGCCTGGGCAGCGTGGGCATATGCTCCGCCACTGCCACCCCCACCTGCAACAAGCCCCATTGGGTCTTCTTGCGGCCCACCGCAGGTGAAGAAAAGCCCAAGCACAGGAAGGTCTGGCGAAGCCCGTTGCAGCGAGGCCTGGCCCCTCAAGGTTGGAGGGGGGCTCAGCCTCATCCCATTTGGAGGGGTTGAGGTTCCCTCAATGGGAGTTGGCGCCAATGGGTGGTGTGGTCAGATGAGGGCTGCCATTTTAAACTTCCCCAAGTTTAAGTGCTTCACAAAAAAAATCCCTGAATTGTAGCAAGTGACGCAGGAGCCCATCAGAAGGGATTTGTCTTTCTGTTCTTCTAAGTCCCACTAGTCCCTTTTCAGCCTGAAACAGCCAGCTGCACCAATATAAAATGGGGGACACTTGGCTTACCAGCAGGACATGTTAAAAGGATCTAGAAGTCTCTGTAGACCACAATATGAGTCACCAATGCGATGCTGCAGCAAAAAGAAAAAAAGAGGGGGGAGAGCTAATGCTATTCTTGGCTGCATCGACAGAAGTTTAGTCTCCAGATCCAGTACTGCTCTATTCTGCCTTGGTCAGGCCACACCTGGAATACTGGGTCCAATTCTGGGCACCACAATTTAAGAAGGATGTTGACAAGCTGGAACGTGTGCATAAAAACTCTCCTGGCAAAAGCTTAATCACTGGACAGAATTTGCATGAAATTATATATGATGGCAGCACTCAGGACTCAGATTTGATCTGGATTGATTGATAGTTCATGGATAGTTCACAGCTACATAGGACTGGAAAGGATGTAAAGGCCACATAATTTTGCAAACTGGGTGAACCAAATGCCCTGCGCTCGACATTTCTGTTTAGGTCTGGCACCTCTTGAAAGCCGTCTCTCAGGTTCTGGCTCTTTGCTCATGACCATAAAACATTAATGCTAAATCCTTGGGACAAAGCTTATGGGGGTGGGTGTCAAAAAGAATTACCAGAGAAGGTGGTGGTGGCCCCAGTTCAGAGAAAAGGGCTCTGAATTCCCAGTGGTATTTCTTAAAGTTAGCCAGATCTAAAGAAATCTAAAGCAGATATTTAATTACTTTCCTTTCTCAAAATAAAACTTGAGGACCCTCCCCCCTCTTTGTAACTCAAAGACATTCCCTTCCCATGCAATGAGCTACGGGTTCCCAACTCTCTCTGGACAACTGGGTGGTCACAGTTCACTCATTTCATGTCAGCTCTTGATTAGTAACATTTGGCTGACAAATTGTGGGTTATAAATTAGATCCTGATGCTTTCTCAAAATAACATTTTTTCCAGCTAAAACATTTTTAAATTCCTGATGAATAAACTACATAAAGATTAATTAAGGAGTTTTGCTGTGAGGTTATTTTTACAAGCGGCACTGAGGACACCTTTTAAGATTTTCTATTTTTGGAAGTGTAATCATTTGCAGTTGTTATTCATTGCTTCCAAGGATCCGGGCAGCTTCCTGTGTGAATAATATGAATCTGCCAGAAGGACAGCACATTTTCACATAACTCAAATTGCAGTACTTTAAGCCTAGGAAAATGAAATGTTATCCCCTCACATAGCCTGTCATTTGCAGCAGTCCTTTGCAACTGACTGTCATGATATGATTAGTCAAAGACCTATTCGGCACCTATTTGTTAGTTCCCGTGATGCCATTAGTGACACAACTGACCCCCAGCACTTCCTCCATTTCTTAGGCAATGAGCCTAATATGGGAACAGTAATCTTGCCATATTTTAACTATCTTCACTCAGGAACACTATCTGGTTTACAATTTTGCTGCATTCACCTTCTTCTCCCACATTATTTCAATTTATTTCTCTTTTAGAAATAGGTTATAAGTTTGTGGGTGCCACTAAATTTCTGGGTGCCAGATACTCCCCTAAAATTTATGGTGAACCACTAGTTTGACTCAGTATATTAAATATATTAGTAATGCCTGTGCGGAGTAAGTAAAACCCTATTAACAGCCTCTGACTTTTGTATCCTTTTTAAAGTAACCGTTTCATTTTACGAAAGCCCAGATGAAGGGGCGTAGGAAGGGGGGTGCCGGGTGTGTGGTCTGCCCCGGGTGTCATCCTTGAGGGGGGTGACAAAATGGCACACCATGAGGGGCAGCACTTACCACAGGGCCTGGCCTGCAGCATGCCCGAGCCACACATCTCTCCTGGGAGTGACGCAGTGGCTCGGGGCGCTGCACTGCTAAAAACGGCCGTGTGGGGCTTGCGTCCGCCAGGCGGATTCCATGGGCGGCTCGCCCCGACCCTGCTGCTCCGGGTGCCAGAGCAGCTAGCTACACCCCTGCCTAGATGACAATTTTCAGTTGGAGGCTGAGGCGTTAACTCCAGTTGCCTCAAATCTCCAGGGCCTGATGAGCTGTCTCCAAGGGTTCTAAAGGAGCCTGAGGATGTAATTTCAGAGCCTTTGTCTATAATCTTTGAGAATTCTTGGAAACAGGTGAGGTCCCTGCAGACTGGAGGCAGGCAAATGTTGTCCCCATCATCAAAAATGGGAAAAATGAAGACCCGGTTAACTACCAGCCAGTGAGCTTGACATCAATACCAGGACAGGTCCTAGAACAGATAATTCAACAGTCGGTTTGTGAGCATTTAGAAAAGGATGCTGTGATTACTAAGACCCAGCAAGGGTTTCTCAGAAATATGTCATGCCAGACCAATCTGATTTCCTTTCTGTCCTGGGCCCATTTTTGTTCAATGACTTTATAAATTACTTGGATGAAGGAATTGAGGGGATGCTCATCAAATCTGCAGATGACACCAAACTGGGAGGGGGAGCTAATGCCACAGAAGACAGAATAAAGATTCAATATGACCTTAACAGATTGGAGAACTGGGCCCAAGCTAACAAAATGCATTTCAATAGGGACAAATGTAAGGTTCTGCACTTAGGCAGGAAGAAGCAGATGCACAAATATAGGATGGGGGACAATGGCACCTGGCTGACTAGCAGTACATGTGAAAAGGATCTAGGGGTCTTGGTGAACCACAAATTTAACATGAGTCAACAGTGTAATGCAGCAGCAAAAAAAGCTAATGCTATTCTAGGTTGCATCAACAAAAGTAGTGTCCAGATCAAGGGAAGTAATAGTCCCCACCTGGAATACTGTGTCCAATTTTGGGTACCATAATCAAAGAAGGATGTTGACAAGCTGGAACCTGTGCAGAGGAGGGCAACCAAGATGATCAAGGGTCAAAAAAACCAAGCCTTATGAGGAGCGCTTGAAGGAGCTGGGTATGTTTAGCCTGGAAAAGAAGAGACGGAGAGGCGATATGATAGCCATCTTCAGATATCTCAAGGGCTGCCACAAAGAAGAGGGAACATTCTTGTTTTCTTATGCGCTTGAGGGTAGGACTCAAGGCAATGGCTTCAAGTCACAAGAAAGGAGATTCCGACTACGCATTCGAAAAAACTTTCTGACAGTAAAAGCTGTTCAGCAGTGGAACAGACTCCCATGAGAGGTGGTGGACTCTCCTTCCTTGGAGGTTTTGAAGCAGTGGTTGGATGGGCATCTAACATGGATGCTTTACCTGAGATTTCTGCATTGCAGGGTCCCTTCCAACTCTAAGATTCAATGATTCTATGAGTTGGGAGAGATTGGAAGGTCTTGAGACAGTGAGAAAACTTCTGTTCAGTGATTGCAGAATGAGTACAGTGGTACCTTGGTTCTCAAACTTAATCCGTTGCAGAGGTCTGTTCCAAAACCAAAGCATTCCAAAACCAAGGCACGCTTTCCCATAGAAAGTAATGCAAAACGGATTAATCCATTCCAGACTTTTAAAAACAACCCCTAAAACAGCAATTTAACATGAATTTTACTATCTAACGAGACCACTGATCCATAAAATGAAAGCAATAATCAATGTAATAAATAAAACAGTATTGTAGATGATAAAAGTTAAAATTTTCTTACCTGCACTGATGATAGTCATTGTTTGGATGGGGGGCTTTTATCCATTTCTGCAGTTACACAATCAATCAATCAATCAATCAATCAGTAGCTGAACTGGGATCCACAGTCACAAAAACAAGTTAACTAAAAAAGCCTCAAAACAAAAAACGCAAAATAAATAGCAAAAACAAAAGCACCAAATCTAAGCTCCAAATATCATCTCAGAACACTGCAATCAGAAACAGAAGGCTTGAATTACAACGGGGAGATGTAAATGAACAGCACAACAGGAATCACAGGAGGACCCAAAACGGAGCATGTTCAGCTTCCAAATAAAAGTTCAAAAACTGGAACACCTACTTCCACTTTTGCAGCGTTCGTGTTCTAAGTTGTTTGTGAACTAAGCTGTTTGAAAACCAAGGTACCACTGTACTGTATATAGAGAAATGTTGCTATCCTGTCTTTTTTAGCAGAGCAGGGTATAAGTTCAGTTGACTGTATAGCACACAGGTGTATGTACTGCATATATGCACAAACAAATGTAGTACCGCTACCTTAATGTATCAAAGGAATAGCTTTGTTTTTATGGAAAGACCAGTGCACTGCAGATTTTATGTGCTGAGTCGATTCCTCTGCACAGTTCATGTACTAGCTAAGCAGAGATACCATTTTCTCAATGGAATGGTGGGAAAAAAGGATAACTAAGCACCAACTTCTTCCTAGGAATGTTTGTTATAAAGCACTGAGAACACACAAAAATCTGGGGAAAGGAAAGCGAGTTAAAACCTTCATAATTTAATTCTGAAATTTGATGCAAGGTGGAAGACGCTTCAGATTGACTGATAACCTTGATACACAAGGAGGTGGCTGGTTTAAAAGACTCTCTGAACCACATAACTTCTTCCCTGGAACCAGAGGAGCCAGCCTTGGAACCTTACTTCCATTGTCACCTGAAGTTGGGTTCCGAGGTCTCTCCAGGCCTTGGAGATGCTGTCCAAGGCCTGGTGAAACCTCGAAGGTTGTGTTGTGAGCCCTGCAGTGTGGGTGCTGAGCACCCACAACCATTTTTTTATGGGTGCTCAGGCACCCAGAGCCCCCTAGAGTTGGCGCCCCTGCCTGGAACTAGTATAGGTTTCCACTTAATGCTGGCAGTAAATGATGAGCCCATTTCTAATGGCTAGAAATCCATGCTTTTAAAAGCCTGGCTGGAGGAAAAATGAAGATGTTTCACTGCCTGCTGCTGCTTCCTAGGATGCCCATCCAACACCCTGCTGCTGCTGCGCTACTTAACTGCAGCTATTTTTTCCTAGACTTAACTGCTTGCATCTGTCAATTGGTGCTCATCTTCTGTTCTTAGAATACTTCAGCCCCTGGCTGGACATCCATCGGTACACAAATAGACTTGGCTCCTAAAGGAGGTTATGATTTCAGCACTCACACCAGTGGAAGACATCTGTTCTTAGCTTCAGCAAAGCACAACAATTTTTGGGGGGGTGGTTTTATTCCAGGTCGTATTTAGGATCATCATCCCTCCCTTCCCTGGTGACTGGCAATGGCAATTTCCAGACAGATGTCAGGTTCAAAACCTGCAAGAATAAATATGTTATAGTTCTAGCCATTCCTAGGCAGGACCAGCCTGACCACTGTAGTCCATGCGCTGGTAACCTTGAGGCTGGATTGCTCAATGCGCTCTGTCTGGGGCTGGTGTTTGGTCTGGTTCGGAAACTCCACCTGGCACAGAATGCTGCAGCCTGATTGCTGATGGGAGATTATGGTTGGGAACATGCGACACCACTGTTGAAACAGCTGCACTGGCTGCCCATCTCCTACTGAGCCGGGTTCAAGGGGCTTTGATTGATTTACAAAGCTCTGAACAACTTGGTTTCCTGGATATCTCAGGGATCACCTGAACCCGTCTACCCCAGCTCTGTCACAGAGATCAGGGAATTAGGCAAAAGAAAAATCACTAGGTTTTTGCCATCCACTCCTTTTTTTACCCTGCATCTACATGACAACAGCACCATACTGTTTTTGTCCTGTGTCCCCTTGTGGTTCTGCTCTTGCTTCTGAGGCACAACTTCCACAGAAATAAAGGCATGGCGATAGGTTCACACACCTAAAATGTCATTCACTGCACATCTCATTTTGAAGAAGCATAGAGTGCTTCTTCAAGCATACAGTGACATCTTAGATCAGGCACAGGCAAACTCGACCCTCCAGATGTTTTTGGACTACAACTCCCATCATCCCTAGCTAACAGGAACAGTTGTCAGAGATGATGGGAGTTGTAGTCTCAAAACATCTGGAGGGCCGAGTTTGCCTATGCCTGTCTTGAACGTATCATCATGCTTCTGTAGCAGGGTGTGGTACCCTCCAAATGTTGCTAGCCTAGAGCTTTCCTCATCCCTGACCATGGGAATTGGAGTCCTGCAACTTATAAAATGTGTCATGTTGACTATACTCAGGTGCCCCTCCTTTGTTTAGCAGTGTGTGTGTGTGTGTGTGTGTGTGTGTGTGTGTGTGTGTGTGTGTGTGTATGAACACACACATGAGCATGCACACAAACGTGTGTTCAAATCAGTCTTTTTATTTAAGCTAAATGCTGTATTGCCTGCATTTCTTTTTTAAAAAACAATATAACCACAGTGCTTAAATAAAAGAAGTGTCTGAGTGCAATCATTAGAATGGCACATAAGGCTAAAGGCAAGATGGAAGTTCTGTGAGATCACCTGCTTCAGAAGCGGGTTTGTGGTGATCTGTGGTGGCACCTCCCACTCTCCCACCCCAAAGTTCACCGTGTGAGGCAGGTCTAGGCTCTGCACTAACTTGGGAGGTCTTGGCAGGGCAGGCAGAAGCACGTTTCACCAGCTTTGGCAGGTATATCAGCTGTAACCCTATTCACAGATCATTTGAGCACTATACAGAGATTGCTTGATCACTTACCTGTAGCTTTCCATTTTTCCTAATGGGAGCTGCTCCTGCATCTCTTGCTGATATGTGCTGGTTATGTAATCCGTTGCAGCGCCTTTGGAGCAGTGGCTTGCCTCAGGGCCGGCCACAAGGCTGTGTCTTGTCAAGTTCATTTTCAGCCTCCATCTGTTTAAAGAATGTTCATCCACATGGAATATGCTGTGCACCCAGGAATGCTGTCTCATTACAAACTAATTGAGGTCAGGTCTCTGGGTCCATTAAGCACTGATGGCTTTCAAACAGCACAGATGATTAATTCGTGCCTGCAAGGGACACAATGAACAGTATCAGACTGAGTCATGCTTGCAGTTCACTTGAGGGAAGGACGCACAGTGAGGTGCAGCTTGTAGTCAGAGAAGTTTAAGGGATTCTGCTCCTCTGCCAACTTCTCAATCCTTTTCTTTTTTCCAGATAGGCTCTTTATATACTGGAAGGAACTCAGCTGCCAAGAAGGATCAATGGTGGAAGCATAAACTGCCTGTGTGGCAGAGACTCAAGCACCATCAGTGGCCCCAGGTGGCCTTGCTATAGCCTCTAGATATGTGACTTAGGCCTCATCTACTCCTGTCAGGTGGTAGAATGAACGGCATCACCTCAGACTGCAGGTAGAAAATAGTATTCTTTTTTGTTGTTGTTGTTTATTCGTTTAGTCGTGTCCGACTCTTCGTGACCCCCTGGACCAGAGCACGCCAGGCACTTGTGTCTTTCACTGCTTCCCGCAGTTTGGTCAAACTCATGCTGGTAGCTTTGAGAACACTGTCCAACCATCTCATCCTCTGTCATCCCCTTCTCCTTGTGCCCTCCATCTTTCCCAACATCAGGGTCTTTTCCAGGGTGTCTTCTCTTCTCATGAGGTGGCCAAAGTATTGGAGTCTCAGCTTCAGCATCTGTCCTTCCAGTGAGCACTCAGGGCTGAGTTCCTTCAGAATGGAAAGGTTTGATCTTCTTGCAGTCCATGGGACTCTCAAGAGTCTCCTCCAGCACCAGAATTGAAAAGCATCAATTCTTCGGCGATCGGCCTTCTTTATGGTCCAGCTCTCACTTCCATACATCACTACTGGGAAAACCATAGCTTTTACTATACGGACCTTTGTTGGCAAGGTGATGTCTCTGCTTTTTAAGATGCTGTCTAGGTTTGTCCTTGCTTTTCTCCCAAGGAGCAGGCGTCTTTTAATTTCGTGGCTGCTGTCACCATCTGTAGTGATCATGGAGCCCAAGAAAGTAAAATCTCTCACTGCCTCCATTTCTTCCCCTTCTATTTGCCAGGAGGTGATGGAACCAGTGGCCATGATCCTAGGTTTTTTAATGTTGAGCTTCAGACCATATTTTGCACTCTCCTCTTTCGCCCTCATTAAAAGGTTCTTTAATTCCTCCTCACTTTCTGCCCTCAAGGTTGTGTCATCTGCATATCTGAGGTTGTTGATATTTCTTCCAGCCATCTTGATTCTGGCTTGGGATTCATCCAGCCCAGCCTTTCGCATGATGAATTCTGCATATAAGTTAAATAAGCAGGGGGACAATATACAGCCTTGCCATACTCCTTTCCCAATTTTGAACCAATCAGTTGTTCCATATCCAGTTCTAACTGTAGCTTCTTGTCCCACAAAGAGATTTCTCAGGAGACAGATGAGGTGATCAGGTACTTCTTTAAGAACTTGCCATAGTTTGCTGTGGTTGACACAGTCAAAGGCTTTTGCATAGTCAATGAAGCAGAAGTAGATGTCTTTCTGGAACTCTCTAGTTTTCTCCATAATCCAGCGCATGTTTGCAATTTGGTCTCTGGTTCCTCTGCTCCTTCGAAATCCAGCTTGCACTTCTGGGAGTTCTCTGCTTTAGCCTGCCTTGTAGAATTTTAAGCATAACCTTGCTAGCATGTGAAATGAGTGCAATTGTGTGGTAGTTGGAGCATTCTTTGGCACTGCCCTTCTTTGGGATTGGGATGTAGACTGATCTTCTCCAATCCTCTGGCCACTGCTGAGTTTTCCAAACTTGCTGGCATATTGAGTGTAACACCTTAACAGCATCATCTTTTAAAATTTTAAATAGTTCAGCTGGAATATCATCACTTCCACTGGCCTTGTTATTAGCAGTGCTTTCTAAGGCCCATTTGACTTCACTTCCCAGGATGTCTGGCTCAAGGTCAGCAACCACACTACCTGGGGTGTATGAGACATCCATTCCTTTCTGGTATAATTCCTCTGTGTATTCTCGCCACCTCTTCTTGATGTCTTCTGCTTCTGTTAGGTCCTTTCCACTTTTGTCCTTTGTTATGGTAATCTTCGTACGAAATGTTCCTTTCATATCTCCAATTTTCTTGAACAGATCTCTGGTTTTTCCCATTCTATTGTTTTCCTCTATTTCTTTGCATTGCTCATTTAAGAAGGCCTTCTTGTCTCTCCTTGCTATTTTTTGGAAATCTGCATTCAATTTCCTGTAGCTTGCCTTCTCTCCCCTGCTATTTGTAAGGCTCGTTGGACAGCCACTTTGCTTTCTTGCATTTCCTTTTCATTGGGGTGGTTTTCGTTGCTGCCTCCTGTATAATGTTACGAGCCCCCATCCATAGTTCTTCAGGCACTCTGTCCACCAAATCTAAATCCTTAAAGCTGTTCCTCACTTCCACTGTGTATTCATAAGGGATTTGATTTAGACTCCCCAATTCTCCCTGCAGGTAGAAGGATAGCAGATCAGGGGAAAATATTCTAGCCAATCCCACCCCCTGCACTGATAGTATTCCTTCTGCCACTTCAGTATTCTGTCACCACATCCTCATATCATTGTGTTGCATGTATAGAATTGTCTGAATGTTTGTGCAGATACTTTTTTTATATAAAGGTATATAAAGATACTTTTTTTATATAAAGAACCCAACTCTACAATTCTAGGATTTTATGTCAGCCCCCACCTGCAGCCTGAAGTAGTTCCCTCCAAACACATGTTTACCTCCTCAGTGAGCACTTGAGACCTGCACCATCAGATTAAAAGACTAGATCATTATCAGCCTCCTGTAGTGCAAAACACATTTGGTATTGTGTATTGTGTGGTGGCTGCCAAACATGCCCTGATGTCATGGCATGCATTCCCTGCTCCCATTAGCAATGTGGGGAAGGAAGTTAAGGAAGACCATGACATCAGGCCCCATGTCACTTGTCCTTTAAAAGGGAGAATTGCAGTTCAGGCCATTGTCATCCTTGTGAAGCAATGGCTGGGTATGTTATTTACAACAAAGTCTGCAGCTAGCTGTCTTATGAAGCTCATACAGTGCTGGGATAGCGCAGAGCAATATTATATTCCTAATTTGATATGAAGGCAAGCAATGCAGGTATCCAGAGCCTCTGAAGGATTTCTTTGGGTAAGTTAACACCATAAAGAGCAGGATGCCTGCAAATACTGTAAATAAAGCTCCTACCTGAGCTAGTAAGATTTAGCACAATATTTTGCAACACATAGTGTTTTGCTGGTGATGGCTTACTGCTGAGGCAGAGAGTGATGCAGCTTGATTTTAGAAGTCCTACTGACGACAGTGGCTGTAGGCCATAGCAAGGTCCCTGTTTGGCCAGCTGCTGAACACTAGAAGCCCACAAGGGCTCCTTTATCAAGTTCATGAGCTCTCTCAGTCCAGACTCCAAAGCCATCTTGGGAACAGCATTTTATAGATAATATATTATTATTATTATTATTATTATTATTATTATTATTATTTCAGGAAGTTTTTAATGTTTGACATTTTACAATGTTTCTATATGTGCTGAAAGGCGCCCAGAGTGGCTGGGGAAACCCAGCTAGATGGGTAGAGTGTTAATAATAAAATGATAATTATTATTCTCAAGAGCAGAGCTTGTTCAGAAACCAGATAGAGGGTATCTGTTTCTTAACATTATAAAGTTAAAATGGGCCAAACTAGAAATGGTGAGGGCAGCCATGTTTGTTGCTTATGGGTCTGCCCCATTCACACATTATGTGTGAGTTCAAAAGTCCCATATTTACCAGAAAAAGTGCAGGCTGGTAAGGGGAGCTGAACTCTTCCCACTGCCCTACTATAATTTCCTGTGTTCCATTAGGACAGGCACTGTCCTCCCATCCCAGTGCCAATCAGAGGCTAGGCTGCTTGTTCCACATAGTCATTGGCTGAGCTGCTGTTACAAATACATCAGTTGCTCTCAGCAAAAAAATCATGAAAATTAAAGAAGTCTGGCAGGCTGTGGAACGGACATGCAAATAGAATTTGTCAGCAGTGCTCCATCCTGACTGTTTACATCAAATGGCAGACTTAGGTGTTTTCTTACAGTTATATTGATGCCCGAGTAACCACTACATTTCAAACAGCTTGAAGAGAACATGGCAAAGAGGCATCCCTGAGAAAAAAGTCTGCTATCCTAACCCACTTACTGGGAGTAAGCGCCACTGACCTCTGTAGGACTTACTTCTGAGTAGACATGGTGAGGATTGTGCTGTTCATAATTCAGAGACACTGAATCCTCCTGAGCAAAAGTTATTTGCACACAATGAACAGTGACGTGTTTCTGACATTTACTGCAAACTTTCCTCTTGCCCAGGCATTTCCTGATCATTAATGCTGAATTCTAAAGTCCTCAATTTCTTGATCATCTGATATTTTCACTTTTTAAAATCAATTTAATTTTTCATTATTATGAACTGCTTCAAGACTTTCTAAATGGTAAGTGGCATACAAGCAATTTTAAACAATCATAAAAGATGGAAACAGCCCCTTCCCCCCTCCTCCTCTTCTTCCTAATTGTTTAAACCAATCCATAAACCAATAATTTTTACATTGACAATTCATAATGAAACATACGGTGTAGATATGTTTCAACATTTATTATGCTATTTTGTGATTTACAAGTGACATTAAAAACTTGGTATACTTATTTGTAAAAGGGACGCGGGTGGCACTGTGGGTTAAACCACAGAGCCTAGGACTTGCCGATCAGAAGGTCGGCAGTTCAAATCCCCACGACGGGGTGAGCTCCCATTGCTCGGTCCCTGCTCCTGCCAACCTAGCAGTTCGAAAGCACATCAAAGTGCAAGTAGATGAATAGGTACTGCTCCGGCGGGAAGGTAAACGGCGTTTCCGTGCGCTGCTCTGGTTCGCCAGAAGCGGCTTAGTCATGCTGGCCACATGACCTGGAAGCTGTACGCCGGCTCCCTCGGCCAATAAAGCGAGATGAGCACCGCAACCCCAGAGTCAGACACGACTGGACCTAATGGTCAGGGGTCCCTTTACCTTTTTATACTTATTTGTATAACATTATTCTTGTTTATAAAACCCAATAAAATAAAATAAAATAAAAATAAATAAAAGATGGAAACAAAACTTTAACCATGAAAACATCCAGGCCAAATGTGGACTGAATTTCTATTTTGGGTATGCCCTCCTAAGATGCACCCCAAGACACAACAGCAGCTGCTCATGTATGCTAAAAGACTGAGGGGCCAAAGGAACAGCTGCCTTGACTCCAAATATGCAGACATTTGAAGCTTCACCTCCAGATGCTGTAAACAAGTATGGGAAGAGGGTGTTCAACTTATTTGTTTACCTTTTGTTTAGATGTTTAAATCTATTCTTGGGCAGGAGGCTGGAAAGTAGGAAGAAAAGCAGGCGCACAAAGTTCACAAAATGAGGAACCAAAGAGACAATGGGGATGGACTAAATCTCATGTAAGATCTACTAACAGAAGGATTTTGAGATACATAGCAGAAAGTTCTGGGACTTCCGGGGAGGCATCATGGCTGGTTAGTCATCTCGGTTGACAGAAATAATTAAGTGGTGATTAACGATAGATACCGTCTATCATATTATCCCCGAGGAACAGAGATAATGGGGAATAACTTCCAAATGCTCTGGAAGGATTGCTCCCTGCCGTGGGAGAGAGCCTCTGCCAGTCAGTGTTGATGATAGAGGGTTAGATCAGGGGTCAGCAAGGCTTAAGGGGCATGGGCCGGAACACTCCCGCAGAGATACTCCGAGGTGCAGCACGCTGTCAAAAAACGCGTCTGCACATGTTTGTGGCGAAAATTGTGCCTGCACAGAAGCGATTTTTGGCATCTGGGCATGTGCAGAAGCGATTTCTGGCACCATGAACATGCGCAGAAGCGATTTCCGGAGCCACAGAAAAGAGTCCCTGTGCCGCGCTGCACCGGTTTCGCGCAGTGTGTGGGGACTCACCGAGTGGGCAGCTTGGTTTGGGGGTGGCTCATGGGCTGCCTACCTCTGGGACAGATTAACAAAAAGACTGTCTTAGTAGAAGGTAGCTTTCTGAGTTTCCTAATGTAGGATCACTCCACCTCCCTTTGTTGATTTGGAGCATGTTTTCCAGGTGAAATTCTATGTATATTTATTTACTCAGGTGAAAGTCCCACTCCCCTTGGTGAGGCTTACCTTCAGGTAAGAGTGTACAGGATTGCAGGCTTCAAGCAATCAGGAGAGGGAAGTAATAAAGAAACAGTACCAGTTTGGGTACAGGCAAACTGAAGCTAAATGCATGCTTCAGATATATTATTGCGGTAAAAGAGCTGCCAAAGGCAGACCACATGCTGAAGGCAGCCTAGTTAGCTGAAGAGCTGGCAACAACGATTAAATTCTGATTTTTAATAAGTACAGGCAACAGAAAATTTACTGTAGAACCTTCTATTTATGGAACCTTTCAAATTCTAGCAACAAAGGATGGAACAGTTGTGAATTCAGGGAAGCTGGAATGTTAATGAGAAATTAGCATAACAGAGGACAGATACAGGTCAGAAAGCTCTGGAAAGGAACTGCTTGTCCTTTTTAATTATCCTATTTACAATTTGTTTAACTGATTTAAGAAAGACTTGAATGGAAACATAGCCTAAGATAGGTTTTATTTCCTGCCTCAGGTACACTGAGGCATAATGTTAAGGCTGCAATCCTATATGTGCTTACCTGGGAATAAGCTCTTGTACACGCCTCACCTCACGAGAACTTGCCTTTGTTGAAGTGGACATCTATAGGATTTGCTGTTTTGCTGTTAAGTGTCTTTGCATCTAAGCTGCCACATTCTTTAAAAAATACAAATTGCAACAGCTGGGTGTATGTTTGATAATTAATAGCATCAGATCACGCATGGGAAATGAATTTAACCCCTTCCTCTCCTGCTACAGTCCTTGGATGAAATCTCTGTGCTCAAGTGCTCTCAATGACCTTGACATCTCTCACACCTCGGGATGTGGTGGAGCAGGGACAAAGTTCTGACACTTATTTCACAGCAGAGTCAGTGTTGCTATTTGCCAATCCTATATGCCATTGCGGGACGCGGGTGGCGCTGTGGGTAAAAGCCTCAGCGCCTAGGGCTTGCCGATCGAAAGGTCGGCGGTTCGAATCCCCGCGGCGGGGTGCGCTCCCGCTGCTCGGTCCCAGCGCCTGCCAACCTAGCAGTTCGAAAGCACCCCCAGGTGCAAGTAGATAAATAGGGACCGCTTACCAGCGGGAAGGTAAACGGCGTTCCGTGTGCTGCGCTGGCTTGCCAGATGCAGCTTGTCACGCTGGCCACGTGACCCGGAAGTGTCTCCGGACAGCGCTGGCCCCCGGCCTCTTGAGTGAGATGGGCGCACAACCCCAGAGTCTGTCAAGACTGGCCCGTACAGGCAGGGGTACCTTTACCTTTACCTATATGCCATTGCTATATGCAATGCCAAATAAATAAGCTTTTCTAGCAGAGAGAATAATAAGCTAAGCAGAGTGACTCTTTTAACTTGAAAAATTGAAACCAACCAAAACCAATCAAGATGTCACAAAACAGTAAGCAAGGGTTTGAGTCTACTTGACCTCTCCAGCAAAGTGTGATGTGGGAGTGAGAAAAAGGCTGCAAAACTAAGTGCACTTATTAGGAAGTAAATCTGACTGGCTTCATTGGGGCGGGCCCCAATATGCATAAATGTAGTTTGCTTAAATGGAGTTATTTTGGACATGATTGCCAATGTGTCTTTAACAGCTGTGGGGTAAGAAGAACTTCAGTTGATGATGTTCATCCTGCTACTTTATAGAATCATAGAATTCTAGAGTTGGAAGGGACCCCAAGGGTCATCTAATCCAACCTCTGCAATGCAGATGGCCACCCAGCCTCTGCTAAAAGAATCTCCAAGAAAAGAGAGTCCATCACCTCCTGAGGGAGTCTGATCCACTGTCAAACAGCTCTCACTGTCAGAATGTTTTTTCTTGATGTTTAATCAGAATCTCCTCTCTCGGAACTTGACGCCATTGGTTCGGGTCCTGGCCTCCAGAGCAGGAAAAACAAGATTGCTCCATTTTCCATGTTACAGCCCTTGAGATATTGGAAGATGGCTATCATATTGCTCATCAGTCTCCTTTTAGCCTGGCTAGACATACCCAATTCCCTCATAGGGCTTGGTTTCCAAACCCTTGATCATCTTGCACACGTTTCAGCTTGTCAACCTCCTTCTTAAATTGTGGTGCCCAGAACTGTACTCGGGACTCTAGGTGTGGTCTCTGACCAAGGCAGAATAGAGTGGGACTATTACCTCCCTTGATCGGGATGCTAGCCTTGATGCAGCCTAGAATAGCATTAGCTTATTTTGCTGCTGCATCACATTGTTGACTCCTGTTCAGCTTGTGGTCTACGAAGACCCCTAGATCCTTTTCACATGTACTGCTGTTTGAGAACAGCAGCTGGGAAGAGAAGAGAAGAGTTCAGGGATATTTTTTCAAAACAGTTTTATAAGTTGTGTGTCTTTGTTTCTCAATTTGATCTTTTTGAACTGTTTTGTATGTTTTGTGGTATTTTATGCATTGTGGTTTGCTGTTATTTTTATTGATTATAAATTGGTAATTATTGTGGTTGATAAGTGTGAACTGTATAATTATTTGCTGATATTTAATTTTACTGTTTACTATTAGGCTGGATCTAGATGTTGGGAAAGATGGAGGGCACAAGGAGAAGGGGACGACAGAGGATGAGATGGTTGGATAGTGTTCTCGAAGCTATGAACATGAGTTTGATCAAACTGCGGGAGGCAGTGGAAGACAGGAGTGCCTGGCGTGCTCTGGTCCAGGGGGTCACAAAGAGTCGGACACGACTAAACGACTAAACAACAACAACAGACACACCAAAAAAGCATTTCAGTTAAACGTGTTGTAAACTCATACAACGAAATCCGGTTCTGTCAGGGGCTGGTTTGACTCAGAAGATGGGGGAATGCAATCGCAGGAAGATCAGCTTCTAACAGAAGAGGAAGGGGAATATTCAACACCCCCACCCCACCCCATTTTCAGGGTCTCATGAAGCAGAGAGACAGGCAGATTCGAGAATGCACAGCTGAGACAGGAACTGCCCAGCTTTGAGATAGTAGCTAAGCAACAGGAAGGAGGGAGGCAGCTGGGCGATACATCAATGGGGGGGGGGGGGCTAGGTGGTATGAGTGTGTCAGAGAACAAAAGAGATGCAGGACGGGGGGGGGGGGGGACATCCTGTTGGAAGACTAAGAAAGATTCCAGCATAGTCCATTCCCCCCCCCCATTTTTTGGAAACAAAAAAGCTTCAGGTGAAAATGTTATCTCCCTGCAAGGAGTCCCCTACCAGAGACTATCTTCAGGCTCTGCCTATGAACCCCACAGGGTGGGGGCAAAATCCCTGCATCAGCCCCCTTCCCCTATGGGTAGGCATAGCAGTCCTGGGCACAGGAGACAGGCACCCTGGAGGGGAAGCCCACTGAAAGATCTTACATATAGGTGAAAGCATCCTGGGGCCTGGGTGGAAGCAGGCCTGTGAAGCAGCAGATCTGAAATAAAACTGTCCTTCCAGCATCCCAGATGTGAATCTCTGCCTTCTTGGCCTGTGCTGTCAGGTGTGGGCCTTTGTTAAAAGATCAAGATTGGAACCGTGATTGTGTGGAGTTGGCAGTGAACTCTTGGCATTCTAATAACTCTTAAGACGTGGTAAAAGTTGAAAGGATAAAGTTCAGCAATGCACAGATTACATTGGAAGGTAACCCTTCCCTAAACTTCATTTCAGTATGGAGGTTTCCTTCCCCCACTCCTCGTGCTATTGAGAGATGGCCTGGGTATGTCGCCAATGGCCAGCCTTTTGAGTGCTATTCAGGGTTGCCATATGTCCGGTTTTCCCCAGACATGTATGAGATTCAAAGGGTGAAGTCACCATCTGGGGGGATTTTTAAAAAATCAGCAAAACGTCTGAGGTTTTGCAAACAGAACCAGGAAGTGTGTGTGTGTGTGTGTGTGTGTGTGTGTGTGTGTGTGTGTATCACTCATTCCTTTTCCCCATATCTATGGGCACACCTGCTCCGTACAAAGACTTGCTTTGCAAGCAGAGCCAGGAAGTGTGCATGCAAGGATCCCTCTTCACCCTTTCCTCTCTCTATGGTGTGCCCCCATGGTGCCTGCTGGGATGGGGCAAATCAGCTGATGAATGGCTCTCCTGCCAGGTCGGGGAAAGCCCCCCCTCCTTCTGGTTTCATTTCACTCCTTTTGGCCATTGCATGATTTTAAGGTAGAGGAAAGGCAGGAGGTCTCCCTGGTGAGTTGCATCTGGGGCAGGAAAAGATTCTGCAGCTGTTTTGAAGGCGGCGTTTCAGGATGAGTGGTGGGAAATCCTTCCCCCGCCTGTTTAGAACAAGTCTCTCTCTCCCCCCTTAATGAACCCCCCCCCCACAGTGAAGTTCTGCAGAGTCTGCCTGCTCCTCACCTTTCACTCCTCTTCCCAAGGTGTGAAGGGCCGGTGTGGCTTATACACCCTGTTGCTTCTGCGGGGAGAGCTCAGGCCTCCCTCAGCGGCTGCATTTGACAGGTCCTACAGTTTGCAAGCGAGGTTCAGGCTGCTAGTACACTTAGCAGTCTGGCCGAGAGAGGACCTCTGAGCATGTACAGATGTTCTACCACCCCAAAAGAGCTACAGTGCCCATAAACATGTGCAGAGAGAGTTTAAGAACACAGGTAATGTATGTGGGCCTTTAAACAATTGTAAATGCTTACGCGGGTGGCGTTTGGGTCTAAACCACAAAGCCTAGGACTTGCTGATCAGAAGGTCGGCGGTTCGAATCCCCATGATGGGGTGAGCTCCCGTTGCTCAGTCCCAGCTCCTCCCAACCTAGCAGTTTGGAAGCGCGTCAGAGTGCAAGTAGATAAATAGGTACTGCTCCGGCGGGAAGGTAAACGTTTCCATGCACTTCTCTGGTTCGCCAGAAGTGGCTTAGTCATGCTGGCCACATGACCTGGAAGCTGTATGCCGGCTCCCTCGGCCTATAGAGCGAGATGAGCGCCACAACCCTAGAGTCATCCGCGACTGGACCTAGTGGTCAGGGGTCCCTTTACCTTTAGTAAGGTTTGCAAAAAGAAGAAAAGTGGCTTTACTTTGTTTTTTTGAAAAAGGGCAACCCTGGGCAGAAGGGTGTTGTTCTTTTTCAAAGTTTTTTTTAAAAGCATTTTTACCCCCCTCCTTTCTCCCCTTCATCATCTCACTTTCAATTATTGTGCTGGTGTTATTGGTACCTGCATGTTGCTGATCTTTCGGGTTCTGGCGGATCAGGGCTTGATACCCCAACGGGCAGGAAGCAGCATTTTAAAGGGGGAGACATCAAGGAATGCAAGTAGGATAGCGATGAATAGTTTGGCTACATATAAAGACCTCCAGCCACGTGGCTAAGGTTTATGTACTGTGAAATAACAGACCGTGCTGTTTCACGGGTGGGGGTCTGCGCATGAGCTGTCCTCTGTTTTGCTCTTCAGGATATGGCTGCTTCCCACATGCACCCCCAAAGAGCAACTCGCCTTCGCTTCAGGTGGAGGGATGCACCGCCCAGCACTGTTGCAGAGCAGCCATGGGATGGCTAAAAGAGAGGAGAAAAAAGGAGTGGGGGCTCAGACTCGGATAACAGAAGGAAAGAGCCCGTGTGAGCAGAGAAACAACTTGCTCTTATTATTTTACTGTGGTGCCTGTACTGCACAGGGTTGGACTAAATGGCCCTTGGAGATCTCTTCCAAATCTTCAATTCTCTGTTTCTATGAAGTGCATCAAAAAAAGGGGTGTTAACACGGAGCTATTTGAATTCCAATACTACTCTCTAGGCACAAGATAACGCTTACTAAACTTAACATGGCATTTTTGGTTAACCTTTTCTCTTTAAATTGATTTCTAGCTGTTAATAGTTTGCACCTAGCACAACTTCACCTGGCTCCGCTGCTGCTAATTCTACCCTGCTCTTGTATTCTGCCTTCTGCTATCCTGTATTTGCTGCCAATTTCATGCTGCTGCAGACCTGGCGCTGTCGCTCTGTGATGGTGGTCTTGACAGGGTGCTCTCCTCCAGACTGTCATTTTGTGTGTGGGATTCCCAGACATACTGGGAGTGCGCCATTTAAGTGGATGAAAGCACTCTGTCGCCCTAGTGCAACAAATCTACTTTTTAAAAATCCCAAGATTTTTTTGCAGTTCAGAAAGTGAGGGTGAATGCGCTGAAAAGTGCAGGATGGCTAATGGGAAAATCAGTAAGCCCTGCCCAAGCAAATCAAGATGAATGCTCATTGTTAGCAGAAGAAATGCTCCGTAAAGACTGGGCAGCCTAGTCCAGTTGTTCTCAAAGGGTTTGTGGTGGGGAGATTCAAGGGCAATCAATATATTTTGGGAATGATCCATGTTCTTCTGTCACTGCCTTGTTTTATACTTTCTGGATGTCCAGTGATCATATTATAAAGTAGTTGTGTTCTTCTATAAATCAAGCACGGCTAGTTGTTGTCACTTTTTGTTTTCCAATGTATTTCTTACCAGTAAAATATTGATGTGGCACAAGCAAATTTTTATTCTGAAAATGTGGCTCAGAGGAAAAGGTTTGAGCACCACCTCATAAGCTTTTGTGTGAGTGAATCAGGATGAATGATTAACAGGTTGTCAGGAGTTTTCATGTCACTTTGATCCCACTGAACTGAGCTTGTGAAGTATGTTGCAGTTGAGCTTGAATGAATTATTTTACTCCTCAAATGTCTTTTTCAACTGATCTTGCTCTGTCAACTGGATCTTTTTTAAAAAACAACAAACAAACAAACAAACAAACAAACAAACAAACAAACAAACAATTAAGAGTCTTACTCTTTTGTTTTCTTTTCCTAATGGGTACTGTTAGCCATACTCTTGGACTTAAGTCCACTGATTACAATTCTAATTATGACATAGTAAATATCACCCATTGATTCTGAGAGTATAGATTCAAGCCCATTGACGAGCAAAATTATTTTGATATGTTTTTATTTTGATACATGTCAGAAAGGGAGAAAAAGATATGGAAAAAGATATTGTCAGCAGAAGGGGTAAGAGCTATATTTTCAAATGTTAAAACTATGAAAACTATATTAAAAAGCTAAAACCAAGTGAGGAAATATTGGAGAAAAATAAGTTTAAAAATTCAGTTCATTAATGGAACTTGTCAATTTTGTTAATAATATTTTATAGAAGGTGGTTGTTTTACTGATGATTTATTAATTGTTATTCTGAGGTTGGACTAGATGACTCTTGGGGTCCCTTCCAACTCTACAAATCTAATTCTTTTAAGTGATTTATGTTTTAATTGCAATGTTCTAGTATGTTAGTTATGTATTGTTCACAGGCAGCTTTATGACCGAATGAAAGCATTGAAATATAATGATTATTTCAAACTTCTTGCTCCCTATATTTTGCAATCCCCCCCCCAATTCTCACCAGTTTAGAATTCCCCCCAAGTCTATAGAAGAAATGCAAGATCCCTGAAAATTTTCGTTGCATTGCACAACTGGTGACTAAGAAGTGTGGTGGTTTTGTACACAACTGTCAGTTTTCATTTTGTTTAAAGTTCCAATCATAACCATAATCACAAGAAGTTAATTTTATTGGTTTCAAATTATACAGATTGACATGATTATAATCACTGATATTTTATGCTACCTACCCATTACACCTTACAAAGATTCACAAGCACTGCAATAGTTTTTTAAAACAAAGATTAATGCTCTAATTTTGTGCCCATGTGCTTGACAGAAAGTCCACTGAATGCAGTGGATATTTATTTCTGAGCAAATATGCATAGAATCAGGCTGCACATTCAGCTTACTAGTCAAATAAATCAAAGTGATAGAAAACTAAAAAAAATGTACTTGATTGTATATCTACTCTGCAGGATATGAAATTCTGTTCTGGGACACTATTGCTGTTTTTCTGTGTTGGTTGATTGAATCTTCCTTTGGGCTCAGGCTTTTAAGTGCATCTTACCTTTTATAAAGCACTTCAGGACCATCTTCCTTGTAATTTCCTCTTCTTTGAAATCAGATCCCACTCATCTTCATTCCTTAATAACTACTAAGGTGATGGTCATCTGTTTCCCTTGCACTTACGTTTTCAGTCTTTGTAGTCCACAACTATGTCATTTCATTTACATACATACATGAATGCTATGTTCTTCTCTGCTCAGGGCAAGACAAAATGTTACAGAGTGCATATCTACAAAGCCATTCCAAATTTTGTAAAGATAGAAATACTGGTTAGTAGGGGGCGTGCACTGGCCACAACAGTAGGCTTTTATCTGTACCTTTAGAAAGCAGCCGAATTTCTTCAGAGCTGTTCTGTGTCTTTCCAGTTTGGCTTGTTATTTGGGACCAGATTAGATCCATTAAAAACAAAGCTTATTCCCATTTTCTATACAGTCATATCTTGGATCTCAAATGCCTTGGCTCCCAAACGATCAAAACCTGGAAGTGAGTGTTCTGTTTTTCGAACAATTTTCAGAAGCCGAAAGTCAAGCACTTCCTGCAGCCAATCAGAAGCTTTGGAGGTCGAATGGACCTCTGGAACAGATTCCGTTCGACTTCCGAGGTATGACTGTAATGGAGAATCTAAAAATGGCTGCAGCTCCATCCACATTTTCACAGAATTGAATGAAATTGGCAGGCATGCAGTCGCCTCTTCTAAGGGACTAAAAAGGTAAAGGTAAAGGTACCCCTGCCCGTACGGGCCAGTCTTGACAGACTCTAGGGTTGTGCACCCATCTCACTTTAGAGGCCGGGAGCCGGCGCCGTCCGCAGAAACTTCCGGGTCACATGGCCAGTGTGACATCGCTGCTCTGCCGAGCCTGCACCAGCGCAGCACACGGAACGCCGTTTACCTTCCCGCTATAAAGCGGTACCTATTTATCTACTTGCACTTATAAGGGTGCTTTTGAAATGCTAGGTGGGCAGGAGCTGGGACCCAAAGACGGGAGCTCACCCCACCGCGGGGATTCAAACCGCCGACCATGCGATCGGCAAGTCCTAGGCACTGAGGTTTTACCCACAGCGCCACCCGCGTCCCTAGCTAAGGGACTAAAGCATGACAAATTTTGGAATGAGAACTAGTGTGAATCTGCCACAAGGGCCAGTGTTACCATTCAACAGGTTTTCGGGGATAAAGCCTCTTTTCTCATTGACTTGAATAGGGAAAGGGGTGGAGGAGAAATAGAATAGCCCACCCCCATTATTTATTTGTTTGTTTGAGCCTGCCCTTTTTTCCTGACAGGAATTCCAGGCAGCTTACAGAAAAACTAACAGCTAAAAACATGGAAAAATAATAATTAAAAAACAGTCACACACACACACACACACACACACACACACACACACACACACACACACTATATGTATGTATGTATGTATAAATCTATTTAAAACATACAGATAATTACAATAGAAGCAGCATGGGACCAGCCCTTTCATTAAAAGCAGTTGGTTCCCAAAAGCCTGTTGGAACAAGAAAGTCTTCACTTGCTGAATGAAAGGCAACAAGGAGGAAGCCAGTCTAACTTCTCTAGAAAAGGTGTTTCAGAGTTTGGGAGCAGCCCCCACCCAGAAGGACCTTTCTTATTATCCCAATGGTCATTTTGTCAGTGTGGGATCGGCCTTTGTCCCCCCCCCCCCAATGGATTTTTGGAGATACAACGGAGATCTCTCAATTTCTTGCATTCAGGAGGGCATAGATCCGCATGGGGAAATTGTTAATTTCCCCTGCAAATTGCTGTGAGAAAATAATTGACTATGATAAAAAAACTAGACCCGTCTGCCATAATAAAAGATCCTCATCTCTCCCCTCTTGAATTCTGGGCTTCACCACCACTCCGCTTTTTTCTCAGATAACATAATAATTGTGCGGAGTTTCCGAACCATCTTCAAAGGCAGCCCCACGTTTAACACTAACCTAGAGGTTACCAGAGCACAGACTACAGAAGTCAGGCTCTCCTGTTCAGATTGTGGCACAGACAGGCCACCTCCTGAAGCTGCAGGCCATTGAGGTCACCTGAGCCTCAGGCAATAGCAGGAGATCCAGACGTGTCCCCAAGCGACATACCTGATCTCATCCAGTCCATTACCAAGGCAAGGCAACGGTCCAGCACTTCCACTGCCACATCTGTCGATGTAAAGGAGTAGAGCTGTTCCATCAGCATATTGCTGACTAGGGCTGGGCGATGTCTGGTTTTCCACATCACGATGTATCACCAGCTAAGTATCGCAATACCTCAATATATCATGACCTATCTGCGCTGGAGGGCCTTTACTAGTAAAGTTGAATTTGCTTCCCCACTCAGAGGTCTAAGTGGAATCTGTGCATGCATAAGCCCCATTGAGTTCAACTAAGCTTACTTCTACTTTCCTGGGAGTAAGTCTCATTGAATTCAGTAGGGCTTGCTTGTGAGTAGACGCGCCAAAAGCCCTCATCACACCAATCCCTTGACATGGACGAAAGCTAGGGGGAACCAACCATGTAAACACCACCAGAAAATAATAACAAAAACTCTTCCCTATCTTTTTTCCACTGGTGGGGGTGAGTGTGAGAAGAAGGAAGTGCTTTCCAGTTCTTTGTCCAGTTCTTTATTTACTTTGCCTTGTTTACTTTGCTGCTGGATCTTTTCTTATTGGTTAGGAGGGAGAGAGCAAACATAGCAGGAGACACGGTGCCTGCAAATTATGTGCAAAGTATCTGTTCAGCTGAGCTACCCCCTGGGAAGCTGTCAAGTTTCACCTTTTGTTCAATGGTATATTGCCTTGTTGAAACACTTATCACAATGTTATTTCAATATCCAATATGGGGCAAAGCCCTATTGCTGAGGTTTCATGTAAATGTTAAGCAGCATGAGGGATAAAACTGAACCCTGAGGAATCACACACTGAAGGCTCCACAGAAGAGTGCTCCCCAAGTAACACCCTCTGGACTGGAGACAACCATCCAAGTATGACTGGAACCACCACAGAACAGTGGCACCCACCCAGAACTTGGATAGCAGCTCCAGAAGAATACCATTGTTGATGGCAGAGGTCATTTTACAGGGCAACCAAAGCAGTTTCTGTGCCAAAACTGAGCACAAAACTTAATTAAAATGGATCTAGAAAATCAGTTTCCACCAAGAGCACCTGGATCTGGTCCACAACCACCCACTCAAGAACCTTGCCCAAGGGGAGATTAGCAAGCGGCTGGTAATTAGTTAGATTTTCCGAAAAGGCAGGGACCATCCCCTCTCTTTGGAGACAATAATCACCTTCCTGGCCCAGCCAGCTGCCCCCCGCCAAGAGGGGCAAGGGTCCAGAGCACGTGGTCATGCTGGCTTACCCAAGGACCCAGTCCACATCCTCAATCCTTACTAGCTTAAACGCATCTAACATAACACGACTAGACAGTGTGCTGAACGCCTCTCATGATTCAGCTGCTGTAATACTTGAGTCAAGGTCCTGGCAGATGCAAGTGATTTTATCCTCAAAATGCTTTGCAAAGAAGTCACAGCGAACTACTGTCAGTTCTGTCACTTCCTTTATGCCAGACTGTAACAGGCCCCACACTACCCAGAAAAGCTCTGCTGGATGGCACAACGAGGATGCAATGGAGGCAGCAAAGTAAGCCTTCTTTGCTGCTACTAGGTAGGCTTGATGAGGAGCCCTCACCAGTTTTCAGTTGCATTGGAGTTTTCTTAGACTTGCGTTCCAGCCGTCTCCCATCTTGTTTCCTTGGCCTAAGCTCTGGGGATACACCAGCGAGCCAAAATAACTCCATGGAGTGGAAGAGGGCGCTCTGGAGTGATCGTGTCAACAGCCCACATCATTTGGATATTTGGAAAACAAGGTTTTCTCAACAGTGTTTTTTGTTTTACAAAACGAGTATCTGACACCAATACAATATCAAAGAGCATGAATTACTGAGCACCCATTTTAGGATATTTTCTTAAGGTGAAAAGTTCCTCCCAGATACATGATTGGATGGTCACTTATTGGACAAATCAGCAGATGGTAAAACTATGGATAACTTTAATCATTCCTAAAGAAATGTATTTCCACATTATACATGTTTAACGGGGGAAACAGTCCTTCAGGCTATATTCATGTTACTGATTACAAAGACGAATGTGCAGTGGCTCTTATCTTTCCTGCTGTTTCAGTATTTTCTTTTTAAGAAAGGGAAAAAATGCTTCTCATGAAAACTGCCCTGATTAGGAATAATCTCTTTCATACTTTTCAATAAAATTACACATTGCTTTATAGATTCAGAGGAATATTTTTGAATAATTTCTCAGAGGCCCAACTCTGCACACCAACATCAGTGACTAGAAAAGGTCATTTACCCAAGTTCTGAGTAGCAGCATTGCAAGTTTAAGGAACTATATGTTTTGCAACAGATCTTTAAGACACACTAGGTACAATCCCGCCAAAGGTTAAGTACTTTTAAAGTATCATTGATGGCAAAAGGAAAGTTAAACTTATGTTTAAATATTTCCCATTCAAATCGATGGGACCTAAAAGTATAAAACTTTGGCTAGATCGTAACAATTGCACAGCCAAATATCTTACACTGATAAAATCTATGAAAATCATGGTGCAATTTCAGGGCTTTCATTATCAAAGTTTACAGTTTTTACAATAATGGCAATTCACAAGCACCCGATGAATTTAAATGGATTCTTTCATATGGCACAGGTAACTGTTGAGGCAGGAAATGTTTTGCACAACATATGCATGAAACTACAGAAACATTTATTCATTTCTGGCTTTAGCGGTAATTTATCACAGTAACCCAAAATACATTTCACTTTTATGTATGAAACCTAAATAAAATTTGATGACTATGGCTCTCTCAATTGATTCCCAGGCCAGTTACAGTATCAGCTGTGATCAACATGTCAGGAAGAAGTAGACTAAAATAATAAACACACGTTGTGTGTGGCATTTGCTTTGAACTAGTTCCTGAGGTACATGCACCCTCCCACCCAACAGGCATGCTGCAATCTGATATATACATTCTTTGATATAGAGCTAGCTAGCTAAGTAGGCTTTAAAAGCACTCTTCACAAACTATGCCTTTATCCCAGAAGAGTTGGTTTGCAAGAGTGTGATAATGAAATTGCAGCATGAAGTAAGTTGCTCTCATGGATTAGGTGCTAGAGCTTTGGGTAGTTCTCCCAAGTTATTACTTGAAACTTCATGTCACTTTATTATATAATAGTCTGAAATATCAACTTTCCACAGCAAAATCTAAAATTTAAAAAGATCGTTTAAAAAAAACACTTCCCTTTCATTGCACCTCCATGTAAAATATTGGGTTTTAAAAATAATACACTGCATTTATATGTAGGCCATAGAATCAGCCTTGGGTTCAGTAAGTGCTTTGCACAATAAATGCAAACTAAAAACACTGTAGGCAAAAAAAGGAAGAGAAAGCAGCAATTTTTAAAAGTTAAATTAAATATAAGAACTTCAACAGTAGGTATAAACTGGCTTTATGCAATTACCTTTGCTCAAGTGCAGGACTCTCTTTTCAGTTCCAGCAAAGGCAAATATTTATGCGTCTTAAAAGTTCTATAAAGACCAATTTTATTGCCAATTTTTAAGTGTTCCAGTAAACATACCATTAATTTTTACTAGACATGAATAATTTTTTTGAGTGAAAATAATCTTAATAGTGATTTCTTCTAAGTTTCAAGCATATCTCAATTCCAGATATACAGTACAATTTCAGAAAAGAAAACATTGTCAAGAGTTAAGAAAACAACCTTTTCTCCAACCAACATACACACTTTTCTTCTTGTATTGACGGTGAACTCACCATTTGACATGAACTATTTTGAAGCTTGTTATCTTCTTCAGAACAACATGGATACAGAACAAGCACATTCCAGGTTTTTTGATGTTTTATCAAGTTACCAATCAACATTGCATACACAATCCATGGTCCTGCCTTCTCCCTTCATCATCTTGCATAGCGCTTAATGTAATCTTCCACTTTAGATCGGAAATCCTCCTACACCAGTGAGGGTGGGGGGGAGGAATAGAGAAAGATTTGTCTGCAGAAATATTGGTAACATTTTTGATGAAAGAAAGCATCTGCACTTGGAAATATACGCATTTCAGCCTGCCAATACATGTAAAGAAATAGAATGATTCACTACATTAGACTGTGCAGAGAGATATGAAACTTTATACATCTGAAGCTTGTGTTTCCGTATTTCATGGAAAGTAGATTTAGGAGGTTTTTTTTGGGGGGGAGGGCGAAGACTGAATGCCCACGCCCCCTTCTAATTCTTTTAATTACCAGGTGAGCTTCCTGGTGAGGTGCTGGCCTGGGTGATGGGCCATTAAGGAACGGGACAAAGGAAGGTGGTCTCTGCGAGATGGCAAATGGGTAGGGCCCCCTCCTTCAACTCATGGGTAGTTAGGACAAAAGGCCAGAGTTGAGAGTTGAGTGATGTGAGCTAGAAGCTAGCAGAAAAGCTGCAGATTAGGAAGCCAGAGAGAGTGATGTTTGATTTCTGTTCCGAATCAAAGGTTGCGGCTATGGGGGAAGAAAGGCCATCTTGGGATGTTGATGCTGTAGGCTCAGGTTGTATATATGTGTAAGTAAACCATCTATCATTAAGACACCGCAGGCTCCACTGTGTCTCATTCTGAATGAAACATGAACCCTGGGTGTCACAGACTGGTTCGACGCATACAAGTGCTAGGAAGAACCAGCTGGGGAACCCCAAAGGGAAGAAGGCTCAGAGCCCAGGTATTGGTGGTGGGAGAAGACGACGGCTGGGAGGTGTTGGAAGCTGAAGAGTTAACAGGGTTTAGTGAGCAGGGAGAGTTTGTGGCAGAGAGAAGTCCAGAATCGGAACCAGACGCTGAAGCAGGAAAGGAGGGAGGCCAAGAGGCAGAGAGGAGTCCAGCTGGTGAAGATGTGTGTTTGTCTGCCCCTCCTGCTACAAGAAGATCCCCTCTCCCTGGTCTCCCAGAAGCAGAAGGAGCAAAAACTGCAGGCACAGTCAGAGATTGCTTGGGGAAAGCCCTGGAGAGGAGGGGACTCGCTGTGGGAAGGTGGGGACCTTCAGTTTCTGCTACTGAAGATGAGTTGCTCTGCTCATTAGGCCTGGCACTCCTGTGCAGATCCTGCTTTTTCCTAATCAAGAGTTAATTCTACTTGCTTTGTGTAACTAACAGCTGGCTTGCTTCTGTTGGTAAGTGCATGGAACCCCTGGAATCTCATACCACTCAGAATGAGCTGGCGTGCAAATAGTATGTTCCTGTGGTCTTCA
Source organism: Podarcis muralis (assembly GCF_964188315.1). Taxonomy (NCBI): domain Eukaryota; kingdom Metazoa; phylum Chordata; class Lepidosauria; order Squamata; family Lacertidae; genus Podarcis; species Podarcis muralis. Next base: position 133,690,097 of record NC_135655.1, read on the forward strand.
ACGGGTCCAGACCCAAGATCTACCTGACTCTCAACTTGTATAATGGGACCCAGTTTCACATATTCATTTTTGATTTATAACTTAATAGCACTAATAAGACACTTTACTTCTATTGAAATGGTAATTCACAAAGCAACATACATAGTGCTACTTCGGCATTAGTATGAAATGAAAACCAGTGATTTTTACACTTTTTCTTAGCCAAAAGACTGAGAAGCTATTGAAAACCAGAGATTGATTGATTGATTCACCATTTCAAATAGACATCTGAGCAAATGTCATTTCAGATTTAATTCCCGGGGGGGGGGGTGATACGTGAAAAGCTAACCCACAGCTCACCTTGTACAACCAAATTGGGGTTTTGTTTTTGTTTTGAGGATCACCATTGTTGAGAAGCCTGCTCACGAAGACAGGTGCTACCAAATGGCAACGGGTGAATGATTGCTTCACTTGCCAATTCTAAGTGCACTTCACTAACTGATATCCAAAACTTTGGTAATATTAGTTGCTAAAAATTGCACTTTTAAGGTTGTGCCACAACAGAGATCAAGGATTCTTTTCTGCAACTCCTTGTCTCAATTCCTGGCGGCTCTGTGTCCACAGTGGATGCTTGTCTTCACTCGATACCCTCCCACAAATTTGTTTTTTAGCTTGTGTTCTGGTGAGCTACAAGGGAAGAATGTTGTGCTGAGTTCTAAGTGGTGGGGTAGATTTTAGCGCGTGGAGGAGGGAATTATTGCTGCTTCTCCTCCGAAGAACAGAAGACCGTTCCTCCTTCTACCCACTACAAAGCAAACGTCTGCATTATAGTCCCAGCATACTTCCAGTTGTAGAGGAAGTCTAGAAAGCCAGAGAAACAGACCAGAAAGTGAACAGAGCGCCCTTACTCCATAGAGAGCTATAGGAAGGTGGGGCATATAGTTGGCCAGAAATGTTCCATTCCTTTTTCTTCTGCCTGCATCTCTCTCTGTTTGCCTCTCTCCTCCCTTCCACAGGCGATGAAGGCTGGGTTTCTTCTTCCTCTGCCTGTCTCTGTTGCTTCCCCACTTGTTTTGTAGCTGATGGAACTGGGGTTTCTTCTTCTCCAGCTGTCTCTGCTTCCCCGCTCGTCTTGCAGCTGAGAGAGACGGGCGTCTTCGTACTCTCCTGCCTTAATATCTCCCCCTCCTGTGCTGCAACTGTGCCAGGAAAGCCGTTGCCACCAGTGGAGTCGAGCAAGTGTAATTGAATTCACTCAAGTAAAATGTGTGTGTGATGTGATTACACTGTACTGTGAAGTTACTGAAAAGCCTTAGAGATGTGGAAAGTGAATTACAGAAAAGTCTTTTTTGCTTTTCATCAACAACTGCCAATTCTTAAGTTCTGCATCTGAATTTTTAGTAGAAAAACAGTGATTTAAATACAGCAGAAACCCTCATGAAGATGCTGCTGCTTGTGCATAACTTCCTGAAAAGGTGACAAGTTCTAAGTGAGTGAATAAAAAACAGGGACTGATTCATACAGCTACTGGACAGATGGTCCCTTTGTGCTCGACTGTCAGGTGTGCAATGCAACCTAATTTGTTCATTAGCACTAACTGTGATTTGTAATGAACTGAACCTTCTGCCTTCTTCCCCACCCCAAAAATATTAATTGCCAAGCAGTAGTACACTTTGCATCACACACAAAATACTGAAGCTGAAACCCAACAAGATATACCCTGGGTGTTCCTAGAGATGTAGGCGCAAGCCGCGTTTTTCAGGTTGTCTTAAAATAGGAGACCCCACATTCCCTTTAGTGCCAAAAGCAACATGCCGTACAGCGTGGGAAACAGGTCCTAGGAGACATTAACCCTTTTTTTTGGTATCTCAGTCTGATTCAAGGTATTCAGGTTACTGTTCAGGTTTGCATGGTGGTGGCTAGACAGCAAACCTTTATAGTAGCAGAACTGAATTTGTGGGCCCTCCTTCCTGAACAGTTGAGAAAAGGGGTGTGTTTGTTGTTTTGGAAAAAATGTAAGACATGTCTTGCTTGCACCTTTGTTCTCAATATTGTTTTCTATTATTCTGGTTATATTGTTGGTATGGAATAATTTTTTCTGCTAACGGAAATGGCTTTGATTGTCCCAGGAAAGTAATATACAGTGGTACCTTGGTTCTCGAACAGCTTAGTTGTCGAACAAATCGGCTCCTGAACGCTGCAAACCTGGAAGTAAGTGTTCCAGTTTGCGAACATTTTTCGGAAGTCAAACGTCCAATGCGGCTTCCGCTTGAGTGCAGGAAACTCCTGCAGCCAATTGGAAGCTATACCTTGATTTTCGAACAGTTTCGGGAGTCAAACGGACTCCTGGAACGGATTACGTTTGAGAACCAAGGTACCACTGCAATAAAAACAATTCATAAAATAAATGAAAAAGAAACTCAGTTATAAACGACACACTAGAAACTCAACAGATTTTACTAAACTGCCTGATCTGTCACCTACTTCTAAGTCCCTGCAACAGCAGAGATCTCTAGATAGTTTCAAAACATTCATTCTCCAATATTTTCACCCATGACTTCCATTTGCTATTTTAGAAAGGTGGGCGGGGTGCAAGATGGCATGAAGGACTCTACACTGCAACCTTTTGTTGTATCTTGTCCACACCCACACCCGTACCCCTTACTTTCAAAATGCATTTATGTCCCATTTTTCCTCCAAGCTGTTGGAGATTCTCTCCCTCCCCATTTCATCTTCAGAATAACCTTTTGGGGTAGGTTAGGCTGAGACACACAGAATAGTCCAAGGTAACTCGGTGAGGGATTTCAACTTTGGTCTCCTAGGTCCTAGTCCTAATGCTAAAACTTGACATTCCAGTAAATTAGTCTTAAGGCAAAAGTGCATGCCAGCTGCTGAATCACTATTACCACTGCAAAATATCTCAGCAGCGTGGTAAGGAGATACCCAAACCCTGAACACCTGTGCACATTTATGCATTGGGCTGGATTTCACTGTGAAAAGGCAGTTTTATGTCTAGTGCTAGAAACTGAAACTCAATCTCAAAAATGTTCTGGAAAGCACAAGAATTGCTAGAGAATGTACTGATGATAGCAGTGCAGAGTCATTCCCTATCAAGTTTTTTTTAACCTCATGTAACCCAATTTTCTTAATATTTTGTACACTTGTCGAATGATCAAAATTAAGTTTAAATCTAAAAATGTACATTTTTATCTCATCCCATTTTTAAGTTATGAGGGTTTGAAATTTCAAAAAATTGACCACTTTGGCCTTGCCGGACTACACAAAAACCTTAAAAGCTCAGCCCAAAATTGAGATATTTCAAAACTAAAAATATCAATCTCCTCAGAACTTCATGGGCTTTAATATGATATGCCACATCATGGGCTTACATTAACTTCTACATTTAAGTTACAATTTTTTTAAAAGAAAGTGATTAAAAAATTAATATGATTAAAAAATTCCCAAAAAATATATTTCGCCATTTTCCAAGAATCAATTTCTGCAGCATAGGCCAACAGTATTGTTCTACAATTGTCTGTGCAATCAGATGCTACCTATGGCTCTTTGGCTATAACTCATTACTGTTCTTACTGAATGACACAATAAACTTTATAGAGTTCACAGTATAATCATGGTGGTTTGGATAGAAAGATGCAAGTGCACAAGTTGAATATACTTCTGCTTGTAGGGTGCTCCCTCCCCTCCCCCAATTCTTCCCACCCATTGCACCTTGCTCCTGCTCCCAGTCACTGTGGAGGGTCACCGAACACTCTGGCACTGGTGGGGGGTGGGTGTGCACAGGGGCTTGCAGGCAGAAAGAGAAGATCCAGGATCCTGCACAAACATTAATGCCATATTATTGTGCAGTGGAGAAGGTAGATCCAAGATCCATTGAATACTTTTTAAATGATGCTTGTTAAATATTGATGCGCAGAAATCATTCCCTGTCAAAGGCTACACAAGAGATTAGAAAATTGAGCCGTATTCTCATAAGAGAATATATTTAGTACACTGCTACTCACCTTGTCGCGTAAATGATGCTCTGCAGCTTCAATATTCAAAGGATCATCAAAATTCAAGAGATCCTGAAGAGAAAAAACCAGACATTTAAGAAAATGGTTGGCTATAACTATCACACAAATGAACTTTGAAACTAACCCTTTCTACCACACGGCAAACTGTTTATGATGTGGTATAATGGTCTGAGGTCATAAAAAAGAGTCAGATGTCTCATAGAGAATGTACAAGCTCTTGGACTGACTCAATGAGATCTCTGGAACCCCATCCATGGAATTTAACGAAAATTCTTATATATACGGAAATTCATAATACAAATTGAAAATCTAAGCATTCAGAGGCTATATACCAATGTTTTACTATTAAGGTGTTTGCAAAGACCTGGTTCAGATGTCACAACCAAGTTAACAGGCTGTGCCTTGGGTTCTTTCCATTCCTTTTACACCCTTAATTCTTTCCCTCACTTGTTTATTTTAAATATTTTCACTTTCATACCACTCTCCCTAGTGGTTTAAAGTAGCTGGTCACAAGAACAGTTATATATTTAAAACCCCATAAAGCTGTACCGGTAGCCTCAGAGAAAAAGCCAACTGACATGAAAGAGGTAGATTTCTTACCCTCTGAAAGCTCAGTAAATAAGTTTTCAATCTTTTTCAAGATTCTATAGTATTGGAATCATAACTGAGAAAGCTTGGGCGACTGCTGTTGCTGTTCTAATGTTACAAGGTTGGAATGGACAACAGAATTTATTGATCAGAATTCCAACAATTGTAAAAACAATGACTAACCACACTAACATTGCCTCCAAAATAGCACTGGAAACCCGCTTCAAACAAGTTTTGAACTCTGCTTTGCAGCTGAATTATGGTTTGCAACAACCATTGTTTGCCCGATTCATATACTCTGGCAAACTATGGTTAACATAAACCAGGAAGTGAGGAAAAGAATTGAAGCGTACAAGGGGAGGAAGGAGTGCAGTAAGTCCACAGCCCACTCATGATGACCGAACAAAGGTGATCTGTGACACTTAACTGAGCCAAAGAGATTGAATTTAGCGCAGAGCAACAGCTGGATAAGAATTAGATAAATAAATCTGGAACCTAAAGGCAAACCAAAACCCTTAGGGAGGCCTACTGCAATTTTTTACTTTAAGACTTTAAGAATCAGGTTGCTATGCCTTATCACAAACAGCTTATGAACACCCACTCCTCCATTTCAACAAAGGTTCACCATTCAGCAGGTTGCGTGTGCATGTGCACACATGCTGTTATCCAAGAACTGGGTGAACAATACTTCAGTTCCAAGCAAGTAACCATGTCAACATTACGTCTCCACAAAATAAATATGTCCATAATTCCATTAACTTTTCACTCAATAAAAACAATGATGAAGTTACCCTATAGGAGAAAGCAACACTCCCAATCTAGCTAAAATTAGTTAAAATAAGGCTGCAGTTCTATAAATTTGTACCTGAATGAATTCCTTCAGAATAGATAGGTATACAAGTGAACTATAAATCCTATGAAAGTAATAGGACTTAAGTGGTTTCAATGGGATTTCCACTATTTCCGTGAGGCTCAATTCAAAGTGTGTGTAGGATTGCAGTCTCAGATATGACTAATTTTAGGTAGTTTTACTAGACAATAAGGTCCAAAGTTCCAAAATGCTCTCTGCAACAAACACTACTACTCTTTTGCAAGAAGGCTAAAATTTAACCTTGTTCAAATCAAAGCAGCCTGAGAGTTGACAATCTCACGCAGTAATTAAGTCACTGTGAGAAGGAGGGGAAAGAAATTATCACTATGGAAACAGAAGATTGTCTGGCAATTATTTTTACAGTGCTGAAAGTGGTATAAAATTGCACCTACCATATTCTGCTTTTCTTGCTATCACTGTTACTCATTATGGATTTTTTTTTAAATCCCCTAAACAAAAATCCCCAAAATTTGGTGTCCTTTAAACAAAAATAAAATATTATACTAGCTTTAAAAACATAGCTCAGGCTTAAATTGCACATGCTATGTGTGATCAGGTCAACTGATATTTTTATTTTTACATAAAAGCTGCCCAAAGCATCCCAAGTTAATTGGACCAGCAGCCCTGAGGGAAGAGGTCATTAGCCTATTCAATCTGAGCAGTATTCAGAACCTGTGATCTGAAACAATCTGTTGTTTACACTTTTTTGCGGGGGGGGGGGGGAAGAGATGTGGATACTTCTTGAAATAGAAATCCTCGTAAAGCACATATACAGCCAATTGCCAAGAGTTCAGAGTATGCCGATTCTACAGCTTGTCAGGCATTACATTTTCCAATGTCTCATGGCTCTTCTGAGTTTATACTGTAGAATGTGCTTAAATTGGGACAGGACACACACAATTCAGTTAATTCACAAAGTCTGCCTTTGAAGTAGAAAGAAAACTTTGATGTAGAAAATATGGTCCTGGGTGCATAATTATTTACAAGGGACGTTTAAAAATGATGCTGTTTCAGACTTCTGGTGGAGCACAGGAAGCTGAAGGGAATCCACTGCTAGCTTGTCAGCCATCAGGGATAATTATTTGTTAATAAGAGGTGGTCAGAATACCTGAGAAGCCAGCCTCAGTTCTGAAGAGACACTCACCCATTGCTATGGGGATGAAGGTGAAACTTCCGGGGAAGGGGCGCTTAGAATAAGGAGTTACAGCAGCTCATACACCGAATAATCGCTCTGAAATGAGGGCGTCGGGTTTGCATCTCCATTGCATTAATTATTTTTAACGGATTGGAAAGAAAAGTAAACTGGACTCTCTATTTGTCAATAGCACCCAGTGATAAAGGTTGCTAAGGACTACTAAAATAATATAGAATATTGTAACAGGCTGGAAATGTCTTTAAGACGCTCTAAATATCTGATAACTTTGAAAAATGTAGATCAGACTGTGACTTTTCAACTGTCTACAACCTATAATTTATGTACTTGATAACTCGCAGTTTCTTTGTGTTGAGTCAATGAGAGACGGTGGCTGAATTCACAGCTGTATCACAGCTCTGGAAGAGAAATCTAGTGATCATGAAGGCTGATTTTGGGCCTCTTGGAACAAATGCTTAAAGAGCAGTTAATGCAGTTGAAATTGGAATTTCGGAGTATGGTTAGAGACATTGGAATGAGGTTACCAGACGTCCCCGTTTCCCGGGGACAGTCCCCAGATTTACAAATCAGTCCCCATACAAAATCCACTGAAGCTGACAAGTGTCCCTTGATTCACTGAAAAAAAGATGGTAACCTTACATTGGAATGCAAATGAGACAAATGGGAGGTGATGTGAGGTTGGATGAAAAACAAGAGGACCCATTTTTAATGAATTATTAAGACTCAGAAAGAGAGGATAAATTCAACCCAGCAGATGGCGATGTGGAGACAGAGATACAAAAATATTAATGGGGAAAGTGCCTGTCGTAAACTCATGAGCCGAAAATCATTCAAAAATAAAAAATGCTCACATCGAAACGTCCTTAAAGAGAAGTCAGATGAAAATGTTGCCTATCTCCTGAAGGAAGATTGATTAAAAAACTGGAAAAGCAGGAGAGAAAAGCACGAGGTTATGATTTATGGATTAAGCATCAGGCAAATAAATGTGAACTCTCATTTTATTGAGATGTGCTGGAATCCACAAAAAGAAGTATCCCATAAGAAACTGGAGAAATATTAGTTTGGGACATTCTAAAATGAAACGTCATATTGAACTGATCGAGTATCAGAACTGGCGATGTTTGAGGCCTGCAGAGGAAATTTGAAGGAATACCATTAGCAGATGGCAGAAAGCTGCATAGCACTTGCAGCTAGGAGTTACTATGGAGTCTATCTGCCAAATGTTGGAAACAACTGCATTATACATAATTGGCAGAAAGAAAGTGGAAGTACCTCTCCCCCCTTATTATTTAAGTTTTTTTATAGTTTGTTTTGATTAATATTAAATTATGTAAGGATGAGATGAGATGACAATATGATATGAAGATAAAGGTAAAGGTACCCCTGCCCGTACAGGCCAGTCTTGACAGACTCTGGGGTTGTGCGCCCATCTCACTCTATAGGCCGGGGGCCAGCGCTGTCCGGAGACACTTCCGGGTCACGTGGCCAGCTTGACATTGCTGCTCTGGCGAGCCTGCACCAGCGCAGCACACGGAACACCGTTTACCTTCCCGCTAGTAAGCGGTCCCTATTTATCTACTTGCACCCGAGAGTGCTTTCGAACTGCTAGGTTGGCAGGCGCTGGGACCGAACAACGGGAGCGCACCCCGCCGCGGGGATTCAAACCGCCGACCTTTCGATCAGCAAGCCCTAGGCGCTGAGGCTTTTACCCACAGCGCCACCCGCGTCCCATGATATGAAGATACATACAGAGAAAAAAATGATAGAAGAGATCTGTGTGAGAGACAGAATCGAGTGGTTTTTCTCAGGGTGTGAGGCTGATAAAGATGGGAACTGTCCCAGGGTGGGAGCTGGGAAGATGTGGATTTATGTTTGTGAACTGAAAATTAAGATAGAAGGTTGAAAAAATATAAAATTTTGTTTTTGTGTGAGAGTGTGTCCCCCACTTTTCTTTTCCTTTTTATTATTTTGCTCTTTTTGAATATTAGCTTTGTTTGGTTTTTATTATATGTTGAAAGCCTTTAATAAAATTGAATAAAAATGATACTGTTTCTTCCTCTGAGTAGACTGTCAATACCTTATAATCATTAGATTTCCCAGCGTCAAAGACATAAAAATAAACCATATATCTCTACTTCAGATTGCAAGTTGGACAGCAGAGCAGAAATATGTTCCATCTGATGCTGTAACTACATAACTTTAAAGCATAGCTGTCAATATTTCCCTTTTTAAAAGGGAAATTCCCTTATTCCGAATAGATTTTCCCTTAGAAAAAGGGAAAAGTTGACAGCTATGCTTTAAAGGGAAAAAAGCAATTAAGACCTTATTTATCCTTCTTTTTACTTTCCAGAAAAATAGCATGAATGTTTGATCACAGAAATGTTAATTTAAAGAAGCAAGAGTACATAGATTCAGATTTGTTTATATCTTATCATCCCAGAAGTTTACATAAGGTAACTGTTCCCTGACAGTAACATCCATAGAAGTTAACTGAGAGCCCAATAAAACCACAACATAAACTTAAAACGCCAAATTTACAGAAGAGTCGGGGTCGACCCAGGACAGCAGATCCCGATGTGGATCATTATTCCTTTTTCTTTAACAGGGAGGAAGGCGCCATTTTGTAGTTCACCTTAGGTGCCAAAATGCCTGAGAAGAGTACATACTTTCTTGTCAATGTGATTTGCTAGGGGAAGTAGGCTCCTGATGTTTATAAGGACTACAAAGAGTCTTGTAACACTCTGAAGAGAAATAATTTCATTAGGGCATAAGCTTTAGTACAGTCTACCTAATCAAGTGCATGCAATGAGACTCTAGTTCACTGAAGCTTATGCAATCATAAATAAGATGATGGTATTTCAGGCCCTACAACACCTTTGATGCAACAAATTCACACGGTAACTCTTCTAGAAGCTGTAAGCACTGTTTTCTTTTGCAAAGGGAAAGTGTGATGAGGCCAACTGAAAAAGATCTCAGCCAGTGCACTTGTTACTTACAGTAAATAATGAATTTAATCCCCAAACAACATCCTGAAAAGAAAAAGAAGTGGATTCAGTCAAAGAAGTTGAACAACGCAACTTACTTATATTGAATTATAGCATAAAATGTTCAGTAAATTTTGAGCTTTCCATAAAGAATGTAAAAAACAACAACACCCGACCCTTATGTAAAGCATTTAATTTCAAGGTATCTATGAGGCAAAGTCTATGGTGGGGAAAGCGAACCATTTCCAGCATGACCGTACGGTGGAATAGGCTTTATCCCACTTCTCCCAATACTCCCTTCTGCCTTAACAAGACAACCTCTCACATCCACTTCATAGGTGAACAGGGGCATATGACTCAGAGAAATCAAAACTTTCATAGAACACAAAAAAATACAGCTTGGGTTAAAAAAATAAACAATGAAACCACATTTAGGTCCCATTTATTTATTGGAAGAGGCAAGAAACTAATCTTATTAGAGAGCATGTATTCACCATTCAAATCAAGATAACAAAAAATTGTTAAAATTTGCCCTGAAGATTTATACAAATGTTTCTGATTTATGAATGTTTTCACCTGATAATGATTATCACATTTGTATGTTTAAGATAATACTACCTTTAATGTTCTAGTTGGAGCCCAGCCAGTGCCATCAATTGAATGTTCTCTCAATAAACTGAAATAAAGATGCAAATACATATTATACACTGAATTCATATGTGCTTTACTTACTCTAGGATTTAAGGGACAAATTAAATGCACAGACAACTGCCTTCTAAGGAATGACAGGAATTTTGATATTAATAGCTGAAAAGTCATTTGTATGTATGTGTACCCCTACATATAGGTGACTGCACACAAACTTGGCAAATAGTGTAAGCAGCTGGTCTTGTCCCACCTCATATCATTTGGAGATACATTCTGACTAATCTGTCTTTCATCAAGGTTCTTAATTCAATCAGTCCATTTTGCTCCCACAATTTTGTATCAACTGGTTGTGATTGCAATTGTTTTAATCTGTTTTTAATGTTGCATTTTACGTTGCAATAACCAGCCCTGGGCCTTTGTGGTAAAGGGTGGGTAATGAATCTAACTACAGTGGTGCCCCGCAAGACGAATGCCTCGCAAGACGAAAGGGTTTTCCGTTTTTTGAGTCGTTCCACAAGACGAATTTCCCTATGGGCTTGCTTCGCAAGACGAAACGTCTTGCGAGTTCTTGCAAGTTTGTTTCCTTTTTCTTAAAGCCGCTAAGCCGTTAATAGCCGCTAAGCCGCTAATAGCCGCTAAGCCACTAATAGCCGTGCTTCGCAAGACGAAAAAACCGCAAGGCGAAGAGACTCGCGGAACGGATTAATTTCGTCTTGCGAGGCACCACTGTAATATAAAATTGTAAGATGTTGTCACGCTGCAGTTCACTTGGCCACAGACAGGTGACGCTGCAAACCACAGTGTGGCAAAGAGGTGGTGGATGGGCAGCCCAAGCAAAGCCACCAGACTGGGTTACAGCAGCAGCCACCCTGCTCTGCTGTCAGTCCTCCTTTCAGCCCTGGGGCCTCTGCCTCCAGGATCCACATCTCCCAACTGGTTGGCTCTGCTATCGGTCACTTTGGAGAAGAGAAGGAAATATTATCCCCACCCACCAATTCATTGCAGGGGGCGGGGCCTTGCAATCCCCCAAAGGGCTTTTGTCATAACTTTGTGTGTGGTAGTTGGAGAAAGTGATGGGGATGAGTTCCCTGGTCATTTTCTGCCAGCCTTTGTCCTGCTTCAGGCTGTTGTGGGTTTGCAAAACCCCAAAAAGCTTTTTGTCTTAGTGTTAGAGAAGCAATTGGGATGGTTTTCCTGATTGCTTCTCTGCCTATCTGGTAGCCTGGACACGCATTTTTAAGGGAGAGAAAGGTGACCAAGAAATGCATTTGGGTAGATCGAGAGAGGAAGGGAGGTTTGTGTCTGTCTGTCTGTCTGTCTGTGGTGAGTGCATGTGTGACCAACAGAAGGTGAGTTTTGGGTGCAAGTCATTTGAATCCCCTCTCTGATTCTTCTTCATTGTTTGTTTAGTCTGGCTTGCACGTTTTCTTTTCTTTTCTTCCTCAGTGGGATTCCCTGCCCACTTGGTAGCAGCAAATGCAATGCAACTGCTAGCCTAAGCCCAGTCCCACTTATTCCTCTGCTAGGCCTTTTCAGTTGATGGAGACCCACCAACCTTTGCTGGCCGCAATATGGTGTGTATCAGTGTCTCACATGTGCATAGGTTAGGGGAGGAAAGTGAAATGGCACCTTTCCTGTGGGAAATGCCTGTGTACATTCAGCTTGGTAAGATGTTGTAGCCTCTCTTCTTTTATTGCAGCAGGTGGAACTTGCTCTTTAGCAAGATCCAAATACAGTGGTACCTCGCAAGACGAATGCCTCGCAAGACAAAAAACTCGCTAGACGAAAGGTTTTTCCGTTTTCGAGTTGCCTCGCAAGACGAATTTCCCTATGGGCTTGCTTCGCAAGACGAAAACGTCTCGCGACTTTGTTTCCTTTGTCTAAAAACCGTTAAAACAAAGGGTGCTTAGCTTGAACAGCTGCAGTTGCGACTTGACTTCGAGGAGCAACTGTTAGCACGTGGTTTGGTAGCCTTTTCTCAGACTTTGCTCACTTTTGAAGCTTTTCCAAAACTTTTCCAGAACTTCTCTTGCATCCATTTGGTAAGTTAAACTTTTAAAACTTTTTTGGGGGGTTTTGGATTTTGGGTTGGGGTGTTTGGGATTCAAGGACTTGGTGTTGTGGGGGGGGGGTTGCGATAATCTGGGAGCTTGTGGGGCTTTTTTGGGAATTTTTATGATTTTCTGTGACCATTGGGCCAGGTTGCTTTTTTTTCAAAAAATTTTTTTCTGAGTTTGAATTTCTGAGTGCTGGCTGGCTGGGGGAACAGTTGGAGAGGTTTCTGCAGGAATCTGGGACCATTGAGCCATGTTGTTATTTTTTGAATTTTTTTTGTCTGGGTGGGGGAACAGTTGGGGAGGGGTTTGCAGCAGTTGGGGAGGGGCTGGGGGAGCAGTTGGGGAGGGGTTTGCAATTTCTGTGTGGTGGGTGGGTGGGTGTCTGTGGGAACAGTTGAGGTTTTTGAAGACTTTGGTGAATTTTGAAGCTTTTCCAAAACTTATTTTGCAGCCATTTGAGGTTTCTGAAGACTTCGGTGATTGATTGTTGAAGCTTTTCCAGAACTTCTCTTGCATCCATTTGGTAAGTTAAACTTTTAAAACTTTTTTGGGGGGTTTTGGATTTTGGGTTGGGGTGTTTGGGATTCAAGGACTTGGTTCTGGGTTTTAATTTCTGTGTGGTGGGTGGCTGGGTGCTTTTGAATTTTTTGGATTTGAAGCACATCACTGATTTTTTTTTCTTTTTTTTCTGAGTTTACGAAGGTAGGAGCTGTGCTGCCATGGGACCCAAGAAGACTGCTGCTGCGGTGGCCGGCGAGAGGAAGGAGGAGAAGGTGACGCTGGAAATGAAGAAGGAGATCATCCGGAAGCACGACGGCGGAATGTGTGTGACGGACATCGCCAGGGAGTACGGGAGGAATCCATCAACCATCAGGACCATCCTGAAGATGAGGGAGAAGATCCTGGCAACTGATGCAGCCAAGGGAGTCACCAGGATCGTGAAGAACCGCCCAGCTGTTCTGGAGGAGGTCGAGAAGTTGCTGCTCATCTGGATAGAAGAGAAGCAGCGTGCAGGGGACACAGTGACTGAGGCCGTCATTTGTGAGAAGGCCAAGGCCTTGCACGCTGACCTCATCCGGGAACAGTCAGGAACCTCAGGCGAGCCAGAAGTCTTCAAGGCAAGCAGAGGTTGGTTTGACCGGTTCAAGACAAGATCTGGCATCCACAGCGTGGTCAGGCATGGAGAGGCTGCCAGTTCTGATGTTCCTGCGGCTGAAGACTTTGCAGCGGAGTTCCTGGAGGTTGTGTCCTCCAAAGAACTGAGGGACATTTGCCAGAAGTGGAAAGATGTGCAGGCTTTTGCACAGTGGCACCACCCTGACAAGGACCTGACACGTGACCTTGCGAACACTTTTGATACGAGGGTCATGTCGTCTTTCAGGGAGGTGCTGAAAAGGCGGATGAAGCAGCAGACTATGGACAGGTTCTTGAGCAAGAAGCAAAGAGTGGAAGAGGAGCCTTCTTCGAGTGGTCCCCCAGAGTCTTAGAAAATGTACTGTACACTTTGTTGATTTTTAAATGTTTTTCTGTCATGTTTATAAAGTTAATTTATTTTCCCTTCAATTTTTGAACTGCTCTTTACAGTATGTGTGACTTTAAAGAGCAGTTAATAAACTGTTGTTGTACCAAATTTGGCTTTGTTTGGACTTTTTTTGACCATAGGAACGCATTAATTGATTTTCAATGCATTCCTATGGGATTTCGTGATTCGCAAGACGAAAAATTCGCTAGACGACAAAACTTGCGGAACGAATTAATTTCGTCTTGCGGGGCACCACTGTAGCACAGCATTTAAAGCAAACAAAGCTCTTGGCAGAGAGTTGGCTGCATTAGCCAGGTTGGTTCAGCTACAGACCATCATAAAGCAGGCTTCTGTATGGGTGGGTGGTTTGTTTGTTGTTTTACAAACATTACTGCCTGGTGTGGCGTTTGAGCAAACCAGGAGAAACTTTTCATGCATACTTATGCTGAAGTAATTCCCACTTGGGGAGGAGCCATTTGACAGTGATATATGCTCTTCCACCTACATACTCACAAGAAATAGCCATTTCATCTACTGGCATTTAACTCTGACAATAGAATAAGAGAAGTGAGCTATAAAAATTGTTTATTACCTTAAACAGATTTCCCCTGTCTCCGTGATGTTGGGATGCCAAATTCTAGTCAAACATTTCACTTTGGGAGGCTGCCAGAAAATAAAACATAAGATTACAAAGCTGCCCAAGCTGAAGGACAAATCAGGAGATCACATTGTATTGGACAGCTGCTCTCCAGAAATTTGCACCGTGTGCCACCCCACAGCCCGCACCCCCCCCCCAGTTACTTATCCAGAAAACAATCGGAAGCCGCACTTTGGTTTCCAAACGTTTTGAAAGTTGAACGGACTTCTGGAATGGATTCTGGTTTACATTTGTGGGGGAAATCTGTTTTATCATCATCATCATCAAAACGTGACACGTATTTAAATTTGCCAGTCTAGTAACCCTCACTCCATGTTCCTTATAATCCTTGCCACATCAACATTGGCAAACACTAAGTAACATTTATGGCAGATTATGAAGCAGCAACATGCTGAATCTGTTCAGAGAAGATCTACAACTACAATCCTTGAGTACACTTAATTTAGCTCTCTAGAATCTCGTTAAAAATAAATGCTCTTCAGTTCATATGATTTTTTTCCGTTGTGTGCATGAAGGTCTGAGTAGGTGCAAGGGTGTGGTGGTAAATGTAAGAGATTATTATTATCATTAATTTATTGATCACCTTTTATACAATTATCTCAGGGTCATATACAATAAAAACAGCAATTTAAAAACATGATCAAGGAACAATATGGGAGGAAGAGACACTTAAAATAGCAATATTCGCTCCCCGTTTTATTTTGTGGCCAGGTTCAGTCCCAGTTAACCTGCAGCCAGAAACCTCAATAAGGATGGATGGAGGAGCGCTTTTTCTTTTGCGGCTTTTTTACTGAAGTGAGTAGCTGTTATAGTAACATTCTGTATTATTATTTTTTAGAAATCAGCTCTGCAAAACTCAGACAAATGTGACTACCAAACATATTTTAAAATAAGATGATCAATTCAAGTAATTTATTATAACTAATAACCATCTAACTTAATTAGACTCGTTAGATTCTAAAGTCAATCCAATATTTCTATTTTCTCTCTCTTTCATCCCCACAAATCTTTGTATCACATACTTAAACTGATTAAACAAACAGATTCTTTATAAACACTGGAAAATACAATTATAATATGCAGCTCCAAAATAATCCTTACTGGTAAAAACAACAGCTAACTCTTTCAGAAATTAATTTCATAGCTCTGCCAATCATATTCACACATTCAGACTTCAGCTGCTGTTGTGTATTTGACTGCAATTACCAGGCTTATTTTTTCATCCAGAAAAGGTGTGAAAAACATTAACAAGAATACTTATTTTTCTATAAAAGTTGATTATGCGAGGCAAAAAATACAACAAGAGCCTGGTGATAATGTTGTAGCAGCTGCTATTTATATAATCCTATTCTCAGAAACCTTAAACCACAAACACATATGTGTACCTTTCACTTGAGAGCAAATCCAAGGAAGGCTAATTTTTTTATTTCAGATTTTATCAACAATTTTATTTCTGCTTTCAAAATAATAATTAAAACAAAAACTGTCTAATGATTCACAATGGGCAGAGCAGGAAGCAGCTGAAGACACTATCTAGTACAGGCACCCCCAAACTCGGCCCTCAAAGTGTTTTGGGACTACAATTCCCATCATCCCTGACCACGGGTTCTGTTAGCTAAGGATCATGGGAGTTGTAGTCCCAAAACATCTGGAGGGACAAGTCTGGGGATGCCAGATCTAGTATCTCATGATTCTGACCTTCACATTTTCCCAGCATAAGCAGGAATGCTTTCCTCTCATTCTCCTTTCAGCACCTCCTGCTTGCTACAATTACCAGATCTTACATAAAGGATCCGCTTTATTAAATAGATCTTAACATTCAATTCAGAATGGTATCTTGCATGCTCTTCAGAAATAGAAAAAGAGTATATTAGTATACGTTATGCAAAATAGTTTTCTCTTGATAACTGCAGAATTATACCCATATCTGATGAGATTTAATTCAAGAGAATTGCTCTTCAGTGTTGAAAATTTCCCAAGTATCACACAAAACTCATTCACACTTTTACAAATTCTTAATGGATAAAGAATATGAATAACCTGGGAGTTCTGGGTCTGCTGCAGGCTATGGTGGATGCCGGGGATCGCTTGTCCTGAGCAACCTAATTGCTGCGAGGAGGCGGAAAGGGAGCGCGGGCAAAACACCTTCTCTAAAAAGCCCGGAAGGAACATTTGGGTTCTGAAGGGTCCAGCAGTCTCGGAGAAGGCTCTCTAGGGCAGTGTTTCCCAACCTTGGGCCTCCAGCTGTTTTTGAACTACAATTCCCATCATCCCTGACCACTGGTCTTGCTAGCTAGGGATGATGGGAGTTGTAGTCCAAAAACAGCTGGATGCCCAAGGTTGGGAAACACTGCTCTAGGAGCCCCCAAAGCTCTGGAGGGAGCAGCGAGAGCACCAAGATTGAACACAGACCTCACAGCAAAATGCCTCAAGTGCCCCCATTAAAGCAGCGACTTCTTTAAAAAGTAAAAGGAAATCGGACCAATTTGGACAAGATAATTTTTTAAAAAATATATATTTAAGAAGAATTTATCAATTGGATCCACACCAGGGAGGTAAAGAGGATGTCCCCCCCGGGAGGCGTGTATCAATCGGCATGGAATAAAATCTGCAGGGGCTAAGAAAAGTATAAATAAATTACCCACTAATGATTTTTCTTTTTAAGCATTCCACTGGATGAATTGAATTAACATTGTGATTTGAGCTAATACTGAATGCATAAGTTTAAGACTTTATAGTGCTTTTCCAGCAAGTTTGCCAAACTGGAAATGAATTTCAGACATTGGGGTGATAAGAGAAGAAAGCAGGACGTGAACTTTGAATTATTCATCTTAATACTTTAAGAAACATATTTATTTCCTTTGCTACTTTTTATGAACTAAAAGAGACAGAAACTGTATTTATGGATTTAAAATTTTAAATTAGGACTGGTTTGGAAATATTTTTAGAGCACATCATAATCGGACGGTTAAATATTTTTATTTTTATTATTTGGGTCCAAGAGATCAGAAACAATTTGGAGATGGGGCAATTTATTTATTTTTAAATGAACCTTGTCTGTGTAATTGGTGGGCTTTTTGAAGAAGCTGAAGAAAAGGGAAAAGGAGACTTGGTGCAAAAAGATCTTAAACTTCCTCTCTCTCTCTCTCTCATACACACACACGTGGATATTATGAGGGCTTTTTGAAGATGCTGAAGAAAGATACACTGTGGAACGATACCGTTTTAGTGATTGGAAAAGGAGATTTTTAAAACTTTCACATCAGCTAAAAAAAAGTTTGGATTAAAGGTTATTTTATTTTTTATTTTCTTAGATCCTGGGAAATCGTGTGAATTGCAGATAAAGGAGGGAAAACTCCTTTATTTATTCCCTCCTTGCAGATAAAGGAGGGAAAACAGGAAATAAGAAACCAAAACAATAGATAAGAGGGAAAGCAGAGTGAGAGAACAAGGACAGAAACAGAAGCGACACAGTGTGGCTGGAAAAATAATTACAGGGGTTTTTTTTTTTGGCTTTTTCTTTTTTTTAAGTACTTTCTCATAAGAAAGGAGAGCTCGCCACCTATTGGTATTTTGATATAAGTATTGATTGTCTTTTTATATAGAAATTGAGAACTGAAGTCTAAAATATTCTTTAAACTTATTTAAAACTATTTAATTATGTAAAATAAAAACCAAAAATTATTTTGCATTTTGTAACTTTTTTAAAAAAGGAAAAAAAATCTTTTTTGATAAAATCATGGCTAATACAGCAAAAAAAACCCACCATGAGGCCCAACTACAAAACCA
The DNA here is from genome assembly GCF_964188315.1 of Podarcis muralis. NCBI lineage: Eukaryota > Metazoa > Chordata > Lepidosauria > Squamata > Lacertidae > Podarcis > Podarcis muralis. Next base: position 133,708,380 of record NC_135655.1, read on the forward strand.
GGTCAAAGAAAAGGTTCAATTACAGAAGGGGACACAAAGTCTGATTTAATGATAATTTTATTAGAAATGAGGAAAGAAATGAAGGGAGGAATACAGAGACTGGAACAGAAAACAGATAATAACACTGCTGAGGTCGCAAATTTGACAACAGAAATTAAAGAACTGTCACATAAAACATTAGAATTGGAAAAAACAGTGCAAGAATTAAAGCTTAAAACCTCCAATTTGTATGAATCTTCCAAGAAAGTACAAGTGAAGGCAAGAGACAAAAAGGGAGCAAGAGAGGTTGAAGAAAAAGATGTTTAAAATAGCATTTGTAAAAAAGAAGAAGCTTTTCTTCTGGGAATTATAGGGGTGGTCCTACCTAAACAGTACAGAAATTTATTTATGTATGAAAGTACAGTGTCAAGAATGTTATTTGCCTAAAAATGGAAAGAAGAAGTACTGATGAAAGAAGAATGGATACAAAAACTTATGGACTATTGAGAAATGGCAAAAATTACCGGAAAAATAAGAAATCAAGATAACAAACTTTTTACAAAAGAATGGAAATGGTTTATTGAATATGTACAAATAAACTGTGAACAGGTAAGAACATTGGCAGGATTATTGTAATAACCTGCAGTTTCATAAGAATACACAAATAAAAGAATAAGATAAGTTAATTTAGAATATGCAGGAAATGATAAAAATAAATTTAAGGAACTGCAGAAAGAGGAGGAAGGAAGTCTAGTTTTGAAATGTTAAAATGACTGTAAAACTATTGAAATGTATATAACTGAAAATCATTTTTTTTTAAAAAAGAATATGAATAACCTGGACAATATGGCCCTAATCAAGTACAGTGCCATACAGTTAAAAACCAACTGCTTTTCGAAGCCTATTGTAAAAGGAAACTCAGTAAGTATTAAACTGTTCTAATTACTTACCACCATATTATAGGCATCAGGAACTTCAATTTCAAACTGAAATGTTCCATTTTGATAATAACCTTCATCTGTTAAAGGAAAAACAGAAGCTTAAAGGAAATATGCAGCAGCACAGAAAAGACAGTGATCTAGGGACGTTACAGGTGAAATCCAATGGGGTCCATCTGCCAACGGAAGGAACGGTGTGTTGGGGGACACTCTGGAGCGGATGTGGAGGGTCGGGGTTGAGGGAGAGAGAGGAAGGGAAAGCCCTGTTGGATGTCACCCTCTGCTCATAATTTTTTTCTAACCAAAGGTGGTGAAAGTCCAAGACAACTGGCTTTAGCACCCTATGTTCTTAAGCATATTTCAGCTAGATGAGGCTTATGGTCAAAGTAGATGTGATGGCAGCAGAACATAAGGAAAGTCTTGCTAGATCAGTACAACATCCTGGTCTCATAGCAGCCAACCAGATGGCTATGGGAAGCCCAAAAGGCAGGGCTGGGGAGGGAGGGAGGGAGTTCAAAGAAGGACGAAGGCAGACTAGAGTCCACTGGGATCATGGAACCTTGGAAGAATTAGAATGGACAACTGGGGAAACAGGGTAGTTCTGGGCAAGTGACTTGGGAAGTAAATGAATATGCATCTAGAATCACCACCCATATTTGTTTGTTCTGTCATATTGTGTGTTCTGCCTCCAAACTTTCATGACTTGAGAGGGGGAAAAGACTAAAGAATTGAGAGTTCTACTGCCAACAACCACACATCACCAGTACAACAGAGTTATTCTATCAGTGCCATCTAGTACCCACATCTATGAAGTTCAATAATTCCCAACTTGTCAAAACTAGTGAAAAATACTTTGGTCTACACACTATAGTAGTGCAGTGTAGATGGCTTTCTAGCCATCTAAAAAGGAACCAAAAATTATACAGATAAAGCAACTACATTGACATGGTACCAAACCACATAATTATTTTTCATGCAAGCTGAACACTTACTACTTATCCTGCGAAAGACTCAAGAAATATGATCTCCAACCAGCCTGATCAATGTGGCAGTACTAGTTAAATTTCAAACTACGCATTCTCTACATACTATAGAATATAGTATATGTAGAATACATATATTCAATATGTAGAATATAGTATAGAATATAGTATATGTAACAGAAATACACAATAACCCCCGAAATAGTTATCTGGAAGAGTCAACTGAATTATCAGCAATTTATCTTTTGTTAAGCTTTACAGCTAAAGGTTTTTATTTACACCGTGTAGCAAATGAAGTAGTATGGGGCTGATTTCCCTGCTATTTAGATGGTCTTGTATAGATCTGTAACTCGTGTAAAGACGCCTTAAGACGTTTCATGAAAACTTTGTGAAGACACTAATTGTATAATAGTACACAGCACGAGGTGCTGATTTTGAGCAATCAACGGATAAGATTTCTGAGTCAAATGTGTAACGTGGGACATCTGGATTTGGAGGACTACATCTACTCAAACTTGTTCAAACTCATCCAAAAGGGTTTTATATAATTTTGTGCAGATGCTAATAGGCCAAGCTAAATTTACACCAGAATCAGCAAAAGGTGCTGGAGATGTACTTGTCCATGTTCTGATACATACCATGTATTGTATATTGTCCATGACCAAAGATACCAGATTTTTGGAAAACAGCTTGCCGTAAGATCAAGAACATTAACTTTTCTTGTGATGTCATAGAGCCAGTGTGGTGTAATGGTTAGAGTGTTGGCCTATGACCTGGGAGACCAGGGTTTGAATCCCACCCAGCCATGAAGCTCACTGGGTCACCATCACTTAGCCTAACCTACAGCTCACAGGGTGGTTGGAAGGATGAACCGGGGAGGAGAACCATGTTCACCACCTTGAGCTGCTTGGAAGAAAAGGTGGCATATAAACCACAGAATCATAGAATTGTAGAGTTTGATAGAATTTAAAAAAGAACATTTGCTCTAATTTATTAATTTGTTGTTTAACTTATTATATACCTATTCTATTACATTTGATTTTAAAACGTAAGTTTTTTTTTTAATTGTACCTTTTTGTTTTGCCACTTGCTTTTACAGAATTCTTGATTTAGTGTAGTTCTTTTTGGGGGGGGGCATTGCATAGCTTTGATGCATCAAGTATGGCTGTAAGTTAACCATCAAAATATAAATATATCTATCCTCTTACCCTACATTTCTTTTCAAACAACAAATATTCACCTTCAGTTTCCCCAAATAATTTCAAAAGAGAAGGCTGAAAATTGTGTGTGCGCATTCACAAACGGATTTGAGTGTTTATAGAACACTCTGCACTTAACATTAACAGTTTCAAAATACATTCTTAAATGATTACCTGGGTTTACAGTTAGGAGAAAATAATGGAGTTTATTTGGGTCAGGAAAGTTTACTTCACATGTACCTGAAAAACAAAATTTAAAAATCTGAAAATAACCACCAATTGTGACATTTCTGACAAGCTGTGGAGGGGAAGGCAACAAACATAGGAACGAAAGAGAAAAAGGCCTCACAAGGGAATAAATTGTGCAGTTAATATTTACAATCTGAGCTGACTTCATGCATAAATCTATTAATTTATTAAATAAATGTATATCCCACCCTTCCTCCCAAAGGAGTCCCAGGTTGCAATATCTGCAGCTATCTGAAAATGATATACATTGGAAAAGAAGAGTTTGTACACTCCTCAGAAAACCTTCTGAACACTATACTTACAAGGTAAATTTACTTCAAGTTCTGCAACTTCTGTTAAAAATGAAATAAAAATGTGAGTCAATGCCAACTTTATTTATATAGCATCTTTCTATATATAATACTCAAGATAATTTTGGCTTACATCTAAAGTGACAAAGCAATAATAAAAAGTCACAGCAAAAACAGTATCTTTATATAGAGGATATTACAATATACATGTTAAACTATAAGGTGCTCTAAACAATACTAGGGCTATGATTAAACAAATGAATTATAATTACACAAAATGATTCAATGAAGTCAGTCACATAACTGCTGAAGGATAATATTGAAATACTCTAAGCTTATTGACAATGCAATCCTACATATGTATACTCAGAAGTAAGCCCCGGAGTTCAGTGGGGCTCACTCCCAGGGAAGTAAGTGTAGGACTGGAGTCTAAAGCATTTAAATCACCTTAACACAAAAATACGCAGTTAATCATAACAAATTTTCAAAAAGCAAGATATTACCTGTATTAATATTCACCTTTATATTTTACAAGAGTCAGTACAGAGCAATGACTTCCATATGGAAACCGTCTAAATAGTAGTTTGTATAAAAGCCAATTACCCAACAGAGCCAAAGGCCAGCAGCAACTTAAACAGTATGACACCCTCCGCAATTCAGACAGTCATTATTACCTAGGTCCCATAAAAATTAATGAAACAAGATTGTCACAATCCCACTGTTTTCAGAGGGGTTTAATGGTGAAGATTTTTTCCTGGATTGGACCCTAGGTATAATTTTGCTCATTTTAATAAGGCATTTAGCACATTTACAGTACTTCTCAATTGGGGCTGCGAACTCTGTTAGGGATGCATGCCAATGTGAGGTGCGTAAGTGGGTAGAGCACCCCTTTCCTCCCTCTCTGCCACCCCCTTTCCTTCCTCATCAGCATGAAATTAAGCCCAGGGTGACATGCTACAGGTTCTTCCCACCCCTGCTCTAAACGTGTCCCTACAATTCTGCTCCTTAAATCGTGTCAAGTGATCCACAGACTTTTTACCTTACCATTTTATATTGCTTTCAGTTTCAGTGGTACCTTGGTTTACAAACTTACTGTAATCTGTTCCACAAGTCTGTTCTTAAACCAAAGCGTGCTTTCCCATAGCAGTGGGGGACTCAATTTACAAATGGAACACACTCAACAGGAAGCGGAACATGTTCTGCTTCAAAGGCAAAGTTCACAAACCAGAACACCTACTTCCGGGTTTGCAGCGTTCTTAATCCAAGTTGTTCATAAACTAAGCTGTTCTTAAACCAAGGTACCACTGTATAACAGAAGGTCCCAGATCTCCGTTTTTAATTTTCTTTATATCATCTTCTTTTTGAGTTAGGAGGATTTGCAATTTCAAAAAACTGACAATTTTGGCCTTGCTCAGCCCAGAATTGAGATATTTCAAAACTAAAAATACCAATCTCTTCAGACCTTCATGGGCTTTGATGTGATATGGAACATGATGGAGTAAATTTTAAAGTTAAGTTACATTATATAAACATTAAAAATATTTTTAAAAAATTAATAGGATTTTAAATGTCAATAAAAAAGTATCCCCCCCCAAAAAAGCACTTTTAGGGTTTTTGTGTAGTCCAGCAAAGCCAAAATTGTAAATATTCTGAAATTTCAAACTCAAAAACAGGATGAGATAAAATAATAATAAAAAAAAAGATTTAAACTTAGTTCTGCTCATTAAACAAGTGTACAAAATATTAAGAAAACTGGACATGAGGTAAAAAAAGTCATCAAAAATTGGACTTGATCTGGAATGACACTCCAGATGTATGTTGTAAAACATATTTTCAAGCCTCAAATAAAGGTTAGCGGTCTGCTTTAAAAAAAACCCTAGTCAACTCAATGCAAAATTGACAGCACACTTTAAAGCAAGCATCCCCAACCTTCGGCCCTCCAGATGTTTTGGACTACAATTCCCATCATCCCTGACCACTGGTCCTGTTAGCTAGGTATCATGGGAGTTGTAGGCCAAAACATCTGGAGGGCTGCAGGTTGGGGGTGCCTGCTTTAAAGCTTAAGAGACAAAAGAACACCAAGGCAACCTGATGATCCTCTTTCCACTAATATACAATCTACTTTTTCCTCTCCTGCTTCCAGTAGCTTATATTTTCCCCAACCAAGGTAAAGCTAACTATTTTCTCTATCTTTTCCATCATTTGTATTCTCTTCAGCTTATCATTATTCTTGCTGCAGAGCTGATTGTGCTTAAATGAATGAATCTTAAATTTTGCATTCCCACATTTTTATTTCATTTTATTAAAGAAGCCCGGACTCTCTTGCTCCCTGAGCAATACTAGCAACAACCCCCCTCCCATTATTGATGCAGAAAATGGATTTAGACTTCCTAGTATTTGGCATATGAACCGTATTCTACATATGGCCTAGTCAGTGGACTGGGCCAGCTGACCACTTTTCCTGTCCAAGAACACACAATTATTTGTAAAAGCTCACAGATTCAGAAAGCACTATTTCAAAGAGAACTACAGCCACAGCTCTTCCTTAATAGGATTCAGATAAGCATTTTAGGTAAAGCACTGACAAAAATGCAGTGAGGCAGACATGCAAACAGCAGCATGCTCCACATGAACACACTCTCTTGTGCTCTTATATACTATGATGTGGGTCAAACATTAGCCATGGAGAAAAAAATTAGACTTATTACAGCAGTTATAGTCTGGTGTAATTCTTCAGAAAAGCCCATTTTCTTTTCAATGCCCTAGAATACCTGGCAGCTGGTTTCAAGCTTCCTCTATGCTTAAAAATATAAATTGGCTGGTTTGACCTGGATGCAATTTCTCATGAGAATTCCATTTCCTTGGAACTTTTACTGTTAAATAGCTGGTCAGCACAGATTTGATATGCACATGGTACAGTCCTTTCCAGAGATATGAAGACTTATCAAAGTTCAGAAATAAAGTATTTTTTCCCCTGAGGACTTTTTTGTTCTTCCTCTGCAGACTGGGGGAAACTGTATTTCATATATAAGGAACACATTTTAAATTCTAACAGTATAGTAAAATGTCTATTTTAAACCACAGAGGGCAATTTTGTGCATGTTCAATAAAAAATAAAACAAACCAAATAACTATTCAAGTTTTATTAGAACATCAGATGATTTAATTCACTCAATTTAAATAGTGCCAGTCAGTTCCAAAGCCCAATCCTATGCATGTTTAGTCATAAAAACAGGACTTACCTTCTCTGTTCTTTCATCAACATGTTTTGTCACATAGTAATACAGGAATGTACCACAGTCTCTCTCTCCATTCTTCTAACACTTTGTAGTCTTTCATTCATCATCTGCCCACCCCAATATGCAACCTATCCTTAGTAATATATGTCATTCTTTCTGAATCAATGCAAAGCATAGAGAAAACAAGAATGTCAGTGTTCAACTAGCCAACCAATACCACAATGCTGTTAGTTCAGTTCTCCCCCAGCCTGAAGAAGAGGACTGGGGCCAAAAGACTGAAGGTGCACGGAGGCTAAATTGTACGTGAGCAGAATGATGTAAGATTGTGCAATCCTATGCAGAGTTATCTGGAAGTAAACTCTACGGAATACAGTGGTACTTACTCCTAGGTAAACATGTACATGATTGCTTTGCACTAATTGTTTATATGATATGGAAGTTAATGTGGATCCTTAACTTACAGTTTCCATGCTTTTTGGCGTGTTCATGAATTTGTAAGCATCTTAACTTATCTCTTTAAAAGGGTTTTTTATACTCCGTTAACCTCTGCACATTTAGTTCAATTATCAGACAGTGCATTAAATTTTAGGAGAACAGTGATATTTCATATAGAAAGCAGCATTACCTTTAACAAGTAACTTATCTCTAACAGACACTCTTCGAGTTGAATCAGAACCTGGGTTGGATGAACGGGGCCCCTTGACACCATCATCCCGTTTTAGCTTGCTTGCCAATGTTAGCATTACTGCTATCTTCTGTCTAAAGCATACATGAAATAAAAGTAAATTAGTCTTTATAGAAAACCTTGTTTGTATTTTCTTCCAAATGTAAGGTTCAGTTACATGAAAGCATAGTTATCCTTGTATAACCTATGCACAGCAATAGGCTCAATACCTGTGAAATACATAATTCCTTACATAAAATTATCTGTTTTCATTAAGTCAGTCTTATAAACATAGAAATGTGCATTCTGGTAAGTGAGGCTATTGCTCCATCAGCCCAGTACTATCTACTTAAGCTGGGACCAGGTGTCCAGGGTTTCAGGCAGGAGGCTTTTCCAATCCGTACACCCAGGACTCTAGTGGAGATTGAACCTGGGGCCTTCTGCAGGCAAAAGCATGTGCTCAACCACTGAACTATGGTCCCTTACCATAATCATTATGGACACTGCTGTCAAAGCAGCCTTCTGATTGGCTCGTAAGAAGTACAAAGGTGTAACATCTCAAAAAAGAAAAGTTAGAACATTCAAACAACTACCTAATAAGATTACAGAAGAATAAAAGTCAGGATATCTCGGTTCAGGCAGAATGGTGAGTTAACCCATGGTTAAGCATGAACGCACAGGTACGCACAAGAAAAATAGTGTTTGCTTTGCCAGTCCCTGGTCACCCTGCTGCCATGCTACCAAAAGGTAAGCCAAGATTTGTCTGAACATGAGCTCATGGTTTGTTTCTCTCCAGACAAACCACTGGCTGTAGCCAAGGTTTGCTCTTGGCTTACCACTTGTCTGGGGGGAGACAACCCATGAGTCCAGGAAAGCTGTTTCAAAACAGAACACCGCTGCCCCCAATAACTACACAATGCACTTGCAGAATTCCCTGGGATGGGATGTGGTGGCAACTTCAATGGCTTTTTAAAAAACAAAATAAGAAGGTTTGGCAAATCTAAAGCTAGACCTTAGACTCTCCACCACAGTGCCCATTGCTTTCATGCTCTGCTCCTGGAGCTTCCCAACCAGTTGCAGGCAGAAAACAGGATGCTGTACCGGCATTTCGTCCGATGCGGCTGGGCTCTTTGAGGTGGGCAGGCACAGAAGAGAGTCCCCGGAGGATCAGACCACCTAAGCCAGCAGAACCTTCCCCGTGGTGGCCAGCCAGCTGTCCCTCACAATGCCACCAGCCAGGGCAGGAGGGGAGCCATCCCACCAGCACCATCGTTTTCACCCCAACACCTAGTCTACGGAGACGCCTCCACGGAGCTGCCCTGCGCATATCACTGGGAGTGGGAAGGGGCGAGGCAGCCCACGAATCCCCCCGACCCGTTTCCTGAGGCGTCCAAATCCAGCGGCCGCCCTCAGATCCTGCGGCAGTGAATCCCGCAGGTTAACCGCGCGCACCTGCGCTCCGTTTGCGCTGCCTCCCTCGGCCCTGTGTGTGGCGGGGGGGGGGGGGGTGAGGGGAAGCTTCGTGCCTCCGGCGCGAGGGAGCCAAGGGCGGCCGGGCGCTGAAGGGGGCTCTCCGGAGGGAGGCCGGCGCGTCGGCGCGGAGGAGACGTCGCGTGGCGGGCGGCGCTGCTCACCTGGAAAGGCCGTCGAGCCGCCCGGAGAAGCCAGCGCCGCCAGAAGCACCATCCCCGGCGAGGCTCCCGATCCTCCGGCAGCTGCAGCGGCGGCGGCGGCAACACCGCCCCCTTCACCCCTCCCCCCTCGTGAACCGGAAGTGGAAGGAACGGGGGCGGAGCTCCCGGGGTGAACGCTTGACAGCGGCGCAACAAGAACTTTATTGAGCCGCAGGGAGCGGGGCCAAGGACACACACGAGACCCGTGGGGACGAAAATCCGAGTTTGCGCGTGCGCACTGCAAAGGAGCGCGCGGGCTCCTTTAACCCTTGGCTGCCTCCTCTGGCTCTCAGGCGGCGGGAGGGGGCGAGGAGGGGGGCGCTGAGAGGTTGCCCCAGACCCGCCAACATTTCTCCCGTGGAAACAGGGACGTGCCCTTCCGCAATGAGACTGTTGCTATTTATACCCCACTCATCTGACTGGGTTGCCCCGCACAGTCCGGGCAGCTTCCAACATATATAATAATAATAATAATAATAATAATAATAATAATAATAATAATAATAATAATAATAATAATAATAATTTATATCCCGCCCTCCCCAGCCGAAGCCGGGCTCAGGGCGGCTAACAACAATAAAACAGTACAAAAGTACAGCATAAACAACACTCTAAAATCATTCATTATAAAATTAATTAATTCAAGCCACTGGCTTGAATATAAAAACAGAATAAAACATTAAACATTTTTTTAAAACTTCCCTATACAGGATTGTCTTTAGATGCCTCTGAGGTCAGATATCTCCATACTATCCACCATTTCTCCAATGAAAATAGGGACATCGTGAAGGAAAGTGGGAGCTGGGGATCAAATCAGGGGTGTCCCTGGAAAACGGGCGCTTGGAGAGTCTCTTGCAGTGTTTTCCAAAGTTAGGTCCCCAGCTGCTGAACTACAACTTCCACCATCCCTTGGTATCGGGGATGATGGGAGTTGTAGTCCAAGAACAGCTGGGAAACAGTGGAGGGGAACCACCTCTCCCTCCTCCATTGTAGTGAGCACTGCATTTGACAGACCCCAAAATATTGTATGATACTGAGGCAGTGGCTAGTTTATCTTTGCTTGTAGCTTGCCTTCATGGCTGGCCCACCCATGAGGTAATGTGAGGCGACTGCCTCAGGTGGCAGGATCCGCAGGGCAGCAGATCCTGATGTAGATCTTTATTCCCCCATAGTCTTGTTCCTGATGCAGATGTTCACTCACCCCTTATTCCCTGCTGAGGAGGGAGGTGCATTTTGTGGTTCTAGACGGTCTAGGTCCAGGGGTCAGTAAACTTTTTCAGCAGGGGGCCGGCCCACTGTCCTCAGACCTTGTAGGGGGCCAGACTATATTTTGGGGGGGGAAATGAATGAATTCCTATGCCCCACAAATAACACAGAGATGCATTTTAAATAAAAGCACACATTCTACTCATGTAAAAACATGCTGATTCCTGGACCATCCACAGGCCGGATTTAGAATATGATTGGGCCGGATCTGGCCCCCGGGCCTTAGGTTGCCTACCCATGGGTTAAAGGGAAGAAGGCAGAGGGCCTTTTCAGTAGTCATACCCTCCCTGTGGAATGCCTTCCCAACAGATGTCAAACAGATAAACAGCTATGTGATTTTTAAAAGACAGCTGTCTTCCCTGTTCAGGGAAGTTTTTAGTTTGGTGCTATATTGTGTCATAGTGGCTCTATACCACTAAACGTGATCCACCTGGAGCAGGAACCAGCAAGCCACTTCTGTATCCCTGCCAAGAAAACTCCTTGGACAGGCATATAAAACCCACCAGGAAGCTAGCCTACCTAACTATTCCAATAATTAGAAGGGGCCCCAGGCATTAGCAGGGTCATGGTATACAGACTACCCGCCCCCCACAAAATCCTCATAATAATATGATTACATTTATCTTCATGGTGCAAGAGTTTCACATGCTAATTTATTCTGTTATCAGTGGCTGTTTCTGGAATGAACCCCCCCCCAACCTGATGCCATCCAGATGTTTATTTCATTTCATGCTTCCATTGAAGCACTTCCAAGTGATTTCACAATGAATAAAAACTATATTAAAAAAAGTTTAAATAGAAAAACAATTTTTTGAATTACAACTGCTATAATTCCTCTCACTGATTGTCATTCTGTCAGTGAAAGCCTGTGTGGTGTAGTGATTATAGAGTGCTGGACCTGGGAAACCAGGGTTCAAATCTCCACTCAGCCATAAAGCTCATTGGATGACCTTGGACCAATCACTGCATCTTAGTCTAACCTACCTTGTAGGGTTGTTGTGGGGACTAAATGAGTAGGAAGGTGGGAAACCATGTATGCCATCTTGAGCTCCTTGGAGAAAGAGATGGGATTTAAATGCAATAAATAAATTCTGATCAAATATACTTATAATGTAAATGACACCCTATATGCGCAGGCTGCATCTTTCCTACTATGTTTCAGTTATATTTTTGTATACTTTTTTTCTTATGATAAAAATGAATGAAAATGTGATTTTTTTAAAGTAAAAACATTGTGGCAGGACTATTAACTTTTAGAAAAGGAGCTGTAAGCTACTCTGAGCCCATGGGATGGATGGGAATGTATCTTTAAAAAAAAAATATCTGTGTGTCTGCATCTGTCAACGATGAATAACATGACACAATAGGATGTAACCAATGAAAGGTTATGTAAGAATCTAATAAGAGCCCTTCTCGGTAAGAGCAAAAGACCATTTAATACAGCATTCTGGTTCAGATTGTGGTCAGCTGTTAGCTGTTTTTGTGAAGCTGGACAGGGCCTCCGAGTAACTGGCCTTCAGAAGTATATTTCCTCTGAACAAGGAGGTTCCATTCCATGGTTAATAACCATTGCTAAATTTCTTCTGTTAGACCCGAGACGCCAGACAGCAGCCATTATGGCAGAAATGGAAAGGTCCGACTCTGTGCCAGGTGTGCACTGCTGTTGCGTTCACCCCCCCCCCCAATCGCCAAGCCGTGTGAGATTCCGGGGTCCAGGCGCTGACTCTGGGCTCATGTTTCCTTCCAGTTTGATCTTGCGCGGCGCAAATGAAAGCTCGGATTGTGAGCAGCGCCCGAGAGAGAGGTGCGTGGGCACGGAGACTGTCAGCCTCTCCGGTTTCCCCCGGGAGGTGGCAGCCGCGAGAGCGCGCGCGGCCGCGGCCAGCAGGAGCCGGGTGCTCGCGCGCCTCGCCGAGCGCGAAGGGGATTTGGGCGAGCATGAAGCGGGCGGTGCTGCGCGCTCGGGCGCGGAGGGGCTGAGCGAGGCTCTTGCGGGCGCCGGGCGGGCGTCTCCGCCGCTCTTCCATGGGGCTGAGCGACTGGCTGGAGGCTTGGTGCTGCTGCTGCTGCGGCTGCCTTCGAGGACGATGCCCGGGCGACGCGGCGCTTCCAGAGAAGGAGCCCCTGGTCAGGTAAGCGGGGAGGAAGGGGGCAACGGGTTGCGCCGCCGCCGCCGAGCCGCCATCCTCCAAGCATTTGCTTCGCGCCAGCCCGAGGCTGCCGGGGGCGCATTGGCCGAGTGGCCCCTGCCTGTCCGGCGATGAGGCTCTTCCCTGCGGGACCCGGCGCAGTGGCAGACGCGCGCCTCTGGCTCTCCTGAAGTGGCTCCACCTGGTCAGCATCCTCTTTCAGGTACCGCCGAGAAGCCTGCAAACGCGGCTTGAAGGCAGCCGTCCTCCCCGGAATGTATCCTGCCTCGGAACGTGGAGCTTCTGTGGAGCTGCCATGTATGTTTCCAAATGGAGGTCTATTATGGAGTCGTTGTACAAGTTTTTGTACCATCCACATGACGTTTTCAAAACGCCAGCCTGTACTTTTTCACTTCCGGATTTCCTTTTAGTGTGCCATATCCATTAAGTAAAAAACTGGTGTGCATTTTAGTGCATTTTTAAAGTGCACACTTTGGCTTCTGTCATCACATGGCTACTTTTGTTTGCTCCTCATCCGAGCATACCCCTGTCATGTTGTTTCCAGCTCCCCAAGCAATATTAGCACCGATTGGCACATGCTGAAGTCATGTTCAAATTTCAACAACCAGAAGAATTCAATAACATTTGAATTGTTGAGCTGGATGGGCATTGCTTGCTTGCGTCTTCTGTTTGCATCTTACCATCTTCCTGGGGTGTTCTGCTAACTGCTTATGATGCACATGGGCATAGCTAGGATTTTTGTTGGGGGGCAGAACCTCAGTTAGCTGTGTATTTTTATTAATTGGTGGAGCAGCTGCCCCTCCCTTGGCTACACCCATGATGCATGTTGATGATCTGTTGGGTGTCTGCTGGAGAGACTATCCTTGCTTGTAATACCTATTCATCTAGAAACACCTTTGCATGAGAAGTGAAGTTGAAATGATTTTTAAAATGATGCACGAAAGTGGAATTAAGGGCTGGAATCTGCCCTAGTTTGCTCTGGTTTGTGGAATGACTGGCACAGTACTGCCACCAAGCCACTATACTCCTGGGCCTAGTTTCACTGAGGTGGTAAACCTGTGTTTGGGCAGTAGGGGATACACAGGGGTAAATGCTTCCAAACAATAATAATATTGTCTAGTTTGGAGTGGGATGAGGGCTAGCATGTTTTTATACAGTGAGCCAAATTGTATTTTGTTCTTGCTATTCCATTTATTAGATTAGTTGTGAGTACATGGTGCAATTTGCCTGGCTAACTTGGCTGGACGCTACAGACCCCCACAGCCATTACAAACAGCTGTGATGAGCAACCTGTTTGTAGCCATCCTCAATGGATGGAGGTTATTGGTACACACTCTGGGGTTTTAATTTGCGCATGGGTAACTGTGTATGGAATAGTTCAGCAGCCAAGCTCCAGGAAATAAGAATTTTGTACTTTTATGATAAAAGTACAGAATTTGGTATACACAAAAGGCACCCTATGAAGCTCAAATTAAGACAGGGAGGCCTTTCTAAATGCATTGACCGGGAATTTAGGGTCTTGATTCATTGGGGCTTCAGACATACACAAGAGTACACAGTGTTGGTGCTGAGGACTCAGAAACTCTATGTGTGATTACTACAGAACATAACTTGAGGCACTGCTTGTGTGAACAAAGCTGATGTCATGAAAGCATACCACAATGAAATTGTAGATTTTGTGGGAATTATTTGTAGCAAACATTTTTGAATAGTGAGGTTCTTGTCTCCTTCAGTTTGTAACTGGAATCCTGTATTTTGTTTTATGTTTTAACTTGATTGCTTTTGCTTTGTTTTTGAAGTGTGCGCATTTCTGTCTTGTGGGCTGTGGGTGAAGGGTACACTATAAATACTTACAATAAAATGATAATTGCTCATTATAAAACAGTGTTGAGACCTAAAGTAGTAATTGCCCGTGGCTCCATTTGGCCAACAGAACCCAAGACAGGACTCGAGCAAACACAGTAACTTTAGAGCATTTGATCTGCTTTCTCTTTCTATCAGAACTCAAAACTTTCTAGGCCCCACTCCCTTGTTCATGGCCTGAGGAGATAGTGTGACGGTCATAGCTTGTGGACAGGGCATCAAACCGTAGTTAAGGTTCCTTAACTGTAGCATGCATGACATGTTATCTGAATAGAGTGTATGAGATGTTTGTTGCTAGGATTGTCATTCATAGTAATTTTAATCCAAGCTTTGGTATGGGATTTATAATACTTACAGCCTACCTTTCCCCAAGTGGAACTCACTTGGCTTTCTAAACATTCTCCCTTCCGTCCACTAACGAGACACAGTTTTGTTACTTCCAGCAAAGTAACTACATCATGTGTTTCCCAACCCGGGACTTGTAGCAGCTTGTGAGCAGGAGTGTTTGAAACTAGCTAGGCATGTTTTGTGACTGGCACAGGTCCAATTGCGACCATGTGGAGATTTCTGGGTGCTAGCTTGGCGGCTGACGTCTCTGGCTGGCCTCTCCAGCTTTCTTAAGCCGGTAAGCAGAAGAGCTTGTATACTACATTTATACCCCACCTTTTTGTTCAGGGAGCACATGGTTCACCCCCTTCCACAGTTAATCCCTACAACAACCCGGCAAGGTAGGCTAAGAGGCTACGACTGGCCCAAGGTCATTCAGTGAGATTCCTGACTGAGTGGGGATTTGAACCCTGATCTCCCAGGGCCTAGTCTGAGTGACACTCCAACCACTACGCCACACTGGCTCCCTAGAGTTCACTTAGAGAAGGATCTGAACTGTTTTCATTGAAACTTGAATTTCTTTTATTCTGGATTATTTTATTTGATTTTTAATGTGTTGTAAAGTGAAAGTAATAATAATAAAATCTCATGTAAAAAAAGGCGCCTAGATATTCTGTTGTGCCCATAACCGGGGTTTAAGGTGCCGTTTGGCAATTATCACTGGACTGAAGAATGTATGTTCCACAATTCTTCTCTAACCAAGGAAGTGGCAGAACTTGACTACCCACTGTCCTGTTTGCTGTACAGGGTGAAACATGAGCTTATGCTGGGCATGCTCCTATTTGTGCCCATAGACAGCAGCTCTGTCTTTTCACAGTATGGGGTTGTAAATTTGTGAGGCTCAAAGGATATTTGTGCTTCTGGCCAATAATATTCCTGGTTGGTTTGCCAGGGTGGGTGGGTATGTTGCTGCTTTTTTCAGGCAGGAGTTATTGGTACTTGAATAGTGTTTTTGGAAGAAGGCGCTGACAAAATGGAAAGTAACTTGACACTGTGTTGTGGGTTATTTTTTTCATATTACGAAATTGTGCGGCTTTCACAAGTATGAGTAATACATCTTTCTACGGTGTCATGCCCCACACCCAAGTGCTATTTGTTCATTCATGTACAGTGGTACCTCAGGTTAAGTACTTAATTCATTTCGGAAATCCATTCTTAACCTGAAACTGTTCTTAACCTGAAGCACCACTTTAGCTAATGGGGCCTCCTGCTGCTGCCGCGCCGCCGGAGCACAATTTCTGTTCTCATCCTGAAGCAAAGTGCTTAAGCTGAAGCACTATTTCTGGGTTAGCAGAGTCTGTAACCTGAAGCATATGTAACCTGAAGCGTATGTAACCCGAGGTACTACTGTAATTCTGTCACTGATTTCTAATGTTCATAGTTTGCCACTTCTTAAACAATAGGCCTCAAATGCCAACTCATTTGGATAAATCCTTCATAGCTTGTGGATTAAGCACATATGATTAATGGTGTCCTTTTAGTAAGTGAGCATATGTATGTGCAGTGCAAGGAGTGGCCATTTTGTGTGTGTTTCCATTCTTGGCCCCTATGCACATTGGCGGAGTTCGTATAAACGCCCACTCCCCGTTCCGAGTCCTAAAGGACAATCGCAGGTCAATTGGACACACCTAAAATGGTCACTGCTTGTTTTGAAGTGTTGCCGTATGTGTACAGCACAGTAACATTTATATTCCACTCTCTTTTTGTTTGCATAAGATTGACCAGCCATCATTGACATATATGTGTTGGCTACGGGCTGAGTAAGAAAAACCATACAAACCATCTGTGGTGCCTGTTAGATATGTGCAGTTATTACACCTGAGATTTATTTTTATTTTTTTAAATCATTTTTATTAATTTTCCATTAATAACATTCCAATTGGTAGCAAATCAAATCAAATCTTGCAACATCATAATACAAACAATAAAGCCAATTATACATTCCGAATTAAAAATTTGCAGAGGGCTTCCCATGTTCTGGCTGTCGGGAGAAAGTTCTTGTTCCTGCTTTCTTCTCTCTTACACCTGGGATTTATTCTCCCCCCTCCCCCGCCCCTCTGCAGAAGTACTTCATGTGCAGGGAATTTGTTTGAAAATGATCATAAGATTTAATGGTCTTGCAATTCCTCTGATCATCTTGCTTTGCATTGTAACTGATGCCTTGCAGAAGAATCTAAAGGATTTACCTGCCTGCAATGCCCTGTGCTGCTGATCTGATGATCATGGTTTGACACAACACCTGTTTTGAGTGTGATGTGTTGTGAGTACAGTGGTACCTCAGGTTAAGTACTTATTTCATTCCGGAGGTCCATACTTAACCTGAAACTGTTCTTAACCTGAAGCACCACTTTAACTAATGGGGCCTCCTGCTGCTGCCGCACCGCCGGAACACAATTTCTGTTTTCATCCTGAAGCAAAGTTCTTAACCTGAAGCAATATTTCTGGGTTAGCGGAGTCTGTAACCTGAAGCGCATGTAACCTAAAGCGTATGTAACCCGAGGTACCACTGTATAGCTCTGAGCTCTTCCCTTCTCCAGCCCATTAGCACTTTGGCAGACAAAAGAAGCCGCAGTATTCATACAGGAACGTCTGCTCTATAAATTTTAGAGTATGCTGTGCAAAATCTCTTAATTTGCACATGTTGCAGTTTGTTTTAGGGAAGTCTTCCTAGTTGATCTAGTAGATTTGTAATAGAATATCTTTCCTTAGTAGGGCTTTAAAACTATCAGTGTGAGCTAACTAATAATGACCTTACAAAGGAAATTATGTAGAGGAATTGTAATTTACTACTATAACTAGTGGGGTTTGCAAACTAGGCAAACATTACTGAATGTTGATACAAAACAGTCTCCAAGCAGCACATTTTTTTGCAGGGTCATCACACAAACATTTTAAAATGGTACTTGAAGATAATGTTTATAGGGTAAGTAAATGGAATAAAGTGGTGATGGTAACGTCTTTCCCACCTCTTCCTAAGAGTTAGGCTGCAGCATTTAATTGATATGAACTTTTAATATTACTACTCACAACAATAATATTCTTTCCTATGTGCGTGTATAGTAGTACCTGCTGCAATAGAAATCTGATTTTTTTTTTTGTCAAGCCTTTGCTTTATTCATATGAACCGTTATGCAGATTCGGTTAAATCCTAGAAATCTGTACTAAAGCTCATGATTAATTAAACTAGGATTTCCTTGATCACGTAACTGTCCTATTTAGAACCTGTGTGGGGCAAAATATTTCTGCACCTTATTCATCCTTGTGCTTTCCTAGTGGGTAGACAGGCTTCTTTCATTCCCACTTTAGGCCTCTTAAGTGAGTCCTGGTGAAATGGGATTAGTATAATTGGCTTTTTAAAGAAATGTGAACTAGAGAAAACGTTCCTGCCTAATTGAAGTGGCCCATTAAAGAATAACTGTTTCATGGCCTTTATCCAACTATACTCTGGTGAATTTGTCGTGGCAGTGCACCTAAATGAATTGTTTAGCGTTTAATTGAGGTTCTATAAGTGGTATGTACTAATCCAAACCCATTATTTCTAAAGGCATGTCAGTACCTTACTCTGAAAATATAGTTCTCTGTTATTTTATATTCTCCAAGTGGATACTAATGGAAATTACTCACGCTTCTAATTGCATAATTTATTTTAAAAAGCAACGGAGTGAAACATAAATTCACAACAGCTGTTAGTGAAAGGTTAGCTGTTCAGGGTGTGCCAAATGATTTCCATTTATTTTATACTATTCTCTATAACAGGCATAGGCAACCTCGGCCCTCCAGATGTTTTGGGACTACAACTCCCATGATCCCTAGCTAACAGCACCAGTGGTCAGGGATGATGGGAATTGAAGTCACAAAAGATCTGGAGGGCTGAGGTTGCCTATGCCTGCTCTATAAGCAAGTCCATATTTTGTAGGGAGACCTAAATGGACTGGCAGAGCAAAGCAACTCATCAGAGAAGAAGTGTTGTCTAAAGGCAAAAACTTTTCATTTTCTTTTTGTAAACATAACTTACTACAACATTATGAAACTCTGATACCTATTCTTTTGATGAAACATACCTAAAGCATAGTGGGAGAAAATGTGTAACAGTCAGTGTCCGATTTGGTCCTGTAAAACCCCAGGTTACATTAACACAATCATCAGCTGTGGCTGAGAGAGACACTTGGGGCCGAACTAGACACAGAAGATCATTGAACAGGGTCTCCCTCTTTATAAATGTCTTTAAAAGGAAGATTTTAAAGACATATAAAGAGCTGGGAGTCAGGAGTTGGATTGGAACCATGGTCCAGGGGCGGATTTATCATGTTTTTATCATGTTTTTATCATGCTTTTAATCATGCTTTTAATCATGCTTTTAATATTCTGTTGGGAGCTGCCCAATAATTTATTATTATTATTATTATTATTATTATTATTATTATTATTATTAAACTCTTCTCCCCCACCATTGTCCTGATTAAAATGGCTGAAGTTACTGTTTGCCCTGTAGGGGAAAACTTATTGGCACTTTGAAGTTTTTCCCCTGGATGGTGAATGGTGATACAGAAAATCCTGGATGTGGACTTACAGCTCGTTGGGGCGCGTCCTCCTGAAACCAGCCAGCTCAAGGGGGCTTGAAAACTGCTCCTAGATTGTGGTTTGTTTCACTTCAAACAAACTCTGTTAACCCAAGGTTTGCTATTAGCCTACCAATCTTGACCAAAACAGACCATAATCCCCAGTTTGGATGTGACAGTAAGCCAGAGATCACAGTTTGTTCTCCCCCAGAGTAGAGGAGCAAAGCAGAAGCGGATTCCACCATGAAGCGTGAATCAGGCCATTCTCTGTGTCTTGCCTTTCCTTTCTCCTTGCCTTTGTTTCTAACCCCCCCCCCCGCCCCACCCCATGTGTATTCCTACTTGCCAGCTTGGGATAACATTCAATGCATGTGATGAAGCTTCTGCCATGAAAATATTGTCTTTATGGTGCCACAAGAGTCTTTAATTTATTGGCTGCAGCTCCCCTTCTATATTTATTTAAGAAAATGAAATACTGCCATGAAACAGTGGGTCTCAAACTGTTGAACCCAATCCTTCCCTCTTTGATTTATGCTCCTTTCCAGTCTCCTCAGCCACCACTTGCAGCCATTCTTCCCATGTGAATGCACCAAACCAGGCAGAGGCAAACTCGGCCCTCCAGATGTTTTGGGACTACAACTCCCATCATCCCTGACCACTGATCATGTTAGCTAAGGATGATGAGAGTTGTAGTCCCAAAACATCTGGAGGGCTGAGTTTGCCTATGCCTGCACCAAACCATTACGGGGTGCATATGAGCAGTGCCTCTGCATTGTGTGTGTGTGTGTGTGTGTGTAGTTGGCTTGGGATGCTCCTCAAGATGCCAAGAAGAAGAGTAAAGCAAGGCATCCTCCTGAAAGCAGCCAGCTCAAGGGGGCTTGGAAACATTACATTGCCAGAAATGCACAAAACCAAATGTAAAGGTTGCAAGTTTGCAGCAAAATCCCTTTGGATGGAGAGAGTAAGTGTGTGCTTTGTATAAGATACGAAAGCCAGTTTTAAAGATCTGACATTCACTCAGACTTAGCACTTTCTGTTTCCTCGTTTTATAAGCTGCTTTAGTTTGCTAGTCTTAATTAGGCCTGCGCGATATATCAATATATTGTCCAGGGCCGGTGTGAGGTATGACTGTATGACTATGAAGCTGATCAGCTGGGGAGCAGGAGGCTTCGCATGCCCCAGCTGAAGAAGTCTAACAGAGCCACCACCTCGCCTCCAGCTTGTGCAAGCCAGACACAGGGCGGGGGCTCCTTTAGACTTCTCAATGGAGGGGTGGGGGTAAGTTAGACTTCCTCATTCTATTTCCCGGCCTGGCAAGGTGATGGTGACTGAGGCAGGCCTGTGTGTGCTTGCCTTGTCCTCCACCGCCTTGACACGAAGTCAGATGGGCTACCTCCTTCTCCCTGGAAAAAGAGGTAGCCTGCCCGTTGGCTACCGTCTCGAGGGTGCCTTCACTTGGGAGGGTGGGCTACATCCCCCTGTCCCTCCAGCTCATACGCAAGATGGAGGGACGTGGGGCTTGCTCAGCTGGGGGCGGGGAGAGCCTTCTCGCACCCCGGCTGAGAAGCGCACAGAAGCCCCACATTCCTCCGGCTCATGTGGCTTGTTCAGGGGGCAGGAGCCCCCCAGCTGAGCAGTGCAAGTTCCCTCCAGGCCAAGCACTGGGCACAAGCTGTGTCGTCCCCATGAAAGCACCTTGGCTCCCTCGAGAGCAGTGGCAGTTTCACCCTGGCGCCTCACGGGGCTGGGGGCGATGCATCGTGGTATATCACCAGACCCCACAATGTTTGGCTGGTGATACATTGTGATCTTGAAAACCTGAGATCACCCTAGTCTTAATTTTGTACGCTTTGGATTTGAGGACCGTGTTTCTTCCGTTTGGTATAGCAGTTTGCACACGGTTAGTGCAAACAAGCAAGCAAGCAAGCAAAAAATTGGTGAGTGAACGCTTCTCTTTTCAGTATTGAAGAAGAAGTTGCTCTGGTGTATTTTCTCTTTGCCTTGGCTCTCCTTGTTTTTCACAAAGTGAGCTCCTGATTTGGACTGGGTTGCAGTGCTAGGGGAGAAAGTTCAACAGCCTCTCCACTGCTCAAGTACCGTTTTCCTGCCACCAGCGTGGTGCACTTAGCCTTTCTGCAACTTGCTTTAGGCAATCTGAAAAGAAGCCAGAGTGCTGGATTTAAAGAACCTTGTGGGAGATGTGATCACAGCTGTCCTGTTGTCTCATTTAGTTTGGCCTTCACTGAGGGAAGAAATCTGTTTCTGGGCTGAACCACTTCACATGGGAAATGGTTGGGGGAGAGGTGGTTTGGTCTAGCCTTTGCTTTACCACCTGCAGAGAATCACTCTTAACCCTAATCCCACCTCATATCCCCTGGGCTTCTCTTAACTAAAAATCAAAGTGTTGGCAGAGAAGAGTTAGAATTAAGTTTCCTTGGCTTTGTGAGCTTCCCAGAGATCTCCTGCCATGGAGTGGCCGTATAAAGGGAGAATAAAATAAAAGATAAATCTTGGATCTGCTGTGTAATGTGTGGTTTCTAACATAGGACGGGCCCTGCTTAATCATCCGTAACCTCTAAGCAGCATACATAGAAATATTGATAAAGCCAAACATTAAAAGCAAGTTAATCTAAAAATGCATTAAAATATAAGTTAAATCAGTTGTTTAAAATATACATAAAATAATAAAACCACATACTAAAATTGCATGCCTTCTTGTAAGCTAGAAGTGATATAAAATATAAGTGTAAAATATAAGTGATGCTGGCAATTCATATGCTTTACATCATTATTTCAAAGCTGCATTGCTAACAGAGCTTCCATTTCTTTCTTTCTTGTATTTCAGTAATAACAATCCTTATGCTTCATTTGGAACAACTCAGGCATGGGATGAAGAGAAAAACTTGTGGAGTGCCCCTCATGACATCTCCCACACAGAAGCGGATGATGACCGGATATTGTACAACTTAATTGTGGTTAGAGACAAATTGGACAAAGATTCTGAGGTAAGTCCTGTATGCGGACACTGAACAAATGCTCAAGATATGCTGAGAGTGAATGATTATGGTTACGATTTTAAAAAACCAAAAACATGCCCTTATTGTTAACCTGTTGGTTGCTGTTAGTTCTATTAACTTGATCCAGAAATCTTGAACATAGTTTTTTTTAATGTTAACTTGCACATATCTCTTCAGCAAGAGAAAACACAGCTGGAAAAAAATTAAGCAGCTAATTAGATTAAGCAAAAGAGTTGCTTAGGAATTTCTAATTTAGGGTTGCTATATTTTGAAGAGCAGATCAGACTGCAGATCAGACCTTCAACCCAACATATGGCAACCCTAGTATGTGTCCGTGTTTGTGTGTATCTATGCACTCATATAAGGGAGGGGGAGAAGGGGAGGGGAGTGTCAGTGTAGAGGGAAGAATAGAATGAGAGGCTAGATGAAGATCAAAATGAAAAGAAAAAGGAAGGAGGAAGGGAAGAATTGAATGAGGGCAAAGAGTGCAAGAGTAGGAGTAGGGGTTTGGAGGTAAAAGTTCAAGACAGAATCAAATTAAAAATGGGAGGTGATGTTAAAAAATCAAAATGTAAAGATTTTCCCCCTCTTTCTTTGGAGTTAAAAATGCAAAATCAAGATGCAAATTAAGGTTTGACAGAATAAACCAAAAATTGAAAGCTAAAAGGTTCAAATGGGGGAGAGCCAGGGGAGCCCAACGTGAGAGCCAAAGAGGCCACTTGGAGCCCCCTGTTCCCCAACAACTTCTGCCCCGGATTGCCCTGGCAGCAGCCAAACAGAGCCCGGAGGCCTGGGGAGCTGAGCAAAGAAACTCACCCCGCTCTGGAGCTGAGGAAAGAATGCAGTGGTGCCCCCCATCTGAGCATCCCTCAACGGCCACCACTGCCATGGCCGCCACCACAGGAGGAAGGCAGGAAGGGACTGGGAGACCCAAGGAGGCCATTTGCAGCCTCATGGGTGGCTGGAAACGGGAGCAGGCCAGGGAGCCGCACGCCGGGGTCATCCTGGGAGGAAGTGCACACTGCGCGAGCCTTTTCCCTTCCAGCGGAGGGGTGCCGGCAGCAGCCAGTGATGGGTACATCAAGCAGTGGTGGTGATGGTCTCAGGGAGTGGGTTGGGTTACCCAATTCAGCTCTTGTCTTGTTATCATTAGACTTAAATTTAAACAATAACTTTAAATGCAGAGACTTAGTATTTTTTCTATTAGCAGCAGCCCAATTAACAATAGTCGGATACTGGAAACAACCTATAGAAATTCCTTTTGCAATCTGGGTAAATAATATTTGGAATGTGGCTCTATCATGACGCCTTACTCGCCACAGAGGGGTAATTAAAGACACTTTTGGCGAGACTTGGCTTCCATTCCTTTCGTTTATAAATGAGACAAAAGGTACTTTTATTCCACCCACAATACAAGAGTCTCTGTGGAGAGGATGCTTGAATTGATAATGCATAAATAAACATATTGCTTGCGTACTGTGTGCTACATATGGAACTTAATAAGAATGTACCACTGGGCAAGTTACTGTAGTTATATGTTGTTCTTGTATTTACACGAAAACCAATAAAAATTATTTGGACCAAAAAAAAAGTGGCATTTGTTTTTTATTCCCCCCAAACAACACTAAAATCAAGGGTGGGATTCAAGAGGGTGACCAAGATGTTCAAGGGTGTGGAAACCAAGCCTTATGAGGAACAGTTGAAGAAGCTGGGTATGTTTAGCCTGGAAAAGAGGAAAGAGCCTTGAGAGGAAATCTTCAGATATCTCAAGAGCTGTCACATGGAAAATGGAGAAAGCTTGCTTTCTCCTGCCCCAGAGGGTAGGACCCGAACCAATGGCATCTAGTTACAAGAAGGAGAGTCTGACTAAACATCAGGAAGAGATGTTCGACAGTGAAACAGACTCCCAGGAGAGGTCCTGGACATTCCTTCCTTAGAGGTTTTTAAACAGAGGGTGGATTGTTAGAGCTAGTTTAGATTCCTGCATTTCAGGGGGTTAGGCTAGATAACCATCAGGGTCCCTTATGACTCTGATTCCACAATAACTAGTAAGTTCCATCAGTGAAATTGTGCAAGAGCTTGTGCAACAGGTCTTCCCTTATCCCCCCCCCCATGCCCCCAAAATTGGCTTGGAAAGAGGTTCAAGAGAACCCTTGTAGCAGCGTGCAGCGTGCAGCGAGCAGGAGATGGGGATTGCTTGCCCCAGTAGAATGGTTGCCTTGGTGTGGTGTTCAATGCATCCTCTAGAGCACACATGAATGACACGGGCTGATGTTAAGTGGGGCCAAAATGGATCAGGCATCTTAGTCTAGACAGGGAAGTTGTAAACTGTGTTCCAGAAAAATGACTTCTGATTCTGTTAGCTTGTTGTAAGCTCCTTTATCTTACAGGAGGCTTGTAACTTACTGTATTAATATTTTAAAATACAACAGTGTTTGAGTGTATTATTGTCTTGATTGAAGTCCCCAACCATGCCCAAGAGAAGAGTGACGGGAAACATGGATCAAATATCGAGTCTCCTAAGCTATTCAGAAGAAATGTATTGACGGGAGTGTTGGAAAATGTTAATTTGAATGTACAAGCATGTCATACTGTTAGACACTGGCAAGATCTCCAGAAATAGATTTATGGATATAGATGATGGCTTATAAAAATGCCTAGTACTACTTTTCTATAAAACGAGGTGCCGGAACTCACCATGAACACCTCCCTTGTTCTCTTATAATGGCAATGGCACCCGCCTGAGAGGGGCCGGAACTGGTAAGTTCTGGTGAGTTCCGAATGAAAAAAGCCCTGCATATGCCAAACACACTTCTGCTTTTTTTGCCTCATTCCCCCAGGGGAAACCCACGCTTTACCACTGAATCGGAGCAAACATCAGTTGGGTTTTCCATGGACTGATGTTTGCTCAGATTTAGCAGTAAAGAGCAAGTTTTCCTGGGGAAAGCAGCAGGGAAAACAGCTCAGACCCTTGCTTTCTAGGCACGGGACCAGCAGAAGTGTGGATGAGCCTTAAAGGCAGTGCTGTTGAGCTTGCTCAGATAAAAGAATGAAAGCAAAGAACTGAATCAGCAAAGATGTTTACAAAGGATTTCCTGGAATAGAAGTCACGAAACCTCCTTTCCTGTTTCCAGAAATGGCTCCATAATCTCCCCTGTCATTATAGTGTCAACATGGTCAAATAAATCCCTCTTTACGTAGAAGAAATAAGACTTAAGATACTTCCAGATTAGTGAGTGATCTTGGAAAGTAAAAGTCCAGTAAAGTAAGTGTGTGTGTGTGTGTTGCTTGAAGGAGCTCAGAGGAGGTTGAAGGAGTAGACTAGGAGAGCAGCAAGCTCATATACAATGACTTTCATCTTGAGTAAAGAGCAAAATCACTTTTCCCACTTCTTTAAAGAGGACTTGGTCCTCTGTGACAAGCAGTGGTTTTAGATGGGAACTATAACGGCATGTGACTGGACATAATCCTCTTAGTGTTGTTACATTCCAGCTCTCCACATGGGTTTAGTACTATAAGCTGGTAGCCTTTCAGATTCAGAGGATAGGTTTGAGATGTTAGGAAGTGATGGTGTCAGTTTTCCTGGTGAAGGGTAATGCTTGACTGTTAATCCTGCAGCTCAGTGGATCCTGGATCTTCCATTTATGTGGGATTGAGGCTTAGAATTGCAGTGATATGAATGTTTATTTCCTGCAAGTATACCCTAATAACAGAGTAACAGAAAATGTGTGTGGTGGGTATTATTCAAGTCTATCTTTCTCACATATAATCTACCATATTATTCTGTGTATAAGACTAGGTTTCCCCCCTAAAAAATAATGTCAAAAATTAGGGGGCGTCTTATACACAGGGCCATTTCCCCCCATTTTCTTAAATCCGTGTCCCAAAAAACAGGGGGCGTCTTATACATGGGGACAATCTTATAGATGGAAAAATACAGCAGTTCTCTGTGTAGGAAACTTTATGTACCTTTATGAGAACTAAGCCCTGAGTTAACTATTTTGGGGGTTCCTTTTGTCTATATGTGAATGAAAGGGGTTCAGCAGCTAGAATAAGCAGCCATGAAGTTTTGGGAACCTTGCCTTATATACAAAAGTGCTTCCATCTCTCTCTCTCTCTAGAGTAGGGGCAGTCAACCTTTTTATACCTACCACCCACTAAGGCATCTTTCTTGATGGTAGTTTCCTTACCGCTCACCAGTGCTCAATGGAAGCTCGTGCCGTAGAACCCCCTACCGCCCACCTAGAATCCTGAAACGCCCACCAGTGGGCAGGAGGGACCAGGTGGACAATCCCTGGTCTAAAGAATAGAAGACAGAAGTTTGTGCAAAATTGTAGACATACTGACCGAAGGTAACCTTCAATATACTTTCATGTTCCAAGCCACAAGACTGAAAAAGTGAAAGAAAAATCTGTCCCCAGATTGCTTTCACTTCTTTCACTTGCTTTCACTTCTAGGTTTGCTTTTCTGTAATGACTTGGGGAAAGTACCACTGTGCTACTATGTAATCGATTTCCACTAAAACAAAAACCTCTGCCTCATTTAACATTTATTCTTTTCATAACAAAATGAATGCATATAATTTTCTTTTTCTGATTTCTGACTTTTGGAATCTTGCAACGAACAGCTGCAACTTGTTTATTAAAGTACATTTAATAAACATTTTATTTTGAAAATCCAGTTTCATGGCAGTTTTCAGTGTGCAAAGTGCTTGTTGATCCCCACAACAATTCCCACAAACGAAAAAACCTGCTGGATCGCTCAGTTGGTTAGAACGTGGTCCTGATAACACCAAAATCTCAGATTCTATCCCCATATTCCTGCATTGCAGGGGGTTGGACTAGATGATTCTAAGGGTCCCTTTCAATCCTGTGATTTATGGTTTTGAACTGCAGTGGTTAATAAACTGTATGTCTGTGACTCAGATAATTATGTTTGTTGAACTTCACAAGGCCAGTGAAGTGAGAGGCGGCCAAAAGTAGGATTGCAGGCAGAAATTTCAACAATATTAATTTTAAAATGCTCTCAATAAAACATGTATTGCACATGTTTTATTAGATAAAACTTAGATAAGTAGTAAGGTGGGTTACTTCATGTTTCAAAATGGCTCCTGACTGCTTTCTTTTATTCTACAACATCACAGCCTTTCCCTTTCCCTTTTGAGAAGATGGAAGTGTATCTGTCAACTGCTTTCAGGGAGATAATGACGTTGGAAAATAAAGTAACCCAAGGACTTGTTAGAGAACTGTGAAAGGCTTTGACGCTTGGGTAAATCAGCCACATCTTAAGCGAGCATGAACTTTCTCTTTGAGCCACAGCACAGTACACAAACACAAGGGAAAGAGAACCTAGACCCCAATTATTTGGCCTACGTTCTTTGAAAGAAATCCAAATTTGGTGTCCCAATTATGGAAGGAACTGTATTCAGTGCTGGTGGTGCCCTTGCGAGAAGAATGCTACAAAAACTAAGCTTCACGGCACAATGAAGCTGCTCTGCTGGACTGTCACATCTACAAAAGAAGCCAACCTCTTAGTGAGAGAGGAACAGAACATTTGGAGAACAATTATGTACGGTCTGTTGGCATGATGTGGATTTAAGCCTTTGGTTTTGTCTTTAATTTGGCTTCCGTTTTACATGTAGTACTCTCCTTTATGCGTAGATTTGAAATCTTAAGCTTACGGAACAAAAGTTCTAGAAATTTTGCAGGATAGATATTGGGGATGACTGAGAACATGGTTGTCCATTTCTCCTGGGCAGAAAGGCTGGAGTCACAGGGCCATCCCACCCATTAGGTGGGGTGAAGCAGCTGCCTCAGGTGGCAGAAACGCAAGAGGCAGCGCCCCCGCAGGCATCCTGCCCCAGTGCCACCACCGAAGCAAACCAGGTGAGGGAGGCTTTGGCAGCCGTGTAGAGTTCTGCCACCCAGAAATGCGGCGGGCGGTGATTTGAGGTTTGCAAAGCTAATCTTTCTGTTAAGCTCTTGGATTTCGTAATGCTTTTGCCACGATACCTGTAGCCTTAAAGTCTAGAAATGACTGCATAGGTTGCGATAGGATTAAGGCAGTTGATAACATACATACATTTTTTTCTCCCACTCATTTGAGAGCTTTCTGTGTTTGTATATTGATGCTCAGCTGAGACTGTTGTAAATCAGAGGTGGGGAACTGCCTGGCCAAATCCCTGAGTCCACTCTCCTCCCTAGGCCAGCTGTGACAGGTGGGCTGGTGTCATGTGACGGACACCTGTGAAAGTTCAGTCAAGGCTTTGGAGTCCAGCCCTTTATCTTATTCTGCTTCCAGACTGCTCCACAACTGCAGTGCAGAGTCATATTTCAGTTTTCTTAAAGTTGTATATTTTCCCCAGTGCTACTCCTGTTGAGCTGCATTATTATATCCAGAATAGTGTCATGCAGCTAAGATTACAGACTGAAGAAGGGAATTCAAATGCACCCAATTGGTATATGACACAAGAAACTCATTCAGTTTTTGTTTTATTTCTTACAGTGTTCTTACAATATTTCTTTTTATGTTGTGAACCACCCTGTGATCTTTGAAGGGCAGTATACAAATTTAATTAATTAATTAATAATACAATCTGATGTGTTGCCAATTTGGTTTTCCTAATAACTGCTACTTGTGAAATTGTGAGGGGAGTGGTCCTACGGCTGTGGATCTCAAGCATTTTTCAGAGGCCTTATTTTATTTTATTTTATATACCATCCTATACCTGCAGGCCTCAGGGTGGTTTACAAGATAAAATTACAATAGAAAAACACAAAGCGCATAATCAAAATAAAAACAAAATAAAAATATAAACAAAATAAAAATATAAACAAAATATAATCAGGAAGAGCCTCCCCCGCAACACACATAGTTAAAAACAATTTTAAACAATTTTAAAAACACAATTAAAAAGCAGTTTAAAAGAATGTGAACAGTACTCTCTGCTGGGTAGCAGCAGTCCTTGTGAAGCCTGCCTGGCGCCGTCCTGGGCATGGCGGAGAGGTCGGAGCAGGACCCTCAGACTCTCAGCAGGTCTTCCTTCCTTGCTGGGCAAGGAAGTCCGTAGTCTGTCAGGCCCTAGGACTTAAAATATTCTTATCTCTCTTCTGGACCCAGTAGTCAGGGAAATTAGACTCCTTTTATTCCTAGTGACATTTTTGTCCCCAACAAAGACAATTTGGGACTGTAAGACACTGTCCAAGACTTTTTGTCTTTCAGTCTGCCTGCCTCACCCCATCAGCATAAAACAGCGGAGACTTATTAGAAGTCTTACTTATTGCTTCTGTCCTCTTGACATTTTGTTAATGCTGCTGTGCTTTGTCAGTCCCAAAAAAGGGTTTGAACGACATTTTAGAAACTTGTCCTTCCATAAGAATGGTTTGCATATGTACTTAACAAAGGAATAATTTTGTATATCACTTAATTTCTCAAAAGTATGAGCATGCTGAAACTTGATATCTAGTATGGGCCAGTATTTTTGCTTCCAGTGGAGACCCCACTTAGTAGCTTCTTTTGTGATTTTTTGGTGCCCCCTAGCGGGGAAATTACGCAGATCAATGCTATTTGAAGTTAAAAGGAGTAATTGCACAAGTGCCTGAGAAGGAAACTAATTATATGTGGGACTGCTGTTTGCCAACACAAAGTTCTTGTTTCTGTGCCAGGCAACGGTACCTTTCTATGTTCTGTCGCCATCTTCTTTCCTCAAATGATTTAGCTCCAATTACAGCTTCTATGTTTCAGTTTCCTTTAGGGTTGCCATACTTCTGGGAATTCCCTGACGTGTCCTCTTTTGTGGGTCCTACATGCCTGTCCGGGGGGGGGGGGGATTTTACATTTGAAAGCAAATGTCCTGGATTTTGGTTTTTTTTTTTAATGTGGGTGGGTGGCTCTGGTTGGTTCAGGCTCTGGCTCTGGCATGGGCAGCTTGGGCTCGGCAGTGGGGCTATTGGGTCGACTGCCCTAAAAAAGCTTGCCGCTTCCACTTCCTGGCTATAATAATTCATGCAGCTTTCATCGTAAATTGATAATAATGCTACCTCTGGATCTTCAGTCAGCTTTAACCCAGTGATTTCTGTTCTTTCCTTAAACACCCTTTGCCCCCAAAATTGTACATATTTACACCCCCACCACATGTGAACATAATTCCCTGTTTCCTGGCATCCCCTCCAACATAACACCGAATATTCCTTGTCTATTTGATTTAATCTGACTGGTGTCAGACCATCTCCAAATTAATTTATAATAATTTTCTTTTATTGACTGGACCTAATGGTCAGGGGTCCCTTTACCTTTTTATTCTTATAGACAACGTTTTCAACGTACGTTTCTCCCATATTTCCCCCCCAGCTTTGACTATCTATTTGCCCTGATGTCTCCTTTTCCCACAACTCTTTTAATTGATCTTCTTGATCCTCCATTTCTAGTAATATTTAATAAATTTCACTGGTTTCCCCTTTTATAACTTTATTTTCTTTTTTATCTCCCCTTTTATATTTTTTCCCCAAATTTTGTATATTCTTAGCTGTTCTTGTTTCCCCTTAACCACTTCTTTGCCCATTGCTCCCACATGGTATACAGTTATACCATGTTATTTTACTTCCTATTAAAGCATCTCTTATTTGTTCTTTGCTTCTCATTTTCTCTACTCAATCCTTTATTTAAGTATTTTCTTCTCTTTCGCTTCTTTTTCAATTTCCTTTTTAAAATTTACTTGGAAGTCTTCTATCATCACCACCAGGGTTAGTGGGGAATTTGCTGGTATCAATTTTCCTTTATATTTCACCCATATCTCAATAATATTTTTTAATAAAGGATTTTCAGTATTCTGCCACTATTTTCTATTTGGTTTGATAAACATATATATTCACTAACTTCTCCTTCATTTCCTGTGTACCACTCTCTAACCATTCTAACTCTCCTTGTTCTGTTATCCCGTGTATGGCATATCATAACTGATTTGCTATATAATATGACTTTATGTTAGGGAGCCCCAGGCCACCTAATACTAATTCCCCTCATCACTGCTTGTATCCCATATTATTGCTTGAGTACTTTGCCTCTTCTTATTGATCTCCCATACATCTAATAATTCTTTCCCTATCTTATTTACTGTTTGACTATTATTGAAGATCCTCGTGTCTAACCTCCATCTTCTGGCTTCCTTGTAATCTTTCTTTATTTTTAATACCATATTAACCAATGTGTGGTCGGTTACCTTTATTATTCCAATTTCTGTATTCGTTATTTTAGAACACTAAGATTTTTGAAACAAAGATATAATCGATCCTTGAGTAGGTCTTATGCACTGGTGAGAAGAACAAAAATTTATTCTCTCCTCCCCTCATCACTCTCCAAACATCTTTCATATCTTTCCTTTTCATAATTTTAGCTAATCCTGTAATGTTATTACATCTTTCCCCTGGGGTGGGATTTGACTTATCCAGTCATTTATCTAATACCATATTGAAATCTCCTGCCATAATCATATAACCCTTCTGAATACCCTCCATTTCCTTAAACACTTTATACAAAAAATTCCACCTGATTTTCATTGGGAGCATAAATATTAATTATAGTGTATTCTTCCCCCGTCATTGTTCCCTGAATTATAATGTATCTTCCCTCAGGATCTTTCTTCATCTTTAATATACTAAACCCGCATCTCTTTGAAATTATAGTTGCTATCCCTCTTGATTTTGAAGTACCATATGCTTTTTCATAATTATTTATACCTCTCAGTCTGAGTTCATTAACCGCCTCTTTCGTCTGATGCGTTTCCTGTAAATATATTATAACTTCTTTATCTTTATTCAGTAATGTTTCTGTCCTCCTTTTCATAATCGACCCCAGCCCTCTCATGTTGAAGGTTGAAATCCTTATTTCATTATCAATGAGATAAATGTACTTCTTAATTTCTGGTCTCGTGTCTTATGAGACTTATATAACCCATTACCCATCCCATTCAATCCCTTCCCCCATCCCTCCCATCCCTCCCATACCCATACATTCCATTTTGTCTTCCCCCCTATTTTCCTGAGGTATTTCACTTCTCCCATTGTCCTACCTAATTGGGGGGGGGGGGAGAAGCTCCTCTGATCACGGAGCCACAGCAGAACTTCTTCTCCCATTATATTTGTTATGTCTTCACTCTGATATAATTTCGTTCAGCCTTTACTTTCAGTCCTCAATAGTCATTTTTTGTCTCCTGCCACCCCCAGTTCCATGAAAACAGGATGCTGGACTAAATGGACCACTGGCCGTTTGCTTCTGTGTAGAGGATGTTTCTGAAAAGGGCCCCTTATAGACAGCCAAACCGGCAGTATTAGTATGGCGCTCACAAGGATGTTCACTGCTTAATATTACAGGAGATGCTGTCACAACAACATTTCTGAAGTAGGAGGGGAAACAGGAGTTTGTTCTAAAACACGGCTGTGCTGCCATTTCAAAGGGAGAGGGTCATCTGTGACGGCATTTATGTTTTGAGAGTGCTTGACTTGGATTGACTTTAGACACCAGTAACTCACTCAACTAACACGGGAATGGCTCATGTATACCATTAATAGCCAACCTTCTCAGGTCCCCCAGCAAAGCAGGTTCCACCTTAAATATATTGCATATGCCTGTCCTCCTTCTCCTTATATTTAGTGGCATGATAAGGCCATACCTTGTTCTTCTCTTTCCAGGATGACTAGATGGAAAGCCGGGGGCAGGGGGTTCCTATGGAAGGCGGCATTCCCATAAGCAGCTTTTATCAACCCTGTGCAATGCGCTCCACTTGTCAGAGTCCACTCTCTCACTCAATTGTTAAAGGTAGCCCAGCTTCCTTTCTCTGCTATCTGAACATTGTGTTTTCCATCTCTCTCTTCCTGTTAAAATAAACCTCCCTCAAAAACACTGGTGGCACCACTGACCCCATTTGTGGGCCTCGACCCATCAGTTCAAGATAAGTTATGCAAACAGTTGATTCCCCAACAGATCAATTAACTACAGAACTGTGGGATCTGTATGGAAGTTCACAGGTCCCTTGGCTATCAGATTGCTTGTTCATTGACTAAAATAGTTTGAATTCATATATAGGCATGGAAGTGACCTTGCAAATCATCATGTATGTGTTTTTAAGAGCTCCTGCAAATTGGGAATGAGACTGAGGAAGGATGCTTTGAGACAGGGCTAGACAACATAGTGCCCGTCAGATATTTTGTACCACAACTCCTGTCATCTCTGACCATGCTAGCTAGGTCTGATGGGAGTTGTAATCCAAAACCTCTGGAGGACATCATGTTGGCTACCTCTGCCTTCTGAACCCCAAGAGCAGGACCCAGTTTCTTCTGTTCCTCTTCATCTTACATGCCCCACCCCATTTCAGTGTGATTTTGATTTGCTTTTCTTGCTCATCCTTCCACTTTTACAGCAACACTTTCTGCAGCAAAACAGGCAGCACTTCAGTGAGATAAATAGGGCAAGGAGTACAACAGCCAGGAGGAAGGCAATGACGTCAAGAGAGTGATACTGGATCCAGTTGAGGTCATGTGCTGCCGGCCTCAAGTGGGGAGCCCCCTTGTGCTTCATCACAAACTCCACCCAATGCACCGCAAGGTCAAGAGGTTCAATGGGCCTGTCCAGGTGGAGAGCTGAGAGACGCTGGATGTTCTCTTTATACCTAAAAGAAAAGAACCTCTTTAGGAAATAAATATTACAGGGAAATAAAACACACAGCATAGAAGCAGATTTCCAAAGCATTTGAAATCCAAGTGGGGTTGATACTGTTCTGAGAGACTGGGGACATGGGATGCAAACCCCTCCCCTGTTCCTATGGGTGCAGATGCACACACTTCGGGATACTCTGTATACAGCTTATACAGGGTGACTGAGGCCAGAGTTCTGATGCTTTTAGTAGCTGAACCCTAATTTTTCTCTGGTGGATCTTTCACATAGCTATCTGTCTCCTATGTGACAGCTGCTGCTAATCACAGGTCCTTGGAGATAAAAATGGAGAATGATGCAGTGTCCAGGAACTTCTGTGGGGCAACTGATGATACTGGTGACCACCAGCAGGTGGCAGTTGGAGGAGGGATGATCTCAGTCAGTGTCTCTTAAACACAGAATGTGGCCTGTTGAAGGAAGCAGGAGCTGGTAGGTAGTCAAGAACAGGGCCACTCCCCAATGTGGAGGGAGATGCCCCCTGCCTTCACTGCTGCTTCCTGACAGTTCCTCCAAGGCCGTCCTTTTCCATTCCCTTCAGTTGCCCCTCAGTGACTGCGTAAACTGGAAATAAAGGTAAAGGTAAAGGTACCCCTGCCCATACAGGCCAGTCTTGACAGACTCTAGGGTTGTGCGCTCATCTCACTCTAGAGGCTGGGAGCCAGCGCTGTCCGCAGACACTTCCGGGTCATGTGGCCAGCGTGACAAAGCTGCTCTGGCGAACCGGCACCAGAGCAGCATACGGAAACGCTGTTTACCTTCCTGCTATAAAGCGGTCCCTATTTATCTACTTGCAGTTAAGGGTGCTTTCGAACTGCTAGGTGGGCAGGAGCTGGGACCGAATGACGGGAGTGCACCCCGCCGCGGGGATTCGAACCGCCGACCATGCGATCGGCAAGTCCTAGGCGCTGAGGTTTTACCCACAGCGTCACCCGCGTCCCCGTAAACTGGAAATAGGATGGTATGAATCAGCAGAGGGTATAATAACAAACGACAGATTTGCTGGCTACCCTTGGGAGAAACAGCATTGCCAAGGAGCAGAGATGGAATATTGTGCAGGACAGCGGTTTGTAACGGATGTGGAATGCTTTCCAGATCAACCTGTCTGTGAAGGAACCCCTGGAAACTCCTGCGCATTCTGGAGGATTTTGGAGAATACTCCAGGGCACTTGGCTCACCTGGAGCACTGGCGCGGCTTCTTGGCCCTCCCCCCTTCCCCCACTTATTGTCCCCTTGGGGGAGCTAGCACTACGCATCAGAAGATACTCCAAACTCTCTTGCAGCTGCTCATTGTAGGGAAAGCTTTCTTTTACGGAACGTTGCCATTACTTAACTTTTTTTTGATAATGCTCTGATTAGCTTCTGGGAATGCCACGGTCTGAGAGAATACATTTTTAAAACCACTACTGTAGAAGACCCAGATAAAGAATCAAAGCAGTAAAAACAGAGGGGTTGTTAAGAAGAGACTTTCTTCTTCACCTGTCACCAGCAGCTGTGTAGCAACCCCTGCTGATTTCAGTGACAAGCAGTGACTCTGCCCCCTTGCAGGGCCCGAATCACCAAGCAACTGCTGTGCTGCCCTGAAGCTCCCATCCCACCAGGAAGTCCACCCCCAGCAGACCCCTGTGGCACCCTACAACCCCCCCCCACACATCCGGTGCAGAACGCTCCCCCCGCCCCTGCCTGGCTACACTCCTGGTCACCAGACATTAATTTATTTCCTCTGAATAACCAACAACTGCCAGTGAGAAAGACAACAATGCACTGAAGAAAAGAAGAAAGAAATTTTCCATGGTATATTTCCATGGTATACTTCCTTGCATATTCTGATTTTAAATGTACTTTGGGCCAACCCTAAAATGAGTTTTGTACCACTCATTACTCACTTTTTATCATAAATAACAGCCTTCAGTGCATCAGATAAATCCTTGGAAGTCATGTCAACTACATTCAGAGTCACTCCTGCTCCTCGCGATTCCACCCGCTTTGCATTGTCCATCTGATCTCCAAAAAGCGGCATCAGCACCATTGGTACTGCATTGCAGATTCCCTCATAGACCCCATGGGAGCCAGCATGAGTGATAAAGGCTCTGGCTTTTGGATGAGCTGTTGAGGAAAGAGCAGGAGGCGGAGAAATACCAACAGGTTTATCATTCTGCTAATGACAACGTATCTAGGCCAAGTTTTAAAATTGCATTTTTATGGAAGCAGCCAATTGAAGTTCAAATTAAACAGCCATATGATTAAGCGGATCTCCTTGGAAAGTTATGTACCGTCTAGCAAAATGTCTTTCAGAAGGATGGTACAGAACTGTGGGAGGAGAGAAGTGGCCCCCTTCTAGGCCATCTAGGCCAGGGGTGGGGACCCTCTGTCAGCCAAAGGGTCACCTTCCTTCATGGACAGCCTTCTAGGACTCCAGACCAGTGGTGGGTCCTGCCACTCTCCACCCAGGCGAGGAAGAGGTCCTATCACAGTTCAAGGGCCCAGTCCAGGCAGGTAGGGTGCAGAGTAGGGCCAGTGAAGGATGTGGCCTAGGGGGCATGGCCTGTGTTGAGTCCTGAAGGCCAGATAAAGAGGCTTGGCTTCTCCATCCCTGATCCCTCAATTCAATACAAAGGGTGGAGACCCTTTGGTCTGAGAGCCAGATTTGACCCACCAGATTTGGCCCGTGAGGCTGTTTTCTTCAAACCACACCCACCTGCCCCATATTTGACACCACATGTAA
Source organism: Podarcis muralis (assembly GCF_964188315.1). Taxonomy (NCBI): domain Eukaryota; kingdom Metazoa; phylum Chordata; class Lepidosauria; order Squamata; family Lacertidae; genus Podarcis; species Podarcis muralis. The sequence goes on from NC_135655.1 coordinate 133,745,264, forward strand.
TGTTAGATGTGAGACACGTAGAGATGCAGAACTGAACATCAAGTGATGGGCAGGGAGTCCTGTCCTCTTTGGACCAAGCATGCACCTGTAGAAAGCAGGATATCAGCTGCCTCCAGTATCCTGTCTAGTTTGGTGCTAAATTCCATTAAAGCCAATGGTACTTTGGTCAGTTATTGTTTTCCACAGAACTGAGTGCAATTTTCACTCCAGCAAGTGGTTATGGGTAAGGATGAGCAAATCAGTCAGTTTTGGTTTCTCCCAGTTTCTCATCTTACCAGTCTTATGTTCAGTTCTCCATACTTCTATGCCAGTTTGCAATTATTATTAGTCATCATGAAAACTCAACAGTTTTAGTGTGAATTTCTCCTAATATAATAGGTTATTTTTACTACTTTCAGCATTTTTATGCATGCCTCACCATAATATATAAATTTTGTACATTACCTGCATTGCGTAATACAGAGCCGTGTGAATTTTGAAGGACAGCTGTGATTCAGTTCACAGATTGTTTTGGATAGTGCGAATGAAGTAAGCTTGCCTTTAAATGGGAACTGAATGAAATTTCCCCCTCACCCCTATTTCATGGCTCACATTTTGGCATCTGTGCCCACTGTCCTTTCAACCACTTCCTTGGTTTTTTATGCACACTATGAGCATAAAGCGCTAGGCAGGGTTTTCTTTTCCTAGCCCAGCTTTTGCAGCTATGAGTGTACATGACCAAGAGCAATGTGGGAGCATGTCCATCCAACATCACATTACTTTACACTTTGCTAAACAGTGTTTAGATACACTCTCTCATGGTATTGCTAAGAGGCTAATGGCATTGAAGCAGCATTAAGGGCTGGTTATAGACAACAACGTAATTCCTGCCCCAGACATACCAAGCAGATCATTTTGTGGTAGCCACTTCACAAGCTTTGTGTTCTTTGCAAGATTGGGGGGTGTTTCTCCTGTATATCTCCACAGCACCTTCACGAGGAAGGAAACACATAGATTAGGAAATGTATCTTTTCACTTCAAACACTTACAAAAACTTCAAATTGCACTTGAACAAGCACTCTCTCATATCTCTTACGTAGGGTGCAATGCCTCTTCAAAGAGCCCCATTGGTTGGAAAGGTGGGATATCGGTTAACAACAAATAAATAAGGTACTGCCTGTATATAAAAGAATGAAAGTGCACTTGTATATAAATTATCAGCTTACCTAAGGTGCTGGAGGGGATGTTCAGAAATTGGGTCATACAGCCACCTATGGCGCGGTTGTGTTAGAGTGCAAGAATTTTCAGCAACAGCATTCAGAGAAATGGATCAGATCTTAAGCTGCCACATTATCCTAACATCTCAATTAGCCCTTTTATTTTTACGCTTATATTTGAGGGTAATCAAAACTTGCACAATTTGCACAAAGTTCTGATAGTACAGCTGCTTATTGCCGCTAGAATGACCATCACAGTTTTTGGGGGAAATAGATGGGGCCAATCTTTCTGTGTGATATGGCCCTGCTAGAAAAACTAACTAGTAAGCTGAGAGTCCTTAGGGGCCAAAGAAAGAAGGAAGATTTAGAATTTGTTCAGTTTGACTTCATTTCAGTTGTAAGCAAAGAGAAACATGGCCAAGGACGCCCTCAGCCTAGAAATGAATATGGCTCAGTGACTCAGGGCATTTGAATACTTTAATCACTTTCTCTTGGTATAACAGGGTCTACGTTTTGTAACTTTCTCTTGTTTAACCATTATGTCTGTGCTATAAATAGCTCCAGTCACTACCTCCCACACATTCACTTACCTGTAGTTTATTTATTTTGGTTTTATTTTATGTCCGTTTTTGTCTAACAGTGATCTATGATTTTATAAAGAATTTATATATTTTCATCAGATCCTGTTTGGTAACACTGTATTTTGTAGAATTTTGTAAACCATTTCTTTCCTTTTCTTTTGAAACTTAACAAAAAATTATTTTAAAAATAAATAAATAATAATCCAGGCCCTGACAGAGCCTATTTTTATATTACCACGGCAACATGGTTTCTTCCACACCACCGTGATGCCCTCCAGTTGTTCTGAACTACAGTTCCCATCTTCCCTGACCACTGGCCAGGCTGGCTGGGGCAGATGGGAGCTGTAGTCAAAGGCATCTGGAAGGCGCCAGGTTTAGGAAGTCTGAGAAAGGGCAACAGGATGGAGGCCGCTAAAGCAGCTATTTCTTACTTCCAAGAAGGATGAGGCAAGTTTGGGAAATCCATTTATTATTGACTCCTTTCACTTCTTAGCAGTGAAGGAGCTGTATTCTCAGAGGAATGAGGAAAGAAGTCTCATGTTATGGTAGCAAAAAAATACAGAGGAGGCAAAATTTCACCAGTTTCTGGACTGGTAATTGATTAGCTGACATGGCTATACTACAATCTATCATTACTAAAACTTTTTTCCAATAGATGTCTCTAGCCTCTGGATTTGAGGTGGTGTGCATGGATAATCTTTTAGCCCACCCTCCCCAACTTAAATGGGACGCGGGTGCCACTGTGGTCTAAACCACAGAACCTAGGGCTTGCCAATCAGAAGGCCAGCGGTTCAAATCCCTGCGACAGGGTGAGCTCCCGTTGCTCTGTCCCTGCTCCTGCCAACCTAGCAGTTCGAAAGCACATCAAAGTGCAAGTAAATAAATAGGTACTGCTCCGTCGGGAAGGTAAATGGCGTTTCCGTGCGCTGCTCTGGTTCGCCAGAAGTGGCTTAGTCATGCTGGCCACATGACCCGGAAGCCGTCTGCGGACAAACACCGACTCCGTCGGCCTATAGAGTGAGATGAGTGCGCAACCCCAGAGTCGTCCGTTACTGGACCTAACGGTCAGGGGTACCTTTACCTTTTATCCCAACTTAAAGTCCATATGATCTGAAATTTACTTGCAGAATGTTGGTTATGAAGATCAGCAGGGTTTTCTGCATTGTTCCACTTGCGGTTGCTGTACAATTAGGGGAACCCGCCGAGGGTTCAGCTCTGGCAGCTTTATCTGGAATGCAGCCAAACGTGACAACTGTCAAGGAACTATTCATATCTTGATCCCCTGTTGTCTTATTGCAGCAATATCAGCTGTAGCTTTTGAGGAGGGTCTGAGCCAGCAGCTGGCATCTAAATTACCATGGCAATATTTCTAAAGAGCTGTATGTGAACAGCTTCCCAGTTCATGCTGTGTCAAGCTGCAAGATTGCTGGTTGGACTGAGGCAAAGGGTTGTGTGTCAACTTCAGCTTCGGAGCCACTTTTCAAGCAGACAGCAACACATGCAAAATGAACCAAAATATTTAACATCCTACGTGAATAGAGGTTACCATTTTTCCTTCTTACCGTCTGAGGTATTGTTCCCAACGCTTCAGCAATCTCCATAGCTTTATTCATTGGAATTTCAGAAACCATTGAACCCAAGGAAAACACCACAATGCCATGTTCGCCAGAACTGTTCACCATGGCTTCAAATTCCTAGGCAAAACAAACAAAGAAACTTTTGGTCAGAATTCTGCGTCACGTGGGAATATTTTCATCTCTCCCAAAAAGCTAAAAGAAAAAGTAACCTTTGCTGGGTAAGTGTGTGTGTGTGTGTGTGTGTGTGTGTGTGTGTGTAAACATTAGACTAACTCTAGGACCAGATCTGTTGGGGGGGGGCAGTGTCGGATCCAGAACAAATCCTTCTGTGTAGGCCCTCCTGTTGCCCCCGTCTCTCCTCTGCCCCTCCCCAGCAGGGACTCTTCCTCTCCCCTCCACTTACTTTTGCTGTTGTTCTTTTGCACTACTGTAATAGTGGCAGCCTCTCCTCCTCCTCCTCCTCCTCCTCCTCCTCCTCCTCTCTCCCCTGCCCTGGCTTACATTTTTCTTTTGCTCCTGAGAAGAATTGTCCTAGACCAGCCTAATGGTCCACCTGCCCTCATATTCAGTCTTAGACCAAGGCAAATCTACAAAAATGTAGTATAAACCCTGACAACTGGGAAACACTGGCCTGCCAGCGCTCCAGTTGGAGAACAGCCTTGACCAAAGGTGTCATGGGCTTTGAAGACACTCGAACTCAGGATGCAAGGGTGAAACGTCCTAAGAGGAAGGCATGCTGGGCAAATCCACACCATGATCAGCTCCCACCCGGAAACCAATGTCCCCACTGTGGAAGGATGTGTGGATCCAGAATTGGCCTCCACAGTCACTTACGGACTCATTGTTAAAACCGTGTTCATGGAAGACAATCTTACTCGGCTACGAGTGATCGCCAAAGAAGAAGGTGGATATTGAATTTCAGGAATCTCTATAACAACATATCATATTCGTTCATTCATTTAGGATATTTCTAAATTGCTCTTCATCCCAGAAGTCATCACAGAGCAGGTTACAACAGAAAACACAAATGCAATAAGTACAGCAACCAATAAAAATAATAAATAATAATCATACACAATAAAGTTTTCCACATCAGCAAAGCAAGTTAGCAGGGTGACATAAATATAATATAAGGCGGTTCACTAAGCTCTGCTAAGGTATTAGGCATTAGGATTTATAAGCCCAGGGCCTCTGTGCATATTATTTTAAATCTGCTGCTTGGTAATTGCATTGTGCCTCTTGATTCCAATATTAAGTCTCCCTTCCAAGTACTAACCAGGCCTAACCCTGCTTAGCTTCCGAGACAAGACAAGATCGGGCGTGTTCAAGGTAGGATGGCCGCAGACATTCTGATATTATGTCAAAAGGGAGATGGCACCATGCTATTAACTTTTCCAATCTACTGAAATATCGCAATCCTAATCCCTTTCTCATCCTCCATTTTTAAACTGAAGTTTTGAACCGTCTCAGTAAGGGGGAGTGGAGAGGTGGATTCCGACCTGAGTTAGTGGATTTTCCTTTGCACAGTTTATACCCCCAATGAAGACCATGTTGGGCATGATAGGCCTGGGATATTCAAAAACAAAGTCATAACGCAGAAGCCAAATTGATGCTTGACTATAAAGGTCTGCTACTGTCATATCGTGGTGCAGGAATTCCTTGCTCAGTGTTCCATAGGGTGAATAAAGAAAATAGCATATCATGAATTCCAGCGAGCCGATTAAAAAATTCTTCACTCTCTGTTTAAAGTTCATGTGATCTGTATTGCCCGAGAAAAATTTTGGGACATAAGAATGTGGGTTTGGACACTGCGTTGCCGCAAAGTCTAAGCCACATGGAATTCCCCGCAAGTAGTAAATAGAAGGAAGGGATAAATACTCAGCCAAGATCTGCCCACATGGAAACACTGGATCCATAACTACAATGTTGAATTTGGTTTCTTTAAGGTAAGAAATCAGCTCTTTGTTGTATAAAAGCTGCTTGCAATTATTATATAGAAGCATTGTAATATTTCTTATTCTTGAAAATGTCCCAGTCATTCTTTCCAGGAAAGGCTGACGTGCAAAAATCCTGTGACCAAGCTTTTGGAATTCTGCCTTCAAGTATTCCTTTGAGTAGGGCACGGCAAATGTTTTCAATGTATAATGTACAGATGACTTTATCCATAAGTTCGTCTCAGGAGCAACGACAACTACTTGGTGTCCTCTCTGCTGAAGATGTTCCATAACTGGATGGATACTGAGCCAGTGACTGCCATCATGGGGTATTACCAACACCTTTCCTCCATCCGTAAGGCTCCAGAAAAAGAGAGTAAGCAAAACACAAATGCCTTGACGCATAGAAATCTTCTTGCTGGTTGCATTGTGGCATAATTCCAACCCAAAATGAAATGAATGTAAAAAAACCATTGCGAACGGCACAGGAAACAAAGCCTCTTGTGAGCCCGATCTTCTTCTGCAAATATTTATTTTCTGTGACACATTATAAAGGCAGTGTGGAATGTCTAAATCTTGGTCAAAGGTCGGTTTTGCAAACCAACCTGGATTGGGTGATAAGGAGTCTGCAGGCTAGCCTGTTGCATAAGCATCTCTACTACCACTTCTGTACTCAGGCAGTGACTTCCATCCTGTGGCATCACCAACAGCTTCCCACTTCCAGCACAACGCCACAAACAGAACCAAAAGGCAAGGCCAGCAGCAGCTGGATGAGACCTTCATCCTTCCTATCATGGAATCAAGGAGCCCTGAACTCGCTATACGCTTTGTGTGCCTAATGTATGAAAGCAGAGGTTGCAGAATAAAACACTGGTGCAGCCCACAGGATCACAGATTCTATGCATCAAGTAAATGTTTAATTTGTTGCCACTGCTGAACCTCTTGTCAGGACAAATAGCCCATACAGTGGTACCTCGGGTTAAGTACTTAATTCGTTCCGGAGGTGCGTTCTTAACCTGAAACTGTTCTTAACCTGAAGCACCACTTTAGCTAATGGGGCCTCTATTGAAGCACTATTTCTGGGTTAGCGGAGTCTGTAACCTGAAGCATATGTAACCTGAAGCGTATGTAACCCAAGGTACTACTGTATATCCAATTATAAGAGCAATGTCAACTGAGTTGATGTTTTAAACGGCTCAGGACGACAGTACCTCAAGGACTGTCTATCTCAGTATGAACCGACTCAGATCCTGCAACCATCCTCTGAGGCCCTTCTTCGTGTGCCTCCTCCACGAGAGACCAGGAGGGTGGCAACATGAGAACGGGCCTTTTCTGTAGTGGCTCCCTGTTTGTGGAATGTCAACTGGTGCCTTCATTATACATTTTTAGGTGCCAGGCAAAAACATTCTTTATCAACGAGGACTTTGGCTAATTAACAGTCTACGTCCTTTTAAATGTGTTTGTGGAAGCAGGATTATTGGTTTGTTTGGGTTTTGTTCTTGTTTTGTTATGTGTTTTGTGGTATTATTCTGTATTTTTATGCTGTGAAGCCCCATGAAGTCTGAAGGGTGGTATACACATTGAATAAATAAAATAAAATAACCCCCCCCCCCAAAACCTTTAGCCAGCAAATAAAATTATTATTTTTTTAAAATCAAATACTCAAACTAAAAAAATACTAAGAATAAGCAGTACAATGCAGGGATCACTTGGGAAATACTCAAACAAAGGACTGCTCCACACAGGAGTTTACTGTCAATTTGCTGTTAGTCATATGTGTTAGTAGAGTTTTTTTGCATTTGACATCTGTTATAAGAAAATGCCTATATCCAAATATATCATTTCGTTGTTTACGTTCTATCTGTCTTATAGTAGTTTCTATGTTAGTTATTTCCAAAGTGTGTCTCTACTTGAGACTGTAATGTGAAGCTTTGTTTCTGTATCAATATGATATACTGTATGTATCTTCCTGATCTTACAAAGTGACAAGGGATGCGGGTGGCGCTGTGGTCTAAACCACTGAGCCTCTTGGGCTTGCCGATCAGAAGGTCGGCGGTTCGAATCCTTGTGATGGGGTGAGCTCCCGTTGCTCTGTCCCAGCTTCTGCCAACCTAGCAGGTCGGAAGCACACCAGTGCAAGTAGATAAATAGGTACCACTGTGGTGAGAAGGTAAACAGTGTTTCCGTGTGCTCTGGTTTCCGTCACGGTGTTCTGTTGTGCCAGAGGCGGTTTAGTCCTGCTGGGCACATGATCCGGAAAAGCTGTCTGTGGACAAACAATGGTTCCCTTGGCCTGAAAGCGAGATGAGCGCCGCAACCCCATAGTTGCCTTTGACTGGACTTAACCATCCGGGGTCCTTTACCTTTTTACATGGTGACAGTACAGGCTCCTAAACAGCACCACAGCACACCTACAGGGTCTACAAAGACAACATTCCAATTAACAAGTTTACTGCTTTGAATGAATAGGTCATTCATAAACTGATACAGGAAACTCATAAAACATTCAAGCTCCTTTCATACATATGTCAAACACATTGTCACAAGCAGAGAAAAATGCCCAATTTCCTGGTAACCATTATTCCGCAAATCAATAGTTGGAACATGTCCAGACAAATAAAGGGCTTCTCCACATGTCCGTTTACTGTGCATTTGCTCTTAGTTATGTGAGCAAGGTTTTTCAATGTGTACACATCATCCTTAACAAAATGGCAGCCCCAAATTCCTACATGTTTAATCCAGATTTTCCCAATCCATGGATGATCCACTGAGGAAAAATGGTCCAGTACAAAAATGTAGTCACTGTTGACAGGGAAGCTTCTTTGGTGGAATCTGCACACATATAAAAACCATTCAGAAAATGCTTTTTGAAAAGTATTTTTTAAAAAATACATTGAATTTTCCACAAGGCTCACTATTGCCATCTAGTGTGGCATTGTATATTGTACATAAAACACACTTAAAACATTTTATTTGCAGCCGTATAGCTGAGTCTTTGGTGCACTTTATTTTTTGGGGAAAGTAGTTTGCATGTACCCCTCTGGGCAGGAGGGGCTTTTACTTTCATACCCCTTACCTGTATATGCGGCTCAGCTGAATACAAACTAGCCATTTCGTTTCCAGTGACCAAAATGCTGCTGCACACTGAAGGCACAACAAAAACACACCTGAAGGCTCTAACTACTGTAACAATATTCAACAACAACAACAACAAGAGCACGGACGTCTTGTGCAGGCCTGCCCTGGCACCGGAAGCCAGTGTTAATTCTGTTTAAAAATATACACCATGTCTCTGAAAAAAAGAAAAGAAAAACACCCCACAAGCCTCTATTTTGCCCATCATCAATTGGCTTGAGCTGGTATTTATCTGCCCCCCCCCAGTTTAGCCATCTGTCCCCATCCCCCCTTGCAGCCACCACAAATCAAGAGCTCTGTGACTTTGCTGCTGCCACTCTCTGTTCCACCTCCATTCCGCTGAGCAGCAGCACTGCCACTGCTGGGAGGGCACTTCTCTCCCCCCCCCCCCCACAACACAACACACACTGCAAAATAAAAAAAATCCTTCCAGTAGCGCCTTAGAGGCCAACTAAGTTTGTTATTCGCATTCTGAACCAGGTAACTACAACATCACTAATTTCAAAAGTTATAGCAACCAGTTAGTAGACATGTTTGTTGAAAAAAGTTGGATTTTCAGATTGTCAATTTGATGTAATTGTTTAAGCTGGTCCTCTCTGTGATTTTTTTAAAAAATTGCTTTGATTTAAACCAGTCCCCTCTGCATTCAGGTCGGCAGTTCAAGTTTGTGAATAGCTATGTGAGAAGGAAGCAATCCTCCCCATCAAAAATATCCACCTATAAGCAATTGTCCTGAAGCAAAATATTTGGTTGATGAGTTCAAACTCCCTGACCCCTCCCCACCCAGTGAGCATAATTAGAGTGCAGTATGGAGAAAAACTGGCCTCGGGACATGTAGTGCTCCTGAATAAAATTGTGTTTAAAAGGCAAATGTACCTGTGAATGTGAAGACCCCGGAGATCAGAGAGAGCTGAATTAAGGCATTCAGGAGTAAAGGTGGCCGATCTTCTTCCTTTGCAGGAATGGCAAAAGCTGAACTATGACATCTATACCCTGCGGCAAATGCGAAGGGAAGTGAGAAACAGGTGGAAATGCATTTTGGAAGATTTGGGTAAGTCAGTTAAGCTCAGGCTATTTTCTTACAGTTAATATAGAAACAGTATGTATATGCGAGGAAGGGAAACATAATAAACACGCAAAAAGAAAAACAAAGATATATGCACTCAATTTTGCGTGATAGTGAGATATTTAAAACAAAACAAAACCCCCATTACTTAATACTGTGCCTCATTTCATTTTACCACTGGGTTTCCCGTGTGTCTGCAAGATGAAGGCTACCTTTTGATCCTTTGCAAAGATATTTGCAGTAACCTGCATTTGCTAAAACGAGACTTAAAATCCTGCCCTAGGTTTTCTGAAGGAAGCAGATACCCTGTTATCAGTGACCAAACGAAGCATTGTCAGTGACTCTCAGAACATGAGCAAAGCCCGGGAGATCCTCCTGAAGCTGTCTGAGGAGACAGCTATTTTCCCAACAAGCTGGGAGCTTTCAGAGAGATACCTCTTTGTGGTGGTAAGTCTTGCCTTCTCTCTCTCCTGTGATTACTTTTTCATACGCTTTCATGGAACTGCTCAGTGTGATTTGGAATGTATATTGGATGATGACCTAGTAGTGCCTGTCTAGCTGCATACAGTCCTGTTCAGGATCGGTCCCATGACTAGGAATGACCTATTCAGCACAAGATTCTACATCACTGCAAGCTTGCATTAATATAGAAATATAGCAACTTTTGTGCCAAGAGCCACAGATGGCATATTGGCAGTTGTCTCTGGCACTGAATCAAGAGTTAGTTTCATGTGGCTGCTTTATAGACAGTTCCTTCCAAAGAAATCTGCCCCAGAGTGTGAGCCGAGAAGACAGTTGCTAGTACCCCAGACATGCAGATAGACTGTTTTACATCTGGCTCATGAAGCTGCCTTTTCAGGACACTTGGGGCTTAAGCATACATTGGGAAAGGTTGCTAGAGAATTTTACTGGCCTGATGTGTTTCGAGATGTTATATATCAGGTCTTGTGATGTATACCAATGAGTGGGACCTGACGGAGATCATAAGCGTTTCCTGTTGCAGCCCAGTGAGATTATTGGGGAACCAATAAAACTGGAATAGATATTATTGGCCCAATGCCACAAGCCACAAAATTGGCAAGAAGTATAACTAAACTGTTATTGATTATTGTACTTGTTTTTGTGAAATGATTCCATTATCACAAATTAGTGCCCCTTTTGTGGCAAGAGCTTTATTAAGTGTTTTTTTGTCGCTGGGGCTTACCACAAACTGTCGCCAGTGGAGCTTTCATGTCCTGGTTAATGCAGCCTATTTTTGAAATTACTAAAATTGAACATAGGACAAGCCCGGCTTATTGTCATTTGATCAATGGCTTAGAGTTGAAAGGCTGAATAAATCTATAGGGCACATGTTGCTGAAATAGTTCATGGAAAAGAATGGGACCAACACCTTATGTTTTTGATGTGCGCGTATCCTGATTCAGTGCTCCTCAAACTAGTATATGGGAAGTCTCTGCGCAAACCATTAAGCTTGTTAAAACAACAATGGGAGGGAGTGTTGCAAACAAGTCCTTTGTCTGTTTAAGATTATATGCAGAAGCTACGAACTACCTTGAGTGATGTTTGGAAAACTTCCCAAGAGAGTCTTAAAGTTGCCCAGCAGGGGCAAAAACGTCACTATGATAGAAATTCTACCTGGAGGTAAAGGGTTGAGTTTGCATGGAGTTCAGCCGCTTTTTCTCTTGTGCAGGATCGTCTCATTGCCCTTGATGCTGCTGATGAATTCTTTCGAATCGCCAGTGCAACCTATCCAAAGAGTGAAAGATGTACTGTGAAAGAGGAAGTCAATCTGATTGCGGTCCAGTTCAGTTCTTCTCTGTCATAACACTGATCACCTTTGGATGGACTTTTGATTTTGAAGGGATTGGCCAGAGTAACGTGACTTCTTCCTTCAGGAAACTAGTATATCTCAGAAGTGCAGGATAAATCCAGGATGATGTACCTGTTGTATAGTGTGATGCAATACAGACTCACCTTGACTCAGGAGAAAGTCTGTGATTGGAGTCTGCTATAAGCTTTGGTGCTAGATTAGATGCTGGCGGTAGTCTTAGAGCTGCAGTGAGTATAAAAAGTGCAGTGACAGAAACCTCCTGTACTGCTTCCGATGTAATGTTTTTCTCTTTGACAGCTTGGTACAATTGGTACAGTTATTTCCCATAACTGACTATTTTCCTGTGTTCCTGTTTAAGTGGGATTTTAACAGGGTGGAAAGTTAACTCCTTTTAAAACTGCCATTTCATCAAGTTCCTTCTCTCTTGAGAATACACCATGTATCGTGCCAGCAAAACTCCTCATATCCATCTATGCAATTAGAGATTCTCTGCCTGGTAGATGTGGGTGACGTATTCATCAACAATGGCAGAATGTTGTGAGAACCATCAAAAACCACACTGCAAATTACTTCCTAGCAGCAAAAGAGTCTTACTCTGTGTCTTAATTAGCATTTTTAGAAGTGAAGAAATCAAATCCTGCTATTCTGAGCTGGTTTTGCCTCAAGATTCAAAAATCTACAATGGCTGTTACTGAGCTTTCCTCATCATAGCACGAATCCATTGTTCCACTGTGAAAGATTATTGTGTAAGCATCTTTTTAAAGATGTTGTATTGAAAACATCTGCAAGCCTTCCTTTTGTCCTAGATCCTTATGCAGTAGCTATTGATTCCAGCTGCCTCCTTTGTTCCAGCTGATATTTTTATCACATACTGAACTTGGACATTACGGTGTCCTGCGGTTTTGCTCGAAATGGAACATTTAGTAATTGAGGGGCACTTTTTTTTTTTTGGCACTTGCATCTATTTTTCACCAACCTGTTGGAACAAATGTGTTTATTGAAATCTATATTGTGTTACAAAAGCTAATGATACAAAATGTTTTAATATAGCCCAAATAGTATCTTGCTGTTTTGGTCTGGTAATGAGCAATGGTTTTAAACTACGGATGTGGTGATGGTTCATTGTCACTACTACTTTTTTAAAGCAAAAAGCTGGTGCTCTCACCAGATGGTATTTGGTTTTTGTGGTTGCAACATACCTAACAAAATGGCAAGAGGTATTTTAAGTGTTTGTACCAGTGATGTTAAAACAGTTATATGAAATGTGTGCTTTGTCACTTCCTGGGGGGGGGGATGTATTGATTCTATACTTTCATACCTTAATTTAATAAATAAAAAGTCCCTATGTGATTCTTCCCTATTTTGAAGTATGTTTTGTCTTTGTAAAGCAGATTAATGAATGCTAGACATATTGAGGTTCCAACCATTTTTCTAAGGCAATTTAGAAATTGTAGAAATCAAAAAACTATCTGGTCCTTGCAGATTAAAGGTAAAGGTAAAGGTACCCCTGCCCGTACGGGCCAGTCTTGCCAGACTCTAGGGTTGTGCGCTCATCTCACTCTAAAGGCCGGGAGCCAGCGCTGTCCGAAGACACTTCCGGGTCACATGGCCAGCGTGACAAGCTGCATCTGGCGAGCCAGCGCAGCACACGGAACGCCGTTTACCTTCCCGCTGGTAAGCGGTCCCTATTTATCTACTTGCACCCGGAGGTGCTTTCGAACTGCTAGGTTGGCAGGCGCTGGGACCGAACGACGGGAGCACACCCCGCCGCGGGGATTTGAACTGCCAACCATGCAATCGGCAAATCCTAGGCACTGAGGTTTTACCCACAGCGCCACCCGCATCCCTTCGCCACCCACGTCCCTTTACTTTATGAAATTTACAATGTAGTTCTATGCATACTTACTTGAGAACAAAGTCCCATTGTGATTTATTGGTTACTCTCTAGAAAGTATGTTTAGGATTGCAGCCTAAGCATCATGCAGAACTAGAGCTGCACTGCATGTTGTTCAGTTTCAGTATTTGGGTGAGAAATTACACACTTTCTCTCCCTCTCCCCCCCCCCCCCACTGTTCATGGCTCCCTTGCCTCAAAATATTTTGTTGGGAGTTGCTACCTGATAGGAAGATACCAAGGATGCTGCCCAGGTAATCCTGATTCATTGTGGAGTGCCATTTAATTTCTGTTCCTGTCCTATATTTAAGGATATTTTGTAAGCTACTGATATCCTCTTGGGTCTATATAGCAAGATATACATATTCTACCTAATACAAAAAGTCTTGTGGCCTGTCTCAGTAACATTTTTATTACAGCAAGTGTTCTAATATCAAACATGTGTTCAACAGGTTACCACAGAGGTGGTGAACTTGTTTCTCTCCAAATGTCGCTGCACTCCAGCTCCCATCATCCCTGGCTATCAGCCAGCCGACTGAAGTTGTTGAACTCCAACTCACAACGGCATCTGGGAGAAGCACAAATTCCCCATCCCTAGGTTGCAGTGATTAGGGCTGGAACCAAAGGTTTACCTTTGCTGACCGAAGGAACTTATTCTGCCAGGAAGACTTACTCTGTCCACAGAAGGGGACCTTTTGAATCTGAATGCAAGTCCTCCCATGAGTAGCTGTTGTTGTGCACCTAATGTTGTGCATCTAATATCAACATTTATGCTCCAGTTGCCATCTCATTCTTTTCTGAATCATATCTAACAATAATGCTGGTAGGTTCTGGGCTGTGGGATCTGATAATGGCAGCTAGCAGATTGAGGCTGAAGTACTGTTGAGACAGAAGTACTGTTTTGGGGTGACAGGGGGCAGACAGGTGTTGGGGAATCCCTGGTCCTGAATGGGGTAACTGTGCCCCTGAAGCCTTGGGTAGGGTTGCCATACATGAGGAATTTTCTGAACATATGCAGAATACTGCAGTCAGAAGCAGTGTTGGGCAGAAATAGGCAAATCCAGACGTATGACAACCCATCTTGGCAGTGTTGGATTTGCCGATTTTCCTTTTTAAAAAGCTCAAAAACGGCAATTTTCTTTTGCTCAACAACTTTGGGCAAAACTAAAAACTCAACAACTTTTGGGGCAACCCTAGCCTTGGGGTCATTTTGGACTCACAGTTGTCCATAGAGGTGAAGGTTAATTCTACTAGCTCCACCTGTTATGCCGGCTGAGACCCTCCCTGCCCGCAGACCGTCTCGCCAGAGTGGTCCATGCTTTGGTTATCTCCTGCTTGGACTACTGCAATGTGCTGTACGTGGGGTGTGATCACTTTGGTGTGATGGTTGCAGATTCAATCCCTGGCATTTCCAGTTAGAGCTGGGAGGGTCCTGGTCTGAAATCCTGCACAGATGCTGCCAGTCCGTGTAGTCAATACTGAGATAGATGGAGCAATGGCATGTCTCAGCATCAGGCAGCCTCCTGTGTTCTCCTCTCAAATGTACTCTCACAGGCTGCCGCGGCTCCACTATTGGAAACAGGGCTTAGGAAATCAGAAAAAGTTATTTGCCACTATAGCCAGAGAATTGGGGCAAAATTTAGGGGTAGCAGATTTTGGACAGATTTATTCAAAATATGCCCGTCTTGAGGCTCAACCTTGCTGTTTCCTTAGATTATTGTTGTAGCAACAGCAGGCAAGTAGCATCAAGAAGGAGTTGGGCGTTTGCATTGGGAACGGTTCAAGATTCTTGGATGCCCATTATCACTGCCAAGAGGAGATGTCTAGTCGAGGAGGGCAGGGCCTAGTCAGGGCCACTGATTGGTAGTCCTGTTCCTGCTGTAGTTCTCTGTCGCTGTCAACAAGGTTCTCCTCAGCATCTTTTCCCCTCTGAATTCCACAGGGTGGCAACATAGACTTTAGAATGCCAGAATGTGGAGGTTGCTGTTAGCTGTGAGTTCTTTCACCTCCATTCACTCACCTTTGCCGTGTGTTCTTTAAACCTGCTCTCTATTTTCAGGAAGTACATAGCAGAGAGAGAAAGAGGCACTTTACATTTGAAGGTGCTGGTAACTGAATTCCCACCTTAATTCTCAACTAGGATTATTTTTTTTTATAAGGCAAACACCACAATTCTATGATTCTATGGAATGTGAGGTTAGGGAGAGAATTGGTGGGGAAGAAATAGGTCTTTACTCAGTCAAATAAATAGTCCCTGCAAATGTGTTCTCCCTCCCTGCTGCTAGTTTTGAAATATCTTGCCCCCATATGAACCTGCCTGGAGCCTAAGATCATCACCCTTGAGAGTGGCAAGAAGACTCCACACTCTGTTGTGTGGTGAGCCAACCTTGTCATCTGTTTGATGCCAGACAAAGGCATTTTTTGTTTCCTCAGCATTTGGGGATAGCGCCCATGATATTGTATTGTTTAGCCTGTTTTAAATAGGTTCAAACGGTTTTATTATTGCAATTTTTACTTGGTTGTAAGTCACTTGTGGCTCACACTTATCCCCTGACACTTTGCTGGCCCTGAGCTCCTTCACTTGTCAAAGGAGCAACCTGTCTCTGGCGATTTCTTCTCATGTTTGCCTTCTGCAAATAGAGCTGGGCAATATATTGATAGAGTTTGGTGCCCCCCCCACCCCAAACCTGGCAAACAGAGACCCAGATCTGCTTTCTTTTCTTTTCTTTTTTGCTGACAAGAGAATTATGCTTTTAGCTAATTGTGGTGCTGTGACAAAAAGTTTTGTCTGCCCATGCCATATTTACACAGCCACATTATGTCTGTACCATATTAGTATAAGAAGCATCTCACAGCACAGCATTTAAAGGAAAAGAGACACATGGGTTAATGTAGTGGATCTCCTCATAGGGCCATCTTGTGGCTGATTATAGCTGAACTGGGCTGAGTGTGCAAAGAGCCAGAGGACAAGAGAACTGTGGGCAGCATTCTGGGGTTTTTTGTGGGGGGTTGGAGAGTTGAGCAGCTGAGCTCTGATCCCTTCTAGTTTAGAACGCCATCCCTCTCAGCCCTGCAGCTTGCTGAGCGCTTTGTAAACTCCAGGAAGTCTCACAGAACTTAGCAGCATTTACTGAGTAAAGCTGCTGTTATAAGAATGGCAGGTAAAGGTAAAGAATTGCAGGTAAAGCAGATTGCAGGTAAAGCAATCAAAACAGGATTTCTGCTGTAGACCGCCTCCTTCTGTGATGTATGTATGATGTTTTGGGGTGGTCTTGGACTACAGGGTGGGCAATTTAAAATGTCTATATAAGGGCTTGCACACCATTGTTCTGGGTTCCTCCTCCCGCCTGCGTGTGGTGAGTGAGGATCCTGTTGCAACAGTTTAATAAAGATCGGGCTTACTAGCTGCTTTGCTTCTCAGTTTTCTCTGGTTGGCCTCTGTTATTTTCTCCTACCGATAGAGGACTCTATATGGGCCCTTGGATAACCCATAAGGGAAAAGGAGCAGTTTTTTCTTATAACACCTGCATACTATAGGTTGGGACGTGGGTGGCGCTGTGGGTAAAAGCCTCAGCGCCTAGGGCTTGCCGAGCGTAAGGTCGGCGGTTCGAATCCCCGCGGCAGGGTGCGCTCCCGTCGCTTGGTCCCAGCACCTGCCAACCTAGCAGTTCGAAAGCACCCCCGGGTGCAAGTAGATAAATAGGGACCGCTTACTGGCGGGAAGGTAAACGGTGTTCCGTGTGTGGCTCTGGCTCGCCAGATGCAGCTTGTCACGCTGGCCACGTGACCCGGAAGTGTTTCCGGACAGTGCTGGCCCCCGGCCTCTTGAGTGAGATGAGCGCACAACCCTAGAGTCTGTCAAGACTGGCCCGTACGGGCAGGGGTACCTTTACCTTTAACCTTTACCATTGACTATATTTCAAAATTTCCACATTTAAGGAGAAATGTGAATTCTCACTGATAGCTCAAGTAACTGAAATGGAAATGGTTGCTTACCCTTTCAGAGTGGGTGATGGTTGCGGCCCAGCCTGGCTTCTGGGGACGGAGAGTGGGGAGTGAGCGATGCCTCCCTTCTTTGCAGCTGACCATTGGCTTTGGCCCTGGCCAGCCTTGGGTAACATTGGGATGGCTCACCAAAAGCACAGTTTAAATTGGCCAGTCGTGGTCTTCAAGGTGGGCAGAACTTTGACAGTGGAGCAGAGGGAGCAAGGCTTCACTCTGGTTTGCTGTGGCAGTTTAAAAGGTTGGCTACACTCTGACCAAGTGGCACAGTTGGTGGCAGATCAACCTGCCGACCCACTAGGTACCATGGGCTGTGGATATTGCATTATTAAGATGTGGTTGCCATATTCAGGGCCCGGTGGGAAGAAATTTGCCTGCAAATTGGGCCCGTCGGTGGGCGGGGTTTTCCTACCTCATAGCAGTTCTCACAAATTTGGGTGGAATTGAGTTGAGTCCTGTACATCAACATTGGGTACAACCTACCCAGGGGGTCCATGGCACCATTCAAAAACTACCATAGAGATTTCAACTTGCAACTTGAGGTGGCCCTTAACCCAGGCATGACCCTGAAAATCACCCGTCAGCAGGCAAGAAAATTAATGAGGGTGCACACCAAAGGCCTAAGCTTAAGCCTAGCTACATCTGCAATCGGTGGATCTAAATGGAGACAGATGCCTCTTTTGCATTAACCACTAGATGGCAACAGAAACCTGCACCTTGGTTTCTATGATCAGTGGATGTTCCACAAGTCTACTCCAATCCATATTTCTGTGCTCAAAGCATAAAATGCACATCTTTTTAAAGGACTGCTGCTGCTGTTGCTCTTTTGTAGCTCTCTAATATCAATTCGGTGGACGCTTAAAACAACCACCCTATTATGATAAGAATCCCTCAGTTGTGCCCTTTGTTCCTTGCATTTTTCAAATGTTTTACAATATCACACTCTTTGCATTGCAGATTAATTCATCTCAAATCACTGCTCTGCTGCCTTTTGAGCATTCTTTAATAGCTACTAACATTATACTTCCTGGTCCACTTTAGGCAAAGTCTATACATGACAAGCCTGGCTCTTGACCAACAGATTCCTTCTTTCAAATAGCCAGACACAACAGCCTGAACGATTTTGCCCACTCCTGGTTCGTATTAGCCACTGTCAGAGCAGATGTAGTTTCTGAAACCTGAAAGAATTTGCCCCAGCCTGAGCAATGTTTTTTGGCTGGAATCTACTACGGCAGGGGAACAGTTAAAGAACTTGTCTGGACTTCAAAGTTCTGACTCAGGAGACCTAAAGCTCCCTGAAAGTTATTGTTTTATCAAATTCTGGCCCAATGACAGCAAACCATGAATCAAGGGAAGGCTGCTCTATTGGAGAGTTGACTTTTTAAGGAAAACGCGTCTGAGGCTCATGTCAGAGGACTGTACACTCTGGAAGCTCTTATATTGCTCTGCACTCTTGCTGAGGATGTAATGAATACCAGGCCTATTTTCCTTCAGTATTTGCATGTCTAACTCTTCCCTCTTTCAACTCCCTCTCATGGGTTCTGAACTCCAGGGAGATTTCACTTTTCCATGGGTAACAATACCATAGGAGAAACTGTGCAAGCAAGTCTATGATCTCATCATTGTCATCAGGGGAAACCAGCCCCTGACAGAACTTTTCCATTGTGTTTTTCCATTTCTGCATGCAGGGGGTTTCCTGTAAATGGCTCGTGTGAACTCTACCAAAAGCAGCAAGGAAGCTTGATGATATAGATTCTCCCCAGGGGAAATCCAGCCTTCTGAAACTGTTGTGCCCAGACTCTCTCTCTCCCCCATATAAGGAATCCTGATTTATTAATCATAGCTTTTCCAGGAATGTGTGTCTTTTATACTGGGTTTTCACATTTGGATATATTGTTTATATTTGCGTATTTTTTGGCAGAATTTGCTGGCTGCATTTTATTGAGAGTACCAAAACTTGCTACAGGTCCCTGTCCCTTAATGGATTTCAGAGGCTTTCTGGAACCCAGTATGCAGTATACAGGAGTTGGGGGAGGTGGATTTTGAGGGCTACCTGTCCCAGATGATATATGGCATACCCTCTAACACTTCTCTGATGAAAATAGGGACATCCTAAGGAAAAGTGAGACACCTTTGAGAACCTTGAGGAGGGATTCGCAATGAGTCAGAGAGGTGGGTGTTCTGAGGGGAGTTCCAGGACTTTGGGGAAGTGAGAGAGAACCACAGAGAGGAGCAGAAGATACTCAGGCAACTGAGGGGAAATCCTGTGGAAGGAGATACTGGGGGGTGCGGTCAAAGGGGGATCACAATTCCTCCTATTTATTTTAGTCTCACTATTTTGCTGAAGTTGCATTTTCTCCTGTCTGGCCTGTGAATGACACAGACTAGAATGGGTGTGGGGTTAAGGGTTATAAGGCTTACTCACCAGTTAGTCATCAGCCACTCGCTCTTGGGGATGATGGGTTCAAACGAAGTTCTGAAAGGTGACCCAATAAAACTGCTGTAAAATGTCCCAGGTGAACGAAAACCTGGCTTGAAGTCTGGATCCTCCATCATATGTGGTTCGAAATGAAAAAGCAGCATCCATTTCCCCCAAGTAAGCTAATAGCCATATGGACAGGCTGAGCCACAACATTAGTTAATCTGTAGACTGAAACCTTATTTTTCACAAGTGTGACAGCGATACCTTCAGGAGGCTGTTTCTCAAAAGGGAAGCCTGAATCCCGTGAGCACTTGGTGCCTGAATACAATTGTAAATGTCTTGTTGGATTATTCCAGACAGAAGTGGCTCCACAGCTCACAGTCTGAAGGATCAAGTGAATGTATTCATGCCCACTGCTCACTCTGGTAAAACATGTGCAGATTGATCCAGGCAGACTATGACGTGTGGGAGTCCATATCAGAAAACAGGCATGGCTTTTTAAAAATAAAAATAAATTCTGGGACTTAAAATTTCTTCCATACAAACTGATTTCCTCAGGAGCAATCAAGTTTCATAACCAAGTTGGAATAAGCTCTTGAGATCCGGGGGCTCAGTGCACTAGTTGGGAGGGGATAAAATTCACATTGAGTCAGAACATTTGCTTTTGATAAACACATAAATAAAAATATCTGCACATTCGTTTTCCATTGGTTTCTAGGCTTGGGGTTACCCACTGTGTGCAGGGGGTGGAGGAAGACGGGAGGAGGAAGACTCATCCATTCTTGGATAGCTTTCAGGAAGCTTGGCTGAAAGCTGGTTGGTTTCCAGCAAGAAGTCAGAATTGTGTATTTATCAGATTCCTCTTGCTTTCTCCTCGCCTTTAAAGCCAGAGATGCAAAACTTAAAATATCACATTTCTAGTTCTGCAACCTGGCATTGATTTGCTTATTTGATTATTTAATTTTTCTTTATCAGAGTAAAGTGTGTCCTACATCCTTATTTCAACTGCACTTCTTATTCTGTAAGTACTACAGAGTGCAATATAATATGACCAGGAAACCTTTCTTTGTGGGGTGCTGGATAATGTACTACAGAATTTTTGGTTTTTTTGCTTGCTTGAAATAGTAGTTCTATAAAAACCTGCTCAAATAGTTAAGGCGTACTAGATACACTCTGATGAATATTCAAGTTGATATGAAAGCCATGGGAACTGATTCCAGACATCTAAGGTACCCTGGCGAGGCTGTAAGACAAACAAGTACCTGCTAATCTTTTCCCCAGAAAATGAAGAACTAGAGAGAAAAAATGTGAGTTTAGCATTCTTAAGATCTGAGACATTTTAAAGAGAATTTAAGGTACAGTATGATCACATCGAATGGACAATTTCAACTGTGCATATGGTTGAAGGCAGGCTAGTTGAAATTCTGCAAGTTAAATGTAAGCAAGGCAAAAAGCTTAAAACCTATTTTTGTGCTCTCCGCCTTGGTGTCCTAGTGTCTCCTGATATTTTCCAAAGAAATAGGGACGATTCATTTCAAGGTGTGTCACATTTTGGTGTACAGTGAAACCTTGGTTGTTGAACATAATGTGTTCTGGAAGAGAGTTCGACTTCTGAAACATTCAGCAACCAAGGCGCAATTGCCGCCCTGCAAAATCCATTGAAAAAATGGAGAAACGCACCTCGGAAGCTGTTCCACCTTCAAGGCATGTTCAGAATCGGAAGCATTCACTTCCGGGTTGTCGGCGTTCAGTTTCTGAATTGTTTGGCTTCCAAAGCGTTCGACAACTGAGGTTCCACTGTACCTTGATAAAATCCTGATTATGAAAGAACTGAAGTAGAAAGCTTACGAGAGCAACCAGGATGTATGTTCCTTGGAGCAGGTCCCTAAGGATGCTAATAATGAAACTTAAATACATTTTCTTGAAGCTAGTTATGTACTTGGGAGGTACTGTAGGTGGCTGACACCCAGTAGGAAGAGAAGGTATTTAGCATTTCCAAGGCATCCCCATCAGTGTTGCAATCTACTACTACAGTGGAATTTGCTGCCAAGGAGTGTGGTGGAGTCTCCTTCTTTGGAGGTCTTTAAGCAGAGGCTTGACAACCATATGTCAGGAGTGCTCTGATGGTGTTTCCTGCTTGGCAGGGGGTTGGACTCGATGGCCCTTGTGGTCTCTTCCAACTCTATGATTCTATGATTCTACTACTACTACTACTACTACTACTAATTTATGATTTATATGACGCCCAGCCACTCTGGAGAGCTCCCAACAAAAAATAGTAAAAGCACAATACAACACCACACACTGAAAACTTCCCTGAACAGGACTGCAGCAGCAGATCCACCGCTCACCCCCGATTAATAGTGCGGTGGGCTCACTCACTAACTGCCCCCAGTTATATATGGCACATATGCCTCACTGTATGCCATTTACACCAAGTTTTACAATTTACCATGGGCTATCATGTGGGGAACTTGTGTGAGGGAAAACTTTGTGATTAGAGTCTCAGGCAGGAATGGATCAAACGAACGGGAAAAGTTTTATTAAACAAAAGAAGTTTGTGAAACAAAGTGGGTCAGGGAATGCATTCTTTCAAGTAGAATTTAACTTATTACTAAAACTATATATAAAGGTGTCACAGGCTTAATCACAGTGTTACAGTCACAGCTTCTCTTAACCTCTCTTTGCTCAAATTCAGTTTCTGTTACTTAGTTATGACAGTTAAATACTTTTTACACCATACAGCCTCCTTCACACATTAATACCTTGGTTCATGAGCAAGGGGCACTCAGTTACCCACTCTTCGCAATCCTACTCCTGAGGGTTTCCAAACAGTATAACAGACCCAGGGGATCCCCTCACCCTTTGCGACAGGTTTGGGAGTCTTCTCTACCTAGAAGAACCCTCCCCTCCTGGCTAGAATGAGACCCAGGTATCGTCTGCAGTCTGTCTCTCCCGGTTCAGATTCGGCCCTCCAGGTAACTCCTGTCTGTGCACCTTCCCCAGACCCTCAACAGGTCTCCCTGTCTAAGCTGCAAGGCTCTGTCCTCTTGCCATAGGTAGTCTCCTCACTCAGTGTGGATGTTTAACTCAAATCAGAACCAGTTCTCCCTATCTCACAACCCAAAACAAACCCTGTCCAACTTCTCAAATCCAGCGCTATCTAACTCTCTCCTTTTATTCTCTTTTTTATGCTCCTCTGCCCTCTGTGGCTAGCTGACTTTGTAGCCAATCAGCAACAGGCTCCAGCACGCTGGTGGAATTTCAGGGGGACTGAAATGCATCACAGCTGCCTTCAGGTGTCTTAAAATTCACATAGCTGACTACCGAAAAGGCTCTCTGCCTGGTTCCCTGTAACCTCTCCCCTTGCAATGAGGGAACCACTTGAAGGCCCTCGGAGCTGGATCTCAGTGTCTGGGCTGGACGATGGGGGTGGAGATGCTCCTTCAGGTATACAGGGCCAAAGCCATTTAGGGCTTTAAAGGTTAGTAGCAACACTTTGAATTGTGTTTGGAAATGTACTGGGAGCCGATGCAGTTCTTTTAGGACTGGTACTGAAATGCTTTTTAGGATTGTTAAATTATTGTGGTAAACTCTTACTACATTGCCAACTTAGTATTAGACCCATTACTCAAGTTTTTGCAAATGGGAGCAAGGTTACAGTTGGTACAGCTTTTGTGGAAACAAATAAATTATTGAGGTTGTTTACAAGACACGATGAAGAGTCCCATGGCACTTTTAAGACTAAATGAGCAGAAACTACACAAGCACACTGAGGCACGCTCTAGCTGTATTTCATGTCCAGATATATTTTCCTTCTGAATGTCCCCCCCCCCCCCCATGTTCACTTTCAAATGTGTTTGTTCAGGACTGCTGCCCTGTATACAAGCTCATACCTTTAGCTCTTATTAATTAACACAGAACTACAAATTATTTCTTGGTTCTATATTCACATTCACTAAAGTGAATTAGATGTTCCAGTTCACTTATCAGCATTGACTGAAGTGGAATATCCATTCTTTTAGCACCCTGTAAATATAAAAAGATGGTTAAAGGGTGCTAAGGGAGATTTACTTCTGTTCATCCAAACAGCTGCAGCAGCACAATACATTCATAAGGACCAAGTGAAAGCTGAAATTAATGATGATACAGCTTGGATTCTGCCCCTCCCCCACCCAATGAATCGCCATGGCTGCCTGAACTTTTGGGACATTGACTATGAGTCCTTCTTTATGAAGATGTATATATGGGAGGGCCCCACCTTACTTTCATAAGACTTGCTACACAGAGTACATCTGTTTCCTGTTTCATAAACCGCAATTTAATGCTTGTCATTTTTGAGCAAGCTATAGTAACAAAAAATTGTTCCCACTTCCATCTGCTGCATGAATGTGCAAATCTGGCAGATAAAACTCTGAACGCTTTGTGTCAAAATCACAGTTTGTCTTCCTGTATTTCAGATTCTCTCTCATCACAACCTCCAGGACTTTTAGAGTGTTATGCTGCTCTATAGAAGCACAAAAGTAAACTGTTTTTTACGTACCAACAGTTTTAATTGATTTCCCCCTCATAATAAATACATGACTAAAATGCAGTTTGCAGCATACTAATTTTGACATTATTGTTGAAGTTATTACTATTTTATTTTTATTAAATCGCACAGCAGCATCAATACATATGCCTTTTTAGTTTATGGGAACTCTTCAAAATGCTATGTCTAGCTAAACCACACATTACAGAGAATTAGGTAGTGGACTGATGTGGTACATTTCTAGACCATGTTGGCTTCTGTCCTCTTGCTAAAATTGTTGCTTGTTAGTTTGCTTGAGCGGAGGAGCTTTCTTTCTTTCTTTCTTTCTTTCTTTCTTTCTTTCTTTCTTTCTTTCTTTCTTTCTTTCTCTCTCTCCGCAAGGGTGTCTATAGATGTTTTGCATGTTGTTTGGAGGGAGTTGTTTGTGGTGCCCAAAAAAGTCTCTTTGTGGCAATCTATGTCCCTAGGTCCCCAAAGGCTCCTTTTCCAGACCACACCAGTTCTGACTGCAGGTGGAAGCAAGGCTGAGTGAGTCATACTTGCATGCACGCATGCTTATTGTTTAAAAAAGGAAATAAAAAGTAAATTGCCTGTATTAAAGCTACCGCTTTAAAGCTTCGGCGTATCATTCTCTCATATATGCTACACAGGAAGGGAGGTGTTTTGTCAGAGCATTCAAAAAATATGATGTCCTGCCTACTCATGGAAGTGACACAGTCCAGAATCAAGCTACCTTCACCGTCCACCTCACTCTGTCTGTCTGGGGTGGGGAACCTGGGGCCCTCCCAAAGTTGCTGGACTCCCAACTCTCATCAGCTTCAGCCAGCATGGGCAGCGGCCAGGGACAATAGGAGAGGCAGCACCCAGAATTGCAGCTCTGCTAACTACTTTCAGTCAAGTATTGCCATTTTCATTTCTGCCAAGGCTCCAGTGTGTTTAGCAGTCACCAGGCATGTAAAAAGTAATTTCCTATTATTATTTATCTTTGGATCTGCATCTTTGGCTCTCCTGTCCATTGCCCCATTCCCATCCTCCTGCATGTCCTCTTACCACATAAAGTGGGCTGTTGGTGTGTTGCACACCACAGAAACAGGCAGAATGCCATAGCAGGAACTGCAGGTGACACTTATGCAAAAAGAACCAGCTGCACAAATGTGAGATGGGGGACACCTGGCTGTTGAATAGTACATGTGAAAAGGATTTAGGGGTTGTAGACCAAAAGCTTAACATGAGTCAATAGTGTGATGCAGCAGCAAAAGAAGCTAATGCTATTCTAGGCTACATCAACAGTAGTAGTAGTTGTTATTGGGATGCGAATGGTGCTGTAGTCTAAACCACTGAGCCCAGTGGCGTAGCGTGGGGGGTGCAGGGGGGGCCGGCCGCACCGGGCGCAACATCTGGGGTTAGGGCAAATTCACAGGTTAGGGGGCGCAAATTCACGGGTTAGGGGGCGCAAATCCACGGGTTAGGGGGCGCAAATTACTTGCCTTGCCCCGGGTGCTGACAACCCACGCTACGCCACTGACTGAGCCGCTTGGCCTTGGCAGTCAGAAGGTTGGCGGTTTGAATCCCCATGGTGGGATGAGCTCTCGTTGTCCTGTCCCAGTTTCTGCCAGCCTAACAGTTTGAAAGCACACCAGTGCAGGTAGATAAATAGGTACTGCTGTGGCACGATGGTAAATGGCGTTTCCATGTGCTCTGGTTTCCGTCATGGTGTTCCATTGTGCCAGAAGTGGCTTAATTGTGCTGGCCACATGACCCGGAAAGCTGTCTGTGGACAAACACCGGCTCCCTTCACCTGAAGCGAGATGAGCGCCGCAACCCCATAGTTGTTTTTGACTGGACTTAACTGTCCAGGAGTCCTTTACCTTTACCTTTTTAGTATAGTGTCCAGATTAAGGTAAGTAATGTTACTTCTTTATGATCCTATTATTCTATGATTTGAGGAACAGTATTGAAATCCTGTGTGTTAGTGATGATGGCCCTGAGTGTAATCTTTTCTTTGTATGCTGACACTGGAGATTGTTATCTGGTGGTGAAAGAGTTAAATGAAAATGCTGCAGTATTTTGTACTGTACAGTATTTGTTTTCATTCTGGATGCCACAAGGAAATGTGGTTGAACCCTCTGGAACTGTGCAGGCCTTTAAAATGTTTAAACTGCAGAAGAGGGCATTGGTTAAGTTAAGCTGTGATCATGGGAACAAGAGATAAAGATAGTCCCTCTGGGGCTGGAGTGAACTTTGTGATGGTGAGTCTTGAAATGCAATTGCTATGGAATTTCAGTTACAACTGCTATGAACCACCTGTGGATCCTTCTGTTTATGACAAAAACTTTTATTTCTGTGTTGAAGAACTGATCTGGAAAAGGGAGCGGTGGTGGAGTGGTAGAGGAATGCGAGGGGACGTGGCTCCAGGACCTGTTTCTGGAGGGGATCCAAAATTTCAGGGTTACACGTTTATCATAGCATTGCCATATTTCAAAAAGTGGAAATCTCCAAAAAAGAGAGCAGTTTTAAAGTTATTTTTAAGGGAAAAATAAACACTTCCAACACCATTTTCGACGGACGAATCCTGGCCGTGTCCAGGAAATTCCAGATGCATGGCGGCCCTACCAGAGCACCAAGGCAATCAACAGACCCCACCTCATGAACTTAATCCTTATCTTTCCTGTGTGTTGTTTCAAAGTAAATGAAGCAGCTAAAGAATGTTCCATCTATTCTGTTACCGCTGAGCTCCTACTTCCATTTCCCGTCAACTCATCAGTGTATTAGTATGCTGGTTACGTACAGTTAAAAGCACTGTGGAAAAGCCCTCTCCCACTCTTTTTATTTTATTTAATCTATGAAAATGGTGGAAAGCTTATTTCAGGTGTCCTCGACCTTTGGATGACTGAAAAGCTAGCAGGGTAATGATGTCACTGCACTTCATGCTGCTGTAGCCTCAGGAACAGATCTCATGCAAGGATTACTTTCCCTCAGGAGAGGAATTCATTCAGGTGTTTAACTTCCAGTAAACATATGCATATTGCTTCCCAAAGTGAATTGAGGGCTTTCTCTTTAGGCTGCCTAAAACATTTTTTCCTTCTTCTTTGGTCAGACAGAGTTCTTTTTATTTTCATACACTCCCTTCAATTAAATGTTCTGACATTTCTGAGTCACCCTACATTCTCCCTAGGAAAAGAAGGAAATTTCTGATAGCTCCGTGCTGGAGGGAGGGTGGGAAAGCAAGCAGAAAATTATTTTGCAGTTGAGAGCAGAGGAGGAAGACTTGGAGGTTTGTTGGCCTGCCTTCACATTTCACTCCTTTTACCACTCGTTGCTAAACAGAATGGAATGAGGCCCATGCCAGATTCTGATGTATTTTTTTCTCCTTCCATCTTTCATTTTTCAGTTCCTAAAGGACCTCTTGCACCACCATCATGAAGATCATGATTATTTATTGGATTAATTAATGGTCTATTTGCAGCACTTGTTCTGAAACAAAGGTTTAAGGCATGGGGCAAGAAACTGGGGGGATATGATATTCCATTTTAAACCTACATTGTCTTCTTCAGTTGACAGCTTTGGCCAATGAGTTACGTCCACAAGTATAATTCTGATTATCAGGTCACTAAGACAATGGTCACCACTGAGGGCTTATCCATGCTTCCTCTTGTCCATTTCCTTTCCCTCGGGGCGGGGGGGGGGACTGCTCTTTAGCATTCACTTGGAGAGAATGGTAATTTGGGTTTTCTAAGGAAAACCATTCAGACCTATGCTTTCTAGGCGTGGGACAAGTGGAAGTGTGGATGAGCCCCGACTTGCTGCTTCCTCAGTCTTTTGACTGCACTGAGTGGCAAAATGTTAGTGCAGTTTGTCAATCATTTGGGGTTCCTTTTTTCAGTTAGCAGAGTCACTTAGAAAGTCTTCCAGAATCTCCTTTTTTAATTCAGCTGCTCATCTGTTGATGAACTCCCATGTGAGAATAAACACCTCTCCTATTTCAGTTCTTCATAAAGTATTTATTGTTGAATTAACACTACAGTGTATATAACTTATATAACTAAGGAAAATAAAATGGAACTATATACAGTGGAACCTCGGGTTACGTACCGTCCTCCTTGTGAACGCTTTGAGTAATGAGCTCCGCTAACCCAGAAGTAGATGCCCCTAGTTGCGAACTTTGCCCAGGGATGCGAGTGGAAGTTGCGTGCCGGCGGTGCGGCAGCAGTGGGAGCGCGCCTCATGCTAAGAACGGTTTCAGCTTAAGAACGGACCTCTGGAATGAATTAAGTTTGTTCTTAATGTACAGAGAATCATTCTATCTCACTGCTCTTCAGCCAACTGGCCAGAGTAACAGTCTCCACACCACACACTCTCTCCTGCAGAGCATGCCTTATAAAGAAGTCTGTTGTCAAGGGCAACCCTGTTACTGGGGGGGCCTGCTCACCTTCTGGGATGGGCAGTGTTGCGGTATGGCCCCGAACCATGCCAAGTGATCAGACAAATGGCAGGCCAGATTGACCAGCAAATTGGCCAATGCTGGCAGACATTAGCTGGGAGTTCCCTTGGTGGCAGGCCCAACCAACCAATGGAGATGCTTGGGCCCGCTTCCAGGAGAGGTTAGATTGTGGCATGCCTGGCACCCTTTCTCAGCCCTTTCGTTATTAGATGCACTTCCAGCAAATGGGCTGGAGTGGAATAGCAATGGCTTTACCCAATGCCTATGCCAAACTGTTCACTACTGTAATCAATAAAGTTGTGGCCTTAGTCAAACCCCAAACCCAATATGCTGTTGTCCAGTGTGGTTATTTATCTCCCCAGGGAACTGCGGAGTCACGGGGCCTTGGCACACAAGGCCTGTTGCTAGGGGCAAACTTGTTGCTAGGGGCAAAACTTTTCAAGGATCATTTCAAGTCTCTTCTGTGGAAATTATGTTTCTCCTTTTGTTAAGGTCATGGTATATACATCATTCTAAACTTTTCCATTACTGCTATACAGGGATGACACTTTGACTTCCAAGAGCACTTGTTTATAGCATGGAGGGGATAGAGGATGATTCAGGTCTTTAGGGCATAGTTTATTCCAAGTTTTAAATGGTTCCTCAAAGTGCTCAGCAAAAATGTTATGATTCAGATTTGTACTTAAGGTTTACCTTAAGTAACAACAGCCCACTGTTTCCAGAAATCCTCAACCAGTGCAGAGAAAATATTTATTTATTTAAAGCATTTTTACTCCATTCTTCAGCCAAAAAAGTCTCCCAGAGTAACTTACAAAGAAGTACTTGTATGTATGTGTGTTTGGGGTGGGGTGGGAATTGGAAAAATATTCCTCTAGCTGGTTGGATAATATCCTTCTAGTTACTGCTAGGCAGATTTCCTCCTGAGGTCTACATGCATGCCTATATGCATAGACCGTGCAAACATCTGTAGCAGGGAGGTCTTTACAAATACAGCTGTGCGCAGGAAGGTTACCATGCAGTTAGGAACCCAATGCAATTAAGGTTCCCAGTCATGCAACCTTTGTGCAAACAGCTGTACATGCAAGGGCTTCTCAGATGACTGTGTTGTTTCAAAGTTATAACAGCTGTTTTGCCTCAGTTAACTGAATGATGAATACATACAGATGTCCTCAAGGCAAACCAAACGTTGAAAAGCAGTGGTGCTAATGAGCTTCCCATGGAAGAACTGTCTTTTACTCCTTGCGGCCATGTTCTGGGATCATTTTCCCAATTCTGTGATGAAGCAGTAGTAAAATAACTTGGATGATTTTCATGAAACATGAGCAGTTCCTCTTCCATTTTTATTTTATCAGAAACAAGGCCATAAGGACTTGCTGGAACTGAGAAGGTAAGAGAGCAGTAAGGTAAAGGTAAAGGTACCCCTGCCCGTACAGGCCAGTCTTGACAGACTCTGGGGTTGTGCGCCCATCTCACTCAAGAGGCCGGGGGCCAGCGCTGTCCGGAGACACTTCCGGGTCACGTGGCCAGCGTGACAAGCTGCATCTGGCGAGCCAGCGCAGCACACGGAACGCTATTTACCTTCCCGCTGGTAAGCGGTCCCTATTTATCTACTTGCACCCGGGGGTGCTTTCGAACTGCTAGGTTGGCAGGCGCTGGGACCGAATGACGGGAGCGCACCCCGCCACGGGAATTTGAACCGCAGACCTTTGGATCGGCAAGCCCTAGGCGCTGAGGCTTTTACCCACAGCGCCACCCGCGTCCCCCTAAGAGAGCAGTAGAGGTGACCAAATCCATCAGCAAGTTCCATTCCCACCTCACCATAAAGCATAACCATTCATATGACAGTAATTCACCTCTCTCATGATAGTAGAACACAGAGGTCACCCTATGAAATTGGTTTTCAAGTCAGTTTAGGCCAGACAAAAGAAAATGCTGGTTATACAACATATAATTATGGAATTCACAACCACAATATCTGATGATGATCACTAAACTAGATGGTTTATTTAAAAGAATAGACATATTCATAGATGGTAGACCTCTCAACGGCCTTGACAGCAAAATGAGATGCTGTAGTCAAATCATAGGGGATGATTTTCATGCCTGTCTTATAGGCAGGGCTTTTTTTTCAGGGAGAACTCACAGGAACTCACTTCGAGCACCTCTCAGGTGGATGCCATTGCCATTCTAAGAGAACAAGGGGAGGTGTTCATGGTGAGTTCTGGCACCTCTTTTTCTAGAAAAAGAGCACTGCATAAGGTTTCAGAGGCCACAGTCTCTGAAAGGCAACAACCATTCAAAAATAATGCTAGACTATAAGGATGTTTACCTAATTTTTTCTGGCAAGGAATATTTGTATGGGGAGCAATTAAATCTTTGGCCCTACCAATGTGGTTCCTTCATCTAAATGCTAACCAGAAATAGATGGAAAGAAGCCACGAGGAAGTGATTTCTGCAGTAATGTGTGCAGACACAGAGCAGGCTTTGCTATCAAAAATGATCTTGTGAAGCTCTTGTTAGAAGTCCCTGCTGGCATTAATGAACAACTTTCAACCCTTCGAATACAACTTGCCAAAAGCCAGCAGGCAACTATTTTAAGTGCTTATGCACCAACCCTGGATGCTGATGAAGACATTAAAGAAAAAAAATATTCTCGGCTGGATGCCATCCTATCAGAGACACCTAAGGAGGATAAAATTAGAGTTGGGTGACACTTCAATCTGTGGTCAGGGACTATTGGGAAAGAAGGAATTGGCAACAGTAACCAGAAGGGAATCTTACTTTTGACTATATGTGCAGTGCACAACTTATTACCACCAACACACTCTTTTGACAAAAAAGTAAATTAAAAATATAATGGAAGCACCCTCAGTCGAACCACTGGCACCTCTTAGAGTATGTAATTCCCCGAGCTAAAGATCACTGTGATGTGCTCCTTACCAGAGCTATGACCAGGGCTGTAGCTAGGGGGTGGTGAGGAAGGCCCTTGCCAGGGGTGCAGGCGAGGGGGGTGCAGCAGCAGCAGCAGCAGGAGGGAAGGGGCTCCCACTGGTGTTCACACCATGGTGTTCGCACCATGTCCCTGCCTCCTCTATTGTCCCTGCTGCTGTCCCCAACTCCAGCTCCGGTATCCGCAGCAGCCGTCTCTGCCAACCGCGGGAGCTGCCAAAAAGTTGGTGGCGCCCCCCTCGCCCAAGCCAAGCCCCCTCAGAAAAGTCATGGCAGCATCCCTGCAGAGTGCCTTCTCAAGCTCTTGGCCCAACACTTCTCTCCCAAGGCAGCTGCTGTGCAACAGAGGTGCCCCAGCCGCCAGGAACACCCCCACGACAGCTGCCCCAGCCATGGTGGCCCCTCTGGCAGTGTGAGGTCACTCGGTCGTGGGGCTGCCAGGCTTGGGCGTGTGCTCCAGTGAGAGCCTTTGCATGGCGTTGCAAGTGGGGTGTGGAGAGGCCGCACTGTGCTTCTTGCTCAGCCTGCCTGAGCACCGGAGCCTGGAGAAGTAGCAGCAGCAGTGAACACATGGGAGGATGCCCCGCTCTCTCTGCCTCCCAGGACGCCACAAAGCGCCCCCTGGCTGGGTGCTCGGCCACCGCCGGCAGGGACTTGCGCGCCCTGCTGCAGGTGTCGCTGCTTAATGAGCACCACTGCTATGATGATGTGAAGTACAATGGTGAAGGGGTGGCCAGCGCCCCTGGAGTGTGGGTGGCCAATGAAGTTTTTAACGGAATTATGTCTGAAATGAAAAAAAAGATCTCAGGTATATGATACTGTTACATCAGATTTCAGTTTTCTAGCAGGGAAAGTTTAAAATGAAAGTCCAACTTCCCATCTTGAAAAATGTGCCGCAGATTTTGGTACCAAGTACAGCCGAAGAAGAGTTTGAATTTGATATCTCGCTTTATCACTAAACATCCCTTAACCCATACTTGGTTATACTTTTCAACATATTTAAATGGGAAGCCACGCCAATGTTTTCAAGTAGTTTTGCTGCTTGAAATTTGAAAGAAGCTACTTCATTTACCAGTTCCACTGTATCAATGTCTCGTAAATGTGTGATGATAAAATGGGCAAAAGATCTGAGATATAATATTCAAATGAGTGACGGAAAAGCTTTGGAAGGTGGATTTGAAATTCACTGCATGTACAACACTGAAAGAGACCTATATGAAAATGATGTACCATTGTTACATAACACTGGTAAAACTTGCCAAAATTTATAGAATAAGTTCTAATAATTGTTGGAAATGTAAAGAAAAAGAGGGTAACTTTTGTCCTCTACAATTTCTCTTTGAAATCTGGATATTGTATAACTAAATCCTGTCTTTTTATCCTCCTTAAAAATCTCATTTAATTGAAAATATTGTAACCAATCTGTTATCTTTTCTCTTATTTCTTCAAATTTTCTTAATTTTAATTGATTTTCCACTTCAATTAGGAGCTCTCTATATTTTGGCCAATTTGTCCTCATATTTATCTTTTTGAGAGATATTGCTTCCGTGGTTGACAACCACCATGGTGTCTTTTGTTCTATTAATTTTTTTGTCTCTCTCCCTTAGCAAACCCTCTCCTAGCTATATCTGAGGATACCCTTCCTGAATCTCCTGAATCTCAAAATGGTTTCCAACAGTGATTCTCACTGCCTGACAGCTTCAAGAAAAATGCAGAGTGCAAAACCAACCCCTGTATATGGTGTTTATGGACCTGACTAAGGCCTTTGATACTGTAAATGGTCTCCTTCTGAAAATTGGCTGCCCGGATAAATTTGTGAAAATCCTTTGGCTCCTCCATGATAATATAATGGCAACAATCACTGATAAACCCCATGTAGGAATTATATCTCAAACAGATGGAAAGCTCTTTAACTTGAGTAGGCTGAAAGCAAAGAATAAGGTTACCATAACTTCCATCATGGAGCTTCAATATGCTGATGACAACGTAGTGTGTGCACATGCAGAAGATGACCTCCAAATCATCCTAAATATCTTTGCAGGAGCTTTTAGAAGACACCTGAAGGCAGCCCTGTTTAGGGAAGCTTTTAATGTTTGATGGGCTACTGTATTTTAATATTTTGTTGGAAGCCACCCAGAGTGGCTGGGGAAACCCAGCCAGATGGGTGGGGTATAAATAAATTATTATTATTATTATTATTATTATTATTATTATTATTATTATTATTAAGACAAGCTTTCTGTTTAAAAACAGAAAGTTCAATATCCAAAAAATGAAAGTGCTGCACTAACAAACACAAAACAACCCCTCCGCAGCACCACAAATCCAACTTAATGCTGTAACGGTGGAAAGTGTTGATCACTTTTCCTACCTGGGCAGTTATCTTTCCACAGGGGCTGACATCAGTGCTGAAATCCAGCATTGCCTGAGCTCTACGAGTGCAGCTTTCTCCCAAGTGAAGCACAGAGTGTTTCAGGACCGGAACATTCACAGGGAGACCAAAATAATTGTTTACAAAGCTATTGTACTACCAACTTTACGGTACGCTTGTGAAACATGGACCACTTATAAATGCCATCTTCAACTCCTTGATAGATTCCATCAACGGTGTCTCTGAAAATCTTTACATATCACTTGGGAAGACAGGCGAACTAATGTCAGTGTACAAGAAGAAGCAAAGATCACCAGTGTCAAAGCAATGATTCTTCAACATCAACTTTGTTGGACTGGTCATGTTATTTGGATGCCTGATTATTGTTTTCCAAAGCAACTACTTTATTCCCAACTTAAGAATGGAAATTGAAATGCTGGTGGACAACAAAAGAAGTTTAAAGACTCTCTCAAGGCAATTATAAAAAAAATACAGTATAAGCACGTATAATTGGGAAACACTGGCCTGCAAGTGCTCCAACTGGAGAATAGCCTCTACCAAAAGCGTCATGGACTTTGAAGAAGCTCAGACTCAGGAATAAAAGGGAGAAATGTGCTAAGAGGAAGGCATGTTTGGCAAATCCTCACCGTGATCAACTCCTGCCCAGAAATCTATGTCCTCACTGTGGAAGGAGATGTGGATCCAGAATTGGCCTCCATAGTCACCTATGGACTCACTGTTAAGACCATATTCATGGAAGACAATCTTACTTGGCTACGAGTGATTGCCAAAGAAGAAGATGATGAAGAAGAAAAAAGAAGAAGAAGAAGACGACGATGAAGAAGAAGACAGTCTTGCTGTATGGTGAAGACAGTTAATCTGTCCTCCCAACTAGCATGGCCATACAGCCAATCTTCTGGATATTTCCATCTTTAAACTGCTCTGCCACTGTAGCCATGGCACTTTGGATATGGATGGAACTATGGTGGCAGTCATTTACTTATACCTAGAATAGCCCTCAGCTAGTGAAAATAAGTCTCTCACTGAAGCCTTTGCCAGCCTCTGCTGTGTGGTATGTTGTCTTCCTGCTTTCCCAACTGAGTCACAGAAAGTGGCCTCAGTATACTTCTTGGTCTGAGGTGGCGATGTCTTGCTTAAATGGAAAAGTCCCAATAAAATCCTGGGGCAAGGTCAATTCTCTGAGATAGCATTGCTGTCAAAATTTAATTTGCCATCATATTGAGGCCTTGGTGTGGTGTTGATTCAAGGGGCAGAGGAGGTACACCACCTGAACTGTGGTCTTTCCTGGCTATAGATCTAGCGAGAATATACTTCTGTTTCTCTTTTTATTTATCCTAGGTTATTTTCCATCATGCTAGACTTCCTTGAGTTCTTTCACTGCTGTGAGATGTTTGACTACTTGTCTAAGATTTTGTTCAAGACATAACAACTGGTGTTTAATCAGTGGCTGAAACTAACCACACAAAGAGAGAAGTGAATAATTCCTTTTGATGTGAAGCTGCCATCCAACCCACACGACATCTCTTGTAAATACTATTAGAGATGGAGTCTTTTGGTTATTTGATGTCAATTCTATAATTGGCAGTTTCGCAGTTGTCTCATTTAAGAACAGAAAGTTCTTGTCATATTAGCTCCTGAGAATGGTATCGTTTCAGTCAAGTTTAATCAAACTGTGGATGGGGAGGCTTTCCATGTACATTTCAACCTACAGTGAGATGCACCCAGGTTTCCTCCTCATCCTGTTCCTGTATGTGTGAGTTGTGCAGTGCAAGAAGAAAGCATGCAATACACTTGTCCTGTGTATGCTCAACCCTATATTTGGCATTCATGTGTCAGTGATTCTTCATTGCCAGATCCTTCACAGCCCCAATCAACTGCAACCACTGATTAGTCTTCCCCATGAAAAGTAGTCCCATTTCCTTCCAGTAATACTGACGTTGCCATGCTGTCAATCATGCGTGATGATGTCACTGAGGGAAAATGAAGTTCAGAGTGAGGGTACTGTCTATGCAAAAGTTGGCGTCATTTGTTCTTGGTGAAATAGCCATATTACCAAATCTGACTGGCTGTATGACAAAACTAATAGGGAGAAAGAAGACGTGCTTTTAAACAAAAATGGTACTGAAGTTAACTGCTAATTGGGACTGTGAGCCTATGAGCAACAGCACATAGTTCTGGGAAAGGTAATTTTTGGGTGACCTTTCAGAAATCTCCCACTGCAGAAAGCTCTTATTTGTATCCAACATGTTCACTGGAGAAATTCTGCTCACTATCCCTATTGATGGAAGCTTAAAAAAATTAAACCAGACATCCTTCTGACGGTGTGATAGTATGCAAGAATTTGAAGAAACTGTGGTAGGTTTTTTTGTTACTTCTAATTTAAGGACTGATTTAAAATAGTTTATATAAAAAGCACCATTGATAAGATTAAAAAGCAGAGCTAAAATAACTCTATGTTTATCCAAAGATGACTAAATGTTCCCAAATTAAAATAGTCTTACACTGAACATTTCTTCCAGATCTGCTGAAAACTCTCAAACTCTCATATTGCAATGAGCCCCAAAGAGGACATCTTCACTGACTTCTAACTGTGGGTCATGGTGATGACTCTCTTTTAAAATGCCCCTCCTATATGTAGGCTATAGAAGCTGCAATATATTGCTAGTAGCCATGTTCTTGACTTTCCATGACAGAAGAAGAAGAAGATGAAGAAGAAGACAGACATTTGTATTTATGTGATGGTGTCAACATGGGAAAGGAATGAGAGATCAGGAATTTGTAGTGCAAGCGAGCATTTTGGTTGATGCATAATCATCTTACAAGGGTACCTCTGACTTTGAAGCCTATGTGAAAATATCCATATGCTGTTCATGTGATTTTTTAAAATGGGAGGTTGAGCCACCTGTCTTGGATGCTTGAGCTGAGATTCCTGCAAAGGAGGGGGCTGCCTTAGATGAGCCTTGGGGTCCCATCCAACTCTACCATTCTATGATTCTGTGACTGCTGGGGGGGGGGGGGAAGGTTTAAGAACCATATGGATGAAATTAAATTTGAACTGAACATGAACCAAACTACCAAACACACCAGACAACTTTGTCCCTGGTTGCAATATAACAGACTCCATTAGAAAATTACTAAATCTTAGATTGCTTAGAATGGAACTACAAATCCTCAGACAAATCTACTCCCAAGCCTTTACAAAATGCAGAATTAACAACATGGACTTTAACACCACAGCACCCCAACGAGGCACAAAACAAGGATGCCCACTGTCTCCCTTCCTAGAATCATAGAATCATAGAGTTGGAATAGACCACAAGGGCCATTGAGTCCAACCCCCTTCCTATTCATCCAAGCCCTGGAACGCCTAGCAATCTGAATCTGGGCAGCCTCTGACATCATGCTCAGCCTCTCTCACTCTCTCGCACCCGCGCCTGCCCACTCGCTCTGACACCACGGGCACCAAGTGTGCCATCAGCCTGGATGCAAATCTGGAAAATAAGATTACACAGGGCTGGACGTGTCCTGCAAAATGAAAAAAAGTGTGCCTGGATGGCCAGGTTGGATCTAAAAAAGAGGACATGTCTGGGAAAACCTGGACTCAAGCTGTCTAACTAAGGAGCTTTGTTGGGCTGAATGGTGGGATATATATATTTAAAAAGAATGAAATATTGGATAAAGTTAACAGTAAAGGAAATCTTGCAGGTGACTGGATCAAATACATTCAGAAGGAGTGGGAGATTTTTTTATGTTTTGCAAATCTGGACCTCCCAAGGAGAATTCTTTTGCTGACGTAGAAAAGAGGACCTTGTGTAATTAAATGTTTTGTTTAGAAAGGAGTCTTTAAAATTTGGGCCTAATTAACTCAAAATATGCAAACTGGTTCTTTTTTATAAAAGAAAATGGCTAAAATACACTAAGGAACTGTTATGGTTTGCATTAAAAAGATTACTGTGCTAACTTTCATGCCAACATCTGGTAAGGCATGGAGTAGAAGTCCTCTCTCTCTCTGCCAGATGCTAGTATGCCAAAGAGAGCATGGAAAGTATTCAGTATCAATGCGTATCATCATTTTCCGTTTAGATGATTCTCCTGATGCTGCTGCTTACCTCTTTTTCTTGCTAGTAGAAAGGAAGAAGGGTTCGTATGTCAAAGATTCAGGGCTACTGGCAGGATCCTTTAAACCTGGTAGAGCTTTTAGCTCTGTGTGTGATTCTGCATAATTCTCCGTTTACCTGGTATCTCTTCTGGTTCCATTTTCACATTTTACAGTTAAATCACAAATCTAAATTTACACATCAAAACATCCAATCATTGACCCCCTCCCCCCTTTCTGCAGTTTCGTATGTTATATCTTTCCCCATTGCATATCCAGTTCATATATATTTACTAGTCGTCCTTTAAGTTCTATTTAAGTTTTTCTCACTGCACATTTTTATTTCAGTCCTGCTAGTGATTTAAGTTGTTTACAATAATTATTCAGATAATCAATAATTTCCCCCATTCTATATTAAAGCATCTCTCTTACTGATTTCTTAATCTCCCGGTAAGTTTCACCATTTCTGCACACTCCATCAGTTTATGTTGCCAATCTTACTTAGTTGGAATTGTTTCTTCTTTTCATCTCTGGGCATATAACGTTCGAGCAGCCATGGAAGCATACATAAACAATTTCCTTTGTTCTTTGGGTATCTCTGAACCTATTATTTCTAAAAGAAAAGCTTCTGGATTTATTTTTTATTTTTACAAACATTATTTTCAGTATTTTTTTCAACTGATTACCGGTATATATCATTTTCCAGTATGCTTTTGCTACCCTGCAAGACCACCACATATTTAAAAAGTACCCTCTTTCTCCTTATACTTCCAACAGGTATCAGATTCTGACTTATACATTTTTGCTAGTTTACTAGGAGTCAGATACCATCTATACATCATTTTCATATAATTTTCTTTTATCCTGTAACATGCAGTAAATTTCATGTCAACATTCCACAATCGCTCCCACTCAGTTATTTCAATATTATGACCAATATCTATTGCCGACTGTATGCCCATTGATGATCTATTGCCCAGTGTGTCATTGATGATTTCACCTGTTCATCTTTTGTTTGCCATTCTAGTAGCATCTTAAACATTTTAGACAGTGGTTTATTGTTATCTAGCAGGTCTCTTTCCAAGGACTCTTTTGAGTCACAAAACCATTTGTCAGGGGTTCAGGAGCAGAGGGACAGGAGAGGGAGGAAGTAGAGACCGAGGGAGAGGAATCTGAGGGAGAAGTCAGCGAGGGTAGCCATCCGAGGTCTCTAAGTCTCTCCAGTGAATCAGAGGATTCACAGAAAGGGGCCCCAGTGGTCAGAGCCAGGGGGTTGCCAGAGGGAACACCCCAGGAAGGAGGGGCCAGAGGGGACTCAGAGAGCAGCAGCTGGAAATCGGGACCAACTTTCCCACCGGAGAGCAGTAAGGGGGAGGAGTCCCAAACATCGGCAGCAGGCAGCCTTCCGTCTGCGGAAGGACATGAGTCAGGGTTAGCCACGCCTGCATCAGAGAGCGAGGTAACGGTCAAAAGGAAGGTCAGGGGCAGCGCGCGCGCGCCAAGTTCAAATGTACAGGAGGGGGGGCGCAATGGGCAGTCCGGAGAGAGAGCCGGGTCCCAAAGCTCGCCGGAGAGAAGGGGAGGAGTCCGAAGGGTCCGCTTCCGAGGCATCCCGGAAAGAAGGCACCCAGGGGGGTAGTAGGACCCAGAGGAGGAAGGAGAAACGTAGAAGGTGGAGTAAGGCTAGAGTCTTAAGCTGGTGTACAGGGGGCGGAGACTCAGACGAGGCTTCGCTGGTCTAGGGTTTAGACGTAGAGACGCACGCTAGTGTTTGGAAATGGAAACTAAATGCCAATAAAGACTTCTGTACAGTTCTAATGGCTAGCGTTGGTCTTCTGTGAGCTGAGACCGGGAGGCAGTCTCTGACAGTAAGCCTCGTCTCAGGTTATCATCGGTTTTCTTCGCCTCAAGCATCGCTAAGGAAGCGAGGCAGGGAGGGTGGAAGACTGGTGCCTTGCGAGCTCACAAGAGTCAGGCAAGATGACTACAGAACAGAAAATAGCTTCCCTGCAAGAAGCGGTGACGCTACTCAACGCTGAAATAATCGCATCCAGGAAGAGAGAGGAAGAAGCGGCAGCTGCATGCAGAGATCTTCAAGCCAGGTTGGAAGGGCTTGTAAAGC
Organism: Podarcis muralis; assembly: GCF_964188315.1. Taxonomy (NCBI): domain Eukaryota; kingdom Metazoa; phylum Chordata; class Lepidosauria; order Squamata; family Lacertidae; genus Podarcis; species Podarcis muralis. The sequence continues at coordinate 133,785,432 of NC_135655.1, forward strand.
AGGGGATCCCAGCACCCAGGTCCGAGGGGATCGGTTTGGGGAAGAGAGGAGGCAGCATTGTATCTCATTTTGATGGGAATTTGCAGCAGTACCCCAATTTCCGAGCAGATGTGCTGTTTGCGCTGCAGCTGCTGGAAAGAGACTTTAGAGATGAGCGGGAAAAAGTGGGGTTTATTTTGTCTCATTTGCATGGGGACGCGAAATCATGGCTGCGCAACCTGTGGAGAGATAAGGATCCAGCGCTCCAAAGCGCAGATGCGTTCATTAAGGCGATGGACTCCTGTTTCTTATCCAAAATAGACCTGGACATTGCCCGGAGGGACATATTTGGGCTAAGACAAGGGAAAGCCAGCGTAAGGCAGTATCATTCCCGGTTTTTTGCATTGGTCAACGCGCTGAATTGGGATAAGGATTCTCCGCCGGTTAGAGACCTTTTTTGGGAGGGTCTGAATGCACAGATCAAGGATGAGATGGCAAGGGGAGAGAGACCCACCACCACTCAGCAAGTGGTTGAAAGAGCGTTGTCTATTGGGGTGAGGCAGGAAGAACGTCCGTGGAGCAAAGAAGAAGGGCGTTGGGGACGTTCACCAGCGAGAGTGCCCTCCCTCTTGCCCAGAGAGGCAGCGCGTGCGCAGTCCACGCCTCCACAGGGAGGGGGCGAGGAGCAGATGGAGATTGGCGGTGCTAGGGCTCACTCAGCTACCAGAGCCTTAACGCCGGGAGCAGTAAAATCGAAGCTGCCTAGAAGGAACAGGAAGTGTTATATATGTGAGAGTGCAGAGCACATGGCGAAAGAGTGTCCCCAGAGGAGTTTCAAGCACACTGCAGCTTCAGTGACAGTATTGGAAACAACTCAGCAGAGAGCACCACAGCAGGGAAACGACCAGGTCTGGCTGGAAGAGGAGGCACTGGGGCCCAGCCAGACGAGTCAGTGAGGAAGTCCCCAGAGATTTTGCAGCCCACAGACCCCCTCCCGCCCAAGCCAGTGGTGCAGCTAACCGCATCGCTTCAGCTGCCCAATGGACTCACCTTAGAAGTGCCTATTACAATTGACTCTGGCAGTAACGCAGACTTTATAGGATTGGAGTTCATTCAACAACACAACGTAGCATTACTGCCAGCCACACTGCCCCTGAAGGTTGTCACGGTGGATGGCAGGGAACTGCTAGGGGGGCAGGTGGTGCAGCAGACGCCGCCTATGGTGATGCAAATTGGGAATCACCGGGAAGTCATCAGTTTCAATGTCACCCAGCTGTCCGACACGCCTATAGTATTAGGCATGAGTTGGCTGCACAGGCACAGCCCAGCATTGGCGTGGTACCAGCGCCACCTGACTTTTGGCTCCTCCTACTGTGCAGAACACTGCATTATACCCAGCCCGGAAGGGGAAGAGGAGGACCCGCAGTTGCAGTTGGGCACGCTGCAAGCAGTACCCCACAAGTATGCGGAGTTTTTGGAGGTATTCTGCGAGAAGGAGGCGGACAAGCTACCCCCTCACAGACCCTATGATTGCAAGATTGACCTCCTGCCGGGGGCGACGCTGCCAACTGGGAAACTGTACTCCATGTCTGAGGATGAACTGCAAGAACTCAGGGAGTTCATAGATCACAATTTGAAGCGTGGGTTCATCCGGGAGTCGAAAGCGGTGGGAGGCAGTCCCGTATTCTTTGTGAAGAAGCGGGATACGCCCCAAAAAAGACTGGTGGTGGACTTCAGAATCTTGAATTCGAAAACCAAGCCCTCAGCTTTCCCCATGCCCAAGATAGACGACTTGCTCGCGACGGTGCGGAAAGGACGCGTTTTCACCAAGCTGGATCTACGTGGCGCGTACAACCTGATTCGCATGCGCGACGGAGACGAGTGGAAGACGGCCATGTTCACGCCACTGGGCACCTACGAATACAGAGTTATGCCCTTCGGATTACAAAATGGCTCTCACACTTTCCAAGCCTTTATGCATCACGTGCTGGCGGGGCTCCTTTACAAGAAGTGCGTATGCTTCCTGGACGACATCCTGATTTTTTCAGAATCGCGAGAGGCGCACGAGAGGGATGTCAGGGAAGTTCTGCAGAGACTGAAGGAGCACAGGCTGTACGCCAAACTGGAGAAGTGCCAGTTCGACGTGACGGAGGTGGATTTCCTGGGCTACAAGTTGTCGGACAAGGGGCTCGCCATGGACAGCGCCAAGGTTCGCGCAGTTTTGGACTGGAAGAGCCCACGCAATCGGAAGGAAGTCCAGCGGTTTGTCGGCTTTGCCAACTTTTACCGCAAGTTCATCAAGGGATTTGCCATGCAGACAGCGGCCATCACCGACACGCTCAGCTCCAAGAAGAAGAAATTCATCTGGACGGAGCAAGCGGAGCAGTCCTTTCAGAAACTCAAGCGTCTCTTCGCGTCCGAAGAGCAGCTGCTGCATGTGAATCCCAGCAGACCCATGAGGGTGGAGACGGACGCTTCAGACAGAGCCGTGGGAGCTGTCCTGTTGCAACAAGACCAGCAGGGGGACTGGAGGCCGTGCGCCTTCTACTCGAGGAAGCTCAGCAAGTCGGAGCAGAATTACACTATCTGGGACAGGGAGTTGCTAGCCATACATGCAGCATTCAAGGCATGGAGGCACTTCCTCATCGGAGCCAGACATACAGTGCAGGTCCACACGGACCACAAGAATCTGGAGTACTGGCGCACGGCTAGGTTCCTCAACCAGAGACACATTAGATGGGCAGAGTTCTTCGCGGACTTCGACTTCAAGATAGAGTACATCCCAGGCGACAACAACGTGATGGCGGGTGCATTGTCCAGAAAGCCGCAATACCTGGAGGAGGCGGCACCGTCGGCGGCCAAGCACATTTTCGCACCGGAAGCGTGGGCATGCGCGTCGGCAACCGTGGACCTGGACGCCGTACGTCGCGCGCTGCGGGAAGACCCCTTCGCACGGGCCAAGATGGAGGAGGTGCACAGGGGCACAGCGAGGGCCGACGAGTTCCAGATTCGCGATGGGTTGCTCCTCCACAAGGGAGCACTCTACGTGCCGGGAGACGACCTCCGCGCAAGGGTCCTGCAGCAGCTACACGACGCTCCCACCGCAGGGCACTTTGGCAAAGAAAAGACTGTCGAACTCGTAGCCAGAGACTTTTGGTGGCCCAAGATGCGGGGGGAAGTAGCGGATTACGTCTCGAGATGTGACACCTGCCAAAGGGCCAAGTCAGTTCACAGACCGCCGGCGGGATTGCTGGAACCGCTGCAGACACCGTCTGAACCGTGGGAGAGGGTGGCCCTGGACTTCGTCACGGATCTGCCCAGCTCGAGGGGAAAGACAGCAGTGCTAGTGGTGGTGGACATGTTTACTAAGATGGCACACTTCATTCCGTGTGCGAAGGTAGCCACGGCAGAGCAGACCGCCAAACTGTTCATAGACCACGTGTTCAAGGTCCACGGTCTGCCACGGTCTATTCTTTCCGACCGGGGGCGACAGTTCATCTCGAACTTCTGGCAGAAGCTGATGGGCATTCTGAACGTCAAAGTCAATTTGGCGTCGGCGAGACACCCGCAGACCAACGGACAAGCGGAGAGGGTCAACGCCGTCATGCAGCAGTACCTAAGATGCTACGCCAACCAGCAGCCCACGACATGGGTGGACTACCTGCCGCTCGCCGAGTTCGCTTACAACAATACGAAGCACGTGTCGACGGGGGTGACGCCGTTCTTCGCCAACAACGGGAGGCATCCCAGAACCTTCCCGGGTTTAGAGAGAGTGGGGGAGGGGGAGCCACAGGCAGCGGAAGCCTTAGCGTCAGAGTTGCAGGAAGTCCACGAACAGCTCAGGAGGCAGCTAGAACTAGCAAAGCACGCATACAAGGTGCAGGCCGACAGACACAGAAGAGTTGGGGAAGACATACAGGTGGGTGACTGGGTCTGGCTAGCAGCGCAAGCAGTGCCAACCAGATCATTAGCTAAGAAGAAGCTAGGACATAAGCAGCTAGGACCTTACCAAGTCCAGGCGCAGGTCAATCCAGTGGCCTTCCGGTTGGCTCTTCCGGAGGGTTCCAGAATGCATCCGGTGTTCCATAGATCGGTGCTCATGCCCTACAAAGCACCTCATAGGTTTCAGGAGCCAGACACAGCACCAGACCAGAGCAGTGAAGGGCCCAGAGTGAGGGGGCCGCCTAGGAAGGGACACATCAATGAGGTCACAGAGATTTTGGACTCCAGATGGGGGGAAGAGGGAGTAGAATATTTCCTAGCCAGAGAGGGTACCCCGGCCAGTGCCAACAGCTGGGTACCGGACTATGCCTTGGAGGAACCGCTGCTCAAAGAGGAGTTTCATGCCCTCTTCCCGCACAGGCCCATGCCAGCAGAGTATTTCGATGACTGGCTTTTCACACCCACTCTTTCAGCCAGCACATTCCTGGGGTTCGACTCGGACGAGGAACAGGCACCAGTCCCCAGCTCTCAGGTGGGTTCGCCACCGGGGTCTGCCTCAGACCACTCGTATTGGTGGGACGATCAACCAGAGGAGCAGTGGCGCAGGAAGTGGCTGAGGGGTCCTTGGATGGGACCACCCGAAGAGGGGGAGAGGGGCGAGACGGACATGGACGTGTTGGGGGACAACGTGGGGTTCGAGCATGAAGACAGAGAGATGGAAGCAGAGGAGAGCGACGTTGACGAGTACATGGGGGATGAACTGTATCCGGCAAGCACCCCCGCGACGACGGAGCACCCAGTACCCGCACCGGAAGGAGGGGAGGGGGGAAGGGGGGGCTTCGAGGGGGGGATGGATGTCAGGGGTTCAGGAGCAGAGGGACAGGAGAGGGAGGAAGTAGAGACCGAGGGAGAGGAATCTGAGGGAGAAGTCAGCGAGGGTAGCCATCCGAGGTCTCTAAGTCTCTCCAGTGAATCAGAGGATTCACAGAAAGGGGCCCCAGTGGTCAGAGCCAGGGGGTTGCCAGAGGGAACACCCCAGGAAGGAGGGGCCAGAGGGGACTCAGAGAGCAGCAGCTGGAAATCGGGACCAACTTTCCCACCGGAGAGCAGTAAGGGGGAGGAGTCCCAAACATCGGCAGCAGGCAGCCTTCCGTCTGCGGAAGGACATGAGTCAGGGTTAGCCACGCCTGCATCAGAGAGCGAGGTAACGGTCAAAAGGAAGGTCAGGGGCAGCGCGCGCGTGCCAAGTTCAAATGTACAGGAGGGGGGGGCGCAATGGGCAGTCCGGAGAGAGAGCCGGGTCCCAAAGCTCGCCGGAGAGAAGGGGAGGAGTCCGAAGGGTCCGCTTCCGAGGCATCCCGGAAAGAAGGCACCCAGGGGGGTAGTAGGACCCAGAGGAGGAAGGAGAAACGTAGAAGGTGGAGTAAGGCTAGAGTCTTAAGCTGGTGTACAGGGGGCGGAGACTCAGACGAGGCTTCGCTGGTCTAGGGTTTAGACGTAGAGACGCACGCTAGTGTTTGGAAATGGAAACTAAATGCCAATAAAGACTTCTGTACAGTTCTAATGGCTAGCGTTGGTCTTCTGTGAGCTGAGACCGGGAGGCAGTCTCTGACACCATTCCTCTTATCCAATTTGAATTCCTCATTAAGCTGATGATATTGCAACCAACTTGTTACTATTTCTCCTCCTCAAACCTCTTTAGTTTAATCTCACCATCCACTTCTGTTATTACATTTCTATATGTTACTCAGCCTTTTCTCATGTTCCCTTTTTAACCTCTATGGCTTCTAAAGGTGAGAGCCAAAAAGGTGTTTTCCTTTCCAGAAAGTTTTTATATTTATCCCATACTCTATATAGATTTTTCCTAATTACATGATTCATGAAACTTTTCTACATTTTATTCTTTCCATACCACACATATGCATGCCTGCTATATATATTATAATGACCTTCTAAATCCAAAACCTATGTGTACACATTGTTGCCTGCCGCCCCAATCTCCAAGTGGTGTGAGGTTCCAGGGCTTCCAGGGTTCATTTTCCTTGGAATGAGGGACAGCAGAGACTGTGGTGTCTTTTTGATATATGGTTTATTTACACATCTATAGAACCTGGGCCTACAATGGAGTTGCTCCCAGAATCAATACCCCAAGAAGGTCTTGCTTCTCCCTTAGTTAAAGCCTTGGATTCGAGCAGAAGTCAAGGATGATGCTTGTTCTCTGGTTTCTGCCCAGCTCACACAACTCAACTCTGGCCTTTGTCCTTCTCACTACTAGCCAGGTGAGAGAAGGGGCCACCCATTTGCCATCTGGCACAAAGCCATTTCCTTTGTTATGGTAAGGAGCAGACTTAGGCCCCTAAACTCACCAAGAAGCTGGCCGGGCTACTTGCACAACTGAATCCTCCATTAGATTTTAACCCTTGCGGGATTCCAAGAATTACAAGGGACTCGGGCATCATGCAGACTAACCCTTCAAACTCACAACAATATACAAATTGGTTCCTTGGCATCTGTCTGTCTCGAGAGACACTGGAAGAATGTGTGGTGAAGTCAAACTGTACAAGAAGCAACTGCTCCCCCCTCCCCTTAGATCTACTTATAGTCCACATCCACCCTTACAGTCACGTAGAGAAACTGCAGCAATGCAGCTCTGGGATTTTAATGATTTCTTGGGACTATAACAATTTCATTTAGAAATACAATAAAAGAGCTTTAGCATAGCAGAGTGGCTAATAGACTGAGCTGCATATTAGGATATCCCCAGTTCAGATCTCAGCTCCACTTTAAAAGTAATGTGATGCACTTAAAAGAAGTGTATCCATGTGAGGTTACATCATACCCTCTAACATTTCACAGATGAAAACTTTGACATTCTCACAATGTCCCTATTATCACAAAAAGGGTCCCTTTGAAAGCCCCACATTTCCCACTATGACTCAGTGCTGAAGGTGCTAATTGTCTGCTGTAAGCCATGGGTTCGCCTGCCTCTGCAACAGCCTGTCTTCCACGGATCTAAAATATTTTGGTTAAAGATACACTTCAAAAAAGCAATTTGTCCCATGAAATGGTATCAATAGTTCAAATATACTCTGGCAGCTGCAGTAAGTGAAATACCAGGCTGGACATTCATAGTGTTGCACGGTGCCTTCGTGTTCATGTGCATATATTTACTTGCACATCCACCTTCCTCCTCAGAGATTTAATTTATAGAGACTCTAGAGGAAGGAAACCAGATCCTGAAAAATGTCAAGGCTGGCAACTCACACTAACAACAAAAAAATAGCAAGGAATTCCCCAAAGGCAAAACAAAAAGCGCAGGTACTGGAAAATAGGGGTTGTACCTGGTGAAGAGAGGCTGCTGAAGCAAGTGCAGTAGTTTCATTTTAATATCAAGTAAAATTATCACATGCCAGGAACCCCCACCTTGAAGCTTGTGGTCAGGGCCGGATTTAGGTTTGATGAGGCCCTAAGCTACTGAAAGTAATGGGGCCCTTTATATGTCCAGCTGTCCTGTGTCAACAACAAATTGTCCCTTTTTTGTGTTGAATATATGCTATATGGTAATTTATGGAACTAATAGCTATCTAAAGCCATTTGCACATAACAAAATATGTGATATTTTAGGGAGCAGACTAGCAGGTGGGGCCGATTACTTACATCATAGGAGCCTACACAACACAAAACACTGTTGCTGTTGCTTTATTTTATTTGTTTTTTATCTTGGATAAAAAATTATTTTGGAAATGTACATCCAGTTTTTTTCCTTTAACTTTTTTTGGGGCCCCCAAGAGAGTGGGGCCCTAAGCTATAGCTTGTTTAGCTTATACGTAAATCCGGCTCTGCATGTGGTGCATGCAAGTGGAACACCCCAGGGCACTTCCACATGAAACCTCCTGCCAATTTATTTCCCCTTCTTATTCCACTTTTATCAGACCATGTGATAGCACGGCACTGTCCACACCTTTCTGGATCTTATATTTTCCACATCCATGGTATCGCATCCACACCAGAGGGTGGTGCATGTCGGAAAATGACTATCTAGTACAAAACCAATACAAAACTGGAAACCTTTAGCCAAAGAACTGGCTGATTAGTCCAAATCCATGAAAATCCAGCCCTAGCACCACTGCCTTTTGGCCCTCATGGTCTCCTGTGAGCAGCGGGATCACAATGCTGCTTTGACTGCAACTTGGAGGAGAAGAAGGAGGGAGGTAAAAGCCTGAAAGTAATAAGTCATCTACCAACAAGTAGTTATTCATTGCAAGCCTTGTTGGTTTACTCCCAGCAAAGCTGGCGGCTTCCCCCATATAATCTGGTCTGCACCTTCTTTATTTCCCTGAGAAACCAAATGCTCTGAGCCATCCCACTGGCTCTGCCAGGGGCAGAAGGCTTCACTGGCGGAAGAGCAGAACAGCAGGTGTGTGGTGAAAACTAATGCATAACATACCCAAATACAAATTAACTATTTCTCTTTAATATGCTCCAGTGAAAACATATTTAAATCTGATTTATTGTGCCTCAGAAACCAGAGTTTTAGAGCTAGATTAATGGCCGTTTTCAAAGTTACATCATGCACACAAATTGTCAAGACAGAACAGTACTAAAATTGCAAAGGACAGTTTAGTCATAGTCTCTTGTTAAAGGAATGAAATGACTGCTGTTTCTAAGTAGTTCAGCACGATAACCTAGCAGATAGGTTGCACAAGGAATAAATCTGGAAATTTTTACCATCTTACGTAGTACTGTAGCAGTAGAGATGGGAGTGAATGCATCGTATTACATGAGCAGGCTGTATATTTTAAACAACTGAGATGTGACTCAGGCTCATGTCTCTGCTCTGAGTTAATGAGAGTGGCTTTCGCCCTAGATCATACTTTCACACATTGCAGGAAAATTTAGTTTTACTTGCACTAGACATAGTGGGAGTTGGGACTAGTTCCAGTGCACTATTTCTTACACACAGAGGAATGGCCTGTAGGCTAAGATGCTTCCCTGCAGTCTCTTGCAATTCAATTTCCCATAGATGAAGTAATAATAATAATAATAATAATAATAATAATAATAATAATAATTATTATTATTATTATTATTATTATTCCCCTGTCATTGTTTGCATGCAAATTCAATATATGAGGTTTACAGAGGCACAGCAGGATAACATATTGCATTTCAGATGGATAATTATGTAGTTATTAGACTACAGTACTCTTTTAAAACCAACATGTTGATGTCAATAATTCTGAAAGTCCAAATAATCTCAAGGACTGAATTTGAGCCCCAGACATCAGATTCTATAAGAGCCAGCTACTAGGGGCAGAGGTCCCTTTGCCCCCCCCCCCCCAATAAAATATTTAATGGGCATTGTTAATGGGCATTGCCATTCAGATGGTTTGCATGTGCTGCATTATGTGATCAATTATACTGAGTGGGGCTTACCTGCCCCCCCCTATTTTATTCAAGTTGCATCCCTGTCAGATCCCCTACCCCTGATCTAGACTTTGGAAAACTTTCCAAAATGTGTATTGAAAGTGCACAGTCATTTGCAGTTTTGTATGGGGGCACTTGCCAGAATCTGGCAGATGCACCCACAAGAAAAATATGTTGGGACGTGCCATTAGACTAAAAATTACCAGTCTTATGGGTGTTGGAAAATGTTGTTTTAAAAAAATATTTCTGTAAGATCTGTACATAACTATAGGATCTATCTTCCTTTCCTAGAGTAACTAGGGAATCAACCCATGCTGTGGGTTCAACTTTATCTATCATAATTCAGTCTGTCTTTCTAATTCCTCTTTTTCCTTATTTCTAAGAAGCAGAGGGATATTTATGGGCATATGTATGACAAGGCAGAGGGAGAAGATGTCAGTCAGTTCTTTCTTTGCATTCTGCTGATAGATTTCCTAGCCTTTCCAGATACAGTGGTACCTCAGGTTACATACGCTTCAGGTTACATACGCTTCAGGTTACAGACTCCGCTAACCCAGAAATAGTACCTCGGGTTAAGAACTTTGCTTCAGGTTGAGAACAGAAATTGCGCAGCAGCAGTGGGAGGCCCCATTAGCTCAAGTGGTGCTTCAGGTTAAGAACAGTTTCAGGTCAAGAACGGACCTCCAGAACGAATTAAGTATGTAACCAGAGGTACCACTGTAAATTGAAACTGGCTGTCAGAGTTCCCATCCTTCCACACAATTTCATAATAAGACCCAGGGTCCAGACAGATATTCCAATCCCTGAAACAATGATAACCTCAGCACACTATTGTTTGCCTGGACATGCAGTCACAAATGCTCAAAGCCTGAATGTGTTCTATGCTGGAAATTGTAAGTTAGGTCAGTTTGTACTCAAATGTGGCTTGGCTTTGTCTTGAAGCTATCTCTCAAAGACTTGTATCACAAAGTGGCAGGTGGGGGGGAGCGTTTCCTCCTGTGCCAGCGCTGTCATTTTTCACTGTGTGGATATTGCTGATCCCTGGTTTCTTGCTGGGTCCAGTTTCTGCTTGCTTGCAAACTTCTGCAAAATGATTCTGCATGTTTGCAATTGTGACAGGTCTGTAGAAAGGCAGGGCACCGCCTGGATCTGTGTCTGCTTCCACAGCATGAACAATAATTTGTGTTGTCATTTGCAGATTCATTCTGGGGTTTTCTTGTACAGTTCAAATTGCAAAATTCTGCCCTTTTGAGCCTGCATGCCCCATCAGCACTGAGACTGGGCTGACCCACTCCACTCTTGCATGATTGTCTTACTTTCCCTCCAAAACCTGCATTCTGGTCTGGTTTAGTTTTCCAGCTTGGAAAAAAATCTGATTGATTTTTCTGTTTAAATCCAGGTTCTCAAAGTACCCTGTGCAAAACCAAAAGTTCGGGCCCACTGCCTCTCACCTTCCATTCTACTCACTTCACTATGTCATAGTTGTGATGCCCTGCTGCCCCCCCAGGCTTGGCACCCAGTGGGGTGCAACTGGGCATGCTGTCCTAAATCCACACCGTCCTGAATACTGGACACCAATTACAATTTGAGAATATCCCAGGTTTCCAAAATTGCGCAGATCTGTAATGGAAGATTCAAATTTTCCCCACTTTGCATGTACCGTACTTTCATATAAAGCTGACAGATCCCAAAGAATATGTTTAGTTTAGTTTAGGGGGTGAATTATACCTAAAATTCCTGCAACTCTGTCTCATAACCATTTGACAGATTCTTAACTAACAAGAACAAAACCTCATTTCACTGTCAACTGTGGTACGTTTGTATCTTTCTGTCTCTTGGCAACTGAAGGTCCCATTATTTCTCATCTGCACTTTCATAATTCTCACCCAAATGGCATTATAAACAAAGGGCATCTTGTCAAGGCTTCACTCTGATGACTTTAAACTGTTCAAGATAAGCTTTTGGCAGTTCTGTATCCGGCTCGCTTGTTGCATGCTGAAACATGCTGCTTTTGTGTACAAATACATTTGTTTTTCAGTGCTTCAGGGCCACAGTAAATGAAGCAGTTCAGCTGACTGCCCAAGAAAACAAAATTAAAAGTCTGCAAGTGTATATTTTTCTGGCACTTTTATGTTTACTCCAAACCATGGGATCTTGAGAGCAGCCAGATGTGCCATGAGCAGGCCTGGCCCTGCCTTTACTCAAAGGGAGCATCCGGTGCTGGGTGGGCAGGGACAGCAGCTGCCCTCTGGCTGTTCCTCCTAAGCCCCAGGGCTGCCACCCCCCCACTGTAAGAAGAGTTGCAGGGCTTTCTCTGCTACGTGGCCAAACAGCCCAGGATAACCCCTGTTATCAGGTACAAGGGGGACACCTGCCCATCAGCAGAGCTGAAGTAAGATCCAGCTGCCAGCCCTGGTGCCTCCGTAGGTGGAGAGGGGGAAGGGGCGCCATGTTGTCTTTTGCCTCAGGCAGAAGCATGTCTTGGGTTGGTCCTGACCAGGAGAAGCCATCTATACCCAATCTCTAATTCTGTCTAACAGCATGTCTACCTGGCTTAAAACACCATTAGTGGTACCACACTAGCACTGGAGTAAACAATATTGTGTACACAGCCTTAGTCTTTCACAGACAATACTTATTTTCTCTCTGGACTCTTCCCTTCCCTCTGTTGTGTTTCTTTTCTTGTTGCTGGCATTAACATAAAATCATAGCATTGTAGCATTGGAATGGATCCAAAGGGCATCTAGTCCAACCCCCAAATGAGAGGAGAGGCCAAAGATTCAAAGGATGCAGAGATCCACTGAAGGAAGCTAGAGATTTCCAAAGAGAAGGAGCCCTGGGAGAGAGCAAGACGCTCAGTTTCTGCTCCTAAGGAGAAAGTTCTGCTTCCATCCACTTTCTGACTAGCAGGAGGAGGCCCAATTACAGTGGTTCTGGGTATGGCGTGGGTGGTGGGGCACATGGCACAGGCAGTGAGTGACTGTGCTGTGTGCCAGCCCCTCCCCCTCCAGGGGAATTGTGGTTGTCATCAGCCGCCCTTGGGTCTGCAGCTGCTGTTGAATGCCAGGTCAGCACAGAATAAAATCTCTCTCATCCATAATCTGATTATGGATGAGGAGGCTGATTTGGCTCACTATCACTGAAACCTGGGTTGGTGAACAGTGTGGAGTTGATCTCACCCAGCTGTGCCCACCTGGGTACTCAGTGCAGCATCAGGCCAAACGTGAGGGTCAGGAAAGGGGAGCTGCTGTGGTCTGTAGAGATTCACTCACTATCTCCAGGCTCTCTGTCCAGCTGTGGGGGAATCTAGAGTGTGTGTTCCTGGCATCTGGCAATCAGGACAGATTAGGGATTCTTCTGGTTTACCGTCCATCTTGCTGCCCAGCAGTCTCCCTGCCTGAGCTGACAAAGCTGGTCTCGGAGGCAGTTTTGAGGACTCCCAGACTGCTGGTTCTGGGAGACTTCAACATCCATGCTGGTTCTGGGGTGGCTCAGGACTTCCTGGGCACCATGACAAACATGGGGCTGTCCCAACATGTCACTGGCCCAATGCACATGGCAGGCCACACTCTGGACCTTGTTGTCTCGACTGGGCAGGAAGAGGGTGATCTGAAGGTGGAGGACATTGACATCAGTCCCTTGTTATGGTCAGATCACTTCCTGCTGAGATAGAGGCTGTCAGTAGCTTTCCCCCTCCGTAGAGGGGGGAGACCTATTAGGAAGGTCCGCCCTTGGAGGCTGATGGATCCAGTGGGATTCCAAACAGCTCGGGGGGTGTGTGGTTCTGGCTGATATGACTGGCGCCCTGTCGAAGCCCTGGCCAACCTCTGGAACCCCCGAATGGCTCGAGCCATTGACATGATCACACCTGAGTGCCCTCTCCCACTTTGTGGAGCCCGTTGGGCCCCCTGGTATACGCCAGAGCTTAGGGCGAGGAAACAAGCTGGGAGAGGGCTTGAATGCAAGTGGAGGAGAGATCCGAATGAATGCAACCAAACACAGCGCCACCCGCGTCCCTGGGGAACCACCTACACCACCCTAAAGCTGGTGCTGAAGGGGGCCATCAGCTAGTCTCACTCTTTCTTCCTAGAACTATCAGCAGGGCACAGTGTCATTTCAAATAAACAATTATTAAATTAGCATCTTCATTGTCAGGCTCGGGGAATTCTATCCTTCCCTGGTGGCAGCTCGAAGCAGGAAAAAACAAAGAGAGTTCTTAGTAATGAGTTTATTCAAACATCATGGTGAGAGACAAAGAAATCCAGTCAGTCTCCCATAATGGCATTGTTCCAACTGAGCTCCTCCCTTCCTAGCAACAGCACTTTCCCTTATGGTGGCCGCCAAGGGCTAATTGTCTCTGCAAGGGCTAATTGCTCTTGCACTCTCAATGAACGTCGAGTTCTACGAGTTCTAGGAGAAGGGGTGGTGGTCAGAAATATTCTCCAGAGATAACGTGTCAGTTGTCTCCCCTGGCTCTGCCTCCCCCCTCTCTTCTCCCAACACCTCCCAACTTTTCTGTTCATCTGTCTCTGCGCTGTGTCCTTCCTCAAACCACTTCTGTAATTCAATACTCCCTTCCTTTTCTCTGGGGGGAGGGGGTGATCTCCACCATTCCTCCTCCCCTTCAGTCCAGTCCCTGACATTCATATATCCTCATTTTTGGTGGGTTATGAGTTTTGAAAAATATACATGATTTAAACAGGGTTTTACAAAAAGCAGGGGTTTGGTATTAGCAGCAGTACTGTTGCAATACTGTTACAAAGTGCTATGGAGTTTCATTTTAAAGTTTTAAATGCTACTTGCAGAACAGAAGAACAGATAGAAGCATAAAGCAATGCTATTGGCTGAAGCATCTGGAGCCAGAGCCTAAATGTATCCAGCAATGTGATTTGGAATGATGTACACTAAATCAAAGTCCCAAGAGGAATTCAGTCATTAGAAAACAATTTTTTTACACTGAAGTTGGCTTGGCAAGTCTTATTACAAATGAAATTCCCCTTTAAGGGTGACATTCTGGGAAACATTTGCCGTTTGTTACAGGTCAAATTGTGAGTTGCTGGGAAAGCCACTTCCGAACTTGAGCGGAGGTGGAGTTGCGGGCTTCACGCCCCCTCCACGTGCGCGGGGGCTGGCTCTCAGCCCCCGCGCGATTGAGGGAATCCCTGGTCGCATCATACCCAGGGGCGCGGGTGTCGCTGTGGGTTAAACCACAGAGCCTAGGACTTGCCAATCAGAAGGTTGGCGGTTCGAATCCCCGCAACGGGGTGAGCTCCTGTTGCTCAGTCCCTGCTCCTGCCAACCTAGCAGTTTGATAGCATGAAGAGCAAGTAGATAAATAGGTACTGCTCCAGCGGGAAGGTAAACAGCGTTTCTGTGCGCTGCTCTGGTTCGCCAGAAGTGGCTTAGTCATGCTGGCCACATGACCCAGAAGCTGTACGCCGGCTCCCTCGGCCAGTAAAGCGAGATGAGTGCCGCAACCCCAGAGTCGGCCACGACTGGACCTAATGGTCAGGGGTTCCTTTACCCTTTACCTATGGTAAGGGAGGGAGAAGGCAGACACTGACAGAGGAAATAAATAACAAAGTGGAGGGGAGGGACACAGAGGAAAATGGTGGTGTTAAAAAACAGCAGAAGACTGAATAAAGCAGGGATGGAGGAAAACTGAGAGAAAAAAGTGGTGATCTTAAACAGGCAGAGGTCTGAGTGAGTCAATGACTATATATCTGTATTCTTTTGCTTTCATAAATTATATGTATATGCATCCATGTGTGCATGTTTCTCTGTGTGTATATGTGTTTGTGTGTGTGTACACACACACCTGAGAGCACCCCTTGTGTTTGTTTTCCACCTCCAAAAGTTATTCAAGCATGATAATATTAAAAATGGTATCTTGTACCTGCAATTTGAATGTATTTCATTCTGCCTCCTCAGAGCTTTGACACCTTTCATTTGTTCCCTTATTCTGTTAGATCTAGACCAGATCCAAGAGAAATAAAAAGATCTAAGAAAAGCAATGGAAGCAACAGTAACAGACAATATGCCTTATTAAATGCTCTCTCT
Source organism: Podarcis muralis (assembly GCF_964188315.1). Lineage (NCBI taxonomy): Eukaryota > Metazoa > Chordata > Lepidosauria > Squamata > Lacertidae > Podarcis > Podarcis muralis. Next base: position 133,800,840 of record NC_135655.1, read on the forward strand.
CTTTTATAGACCTTTCCCACATTCTGGCAGCTTTCTCAGAAGAGGCAGATACTGTACAATGGTTAACAAAGTCATCAAGTCCTAACCAAGAGCTCCTTGTTCCGTATCTCTGAGACTTCTGCAAATGGTTAGTCAGAGGTAATGATTCTGGCCTGTCTGCTTCTGAGTCAGGGGCCAGAAGTGATAAAATTGCTTGTGTTGCATTATCTATGTCCAGCTTTTCCTGGGTCTGGCCTCCATGAGTGTCTGTGCAAAATCCCTTGGGGCCTGAATGTCCTGAGGCTCGAACTCCTACACATCCCACACAATGTGATTTTCTTCCAAGTTTTTGTCAGGGACTAGCTGGATGAGGAAGAGTGATGGGAGCTGCCCGCCCAAGAGCCCCCGGCCTGGGAAGGCACTGAAGACAACAACTTAGATCCCAGATCCTGGTGGTGGACCAGTGAAGAACCGTCTGCAGAAGGGTTGAGTTGGGAGGTGCTAGAAGAAGGGGATCTGAGTGATCAAGAGGGGTCAGGAGCAGGAGGGTCTACCAGGACAGGGTTAGGGGCTGAGAGTCACAGTGTGAGTGCAGACTCAGGCAGAGAGGAATCAGAGGTTGCCTTTGCTACACAACAGCAGGACAGTCCCAGTCCTGCTATCTCTCCTCCCCCTCTGACAGATCAAGGAGAGCTCTGCATGTTGCTGAGCAGTGAGCCAGACCAGGGGGCCCATCTGGGAAAGCTGGGGGGCCAAGGGCCCCCAAATTCCAAGGAGGGGGTTTCCATAGTAGCCGTGCACGCATGCTGTGGGGCATGCTCATGTCACTCACACAGGCTGCAGGGCATGTTGCACAGTGTGCATGAGTAACTTCAGCGTGCCCTGCAGTGAGTGCATGACATCAGAACCCCCATAGCATGCATGTTGCATGGCCCTGGTCCCCTCAGTTGTGGGGGCAAGCCAGCACGCTTGGGCCAGACAGCCCAGAGGAGGAGCTTGCCTCCTTTGTCTGCTTAGGAGTGATCCAGAGTGAAAGGCTAGAGGGGGGAGGGGGAAGCTAGTGGTCACTTTTGGCAACATCTCAGCTGGATTAAGGCGAACCAGAGGACTCTGCTGTGTTGGTATTTTCTGATAATAAAGAGCTAGTTGCATCCCATGCCTCTCCTTGGTTGACCTGGCTTGCTGACAGCTCCTTGACAGTTTTTAACTCAAAGGAACTGCAGGAGGATGCAATCTTAATTGTTATAGGGTTTTTTATTTATTTCTTCCTGGAGGATCATAAATTTGACACTGCAAGAAAGATGTTTGCACTGACTACTGCTCATACGGTGCTGGTGTCATGGTTGTCCTCTGTGTCCTGGTCGGCATCCATTCTTCTGTGCATTCACTGAAGCTCAGCATAAAGCCTGTGCATTTCACACAGCTATTGGGATGCAAGCCCCACTGAGGTTGCATCATCATTATAGCCTGTTCTAGAGAACATTAGGCCCAGTTCATGGGATGTAAATGGGATTTAAGCCATTTTGCCTCCTTTGAATTCCCCCCACTGTGGTGAGCCTATGAGCGCTGATCATGCTTTATGCTTCCTGCGCTCACTGTTCCTTCTCCAGTCCTCAGTCATCTGCACACCGGTGAGAAGGTCTAAAGTGAAAACCTGGTATAGACCCATAGCCTTTCAAGTTGATAAGGGAATGTGATTGTGCTCTCTTTTCGGGCTTTCCTCCTCATGAATGGATGAGGGGCTGCGCAGACAGGGCCAGCCAGTATGCCCTGCTACCCCATTCATCCAACTGTAATTGTGTGAAGGGAGAATCCCTGAACAACACATAGGTGTATGCCTGTAAAATCATAGAACTGTAGAGTTGGAAGGGATCTTGATGGTCATCTAGTCCAACCCCCTGCAATGCAGGTATCTCAACTAGCTCATACATGACAGATGGCCATCCAACCTCTGCTTAAAAACCAGCACTTCTTGTGGGAGTCTGTTCCCCTGTCAAACAGCTCTTACCCTCAGGAAGTTCTTCTTAATGTTTAGCTAGAATCTCCTTTCTTGTAACTTGAATCCATTGTTTCGAGTCCTACCCTCCAGAGCAGGAGAAAACAAGCTTGCTCCATCTTCCACGTGACAGCCCTTGAGATATTTGAAGATGGCTGCTATGTCTTCATATCAGATTGCTCAGAACCTGGAGTTGTAGACTGGTTGTAATATTGGTAGCTGAGCATCCAAACCAGTGCGCGGGGATGACTGTGAAACCAAGTTCTCGCCGCCAGTTTAATACAAAATGCTTTGCAATGCATAGCAGAATAACAAGAAAAACAATATCCCATTTCCACTACCAGGTTTCTTTTTTCCTTTTTACTTGACTATTAACTAATGAGTCTATTGAATCTTTTAGTAAAAATGCTGAATCATAGTGTTTAGCCCCCATGTTTTGAACATCCTAGTTGTACTTTGGAAAGCAACATGACAACAGCCAAAATAGAAATCACCCTGTTCAGTAAATAAACGTAGGCTGTCTGCAGATTTTAGCTTCAGACTGCATCATAGGAAATGCAGACGGGTGAGTCACTAGAAGATTTGAGACACCCAGCCTGAAAGCCACCTACAAAAACATCCAGATTTTAATGCAAAGCACAGAGGTCTGCAAATAAAATTATGTTTCAAAGCAAGAGGCATGCAGTAAAACAAATCCAGCCTCTTTTTTTGAGAGTCGGTGTAGCAAAGCAGGTAAGACTCTGGTTCTGATTTAATCTCTGCTAGGCAAACCAGTCACAATCAGCCTCACACCTGTAATTTTGGGATAATCACATTTACCTACCTTACTGGATTGTTGTAAGAATTACAGGTTGATGTACTGTATGTCAAAGTGCCATAGAAATGCTAAGTTCTGCTACACAGTTGTCTGCCCCCTCCCCCCGCTTTTGCAAGCAACGGAAAGCTCTAGGGGCAATACTTTATTCTTTTAATGTTTATAATCACAACAGCAGTGTCATTATTGCTGCCACTCCAAATCAAGCATAATACTGGTCTGTATTAAATCCCACAAATTAAGCAAGGTTGTCGAAGCCAATGCGGTTCTGTGCAAGTGTGCATTCACCTTCCTTGACGAGGAGTATTGCTGATCCCTCCAAACCAGCCTTCTAGCAAATACAGTGGCGTAGCGTGGGTTGTCAGCACCCGGGGCAAGGCAAGTAATTTGCGCCCCCTAACCCGTGGATTTGCGCCTCCTAACCCGTGGATTTGCCCTAACCCCAGATGTTGCGCCCGGTGCGGCCGGCCCCCCCTGCACCCCCACGCTACGCCACTGAGCAAATACACATGGACCGTAAGATACATGCTCGTGTTAATGGGTGCACTGGCACACAAACAAATCTTATAACAGGCTCTCCACTTCAGATGATTACTTGGAAGACGATTGAAATGCTTACCGGGGGGGGGGGGGGGCGGGGAGTAGCAAGCTATTCCCCATATTCCCTCATTTGCTAGTTGATACTTTAATACAATTTCTACACAATAATATATAAAATCCATTAAAACAACACCAAAAAATTATACACAGTAAAGAAGGAATTTGTTTCGCTTGGCATCAGCAGTAGCACCTGTGCTGTCCAATAGGTGCTACAGTGACAGTCATACAACCACATTTTAACAGCAATCTCAGCTGCAGTCTACATGCTAGTTCAGAGGACACTGAATTGTGGTTTGGATCCTGGATGTTCAGTATGGGCATATACTGGAGGAAATATGACCCTGTCCTGCGCATACAAAGGGTTAAGACATGCCACGACACGAGAGAATAAAACTGAGAATTGTCTGCCCATACAATGGTCCTGCAACAAACTTTATTTGTCAGATAAGGAATGGATGAAGAGACTAGGGCAGCGTGTTTCATAAACCAAGGGAAAAACAACATCAGAGCACATTGGCTTGCTGGTTTGCCTCTGGATCCACACCCAGTGGAAAATAGTTCTGTTAGCCACCAAAGTTCCCTGGTGTGTGCCAGATCCGTTCATGGGCAAAGATGTTTGCGCCAAGCTAATTCACACCTCAGGAAGAAATTCCAAGGGTAGGGCTGGCACAGTTAGTATGGGGTGTCGGGGTAAACCCAGATCAATGTTTCTGTTTCAGCACCCTCCTGCAAAACTAACTCTAATGACATTCTTCTTCCTGTGGCAGCCACTCTAAGTTGACTGGAGTTAAGCAGTGTTGGGTTTCAAAGATGTCCTTCCATTGGCATTTCCAGGAAAAACACAATAAATGTGTGGATTAAGGCTGGGAAAAACCTAAAAGAACACAAGTGAAATCTTAAAGGCATGTTTAGTTTTAGAGGTTAAAAGGTACTGAGGAGGCTGGTTGAGAAGTTAGATAATTCCATGTATTCTGGGCAAATTTGCTTGTGAAATCACAGCTCCAGGAGGGGAAGAAAAAAAAAAAACTAAGCCAAAGGAGTGGTTCTCTTCCTGTTGCTGAATGAAGACAAACGCCTTAAGCTTTCTCAGCTAACTTTATATCAACCTCGCAAATAACACACAGAAGCAAAGCAAGAAGAAATTTAAGTCACACTTCTATACATGCACATGTTCTATACATACTTATGTGTAACACAGCTCTTAGGTGCATAACCGTGTCCCAGCAACTCAGCTTCTTGGACTTGGAAGCAATACGATTGGGGTGGCAATCTAAGGCCACCTCTCTGCTATACATTTGAAACCAGTTAGTGGCTTCACCCAAATAACAATATGAGGCTAATGAAAATTATTTGCTACAAGATTTCCAGCCCTTCACAGTTATAGCGTTGGGAGCCATGACAGTGAAACAGTTATGACATGCCATAAAATTACTTTTGTATGCATCTTTGAAAGAAAGAAAGGAGGGAGGGTGAAGAAAGAAAGAAAGAAAGAAAGAAAGAAAGGAAGGAAGAAAGAAAGGAAGAAAGAAAGGAAGGTAGGTAGGTAGGTGTTGGTCCATGTCAAGCTATTCCAGGGTGTCGCCTAAAACAGTGAGCACTAGTATTTATGCATCGCTCCCCAGTGAGAGATGCTTCTATCTTACCAATATTTATTATATTGAAAGAAGGCATGTTAATGATAGGAGCGAGATTCTGGCCCTTTCAACATTAGGGCCTTTTAATGCTGTTACTGCATTGGAATTATGATTGTGGTTCGACATGGCACCAAATTCCTGACTGCAATCCTACATAGAATCATAGAATCATAGAATCATAGAATCATAGAGTTGGAAGAGACCACAAGGGCCATCGAGTCCAACCCCCTGCCAAGCAGGAAACACCATCAGAGCACTCCTGACATATGGTTGTCAAGCCTCTGCTTAAAGACCTCCAAAGAAGGAGACTCCACCACACTCCTTGGCAGCAAATTCCACTGTCGAACAGCTCTTACTGTCAGGAAGTTCTTCCTAATGTTTAGGTGGAATCTTCTTTCTTGTAGTTTGGATCCATTGCTCCGTGTCCGCTTCTCTGGAGCAGCAGAAAACAGCCTTTCTCCCTCCTCTATGTGACATCCTTTTATATATTTGTACATGGCTATCATATCACCCCTTAACCTCCTCTTCTCCAGGCTAAACATGCCCAGCTCCCTTAGCCGTTCCTCATAAGGCATCGTTTCCAGGCCTTTGACCATTTTGGTTGCCCTCCTCTGGACACGTTCGAGTTTGTCAGTGTCCTTCTTGAACTGTGGTGCCCAGAACTGGACACAGTACTCCAGGTGAGGTCTGACCAGAGCAGAATACAGTGGAACTATTACTTCCCTTGATCTAGATGCTATACTCCTATTGATGAGGCCCAGAATTGCATTGGCTTTTTTAGCTGCCGCGTCACATTGTTGGCTCATGTCAAGTTTGTGGTCAACCAAGACTCCTAGATCCTTTTCACATGTACTGCTCTCAAGCCAGGTGTCCCCCATCTTGTATTTGTGCCTCTCATTTTTTTTGCCCAAGTGCAATACTTTACATTTCTCCCTGTTAAAATTCATCTTGTTTGTTTTGGCCCAGTTCTCTAATCTGTCAAGGTCGTTTTGAAGTGTGATCCTGTCCTCTGGGGTGTTAGCCACCCCTCCCAGTTTGGTGTCATCTGCAAATTTGATCAGGATGCCCTTGAGTCCATCATCCAAGTCATTGATAAAGATGTTGAATAAGACCGGGCCCAAAACAGAACCCTGTGGCACCCCACTAGTCACTCTTCTCCAGGATGAAGAGGAACCATTGATGAGCACCCTTTGGGTTCGGTCAGTCAGCCAGTTACAAATCCACTGAGTGGTAGCATAGTCAAGACCGCATTTTACCAGCTTCTTTACAAGAATATCATGGGGCACCTTGTCAAATGCCTTGCTGAAATCAAGGTAGACTACATCCACTGCGTTCCCTTCATCTGCCAGGCTTGTAATTCTGTCAAAAAACGAGATCAGGTTAGTCTGACATGACTTATTTTTCAGAAATCCATGCTGACTATTGGTGATCACAGCATTCCTTTCTAGGTGCTCACAGACTGTTTGCTTAATGATCTGCTCCAGAATCTTCCCTGGTATTGATGTCAGACTGACTGGGCGGTAATTATTTGGGTCCTCTCTTTTCCCCTTTTTGAAAATAGGGACAACATTTGCCCTCCTCCAGTCTGCCGGGACTTCGCCTGTTCTCCAGGAATTCTCAAAGATGACTGCCAGTGGTTCTGAAATCACATCTGCCAGTTCTTTTAATACTCTTGGATGCAGTTCATCTGGCCCTGGAGACTTGAATACATCTAGACTAGCCAAGTATTCTTGTACTATCTCCTTAGTTATTCTGGGCTGTGTTTCCTCTGCTGAATCATTTGCTCCAAATTCTTCAGGTCGGGCATTGTTTTCTTTATCGGAGAAGACTGAGGCAAAGAAAGCATTGAGGAGTTCTCATGGAACTTTGGAGTGTCAGGCATAGCCCTACTGGCTTTAGCCCAAACGTAGCAGAGTTTTCCTGCACAGCGAGGAAGCTAGTTGCGGCGGTAATGACTAGTCAGCTAGACTCAGAATAACTATTTACAGGATTTATTAAAAGGAGAAAATAAAACCAGCAGAGTTTCTGCATACAAAACAAAGCAAAATAAACCCTCTCTCTCTCTCTCTCAAAACCATACACAGCACTTCTACTCCTAACAACACCTCACTTCAAACTGAGCTAGCAATCCCTTGATAACAGAGCAGAGTGCTGGTCATTAACCAATCAGAGTGAGTAGTTTCTAGGTCAAGCAGACCTGGGCTTTCTGCCAAGAGTAAATTGACACCAGCCTGAGTTAATTGTGCGAAGCTAGAATCTGCAAGTTTCCCACGAGAACCAATTAACAGAAACTGAACACCCCCTCACAGATTCTGCTGAACAATTAACACCAAATACACCTATGTAGGAGATCATTTTTCCAGCAAACCTAAACCCTTGCACATTCGCTTGTTCTTTATCTTTGCCAATGGTTTAGTTAACACATCTGCTACATTTTCTTCACTTGATACATAAGTACAGGTGATTACATTGTCTTGTACACAGCAACGTACATTTTGGTATTTTACAGAGATATGTTTGGAACGCGATTTGAAACCCTCTGTTTTACTTAAGGTTATACAAGCTTGATTATCAATGTAAACTTGTACTGGTTCTCCACAATTTACATTTAAATCTGCTAACAAATGCTTGAAATAAATCACCTCGTTGCACAATTCACTCAATGCGGCGTACTCTGATTCCGTTGATGACACACTTACAACGTCTTGCTTGCGTGACCGCCAGCTGATTAAAGCTCCACCGACCATTATGACTAGTCCTGTGACAGATTTTCTATCCGGCAAATTTCCCCAGTCACTATCACAATAGCAACTCAACATTTCATCCACTGAAGAATTTAATTGTAACATATAGCCAATTGTCTGTTTGAGATATCTCAGAACTTGTTTTACCCCTTTCCAGGCATTTAGTGTGGGTTTTGAGACCAATCTACTTAATATGCCTACTGCGTAGCTAATATCAGGTCTGGACCACTGTGCTATATACAATAAACTTCCAATTACAGAGTGATATACATCAGGATGTTCAAATTCAGGACTCTCATCTATATGAAGTGTTTTTATGAAACCTGGATCCATAGGCACCACTGCCCCTTTGCAATCCTGCATCCTGTATGTAGTCAGTAGTTGTTTAACTTTGTTCTGCTGACTAATTAGGCAGCTGCCATCTTGGGCCCAGCACACTTCCAACCCTAGATATGTCCTAACCGGGCCTAAGTCTTTCACTTTGAACTTACTGGACAATTGTTTGGCAAACCTTTTAGTTTGTTTACCCACCTGCAGCCTACAATCTTTGCCCCCTCATGCGCTGCTACTGGTGTAAAAACCTTGTGCTCATTCAGAGAGGACATCTCTTCCTCCATTGCCTGTTTCCAGAGCTCTGCCTCCTCTTTTGGTAACTTTAACACCTCCTGAAAACTCTTGGGTTCTGCAATTACACTAAACACATTTGCAGTATCTGGGGAAAAACGCACCGGAGGCACTCCTTTGTTTTGTCTTTTAGATCTTCTGGGAGAAAATTTTTTCTTCTGACCCACTTTCCTCCTCAGAACTATGACCTCTCTTTTGTTGCTTAGCAACTGGTCTTTGGCTAACTCCACTTTCTTGAGAGCTCTTATCTGAACTTTCCTCCCCCTCAGACTCTGATTCTCTGTGTCTACCTTCAGAGTCATGAAGCTCCTGGGAAGGTTCAAACCAAACCTCAGTATTGGCATGTAGTCTCTCCCAGCCACTATGTTCACAAAAACTGGCATTCCTGGAGATCACAATGCCATTTGTCCCTTCAGCAAAGCGGAAACCTTTTCCCAGCTCCTGGTAACCCACAAACACTAACTGTTTGGTCTTAGGATCTCCCTTCTTCCTCATTTGTTTCGGAATCAATACCCAGGCTTTTGATCCAAACACATGCAAATGGTCAATTTTGGTTTTTTTCTGAAACAATTTAAAGTACGGGGTTGTACCTATTGTTTGATGAAAGAGCCTGTTTTGGAGATAACACGCGGTGAGCATGCTCTCCCCCCAATAAGACATGGGCAAATCAGCATCATCAAGCATGGCAAACATCATATCTTGTAAAGATCTGTTTTTTTGTTCTGCCACGCCATTCTCCTCTGGGGAAAAAACGTTTGTTTTTCTATGCCCAATGCCACGCTTTTGTAACCAATCTTTAAAGGCATTTGACATAAATTCGCCACCTCTGTCCGTCTGAATCCTTTTGAGTTTAATGGACAGAAATCTTTCCACAGATGCGACCCAGCCTTTAAACTTAGTGAACACGTCACCCTTATTCTTCATGGGAAAAACCCAAGAATAACGTGTGGCGTCATCCACAATTGTTAGTGAAAAGCACGATCCACCCCTGCTTACAGCAAATGGGCCAATTACGTCCATGTGAACCAGCTGTAGCGGTGACTCACTAACTCTGTCGCTTCTGGGGTAAGAGACTCTGTGGGTTTTAACCTTCTTACACACATTACAATCAAGGTACTTGTTACAACTCTTTAAATTACCCCCATCAGCCAATTCAGACATTTTTAGTACACTTTTCCAGCAAGCATGCCCCATTTTCCTATGCAATAAGTGCACACAGTTGTCATGTATAGCTTTGTTATTCACTGCAGGCTGAGATTTACTGACTACTGCTGCAACTTGAGATCCTGCTTTAAGCCAAAACAAGCCTCCCTCTGACTTAGCAGTGCCTAAAATCTCACCAGCCTTCTTAATAATGCAGCTGTCTCCTTCAAAATACACTTTAAACCCAGCTTTTAGCAAACAATCTACAGACATCAGATTGCTCCTTAATGACGGCACACAAAGTACATTTTGCAGGCATTCACGAAGACAAGGAACAAAAACTGCACCCCCCGAAATCACTTCGGAAGTACTTCCGTCTGCTAGAGCCACCTGGCTGCGCTGTGCTGAGTTCTTGGAAACAAACAATTCATCTGAATTTACGATGTGGCGAGATGCTCCTGAATCGACCACCCAGACCGCTTGTTTCTCATCAGCACTCTTGACCTCGCCGGTCACCAGCTGAGCCGACTGTTTTTGTTTGAAGAATTTCTTTTTACGCTGCTGCTGCTGCTGATCTCGTCTCTGCTCCTGCACCGGCAACTGAGACTTGACCAACTCCGGACATTGTCGTTTTAGATGCGCTGAAGACCCACATCGGAAACAACGCCTAACAGCAAACGCTGACTTCTCACCAGTACGCTGCTTTTGCTCCACCTCTGGCACGGCATGAGAACTCCTTCCAAACCGCCCGCCTGTAGAAGCCTCTGCAGCCAACGACCTTTCTTGCCGCTTCTGCCATTCTTCAATCAAACGCCCAGTAATGTAACTGACTGATAAATCATGCTCCTGCATGCCTTCTAGAGACAAAACTAAATTATCCCAGCTTTCCGGGAGAGAACTCAAAATAATAGCCACCTTCTCCTGCTGGTCTAACGCACAGTCTCTTTCCTGTAGCGCTGCAAACTTTAACTGTAAACTGTGTAGGTGTTCCTGCATTGTAACCCCAGGCTGTAACATTGCTTTGTACAATGCCTTGCGAATGAACAGCTTGGAAACCGCTGTCTCACGCACATGGAGTTCTTTAAGTGCTTGCCACACACCTCTAGCTGTCTTGATTCCCCTCACATACGGCAACTGGGAATCTTCCAGCCCCAAGACAATTGTGGCCCTTGCTCTTTGGTCTTTATTGAGGTCTTCATCATCAGGCTTCGCAGGAAACTTACTTACCACTTGCCAGAGACGATCCCTCTGCAGCACTGCCTGCATGCGTTCCGACCACAGCAAGTAATTGGAGTCATTCAGACGCTCAAAAGCCATCTGAACTGGTTGTGAGGCCATCTTGAGAGCGATGTCCCTGGAACCCGGAACCAGCTACTCACGACCACCGAGAGAGAAAACAGGAACCACAGCACCCAGCACTCACACGCTGCAGCTGTTGTCCTTGTGTCCGCTGCGTCACCAGCTCACCACGGTCAGGAACCAGCCAGAGAACAACAACTTCTGGAACTACTGGAACCAACGCCGTTGATGCTGACACCACCGCAACTCAGGCTGGCAGCACAATGCCCATAACCTCATGGAACTTTGGAGTGTCAGGCATAGCCCTACTGGCTTTAGCCCAAACGTAGCAGAGTTTTCCTGCACAGCGAGGAAGCTAGTTGCGGCGGTAATGACAAGTCAGCTAGACTCAGAATAACTATTTACAGGATTTATTAAAAGGAGAAATAAAACCGCAGAGTTTCTGCATACAAGTAAAATAAACCCTCTCTTTCTCTCTCTCAAAACCATACACAGCACTTCTACTCCTAACAACACCTCACTTCAAACTGAGCTAGCAAACCCTTGATAACAGAGCAGAGTGCTGGTCATTAACCAATCAGAGTGAGTAGTTTCTAGGTCAAGCAGACCTGGGCTTTCTGCCAAGAGTAAATTGACACCAGCCTGAGTTAATTGTGCGAAGCTAGAATCTGCAAGTTTCCCACGAGAACCAATTAACAGAAACTGAACAAGTTCAGCCCTTTCTGTGTCCCCTGTTTGCATTTCACCATCTTCTCCTCTGAGTGACCCCACGGTTTCTTTGTTCTTCCTTTTGCTACGAACATACCCATAAAAGCCTTTTTTGTTGCTTTTAACCTCTCTAGCAAGCCTGAGTTCATTTTGTGCTTTAGCTTTTCTGACTTTGTATCTACACGTGCTGGCTATTTGTTTGAATTCTTCTTTGGTGGTTTCCCCCCTTTTCCATTTTTTGTACACATCCTTTTTTAATCTTAACTCAGTTAAAAGTTCTTTAGATAGCCACCCTGGCTTCTTTAGGCACCTTCCATGTTTCCGTCTCATTGGTATTGCCTGAAGTTGTGCTTTTACTATCTCCCTCTTAACAAACTCCCAGCCATCATGAACTCCCTTTCCTTTTAGTATTACTGTCCATGGGATCTCACCCAGCACTTCCCTAAGCTTTATGAAGTCGGCTTTCTTAAAGTCAAGAAATTGAGTCCTAGTATGCTTGGCTGCTCCTTTCCGCTGTATAGTAAACTTCAGAAGAGCATGATCACTCGCGCCTAATGATCCTTCCACTTCTACCCCACTAACCAGGTCATCAACATTGGTTAGGACCAGATCTAAAATGGCTGTTCCTCTTGTTGCTTCTCCCACTTACAAGGCACGGGCAAAGTCCTAAAGAGTTTACATTCTGTTTGGTGTAGTGAGACTTAATTCCTTGAAAGTCTTCAGGACCGCAGCTTTCAGTCAGCCAAGTTCTCCCGCATTTGTTTTGATCTAAGCAGCTTCTGCTTCTCCTACCATTGCTGCAATTGACACTTTTGTTTTCTAAACTGGTTTCCTTTCAGCATACAGTCCTCAACTCATTTCCTCAACTCAATTTACACCATTGCCACAACAACAACAACAACAACAACAACAACAACAACAACTTTATTATTATGCTTGCACAAAATCAGAATGCATTATCACAATCACTGTAATAATCATCATTATTAAAATCAAGCCTTCACAAAGGCAGACTAAGCAAACATAAGATTAAAAATAAAAATCAGAGCCCTAGGTTGGAAGTCCAAAAGCTTCTGAGAGGGGGAAGGAAGAAGGGAGAGTGTAATGTTCAGAAAAAGCAGAAGAGTGACCTTTCTAGTTCCAGCAGCCAGTGGAGAAGGCCTTTCCTGTTCCCACTCTAACTGAACACACCCCTTCCCGAAAGAACCTGGGTGAGGCGTGCATTTGTAAACAGCCCAAGTGTCTAAACCCAGTTGGAGGGGAGGCGGGGAAGATGAATATGGTGGACAGCGAAGTGTCCCAAGGGTCCCTAGTCACCAGCATAACTGGCATGCCTTCCACCAGCCAGCTGACTCAGCTGTGGAGAGGTGGCACTGCTGGCGATTCAGACAGCCAGGTCAAACCACCATCCTCTCTTGCAGCCAGGCTTAGAGCCTCTTTTCATGGCCTCAGCTAGATGTTTTTTTCTTCCCTTGTGCTCCATGTCTCCACTCTTCCAAAGGGCCAAGCTGAGAGTCCAAAGTGCTTTGCCAGCCCACACCAGACAGGCAGTCACTGCAATCGTGGTTCAAGTCAGGATGACAACGTTAAAGAAAACACTGAAATGGTATCTGAAGAAGTGTGCATGCACACGAAAGCTCATACCAAGAACTAACTTAGTTGGTCTTTAAGGTGCTACTGGAAGGAATTTTTTTTGTTTTGACTATGGCAGACCAACACGGCTACCCATCTGTAACTGAAATGCAGTCAGTTTTAAAGCCACATTGTCCGGATTCTCCAATAACATCAATTCTAGAGAAAACAGCTAGTGTGCAGGCAACCTTGGCCTCAAGCAGCTGCATGGTGGGAATGTTTATTTCTTTGGCTTTCTTCCCATGGATTGGCTGATGGGTTAATTCTGATTTGGCATCTCACTAAATCCAAAAAGAGTCCTTAGAACTGGATTTAAAAATAGGGTTGTGAAGTAGCTTGGTGGGCTCAAGCAGCTGAATTTCTTTGGCAGTTTTTATTTTTATAATGAGGAAGATTCATTGTTACAGAGAAAGGCTTAAAAACATAGCATTCAGAAGATCCTTATCCCATGCATTGCCGCACCCCATCACCTACCACCACCTGTGCTTCTTGAACACAGCACAAAATTGTGCATCCTCTTCTCTCTCCCTTTTTTTGCCAGAGTATCTGCTGGGGAAAAGAAAATAATATTTAGACAAAGGCATGTGAAGTCTGATGATAATGCCCCCACTTTACAGATTGGACATTGTCCGAGAAGCATGGGTAGTCCTAGGCAGCCCTATGAGTTGAGGGCCAGATTAAGGTGATTGGGGGCCCTGGCGCAGTTCCCAAAACAGGGCCCTCCTTCACCGCAAAAGGAACAAGGATTTCAAAAGAAGTCTTGTGGGATCTAAAAGACCAGCAAATATATTATGGCTTAAATTATCATAGACAACTCTGAGCATGTGCAGTTTTGTACCTCTCAGCAAAAAACAAACAAACAACATTCCGGCAACCTGGATAAACAAAAAAGAAATTATGTAAGTGCAAAATGTGTGTATTGGAAGGGTCCCAGTTTCATTTTGTATATTTCAAATGATTGATAATTCAGTTTTCTGATTTTCTGGGTTTCTTCTTTTTTGCCAAATTTTCTCCCCCCCCCCCAATTATTACAGATCATTATCAAATTGAGTCAATTTAAAACAGTATTCCAAATTGTTACAAATATTTGCCAAATTAATACAATTTAATACAATTTTCAAAAACTGGTTTCCTACTCTCCTTGCAAGATATGTAAACCCCTGTTACTGCATTACTCCTCAGACTCTAGTTAACATCCCTCAGTATTTTTCAGTAATATTTTCATAAGCTGCCCCTTTATTTCCCTGCATGCAGAAAGAAAAATCAAGGAAACCTTAACATATATATCCAATAACTGCATGTGTTAAAAACAGAAAACACATGCAGTTTTTAAAACCCATCTCACTTTAATCATTTACTTGATTATTAATACGTTCTGTTTTTTTCAGGGTTCGGTGGTGTTTTTCAACTTGTGTCTTGTTCAAATCCAGTTTTTTCCTGTTTGACTACAGATCTTGTTCACTCTGCCCAAGGCTGATTATCTGGGTCTCTGATACTCCGATTCTCTGGCTCTGCCACGGCTGAGTGGAGCTGAAGGTAGATATATGAAAAGCGGACTATTGATTATAGGAAGAATGAATGGGACATCATGGGATTTCAGGGGTCTTTCCCCAAGTAAAATCCAAGGAAAATGTAACAAAATCACTCAGCCCTGGACAAAACAAAACAACAAATTGCTGATCACAGCTTTCACTTCACTCATTGTCTAAACCCACATGAGCAGTCAGGCTGACCCATCTCACAGAAATCACAGCTTGCCTGTACATTTTGCCTTCTAACTTTCCCCCAGGGAAAAAGCCTAGAGGCTTTTTAAATGAGAACTCAGAGTATGAGGCCACTGATGGCCTTGGTGCAGTTGGTCCAGTTGCACCATAATAATTTGGCTGTGACTGTGGTGTCATTTGAATGCAGGTCTGTGTCATCCAGATCTAATAATCTGTTTACAGAATGGCACTAAGTGTCTCACTTGAAAATGAAAATGAGAAAGTCAATCTACTAGAAATTGTTTCGGACCTCCAAAGAGTTGCTGCACTCTACACACTAGAAGCTTTCTTTTACTTTCTGAGCATGCTTTTTGCTACATACAGTATCTGACAAGCCTCACAAGCCTAAATTATCCCAGCTGAGTCTGACCACAAGCTTGTATTCGGCAAATTGGCTCCATATTTGTTTCCAATGACAACAGAAGCAAAGAATGTATGGATCTTGATAAACCCACCCATATGGACACAGACTGAACACCCTTTTTGGAAGAAAGCCATTTGGAAAAAAGCTGCTAGTTTATAGGCCTCTGCTCTGCTGACAGGAAAGCTAGTTATTTTGCAGTTTTAAAATAATGGCATTGGTAAGCAAATACCAGTCACTTTCTATCAGTTACTGGCCACACATATATCTTACCTAATTGGTGGAGTCACACAACAGAGCTCAGTGCTGAATGGAGCCCACCTGCTCCTGCAGCATCCTTGAAATGGGTGTGAGCCTGATTGAGACTTGAATCACCAAGTCCCCCAACTAAGCAAGTTTCTATTAAAAAATAAAAAGGGAAGAACTGGTTATAGGTTGAGTTGAGTAAAATATTCAGTTGCGCAGTGTCTGATCAAGCTCAGTGTGCTGCAAAACTAAAAAGAAAAAAGGATAAACATTTTGTTCATGTGAACAACAGCACACAGTATTAACCCTTTCTGCTGGGGTTATTTAGGAGGTTTACTGCATGCATCTTCCTTATACTTATTTTCCACTTTCCCCCAGAGGGGTGCTGGTGTTCTTCTTTGCTTTGGCCTCCTCCACTGAGCCGGCCCATTTAGTATGTGCTTCCAGAGTTAATACTAAATACAATACTTATGGTAAATGAGCCACAATAGCTGTGCCCCAGGCTTTTTAGACTCGCCCATTCATGTACTATATGAAACCAAAGTGACACATATTTGGCATTATTTTCAGCTCTGCCACCCCACGAATCTGCCACCAGGCCCGCGGAGCTAAAAAGGGGAAAGGGGTACCCACCAACATGGGAGGCTTGCTGGTGTGAGTAGGCCCTATTTATATGGCTTGCTAGAAAAGGATTATTATGGTGCCCTGGTGGGTGGAGGCACATACTCTTTCGAAGGGAGTCTTGCTCCCTTCTCTTTTTGGAGTAAAATTAAATTGAGGTAACCTTTCCTGTGTATATAAACCTTCATGAGGATGTAATATTACAGTTGTAACTAAAAGTCTGGCCTAGTAATGTGTTGGTGAAAATCACTAAATAGGATTCAAGTCCTGCATCATGTTTTCAAGCAGTAGCAGCCAGGTGTCTCCCAGAAGCCCACAAGACTGGTAGGAAGTCAGCAGCCCTCTTTTGCTGCTTGCCCCTTAGCAGCTGGTTTCAGACGGGAGTCACTCCAAGCCCTAAATGGAGATGCCTGAACTTCTGCAAACAAAGCAATTCTCTGTCACTGAGCAGAGGGCCTTCCCAACTCACTGTATAAACAACAATGAGATATGATAACTTTTTATAAGTCCTCTGAGTTAGTGGCAATGACCACATCCTGTGGATGTGGAATGACATGCTTCCAACCTTGAATACTGGACCCAACAGTACAGCCAGTGCAAGTTGGGTTCAAGTTGTTCAACAACAGAAAGGATCACCAGCAAGTTGTGTTGATCTGACCACAAAATATAATATGTAGTTACGTTAGCTGACAGGCTACACAGGCACAGTTACTATTTCTCAGCCTTTGTTATCCATATGTAGCATAGTAATGATTACAAGACTGTAGTAATAATAATAATAAAAACAATGCTCTTGAATACAACTGAATATTAATATGAGTGGTGTGTGTTGGATTTGGGCAAATCCCAAATCCTGAGCTGAAATAGCTGCTTTGGAAAGATTTGGAGCTTTTCAAACTGAAACAGGATCCCTTCAAAGCACCTTGAACAGGAAGGGGACCTCTGGAGAGGTTGAGAACACTTCAGATATTTGAATGCTGAAAATGCACTGCAGACAGCAAGTCTGTCAAAAGTGAAACCTTAAGAGCATAAGAATAGCCCTGCTGCACCTAGCCACTGACCCATCTAGTCCAGCATCCTCTTCTCACAGTGGTCATCCAGATGGAGCATGTGGGAAACCAACCTGTGGCTTCCAAAAGCTGGTACAGTGGACGCTCAGGTTGCGAACATGATCCGTGCAGGAGGCATGTTCACAACCCGCAGCGTTCACAACCCAAAGCGCATGTGTCTACGTACGCACGGGTTGCGATTTGGCACTTCTGCGCATAGTGCAATTTAGCGCTTCTGTGCATGTGCAACCGCCGAAACCCAGAAGTAACCCGTTCTGGTACTTCTGGGTTTCGGTGCGTCCGTAACCTGAAAAAACGCAACCTGAAGCGTCTGTAACCCGAGGTATGACTGTATTAGAAGCATTACTGTGGCAGAGATGCCAACTTGAATAAAATATTAGGGGGGGGGGCAGGTAAGCCCCCACCCCACATAATCAATCACATGATGCGGTGTGCACACAGCAGTTGAATGGCAACATCCATCAACTTTGGGGCCCCCCGTCCCCCTCAGATATTTCATTGGGTGGGCTGAAGGGACCTCGGCCCCAGGAGCTGGTGCCTATGGACTGTGGAGGCAAAGCATAGCCATCCTGGCTAGTAGCCTTTGATAGCCCTCTCTGCCATGAGTTGGTTTAATTTTCTTTTATAGCCATCCACGCTGGTGACCATCACTGCCTCCTGTGGGAACGAGTTCCATAGTTTAAATATACACTGCATGAAGAAGAGCTTTGTTTTATCTGTCCTGAATTCAGCTTTGTTGGAGACCCATGAGTCCCTGTGTTATGAGAGAGGAAGGGAAACTTTTCTCTAAATTTTTTAAAGATCTGCAAGGAAGAAATGAACATTTTTTGAGTGGCAAAAAGGGGAAGGTTTTCTCTATCTACTTTCTCCATGCCACGCATAGTTTTCTAAACTTCTGTCGTACCACCTCATACTTTCCCCATATAAGGAAAGCGCCATGGTGGAGAGAGCTTTTTATGACTGACAGGTCTACCTCCTAATCAGAAGAAATAATTTCAACGAGGCTCTTCATTCACAGTTCTTTGGAGGAAGGATGTTGAAGTAATAAGTACCCTTGCTCTTCTTTGCTCGTTGCTCTTGACTAACCAGCTTTGTTCGCTTGCGTTGTAGTTACTTTTTCAAGCTGTCACACTCACTTACCTTTCCCCATCTTACTCTCAGGAGGACGGCAGGCAGCCATTCTTTGAAGCATTTTGCGCTAAGCTCTGAGCAGCCATGTTGGCAGGTCACCGTGTATATTTCATGACAAAGTGTTTGCAAAATGCTTAATCTTTGCCAAAAACATCTCACCAAATCAGAGCTACAGATCCTGGCTGAACGTGTTCCCTCAAAATTTATGCTATGAACACATTTATTTTTTCTTTTGAAGATTAGATGACAAAATGAAAATATAAAAATGTGTTCACATGTCATGAACGTAGCTATACTCACCAAATTTAGTATTTTTCCTAAATGCTTTAAAAAAACAAACAAACCCCAGAAAATTCCCGGGCCTATTGGAGGAAAATGAGAAGTTTGAGTGAGTTGTCGGTGCTGATAGATCTTGGTTTATGTCATTATTCATATTTATATTTATATTCCAGTCTTCCCCCAAGGAACTCAGGGTGGTGTACTGGGTGTTAACTCATTTTATCCTCATGATAATCCATGGCATATGTATTGATGAGAGAATGTGACTGGCCCAATACACGTCATGGTGAACAGTGGTTTGGTTTTCAGTCTCAGTGGTCCAAGCCCAGCACAAAACTACAATGCTACACTGACTCAGCCTAGCTGCATGCTTTAGCCAGAGCTGGAGCTAGAACACCTATCTTTGGCCATAGATCTGACACCCTAAATTTGTTCTCAAAATGCATTTGGAAATATGGATTTCTTTCAAACACTACCACCTTGCCGCTTCCACTATCTCAACTTGGATCTGATAGCAGTCTAAATATACAAAAAAATTGTGTTGTATTTGAAGTTTTATTCAAATGGCACCAAAAAGAGCAGTAATGAGTAATGAGTTAAATACCAGCAGAGACAAAGAAAGTAGGATCCGGGCTGAGACAGCAGAGCTGTGCATAAAAACTATGAGCCCCCACTCTCCAAACTTGGAATAGTATATCTGGGGAGAGCAGAGGAGCCAGTTTCGTTCTTCTCTGTTGCCTTTTTGCTGCCTTCCAACTCATGGAAGATGACTGTGACGTGGGAAATATTTTATATCTATGGAGATTCCATGTGTGTTCTGGAATCTTGGAAAATCAGTGTTCCAAAAGGCACGGAGAGCTGCCACAAAGAGGAAGCACTCCCCGCCTCACACAGTAACCTTCCATGTGTTAATTGTGAGGGGGGGAAACACATCTTTTTTTTCATAAAGATGGAATAATACATGC
The DNA here is from genome assembly GCF_964188315.1 of Podarcis muralis. Taxonomy (NCBI): domain Eukaryota; kingdom Metazoa; phylum Chordata; class Lepidosauria; order Squamata; family Lacertidae; genus Podarcis; species Podarcis muralis. The sequence continues at coordinate 133,820,449 of NC_135655.1, forward strand.
ATCTCACAAAACAAAAGAGAAAAGAAGCATGCATTCTGTCCATATTGGTGCATGCACATATATCTCCCTGGTAAGAAGGAATGTGTTCTCCCTTGGACATTTGCAGAGTTCTTTGGAGGGGATCACATTCTGTCATGCATTGGAAGATAGAGCAGCAGGAAGATACACTAGCAATACTCCTGCTCCATCTCCATGTCCTTATATCAGATGTACCACCCAGGCTGATGTCCAACAGCCTTCATGGTTGTGCTAACTGAGATACTCTTGGCTATGGTGTTGGAAGATCCCAATATCTTTCAAGCTCAGGGATTCATGATCCCCAGAGAATCCAAGAGGGGTCCCTCACTTATCCCCATGAGCATAATTGTGAGCAAATTTGAGCAGACAATTCAACAGTCGGTCTGTGAGCACTTAGAAAAGGGTGCTGTGATTACTAAAACCCAACATGAATTTCTCAAAAAAACCCAAGTCATGCTAGACAAATCTTATTACTTTTTTTGATGGAGTTACAAGCTTAATGAATCAGGGGAATGCTGTGGACCTGGTGTATCTGGATTTCAGTAAGGCTTTTGACAAAGTCCCCCATTATATTCTCGTGAAGAAGCTGGTGAACTGTGGGTTGAATGAGCTAACTGCTAGGTGGAGTTGTAGCTGGTTTGCTGACTAAACCTGGAAAAAGTGACAAGTGGGGTGTTGTTGAGTTCTGACCTGTGCCCATTGCTGTTCAACATCTTTAGGCCCAGCAGTTCCCACTGCTGCCACTGTTGCCTCCCAAGGTGAGTAAGATGGTGGCCTTACGTTCAGCTTTGCCCAGTCTTCGTTGGGCCACTAAGTCTGTGGGCATCTAAGTCTTCCCAGGCTGCTGTGGGGCAGTGTGAGGAGACACCTCTCTCTGGGGCAGCTCAGGGACCAGGGGCAGTGGCAGTGTGTGCCCAGAGGACTCCCAAGGAGAGGGGAGAGGATGGGAGACTGATGGAACACTCCAGAAGGGAGGGTTTTCAAAAAAGAGTGAGAGGCTGCCTGCTCTGAAGGCAAGGGATGATATAACTGGGCCCCTGAGCCCCACAGGGGTGCCATAGAAAGAATATAGTTGGTCAAAGGATCCGTGGGCTCAAAAAGGTTGAAAACATCTATTGTAAATTGCTGTCTGAAAAAAGCCTCAGTTGAGAACTTCCTTTGGTTCTTCAAAGCCACTTTTCAGTTGCACACACAATGTATTTCTTAAGTGAATTATTTCTCATGTATCTGAAATCAGTTTTTTGTGGCTTCTTCCACTATTCAGGAACTCATTTTTAAGCAATCTTTTCCATAAGAAGAGGCTGAGAATAGAGAACTATTTTGGAACTGTTTTGGAAAATAAATTAATAGATCAATCAATCAATCCATAAGTTGCAAAAGAAACGTAAATGATACTTTTGACACAGAATAAACTTCAGTACAGGGCTTTTATTTGTGTGTCAAAAGAACAGACAACTGACTGAATATACACATGCAAACTTACATGGACCTTCTTCCTCCAAACAAATGTGAATGTCCTGGCCTGGGTTAAGTACCCTAGTGATGATGTCTGCTTTCCCAAATCATCACTTTACTAAAATATCAGACCGCGACATGTTCTTCTGCCAAGTTCTCCATCAGAAGAGTCCTTGTTTATCCTAGCAGAGCTTGGCAGAGGGAAATGACAGCATCTGAGTACTCATCGCAACCATTTTTTATGTCTGTGAGTAGCTATGTCTTCAGTCACAAAAAACCTCCAGATGGGATGCTCATTAAAGGAAACAAGGCTGGGGAGTGTAATTCTCCCTTTTACAAGTTTGCCATCATAACCTGGCCTCACAAAAGCAAAAATAAAATGTGCTGAAATCCAACTCACACCGAAGCCAGTAGAAATCTTTCCACTAATGTCTATCAGATAGAAAATGGGTCAGTTCTCAAATTAATTTAATGGAAGTTTTATTGCACTCTTAATAAGCCTTACAAACACCCCTGCATAGAAATGTAGACGTCTTCATTCAAGTCCATCCCGTTTAGCCCTTTGCAGGGAGTGCCTTCAATTCAGTCCCAACTAATAAACATAAGGTCAGTGCAGCTTTTGTAGTTTCTTCATTGCGTCATTCAGTGTGAACTGGCTTGGATGGAAAGCTCTCAACTCTACTAATGCTATGCCAACATGTTACTATTTAGCAGAAGTAACTTAATCCTGAAGTACCTCAACAGATCTGTTTTATGCCATACATTCACAAATTTATCCCAGTGTAAATATTCCAAGAAATCCATTGCATCTCTCAGGAACTGAAAACCACAACTTAAAAGGCAAGTTTATTGGCCTCATTTTAAAAACTGACAGCCCAGAAACCAGAAGTAGCCTAGGATGGGCTTCCAGGGGCAAAGGATGGAAAAGATCTTCTCGTGTTTCTTCCCTATTTTTGGTAGTGCATCTCAGTGTGGTACCAAGAAATGTTGTTGCTTTAAATAGCCCTTTACCCACTTGGATGTCAGCCTGTCAGGATGTTGGGGAACATTGTGTAGGAGATTAAACTAACCTTCAAACTTCAGATGCAGAGCCAGCCTTGGAAATTCTTAAAACTATTGGTTTGGTAGGATAATTTGTGTACTTTTCCAGCAACATAACACTCTGCCAAGCAAAGTCAGAGTCATGCAGGCCAGGGTCACATAGGCAAGAGTTGCATCTGGTTGTGGGAAGCCGAAGTTCAGCTCCCCACTCAACCATAAATCTCACTGGGTGGCCCCAGGCAAGTCCCTATCTCTCCTTTTAACTTCAATTATCAGATCCTCAGGGCAAAAAAAAAAAAAAATTAGGCAGGAGTTATGAAGTGTTTTGTACAATGAAATCCTGTATATAATTTATTATCACTCATAAAGTATTATTTGGACTATAGGCATTTTATACTGCCTCATCCCCTCTGTATGGAACTGTATGCAGAGCCAGAAGTGATAAACTTGCTGATTATCTGGGATGGGGATGGGAAGATGAGATGAAATTTTTCATGAAATCTCACCCATTAGAAAATAATCCAGGGGGTGGGGAAGACAAAGCAGCCCCACTTGGTTAAGGTTGCTGCATTTGGTGATGAAGAAGCAAATGAGTCTCAAGTGAAGCTACCCAACTGAAGAGTCAATGTTCTCTGTGGTAAATTCATGATGTGAGTGACTTACAATTCTAAAACAAGACTTCACTTCACCTATTCTAGTGTAGAAGGTGACTATTCTAAATTGTTTGGGCAATATTGAACGTGTGGTCTATGTTTGGGCCAATACAGTAAGTATTTCTCATTATGGGCTCCCTGTATGGACCATGTGTGCCAAAACCTAGTTCAGGCATGGATTTCACAGAAGGCGTTGTGGAAGAAAGCACAGGGTGCTTGTAGAATTGCCTAGTGGCTGTAGGCTATTGTAGATGTAACTATTTGACAGGAGCAGGCTATTCTTATACACTTATTTTAAACTAGTTCTTTCATATAGCAGTGGTCCTAAATCCATAAAATAAGTAGTCTAAAAAATGTAGCAGGCAATTGGTGAAGAAGGTAGAAGTATTTTCAGCCAGTAGTTGCCATCCTTCCTTGACTACTGACACCTGTTTGCTAAAACCTGAAACCTTCTTCCAAGCTTTGAGGCTTGTAAACATGACTCAGTGATGAGTTACAAAAATTACAAAAATGTGCCTGGCAATATACGCCCAAAGGCAAGCATTCTGTTTCCAGACTCACTCTGAGTCTGAGTCTTGTTCTCCCCCTTTCATTCCCCTACCCCCTTTTACTGGGTTGGTTGACCCCTTTGACAAAATGCATTCATGTGCCACAGCCTGAAAGTTACCCAACAACCAGAAACCCACAAGTTATGCCGATTAATAGGTGATTAGAAGATGGGGTGGTGATGGTGGTATTTATTTCTGACAAAACACAATGGGTTTATGATGTTGGAGAAGAGTTCTTTAAATTACCTCAGTGTCAAGCAAGCACATGATTAAAATAAGCATTTCTATTACATATCAGAGAGGTGAAGTCTAATAAGGTAAGATCAGTGCTATTTTTCTAGAAAAAGAGGTGCTGGAACTCACCACGAATGCCTCCCTTATTTTCTTATAATGGCAATGGCGCCCACCTGAGAGGTGCCGGAACTGAGTTCCGGTGAGTTCTGCTGGAAAGTAGGACACCACACAGAACCTACAGCTACAAGAAAACATCTTCTGTTTGCACTGAGTTCCTTCATATGAAAGGAGTTCTGTGCCTCAAGACTGAGTTACCCAAGGCTCTCACTTTGTAGAGACAGCTCCCTGCTGGTTATGGGCAGGCTCACCTAGATTAAGGATGAAGGGAACTGATGGAGGGTTGAAAATTTGAGGGCTGTCAAAATGTTCAGCACCTTCTCCCACAAAACCCATCAGCCATACAAACTTCCCCCGGCCTCCATTTCACATCTGGATACAGCAGATCTGTGTTTAAAGATTCAGGTCTTGTTATGTGTTGTTTGCGCCTTATGTAAGAATACACATTTCAGATCACTTAATACAGATGAGTTATGTCAAGTTAAAGCACACTTGTGAGTCATGGGGATTCTAATTTAACCTAACCCCCCAAAAAAACTCCCCCAGAAGATGATGTGAGACTGACGTCAGTTCCTTCCAGGCTGAATGAGCCACGAGTGTAACTGTCCCAGAGGAGCTGCAGGCACTGGTACAGCCTGCACCAGCCAGAGCTAAAAGTAAACAAGAGTGTTCCTGCTGTTTTCCAGCTACTGCATTTCAACTGCCATCGTTCCACTTGCTACTTGTGCCACTGTAGGTCAAGTTGATCCATGGACAGGGTACAAGAACATCCTTGGAAAACCTTGGAAGTATCAGTGAAGATGAGGCCAACCCAAGACTCAAAAGCAATAGGTTGCATCGAGTGCTAGTCTTACTCAATGTAAACTCATTGAAATTAATGAAGATGACTAACTTCAGACCATTAATTTCAATGTGTCTGAGTAAAACTATAATTCTATAGGATACACCCCAGTGTTCCTTCTAATATTCTTTCTTTCAACCAAGCAATGGACAAAAAGGAGTACTGTTCTTTATATTTTCTGTGGTGACAATTGTTTTAATGACAATTGGATAGCTTTCTAAAGCTAACAGAGGTATGTGAGTTGAATGCATTTTCCTAACAATGAGCCAGCTGTGCAGATTTACAACATCTGGACTCTGGGATACTAACAAACCCAATTCTGTTAAATTGGGCTTCTAGTCCTATATTTTGGTGCCAACCACTCCTACTATATTAACCAGCCACGAAATAGTTATTTAGTACTGGAAGTTTACTGTAAATCATTAAACAGGAAAAGAATATTAAATGTAAATGCATCTGATCCCAAAGCTCTGGTTCATATCCAACTCAAATGTACAGGGACTTTCAGCAGAGTTAGCTGTGATATATTTCAATGTTACTAAAGTGCCTTGAATCTGTCTGACTTCAAAGCTGTCTACAGAAATGCTTTTAATAATTTGCATAGCACTTGCATTGTACATTGTGTTTTACCATCTTCAACTTATTTCCTCTTGCAAAACCCCCTTAAGATTGGGCTCTAATTCTTATTCCCATTTTTCTGGTAGACAAATTAGGCTGAGGGGCTACCCAAGGCTACCCGGTATATTTTTGCTTGGAATGGAGTTAATGTTAAATCCACTTTGTCACTCTGGCTTGTTGATCTCATTAAGCTACTGTGGCTTAAACTCTGACTCCACTATAGGTTTTCTGGAGACTTGCACAAATCTGTTTTGCTTCAGGCCAACAATCGCATTCACAGAGACCTAAGGAGCCATTCAGGCAGGCCTCAAATAATGTTAGTACACTTCTGCAATAATTGCATGCAAGCCATGTTGCCTTTAATTCTGGTCCAGACACAGCAGATCCCATTACAGAGAGTCTACTGATATGCAGTGGAAGACATGCCTGAATGGTATTCCAGCTTTTGATGGCAGCAGGTCAATGTACACTTGCACTTTGGAACAGCCTGTCTACTGAGAGCAAGCAGGTGCCTCCGCGGTTCTCTTTTTGGTATCTGCTAAAAACATTCTTGCTTAGCCAAGCTTACCCAGGTGCTTAGAAAGTTGAGGTAATTTAAATGTGTTTTTGTATTTTGACTTCTGTATGTTTTAAGGTATGGCTGTGGATTTTTCTGTTTTATTGTTTTATCTTTGAGGTTTTTTTTAGAGTCAAGCAGTGTATAAATTTTATGAAATGAATGAAAGAATAAATGAATGAAAAAAATGAATAATATTTTGGTCTGCTTATACTAGACAGAAAATGGTGCATGTAAGAGCATTCTTGGTTGTCTCACACTGCTGATTCTGTTGAGAATGATTATGTTTCTGGGGTGCTGTGGGGTGAGAAATACTCACTGGTGTATTTGCCTTAGCTGAAAGCACTTCCAGTGAAGGAAGTGGGGATACCTGATTTTTGCAAACTCTCTGTACAAAGAGCTGCTCCAGCAAGTTAGGGAGCTCCTACAGTCAAGGCCAGAACTAGGGTGGGGTGGGTGGGGTCCTTGTCCCAGATGCCTGGTTCAAGGGGGTATCAAATGACAATGAAATATAGACAGTAGAACCTCATCAAGCACAACTCTGTATATGACATAAGTGTTAAGTTGTGGGTGAACATATCAGACGACACAGCGATTCTTCTAACAGCTCTTGTTTATTCAGAGGCCAGAACAGAACTGAGCTGAAGGGTTCAGTCAGCCTGCTTATATAGAGCTCCAGTACAATGTAACTGTACAATTTTCTAAAACTATCCAATCACTTAACGTCACTTTCGATCCCTTATTTGCATAACTATCTACAGTATCCCCCTGCTGGCCCAGGGTGAGAACTTCAGTACATAACACCAAGAGTATATTGTATACTAAATATCTCAATGCAACATGTAGTATAACTCAAAATAATGCGAGCTTAAAGAATGTGTATACACAGTCTCAAATCAATCTTGAAGAGATACAGTCTTACAGATTACTATTCAATGTCACCAGGTTCAAAAGCTCAACTGTAATGTACTGAAGACCAGAGTGCAGATTCTTTGTGTTAAATCATGTAGTTAAGAAACTGTGTACGAGGAGGACTCTGACAACAGGACATCTGGGTAAAATCTCTGTTTCATCACCCTTCTTCAGGTCGGTCCAAGTATATTGCTAAACAATACAGTACATGTCAAAGTGTTAATAACTCATTAAATACAATCTTATATGCAAAACACCACCAAAGATAATCCAAAAACATTGTAAATGCTCAACTGTTTCACTTACATGAACAGACAACTTAATGCTCAACAATTAGGCCAGCTCCTGCCTTATTTGGGTGCTCAGCTCCTGGTGAAATGCTGACTCAGAGGCTGGTTTTCTGCTACATTAAGTAGACCCCAAAGGGTGGAGATTTAAAGGGACCATAGCATTCAACCACACTCTGAAATGTTGTGCAGTAAAAAATACCAGAACAGCGCACTAGAAACTACTCAAATCCAGGTTAAGATTTAAACCTTTAGGAATGACTGTGTTCAGATGGAAAATCCATCTGGATTTCAGTTGTAACAAAATCTTTCTTACATCAGGCCTGGGTGTGGTTTATATACTTGTAAGACCACAAAACCTATGTCCTCATCAGTGTGACCATGTTGTATGAAGTATTGTACCAGGGGTGCCTCCAGATTTTTGTGTCTCATTCTGGACATGTGTTCTAAAATCCTGATTCATAAAAACCGGAGTGTACATCATGTTGCACGGGCACATGGTCCCATACGCCACCTTGATGTTTGACAAGTCAAAAAATGGTTCAGTTTCCATGTGTGTCCTGTTTGTGGATGTTTAGCCCCATAGCACATCCCAGGAAATGTCCACATTTAAAACGGCTCCTTGGGTGGTATTGAGTGGTATCTCCACTTCAAGAATGTCCGATCTGGTTTTGGATTCCTTGATGGTTTTGCCTCAGGATGTCCAGTTACTGGGGGAAATTGACAACCCGGGATATGCTGAATCACCTGCCAGTGTTTGAGTATTAATTTTCTAATTTTTGTGGACAAACATGAAGAATCAAAGGCCCCAATTATTCTGTGCTCCTAGATGTTGGTCCGGTTATGGAATAGAAGTTGGTCACTTTCCTAACTGCATTGTTTATGAAGTGTTCCAGGTACCCCCTGTTCAAAAATTGTCTGGCTAGTCTTTGGATTCTCTAGCAAAAGCCCCAGGTAAAGTTGAGTTGCATTTAACCCTAATCATCTGGCTTAAGGAGAGGCTGTCTTTTAAGTGGGGGAAAGGAATCATACCTCAAGAAGGAATTTGTATCCATTGGTTTGGTATAATTCTTCACTCCCAGTTGCCCATTTGCACTTCTATATACGATCATGTTCAAGAAGGTTCAAGAGGGTGGCAGCAACAAAATATGATTGATGTTATGCATATGCATATAAAAATAATATACATATCACATTATTTTCCAAAGTAAACCCATATTTATTTTAATAATTATTGATAATGGGTCAGATTCAGAGTGGAGGCAGGACACAACTGGAACAAATATAATAATGTGTAAAGACAGATTGCTGGCAACTGGGCAAAAGTTACAAGAGCTGGGTAGGAAGCACGTGACACAGTCACAGGTGGGTCTGCTCTGCTCTCGGCATACATGAGTGCAGAGAGCATGTTTGTGACAAAGCAAAGCCTTCCCTCACAGTGTCACAGTCCTATAGGCATATGAGCTTGATGTGGGTCTTCTCTTTTTTTCTGTTCGGTTCCTGCGTTGGGTATCTAACTCATAGTAGACTCACTGAAGTTTCTACCCATTTTGACTTTCTTTTGGGAACTACCGGTAAATTGTCTATGGTGAGTGTTACAGAGCTAACAAATGTGGTAGTGGATGCGGAGCTGAAATATAATTATCTGCTGCATAAATTTAATCAAATTTAAATTCAAGAGTCAGCAACAGGTTTAGATCGCCTGAAAATAATAATCCATTTATATTCATGAGTTCTCATTGCTATTTCCAGTTTTGGATAAGACTCCATTAGTGATCCAAAACTGGAAATAGCAATGAGAATATTTTAAATTAGGAGCAATTAATGGAAGAAGCTTCAGCAAGTTAATTCAAACATATCTGGGCCAAGAGAAATTATCAGATAGGACAATCCTTTTGATTGAAATGAAATTACAAAACAAATTATTTTTAACCAAATAATTGGAAAGTTACATTACAAGTTAATGTTTGAGGGTGTTCTGATTTGAATTTTTAATAATTTTTTAATACAGTGGTACCTCGGGTTAAGAACTTAATTCATTCTGGAGGTCGTTCTTAATCTGAAACGGTTCTTAACCTGAAGCACCACTTTAGCTAATGGGGCCTCCTGCTGCCGCTGCACCACTGCTGCACGATTTCTGTTCTCATCCTGAAGCAAAGTTCTTAACCTGAGGTATTATTTCTGGGTTAGCGGAGTCTGTAACCTGAAGCATCTGTAACCTGAAGCGTATGTAACCCGAGGTACCACTGTATTTAAAATTATTTTCTAGTGTTCTGTGTGATCTAATAAGTATTATAATATTAACAAAATTGGAATAAAGAAATTAACCAATGTTAATTTTTTTTACATAATAAAATACGGGTTTGGCTTAGAGGTACAATTTCATGCCATTTGTCCTGGGTGCCAAGATACCTAGCTCTGGCATTTATGGTGGGGGCTGCAGCAGGTAAGGAAGAACAGCACAGATCAACTCTTCAAAGGGATTGGCTAGAGCAGAAAAGGGGGAAATTTTCCTGACCACACAACAGTAAGGCTGCTTCCACACTGGGCATTTACTGTGGGCCAACAATACTTCGTTCACTCACGTCTTCCTAGGCATCTGCATTATGTCACCATCAAATGGTCCTCCTTCCCTGTTAAGCTTCCCAACCACACAACCAAGGCCCTTTTCCAGCCAGAATTGCCAGTTCTGGAACCTCTCAGGTGGGCACCATTGACATTATAAAAGAACATGGCGTTCATGGCAGGGGCACCAACTATAGGGGCGGAAGGGATTTTGGCTCCCTCAGTATTTGTGGGCAGGGGACCAAGCCCCCCATAGGGAGGGGGCCTCTAACAGATCGTCTGCAAACACTCCCTCCGTGCTCCCCATCTGCTGCCACCAGGCTGGTGCTCTGGGTGGAGGCAGGATATGCGGAGGGTGAAGAGTCCCCCAGATGGTGCATGACGTGCGTATGATGTCACGCGATGCTGGGCCCCCTCAATGTGGGGGGGCAAGTTGGTGCCCCTGGTTCATGGCGAGCTCCAGCACCTCTTTTTCTAGAAAAATAGCAATGCCCACGACTTCTTCTTTTACACACGATAGAACTACTGCACAATCACACTGCTATTCCAGCCTATCATGCGGCTAACCTGGACAGTTGTGACCTGTGCAAATTGTGCAAATTATTTTCTAGACAATCGAATCATTTCCCTTTCTAGGAATAAACCAACGTTCTATTTCCAAATGGCATGGTCTTTTTAATCAATTTCACCCCCTTGCCGTTATTGGAGGGGGAGGGGTCATGACTGGAAGCCTTGCTCTTCTCCTGTTGTCTTTGTGTGCCAAAATAGGACAAACTAGACTCAGTTCAAAGATTTCCTTGACTTACCCATATTTAAAACAGTCCTTGAATGTCTTGCCTTGAATATGCTGAGTCTGCTGACCTTAATTGAAAGCTGCATTGCAGTGGCTTATCGTTTAATTAGAGAGTTCAGAACAGACCATAAAATCTGTGTGGCAGGGGATAGAAGGTGCCAGACTTTTGCACATGTGTATGACTGTGTGCACACACTTACACACCAGTTTCTTTTGCTACAGCTGCTTAAAACATTTCAAAGAGCTTTCTGCAAGCTGTAATATTTTCTTTCACTGCTGGAGAAAAGTTTTCCATTTTCAGACTGACAAGAAAAAAACTTTACCAAACATCCAGGTTGAGAAATCTAACACAAAAGGTGAAAAATATGCACCCTCCACAGATTCTCGCAGAACTGAGTCTGTCTAGACAGGAAGGAATGAGTAATTAAGTGGACCATTCCAATTGCACGGGTTTTAAAGGAAATGTACTTCAGCAAATATTTCATTTCCCCTCAGTTTACTCTTCTTAGGGCTCTTGCATTTGATGTTTCAATTATTATTTCTGATTAAAGGTTCTGTTTCATTCTCCCCAACCATTTAAGAAATAAGGTTCCCTCTAAATCACAATTTATTTCTCATTTTGCTTCTTTTGTTCTGAAGTGCAACCTGAACAGCCTAATCTGCAGATTCCCAGCTGGAAACCCTACAGTTGTTGCATTTGACTGGGCTTTGTCTTCCAATGTTTGTCCATTTCACCAAATTGTCAGGAGAGGGTTCCCTTCTGTGAGTAAAATGCAGAAGGAAGGTGAGTATAAATACATCAAAAGAGCCTTTCTGGATCAGACCAAAGCACAGTCAAGAACATCTAGTATCCCTGCTTCCCACAATAGCCAACCAGATACAAGGAGTGAGAAAGACTCCTGCTCCTTAGCATAGTGCATCTCTGAAGTCCATCATGCTGTTTTAAAGGTTCTTAGATGCTCTAAATGTTTTGCATTGGTTTTAGCTGGTATTCAAATTGATGTGCACTAAACATGGTGAGACATAAATAAAAGAGAGAAAAAGAAAAGGAGAATATATTCAGCAATATATTCAGAACAAACTGCGAAATTAATTGTAAATCAGGTGATAACGAATAAATGTAAAATACATAAAAAGGAACAAGGCAAGGATGCCCACTATCACCGTTATTATTTATCCTGGTTCTGGAAGTACTTGCAAGAATTATAAGAGCAGATAAAGAGGGATAAAAACTGGGGAAAATGAATTTAAGTTGAAAACTTTTGCTGATGAACTAGTAATTAGCATAGAAAATCCAAAAAACTCTCCCTAGAGTAATAGAGAAAATTCAAGAATTTGGGGAAGTGGCAGGATTCAAATTAAACAGAAATAAAAACAACTTATTAGTTAAAAATTTAAAAGAGGAAGAGAAAAATGATTTGGTGCAAAGTATTGAGATAGAAATCCATAAAAGGTAGAATATTTAGGGATATGGTTAACAGCAAGAAATATAAATGTGTATAAAGACAATTATGAAAAAGTATGGTCTGAGATAAAAAGGAATTTAGAAATATGGAGTAGAATGAATCTTTCCCTACTAGGAAGAATTGCAGCGATAAAAATGAATGTGTTGCCGAAAAAGCTCTTTCTCTTTCAGACAGTCCCAGTAATGGTTAAGGATGATTGCCTCAAAAGATGGCAAAAGGGTATTTCCAAGTTTGTCTGGGGGGACAAAAGGCCAAGGATTAAATATAAGATGCAGATACAAAAGAAAGAGGAGGCTTTGCCTTCCCAGATCTCAAATTGTATTATGAGGCTGCATGTTTGGTCTGGATTAGGGACTGGATAAAACTGGAAAAGGAAGAAGCATTAGATTTGGAAGGTCATGATAACAGATATGGATGGCATGCATACTTATGGTATGGGAAAGGGAAAGTACATAAAGGATTTTACAACCATATAATTAGGAAATCATTAATGAGAGTGTGGGAGAGGTATAAAGATTTAATAGAACAAAAAACACCTTGGTGGTTATCACCAATTGAAGTTCGTTACTCAAACTTGGTAAAAAGGTTCCAGTTACAGATAGGTAGCCGTGTTGGTCTGCCATAGTCAAAACAAAAAAAATTCCTTCCAGTAGCACCTTAAAGACCAACTAAGTTAGTTCTTGGTATGAGCTTTCGTGTGCATGCATACTTCTTCAAAGCTCATACCAAGAACTAACTTAGTTGGTCTTTAAGGTGCTACTGGAAGGAATTTTTTTTTGTTTTGGTAAAAAGGGAAAGTGGCCTACATATAGAGACTTATTGAGAGATCAAGAAGGAAAATGGAAATTAAAGATTATTGGTTGCATTACAAACAACTATATGAGATGTACAAGGAAGATAACAAAAATGGGTTTTCTAGATTCCAAAAGGAGGTTATAGAAGAAGAAGTGAAGCTGTTGAAGAAAGCATATAACATTCTGCTAGAATGGGGAATGAAAGACGAGGAGGTCAAATCAGTTATGATCAAATGAGCACAAAATATAGGACACAACATACAATTTGAGGACTGGGAAAAGCTGTGGAAGGTAGACTTGAAATTTACGGACTGTTTTCTTTTGAAAGAAAACTGTATGAAAATGATGTATAGATGGTATATCACACCAGTAAAAATGGCAAAAATGTATAAAACAGGTCAAATACATGTTGGAAATGTAAAGAAAAAGAAGGTACTTTGTATCATATGTGGTAGGAATGCAGAGAAGTTAAAATTTTTTGGGAGATGATATATAATGAATTGAAAAAAATGTTCAAAATGACGTCTGTAAAACAACCAGAAGCATTTTTGTTAGGGATTTTAGGACAAGACCTGCCAAGAAAAACAAAGAACTTATTTATGTATGCTACAATAGCAGCAAGAGTCTTGTTAGCACAAGGATGGAAGAAAGAGGAAATCCCAGCGAAAGAACAATGACAAGAAAAACTGATGAGCTCTGTGGAGTTGGCAAAGTTAACAGATAAATTACGTGAGAAGGACAAGCGTGACTGGAAGAATGGGAACTTTTTACAAACTATTTAAAAAGACAACAAAAGGATTTGGACTCCTTGGCAGGTTTTGAATAAACACCCACAAATCTATTAGTAGAACATATGATAGATAAGGCAGTGATATGTACAACCGTACAACATGCAGAGAATAATATGTCTAAACAAATCAGAGAGGGAAGCTGAGGGAAGTCTTTGGTGGGTGGGAGAAGGAGGGAAGGAAAAAAAAGGGGGAAATGTAATAGGTCATATTGATTTATAATTTGACTTGTTAAATTTGTTCAATAAAAATATTTAAAAATAAAATAAAATAAAAGGATTTCAGACCAATAAAAAGAAAAGAAAAGAAATTGAGATCTCTAATTCTTTATTCCATTCCTCCCTCAATGCCTGTATATCAAATTGGTTTGCTAGTAACAAAGATTTATATATGTTGATGGTCATTTTTTTGTTGCATAAGAATTAATCAACTGCTTCAATATCTCTGGGGTCTCAGAGGCTGTAAAAGCTGCTGGTCCGTGGATGGTGGTTAGCAAGTGTTTTATTTGGAGATATTGCCCTTGAGCATTTCTAGGTAATCTGTATTTGTCTCTTGAAACGGAATATGTATAAAATTCATCCTCTTTGTTTATCAGCTGGTCTAATATACCCAAATTCGGTCAAAATGACATCTTGCACATGTGCGGAAGCGGAGAAACGCGACCCGCGCACATGCAGACGCGTCTTACGTTCTATTCAGGATGCGAATGGGGCTCTGGAACGGATCCCGTTTGCATCCCAAGGTACCACTGTAATATAAGCGGGTTGAATAGTGTTGAGCTGATTCCTTCTCTAAATACAGTGGTACCTCAGGTTACAGACGCTTCAGGTTACAGACTCCGCTAACCCAGAAATAGTACCTCGGGTTAAGAATTTTGCTTCAGGATGAGAACAGAAATCGTGCGACTGAACTGTTAGAACCCAGTACTAAGAATTTGGCAAGAATGTATAATTTGCTGTTGGAATGGAATACACAAGATGAAATGGTTAAATCGGCAATGATTAAGTGGGCACAGGACATTGGTCATAATATTTTGTTCGCTGACTGGGAAAGGTTGTGGACCACCGGTATGAAATTTAGAGAGACACTGGATTAAAATTAAGGGGTTAATTGCAGCAAGGAAAAATTTAAAGAAATTAAATAATATTAAAATTAAGTCAAAAGTAAGGGAAGAATTTGCTGACAATCTAATTAGAAATTAGAATACAGAAAGGGGAGGTATGAGGAAGTCGGGAAAGTAAGCCACAAGAAAGAAAAATCAGAATTTATACGTGTTTTTTGTTTGTATTTTTCTTCTATATTGTCTTTTTACTTTGTTTTCTTTTTTATTTGTGTTCTGTATAAATCTGTGAAAATCTGAATAAAAATTTACTTGGAAAAAAAAAAGAGAACAGAAATCGTGCGGCGGCGGCGGCGTGGCGGCAGCGGGAGGCCCCATTAGCTAAAGTGGTGCTTTAGGTTAAGAACAGTTTCAGGTTAAGAACGGATATCCAGAACGAATTAAGTTCTTAACCCGAGGTACCACTGTATCTAGGTGACAGGAGATCAATATATGGTTTATACCATTCCACTGGAAAACTGTCTAGCCCCGTTTGGCATACAGCATTTGAGATTGTTTCCCTAATCTTGGCTTCTGATATTGGAGACATCAGTAGTAGTTTTTGTGTATTTTCTAACCCTGGTAGTTGTTGAATTTCCCCCCCATAACGTCTTCTGGTACCTCTTCTGGTTTACTATACAGGTCCAAATAGAATTTTAGGAACTGGTTGTTAATCGCAGTTGGAGATGTCTGCACTTCACATAATTCACCTCTAATTTGTGACATTATTGACTTTTCTTTCTTTTGCATAAGTTGATTCGCCAGAATCTTACTGTCCTTTCGCCTGTCTCCCAATACTTTTGTCTGGCTTTATTTTAAATTGCATTGTTTTAGGTTTTTAATGTTTGTCACCCTGGGGTCCTTTGGGTTGGGTAGAAACTCAACAGACAGGCCTTGATAGAACAACAATCCACCTGCTTCTCTTTCTCTCTTTTACAGCCTTCTAAGCCAGGGGCCATCATGTCATCTGGTGGAGGACAACTCTACAAATTAATTGTGCAATTAGTGAAGACGTACTTCCCTTTTCCTTTCCTGAATCCACTGCCAATTAGTTTCATTGGCTGATCTCAAGTTATGGTTACCTTTTTACCTTTTACCTTTATTGTATGAGAGAGCTAAGGGTAAAGAATCTGTATACAGTGGTACCTCGGATTACATGTGCTTCAGGTTTCATATGTTTCAGGTTACAGACTCCACTAACCCAGAAATAGTACCTCGGGTTAAGAACTTTGATTCAAGATGAGAACAGAAATTGTGCTCCAGCAGCGTGGCGGCAGCGAGAGGCCCCATTAGCTAAAGTGGTGCTTCAGGTTAAGAACAGTTTCAGGTTAAGAACGGACCTCCGGAACGAATTAAATACTTAACCTGAAGTACCACTATACATTTCTGCTGCCACATGCATCACCCTCATTCATCATTTAGTTCATTGTAAACTAAAAGACCTAGAGTCCACTCATGAGCCTCACTAGCAGAAGCCTGCACAAGGTCTCCCACCAGCGCAAGGGGGATTTCCCCCTTCTCCTCGCCCCATGTGCCCTTCCACTTGGCTCAGGGCAGGGGGGATCAGGAGGCCCCTCCAGAACGACCCACAGAAGGAGGAGAAATGCTTGTGCTGCTGGCACAACCATCACAGCACGGCATTGAATTCCTCCCAATGCCCCCAAATTAGGGCTCAGACAGGAGCTTTCGCTGAAGGGGAATGTGTTTCAGAAACCAGAACTGTATGCAGTGCAGCTGCACCAGGCAACCTCTCCCGTCTCGTGCATCCATGCAAGTAGGATTATGTCGTAGGGAGAGAGGGGAAGTGACTAGTGCATTAATTCTGAGGAGCAGCACATTTCTGTACATAAACAGCGCTCATAAGATTCAATTAGTCAGGATGTATATTTAAAGATTTAGCAAATACCTGCTCTTGGAGATGATTTCTCAAACACATCAACAGATGGTTTTATCAAAGACCCTTTTAACAGACAGACGATGGAAAAATATATTCAAAGACTCATTTCAGCTCTGCTGGGTGTTGCTTAATGTTAAATTATTTTAGTGCTTTGCAGTCAAAAATTCGGCTCCCTTACAGTTGTGGGCACTAGAGATGGGGGTACTTGAATACTAACGGCTGCTATTGCACTGAAAATCAAAACAAAGTCTGGCAGCACTTGTGAAACCCTGATGCTTTGAAATTTATCTTTTTTGCTGCAAGTTTCTAGTTCTCAAGCTGATTGAGGACATTTGAGTGGGTGTTCGTTTTTTGCAACTGGAGGCTAGAATAAGTTTTTCTAATATTCGGTAGCTGTGAGTTCTTCTCATGTCCCACCTCCTTGTCCTGCTGCCTTTGCAGAATTACCCATAGTTTTAAAAGTCTTTGCTGCTAATAGATGATTTGTGTAGCTGGGGGAAAAAAAGATATCCTCTTACCTGATAGTGAGATAACTTGTACTGAGAATATTTCCTTGGTTCAAATGTTATTGTGTTTCATACAAAAAATGCCCAGGTGAAAAGAGAATTTTGAAACTGAGCTTATATACCAAATGTAGTAACGCCAATTTGATTGGGCAAGTTACTCTGAGTTGCCCTGGGCAAGATAAAGCAACTAGCAATTATTATTATTATTATTATTATTATTATTATTATTATTACTTATTAGAGCTATTTATTAAACTGTTTGGATCCAAAGCATATCTGTCACTTCAAGGGAGTTATACTTATGAGAGAATTATGGTGAATTTGACTCAACTGTAACAAGGGTGGCAAACCTATAAGTACCATATTTTTTGCACCATAACACTCACTTTTTTCCTCCTAGAAAGTAAGGGGAAATGTCTGTGCGTGTTATGGAGGAAATGCCTATGGTTGGCATGCCTACGGATTTTCCTCCTCTAAAAACTATGTGCATGTTATGGTCGGGTGCGTGTTATAGAGCGAAAAATACGGTATATAAGTAACCATGACAACTTTTTAGCAGTAAAGTTGAGGGTAGGCAAGCCATGGTAAAGCCAAAGTTGGCAGGCAGAGGCATTTCCTTTCAGTTCCTTTCTTTGGTCACAGATGGATGGAGACATTCAGGCTGAATCCCCATCTGTCAATATCAGGTAGTCAAACAAAGAAAATTCCTTCCAGTAGCACCTTAAAGACCAACTAAGTTAGTTCTTGGTATGAGCTTTCGTGTGCATGCACACGAAAATGAGCAAGAAGTGTGCATGCACATGAAAGCTCATACCAAGAACTAACTTAGTTGGTCTTTAAGGTGCTACTGGAAGGAATTTTCTTTGTTTTGACTATGGCAGACCAACACGGCTACCTATCTGTATCAGGTAGTCAGTTTGAGAAACAGTTTGAGCTTGGTCAGAGGCTTGGCTCCAACTAAGAGGCAAATCACTACTATCGACACTAGATGAAGCTCCAGAAAAATATTCAAGTTCAAATCCACACTGAACAGTAACCCTGTCTCAAGATTACATGAATTTTGGATTATGGTATGCCTGTGTCCAAAATGAATCAAAGAATCATAGAATTGTAGAGTTGGAAGGGACCTTAAGGGTCATTTAGTCCAACCCTCTGCACGGCCGGAATTTCAACCAAAGCATCCATGACAGATGGCCATCCAATCTCTGCTTAGGAAACCTCCAAAGAAGGAGAGTCCATCGCCTCCCGAGGGAGACTGTTCTACTGTTGAAGAGCTCTTACTGTCAGAAAGTTATTCCTGAAGTTTAGTCAGAACCTTCTTTCTTGTAACTTGAAGCCATTGGTTTGGGTCCTGCTCACTGGAGCAGAAGAAAACAAGCTTGCTCCATCTTCCATGTGACAGCCCTTGAGATATTTGAAGGTGGTTATCATATCTCTTCTCAGTCTCCAGGGCTAAGCATACCCAACTCCATCGACTATTCATCATAAGTCTTGATCATCTTGAATGGGTCTCTCTGCTGCCCATCAGGCAAGGGCTTGTTCCACCTGCCTTGCCCCACCCTCCATCCCTCAGGGCCCTAGAAGCCTTCAGAACAGAGTTGTTGCCAAATACATTATGTGTGTGTGCCTTTTGAAGAACTGAGTGGAAGATTATGAGTCACGCAGGTGGGGAGTGTGTGTGAATTCAATGCTTTGCTTTGGATTGTTAGTTTGTTAGTGTTGTTAATATCGTTTTGTGGATTATGAGTGCCTGTAATGCTTTGTGAATTTTATAAAATGACTTTTCTTGTGGTTGTGCTGTTTAGCCTATTTTAAAAGTTGCTTTGTTAATAGTGTTAATAGAAGGTGGTTGCTTTACTGATGATTTGATAATTTTTTTTATGATTTGTGTTTTAATTGTGATGTTCTACCTTGTTATTATTTATTGTATGTAAGCCGCTTTGTGGTTCGTATGAGTGAAAAGTGGCAAAATAATGATAATGAAGAAACGAAATGAAATAATCTTAAAAGAAAAACTGAGGTAAGCATTTAAACAAGTAATGGGTAAAATCCAGTTGATGACCCATGTTCATTCTTTATTTGAGCCAAGGGTGCGCAACATGACAATATCACTCAATTATGGATGAAAAACTAGAAATCTGACTGGAAAAATTATTGTCATAGTGCTAACTGAGAGGAATGGCTGCATTATCATGGTAGGTTTTGCCTGCACAAAGTCTCCAGGCTCAATCCTGGGCATTCTGGGAAAGATCCCTGCTTGATATCCTGTTTCCAGTTTTGAGCAAGAAGGACCAGTGGTCTGGCTCCGTATTAGGCAGCTTTCTATGTTCCTATTGATTGACATGGAAAGTATGGGAGATGGTCTTCTTATCAAAGAATTTGCTCCTCAGTCTCCTCTAACCTCTATACAACATTCAGAGAAGACTTGTAGCCTTCTGTGTATGAAGGCCAGTTTTAATATAGATCTGACCCTTCCTGCCTGTCAAGTGTCAAGTTCTACAATGAGAACAGTGGTGGACAATGGGAAACAGACAGAAGAAAGTGGATCCCACGAGACTGGTGCTCTGCTTAGCTATTTCTCCCATGTTATTTTCTCACGCTGGTTCATACTGCTTGAATTAAATATATTATCATTGGTGACTCATTGCATGGCTGATTTTAAGCAAGGCTGTGGCCTTTTGTACAGAGCTGCAATTCATGTTGAGTCCTCTTCACCACAGGGGAGGAAGATCCCATGGTAACTGTAATCAGTACTATTTTTCTAGAAAAAGAGGTTCTGGAACTCATCCTTGTTCTCTTAGAATGGCAATAGCACCCACCTGAGAGGGGCTGGTAACTGTGAGTTCTGGCTGAAAAAAAGCCCCGACAGTAATAAATCAGATAGCCAAAAACATATAGCCACTAAAATGTGTTGAGGAAAACTCACTTAGAATGTGCCTTTTAAAGAGCCAAGTGACTCAGCTGCTTCCCCAGGAAGAATCAAGATGGAACAGAACATACTATTTGCAGGTCACACAAAACTATACAGTACTTATCTTGTACTTCACTTTGCCAGGTATTTTGCTGGATGGTTCACAAAATTTCATGGTAAACAACAACTAAAAAAGCATGTCTTACTTTTGGGTCTAGAGTTTGCTGAACTCCTAAATAATAAAAAGTCAGTTAAACAACAATGCTCCTTTGCATTGTTGGAATACTTTGAGGATGGTATATTGATATCTATAGACCCATTTCATTCTGGGTTCAGGCCTTGGTCACCCCGGTGGATGCTGTGTGGGGGAGGGAAGTGTGTCACTCTTGATTTGATTTGTGCCTCAGTTGCTTTTGTTGCCATCAACCATGGTATTCTGCTGGACTGGTTCTGTGAGCTGGATCTCTTTTTAGATGTTGCCTTGTACATGCCACACAGCTGTACACAGTTTGCTTTCTAAATAGGAGTTTTGCTGCGAACCTGGACCAGCTGCAGTCTGTTTTGCTGAATTTTTAAAATTTCATCTTTCAAAAGTGCATCCCATTTTAATTCCTCTCTTTCTATCATTGTGATCAGCAATTTTATTTTCTTATATTGTATCATATGATTTTGAGTAAAGGGTGTCGAGCACCAAGTGGCCATTTTATATATTTACATTTTAAAAAAAGAACTTACTCTTTTATTTCTGAATAATATTTGCTGCTACATTTGAAAGCTGTAATTCAGGATTCTTGTTCTGATAATGCTATTTTATTTATTTATTTTCATAATGTATATTGTACTCCGACTGGACACATACACACTTTCACATACCCTTCAACATTCCTCAGATGAAAATAGGGGACATTTCTTTTTGATAAAGTAATTATTAATACTTTTCACATTACAATAAAAGACAAACTAAATACATAAATAATGATAATAATAATTAGAATAAAAGTACCGAGAAAAGATAGAAGAGCTAGATAAGTACAGAATTCCCTCTCGCAGTTAAATCTGAAATTTTGTCCCATACAGAAAACAGTGTGTCCTTGCCGCTCACATCTGGGAGCATCCCTCTCTTCTCTCAGCCTCTCACCCTGAGAGATTTCCACCTCCAATAATTTCCCCCAGAAACTTCAAGGGTTTTGCCCATTATAATTTTTTTCATCTGTTCTCTCTGTTCCTGGCATAAATCTTGTAACACTGCCAGGCCCAACATGGTTAATTATATTTAGGCTCTGCTAGTAATGGCTGTTCTGTCTTTGCATTCTTGACATTCTTGGCATTCCTTTCTGCCTGCCCCTGACACTGCAGCCGCCATTCATTTTCTCACAAAATCTTATTTATTTAATTATTAAAGATTTTCTTGGGTTACAAAAGTATGTGCTTTGTCTCTATTTACAGGTCGTGAACTCATTTCTACAGATCAGTTGCATTCGATGTGAGCCATTAATGTTGTATACAGTATAAGGTTGGGGGAGAAGAGGGTTTTTTTGGTAAATTTACATTCTTTTACTTAGTGTATCTGTGAGGTTTTTGCGTCAGCATCACTTGGGTAGGTTCTCTTTCCATTCATTTACTATTTTTCCTTGGCAGTGAGAAAGGTTGGGGTAGCCCAGGGCATGGCTGGTTACCTTTAGTTGACTGCATTGAGATCCCTTAAAAAACAAACATCCTCAAAAATTAGCAAACAGGCCCTCTCATCATGCTGCAAACAGGAACTAAGAAACTCCTTAAACTCATAGAACAAAAAAGAAGGGAAACTGACTCACTTAAAATCAATAAAACAACAATCAACATCCTATACGCAAAACAACACTTCTATGAATATGGAGGGAGAAACTCCAAACTACTGGCCAACAGGTGCAGGAAAAAAATCACTCAAAACAAGAATACACTGCATAACCAAAAAACATGGTAACATAACATTCTCCTCCAAAGAAATAACCTCAGAATTTGCTGGATTTTACTCTATACACCTCCCACAACCCATCTGAGCAGGAAATCAGAAACTTCCTAGCAGGGCTGACCATGCCAACCTTAACCACGGAGCAACAAGAATTCATGGATAGTCCTATCACCCTGGAGGAAATAGAGATGGTTCTAAAAACCTGAAACCACATGAAGCCCCAGGCCCTGATGGCTTCACAGCAGAATTTCATGAGACATCAGCCTTTGGGGGAGTGGATATTTTGCCCATTGAAGAGAACACAATGAGACATGCTAAGCATAGCTGTTTGTTATCTTAATTAACATTTACCCAGAAGAAAGCTTGCACCCTGGGGCAGTCTATCAAGATACGTTTAAACAAGCTGGAGTGACTATAAACACTTCCGGAAATCACATCTGCCATCTGGTATGTTCCTTGCAGGGAAAGTTTTAGATTTACTATGACATCCAAGAGTGTGACGTTAACCAATGGCTTTTATCTGTAATCGTCTTGAGATCTGAAGAATCTTGCTTGAAGAGTGACAGTCCTGGAAAAAGTGCTTTAGAAAAATTCTTAGCCCACTTCAAAGGAGAGGATGGGTTTGCAGTTTGCTGATAAATTTGGAACCTACTGTTCACGGAAGACAATCTTACTTGGCTATGAGTGATCACTGAAGAAGAAGACATATTTACAAAAGAGGAAATCACAGATCACTTTAAGGCACTTTAGTGATCTAGTCATGTTCATTCAAATATTGTGGACAGTTTGGATCAGTATCTACCGCCTTATATACTTCAGCTATAATTATGAAAAATAGTGAGTTTTGGAAAGTGTATAATTTGAAGCCACCAAGACTGATGTTTCATAATAAGGAGTCTCTGAAAAAGTAGGTCCTTTTAAGGTGTCACACATATGCAAAACCTCAAGCTCTTGAAACCATGGGCCTAAGAATATTTGAAGTTAGAACAGCCAGCTGCCAATGATAGCCCATAAGGTTATGCCCCCCAAAATAAAATATTGTTTTATGTACACTAATTTTTTTTAAAAAAATTAAGTGATATATATATAAATAAATAAATCTTTCAGGATCCTAAATAAATAAATAAATCCTAAATAAATAAATAAATAAATCTTTCAGGATCCTGGAAGGATAATATATTAGCAAAATTCTTTCTGAACTCTATTACTGCCTATAAATTCCATCATTAATACTTATGTTAATATGTCTAATTCCTGAAGAGGAAAGAACAATGTCCAATAAGCCCCAATAAAAAAAAGAAATTGTAAAATGTCCATTTACCTTCAGACATCAAAACTCCCAAGAAAAAAAGTGTAATTTCATATCTGAATACATCAATGAAACATCCCAACAATGGCACTCTGAATGTTTTTATGAGAACAAAAACATTCATCAATCATGTTTTGATGTATTTAGTTGCTTATTTCCTGTATAAACAAGCAACTAAATACATGTTTAGCAGGGAACCAATCTGATCTTCCCATTTAGATGCCCAGTAATAATTCACATAAATTCTCTACTTGGATTTCAGATCTATGAATTTGTTTATTTCTCAGACAGAAGATACAAGTAAATTTGCCATTGATGTTCTCAATAGGAGTTGCAAATGATTAAAAACTAGATAAATCTAGTTTGTTCAGACAAAGACTGGGGGAAAGAAGCAGGAAGGTATTACAAGCAACACACTAGCATTCTTCTTTCCCAGATGTGCTCTTTGATCACTGTTCAGAGCCGGATGCAGGCCAAACCAGCTCATGTTCTTACTAGTGAGCCTGGACTTGTCAGAAAGGTGTGTTTAAGTCAAAAGGTGAGTCCAGAGTGAGTTAAAACTCCAGTTAACCATTTTTGCACTCCAGTATTTCCATCATATCCATTTCATTGTTCTGTTGTGAACATTCCTTGCTGGATCTCAGCTGCAATAATTCACATTCTTCACCGCAATATACTTTTATCCATGCAATTGCTCACCAGAACCTTATTATCTCAATGGCTGTGCATTCCTATGCATATGAAAGTCCTTTTGAGTTCAGTGGGGATTATTCCCAGGTTAATGAAGTTGGGACTGCAGTTTTAGCATGTGTACACACTACACCCTTGTGCAAATTAATTGAAACAAAGCATGTTTTCTATGCCATATCAATCAGTCTTTCAAGCACCCACAAAAGAAGATATTTTGGGGATGCTTCAGTTATTAAGGTGTCGGAAGCCTGCAGCCAATAGAAGGAATGATGCACTTGCCACAATATATGGAGGTTCTACAAAAGAGAGTTATTCCAGAGCTGGAAAAGAGGTATCCTAACAGTACTGGGATATTGCAGCAGGACCTAGCCCCCTGTCACACATCGAAAGTGGTGAAGAAATTCATGACATAGAAGCAAATACAGGTACTTGATTGGCCAGGGAATTCCCCGTACGTAAATCCCATTGAGAATTTGTGGGCTATAGGGAAAAGTCGCCTCCGTGCTGTAGACTGTACGACTATGGAGAAGCTCATTCAGGTGCTGATTCAAGTGTGGTACAGGGATCCGAAAATCAGCAGTGACTGTTCGAAACTAGTAGACTCCATGCCAAACCATGTTCAAATGCTGTTTAAAAATAGTGGGTGTCATATCTGTTACTAATGTACGTATATGTGAGTTTTGTACATGTATATGTGAGTTTTGGACAGTAAACTACTGTACTAAATTCATTGTTTGTTTACTGTACTAAATTCATTGTTGCACGGTATATGCAAATTCATTAATTTGCATATACCGTCAGGATACCTCTTTTCCAGCTCTGGAATAACTCTCTTTCATAGAACCTCAATATATTGTGGTGAGCACATCACTATTGGCTGCAGGCTTCTGACACCTTAATAACTGAAGCATCCCCAAAACATCTTCTTTTGTGGGTGCTTGACAGACTGATCGATGTGGCTTAGAAAACATGCTTTGTTTCAATTAACTTGCACAAGGGTGTATACTCTTAAATCACATTATTTCCCTCTAAAAATTCTGAACACCCAGCAACACTTCACTAACTACAGGGACCCTCAGATTTGTTCGCAGGAAATAATGTGCTTTAAAGGTATAGTGTGTGTACACAGCCTTAGTCCTGAAGATGCCACAAGAACCTTTTGTAATTTTTGCTGCCCAATGACTAAGTCAGGCTAATCCTCTGGAATTTGTCACCTTCATTGGATACAGGGATCCGATATCAGTCACAGAGCAAATTGGAGGGAACAATTTTAGCTTGCAAAGACTGCATGCCGGGGACAGCATTTAGCAGCCAGGGGAAAAGACAAATGTCAGCTCACTTAACTTTCACAAATGGGCAGAATTAGCTCCCCACTGCTGTTGAGGTTTATTTCAGAGCTGTCATATGAGAACATTACATTACATAAGGTTTTTCTCCAGCATTCAAATTGTGACCATTATTACTGTATTTCCAGATGAAATTCAATCCCATATTTTCCTCAAATTCCCTACCTGCATATGTAGAGGAAAATCGTTGTTAGCAAATGTATTTAGGTAATGTTATCTTTCATTATCTGTTTTTGTAAAGAAAATTTAGTGTCCAGGCAGCCATCTTATAAAGGTGACTCATGAATACATCTGCATGGAAGTTACACCCAGTGGCGTAGCGTGGGTTGTCAGCACCTGGGGCAAGGCAAGTAATTTGCGCCCCCTAACCCGTGGATTTGCGCCCCCTAACCTGTGGATTTGCCCTAACCCCAGATGTTGCGCCCGGTGCGGCCGGCCCCCCCTGCACCCCCCACGCTACGCCACTGGTTACACCAGAAAGTGTTTTCCTTGTGTATTTCCTGGGGTAAGATTCAGGTAAGATTCTCTCTTTAAACAATTCATTCACACAAATAATATTCTTACAAATATTAGAATTTTACACAAGATTCTTTCGAATCCTAGGACCTCCCTCTTCCCCTCCGTTGATTCTTTAAGTAACCTTTTCAACTGCATATTATACGTCCATCCAGTTTACAGTCCTCCATTATATCCAAAGTCTTTGCATCATTGCAAGTTATTTAAAGGCTGCCAAAGAGTCCAAGTGTTTCCAGTGGTCTTTTAAATGCAATCTATATTTGTCCCATTCTCTGTTGAAGTTTTGATCCTCCTGATTTCTGATTTTCCCAGTCAATCTTGCCCGTCCAATAATTTCATGCGCCAGTCCACCCTCGTAGGTATCTTGTCATCTTTCCAGCTCTGGGCAAGTAGCATCCTTGCAGCTGTTGTAGCAGACATAAAGTCTTTTCAGTTCCTTCGGTATCTCTACACCCACAATTCCTAACAAAAAGGCTTCTGGTTTTTAAACATTCCCCCCCCCCAATTCATTATGTATCATTTCCCAGAATTCCTTTATCACTTTACCATTCCACCACATGCTCCACCACCACACTTTACCGTTCCACCTTCTCCTTACATTTCCAACAAACATTTGAACTTGTCCTGTCCATTTTCGCTAATTTCCTGGGGGTTAAATACCAGCGGTACGTCATTTTCATATGCAGTAATTTTCTTTCAATGTATAACACGCTGTCAATTTCAAATTCTCTCTCCATAGTTTTCCCCATGTAGCAAACTGTATTTTATACCCAAAGTCTCTTGCCCATTGAAGATTCAGGTAAGGTTCTCATGTTTCTGAGTTCACTCCAACAGATAAGAAGGCATCTCAGGGGACTCCCTCAGAGCTTTTGAAAGGCTCTGTGCCCGTGGCTGTTTCCTCACCCCGCTCCAAGAAATGAAACCAGAGACCAACGAACGGGGCATTATTTCCCCAGAACACTCCAATCATAGTAAACATGTTTGTTTGTTAACATGGATATATACCTTTCCTATGCAAGTCAATGGTAGGACCCCCCCCCAATCCATGGGAAGGCAGGAGCCCACCCGTCACCAAACCTTGGGGTAACAGAGTTCATGCTGAAGAGGGAGCAACACCCTGCTCAGTCTTTCCTGAGGATTTGTGCTGCTTCCCCCACCATCCTCACCCCCTATGCAAGTCAGGGGAGAGATCTTTCTCTCTCAGGGAGAAGGGGCTGTATCCCTAGTAATTGAAACCCAACCCACACCCACCCTAAGATTCATAGGAGTGGTCGGCTTGCTTGCCTCATCAGGGGTGGCCATGCAGATCCGCACCCTCCCCAACGTATCTGCGTTAGTATTCCACACCCCGGTGCTGCAGATGAGATTGGTGTAAATCACATACCTGTCTGGGAAGAGTGTTGGAACAGAAGACAGTCTTATCTCTTCCGCTCTATGTACTATTGTACTGTACTTTTGCTTTTACTTGTTCCTGTTCTTCTCTCGGAGCTGGAGAGAGAGGACGCCATGAGTCCTTTGTCTGTACGTAGTGTGTAAATAAATACGTAGATTAGCTCTATGATGTCTCATGCTTCTTGCTGTGTTATGCTGGAAGATTAGTGTGCATATATCATTTGATACATGTCGCTGAAGCGCACTGGAGAAGAAGGGAAATGCATTTTCCAGAGCTGAGCATACCGGAGAATGCTCAGAGTTTGGGGCTGCAGGGACACCCCCAGGGCGTTTCCCAACAATCTGCTCATAAACTGGCAGGCTTAATCCACTCTGTAAGGATTCTACAGTCTATAGAGGTATGCCTGCAAATTTCATTCAGTTCTGTGAAAAGGGGAGAAATTAATAGTAGGTTTTAGATTAACCATTATATTGAATGGGGATGGGGAGCAGACCCTCATCTTTGATAGATTTAATTTGATTCCAGATAACAGATCTAATTGGAAAGACACATTTTGGCTGCAAAACAGACTGTGTTGTTGTCAGGGGCTCAGGAGCAGAGGCACAGGAAAGGGACGAAATAGAGAGCGAGGGGGAGGAATCCGAAGGAAATGTTAGCGATGACAGCGGTCCGAGGTCTCTGAGTCTTTCCAGCAAATCGGAAGATTCACAGAAAGGGGCTCCCATGGTCAGAGCAAGGGGGGTGCCGAGGGGGACACCCCAGGAAGAAGGGGCCAGAGGGGACTCAGAGAGCAGCAGTTGGAAATCAGGACCAGCTTCCCCACCAGAGCGCAGTAGGGGGGAGGAGTCCCAGGTATCGGGATCAGGCGGCTCACCGCCAGCGGGAGGACATGAGTCAGGATTGGCCACGCCTCCATCGGGGAGCGAGGAAACGGTCAAGAGGAAGGTTGAAGGCGGGGCGCGCGCGCCAAGTTCAAATGTACAGGAGGGCGGCGCAGTTGGCAGCCCGGATAGGGAGCCAGGTCCCAAAGCCCGACGAAAAAAGGGGGAGGAGTCAGGGGGGTCAGCGTCAGCGTCAGAAGAGTCCAGAAAGGAGGAGACCCCGGGGGGCAGAAGGACCCAGAGGAGAAAGGAGAGACGGAAGAGGTGGAGTAAGGTTAGAGTCTTAAGTTGGTGTACAGGGGGTGGAGACTCAGATGGAGCTTCGCCAGTCTAGCCTCTAAGACGTAGAGCTGGGCACTGCGGCTTGAAAATGGAAACTGTACTTCAATAAAGACTTTTGTACATTACTGCCGGCTAGCGTTGGTCCTCTGTGAGCTGGGACCTGGAGCCAGCTCTGACAGTAAGCTCCATCTCAGTTTTGCACCAAAAACCTCGCAACGTGAGTGGACGCAGCGAGGGGCGAAGATTGGTGCTTCGCGAGCTCACAAAAGTCAGGCAAGATGACTACAGAACAGCAAATAGCAGCCCTGCAAAATGCAGTGACACAACTCAACGCGGAGATACTCGCATCCAGGAAAAGGGAAGACGAAGCGGCTGCCACCTGCAGGGATCTCCAAGCCAGGTTGGAAGTGCTTACTAAGCAGGGGCAACCGGGACCCAAATCAGAGGGGATTGGGCTGGGGGAAAGAGGAGGCAGCCTTGTATCTCATTTCGATGGGAATTTACAGCAGTACCCTAACTTCTGAGCAGACGTGCTGTTTGCGCTGCAACTGCTGGATAAAGACTTTAGAGATGAGCAAGAGAAGGTGGGATTTATCTTATCCCATTTGCATGGAGAAGCTAAAGTGTGGCTGCGCAATCTGTGGAGAGATAAGGATCCGGCGCTCCGAAGTGCGGATGCATTCATTAAAGCGATGGATTCGTGTTTTTTATCAAATATAGACATTGATATCGCCAGAAAAGACATACATGGGCTGAAACAAGGGAGAGCCAGTGTAAGGCAGTATCATTCCCGCTTTTTTGCATTAGTCAATGCGCTGGGATGGGAGAAAGATTCTGTTCCAGTCAGAGACCTTTTTTGGGAAGGCTTGAATGCAAATGTGAAAGACGAAATTGCAAGGGGGGAGAGACCCCAGAGCACTCAGGAGGTGGTCCAGAGGGCGCTGTCAATTGGGGTGCGCCTGGAAGAACGTCCATGGAGCAGAGAAGAAGGGTGTTGGGGACGCACGCCAGCGAGAGCACCTCCCCTCTTTCCCAAGGATGCAGCGTGTGCGCAATCCACGCCTCCGCAGGGAGGGGGAGAGGAACCGATGGAGATTGGAGGCGCCAGGGCTCAGTCAGCTACCAGAGCCCTAACACCGGGAGCAGTCAAAGCGAAGCCTCCTAGAGGGAACAGGAAGTGCTACATCTGCGACAGTGCTCAGCACATGGCGAAAGAGTGTCCCCAGAGGCTCCACAAGCACACTGCAGCCTCCGCAACAGTAACAGAAGCAACTCAGCAGAGAGAACCACAGCAGGGAAACGACGGAGTCTGGCTGGAGGAAGAGGCACTGGGGCCCAGCCAGACGAGTCAGTGAAGCAGTCCCCATAAATTTTGCAGCCCACAGACCCCCTCCCGCCCAAACCAGTGGTGCAGCTCACCGCATCGCTCCAGCTACCCAATGGACTCACTATGGAAGTACCAATTACCATTGACTCTGGCAGTAACGCAGACTTTATAGGACTGGATTTCATTCAACAACACAGCATAGCGCTACTGCCAGCCACGCTGCCCCTGAAGGTTGTCACGGTGGATGGCAGGGAATTGCTGGGGGGGGGCAGGTGGTGAAGCAAACGCCTCCGATGGTGATGCAAATTGGGAATCACCGAGAAGTCATCAGCTTCAATGTCACCCAACTGTCGGACACGCCTGTAGTATTAGGCATGAGTTGGCTGCACAGGCACAGCCCAGCATTGGCTTGGTACCAGCAGCAACTGACTTTCGGCTCCTCCTACTGTGCGGAACACTGCATTCTGCCTTGCACGGAAGGGGAAGAGGATGACCCACAGCTACAATTAGGCACGCTGCAAGCAGTGCCCATCAAGTACGCAGCGTTTTGGGAGGTTTTCTGCGAGAAGGAAGCGGACAAGCTACCTCCCCACAGGTCCTATGACTGCAAGATTGACCTCCTGCTGGGGGCGACGCTGCCGACCGGGAAACTGTATTCCATGTCTGAAGACGAACTGCAGGAACTCAGGGAGTTCATAGATCACAACTTGAAGCGCGGCTTCATCCGGGAGTCCAAGGCAGTGGGGGGCAGTCCCGTATTCTTTGTGAAGAAAAAGGACACGCCCCAAAAAAGGCTTGTGGTGGACTATAGAATTTTGAACTCGAAAACCAAGCCCACAGCCTTCCCCATGCCCAAGATCGACGACCTGCTCGCGACGGTGAGAAAAGGACGCGTTTTCACCAAGTTGGATCTGCGAGGGGCGTACAACCTGATTTGCATACGGGAGGGCGACGAGTGGAAGACGGCCATGTTCACGCCCCTGGGCACCTATGAATACAGAGTTATGCCCTTTGGATTACAAAATGGCTCCCACTGTTTTCAAGCCTTCATGCATCACGTGTTAGCGGGACTCCTCTACAAGAAGTGCGTCTGCTTCCTGGACGACATCCTGATATTTTCAGAATCGCAGGAGGCTCACGAGAGAGACGTCAAGGAAGTTCTGCAGAGACTGCAGGAGCACAGACTGTACGCCAAGCTGGAGAAGTGCCAGTTCGACATGACGGAGGTGGATTTCCTGGGCTACAAATTGTCGGACAAGGGGCTCGCCATGGACAGCGCCAAGGTTCGCTCAGTGTTGGACTGGAAGAGCCCGCGCAATCGGAAGGAAGTCCAGAGGTTTGTAGGCTTTGCTAACTTTTACCGCAAGTTCATCAAGGGGTTCGCTATGCAGACGGCGGCCATTACCGACACGCTCAGCTCCAAGAAGAAGAAGTTCATCTGGACGGAGCAAGCGGAGCAGTCCTTTCAGAAACTCAAGCGTCTCTTCTCGTCAGAAGAGCAGCTACTGCATGTGAATCCCAGCAGACCGATGAGGGTTGAAACGGACGCCTCAGACAGGGCCGTGGGAGCAGTACTGTTGCAGCAAGACCTGCATGGGGACTGGAGACTGTGCGCCTTCTACTCCAGGAAGCTCAGCAAGTCAGAGCAGAACTACACCATCTGGGACAGGGAGTTGCTAGCCATTCATGCAGCATTCAAGGCGTGGCGGCACTTCCTTATCGGAGCCAAACACACAGTGCAGGTCCGCACAGACCATAAGAACCTGGAGTACTGGCGCACGGCAAGGTTCCTGAACCAGAGGCACATACGATGGGTGGAGTTCTTTGCGGACTTCGACTTCAGGATAGAGTACATCCCAGGCGACAACAACGTCATGGCGGATGCACTGTCCAGGAAGCCGCAATGCCTCGAGGAGGCGGCACCAGCGGCGGCCAAGCACATTTTCGCACCGAAAGCGTGGGCGTGCGCTTCGGCAACCGTGGACCTGGATGCTGTACGTCGCGCGCTGCAGGAGGACCCCTTCGCACAAGCCAAGATGGAGGAGGTGCACAGGGGCACGGCGAAGGACGACGAGTTCCAGATACGCGACGGATTGCTCATCCGCAAAGGGGCCCTCTACGTACCGGCAGACGACCTCCGCGCGAAGGTACTGCAGCAGTTGCACGATGCACCCACC
Source organism: Podarcis muralis (assembly GCF_964188315.1). Classification (NCBI taxonomy): domain Eukaryota; kingdom Metazoa; phylum Chordata; class Lepidosauria; order Squamata; family Lacertidae; genus Podarcis; species Podarcis muralis. Next base: position 133,852,420 of record NC_135655.1, read on the forward strand.
GCCGGGCACTTTGGCAAAGAGAAGACTGTAGAGTTAGTAGCCAGAGATTTTTGGTGGCCCAAGATGCGGGGGGAAGTCGCGGATTACATCTCGAGGTGCGACACCTGCCAAAGGGCCAAGTCAGTGCACAAACCGCCGGCGGGACTGCTGGAACCGCTGCAGACACCGCTCGAACCGTGGGAGAGGGTGGCCCTGGACTTTGTCACGGATCTGCCCAGCTCGAGGGGCAAGACAGCAGTGCTAGTGGTGGTGGACATGTTCACCAAAATGGCCCACTTCATTCCGTGCGCGAAGGTGGCCACGGCGGAACAGACCACCAAACTGTTCATAGACCACGTGTTCAGGGTTCACGGTCTACCACGGTCTATCCTGTCCGACCGGGGGCGACAGTTCATCTCGAACTTCTGGCAGAAGCTGATGGGCATCCTGAACGTCAAGATCAACCTAGCGTCGGCGAGACACCCGCAGACCAACGGAAAAGCGGAGCGGGTCAACGCCATCATGCAGCAGTACCTGAGATGCTACGCAAATCAGCAGCCTGCAACATGGGTGGACTACCTGCCGCTCGCCGAGTTCGCCTACAACAACACGAAGCACGTGTCCACGGGGGTGACACCGTTCTTCGCCAACAACGGGAGGCATCCCAGAACCTTCCCGGGAAGAGAGAGAGTGGGGGAGGGGGAGCCACAGGCAGCGGAAGCCTTAGCATCAGAGTTGCAGGAGGTCCACGAACAGCTTCGGAGGCAGTTAGAACTAGCAAAGCACGCATACAAACTGCAGGCTGACAGACACAGAAGGGTTGGGGAAGACATACAGGTGGGAGACTGGGTTTGGTTAGCAGCCCAGGCAGTGCCGGCCAGATCGTTAGCGAAGAAGAAGCTCGGACATAAGCAGCTAGGGCCTTACCAAGTCGAGGCACAGGTTAATCCAGTGGCCTTCCGGTTGACACTTCCGGAGGGATCCAGAATGCACCCAGTTTTCCATAGATCAGTGCTCACGCCCTACAAAGCACCTCACAGATTTCAGGAGCCAGGCACGGCACCAGACCCGCTCAGGGAAACGCCCACAAAGGGGGGGTCGCCGAGGGGGGAACCCATCAACGAGGTCACAGAGATTTTAGACTCGAGATGGGGGGAAGAAGGAGTAGAATATCTTCTCGCCAGAGAAGGTACCCCGGCCAGCGCCAACAGTTGGGTGCCGGACTATGCTTTGGACGAGCCTCTTCTCAAGGACGAGTTTCATGCCCTTTTCCCACACAGGCCCATGCCAGCCGAGTATTTCGACGACTGGCTTTTCACACCCACACTTTCAGCCAGCACATTCCAGGGGTTCGCCTCGGACGAGGAACCGGCACTAGACACACGTTCCCCGGAGGGATCACCCTCGGGGTCTGCCTCAGACCGCTCTTATTGGTGGGACGATCGACCAGAGGAGCAGTGGCGCAGGAAGTGGCTGGGGGGTCCTTGGCAGGCAACGTCCCCAGAGGAGACCGGGGGAGAGACGGACATGGACGTGTTGGGGGAGGACCTTGGGTTCGAGCACGGAGGCAAAGAGATGGAAGCAGAGGAGATCGACGTCGGCGAGAGCACGGAGGACGAGCCGGACTTATCCGGCTGGATGCACGCCATGGGGGACGAACTGTATCCGGCACTCACCCCCACAACGACGGAGCACCCAGTACCCACACCTGAAGGAGGGGAGGGGGGAAGGGGGGGCTTCGAGGGGGGGATGGATGTCAGGGGCTCAGGAGCAGAGGCACAGGAAAGGGACGAAATAGAGAGCGAGGGGGAGGAATCCGAAGGAAATGTTAGCGATGACAGCGGTCCGAGGTCTTTGAGTCTTTCCAGCGAATCGGAAGATTCACAGAAAGGGGCTCCCATGGTCAGAGCAAGGGGGGTGCCGAGGGGGACACCCCAGGAAGAAGGGGCAAGAGGGGACTCAGAGAGCAGCAGTTGGAAATCAGGACCAGCTTCCCCACCAGAGCGCAGTAGGGGGGAGGAGTCCCAGGTATTGGGATCAGGCGGCTCACCGCCAGTGGGAGGACATGAGTCAGGATTGGCCACGCCTCCATCGGGGAGCGAGGAAACGGTCAAGAGGAAGGTTGAAGGCGGGGCGCGCGCGCCAAGTTCAAATGTACAGGAGGGCGGCGCAGTTGGCAGCCCGGATAGGGAGCCAGGTCCCAAAGCCCGCCGAAAAAAGGGGGAGGAGTCAGGGGGGTCAGCGTCAGCGTCAGAAGAGTCCAGAAAGGAGGAGACCCCGGGGGGCAGAAGGACCCAGAGGAGAAAGGAGAGACGGAAGAGGTGGAGTAAGGTTAGAGTCTTAAGTTGGTGTACAGGGGGTGGAGACTCAGATGGAGCTTCGCCGGTCTAGCCTCTAAGACGTAGAGCTGGGCGCTGCGGCTTGAAAATGGAAACTGTACTTCAATAAAGACTTTTGTACATTACTACCGGCTAGCGTTGGTCCTCTGTGAGCTGGGACCTGGAGCCAGCTCTGACAGTTGTTTTCCCAAAACTGTAGATACAGGTTGAATCTTCCACAATCATAGTGGAATTGTTCATTATAAAGGCTATGTGTATACTTTTAAAAAACTAATTATGTTATTGATCAAACTGAATAGATTCACAAAGGCAGCAATTATTGCACTATGGATTTTTAAATGATTGTATTTAAAATGTTGTCTTAATCAGGTCCAGTTTTATTAAGAATGTATAGTTAATGTCTGTTACAATGCTTGGTAAAATTTTTTTAACATAGCATATGGACTAAGGTGGCAAAGGCCTTAGGCTATACACAATTAAGCAACTACAGCAGGGCAATTCAGTCAGTGCTTCATGAGGCTCTTAATCTCGGGGTTATGGGTTCAAGCCCCAGATTGGGCCAAAGATTCCTGCACTGCAGGGGGTTGGACTAGATGACCCTGGTGGTCCCTTCCAATTCTTCCAATTCTATGATTCTATGACTACTGTACCAATGGATGCAGGTCCCTGATCAGGGTCACCTGATACTGCATCCAACTCACTCAAGTGAATGGAGAAGGAATGTTCCAACTAAACAATATGGTTTACAAAACATCCCCAGAAAATGGAATGAGTACCGTATTTTTCGCACCATAGGACGCACTTTTTCCCTCCTAAAAAGCAAGGGAAAATGTGTGTGCGTCCTATGGAGCGAATGCAGGGGGGAGGCAGGCAGGAAAAGCCCCCAAGAGCCACACACAAGCTCCGTGCGCTCTTGCGGGCTTTTCCACAGGAGGGAGAAGGGACTGACTGGCCGCATCAGTCCCTTCTCCCACCTCCCAGGAAAGCCAGGAGAAGCCGTGCAGCCCTTTTAAAGTGCGCGCGGCTTTTGCCGGTTTTGCGGGAGGTGGGGGAATTTCCCCACCTCCCAGAGAAGCCAGGAAAGCCCTGCGCAGCGTCTCCTGGCAAGGAGAGGCTGCACGGGGCTAAAGGGGAAGGCAAAACAGCGAGCGGGATCCATCCCGCTCGCTGCCTTGCCTTCTTCCATAGCTGCGCTCAACCCCTCCGCAAGGAGAGGCTGTGCGGGGCTAAAGGGGAAGGCAAAACAGCGAGCGGGATCCATCCCGCTCGCTGCCTTGCCTTCTTCCATAGCCGCGCGCAACCCCTCCGCAAGGAGAGGCTGCGCGGGGCAAAATGGGGAAGGCAAAACAGCGAGCGGGATCCATCCCGCTCGCTGCCTTGCCTTCTTCCATAGCCGCGCGCAACCCCTCCGCAAGGAGAGGCTGTGCGGGGCTAAAGGGGAAGGCAAAACAGCGAGCGGGATCCATCCCGCTCGCTGCCTTGCCTTCTTCCATAGCCGCGCGCAACCCCTCCGCAAGGAGAGGCTGCGCGGGGCAAAATGGGGAAGGCAAAACAGCGAGCGGGATCCATCCCGCTCGCTGCCTTGCCTTCTTCCATAGCCGCGCGCAACCCCTCCGCAAGGAGAGGCTGTGCGGGGCTAAAGGGGAAGGCAAAACAGCGAGCGGGATCCATCCCGCTCGCTGCCTTGCCTTCTTCCATAGCCGCGCGCAACCCCTCCGCAAGGAGAGGCTGCGCGGGGCAAAATGGGGAAGGCAAAACAGCGAGCGGGATCCATCCCGCTCGCTGCCTTGCCTTCTTCCATAGCCACGCGCAACCCCTCCGCAAGGAGAGGCTGCGCGGGGCAAAATGGGGAAGGCAAAACAGCGAGCGGGATCCATCCCGCTTGCTGCCTTGCCTTCTTCCATAGCCGCGCGCAACCCCTCCGCAAGGAGAGGCTGTGCGGGGCTAAAGGGGAAGGCAAAACAGCGAGCGGGATCCATCCCGCTTGCTGCCTTGCCTTCTTCCATAGCCGCGCGCAACCCCTCCGCAAGGAGAGGCTGTGCGGGGCTAAAGGAGAAGGCAAAACAGCGAGCGGGATCCATCCCGCTTGCTGCCTTGCCTTCTTCCATAGCCGCACGCAACCCCTCCGCAAGGAGAGGCTGCACGGGGCTAAAGGGGAAGGCAAAACAGCGAGCGGGATCCATCCCGCTCGCTGCCTTGCCTTCTTCCATAGCCGCGCGCAACCCCTCCGCAAGGAGAGGCTGCGCGGGGCAAAATGGGGAAGGCAAAACAGCGAGCGGGATCCATCCCGCTCGCTGCCTTGCCTTCTTCCATAGCCGCGCGCAACCCCTCCGCAAGGAGAGGCTGCGCGGGGCAAAATGGGGAAGGCAAAACAGCGAGCGGGATCCATCCCGCTTGCTGCCTTGCCTTCTTCCATAGCCGCACGCAACCCCTCCGCAAGGAGAGGCTGCACGGGGCTATGGCTTCTTTAGCCCTGTGCAGCATCTCCCGGCAAGGAGAGGCTGCATGGGGCTAAAGGGGAAGCCAAAACTTGGCTTGCTCCATAGCTGCACGCAACCCCTCCGGCAGGGAGAGGTTGCGCGCACCCTGTACGCTGCTCTTTGGGGCTGGGGGGGGGAAAAGATTTTTTTCTTGATTTCCCCCCCTAAAAACTGGGTGCGCCCTATGGTCCGGTGCGCCCTATGGTGCGAAAAATACGGTAACTAAAGAGTTAAATATTTCATTTCATTTCTCCACTAAGCTTTTTTAAAAAATAAAAATATAAATCTCTTAACAACCTTCTTCTCTCACAGAATAAGAAAAATCTTCCCATGACATCCTGCAGTGTTACTATTTTATTTACTTTTGGCTAAATACTTTGCAAACAGATGTTATTCTGAGAATCTGGTCCATGGGAGCCAAAGGAGTTTATTAAATCTCATCATTGCACTAAAGTTGCTTTCTTTTTCTTCATTTCCTCATCCTTTCCTTCTCAGATTCTTCCAAATGTAAGATTTTATAAATGAAATAAATGGAAGGCAGGAAGAGGTGTCGCTGAATATATTTCTGCATGCAGAGATCTGCAGAACTTTGAACAGTTGACATTTTACCATTTGTTGCTGGCAGATGGTTGCTATCAATGGCCCATGCACAAAAACATTATTTTCTCCGCATGAAGGCCACCCCATTGGCTGAAACTGGGTTCCGCAAGGATCCACTGGAAGAGGCCAGCTAGAACTGCTCATCCAATTTAATCAACTTGAACACTACTTTAGGCTCTGTTGAGACTCAACATTTTTTGTCTGCACTTCTTTGAAATGAATTTGTGACTCAGCAGTGAAACAATGCCATAGCCATACGTGAATAATGATACCCGCCTGTTTTCTGATTTAAACTTTTGATCCCTTTCACCATTATGTTTCAAGTGGTTCCACAATGGGCATTTATTGACTGTATGAAATTACTTACAGATATTATTGCCAGCCAGGGAGACCTCGGAGGTGACACCAGATTGTAGCAGCTCTTCAACACTGAGTGGTATCACACAGTTTTACAACAATGGCACAAAACAGCAGCAGGAGGAAATAACTTTGCACCCAAACTAATCCCCATTTCTCCCTATCGCCTGCTGACCCCCAACACAAGTGTACCCTAAATGTGAAGAACATTAACGGCACTTTCCAAATACAATTTTCATTTTGCTAAGCTGTACGCCTAATGAAAATTTCCAAGCAAAGTTTACTTTTCACTCTAATTCTTTTGTATTGCTTGCCTGTTAGCTTTGCTTATATAGAGTTTGATTTATAAATGTCCCAGGCTTATGGAAAACAGCGGACTAAGGAATGACTGGCACTCCTCCAAGCTTAGAAAACTATTATGCTCATTGAGTCACTTGGGTCTTGTTTCACCCACTTGCATTTCAAACTATTTATTAAATATGGCTGGTTTCTAGAAGCCAAAGTGTGTTCATAAGGTGTCTGGATAAGAGTGATGGGAATGACAATAATATTGTGGTTGCAACACTAGTGGATTAACCAATTTGGAATGAGAGGCTTTATTATTATTACTTGAGGGAAGTAACCTTAATGTTACTCATGCCTTTGGAAAATACATCTTCGATAAACCTCTCCACCCCAGTGCAAAGTGTTCCCAAGGAGACCTTTGTGCCTCAGCCATAGTACAGTCAAGCTTGACCAGAGTCCTCTGAGGGAATTCTGGAACTCCAGAATCTGAGGCTGAAACTCTATCCTGGATTTGGGAGAGAGTAAATGTCCTTGTCATTTATTTATTCTAATGTGTGGGGACAAAACCTGCAGCGCGGCTCCAAGACTCACAAACTAACATTTGCATACATGTATCCAAAATTAATGTCTGATCTAAAACACTACAAGTTCCGAAACTATTTATTTCCTTAATTTTAGGGCATGGAAATACTGGTTTGCAGCAGCTACTGTTCAGCTGACACAGAGTTATCTTAAGAATGCTAGACTGAGCCAGCCATTAAACACCTGATACATAATAAACAAAGAAGAAATGCCTCTTGAACTGTAGGGATTGCATTTAGTCACCACAGTGCTAATCACTATGTATCGGAGATAAAGCAATATCCTGAGCTCTGGCTGCTTAATCTACCCACAATCCCTGCCCCTAAATCTACTTATTTGACAAGCTTGGGTTGATAATTAAGGTTTGGAATTTTTGTAAATAATTATGCCAATAATGCTGTGCTATAGTTGGCAAAGGTGTGTCTGGACAGGACCACAAGTAAGGGTTCACATGATTAAATGCTCCTCCATACCCTTAAAATAGATTAATATCCATGTAGAAAACTAGCATGCAAAGTATAAGAATTCTAGTCCAGCCCTCTTCCTGACATTCTAGTTTTCTATGTGCAAGAAATACATTATGTAGTATACGTATATAAAGTGTGTGTGTGTGTGTGTGTGTGTGTGTGGAGAGAGAGGGGGAGAGAGAGGGGGGGGGCCTCTGTCCTTCTTTCCTTCCCTCCCTTCCTCTGATGCCCCTCATGTCTTTGCCTCCCAAAGGCTTGTGTGGTTGCTTGTGCGGCCCTGGCTACAAGCTCCACAGGCAAACGGTGCCCCTGGGGCTGGCCGTGGGGTGCCGGTTGCTGAGGTGGCCTCTGAGTAGACAAACAAGTGGGTGAGGGAGCCCAGCCAGCCCATGCGCCAGCCCTTGCTGTTGAGAATGGGCGGATAAGTGGGAGGCTGGGCAGGAATGCAGATGCCGCTCTGGCCTTTCTTGTACTTGCTGTGTGCAAGGCCTGCCTGGGAGCCGAGGGTCCAGGTCCGTAGAGGAGCCTCTCTGCCATGCAGGCCTGGCGGCATCTGCTGCTGCTCCTGCTGCCTCCCAGAGTGAGTAAGGGGCCCTGGGAGCCCTGCATCATTTTCCAAGACTTGAAAAAATGCAAAAATGACGCAGAACACATGGGGTCCGTGAGCAGGTATGCGCTCTGGCCCTTGTGAGCCCACTGCTGCTTTTGTGAGCGGCACTACTTGCAGGGAGGGTGCAGTGGGCTGTTGCGTCCTCACTGCTCCCTCCAGCTGGGGGTGGCTGAGGAGGCAACAGGCATGTGCCCTGGTCCCTGCGAGCAGCACCATAGCACTGGCCTCACAGTCCCCAGGGTGCATGACTGTTGTGCCCTTCTCAGACGCCCTCCAGCTGGGTGCTGAGAAGGACAGGACTGCTCATGTCGGGGCAGGGTGCTGTGATGCCCCACCCAATAAAACTGTGCCCAGGGCAGGAGAGCCAATTTGGGCTGCAGCTTATGGGTGCCCAGTGCACCCCCGGCCTCGGAACCTGGCTTCCAGTGGCACAAGAGCTTGGGAAGCACCTGTGAGATGCATCTTCCAAGGTCTCGCAAGGTCTCAGACATCACCTCCAAGGCCTGTTGAGGCCCCTGTGGTGTGGGTGCTGAGCCCACCAACAATTTTTTGTGGGGGCTCAGGCACCCAGCCCCCTTTATAGTTGGCACCCCTGGCCTGGGGTGTCAGCCCCCTCAGCCCCCTCCCACATGCTATGCCACTGGGATGCTTGACTTGGTAGCATGTTGTGCTGCTACTGAATTAAAGAGCAGCTTGGCATACAGAAATTAACTTTTTTTTCTAGCCCAGATAAAAAGTGATAAAAAGGCTTCCTCTGCTTAATTTGTGTCTCCTGTCAGTAACAGTAGTATGGCCAGTTTAAAAAAAATTAAAATAAATAAATTGATTACTGTGTGAATGGATTACACCTGAAATGGATGCAGATTACCGTATTTTTTGACCCCAGCCCCTAGAACAGGCTGCTATCCGCAAGCCTTGGGAGACCGTCGGGAACTCCCTCCAGTCTCCCCAGGGTTGCGGATATCTGCCCGAAGCCCAGGGCGTGCTCCACTGCGCTCCCCAGGCTTCGGGAAGCAGGCTGCTATCCGCAAGCCTAGGGAGCCCGGCGCGACTTCCTGCTGGGCTCCCAAGGCTTGCGGATATCTGCCCGAAGTCCGGGGCACGCTCCGCTGCGCTCCCCGGGTTTCGGGCTGCAGGCTGCTGTCCGCAAGCCTTGGGAGCCCGGCGGGAAGTCTCGCTGGGCTCCCAAGGCTTGCGGAGAGCTGCCTGAAGCCTGCATTCGCCCCATAGGACGCACACACATTTCCCCTTCATTTTTGGAAGGGAAAAAGTGCGTACTATAGGGCAAAAAATACGATGCAGTTCTTTTCTGAATGATGAGATTTTGGTTTCTGATGGAGACAGAATAAAAAGCTGGCAAGGAAATGCTGGACTTTGGCTATCAGGTAAGGAAATCCTCCCACTTTCTGGTTTGTCAGCATGAGAGCATGTTGCCATTTTATGTGCCCCTTCTTGCCCCGCACCTGCCTTCTCCCTAAGCAGCAGGGAGGAGCAGCTGATACAACAAATGCTCTGCCAATTCCACACACCTTTCGTGCAAGTGAAGAATTTCCTTATATCTGGGGAATAGTTTTGAACTTCATTTGGCATCCATCCACTTTTTCTCACCTGGGCACCATTGCGCCATGGATGGTATGACACAAAGTATCCAGAGGCAGAACATTTATACTGTGAAGAAAGGTCAGATTCGTTAAATGTTGTCATCCTGGCAGGAGATCTGTTTTCATTCTCATAGGTTTAACAGCTCATTTGCTGATTATGCCATTAAAGTATCCATGTATTTTCTGTCTCCACAGGGTCATTACTCTTGCAAAAGCATCATAAATTCAATTCACTGGAAGGTCACCAACACAATTAAATCCCTATTTAAGTCTATATGGAAGTGGCCACTGGCTGAGAGAGGCGTGGGTCTGTCTGTTTGTCTGTTAGCAAACTTAGGTTCAAATTTTGCATCACATGGCAATTTCATCATTGGCTACTTTACCCTTCTGGCATTTCCATATACTATACACGACGTACAGCTTATATGGCACAAATCTGTGGCTCTCACATTCCCTTGCTTGTACATCCCTGATGCCTTGCTTCTCCATCGGTGCTTACACTTCTTGTTTACATTTAGCACCAATTGCAATCACTTTAAATTCAAAAGTTGGGACTAACAGTTGTATTAGTAAGAAGCTAGTCAAATTTGCATATCTGTGTCAGTGAGGCACAGGGGAAGCAGAGCAGTGTTGAGGGGGATGCTGGGGGCAAGATCAGCCCTGAAGGAATCCTCTACACTTAAGTGCTAGCAGCTGTTTGCATCCAGCCAGAGAGGCTTTGTAAACAGGATGTGCCTTGTTCTGCATCCAGAGAACACAATTGCTGAGCTGACCTGGGACAGAGAGGCTACATTTAGGTCTGTGTACAAAAGGAAAATGTTCCTAGATTGGAAAAAAAAAGTCCTAGGTCATCCTCTTTATATTAGCAGATGCAACAGTAAGTATAAATCAGCAACACTGGTGGAGAATTAGGAGTTTTCTCACTGACTCTCAGTATAAAAAGATAAAGAGAAAACAGCTCATAAAGACTTGAACTTTCAGCCCAATTAGGACAAACTAGAGTAGATATGTGGACAGCACCAGACTGATTTGTTTGAATGGATAGGAATGGAGTGCAAGAGCAATAGCAGCACTGGGAGCTCCACTCTTTCCCTTGCCATTCTTTTTGCTCAAAATCATCCTTCCAAAACATCAAAAAATGACGCCACCACCAAGCAGAGGGGACACAGAAATGTCCCCTAGGACCTCCCTGCCCTGGGGCTACAAATATCAGCTGCCTGACAACTCCCAACAGGGAAATGTGGGAAATGTGTGGGAAATGTGAACTGTATATGTTATGGTTCTTTTTGCCATCCTTTTCTTCTTTCCTACTAGTCTTTCCTACTAGTCAATATTTGTTGGAAAGGGCCAGGGACCCCTCAATTTAGACATCACACACAGCACGTGGTGTGCAGCACAGCTTCAGCGGCCGGCTCCTCCAAAACACTTGGACTTCTCCGGATGATGCAACCTCATTAATTTGGTGTTGTTTTCTTCTCCCTTTCTTTTTTCCTTGGCAGATACCTTCAGTCCCTTTGCTTGTCTGTCTGATGCCTCCTCTTACTTCTCAGCTCTAACCCTCCCTGTTTACTCTTTCCCCATCACTGCTACAAAGTGATATAGTCCATCTTCAGGTCCCAGTTTCTCATTGGAATGTACATGGAAGCGGATGACTTTCTCGGTACAATTCTGTTTCCCATCCCCCTCTATTTTGTGAAGCAATTCACCTTATTGTCACCCTCTTTTTCTGAATAGCCCAACTGGACTTTTCCATCTGAGATGATGAAGCTGTTCTGGATGAGAAGATTGCAGTGGAGGCAGGTCCATCAGGGGGAAATGGGACACTGCCCTTGACCATTCTTATTTGCAACCAATCTATCGGCTTCCTCATCCTTAATCTCAGTGTTGCCCTGTAGAACTCAGCAAGGTGTAAGATGGGGCAACATTAGAATTAGTTGGCTCTGCTTGTCACTGGCAGATAAATGGTCTCCTTGCCTTCTGCCCTACCAACCTAAATGGGCACCAGCCACCACTGGAAGGATTACTCTTTGTGCATATTACACATACCTGTGAATACCCATGACTTAAGTGGGTTACCAAATGGCTATAGCAGACGCAACTCCAAAGTAATGCAGGTTTATATTCTCGCGTGGTCAGTCCAAGTGGTCCAGAGAACCACAGAAAAATGTAAGGTCTCTCTAAACATTTTGTCAATCAATAGATTTTGTTGTATTATACTGAGGTTCATAGCGCGAAGGAGAAATATGACTCCTAGCTGCTAAATGTAGTCAAGAAACAGGAGTTGGGAGAACAATAACAAATCCCAGGAACAAGTTCAAACTGAAAAAACTTGCCTGCTGAAATGGGAAATTGGGAAAAGCAAAATGGTGTAAATTGGCTTACTCCTTTATTTTCTGCATCTGAGAATTTCACACTAAGAAAATTATTGCTCTCAAGTGTTGTCTGCTTTTCAGTGTTAATAATAATCGGGGAGAATGAAGTGTATGTTTTATCACAGGAAAAAGAAAATTCCAGACAGCTAGACAACTGTGTACCAAGGCTCCTATCTCTGGTCTTGACTTGAGCAGACAAAAGATATTTTAAGTCTGCACTGCTGTTCTTTCTTCAAAAGACATCTTATCTGGCTGGCTATCTACAATAATGCAAGAAAAGAACAGAAAAAGGAAAACCTGAAAGCTTCTCCAGAGAAATAGCTGAAAGTCAGAGCGTGACCTCAGCAGTTGTTAGCTCTAGTTATTTGACCTCACTGTAACTGAAATTAAGTGGGGTTTTTTTTTTTTAAGAGATCATTTCTCATGTAGCTATAACTTTCATGCTGTTCCTTATTTGGTATTGTTTCAGTCAAACACTACAAAGAAGATTAGAAGTTTATCTTCGGGTAAGTCAGAGGTGTGCCACATTTAACTGCCATTTGTTATAATTACAAAATCCCCAGCCCTGACAATAGACAGACATTCTGGAGCCCTTGACTTTCTGCACCACAGGTCTATAATGTCTTTCATATCCATTAATAAATTGCTGCCTTCATAGAATCATAGAATCATAGAGTTGGAAGAGACCACAAGGGCCATCGAGTCCAACCCCCTGCCAAGCAGGAAACACCATCAGAGCACTCCTGACATATGGTTGTCAAGCCTCTGCTTAAAGACCTCCAAAGAAGGAGACTCCACCACACTCCTTGGCAGCAAATTCCACTGTCGAACAGCTCTTACTGTTCATAACCGTTTAGATCTGTGGTTTTTCTGATTTGTTTCTTGGATTTTGATTTTAGTTGGTTTAAATTATGAGTAACAAATAGTTCAGAAAGTAATCAGAGGCGAGACCAGTTAAGCAGCCTTCCTAACAGGGTGTCCCCCAGACATGCTGTGGGGGCTAGTGGGAGTTGTCGTTCAAACCATCTGGAGTGCAAAATGGCAAGAAAGACCAAATTTCAGCAGTGCTTCTCAAGAAGTGTACCAGGTTCCTTCGAATCTCCACGAGGCAAACAGTAATGATGTTAGGCAAGCTTCCTTGAAAGACAACTTGCCACAATGGCCATCAACTTTGTAGCCCCAGGAGAGTCTTTAGCACGCTTAGGTGAGACACAGGAAAACTGTGTTTTGTACATGTTTTGAATTTGGGCTCTGCTTTGGGCTCTGAGCCTTGGTGCTGTAGGGAGTTGTCTAAACAACTTTCCTTCCATGCCACCTTCCCACACTTATCCTCTCCCAGAAACAGCTGCTTGCTGTATGAGGGAAAACAAACACGTACCCACATTTTAAAGACCAGCTTTGAGAAGCAGTTTAGATTTGGGGGCGGGATGGTGGGCAGGTGGTGGTGGTGATTAAACTTTCCCTTCTCAGCAACACGGCCTGGATCTGCTCTCCCTCCCTAATACATTTCTGCTTTTAACTTAAAAAAGGTAGATGAAGATTCTGACCTAGTGTCTGTTGCATTACACCTAAGTTACATTACACCCAGTGGCGTAGCGTGGGGGGTGCAGGGGGGGGCCGGCTGCACCGGGCGCAACATCTGGGGTTAGGGCAAATCCACAGGTTAGGGGGCGCAAATCCACGGGTTAGGGGGCGCAAATTACTTGCCTTGCCCCGGGTGCTGACAACCCACGCTACGCCACTGATTACACCTCAGTTCTCAGAGTGATGCTCAATATACCAGTAAAATACCTCATGTGAACAAAGGGCATCTTGTATCATGCTGAACTGGAATCTATTAGCAAATGTGACATTGGACCCATTCAAACATTCATGTTAAAATGCAGCTACTGTAGCTCTTGATCTTAAGAAATCCTGAGACTGTCTAGTTCCCTACAGAAAATAATTGTTCCACCTCCCATGAGCTGATTTTTTTTAACATTATTGATTTTGCCGTGTCTATTTGTCACCACTAGATTTTCACCAGGATTTGAGTCTCACCCATGTTGGCTGGATCTTACATTCACTTGCCTGGATTCTATATTAATTTGTGCTCTGCAAGATGGCGACAACCCTATTGATACCTGCTGCATCGCTTGAACTTTTGGCCTCACTTTGTGAATCAGCAATTTGAATTAGAGAACTAAAACAAAAACTTCCACAAATGAAGACCAATTCATTCTCTGGAAGCAGGGAGGAAGACGGCAAACGTCTGTTGCAAAGCTTTGTTTGCTCCAGCAGACTAACTTTGTCTTTAGAGGCACGTTCAGGGCAAAGAGTGCTTTTGAGTAATTGAACTACATTATCACATGTAATTCCATAATTATGTTTTTTTTTTCTCTCTTAAAAAAATATAGTGAAACAACTCAAGTTGAGAAAATTGGAGGATGAGGTGGGACTGAGAGTAGGATGTTTAATCCTTCCTTTGCCAGCTATTTGTCAACTCAAAATTCCTCCCTTGTTCCAAAATCCTTCCCGCTGGAGCAGGTTGAAGGGACTTGGACAAATGGCTGGCAAGATGAAAGTTAAAAAATATCCTCCTTACCTGCCACTCAACCTGAAGCTACCAATAGGAGTTTTGCTTTTCAAAAACAAGTTGGGAATAACCATCATGTAAGGTATAGTTAGGCCCCATATGTTGTTTTTCCCAAGCAGATTATGACTGCTGCCCCTCAGGAATTTATCTACATGGTATATTTTGTGTTACAACACTGCAGTAGTTGTAATGATTTTCTGTCAGTTCTGGATGACTACTCATTTAATTTTCCTCCCACCTGTATTCATGTTTGTTTACAGATAAAATGCTTCAGGTGTTGAATTTTTTCCTTGTAGGGGAGTTGCTTCAACTGCCTGGTAAATTTGAGTTGCCCTTTTCTAGCTCTGGAATATTATTTTTGAGGTACAGCACCAGAGCTCTGCACAGCACTCCAAGGGTAGCCACACCACAACAGTTTGTATAACAGCAGTTTTAGTTTCCTTTCCTAATTATCCTTAACGTGGAATTTGCCTTTTTTCCACAGCTGCCACACACTGGTTTGACATTTTCATTCCGCTGTCTACCAGAACCCAGGATCTACCAGTTCCATGGGATCTATATGTGGATCATTTTATTTTTTGGCCCACTTTACATTTGCTTACACTGAACTTTGTTTGCCATTTCAAGTGCAGTTGTAGAGTTGTGGGGTAAGAGCATCTTCTATCCCTAGGTTGCAAATCTGAACCAGGATATGATACGATATCTTTATTGTCATTGTCCTATACAGAATATGATCATCAATGATATTTGGTTAATACAGACTAAGCAATTTGGGCTTTTTGGTTTTTTTAGTGAACTAATACATGCCTACTAATACATTACTTTCCGCGCACCGCCCCCCGCTGCATCATACCCAAAACTTGCTGATGCACATTAGAAAAAGGGCATGGGGAATTTGATAACTCATGGAAGTCCAAATTGCATTGCTTACATTACTGTTATGCTGACACAACTGATTAGATGTAAAAACTGCAATTTACAAAAAAATTGTACTCTACAACCTTAACAAAGCATTGTTTCAGCCAGTATTGCTTGTTTGGGTAGTATTCAGCACTAGTATTACTCAGAGTAGATCCAGTAGAGTTAGTAGATGTGCGATATTAGATTTGTTAATTTCTTTGGGTTTGCTCAGAGTAGAACTTAGTTGAATACACTCTTTATATCTTATCCCATCCCAAGAGATCAGTGCAGTTAGCTGCAGTTTTCAATGATAGATAGATGATAGATGATAGATAGATAGATAGATAGATAGATAGATAGATAGATAGATAGATATAGATAGATAGAAAGATAGATAGATAGATAGATAGATAGATGATAGATAGATAGATATAGATAGATAGATAGATAGATAGATAGATAGATGATAGATAGATAGATAGATAGATAGATAGATAGATAGATAGATAGATAGATATAGATGATAGATGATAGATAGATAGATAGATAGATAGATAGATAGATAGATAGATATAGATGATAGATGATAGATAGATAGATAGATAGATAGATAGATAGATAGATGATAGATAGATAGATAGATGATAGATAGATGATAGATATAGATAGATAGATAGATAGATAGAGATAGATAGATGATTGATAGATAGATAGATGATAGATAGATAGATAGATAGATAGATGATAGATAGATAGATAGATAGATAGATAGATAGATAGATGATAGATAGATAGATAGATGATAGATATAGATAGATGATAGATGATAGATGATAGGTGATAGGTGATAGATGATAGATGATAGATGATAGATGATAGATGATAGATGATAGATAGATGATAGATAGATAGATAGCTAGATAGATAGATAGATATAGATAGATGATAGATAAATAAATAACTATGTTCCCTAAAGAGTTCATAAGAAGACAAGGCACATATTTTTTAAAAAGGAAATTAATCAGCCAGCGTACCAGATGGAGCTGGTAGACAGCTGCCCTGGACAAAGAATTAACCTGTGACTCCATGTCATTATTGGTTAAATATTGGTGCCTTTTCCTCCTGTTCTCCACCCTGTCTTTGAAAGATGTGAAATGCTTCAATTCTCAAGAGCTAGAAGCAGCACCCCACTTCTGCCCTCATGAGCAGTTTTCCTTTAGATGGACACTTCACATTCCACGATAATCTTGAAGTGATGAAGCCACAGCAAGGAAGGCAGGTCTTGATGGCTGAAAGACAGGTTCTCTTGGAGTCAGTCAATATTGACTGACTTGATTGACTTGGGGTCGGTAAATATTGACCCCAGCCTGGGGTCAGTCAATATTGCTGCCTAAATCCATCTGGGGGTGGAGCCAGCTGACAGCCATCTTCAGTGCACATAATTTTTTTCCTAACTAGGTTACAGTCATTTTACAGGTGATCTACTGGCTTGATCAAAACTTTGATATGCTCTTACAGGCCTCCCCTTAGAGGCAGCTACTTCCATGGCTGTGGCTCCATAAAGAGAGCTATTAATAATTGTCAGGGGTTCAGGGAGAGAGGCACAGATGAGGGAGGAGACTGAGAGCGAGGGGGAAGAATCCCGGAACGAGGAGGAGGAGGATGACAATGACTTGAGGGTTTCCATGAGTCTTTCAAGTGAATCGGAGGATTCCCAAAAGGGGGCGCCCCTGGTCAGGCCAAGGGGAACCACAGGGGGGACTCGTCAGGAGCAGGGGAGCAGCAGGGAAACCCCAAGTGGGAGTTGGAGATCGGGGCAGGCTTCCCAGCCGGAACGGAGTGAAGAGGGTGGAGTTCCCAGTGTGACAGACGAAGCAGAGCAGGAAGCAGAGAGGGGAAGGAGATCGGGGCAAGGCGTCCTGCCGGAAGGGGCGGAGAGTAGTACAGAGAGTAGTGTAACTGTCAAGAGGAAGGTCAGAGGTAGCGAACGCGCGCCAAGTTCAAATGTGGAGGCGCGCGGAAATGCGGAGAGCCCGGAGGAGGAGCCTGGTCCCAAAGCACGGAGGAGGGGGGAGCAGGCGTCTGGGGACTCAGCGTCAGGGGAAAGCAGGAGGGAAGGAACCCAGGGGGGCAGAAAGACCCTGCGGAAAAGGAAGGACAGGAAGAGGTGGACCAGCACAAGCCTCTTAAACTGGTGTAGAGGCGGGACTGATTCAGAGGGGACTTCAGCGGTCTAAGCGTAACAGACGTGGGGCTGCGCGCCTTGGCTGTGGAACAAACAATGTACTTCAATAAAGACTTTTGTAAATAAAGTGGGCTTGGCGTTGGTCTCTTGTGAGCTGGGACCTGAGGCGGCCCTGACAATAATGAACACACCTCACCAGCCACATATCTCCCAACATTCCTCAGATGAAAATAGGGACATTTCCCACCCCCCGCAACTGATCCTCCATTTTTGTCGTCCCCCCCCCCCCCCCCGCAGAGCATTTCCTATCAGAAGGGCGAGTGCCGCAACCAATGGGACACAACACACCCACCCTCCACTGTCCTGAGAAAACCCCTTAATCCAAATTTTATTTTATTATTTGGTAGATTTATAAAAAGAAAAGCACACACCAGTAAATAAATTTTAGAAAGGGGCAAGATTAGATGCGGACACACAAAGCATTTATCTATTTTTAAAAAATCAAGACTTCTTGTGTTCCACTCCCTCTTTCTTCCCACTCAGGGCGGCCCGGTCTTCTGCCTGCCCCTCAGAGCTGGTGCATCATATGGGTCTGGGCTGTGGCGGCAGCAACCTCTCCTCCTTGGCCGCAGTTGCTAAGAGCTGTCCAAGGCAGAGGCCGGCAGCAGCAGATAGGATATTTGGCTCTTCTTCCAAGCAGACAGAGTGAATTTGTGTATAAAACAAGAGAGGCACAATCCAGCAGGAGTCCAGCTCTTTCAAGTCCCATTGGCTTGAATGGAAGAGTTAAATATATGCTACAATCTCCAAAGTGCTTAAATGTGACCGGGTGGTGCTGTGGCTGCTTATGTTTGTTGACATCCACCATGGCATTTAGTACAACAGCAGTCAGGATGAGTTATCATCACAAGGGACCAACCATATTTTTAATGGAAGTGCATCTGGCAGATGCATGTGACAAATGCTCACAGGAATAGAGATGGCTGCTTCCTTCCTCCAGCCTGGATGTTGATTCCAGGTTCTTCAAAGGAGATGTGGAAGTCAGGAAGCCGAGTAGGAATTTCACAATACTTTGGGGAAGTATCAAAACTTCACATTTCATACCAACATTTGAAATCTGTAAACTTCAATCACTAGGAATGACATTTCTAGGCTACTGGTAGTAGAAGAGGACACTGTTGATGATGTCAGCGCAAGAATCCAGTGTACTGTCTTTGAAATCTTGGAAGAAGGATGGTCAACAGAAGAATTTCACTAAATGCATATGAAGTGGACATGCAATTAAACATTCTTTTTCCATTGTGAGACATTCAGTGCTATCCTCATGCAGTTATAAAAAATGTTGCTTATGGCTCAGAGACTTCCTTTTCACTGCTATTAAATTATCATGTGCAACACACACACACGTTTGATACTGGCCATTTTCCAACTCTAGGTTTTCAACATTCTGGCAGCTTCAGACATTAATTCATGCTGTAGCTGCTTATGTGTTGGAGTCTTAAGTGAACAGTCCAACAGTCCAACAATTCTGAAAACTACTATGCTACATCCAAGCATAATTGATTTGATATTGATTGATTTGAATTGATAAAATTGGTGAATCAAAGATGCATTGCTTTTTGTGTTCATGAAACTGATGAGAAGGTTCCGTATCTGCTTAATTATTATTATTTTTAAAGTCTACAATATGTAATGGAGTTGAGCCTGCTGTTCTCTAATAATTAATCAAGATAACTGATATTTATGTGGGAGATGAGTGTGTTTGTTTGTTTCTAAAAGCAGACAATGGAAGCTTCAGCCAACAATCTGCATGCTTCAGATAAGAATCTCTGACTTCCCTTCTATCTTAATAAGAGACTTCCATTTAAGAGTTCCTTTTAATGGTAATCCAATAAAGATTTTCTCACACATGTGAATGTAATTAAAACAGTCATTAGAGTTTCCGATAAACCTAAATCTCCAATAAATGATTAGCAATGCAATTGTAGGCATGCTTCTTCGGAAGCAAGTCCAAGGAAACTTGGAGTGTTGCTTACTCCCAGATAAGTGTGCACAGGATCACACAATGGGAGTCATATTCACACCATACATTTAAAACACATTATTTCCCCTAAAGAACCCTGGGAACACTCTAAATGAATTACATTTTATCAGCTCCATATTATGAATAGTGCAAGACTGACCCATAGATTTCTTCTCCGTATCTTTTGAAGTCTTCCAAATTAGAGATTAAGCATGGTAATTGACTAAATTTCACTCAGAATGGACCCAATGAACAGTGGCGTAGCGTGGGGGGTGCAGGGGGGGCCGGCCGCACCGGGCGCAACATCTGGGGTTAGGGCAAATCCACAGGTTAGGGGGCGCAAATCCACGGGTTAGGGGGCGCAAATTACTTGCCTTGCCCCGGGTGCTGACAACCCACGCTACGCCACTGCCAATGAAATTAAGGAGCATGACTCAGTTAGGCCCATTAATTTCAGTGGGTCCACTCTAAATAAAACTTAGTTCAATACCACCCTCAGCATTTTCACACATTCAAAGTGTGACCCATCCAGCAGAGTAGCAAGGTCTGCCAGCACCTGGGGTGGAGCTTTGAGATATGGACAGTGGTTCCGCTGCCCTGCATGGAATTACTACCCAGATGCTTAGAAAATTGAGGTCATTTTAATGTACTTTAGGTTTTTTAAAAACTTGTATGCTTTAAGGCAGGGTTGTACATTTTTCTTGATTTTACTGTTTTACCTTTTGTAAACCATTTTGAGTTTGTTACAACCAAGCCATGTATAAAGTTTATAAAATAAATAAATAAATCTGTGGCTTTTTTGTCTTTGGTACAATGCTCTCGCATGCCCAGTTCCAGTAGTGACAGCACAACAATGTGCCACGCAAGTGCAATGGAATGGCAGTTGCTTCGCTGTTGGGGATACATACAGAGCTGTTTGCTTTCCCTTCCCTTTTAAATAAATCTGGCTAAATAGGGCATGCACAACTTCCAAAGCATACAAAAAAAAACCCTCTAGCGCCATGTTTGAATGATGCGTCCACATGTGAGGGATAGAACCATCTTGCTTATATGCCTGCTTCTGCTTGGGAAACTTCTACAGTAAGGAACAGCTTCTGATTCATCATAACCTAAAACTAAAGATCAGGGCCATCCCATCCGTGAGGCAGACTGGAGCAGTCTGGTGGGGGAATCTAAGGGCTGCTGCTACCAGAAAAGTGAAGGGAAGCGGCTGCAGCAGCTTCTGGGTTCCAGCAAGACCTTGTGATATATTGCAGTGCTTCCATGAGATCTCACTGGAGCTCTGAAGCCGCAGCAGGCTTTGGCGGGGGTGGCAGTGCACAGCATATGTGCAAGGCGGCACCTACCTGTTTCGCCTTAGGCAGTGATGCACTAATCAAGGTGCAAACAATAACCACTCAGCCCTTGCAGTGGGAGAAATAACTCTTGTTCCCAGTACTAAACATTGTGATCAAAGATGTAATAATCCTGCAACAAGAGCACATGAGACTCCACAACCAAGGAAGAAGCAACTTGGCCTGTATTTAACCAGAGAAATTGGTCAGATTTGTAAGATTATGTGCTGCAACTCTGCTTCTCGTAGTGAAAACTTAAACCCATTGGCCCAACCGCTTGTTTCAAACTCGTGCATCGCATTTGTGAACACTGTTCACACAGGATAGCAAGTGGAAAGCAAACGGTTTTAAGTCCGTTCTAAGTCCATTCTATTGAATGATGAATGTGGCAAATGCTAAAAATTTAAATGACACTTGTGAACATGAATTTAGGCATAAAATGGAATTGCAACCCCCAGCCCTAGACAAACAGACAACAATTCAACATGTAGATAAGCTCCCTGATGTAAGTTTCCATTTAACTTATGAACTGTAGACATTACATGGAAATAATCCCCATTGATTCAAGATCACTGATACGTAACAACCCCCAGTGGCTTCTTCTTGGCAAAGCAGCTTCTGGAAGAGCAAGGAGCTGTGGAGATGAGGCCAGGAGCCCTTGACCCTTCTCCTGCCAACTGACTTTCTTCTCAAAGTCACCCCAGCTGTTCCTCTCCCAATGCAGAAAAACCCTGCACAGAGGGAAAGTATATGGGGGATTAATGATGTTTAGTTGTTATTTTTACTATTTAGATATTTTCCCCACCCTTTCTTCAAAGAGCTCAAGGCAGCATATATGCTTCCTCCATTTCTCCTCACAAGAACCATGTGGAGTAGGCTAGGCAGAGAGACATTGGCTGTCCCAAAGTAATCTTTGTGGCTGATGGAAAACAGGCGCTGACTGGGGCTGATGGAAGTTGTAGTCTAAAACAGGCATAGGCAAACTCGGCCCTCCAGATGTTTTGGGACTACAACTCCCATCATCCCTGACCACTGGTCCTGTTAGCTAGGGATGATGGGAGTTGTAGTCCCAAAACATCTGGAGGGCCAAGTTTGCCTATGCCTGGTTTAAAACATCTGGATGGCACCAGGTTGACAAAGGCCAGCATAGAAGCAGCAGCCTGTGGTTGTGGGTGGGTGTGTAACACGAAATTTAACAAGGAATATTTCGATTAAAAGTTTGATCTCAGCACTTACCATTCGGTGCCCATTTAGGCTGCTAAAATCCCACTACAGCTTAACGTCCCTAATTAATTGGAAAGTATTGATAGGGCTGGTACTCTTTCCTCTCATTGCACCTCTCCAAAAAGTCATTGAAAAGAAGTGCCATATTTCTCAGCAGAAATAGAAACAGGAGCTCCATGCTGCCCTCACATATTTCACTACACTGTTTCTCATACTTAGCAGGTTACCTTTTAATACATGAATGCGAAGATCTGTAAGATACACTGTTTAAGGAATTCTGTTTTTACCTAGTATGTCCATGATATTACTTGTACAGTAACAGACTAGATGGAAAATATGAGTTTGGACTGGAGAGTATGAGATTTGCTGTGTTTCCAAGTCATGTATCTTCAAGTTAATTCAAAGCAGAAGTACTCTGTATATTCAGGCTCCAAAGCTCTTACCCCATTCTATAATTTTTACAAACATATAACAGACAGCAAAAAGGGATTAACTAATCTAGCTAGATGAATTGCCAAATGCACCTGACAAGTTGCATATGGTAAGGCTTATTTTCCTGTTGCCATATCAGACAATATGAAGTTATGTCCTACAATAGATATTGTTCATGCAGGCTCTTCAATGAAAGTGGAGCAACCAAGTAGTCACTGGGGTAACATTATGAGATTGTGGTTAGACTCAATGGGCTTTTGGTGGCCCCAACCCTGTAATTCTGATCACAGAAAGAGAGTGTTAAGAAGGTCAGATACGGTAGATAAGCTTCATATTTAAAATCTCTTTTGCCTGCAAAACAAAAGAGCTGGCCAAGTGCAAGAAACTTGTTGCCACAGAAACGAAATAGCTGGGATCCTTTGTGAGGGTCCTTATCCTCCTCTCCCTTGGCTGCAGGTGATGACAACATCAAGGTGTCTGCATTTGAAAGAGAGCATTAAACTGGCAGTCCTGGGACTGGAGTCTGAGAGAATGAAAGCCCTGACTTGCTATGGCATTTAAAAGCTAATGGGAGAGCAGGCCCCTTCAGTTTTATATCCAACCTATTTATATGTGCATCTATGTGCTTAGGACTGCTGTGTAAACGTAATATTGACAAAATACAATAAACCCCGTAAAGCTGAACATGCCACATGCTGAACATACCCATGTTGGGCATGCCAAGCGACCAAGACATTTCATTTCGTGAACACAGAAATGAGTTATGAGTTAATACGTTTGGCAGAGCTATCCAAACGAGTGCTGCAGTGATTACAACAGAACATGTGCAAACAATTATCAACTTTCAGTGCCAACAAAAGAAAACTTGAACTCCCCATAAGGAATATCTAAAAGTTCAGGACTAATTCAATGCACAAATCTCAGAGCAGATATGCTAGGGTTAGAGTTCGAAAGCCTTCTTTGGGGGAAGACTGAGTTAGAAATAGAAATATTTTTACTATCTTCTGAACCTAGCCCAGGTAAAAATGTGTAGAGGTAGGACAGAGGGTTGTGTGCTCAGACCTTGGCCTCTACATGTTCAAGGTGTTATTTGCAAAGCAGGCCATAAGTATACACTAGAATATAGTAGACATCACCTTGCCAACAAAGGTCCGTATAGTAAAAGCTATGGTTTTCCCAGTAGTGATGTATGGAAGTGAGAGCTGGACCATAAAGAAGGCTGATCGCCGAAGAATTGATGCTTTTGAATTATGGTGCTGAAGGAGACTCTTGAGAGTCCAATGGACTGCAAGAAGATCAAACCTATCCATTCTGAAGGAAATCAGCCCTGAGTGCTCACTGGAAGGACAGATCCTGAAGCTGAGGCTCCAATACTTTGGCCACCTCATGAGAAGAGAAGACTCCCTGGAAAAGACCCTGATGTTGAGAAAGATGGAGGGCACAAGGAGAAGGGGACGACAGAGGACGAGATGGTTGGACAGTGTTCTCAAAGCTACCAGCATGAGTTTGACAAAACTGTGGGAGGCAGTGGAAGACAGGAGTGCCTGGCGTGCTCTGGTCCAGGGGGTCACGAAGAGGCGGACACGACTAAATGAGTAAACAACAAGTATATACTAGGCTGCCTGTGCATGATGCTTGCCCTGCATTAATGAATGAATGGATCCCATGCATGTAGAAAGCTTCTCCAGTTGTATACGGGACTTTGGGTTTCTTCCACTCTGCACTGTATGTGGATGAATCCAGTGCCAGCTCACCCATGAGGCAAGGTGAGGCAATTGCCTCAGGCAGAAGGATTCACAGGGGCAGCAGATCCAGCCTCCAAGAAATGCTGCAGCTGCTACAAGGCTGGATCTGCCCCCTCCTTGGCAGCCCCACCCACCCACTGAATGCTGCTGGTCTCCTCCCCACCCCTATTCTTCACTCACCCTTTCTTCCCTGGCAGGAGGGAGCATCATTTTGAGATTCACCTCAGTTGTCGATATGTCTTGGGCTGGCCCTGGATGAATGTTTGCACGTGGCCTTGTTCCCCCCCCCCCCCTTTTTGAATGGGAAAACTGAACGAGAGGGAGAGATAATGAGGCCACCAGTCTCCCTAGTGAATATAGCATACAGACCAGCTCCTTGGCTCCATTGGACTGAATCACAAAGTCTCTTCACAATAAAGTACGTATTGAAAAAGTGCTACTCCAGATGAAGACTCGAGAAAGAAGGGTTCCTAGCTGTGAACTGGACATGAACTTTCCCTAACTCAGAGGGGCATATTGCTCATCATGCCAAAACTTGTCTGAATTTCTTCAGTGGTTTGTGAGGCAATTGGAGGAACAGATGTGGTTAAGAGGGGAAAAGACAGTCAATGGTTACGACACATGTATATGCTTAAAGGCCCTCTTAGGTTTGTGAACCAATGTGCAGAAAGGCTACCTCCACTCTCTGTTTTCCCTGTGTCATCTGCAAGAAACCAATATGAGTAAAGGAGGGTTCCAACCATTGTTCTTCCACTGTAGGCTACAAGAGGAATTTTAATGCACCACCAGCCACACTTAGGGGTATCTTGCTATCTTCCATTCTCATGCTGGGCATGGCATAGCCGCTGGGGCAGAGTTGACCCCTCCCTTCCCGATTGGTTGTCACATACACCTTTATCCCAATATGCTCCTCTCCATGACACTTTGACACCCTGTTTTTGTTGTGTGCTTGTGTGTGTATGTGTTTACAATTTGTGAAGCAGTAAAATTGCATGTGTCCTTTTAAAAAGACTAAAAGGACGACAGCTAGGATGATTTCTTAGTAAACACGGTTACAAATTGGGCTGTAAATCCCATCTGAATCTCACATGATGGTGTCTGAACAATTTGTTTATTTATTTATGAATCACTTACCATGAGGCATCCCTAAGTGATTTACAATATAATAAAAACATATATAAAACAGACTAAAGGTGTCCCATTGGACATCTGATGAGCTAGTCAATGGCGCAGCTGGATCCAGTCATATCTACTCAGTTTCCCTATCCATCTACAAAACTTTTCAGTTTAATTTTCTCTTCTTGGTCACTGTGTTATTCTGCTGTGTGTGATTAAAAAATTACAATAATGACTGCAGCACGAGGTTAGCAAATTGCAGTCTTGCAGCTTAACCTACACGAATCTCAGAGTTTATTCTGTAAGAAAAAAGATGGACGGACCTTGGGAAAACATGCAAGGATTACAACTGGCTTACAATGTCATTGTAAAATTACATGTAGAAGGCATGGCAAGTGCACACTTAGGTCACATCCATGCAGGACCAGCCCATTTGTGAGGCAAGATTCCTAACTGCCTCAGTGGCAGGGGGCAGTGGATCCCAATGTAGTACTTGCTCCTTATGTAGATCTTGACTCACCCCTTCTTCCCTGGCTGGGGTGGGGGTGCCACTTTGTCGTTCACTTCAGGCGCCAAAAGGTCTTGGGCTGGTCCTGCATCCACAAGGCTTCCCCTAAGCAGTGGTTTTCAACCCGTGTGCCGTGGCACCCTGGGGTGCCTTGAATGGTAGTCAGGGGTGCTGCGAGCAAGACTGGCCCCTCTCCCTCTTTCCTTGCCTCCCTCCTCTGATGCCCTCTCCTGTCTCTGCCTCCCAAAGGCTTGCACAGCTGTTTATTTTAGCAGCCCTGACTGCTCAACAGGCAAATGGTGGCTCTGGAAGGCGCCTCTCTTTGGGGTGGGGATGGGGTAGCTCATAGACCAGGGCAAGCAGCAGCAGCAGTTGCCTGGAGGACTCCCAAGGAGAGGGGAGAGGAGAGGAGGCCGAGGGAACACTCCACAAGGGAGAAATTCAAAAAAGGGTGAGAGGCTGCCAGCTCTGCAGGCAAGGGGTGACATAGCGGGGCTCCTGAGTCCCACAGGGGTGCAGCAGAAAGAATGTAGTTGGTCAAGCGAGCTGTGGACTCCAAAAGTTTGAAAACCTTCCCTAAAGAATCCTGGAAACTGTAATTTTTGGGAATTGTATCTCTGTGAGAGGTGACAGTTCCCAGGATGCTTTGGGGGAAGTCATATGCTTTAAATGTATGATGCAGATGTGACCCTAGAAAAGGATTCCTGGATCTCCTTTCCAAATCTTAGCATTGTTTACAAATTTGTATGCAATCATAAATATTTGGGTGGTGAAGGATGTATAAACTATTTTTTGCCACAGATCTTCATAGGGTTGGGTTCTGGGGTTTTTTAACAGCATAACCCTATGCATATTTATTCACAGGTAAAGTCCACTATGCTGATCTGAGTTCACACCATAGGAAGCTTATTTAGGACTGCAGCCTGATTATATATTATTGTATGTTACCTTTCTATAAAATTATTCTAAGCACCCCTTAAATAGGACAAAGTAGACATATTTTAAGTGCCTTAGAATTATAACATTTAGTCTTGCCCCAGAGAAAGTGGTGCAAGTTAATAAAGTTGATGTGTTTGGCAACTAATGGCTGGATTGCAGCTGGATTCAAGATTACCAGGCAGCAGAACTGACAAAACATCCTGAACCATTTCAACTCCCAAAATGTTCAAGTGCTACAGAAAAAAGTCAAAGACTTTGTATATTAATCATTTTGTTCAAGTGGAACTGCCAGCATTTAATTCAACAGTAGCACTGCAATAGCTGGATCTCAAATGTCATCTGTACTGACATCTGCCAGGGTCACTTGTGACATGGGATGAACTGTTTTTCTTCTGCTTCTTTTCTTGAAGCACAGGACTGGATTTTTGACTTCCACTGAACAAGCAGAACTCTGTTGGACTTCACTTCTGTTAAGTACACGGTAGTAGATAATTTCCTTTAACTGTTCTTAACCTAAGTATTAGCAAGCAATCCAGCTCCTGCTGAAATTGACTGGAGAAGTCCAATTACTTTTAAAGGTTCAGGATTCAGTCCTAGCTGAGTTTTAATTCCACATAGCTCACTAATCCACAAATAACTTAAGGCAAACTTATTTTAGCTCCATTGAGATCAGTAGGGCTACAGTGCCTTACATACAACTTGAGTATAATTGGGAGATGAAATCAGTTGTTGTAATAACCAAATATTAGTTATTATTGCAACCCACTGTTAAATCAAAGATCAGCTTTTTAAAAGTATTTTGGATGTCACAGAAAAACTTAGATTTCATCAATACAAACTCCAATATGCTCCAACTGTAACTAATACCTTAAACATTATATGGAAGTTACAGTTACTAAGTTACAAAGGAAACTTGCTCTCAAATAATAGGCCTAGTACTCAGTGGTGGAGCTTCATGCTCCGGCACCAGGGGACGGAGAGCAGGTGTGGGTGGGGCAGCGTGCGTCCTGGGGGCATGGCACACTGCCTGCAGGGGCGTGGTGCCCAGTGCGGTTGGTGGAGGGCAGCCGCAATGGCACCCCACCGGGTTCAGGCTGCCAGGGGCGGGGCGGTCGCCCCCACACTCCTCTTCCTCCACCACTGCTAGGACTGTTTTACACTGCTGTTGTGAATCATTTGCAGGGGAGAATTTGACCAGAGGTTTCACATCAGGGTGTAAAAGAAATCAGTAGGTAACTGCAGCCACACGTTTCTGTAGTTGCAGGCAGATAAAAGGAAAACATTTTAAGAGCCACATTTGCATGTGGGGTGAAGTCCCAGGGGGGCATCCCCAGAGAATCTCATGTACTTTAAAAAAAAAAAAATGGGGCTGCCCTGCTAAGCAAACATATATTTGCGTGTTGAGGCCCTGTGACCACTCAGTTCCCTAGGGTTCAAATAACTTGACAACACACAGAATATTGGTTTTGGGATCAAATAAAGCCACAACTTTATTGGTTACAGATGTGAAGGTTTGGCTATAGGCACTGGGTAAGCAAGTGCGTATATCACTCCAGCCTGTCTGCTGGTGGTGTCACTAAGGGTGAAGCCAGCTGCAAGGGATGCCCTATGACCTGCGTCAAATCGGAGCAGCCCCCAAGTTGGAGGAGTGGTCTGGCCCCAGCCCCTGTCTGAGCACCGGACAGGAGCCACTCCTCCCAGATACTTTTAACAGGATACACTTTTACCTGTGGAGGGGCAGGCAGAGGCTAAACCTCCCCTCCAACCAAGACCTATGCTTACCCAATGCCTTACAAAGTTGTGACTATTGCTATGAGGAAAGCAAAAACCAAATGGCTGGTGCCAATCTGCCAGATGGGTAAAATTCCTGCCTGGCCCCAAAATATGGTGACCAACATCATCCATAGCAAGGTTGTACCATCTGCAACATCCATAATCTGAGGGAGTGTGGGTAGGAGAACCGGCACAGCGAAAAAAGAGGCCAAGATTCTGACAAGCTCAGAATTTATCCTGGTCCTGGGTGCAGGGCCAAGTGCCACTATTGGGAGTGGTTTCACGCCCAGGGAACGCCCTCCAATTCCTGCCACCATTTGGCGGTGGGGGGTGATCTGGCCTGCAGTATGCCAGTTCACAAGGCAGGCCTGGGGCCCCCCCGCAAGGCTGCCCACCCAAGAAGGGATAAACGGATATAGCCTGCAGAGACATTAGCACTCTGCTGGTTGTGAGTGCTAGCAAGTCAGGAGTCTTCTAGGTTTAGTCAAGCTCTAGAGAGGTAATGTAATGGAGAAAGTAATAAATCAGGATATGTCCCTGGTTCAGTTCTCATCGCTGCCATGAACAGACTAGTTGGCCTCAAGCAGCAAGTCATTCATTCTGTTTCAACCTCTCAGTCTTAATGTTAGGACAATCATTCTGACTTAACTTGCAGAGTTGTGAGGATTACACCAGGATAATGTACATGAAGCACTTTGAATAAGGAAACTGTGTTATATAAATGCTTATTGCATCCCTCTCAGTACCAATACTACATAGTTCCAGCAAAACATTTAATCTGCATGCAGTGCTAACTGCAAGGAACCCAGAGCTATTTCCCAAAAGGACCAAGCTAAATTGAATTCCACCATAACATCTAGCACAACTTACTCCATGGCCGAATGTCATCCCACTGTGTGTTTCCATGCCTCAATTAAGCATTATTTGCAGTCACTGGTAGTGTACACTGTAATGATGTCAGGACATGAGGTAAGCTGTACTGGATATTACAGACCGGGAGGGGAAAACTTAACATGGACCTGGTGCTGCGGCAACAGCCACCCCCTTGTCTTCCTTGTAATGTTTAGTTTTGTCTTGAATTCAGAGTGGTAGTATAATGGCATTTGAGAGTTCTAGTACAACAGAGCTCTGGGAACACCAGAAAACCAAACATTTGCTTACATCACTGTGTGGTGGCTGGCGTCCATTGGAACTGGAAGGGCAGAAGGCAGGGAGCCCAAAGGTACGTGGAACCAGAGCCAATGACTTTTGTCCTTATGCTTCTTTTTTGTTGAGTTGTACAAAACCTAACTTCCATTTGCCCTATGGTTTCAAGTGATTTCAAATCACAGGTCTGAGTGGTCCCCCCCCCCCCCACTGCCCATCCTGCCACTTTCCCCATGAAAACCTGGTGTTTACTGCCGAATATTCAGTATTCAGTTAGCCACTGCCAGGCACCAGAAATGCAAAGATTTCAGCTCCTGGCCTCACAGAGTTTCACTTCCAGCTCACAACAGCGGCTCTTGCGAAACATCTGATAACTCCAGGGAGCACTGCTGGGTCTCAATGTGTCATGGGAAGAAATCCTGTTTTAGTGAGATTTCCACATGACAAGGAGAAGAAGGAGATACCAGATAAATGGGTGATTGCATAATAATTGCACGTTGCACAATGATTTCCTGTGCTTGTTCAGTTCAGACATAAGGTTGCCCCTCTGCTCTCAGGTTTAAAATTGTCTGCTGCCTGGTATTGAGGATAAGATAATTAGACAACCAACATTATGGGAATCACCACAAGGTTCTAGGCTTTGAGTAACTAGATCAGTTGATAGATGGCTATAGCCCCGCTATCTGTGTTCCCTTCCTTGCTGGGAGAGACCATTCACTGCTACGTGAAGTGGGGAAATGGTTGCCCGGGGGGTAAGATTGCGGAGGCAAAGTTGATGAAGCAGAAGCAAAGGAGATGCCCTGCGTCTACAAAGAGATATTATCTCTGAAGGAAAACCATAAGTGGGAGTTCACCCATACTCATCTGGCCCCAAATACTGCCTGGAATTGATGCAGCCTGAGCAGCTTAATCAATGGAACAAATTGTGCTCCCAGTCACCCACACATGTAATCCCAAGTAAATAAGACTGTCCACTGTGAGTAAGAGAGAAGAATTTATCTTACTGGGTGTGAGTTTTATTGGCAGACAATCCCATTGGGTAAGGCAAGTCAGGAGAATATCTTAAGCATGCTTGGGGTGGTTTCTAGAATAAACAAGGAATCTAAAAGGAAAAGGACTTTTTTTAAAGAGTCCCTCTGACTGTCCCGTCTGAAGCCCAAGAATTTGCAACCAGATGAAAAGGAGGGCATTTGACCCCATTAAGGGTCAGGAAATGTAACTAAAAGGCAGTTAAATGTTTGGGTTAAACATTACCATTAAGCAAAGATACAGAAGGTTACTTATTTTTAATCTCCATTGGCTTATTAAAATCCCAGTTGAAAACCAGAGCACACACTACTGATGTTCTAAAACAGGGAGGAGAAAAATCTGATGTCTAGCAGCCCATAGCATTTTCCCACTTAATGCTTTTGGTGTGGTGTAAAGATTAATGGGATCTCCTTGACCTGACAGACCCAAGCCAAGATGGTCGAGCTTGTGAATATCAAAACATTACACTGGTTTTAAATCTAAGGACAATGAGTTAGCATAATGTCAGCAGAAGAATGCAAAAGTCAGGTCACAGATGTGATTTTTAAAAGGCAAAGATTCATTATTGTGAGTTGAACCCATACCTATGTGAAAAATGTAATTTAAGAATCAGATTATTAATCATCTCTAAAATAGTATTCACTGTGGAAGAGCTTTCCAATTCTAGTTTTGTCCATTGATTTCTCCATTAAATCTTTGCAGGAGGCTAGACATTTGACAAAGTTCGCCCAGTGAGCATCACTGCTGGGCAGCCCATCTTTTTATCCATTGCATCGCATCCATCTCACATGAGTGTGAGTGAAGTGAACTGCTGTGTGGCAGGCACAAGGCAAGCTGAGAACTACGGTTCACCTCTGACTTTAGCCATGAACTCACTTGGTGGCCTTAGGCAACCCACTCTGTCTCAGCCAAGCCTCTCACAACAGGAAGATAACAATAGTGACCTGCCTTGCAAGCTGAATCCCTTTCTCTCCCTCTGACAGACATGTCTAATATGGACTTACCAATATTCATGAATGCTGTTTAAAGACTTTACCTGATATTAGAATTTAATTATTTAGCTGTTTCAACATTATACCAGGAAAGAAATTGTGTTGCTGTTAACAATTAGTTTGCAGGAAAAGTTTTCCAAGCTTGCAATCCTAACCCCATTTAGCTGACAGTAAGCCTTATTAAATGGAACAGGAATTACTTCTGAGGTGACATGGTTAAGTTTGCAGTGCACACGTGGTACAGTATACATGTGCACACTGCAAAGTACACATGTAGAAAAATATCAAGCCATTTCATATCGGAAATTTCTCCAAAATGAATGGTTTTGTATATTAGGAAACGTGAAAAACCAAGGGAAATTAAGATTAGCACCATGGGTTCTTTAGAAAATATTTCTATGTTGCTAATCTCTATGCTTCCTTTTGGGGTAATTCGTGGGTTCTGAACCTCCTAGCCATCTGGTATCCAAGTTGAAAGTCTGGTGTATATATACATGGCCAGATCAGTCTGCTGTTGACTGCATTTATGAATGGAGCTCCATTGTCTGCTAGCCAATCCTCCGGAACGCCCGTCCCCCCTCCCAATTCAGTTCTGGGAGAAAGTGGCTGCATGAACAGACTGTAACATCACCTCTTCCTTTAGGGCTATGATCCACACATGCAGGTGTAGCGTCTGGTAGCCTTTCCACATGCCTTCCCATAAGGCACTTGATGTTCGGATTCAGAGTTTGTAGATGCCACTAACCAAATGTTTTAAATAAATTGTATAAGCAGTATTTCTTTGTGTGGGTAGATGTTCAGCTATGCATCTTTTTACAGAAAACTACACCACCAGACTGCAAGGGTTCCATTCTGCAAATGAACGTTTAATCCTGAATATGAATATGTGAGGTATTTCCAGTTTTGGATGATTTTACATGTCTACTTTTGAAGATATTTTGAAGATGATTTTGAATTAGAGCACAGTTGGC
Source organism: Podarcis muralis (assembly GCF_964188315.1). Taxonomy (NCBI): domain Eukaryota; kingdom Metazoa; phylum Chordata; class Lepidosauria; order Squamata; family Lacertidae; genus Podarcis; species Podarcis muralis. The sequence continues at coordinate 133,884,984 of NC_135655.1, forward strand.
AAAAACAACTGGAAATAATTGTGTTAGAACAAATACAATTTTGGAAAGGATTCTGACAATTATTTTACAACCAAATCATGAGGTTCACTTCTCAGTCATTCCCTCACTGGCATGACTTGGGACAAACCACACTGGCAGTTCTCGTATTTATTAGATAAAAATAAAAATGACGCGAGGATTGCATTGACAGAAGGCTTATGTCAAACTGAATGACATACTAGAGACTGTATCCAAATTTATAATTAATTAATTAATTGCCACTCAAAGCAATGAATTATAAATGTGTCAGACACATTGCTTGGTGGGAGCATTTTCAACAATATTTTCAAAGTAGTCAATGAAGTTCTGAAGTTGATCTGGTTTTGAGTTTATTATGAGAATGCAAAGTAACATGGAAAGAAACTTGAGGAGGAATGCCGCTTGCTTCTCTGTTGCTTTGTAGGCATTCTACATGTGCAACCCATAAGCTTGTATATTACTTTTGAGATGAACTGGACCAGTTGACCAGCTGTTGAGCTTTTTAAAGTTTCACCCAAAGTTTGCTTTCTTGCAAAATGTAGGAAAATAGAAAAGTTTTCGAGCTATTTTTAATGACATTCGTCAAAATCGACACTCCTGGCATAGGTTGCCATACACCCACATTTTCACGGACATACAAAACCCGATTCCCACCCAGACCCTGTTTCCGACGGCCGATTTCCGTCTGTGTCCGGGAAATCCCGGCCGCACGGCAACCCTAATGCTTGGACTGGGGGGCTTCAGCGTCCGGAAGGCGCGTCTGGGGGTTCACAGGGTCTTGGGGTTCACCCCCGGCATCTCCCAATCCCCAACCCCGCCGAGCCACTGCTGCCAGCCCGTGTCCGCAGCCCCGAGCTAGATGGACCCAGTGGTCTGGCTGGGGGCAAGGTGTGCCCCCCGGAAGGGGCCCTTGGGGGGTCCGGCTCAGGTGCCACAATGTCTTGCTGTGTCCCGCTGCTTCAGGTTATGCTCTCCCCCCCCACCTGGGCGGCGATCTGGCGTCGGGGCCGCCCCCCAACCCCCGCCCGCCCCCCAACTCGGCTCGCCGCGTCTTTTGTTCGCCCTGGAATGCAACTCCCCACCACGTCACCCGCCGGCCCGGGCCAATCAGCGAGCGGCTGGCCCTTCCGAAGGGGTGTCCCGGCGGCTCCTCCTCGCGGGGTCTCCGGCGCCAGGACCTCCATATAAGCCCGCCGGGACCCAGCGCGCTGCCCTTCTCGCCAGCTGCAAGGTCGGCGCGCACCCGCCAAGGAGCAAGAGGCAGCCAGAGCGGTAAGAGGAGGAGGAGGAGGAGGAGGAGGACGGGGCCACGGCAAGGAAGAGGCGCTTTCTCTGAAGTCCGCTCTGCTCGCGAAGATGCCCGCCAGCCCGTCCCGGCGGCTGCTGCTTCTCGTGGTGCTGAGCCTCTCCTTGGGGGCCGGAGTCCAGAGCACCAAGGTCCCGGCCGAGAAGACCCGCAGGCAAGCCCAGCACATCGTCCAGCCCCCGGTGCCGGCCGGCCAGAGCAAGCGTGAGTGCTCCGAGGGGGGCCAGGGGCCAATACCGGGAACCCTCCAAATCTGAGGCGGGTGAAGGAGGCAGAAACTCCTCCGAGGGTCTCTCTGTTTTACACCCGTTTCTCCCCCAGGGTTTAAGAAACTCGGGAGAGCGCAGGAAGTGTGCCTGGGCCAAATGCGCTCCCAAAGTTCCTTATCCCATCCTGTAAACTTGCAGTCCTGTAATGGATTACCTGGGAGTGAGCTCCAGTGAACTCACTGAATTGCAGTATTAGTTGGTCTTGTTTTAAAAAAAGTAATTAAATCCTGATGTTTAGTGTCTCAAGCAAGAAGCATCCAGGACCTTGCATGGGGCTCTGGCTATTTTTAAAAATATCGGTAGTGTCTGGGGCGTTGCTGAATAATGGAGGGTCCTTTCAGAGAAGAGACATCTGGCAATCCTATTGTGCTTTGGGCAGAGGTGTGAATTGATCTGGAAGTCTTCCTGTTCCTCTCCCTCAGCCCTCCCCCCAACCTTGTGCTCTCGAGATGTTTTGGACTAAAAGTCCCCTTGCAGGCTGAAACATCTGGAGGGCACCAGGTTGGGGAAGGATATTCTTGCCCAACTCACTACCTGTTTCCTTATTACTTTAAAAGTAATTGTGCAGTGTGTGTGTGTGTGTGTGTGCGCTATTCAACACATGGGGTTGGGAATCCTGAAATATTTGCTTCTGCCTAAAAAATCGAGACATTTGCCAAAGTCCTTCTACTTAAAACCATCAGAAGTGGGAGAGAAAGCTTTCGAGGAGGTGGCTGTGAGGGGAATGTTTTCTGGCACTCCAGTCTGTTAAACATAAAATACTCGTTCTAGGGAAATAGGGTGAATAGAATTTACCCATAACCTCATATACCAGGAGGCTTATTATATTTGCACCCCTCATTTTTGCCTCCTGGTATAAACAGGGCTTGCAGACAGGCTCCTGTCCAGGCCATGACAAGACCCAGGTCCACTTAAGTCAGAAAGCTAAAGTTAAATATCATTGATCTTAAAGGGAGTCTCTGAGTAAACATGTTTAGATTTGCACTGTGTTGATTTAACTCAAGTTTCCCATTTTTTAAATTCACGCACTTCCTGAACACAAGAGTGCATATTAATTGTTTGCTACAACAATTAAACAGGACAGTAGATGGCTAAATAAAGGCTCCAAGCTATCTAGGAGCCTAAGCCAACTACTCATGCAGCCCATAAAGCTATTGGACTACACAGTGATAAATGCTTAGAGAGAAGAGAGGCCACTGTGAAATCCATAAATTTCTGTTTGGGTCTGTTTTCTCATGAAAGGACACCAAGCAAGGTTACTTCCTCAAAGATAAGGGTCCACTGCAGGTGTGTTGGTCTGTGGGGCAAATGTCCAGAACTTTCAAGAAGCAAAGTCGGCAGCTGCTCAGCCAAACAGTGTTTCTGCATGAAATGCAAAGGAACTACAGTGGTACCTCAGGTTACATACGCTTCAGGTTACAGACTCTGCTAACCCAGAAATAGTACCTTGGGTTAAGAACTTTGCTTCAGGATGAGAACAGAAATTACGTGGCGGTGGCGGGAGGCCCAATTAGCTAAAGTGGTGCTTCAGGTTAAGAACAGTTTCAGGTTAAGAACGGACCTCCAGAACAAATTAAGTTCTTAACTCGAGGTACCACTGTATCCACGCTGTTTAGTTGATAGGCCTAAATATCTGTAATATCCGGCTTGCTGTTATAATGCTTCCCTCAGAAATCAAATAATTGTTCCTTATGGATTTTCTTCTTCTGCTTAGAAAAGCAGCCTTTAAGGCAGCGAGTTTGTTAGAATGCCACAAATTACGTTTTACAAGTTAAATGCAGGATGTAACATTTGTTTTTCATTTTAATAAAAGTTATTTGAAAAAAGTGTCACTCTACCCTAGGAAGTGTCAGTGCTTTTAATGTAAAACTAAAGTGAGGAAAATGCTTGGAACTGGAAGACTGTGCTGTGTCTTGGCAAAGACACGCCTGCCTAGGAGAGAGAGTCAGAGTTTTGTCCAACTGCACTGGGGTCTTTCCATTGTCTTGCATGAAAATTTGGATCAGGCCTCCTAGCTGAGCAATCTTTTCCATCTGTTAATGCATTGCTTCAGAATTTGAAACCTCCCGTGGTTCAGTTTGAAACATGGTGGAAAAGAGACAGACAAAATCGTTTTGAATTCAAGCCGAGCGCTGATTATCATGCACCTAAAAACCTTCATCCTCTCACTGAGGTTTCAGGATGCAAAAGGAATGCAGCCTCTGGAGCTAATGTATATTCCATGCATGCCAAAGCTAAGATCCGCCCCACCCCCTTGCACATACATCTCCCCCTTGCTTGGAGAACCATTTGTGGTCCAGACAAATGAATGTAATTGAAGACTCCTCTTTCTTTTTCAGCTGGCTGCTATGATAATGGGCAGCACTATCAGATAAACCAGCAATGGGAGCGCATTTACCTGGGGAAAATTCTGGTCTGTACCTGTTATGGAGGGAGCAGAGGGTTCAACTGCGAAAGCAAGCCTGAGGGTAAGCAGAAGATTGCTATTACTACTACCACCACCACTCCTACAAAAACAATATTCTGGGGAAACTAGACATTTTTTCAAAACAAAAGATGTTGAGATAAACAGAGCTACTATGTCTGAAAGTATCTTTAAAGGTAGCCTGTTCTTAACTCATTTTACTTCTGGACTATCCTCCCCACAACCTTGTTTGGCTTTGATACCTCTGAGTGTAGGACTGCCATACATCCGGATTTCCCCAGACATTACTGGGAATTGATGTCCGGGGGAAATTCTGAAAGGCAAGGTGGCACTTTGTCCTGGATCTTAGGAAAATTAGTTGGAAAATCGTGGGTTTTTTGCGTTTTCATAAAAGAAAGCTCAACAATTTTAAGGGGTGTCTTGGTTTTTACTTTTTGAAGTATGGCAACCCTATGTGAGTGTACCTTTGCTTCTCCTGTCTATTGTCATGTGGAAGTCTTCTGGCCAACCACATTTTGTGCTCTGCACTGCTGCTAGTGAAGCGATTTTCAAACGAATTACAGGCAGCAAACCCTCTCTTACAATGATGTGTCTGCCAGGGAATCTCTGCGTGGTCAACAGAGAATGTTCCTTTCCCTGCCGCTCTCAGCAAGGGCTGTAGAAGATGTTCTAGGGCACACAGAACATTTTGGGCCTCATTGTCTGAGGAGTCTCCAGAAGAGTAGCCTGGAAATGCTTAGCGTTCAGTTGCAGAAAAAGCTTTGTGGGGATGGGCAGGCTCTCTCCAGGAGTTGGTGTTGGTGCCACCTTTGCCTTAAATGTGTGGATTGGCTTACTTGGCTTTAAAGGGGAAGGGAAGACAAGTCTATCAGTGGCTAATATCTGTGATCACTAAATTGAGCCTCCAGATTCAGAAGCAGTCTACTTTTGCAGACCAGATTCTAGAGACAGGCAATGGGAGAGGGCTTGTGGGCCCTTTGTGTCCTTTTGGACAGCTTCTTGGAAGCTTCTGGCTGGACATGGAGAGAATCGGGGTTCTGGAACAGCAAACTCTTGGTCTGATCCAGCTGGGTTCCTCTTAGGAATGCAGGTGCCAGGTGCTTTGGTTACACTGTGTGCAAAAGGACACTTGAAATGATAGTATTAAACTAGAAGGAACTTGTGGGGGGCGCACACAGTGTGGAATAGATGGCAAAGTGTTAAAGCTGAGTCAGGCTTTTTTATTTTGGGGATAAGATTGGCAAGAGGGGTAGAAAGCAGTCAAGAAGGGGAAGTTGAGGAGCAGCATGCATATTAGCTACAGCCAGAAGGCAGATTAGCTGGAGATCAAGAAGCTCTCCCTAATGGAGTGCTGGCTATGCACTTTTTAAGAGCAACCAGGACAGTACAAACCATGGCAATGAGGAATGCATGGCCTCTCTTGCAAGAAAACCTAGGGAATATTACTAGTAAAGAAGGACTCCTAGTCCATGAGATCGCATCTTCTGCCACGAGGGACCTGAGGTGGGACTATTGGGCTGAGTCATTCAAATCAAGATGTGAACTTCACTTGGGGGTGGGACCTGCTTTGATCTCTGCCCATTCCCTCCCTGTTTTCCTTCCCTTTCACTCCACCATACAGGTTTCCTTCTCCGACCCAACTTGTGTGTTTCTAGGGCTCCCTTCTTTTGCTCTTTCTGTCTTAGGCCCTCTAGGATCTAAGAAGATGAGCCAAGTGCAGCCAGAGACTTTTCTGCCTGCCTCACCTCCTAGGTGACCCAGTCACCATCCCTGATCCCTTTATGCATGACAATTTGAATGGTTGGGGAGGGGGATTAGAACCTGCCTGCTACATATTCTGCTATGGTGATCTACTATTTCCTTCCCACTCAGCGGAAGAAACCTGCTTTGACAAATACACTGGAGCTACATATCGAGTCGGGGAGACTTACGAACGACCGAAGGACTCCATGATCTGGGACTGTACTTGCATTGGGGCTGGCCGTGGTAGAATCAGCTGCACTATTGCAAGTACGTATTGGAGATGGAGAGGTGCCTAGGTGCTCAAAGGCAAATGTCTTATGTGCTCAAGACATTTACTGAGACTGTTGGGGCATTACAGAAGTCCACCATTGCCCACCACCAAATTGCAGGAATAGCAAACAATGTCACAAGTCTGTAAGGAATTTTCTCAGTGGAAAAATTCACAGTTCAGTCAGGAACTTAGCATGTGAATGCTATAGAGAAGCCACAAGGTTTCCATTGTCTACCCCAATATCAGAATAAGGACTGTTCTTCATGATTATAACTACTATGTAAAGAGAAGCAACTTGCCTTTATAAGATGCAAACTTTATGAATAAGTGTTTTTATTTGTTGATATGCATAAAAGAAAATATTTCTTGAGTCAATTATTTCTTTTTAGTGGATACTTATAGGTATTCTTTCTATCAAATGATTATCTTTCATTTCCATTTGGTGCAAAGAATTTGAACCATAAATTTCACTGTAAAGTAACATGCATAAAAAAACCAAGAGCAGAGAGATTATCTGTAGTGGAAAATGTGCAAGAAGATCGAGGAGGTGTAGGTTTGGCCTTGTGTAGTCAACCCTTCCTGTGAGTCCTCGCAGGAGCACTCCTGCCCTAGAGGGTGGCCCAACTGGGGCTGGAGTGCCAAGATTGGGAGCCCCAGTCGGCCTGGTTGGGGCAGGTACAAATGGTGTAGGGCAACGTGATCTGAGAGGATGACGGACCAAACACTCCATACAATTGAACTGGGTGTTGTATGTGGGTGAAGACCTGTGGGGGAATAGTTTCTTTGGGATCATTTCTCAGTGTAAGAGGGTTTTTATTGCTGTTTAAGAAGGTTTACTGTTTGACGGTTTTTTGTTGTTGCTGTTTGAGGAGGTTTTCATATTCTGTTCAAATAAAAATCCCCCCCCCCCTTTACATATTGTCTACCAAAGATCCTATAAAGAACCTGCAGTGTTAATTGGCAACACAGCAATCTCTGCTACAAATGTAAGGTTTTCCAGATTGAAACATAAGACATTTCTGATATTACAGGAATTTGCCAAGTTGTGGTCATTAGACATTTCTTCAACTTAAGTGATGCTTATTTCTGTTGCCCATTTTGGAAAAGAGCTCAGACTGTTCCTCTAAGAAGGACTGCCTGGTAGGACTGTTGAGGAAAATGGCTGCTTTATATAACAGCCCACACTGGTCTGCAGGGCAACTGAATTGGATACAGGATTCTAGGGAGTCACTGATGCTTCTGCTCATCTATGGGGAGGAGCCATCTTTCAATGGTAGGGCATTGGCTCAGCGGTGGAGCATATGCTTGCACAGCCCAGGGCGGGCGCGCTCCCAAGGGGGGCGCGGTGTGGAGGGTGCCCTCCCAGGCATGGAATAGCCACTCAGGTGCACGGAGCGCTGCGTGTGCTCTGCAGCCAGGGGCGGAGTGAGCCACTGATGGCAGACATTCAGCCCGCCGCCCACCCGTGACTCCCAAGCCTCCCCCAGCTGTCAAAACGAAAGGGGAGGAGGGGAATGCCGCCGGCAAAGCAGCACAGCTCCCCCCTTCCCCCGATGGCTTGGGGTAGGCTTGGGAGTTGCGGGCGTGCTGAATGTCACCCCCCTCAGCGAAGACACCCGGAGCGGTCCGCCCCCACCACACCCCCTTCCTCTGCCCCTGCATGTGCTTTGCATGCAGAACTAGTTAGAAAGGTCTTAGGTAGCAAGGTTGGAAAACATAATTGCCTAAAAACTTGGAGAGTTGCCACTAGGCAGAGTAGACAATGCTGGACTGGATGGACCAATCCAGTGTCTGTCTAATTCTATGTGCAATTTTTACAGATCGCTGTCATGAAGGAGGTCAGTCTTACAAGATTGGGGATACCTGGAGAAGGCCTCATGAGACAGGGGGCTACATGTTGGAATGCGTGTGTCTTGGCAACGGGAAGGGCGAATGGACTTGCAAACCAGTTGGTATGTATTGGTTTATGTTTGTTCCTGAGGTATCAAATATGGATCTGCAGGTGCTTCAGATTCAGTAAACAAAGCTCTTTATGGCAATGGTTTGAGGTAGATGTTGGCCTCTTGATTCTTTGACAGGATGCTTTCTTTCAAAGATAAATGTGTGTGTATGTGTCTATTTTGTACACATATCTATTTTTCCTCCCTATTTTATTGATTTGAGTATGTTCTAACATCCTTAGGAAATCACTTAATGTAGCTGGTATGGCAACTGGGCCTATTTCTCACTCAGGCGATCATCCTGCATCTGGGGAGAGTCATGATTGAATGCTCTCGAATACAAAACAATCCCTGCCCCATAGAAAAGGAATACAGTATTCAAGCTACTTCAGAGCATTACTTTTTCTTTGTATGGAAAAGGATTCATTCATGTGATTTCTGAAGTGAAAGGTGAACACCATAGTGAGAACTGGCCCTCATGTTTAACATATTTTTTAGATATCCACATGCTGTTTTTTCACTTCACCTATTACTGCAGTTTGGAAGGAGATAATGGAAGCAATTTCTCCTTCCCCTCCTCAATTAAGAAATCTTGTTTCCTCTTTTGACTGAAGAACTTTAATAACCAAAGTATCTTTCACAAATATTTTTTTGTAGCTGAGCGGTGCTACGATAATGCTGCTGGGACTTCCTATGTTGTTGGAGAGATCTGGGAGAAGCCCTATCAGGGATGGATGATGGTGGATTGTACTTGCTTAGGAGAAGGCAGTGGACGCATTACCTGCACTTCCAGAAGTAAGTATCACCTTAAGGCAGAACGATGGCCATGCACCAATATGATTTTTGTGATAATCCAGCTCCCATTAGCTCTGAACAGCATGGCCAGTAGGGAAGATGGGAGTTGTAGTCCAGCAGTATTTGGGGGGCGGGGGGCAAAGGTGTGGAGGTCCTCAACACCTGCTGTAAAGTATTAAGTGGAATGCACAGGCTGCAAGACTAAGTACACACTTACTTGGGAGTAAGCCATATTGAACATACTGGGGCTTGCTTCTAAGTAAACATGAGTAGGATTGTGCTACACCAGTGCAATCTTGTGCATGTTTACCATGTGTCCTGCTGTGTCCTGTGGCTCTTAAGTGTACATCAGACTGTGGATGAAGTGCTAATCATGCTTTATCTTTTGATGTAACACCTTTCATTGACACTAATTGTCCTCAGGGTAATTTTCCTGCTCGCACTTTGGTCTTGCACTTCATGCTGGGAAAGATTTTCCCATTCTAGGAATATTGTAAAATTTGATCAGGAAAGCTGTAACCAGTCCTTTCTCTTTTAGAGAAACTGGAGATAGACTTGTGAACTTCAGAAGCAGCTAGAGTGTTCTCCTAATGCTGTTTCCCAGATACACTCAGAATTACCGACAGATAATTTAGTGCTGCATGAATTATTTTTGCCACAAACTTAAAAGTATCTACAGGAAACCATTGGTTGGAAATTGTGGTTTTGTCTTCATTGGAATTTACTAGGAAGGCATGGCCTTGGAGCCTAGAATAATTTAGAGTGAGGAAGTTCATTCTGGACTTTCCAGAAAGTTTCCTGGACTTTCTCTGCACCAGCCACCTGTGTCCCTCTTCCCCAGTACCTGTTCCACGTGGTGGAGTTGGTCAGGTGGCCTCCTAAACAGTGTGGGGTTAGGTTGAGAACTGAGGGAATGGGTACATTTCCCTCCATGCAGTTACTTAAGTTAACTTATCTGAGGACACATTGTGATTAGGACTGGAGTTTGAAAGATAACCAAAACAGTGAACTGCCTGCTACTCAAGCATTGTAGATATGCAGTCCTCTGTATTAACAGCTCTGAAATGGAGCAGTTACCGTGAGGTGGGGGGAATCCCATGTATAGGTGGTGGAGCCATTGGCATACATAGGAAGCATTTTTATTCTGGAGTTTGAACCAGTGAAATGTTTACAAGAAAAGCTTCCATATTTTTCTCTTTTTTTTCCTTTAAAAAAAAAGCCACTTAAAAGTGAGATCACTGACTGAATTTAAAACCCATATAATCTGACTTTGGAAACATCTGGTCTCCTAAACCTTGTGTCTGGTAGGTTTTGAGATATCTTCTTTTAGTTTTTAATTGGTGAGGCAAAGTCATGGCTTTTTACTAACATAAACAATAGTTAATAATGTCCAAACCCTCAAAGTAGGTTTGCTCTGCCTCCATGGCAATAATACTTCTGAATACCAGTTGCCGGAAACCACAGGTGGGAAGAGTGCTCTTCTCCTCAGGTCTTGCTTGTAGGCTCCCCTCAGGCACCTGGTGGACCACGGTGAGAACAGGATGCTGGACTGGCCATTGACCTGGTCCTTCAGGAGTCGTCTTAGGTTTTTACGTTCATACGAGATTAAACTTTAAAGCCCTGGAAGACAACCTTTCATTTGTCATTGCAGTCTGACTTGTGGTGACAATACATCTGCATTACAAAATGGGGAAGACCAGGAGGTCTAATGTTTGCAAGTACCAGTAAAAAGACATGATCCAATTATTTGACATTGATATAATTTGTTTCATGACATGATTTGTCTATCATGATTTCTCTTCTACAGTTTACTGTAGGAGAGAACAGAAAGTTTCAGTATCTTTCTGAAAGTTAATGAAGCATCTTCTACAAATCTAAAATGGAAACAACGGATTCAGTACAAATGGTAGATACATCTTTGCTAATAATCACAGGTTTGACAGTGTTGCCCCATAGATTATCTCAATAGCCCTACGGAGTAGGCAGTGACTGTTCCTCGTAGGCAGTCGAATTCTTGGGCTTATATAGCAGGGATGAGGAACTTCTGGCTCAGAGGCCCAGTGTGGCTCTTGGGGCCTCTGTATGTGGCTTTGGGGACTTCCCCAGACCAGATACCTCACTGGCCCAGCTTCATGCTGCCTTTGACCACTTTTTTGCATGGCTTTAACTGTGATAATGGCTTTTGATTTCTTGGATGGAGGTTGAGATACTGAGCGATTGTAGAGGAGTTGTAGAAATGCCTGACTTTGTGTGGTTGGCATGTAGCTTGTTGTACAAAACTAAGGGTTACATCCGTTGCACTGTCCATTTTTGCCTCTAGCCAGCCCACCGCTGCTGTGTAGTCCCCAGAAAGTTTGCTGATGAGGGAATGTCTCCCGCAGGCTGGAAAATGGACCCCATCCTTATATGGCATGTGAAAGAGCTGCTTGCAGATGGCATTGGGTTTGTTTATATGGATGGACTGGCATTTTGATTCCTGGTCTATGTTGATAACCATATCTGTGGACTTAAGCCCTTTCTGTGTGTTGTTATGGAGTTGCTCCACCACCCACAATAACACAGCCTCTGTTCTCATTTTGCCACACTGTTGTAGTCATTTTGGGGGATCCCCCCAAATTCAGGCACCAGTTCTGGGGAGTGAGCCCCACTGAGCTCAATATAACATACTTCCGATGGAATGTACGGTTAGAAAGCTTAGTTTTATTGAAGCTTTTCTGGCCTTTTTATGAAGCATGCAGCTGCTGGCCACCCAAGGATGGAGATCTCCTTGTAAATGAGCAAGCCTCTTAGAACAAACCACCATGTTTTATTCCCACAGAAGTTTCCTTGTTTCCCAGCTCTGAATGTTTTGAAAAGTGCTTTCCCAGGATTCCATTCACACACATGAACTTGGTGTATAAAACCACAGACCAGTTTCCTTGCTAAGCCATGGTATTCTGTCAATCTGATCTCATGGTTTTCTCAAGTATTTCCCACATGTTGGTTTTTGTGGCCAAAGTGCAACAGCTGAGAAACCATTTGGAGTGATTCAGAGCTTTTCTTCTACCCAGCCCTAGTGTCTCCAGAGGGTGCCCACCCCATGACACTGCATTTCTCAAGGGTGGGTTTCAGCTGTCAGGAACTTCCTGGTGCCACTTTGTTTCAGGGAAAGCAGCTGCATGAATGGCGATGTGTGCTTGCACAGAGAGGTGCGGTGAGTGTGGTAATGTGTGCAGGAGAAAGACTTGAAGCTATCAGCATGTGGCGGGAGGAGAGTAGAGGAAGGCAAGCATTGGAACAGAATATTTATTCACTGACCAAGGGATGGGCCAGTTTGTATCTTCCTTGGGCACTTGCTTCCTAGGGCACAGGAGGTATGTTTTCCAGTGTACATGACCAGGGGCAGAGTATGCCCCTCTTTGGCCCTAAGGTATATTTTTAATAGTCTCATACATATGTTTGCCATTACTGGGAGGGTTGCCTGTGTATCTGGATGGCAGGATTTATCCTCTCATAATTGTCCAAACTGCAGCAGGCTGTTGAAGTTGCTCATATGGGCTTTGATAAAAAATCCACAACTGTCACTGGGCAACTGACTCATCTCTCTGTTTTAATCCTATAATTGCAAAATCAAAATAGTGATTTATCTCAATCCGTTGTTAACTAGCATGTAAATTTTTCAAAGTAGTAGAAAAATAAATTCCGCTTGATTCTTGGCAACTAAAATAGACTGTTGGTGTTTAATTAGATCAGTCTGTATGACAGATCAATGACTGTGTGAAAAAAAATCAAATGTTTTTACCAGTCCAAGTGGATCAAGGTATCTGTAGCACACGGGCTGCTGAAATGGCAAGGGCTTCATTTCCCCATTGTGTGATTTCATTTCCTTTACAGACAGGTGCAATGATCAGGACACCAGAACATCTTACAGAATTGGAGATACCTGGAGTAAGAAAGACAACAGAGGGAATCTACTTCAGTGCATCTGCACAGGGAATGGCAGAGGGGAATGGAAGTGCGAGAGGCATTCATCTCTCCAAACCACAGGCATAGGTAGGTGATCAACCTGGATATGATCATGAAATCTAAATGCATCACATTGGTGCTGTAACTGATTTGCTTCTTTTTCCTGCCTCCTTCCTACGCCTTCCTCAGCCTCTCACAAAAGAGTCCTTGTTCTATTTGTGGGACTTAGAGGGACGCGGGTGGTCTAAACCACTGAGCCTCTTGGGCTTGTCGATCGGAAGGTCGGCAGTTCAAATCTCCATGACGGAGTGAGCTTCCATTGTTCTCTCCCAGCTTCTGCCAACTAAGCAGTTCAAAAGCACGCCAGTACAAGTAGATAAATAGGTACCGCTGTGATGGGAAGGTAAATGGCGTTTCCATGGGCTCTGGCTTTCATCATGGTGTTCCATTGCACCAGAAGTGGTTTAGTCCTGCTGGCCACATGACCTGGAAAGCCGTCTGTGGACAAACGCCGGCTCCCTTGGCCTGAAAGCAAGATGAGCGCTGCAAACCCAGAGTCACCTTTGACTGGACTTAACTGTCCAGGGTCCTTTACCTTTTACCTTTACTTGTGGGAAGAAGTCGGTTAAGCTAGGATTGTGTATAGAAGGGAGGAGCAGTAGGAGGCGGTGGCACTTGTTCTCTTAATAATTGCAGACTGTGTGTAGCAGGAGTGGGGATGGGGGCTGGAAGATCACAAAGCCTATGGGCTTTTCAGGTGCCATGGCTGTCCTCTGTTACGCTGTATATAAACTACTAGCAGGGAGTTCCTGGAGCGGCCCAGGTATTCAAAGAAACCCAAACATAAGATGACTTTTAAATTGATAGTATAATTTGTGAGAGTTTGGGCTGTGTGCACATACATACACCCACACACCAATCCAGGACTCTGACCACGTGACCTTGCCCTGAATAATTTTTTAGGGATGGAAGAACTAATGATTAATTTGGGTTCATTTGGTCCACCAGCTTGATTAAAAAATGGCACCCGGCCTGCAAACATAGATGAAGACCACCTCCTTCTCTTTGGAAACCCTTGTGCCAAATTTGGCAATGATGTCTCAAGACTGTACCACCAAACTGGACAACAATATTTTCAGTGGTCTCCAAATTGGCACATTTTGAACTCATTGTGCCAAAGTCACATTTTGGACCGCCATATTGATTCAGAACAACAGCCGGGGTCCCAACATTGATGAAAAGTGAGAACCCTCATGGCAATATAACTGGAGAGGCATTTGAACACACAGAACAAATGAGCAAACCATTTCCCAAATACATAGAAGATAAGAACCCTTGGTCTGTTCCAGCAAGGAAGTTGGACACAGGAATAGAAGCAAAGGTGCCTCTGAATACCACAAGCTGGGGAGAAGCCTTTACTTTTTCTTTAACGTGTTCTAAAAACAAAATAGGCTGAACAGTTAATGACTTTTATTTCCTCATTTCAAATTTTGCAGATTTAATGAAACTTTAATTGGTTGATTAAGTGACTCAAAGGGGATAATTAACTGGCAAAGATGATTTAATCAAGGGACAGCCCTGGCTTTATGCAATGTGAACTGCAGGGTTTAATTGCTATCACACTTTCCTCTGAAGGAACTGCGTCTGCTACCATCACAGATGTGCGAACGGCGCTCTACCAACCTCAGTCCCAGCCTACTCCATATGGGCACTGCATGACTGACAATGGCATGGTCTACTCTTGGGGGATGCAATGGCTGAAGACACAGGGGAGCCAGCATATGCTATGTACTTGTCTGGGCAATGGAGTCAGCTGCCAGGAAACAGGTACGAGGCATTTCAAATTCATAAAAGATTATCACTTAGGGATACTTGAGACTAATTGTAGGGGCTAGGTTTGATTGAGGTAGGTCTTTTAAAGATTGGCACACCTTAGGAGAATGGATCACACCTTAGCTGTTTCACTGCTACCGACCACAGTAGGACTCAGCTGGATCATGTAAAGGTACTGAGGTGCCCTGCCTATTTCTTTGATCTCCTTTGACTACTATGCCTGAGTCACCATGTAAGTCACCATGTAACACTTATTGCTACGATGTGATCATAGTTTAGAGAAGCAAGTCTCCCTATTCAACATCTCTCCTCAGAGAGAGAGCATTGAATACAAGAGCATTGAATAGAACAGTTGGATGGTAGAGTAAGTTATGATAGCTTCAAGCTGTATGAAAAAGGGAAAAGGAGAAAAAAGCTCACTGTTAAGGAAGACATTGCATTGCATTGTACTTGTGATTAGATGATAGGATAATGATGCAAAGGTTTGTTTCTAAAGCTGTGACCCAGACCTACGGTGGCAACGCCAATGGGGAGCCTTGTGTCTTGCCATTCACCTATAACGGGAGGACTTTCTACTCCTGCACTTCTGAAGGCCGAACTGATGGGACTCTCTGGTGCAGCACAACCTCAGACTTCGACCAGGACAAGAAATACTCTTTCTGCACAGAACAAAATGGTAAAATTCTTTAAAAGGAATACATACTTGGGAGAAATAAGGTTTTGGGAGGGTAGCACTGTCCACGGAGGCACAGACCCATTAACTGAAATTTGCCATTGCTCCACTGAATTCAGTAACGGACTGTTTTTCCCCTAACGTGACTTGTGAGGATGGAGGAAGACACAGCTGCAAGAAATACAGAATATAAAAGTCTGGTGGGTGTTGGTAGAGTGGGATGAGAAGTAGGATTTGAATCATAACTGGTGTATTTTTCTACACCAGAAACCTAGGTTCAAATCTCTTGTCCTTACCAAATAGCCACAGGCAGGTTATTTATTCTGCATGTTTCCATTTTATAAGACTGGAATTAACAGTAACATGACTCACCAGTTTACTGGCACTCAGACCATAGTCTGAAGAGAATGTAAATCTAGATAAACGAATCCGCCACTCAGGTTCACAACTGGTTTCTTCTTGGGATAACTGCACTTCCAGAGATTGGGTTGGAGAATTCTTCTTAGGAATGATTGGCTAAGGAATGCTTGGAAATTACTCTCTTATTTCACTCATGTGCTTCTGCCCTGTGTCTCATCATCTGGTTCCTGGAAATGCACAAGGAGTAGTATGTGAAGTGAGAATATATGTGCATATGCAGTTACGTATATTTGTATGCTACCTTTTCACAGTTCATACCATGCTCAGGGCAGCTTACAACATAAAATCACATAACTACAACATAAAATGCAATTATAAACAATAAATAAAACACTAGCAAATACAAAACCAAGCTGAACAATTTCCACATAAATCACAACAAATTCAAAAAGAAAGATACAAAACACCAGCAGCAACAGCCCTCCCCTCCCAAAGAATACCCCAGCCCCTACGATGGCAGTTTGCTCCTCCTAGTCTTGTGGGGGAAGGAGATTGGATGGAAGTGGAGCTGATAGTCAGAATAGAGCTCTGCATCCTGGATCCAGGGCATGTTCTCTGTAGTTGTCTGACTGGCTTCTTTTCTTTTTTTCAAATTCCACTAAGACCTATGTCCATATTAGGCTTGAGGGGAAAGATGCCGCATGAGTATGATCAGTGCAATGCTCTGATGTCACTCCTTAGATCTTGAATCTGCAGCCAGGTTGCCATATATAGCAGCAAACAGAACCTGAGTCTTATGTGGCCTTTTCCCCCACCCCCCACCCCAAAGCATTTTGCCTCTGAGATGGGGAGGGAAATTTGCATTAAAGCAGGGATCTGCCTGTCGAGCGAAATAGTGCAGCAGGGAGTGGAGCTCCTAGCTTTATCATACCAAGGCAGAAGCTGCCTGTCCAAATGATGTTAATGCTTTTAAACAATTGATTTGTCTATTATACAAAAGAAATACACCCAGTGCTAAAGTGCTTCAGATAAAGGATGCCTGCTGGAGTCTCCTTATCTGAATTTCTCCCCAGATTTTAGGGTTCTCAGTTAATTGATCTTGTTTGCTAATGTGCCGGTGCTGCTCCACAATGTGTTTTTCTTCCATTTTTTTTATTTCCATTGTTAATGAAGCTGAGCTGGTGTAATTTGCTATAGCTTCCAGTTTCCAGTCCCCCATTACAGGCTATCAAGGTGCACAAGTGTTTATAGAATATTGCACTAGCACTGGTGACACCACAGTTCCAATATGCACTTGACCATGAAGCTCTCTGAATGACCTTGAAACATTGTCAACTCACTGCCTTGCAGGTTTGTAAGAATAAGGGGCAGGGGCAGGAAGCAGGGAGAAGACCCATACTCATCACTTTAAGCTCCCTGGAGGAAAGGCAGGAAAGGAATAGAATACCTAAATAAATAAATAAATAAACAAACACACACACACACACACACACACACACACACACACACACACTGGTTAAAAGATCACATGAAAGGGAGACCTGATGTGATTGCATTGTTAATCAAAATCAAAGTTTGTAAATGTCATGATCTGTGTAAAATGTGTTCTCCAGTGCATACTTACTTCAGATGAGTATATTCCTAGCTCTTTTAGTTGCAATAAAAAACCCTGGAAGCATTAGAGCTCAGGTGATGCTTTCTAGTAACAAGAACTGCAATAGCTGGTGGCACGCAGCACTGACAGGACCAGTGGTCAGCTGCTTACTGGGAGGGAGAGGAGTGAGGTAGCAGGCAAGACTGGCATGGTGCAAATGCACCAGCGAAACCAGTCCAGTGCTTCCACCAGTGCAATTGGGTCTTCCTCCTCAACCTCCATCTCAGCAAGCAGCAGCAATACAACCAACCAGCGGTCAGGTAAGCACTGCTGCCCCATCATTTCTGAGTTTCATTCCTTTGTTTACTTAATGTTTGTTCATCACTTTCATTTCCAAAAGTAACAACAGCTGCTAACAACAACATACCAAGTTCTCAATACAACCAAGTTCTCATGCGCCTGCCTACTCTGTGGCCAGGAATTGGGGCATTACTTTCATGCTGCACCTACTTTTATCCCACTTT
The DNA here is from genome assembly GCF_964188315.1 of Podarcis muralis. NCBI lineage: Eukaryota > Metazoa > Chordata > Lepidosauria > Squamata > Lacertidae > Podarcis > Podarcis muralis. Next base: position 133,902,680 of record NC_135655.1, read on the forward strand.
GATCTTTTTAAAGAATGAGCTTCCTTTAGCAACTGGGAGTGGCATTGATTATAATGTTGCCATGTCAAGGTCCACATGGAAGAGGGGAAAGAATAATTAAAATAGAACCACACAAGCATCTGCCTAGTCTTACTGGCTATTTTAAACCATTGGGTTGTAATTAGGGATATAAGTTAAGGTCTTATTTAAAGGCTTAGAGAGTGGTTCTGCTCTCAGGCAATCTGCCCACCATCCCACTGGTTTTCCAGGATTTGAGTAAATTTGTCCCTGCCCTGCCCTAGCAGCTACTTCTGCACTATGATGAAGCTGTAAAGTCAGTGAGTTAAGACCTCCCATTGCCTCCAACTTAAAATAGCCCTCTATCTCCCTCTCCCTCTCCTTTATTTACATGATTAAGAACAGAGAGATGTTATACAGCCCCAACCAAGGAGCAGTGGCAGATAAAATTAATAGACTGTGCCGAAATGGCAAAACTCATGGGAAGAATTAAAAACCAGGAAGAGTTAACTTTTAATAAATGGGGAAAATATATAGTTTATTTGAAAAATTAGAAAAATTATTGCAAACAATTAAATTCATTAGCAGGTTTGATGTAAACTTGTAGCTAAAGAATTGAAATAAGGAATAATTAAGGATTAGTAAAAATCGGAAGTATAAAGGAGATGCAGAGGGGATAATTATAACATAAGGACCCACAAAGGGATGGGAGGGAAGTCAAAGGATATGTACTTTGCTTTGGTTTTTTTTATTGTTTTGTAAAATTTGAAAAATTCAAAAATTAAAAGAGCAGAGAGATGTCTCTTAGTGCACATCTTCTGCTCCGGTTTCCCAGTGCTCCAGCGATGTGTCTTTATCTTTCCCGCCCAGTCTCTAGATTAGAGCATAGATGAGGCCCTGTTTTAAAAAAAGCCTGAGGATCAGCTGCATTTCTGAAGCACCAGGGAATGAAAATGATGACTGTATTAGATTCACAATTCTTGGGTGAGCAGGAGTCATATCTGGCTTCAACTCTTGAGAGCAGAGTTTGGTTTTCACATTCGCCAGGAACTTTTTTTGAGAGGGTGAAGAAAACCATTTGTGGAGGACTGCTTTTGCAACTTAACAAGAGTGTAGACCATATTGGTTAGATGCTTTGCAAGTTTATTCCATTCACCCTCACAACAACCCTGTGTAGGAACCAAAGGCTGTGGCTGAAGATACATGAAGTCTTCTCGCAAATTTATTTTAATATTTTATTAATTTTTTCTTCAGAAAGAACATAACTTAATCACATAACTAATAAAGTGATGGGCATAATAATTGGGCATGTGCTTGGTTGAGGGTAACTCTGTATAGGTTTTTTGAGCTTGTGTAGGATTAGGACTCTGTAAGGAATGCCCTGCTGAGCTGGAATTCAAATCAAGCTTTCTTAAGAGCAAAGACTCTGTATTGCAGCAAACTGCATACTCTTAAGTGACATATCAAAAACACCACTATCCTGAATATTGTGATGTTATGGAGATGGGTCTCTGTGAATGGCAGTCATGCTAAGAAGTCTAGATAAGGCTTTGCAATGTCCACTTCCATGAATGGCTATTTCTGTCTTGCAGTCTTGGTTCAGACACGTGGTGGTAACTCCAATGGTGCCCTGTGCCACTTCCCCTTCCTCTACAACAACCAGAATTACACTGACTGCACTTCTGAGGGACGAAGAGACAGTATGAAGTGGTGTGGAACCACCCCAAACTATGACGCTGATCAAAAATTTGGATTTTGTCCCATGGCAGGTATGTTGAACATATATTTAATGAGAGTCCAGTACTAAGATGTTTGACTGGTGCTCTAATTCTTTGTGGATTGTGAAATAATTTTGTCTATGTGATGCTAAAAGATCACTAAGCCTCAGCAGCTGTCTATAAATATTAGCCTCAATCATATTCAGCCAATATTCCATTCTGGAATCTAGAACCTTGTGGGAATGCATCTTTTCCTTAATTCAAAATAAGAGTGCAAGCTTCAGCAGTAGCTGTAAATTCCAAATTGCATCCCCCTCCCAGTGTAAATTAATCTCATTTGATATGCGTTGCTGAAATAGTTTTACATTACAACTTTAGCAAACACATTGATATCAAAATTCTTGTGGAATCAGTAAGACAGAATGAAAATTTGTTCAAATATTTTAACAAAATTGTTTGAAATTGTTCATAAAAGAAGATTGCCACTGTACTTTGCTTAATATGAAGTATGGCATACACAAACACAGGCCCCAACAAACAAACCTCACTCTTTATTATTCCTTGAACAGCTCATGAGGAAATCTGTACCACCAATGATGGAGTCATGTACCGTGTTGGAGACCAGTGGGACAAACAGCATGACATGGGCCATATGATGAGGTGCACTTGTATGGGAAATGGGCGTGGAGAGTGGACCTGCATTGCTTATTCTCAACTTAGAGGTATTTGCCCATTTCTGCTTGTATACTCAACTTGATACAGCCATTTGCAGTCCATATGACAAGGATTAATCTAGAGTGGTCATATGATGTGGGTACAAGGGGGTAGGTAATCTTCAGATATGATTTTGTTGTTGTTGTTGTTTAGTCATTTAGTCGTGTCCGACTCTTCGTGACCCCATGGACCAGAGCACTCCAGGCACTCCTGTCTTTCACTGCCTCCCACAGTTTGGTCAAACTCATGCTGGTAGCTTTGAGAACACTGTCCAAACATCTCGTCCTCTGTCGTCCCCTTCTCCTTGTGCCCTCAATCTTTCCCAACATCAGGGTCTTTTCCAGGGAGTCTTCTCTTCTCATGAGGTGGTCAAAGTATTGGAGCCTCAGCTTCAGGATCTGTCCTTCCAGTGAGCACACAGGGCTGATTTCCTTAGGAATGGATAGGTTTGATCTTCTTGCAGTCCATGGGACTCTCAAGAGTCTCCTCCAGCACCATAATTCAAAAGCATCCATTCTTTGGTGATCAGCCTTCTTTATGGTCCAGCTCTCACTTCCATACATCACTACTGGGAAAATCATAGCTTTAACTATACAGACTTTTTTTGGCAAGGTGATGTCTCTGCTTTTTAAGATGCTGTTTAGGTTTGTCATTGCTTTTCTTCAGATATGATAAAGCTCTCTTAATTCTTTATTAATTTCTACATTGCATTATTCCATTGGCTTCATTGGGAATTGAGGGAATCCCTGCAAAACTCAGGGCATTTAGTTCAGCTATGAGTAATAATGGGCAAGGCTCTTTGCTCTCCTGAGTGAAATCTTATGAGGAGTGTAGCAGTCTCTGGTGGAAAATTTCAGTTCCTGAAAATCGCTAGAGACACATAGACATTTGCTCTGAGACAAAAATCTCTCACACAAACTTCTTGAATCCTTCTTTACCATTTGTGCATTTGAGGCCTGGTACAGACCATTTTTGTCTCCTTGCAGTTGCCCACAGGAGAGCGTGAGGCTGGGCTTGGAAATCCGATGGTCAGCACAAGGCAGTGCCAAACTGGCTCCACCATGAAGGGGTGGAAGTTTAGGTGACGCTGGTGGTCCTCTGCCAGTCTGCTGGGATGGTGTAAATTGCAGCAGCTCCACAATATGGCACTCATTTCTCTGCTGCTTTGCCATACGCACCGCAAGCAATTTGAGATCTCAGGCTGATCTTGTGGCTTCGCAAATGCTGCTTCGTACTCCAATGCTGGATGGTGCCCAAAGCCAGCATTCAGACTTCTGACCTTGAAAAAAGAAAATAATTGCTGAGTAAATATAATACATCCCCTTTGAAATGGGATAAAGCATGTGCAGATGAAATGCATGCATACTAATTTGCATAAACAGAATCTCAGGCGCTTTAGTATAGGATCTCCTGTATCTACCCTTTTGGTACCATGTAGACACCACTCCCAGATTAGTTTGCTTGGTACTGATGTGCCGAAGGACGAGTGTGGAGCTACTCTCCCTTCTTCAGTGATATCTTCCTTGGATGAGGAGGAATCACTAATCTACAGGAAAACTGGGTAGGAAATTCTACTGAAAGTTCCTGAGTCTATGGATAGAGAAATGCTTAGACAGCACGAAAGAAAAATAAAAGAAGGTGAGAGTGCAGACATTTCATCATCTCGCATTTGCCTCACACCAGTGGATTACTGTTTAGAAGAAACAGGGTGGAGAGAAGACTTCCAGCTGCTGCTGAAATGGAATATAATTTATAGGGGACAGTCTGTTCCTGATTTTTCTTTGGCACGTTATATAGCTCCGTAACTTCCCAGTTCCCTGTGTTAGTGTTGCCCAAAGTGTAGGTAGGCTTAGAGTGATCTCTAGTTGTGCTCGCCCTGCTGTGTTAATACTGTACTCTCCACTGAAGTGGTGATTCAGAATTAAAGCTGATTTTTATTGCCCCTAGGCGATCCAGTTGTTATTCTGTACACCTGAGGGATTGGTGTTGGAAGGAAAGCAAAATACATTTTAAGATTTTGAATTGTGTTGGCTTTTCAGTCTTTTTATGAAATTCAGTATCCCCCCTCAAACCTTTGTAAAGAAATTGGGAACAGGGCTGGGCGATATTAGGTTTTCAACACTGGGGTGTATCACCAGCCAAACATCATGCTTTGGCGATATACCGTGATGCTGAAAAAAGATGCATTGTCCCCAGTGCTTTGCTGGTTGGGGCCAAAGCAGCTGAACCAGGTCCACTCAGCTGGGGGGTAGGAGGGCTCCTGCCCCACAGCTGAGCGAGCCCATCCTGTGATAGAGCCTGAGAGACTCCGATTGCAGGACTTCTTCCGCCTTCACCGGCATGTGAGGGTTGGTAGGCAAGCATCCTCCTTCTCTCAGAAGAAAGAGGCATCTCTCTCTCTCTCTCTCTCTCTCTCTCTCTCTCTCTCTCTCACACACACACACACACACACACACACACACGTGGCCAAAGATGGATGCAGCTTGTTTCTCCATTTGCGCTGGCATGAGGGGCAGACAAGGGGCGCCGACTTATAAAAAATATTGGGGGGGCCCATACCGACTTATAAAAAATATTGGGGGGGCCCAAGACCTCCAAACCGCTGCTGCTGGGGGAACGAAAGGGGCGAGCCCCGGGCTGCCCCGACCTTAAGTGAACCTGTGAGGGCCCGCCCTTTGCGGCAGCTGATTGGCTGCCGCCGTGGGCAGTGAATATTAATGAGCTAGGGGGAATCCCCGCTTCTCGCGAGATTGTTGATGGGTTGAGAGCCTGCAACCCCACCCCCTCTCTAGATCGGGAGTGGCTTTGTTTTAACTCATTACTGAATGTATCTTAAAAGGTAACTATCGTCAAACAAGGAAAATAAAAAATACCAACATAATTTTGTGATTTTACAAAGCATAATATAACTAATAATTTTCTTAAATTATTGGGGGGCAGAGCCCCCCCAAACGAATTTTTGAGGGGGCTCGGGCCCCCTCAGGCCCCATGGAGTCAGCACCTATGGGGCAGACTGTGATGGTGGTTTTACTCAGCAGGATATCTGCTTCTATCGCCCAGCTGCAGCTCTTTCTCCCTCAGCACACTGGGTCCTGGAGGGACTCAGGAGTGGTGGCAGTTTCACTGAGTTAAACCATTATTGGGGTCTGCCCCTCATACCAGTCCTGGGTGATATATTGATATATCACCCAGGCTAGAAGACTGATACCGAGAGTAATTATAGCATGAAAGAACCAATGTTAAAACACACATACACACCAACAAGAGTGTTGGGTGAGCAGAAGCCCCTCCACGTGCAACTGGCTCCGTGAGGAAAAGGGGCTGTAGGGGGTGACACTGGCTGCAGCCCATTTGTTGCACCACTTCCTCAGCCCACACACTGAGTTGAGGGGGAATCCTCTGCATGGACTTCCACACGACCTGACCTTCGGTGATATTGTGAGTGTCTTTCCCTTTTGTCCATTCTCAGCACTTGGATGTTGAGGGCAGGGAAGCTGTGCAGCATCAGTGGGTAGGGTTTAAATGCCTGAATCACTTTCCTCTAAAGATGAAATACGGTCGATTCACAGCTCTGCATTAGGGTGTCAGCTGTTAGCATTTCAGTCGATCGAATGAAACAGGGTTCTATTACAGTATGCATGAAGGAGATTATAAGGCTGGTGAGGATGCAAGTGATGCATACAGCTATTTTGCACCCATAAAACTAGCTTTTCTTTAATATTCAGGTCAAAGGTCTGTATGGGTGTGTGCAAGGCCATAGCCTGGATTTGCAGTTGTTTCTATTTCTTCTCTTTAGCCTGCTTGGTTTTTAAACAAAGACTAAGGATTGAAGCAAGAGAGAAAGCACATTGGTCCCAAATATAATACTCATTATATTTAGTAGTAGTACTTTGCTGCCTGATGTTTAATAGCCTTGTAGAAGAAACAGCAGGATAGTGGTCAGAGACTTGATTAAGGGGTTTTAGAGAATGAGCCCTTTATAGAAATTGCATATTGTCTAGATTTTATTTCTCGCATCAGAAGCTCCGTGCCAAGAAAAAATGCAAGCTTGTGGATCAGGGAGTATTTTAACCTGATTGTGTAAACCTATAGTTTTCTGTATTTATGTGAAAATTGGTTAATTCTCTGTAGGTGGCTTTGCTGTGCTTTGGAAAAACTTGTGCAACTTGTTTCACAATAGAGCACCATTAATCGGGTGAGAGCTCAGTAACCTGTATTTGTTCAAAGTAATCAATAGCACAAATATTGTACTTGTATCTTAAAACAGACCAGTGTATAGTTGATGGGGTCACCTATGATGTAAACCAGACCTTCCACAAACGCCATGAGGAAGGACACATGTTGAACTGTACATGCTTTGGTCAAGGTCGGGGAAGATGGAAATGTGATCCTGTGGGTAAGTCCATTCTCAACTGAACTTCCTGAAATATCGAGAGCCAGAGAGAGGGGGAAGGAGAAGCACTTAATGAACAGTAAGGCTTTTGCCAAACCCCAGTTTGATAGCAGGTATGATAATAAATGAGTGAAGCTATGTTAAAAGTCAGATCATGCCATCTTTTAAAGGCTGCATTCTCTGTAAAACTATTACAAAAATCTGTTACCAAATACTGCCTACCTAAAACTTTGCTAATGTAACTAGTATATACCACCTCTTCACAGCATTTGAATGTAGGTTGCTTATAAGCCTGTAGTATACGCAAATCTCCCTGCTTGCCCATGAATTGGGGCCATAGCATTTAATTTTCAAAGATGCAAATTGGAATAATTTTTAAAACTACTCCCATGAACGTTTTGAGATGACTTCGGTTTCTCTTTGACCCGATCCACCCTCTTACTCACCTTTCTCCAAACTAGAAAGCCCCAAAATAGCATAGCCTCTCCTCATATGGGAACACAGTTTGAAACTTTCACCATGAAGTTTTTCTAGTCTCTTGAACCAAAAGCTTCAAAGCCAGTTCTAGCAAATATTATCTTACCTGAGGCTAAGCCTGTTTTACTTGGCTGACTGTACTCTGCTAGGACTAATGAAGATTTGAATTGTGTGAACAGCACTCTTGAACCTGGTCATAGCTAAGACTATTTCTAAGAATGAACACATGGCTGTTTTCTGACCAAAAAAACATTCCTAATTTTGTTTGCATGTTTAGGCCTGGGTGTTTGATAGCTGATTATTTAATCCCTGGGGAGCCTTAATGTTTTTCCTGGCAAGCATTTATAAGGTCCTAGTGGTTAAGTTCTTCTTCATTTAAAATAGATCTGTGCAGGTTTACTGAACCACATTCTGCAGCTTAGTAAATGTGAGGCTGTTACAAATGGCTCCTTGGGGGAAAGGGAGTTTTGTTTGAAAATGAGTTAGAAAGTTCTGTAAAATGGGCTGTTTCCATCTTTGCCATGCATTTTTTGGGGAAAATTGCTGCAGTTAGCACCTAGTAAAACTTATTAATAAAGCTCCCATCTGCAATGCACTAAGATAAATGTGAAGCAACATGATTAAGGCTCATTTAAGTATTCTGGAATTTCAGAATCTACTCTCCACTTAAAACTCTGCTCCTAATAGTATAGTTTAGAATTACAGGGACAGTGAATAAGAGAATACAAAGATCTAAATATTGAAATGGCATGATTCTACATCCCTAAAATACATTGAAATTTTGCTATTTCATGTTATCAGCAGAAGCAGAACTGAATTTAAAAGAAAGCAAATTTTGGCCATTGGTGGAGATACAAATGGGATGTATATTTGTCACGTACCCCAAAAGCACTATTTGCTGTTTTCACATTTTCATAATAGAATCCTAGAGAAATACGAGTAAATCTGCTCCCACCGAAACGATTCCCTTCTACACAATTATTTATGGCACATGTGTCCTACTTATCAGGCATTACATCAGAAAGCCACAGACTCCTTGACTAAATCCTTTCCTCTCAGCTTTAGTTTTCAGTCTGCATGATAGAATTAATAATGATAAGTTGTGTGATGGTTGTGTTGAAGGGTTCTCTGCTGTAGTCTTTCTATCTGGCCTTGGGCATGTGACTTTCCCTTAATAGGTGGGAAGGAGCAAGGTTTTGAATGGAATTCCTTCCATTCAGGCACAGGAACCTGCTGGTGATCAGGTTCCAACCCTGGGCCAGTGACTCAGGTGAGAAATGGATCCTGATGGGTTGCCCCTCTAAAAGACATGCCAAGGCTATGCTATTTGCAACAGATGGGGAAGCCCCAGCTGGGCCCACTTTGAAACCCCACTTCTTGTGAAGAGCACAGGCAAGTTGGGGGGGGGGGATATGGGAATTTCAAAGGGCCACATGGAAATGTGGAAACAGGAGTGTCGAGTCTGTAAGCCTGAAGAACCCCACACTTGAAATTTCTCTGAAATAACCACACATTCCCCACTTGGTTTTCTGCTTCCAGACCAGTGCCAAGATTCTGAAAGCCAGACCTTTTACCAGATTGGGGATTCGTGGGAGAAGCACGTTCATGGTGTCAGATATCAGTGCTACTGTTATGGCCGTGGCATTGGAGAGTGGCACTGCCAGCCTTTGACTGCATACACAGGTAAGAAGCTGTGGGATGAACAATCGGTTGTTGTTTTTTAAAGGATCCAGTATGTATCCTTTGAGCATGTTTTCTTGTTTTCAGTGATTCCATGTGAGCAGAACTTTGCATAAGACCCTTTTCTCTTGCAGAGAATCCTGTTTCCTAAGAATCTTATCTTTTATGGTTTTGATCACATTTTTAATGTAAGAGAGAGAAGTTAGAAAGTAATCAGGTCCAAAACATGTGTCCCATGAATTACAAGAATCAAACCTGCATGTGTTTAATGTTATTTCCATTGAATTGTACATTTGGGTCTCTATACTATTCACATTGTGATTTTTAAATTATTATCATTTTAGCATCCTTCCAGCTGCCTCTTCACCATATTGATTTTCAGGGCAATGGTTACTCTTTACTTGCACACACCTTTTCTTCTTTTAGCTGTCCAGACTGATTTTTTTTTTAATGGATTTTGAAGCTCACTGTTAGATACTTTTTTTCTCCTGGTGGGGCTGCTTCTATGCTTCTAACAGCTTCGCGGCAAGGATGATAGCTTTTAGTACCTGGCATGACCAGCTTTCTGAACAAAATGTTTGAACTGTCCTGATCATCCAGTTCCAGGAATTTTGCATAGATGTGGTTGATACGAGTTTGTTTGTTCAGCTCCAGCCTTATGCGCATACATTGATAAGAGAGGCTGCTGAGTTGACCTTTGGGCTTTCAAACTGCATTTGCAGCTTTGTTTTTACTAGCTTTTAAATTTATGGATGAGCATAACAGTGCCTAATGGTAGGTGGTGGCCTAGTTATCCCATAAAATAAATAACTTGTGAGTAAGCAGGAGTTTATTGCTTCCGCATATTGATTCTGGGATTATAGCCCGGGAATTGCAAGACTTGCTTTGGGAAGTGTGTCTTTTTTCTTCCCGATTTTTTGCTGATATAGGATTAGACAGGGTTTGAGGTTGGACTGGAGCTCTGTCTGAAGACTTGTGTGTAACTCAATCATAGTTGCATATCCTATGCCATTGAAGATGAAGGAACAAAAGAAACCTCTGTTCCAGGCTGAATCAGTGATGAATATATAGTATTTTGTTAGGGGGAGACCTAGACAGTCTTGCTGTCTTGCTTTGCTGTGGGTCAGTGAACTTGGCTGCCGGATTATATGGCCAGAAAGTTCTAAAAGGTAGTTAAATCCTATCACTGCAAGGCAGGGTTTCCATTCATCATGTGCTTATCATGTGCTGACCCAAACCATCCAGAGCTAGTATGTGCTCGAAGTGGAAGGTAAGATGTTGCCTACTAAGTGGATGGCTCCCTTCCTTAAGCAATATGGAACTCCAGTATTGTGGGGGAAAACATTCCCAGCTCAACATTCTTTGAGGGGCAGTAGTAGATGGAAAATTAAGGACCTTTTTTCCACCTTGCCTTCCTTCCTTAATAGTCCATTACAATTTTGGAATGGTTTATAATCATTCTTCTGAGATAATAGTCCATAATTTTGTTGGAGCTTCTAATTTGTTTATTCAAGGGAATGTCCAAGAGGTTGAAGAAGGAAGTACATTTTGTTCTCTTGTATAGATAACTGAGTACACATAACTTGCACCAGCTGAGAATGGCATAGTAACACAAACTTTTCTTGGGAAAAGTAAGTAGTTATCAGGAAAGAACTGGGTTCCATTTTTATGAATTTTGTAGTAGAAAGTGGCATACATTTAAACATGCATGCACTATTGTCCACCTGTTGCAAAATATGTGTGTTTTGTCCTGAGATGGGAACAGTAAATGTTGAATGAGATGCAGCCCAGACCAATTTCACAGCCCCACTCAAGGCTATTTATCTGTTGAGTTAATATCCTGCTTTTCCATTGGCATGTTCAAGGCAGTTAACAATGTTGCACAAAACAATTCCTACAACTGTTCACATGGAAGATGGTTCCCACAGGAAGCTGGAGAACTGGATTTGACTCTTCCCATGACTGCTGCCAGTTAACATTCTTTGAGGGGCAGTAGTAGATGGAAAATTAAGGACTGATTTTCTTAGATTAGGCCTTCTTTGTGACAAAGTATACTTTGTGGGATTCACAGTTCACCAGAGGAACAAGAATGTTGACTCTGGAGGGTCAGCATGCATTCAGGGCTGAAACACCCTGGGATTCCTTGTTCCTGTAGGCAGTGTTCTATTACCTCAGGATAACAATTCTGAGATAGCACCCCTGAAAATAGCAAGACTTATTTTGGGGCTGGTTGAGCTGTGAGACTCAGGGCATAGAACATGAGGTGGAGTGTGGCCTGCATGAGTGTCACTACTCCAAAGTGATAGTATTCTGTTGAGACAAATAGTACATCTTGAGGCATGTGAAATGAAAACACAAGTCCTCAGGTTCCTCTGGTTGGCTTTTGCAGCTATAATTGAGTCCCGGTATTCTTGTGCGACTGTTACAACAACCCATCTCAAGGAGTTATGTGAAATATGTGTACCCTCAGAATAGTAGCCAAGGCCTCTTCTTAGATACACGATGGATGGAAAATGTGGGGGTAAATCAAACAACCAAGTTCCTGAGTATCTCTTTGGCAGTTGAGACCATTTCAAAGCTAGCCCCAGCATGGGAGGGGGCTTGTTTTTATTGAAGCTTTTAAAAGTTTCCACAGGTATGTATGCTGTACAGTTGTCCAAACAAGTTTGCAAAGGGAAACTTCTTTAAAAGGAAGAATTTAATTGCTAAAATAACAGAGGTTTCCACAGAGCCAGACAGTTCCTTGCTGATGTGCTGTGGGGATTTAAGTCTTGCTCACTAAACACCATATACTCATTCAGAAGCTGTACTGAATCAGCATTTAACTGGAAATTTGATGCAGGTGGTACAAAACAAACAAACTGAAGGTTAAAATGAGTTGAGCATCAATAAAATGAAAAACAGGGGCTGTGAATTTAATAACTTTTTATGCTCGTAGGTGACCTGGCAAATCACTAACTCTCAGCCTGACCTACCTCACCTGTTGTTATGAGCATAAAAGAGGGAAAAGGGGAACCAATAAGTTCTGAGTGTGAGTTGATTTGGAAATTAATGCAATACATTTGGAAAGCCCTTGCATGTGTAATGCAGCAGCCATATCACACTCCTTTTGTGATGTGCCAACATCACAAAAACTTGTATATATTACCTGCTTCCACATTTCATTTCCTGGTGAATCCCACCATAAGAATACCATACTTTTCCATGTATAGGGTTTTTTACTCCAAAAGAATGTTAAAAAACAGGGATCATCTTATACACGGGGGTCATCTTCCCTCATTTTCATAAATTTAAGTCCCCCAAAATAGGGGTCGTGTTATACATGGAAAAATCCAGTAACTCTTGAAGATTGTGTTGTGTTTTGCCAAAAAGGAAAAAAAAGTTGAACACAATCCTTATATTACTGTACAATGTAGGTGGGTTATGATTATTGGAGACAGGAGGGAAATATGAAAATAAATTTACTTGAAAAAGATGCATAGATGTAGCTGCAAGTAAATTAATGGAAAAAATTATATTTTAGGTTCTACTGGCCCTGTCCAAGTTATTATCACAGATGTCCCAATTAATCCTGATTCTCATCCTGTCCAGTGGGTTGCACCTGAATCCTCTCACATTTCCAAGTACATCATCCGATGGAAACCAGTAAGCGCATGTTTCATTTGTAGAACAACTTTTTCTTAGTCCCAGGAATCTAGAAGTCTTGCAAGCAGATGGAAATTTGTTATTGCAATCTACCATGGCAATACAATAGAAGTAATTTTTACTCTTGAGGCTTAATTCATTTCAGTACTTAACAATCTATATATTCTGTAAGTGTGCTGAGGTTGGTGGCCTAGACTAAACGAAGAGGGTGAGCTGGGTTAAAACACCCATCCTCAATTTTGCAGCTGGATTTTGCGTGGAGGACTGTGGGCACTGGTGAAAATGTTCATGGTAGACAGGGGAGCCTTTTCCATTGCTGTGATCACTGGGCTGATGCTTCCTAAGCAGAAGTCAGTAAAAATGGCAGTGGTGTCATTGCCATAGTTACAGGAATATGTTCCTTTCCGTCATTTCAAGCAAAGTCAAGAATTGCAGCTAAATCTGATTGGCTAAGTGGTACTGTGCCATCACATCCACCCAATGACCCATAATTAGTCTGGGTTGTATAGCGAAGAAGGAACCTTTTTTGAGATGAAAAGAATGGTGTCAAAGTAGCTGCCAAGGGAGGCAGGGATTAGGTCTTGGAAACAAGCAAAGTGTCCCAAATATCATGTATTTGGCAATGAGTGGCTCAGTCGGGGGAGTTGGGGTAGAGCCACCAGCTTCATGGGGTCAGATGGAAGTCTAGTGGTTCCTTGCTTCACCTCACTCCTGCTGCAATAGCAAACATGCAGCAGTTAATGGATGCGTTGCACGTCAGGCCTCCAAGGGGTTACATAGAGGCACTTCAAAAGATCCAGCCTTCTAATGAAAGAGATTGCTAAAGACTCTTTGGGGACCAAATGAAGAAGAGGGCATGTGCTCCTGCACATTTAATAGTTGCACTGAAGAGAGTTTTGGCAGGTGTTGCTTGTCACACAAGCTAAAACTACGCAATTTCCTCTCCTACAAACAAACCGCAGGAGCCTTGCGTACATTGTTCTCTGGCCAATTTAGGGATGGAATATGCACCATGAGGAAAAGAATAAGCCATATATGAACTATTAGGATCTGTTTGGTTTGGTTTTTTGTTTAGTTGGTTTACGGTACATTCCTCCTTTTCACTGAAGTCTTTGGACCGGCTCCCATGACATGTGTGAACTGCAGTGGATATATCACAAACCATGCATTCAAAATGGTGCCCGTGTCACTTGCTCTTCAAAATATGGCTTGGTCCATGAGGTACATGTTGAAAGAAGCTTTTCTTCTGTGTTCCTTCCATATCATTGTCCCATAAAGGAAATGCAGATGATATTTAGAAATGGATGCAAATGAGAATCTTCCTCATAATGAAGGAAACACACAGACTTCTTCTGTTGTCATATTCCTGTCCTAATATCCTCTGTGTTTTGCTCCTTTAGAAAAATTCTAGAGTGAAATGGAAAGAGGCCACCATCCCAGGCTATTATAATTCTTACACTATCTCAGGCCTGAAACCTGGTATCGTTTATGAGGGGCAGCTTATTAGTGTTCAGCACTATGGCCAGAGAGAGGTCACCCGTTTTGAATTTACCACCTCTAGCACCACAGCTATTTCAAGTAAGTATTATTTCATTCTCCCAAGACAGACAGATGCTAACGTCCAGGTACAGGGCGGTATACAAATTCAATAAATAATAATAATAAAGAAATTTGGTTTGCAGTGCTGGTAGTATTCACTTTAATGTATTTCAGTCTTGAAACAGGTGACAGGCATATATCTGAACTTCTGATAGTTGCTGTGTTGCTAACACACGGCCAGCCTTTGTTCTATAGTAATGTTGGCCATAATATTTCTTATACCAATGGCATAGAACAGTATCCAGTAGCTTCATATTTCACCTTGTCTCTGTGCATTTTTTAAAAAATACCAGTCTGCTTCCCTGTCACTCTGTGCTTTCTCTGCTTTGATCTAGGGCTGGGTGATATCTGGTTTTCAACATTGTGACACATATCACTGGTATAACATTGTGATATACTGATATAGCACTCGTGTGTGTGTGTGTGTGTGTGTGTGTGCCCAGCCCTACTTTGATCTGTTTCAGGTTCTGAGACCCTCCGTATAAAACAAACCTCTGTGTTCGCCATTCACTATGATGGGGAATCTAAAAATGGCTGTAAAGTTTTCACCTTTTTGCTAAAGTGGAAGAGATTCATAGGCACACAAGCTCCTCCACAATGGATTAAACCTGCCAAATTGCAAACAAGCAAATGCAGGGCTTTTTTGTGGGTGAAGTCAAAGTGATCCACTTTCCACCATAATATCTTATTATGTGGAGGGGTGCAGGGGGTATTTGTTTTCCTGGTCTTTCTTACCTTAAAGTAAGAGGTCGCCAAGTGGTATGCATATTTGCTTGTACATCTTAAAATTTATAGCTTCCCTTTGATCTTCCCTTTCCAGTGCATGCTTGTGTCTTCCGTTGTCCTTGCAATGTGAGGCTGCCTAGAATGCTGCCCATGGACATCTCAAGAGCTCTGGGGTTTTGCAGTTTTTTGCTAAAAGAACTATGTAGGATTTATAAATGAAGCTTCAAACTTTTTTTTATATATATAAAAAAATCTAATGCTGTGCTTTAACAACAACACCAACCCAGAGGCCTTGAGTGTTCTGCCGTCAGGGAGCCAGCCAAGAACACCCCACCCCAAGTTGCAAGGGCTTATTGATGTCATGGTTTCATTCAGGAGGGGAGAAACACCCCCAAATCACCCCTTTGTTCAGCCCTTTTGCTATCAGTTTTAACTCATAATTTAATTAACAAAAATAAAAAAAGCATTTAAAGTCTGTATTAAAACATACTTTTGCATAAAATCGAAGCCTATGTAAGGCAATAGCTCTTGATTTCTCCTGTCTTTCCTTCCATGAAACTATTGCTTATATATTACTTTTGCTTTGCAGGTACTCATGTGGTAGGAGAAACAACAGCACTTCCTTCTGTGGTTTCTATCTCGGAATCCATCACAGAAATTACAGCCAATAGTTTTGTGGTTTCCTGGGTTTCTGCTTCAGACACTGTCTCCGGATTCCGTGTGGAATATGAACTGAGTGAAGATGGGGATGAGCCCAAGTACTTGGGTAAGATTGAATGAGCATCAGTCGCAGATGACATAAATAGGGTTAATTTCATTTCAGCCTATAAAGCTTATCTAGTATGGTTATCCTCATAGTCATGTCTACTCAAAAGTAAGTCCCTTTGAATTCCCAGCTATGTTAAGGATTGCTGCCTAACTTTCGTTCTGCTATTGAAAAATCTAAGTCTCATAATTATAGATATATGAATTATTTAGAATTTTCTGAAACTGCATACAATTGTGTATGGAGATTTCATTCAGGCAGATCATGCCTCTTAATTTCTTGCCAAGTGAGTTTCACTCCAGGTTTCTGGAGTTTTCAGAAGTGCCCAGTGCAGTCCAATCTGATACATGTTTTCTTCAAAAGAATTCCTGCTGAATTCACTGGGGTTTACACCAAAGTATGTGCATGGGATTGTAGCACTAGAATCCTGGTTGTTTGTTTGCACATAACTAACATTCCCTGTTTTTCATTTGTTCTTTTTAAAGAGCTTCCAAGTACAGTCAATTCAGTTAGTATCTCCAACTTACTTCCGGGTCGCAATTACATCGTCAAGGTCTATGAGGTCTCAGAAGAGGGAGAGCAGGATTTAATTCTGTCCACCACACAGACAACGGGTATGTTGGACCACACAATATTTGGCAAGGAAAGACACACACCAGGCCACCATGTTTTCCCTTTGAAGCTGGTCACTTTGTGCCATTGGACTTTCATATTTCTCTCTCTCGTTAAACAGCACCTGATGCTCCTCCTGAGCACCATGTGGAAAAGGTTGATGACACTTCAATAGTCGTGAGCTGGAACAGACCAGAAGCTCCAATCACAGGTCTGGCTCATTTACTTGTCTTGGTTTTTAAATTTTGGTGCATTTTGTTTTCCTTCAGTTGTAAGAGAGGCAAACACATGGCAATATAGCCGAGGACTAAACTCTTTATACACCAAAAAGTTTATATTTCAGGCATGCAGGAGATGACTATCAATCCTGCTGCCTGTCTAATAAAAACAGAGGGCTCTGAAGTATTGTGATTCATAATGTTATAGTCCTCCTAAATTTTAATTTATGCAGGCTCACTAGTCCTCAGTTTCTGAAATGTGCAGGATCAAATAAAGGCTTGAATAATAACGGTGGCTAATTCAACATAGGGATGAGCAGATGTTTCCCATTTGGTTTTGTTTCTGTGCCATGGGCTAACCATGCATTTCTGGCTACCTTAGGGTACCGAATTGTCTATACTCCATCTGTGGAAGGCAGCAGTACAGAACTCAACCTACCAGAGTCTGCTACCTCGGTGACGCTCAGTGACTTGATGCCTGGTGTCCAATACAATATTAGCATCTATGCTGTGGAAGAGAATCAGGAGAGCTCTCCTATTTTCATCCAGAAGACAACTACAGGAGCACCACAGGAAGGTAGTGCCTACTATATTTCCACTGCTCTTCCCTATGTCCCTCCAAAGCTATACCACCCTCCAAATGTGAAAGAGGAACAGGACTTCCTGGATTCATCCAACTCCACCAGAAGCTGATTGGTTTTCTTGAGTGACACAATGGGAAGGACTTTTGAGGGACGTTGGAAAAGGGAACATCAATTCCTCTATGATATGGTAGTGGGATGTAATGGGCATTCTTTTTACTTAGTTTTGGTTACATTTAAACCATTCCCACCTGGCAGCTACTTTCAAAATGTGGCAGCATGAAAAGGGCAGTTGTACTATGGAGTCCAGGTTAGCCCCCCTCCTTGTCATTGCAGTCACTTTGCAGTTCAGTAAGGGGTGTGCTCTGTGCATCTTTCTGGCTAGGTGTGATTCCTTCACCCAAGGATTTGCAGTTTGTGGAAGTCACAGATGTCAAAGTCACCATCATGTGGACCCCCCCTGAAAGTGCTGTGACCGGCTATCGCGTAGAAGTGATCCCAGTTAACCGCCCTGGTGAACATGGTCAGAGGCTGCCCGTTACTAGGTATTCGTTTGCTGAGGTCACAGAGCTTTTGCCTGGAACAACCTATGTTTTCAAGGTCTATGCCCTCGGACAAGGCACAGAAAGTGAGCCACTGACTGGAGAACAAACAACCAGTAAGTAGATTTCCTTTAACTATGTTTATATATTTGTTCCAACCTCATCCTGCCAGAAATCTCAATATTTCACAAATATTTATTTACAATTAGAAATGTGGACGTTAGTGGCCAGGATAGTTCAGCAAGAGAATTTCTTTATCAAAAGCTGCTTTTCTGGTTCAGGAGTTCCTTCCGACTGAACTTCAGACTTCCTTTTTTTGAGACCATGAGTTGGTGGTGGAGACTGTTGAATTAAATATTGGGCGCATACATAGGCACTCACACCTAATCTTTAGTGAAGGATTCTTGGTCACAGCCACTGTCTTTGTAAAACTCAAAACACGTATTAATGCAGAATGTCAACATGATCTTGTCAGGGTAAAGCAAAATAGCAATCTACTGTGCTGTCATTGTGATACAGTTTTAAAATTGTGTATTTTGAGGGCACTGATGGACCAGATCCCAAATGTAGTAGTGCTGAATACAGCTATTCTTAATAGGCATGGCTTGAGCTGGTAACAGGTGTCTGCAACTGTGCTTTCCATTCATTATGATCATGACCAGAATTGCTTCATCTAAACCACATTTTGAAAAACATTCACATAAATCCTGTGCTATAATTGAAATATATGGGAAAAGAGAACAGATAAGATTTCCCAGTGAAGAATCCCCCCCCCACAGTCCTTCAAGATAACTAGTCCTTCAGACCAATTGAATACTTGCTTATGAAATCTATGGATCTTTCCTTTTCATCTGTACAACAAACATATATAATCACAACTTATTTTAAAAGTTTTGGAAACATACAAGTATTGCCTCTTTGCTATGCAATGAAGGGATAGAACTGTAGATTTTGTGATCATGGTTGTTAATTGCTGTAACTGAAGACATTCTGCATATGGGGAACAGTACAATAGTTGGCACAGTATGTGTTTATGTAAGAAACAAACCCAAGGAAGGAAGATTAGGTACCTGCGCCCCTTTAAAATACCTCTAAATATCCAGGTGCCAACTTGGATAAGAGCCCAGATTCCAGTGGCTCATAAGACCTTAAGAAGAGTCAGGCCAATGGCATCCAGTTCTTACAGAGGCCAACCATATGCCTGTGGGAAACCAGGGAGCAGGATTGGAGCAGGAGAGCACCATCCCATCCAGTGGTCCTCAGCAACTGGTATTCTAAAGCATTACTGCTGCCATTGTGGCTAGCAGTCTTCAAGAGCCCCACCCACCATGAATTTGTATAATCCTCTTTTAAAGCCACATAGATTGGTGGCCATCACTGCCTCCTCTGGGAGCAAGTCCCACTGTGTGAAGAAGCACTGTCTTTCATCTGTTCTTATCTTAACTTTTGGCATAAGATGTGAGGTCGCTGTTATGAAATAAATACTGACTAGTGGTAGCAGTAGCGACTATTGTGTGAAGCCCTGCTCTATAAGTTTAGGCAGGGAGGAGGGAAGAACAATGACTTCCTAAGAAGATGTAAAACGATTGTTTGGCTTTCTTTTCTAGGACTGGATGGCCCAACTAACCTGCGTTTCGTCAATGAGACGGACTCTACTGTGCTGGTGACATGGAGGCCCCCTCGTAGCCGCATTGCAGGGTACCGGCTTGCTGTGAGCCTCACAACAGGAGGGCAACCCAAAGAGTTCACCGTGGGGCCCTCAGTCACCAGATACCAGCTGAGGAACTTGCAGCCTGCCTCTGAGTACACCGTGTCCCTAGTGGCTATCAAAGGAGACCAGCAAAGCAACCCGGAAACAGGAATCTTCACAACTTGTAAGCAAGAAGCAGTTTGGGATATTGTTTCAGCTATCCTAATATTTCCCTGGCTTATGATGAGGTTGTGTCTAAAAAAAGAAAGAAAGAAAAATTTATTAGTATAGAACATGAAGCTGTGTGAGGTTACACGTAGTAAGGTTTGTAGCTGTGTGTGCTGAGATACCTGCTGTCATCAGTGGAGTATAATAATAATAAATCTGCCAGCTCCTCCCTGTGCCCTAATACTACCAGATCACCTTCCATTAGCATTGGAAATTGCCGCCCATTTTTTACTCCTTTATGTGAGTATTCCACTGGAACCTCCTTAAGAACAGTAGCTAAGGTGGCCAGTACAAAAGGCAAAGGAGTAGGACAGGGTCCCTTTCGTTCCTTGGTATTTGGAGCATAGCTTCTGCCTAACACGTTTTGGGAATTACTTACCTGTTAGTTGAAGAGAGAGTTCTAAGCTTTGGTTTCATATCATAGCCTGTAGTAATCTGATGACCACAGCTCTGCAAGATCAATCTTGCTGGATACATATTGCCACCTTGCGTGATGAAATGCAGATTTCTACCACAAGATCCAAAAGCCATCTTGAAGTGCAAGAATCATTATGTGAATTGCCTGACTCTACTGTGATAGACAGAACTAATGGTTGGATGGCCATCTGTCATGGATGCTTTAGCTGAGATTGCAGGGAGTTTGACTAGATGAGCCTTGGGGTCAATTCCAGTGCTACAGTTCTATGATTCCTGTTGTATTTCTTCAAGGGAAATTGTGCCTCACTGAAAATGCCAATCAGAACTGCTTGTGATCCAGCAATATGATTGCAGATTGGCCATGCAACAGCAGCTCACCTGGGGCTCAGTAAATCTCCTGGTTTTGTTGCCTTCCTGGCATTGCAAAAACAAAGCATGGGTATAGGTTTCTCCAGCAGCGGCTAGTGTGGAGGGTCAGAGTAGCACACCCAACGCAGGCATCGCTGCAGCTTATCTTATGAAGCTGAGGCAGGGAAGTGGCAAGGTCAGGTTGGCGGTGATGCACTGTTGGAGCCAACTTGCATGCCACAATATGTGACTTGTAGGCTGCATTCGTTTTGGTGGGTCACAAGTTATGTAGACCTGAGTAGACTCTGCTGGTCACCTGTAGGTGGTGCCTCTGCAATTTGTTTTGAGATGAGACTAAAGCTGCAGGCTGATTCCAAAGCTGAGTTGATCAATGACATAGCACATGTACAAAAGAGCCATATTTGGTTCAGACTTTTAGAATATTTGGTTTAGAAACTTCCTGATCTTAAAACTGCTGCCTTGGTTTTTTATTAGCTGTCCGCTGGCTTGTATCTGTTCCAAGTTAAATGTGCCTTATAACCAGGATCTAAATTACATACTTATTAATACTCTAATATTGCTTCCAGTCCCCCCCCCCCCCAGTAGAGTCATTCTGGTCTAGCACTGCTGGAAGTGATAGCAGGCTGTGACTCAGATGTGGTGTGAAGCTTTCACCAGAAGGAACCAGCGACAGATTTTAGAAGTTGTCACCCTGTCATCTGTGTGGGAGAGATGGACACACTTGGTATATAGGTGTCCTTTTAATATAGCTTTTGATTCCTGGGCAGCTGGCTACATTTTTATACTAACTCAGCTGGCTCACCAGACCTAACTTTGGAGCCACATCCTAAGTCTATTTAATTAAGTGCATTTGGGTATATACTTAAAGTTGCTACTACACAACAGCCAGTGTGTCTTGCAGACATTCCTTCAGAGGCAGTTAATTAGGGATTTTTATCCCAAATTGGCAACATTTTACTTGTTTACAGAGGAAGGGAACCCGTTGTTTTGGTAGCCATGCGGTGTTGTTTTCTCTGCTGGGTAGTACTTTGAACTCACTTTGAAGCTGATGTAAATAATGAGATCCCTCTACTTTGCAAACCAGAAGTAATGCACAGTGCTCAGGCCTTATGCCAGCTGCTTCCAGCTTTGTACCCAGGAGCTGGTTTGGGGTTCATATGCATTCATACATGTAAACATGTTTTGTTGGAATGAACCATCTCCTTTGGTTAGCCTATGACCCTGAGGACCAGGTGGCAGGAAGAAGAGTAGCCTGGTTACTATGGCAATGACTAAATCTGCTTTGGCAGGCAAGAGGTGGGATGAAATGCAAACTCTTTATCCTGGTACTAAAGAGTTGAGCCTGGCCTACTGAGCTTCTGGGATGGCTGCCTCCCTGTGCTGTCACAAGAACTCTCCTCCTCCTGGGAAAGAAAGGAGGTGTGGGAGGCATGGTAATAATGGTTGCAAAACAAAGTGGGGATAGGAAGGCCAAGGAGGAGGAATCTCAGGACTTCTGGGAAAGCCTGCTAAAGAGCTTGTGCTGCTATCAGGACGGGAAGACTTTGGGGGTAGAAGTCCTGGGCCCCCATTCAGCAAAATGAGGGCAACTCTCAAACATAGCAGACCTGGCTTCTCACATTTTGTACACATTCCTGTCTAAAGAGCCCACCACCAGACCATCAAACCCAGAGCCTCAAATTACTTGACTGCACCATGAACCTGTGGAAGAGCTGAGGGAATGCTAAACCCTCTTTCCTTCTCATGGAGAGATAACTGCTGGGGGCATGGAATATGCTCCTATGCCTCTCTGGTTACCCACATAGTATGCTTAAAGACCATCTTTGTAGGAATTTGGGTTCCAGCTCACAGGACTAGAGTCCAACTCTCTGGAATTAGGCCCACAGAGTTTGTAGACTACTCTTTAAAACAGGACTAATTTCCTGGTGAGAATGCCCACCTCCCGCTGCAAACTTTGGGACTGTCTCTGAAGACTCCAGTTGGTGCAGAATTCAGTGGCCTGGTTGCTAACCGGGCAGGACGGTTTGAGCATATACAGTGGTACCTCGGGTTAAGAACTTAATTTGTTCCGGAGGTCCGTCCTTAACCTGAAACTATTTTTAACGTGAGGTACCACTTTATCTAATGGGGCCTCCCATCGCTGGTGCGTGATTTCTGTTCTCATCCTGAGGTAAAGTTCTTAACCCAAGGTACTATTTCTGGGTTAGCAGAGTCTGTAACCTGAAGCACCTGTAACCTGAAGCGTCTGCAACCCGAGGTACCACTGTAACTCCAATCCTGGCCCGGCTGCACTGGCTGCCAATCAGTGTCAGAGCCCAACGCAAAGTGCTGGTTTTTGACCTATAAAGCTTTAAGCAGCTCAGGACCACAATAGTCCAAGGACCGCCTCTCCCCATAGGAACCAACTCAGCTGGCTCCAGCATTATATCTCTTTAGGCACCAGCCAAAACCTTTCCTCTATAAGCAGGCCTTTGGCCTTTAATTATCTGCAGCTTTTTAGGGTGTGATGTTTTTAATGTATTTCTCTTTCTTTTTGGTTTTAATGTACAGTATCTATGCGGGGTTTGACTAGTTGCTTGGTTGTAAGTCGCTTTGGGTTGCGCTGGGCAAGATAAGCGACTGACAAATTAAATAATTAAACTAGTCCAAGGAAATTCCATGCTACAAATAAAAATATTACAGCAACAGATGTTGTATGTGACACTCTTACAATATGAGGCAAACTATAAAATACAGTTCATGGCAAGCTGGCATCTCTAAGTGTCGTGATGTTGTTTAAATGGGAGCTCTTTTTGTGATTTCGTCTTACAGTACAGCCCTCAGGATCTGTTCCTCACTATACCACTGAAGTGACAGAAACATCTATTGTTATTACCTGGACACCAGCTCCAAGAATTGGGTTTAAGGTAAGAAAACAGCCACAAATTCCCACCCTACCAGTACTTCAGGTATCACTTAAACAGACATGAAAACCAATCTACCTCAGCAGGGGGAAAGACCCCTGGTTCAAAGGGGCTTATTACAACTAATGGCTCACGGCTATTTGAGAACTTGGAGTAGCAATTGATACACTGGCTGGACGCCATTTGTTTTAAGCCTGATGTAACAGATTAGAAGTTAGAGGAGGTGGCATTCGTTCAAAGGTTCCTGGAGCAGCTACAAACATTTGTTTATAACTTATAAAATCCACAGTTAAAAGTGGTTTGAATGTAATCTCCTAAGCAGCTAACAAAGAAGCAAAAATTAACAAGAAATCACACACACACACACACGCATCCTGATGAAATGAAGTTGTGAAAATGTTGCCTAGCATATGTTATCCTGCTAATGTGGCGGCCTTGGTGCAAAAAGGGAACCTTGCTCCAGCGTGCATAAGATTTCATGTTTGTTGTTAATCATTCTTAGTTCTGGTAGTTCTTGTGCCAAAACAAAAAAAAAAGTTCCAGGCTGTGTTTCAAGAAAACTCTTAGTTCTGAGCCCAGAATGAACAATTCTACAGCGCATAAAATTCCTTAATAGAAATAATTAAACATTTCCAAACTTGGTATTTCATTTGGTTGCAGATAGAGTTGTTGTGGGTTTTTTTGATAGAGTGGTTAAGAAGCCAAGGGAGAAGGGGGAGCAGAGGCAATATGCTAGGAATGGAGAGTCAGCAGAGAAACCGGAAGCTGTTGAGGCCACAGAACTCTTTCCCTTTTCCTCCCTTCTTTAGTCTCTGCTCTAGCATGAGCAACTATACAGTAAGTGCCTGTCAATTTCAAAAGATTTCTCTGCAATGCTGAGGGCTAGGTATCTGCTTTTCTGAAATGAAAGCCTGAAGTTCTCAGGAAGCTCGGGTTCCACCATGCATATATATTTGCAGAATTCAAATCCTAATAGTTTTGATCATCCACATTAAGCTATACTGGTGTTCTTCCCAGGAGTACATACTACAGCAGCCATTGTTAGCTGTGAATAATTCTTCATTCTTTTCCTACCGCAGTTGGGTGTGCGACCAAGCCAAGGTGGAGAAGCTCCAAGAGAGGTCATCTCTGAGTCTGGGAGCATTGTCATCTCGGGTCTGACTCCTGGGGTGCATTACGACTACACCATCACAGTACTCATGGATGGTCAAGAGAGGATCACACCCATCACCAAGACAATAGTTACACGTATGACATATTTTAAGTATCACATAATAAACACTGCTTTTTTAGGCCAAAGATCCCAAAGTCATTATCCCTCACAGAAGTTTGTGGAATTATTTTGGAGTGGTTTCTTTGTAAAATAAATCGGGCAGATTTGAGACTTGAGTGGAAGAGGGGGTAGCACAGGTGTATTCCTACCACAGACAAGACTTGTTTCCGGCTAACCTGGGCCTGGTACATCCTGACACCTCCAGCAGACCAGCCCATAAGTATCAGACTGCCATGAGGTGCTGCTGGACTTTGGTAGCCCACAGCATGTCATGGCTAGCTTAGAGAGCAGGGGTCAGTCCATGACCCAGAGAAAATAGTGTGAGTTGGAAGAATAGCTCTTGGAAGAACCTTTTGATGTTCAGGTTTTATATTTCCAGGTGGCTCTGGTGGCGCAAAATGCCTTCCATCAGCTTCAGCTGCTGGCCCCACGACCCCTACCCTATATGGACAGAGATATATTTGTGTTGTCTCTGCTCTGGTAACCTCTAGGTTACTGTAATGGATTACAGTAGATTAGTGTAATGGGACTGCCTTTGAAGATGTTTCAGAAACTGCAAATGTTGGAGAATTCTGCAACCAGGTTGCTCATGATGGTCTGAGCACATAACATTAATCCTGGTCTGTGTGCAGTGGCTGCCAGATGGTTTACTGGCCCAATTCAAAATGCTGGTTTTTACCTTTAAAGCCATATGCAGTTTAGGACCCCAATGCTTCAATGACTGTCTCTCCCCACATAATCTAATCTGCGCCCTGCATTCCAAGGGAGGTGCAGAGGGTGGCAGTGCGAGAATAGGCTTTTTCTGTGGTGGCCCCTTGTTTATGAAACGATCTTCCCAGGGAAGATCTCTTTTGAGGCGCCGGGCAAAAACATTCTTGTTTATCCATACCTTTGGATCTTAACTTCCTGCTTCTCTTTTAGTGTGGTGGGGTGGAGTTTGAGTCTATTCTATTTATACATGTTATATGTTTGTAGTTTGGGCTGTTTTATCATTGTTTTTAATGTTTTTTGTAAGTCACGTTGAGTTTCATTTTTGAAAAAAGCAACTAATACTGAAAACTCTTTCTGTTGCCGATCTAGTGAAATCTTAAAACAATGATTTTACTACTTACAGCTCTGTCACCACCAACCAACTTGGAACTTGATTCCAACCCCAAAACTGGAATCCTCACTGTCTCGTGGGAGAGAAGCACCTCTCCAGGTATTTATGTTGTGCATGGCTAGGAACTGCCCTTTGGACTGTGCAGCACTCTAGATCCTCAGCAATTCTGCTCATTAACTTCCTTGGTGTATACCAAGATGAGCTGCCATTTTGGGCATTGTTAACCAGATACTGGATACATCTGTTTAGTGTCATTTCTAGTACAGAGGGAAAGGAGGGCATATTGAAAAAGAATAGCACCACTGAAATCTGCCCACTAAGAAAACAAGGAGGGTAAGAATATGGCAACTCTTCTACAACGTATTGCATTTCTTTGTGAATGCCCTCCCTCAAAGCTATCAAACACCTTTGAAAGGTTTTCTTTCACAAGATTTGTGTTAAAAATAATGTATTTAGGAGAAAAATGGAAAATTAACATTGAAACACACCATAGATCTGTGTCTCAGTACGTTCATGAAGCACATCTCATTGGAATATATTGAAAGTATATATTCCTGCAATTTCTATAAGTCCATAACAAATGGAAACATCAGAATGCTGCATACTTGCCCCACATTCTGTGAAAACAATTATGTGTCACAGGCAATTGGAGGGGACCTTCTTGCTGTCAGATTTCCAGGTTTTAAGACCATTTCACATCTTTAAATAGCTGTGCTTCTGTCTAGTTTTAAGGAAGTACAGTATAAGTGCCAACTAAGCCCTTTACTGCTGTGCTTTAGATGTAACTGGATACAGAATTACTACTGTCCCTACAAATGGACAACAAGGTTTCACTCTGGAGGAAGAAGTTGATGCTGAACAGACATCCTGCACCTTTGAAAATCTGAGTCCCGGAGTGGAATACAATGTCAGTGTTTACACAGTCAAAGATGACCAGGAGAGCTCGCCCATCTTTGAAACCATCACACAAGGTAAAATCTAAAAACTGAGCAGCAGATTTGACAAATTTCACAGGGAGCCGTCCTATAAATTTCTGTACCTATGAAAGCCGTACCTGAACATCTTTCAGTGAAGATTTTTCATTGGTTGTGTGTATGTTTATTCATAAATAAATCCTGTTCATTTTAGTGCGATTTACTTCTAATTAGGATCACAGCCCTGGACACCAAGGCAAACATACTTGCTCATTCCATATGGTTTTTATACTATTGTCTTATTTTGCATAGGTATACGAGAGTGGTGAGCAGACTGGCCTTGGATTCGCTGCCTCTGACTCAGGGGAAATGGATCACTAAACATTTTGGTTTATTCATATGTTACATTTTGTGTGGGTTTCCCTGTTGCTGTATCAAATCAGATCAAGCGCCAGTTAATAATGGTCAGAGGTGTGAAGAATATCTTAGAAAATAAGGTTCTTATTTGTTCAGGTGACATTGCCCATTGAAAATCAACAGTGCTTGAGGTTTAGAAAGATTCTGGTGGAGGACTAATGTTCTCTGCTGCTGGATAAGCTCACTGAAGAGTCAAGCACACCGTCTGTATATTGAGCGGTTGCCATGCTGATCCCAGATATCATGAAATACAAAATGAGCAAGCTGATCCAATTGGTCCCTAGTAAAATATTAAGCTTTCATCTATGTTTACTCAGATGTTAGCCCTACTGTATTAACAGTGAGACTTGCTCACAGGTAAATGTGCATATGATTGCAGCTATAGACCAAGAAAAAGTATCTCTTTGCTCTTTTTTATGCTCAGAAGTATGTGTTATGACTGAAAATGTACACCCTGCCCTTCTTCTGTTGTAGAAGATGATGGTCTGGGATGTCTCAGTCTAGCCTTGTGCTTGTAGTGCCGTAAAACCCCAAACCTGTCATTATGGGATTTTGTCTTATCCCCACCCCACCCCAATGGCTCCCAGCTCCTGTGTTTCACAGATGCTTGCCATTAACACTGCTTGGCATTTCTGTGCTCTTGTTGAGTCTCTCTTTGCTCCTATGGGCAACTAACACCCTGGTTTGAGTTAATTCAACAATCAGGTCTTTAACCCAATGCCACTTTCTAACACAAAGAAGCACTGGGGGAAAACGTTTTGTATGTCTTTAGTGCTTTCTTTACAGGTGATATGGTAAGCATATCCCACAAAGATAAGTGGTTATTTGGTAGAAAATTGATACTTTCTTTTTCAGTTCTGCTCAATGGTTTTCCATAACAGAATGGAAAAAGGTTCTGAAATTATTAAACCAATGTTTTGCACCAGATGTAGACCACCTTTGAAAGATTCCTTATCGATTTAAGAATTGTATACTCCTCCCACCAAAGAAAACATAAAACACACATTTGCCCTGAAACAGGCTGTGTCCCTTTCCCCATCCTTCCCATCCCTCTATAGTATAGTAGCACATAACATATTTTACGTAAGCGCCTCAAAACTGTGCTTACATTCAAAGACAAAGTGAGGTAGGACTCTATTCCTAGAGTGATCTATCAACCAGCTTTGCTACAGCTGTTGCTCATAAGTGTTACTTCGCCTTAGAAATTACCTGCTGAATAATCACCAGGCTGTGTAATATATACTATATGTAGGGTTGTATGTACAAAATCAATATTTTGCTTCAGGATGATTAGCCCATGAAAACAATGTCAGGTAAAGGAACATGTCTCATTCATTACTTAGACTAGAATCCTTTGCCATTTTTAACTTCACAAATGACAATTCTGTAAGGATGGCATGTTTTATGTTTCAGACTGCTGTACTGTACACAGTTACCTGGTGGGATTAACTCCGAGTAGGATTATGTTTCAAGGCTATGATCTTTCTAAAAGTTTGCACTCAGAAAAGAATGGCTTTGTTAGATACTGAGGTTGATAGGAGTGAACGTCTGTAGTGCAAGTCAAAAAAGCAGGCATGAAAGAAGCAATATTAGTCCTGTTACGATAATAATAATTTATTATTTATACCCCGCCCTTCTGGCTGGGTTTCCCCAGCCACACTAATGAATCCATTAAAAGTGTCTGAGCCACTTGATCACCATCCTTAGCCACTCTTTTTTAAAAGTGTCTTCTCGGTTGTGTACTGGTTGACAACTTCCCCCACCCATAAGTCCACAGCCTTCTGGTCTGTCACATGACGCATAGAAACTGTTTCCTCCCCACTTTAGTGTTTCAAGACACGTGAGATGTTACCTTAATAAATCCTACTTGAAAGTAGAATATTTAACCAAGGCAATTGCTTTCGAGTAATACTGCATCTGGCAAAACAATCTGAACCTGATTATCTGTGTGGAACATGTATAACCCAGGCAAGCTGTCATTAACCACTAATGATTTGTCCAAGGAAAACTTGGTACGGGCAAGCATATGTGTTAGTTGGAGAAGCAAACTTTTAAGACTGTGGGGCTCAAGCGTTAGTTGATAGGGTCTCACAAATTCCTGCCAATTTGATTCCCCCCGCCCCCCAGAGATGGGCTCCTCTGTTGTTTTACATATGCTGGAGCAGGTGCCATTTTGCTCCATCCTAAAAACATATTTGTTGGCAGAGTGTTTCATGAGAATCGGCTGCAAATCCTGCAGAACATCTCTAATGACATTCAGAAGAGATGTTTTGCAGGTATTGTAAGAGCGTTTAGCTATCTAAGCCATTGCTGTACGTTGTAAATGGTGGACTTGTTTTTCGTAGGGAAATATCACATATCACCACAATTACTTCGCTAGTTCTTCACTTTTAATTCACTGCTGAATTCACTGATGATCACTGCTTTTTCTCTCTCTTCCTTCTTCTTGTATTTTGCCTCCGTTTGTTTTTGGCTCCCTGTTTTGCTCTGTAACACAATAGAGGTGCCCCACCTCACTGACTTAAGCTTTGTCGACGTAACTGATACAAGCATCGGCCTGAGGTGGACCCCACTAAATGCCTCCACCATTATTGGCTACCGCATCACAGTAGCTGCAGCAGGAGAAAGTGTCCCCATTTCTGAAGATTTTGTGGACTCTTCAGAGGGACACTATACGGTCACAGGCTTGGAGCCGGGCATTGATTATGAGATCAGCGTAATCACACTCATTAATGGCGGAGAGAGTGCCCCTGCTACGCTGACTCAGCAAACTGGTGATTGTCGAAGACCTCCTGTGTTGAGAGGACTGTTTCATGCTGTCACTAGCTGCTTGGACGAGAAATGGGCCTCTTGCTTTTGTTTAGGGAGAGGTGGCCAGGGGACATTTTTTGGAAGTTCAATGGGAACAGATATACAGTATTATACACATAATTTCCTTTTAGTCTTTCCACCAATTTGAGGTTGCATCTTGCATCTCAATAGCAGGTTTCCAAATCTTGCCAAATTCTCAGGGGATGATAATTTATTTGGCTTTTGCAATTCTATCTCCTAATGTTTTTGTGGATAGAAAACATTTCTCTTTAACATTTCTTCTCACAGCTTTATTATCATTTCACAGTGCATATCTGAGCTGGGCTTGAACCCACATCTCAGAAGTTTCAGAACCCATGTGATGTATCCACATTGGTTTTCCTAGCCACAGTGGAGATAAATGGAATAATCCAAATACAAAAGCAATATCTTGGAGTCCATTGTCCTAATCCTCATTTAGTGGCCCAAGTGTTCAAGTGATTCCCCCAAAATGTTGTGGGGATGAAGGCATCCTCCAATCACGCTAGTGACAGGCATGGCAGTCTTTGAAACCTCTGTAGTGCATGTAAAGAAAATGACCTGGGAGTTTGTTTTGCATGGAAAGACTAGTATGTTCACCTTAGCTGGGTAAGGCTTTATAACCTTTTCCCATGTAAGTAGTTGTAGAGTCCTAGAGACTTCACAGCTATTGTCCATCCTCCCCTCTGTATGCATGTTAGTGTTATGGAAGTGGTGCCTTTCCCCGTCTCTGAGCTGCTGTGGAGCACGTTGGGCCTCTCTGATTTGAGATGGATTGCAAGATCCATAGGCAAAAGGCAACAATGCAGGAACTCACTGCTTGTCTTTTTTCTTTTTTAAAAAGGTAGTATTATGGAATACATTTGGAATTCATAACGGTTTTGCTGAGAGGTTAAAGGTGCTTTACATCAGCTTTAACTGTGTAGTGAAAGATTGAAAGATTACTTCAGCTTACTTTCGTGGAATGAAACATAGTTTAGTAGTACATTTGCATGGGTTTGATTTTGTAATGGATTCCCCCCCCCCTTTTTTTTTTTTGCATGGGAT
The DNA here is from genome assembly GCF_964188315.1 of Podarcis muralis. Taxonomy (NCBI): domain Eukaryota; kingdom Metazoa; phylum Chordata; class Lepidosauria; order Squamata; family Lacertidae; genus Podarcis; species Podarcis muralis. The sequence continues at coordinate 133,933,537 of NC_135655.1, forward strand.
TGTTTGTATATTTTTGAAACACTATTGAATTGAATTCCGGTGCTTCTAAAATTACTGAAAATATTGTCCTTTAACCTCAGCTGTCCCTCCTCCTACTGATCTGCGTTTTACCAATGTGGGCCATGACACTATAAGAGTAACTTGGACTCCACCAACATCCATTGAACTGACCAACTTCCTCGTTCGTTTCTCACCTGTGAAGAAAGAGGAGGATGTTGCAGAGCTGTCTATCTCACCATCTGACAATGCAGTGGTTTTAACAAGTAAGAGACTGATTCATTGATACGTTTTAGCCAGTCATCAAACTGATGTGATTTGATATTGGAATTGGTAGACTTTGGGGGAGTGTGTGGGGAGATGATTGGCTAGACGTCTACTTTAGACTCTTGCTGTCACTCTTTATCTGCATTTTCTATGGCTATTTTTCATTTGTTTTCCCCTCAATTCACCAAATCTCATTTTGATGGCCTCTATTTCATTTTTCTCTTTGTAGTTACTACTTTAAACTCTATGCAAAAAGTCTTATGAGGAAATCATGTACTGGAAGAAACATGTTGTATTAAATTATAAATACACAGTTGGGTAGCCCTGAAAAATTATGTTTCTTTTTGTTTGGAATTTATCCATCCCACAATAGAATATGAGCTCTGTCACCAGAACCTAAGTCCTGGTAGGCCAACAGTACATGACACATCTGACCCAGCCTAAACTCTCTGAGATGCTCTTAGGTTAAACATTTTCTGCTGGCAGTGTTTCTCATCTCTCCCAGACAGTGAAAATGAATGTCAGAATTAAAGAGTTGCTGCCATTTGTACTTTAGTTCTTATGTGCATTTTTGACAAGTACACAATTTGCCAAGGCCTTGGTAGAAAAAATTAAAGAGTTTTGTTGATGGAGGTAGATATGGAAACAGTACAAGCTTCAGAGCTTTTCCAGTAAAGAATATGGAAATTCTAGCTGGAAATGCTTTGTGAATAAATGACAATAGGCAAAACTTTCAGAGAGTGAGAAACTTGTTTTGTAGGCTGGAAAGATCCATTGGGGGGGGGGGGACCAGCAATTTTTTCAACATATAATGCTGCATGCTCACGTAATGTAACATTTAGAACTTTGCTAAACAAAATAGCTGGAAATGACCATTTTTGTTTAGCAAAGGAGCTCTGCTGGGTAAAAAGCTGAGATTTGCAATTGTTTCTAGAGGAATTTAAATATCCTAAATTGTTGCTGTTTTAACTCTTCAGATCTTCTCCCTGGCACTGTGTATTTGATCAGGGTTTACAGTGTATATGAACAACGTGAGAGTAAACCTCTGAGCGGAGAACAGAAAACAGGTCTGTAGAATGACAAAATATTGAAAATGTCTTCACTTTCTTTCTACTAGTTTTATTTCAAACGAGATTTGTGTGGAAGCAATTTATTAAGATTGTTTTGCTATTTCAGTTGTTCAAAAATATTAAGGATTTTGAAACTTTTTGTGTAGATTTTGCTTTACAAATTGGTCTTAGCGAGCCAATTTTAGAAAGAACTATCATGCCACTATGGCTCTGGTGAAGTTGGTCCAATACAATTTCATAACTTCAGGACTCCACATTCCTAGCCCTATCCACTGTTGTTATTCCTTCCCCTTTCAGTGGATGAAGGCTTTGGTGTTTGAGGAACCTATTATGGCCCACATCTTTACCTCTTAAGAGCTGTGGTTGATGGGACTTTGGTTTGTCTGAATGTTTCCTATCTATTTTAATATATCTCCAATGTATATGCATGCTTTCTCTACAAAAAAAACGACATTGACTTTACTGTTCAGCTGGTTTACATCTCCTTTATTTTCCTACGAAAATAGGCATTGATTCCCCAACTGGGCTTGATTTCTCAGAAATAACAGCCCATTCTTTCACCGTCCATTGGATTGCTCCTCGTGCCACCATCACTGGCTACAAAATACGCCATTCCCTTGAGCAAGGGGGGAGCAGACCCAAAGAAGTCCGCATTGCTCCATCTCGCAATTCCATCACACTCACTGACCTGGTTCCAGGGTCTGAGTACGTGGTGAGCATTTCTGCATTCAATGGCAAAGAGGAGAGCTTGCCTTTGATGGGACAGCAAAGTACAGGTAAGACCTAGACAAGGAAAATAAAACACAGCTTTTAAGTACTTGAGACCAGGTCACAGAGTTAATTGAAATAGAACTTAGATATGGTCAATTCCTCTAACAGCTCAGGGGAAGAAATTGAGTCAAGAAATTTCACAACGGATTGCAAGTGAGGCATTGACCATACAGTCATACCTCGGGTTAAATATGCTTTGAGTTGAGCGCATTCGAGTTGTGCTCTGTGGCACCCTGGAAGTAACGGAGCGTGTTACTTCCGGGTTTCGCTGCTTGCGCAGACACTCAAAATGACATCATGCGCATGCGCAGAAGCAGCGAAAAGCAATCCGTGCATGCGCAGATGTGCCGGCGCTAGATATGTTTACCCCTAGATGCGAACGGGGCTCTGGAACGGATCCCGTTCGTGTCCAGAGGTACCACTGTATAAAAGTAAGAACCTACAGGTTTACTGGATGGTTTTGAATGGCAGCTCCAGAGTTATAGGCATCATTCTCAGTTTTATTCTGCTTCTGCTACTCATGGAGTTGTGGAAGGGACTGCAGCCAACTACTAGGAACCCAGTCAAGGCCTCTCTTCATCCTTTCTGAGATTTCCTCAGGCACATTTTCAACCCTATCAGTTTGGCCTCCAGAACTAGAAAGTTTTGGCAGGTGTTAAGGAAAGACTAGAAAACAGAACTAAACAATATGCAGCATATGCACATGATGCTGAAAGCAGCAGCTTTGTGTCCCTTGCTCCTCCCAGTAACATGGAGGCAAAATATGTGACATTTTATTGAGTGTAGGTAGGGACACACGCAGCACAGTGATTTTTCAAGTTGCTGCATTTATGAAAAAAACCACAGCATTTCTGGAGAAAGTAGAAGCGAGTAAGCAGGACTTTGAGCAGAGCCAGCTCTACAATTGGCGCACTCCAAGGCGGCAGCCCCACCAGGGCCCCTCTGTCGCTGGTGCAGAAGCAGTGCCAGTATCGGCACCAATTTCAGATGAAATTGTGGGAGATCATGTGGAGCATGCAAAGATAGCTTATGATTTTGGCGAAGATCTTGCTTGAAATTGATGCCAATGCCGGGGTCACTTCTCTGTCAGCAGCAGAGGTGGCAGGGCGGGTGGAGAAGTGGTGGCGGCAGTGGCAGGGCATTTGCCTCAAGCGGTGAAACAGGACATGCCTCCCCCGACTTTCAGTGACTTTCAGTGTTTTATAATGTCTGCTTAGGTTTTCAAAGTGCTGAATATTACATGTCCAGTACCCAATTCCATGGATTCTTGGTACAATCACAGAATCAAAACCCAATTGAAGATTCAGATATGGGTTTAAATGGCAGCTTTCTAGTGGGCTTGCAGGGTGGTGCTTGGCTAGTTACTTTCCTTCAAAATTATTTCCACTCCAATAAGATGCAAGTACTAGTGATGCATCTCAGAGGGGGAAGACAATGATGAAATATTGCCTGCCTTGGAACCAGTGCAGAATATAGTTCTAAAATACTACCTTGTCTAGAAAGATGTCTGCAAAAGGAATCTAAAAGCTTTACTGGGCAGTTGCACTGTACAGTATGACATGTGAACTGAGAGGATGTGGAATATTCCTAATTTTCCCTTTCTTAAACCCCTCTGTCTAGTTTCTGATGTTCCAAGAGATCTGCACGTCACTCCCACTGGCCCCACCAGCCTGGTCATCACCTGGGAGGCTCCTGCCGTTACCGTCCGATACTACAGGATCACATATGGCGAAACAGGTCAGTGCTAGATGGTCTTAATACCTCATATTAGAAGTTAAAGCAAGACTCTGGAGGCAAGGTTTTAAGTGACTTAAGAACACTGCAACACTTTGAATGACTGCTGTGGCTCTGATAGACACTGGATAATTACAATTCAAATACAAGTTAGAAGGGAGGTAAAAGGGATCAGAGCTACTGGCACAGCCCTGACAGCTGCATGTTCAAGGGAAAGGGGCTGATGTTTACACGGAGCATCTTGTGGGTATCAAACCCCTTTCACACCAACGCTAAAAAGATGAATGTCAGTGGTGGGGGCCGTATATGTGTGGGAGGGGACATTTGTGTACCCCTTAATTTGTCCAAGTATTGAAAACTTAACATTTGAGAGGACTTTTTCTGCACCTGTTGGTCTGTCATCATTATACACAGTATTAATTGGTACTAAACACAATCTTCGTGGGTTTTCCAAAGGCAGTCCCACACCATGTGCATTACTAGGATCTAATTTAGGCATCCTGATGGCATTAATTGCCATGGGGGGATTGTAATGCTACTTTCTATGTATTTTATACATTATTGTTTTATTACTTGTTAATTTTTCTGCAAATTGCTTTGAACCCTTTTTGGGGATAAAGACCATTTGCAAATTTAGTTATTAAATTTGATCTGCATGTCACTTCCACTGGCCCCACCAGCTTGGTCATCACCTGGGACAGGCGTGCCAAATTGAATAAAATAATTGATCACTTGATGTGGTGCACACACACCTTTTGAATGGCAATGCCCATCATCTTCAGAGGGGCAGCCCCCTCAAATATTTTAGGGGGGGCCAAGACCCCTCGGCTCCTGGGTCTTGGCTCCTATGACCTGGGAAGCTCCTACCATTGGCAGGATAGCTCATTCGGTAGAGCATGAGACTCTTGATCTCAGGGTGGTGGGTTTGAGCCCCATGTTGGGCAAAATAATCCTGCATTGCAGGGGGTTGGACTAGATGACCCTTATGGTCCCTTCCAACCCCGCATTCCATGATTCTATGTACTACCACCACCGTCATTTTTAACAACAGCTGTGAGCTTTTGACCCTCTTGTGCTATTGCTCATAGGTGGCAGTGGGCCTGTTCAAGAGTTCACTGTACCTGGACATGTCTCCACTGCAACGATCCCCGGACTTAAGCCTGGAACAGACTATACCATCACTGTGTATGCAGTCACTGGACGTGGAGACAGTCCTGCCAGCAGCAAACCAGTCACTGTCGACTACAGAATAGGTAAGGCCAGGACAAATGGACATTTAAGAACTATTTATTCCATCTGCTCACTTTTTTTTTTTTTGAAAGGGTGGGAGAACAAACCAAATTATTCACCCCACTGGCTTAATTCAACAATTCTGTCCATCATGCAAAAAGACTTCTAACCTATTTAAAACACTTGCATCTTGCTTTTTGATGAGCTTGAGATTGCTGGCAAAAACTATGGCTTTGTTTTCTACAACTCCTTGGTTTACATCAGGATGGTAACACAACAGTGCTTTCCATTTGTTTGAATCCAAATACGTTGCAAATGTGGCAGGCAGTAAATGTTGGCGTTCTTATTCATCTAGTTTAGCGCTCGTTTCCAACAATGGCCAGTCAAATGCATCTGGAAGACCAAACCCCAAAGGAGAAGGGCAACAGTGGCCCCTTGTCTGCTTCCACATGTGATATTTCACTATGTTGTGGTCATGTGGAGGCTCTATTCAATTATTGTAGAGCATGGGAGAGGGTAACATGGGATAGGTGAGGTTGAGTGGGTGGAGCCAAAGGAAAGCGCAGCATCATTGATTTGGCAGGGGAGCAAAAATTTAGGTCCCTCATGGTGGCAATCCATGGTTTTAAGGATTATGCTTGATCCCAAAAGTGGCTAACACAGCCGTGGATTAAAGCAATATTATGCTCAACCATATATATTAATTTTGTTGATGTGTATTTTTGAAAGATTTATATCCCACCTTCTCAAAAATGAAGTTCTCAGAAAAAAGACCCTTCTAAAAATATAACATAAGGTAGCATAAAATGAAGTAAAGTGGAACAAATAAATCACATAAAATATTTAAAATTTAGCAGCACCAGTATAAAACGACAAATTAAGCATCAGTGCAAAAGCTAAAATGATAAAGTAACAAATAAAGTCTCAGGAGCAAAAGCTGTTGATTCATTCAGTTATAGCCTGGTACCTAAAACTGAACAGGCCAAGCCTGAGGCAGGCTGCCCATGGAAAGAGTGTTCCAGAGTTGGGGTCCATAATAGAGAGAGCTGTTTTGGGGGTAGCCACCCACCTCCCTTCTGATGGGGAAGATAAAGGCCTATAATGATTATCATAGTTGGCACACAGGTTCAAATTTGCCATAACATTTTTGTGTGTGAAGAACACTCGGAGAAGGAGTAATGTATATATATTCCATTACAGTGGTACCTCGGGTTAAGTACTTAATTTGTTCTGGAGGTTCATTCTTAACCTGAAACTGTTCTTAACCTGAAGCACCACTTTAGCTAATGGGGCCTCCTGCTGCCGCCGCGCGATTTCTGTTCTCATCCTGAAGCAAAGTTCTTAACCTGAAGCACTATTTCTGGGTTAGCGGAGTCTGTAACCTGAAGCGTATGTAACCCGAGGTACCACTGTATTCAATTCCCCTTCTCTGTTAAAATCCCAAGACCTAGCTTGCAGATTAAAATATTAACACTTTCAAATAGTGCTTTCTGCTGATTTCCCCCTCTCCCACTTTCTTCACCCCAACTTTCTTATCTACAGTTTTTGAATGCTTGTTCCCCAAGACCACATCATGGAGAAACAAGGCTCTGGTGTTATCACTGCAGGTTCCATACGAAATTCAGAATATTAATTTAGTGTCCTTGAGAAATGTCTTCTAACTGAGTTACTTTAGGCCTTGGAGGACCAATATGGCCACACTTCTGCTGAACACAAGGTGGGCAGTCTTCTCTAAGGTCTGTCACAGAAGCCAATGAGAGAAGAAGAAGAAGAAGAAGAGTTTGGACTTGATATCCCGCCTTTCACTCCCCTTCAGGAGTCTCAAAGCTGCTAACATTCTCCTTTCCCTTCCTCCCCCACAACAAACACTCTGTGAGGTGAGTGGGGCTGAGAGACTTCAAAGAACTGTGAACAGCCCAAGGTCACCCAGCAGCTGCAAGTGGAGGAGCGGAGACACGAACCCGGTTCCCCAGATTACGAGACTACCGCTCTTAACCACTACACCACACTGGTGTAGTGTAGAGATGAATGATTTTAATTCTTTTATGTGCAGAGATTGATACACCATCCCAGCTACAAGTGACTGATGTTCAGGACAGCAGCATAACTGTGCGATGGCAGCCTTCTTCTTCCCCAGTTACTGGTTACAGAGTGACAGCTGTTCCCAAAGATAACCACGGTCCCACAAAAACCAGAGTTCTCTCTGCAGGTAAGAACAGTGCATACATAAAACTCAGAGAGGGACACCCAAGGGAAGGAAAAGTCCATAATCTAAGCCTGACTTACTAGCAAGCCAAAATGTTGGGTCACCACTGCACCTTCCCATAGGCCAGCTTCTCTCTCTTGTGCTTTTTCAGAATGCACTAGCATGAACAGAAATTAAAAAAATCAAAAGCCTACAAGTCATAAGAAGCCTTGGCAGAATAGCAATGTCTTCCTCCGTTACCAAAATGTTCCATGGAGTTCCACAAAGGGCTGAGATAACATGCTAAAATCAGAATTGTTTCCATGACTGAGGCAAAACTGGAGAGGCACAATGGCCAGGACCTAAAGAACCATGCAGTTAGTTCCACATACCTAGGTGTGTTTGCATCTAATGCTAAATTATGGTGTAATGCTCTATGCACAAGCTGGAATGAGCTTCAGGGAGGCGTGCCTCTCTTCTTCCATCGCACTGATGTGTGTGAACCTAGGAATCATGGTTTATTACAGACGCTGATTCTTCCCCCATTCATACAAATCAAGTTCTACTCCGATTAGGAGAAACAGGAGGAGGAGCCCAAACCTGAGGATTTGCTCAGGCTTGTTCTGGCTCATGCATTTAGTTCTAGGGCAGCCTCGCCTGACTTGGTGCCCCTCTAGCATGCTGGCTGAGGATGATGGGAGTTGTAGTTCATTTAACAGTCACGTGAGACTAAGGCACTGCACATAAAGGTAACATCTTCTGGACCAACCTGGTGTTTAGTGTACCTCTTCTAGAATGACAGAACAAGTCTGCAGCAGTGGACAAGCATCGTGGTCTTGAGATGTGTTGGCAACATCCTAAGAGTATTTTTGTAAAGATTGCAAATATTGTTATTCATCTTTAATTAGACATCTGATTTCCTCCTTGCAAATGTTTGTTTAAAAGCCCCCAGTGTATAATATATTTCAATGGAACTGGCTTATAGAGCAAAGAATTTCTGCATTTTTCATTCTGAAGAAATTTGAGTGTGGAATCCATTAACAAAGCAACTTTTGATCTGGAACTATTTGTGTTAATCTAGAGCAAGTCGCCTTTCCACTTGGAGCACAAATGAACACTTGCACAAGGGTCTCAGTTGTGACAGAATGAGGCCATCCATAAATAACATTTCATTCCTGATTAATGTTTTATTGGCCTTTTGTTGCAGATCAAACTGAAGTTACAATTGATGGACTGCAACCTACAATTGAGTATGTAGTTAGTGTCTACGCCCAAGGTCAAAATGGAGAAAGCCAGCCTCTGGTTGAGACAGCTGTTACAAGTATGTATTTTGCATTTTCTGAGTTTTACAGCAGGAACACAGTGTCTCTGAATGCTTGAATTCACAGGACACATCTACTTTCAGAAATCTGTGCAAAACACAGAAAACAGCATCTTTCCCACTGATACAACCTAGAGAGGCTGCGAAAACTCAGTTGCTCACCCCAGTCTCAGAAGATGTGCTTTGAGTATGGCTAAAAATGGTCAATGCAAAAAATGAAAAACCTTGACTCTTAATTGCTTTTAAATGTGTGCAAAATATTGTACTTTCTATGGTAAGATAGTAAAGGTGACAGCTGGAGATTGCAAACTCCTTTTACATACTATCTGACAAAGATACCAATGCTGAGGTTGCTTATTTCTTTTCTTTATTCCCGTCAGCAGCCTGTGGGAAGGTAAATAAGCAATAACAGTGAAATTAATTTAAGTCACTTGAAAGCATAAATTCAAAGTTAGAAATCTGCATATCAAATTTTGATGAAAAACAAAGTGAAGGAGGAGACTAGTTCTCTCTCTGCGTGTAGCACAATCCAGCATTTTCAACCCTGAAGTAAATCTGCACACTAACAATGCACATTGAGGCACAAATGCTTCCTGGTGAATTCATCAGCTGGTGAGTTTTACTGTTCGCCATATGCTCTGTGCCCTGACAAATCAGGGCAGACTTGCCCACAGTAATACAGTCAGGATATGATCTTTCCCTGTCCAAATGCTCCAGCTGTGTGGGATCAACAGAGCTCTATTTGTCTCCCCCCCCCCCCCCAATGTATTCAAAGGAGAATGGGAAGTCTTTGTGCACCTTCCATATCCCTATCCAGCCTTCCTTCCTTTGCCTGTACATATTGAACAAGCAGAATAGGGGGAGGCTTGGATCATAATATATGAAAAGCATGGCTAGATCACACCCAAGGTCCATCTTGTCCAGTATGTGCACAGGTGGCCAGCCAGATGCATCTGGGAGGTTCATAAGGAAGACATGGGCAGTGTGAGCAGATCTTCTGTTTCCTGCTTAGGGAAGGAGAGGAGAGCAGGGCTCCATTGAACACCAGGGTCTCCTCCATGCACAGGTGCTGTGCCCATGAAGGAAAAAATTAGCCCAGCTAAGAAAAGAACTCTGGAATTGAAGGAGAAACAAGACAGCATTCTGAAACCCCAGACTTGTGCAAAAGAAGTCACCTTTTCTACCTGGAAAGCATAGAAAATGCACAACTCTAACATCACTTTGCTATCAATGGTGGCAAAATATGCAATCATTTGAATCTTCTTTTTAAATGAAAAGACTGGCTGAGTGCTCAATTCTGTGCATACTTATTCAGCAGCAAGGTACATTGTGTCCAATGGGACTTCCTCCCAAGTAAGTATGCATAGAATTGTAGTGCAAGTTTTACCGACATCTTGAAAAGCGATCCATGCTGCTCTCTGCTGCCTAAGAGCTGCTTCCGATGTTACTGTTTAGGTACATGGAAGCACTCCTGAAGTCACTTCTGTGTTTGCAAACATCCTGAGGAAATGGAAGAAAATATATGAACTCCAGGACTTCTGAAGCAGTCCATGTCTATCCTGGAGCTCATACTAAGCCTTCCAACAGGCTGTTTTCAGTCATGGAAACAGAAGCACTAATATGCTGAAATTGTTATATCAAAAGTAACATCCTGGTCTGCCAAATACTATCTTTAATTTAAAGATAAAGCTTCAGATGCATATTATCTGTGCTTATGGCAATAATTTGCAAGAATGGTGTGTGTTTTTTGACAAATTGATATGTGGATGTTAATTTGTTGAAATGGCTACCTTGAGGCCTTTCTGCAGTCACTTACAGCAGTACAAGACAATGATCAGCTTGAGTCTCTGATCTGGCTGGTGTAGAGTGCTTTTGGGAAAAACAGTTCCACCATCAAAGAGGTTCTGGGCTAGCAAAAATAGTTGCAGGTCCGTGGGAATAGTATTTGAGGAGGGTCTTTAGCCATGGCGATTTTCTGATGGGGGATTGAGCTTGCCAGATTCCAGGCTCCTTCCTTGCTTCTGCCTGTCCGGTTTTCTGGGTTGCAGCAAAAGTATCACTGCAATGGTCAGATCAGCTGAAACCATCAGAGGTGTGCTGCTGTGACTACCAGCCATTCGATTCCCAAAAAGCTTTTGCTTTATGCTGATTGCTGTTTGCAATAGCATAACATACAGCTGAAAAACATGGTACAAGTCTTAACTGCTACACCTCCATTGTGCTGCTGTAAATGGCTCTGCAGGCTGCAAAATAAAATAAATAAATAGTTTCTATTTCGGGATGTGGAGAAATAGAAGATTGCTTTGCATGTCTATAACAAAGTGCTTTGTGCTACCCAAACCTGCTTCCCCACCCTTCCCCTCCACTTAATCTTTCATCATTAATTTGCCTAACAGACATTGATCGCCCTAAAGGACTGACATTCACTGAGGTGGATGTCGATTCCATCAAAATTGCTTGGGAAAGCCCACAGGGGCAAGTCACCAGCTACAGGGTGACCTACTCAACCCCTGAGGATGGAATCCGTGAGCTATTCCCTGCTCCAGATGGCGAAGACGACACTGCAGAGCTGCATGGCCTCAGGCCTGGTTCTGAGTACACTGTCCGCATCGTTGCCTTGCACAATGGCTTGGAGAGCCTACCTCTGATTGGGACCCAGTCCACAGGTACACACATAGCAATGCCACCCGGTGGCCAGGGCAGCTGCTGCCTCCGTTGCCTGGCTGGCCAGAATAGTTTCCAAGTGCTGCTGGTTTCTCATCTATGAGACCCCCAGTTCGGGGGAACGCCTTTGATGTGGGGACATACAGACATGGGTTTCTTTTGCATGGAAGATGAAGGATATCAGAAGCAACACACACACACACACACACACATACACACACACACACACACACACACACACACACACACACTGACTTTGGAATCAAGGGACATGTAGCTTTTCCCTCCCATAAAAGGATTACCTTTGATTAAAAAAAAGGTGATTAGTTTCACTTTTTAAAAAAGCCTTGGTCAGGGGTTCTGAAGGTCCCCTATGACACTTCCATTTGCCCTTTCTCACCAATTTGATCACCATTCTCACCATTGCAGCGGATGCCCACAGTCCTTCCTTGCACATCCTTTTAATTTCACTAGTACTCACACAGAACATTTGAGCACAGAATTTGACTGATTTTGGGCATTCCCCTTTGTCAGCCTAGTTAATAAATGTCGGTAAGTCTCTGCAACATGTTACCGTCATATAATCTTGATTATTGTTGATTCTATAAAATCATCATGATATTTCCAAAATCACATAATTGATGCTGTTTTGGGGCAGGCACAGCAGAATGCTGCCTGGTTATACCTATGACCACTCTTTAAAATTCTAAATCTGTAACCAGGGACATTAGAAAACAGCACCAATCACCTCCACACGTGTGTGTGTGTGTGTGTGTGTGTGTGTGTGTGTGACTCAGTTAAATTGTGGCAGCATTGTTTAAAGATGACTTTGTAGCTTAGTTGTTCCCTGTTTTTCCAGCAACTATCTTCCATTACTGATGATCCATGTATAAAAAATATTTCAATACATATTTGTCTTGTTCATGGCACCTGGATTTTGAAACTTCCTTTCTATTAGATTTTTTAAAGATACCTGATCACATCATCAAAACTGCAGTCACCTGAAACGATACCGGTGGCTTCGCAGCAGGGCTAGCCATTTCTGTACTCATGACTACTCCCGAAGTAATCTAAATTTTTAATCCTAAATTTGACAGCAATCCCACCTCCTATGAACCTGAAGTTTATTCAGGTTGCTCCAACCAGCCTGACAGTCACCTGGACTGCACCTAATGTTCAGCTTACTGGATACCGCATCAGAGTGAATCCCAAGGATAAGAACGGGCCAATGAAAGAAATTAACCTCTCTCCAGATAGCACATCGGCTGTTGTCTCAGGACTCATGGTAATTCTTCTTTTATTTTTTTGAAAGGATTTTTTATTTGTGTTTTTACATACAGTTCAAAAAGAATAAGTAAAGAATAAATGGAGAAAATGAAAACAAAACCACTGCAAACCAAGGACACAACGCAAAACACCTAAGGACTTCCCTCCCTCTCCTTCTCTGGTATCTTTTCTTTTCTCTCTATTCTGTGTATTCTTAGTTACCAAAGTTCTACTCTTTGTACTAATTTTCTCCTCCTTCCTCTTGCACTGCTGAATTTTTTCAAGTCCTGCTAATTTGTTCACTTGTTTACACTGATTTTTAAAAATACTCTACAAACATTTTCCAATTCTTTTTTGTATTCTTGGGGACTTCTGTTATGTATTCCCAGAAGAAAAACTTCTGGTTTCTTGGGAAATGTTCTCTTAAGTATTTCACCCCCTTAATTCCCATAATTCCTGGATTATTTTACATGATCACCACTTGTAGTAAAATTCTTCTTTTTAAATGCATTTGGTTATAATTGTTTTGAAGCCACAACATTATTTGGGGCAGAAGCTCAGCCTCTGTTGACCTTGACTACACATTCAGCGCTCTCTCATAACTGCATTGGAATGAAGCAAATAATAAATACATTACAGCAAGCAGCATAGGCACTGAAACTACCTCCCGTTCCTCCAAAAGGGGTTTCCGTTGAAGTCAGAGAGTTATGGGTATATCTCCTGACAGGCCCTGGGACTGCAGTCACTGTTGTCGTGTGTAACTTTCATTCTATATATCTCATAAAAGATGCATAGGGACAGTGGGGTTTTGTTTTTTTGAAAGAAGGTGGTGCTTCTCACCATGAAGTTGTTACAGTAAGTGACATACTTTTAACATTTTGGGGTGGGTGAGGGCTAGTACTGCATACCCTTGAATTCCCCCAGAAAAAAGCTCTACATGTGGAATATGCAATTCTCCAAAAGAGCAGATAAAAGCTAATTACCAAGGGAGGCAAGTCACTGAAAAATGCTCATTTCTTTGTGTCATCTGAATATTTGGCTCCATCTGATTTTCTGATTGCTCAATAAGGCTCCCAACACTTCACAATGCATTGGATTAGACTAAGAATATAAACAAAGAGCAGGCTTACTGAAGTGGTTTATGCGCCAGCTTTTTGTGACCTCCTGGAGGATGTAAATCTCTTAACAGTCCATGGTTTTGTTACATCTAGGTGGCAACCAAATACGAAGTCAGCATCTATGCTCTGAAGGACTCTCTGACCAGCAGACCTGCCCAGGGTGTAGTCACTACCCTAGAGAGTAAGTTGCTCAACATTTCAAAATAGCCATAGAGTCACTGATTCAAAGGCAAAAACATTTGGAGCTTTTTCAGTTTCAAGAAAAGGCAAATAAGTGGGAAGGGGAAGGACATGATAGAGGTGTATAAAATTATGCATGGTGTGAAGAAAGAGGATAGATAAGTCCCCCCCACTTGCCCAGTATTAGAACCCAGGACCATCAAATAAGGCTGAGTGTTGAAAAACTCAGGGGAGACCAAAGGAAGTTCACACCACAAATAGCAAATTTTCTACCACAATCTGCTGTGAGGCCCACCAACTTAGATGTCTTTAAAAGAGGATTATTCATGGACTATCAACAGTTGCTAGTCACGATGGCTGTCGGAGGCAGCAGGTTTCCAAATAGAAGTCATTGGGGAGCACCAATGGGGCTCTTGTTGTGTCCTGCTTCTTTCCTTTCCACAGACATTTAGTTGGTCATTGCTGGAATACAGGATGCTAGTCTAGATTGGTCCTATCCCTCTTCTCATATTTTTTGGGAGTGCCTGGAAATGGGTTCCTAGAATCACTGGTTCTAATCCTGAGTGAGAACTAGGCAGATTGGGTTTGGAGGTATAAATAAGTGGTAGTTCTAAAGCGGCCTTTTAGTGGAATTTGCCTCAATGCATGTTTGCAAGACTGCAATGCACCCTTTACCTTTAAAGCACATTTGAAGCACTATCCCCCACCCCAAAGAATCCTGGCTGTTGTAGTTTACCCCTCACACAATTACAGTTCCCACCATCCCTTCACTACAGTGCCCAAAATTCTTTGAGAGAAGAAATAGGTGTAGAGTGTGCTTTAAAGGTATATAGTGCGCCTGCAGCCTTAAGTCTTCCAAACAGCTGTGTATGACTGTGGTACTAGCAGACTGTTGTGCTAATGGACGGTTGCCTGACTTTTGGTGTTTATGTGTATGTGCAGATGTCAGCCCTCCCCGTAGGGCACGTGTCACAGATGTCACAGAGAGGACCATCACAGTCGTCTGGCGTACCAAGACTGAGGCAATCACTGGTTTCCATATTGATGCTGTCCCAGCGAATGGTCAAAATCCTGTTCAACGAACAATTGGCCCTGATGTTAAACCCTACACTATCACTGGTATGTGAGCTTATTCACACCACCTCTGTGTCTGCCCATCGTCCCATCTGCGCCCAGGCTCTGAGTCTGAGTCTCCTTGGCTCTTCCTTTCCAAAAGCTCCACTACTTTTCAGTATGATTTCAGAATGCAGCAGGGATGTCTGTGTAAATGTCTGCGACAAAAAGTCTGCTCACCTTCAATAGGAAGCAGCACAATAGGCCCTAATTCCCATCCCCGCCATTCATGGTGATGCCACCCTTAGGGCTTGTCAGCCAACTTCCTTGGAAGCCCTTGCTAACATGTTTTTATTGACTTGAGGTGCAATGCTGTTCAGAACAGTACTTTATATGACCAAGGTTTATTTTATTTTTAA
The DNA here is from genome assembly GCF_964188315.1 of Podarcis muralis. Taxonomy (NCBI): domain Eukaryota; kingdom Metazoa; phylum Chordata; class Lepidosauria; order Squamata; family Lacertidae; genus Podarcis; species Podarcis muralis. The sequence continues at coordinate 133,948,812 of NC_135655.1, forward strand.
TATTTCACTTTGAATCACAGGCTTGCAGCCCGGCACTGACTACAAGATTTACATCTACACCCTGAACGGCAATGCTCGCAGCTCCCCAGTAGTGATTGATGCTTCCACTGGTAATGGTAGTTTATAAAAACTCATATTAACTGAAATGGTGGTTTCCTTTCCTTTGATCATGTAAATCATCTGTGGCATGTTACAGCAGTGATTCTCTTCCCGACGCTTGGGCTTTGGGGAAGAAGCAGAATGTTCTCAGACTTGTAGCTGAAACATATGGAAACTGTATTTCCCCCTTGAGGGATATGATGTCATATTAAAATACATGCCCTCAATGGTTTTATTTGTTCCTCAGCCATTGACGCCCCCTCCAACCTCCGCTTCCTTACAACCACAAGCAACTCCCTGCTGCTCACTTGGCAGCCACCCCGGGCCAAGATCACAGGATACATCATCAAATATGAGCAGGCTGGGGGGCAGCCTAGGGAAGTGCTTCCTCGTCCCCGCCCTGGCACTACGGAGGCCACTATTACAGGTATGTACCTCTCCCCAAAGAAGTCAGCTGTTCAGCTGAGAGGTGGGGTAAGCCTGTTCCTTGCAGTGGGTTGGGGGTTTGGTAATGACAACCTTTGACCCTGCCTCAACAATTTTGCCCGTTGTAACTAGTGCATTTTGTCCCAAAGACCTGAACAGGAGCAGTTGAGAACTAAGCCTACTCCTACATACACAGCAGCAGTCTGGGACCATATCCTGGCCATGCTAAAATGTAGCAGGCCAGTAGACCACTTTGGTTCAGTTGTTTCAGAATATGAACCTTATTAGCACTTCTATCCTTTAGAACCCTGCCTCTATCTATCTATTTAGAAACATGTATATCCCACTTTTCCACTGTGACTGCATTTACAAAATCTGAACTTAAACAGGGCAACAGATGAACAGTATTAAATAACAGAGAGATGAAAGTAACAAAACAAGAAAAACAGAGAAACCATATTAAAATATAAGAAGTTAAACCAGCAAAACCTATCTGATAAATACCTATCTGAATAATAACTAGATGGTAGTAAATGGGAGCAGTGTGTGTAAAGAGTACAAAACTAGAAACCTATAAACACGTACCTGGTAGTAAGCTCCATGAAAAACAACGAGGCTTATTTTTGAGTAAGCAAGCATAAGATTGCACTGCAACCTTGAATACTGTTTCCTTTTAAAAATGGGTTTATGCCAATCCTTTGTCAGGTCTGGAGCCAGGAACAGAATATGTCATCTATGTATTTGCTGTGAAGAATAACCAGAAGAGTGAACCATTGATTGGAAGGACAAAAACAGGTAAAACACCTTCAAACGAAAGAGAAGCTAGATGCAGTTCTGTTTTGAATTTCAGTTAATGCCATTGCCACACAACTGGTGGCACATCACTGCTTAAAATGTCCTTTATATATCTGGACACAAGTGGAGACACTCATCAATCTTTATATATATATGTATTCAGGGTAATCCTGACCTGCAAAGTACTAATGCAGTTTAATAGATTTGGCTGCGGTTGACAAACCTCCTTTCACTTTTTGTCTTTCCTGTTTCCTACTTTTAAGATGGTTGATTTAATATTGCTGCTCACCTCTGAATCTGTTAGAAACTTAGGGTACACTCCAATCCAAATTAAACATGTCTGCTCAAAATTAAGCTTCACAACATTCAATAGTATATGTGGTTGCATCCTCAGCATTTAATTTGATTGGTGAGAGGTAAGCACTTGCTTAACTCTCCTTAATTGTAAATCAGTGGAACCTACAAATGCTTGATTTGATCTGGATTGTAAACCATCTAGCTTTTTATAGATTCAAAAGTAGAAATCTATATTGACTAGTAGATAGCAGTTGATGCATGCGGGTCTGAGTGACTTGTTCATAAGACACAAGAGTTGCTTTTTCTCAGAAGAAAGGGAGTTAAGAGCTTCAGTCATGGATGATTGACATAACTCTCAGTTAGTTTCAAACCAGATTCACCTTTGAAGTGTGTGGTAAGTAGTTGTAAAGTAGAGGGGAGTTCAGGTGTTATCATCCTAAGCTAAATGATTTTGGAAATAGGTGCAAGGAGTAATGTAGTATATAACATTTCTCCCCTTTAGCTGAAATTACATCAAAGGAACTGAATATAGTGGTCCAAGGGCCTAATTTGAGGGTACATAATGCAGCCTGTTGAGAGTCACGTACACACTGCCTTCCATGGTGGAAGAGTGGCAGGATAGAAATGTCCTGTCATTCATTCATTCATTCATTCAGCAAAAGATAATTTGTGGCAAGAAGGTTCTTTTGCTTCATAGGGGATCGTCTCAAAGGTACAAAAATTGTCATCACTTTGGCTCATCTTGAGTTCTGTGGGCACATGCTTTTGCCTTCTGGCTGAAGTGCTCTAAGTAGCCTCCGTAGAGAAACTGCATGATGACTTTTCAGGACCATGTAGCACCCTTGAGAATGCTGCTAACATTTAATTGCTTGAATTAGGCAGTGTTTTATGGAGCAGCTGCTTAGTTTGTTTCATAATGAAAGCAGCGCTTGCTGAAGGGTGCTTGAGAACCTGGCTTTGACTACTTCTAACCTCTCTTTGGCTAGATGAGCTTCCCCAGCTAGTAACGCTGCCACACTCTGGCCAAGGTGTGTCAGAGAACCTGGATGTGCCCAGCACTGTGGAGAACACTCCTTATCTCACCAACAACCCACATGATAATGGAAATGGTATCCAACTTCCAGGGACTTCTGGTCAGCAGACTATATTGAGCAAGCCAGGCCAACAAGTCATTGTGGAAGTATATGGGTCTCGGACCCCTACAACTGCCACCACCCCAGTGGGGCGTAGGCCACATGTACAGCCTGGAGACCTACCAGACGTGGATGAACATGCTTATTATCCCCACAACCTTCTGCCCAAGAATAATCACACGAGGCTCCAGGAAGCAGTTTCTCAGACAACCATTTCTTGGACACCCTATTCAGAGACCACGGAATATATTATCTCTTGTCAACCTGTTGGTGCCGAGGAAGAGCCTGTAGAGGTAACTTCGTTTTGTTAATTTCTAAAATTTAGTGGTAATTCTGGGAAAGTGTGGTTGCCATTGTGTTTATTTAGATAACACCCTCAATGGCACTTTACGAAGTTTCATAGGCAAACTGTCTTCAAGACCCCATTCTCAGGGAATTTGCAATCTAATAAAGACAATGATGGAAACAGGGATGGCGTGCTAAAGGTAATGGTTAAATGTACCTATTGAAGTTACACGTACTTTAATCTCAGTTGGATATTATTACTACTACTACTATTTAAATTTCTATACCACTCTTCTACTAAAGATCACAGGGCGGTTTACAATATAAAAACACAAAAATACATGTTATAACAAACAAAAACAATACACCCCCCCTCCAGTTTAAAAGGCCATAGGTGGTTTAATTGGAGGCCTGGGAGAAGTGGAATGTTTTGCCTCAAAATATGTAACCAAAGCGCCAGGCAAGCCTCCCTGAGGAAAGCGTTCCACAAATGGGGAGCCATGACAGAAAAGGCCCATTCCTGTTTTGCCACCCTCTGGACCTCTCTCAGAGGAGGCACACAAAGCAGGGACTCAGATGATGATCACAGGGTCTAGGTTGGTTCATATGGGGAGAGGCAGTCCTTGAGGTTTTGCGGTCCTGAGGATGAAGGAGAAGGAAAGCAGAGAAATGGCATTAATTCACATTTGGGAGGAAATTCCTGGCATAAGGCGCAGTAATGGAAAATAGGTCATTTAATGAGTCATTGCAGGCAGCTAATTAGTCTGCTAGAGTAATGGTAGAGCTACAGGGAACAGAGACTACAGAACAGATAGAAGAAATGAGAGCTAAGATACCGGAGAAATGTGTTGAATACTTCAAAAGTAACATGCTTTTGCTGCTACAGATGGGAATCCATGGTTATGAAGAGGGTTTTTTCTTGGTCTAAGACAGAAATGAGGAGCCTGTGATTCTCCAGAAGTTGCTGGATTATGACACTTGTCATAACTGACCACTTGCCATGCTGGCTGGAGCTGATAGATATTGGAGTCCAACAATATCTGGTGGGGCCACTCAGGTTCCTCATCTCTGTCCTGTTGCATAGGAAATGTCTTGTCAAAAACAGGATGGGCTTATCACTCCTGCAAAAAACTGGGACAAATGCTGGTGTGGAATAGTACTTACTGTGAGCTCCTCTTTCAACATTACTAGAACTGCACAAGAAGAAGACTTTGTGGCAGCTCCTCACCATGAAGGTGACATCAAAAAGTGGCCAAGCAGTAAATTGGCTGCTCAAATCTCACCCTGTTCTTGACAACATGGGTAGATCTAGGTAGCCACATCATTGCATTTGTAAAAGAAGGGGGAAAGGTGCTGGAATAAGGGAGACTTGTCTCATCTCTATTTGGGTAAAGAGAAGCCATATCCTCATTGGATTGGACCCCAGAACCCTGCTCTCTAGAGAACCGACTTGATATACAGCTATTTCAGAGCCAGTGTCTCATTCTTCAAGAAAGCAAAATTCAACATGTTTGTGCATCTTCTCAAATTGTAGCTCAGAGTTCCTGGCACATCGTCAAGTGCTACACTTACTGGTCTTACTAGAGGTGCCACCTACAACATCATAGTGGAGGCAATTAAAAATAGGAAAAGGCACAAAGTCCTTGAAGAGGTGGTCACAGTGGGCAATGTTGGTAAGTAGAAAGGAGGCACTTTGGGGGAAGGGCTCCACTCTTCTTTTGTGTAATAACCTTGGTTTAGGATCGCTGATAACTATGGTGTCCTTGTTTGGTTGGATTTTACGCTTGTGTCACACTAATCCTTCATGGAGTTCAGGATGGCATGCATAGGTGTCTCCATGCCAGTTTAACCTCCCAGGGAGGTTAGTTAGAGAGAAAGTGACTGGGCCAGCTTCATGGCTGACCGGGGATTTGAACCCCGATCTCCCCACTACTGCACTCTAACCACTGCACCATTCTAGCTCTCCAACTCCTCTTTCAATTGTGTATCTTTCAGCATTCATTTCTGCCTGTTCTTTTGCTTCCTCTGAGTTATATATTCAAATAATCTTAGTGGGAGAGGAAGCCTGTTTAAGCGATGAAATCCAGATCATTATCTGAACAAAGATAATTAAGATAGATTTTTGTGCTATTTATCGCTGCATGGAGACTTCATTCTTACTGGCACCCTTTTGAGTGGGGGGGGGGGGATTGTTTGCTAAGAAGTACTGCATGTTGTCATACTACTTTTCATTCTGTGTCCTTTCCAGTTCCTGGAACATCAAACCAACCGACAGATGACTCATGTTATGATACATTCACTGGCTCCTTCTACTCTGTTGGGGAGGAATGGGAAAGAATGTCTGAAACGGGATTTAAACTCTGGTGCCAATGTTTAGGCCTTGGCAGTGGACACTTCAGATGTGACTCTTCAAGTGAGTAGCTTCTTGAATTCATTTGGCTCCATTTCTAAAATCTGAGGCAATAAACCCCAAATACCTACACCTCCCCCCCTCAGAAGAGTGGTGAGGAATCCCCAGCACAGAACTATACTACATCGCCAACCAGGTGCACCACATAATCCCAGACATTGTAGAAGACGAAACAAAACAACGGGTACACCTGCAGAGAGACGTAATCGAAAATCCCCCCCACCATGGCATACCCATTCCTCCCAAACAAATCCCACAACACTAAACAGGTTCACATAGACCATGCTTAAAGCATGGAAGGAAGAAGCAGGTAAACTGCCCCCAACCCCATCCCCACTAATCCCCCTGGCTCACCACCCACTATTCCACCAGGCAGCACAAAACCTCCAGATAAAAACCTGGCAAGCCAAAGGCTTATACCGCCTAGCAGGCTTCTACAAAAATAACAAACCCACATTGACACAAGAAATACAAGACAAACTAGGGAACACCCAAATGCCCTGGTTAACACACCACCATTTTCATTGTGCTGTGATGTTAGACAACCCAGAAAAGGGGATAGCACACATTTGCGTAGCTGGTTGTACAATGGACAGTATAAAAGAATATGTTCTACTGTGTCCGGCACATTCAAAAAACATCCGCAATGCCTATCGTTTCAGGAGATGTTTAAATATCTGCCCTTAACAAAAGCTGAGGGAAAAACTTTCAGTTGGCCCTGCGTTGGACTGGAATTATTAACTGTGAAATATAAGTGACCCTGCTATTTGTTGGATTTAAACCATAAAACATAATCCAGCTAGAGCTGTCATTAATTCTGGTTTACACCAGTTTTTTTCCAATTAAAGTTCAGTATTTTGTTTGCTGCAGGACTTTACCAGCTGATTACCCTGATGCCAAACACTTATATTCTTACGTCCCCCCCAGATAAAATAAGACACCTAATTGAACATTGCTTCTTCTGTGTGTGCTTCACATTTACAGATACTGACAGCCAAATCAACAACTAAATAAATCCTGATAACTTGAAGCCAATTTGATAAAACCTAAATACTATGTCTTGATCATATTGCAAGTTATAGCCCTCATTCCCAGCCTTGTCATATGTATCCTAGCAGCATTAGAGCTTTCTAAAATAATCTTAACAACTCTCTTAAAAGCCAATTCACTTTCTAAATATGTTCATAATATGTTCCAGTGGCGAAGCACTGCTCAACCCTTAGCAAGATCAAATGCTTCTAGCTCACCCTGCGATAAGTGATGGTTTAAGCAGCCTCATGTAGCGATCACAGCAATGAGGAGACCAACAGCAGGTGGATGTGGCTGAAACACCCTAGAATTATTTTTTGGATAGGCGGGGACTGTTACCTGGGAACAATAACAGAGGAATTATTTTTTATGGATACTAAACATGTCCGGCCCCTTTTTACTCCCAAGCTGTGCCTAGCTGCCAGTTGACTGGATAAGAGCTCTTTTTTGTTGAAATATTGTTCTTTGTAAAGAGCTCCTTCTACCAATCTGAGGCTTTTGTCTTTGGGACCCTAAGCCCCAGAATACATCAAGTGACCAACACATTGTCAAACAGGGCTCAGTGTGGATTCAGCATCACTTTATTGACCTGTCGTTTCTTTGCTTCATTCAGAGTGGTGTCATGACAACGCTGTGAACTATAAGATTGGTGAGAAGTGGGACCGGCAAGGAGAGAACGGACAGATGATGAGCTGCACTTGCCTTGGGAATGGAAAGGGAGAATTCAAATGCGAACCTCGTACGTATGGACCTTTCTTGGTGTATAAAACAACATTCCTGCTGCTCGGGCTTGTCCCCAAAATAACCTAGAAGCGAAATCTAGGGTGCTGTTCAACTGGGTTTCACTCAGAGTAGATCCATTGAAATTAATGAGCCAAACTTATGGATCTACTCTGAGTTAAGCGTAGTTAAATGCCACCTCTAGTGATTTATTTTTCTGAATTAAAATGAAAAGTTGGGGTCCGATTCCTGTCCTCTGGGACAATTCTTCTTACAGGAGTGTTTAACTGACAATGAGGGTGTTCTGCACAGGGTTGTTCATTCTTTATACCACAAAAGGCAAGAAAAATGTCTTCCTGCCATCGGTTTAGGTGCTCCCTCTTACAGGAAAGCACTGGCAACTCATGGGCCTACTGCCAATGCTGGTGGCCATAAATCAACAGAACTCAACTAGGTTTTCTTCCCTCCTCCTCTTTTCCGCAGGTTGGCAGGTAGGAGGAAACCTGAACAAAATCCTGCCAACCTGTTGATGAACACCACACTGGAGATAACATCCTAAATTGTCTTAAGAATCTTCCTGGTATAGGTTGGCACTGTTAAGGTGGATGTTTTGCCCTCCGAGTGGCAAAGTACATGCCAATTATTAAAAGAATTGCTTGTTCCTTGGCTTTTTTTGTAGATGAAGCAACTTGCTACGATGAGGGCAAAATGTACCATGTAGGAGAGCAGTGGCAGAAGGAATATCTTGGGGCCATCTGCTCCTGTACTTGCTATGGAGGACAGCAGGTAAGCATTTTAATAGCAGTGCTGTGACTTATACAGGCAGCATGGTGTGTGTGAGAGAGTGTGGGGAGGCAGGAGGGAATATGACATACTTGCAGAATCTGGACATATTTTGTGGATAATGCCCACTCAGGTTCAGAGTTCATTACATTTTAAGTGACTCTACAGTAACAAACACTACAAATGAAATTGTTAAAGGGGAGCCTAAAGCAGAAATAAACATGTGACATTATGCATTTTTGCCCAGTTTTACAGGCATGCGCAGTATATGAAGTCTAATTTACCGATACTAATGCCACTTTACTAATGCCACTTGTTTACAGAACAAGTACTTTTGCAGCATTGTGGATGAGCTGTTTAGAGCTGCCTAGGTGACACAGTACTGTTCCTGTCTCCTAACATGTCTTTCATTCAGATAGCTTCTGTAGTTGTTGAAATATTATTTCCCAAATGATCAGTACATCTGTTCATGCAACTTAAAACACTTAAAATGACCTTAAAATGCTGTTAGTTCCTCTGCCTATTAAGACAGTAATCATACACAGTGAGTTCCCATTGACTTAAAATCAGTGAAAATTTACCTGTATGAATGAACCCATGATACCTAGTGAATCAACCTCTCATTTTGACTGGATCTTTTCCCTTAGGATACGAAGGGAAACAATTGTGTATGCCACTTTTCTTCAGGGACAAATTTGAAATTTGACATCTCCCATTCAGAAGCTCATGCTAAAATGTAGTGTTTGTTTATTTAAAGGGCTGGCGTTGTGACAATTGTCGTAGACCAGGTGCTGCGCTCTCACCTGAAGGTTCTCCTGGTCACACCTATTCACAGTACTCACAGAGACAGCAACAAACTTCAAATACTGTAAGTATAGAAGCCCCATTCATCTGACAGCAGTGGCCGTCCAGCACTGCTCACCGTTGTTTCTAAGAATGCAAATTCCTGGTAGTCTTCCGCTATAGACAGGCAACTTCTGTTAACATCATTGGTCTCCCAGCAGTTTCTAATCTAAGAGACTGATCAGATGCACAGCTTCAGAGTCAAGTGCTTCTAGTCCAACACCAAAATATTTAGAATAAGTTAGTCATCTGCATGGCCAGCCTAAAACAGTTCTAAACCACTTTCATGTGATGACTAATCCAACGTTCCTAGTCTGACTGCCACAGGCTTCCAATTCCCACAATATCCTACGGTATGATATGGTATGAAACACGACTGGAATGCAGTTTGTGTCGAGAGCGAGTGTGTTTATTGGACCATGTCCAGGTTAGTGGCAGAAGGAAGGGAAACCAATATAGCCATCACTTTGATGAATGCAATGGAACAGGAACATTTCCATTCCCTTCAGCAGAACTGCCCATCCCTCCACCTCACAATTCATCTGTTAAGGGTTTGCATTGTGAAATGTCAAGAGATGCAAGTATTTTGGCTGAGCAAGATACTTTCCACCTTCTGGACCTGTTGAGCTGATTTCCTTCCTCCTCCTTTCTTCCAGCAGAATGTTCACTGCCCCATTGAGTGCTTCTACCCTTTGCATCTACAAGCAGAGACACCAAATCGACGAGGAGACTAACATCAGCCAAGGAAAGTCTTTCTTGCCAAGACCATCCACTCTAGAATGCTGCTAGAGGAAAGCAGGTCTGCTTCGGGTGGCCAGAGTGCCTTTCTCGGCTTTGCTCAACTCACAGCTTCTCCAAGGGAGGCCACTCTTGGAGTGTCTCAAGACTTCTTTTCACAAAGGATAGTTGTATACTGTCTTCTCTTTTGCTCAGTGTTTCAATACCATTCAGTATTTTCCCTGAAGACGACTCATACTAACTCATAATTTGCTCAGCAACCAGTATCCATAAGGGATTAAGGGGAGGGGCTCTCCTGCCATAGGGAATGAATGAAAATCCAAAGTTCTGTGTTCATCTAATTGCGCAGCTACCAATAGGGACTGCAAACCCCATCACTGTGATATCTAAAAATATGCACAGTCCTAATCTTTCTAAATTATCCTAATTTCTTTCCCTAGCGGTATGTTTGTATCTCGTACTGTTATTTATCAACATTGTTCTTCCTTTCCCTGCTCCCTCCCCTCCCCCTCAGTGTTTTTTTAACAGGAAAATATATTAAAGACACTTAGTACACCATTGACAGAGGAATTTGGTATAATTATGATCAGTGATTATTTTTTATACTGTAAGTGCCAAAGCTTTAACTACTGTGGGAGACAACTCTTTTAATAAAAAGATTTACAATCCAGCTGTGTGCCTAGTTGTCTTTCTTCTTTGGATTGTGTAGCTCATCCCTGGAACTGGAACATGGAGCTCTTCTGCACCCCCCTTCTAGGCACTGAAATGCTGTATAGCACCATTGGTGCAAGCGTGGATCTATCCCAACATAAAAATACATCTCCTTTATATTTTTTGAGCTTTTCATTTTTCAAAACATCACCAGCCATCTCTCCCCTGCTCATTACCTCCCTCACTGTAAGATAGATTAGGCTAATAGGTGGCAACTGGCCTAAGGCTGCCTATTGAGTTTTGTAGCTGAGTGAAAATTGCAACTGGAATCCCTAATTGATACAGCAGAGGAAATTCTCTCTCTTAGGCTTTATTGCTATAAGACACCTGTCTTGTGAAACAGGTGAAGAAAGCCCACCCTGAATTTATCATGGGGGTGAGGCATCTTTAGCCTACCTTGATGGCCTTCTCTCTACTCTTGCCCCATTGTGATCTAGACCATTTGAACTAGTCAGGGGAGGAGGTGACGGTATGGAAAGATTTTGCTTTAGGGCAACAAGAGGGGCTGGTGCTGAATGTTGATGCTCTACGCCCAGTGATTCTGACCCTATTTTTAAAGCATTTGGCAGCGGTACTCCCTGAGATCGTAACTGTCTTCAGTCACAACATGAAACACAAGGCTAAAAACATACAGAACCCAAGACTGCCATGATTACAACAACAAAATGCTAATACTGTAATACAGCTTTTGTTACACAATATGGCTTGCAATACTGTTAATGTTGCTATCATGAAAATTGCTGTTTGCAGTCTTTACTGCAGGCCAGAAGAAGAAGAGCCAGTTGTTAGTGAAGTTAACTTTACTCAAGGGAACAAACATAAACTCAACAACACTCGGAGTAGGTCTTGCCAGGACTGATTGCCCCCACCTTCTACCCCCTCTAAGGCTCCTCTCTGCCAGATGTTTCCAAGCAGTCTCAAACTGCATCTGGGCATCTCTAATCTTTGTTCCGGCCTACGCATCACTCTGCGTGTCCTTGGAGACAAGGGGGAGGGGAGCTTGTCACAGTAGATGTTAGCTATTTGTCATCAAAAATAGTTGAATACATAAATGGTTGAATATAAATCTTTACTTTGTGAAATACATTACAAATACTAACAGGAGAGGCAGGCTCCCTGTTGTCATCTGCAGCCTCTTGCCTGCCCTCCTCTGCTTCAGCCTCTGAGACTGCTCAGTCACCAACCTGCCCTGCTCACTAAATCCTGTTGACCCAACAGCATTCCACTCCTTGAACTCTCCTCAGTGTCCCATCACCAATCCCTGGGCTCTGAGCCTTCCTCTTCTGGGGTTTCTCTTGGGGGTTCCTCAGCTGATGGCTCCCACCACTGCTTGTCACCCAGCCGTTCTCTGACAACAGGAAACTTCCCGGGGGACAGGGAGTATGTTACGGGCCCTGTGTGCATAAGCGAAAGTGGGGAACCCACTGCAGCTTCCCACCCAAAAGCTGTTTAAAGGTTTGGTTGATTGGTGGCAGGGATGTTGGGTCCAGAGTGGGAGAGGGAAGCGGTGGGCAGGGAGGGAGGCTGTCTTGCCCCTTCCTACCCTTTGCATGGCTGGCGCTGATGCCACTTTGTGGCTGGACTTCCTCTTTTTCCTCCAAGAGGACAGGTTGTTTTCACCTCCTCTTTTTTCTGCCTCATTCAGGGGTAGGCAACCTAAGGCCCATGGGCCACAAGCAGCCCACAGGGGTCGTTTTAACCGGCCCATGAGTCACCCCCAAACCAAGCGGCCCGCTCAGCAAGCCCCCGTGCACTGTGCTAAACTGGCGTTGAGTCAATTTTGTTGCTTGGTCACTTTCATGCCTGTAACAAATAACTTCTGACACCAGGAGCCCTTTGTTTAAACTGCGCATCTGATCTGACAAGCACAGCAAAACATGCTTCAGAGTATTTCACAGTGGAGATATTTTTAATAAACCACCAAACATGCAGAAACCACGCTGCCAGTTTCCTCCCCCTTGGCAGTGAAAATTACCTACTCTTACCACATATTCTGCTGTCAGCACGGCAGAAGTTATTTCCATCACTTTATAATATACCTCCCCAAAGACAGTTCACATTTAATAATTCCAACTAAGCATAAGGCAAATCTTTTTAAAGCAGCAGATTGAAGCACCACTGCTCCATATTGTAGCTCACTGTTTTGATTTCAGAGTTTTGGAAATGGAAACAAACATTTAGGAAGATGAGGCTTCAGCTTTTGTAAGTCTTTATCTCTCCTGGTCTTATGTGAGAGTATGTAGAGTAGAATCATAGAATCATAGAGTTGGAAGAGACCACAAGGGCCATCGAGTCCAACCCCCTGCCAAGCAGGAAAAGAAGAAGCTGCACAGAGCATCTTGATGTCCCGGTGCAAGTGCTGGAGTTTAACATATTTATAGTTGGACCACAAGTTGGTGTCCAGGTACCTAGCACTAGATACAGAGAATAAGCATATAGGAGCCTGATAAAAGCTTCAGAGACTCCCACACCAAAGTTGTTGCAGATCCTCCTGCAGTTGTTCCCCAACCCTTGTTAACAAAATAATGTACTGTGGTTGCTTATAATGGCATGGCTACAAACTACTACATTTATTCTATAAATTTACTCAACATGTATTATATTACTTGTGCTGGACCCCCTTGAAATTCTCACTTATCAGTGTGAGTGCAACTTCTCCCATGCTTGTAGGTCTATATATCCTTCCATCCCTTTAAAAAAGAGGTTTAGCTGTTGTGGAGGTAACGTGTGCTGAGGGTGCAGAGTAGGTTTTGTAGCTGCCAGTCACCTCATCATATTTATAGGAGAAACCGCAGAAGAAGTTGCAATCGGAGTGGCCAGTGAACATCACAAGGGGTCAGGCACCCCAAATTCAGAATATCCTGTCTGTACAGTGCTAAGTTTTTGGCACCAATTTAAAACCACCACCACCCAGGCCTTTGCCTCTATGCCTATTGCTGTGAAGTTTACTTCTCTTGCTACCATTTTATATTGTTAATGCTTGCTGATGCATTACATTTTGTTTTACCTATTTTATTAGCAATTGTAACTTGCTCTTCGAAGAGTGCAATAGAAATACCATATTTCACCGCATCATTGTTGCATTTTTAATGCTCTCCCCCCCCAAAAAAAGTACCCCATTATGTAGTGAATTACGGTAATGGCTGGAAGCTGTCAAGGTGGGTGGAAGCCGTCGCGTCCCAGAGGACACGCAGGCCTCAGCGGTTGGGTGTGAGCCAAGTTGTGGGGCGCTGGAGTTCCACGCCTGCCAAGTTTGAGCAGGCCTCCAGCAGCTCGCGCGCCCCGAGGCATGAACAGATGGAGGGACCCAGAGAGGCAAAAGCAATCTGGCACCCGGGTTGAATGCCCTTCCCAGTCAATAGCCATCAGCAGCCCAGCTCCACGGATCCTCCTGCTGTGAATTATACCCTGCAACTATTATGTGGGGAAAGCACTGGAACCAATTTTAGAGCTGCAAAAATGGGGGTGAGACTATTATGAGATTAAATTTGGTATTTTAATATCAAAGTACAATGTTTATCTGCTTCCCATACATACAATGCCCAGCTGATTATCTGCACACTGCAAAAGCCAATAAAACCAATGTCCACGCCTTGAATGCATAAAGAATTCGACTTCAGACACATTAGTGACAAACACTTTTGTCCATTAATTTTTCAAGAAATGCATCAGAGGCTAGCTACTTTAGATTTCTCAAAGCAATGGGTATTATATGTAGAATATAAAGTGAAATGTTCCCATGAAGACCGGCTTTTTAGAAAGCAAGCAAGAACCCGTTAATGAGGATGCTTCCACAAGCAAAGAGACAAGCAAATGAGCAAAGAGGAATGTCTGGCAACGTGGGGAAGCTTCAGTGGTGGAAGAGACGGAGGCTGGTGTGAACAAGAGTTATTCCCAGCTCATCGCAGGCTTCGATCACAACTTGGTCAGCTGCTGAACCGGAAGGGGCAGCAATGAACTGGACTCCACTCTGAGAGAAAAGGAGGAGGGAGACAAATACAAATCAGCTTTATTGAACCATTTCATTAGCTGTTGCACAATTCTGCACATATGGGGTGCCCACAAAAGCTGCCAACCACTTTTAGGGAAGATTGTCCTAAACGGAGGTCAGAGAGGATACTAAGGGTGGTGAATCTTCTCTTTGGAAGGTGCTGAAAGATGAGAATTGCAACCTGTCCGAGTTTGAGTAGGTATCATCAGCTTTCCCCCGAAATGCATGTCTGGACTAAATTTCCCTACAGCTACTCCTGCTTCCACTTTGATACCTCTTACCTGCAACTGTATTCTACAAAACAGATTTTAGGGAGCCAGTATGCAAAGCAAGAGCAGCTAATTGGACATATTCTCCTCAGGCCTGTTAGTCATTAAGAGTCACAGTCACACACACACACACACACCCCCGCCGCCAATTCCACAGCCTTACCCGCTTTGCTCTATCCACGTTATCCCTGAAAGGGAAGAAAGCATCAGAGCTGAGCGAGACGCCAGTCAGTTTCCCAATCCATGCCTTTTGGTCTGCCTCAGTTAGCAAAGCTGGGACTTCCTCAAACAGCGCCTTCCACTTGACAAGATCTTCATCCTGCAAAGGGGCATTTTTGAAATTCACCTGCTTCATTGATGGCATCTAATTCAACAATGCAGGCAAATACAGTGACAAGAATGCAAACATTTCTCCAAGTTCCCCGCTGGAAGGTCACAGCTACGTAACACCTTGCTACAAAATTTGTACTCGGAGGTTTATTAAATTCTAAGCCCCCCTGGTTCCTTTGTTGTTTAAACTAATACATACCCGTACCCTTATAGCTTCCTACTACAAAGCACCCTGCTCATTTCAGAGTCATTTGCTTTGCTTGGCCTATTTTCTGCTACTCCAGCCAGTGAGTAAACATCAAAGCACCCAAACAGACCATTTAGTACAAGGAGCCCAACACAACATTCAACAAAACAGGATTTTGGCTCACTGTCCTCCGTCTTGAGTGCCACTGATCCAGCTGCCGTTTGCCCCAAGGAAGCAATCAGACTTCTGACATGATTTGCAGAATGTCTGTTTTAACCACATCCCTGTTTGCTTCCTTGCATTCAGACTTTATTGCATTCCGAAGGAGTGTGTAGTTTACCAAGTTATGCAACGTTTGTGGAAGCCCTGAACTTGCTAGAGAAGCATTCAAGAAATTGGAATAAGACGTCAAACACCCTTCTGCAGCTAAAGGGGGTGGGGGCAGTGTTCAAATTTGGGTATTTGTTTTTAATGCTTTCGGCACAAGCTTTTCAACCAGAGAGCTGCCACTCGTGGTCCTTTTATTCCCTTAAAGATCTCTGATGAGAACTAGGCGGCAGCTCTGACTTAATTTCTTCTGGTACTTCAGATTGAAGTATTTAGGAACTTTCCCTCTTTACGAACCAGACCTTCTCGTGGAAGCAGCTATAAAGGTACCCGGTTGGATCTTCTGAAATATCAGTTGATAAATATGATGTGTGACTATTTTTCCTTAAAAACCCAGATCTGGAAGGAAGACACTTGATACTGATCCTAGTTTTATTTGCATCTGACTCTTACCTTTCAGATGCACATCATGATGGGAGTATTGTCTGCCTCTGAGAAATTCAGAGATGTCTGGCCTTTTTACTGAGGCTTCCAAGGATCATCTAACTTTGGGGGGGGGGGGGGTGCGCACGCGCTACCCTAAGAAGTCTAATGCACTTGGAACAAACTTGCCTGTTTTTAATACTGTTGTTTTTTGTAAGTAAGTACTATATAAAAGCAACAGAGAATTGCAGCTTCAATAACTAACAGCACATAGATCCAGCCATGGCAATCACAACCAAGAGCTCCCACCCCAAGTACACGAATATGCAAGGCACACCCCTTTCTCCCTGGGCTTTGGCTATCCTATTGAATATCTGAATAAGGCAGCCCTTGGCAAAGAGCTTTTGCAGGGTTGTAAGCATTCCAAGGTGCCTCCTACGTGAGTAGAGGTTGCACGTGGCCTAGTGGTCGGAGTGCCAGACTAGGACCTTGGGAGGCCAGAGTTCAAATCCCTGGTTCGGCCAAGAACCTCACTGGGTGACCCTGAGCCAGTCTCTGCCTCTCAGCTTAACCTACCTCACAAGATTGTTGTAGGGATTAAGTGAGGAGCAGGGGGAATCATGTAAATCACCTTAAGCTCCCTGGAGAAAGGGGTATAAATGCAACAAACAAACAAAAGGTGTGCAAGCACCATTCCTGAACAGATTCTGGACTTTGTCTCTAGCCATGTGCCCCCAGGCTTACCTCTCCAATGGTCCCTGTGACATACTGATCAATAGCATTAGAGATTTCCGCTCTTTTCACTCCCGCTTTGAACTTCATGGAGAGCACCCGTGGGTGATGCCTGAGCCACCAGTGGTTTGCCTTGTCTCCAGCCAGTCGGGTGCAATGGATTCGGGACTGCTGCCCTGCCCCAATGCCAACCACCTGAAATAGACAGAGCACTATAATTATTTGGAGGAAGGGCAAGCTTCCATGGGCACCTTTTCCTAAGAAATTCACTCAAGGCCTCACCAGAAAAGCCAAACCTTAAACTGTGTCACCAATATGTACCAGTTTAGAAACAAGATTCCTGAACGTTACACACCCGCCGGGGGGGGGGGGGAAGCAAAATATTTGTTAAGTTAGGAAACAAGACTGCTTTTTCTTCAGTAATCTATGTATTGAGCCAAGGAAAAGGAAGCACTCAAGTTATGCGAGTTTCTAGGCATCTAGCCTGCTCTGGGAAAGCAGTTGCACCGCGTGGTTTGAGATGAGCCGTTCTCCAACGTGGGAGTCCCAACCACTATGGAGAAAGCTGTAATATTCTCTACTGCATTGTAAGCTTTACTTTCCACTAGCGCTACAGACTTCATTGAAATGGGCAGATGGCGCAGGAGTTTAAGGCAGCCAACGAGAGTCAATTCTGGCTGAGTGAAGAGGTTTCACTGGCCTAGAGAAGGCTCACTGCAGCCCCGAACCTCTGGAAAAGATTAGGGGCCCCAACCCAAAGGGGGATTATAAAGCTCCAAGATATTTCCTTGGAATTCAGTCTTACCAGGTTCAATAGGACAACAGGCTGCGTAACCTAATGCTGTCCAGCATTATATGAACTTGCCCACGTAAGCAAAACAACATATAGGAAAATTGTCAAAGGTTAGATTTGCAAGCAGGGAAATACACAGCTCAGGAGAAGTAGGTAAATTTCTAGCTGAAATTTATTCATTACTTTAATACAATTTTGTATACTGCTTGACTGCAAAAAATCCCCTGCAAAAAAGCACAAAAAAACCCACCATTTTGGTTTACAAAAATGCTGGAACATACATGGAAACTGCTGAGCTTTTTTTGAAGGGGTGGGGAGACACAACTCATAGGCCTCTAACGTTAAGGAGAAAGAAAGAGGGGGGGGGGCAAGCAGAGATGCAGAATACCAACATCCAAAACTTTTGAGTTCCAATCACTGTCCCGTCCCTGCATATTTTTTCCTGCTGTTTCCACTTTAGTTCTACATATATTTTCAAACTTTTTTTTCACAAGAATGAGGACTAGAAAAGCAGGCGGAATCTAAATGAAATTTAGAAGGCAGACTGGTTTTTTATATACTCCAGATGCTATCCAGTCAGTTCCGCGCAGGACGACAACTGCAGTCACACATTTCCACGTTCCCAAAGAGCGCAGTCTGGCTGTTCAGTATCAAGGCTGCCTCCTAAGTCCATTCAATATTAAAGTCATTTGCTTGAGGCACACCATCTCTTTTGGCAGTGATGGCTTGGGGCAGGGAGGATGCGGAGGCAACGGCGGATGGTGGTGCTGTGGTCATTAGGCCAAAGGAGCTCCAGGGGAGCTGTGGCAGCCCCACAGGTACACACAACGCTGCTGCTGCTGCTGCTGCAAGGTCACAATTTCCCCCCTTCCCCCTGCCCCTTATGGAGGCACTTATACTGGGCATTGCCAAAGCCAGAAAGAATTAACTGGTGCAGAAAGACAACTTCTTCTACTAAGCTAATGCCTTTCTGCTTAGTAGCAAATCCAGTATCTAAATTCTACCTGCCTGCATGTGCTCTATCTGAAGCAGAAATAGCAGCATCCATCAGAAACCCCTTCCATGTGAAGACAACTTCTTAAGAAACTAGTCTACTTCAAACGGCTGTCCTGTAAATCCACTAATAAATGAAGAAAGCGAAATGGTGGCCAATCACCCTCAAGCGTGAAGTCTGGCTAGCAAGCGTCTTTTAGCATCCAAAGTTTTTGTGGTCTCAGCCCTTCTAATATGCTGTTATATCTATCTAAAACGCTCCGGGAAAAGTCATTACATAATTTATTTTACAGGTGGGCTGGAGAGCAGTTTAGCAGACTGACTGGAGAGGATACTTTTAAGAAGACGACAACACATGTTTTATTTTGCATAAAGCCAAGAGCAGCCTTACACCACCCTCCCCCTCTCTACAGACCAGCACTCACCAGGAGAAATGTTAACCTAAAACCAGGTCATTACCAGTGCAATTAATAACAATTTCCCTGCTCATTTTTTCCAGGGTCCGCAATTATAGAAATTACCAGTTATTATTATTAATGACTGCAATCCTATCTAGCAGCAGAGCTTAATAATATTTACTGAAAGAATAGCATATGACACTCTAAACTACAATCTGGGTGTAGAAATTATGATTGTTGGGATCAGGAGGCAAGGGACCAAATTCAAATAGCCGTTCAGCCACAAAGCTAATGGGGTAGCCTTGGGACAGTCACATCTTTTCAGCCTAAACTACCTCCTGTTGTGAGGATAAACATCCGTCGGTATGTGTGTATATGTGTGTGTGTTTTACGAACCATGCATTCTGCTCTGTGCACCTTGAACTCAAGAGACAGATTAAAAATCTAAACAAATCCAGGGAAAGGTGTAAACCTCATTCTAATGCAATGAGGACTCAAAAGCTATGCTATAACTGTACATTCACAACCCTGCACTAATTCAGATAATAATGCCAGTTCCATGCTTAGGCATTTTTACTCTGAAGCAATCTCCATATGCTCAGATCGATCTTATTACTGTAGATTAAAATTCTGAATTCATTTTTAAGCCTGTATTTAAAGGGCAGTAAAAGGCTATTCTTACTACCTCCAGTGCCACTGCAACAGGGAACTCAGAGAGCAAAGAGTCTCTTAAGTTAAGCGACTGTCATCAGGGAGGTGGCCTATAATCTCAAATGGCCAAAACTCAAGAGTTGCATCATCCACATGGATGTCATTTTCAGCTCAATTATTTTTGGGGTTTGGGCCTCCATTCTGCTATGTTAAAAACAGGTTGGGGGACACTTTCCACTCTCCTCACCCCCACCCTCTGCAATATTTTGGGACTGTTTTCCTGTTTCCGCCCAAGGACAAGCTCTTTAGAAAGGAGCACCAGGGGAGAGATGAGTTCCTTGCTGGGTCAAGAGGCCTGGCCACTGCCTCAAACTTTCCAGCCTAGGCTGCATTTACCAGATGTTGAAGCCCTAAGGCCAAGGCCAAACTGAAAGAAATGAACCATTTGCTGTCTTATTCCTACAGTGATTTCACATCTTGCCAGGATCATTTAAAAAACAAAAATAAGGATCGTTCCCTAATGACAGGGAATGAAAAATCTGGACTTGTGGCCTTTTTTTTAGCAGCCAATGAATAATATGCTCCTAGCTAACAAGACAGCCACTGGCATTACACAACATTGCGCTTGTTTAATATTCCTCAGGGGCTGCACAATGAATGGATTTACAGAGTCCTGCATGCTGGGCAGCTGTCATGTTGTGTCTGCTCCATTAGAAAGGTCTTTTGCCCAACATGGCTTCTCCACTGGCTTCAGGACCGCATTGACCCTCAATACAAGCTGATTTTACACATCAAACAACACTCTTCATCTTCACAACAAACCAAATACTGCTGCACCTCTAAGCAGTACAAGTGCTTGGTCTATGGCAGTAGCTCTCAAAGGGCAGGCCTGGCCACACGGGTGTACCAGGAGAGGATGGGAAGTGTGGCGGGAAGATTCAAGGGCAATCAAAGAAACATTCCAACATTTCATTGTAGTATAGTATCAGCTTAAAAAATAAAATAAAATGCAGATTATGGATAGCTTTTTAAAATGAGAGCAAGAGCACTGGCTGTTTTTCTATAGTTCTCCACAACATATTGTTGTGAACAGGGATTTTGAACTCTGACAAATATGAAAGATCAGAAAAGAGAAAGGCTTCTTTGTGTTGAAGAGATGAGTTTGTTTGTCTCAAACTACACCTAATATAAATGTGATTATTCATACTTAAGGCATAGATGTAAGAGGCTCATTTATAATTACATTTTGGAAATGATTCATGTTCTTATGAAGCTGCACTGTTTTAGACTTTCTGGGTGTCTCATGACCATATTATATAGTAGTTGTGTTCTGTGTTATAATTCAAGCACTGCTAGGAGTTGTTTCTTTGTGTTTTCCAATGTATTTATTATCAATAAAAAATCTGATGTGGGGTGAGCTAATTTATATTCTGAGAAAAAAGTTTGAGAACCTGGTCTGTGGTGTTTGATTTCTTAATTCTTACTCCTTCGTAGTCACTGAGTGAAAGACAAGGTGTGTGAAGTTGCTTCCCTTCCAAGCAAAGTGTGCTCAGGATCCTGTGTGAGCCTCTACACTCAAGGAGCCATGTGGCAGAAGCCACGACTCCCTCCCAGCGCTGCTCCTTAACTGCCCCATGGCAGCTCCTTACAACCTCCACCTTCAGATCTGCTCCCAGGGCCAAAAAGCTTCTTTACCCCTGCATGATAGTTTCCACCAATTCCCCAAGCCACATGCAGCCCCTAGAAAATCTACCTTGCTTTGGTGGTGGCAAAAATATAGGTGGCCGTGGCTGGGGAGGGTCTACAGGAAATTAGCAAAAATCACAGCAGGGGTTTCCGTTGGGTGTGAATGGAAGCAGCCCTTCTGTCCCTGGGGAAGAACAATTCAGGAGCTAAGGCTATGTGCTTCTATTACCTTTACTCCTTCATAAGCATTCTGGGTTGCTTATTATATGCCTCTCGTCTGAGTAACTGAATTTGAGTACCATGATTCTTAGTTAAGGGGGAAAGCAGCAAATACTTTCAGCTCTGAAGATAAAAACTCGAGGGGCACTTAGGGCTCCCTCCATGCTCCCCCTTGTCCCGTGCCTAGAAAGCATGGGGGTCTGAGCTGTTTCCCCCCTGCCCTGCACCTTCCCCAGGGAAAACCCTCTAGCTCTGAAACGGAGCCAGCATCAACCCAGAGAAAACCCAAATTGCGGTTTGCTCCAATTGACTACTAAAGAACTTAGTACTCAGCTGAGTCCTAAGGAGTAGACTCTTTTCCGTGGGGAAAAGAGTGGGGCAAGAGGAAGTGTGGATAAGCCCTCAATATCAGGAGCTGGATAATATTGAAGCACATCCCAAGGGGGGGGGGGGAGGAGTCATGGCACACCCACCTGAAAGTTAAGGGGCAGCCCAAGGGCTTGTTGATTCTGGCTGTGGCCCTGATCCTTTAAGATTTACGGGAGGTTTGCCACGAATTTCAATGGCTCTTGAATGGTGCTAAAAGCAACTGAACATTTATACAGCCAACACTATACCAGCCAGGTACAAGGTATATCAAAAGTACCCAATGGAGAGTTGCCATTTCAGGTCTGAATGACTTGTTTATTGCAACGAAGAATCTCAGTGTATTCTAGTTAACTCTCTTGGGATGCTTGCAGAGACTGCAACAGAATACAGCCCTCGTGTGCGTCAACTGAAATGACGGTATAAACAGTTCAATCATTTATCCGGAGAAGAAACAGAAGAAGGATTAGAATCCTAAATTATTCCAGAGGTTCCCCCCCCCTTGTTTTTCAGCTCAGCCTAGCCTCTGAATAGCCCCCTGAGCACATAAACAAATCACAGGATGAAGTGAACTAAGATGCTTTTGACACAGAGAAAAAAGGTCATTGTGTTGCTATAACTGCTACCATTAAAAAAGTGTGTGTGGTGGGGGCAGGGTAGAAGCCCCACATCCAGAGAAAAACAAGCACAGTTCAAAATGTACCATACACAAACAGAATCAAAATGCACACCATTTGCCCCAAATAGCAAAGAGGAGTCTTCCTTCTGCTTGAACCTGAATGGAGTCTCTTACTTCCCCAGCATCACAGATGGTACAGTCATTATTGCAGCGCTCCAACAATGGAAAATGCAGCTGCCTCTGCAAAGGCTCTGGAGGAAACATCAAGGAGGGATGCTCAACACTGCTCTTGAAAGGGAGCAGCGGCAAACGCGCTTTGTTCCTGGACCAGTCCTATTTATTATGCTTATGGGGAGGACATGAGCTTGAAATGACCTGTGAGACCAGAAGCAGCACAGCTACAGCCCATGAGGCTTCTCTGAAGCACTTTAATAAGATCAAAATTAAAAACTGTACCACCAGCACAGCACCAAGCTCCTCACCCTTCCTGGCAGGCAACAGCGACAAACCTACTGGGAAGCTCCCACAATCTCCCACCTTGTAAGGTTACAGTGTTGATAAAGCACAGGACACATGACTGCCACCCTAGACTCCTTAGGAGAGCAGAGCAAATTGGCAAGTTAAAAAAAAAAGGTAAAGGACCCCTGGACGGTTAAGTTCAGTCAAAGGCGACTATGGGGTTGCGGTGCTCATCTTGTTTTCAGGCCAAGGGAGCCAGCGTTTTGGCCACAGTTTCCCTGGCTCACTAGAGGATTTCCCGCCAGTTTGCCCCTAGCAGCACTTCAATGCAGGGAGACATATTGACATTTATGGCGCAGCGGCAGTAAGCCTGTATGGCACCACAAATGAGTCTCCTTGCAAAGGCAGGAGAACTCTTTCAAAGTCAGCAGATTGGTCCCAACAAGCCAAAGCATCTTTAGAAGGACAGCAGCAACTCAACAGGACTCAATATCCCAAACACAGTTTCTAGCTCATCATCGCCACTCGTAATTGTGGGCAAGTTCAGAACTGGAAAGTATGCAGAAAGGTCTGCCATGCACTTGAAAATAATAAACAAGATCTGGTTCAGAACTAGACAAACTAACAGGAAGGATTCGAAACCGGAGGGACCAGAAATTCACGGAAGACTGGAGTAAATTTACGGACTATCTGAAAAGTATTTGTGAAGAGCAGACGACGTTTGAAGCTTTGCAAGAAGTTTTGTGAGGAGTATTAATGGAATTATTGCAAAAATGGATAAGGGGAAGGATGATTTGTTAAGAGATGTAAGGGCAATATAAAGTTTAGAAATGCATAAGAAGTGGTTAAAAAGGTAGATCATCAGAGGTGCTGATGGAAGTCTGAAAAGATTGTATAAGTGATAAGTTTTGTGGTACACTTTATAATTTATATGTTAAAATTAATAAAAAATATTTTTTAAAAAAGAAAATAATAAACAAGAGGTGTGAAGGGGAACACTTCCAAGGCGTGCAAGTAGCACTCTGAAGTCTGATGGGGGAGTAAAGATGGCAACGCCTAGTGGAGAAGAGGAAGCATTCTTTGTGCACGAAAACACACTCAGATTCCAGATGAAGACACAACTGCAGTGACAGCGTGGCGTAAATGGCTTGAAAACACAGTCACTGTACACCAAGGTATTTGTTTTCTGGGCAGAGAATGTGCCCTCAGTCACTTACAATGTATGTCCATCATCACCCACTATGCTGCTGGCTTCAATATAGTAAACACCCACAAGGGAGTCTGTGAGCCAGGGAACATAGAAAAAGGTTGGAAGGGACTTACTAGGGAAGAATGTATCAAATGAAACTTAGCAAAACTTTAACTGCAGACCCTGCAGAAAGATGTCTAAATCACTGCACTTGTATTTGTTTCACAGCACCAAGTTTCAAAAGCTGACGTTCTGGCCAGAAAGTACAATGGGATGATCTCCCTTGAACGTTTCCAAGCAGTTACCTGTCCATTCTTGGCATAACAAACTGAATTAGACTGGGTGTATTTGACAGCGATGCTGGCAACAATCAGATCTCGGATTGCTGGCTCGGGCAGCTGAAACAACAAGAGAGAGGTGGCTGTGAAGGTATCTCTATTAAAGTAATGGAAACTGGCTGCAAAGGCAAAAGGAAAGGAAAAACCCACTTCCTAAGCAGCACTACTCGAGACATAAAACTGAAGATCAGGGCACTTACCTTAATAACTGTTTTGAGCCTTTACTCTAAACACTCTGCAAACCAATTATCTTCTATAACCTGAGTGGTTAGATGACTGTTGAATTAAAATGAAGGCACAACAGTTTTTTTCTAGAAAAATCTAGGTGGTCTTTAACAGAATTCCCCTGCAGAGCAAGGCAGCTGTCTCCATGAGACACTGACATCTCTTCACCAGCCCTGGGTGAGTCTCTCTCTCTCTCTCCTGACAGGGCTGCTGCCTCTTCCCCGGAGACCAAGAGGGGAGCTGAGAAGAGAGGGGGCTGGGGGCCCTGGTGGGGGGAGTGACATTCATTCCCAGAAACAACACTGAGTTTCCAGAAGATGTTAGAAGCCAGGGTGCAATGTCACTGTGAAGAATGTCTCTACACATCCACTCTAAGAGATGTTTAGTCCAAACTCTTCTCTCAAACTGCGAAGATGTGAGAGACGGTCTGGCAGTTTTTAGGGCCAGGCCTGAGCATTAAGTTTAAACTGCCTCGATCAGGACTCTAGTAGAGGCTTTGTTTTGTATAGTTTGTAACAGCCACGCTTAAAACTGACCGTAAAGACTCGTGTCTGTACTCAATCATTTCCTGTGATTTCTTTCTACTCTCCGTGCTAGTCTTGGAACTCGCACATGCTGTGGAAGCTGCGTGATTGCTCTGCTGCAGAGCAGGCCAGGTACTTGGAAGTGGGCTGGACCCAAAGACAGCTGCAGGCCAAACCCCAACAGGTTATGGAAACATCCAACAGGCACCCCAAAGGATTTATCTGAGCAGGAAAGGTGGACTTTCAGATGAGCAAGTTTCACCAATACAGAGAGCAATTGGCTTCTGCTTCTACCATCCTCACTACATACAGGATCTCCAGCCCGTCTCCAGATTTCTTGGCATCCTTGTATTACTAGTGAAGATGGACAGTTTAGTGACTGAGCAGTAGAGAAACAAGCCTGGGGAAAGCAGGCAAGCAGTGATGTTTAATGGCAACCTGATTAATGGCAAAGTGTTCTGCAGAGCCACCTGCTGATCTTAAGTGGTACTACACCAACAGGTTGGGTGCCTGCCTCTCTTTGGTGAAAATGTTTGAAGGAGAGGTGATTTTGGGGAGGGGGAGCATCGGCCTTTGGAGAGGGCTGGTGTTTGGATGCCACTGTTCAGAACTGATGCTTGGTGTTCTGTTCTTTTCAACTCAAGATAAAGCAGGGTGGAATCAGAGGGCTGTATGTCCAAAGCCCGAGTCCTGCCACTCAATTATATACTGTTAAGACTGAACCATTAAATGGTCTCAACGCAGCACTCTAATTTCCATTCCTGACAGGAGCATTGTCAGTCAGCTCTCCCATCAAGGCACCCTTTCCTTCACTTACACTTTTATTTTTAGTAACGATGTTTTTGAAGAGAGATCGGTCAATCACGCCATCGTTCCTCTTCTGCATCAGGTGCAGTCCAAACAGAGTGCGGATTTCATTTTCATCCGGCTCGTAAGCTGGGTCCATCTAAAAAGCAGGATTCTGTTCTTAATGCCATGTCGATTTAATACAGTTTCTCTCATTGCTTATTGTTAATGAAGTACTGAAAAGCACCTGCTGAAAACCAGGAGCAAGCAAAAGGTTTACCAGAAATGTTCAACTCCATGGTCCTCACAAATGCCAAAAACACACTTCAAAACAAGCAAGCAGCACCTGCTGAAAGTTTCTGTGTGGCGGCTTCCCAAAGTGTTATTCATCTTTCAGGGATTCTAGCCTCCTTCTCTTAGAGTGACTGTGACTGCAGTCCTAGAAACATTCCAGTAGGAGCAAGCCCCACTCAATGCACTGGGACTTGTTCCAGAGTAAAAATGTGATGGGTTACCCCCCCCCCCAGCACACAGATTAAGGGGTTTTGTATATAAATAGCTATATTTTTGTCATTTTATTTCTTTGCAGAACTATTGAGTGCAAAATCTGTCTGGTCCTATACAAGTAGGGAATACTTCCACATTGGGAGATATGAAACAGGAACTACTTTTAAACCATATGCCATTAAACCCTAAATTGATGGCAACGTTGTATTCATTACCTTTTGGACCACAGCCATATTGTCAGGTTTTTCTTACTGAAGTCTTTTTCTTACTGTCAGGTTTTCCTTACTTCTCATAGTTTTATTAAACCATCAATGCACCGAATGCAAGTTTATATTGCAAACTACAAGCATACTGTATGGAAAACAGTTTGGAATCACTAAAACGAGTCTCCTCAACCTAAGAGGCAATTTTAAGAAACGCCATTGCACTTTGAGGTTTTAAGATGTCATGAGTATATATCTTTATTGGTTTTTGCTTAAATATCACACTTTAAAAATAAAATGAGGGAGGGAGCATGGAAGTCTGGACGTAGATATGACTGAGGAGTTGAGAGAAATCAGTTGTCATATTCACATATCCTGTAGCAGTTCAAACACTAACCTGGAGGACACAGTAGCTTCCATTTTTCTTTTTGGATAGGATTTTGAGGGCTTCATCATCATAGCCAGGAGCCACAATCCCATCAGATACCTGTATGCACAACACATGTTTGCAATAGATTCCGTTTTTCTATTGGATGAGTCACATATCTTCGCGCTTATTAAGCAGAGGCTACTAGACCATGAAATCCCAAAACTTCACCCCTCCCAGCCTTCTGTATGCTCATCTGCTCACTTAGAATTGCAGCCTCACCATGGAGTAATGCCTAATTTCTTTTATAATTTAGATACTCCATAGCATTGCAGAGCTTTTATGTTGGCTCATCAAAGGCACCCCCCTCATCTGTATTGGTTGGAAGGTTTCAGAAAATCCCCTTCCAGAACAGATTCTGCTCCTGTATTAAGAAAACACCAGATAAAATACGTCACATAATCTTGGATTGCCCTCTTCTCGACACCCATCGTAGAGATCTCCTAGTGGCTCCCTTACAGCTCAAAATATCCACTTATAAAGAATCTATAACCCAATACCTGTTGAGGGATGAGGGATATTTAGTCAAGATTTTTAAAGCTAAAACCAAAGTTGTCTGATTTATTCAGCGGTGGCTAGTGAGCCTTTTATATATTGTATGTGTTTGGATTATTCATATATTTGGGTGACTTTGTATGATTTTATTGTTTAAACCTATGCCAATAAAGGTAAAAAAAAAAAAAAAGTTAAGCCACCCAAGAATGTCCAATATCTTATCAGCAAACTAAATTCTAAGGTAGTGTCAGTCCTATTGTAGCCAGAGCAGAACAGCCACAGATGAGAGGGAGGTGTCAGCATGCTCAAGGGACCCTTAAGGGAATGATCGCCAAATTGCCCAATAAGGAGTTAACCCTTTCAGTGGTCAATGAATCCTGTCTGACATTTGGGAGGGGAAAGGTACAGAAAACTGAACTGAACTGAATACTTTGGAAGACTACATAACTGCTAGCTTGCTAGCAACCTGAACAGGATCCCTGCCACCACTACTGCAACATTTTGTTGCAGGTTCCACTGGTAATTACAGAAGCCTAAATCCAAGCAGGCTAACTCTGCCCTGCAGGAGGGGCTGGAGCCTCGTCCTAAATGAACCTTTTTGGGGGGCAGAGGGACAGCCATGGATTTGTTAGACGGTCTGCCTTTAAAACCAAACCAAACACAAAAACACAACTTAAAACAAACGCTCAGCCTGGGGGGGGGGGGGGGAGAGAGAAATCTCAGTTGGGATTTCCAGCTTGTATAACAACCTGTCAAACAGCCTTAGGTATCTCCCATGAAATATAAAACAGAAATTGATCAGGAAAAGAAGGCATAAAAGTTAAGTATAACCCTATGTCCGAAGGCTTAGGAGTATCAATTTAACAAAGGGCAGGGAAGAAAAGATCAGTTCAAGAATATGTTTTTTATTCTCCAAGAAGTGCACATATTTAGGGAAAATGATTAGTACGGACTCCCTGTTGTTCCATCTCATCTGCTGCTTTATAAAACTCAAGGGGTCACAAGCTGAAACTGAATCCAAAAGTTGTAGGTGAAGGGTAAAATTATGCTCTTGGTGAAAACTGACAGTCGCGAGCAGTTATTCTGGGTCCATATTTCAGGACTGTGAAGAGGAGAGGGGATTTCTTTTTCATTTTTTAATGGTGAATGGCAGGGGTTTAGTCAGGCATTGCTCTGGCTACAAAGGAGCAGCGTTCAGTGCTCAGCATGCTTAGGTTCTGATCAACTAAGCTTCCCAGTGCCTCTGTGTACTTCAGAAACTCCTTCCTTCCTCCCAGCCATTCCCTTGGACTCACTTCTGCCCTTTATTGCAACATGGGGAAAACCCAGGCCTAAAGGTCTGGCCTTCCACACACTACTAGGGTTGAGGGTTTCAAGATCAGGGCAGGTTCCCAGGGCAGCACAGGGATTAGTGAGGAGGACAGGGGGAGAACAACACCCACTACAGTGGTGCCCCGCAAGACGAATGCCTCACAAGACAGAAAACCCGCTAGACGAAAGGGTTTTCCGTTTTGGAGGTGCTTCACAAAATGAATTTCCTATGGGCTTGCTTCGCAAGACGAAAATGTCTTGCGAGTTCCTGCAGGGTTTTTTTCCTTTCCCCCCCTTTTTCTCAAGCCGCTAAGCCGCTTATCAGCTGATCCGCTAAGCCCGCTAAGCCGCTAATAGCGCTAATCCGCTAATGGGCTTGCTTCGCAAGACGAAAAAACCGCAAGATGAAGAGAATCGCGGAACGGATTCTTTTCGTCTTGCGAGGCACCACTGTATAAGTAAATTATATGCAACAAAATCACCACCAACCACCTTATCCCTACCCGCCATCTACTCTATGGTCATGTAGTAGCCAGGCCAACTCCAGCCATAGTGACCAGAGAGGTGCAGAATGCCACGGGGACTGACCTCTCTGGAAATAATCTTCGCTGTGGGGACGTCACAGATGTCAGAGAGAGCAATGAAGTCACCAAAAGATGACATCCTATCAGCACCTGGGGGAGGAAAGTAGCATTTTGCAGCAGAAAGGTCACCTACCAGAGTCAGGGATCCCAGAATTTAGCTTCTTAAGTGTACAGCTCAATCCCAGGTGCATTTACTTTTGAGTAAGTCCCAATGCGTTCAGTGCTCCTTACTCCCTTGGGACTCCCTTGGCAGGTTTCTTCTTATCTGCAGCCCAAGTTACCCAGGGGGCAAGCAAGCTCAGTGTAGCAACTGAACATTTTCAACATCACAGTATTGATGTAGGTGGTTCGCTGCAGCATGAATAACCAAGTCGCCAAACCTGTGTGGTGCTTGCCAAGAACCACAAGTTAACAAAATTGCTTAACTAGCAGAAGAATCTCTTCTCCATGGAGTTCTTCTGTCTGTTGCCAGGAGCCACAATGTGGGGGAAATGTCTAACCAGCCCAGGGCCATTTCCCACAGACAGGGCACTGCTGCCCCACAATGTCATGCTATGAACAGGGAAAACAATAATTCTACACAGGGCAGTAAGATCAAACGCATGGATGCAACCCTGTTATGAAAACCCAGGCTGGATCTATACAGATATTAAAAACACTACTATCAAAAGCTATAGGGGGGAAACGCTCCCAAGGCAATCTGCCATTGACTTTGGATTCTGCTCTACAACGCCATCTGGTGTCACATTTTCATAACACATTTTAATGTTATACCGTATTTTTCGCTCCATAAGACACACTTTTCCCCTCTTAAAAACTAAGGGGAAATGTCTGTGTGTCTTATGGAGCGAATGTGTGGTCCCTGGGGCTGGGGGGGAACGGACAGGCTGCGCGCAGATGCCCTGCGCTCCTGAGCAGCTCTGGGGTAGCCCACGGAGCCTCCGTAGGGCAGCAGGATGAAGGCTCCCCGCTGCCCTGAGGAGGCTTTGTGGGCTACCCCAGAAGCCAGAACAGCTAGAGCAAGCGCTGCAGTGCTCCCTCTAGCTGTTTTAGTTTCTGCCTTAGTGGCGCAAAGCCTCCGCTGCCCTGTGGAGGCTTTGTGCGGCTATCCCTGGCTTTTGCGGGAGGTGGGGGAAGGGACAAAGCGCGGCTCTATCCCTTCCCCCACCTCCCAGAAAAGCCCCCAAGAGCCGCGCTCCCTTTAAAGAGCTGCCCTTCTCCCTCCTCGGGGAAAAGCCTGCAAGCGCCGCACACACGCTCCACACAGCTCATGAAAGGGAGCACTGAACAGAGCCTGGGGTGCATACAGGCTCTGCTCAGCGCTCCCTTTAAATAATATGTTTTTTCTTGAATTCCCCCTCTAAAAACTAGGTGTGCCTTATGGAGCGAAAAATACGGCAAATTGCCCTGGGTTCCCACTCACCTCTTGCTCGCGCATATGCAGAGGCCAAGGGCGTCAGGGTGTTGTGCATGTCGTGCACCATACAGACTTGAGCTTCCTGTTCATTGAGAGGTATGCCAACAGCTGCCCCTGGCAGGCAAAAGAAGTAAAGGCAGTAAGAAGAGCTTCGTAAAAAAATAATAAATTATTATTATTACATCTGAAGGCAGCCCTGTTCAGGGAAGTTTTTAATATTTAACGCTGTATTGTTTTTAATACTTGATTGGGAGCCGCCCAGAGTGGCTGAGGAGACTCAGCCAGATGGGCAGGGTATAAATAATAACTTATTATAAATTATTATTTGTTTCTCTACAGTGGCTGTGGCCAATGGGGGCTTTGTAGCCCAACCTCTGGAAGGGCCACAGGCCTACAGATGCAGTACCATTTGTGTATGGCACTCCCCACCTGCAAATATCGGAACCTGAGCTTCAAATCGCAATTCCATTATTCAAAGTACAAGAAAGAACAAAAAGACTTGGACTAAGCTATTTGAGACTGGAAAAGACTGCCTTGGAAGGTGGTGGATTATCCTCTCATAGAGGTTTTCAAGCAGGTGTTGGACGGTGACATTTTGGAGAAGCTATAGCAGTAGATTTCCTGCATTGGTAAGGGGCTGAGGGACTTTTGAAGCCCCCTGCCAACTCTACGCATACGCTCTACTCCAAGAAAGAGAAGCGCACAACAGAGCTCTAGTTCACCTTTCTGTTAAGCGTCTCAGTTCTTCTAGGTAGGACATTAGTGCATCTTTGCAGATGTAACACAAGAAATACAGTCTCCTTTAAGACATAGCACAGCTGGAGAAAGCCAAGCAAGTTAACCAGGATCCATCCTTGGAAGTCAGAGTCTTACCTGCTGGACTGACATGTTTGAAGGAGGCTGCGGCTGGAATGGCCAAAGCCTGTTTGAGCTCCTTGACCAGCTGCCAGGCATTCAGAGCATCACACAGGTTTATAAACCCAGGAGAGCCATTCAGAACTGAAGGCAGAACATAAAAGTAAATTCAGTCATAAAGGCCATTCTTATGCAGGGAGCACCAACAGCCAAAGCGGAAGGTGCCATTCAGTTTAGGAACAAAGTGTTATGAACCATTTCTCTTCGCTTTTAATCCTACCAGTAGTAAACACAAGGGAAAAGGAAGGAAGGAAGGAAGGAAGGAAGGTCCCCCTCCACTTTTACATTAACAAGAGCAACGAATGAAACATCTGAGGGCTTGAAGAACTTGACAACATTCCAACCACTAAAGCACACTGCCTCCATCAGTAGCATTACTGAGAGCCGGGTGAAATGTAGTGCCTAAGATTATGAGGTATAGCCCCTAATCTCACCTCTTTTACCTGTTTTGAATGTACTGAATAAGTGTTGTTCTCTGCAGTCTGTGATGTGGAAATATCAATTCTGACCTACCTGATAGTAGTTCTTGTAAAAATTACAGTAGAAATGTGTTCTGTATATTCAAAAGAACTGTTTCCTAGTACACAGGTCCCACTACCAGAACTCTTCTTATAAAAAAAAAATCTGTTATCTGAGCACAAAGGATTATGCCCAAACCTCACTACACGAATGGCTGATTCAGATATCCGAACAGCCAAAGTTTGCCCACTTCCTTGTTTGTTTGTTTTTTGCTGGTTGGCGGCAGCCATTAGGGGCAGAAACCGTGGTGGAGGGAGAGAGATCAGAGAAATCAAGGAGCAGTAGAGATTGGGCAGTTCAGTTTTTCCTTTGTATGGCTTTTGCTCATTGGCTGCAGCAGTTTCAGGCAGAAATCATGGAGGAAGGGATGACAAATCACAGGTTATAGAAATGTTCCCATAGGAAATCACCAGTTTTCTATGCAAACGCTCATTTAATGATTCCCTGGGAACGCACTGTGTTCAGAAAGGAGGATCTGCGTGCATTGTTACAGTACCATTATAAGGTTATTCAGAACAGACTTACAACGCATCTTACCTGAAAGAGGAAGCTTAGACCTCAATGTGTAGAGCTGAGCAGGAGTCTGGTGTGGGTTCATGCCATACCTCAGGGGAAGTTGAGACACCCCTTTGCTGTACTGTTTCCTGAAGTAATCAGAGATGGCCATATCATACTGAGCCGTATGAGTGAAAGCCTGCAGAAAGTACATTGAGACTAGTCAGTCACCAGCATTCTTGGAAAGTTGTGGGAAAGCACCACGCACAGTCAGAAAGCCGACCTTCAGAGCCAGTTGCTGCCGAGTTTCCAAAGTCGTATCCTTAGCGCTGGAGGCCTGCATTTCCTTTGCTATGGTGGGATAGTCCCCAGGATCACACACAACAGACACGCGAGTGTGGTTCTTTGCAGCAGCCCTCAGTAAAGCAACACCTCCTGCAATTAAAAGGAAGTCAGGAAAACCATCACCATTCCTCTGTACATCACAGACTGGGAGCTTAAGGTCCTACCTTCAAAAACATGAAAAACACGCAACGCGCTGATCCATCCAGGGTCTGCCAGAACCCTCAGGGGAGGTGCCGGAAAAAAAGTTGAAAAAAAGCCCTGGTCCTCCGGACGTTGCCAGACTGCAATTTCCACCATTCCTGACCAGCGGCCATGCTGACTGGGGATCATGGGTACTAGAGTCCAATGAAGTCTGAAGGCCCTCAGGCTCCCTAACCTTGCTATACAACATCTCAGACACACCAAATCTAGTCATCTCACATACAACTCATTTCCTCTCACACACAGGGTTTGCAGGATTTATAGCATGTTCTACAGCCAGCCTTCCAACAACTTAGCAGATTTTATTACAACCACTGGGTTGTATCCGAAGCACCATATAGGTGCAGTTCCACTATGATGGGACTTCTCTTTACTTCCCTCCCCTCCATGCTCCCTCCCCCCAAAATCTGCTGCAGAGGGTCCTTCAACCCCCTGGAGTCAACTTTGATGGGGAGGGAACTGGAGGGGACAGGACAGGAGCTGAAGCCACACTGTGTGCATGGAAGTCCATTGAATCAGCAAAGCTTCATCGTTGGGTAAGATGGACAACGCAGCGGTTTCTGCACTGGCTTCTCAAAGTAATTTCATAATTTATGGAATTTTCTCTGGCGGAAAGAGAACCTTTAGAAAAATTCAGCCAATTACTACATACAAAATAGATTTTAAGGACCCTTTTTGTCCAAGGAACCATTTCCAATTCCGTTTCTGCTTGCCCAGGTCACAGAAAAGCCACCACGTGGCCAGAAATGCAGCATTGCGAGACAAACATCGGGACACCCAGCGGTGGTGGGCTTGCACACATGCATCCCTTTCCACACCCCTCCCTGATGTCTGTTTTCCAGGAAGAGATGAAGCAATGACAGCCCCAAAGTTGCTGGCACAAAGTTGCAAGGCACAATCCATTCAAACCAATGTTCCTTTGACTTACCTATGTCAATCTGTTCAACTGCCTCTGGGATAGTGACACCTGGAGATGCGACTGTCTTGACAAAGGGGTAGAGGTTGCAAACTACAACTCTGGAAGGAAGAAGATTGAAAGGCTTTAAATTGTTCACTTCAGACAGGCAGCTGCAGAGCTATGGGGCTGATGCAGCCCACAGCACCTTGAACCTAGCCCACATCTCCCCAACTTGGCCACAGCCACCCACTTTAAAAGTGCGGGACATCCTGTTCATGCAAGTGGGAGCCCCGCTCTGCTAAGCTGAACTGCTGTGTGATATGTGTGTGTGTGATTCATAGGGGACGGCAGCTTAAGGAAGGGCTACCCCTCCCCTCCACACATGATCCCTGAGAATCAGACTCCTTCCACCCATGCCAAGCTTTCTTGTGGAAAGGGGGAATTGTCAGCAGGCAGGAAGGAATGAAAAGAGGGGATAAGAGGATGGCAGAAACAAACAAGGGAGCAACTCCAAGCTCTGGCTCTGCTGACTTTTGGCTCTGCCTCCACCGCCTGCAAGACTGGTATGCAGGACCCCAGACGTATCCCTCTGAGGGAAAATGTGGTCCTTGACTCCACCTCCTCCTACCAGCCTCAGCCACCAGGCCCCAGTTGTCAGGAAGGATGGCAGCTATAATGCAGCAACATCGGGGGGGGGGGGATGCAGTTCCCCATCCCTGCCCTAATGCAAAGCGATCATTTATCGGATCCCTGCTGAAGCAAAGCAGAAACAAGACCCTGACATGGGGCACTCAGGACAGCCACACCCCAGCAGCTGCTCTTCCAAAGGGCAGGTTCAAAAGGCAGGGCGGGAGCAGCCTTTGCAACAGTACCTGGCTCACCCTAGCAATCCAGAGTCAGCTCATCACCTTAAAGTTGTTTTCAGGCAGCCCACCAAATAAGAGGAATGTGCGTTTCATCCATACGGAACCCAGTTGAAAGGAAGCAGTGGGCAAACAGCAGATGATCTACACTGCTGAGACTGTGACAGAATGAGAACTATGGGAACAATCCACCCACTAGTTCCAACAGGAGATGGAGGAAAGAGTATTACGCATGTGCTTAATTCTCCTCTGAAATCAGTAAGAGGGACCAAATATTTTGGTTGGATTGTGCCCATATTGTCCTTTATTAGGTTAAAAAACCCAGTATCCTTAAGGTGGCCCAGAAATATAAAACACTAAAAGTCATCTGTCCAGGTCACTGGGTGCTGATGGTACAGAATCAGGTGACCAGTTGCCAGACAGTGACCCACGTTACGCTTCCACTGTGCTTTACGCAAAACTGGCCAGTTAAGAACCACTTTTATTTAACTTTGATGCTTAACTTTCTGATTTCCATTTAATGAATAACTTCTGTTTGGCGTCCAAAGTCACACTTTGCACCATACCCACATCAAGTTGGCCAATCGAATGAAGCTGAGGAATTATCGTGCTGCCTCTAAGTTAAGGGATGGGGCAAGAGGCGCAAAACTGAAAGGGGGCGGGGGGGGGGGCGTGCACAGACCAAGTCTTCAGCCCCAGGGTCTTCAGCCTCTGGCCCTGAATTTATGCACTCTTACGTAGGAAGTTGACTTACATGTTGAAATCCAAACAGTACTGTGTAAATCTCAAAAGTGTATGTTTGCCAGTGTTTCAAAATAAAAACAATGAATAGAAGTATAGAGCCTTTAAGTCTCTTACGCTATTATTTTTTCTCCCTTTTCCTTCGCTCCAAAAATGATGACAATGACACCATCTCACAAAATTTATGCATCTGATCTATTTTTTACTCTAACACACAGATAAAGGCTTGTTTATGGAGCAGAAGCCCTGGTGTCTATGGCAAATGAACATTTGATTGGTTGCAGGTTTATGCCATGATTATTTATTAACTCACAATGACCCTTTAAACATTTTACCTTACAAGACTGAAATCCAATTTATCCATGTCAGCTTTATCTTGTGGGATGTCCCGAGCCAGAATACCTAATGGAGGGAGGGGGGATAAAAGAATTAGAGAAAGGAGGAGGAAAACCAATGTATGATTAGCTAAGTCTGAGAATGCCAGATTCTCCTGTAGAGATTTCATAACTGAGATACGTGCCAACTACTTTCCTAGTTACTCCAATAGTACTCATGAACATCCCAGTTAACTCTAAGCATATAGCTATCAAAGTTGAGACAGCATGAGCCAAAGTATTTTTAAATCTAAGTGAGACCCACTATGTGTACTGGGCTTATTCCTACCCAGGTCTATAAAGTGTTGAAGCCTTAAGTCTCAAAGGCAGCTACTTGACTCAGACTTTGAATTGCTCTTACAGCACAAGCCTATTCAAGCCTACTCAGACCCAGCAGGTTCAATGGAATACTCCCTAGTAACTGTGCACAGGAATGGAGCTTAGAAAAAGCTGCCTCTGGGTTTTTTAAGGCTTCCAAATTATGACAGAATACTGACCTACGTTTCTAGCAGTATTTGACATGTCATTGATTTTTGGATTTCTAAACCAACATATTTTCACAACGCCAAGTCTTTCAAAAGGAGGGGGAAGGGAATCCCTCATGTCATCAAGCTCATGTTATAGGAAAGTGGCTGAGCTATGTATAAAGACAAATGACATAGTACTGCCCTGTGGGGACTATATAACTTCAGAATGCAGGTGAGAATCACATAAATGAAAGCTCACATATGCTTAAAACAAAACAAAAAAACCCCTGACACCCAGAAAACTCAGCCTAGCCTTTCCCTGATATGCCAATTCCCAACATTCTACCTTTGCAGAGGAAGGCAGTTTTTGACTAGGAAGGGAGACTTAAACAAATATGTACCGTAGTTTCTTGAATGCATTTTGGAGCAACACCACTATCCTGAGAGAACTGTAGCACATGATCCCTTCCAAATCTTAATTCAGCTGTAAGGAGCCACAAAACTTTTGACTTTATGCTTCTAAAATGAACACTCAATCTTTTTAAGGAGTTGTAAGCAAGGAACCACAAACATATAATCACTGTGGAAAACTTACA
Organism: Podarcis muralis; assembly: GCF_964188315.1. Classification (NCBI taxonomy): domain Eukaryota; kingdom Metazoa; phylum Chordata; class Lepidosauria; order Squamata; family Lacertidae; genus Podarcis; species Podarcis muralis. The sequence goes on from NC_135655.1 coordinate 133,985,944, forward strand.
TAGGCTACAGTGGTACCTCGGTTTAAGAACAGCCCTGTTAACAAACTATTCGGTTTACGAACTCCACAAAACTGGAAGTAGTGTTCTGGTTTGTGAACTTTACCTAGGTCTTCAAACGGAAGCCAAACAGTGGAAGGGCACCAGTGGCGGGAGGCCTTGTTAGGGAAAGCACGCATTGGTTCAAGAACGGTTTTGGTTTAAGAGCGGACTTCTGGAACAGATTAAGTTTGTAAACCGAGGTACCACTGTAGTCAGAATCATGGGCTGCAATAAGGCTCACAGATTATCCTCTAGGAAGATGCACAGTATTAAGGCCCAATTCCAGTTTCTACAAACACACAATACTGGATCTCAGGGAGAGGGGCGGCACCCTATATTTCTATGGGGAAGGAATTATTCTGTGAGGACGCATTCAGGGATGCAGGTCCTCATACGGAGCTTGGAGCAAAACAGCCCAGACCCAAGTGCATCACCTCTGTGAGACGAAAGCTTGAAAATGGGGTAAGCAGCCTTTTCCCTGGCAACGAGTAATCTACTGAGATTGCATGCTGAAGTGGCCATAGCCAATGATGGGTGGAGCCAGAAGCAAAAGCCTTGACTAATCTGGGATAAGTGTTGTCAGGGATGGCATAAACTGAGATCAGAGGCCATAAATCACCGCCCCCCTCCCCCCGCCATGATTTAGACGATGTGCAACTTCAGCAGATCCACCTTTCCCCAGATGTCACACAAATTCCATAAAATACAGCCAACAGAAGCACATTAGGACCAACCTACCTGCGTGCACAGCAGGATGAAGGGTCTTCACACGCCCTCCCAACATTTCCGGAAAGCCAGTGAGATCAGAAACATCTCTGTGCAAAGGGGTGGGGGTGGGGAGGAGAGCGATAGAGAAAGAGAAGAAAGTCAGAAGTCAGTTACTTGATTTCTATAGTACTCCTTTGGTGCAATAAACTGTTTGACTAAAAGACTGATCTGTCAATTGAGATGGTATAATAGGTATTTGGTTAATATGAAACACATGGTGGAAGATTCTTTTCATCTCTTCTTCTCTCCATTAAATAACACTTTTAATGTATCTGTTCTAGTGAACATCCAAAAATTGGTGAATGTAAACAATTATTTCATGAATGTTGACAATCCACTATGAATGTCTATTCTGCCTATGTCTGAAAATGCAGCAGCAACCATTGCCTAAATGAATGTCAAAAAGTCAAGAAGCACATGCTTATTTTCACAAAAGGCAACAGGGACTGCCAGCATTGACCATGTGGATACCCACTGAATTTTGGGCAGTCACCGTAGCATATATATGAATTGGCTTGGCCAGCCTTGTTCGGCCTGACAAGGATGCTGTGATAAATCACTACTTTAAATGTACAGGTGAAATATGGAAGCTGAAAGAGGATTATTTACTCTGTGTCACCCAACGTTTTCAAGCTAGAATTTGAACAAACTCTTCTGAATATAAGCAAAGTACCTCCTTAGCCACAGGTTCTCTGTACAGTCATGATAATGTCTTGGGTATAAAATAAAAAGAGTTCTTGTAGTAAAATGTCTGAGCTCCTAGAAATAGAGCTCCTCTTAATCTAAACAATGTATGATTTTCCAAGGTAAAGGCAAAAGATAGTATTTTTTTTTTACTCAACTTCTTTGCAGCCAGTCATGAAAACCCCAAAACCCAAGTCTGCATTTAGAGCTAGATACATCAGCTATCCATAGCAACTTGACGGCTTCCTTGCCCCTCTGTGAAATACTGGCCAACACCACAAGGTTGGTGGGAAGATAAATTGAAATTTACTGGAAATTGTGGAGAACAAAAATAGCATCAAGGGGCAAATTGCTAAGGAGTTGAGCCCATGCTGCACAGCTCCACACTCTCCAGCACATTACGGTTACACCACTGTTCCCCTTTCCTTTTAAGAAATACTACATACTTTACATGGTACAAGAGGATGACCAAAAATCAGTAAAGACTGGAGTTGGAAAATAGGAACTTTTTGCCCAGGGAGGTACGTGTTGCCTCCTCTTGGACTAATCCTTTATCATGGTCTTGAATGGGTATTTTGTTTAATGCTTGCCTATCTTATTGGATTTCCTTCTCTTAATGGCACACAGCCTCAAACAGATGACAGATTACATGAAAGGGGACAGAAAGGCTTTCAACTGCTCATTTCAGAAAGCCTTTCTAGACATCTAAAAAGCATTAGTTCCCTTTCACATGACCACAGCCAAATAATGCATTCCCTTTCCTCTAATTAAAGTAAATTTCACCAGGAAAGGCTATTGAGCAAAGAATTTAAAGGATTCTAAACTCAAGACAACATTACACTCTCTCCCCCCACTTTAAAGTCCATCTTCAGAAAGAAAAGCAACCTTGTCTTGTACCTTGGAAGTCAAACAGCTTAGTTACTGAACATTTTGGTTCCCGAACGCCGCAAACCTGGAAATGACTGTTCCGGTTTGCAAACTATTTTTGGAAGCCGAATGTCCAACAGGGCTTCCGTGGCTTCTGGTTCCTGCAGCCAATCATAAGTCATGCTTCAGTTTTCAAGCTTTTTGAACAGACTTCCGGAACGGATTCTGTTCGACTTCCAAGTTACGACTGTATTTCAAAGCAGCCATTTTTATGTGGAGACAAACCACATCTTTAGAAATCTGGGTGGAGAGCTCAGTGGTCTAGTCCATGTTTTGCCCAGAGAAGATGGTTATGAGGACAGAATGGGAAGGGAGAGGACGACATACGTCACCATGAAGGAAAGGCAGAACATACATGCCATCATATGTAAATAAATGTAAAAATGGAAGCCTTTCATCCCTCCCCCATGAACCTTTCTCCAAAGTCTTGTACTGGCCTCCTTTTTCACAGACCCCCATGTGAATACTTGCAGGATACAAGAAACCTAGGCAAAAATATATGCACAACACTAATTTGCGGGTCCTTTGAATCTTTATACCAGGTCACATCACAGGTCCATCTGGCTCAATATAGTCTACTCTGACCGGCAGCACCTTCGCCAGGGTTTCAGGCAAGGAATATTCCCTGCCCTGGCTGGAGATCCTGGGGCTTGGACCTGGGATCTTCTTTATGCAAAGCAGGTGCTGTGACGCTGAGCTAAGGATTTCTGTTCAAGCTGTGACCGAAGTCCAACGTGAGAAAAATCCCAGAAAACAGGGACAGCAAAGGAAATTAAGTTATCATCTAGGATCTGTCAGCTCAATATACAGAGATTTACTTAAATTTGCTTACTCTCTGGTTTGAACTGACTACAGTCTGCCACTTCACCCAAACTGGCAAACTAACAGAAAACGGTGGATTTATGCAAACTAGCAAGTAACTAAGAAAGGAGTGGATGAAGGGATTGCACAGGAAACACAGAATCACAGAGCTCGTTTCTATGAAACAAATCCATGGTTTGACATTAACAAGTGAAGTGGCAAACCCAATCTCAAGTTTGCAATGCAGAAGCAGGCAATGCCAATTACTCGGAAACACTTCATCCGGGGCACGATTCTGTGAACCTTCAAACAGCTTTTACCTGACGTTCAGGCCTGCATCCCGAAGGGTTTTTGCGGTTCCTCCAGAAGCAACCAAACCCAAACCCAAGGAACTGAGGCATTTTGCAAATTCCACTAGGCCGGTCTTGTCTGAGACACTGAATAAAGCTAGAAGGAAAGCAAAAGATAATCAACATTTTTAAAAAGACTGTTAACATGTAGCAGAACCCCCAAATACACAATGAGTCACTTGTATTTCCTTGTGCGCAGCTCGGGGAGTCAAGCATGCATAATAAGGCTGCAGTCGTGTGCACTCTTAACTTGGAAGCAGACAGCGGAAATTTTCTAAATAGGTATGTTTAGGATCAAAGTGCAAGGTTGCAATCCTAAGCACATTTATATGGAATAATTTATAGCCAGCCAGTGTGGCGTGGTGGTGGGAGGCCTGAGAAATCAGGGTTCCAGTTCGCCTTCAGCCACGATGCTCACTGGGCTCCCTTGCGCCAAGGGCTGCTGCGAAGATAAAAATGGGGAGCGGAAGAACCAGGCAGGCCACCTTGAGCTCCTCGGAGGAAAGACAGGATGTAGCAAATGTAGCAAACATGCTAAATGTAGCAAAGAAATAAGGTGCAGTCACATAAATGGACTTGCCTTCCGACTAAATGCCTTTAGGTTCACCGCACAAGGCCTGTTTAAATTGAAGAAACTCCAGAGGGCAAAAGGCAGCCCTCACTCAGAAGCACGGCTCCTAGAAAATTTGAGTCTTCTGTTCCCATTTTAAAATTAAACAAAAGGTGGGGAATCTGATCACAGATCTCACATATCATGTGTGGCTCAGCCCCAAGGAAGAAGGCAGGATGCTGAAGCCCATTTCCACACTCCTCATCAAAGGTTCACACATACACAAAGCACCTCTTCAAGGTCAAGGCACAGGGAGCACATGGAAGCACAGCGCAGTGGAGCCGCCCTGTCACAGAATCATGGAATTGTAGCTGGAAGGCACCCTGAAGATCATCTAGTCCAGAGCTCTCCAAACTTTTCATGTTGGTGACACATTTTTTAGCCATGCATCATTTCACAACACAGCAATTCAGTTTTACTCGCAAACTGGAGGTGAAACTAACCCCTTTCCAGCCCTGGCAGAAGTACGGGGAGCGTTTGTGCAACACACCAGCGCACTGCATCCGACACACTAATGTGCAGAGTTTGGAAAGCGCTGATCTAGTCCAGCCCCTTGAATGACCAGGCATCTGTTCCACACAGGGATCAAACCTGCAATCTTGGCATTATCAGCAACGCACTATTTCTTTCTTACCATCTTCTTACAATGTCTTGTACTGTCTGTCCAGAAACGTAACTGGCACAAGTTTTCAGAAGCAAAACGATGGGAAATACTGACTTGTTTTATTTTATTATTTTATTTTATTTATGCCATCCCAACACAAGAGGTTTCTTCAGTGATGACTCCTTCGTTATTTTGCACATTTGCAACTTAGGCTCCAAAGCGCTGCACTTTCTAGGCAATTCCCCCTCTCCCCAACTTTTTGCCTACAGCTTGGTGGCACAGTCCAGAAACAGTTTCACCACACAAGAACAAAGGAGGATCCTGCTGGATCGGGCCAGGAGCCCGTCTAGTCCAGCATCCTGCTCCCACGGGGGCCAACCAGAGGTGCCCTCTTCTCCATGAATTTGTCTCATGGTCTTTTAAAACCACCCAAATTGGTGACAGTCGCTGTCTCTTGCAGGAGTGAGTTCCATAGTTCCATAGATTGCGCACTGTGCGAAGGAGGACCACCTTTTATCTGTCATAAATCTCCCAACATTCTCCTTTGTTGGATGTCAGCAACTTCTAGAGCTACCAGAGAGGGAGAAACACTTTCCCCTATCTCAGGGATCAGCAAACTTTTTCAGCAGGCGGCCAGTCCACCATCCCTCAGACCTTGTGGGGGGCCAGACTATATTTGGGGGGAGAGAATGAATTCCTCTGCCCCACAAATAAGCCAGAGATGCGTTCTAAATAAAAGGACGCATTCTACTCATGTAAAAACACGCTGATTCCCGGACTGTCTGTGGGCCGGATTGAGAAGGCGATTGGGACGGATCTGGCCCCTGGGCCTGTGGTTGCCTCCCCATGCCCTATCCACTTTCTCCACCCTATGAGTATTTTTATAAGCTTCTATCAGCAGGCTGGTCACCTGACCCCCAAATGGCAGCTCCCTCCCTGCCAGGGAAGAAGGGCGAGGGAACATCCACACCAGGAAGGGGGGGGGGGGGCTGGGAGAAGGACTGACATTGGGATCTGCTGCCTGAGGCAGTTGTCTCACTTTGCCTCCTGGGTGGGCCGGCCCTGCTAAAACCTCCCAAATGCTGCAATCTTTTTTCATAGGGGGTGGAATTGCTCCATCTCCTTGATAATTTGGGTGGCCCTTTCCTGAGCCTTTCCCAACTCTTACCCTAACCCTCGATTCTGCAGCAGAGACGGAAACTTTAACGCTTCCAGCCACGCCACCTTTATATATATAATTTATATATATATATATATATATATATATATATATATATATATTTCAAAAAAACACGGCTACTGGGGCTCTGCCGCTGCGGCCCTAAATCTGGGTCCCTCCGGAAGCAGCACGGCTCCCTCCGACCCGGACGGGGTTAGGATGTGCAACCCCGGAGCGAGCCCGAGCAAGCCGCCCTCCGCCGAAGGAAGCAGGCGCCCCTCGCAGGCTGCCTTCCCCTCCTCGCCCGCAGGTGGGCGGACGCTGCTACTGCTGCTGCCCAACTTGCAAGAAGCGCCCTCAGCTCCCCGTCCCGCAACCCCAGAGAGCGCAGCCCAAAGGCCCCTTCGCCCCATTACCCAGCTGCTGCCTTGAAGCCATGTTCGCTGCTGCCCTCCGAGGCGCCGCGGGAGAAGGCTGGGTCTCACCTGGGGGGGGAGCGTAAATGGGGCTGGAGGGGGGTGGGCCCGGCCGGGGGGAGGGCTCAAGGGGTGCATGCCGGGAAGCGGGGACGGAGGAGAAGGCAGGCTCTCGCCAACTTGGGCGGGCGCGCCTCCCGCGAAGGGAGGGCCGGTCCTGCAAGCGCCAAGGAAGAAGGGGAGGCGCGCGGGGCGCCTGATCTCCTCAGCTGCTCCGTCTGTCTAGAAGTGAAGCGCGTGGCCAAACTTAAAAGGGCGGGCAAGAAGCGGGCAAACCCCCCCTCCGCGTTTAAAACCGCGCCCGCGGCGGGGATCATCGCGGCTCAGGCGGCCCCCCGCGAGCGAGCGCCCGAAATGCATGCCCTGTTGCGGGGGGGGGGGAGCTTTGCGCGTGAACAGCGGGGGGGGGGGCAGCAGGGCGCCACGCGCACTCCCGCTTGCTTTCCAGGAGGCGCGCGGACACTTTCTGCCGCGGGGCGGCTTCCTTTTCCTTCTGGGGAGGCGCCCTAGGGACGTAGCCCTAAAGGCAAGGCTCAACAATGAGCTCGCAGCGGAGTTGGGGCAAAACCAGCAGGGTTCTCTCTGCTACTCCCGGATGAGAACGTAAGGAGAGCCTGCTGGATCAGGCCCACCTGGTGCAGCATCCTGTCCTCCCAGTGGCCGACCAGGTGTCTCAAAGGGAAACCAGGGAGCAGAGTATGAGCAGGAGCTCTCTTCCTTTACCACGGTTTCCAGCAACTGGTCCAGCAGGTGCGCAGAGTTGGGTCCAACATGGGGGCAGCGGCTGTTGCACATGCATGACATCACACGCGCAATCCCCCCCCCCCCCAGTCTGCACCTTTTCCCCTGACAGAGACTGAAGGTGGCTTACAGGTAAAATAATTGGTCAGTTCCCAAAATCCTGTTCCAAGGAAGTCCTCACCTGCTGGCGGAAGGACAAGGAGGAAGCCAGTCTGGCTTCTCCAAGAAGGGAGCAGCCACCAAGAAGGCCCAGCTCTTGTTGCCTCAGAACCAATCACAGTTTGATGATCAGGTCGTGGTTCTTCTGGTCCTGGAAAGAGGAATGACTCTCTGGCCACAGGTCTGTGGGGCCCTCCAGATATTCGTGGACTCCCAACTTACACCAGCCCATTCAACAGAACTGGTGCTCAGGGATGTTGGAGTTGTGTGTCATCTTGAGCTCCATGGAAGAAAAGTGGATAGAAGTGTAGTGTACTGTAATATAATCTGGAGCATTGAAGGCGCCGAAAGCCACTAAGCAGCTTACAGTTGCAGTTGCAGTGGCACTGCTCTGTCACTTTACATTACTATGACTCAACCACATGAGAAATTTAAGTGGAAAACTAATCCATCCTCAGCAAGGAAGTGGAGTTGCTTTGACAGATTTAAACTGAGCTGCCCAAGTTACTGACACTGGAGCAAGAGACAGGATGTGCAGCTGAGTAACCACTCTGGAGGCAGCGCTGGCCCAGGATACTTGGGCACTGAGATGAACCGTAAAAATGGCACTGCTCCTGCTGGGGGAGGGGGGTGAGGGAAGCTCTGCGTCAGGAACAAGGGTGGGAGGAGACCAGCAGCACCTCCTGTTTGCCCAGAAGCCACGGTAGAGGTGCCCGGGGGGTGGGGATGCTGAGGACGAGGCACATCCGGCCTTCAAGGAGCGCACCGCAACTGATAAACCACCATGGCGGCGGCAGCAGCAGCAAGTAGAGGATTCCTGGGAGGACAGATCTGCTGCCCTTGTGGCTCTTGCTGCCTGAGACGGTCCCCTCACCTTGCCTCATGGACGGGGCAGTCCTGGTTAGAGGCATCCATAGAAGCCCAGTGCAGCCCTCTTTCGTGTGACTTTTGAGCCTGAAGAGGCCTGGAACCTGAAGGGTCGGAGCCTGTGCATCTTGTTATGTGCTCAGAAGTACACAGGCTGAACTGTGGGGTGATCACATAGGTACTTCTGCTGGTGAATCAGAGCTCTAAAAACAAAAGCTTATTCACAACTGCATTTGATTACTTCAGCTATACTCCTAATTGGCCTTCACTGTAATCTTCCCTGAAATAAATGGAAATGCTTTGAGGATTGCATGTTTAGTGCAGTATTGCTGTCCCAGTTTTGACCCTGACTTCACATAAACTCAGGAGGATACTAATGTATCTTTTCTTTTTGATACAGCAAAAGCAGCTTGTGACTTGCCTCCTCTTTGCTCATTTAATGTTTTTCTGTTGCCAGGGATGGTTTTTTTGCTTTTGCATTTGCTACATTAGGCGAGCCCTGCTGGATCAGGCCAAAGGTCCATCTAATTCCACATTCTTTTCTCGCAGTGAGAAACCCCAAATCGGGACACAAGTGCAGCAACGCACTCTCCATTTGTAATTCCCAGCAGATTGTAATTGGCCTGCAGAGGCAAACTACCAGTGGAGGCAGAACACAGCCATTGGAGTTAGCAGCCATTATAGCCTGACCTTTCTGGTCTAATCCTGCTTTAAAGCTATCACTACTTGTGATACTGTTCTCTTTTAAATTATATTTGTTTAAGTGGCCAGATCTGGACTTCGGTCTGCCCAGTCCCTTAATCTCAGCCCCACAGTCCTGTAGCCTGAGACCTTGCCCAGGTACCAGGATGTTTTTTGTTTCTTTGAGGAGCAGATTTAAATAATTGGGAGATGCTAACCCTGTACTATCTCGGCTTTAAACCTGGCTATCCTTGTGTTTGAGTCAAGCGAAAACATACAATTTATGGACATTGCCCTTCTCCAAATAACAGGATAGATTAGAAAGAAAAAGGTCAGAGGCAATTGGAGAAATCAGTCATCCATGAGACAATAGGATTATAACCCAAACCTTTATTTTATTAGATTTCTTACCCACATTTCAACACAAGGCTCCAGAGTTGGTTGCAACAATAAAATGCACAGTTCTAAAACAAACAAAACGGGTACATTCATGAAACAAACGAACAGATAGCTAAACCAGGTCCATATCTCACTGTATACAAGTTGTACAAGTGACAATAAAGTATTTAAGTTCAATTTCAATTTTCAATTCAGTATGTTTAACAATTAAAAACCACTCCACCTGCAAAAAATAGCACATTTTTACAACAACAACAAACCTGACATAAAAACAGTTAAAATAGTTCCAGTACAGAATCAGACTGGGATAAAGATCTCCATTTAAACTCTCAGCAGGCCCCAAAGAGACAAGAGGGGCAGAACCTGTGTGCCATGCAATGGGAGGGAATTCTCTAGATAGAGCTGCATCCTCTATCGTAAGGAATGCACCTCCTGTTAAGATGGCATCTGGAGGAGGTCCTCTCCTGTGGTGATGGATTAAGTATATAAGAAATGAGACACTCATTTAAGTGTCCTGGTCCCAAGCTAAATATACCAGCATCTGGTACTATTTATAGAACACCATCATATCTTTAAAAAAAAAAATATTTATTGAGATTTAAGATCACCAACCAACACCCACCAACAAAACATCAAATCTTGTTACATATGTCCTACTTTATGCTCCATAGAGCCGTTGACTTCCATCCTTCCCTTCCACCAGTTTTCCTATTCCATTCTATAATTCAGTTTCTTTAATTAAACATTACAGCATGACATAAGGTTTACTTCAGTCCTGCCAACGTTTTCAAATTTGTACAGTTCTCAGTTATATAAATCATAAATTTACTCCATTCTTTTTGGTACTTTGTCTCCTCCTGATTGCGAATTCTGTGTGTCAATTTAGCCATCTCAGCGTATTCAGCCAACTTTATCTGCCATTCTCCTATCGTCGGCATCTCCTGTTGCTTCCACTTTTGAGCTATCAGAACTCTAGCTGCTGTTGTTGCATACAGATATAGTCTTTGATCTATCTTCTTAATATCTTCTCCCACCAAACCTAGCAAGAATTCTTCCGGCTTTTTGGGAAAACTATACTTAAACATCTTTTTTAACTCATTATAAACGGCTTCCCAAAACTCCTTTATTTTATTACATGACCACCACATGTGATAGAAGTCTCCATCCTTTTCTTTGCATTTCCAACAAGTTTTACTGCTTGCTCTATACATTTCTGCCAGTTTGGTGGGAGTAAGATACCAACGATAGACCATCTTCATAACATTCTCTTTTAAGGCAGAACAAGCGGGAGAACACCATCATATCTACGCACATGACAGCAAGCCAATAATCTATGCATAGAACACCCTTTGTGGCCTGCAACATGGCTCCCGTTTTTGGTCTCCACTGCTCCATGCACACATCCCTAAATCAATTAATACGTTTGACTTATTAGCAAGTGACTTTGGGAAGGACCAAAGTGTTGTGCCAGAGCACAGAATGGGTATGTCAAAGTTCTGGTGCTGAGTTGTGTGTGCTCCTTTTCCGTATAACGAGGTTGCAGGGGGCGTGTCACTGTTGGATCAGCAATTTGATTATGTATTGCAATGACTTGGGCATTAAAGATTTTGGTAGAAAATGCAACATAAGTTCAAGTTCTCCATTGAGTGGGAGCCACAACAATTAATTTTAATACTAAGGAAGAACAATGGGATGGGGAAGTCATATATATTGTTTGCAGATTGACAAGAAGACTGCAGGATGCTGGGAGTGATTTCCATTCTGGACCTAGGGTGAGTAAGACAACATTAACAATTTCCATTTCCACTGGAATACCCACTGCCAAGACACAGCCTCCAACAGAGTACCACTGATGGAATGTGACCCTTGACAGAAGTACAAAGGTGTTCCCATTCCTGCTTTAAAGAGTAGGTGAACACATAGTTGATGGACTACATGGACTGATTCTGGCAAATGATTAACATCAGTTGAGGAATTTGCTTCTTCCTCTAGGCCAATACAAAGAAATACAGTGAAATAAAGAGAAACAGCTCGCACAACTCTGTATGCAATTATATCAAACCTCCCAAAGACCAAAAATAAAAATAAGACATTTATATTCCAAGTGTCCCGTTTCTTTAAATACAGCTTTTTACATTATGCATGCAATACCAAAATCATTTAAGTTCAATACAAGATGTCTCAAAGCCAAAGTTCCATCCAAATGTTCATTTGTTCAATAAAGAATCTCCTTATTGGTAAAGGATAATCCACAGACTGGGAAAAACTGTCCACATCTCTGGGAGTGTTGTAGCTTTGCTCTCAATCACTCAAACCGCAGTGGCAGTGCCCTGGCTGTGTGGAATCCTAAGTGAGTTTCCTTACAAAATGAGTAGAGTGCATTTTCACTTTTATGGAGCTGACCTTTCTATTTTAGCATGTGTTTTGCTGTCATATCATCCCATTGCAGACTGACCGGAGGAAGACATTTGAAACAGAGATGTGCATCCAGCCATCTTGCTTAGGATTTCACACAGCTGGGGCACAGCTATATTTAAAGAAACATACACTTGGAGGAATATAAATGTCTTATTTTTATATTTGGTCAGTGGGAAGTTGTGTGAGCTGTGTTTATCTAGGCCAACAATTTGCTCTTTTTGAGGATGTGTAGCAAGACCTTTGTTCAAGCCATGTTTGATGGCATGGATCCAATGAAGTTGACTCTGGTTCACTGGTTAACCTGGTTTAGAAATTTTGTTAGGATTAGGGTTGGGATCAGTGTTAGGTTTAAGGGTTGGGGTTTAGGGTTAGCAGTTTGGATTGGTGTTAGGGGATGGGGGTTAGGGGTTGTGGTTTAGGGTTTAGGGTTAAGGGTTCGGGTTATAGGTTATGGGCTAGGGTTAGTGGTTAGGGTTAAGGTTAGTGGTAAAGGTTAGGATGAAGGGGAGGGTTATGGGTTGGGGGTTATGGGTTAGAGTTAGACTTTATATAACTCCTGACTGAGGAAAAACCTCAAAGTGGTTTATAAAAAAGGATTGCTGCCTAAAACGTCTTATTTCCTTTTTTCTTTTTATTCATATTTTAAAACAGGAAAATTCAGTCTGAGCTGCTGTTCACAGTGAAGGTGCAAGATACAGGATTCCTTTACAGTGGTACCTCGCAAGACGAATGCCTCGCAAGACGGAAAACTCGCAAGACGAAAGGGTTTTTTTGTTTTTTGAGCTGCAAGTTTGTTTCCTTTTTCTTAACACCGTTAATACAGTTGCGACTTGACTTCGAGGAGGAACTCATAGCACGCGGTGTGGTAGCCTTTTTTGAGGTTTTTGAAGACTTTGGTGATTTTTGAAGCTTTTCCAAAACTTTTCCGACACCGTGCTTCGCAAGACGAAAAAATCGCAAAACGACAAAACTCGCGGAACGAATTAATTTCGTCTTGCGAGGCACCACTGTATTTGTGTCCCAGGAAATGAAACATTGCACTCCACTGGAGATGCTTCACTTTTTTAAAGCTCATTTTGTATTTTTTTAAAAAATCAAGCAAATGGAAATGCTGACGGTCAATCCCTTAGAGGGAGGTCTTATTTAAATCAACGTGAAATGCTTGCAAGTGGGGAGTGTTTAGGGCTGCTTGTCACATTCATTTCCTAAAAAGAAGCAGGGAGTTTCATTTTTAAAACTGTACTAATAGAGATTCAACACAAGAGTGTGCCAGTGCATTTGAAAGCTGAACTGATTTTCATTTTCAGCTTTCACCTAGAAATCCAAGCAACATCAAAGCAGCTGGGAGGCCTGCCCAGCCCAGCAATGTTTCACAGATGAAAATGCATTGGCAATCTTGCAACACCTCCCTCTTCATAAGGAGGATCCCTCCTATTAGGACACATTGCTGAAGGCTTTTCTACTCTTTCGTGGCCATTGCCTCTGCAGTAGCCTGTCCTCTTCTGACTTAAAAGCCAAGAGGGTAATACAGCAGTTCCTTTTGCTAAAGACATACCAGAAAAACATAATTGGCTTGCAATGACTTTTTGACAATTAGAAAATATGCCTTTGTATGTGGAATGGCAGACTGTATGCTGCATGGTGCTTTGTGTGATGTGCCTGCATTTAAATGCATGTGCTCTAGACACAAGGAAGGGAGGAAGGGAAAGAGAAAATAATTCTAGAGACTCTGGATACAGCATATCTGCATTAATTCTCCATTGTTCATACCACGTACTGTAAATCACTGCCTTCTCACACTTATCCCTCCCTCCATATGGATACACTCACTCCTTTTTCAGTATCCCTGGTACAGTATTAGAAAATCTGGACTGAGGGAAGAGAAAGTGTAGGAGGGCAAGGAAGTAGCTCCTAAGAATGGTTAAAAGGCTTCCTATAGAAAAAGACAACTGGGGAACCAGAACCTAAGGCTCTTGGTCATTGTTCTTAGTCACCTGTATGACACTCATGCATGTAAATGAGCTCTAAATCCTTTCGTTGGAGAGGAAGAGGGATGGTTGTAATTCTTTTTTTTCTTGTTGATGGAACAGGTGAGTGACCATCTCAAGAAGATCAGCCAGGCCTCCATGCGCACAGCATAGCAGCAAGTGCAAGGCGATCATAAAAGCTGTCACACATTATTGTGGACACCTGGCACCCGTCTGTCTTGAGAGACAATGGAGTGTGCCTCCAGGGATGAAGTCCAAGTGTTGGAGAATCACAGCACCCATTGTGACTACAGAGACCGGTAACTTGCAACTGCTGCCTCCCACATTGTTTCTGCTGCGTTAGCAGAACTGAAGTAACCTCCTTGGGCCACAAGCCTGGGCAGTGTGTCTGGAGGTCCTGCACTGCCCAGACGACAAGCTGAGCTGAGCTAAGATGGGGAAATTGAGGATTGCTTTTTACAAATAGCTGTAGCTGTAATTTCGAAAGACTTATGCAGCCACCATATGCTTAGCTGTCATCTGTTTCCACCTACAGACTCTTAGCCAACAGGTGGATGCTCACCCCACCCTTTCTAGTTTGTTTCCCAAACTGTTCTATAAGAAGTTGCCTGAGAATCACAAGAAAAGATACCAGGGGAATTAATTAAATATGGTTTTTCACCTTTGGACCTTTTGAAAATATATCACATATTTGAAAATCACATCCATAGAAGTCTGCAATTAAGTCCCATATAGACGATACACTTCTGAGATGCATAGTACAGGTAACTTGCAATTTACCTACATTTATCTTGCGTGTGTTCAACTTTACATGCTTGGCAAATAAGGCACCTGTCTTATTGCCTTTAAAAAAAGCCCTGTAAAGGCAGATATTTTTTCTGGAACAGGGATTTAGCAAATTTCTAAAGTTTTGATCATTTCCCACTTTTACACCCAGGTCTCATGCTTAGGTTCTGCAGTTCCCCTAGTATCAGGCTGATGTTTGAGATCAGGCAACTTTAAGAAGAGGAAAAAGGAGGCAGGACAAAGGAGCTTTGGTAAGTGGCAAGTTCATTAGCATTTGATATCTGACTGTGTAAATTCCATAAACATGTAACTTAAGAAGATTAAACCCCTGAGCAGAAAGAGCTACAACTTACTGTATTATAACTAATTCCTTTTGCGTGTCCAGGGCTTTGAAATGTTAATAAACCTGTTGCACAGAACAGTTCTGCTCGCTGCCTTGACTCATCTCACAATTACCTAGTTTTTCCTCATACTATGTCTAAAAGAGATAGAAATAAACCTCTGATCCAAGACTTGCAGGCACCACATGATGTCTGTATGATTTACTGCAGGGATGGGGAATCTGTGACCCTATGGCCACTTCCTATGCATTGTCAGTTTGAGGTGGTCAAAGTGGGGAATGGGGCATAACAACTTCCCCCCCTCCCTCCTGCCCCATCAATTAATGAATTGATTTATTTCAGTCGCTGACCAGAGTGGAACCATATACAACAACAGAGAGCATACAGCTATAAATAGATTAAAATTAAACTATGTGCTGATACACGATAAAGAATTCACATATAAATATATATAAGGTAAAACCTTAACCACTAATTTAAAATACATTAAGACATTGGCCATTAGATTCATTCAAAGCTTGTCTCCTTAATTTTATAGCAGCAGCACAGAATTTAGCCACTTTTAAGGTAATTTAGGGTTCCCTGTCCTCTGTTAAGTATTTTAAGTAGTAATCATCAGTTCTTCTTGGGGTTTGCAGCATGATTGGAGTGATAAATATATAATGTATAGCCTTGTAATAATGACAGTGTAAAGGTAATGGACCCTTGGACAGTTAAGTCCAGTCCAAGGTGACTATGGGGTTGTGCCGCTCATCTTGCTTTCATGCCGAGGGAGCCGGCGTTTGTCCACAGACAGCTTTCTGGGTCATGTGGCCAGCAGGACCAAACCGCTTCTGGTGCAACGGGACACCATGATGGAAACCAGAGCGCACAGAAATGCCGTTTACCTTCCCGCTGCAGAGGACCTATTTACTTGCACTGGAGTGCTTTCGAACTGCTAGGTTGGCAGGACCTGGGACAGAGCAATGGGAGCTCACTCAGTAATTCTTGGCCGTCTTTAAGAGGGGAATGTCCAGAGCAGGAGAGAACTCTGCATACTGTTGTAGACCCAAAGCTGATCTGCTGACAGCTCCCACTGGGGTGCATCTTATGTGCCTAATGAATCTCAAGTTTCTTTTATTCAATGTATGATAGCAAATATTGGTTGAAAGAAAAGATGGTAATGGATGATACCCAACTATATCACAGGAACATAGGAAGTTACCTTATATACCTTATAAGGTATATACCTTATACCTTTGGTCTATTCAGCCTTGTACTGTCCACACTAACAAGCAGTAGTTTTGGTTCTGGAATAGGCAGTCCATGGAAATCCCATTGTGTAAGGAGAAGTCTGCTCCACTAGCAGATGGACACAATGGATATTTATTTATAAAGATTTCTGATTTACAACCACAAAATTGTCATAAAATTATGAATAAAACACACATATAAAAATCATCAGAAACTTTAAACACAAATAAGGCTATTGGGGAAATATCTCTGGGTAGACTTGCTTCAGCAGGCATCTAAAACAGTTTAGCAAGGGTGCTTGCCTAATATCAATATCACAGTAGTACAAACATCCCCGCTGTAGTTAAGACCACCAATATTGGTACACAAGGCATTTACTATCAAAAATATATAAAAATTATATACAATCGCTATATTGTTAAACATTTCTGATGATAGACTCAAAAGAAAGTGGAAGAATTTTATATAACTTCTTAAAAGTGGGCAAAGGTTTGCTGGATGTAAAATCGAATGAAAACTGCATCCAGATAGTGCACACATAGCATTGTACACCATGGTAACTATAAAAAGAATACACAGCTAGTTCTAGGCAATTCTTAGTTCTGGAGGCATAAATAACAGTATTCTAACCTCAAAAAATGTCTTCATGTAAATCTACAATGACTTTTTGGAAACATTATTAAAGTTATTAAATGAAACAGCAGGAAAAAAGGAACCCATAAATCTTCTTGTCTCATTATTAGGACTGTTGCAGCAACCTATAAAAAAAACAACTATTACATGATTATACATTTGATTGTGACACCTTGGATACAGATTGCAAAAGACTGGAAGAAATCAAGCTTATCTACAACAGATGAATGGCTTTCAAGTGCCAGGCATACGTGAATAATGATAAACATCACACCCTTCAAAATACTCTGAGACAATAGAAACCCCACACTTATAGGCAACTGTGCAAAGAAAATAGGGGTTGGAGAAAAGGAAAACGGGGGCCTTTTGTGATGTTGGGATCAAATTAAACCATACAAATATGTATGGAAGAGAATACAAATATTGTTTAATCTTGTTGAATTTAAAGTCCCAATTAATTTTTAAATAGAATCCAGCAGGAATTTTTGTGGGGGTTTTTCGTAGAGATGTTTTTTGTAAAGTCAAACACCCGCCCTCGTCTTGGTAAAAATACAGCAGCTTACAGAATTGACAGTATGCCTGTTAAAAATATCTCCAAATTTTCTACAGGTGGAAATGATTTGGGTGTCAAGATTTAATACAAGTTTTAGAATTGAAGTTTGATCTTTGACCTCAAATGTAAACTGCTTTTTTTCTCTGAATCCTTATTTACATTTGTTCACAAACTTACACCTTCATTTTTTGAGAGTGATTTTTTTTGACGTTGTACAGCTCCAGCATCTTTCACATGCGCTCATTCATTTCCCACATCATGAAATCAGAGCAGTCTAGAATCCATTTCATAATGTGCCATAATAATCCTAGATTGGATCTTGTTTTGTTTTCTCTGTTCAGCAACTTAGGGTAGAATTTGGAATAGCAATTACCAATTGTGTTCCCCATTTGTTGTTTCTGTGACTATTTTTTAAAAATAGTTTACACCATTGTTTTGTCGCAGTCTAGCCCCACTGCTTTGGCGATGCAGATTTTGGATCAAAAGTTAATACAATGTGACGTATTATTGATTAGGAATGGCTCCCACCGTCATGACCGCCTGCACTGCAACTCTTGTCAGTCTGGATTTTGTTTATTTAAACTGAGATCTCATTAGTATTTACATATGCAAGAACACAATATCCTATAGTCATTTGTCAAATGTTCTGGAATTTGGTCAAGGTGCAAACAAGCTTGCAGCAATTAGGGAAAATATACAATCTACATGAAAGTCACATTGAAGGTAGAAAAGAAGGTGGGCACAAGAATCAAATTCATTGAATTCAAATGCTAACTAGTTGCTGAGAAGTTATTCTTTTGGGATTCAGTCATTTGGGGCATGGCAGCTCATCTCTCACTTCAAATTAATGTGATGAACAGTCATTACTTAAATATAATTAAATGTGTATGACTCACAGAAATTATTGGCACAGCCAACCACTTCCCCTCCACAAAACATTGAACCAATGCCTAACCGCCAACCTTACAAAGTTGTGACGATTTGCTACACGGTAGGCAAAAACCAAATGGCACCAGCCAATCAGCCAAATGGCAAAATTTCTACCTGGCCCCTGCTCCAAAACAGACGACCCCTAGACAGGCATAGCAAGGCCAAAGAACAGCTCTAAATAAAAGGTGGGAGGGTAGGTGATCCGATGCATGAAGCAGGAAAGAGAAAGCTCCCAGCAACATGCAGCAGCTTAAATAGCCCCTCGGTAGCCAATAGACGACCCAACAGGCCAAATTTCTGCGCCAGCAACCAAGGGGCAACCAAGGGGGTATTGTGGCTATCCAAACGGTCCCGCCCCACAACAGGGAGGCAGTTTAGGTGAACTCACCACAATACGTGCCCTCCATGATGGAGGACACAATTAAGCAAAATTGTGTAAAGCCAGAATGCCCTCTATAAAACGGGAAGAAACCCATTAAATCATTCCAACCTCTTCAGAGGACTCTCCAATGTCCTCCACAAGTTTCTCCTGCCTCCTTTGATCTCTCTCTACACTCCACCTCCTCTCCAATCACACCCATAAGTGAAATCAGTGTAAGGTGTGGTCTACCTGTACATGAAAGTACAAATGTCCTTGCTAATTATCCATTGTTGCTAGGGATCAAAGTTTTCAGTCTCAATATCCCATCCCTGGTGGGCTAATAAGGAACTGGAGTTGCTTCCTCTTTTATAGGCCAGGTGGTTTAGAGAAGATCCCGTGTTTCGTTTCTTAGAGTCATGCACTGTAATGGAAGTTCTTATGGTTATATCAGTAATTAACACCTTCCCTTGTCCCTGTGTAGTTTATTAAGTTGGGCATTGTTAGTTAATGATTTCAGTCATTAGTAAAAGATTGCTGCAGCTTGTTTCAGCTTTGCATTTTCAGTTAAGTATATAATGATACAAAATTATGTCAATGTTTTTAAGCATTGAAGCAATATACATTATATATATATAATGGTTGAAAGCTTAAATGCTTGTTTTTGGAACTTGTGTGATGTATTTGCCCCCCCCCCCCCCGCAATACAGTCCCTGATGAAGGCTTAAATTTTATATAGGTCAAAACACATTGGGCTTCTTTGTAAAGAAAGTGTGGCGTTTTTACATGCCATCCCAATCTCCAGGAACAGTGCAAGATTCCAGGGGTTCCAGGTGCCCTTACCAGGGTCTGTGTTCCCTTTGGGGGCAATGAGGCACAGCGGAGACTGTTGTGTCTTTATGATATATGGTTTTACTTACACATATATACAGCCTGCACCTGGATGAAGGGCTTGCAGAGCTTTCACATCTTACAATGTCCTGAACCAGGCAAGTCCTGATAGTGCACACAGTCCCAAGGGCAACGCAAGAGAGAGGTCAGAAATGGTCAAATACCAGTGCAGGTCCAATACAACAAGCAAGCTCCAAAGTCAATCCACACAGTCAGGTTCCTGCCTCTGCAGAAGATCCAGGGTTGGAACACCTGAGGTCAGCCCCAAAATGTGAAAGTTTGGATTTTCATTTCCATAATATTTCCATTTTTGCTTAGCAAGGCTACGGAAATGTTTGTGGTTTTTGTGTTTCTCTGGGAACTGTGAAACCCCACAGGCTCAGTGTGTGTGTGTGTGTGTGTGTGTGTGTGTGTGTGTGTGTGTATTGGTAGTCTGCAAAAGTTTATGTCATATTAAATTGGTTAGTCTTTAAGATACCACATTCCTCCTAGTCCCCAATTAAAGTGTAGCAGCTAGTGAATAATAAAATAGTAAAAGTGAACCAAAATGTCTCCCAAACAGGGCTGTGCTCAGGGCTCTGCAGACCATAAACCCACCACTGATTCTTCTCTTTTATAACAAATATATACCGTTATATCTTCTGTGCTTAAAAGGAAGCTAAAATATATCTTTAAAATTGCAAAAGAGAGAGGCTTGGGAAGAGCTTTAAGGATGTAAATTAGATTGCATAATAGCTATTGATTATACAATGCTTCCGGCCACCTCACCATTGCTTGAAAAGTGAGGATTACATTTCACTTCTCCTGTTACCGAACAATCTCATTTATTTTGCAACAAACAAAGCTAGCAGGGAAACAGAAAAGCTAAAGAAACCTTCCAATCTAGTAGTATTACAAAAGAAACAGTGCACCAACAGCTATTAGCCCAGGATGTGTAAGCGGCCAATTTGGGCAATCAAGTGTGATGCCATTGATGACACATACTGCTCTAATTGTGTCAACTTTCACACAGACACAGATTAAGCATTAGGCACTCATCACATCAAAGCTATTGGCATCTTTCTAGCACCTGGGTGTAACAGGGCATATTTAGTTTCCCTTTTTATTTAGCAAAAGGAAAAGTGACCTTTATAAGAGCTACAGGTAGCAGATGAAGACTAACAGTGAGACAAGAGACACTTGTAAGGACAGACCTTTTGTTTCTCACTCTCTGGCCTGGCCTACAAATCCAACAAACAGAGATGGGAATGAAATGGAGTTATGACGTTGTGTTGTTGTTTGTTTAGTCGTCTTAGTCGTGTTTGACTCTCCGTGACCCCATGAACCAGAGCATGCCTTGGAAACTCTCACTTTCTTCTCAAAGCTTCTCCTTTTTATGTCCATGGAGTTTTCTTGGCAAAATACTGGAGTGGTTTGCCAGTTCCTTCTCCACATGACGTTGTAGAATGGTCTAAAAAGAAAAAGGAAAAGATAAAGGACCTCTGGATGGTTAAGTCCAGTCAAAGGCAACTATGGGGTTGGCACACATCTGCATATCACTCCTGACTGCTTGGAAGCCCCACCTACCCTGCTTTTAAATATCCTTGCAATTAGAAAACTAGAGCAACAGGGAATGGGCTGACCTTGAACAGTTCTCCCTCATGTGCATTTTCCTGCAGCATTTTTTTTAAAAAAACATAAGGTCATTAAAAATAGTGTGTGCCAGATTATAATAAAAGACATGGTTTATAAACCAGTGGTAGCATGGATAAAAAGGAATCTATAAAAAATAACTGGACAAGGGTTATCCAAGCTGCTAAATCCAATACCTTTGCTCTGTTTTGGAACCCCATAGTGCTCTCCCAAACCAAAAGACCACCCATGGCAGACTGCCATATCTCCCCAAGGATTTGGGAGGTGTATTTTCAGGAGCCCTATAGGGACACTGATGGTAGTGTAGCAGGGCAAATCTGCTGTCTCACTTGCACCATTAAGTACTAGTGAGTTGGGTTGAAGAAAAAGTCCAAAATTTATTTACTGCAGTAAATTGTTGTTTTAGCAGGATTGCTCCACAAAGGCTGAATGTGGGGGGTGTTATCCTCCTGGACTTTTATAGGGTTTACAAGCAAAGGATTCATTTAAAACCCAATCAAAAAGCTCCAGACATCTGCAGAGAGTAGTTGGCAAAATACTTATTGGATACAACTCTCTGTGAAGTCTGGTTTGCACCCTGACATGGCATCCCTTCAAGGGCCCCTCGCTTCTTACTAAAGTTCTGAAGTCTTCATAAATACAAGTCTACGTACTAAAAGGGAGAGTTGTAGTCTGAGATTTATGTTCACATAGATAACAAGACTACATAAGGGCGAGTTGTCCTTGGTAAGCTGGGATGCCGGACTCCCAATGCCCAGACTCCCATAAATTTACTTCTTCAGAAGTTCACTCCCCAAATGCCTTATCTTTGGTATTTCCAGCAGACAAGCAGCAACTGGACTTTGTGTCTTTTATGAACCAAGGATTTTTACAGAACCCAGATGTCTCATTCAAAGGGGGCTCTTTATAGGTTTCTCACACAAAGCATATTTTGGGAGGGGAGGGCCCTTGGGGTCCCCCAACAGTGGAAGTGGCCAAAATATCCAAAACATAGAAACTCTTCCAAAGTGGGATCCTGTGACAAGAACAAAGACTGGCAATCTTATAGCTCAACCAAATCAGGGGAAAGCCCTGGCAGAAGACTTACCTAATTCCTGCTGAGGAGGCCATCAAAAACAATTTGGATTTTGGGGCCCCTATCCTATACCATCCCAACATTTTCTGAGAAAAATTTGGGCCACCTCCCACTCCCTGTCACTTGCCCCCTCCCTGCCTCTGACCCCTTCCTCATCCGCCTGCTTGCCCCCCCTTTGTTGTCTTCAGCGTCCGAAAGTGGCCTCCGCAGGAAGCTTCATCTCCTGACACTACGCAGCCTTGAGTGGCCTCCAGGAGGTCTCTCCAGCTGGTGAAGCGTAGTGAAATACTGCACGGCCTAGAGGGGTTTCTGGGAGGTTGTGGTGTGTCCTGGTGCAGGAAAATTGGGGCATCCTGGATTGCTTTCAGAAGCTGGGGCAGCTTCTGTAAATTTGGGGTGTCACCTGCAACGATACCTATGGACCCCCCCCAAAGATTTGGGACTTTCAATCATTATCCCAATATATAAAAAAGGGAGGAAAGATGATCCTGCTAATTATAGGCCAATCAGCCTCCTCAGCATAATCAGTAAATTGTATGCAAGGCACCTGCAATGGAAATTTCAGGACTGGCTGGAACAAGAAAACATCCTTGCAGAGGAAAATCCGGATTTAGGGAAGGCCGCTCCACCACTGACCAGTGTTTAGTACTCCAACACTGAATCGAGAAATACTCCTCTCGCAGCACAGTCTCCCTTTATGCTATTTTTATTGACTTTAAAGCAGCCTTTGACTCCATATCCAAACTATGGAAAAATTGGAGGCCTCCCCACTTGACAGGTGCTTGTTATATTTAATATGCATGTTACATGAAGGGACCTCGCTAAAAGTGTGATGTAACCCCCTGGGGCCATCTCTCCAATGCTATTGGAACTGAGAAAGGTGTCACACAAGAGTGCATACTGGCCCCACTCTTATTTAACTTCTTATGCTTGTTTACTGTAACTAAGAGTATGAGTATGCGCACCCCTCTACTTCTGCAGCTGCCCTATTGACTATCAAGCATGTTTTATTTATGTATGGAGGTGCTTTTATCTTATGCTGTACTTAGGACCATAATAAAGATTTGGATTTGGAGATATGGTTTAGAACCAAAGCAGAGTTATGAGTTCACAATGTACTGATATTTATGAAGAAGCATTATGGTAAATATGAGTTTGACCAAACTGCGGGAGGCAGTGGAAGACAGGAGGGCCTGGCGTGCTCTGGTCCAGGGGGTTACAAAGAGTCGGACACGACTAAACGACTAAACAACAACAACATTATGGTAAATAGAAATAGATATCCTTTCTTTATCTTGAAAAGTATTAGTGAAATTGGTGAAATCGTGTTCTTCATGTGTTCATCATTTGAGATTATGAGTATGTACAGGTAGCCTTATGATAGGCTACCATGAAAATTTCTGCTCATGGATGAAGCATTATAGCTTCTTTGCTTACTCTTGTTATGAGCGATCATTTTAATTATCTTTTCTTTGATATGGAAATATTTATATTGCAATAATAAAAAATAAAATTGATGTGCTTCCTGTAACAATGAAAAGGTAAGCTCCACCTTTAGTTTGAAGACATACAATCCTCTTAACCTCCTCAAGATGAACTGCATGTGCAAAATTTGCTCTGCATACAAATCTCTCAGGGAGATTTGGCTGAAGGTTCCACATACATTTTTATCCTCCCTGTTGTTTATCTGGGTCTGTGTTATCCAGAATTGGCTAGAGGTTGGGGTCTGGGAATTGTTTCACAATAATATGACAGGTACTTTCCAGAAACAACTGAAGGCATTTTCATTCTGCCAACCTTTGCAGCTGAATGAATAGGTGTCTGCCACAGGTGTTGCACTGTTTTAAAACTTGTACACATATATACAGCATGAGTCGGATGGAGAAAGGTCAGAACTTGCACATTCCAAGAGGGTCCCTTGCTTCTCCCATAGATGTAGCTGGCTTGAGTGCAAGAATAGCGCCTTCCGCACAGCCTACATAATCCAAACTGAAATCCTAAAGCCTTTTTTTTTGTCTCTGCCCACTAACACACAGCTGAAGTGGGGATCCATTCCTCTTTGTCTGGCAGAGAGTAACCACTTTGTTAATCGCCCATTATCTTTCTTTTGTTCTACATAATGGCTCTTCTGCCAGGTGATCTCCCGATCAGGAAAAACTAGTGTAGCCCGAGGCTGTTAAATCCAACATCTGGCACCTTCTCTTAATACTCCAAGTATTGGTTAAATTCTAGCATTTACTAATTCTATGAATTATAAGGAGGACCAGGCACCCAGGAATTGAGAGGGTCCTTACCTATCTAAACTTAAAACAATACTATCAGATTGCTTTCATTTTAAAGTTGCCCATAGGTAAACCACTCATGGGCAACATGACCACACTTTTTCAGAATTCTGAGTAACCCATTTTCTTCTAACCTTTGATTAAAAATAAGGCACTAGACATGGGCCTTCTGACAAACCACCCTGTTTACATTGTCTCTGATAAGGGTCCCTAACAATGACACATGCCAGGATCATCATTGGCTCGAGATAATGATAGGGAAGAGCAAGGCATCACTGTTTTTGTGGTTAGCGAAGGTGTGTACCAGCATTACTCAATGAAAGGTTCTTAAGACGGCTCACAAGCGACATTCCAAGCATCTAGATTTTCCCCATAACTTCTCAACAGCCCCAAAAGAAAAGTCAATTTTTATTGCTCAAACTAGCTGATGCACATGAAAATGAGGACAGAATGGAAGAGCCACATAACAAATCCAGAGCTAGTATACTGTATGTGATTTAAAAAAACCCCTAAGTTTAATCCTTCTCTGAACCACGTGCCATGCTGTATTCTGGACTAATTCTTCTGATCACTGTATTTGATAGTTGTTGTTCTTGTGAGATAATAATTTGTTCCTGGTGCTAAAATTTATCTAGATCCCAATTACTGCTTTGAAAAGCACATATACTCCGTCTATAATCTTGTAGTATTGCTATCATGTGTTCTGTCCTTCAAGGACAGACCACTTTAAAGCTTCTAAATAGATACAGGCAGGTTCTTTGTGTTGGTAACAGCCAAGCTATCGTCATATAATTTAGGAGGACTGATTCTTCCTGAATTAGTCCAATACTTGCACACCACCTTTTTCTGGGGGTTGTCTATAAAGGATGACAAACCAGCAGTGCACCCCATTTGCAGAATGGCTTTTCGTTTGCTCAGTGACATTTTCATTCCCTCCCCCCCCCTACAGTCCCCCACCCCCAGTCTGATGCAGAGGTGGACACAGCAGGGAGGGAAAGTTCTGTTGTATCAAAAGGCATAACATTGGATATTGCCCAGTATTATAATATACTGTTGTGAGTTTGAAGGGGGGGAGGTGTACACGTGCCAGACTCCTCTAATCTCTGGATCCAGCAAGTGTTAAAAGCGACTCAAGCCTTCTAGTTCAAGAAGGTGGCCAATCTAGCTTCCTGGTGAGGTGATGGGGGATT
Source organism: Podarcis muralis (assembly GCF_964188315.1). Classification (NCBI taxonomy): domain Eukaryota; kingdom Metazoa; phylum Chordata; class Lepidosauria; order Squamata; family Lacertidae; genus Podarcis; species Podarcis muralis. The sequence goes on from NC_135655.1 coordinate 134,011,519, forward strand.
AAGGGGCTCAGTGTGGGGTGGCAAATGGGTGAGGCCCCCTCCCTCAACAGATAAAGCCAGTGCTGAGAGCAGAGTTGACAGTGATGTGAACAAAAATCAAAGCAGCAAGCAGGGGACAGAGCCATGATGGATCTCTGTTTGGATCCAAAGCTATGGCTATGGGAGAAACGAGACCCTTTGAGGGGTGTTAATGCTGTGAAGCCCTCCATCGTAGGCTGATAGAATCATAGCATTGTAAAGTTGGAAGGGACCCTGAGGGTCATCTAGTCCAGCCCCTGCAATTCAGGCATCTCAACTAGATAATACATGACAGATGGCCACCCAACTTCTCCAATCAAGGAGGGTCCACCACCTCCCAAGGGAGTCCTTTCCACTGTTGAACAGCTCTTACTGTTCTCCCTGATATTTAGCTGCAATCTGCTCCTTGATTCAAGTGTCCTGCCCTTTGGAGCAGAAGAAGGCAAGCTTGGTCCATCTTCCATGTGATAGCCATTGAGATATCTCCTCACAGTCTCCTTTTACCCAAGCTAAACATACCCAACTCTGGCTTAAGGACAACTTTTACAAATAGGAGACATTTGCTATAAGAATTCAAAATTTCTGCTTTGTTAGTCACTTCAGTAAAAATATGGTTTTAGTGATTAACTGCATTCTACCAAGACCCAGAAGAAACATGTCAGAAGTGCTGCTTGATGCTTTCATTGGTATCTGTCTATACATACACATTCCCAAGTGAGAGAGAAAGAAAGTTGTATAGATGTGTAAATAAGCCATATATCATAAAGACACCACAGTCTCTGCTGTGCCTCATTCCCAAAGGAAACCTGAATGCTGGGTGGGTGCCTGGAACCCTTGGTATTTCACACTGCTCAGAAATTGGGATGGCATGCACCAATACCAAAAGTGGTGCGACGGCTGGCCAAAAGGCTTTCTTATTTCAGTGCTTGCCCTTGGGTAACATTTCCCTTCTCACCTGCCTTTACTTCCCTTTCATCTATTTTCTAATATCATTTGAATTAGCTGCAGTTTGCAGAGTCAGTACAATTTTTTCAAAAGTAAGCTGAAGGCAATTGCTCCTTTTGCTGCTGGCTGAATGCTTTGCATGCTGAGACTGGTTTCATTTCTTCTCCAGGTGAGACCAAATGGCAGCCAAGCGCTTTCCATGTCTGCTACTTTGCATCTAATTTCAAAAGATACTCCTCTGCATTTTCTTTCATCGTTTATACTCTTATAGAGTAAATAGCTTTTTAGGGTGTTTTCACAATGGACACCAAGATTGGCTGTTCAGTCTGGAATTGGGTGACTTGTGAAGGTGGCTAAAGTTGAATGGAAAAGCAGTGAGTTTTGTCTATTAGCCGTTTATATAAAGAATTTGCATGTGCATCACACAGCTGTATGGCACTCAGCCTGTGTCTAAAAAGCCTTGTGTAATTTCATATAGTTCATTCAGCAGGCAACCTTGGGTTGAAAGAGCTGGCATTCTGCAGAACTTGCCTGCATCTTGCTCTGCTCACATGAAAGAGGTGCAGGGCACTTCTCAGAAGCTGGGCAGACTTTGCTGATGTCTGATGGCAGAGATCCAACGGGCTGCTTCATAAGCCCAGTGGCAGCAACTGTACCATAGAACAAGTACAAGCTCTCTGGAGTACAGCAATCCATAGATCTCCTATAGTTTCTCAAGGAATGCTGCTGTTTAATGCATTTCCCCTCAATCCAGCTTACTTCCAATCTGAAAATGTGAGGCACATTTATATTGCAATTAAACTGAGTTGTGCACATTTCAGACAGTTATTAGTTTTATTATGGAATACAGTCTCTGTTGTTCAAGATGTATTTCATTTTATTTGCTTTGCAACAACTGTGAGTTCTGTTTCTGCTCCTAATATGATTACACCTGTTCTCTTGCTGTTTTGGTTGCTTACAGTATGCTTTTCTCACTCTCTTCTTTTGCCTGGCGGAGTGGAAGAGCCGAGCAAGTTTTATTCTGCTATCACAATGCCTTCTTCTTCTTCTTCTTCTTCTTCTTCTTCTTCTTCTTCTTCTTCTTCCTCTTCCTCTTCCTCTTCTTCCTCTTCCTCTTCCTCGTCCTCTTCTTCTGGGGTCACCCACACTTTCTCTTCTTCCACTGCTTTCCCCACCCCCAGGGGAAATCACTCTTTACTGCCGGATTGACACTTGATCCGGTTTAGCCCTAAAGAGCAGGTTTTCCCCGAGAAAGGAGTGCGGTGAGACCAAACTGAGAACCACTTGGAGCCCTGCTTTCTAGGTAGAGGACCAGGGGAAGTGTGGATGAGCCCAATGTCTCCTTCTTGTGCCTCTTCTTCTTCTTCTTTAGTTCTATGCTGGACAATTGCTGTTCCCTGCAAATATTTATTTGACTGTTACTTATATACATCCTGCCCCTTTGTTTGCTTTTCTGATTTTGAGGTTTGTCATTCAACTTTCTTGGCATCTTCTTCAACTGATTTATTACTTGGTGGTTTTCATTTACATATTGATCAAGCTTCCAGTTGTAACACTTTTCTTCTGTTGGGCTCTTGCTCTTTTTCTTTCTGTTTCTCCTCATTCTGTTAATTATTATTTTATTGCATTATTCTCTTATGTTATTGAATGTTGCCTAGACTTTTTCTGTTGACCTCATTTGATATCATTTCCTTTCTTCTTCACCTGCTCTTTCTAAGCCATTTCATGATTTCCAGTCCTTGTAACTGGATTCCTCCTTTTTTTTTTTTTTTTTTGGCTCTCTTGTCTTCTCTGTTTTGCTTGAAGTTTATTTGGCATCTTAAGCAGTTGGGGACGCGGGTGGTGCTGTGGTCTAAACCACTGAGCCTCTTGGGCTTGCTGATCAGAAGGTCGGCGGTTCAAATCCCCTCGACGGAGTGAGCTCCCGTTGCTCTGTCCCAGCTCCTGCCAACATAGCAGTTCAAAAGCACGTCAAAGTGCAAGTAGATAAATAGGTACCGCTGCGGTGGGGAGGTAAACAGTGTTTCTGTACACTCTGGTTTCTGTCACAGTATCCCGTTGCACCAGAAGCGGTTTAGTCCTGCTGGCCACATGACCACATGCTGTCTGTGGACAAATGCCAGCTCCCTTGGCCTGAAAGCGAGATGAGTGCTGCAACCCCATAATCACCTTTGACTGGACTTATCCATCCAGGGGTCCTTTACCTTTTTACCTAGCCCAATATATTAGAATTTGGGAGATCCAGTGGTTGAAGTAGCCAAGCCACATTCTTGGTGAGTTAAGGAGCCTAAGCAGGGTCATTAGTATAACAAAAGGAAGTAGCTTTGTGCCAGAGGGCAAATGGGTGGGCAAGGCTGGTAGGGAGAAGGACAATAGGTATAGTTGAGTTGTGTGAGCTGGGCTAGAAGTAGGCAGAAGACAGTGAGTGAGAGCCATGCTTGATTTCTGCTAAAAATCCAAGGCTATGGTTATGAGGGAAGCAAGGCCCTCTTGGGGTGTTAATGCTGTGAACCCCTCCATTGTAGGCTCGTGTTGTATATATGTGTAAATAAACCATATATCATAAAGACACCACAATCTGTTGTGTCTCATTTTGCTGGAAACATGAACCCTGAGTAAGTGCCTATAACCCCAGGAAGCTTACACTACTTGGATATTGATGTGGAAGGCAACAATACCAACCGATAACATTTTTGGGCTAAAGCATACTTTGGACATAAATAGTCTCTGCATGCTATTTGCATCTCATAAGTTTATAAGGAGTTGTTGCAGTGGTGCCAGATTCAAAACCACTTTCAAAGCCAACATGACTAACTTGGGCCGTTTAAATTTAAGGAAAGGGGAGCAGCAAATTGCACTTGGATGTTCAAATAGAGCAGTGTTTCTCAAACTTGGGTCTCCAGCAGTTTTTGAACTACAACTAACATCATTCCTAGCTAGCAAAGTCAGGGATGATGGGAATTGTAGTCCAAAAACAGCTGGAGACCCAAGTTTGGGAAACACTGAACTAAAGCTTCCAACCTTACAAAGGGATTCAAACGCAGAGCTGTCATCTTCCCTTTATTGATGAAATCCTCTTTGAAGTTCATGTAGATCTTGAACCAGAATGACAATGTTTTGGTATTAAGACTTGGCCCTGAGAACACTTTCAGATCCATGCTTGTTTCTTCTTTTTCCTACAACCAATCAGCTACCTACCTCTGTTTAATCATTAGCATAATTCAACTGTGGAGAGGAAATTAATTAATGTTGAAGTAGTGTTATTGACCTAATGTCAAACTCTTATAGCCAACCTACATTAATCTAACAAAATTAATCAATTCTATTCATCTTATAGAAACAGTAAATTAAATTTTCTTGCCACACTCCATTCAGGACAAAATATGTTGTATGAATGAAGAGTGCAAAGACTTGAAGAATTAAAAGAAAAAATTGCAGTGCCTATATCCTTTGAAAGGAAGCTCTGGGAAATTGCGCCAGCACGACACTCCCACAGTGTGTTGCAAAGTTGCCACGCCATCCTCCACTCCTGCGTGGTCTCTCCACTTGGAACATTCGTGGCTTGGTGAAATGAATATAATTGATTGGCAACTGTGTTACCACAGTAACTTATGACTAAGGCACACATTCAGGGCTTGGCCACACTTACCTTTGCTCTGTGCCATAGGAGTAGCCAGGATTTTTGTTGTGGGGGGGGGGGGCAGAACCTCAGATTTGTATTGATTTGTATTGCTTTTGATTTATTCCTCTCCCCCCCCCCCCCGGCTACGCCCATGTTCTGTGCTTTCCAGGCTCAGGTCTGCGCTTTAAAGCTCCATGTCCGAGCGCTCTTTCCTTTACCCCAGAGCTTTCCCTGCAAAAACAGCAACTCAGGTTTCCCACGGAGTGCTCTGATTTAGCAGTAAAGAGCAGGTTTTCACAGAAAAAGCTCTGGAGAAAAAGAGCACACACATTTGGACATGGAGCTTCAAAGCGCAGACCATGCCTGGAAGGTGTGGAGGAAAGGTAAAGGTGGGAAAACCCTCTGTCTTAATGATTAAGAAGGAGCTGAAACTATCCTGGCATCTATTCACATGCATCCCTAGGAAGGGCCACCATGGTTGTTTTTGTTTTAAGGCAAAAGTTAGAGTCCCTGTTCTCTTTTATAGCACTCCCTGCCAAATTTATATGCATCGGAAAGCAGGCAAAAGAGTGAGACTGGCCACCCTGGCTTGTCAAGCTGGTTCCTGGCTCCTTTTCTTTTATGACTTATCTTCTGCAGGCAATATGTGTAGGTGGCAGGGAGTTCCTAATTGGGGAAAAGGTGTGCTGCTTATATCCCAGCAGAAGCATCTTGGAATGCCACCCATTTTTTTATCACACAGGTACTGGAGGCAGCTCAAAGAGAGGGAGACAATATTATAATTAACTCAAGATTGTACTGGCTGGTGCTGCTCCCATTCCTTCCTCATTGGAGGAATAACCTGTTGCATTTGCTAGGAGCTATTGCAGAAGGAAAGGCAACTGTGTGCACAGAGCAGAGACAGGTTGATGAGCACGCTCCTGAGAGCTATGCTGCGCAGAGAAAGCTCACATTCAGAGGGGTGGGCCACCACAGCATAAGCTTTTGGACACCTCAAGGAGGGGAGAGAGAAGACTGAACCAGTTGGCTTTTGGGGGGAATTCCACGGATGGCTTCACTATTCCAGCACCTGCGGGTGCTGCTGTGGAAGAACTGGCTGGGCGTCAAACGGCAAAAAGTAAGTATTTAAGACATAAGAATAAAATGAGAGAAAACCTTATATTCTTTGCAGGTTCAGACTGAGAAATGGCTTGTGACACTGACCAAAAAAATTAAAAATTAAAATTAAGGTGGAAGATATTTGCTGGTGGAAGAGCCCTGAGTAGGAATGTGGAGGTGTTACATTTTAGATCATGTTCAAAGGTGTGTTGCCTCAGAACAGAAGCAAAGTCTCAGTTGCCTTTATTTGGCCTGCTCAAATTGCTGTTGACTTTTTGTTCCTTAGTGGGGATATTTGAGTGGTCTGGTCTACATGTGTAGCAGAATGAGGTGGCAATGAGTTGAAGGGTTGGAAAGGGCTGCTCGACTGTAGGCTGCAGGTGGGGGGTCACGCTTAGGAATGCTCACGTTTGTTAAAAATACCCTTTGCAAAGAGAAAACTAGCAGAGCAGTCAAAGGTCTGGGCTGGAGTCTCGCTTCAGTAGACTGCTTGCCCTTTAAAAATGTAGAAGAATAGTCAGAGATTACTTGCAGTCAGAAGTGATACCGACCATTCTACCTCCTGGGAATTATACCAACACATCCCATCTCTTTCTGCTGTATGTGTGCAGAAGTCGACCAGGCTTGCCATGCTCCTTACGCATGAGCCAAATGCTTGTTGAGGCTGAAAAAGGAGCAGCGCTTACCTACAACCTCAGCTGGAGGGAAAGTTACAAAAGGAAGAAAAAAACATCCTGAGGAATCAAGGTGGTCTGCCTTTCATTGGTTCATGACTTTTTAGTTCCCACTGCACCTGTTTCATGGATATACCTATTTAGTGCTGTACTTATTTAGGACTGTACCTGTGCATCTACTTTCTGAGCAGGTGCTGCCCTGGACTGATTTTAGGAAAATTACTTCATAGCTATACAAATTGGGCTGCCAGGATTATGCAAAACTTTCTCCGTAATTTCCCTCAAGAAACTTGGCAGTTTGTGAGCATTTGTATCATACAATGTGATGACAACTAAGCGTTAAAATCTACTTCCTGAGTGGTAGTTTAATGTAGTGAGATATGTTAAAATTTAAAACCATTTCAGCAGGTATCTGTCTGCTTTTTCTATTTTGGGAGAAGGCTAGGAGACTTTCAGCTCCATATTCCCTGATTTTCATCCAATGAACACTGCCATTTTTATTTAAAATCAGGGTATCTTTCTCCCTTGTCAAATGTTAATGTCCATTCACAAAACTTTCCCCTCAGCACTCTGCCATCTGAAGGCTTAAAAAACCCCCTCTCTTCTATAATCCCCCCCCCTGGATCGTTGCTCAACAGAGCTACTGCTTGTGATATTTGTTGGTCCTAATGTTGCCCCTTAAATATGTGGCAGTCGGTTATATCGAAGAGTCTTTCATCTGCCGTGGTTTGACTGCATCAGCTCTACCCTTTGGGGATTCTGACTCAATGGGACAGATACAATGAGCAGGCAGGTGGAGGTGTGTGCCAAGGCAGGAATTCTGAGAGCTGCCTTTTCTTTTTCCTCTTCCCCACCCCACCCCGGCTTCAGCCAGCTAGATGCCTCTGGGGAGATAAGCCAACGTGAATTACACCAAACTCCATTCAAGGGTGGGGCTGCTGGTGGCTGGCAGAGGGAAGGCAAGCCTTTAAAAAGAGTTTGAGTTACACCACCACCTGTGGGTGGGCGGGCAGGACAGCCCATCTCTCAGACATCTGACATCACAATGACATCAGGATTAACAGGTGGATTGTCCCGCCCACCTGTCAAACAGTGTTGAGCTGTTGAACAGTGTTCTGGCCTGGTGGAGCAAAAGGTCTCCCCACCCCTGTTCTCTATGGACCACCTTCTTCCACATGTTCCTTTCTGAATGCTCAGTCCATCATCTGAGCTCCAGATTCCTGGGCTGTCCAAGGAATAAAACTTACTATTGCCACCTTGGTAACAATACGCCATTTGGAATGATGCCCTCCTGGTTGAGATTCATGAAGACATGATAGTTTATGGCTTGTTTAATAATATATTTATTTCATCAAATTTATATACCACATGACTGTAGAAAGAAACCTCAAACTGGTTTATAAAAAAGGCAACACAATAAAATTGTTACTTAAAAAGTTAAAGCTGTAATTTAAAACATACAGGAAGTTAAAACCACAATAGAATAGACGGAAACAAACTTTCTAAGTCTCTGGGTAGGTTTGCCCAAATAAGAATGTCTTCATCAGGCACCAAAAAGAATACAGTGCCTGCCTGATATCAATAGGCAGGGGGTTCCAAAGTGTTGATGCTGCCACATGAAACCATTGGATACTTACAGATGCAGAATGGGTACTATGTCCATTGAGTGAGGAGGTCGACTGGGCACATGTGGGGTAAGGCAATGTTGTAGGTGAACTGGTCCCAAGTTGTTAAGAGATTGGCAGCAAATCAGTAACCAGTGCAGAAGCCTGTCAGCTGAAGAATTTTTACTGTTGTGATTATGTTTCCTTTGTTGTTTTTTTGCCTTCATTTGTTGCTTTGTTGGCTTTTGGTTATATGAATTGCTGCTTTTGTTGATTTTTTTTTATATTAATGGCTGTTTCATGCATTTTGTGGATTTGATTTGATTATATTTCTTTAAGCCACTTTGAACTTCTTTTGGGTAAGGGGCATACAAGTTTGTTTCCTGCTTGGCAGGGGGTTGGACTCGATGGCCCTTGTGGTCTCTTCCAACACTATGATTCTATGATTCTAAGTTTGCACATGCACAGGCCTTGTTCTGTGCCCAATAAGTGCAGGGTGCCCTTTCCTGGCTGTTGTGGCCCATAGACTGAGCAAAATACTGGGCAAGGTTTTGCCTAGTATCCTCTCTGAACGATGTCCCATGAGACCTTGAAATGCTTATATACTGTAAGACTGCTTCCCCTGGAGCTCAGAGCTTCCCTCCCATGCACCCCTGGGTTAGAGCCTTCACTGAGCAATTGCATTGCGAAGGGTCAACACAGATCCATAAGGGGTTTGAGGGGAGGAATGACCACGCCCCCCAAGTTTGGATTGGGGTATCTGCCTGGTTGGAATCTGCACCCTGTTTGCCCAGTGAAACCTTGTTGCTTGGCTTGCACCATGGCAAGGTTCAACACTGGCCAACTCCCATGGAACGGGTTTGGGATGGTCCAAACCTGGTGGACCCATTCCTTCAGCTTATGGAATGCTGAACTAATCCTGGGACCCCATGCCATGCCAACCCTTACCCTGCCTGCTTCTGTCAATAAATATTTGGCCTGATTTCATCCTAGTTATTTTGCTGGTCTCATGGGTCACATAATGCGCTTGCCTGGGCAATTGGAATATTTTGGTTTTTGAATCAGAGGATTCTTTCAATGTCTATATAAAAAGGTCCCAAGGCCCATCTGAGTCAATTTTTGAGCAATTTCAGACTTGAGACTTGGCTAGCCTTTGAGCCTTCCCACTATTTATATAAATATAGAATAATTGGTGATGGAGAAGAGAGGCATTTGTAATGGTAATGACCATTCTAGCTAGTGTAGGCTTCCGTTACAAAACCATTTGATGGGGGAGCTGCTTTAAGCCTCATGCGAAAACACCCTGTGACACAGAGGTCGAAATATAACACAGTGCAAGAAGCAGGGATTTGTGTATGTTTGGATACCATTGAGTGCCATTTTGAAACAAGATGGCAGACTGAACCTTTCAGAACTGTACTGATTTCAACCATTGATTTCACAGCATCACTTAACTTTTTGTTTCTTAGAATTCCTTCCCCCCCCCATTTTTTTTTAATTGATTTTCACAAAATTATAGACACACTAACAACTAAACAGACAAACAAAAATCAAACCTTATTAAAACTAATCTTATTAACATTGTTAAGTGACTTCCTCGTATCCCCCTGGTTGGGTTTCAATGCATATCATTTTAACAGTTTTCCAAATCAAAATTCTTATATACTTAACTTGATCACTTAACATCATTCTTTCTTCTCAACTCAGCATTAAACATGTTAATTCATCATATTACTTATTTAAATCTTCAGTTACTACATAAATAAGTATCCTTTTTAAGATTTATAAAATCACTCATTGCTATGCCCACTAATTCTTACTACAGTGGTACCTCGGGTTACATACGCTTCAGGTTACATACGCTTCAGTTTAAAGACTCCTCTAACCCAGAAATATTACCTCGGGTTAAGAATTTTGCTTCAGGATGAGAACAGAAATTGTGCAGTGGCAGTGCAGCAGCAGCAGGAGGCCCCATTAGCTAAAGTGGTCCTTCAGGTTAAGAACAGTTTCAGGTTAAGAACGGACCTCTGGAATGAATTAAGTATGTAACCAGAGGTACCACTGTACCTGCTTTCAGATTTGATACTCATTCTAATTTGTAGCAGAAAATCATTTGCTTGGTATAGGGATGAGGAACCTGTGGCTCTCTAGATGTTGCTGAACTCTAACTCTCCTTGCTGCCATTCAGTAAGTTACTGGCTGGGGATGGTGGGAGTTGTAGAAGAGTTGCATGCCTGGGGACATTGGATGGAATTTGTGTGCATTCCCCAGTCCCCTTCCATGTTTTAAGCCCTTGCGCCTTCAGGTGAACATCAGAACAGGGCTGCTGTGTCGCATGTAATACTAGAGTCCCTGAAACATCAGCACATGTACTTTTATATAGCAACTTTTATTTTAACACTATGCTTCATCTTACTGTCTTCATGATCTCAGTAAGTTGGGTGGAAAAAGATTGCAGTCTATGCTCCAGCAGCTGCAGTGCCGCTGCCCAATCTAATCGTCAGCCACGGCTGCCAGCTGTTTCGCACCCCAGAGAGATTGTTGGCCTTTGCATGCCATGTCTGCTCTGCTATCCAGTGGGGTGGGGGCTGGGGAAGTGGGTCTGTAGCAGTGTTGTTATTGATTTTATAAGGCTGCAGTTTCCTGCAAGCCACCCTGATTGCATCATCTACCCAATCAAGCGAATCTAGAGCTGTTTCTATGATTTAAGCTATCACTGAGAGCAGAAAAATTCTCTGTATGGGTAGCCTCAGCGCTACACTGCCATTCTGCCCACTGGCAAACCACATCCATATTGCAACTTTTATATAATTCACCACTTTCCGAATAGTTTACTGGGGCACTGAGACAAAGTCCCATATATTACTGAGCAAGTGATTGGTTGGTTATTCATTTGTGCTGTGTGTTTCAATCAAAATGGGTCCTATGACCATAATGAAGACATTTATTATTTTCCTTAGAATACCTGTGCCTTAAAACATTTCCCATGTTTTTTAATTTGTTGATTTCCCCTTCATTGAGCATGTATGACAAGATAAACCAATAAAAGAGTAAAATGTAGAGTTTCTTGAGCATAAAGCAACATCTGAACTATGGGGAGGTTCCTCCTCAAGTGAAACGACATGCTTTCTAGCCAATGGACAAGCAGAAATGTGGACAAGTCCCTAATGGCACATTTTGCTGCAACTGGTCAACAAAGGGCAACTGGGAGGGTCAAGGAAGTTAACAGCCCAGTTGTTTAAGCTCCAGCCAGGGAGTCAAATTCCCTCTTCCCTCCCTTTGGCTGTCTTTCAGAACAGGCATGAAAAAAACACCCGAAAGGCTGTCACATTTTCAGTGGAGACAAAAGGGTTCCCATAAACCTCCCTCCCACCCTGCTTTGTTTATCTCAGTACCAGAAAGACTGGGGTGGACTGGGGTGGAATTCCTGAGTTAGACTGGGTTGCTATGTATAAAGTTGGGTGCCTCCCTACCCCCTGCCAAACTCTGTGGGGTTCCAGGCACTCACCTGTATTCCTGTGGAGAATTGAGACACAGTGGAGACTGTCATAGCTTTAAGAAATATGGTTTATTCACCTATTTACACCTTCATTCTGCATGAAGGGAGTCCAGATCTCACAGCATGAGGAGCTTGTCCCCCACAGCAGCGCAGCCATGGAGTCTGGTATCTCTCCCAGCCAGCCTTCAGCCAACCTGCCCAAGATGAATCCCAGTCTTTATTCTTCCTTCTTCTTCCCATAACACCCTGCAAAAAACTCTCTTTTTACCTCATACCCAGTTACCCTGCCAACCTCCCAAAGCCCCAGTGTCTGTTCACACCTCCAGGCAAGAGGAAGGACAGTTTTATTGCATTGGCAATGGCTCCCAATGGCCCTGTAATGTTTCTTAATGGCCCTAGCTTTGCCAAGTCATTTTGCATAGAGTAAGCCAGGAATTCCTCTGCAGCTTATATTTCCCCCCTTCACATACCAGCTAATCGAAATCCTATCATTTATTAATTTCTAATGTGTTTTTTTTTGGGGGGGGGTTCCCCTTCCAAATCTATAACATGTTCTGTCATGTCAAAGTCTGGTAGATTCTTTGAAACAAAAGAAATCTCTTGGCTGATTTGTTGTTTTTGTAAATTAAGGCCAGATTGTACAATATATTTCACTACTTTCTTTCCTGATGGGTGAAGTTCATTTATCTCTTAATTGGAAACTCATCTGGTATCCAAAGAAACAAAAAGTAACTTCTGGTTTGTACAGGGTCCCAGAGATCCATGAGTTTCCAGTTCGCATAATCCAGTTAGCCCATTGCATGGAGAAAGCTAAAACTATCACTAGGATAATTCCCTTGGCCTTCCCTCAATATATGGCCTAGGCAAACTTGGGCCCTCCAGATGTTTGGGACTACAATTCCCATAATCCCTAGCTAACAGGACCAGTGGTCAGGGATGATGGGAATTGTAGTCCCAAACACCTGGAGGGCCAGAGTTCGTCTATGTGGCATGCCTGGCTCAAGTTTTAACTGCTTTAGAAACAAGGATATTTTCAAGCTCCCAGTTTCCAGTTACATCTAGTTTTATAGATGCTAAAATCTTGTAAAATTTTAGAAAACCACCTGAGAAGCAAAGGATTGGAATAAAGTGCACCCAACCAAAGGAAAGAGACAGCTATGACACCCAAAAAGACACATTTGGGAACTAATATACAAGCTGTAATTAGCTGTGATATGAGCTTAAGCTTTGAGCTGGAGACTCATGGTTTATTGCTTCAACACATAAGTGAAGCATGAGTAGTACCAGCTAGCAGCCACCTACTTTTGCAATATGGGGCAGTAATAATGCTGTTCTACTTTACACGGATATTGTAAAAATAACTGAGAAAATGTGCACAAAGTTATTTTACTGTGAAGATGCACAGTTTAAATATTATTGTTGTTGCCATGATAAGTATGGAAGAAAGGGGTGCTTTTGATCCATTGCAAGTGAATTGAAGCTGCTTCAGTGGCTGCTCCAGCTACTATTTCCAGGAGCTTCCACTTCTTTTTCTATGAATGTTGCTTAACAGTTCTATATCATTTTCAGAGACATTTTTCTGCCTATATAAAATCAGTTTGCATTGCTTGTAGGTCCCTGTGATAAAAAAAAAGAGGCCCAGGAGTTGATTTGCCGTGTGCTGGTGTAAATTAAATAAGAATTACTTGCAGGCTGTGTAGCAATATAAGAAAATATGGGATTTTCACTGATCCTCTAACTGTTCAATTAGGATAATATCTCAAAAACTATTATAGAATTAGTTTAATATTTACCAGTGCTTTTAAGGATTGAGACTCTCTGGGGAACCTTCTATGGAAGCCAGGCTTATTTGAGCCTAGAATGAACTTAGTTCACTTACTTATTTTATTATTTGATTTATATACTGCCTTTCATCACAAGCTCTCAGGGCGGTTCACAGAATAAAATACAAGTTAAAAACACAAGTAAATAGTTAAAAGAAAACCAACAAAACAATAACCCCCCCTCCTACAAGCACATTTAAAGGGCTGTAGAATATTAATCAGGCTGGTTGAAGAGGAACTAGGAATTTAGGAAGTTGTGTTTCACTGAGTCAGACCATTCAGGGCCAGCCCACCCAAGAGGCCTCAGGCAGCAGGATCCACAGGAGCAGTAGCTCCAGTCAGTGGTGGAGGAAGGGGGGCGGTGGAGGTGGTCTGCCCCGGGTGTCATCCTCGAGGGGGCTGACATCGCCCCCCCGCCCCCTGGGACTCCCACCGCTCACCATGGGTGGCATCCCCCTGGGACGCTCGCCGCAGGCACTGCCCTGGGTGCTGGAGCAGCTAGCTGCTCCTCTGGCTCCAGCCGCCAAGAAATGCAGTGCCTACTGCTGCTGCTGCTGCTGTTGCTGCTGCATGCTCCTTGGAGACCCATCTGCCGCCTCCTTGGCAGCGCCTCCCCACCCTGCTTGCCACCTCTGCAGTGGCCTCTTGGCAAATAGGAGGCTCAGCTTGTCTCCCCCACTCCTATGGGGCTGCTGTCTGGGGTCTCCTGGGCTCTGCACCTGCCCAGTGTGACTCAGAACAGGCCCCTTTCAGCCCTGCAACAGCCTTTGACTCCACTTCAACCATCGGTGAAGGTTGCTTCGATTCCCCCCTTGTTCCTGATGTAGATCTTCACTCACCCCTTCTTCCCTTGTGGTGGCAGGGGGAGGCACCATTTTGTGGTTCGTCTCAGGTGCCCAAATTGCTTGGGCTGGCCGTGAGACTATCGGTCCAATTGGTCTAGCCAAGTATGATCTACACTGGTGAGCAGTGGCCACTCAATGTTTCAGACAGAACTTTTTCTTTCAACCTGGAGATGCTTTCTACCTGAACCTGGGATTTCTCTCTGCAAGGCAGATTCCCTACCGCTGAAGGCTAGGACAAGTATGACCACAAACAAATAAGGTTTCTAGTGATTATTGGTGAATGCATTGGATTTTGGTAGAAGGAGAATTGGAAAGCTGATATTTTATATATGTGTGTGAGTTGCTTTGTTAAACAGATTTTCCTTTTATGCTACTGACATACACTTTTAACCATTTAACAAAGATTCATACTGCCCCTGCTTCTCTCTCACAGGTTTGGTCACTCACATTAATTGCATGGCCTGTGTTTTTATTCATCCTTATGGCCATCATACGAACCAGATTTCCTCCAGAAGCCCAGCCAAACTGTGAGTAACTTGATCCCCCTTTAAAGATGGATATGGGTTTTGTATTGTTGTAGAAAAGGCTCAGGTCCTCTATGTCTAGAAGCTTTAGCTATTTGAAGATAACTATCATTTCTCCTCTCAATCTCCTCTTTTCTGGGCTAAACGTACTCTGGGAAGAAAAAGCTTTTAATAGTTTCTTAGACACCATTGTCCCAGAAGGGTGTTTTCTGTCTACTGCCTCTCTCCCCAATCTGTCTACTGCAACCTCTCCCCATCTGCCTATTGTCAGCAAAGTCAGGTGCCCAATTTTGTGTGATGGTTTTGTCAATGGGGACTTTATGCACTGATTCTAAGCATAATTTGGGAAGTGTAGAGGTGCCACACCCTCTCCTTTTGGATGACACTGGCATGTGTGTGAAATCAAAAACGCTTAAGAGATAATCTGAATTTACTATATTCAAGGTCAGGTTGGTATAACCTGTTTGCTGGAATGTTTCTTAATAGTTTCTTCAGCATCTCTCTTTCAATTTACGCTCACATAGAGCAAGCTATTTATTTTGCAGGCTCACCTAGAATTGTAGGAACAAGTAACAGTGCCTGTAGCAGCATGAAACTAGTTGAACAAGATCCTTCTCCTGTTAGCTAATAGTTTCTGGTCTCTGCATGATATTAAAAGAAAGAAAAGAATTAGCAATTGTGCAATTCAATATTGAAGTAAAACACTATACCAGAATATTTTTCTAACTAATCCTACACTTAATCCAAACTAAAAAAAATTCCTTCCAGTAGCACCTTAAAGACCAACTAAGTTAGTTCTTGGTATGAGCTTTCGTGTGCATGCACACTTCTTCAGATACCCGAAAGCTCATACCAAGAACTAACTTAGTTGGTCTTTAAGGTGCTACTGGAAGGAATTTTTTTTGTTTTGACTATGGCAGACCAACACGGCTACCCATCTGTAACTTAATCCAAACTGACATTGTAGAACTTAGTCTCAATGGTCACTGCTGGACACTTCCAGCCTTAGCTGCAGTTGGGGAGTTTAACAGGGACAAATAAACTGCATGGCTACAGTTCATCTTTAAGGGCTCAGAACCCACGTTAGTCTGGCAATTTCCAGCTAATCACAGCCATGACAGGTTTGACATCTTCCAGAGCAGAGGAAGATGGTTATGCAGAGTGGAAGGTATCACCAAATTTTCCCATCTCCTTATTAGAAAGAATCGGACCATGGACTTCATTTCTTTGCTTACCAGAGATGGAGGGCTGGGTAATCTTAAAACAATAAACTGGGGGTAGTATAACTGCCCCATGGCAGGTGTCTAAATTTGATGGGGCAGGGACAGGAGCTACTTAATACTTTTACATTGGACATTTGTCTGCTAAAAACCCTACCCAGCTGCTTTGCTCCCTGGAGGAGAAAAAACCAGTGCAGACTTGGGACGCTCCCAGGCAGGAGGTTATTGTGGAATCAGTGCTGCTCATGCGCACAAGCTTCTTTGCAGTGACTAAATGATGTTGTCACCAAAATGCCATTCTGCACTTCTTCCTTTTGGTATGTTTAATTCAGATGACGCCTTACTGTGGGGAATCCAATCAGGAGAAATAGCCATTGTATATCTTCGGTAACCACTAGTGTGGAAGCTCATTAGAACATTTTTGGAAGGGGGGTGGTGGTTTGTCATGTGTCTGCTGGTGTTTCAGTTGGCGGCTTCTCATGCAGTATCCTTACTTCCATTTGCTCCTCACCTGAGCATGATTCAGTCATTTCATCTCAGCAGCACCCAATAACACTCCTCTCCCAATTTCCACAGTTTGCTAGATGTTCGTATACCAACAACCCAGCTCAGCAGAGCTGGTCTCTCAAGATCTCCACACAGTAAAGTAGGGGATTACCTTGGAGACTGTAACTGCAGTATTCCTAATGTTTTTAGGCATGACCAGCCTCCCTGCCCTCCCCAAAACAAACAGAAATGGGTTGTGTTATGAAATAAGAAGGCATCTACATATTTTGGAGATCCCACACCTCTTACCTAGAGGGCCAGAGTCATTCATGTTGTCTATGCTTGCAGAAGATAGCCAGGTTACACCTGCTGTTTTTTTGCTCCAGGCAACTAAGCCTCAGCTTGGTATACTTCCCCTTCCACACCATCTAAATGGAGATTTTGGAGTCAATGTGCATTTTATATACATTCTACAAATGACAGAGTAGTGCTTCCCTTGCAACATTCACACATAAAATAGCCTTGTGCATCAAAGCATCTTTCTACTAACTTGAGTTGCAGCTGTGCTTAGGACTTCCATCTCATTCTCCTAACTATACAGTGCCCTGTCAACACATTTCCACCGTATTGAACCTTGACACCTAGAGCTGCTTTGCACATTGTATTTTGCTCCCGACTTCTGTGGGCAAAAGCAGTAACATTCCAGTGGACAACTGTTAAAATGCATAATGTAATTCCTTAAGCTGATGTCTCTTCTTGCAATAAATAAATAATATAATCAACAAAGGCATTTTAAACTGCATACCACTATTTGGTAAACTCTGCCACAACAGCAGTCCTCAATAGTGCAGCACTAGCCCATAAACGTCAAGGGCAGAAGTAAGAGATTTTAGGTATGTTAAAAATAGAAAAGAAGACATGCAGTTTTTGTCCCAGTGAAATATGTCACTTTGAAAATAATTTCCTCAGAACTGATACTTATGTAAAACTCAAGCTGGTGATGTAATGTCTATTTTCACTGTGGGAAAATATCATTCCAGATACTTTATAAGAAGGAGAGGGGCACAGAGCTGCCTCAACACTTTGCGTCTCCAGGGGCAAAGTACCCCCACCTCCGTTCTCCTCTTCCTCCCCACTGTCACCAATACTTTCCCCTCTCCTTTCTCCCTGATCTGCTGTTGTGCCAGGGCTATCCATGCCACACTGAGGAAGGGGTCCTATCAGTGTACCACCGTCATTTTGTGCGATGGTGGCAAAGCTTGTATGGTTAAATTTTAACAGGATTTGCCTCTGTCATGGCTAAGGGGCAGTGGCACAGGTAACTTCCAGGGTCTCCTCACCTACAATGCCTCACCCTCAGGAAGGGGCACAGATCCAAAATATGTTACCCACAGGAAGGGTCTCACCCTCAGGAAGGGGCACAGATGGGGGCACAATCCACTACCTATCCTGAACCTCTACCTGAGGTGTGCATCAAGGTTTAAGCCCTGCGGTTCCAAAGTTTAACTTATGCAAGTTATTTTCAGGATATATATGTTCATTCAGAACTTTAAAGCACTCTGTTACTGGAATAATCAGCTCCTACCTATTATGTGCCAATCCCTGCCCTCCCCCACCCCCAACTCTGTATCGAGGAAACTCAAGTTCGCTGTCAAATTTAAAATTATCATAGTTTATGTACTTTGTGCTGCAGAATTATTCTCAGTTTTTGAGTTTTTAGTCAACAAGTGTACTATAGTGGCGTGTAGTATGGGGTATGTCAGGACTTGCAAGGCAGCATGTGCAGGAGAACCTATCTTGTCATGAGAATGAGATACAAATGGTATTGGACTCTGGACAGTTTACAGTGAAAGTTAAAACCATATCATATGGAGAAAAAATACATCAGTTCAATGTATAGAACAGAATAAAACAACTTCCGAATAAAACCAAAGTATTTAATACAAGATGGGTGACACCTGGCTTGAGAGCAGTACATGTGAAAAGGATCTAGGAGTCTTGGTTGACCACAAACTTGACATGAGCCAACAGTGTGACGCAGCAGCTAAAAAAGCCAATGCAATTCTGGGCCTCATCAATAGGAGTATAGCATCTAGATCAAGGGAAGTAATAGTGCCACTGTATTCTGCTCTGGTCAGACCTCACCTGGAGTACTGTGTCCAGTTCTGGGCACCACAGTTCAAGAAGGACACTGACAAACTGGAACGTGTCCAGAGGAGGGCAACCAAAATGGTCAAAGGCCTGGAAACGATGCCTTATGAGGAACGGCTAAGGGAGCTGGGCATGTTTAGCCTGGAGAAGAGGAGGTTAAGGGGTGATATGATAGCCATGTTCAAATATATAAAAGGATGTCACATAGAGGAGGGAGAAAGGTTGTTTTCTGCTGCTCCAGAGAAGCGGACATGGAGCAATGGATCCAAACTACAAGAAAGAAGATTCCACCTAAACATTAGGAAGAACTTCCTGACAGTAAGAGCTGTTTGACAGTGGAATTTGCTGCCAAGGAGTCTCCTTCTTTGGAGGTCTTTAAGCAGAGGCTTGACAACCATATGTCAGGAGTGCTCTGATGGTGTTTCCTGCTTGGCAGGGGGTTGGACTCGATGGCTCTTGTGGCCTATTCCAACTCTATGATTCTATGAAAACCCAAAATGGTGAATAAAAACACCAACACGTTATTCTGGCACTTACGGTAGAAAACTCCACAAGTACCTCACTCCGGTTATAAAATAAATAAAAGAACTATCACTTTGCTACCCTTTCATGATACCCATAACCAGCTGCCCGAGGTGGTTGCCTCACTCATAGAATCATAGAGTTGGAAGAGACCACAAGGGCCATCGAGTCCAACCCCCTGCCAAGCAGGAAACACCATCAGAGCACGCCTGACATATGGTTGTCAAGCATCTGCTTAAAGACCTCCAAAGAAGGAGGCTCCACAACACTCCTTGGCAGCAAATTCCACTGTCGAACAGCTCTTACTGTCAGGAAGTTCTTCCTAATGTTTAGGTGGAATCTTCTTTCTTGGAGTTTGGATCCATTGCTCCGTGTCCGCTTCTCTGGAGCAGCAGAAAACAACCTTTCTCCCTCCTCTATGTGACATCCTTTTATATATTTGAACATGGCTATCATATCACCCCTTAACCTCCTCTTCTCCAAGCTAAACATGCCCAGCTCCCTTAGCTCTGCCTAATGATGGAGCCAGCTCTGAATGCTATGCAATGCAATACTGGGACCTTGCTCTCTACAAAGAAGTACATCTGTGCCTAGGCTATACCAGCTTACAGATCTACAGATAGAAAACTACCATGTATTTAAAGAGATACAACAAAGAATAAATTTCCAAGAAGGGTTAGAAATATGAACAGCAGTCAAAAACACTACTGCAAATATATACAATTAATTGGGTGGCATAAAAAGGTTATGCAGCAAAAAAGAAGAAGAAGAAAAAGAACCATAGAGAGGTGGAGCTGGAAGTCCTTTAAAAGAAATAAGAGAATGAAAATGTAAGATGTGTATACTAAGTTTGTGAACATGCATAAATAAAAAATTAAAAAGGAAGAAGACTAGTTTTCTGTGTCCACCTGCATTCTAAAATAGTACAGCCTAGAGGGAGATTTACTGTCTCAGTGAGCACTAGACCCTAAGCCTCATTGTGAAGATAAGGGTTTGGGAAACATGCTTAAAGTTTATTATTTTCAGGACTAAGAATGGGATGTGTTTGAAGGCTCAGTTCCACTAATTTTATTTTCAACCTCAGTTGACAGCCAGTTTTAATTTCTTAGATCCGTCATACTTTACTAGATGCTAGAAAACAGATCCTGAAATTATTAGAAGTGCCAGAATGGAGGAGTGAAGGAGCATTTTTGAGGGATTGTTTCTCTCAGCCTCTAAGCAAGAGCACCTGACTTTCTGGGGTGCATGAGAAACTTTGCGCAGGAGGAAGCACTGGGTGTGAGGTGCAGTGGGAGGGAAATGTAGGTCTCTGCTTCTTCCACAGCATCCCAGAGATCAGTGAAGAAATTTGCGTATGACTTGGAAGCGGAATTGATCTGGGTGGTGTGGGCAGAAAGGCAGTTCAAGCGCTGTGGTGGCAAGGAGGGGAAGGCGTTTGTGGTGCTTGGAAAGAAAGATCTAATCAGGAACATACTCCCTTGCTTAATGTTGGGAAGTGAAGATTCCTTTGAAAATCAAAATCAATTCTAATAATGATAAAAAATACCCCTTAAAAACAAACATTTGTGATCAATAACTCTGAAGAAAACCATAGCTAGTGTTACCTAAGTGTGTTATCCTCCTAAAGCAGAGTTGCCCAGCCTAATGCTCTCAGGTGTTTGGATTATAGTTCCCATTATTCCTGACCATTGTCCATGCTGAGCAGAGCTAATATAAATAGCCTGGAGGACACTAGCTAGAGGAAGGCTATCCCCAAACAATGGCGCTTTCAGTCTTAGACAGAACCCAGAACATATTGTCTGTTGCCATGTTTTCCATTGCTAGTGACCAAGGTGAGTTTCACCCTCACAGTACCAATGTGGGATATCTCAGCTCTGCATTTGTAAAGTAACAGGTTGTCTGAGGGGTTTTGTGTCTGCTTGAATAGCGGCATAGGGGTCATTGACCCGGGTGCAAAATTGTTAGGTGCAAAACTTCAACACTGGGTGCTGCCTTAATACAGGCGTGTGCTTCTGTCACCGGGTCCGTTGAAAACAGCTTCTCCATGAGAACCAGGAAGTGTTAGCTTCGTTCTGGAGCTGATAGAGGTTGGGAATGAGGCCAGAGAAAGAGAGATAAGAATCCTGGAATGTGGGAAGGAGGAAGGCCAGCCTAGCCGCCTGACACAGAACAGAGAGCAGGCAGCAGATGGCGACAGTGACCTGATCCCTGAGCATAGTGGACAAGGACAGGGTGGCCAGAGCAGAGATACACAGACTAACCGTTTCAGCTCAGAAACAGAGGGAGAGAGGCCGGAAATAGGGAAATAGCCCCAAAACTCGAAGGCGTGAAAGGGTCAGTGAGAGGAGGGGAAAAGAGCGAAAGGGCTTTTTCACCTGTTGGAGGAAGAGGAAGGGGCAGAGTTTAGACTCAGCAACTGCTAACCTGGAGTCAGACACGGAGTGAAGGAGTGATTTATGTGTTTGAGCAATAAACCTGAGATAATTCCTACCAGTGTCTCACTTCGCTTCTGTGGGAGAGCCAAGCCATTACAGGAAGTGACCTCCACAGACAACAGATCGACTACTCTTTTCTTATCTCTGTGGCTATGATCTCCTGTGTGATGTGGATGCAATTAGGCAGTTGCATGTGCATGCGTATTCCATCCTTTTCCCTCCCCACCCCTGCAAGGTCCCAGACTCTGGCAACACATGCTATGCCACTGAATAGCTGTGCAGTTACAGAACAGCAGACGCCTAAGGCTTGCGCATCTCCAAGCACAATTCAGTGTGCTGATTTTAATCTACAAAAGCCTTTTGTGCTTGGGATTAAAGGTAAAGGTAAAGGTACCCCTGCCCGTACGGGCCAGTCGTGTCCGACTCTGGGGTTGTGCGCCCATCTCGCTTAAGAGGCCGGGGGCCAGCGCTGTCCGAAGACACTTCCAGGTCACGTGGCCAGCGTGACAAGCTGCATCTGGCGAGCCAGCGCAGCACATGGAACGCCGTTTACCTTCCCGCTAGTAAGCGGTCCCTATTTATCTACTTGCACCCGGGGGTGCTTTCGAACTGCTAGGTTGGCAGGCGCTGGGACTGAGCAACGGGAGCGCACCCCGCCGCGGGGATTCGAACCGCCGACCTGACGATCGGCAAGTCCTAGGCACTGAGGTTTTACCCACAGCGCCACCCGCATCCCTGTGCTTGGGATTAGGGCTGGACAATGTCAGGTTTTCTACATCACAATGTATTGCTAGGCAAACATCATGATCTAGCGGTACATTGCAATGTTCAAAACCCTGCTTCCCACCACAGCGCTGAGGCATCAGGGTGAGATTGCCAATGTGGTTTCACCCCAGTGCCTCACAGTGCCAGGGAGGAAGCACCTTCATGCTCACCATCTAACCAACCCCATCCTTCTCCACCGTGCATGAGAGCAGGAGAAGGATTGGGGCTGCTCAGCTAAAGAGCACAAAGCCTCCCCCTCCTCCCCTGAGTAGCCGCAATCCTTCTCCAGCTTGCACGCGAGCAGGAGAAGCATTGAGGCTCCTTCAGCTGGGGGAAGGGAGCACTTTAACAGAGCCCCCACCCCGCCACTGGCTCACACGAGCCAGCGGCAGGCTGGGTGTTCCGTTAACTGCTCGGCTGACGGGAGCGGCAACCGTGCGCCCCTCAATGGAGCAGTTTCATGGAGCCTGCACGCCACCACCGGCTCATGTGTGGGTCAGGGGCTCCATGAAGCTGCTTGGCTGAGGCAAGGGCAGTCGCACACTCCTCAGCCTTGCCAATGTAGCTTGTATCTCCTTCTGCATCGGTATGAGGGCAGAGTGGGATGGTGGCTTCACGGTATATCACTAACTGCTGCCGCTCCTAAGTCCCTCTGCTTCCAGCACCCGGCCACAGCTTGTTTCTCTTTTGGTGCACTGGTGCACTGGTTTGGTGCACTGGTGGTAGAGGAACTCAGGAGTGGCAGCGGTTTCACTCGCAATATACTGCTGAGTGAAGCTGCCATCACAGTCTGCCCCTCATAGTGGCCCTGGGTGAGGTATCAATACATTGCCCAGGCCTACTTGGGATCAGCGTACTTAAAACAACTGCTAGTAGTTTTGAGTGCTGGATTGAGACTTGGGAGACCAGATTCTCATCCCTACTCAGGAGTGATGCTTGTTATGAGGATAAAATGGAGAGAGGAAGAACCATGTGCCCCACCTTGGAGGCCTCCTTCAAATAGAGGTCTGACAGCCCTTAAGGAATCTCCTCAGTGGTCAAAATAGATAGAGATTCCTCCCTTAGACTGCAAACTTAAAACTTTCTGTGAAGTTTCAATGAACTCAGAGGGACTTCTGAATAAACATGTTTTGTGCTGTGAGAATCTGAAACTGATGTTCCTATGAACTGCTATGTTCTTACTTGCTATTCTGTTCCTTTTCTTTTGATGGAACAAAATTTTGCATTTAACCTTGATTTAATTTTAATTTTTCCTGTATTTTTTGTATTTAAAGCCATTTGAGTGTTTTGTATATATTTTAATTTCCCCAGTTTTATACTCTCTCCTTGTTGTTGTTTCAGGGATTGCATATTGGACACTCTTTGCTTTTATTTGTTGGCTACAATAATGGGTTTTCCTGTATTTTTCTTATTGTATATATGGATTTTTCAGTCATGGGACAGAAAGATGGAGTAGAAATGCTTGCATAAACAAAACTTACTGTCCTTACATGATATAAATAGCAAACACCCATGGTGTCTGTTGCAACCACCATCAGGAAAACCTGCAAATAAACTATCATCTATCTATCTCTATCTATCTATCTATCTATCTATCTATCTATCTATCTATCTATCTATCTATCTATCATCTATCTATCTAATCTATCTATCTATCTATCTATCTATCTATCTATCTATCTATCTATCTATCTATCTATCTATCATCTATCTATCTATCTATCATCTATCTATCTATCTATCTATCTATCTATCTATCTATCATCTATCTATCTATCATCATCTATCTATCTATCTATCTATCTATCTATCTATCTATCTATTCTCCAGTCTCTGAACCCCTTTGTCCACGACTGCTGTTCTGCCCTAAGAAGGCACTAATTAACTGCTTTGTCATTTTAATGTTATGTTACTTTAATTACATCAGAATCCACTTCTAGAACAGGAAGGCAACTGTGCAATCATTGTTGCTTTGCTATCCAACAGTCATTAATTAATAGGTAGACTTCATTTGTAATTTTCAACTCTAAAGCAGAGTTAACACCCCACAGTCCTCTCCTTTATTAATATCAAGGACTATGGAGGAGTAAACAAGTCGTTTCTGGCTGAATTCTCAAGGGTCATAAGAGGAATCCTGCTGGAAGAGGCCGGCATCCTGTTCTCACAGTGGCCAGCCAGATGTCTATGAGAAACATGCAAGCAGAACGTCTCCATTTGGGATTCCCGGCACCTGGCATTCAGAGGCCTAGAGTCTGGGACAGTGGAGGCAGAACGTGGTCATTGTGGCTGGTGGACATTGATAGTCCTTTGCTCCATGAATTTACCTTGTTGGCACCTGTCTGTCTTGGGAAATAAAGGAGGAGTGTGCTTTCAGGGGTGAAGTCAAACTGTTGGGGAGTTACAGCGCCTGTTGTGGCTGTAGAGAATGGTATGGGAGAGATTTATGTTGTAGCTGGGCCAAATGCTTTCAAAGCCATCTAACTGGTGGCCATTGCTTCCTTTTGTGGACTCAAATTCAACAGTTTAACTACATGCAACAAAGGTGGAGTTTTTTTGGTCTGCCGTGAACCTTCCAAGATTCAGCTTCGTTGGATGTTCAGGAGTTCTAGTATGACAAGGGAGAAAAGCTTTTCTCCACACCATGCCAACTATGCTAAACTAAATGAGCTCTTAGCAGATCTGAATATTTACACATGAGCTTTCCTCAATTGAGAGTACGATCTAAGTGTGAACTCACCCCTTCCTTACTTTTCCCCCAGCAGGGATAGACTTTGGTAATATGGCATCCTGAGTGAAGACAAAATTTGGCAACTCTCAGAAAGATGTCTTATTTTCACAATAATTCATTTTGGTACAGTTGCTTTTTAATGGATCTTCTCAGTAGGTACCCCATATAAATATATTATTGTGTGCCTCCTCGTCTTGGTGTCCTTTGTGGGGCACTTGCACTGCCCTAAATCTGCCGTTGCTCCCAGCCAGATTCCAGTACCAAAAGTGAGCTGGCTGAGGGTAGACTGCAGGAGAAAGAGAGGTGAATAAGAGGAGGTCGGTTCAGCACATACCTGATATGCACTTTAAACCATACCACCACAAGTGTGATTGGGATTAACTCATATTTAAAATATCAACAATAAAGACATAGATTTTAATGACTTTGGATGAATACTTTTTCTGTGCACCAATTAGTCAGTGTTTACACTGGGGTGTAATAGAGTTCATAGTGAGGGGAAACCTTGGTGCATTGCATCCAGAAAACCAGGCAAGGATAAAGTAACCTGGGAAACAGAATGCCAAATGCTCATCAGTCCATTACACTTCATCATCATCATCATCAATGTTTACTTGTATGCTGGCTTTCCACAGTTAAACCAAGCTCTGGGCGGCTTACAACATGAAAAGATTTACATAATCACAAAAATGTAACAAAAGTTTTAATAGCCAATAAATTACATATCAATAGGTATGCAATAAAATTAAGTGATCCCTACGTAAGTCATAATAAGGGCTAACAATAATGAATCTTAAAAATACCCAAAACAACAAAATTAAGCATCTCCAAAATTAAATCTTGACCTCAACAAAAAACCCCAAACAATACCCCACACCAAGTGTCTCTAGGTACCCTGAGAAGCAGGTCCTGCTGGACTCACAGCGAAGGTGGCCTCTGGCCTTTTCAGCAGCCAAGTGGAGTCAGTCAGGGCCTGGCCCTTCTAGGCCAGCAAGGCAAGGAGCAGGTCTGGCAGGACGATGAGCAAAGAATAGTATATGATATGTTTTAAAGGTTTCTAGAACGATCTGAGTGGCTATATCCACTCTTGCCTCTTCTAGTCTTCCCTGATTTATTTTGTTCATCCTGGACCTGGGCACTTCTTCTGTACTCTCTATAAGACAGGCTCTAGACCATGCACAGGGGGTCCTAAGCTGCAGGACCCTCTCCAGGTGGAGCCTTGAATGCATGGAGATCAGGGCTGGGAAGTCTGACCCCCTTGATCTGGTTGGCCATCTGCACAAGGCTTTGTTTACTTCTGCCCCTGAAGGTGGCCGCTGGAAATAAACACCACTCTTCTTTGTACTTAGATTTGCTGTCAGAACCTTCATTTCTAATCTATGCGTGGTTCTGTTTTACTTCTCTTCATTATCAGAAACTTTTAATAATAAAAAATGGAGCGTAATTTTTCACTGATTCTCATGCATACCACCAAGCCATACTGATTTATGCCTATTTCTTGCCTACTTTCCAGGTTATCTCGCCCCCCGGAACCTTCCCAGTGCAGGTTTCTTTCCATTTCTTCAAACTGTGCTTTGTAGTTCAGATGCCAGGTGCAAAAGCACACCGTATACACCTGAAGACCTGCTACCAAAATTGAATGGCGTATCACCCATAAACAGGTAAGGGAGTAAGTCCTCTTGTTACATAAGAAGGGGGCCAAGTTCTCTTCTACTGGAGGGTGGGGGCAAGGCAGCTGGGAAAACCCCTTGCCTGATGAACAACAGAAAGTATCATTTTTCCATAATACAATAAAATTAGAAATAAACAAAGAAGTGAAAAAGACAATAGAAATAAAGAAAGGAAAAAGAGAAAGAGAGAAGAGTAAGATGAAGAAAACAAAAGTAAAACATTAGCAAAAGGTGTAAGAGAACTTCCATGTTCTTATATAGTAATTATTTTAAACCTTCAGCCCATACAAACATCCATCTTCTCCACTCTCTGTTGAACAATATTTCTTTTAAATCAGGGTGTCTCAGAATCATTCATTTCTTTTTCCTACATTTCTTTTTCCAAGTAATTATGTAATTATGTTAACCATTTTTTTTACCTCTGTTAATTCTGACCACCATGACTCCATATTGCAGAATACTAAATTCTTACATCCATATCCATGTTAAAGTCTCTCCATTGTGATCACACATTAGATCAATATTCCATTTTTACTTCCCGTTATAATCTGCTTGTTCATGCCCAGTTCTGCATGTTCAGTTCTATTTCCTATTATATTCTATTTCCAGTTTTGTTTATGTTTATGGTGACATCCTGCTCTCCTGCTCTAGCACTTTTCATTTTTGTTTTTTCCAGTCTTTTTCCAGAGAGAGTACCATAACTTTAATACCATCATTCTCTGAATTCAGATCACATGCAGAGTACTTTTTCTCTGCTAGAACTAAAGACAGGCCAGCACTGAAGTCCCAGATCTTTCCCCCCCTTCTCAACTCTATCAGCACCAAGTTCAAATAATTCTCAAAATCACCATTTGTGATTTTATCTTTTACTTCTCCAAATCCTTGTGTGGGAACCATTTCCATTTCTGCATCACCGTCTGCTTCTTTCCGTTTAATTATTTATTAATCCAGTCCTGCCAACATTTCATCAATTTGGTCTGAAGCCTCTGTTTATTCCTCCTTTCCATTTCCATTTTCGACCTCATATTACTCTGGCTCATTTCCCCCCCATCATTCCCTTCATCTTCATCAAACATTGATCTGATCATTTTAAATTATTCATCCATCAACTGCTGAACAATACCAACAGTCACTGGGTCATCCAAAGGTACCACATTGGGTGCTTTTAATGTTCTAGATCTTATTAGACATTAAATCCACCTTAATGTTCCCCCTTAAAAGTCCTGGACTTCTACAGCTGTAACTGTGTTATTTCAAAAGCAGATTCTTGTCTGCCTCCTTTCTCATGGCTAGTTATGGCTGCTTCACTTTTGATTTCCCCGGTTCTTTAGTGGCAAGAAACAAAGTAAAAGGATTGAGGATTTCCTATGATCTGATTTAATTTTTGTTGTCTACCAGAAATCAGCCTGTCTGCTTTGCTATAACTCTTTAACAATTAGTTTCCTTTCTGTTTTTTCAGCCACAAAAGGTAGTACTCACAGATTTTCAAATTATAAATTTTCCCAAGCAGATGGAAAGGGGATGTGTGATTCTCATTACAGTTTCATTGTACCAAATATGTTTTAAAGGGCTTTTAAAAGAGAGGGTGAGATTCTTTTATTGGCATTGCTCCTTAGCTTGCCAGCTCTTCCTTGCTCCTGTCCAAGGTGCAAGGTGCAGACAACAGAAAAACGGCTTTGATCCAAGTGTCTTGAGGATAAATCCTAGATTACTCTGTCTCCGGAGTGAGTAATAGACCCAAACTATCTGTCTGGCTATTAACAATCCCCACAGAGCTAGCAGATAGCTCTCTG
Organism: Podarcis muralis; assembly: GCF_964188315.1. NCBI lineage: Eukaryota > Metazoa > Chordata > Lepidosauria > Squamata > Lacertidae > Podarcis > Podarcis muralis. The sequence goes on from NC_135655.1 coordinate 134,039,941, forward strand.
AATCGCCACAACTCCCTCAACTGTAGGAAGCTAGCCGGGCTTGATTAGCTTTTAACACTTGCTGAATCCAGGGATCAGAGGGATCTGGCACATACAAACACATAACAATAGTATCAGCTTGCTGCAAAACTAAGTGATCAATTTTATCAAGCACATTCCTTGCTCCTCTGAGACTCTCTTAAGATTTGAAATATTTTGATGTAGACCACGCACAGGAAGTTTACCTTACCCAAGTCTGACCACCTGGCTCTGTTGTCTGCACTGATTTGCAGTCGCTCTCCTAGGTTTCAGACAGGAGACATTCCCAGCCCTACCTAGAGATGCTGGGGGTGGAACTTGAGGCCTTCTGCATGCAAACCAGGTGCTTTGTCACCGAGCTACATCTATTCTTCACCCAGAATCTCCTAGACAATACTCTAACCCTGCATCCCTGCCTAAGGTCACACAGAATGTGTACACCAAAGAGAGTGGCGGACCATCACATGGTTGACTCTGATTTTGTGGTGTTGGTCAATTAACTTAGGATTCATGAGAAATTCTTATAAGGTCTTGAAAGAGAAAGGTGAGGAAATATGAGAGGAGAGTTAATTGTGAATTAAAAATCTCCCAAACTGTCCTCTACACACCTGGCTTTTATGAACAAATCACTCGAGGTTTTAACCCAGAAGTGGCAAAACCTTTAGAGTTGGAGAGCCGGATTCTCTCATGGCAACCTTCTAGAGCAGCCTTTCTCAACCTGTGGGTCCCCAGATGTTGTTGAACTACAACTCCCATCACCCCTAGCCAGCAAGGTCAGAGCTCAGGGATGATGGGAGTTGTAGTCCAACAACAGCTGGGGACCCACAGGTTGAGAACTGCTGTCTAGAGGCTGCATGCTCATGTTGAGTCTTGGTTAGCACATTTTGGGGCTTCTGCTGATACCTTGTGGTTGCAGGGGCTCTGCATCTTGTCATTAAGGTTGTGGTTAGACTTGCTGTTATTACCAGTCTTCCTTTCACCATGCTCACTTCTACCAGCATTTGTCTCAGTTAAGAGCTGCCATGTGCCATGTGCTTGAACTGTTGCACCTGCAACATCCTGGGTGCTTCTGCTATACGGTTGCAGCATTACCTTGTGATGGAGCTGCAGTCTTGGATCTGGCCCTATCCTCTTTTTGCCATACCCTATGAGAAAGACCACCGGGGGGAAAGCAAATAGCTTGTCCGTAATGGAAATAACATCAAGACTGGTTCCAGAATGGTTTTAAACAAAACAACAACCCATTGCTTGAAATAAAGGCAGTGCTTTATCAAGAAATTCACATTTTGGTGGGAGGAACTTGGCCTGAGTGGTTTAATGCAAGGAGCTTCAGTGAAGGGGTAACTATAAGTGATGATGCAGGATTCTTCTCACTCCTTTTTCCTTATCAGAAAACGGAGAAGGTCAGCTAACCCGGAGAAGGACAGCCATCCATCATCCCAGAGTGCTGATGTTCTCAAAAGCAAGAATGGTTCATTGGGTAGGTTATTTGATTCTATTAAGAGTTTAGCAAACTTGTTCTCTTAGCTGCAGATAAATGTTATAACCATGGAGAAGTATTTGAACAAGGCCCAGGCGAGTTCTATTAAAACAATTGCTTTGTTTTCTATGGGTACTTGAGTGAGTAAGCAATTATTTTAAGCAGCTGAGGATATCTTAGTAACAGCAGAATCCTATATGCATGTATATGCAGAAGTTCAGTGGGACTTATTCCCAGATATGTGTGCAGTCTCATGTCCTGCAAGCTCCAAAAAGCTCAGTAGGACTTGATTCCCAGGAGGTCATTGATATGATTGTGCTTTATTAGTTAAAAGTATTGAGAATAGTTACAAGTATGTGCCTATTAGGGTTGCCATACATCTGGAATTTCCCAGGCATTGTTGGGATTCGGCCGTTCAAAACAATGTCCAGACGTATGGCACCCCATGTCGGAAGTGTAGATTTCAGTAAATTTGCTTAGAAATAGCTCAAACAACTTTGACCCTGCTTGCTCCTTCCATGTCTGCAACGGGGGGGGGGGGGGGGGGAGAGAGAGAGAAGGGGGAAGAGGCAGCTGCCTCTGCTGCTAGCACTGCCTAAGCAACCACTCACATTTTCTGTATTTTAATAAAGTTGTGGCCAAAATTATGCCAAAAGCCTTAAACAAAAATTATGTGTCAATTGTGTTTTTATTGGGGTGTCTTGGGGACCTCGACACACAAAACTAAAGTGCCCTTCCTTCTCTTCACGTATCCTCATTGGCTGGTTAGAAAGAGAAAGTGAAAGTGAAAGTGAAATTTCTCAGCATTCAGACAAAGGCAGAAAAATCAGTTTTCTGAGCCCTAAAAATTTGTTCAGGACTACGACAAAGTCAGGAAATTGGTTTTTTAAGCCATAAAAATTTGTGGCTCCGATAGTCCAGTTTGATATCAGATAGGTAACAGGCTTGCTTAAAATGGCATTAAGGGAGAAAGGAAGTTCTGCTGAAGAAGAAACCCCCTGAAGTGAATGGGAGTTGTTTTAGAATCTTTGTGGGAACACCTTGGATGGCTCGTGACGTGAGGCTGTTCCCTGGGGAAAACTGCAAGTCAGGGTGTCTGCGATGGGAGGGGAAATCCTACCTTTACTTTGAAGCATTGGGAAGGAAGTGCAAGTGTGCGGCTGTTGGCTGGATAATTACTGTACCTTGATTCAGGCTTCTGAAATCAGCAGGGGATGACTGTTCAGCTAGCTAGCAATTGTATGATTGCATGGTGCAGACAGTGGTGACCATCAGCTCCCTTATTCAAAGGCAAGAACATGATTCTCCCAAAACAAACTGGTTACTACTGGTTTCGCACCACAAACTGCCTTACCAGTTATTGCTGCTTGGAGTAATGGACTATGACGGCTACATTTATCCATGCCAAACCGAGGCACTGTTTACCTTACGTAGGAGGCGTCATGAACTCACATTCTTTGGCAAATTCAGCATTTGAAATTTGTATGTTTTTTAAAATCATTGCAGGGCTAATTGATTCAACAGTCAATCTGAGCAGCATTGCTGAAAATATTTCCTCATCAGCCAGCCATGCCAGAATTAACTTGCTCAACAAGATTCTCAGTCTGGGAGAGGTAATTTCTATATTCGCTTTAATGAAATCACCTTTGGAATATCATTTTGTTACGTAATATTAGTGCGTGGGTTTATTTCAATAAGAAAATGCAAGCATGTTTCTAGTTTCCAAAATTGCTATCTCGGTATGTTCAAATAGCAACAGATCTTATTTTAGATTGTTCCACGGAGATCTGGTACAAATAGATGTGCAGTTGAATGTGATTTGACTATGCCTGGTTCACCTTTCATATGAATCCATAGTTGTTGTTTTTTGTTTTTTTATATATATTTTTATATGAATCCATAGTTAAAATATGCTCTGTTTCTCCATTGTTGCTGCTGCTGCCACCACACCAGGAAAAAACGAAGCCACAGCCCATCTAATATTATTATTATTATTATTATTATTATTATTATTATTATTATTATTATTATTATTATTTTGTACCCTGTCCACCTGACTGAGTTGCCCCAGCCACTCTGGGTGGCTTCCAGCATATATAAAAACATAGTGAAACACTAAACCTTAAAAAGCTTTCCTATACAGGGCTGCCTTCAGATGTCTCCTAAGAGTTACTCTTCTCCTTGACATCTGATGGGAGGTATTCCACAGGGTGGGCGCCCCTTCCAAGAAGGCCCTGGTTCCCTGTAGCCTCACTTCTCGCAGTGTGGGAACCGCCAGAAGGCCTTCAGTGCTGGATCTCAGTGTCCATTCTGAGAAGAGCCTGGGTTTGGGGCTAGTAGCAGCTTCATACTTTTCATACTTCCTGGTTTCCAAATAAAACATGAAGTCTAAGAGAGACGTGTGCATCCCTGAGTGTGTGCATGTGCAAGCAAACTATAGTCACTTCTAGGCATGGCAGTCGGACAGGCAATGCTCCATATGCCTTTACTGGGAAGTATGGGTGGGGGTGGGGTAGTGGTGTTCACAGTCCCAATTTAGATTTCTTACAAGTTCTGGTGCCCTGAGCCCTTTGGCTAGCCTCGTGGGTGTAACAATTGTGATCTTCTAACCTTTGCACCAACAATTGTAGCTGTTCAAAAAATTTGATGAAACCATTGTTCATTCACACATTGAAACAACCACCTCATTTTCAGTTCTTCTTGTATGGAAATTTATTTTATAGATGCAGATGCACAAGTCTTCTGCAGGAAACCTTAAAGCTGGTATTTGTGAAGTCATGGCGGCATCATCCCAGAATCTCCTTTGGGAAGTCTTTGGAACAAACATCTATCGAACATTTTGCTTCACCAACTTGTCCCTTGTAGAGTCCTTTTTTCAGGAATTCACAAGTCAGATTCCTAAAGTGAGTATCCAACTCATTTTTTTTGTCTGCTAAATAATAACCTCAATTACTTCTGGGTTTTTGGAGTTGGGGTTCCAAAATGTTTGGCTTCCGAGACGCTTGAAAACTGAGGTACCACTGTACTTATAAACTCTTCAAAGGTCAGATTCATATGCCTTTCCATACAGCAGCAAGAAAAGATAGGCAGTTTCAAAATGGTAAATATTTCTAAATTATTCATATAGAAACACAAAGATGGCTTGCTTAAGCCAGGCAGTCTAAGGTTGGAGCATCTAGTTTTGACCTCCTTACTGGTAGGGTTCACATGATGGAAAGGAAAAAGAGCAAAGAGTTTGGTAACCCTTCCTTCCACAATGAGGGCATGTAACCTAGCGAAGCCTGGCAGGACAGCTTACTCTATGGTCTTAACCCCTTCATGCATTAATTAGAGTTAAGCATGTTGGTTATATGAGGCTGGTTATATCCAAGGATCAAACCTGGCACATCATGAATTCAAAGCATGGCCTCTGCCACTTCACCATGTTACTTCTTAAAGCTATAACACCTCTTTGCCTTAGACCATGTGTTTGTGTGGACATAGTAGCAAACTTTAAAAGGAATGAAGGCCCTGATTGAAGGCAAAATTCCATGTGCAATGAATCACAGGTGATAAAAGCATCCCTTTCAGTTAATAGAATTAATGCAGACATCCCTTCTCTATAGAAAAAATACTTGTGCACCATATATGCACCAACACATGTAACACTTCTATAGGCATCTGTTTCACTGCTTGTATATTTAATATACAAGTCATTAAGAAGCTGCAGACAATAGTGAATTCCTGCCGCAAGTGCATGCAGTGGTCAGCTATATGTTCCCTCCCTTGAACTGAGTTCAAAAGAACCTCTTATTGGAATCATCAGATTAGGTTTTTTAAATTTGATTTTCCATAAGAGTCTGCTTTCTCCTGTTGTGCCTTCATCATGTTTTATAAGGGCATCACCCAGCAACTCTTATTCGTTCTGATGCTCTAGGGCTAGTACAGTACAAGCCTTTGGGATACTTCAATACTATCTGGGAGCCCAAGCCTGTACCACAGTTTCCCCTTCCTATCTGGGAGGTTTTGCAACTGGTAGGGCAAGATCACAAGATCTCCTAGTCATGGAACAGGTTCATGCAGGTCTGTAGTTCTCAACTCTCAGCAGCATCAGCAAATGAAGCAAACCTCCACACCCCGTAGATAGCTGGGCTTTCTTGAGGCTTAGTATGGAAACATTTAAATTTTCAACCAGGCCAAATTAATATTTTTACTACTAGTAGTAGTATGGTTTGAAACATGTGTTTCAAAAAGTACAATACTTTTACAGAACAAAAAAAACCCCAGAAAGGTGTGCCCCTGAGCTGAGGAATGTGTATTCAGTTCATCACATGTCTTTACTTTCAGTATGGGATGAGATCGAAGGGGTTAAGCCAAAAGCTACTGAGGAAAGGGTTTTTTAAAGAGTGACTTGAAGTAAGTATGGAAGTGGATCAGCATTACGTAGGAGATCTGGGAGTAAGTTCTGGGCACGAGGAACAGCAATCAGGAATCTTCTCTCCTGCCTAGTTCTAAAAAGGTATCTAGAATGACAAGCGCTGAAGTCAAAGAAGCGACTAGTAGCCAGGATGCCTGCCCAAGTATGGTATCACACACACATACTTTCCCCACAGAGCTGCAGTTTGAAGTTGTTTCCCTTCCTCCGTTGTGAGCAAGCTATGATTAAAAGAGAACTGGGGTCCTGTGAACTGCTCTATCTATCTATCTATCTATCTATTCCTTTAAAAAGTTTCATTTTTGTTTTAAGTTGCAGCAAGATTCTCGGTACCAGGTGGCTTTTGTCAAGGAAACAGTTTCGTTCTTATCGCTCATCTCCCAAGTGCAGAATGAAACTTCTCTATGGCGCATCCTCCTGATGGCCCCAGATATCACTCAAGGTGTCAGTGCTATGAAGGATATGATTGCTGCCCTTCAGAACACAAGCAGGTAAAAGAAAAGGCAAGCTATACACCAAAAACACAATAGCTATGCCTGGTATTTCGCTGACAGTGATGAAGTGGTAGCTTCCACTGACAGTTATAAAAGGAGGTGTTAGGAAAGGAGAGCATGAGATTTCAGTGGCTCAGTAGTAGACTGGTTTACTTGAAGGTCTAGGCTGTGTACATGGACTTCATCTGTAGTGCTTGTTTGATTAAAGTGATTTTATTGTTCTTGGTGGTACAGAAATTTTTGCAAGGAAATAAAAACAAATAGTGTTCAAATGGGGCAGTGATGATACAACAACATCTAATACAACATTGTATTATCAATTGTTATATCAAAGGAGCTAATAGAATAACATAGTGAAATAAATGAATGTTTATAACAGAAAATGCAAAAAAATTAAAGCAAAACAAACAAACAAACAAACAAAGGGGCAGTGATGATTTCCACATAGAAGTGTCTTAGGGAGGGAAACCCTGACTATTCGGAATTCATAGACTTCATGGCATTCATTTTCATCCTCCCGTTTATCTCCATTTCTTACTGCTTTGTAAATAGGCCGCCTGCTTGCCATTTTGTTTTCCTAAAATGCCCTAGACATTGTGCAATTTCTTCCCTTAGTCTACCTAGCTATTTACAGGAAGCAAAGCTGTTTGATGCTCTATAATATGCTCATTCTGTGTTACTATTGCTTTATTTCCCCTGTTTACAAAGAATTATTATGGCTGTGGAAAAGGATTCTCCACTAGTTGCAAGTGACAATGGACTGCAAGCCATACAGAACACGATTAGTGGTCTGCTGCATGCCTTGAACTGTTCAGAGCAAGGTGAGGCTCCTTGCTTATCTCTTTATCAGGCATCTAAGTAATATTGATGGACAAGTTTAAGCTCTTGCAAATCCATACTTGTTGCATCATACAAAAAATGTTTTTTTGCTTCAGTTTATAACAGACACTAAGATGCACAAAATAATGAAATGCTTACTGCCAACAGAAAATAGAAGCAATTTTTTCATAAGTTATTCAAGGCCTTGTTGATGTGTTTATTCTGATAAATGGAAAAGATTAATAGTCATTAGAGATACTGGGGTGGTTTGTATGTAATGTTTATGGCTTAACAGAGCCAGGAAAAGGGTCTCTTCTCATCTCCTCCTGACACATGCCATCTTTGGCACATTATTTAACCCAGAGTTCATTTTTTCTGAAACAGGTAACTCTGGTTTCATGTCAGTTTACTAACCAGGATCTTTAAACGTGGTTTATTCTTGGATCTTGTTAAGATCCTAGTTAGTAAGCCATCATCACCCCAGTGTTCCCCATATGACACACTGTTTTAAGCAAACCGGGACGGAAGTGCTGAATATAGTTTTGGGATGGGGAGAAATTTGTTTCAGTTTTCATGTCCTAATTGATCAAATTTGCACTTTCCAAAACACAGCCATACTTCAAAATTCACATTTATCCTTCAAATGCTATGTTTGACTATCATCACAATTAAAGTTGAAAGGCAGTAACTCAAATTGTGGATTTATCTTGTTTATTTTTATTTTGTAGATAATAGCAGCTCAGCAATGAATGACATTTGTCAGCTCTCTCTCTACTGGAAAAACAACCCAACTTTAATGACTCAAATGAAAGACATTGTGAGGTGAGATTAGAGTAATAAATTATTTATGGGGTGAAAGTTAGGTTTTTGCTAATGTGAAATTTTATTCTGGGGGGCAGTGGGAAGGGGGCTTTACAAAAACTGCATAGCTTTCACTGGATCATATGAACATTTAACCAGCAACTGCTGTATTGTTGAGGCAAAGCTGGTCGATTAAACTCATAACACACGGCGGATTTTAGGGGGAAATGTATCCCTGAGAGTTAGTATTTGTGTAACATTAACATATGCATGAGGGACGCGGGTGGCGCTGTGGGTAAAAGCCTCAGCGCCTAGGGCTTGCCGATCGAAAGGTCAGCGGTTTGAATCCCCGTGGCGGGGTGCGCTCCCGTTGTTCGGTCCCAGCGCCTGCCAACCTAGCAGTTCGAAAGCACTCCCAGGTGCAAGTAGATAAATAGGGACCGCTTACAAGTGGGAAGGTAAACGGCCTTTCCGTGTGCGGCTCTGGCTCGCCAGATGCAGCTTTGTCACGCTGGCCACGTGACCCGGAAGTGTCTCTGGACAGCGCTGGCCCCCGGCCTCTTGAGTGAGATGGGCGCACAACCCTAGAGTCTGTCAAGACTGGCCCGTACGGGCAGGGGTACCTTTACCTTTACTAACATATGCATGATTCCTCAGAAGTAAGTCGCCTTGGCTAACCAGCTCCATAAATGGAAGCCTTGAACAAGGGTTTCTGTTTGTGCACTTGGGCTTTCCTTCCTCTCCTCTTTCGGCAGGCCCTGTCCCTCAAAATTGGCTTTCGTGTGTATGTGTGAGAATTCCCAGAATAGTACACAAAGGGAGGAGAGGGGCTTGTTCCATCTAGCAAACTGAAATGCTTGTGTAGAGGGAACAATTGAAAGAGCTTGATGTTGAATTCTACCCACAGTGTTTAGCGGGCTTACTCCCAGCTAACTGTGTATAGGATTTCAGCCACAGTGACAGAATCCATGACACATTGGTTGTTCTCAAATGTAGCACAAAACTATGGCTTAAGGTTTATATGCACAAGTATTGGGCACATGCACTTCCTTCCTCTCTTCCTTCAGTGCAGCAGTGAGGTGGGAATCAGAACCCTTCGCTTCTGCTTTTTATGAATGATGATTTGTTGTTATATGCAAGCCTAGAAATGCAGCACCATTCAGAAACTGATGGGAGCAGAATGATATGGGAGCAGAAACTGATATGTTGCTTCAAGCAACATATTGTTTACTGAATTTTAAAGAATTACACATTTGTCATGGCATAAAGACTGACACGATTATTCTGCCATGTTCTAGCTTCAGGGGGCATTATTGTCTTTTTGTTATTATGTTATGTATTTTGTGGGGGGTTTGTGTGTTTTATGTTGTAAACTGCCCTGTGATCTTTGGATGAAGGGAGATATATAAACTGGATAAATAAATCAAATCATTTGAATTTGTATTTCTGTATTTTTGTTCTCATTTCAGAAAAATATTACCTCCAGATTTTGCTGGTGAAGACTTCAAAATGCGTAATCTCTCAAAGGATTTAGAAACCATTAAGAAGTCTCTACATCTTTTTGAAGTTTTACCAGAGAAATTTAGCATTGCTGAACTGAACAACCTGTTCAAGCAATATGAGAATAACAGTAGAGTGAACTTGACTGATATCCTTCAGTGGCAAATAGAGGCTGACAGAGACAGTAAATTAAGAGGTGCACTTAATAGGAGAGAAATCAACCAAATCAACAACTTCACATCTCTCCTGCTTCAAAATGACTATAATAGGCTGCACTTGCTTGATATAATGGCTCACTTGAAAGAAAGTAAAAATGTTCCCAAGTTTAGAAACATTTGGAATCAAACATTTTTAAATAAGACTAATATTATGGTCACAAAGATATGGCAAACCATTAAAACGATAAATTCTCACAAATTATCTTATATGCCTGAAAACCTTAGAAGGTACTTAGCATCAGTCCAAGATGTGCCATCATTGTTTTCAGATTTTCTGTTTAAACCTACAACTATTTACAACTTTCCTGAGAAGTTCTTGACACTCCAGAAAATCTTAAATATGGTAGCAAATGTTAAGAAAAGTCATAATTACTTATTGCTATCCTTCATTATTGACAAGATGCAGGACATTCAAAATTTCGTTGGTGAATCTCATTGGAATGAATTCAATCATTATTGGCGTATTACAGAAAAACTGAGGTCTGCAAAATGGAGTGATACAGATATCGTTGCCTATGGGCAGGTTTTGGACATATTGCACAACAATCTTCATGTTCACCACAATGGCTCTGGCCTTCCTTTGAAAAAGGAGCTTGGGCAGCTGACCAAATTTGTGAACCATTTAATGAAAGAATACAGTGAGGAGAACACCAGTGGGGCAAATGTCTCAATGTTTTTAGATGCTGCTCTGAAAACTCTAGATGTGCTAGAAGACTTGGAGGAAAGGTACATCCATGAATTAATTCCTGTTAATCCACTAAAGGATGCCAGCAATGAAACTGTCCAGAGATTGTTCCAGATATTCAAGGAAGGGGTAGATATACTTTCTGATCCTAGGCTGTCAGAATCATCTAGTATAAAAAAATTGGATACCCTCTTCAGTTTTTCACGCATGTTACTTTTGCAGAAGTTGTATAGGACTTCAGCACAGCATGATTCTTCAGGAGAAGCAAAAGTACAGGATCTTTTGTATTTAACATTGATCCCTTTTCTAAGGGAAGACAATCAGGTTAATGAAAGACTGCAGAACTGTACTGTCAAGGATGTTCATCACATTGTTCTTGAAGTGCTGTTGAATAATGCCACCCTACTGGATGCCTTAAGAGGAAGTAGCTGCCATTTCCTCTTTACCTCCACAGACTTGGAAAACCAAACAGCCCACCATCTTACATTTACTGAGCAGTTTCAGCTTGTGATAAGAAATTTAAAATTGATGCCAACTTTTCAAACTCTCCACAAAGACAAATGGAAATACTTTTCAGGTGAATTTCAGTGCTTCATCAACTCATTACAAGTTTCGTCAGAGTTTCTCTCCAAACTGAACTATTTCCATAGCTACAAGAATCCCTGGATACAAAAGATGCATAGACGTCTAACAGCCATCTCTAATGAATTCCACCAAAGTAATCTGACCTGCCAAGCACCGTGGCCCGGGCTTATGGACATTATAAATGGACCTTCTGCTTTGCACATTTTAAGCCCTTTTATTCTGAATGAAACAGAACCTCGTGCACAAAATTTATCTGGCAGTGTACCACAAGCCCTTGCATCTTTTATTTTGTTACAAAATGAGCCCTATAAGAATGCCGCTGTATCAAAGATATTAAAAGTGAGCAAAAATGATGCAAGTCAATCAAAATGGAGGAACTTATCAAAGGTATTGAGTGAAGTTGCAAATATGTTGAGCTCCAATCAGAATGTGACAAATGCAAACCAGTATGTTCGACTCTTGGACATGACCAGGAAAGCTCTACTTCTCGTTGGCGCAGGACTGGCGCCTAATAAAACAGAAGCTCATCTGCCCCTTGAGACCTTAAGTTGGCAGATGAAAGCTTCCTATTTAGAAGACATGCTTGCTTCATTAAAATTATTCCTAAGTGAAACCTCTGACATAGATTTCAAAGCTCATTTAGAAATACTTTTTAATAATTCGTCTACACCTGTTGATGTTCTTGCTCAAAGCCTTTTTTATATGAACCCTCACTGGAAAGAAACTAAGAAGGCATCAAACTTAAGTAGAATGACTTGGAATCAGCTGTTTTTAAATGAGACCAAGTTTAAATTAGCAACAATATGGGAAGATATCAAAAAGGTGATCTCTATGGCAAATCCACTGTTTCCTGAGGATGTGAAGCTGGACTTTGATGCAACACAGGAAGCTCCATTGCAGTTTTCAGATGTTCTGCTTAGATCTAAAAGCAGAAAAAACATTTTGGAGTACTTCTTAGCACTTTTGAATAAGTATCGTTTTACAGCAAACATGAGCATGAGCCACAATGCCCCCTTAATGGCGTACCTTTCAGGAATAATGCAAAAAATCCAAAACACCACAAATTTATACACACAGGATAATGGTTCTGATACTCTTTTCAGTGCAGAACTGGAGGAACTGACTAGACACTTATCCCACATTACACAGAAGTATACTGAGGAAGACTCACAAAGCAGCAACATCTCAGAAGTAATCTATGTGGTCCTCAGGAATCTGTTGTTACAGAAAACTTTTGAACACCAATTTAACACCAGCCAATTAGAAGCAACCCCTCAGTTGGTCTATGATAGCAATAAAGCCCTCCAAAGGGTATATGACATACTGAGGCAAGGGAGAATAATGCTTTCTGACAGCAGATTGGAAGAAGAAACTGCTAAAGAAAAAATTGCTGCACTGTATGGTTTCTCACACTTTATCTTTCAAAAAGAATTTAATGAGTCTTTGTTAGGGCTTAGTACTTTAGCGGAAGCAAAGATAATAGATGTCTTGCATTTATCTCTGAGTCTTTTCTTAGATATTGGGAACCATGGAGCTGGAGGGCCACATAACTGCAGTGTCCAAGACGTCATTCACGTAATACTTCAGATGTTGTTTAAGAATGCCACTATCCCTGAGTTCTTGAAACAAAGTCATTGCGAACTACCTTTTACTTCCAGGGACTTTGAAAACAGAACAATGCCCAATCAAACATTTACTGAATTGTTCCAGGACTCAATAAGCAACTTAAAGCAGACTCCAGAATTAGCAAGACTTTACAAAAACAATAGTGAATTTTTGTCAAGTGCATTGCTATGCATCATCAAATCACTACAGTTTTCTTCAAGCCTGCTTTCAAAAATGGACACCCTCTTCCATTTTAAACATCCATGGATAAGGGACATTCATAAAACTCTAGCAATAATCTCTAATGAGCTGCCCCCAAATGATTCAACTTGCCCAATCCCTGTTCTTAGTGATACAAATAATACAGTCAACTATGATCCTTTGAATCTTGTCCCGCTTTTCTTTGCCAATGAAGCAGAATTTTATTCACAAAATCTCACAGACAGCTTAGCTGATGGGAATAATTTGTCAGTGTTTTTCAAGCTGTTGCAGGATAGCCTTCCTTCAAATGCTGCCATAAATGAAGTGCTTCAGATTGCCAGGGAAGCTATCCACAGCCAATCTGGATGGAAGACGTTTTCTCATATCTGGAACATGTTTCTCAAGTGGAACATTACAGAAGTTGAGTATGTGAAGCGTGGCTTGAAACTAGTGGAAAGAGTTCTAGTTGACAATGAAGTACCTGATGCCAGTGTTTTTAAAAATGTTACATTTTTGAATTTACTGAAGGAGCTAAAAGCAGACGTGAATCTACATTTTCTTCAAGACAGAACCAATCTGGAATATCAGCTTGACCATGTTGCACACCCTTCTGTCATGACCACTGAAATGCTTCTAAACAGAATACTGCTTCAGAATGAACTGGTGCAAACACTGCCTCCAAGCAGTTTGATTGGACGGTAAGTGGTCAGTTTCATAATTGTAACAATCTGTTGTTGAACTCAGCAGTTCAAAGATTATTCAGCCTTGTTCTCAAATAGAGTTGGGGGGCCTCTAAATATCAGAGAGCTGCCAAATAGGGAGCTTGCTCTTCCACTCAGGCCCTGCTTGCGAACTCCCCATAGGCATCCAACTGGCCACTTTGAGAACAGAATGTTGGTCTAGGTCAGCCATAGGCAAAATCGGCCCTCCATATGTTTTGGGACTACAACTCCCATCATCCCTAGCTAACAGGACAGGTGGTCAGGGATGATGGGAATTGTAGTCGCAAAACATCTGGAGGGCTGAGTTTGCCTATGCCTGGTCTAGGTGGGCCTTGGATTTCTCTTATGTCATTTTAGGTGAAGGCTGGCCCACCCATGAGGCAAAGTAAGGTGGCAAATCTGAGCCCAAGTTGCACACCACTTGCCACCATTGCACCATCACTGACTCCTCCTGTGTGGGGGTGCACCACTGCTGCTGCAAGCATGCCCTGCTGCCTCATCTGCCATGGGTGGCACCCATGGAGGTGGTCGTGACAGAGGTGACAGGTTTTACCTCAAGTGGCAAAAGATCCTGGCCCGGACCAGATACATGCTTTAGTATTTAAGCATGGGATAAAAACAATGTCTTGAATCCAAGGACCACACAACTCTCCCTTTTTGCTGAACTGCAGAAAAAATGACTGGAAGCTTATGGGTTCCTTCAGAGCAGCCTTTCTGGAGGCCTGGGGGCAATTGCACCAGGAGGAGAAAATCGGCAACCTCCCCAGCACAAGCAGAAATACATTTCCCTCATACTGGAGATTGAAACTGTAGTGTTTGACAAAAATAAGAGGGAGGCGGAGGAAGGGGGGTGCGGGCCGCCCTGGGTGTCACCACTGAGGGAGGTGACAAAATGCTGGGTGGCACTCACTGGGGGGCCTGCAGCACACCTAAGCCATGCGCCTCTCCTGGGAGTGACATGGTGGCTTGGGCTTGCACAGGCTTTGCACTGCCCAAACGATCTGCCCACTGCCTCCCCCCAGCTGTAGGGTGGCAGAGTGGGAGGAGGCAGGCAGACTCTGGAGCCCCACAGTGCGCCCCACCCCATGGGTGGCTCGTCCCACCCTCACCCTGCCCCCATGGCCGGCTTGCTTTGGCCCTGGATGCGCCGGCCCAGACGCCTGAGCGGCTTCCTCCTCCACAGGACGGGGGGGGGGGGGGGGAGTAAATGAATGCACAGCATGTTTTTTTAAAAAAGAGGCTGCGAGATCCAGGATAATAGCAGTTACCAAGACAGGAAAAATATGTAAACTAGAGGAATCTGTGTATGTGTAAGTGATTGAAATAATTGTTGCAGCCCAATCTTAAGCTTGCATATTAAGACACAAGTTTGACTGTTGTTTTTTAACTGTGGGACTTCCTTCTCAGTAAGCAAGTTTAGCATTGTTGCCTGATGCCCTAATTGTGTACTTAAAGCTGCAATCCTAAACACACTTACTAGAGGGAAAGTCCTATTGAATTGAATGAGGCTTATACATGAGCAAACTTGCTTTGGATTGCATTTGGATTGGATCAATGGGTTAGCCTGCCTCCTGCTCCCAGCCTCCTAGCCTAAGACTTGCACTTTGACGGGCCAGGGAGGATCTTTCTGAAGCTGGTGAGATTTCTTAAATCTTTGAAGTTTAGACAGACTGTAAGTAACGTAATAAGTGAAGTGTCATACAGAGAAATCTGTTTAATTATGGCTACTATCCCAGATGGTGTATCTCTAAATTTGTTTTACTCAAGAAAGTTGAACTCTGCTGTCTCATTCGGAAACTAGGAAAGCTACTATGTGCAGTGTTGTTTAAAAAATTTACCACCCTCATGTAAAATTCAGCTGAGCTGTCTGGCTTAAGCTAATTTGGTCTCACTGAATCAAATATAAGTGGGCTACAGATACATTTTTTTAAAGGATTTCTATTTCACACCATCTTGTAATGTTTGCTGCGACATACTTAAGAAGTCAGAGCATTCCTTTCTTGTTCTGTTTTTTTGTTCTAGGTTTCTGTTTTCGGAATTTGAAAATGTCTTCTTACACATGTCCCCCAATAATGTCTTCAGATCGTACTTGATTTGTGTATTGAATGTCTCTGAAAGGCTGGAAAGTGAATTTTCAGGTAATGTATATGTTGATAGTGGCATACAATTTACAGTGATACCTCGGGTTACATACGCTTCAGGTTACATACGCTTCAGGTTACACACGCTTCAGGTTACAGATTCCGCTAACCCAGAAATATTACCTTGGGTTAAGAACTTTGCTTCAGGATGAGAACAGAAATCACACGATGGCCGCACAGCAGCAGCAGGAGACCCCATTAGCTAAAGTGGCGCTTCAGGTTAAGAACAGTTTCAGGTTAAGTACGGACCTCCAGAACGAATTAAGTACTTAACTTGAGGTACCACTGTACTCGTTTTTGAAACTTCCCTTTATGGATGGCTGAACACTTTTATGTATGAATGTGCCATGGCTGGCTGTGTACACCCCATACATTCAAAGCTGATTATCCTCTGTAAGGATTCTGGAAACTGTAGTTTGCCCCTATAGAACTAGAATTCCCAGGACCTTTAATAAGCTACAGTTCCCAGGATTCTTTGGGGGGAAGGAATGTGCTTTAAATGTATGGTGTGTAAGCAGCCTTGGACTAGCTGTTATCCATAAGATGAACTCAATATATGTTCATTCATGTATGCATTTATGTATATGTGCAGAGAGGGAGGGAGGGGAGTGATAGGATTTCCATTTTTGTTTTTACCAAGAGAAGCTGCAAAAGCCGCAGTCTTGATTTTGGGGGTGTCTGCTCAATATCACTCTCCCCTACCTGCATTTCTTCATGCAGGGAAATGGTGGTGGTGAAGATGATGATAGTTGGATCTTCATAGTCATCTTGGTAGCCTCTAGGGCAAAAAAAAGTACTAAGATTGCTTGAAATAAATAGACAAACAAGTAATTGTTTGGTTTTTCTGTACAGGAAATGCTGACCTTCCTCCAGGCTTAGCACAGCTGAAAAGGGTTATTCTCACTCCCCGTGATACCGACAAGAAAGATTTATCAGTTCCAGAGATCCTGATGCTAAGAGTGAGTGGGCTCATGATGTTGGCTGGTACAGTATGATTGCGTGTGCTTGTAAGAACTGTTATTAAGGCCTAGGTCCGCCCAACGTGCAAGTGTATTAAAAACCAGAAGACTACATTCCCTAGAGAAAAGCAGCTTTGGGAGGGGAAACCTAGCACAGAAGTGGAGCAGGAAGGCATCTCACCGTTTCCTCACCTGCTGCTTCTCTTTTCCAAACCTCTCTTTCCCCCATTGCAAACATACATATAAAATGCAAATGGAGAAACTTTCCCAGCCCCCTTTGTTTCTACACCCTCACACAGCCCTCTTTATCCTCCTTCCAGCCAAGCAGAAGGCATTATCTGGGTTCAAGGACATACTCAGGCAACACAACAAAAACGAAGACCACGCAAGGAGGGTGCAAAGCAGGGCTTCTGAGCCATGTTGTCTGTGGAGTGGAGGTGTAGTTGGTGAAGGGGCGTGGCATGAGGACAGTAGAGAGGCTGGAGGGGCACATTTGACTCCCTCCCCAGGTCTGAGGTCCCCTACTCTTAAAGCCAAACTTGGGAAGGTGGGAAGTGGTTTTGGCAGTGGCGGTTTAGAGCAACAAAGCGGCAGGTGGATAAGGGTTCATCGCCTCCCCCTTGGCTTCTCTGCTCCAGATTCCCATTCCAAAACTAGGGAAAAGCACCTATTGGGCCTCTGTCACATCCACTCACAAGTCCATATAACTTGCACTGCCATCATCACCTCACCAGTGAAACATTGTTTCTTCACCAAGTTGGCCGGATTTTCCTCATTGGTTTTTGTTTTTAAACCACTCATTCCTGAATAATTTTTCTCTCTTGATTGTATTTGAAGCTAACTCACCTCCAAAACTTGACATCCCTCCTTTGTGACCACGAGAGCATCCGGTCATTGCAGCAAACCTGCCAACTCCCTGGTGTTGGCTTTGCAGAGTTGTGTGATCAAAGTGAGTTCCACAAGAAGCTTCTTCGTGGGATAGAACTAAGTGATCGGATTGTGACCAATTTTATGAACCATAGCAGGGTGTCTAGAGAATTTCGAGACATAGTAATAGGGGATCCCGAGAAACTCCAGCAGCAAATAAACAGGTAAGGCCTTCTTCAAGGTAATTTGTAGCAGAATATTAGCAGTGTATATTGCAGTGTATTATCTGTAGCAGTGTATATTAGTTTGAAGTAACAAAGTATTTGGTGGTTTTTTTAAGGTTACAAGAAAATGTGCCACAACTTAAATATATCCGTGACATCCCACAGTATATGGCGTCTTTGGATTCTATAACAAACATCACTCAGAATACAGTACACTCCAGGAAGCAAGGTAAGTTTTACATTCACTTGTTTGTTTCTTAGATTGAATTGCTTATTAAATTTAGTTGTCAGTATGGATCAAACCATTTTCATTGTGAAATTGTGGACAAGGCTTAGAATTTATACATATTTGTATAAAACTTAATTATATTCAACAAAGGCACAGTGACTAGTTACAAAAGCTGTAATTGGTGACAATATGACCTTCCTATCTTTGCTATGCTGATTTATTGTCTTTAGTGGGATAAGAAGCTTGGTCTCTGTTCAGTCCTGAACAAACAGAATCAAACTTACTCATAAATTTCCTCCTGGAGTCTGGCTTCTGGGATGATGGTGACATTCAGATCAGCAACAGAGCATCCTGGAGAATTAAATGCTCCCCCACTAGTTTCTGAAAGGTGCAGATTTTATATCAAATTTGTGTCCATTTAGTCTCTGTTTGTCCTTTGTAGACAACAGAAGGGCATTCATGGCAAGTGATGGATATATTATCATGTTGGAGGATGGATAGGTGAATGAGCCCCTGATGACACAGCTAATTTTATTCATTTCTGTAATAGTGTTGCCTGAGTGGCTATCCTATACTATTATGGACTAATAACATCAGCCATACCTTTAGGGTCTCATTTACTTGCTCGTTCTAACAATATAAGCCACACCATCCAGGGGCGAAATGAAGTAAGGAAGGAAAATATAGCATTAGTGATTAACTTATTGCTATCAGCTAGGACTGAAATAGCGTTTAAATAGAAAAGTGGTGTTTCATCTAGTGAGGATTGGTAAAGAAGCAAATGGAATACATTGCTGATTGTAAAATAAACTCATTTGATATGATTCAGAGAAGGAAGTGAAATTAGAAACACATTTATGGGCAATTGGGGTTTATTGTTAGGCTTTTGAAATACAAGATTTGGACAAAATGTAGCAGGTGAGATTACTGTTTTGATTTTTATCAGGGGATATGCTTTATTAAGACAGTATTATTTTAGGTTTATTATTTCAATGTGTATGGAAAATGTTTAAATACATAAAAGAGAAAAAAGGAGCTATTTGAATACTGAATGGCCTTGAAATGATACAGCCTCAGATCTCTCTGGGCACAGGAATGCAAAATAGTAGAAAATGGGGATGATACCTTTGCATTTAAATGTACCACATGGTGACACTCTTGAGGCGTTTTCCCCACATCTCCCTGAAGCTACTTTCAATGCTCTGCATAAGCAATGTTTCCTGAAGACTGAAATATTTCATTTCGTTTTGTTTTCTGATGTTTTAAAGACATGCTAATAGACCTTTTCAGAAACGTTGACCTCCTCAAAAATGATCTCAGAAATGTGGTAGGAATGTCGGCAGAAAGTATCAATGCTTTGATGGAAATGCCTCTTCCAGAAAACAGAACACAGGCAAGTTTATTACGAATGATGCTGTCTACTTAGCTGGCTTTCCACATGCGGGGGATAAGTGGTAACACTTGCGTGCAGCTCGTGTGTACTTATGCATTATGGGATGTGGTTACGTGATTCACATCAGCCAGTAGCTCATGTTTCTTACTGATCTGTCCATTCATAATGTATGTTCCGTCATAGTTCTTTGTCAACATTTTAGCTTATAGTGCATCTTGTTACAGATTCTGGGTGGACTTAATAGTGTGACAGCCTCTCCAGCAGGAGAAAATATGGTGCTGAGACATAGATAAAAAGTTCTTCATATGCTAGCTGCTACTAATTTGGAGGTGGTTGCTGAGGGGAAGGCTTGTTAAGAGCATGACAGAACATGTGCATTATTCACAACTGCCAGTACAAAGCAAGGTGCCCCCCTCCTGTTTCTCCATATAACCTAAGTTAATAAAAGCCTATCCTATCCTTTAGGAGTTTGGGCAACAAAAACCGCTCGTGGCATATATACAACTGCGCTCTTTTGCCTCTGTTAATCAGGTTGGGCAGCTTTTTGAGTTGTTAAAAATGTGTAAACCTGTTTGACATTGGGGCAAAATAAATATGTAAGTACACCCCAGGAAACAAAACCTCTCCCTAAACACTTTCAAGTCAAAAACTAATATTTGTCTCCAGCCCTGAGCATTGCTGGACAGAGAGTTGTGATGGATTCAGTCACATCGGCTAGAGTCATAGAATCCTACAATTGTAGAGTCAGAAAGGACCCTGGGGTCATCTAGTCCAACCCCCTGCAATGCAGGAATCAATGCAGGAGTCCTTCAGCAACACTTTCATGGGCTTAAGATGCAAAACAAGTCATGAATATGAATAGTCCAAAGAACCTGAATCTTTTAACTTGTGTTCTTGCATTCAAGAGGTTAAGGAAACTCCCAATTTGTTGTGTGAAGAATTGTATGTTGCTCCATCCTCTACTGGTGAGGGCCGAAAAAAGAGAGATGCTTAATTCATCCTCATTAGAGAGAGCTCACTATTTACAAACTTGCTTTTCCTCTGTGCCAATACAGCTGATTTTCTGGATACTCCAGCTGGAGTCCTGTGATACTAATGCAGCTGGTGCTGAGCTGGGAGTCGTAGCAAAGCAGTTCTGCAACCTGCCGCTCTCAGAAAGGGTCCACAAGTCTTACGTTTTAGGGGTCACACTACTGCATTACCTGGATGTCTACAGTTTCATGTACAAGGTTTGTGTTGCGTTTGAATCTTAAAAATATCTCCCTAAATTTTCCAAGGTTGTTTGTATCAGTACAAGTCTTCTGCTTCTTTTGTTGCTTTGAACATAATAGGAAGGAAGTTCAGGAAATCAAGCAACCTGGTTTGTGTGCCCATGTGCAGCAATGGTGTCATGTCTGTGAGCAATGGATATTCATAGGTTGCTGTGCTCATCTCACTATACAGGCCAAGGGAGCCGGCATTTGTCGACTTCCACAGACAGTTTTCCTGGGTCATGGTGTGCTGCTGACAGCTGACTCCAAGCTTAATTGTTTCAGGAATGACGTGAGCCTGGGCTCTCCCACCATTATAAAAATAATCATGGTTGTAGCTGTGATGAGGTTCAGGACAAGCTTTTTCTGAGCCTAGTTCACCTACCAGTGAAAATATCTAGCAGTGCAAAGGGTAAAGGAAGACAAATACAACCAAGCCATTGTCCCATCTTCCTTCTGCATGCAGTTCTTTACGGGGTCCCACCCGTGCACGATAACCTCAAACAATACCCTAAAGGAACCTACCTTCTAATTTTGCATTGCTCAAATCTTTCATATTGCTATTGCGAATACTAATCTGTTGCTGTGCTCCCATGTTGTATATTGTCACAGTCCACCCCAATTTCTGGGCAGTGCGAGGTTCCAGGCACTTAGCCAGGGTTCGGGTTCCCTTTTGAAAAAGAGGCACAGTGGAGATTGTGGTGTCTTTAGGATATATAGTTTCTTTACAGATATATACAACCTGAGCCTATGATGGAGGGCTTCACAGTCTTAGCACCCCAAAAGGGGCTTGTTCCTCCCATAGCCACAGCCTTGGATTCAAGCAGAAATCAGCCATGGCTTTCTCCCTGCCTGTTCAGTTGCAGCTTTGTCCTCTAGGTCACATCATAGTAAATTCTGCCCTCAAAACTCCACCCTCAAAGAAAGGGTGGAGGAGCTCCACCCATTTGCTATCTAGCAAAGAATCCTCTTTCCTTTTGTTCTCTTAGTGGCCCATCACCCAGGCTGGCCTGACTATTCCAGCAATTGAATCCAGGTATTAGAAGGGTCTCCATACTTCCTCCCACCCCAGGCCCTTGCAAACTGGTCTAGCACTCATAACAATATATTTTAAAATGTAGCCCGTTGAAGAATATTTTTTTTAACAGATGATTTTGTAGAATTTAATAAAGCAATGATTAACCCGAGTCCAACTCCAAATTGCATTGAAGCACTCAAGAGTTATTACCTACTTGAAAACGTAATTGCTAAACTATGTTTAGCAATTGTATAATATTCCCTCTTCCCCTCTTCCTTGGCCCAATAAACCACTCATTTGCTCCCTGCTTCCCTAGTCAGACCTGCGAAATCTCAGGCCTATCAAAAATTCCATATCCATTTTGTTCCACATGTATATTGACTGCACTCCAAAAGGGACATTTTTATATGCCAATAAGAGCTCCGAACCAGAAGCCAAAGCCAGTTTTTCTCTATCACTGCAATAATGTGATGAGAGGTTACCAGGTTGCCCAAGGCTCACATCCTGGGATCTAATGGCAGGTGAGGAGAGAGATCTTAGCTTTGCCTGGTGGGGACAGAGGATGGCACCTGATGTCTCAGAGCCTTGCTGTGCTGGTAACCACAAGATGTACATGGGGTGCAGGGCTACACCAATGCAAGCACCCACAGTTTCTTTTTCAAGTTAAACTGGTGGTTTATTTTGGAGTAGCAAAGAGACCGCATTTAGGATGACGGGGAGAAGATCAGGTTTCTGGCAAGAGGCTCCTGTTATTTTGACTCTCCCCCTATTGTGTATGCTATTATATTCTGCAGGAAAGTGCAAATGGTCGTCTTGCAAGACTTAAATGGCCTTGAAATTATTAATAGGAACAATAAGTCGCAGTTGGGGTAGGTTAAAATCCACAGCAGCCTGCAGCAAATATGGCTTTGAAAAATGTATTTCGCTGTCCAAAGCTCTTAGCATGCAGCAACTTTTCCCTTCTCCCTTGTTTTACAAAAACACATTTAAACAATACATCTTCAAAATTGCACTGCCTCACTTAAACCTAAAAAAAAATCTGATTTTAAAAAAACTTCTTTTCAACTGGGATAATAAAAAAGGCCACTCCCTGTCTTTTGTCTTAAGTTGCCTAAAAGCCATTCTAGGCAAAATCTAAACGATAAAACAGCCATGTTCAGTCATTTGCCTGAACTTGCAGTAAGTGGAAGCAGGGGCAGGCCCCCACGCCTCACTTCCCATGTCCCCAGATGTGCAGGCTGCTCTTCAGATCTTTCTGTTAAGTGCTGAAGAGGGCTTTGAAGAGTATTTGATGGAACCTGTTTGATTGTCTTATCAGGGTTTCTCGTTGCAGGAAATTTTCTATGCATGTTCAGTTTAACATACTTAACCAGCCCTCTAGATGCTTTTACGGTAATCTCACAAAGATCTGAAGAGCAGGGCTTGCCTTACTGCCCCCTTCCCCCATCCCATGACAACGAAAAGAAATAAAGTGATTTTCAAATGCAGCGGAACAAATTGCATGCTGTATCTGGACTTTGGTGTCTTCTTCCTCATCTTCTCCTTGCCAGTGTTGATAATCTAGTCGGTGGTCCATGCATGTTGAAAAGGCACCAAGTAGGGCTGGTGTGGGTTTCCTCAACGATGTAGCACTGTAGGAACGGTGGTTTACTTGCAGGTATCTGTTGTTCAATCAATATGCTTTATCCATAAAGAATGAAAAGATGTTTGGGGCAGGATCTTGGCAAATCATGCCTGTTTTGAATACTTTCCTTCGTACTCAATTATACAAGTTCAACACTGAGACAGTGTTGATTATTTTACAGACCTAGGAAATGCTAACATTTGGGGTGGATCCACACACAGGAAAAAATAAGTCAGAAATTAAACAGTTATAACAAAAGAAAAAAACGCTATGTAAAAATCACATGGAAAAATTATTTGTTCTCTGGCGCCATCAGGTGTTGCATGTTTATAATGCATTCAAAGCATATTTTTTTACTAATGAATACAATTGCAATTCAGCCAAAGTTAAGCAGTTTTAAGTCCTATTTATTTCAGCAGGAGAGGTTTAAAAGCATGTGCTCAATGCTCCCATTGGGATCATTAGGATCTAGAAGTTCTCTGTTTTGATTTTGTACCTCACATGCTTAATTTTGGTTATGATGTTCCTTTCTCTTTGCTATTCTAGGTGCTTTTCCCAATGGAACTTCAAACTTCCTTGGATAAAGTGCTAGCTCTTCTCAAGGATTTGGATCACATCAAGGAACAGGTTGCATCAGACGTCCGTCCACTCTTAGATGCAATTCATTCACTTAAAAAACTACGTCAGTCAAGAAATGTACCACTGTCCAAGGTTGGTTTTCTTTTTCAAGAGGCAAAAGACAAAAATTCCTTCTAAATAATAAAGACTGTTGTGAAAACTAGTTACTGGTAGAGTTTCCAGGAATGTTAGCAAACATAACTAAAGATCAACAAAACATATATTATGTGTATAAATAGCAAATCATATGTTTTCCAGAAAGGGAAACCATGTAAGTTTGCTGCAGCCGAAACAATAGCCTTGTGGCACCTTAAAGACAAACGGATTTATAACAGCCTAAGGTTTGTTTTCTGCTACAGCATACTTCTTTAGATGCATAACAGTGTTTTACCCTGAATCTGTTTTATGCATCTGATGCAGTTACTGTAGTCCACAAAAGCTTATGCCATAATAAATTTACTGGTCTTTAAGGTGCCACAAAACTCTTTTTGTAGTTTTATGTTCTATTTTGGGGGAAGAATTCCAGGTAGGACAGTAGGAGCCATAATGAAGGTGGACAGTTGTATATCAGGTCTTTCTGGACTGTATTTAGCACTGAAGTATGTGCAAGATTTTACTGTTGTTGTTATTTTATTCATTATATTGATTTGTTTAGGTAGTTATTTAAAATAGATTTACCCCCCTGGCAATAATATTTTTTTGGAACTGGCTTTAACATGAATCAAATAAAAATACATAACCATTTATGTATTTAAATACATAACCATTCTGCCACCAGAATGCGGCAGCTAGACTGGTGACTGGGAGCGGCCGCCAAGACCCTATAACACCGGTCTTGAAAGACCTACATTGGCTGCCAGTACATTTCCGAGCACAATTCAAAGTGTTGGTGCTGACCTTTAAAGCCCTAAACGGCCTCCGTCCTGTATATCTGAAGGAGCATCTGCACCCCCATCATTCAGCCCAGACACTGAAGTCCAGCGCCGAGGGCCTTCTGGTGGGTCCCCCTGCAAGAAGTGATGTTACAGGGAACCAGGCAGAGAGCCTTCTCGGTAGTGGCGACCGTCCTGTGGAACGCTCTCCCACCAGATGTCAAGGAAATAGACAACTACCCAACTTTTAGAAGACATCTGAAGGCAGCCCTGATATCCATCTTGTTGTGACTAGGAGGGGGGGCGCTTTTCTGTTGTGACCCCATCTCCCCTGTGAGACAGAGCAGGTGCCAACTGTGCTTTGCTTTCAGGGCTGGTCAAAACTTAGCTATTCTGCCAGGCTTTCACTGGCTATTTCCACCAACTTAAAATGGTTTCCACTGATTTGCACTATATTTTAATGCATTCTAAATGATGTTTTATTGTGAGCCACCTTGAGATTTTTCTTAATGAAAGGTGGTATAGAAAGTAGAAATTTATTTTTCTATAAAATTCTGAGATTTTTCTTTTTCCTGCCCATCCCCAAAGGAAGGCCATTTTAAAAAATTGTGACTGCCATTTCACTGTCACAATGTCCTGGAATGATGTCATGTCCAGGGCACTGTGGTAGATACAGAATGGAGGACAGCTGCCATCACAGCAGCTGCCTGCAACAAATTACAACTACTGTAGGAAAAAAGAAAGAGATGCAATCCCAAGAAATGTGGTGGACAATTTCTCCTGTCCACTCACTCCTTGTTCCCTGGTGGGGTAGCGGGACATGGGTACCACTTTGTGGTTCATCTCAGGTGCCAAAAAGTCTTGGGCCGGCGTTGCATAACACCCAGACAAAACACTAACCATCCTAGTCCCATTTTGGCTGACAATGTTATATGTTGCCACATAAATGTTATGCCGTATATAAATTTGAATGTTACCATTATCTCATTTGCCAAAATTTATTCTGTCCATCAACATGCCTTCTGTTTGCTTCCACAGGCATTGTCTCAGGCGAACAACTTAACAATGAACAGAGGGACATTTAAAATCATTTCGAAAGCTCTCTGCAATGAGGAAATCACTCCTTTGTTCTTTGAGTCTCTGCTCCCAGATTTTGAAGAGCAGAATGTCCACCATTCTTCTGTACAAGATGAGCAAATACAACATATTATGAATAAATATGGCATCCCACAGAACACCAGTGAGTTGTTAATACTATTGGTATCTGAAGCCTCTTGTAAAACCTACTGGGTACAACCCAACAAAATTATTGGGTGGGAGCAAGTTGTAACAATTCTTAATTGGGAATTAAGATTTCAACTCATTGCTTTCAGGAGAACATAAGCACAATTAGGAATGTGCAAAACTGCATTTGTTTATTTCTTCAGAATTGTCCAATATGTTTTTTAAAAGTCCACTAATAGCCTGCTTATCAAAATCCCATGAACCTCTGCAAGATCATGGTCATGTTTATGTGCGTATTTATGCCATTTACATATCTTGATATGAGGAAACAGGCAAATAAAGATGTCCTAAATATTTTAGACTTTTCCCCTTTCGCTCTTTCAACCATTGATCAACCTTATTCCCTTATAAATTAGTTAGAGGTCAATGAAATCTAAACACACACTCAATCATAATCCAATATGATACTCTCTGTGAACACTATTGAAGTTGAATAGGAACTGGTCCAAGAATAGCTTTCTTTTGTCCTCCCACCTGTCTCACCAGGTAGAATAGAAATCTGGGACCTTAAAGATCAGCTTTCATTCTAACTTCATGGCTTATTAGTAAGGGTAATTAAAAGTCATATTTCTAGAGTTAGAAAAGCACTTATATGATCAGGATTCTGTGCTTTTATATCAACTGAGTAGGAAGATGACCACAAGAGGGGAGGGCGTATACAGGGTGTATTTTGCATAAGGACCAGATTCAATCCAGTTATAAAGGATTTCAGGTGGCAGGAAAGACCTAACCTTGAGACCTGGTGCCAGTCAGACCATTGGTCCAATGACAATACGAGTCAGAATGGACTTAGTATGACAGCACCATATGTTCATAAGGGAGCTCCGGTCTCAATGAGATCAAATTCTGCAATACATGTTTGTATGTAGTTATGGTGACCTATTTTAAAAATGGAAAAACTGACTTTGCTGCTGGAATTGCTGAGCTTTCAGCAGACACTTTACAAAGAAATGCAAGGTTTGCATTTTCTTGGTGCAAGAAAAGTTTCTATCTGAAAAGTGAAGCAATGGAGACAGCAGTTGAAGTGGCTTTAATACATTGCCAAATCTAAAGTCCCCAATGAGTTTGGCTTTAGTATTCAGAAAGGTCACTGCTTTTATTTTGAGGAGTTGTTTTTCCATCTGTACTGACACTCGCTCCTCTGAGCTCCAAAAGCTCCATTTAACCTTAAACAGGAGAGGTTTTTGCTAGAACAATAAGAACCTTGTTAGCTGAGTTCAGCTATGGGAGATCTTTGGGGAGGATTAGCTTTGTCAAAAGGCATCACATCAGGATGTGAAGACAGGGCTTTCAAGGGATTCTTCAAGCATCTGCTCTCATCTGGCAAGCATCAATATCTGCATCCAGACTGTGCATCTGTGTTATATGTGCTAATTCTCACACCGACTCTGTCTTTTTCTAGCATCGTTCTGCACATCAATCTTTTTGGACTTGGTGAAAACACCTACAGGGGCTTTAATTTGGTCTTTCTTAAAGCCCATGCTGTTTGGGAGGATTCTGTATACACCAGACACCCCTGAAACAAGAGCAATCATGGAGAAGGTAACACCACGCTCAATAAAATCAATAGTTCTCAGTGATTAGAAAACACTTGGTACTTGCAGTAGACGCCAATTAGGAGGTTGCTTCTCCAGTGACTTGGGAACATATGGAATTCCTAATGTTAATTTGCCTTCAGAATATGTGGCTTAGTTGGGAAGAAGTTTTGTAAAAATAGCAAGAAATTACTATTAACCAGTGTGAGACTGCTCTCATAATCAGGGAGCAAACCAAGGCATCAAAACACTGTAATTCACTTGATTGACTAGATATGCATTTTTCTTTGCCCATATATTTTTTGTTCTCTTAGTCTAATGCAACATTGAAACTGATGGCTGAATTAACACAAAAATCCCAGGAGTGGCTGGACAATTCACCATTGCTGATGAGCTCACTGAATATG
Organism: Podarcis muralis; assembly: GCF_964188315.1. Classification (NCBI taxonomy): domain Eukaryota; kingdom Metazoa; phylum Chordata; class Lepidosauria; order Squamata; family Lacertidae; genus Podarcis; species Podarcis muralis. The sequence goes on from NC_135655.1 coordinate 134,067,904, forward strand.
TTAAAGGAAACTATTCCAATAGCAAAGGTATGAAACGTTTACTCCCTATCTCCTTAACTGATCGAGTGTTGATTTTGTCTTGTTACGGTTTTTGTGCTAGTTGATTTGTACGTCTGGGTTAATAATTATGCTTAACATCTCATAGCATAGGATTCCAGCAAAGCTGACCTTACCTCGGAGCTCCCTGATTCATAAAATAAGGTCCCCTCTGCTGCTACTTACTTTAAAATGTGTGTGGAAGATGAGAAGTGTTTCCTTCTCTCATAGAAAGGGGAGCATTGCCTACATGCCCAGGCCTGAAAAACTTTCATGTGCCAGTCTTCTGTCCATGATGAATGATGCGTCAGCCTTGCTGTCAGCATTGCAACCATTTTCACATGTATCATGAATGGGGAAAGGGCCTTGCAGCAAGTGAATGAATGGGTGTGTGTAAGGTTTTAATCAGAAGCAAGAAAACAGAGACATCATAATGATTTCACAATGGAGTCTCCATCTCCTGTCATCCGGCTATCTCAAGTTCTCTCCCCCAAACCCAGGCTTTATGGGCCAACCACTGCTAATTTCTCAACAAAATGCCAAAGGTATTTTGGCTCAGCTATAGTTGCATACTTCCTATTAACTGTCTCCTCTCACATGTACCTTCTTGTAATTTGGGGGTAGGGAGCGCTTGCTCTCTCTCTGCTTGGGGGCGGGAGTTGGTGGAGCTTTCTCTGCAGTGGTGCTGAGGCTGCGGTACTTTTGACCATCTGGTCCATCACATGGGGTTTTCTAATGAGGAAGGTAAGCATAGCTTTTGGGCCTTTTGCAAGGGAAGGTTAACTGGTCAAACGGCTGACAGAGCTAGTTCCCTGTCTAATTTTTAAGTGCAAATTCACCTGTCTGTACCTTTATGGTATTTTAATTAAGCTGCTTAATTTTTTTAAAAAGTTATATCATTCTTACAATGTGTGATTGTTTTGAGGTCTTGTTATGCCCCCTTGGAGCAACTTTGTTTTATGGGAAAGTATGCGGTCTGAAAAGTTTAAAATACTTCTTTTCATGATTAAATTAATATCTTTGAGCCTTTCCCTAAATTGCAGAGATACCTGTGTGCTGACAGGCTGGTACCTGCTCTATTATCTAAGAAAACCTGTTTGAGTCAGGAGGATCAAAATGCCTCTGAAGCATAATGAGTTGAAATATTTGAATTCAAGCTACAAAATTCAGACCTTCTTCATAAATCAGTGCTAAAACTCCCCTCTGGCGCTGAGTCCTATGGCAACAATCATTTTCTTTTTACTATGAAGTTGCAGCTGTCTTCTGTCAAATGATGTCTTTATTAACTCATGGTAGCATGTGAAATTCAAGACAATGTATCTGACAGAGCTAGCTATAACACAGGAACTTATTAACTCATGTAAGCAGTCAAATTCAGTATAACACAGTCAGTATAGCAAGGCTTGAGGGAAACCTTAGGGGTATTTTATTTTTTGTAACATGGAAATAAAATCTGGATGCTAGAAAAATTCATGCATCTCATGATGTCTTAATGGTGGCTTGTTTTTCTCTCAAGCCCATTTGAAAGCTTCATATGAAACATGCATATCAAGGCTATAAATAGGGATAAACAAAATTAGTAAAGCTCATAAAGTGCTATAAAGTGAGCTGGTTTTGTTCTGCTGCCCTTCCGCTTATGCCTGATATGGTACTATCTGCTCCACTGTGTGCTATGGTTTTGTTTTCAATCTCATGATCTATGCTGCTGTGCTATGCTATATTTACTAATCCATTGTCTCTCCTGCATGTTCCCTTTCAAAGTTTGATAAACAACAAATATCCTTGTGCCACCTTAAAGTCAATGTTAATGAACTGGCCATTACAAAACCATCTATGAATGCAAACCTAACCATGCCTACTTAGAAGTTAGTCATACTGAATTTAGTGGGGCATACCTTCTGGTAAGTGAGGTTAAGATTGTAGCCTCTCTCACTGCCTTGATTTCACAACTCAGTATAAACTTGCCATCCTATATTGCTTCCCTCACTCAGTTACCAGAGGTAGGCAGCTGAGTTACAAGTCAAGAAAATTTCAAGGGGGAAAAAGTAAAGGAACTTTAATTTAAATTTCCTATTTACCTGAGAGTAAGCCTCACTGAATTCAATGGGATTTACTTCTCAGGTTTGCAGTCTTAGTGCATATGGGCTGCCTTGGGCAACAAACAACACTTCAGAAATAAAAAAAGAAAAGCCACACCTGTGTACATTGGTGACTTTCTTACACCTTGGCAGTGCCTCCATCAGCCCCACTTTCCTGTTAATTCTCTTTCAAAGTAAATAAAGCAGGTAATGGCCCATGAATTAGCCATCTCCCCACAGGGTTCTAAACATTTATTGAGCTTCGTGATAACAGCATTGTGGAACATCAGGTGAAGTGACATGTAAAAAAATTACATTAATTATGTCAAACCTGCGTACTGAAAAAGATAAAATAGATGCCAATGTGAATGTGGGTTGCATTCACTTCAAGGAATTCCATTCCTGAATACTGGGAACAAGAACTTTCCATATCTGCATCTGCCTATAGCAAAACTCTCCGACATCCCTAGCTATTAATAAAACTGCTCTCTTGCAGAGGGATAATTTTTGCCATTACTCTGAGGCCAAATTTGCTTAGTACTCAGACCTAGTTTAGATTTACAGTTTTAAAAAAAGAAGATTAAAAAAGAGAGGATTGAGCTGTAGTGTTACATATTTCTTCCACTGTGCCTCTTTCCTCCCATGTAGATTACCTCACCCTCCTCTATATTGTTTTGAATGAAACTAGGAAGACTGATAAGCTCACCTGGAGAACTTTGATTAACAAAAACAGGCCATCATTCAGACAATGTGAGGTACATAAGTTCAGAAGTATTCCTCCCTTTCTTTAAACTGAGTTAGCAACAGTTACATGAGATACAGAAACTGGATGCATAGTTTTGGGATGGGCAGATTAATATGAGCGAAGGGAAGGGCATGCCAGAAATGTAGATATAGGGAGTTTGGGGTTTGACAGTCATCTTTGGATATTGGGGAACAGTTTGCTAAAACCCACTACATTCTCAGCCTTGGTATATAATTATCATGGCAAAATTGTGCTAATCCTGGTGTGTTCCATGGCTTGGTCCCAGTCCAGCCCTTTTCCTTCTACAAATGGAAAGCTTGAGGTTCAGTTCCTGGGCCTGGCCTACATGACACAAGAAGCTAGCCACTGAAAGAGGAAAAGCTTGTGTCTTCTCTGGGAACTAACCATACCTTCTTCGCAGGGGACTCGTTTCCTCCTTCTGACAACTGTGGTTCTAATTTTGAAAAGTGGTTGAATATACTTTGTTTAAGCAAGCTCTCATTCCATTATTCTGTAGAATGCACTGCAGAATCCCTTTGTGCAAGTGTTCATCAAACTCATGGTGAAACTAGATGCTGATGACCTTCTAAACCAAATTGATGAGCTGGGTAAGTTGTTGCACACAGCCATGCATGCTAACAGTACTAGAGATGTTCCTGATTATACACCTTTACTTGTAGCACATAAGTGGGAGGTTGCCGCTGGTTTCTATAGGAAAACGTAAGTGCGTATTACTTGCAGTACCCTGTGGAGACACCTATTTTTTGGGCCGCATAGTAGTTGACACAGTACCCACTGAAAGGGACTACATTTTGTGGGGTGGACAGAACACCCCACGCTTCCCTGTTGCTTCCCAAACTGCAAAACATCAGGTTCTTGTGTGAAGTGGGATTGTTGCTCAGGGGTAAGAGAGCCCTGTAACCCACTTTAATCATGCAAATCTAAAGTTCTGGGTTGCACTTGAATCCCTTCACTTCCACGCAATATTAACTGTCTGGAGACACCCAAAATGGGAAGAACCCTAATGTGTGGTTTTATTTGTGAAGGGATTTGCTTTTTGTATGGAAGAGTATTCGGTCATTCAGGCCTTATCTATACAGTGGTGCCCCGCAAGACGAATGCCTCGCAAGACGAAAAACTCGCTAGACGAAAGGGTTTTCCGTTTTTTGAGTCGTTCCACAAGACGAATTTCCCTATGGGCTTGCTTCGCAAGACGAAACGTCTTGCGAGTTCTTGCGAGTTTGTTTCCTTTTTCTTAAAGCCGCTAAGCCGCTAATAGCCGCTAAGCCGCTAATAGCCGCTAAGCCGCTAATAGCCGTGCTTTGCAAGATGAAAAAACCGCAAGACGAAGAGACTCGCGGAACGGATTAATTTCGTCTTGCGAGGCACCACTGTAGTCTAAAGTGGTATAGGCCAGATACAAGTTTACCCCTTTCAGAGAGAACTAGGCAATCATTAGATCTTTTTCAGCTTTATGAATCTGTGAACAGAAACTACTAAAAGTAACTTCTGCTAATTTTAAGGTTTTCTTGTGTCTTCCACGGGAGAGTGTCACATTAGAATCAATAGATTATGGCAGAGGTGGTTTTAGGTTGGTGCAACTGGCAGGCCCAGACAGAGGGGGGGGGCATAAGGGCCACTTGGCCTGGGCCTCTGATTCCAAAGGGGGCCTCGGTCAACATATTCACAATTGTATATCTATATTTTCAGTTTTGTCTTTATATGCAGATACGGTTCAAGCCTTGAAATAAAATTATTCGTCAACATAACTTTTGTGAAAATTATTTATATACTTACTTATTTATAAGACTTCAGTTATCCCCAGGGTGAAAAAAAAAGGGGGGGGGGCACATTATCTACCTGGCCTGGGCCTCTGCCTGGCTCTGCAAGACCCTAGCAACTGGTGTGGTCATCCTGGGTGCTATCCTGCAGGGCTTGCCAAAATAATGCTGTAGAATACATTGTGAGAGGTGTGTGTGTGTGTGGGGGGGTGTCGCACAGGGCGCTGCTGAAATTTGAGAGCCCAAAGTCCACCACTGATTATGGTTCTCTCGCTTCATTTCCCCACCCCACCCCCAGATGATATACGTTGGGAACTACAGAATAATGCTGACATCATAAACCAGCTTAGCGTCTTAGCAGGACTTTCAGTAAATATCTCCTCATGTGTGTTGTTTGATCGTATCCGTCCATTCAAGACTGTAGAGGAGCTGGAAATGGTGGCAAAAGATTTCTTTTTGAAGAATGAACTTCTTGCAAGTGAGTATTGTCATCTGAATTTGGATTTCTTTGCTGAAATGAAATAGTTTTCAACCAAAATTCAAGATGAGGTGTTAAATGTGGATCTTTGGGCTGAGATGATTCATTCTGGTCTGTTACATTGGTGGTTTGAAATACATTACTTGACAAATCAAAGCTGATCCCCAGTTGCATGTGTTCCAGCATCATTCAGGAATAACTTTTAAAACAAACAAGCTGTCTAGGAAGAAAGTGCATAATGCACTGAGGTTATCTGTAAGCAAGATCTATTGTGAGAATCAGCAGGGATTGCAGTGGCCAGGTGTGAATCGGATGTATAGCTCACTTCAGTTTTTAGTTTATTTCTCTTCCCACCTTTTCCCTCCAATGGGCACATGGGCAGCAGTGCCATATCAATTCTCAATTCAGCTGTCCCCAAATCTGATGATATACCTGTGTTTTTGTTGTATACTAACTTAACATCCTTAAGATACTCTGCTTTGCAAATTGAGAATCAGAGCAATAGACATTATATTAATGCCTGTTCATTTTATTAAAGCATGCTTGAGATCACAAGCAAAATAAAGGGTGTACGCAGCTGGAACAGTGAGAAGGTCAGGCAATTGTACTCAACCTGTTTTTGGCAGATGCACAGACTTCTTTTGAGCATCAAACCCTGTTCTGCCAATTCACCCACCTTTCCCTAGACTAGAGCAATTTTTAAAGTTTGCAGTAACTGCTTTTTATTTCTTAGCTATTTATTCTTTGATAATTTTGTAATATTACAAGTTAAACAAAGCAAAACAGTTGAAGTCGAACGCACAAAACAAAAGAAGTTTGCATTGTCAATTAAGAACTACAGAATCAATATAGCATCTGATACATTAGTGGCATTTACCAGATAAAAAGAGATAGAATATCAGTATTACATACTGATAAGATCATGCCAGAACAATTTATGTTGTGTTGAATAATGTTGTGTTGAGTATTGAGGCATCATTATTACCATAAGAAATGAAATGAAACTATCGAGCTACAAGAATTACTTATGACTACACAAATCTGTTGCATCAATTCTTTCATTAAATGTAATCTCCAAATTCCATTATCAATTTTCTATATGACAAAACATTTTCTCTCTCTTCAGTTGGAGTTCTTTCTTTTGTCTTGTAGCACATATAGAAACAAGGTGATAAGGAACTGAGAAACATATTTAACAGGATTGGTTAAACAACAGACACAACTTCTGATCCCTGTCTAGAGGCCTCTGAGTTTGCATCCCAGAGTTCAAGGCTAGTGTCAAAGGTCAACTTGCTGATGGCCCCCACCCCAGGAAGGAACCTACTGACACGAACCCCCCTTAGCCCTGCTGCAGTGAAATGCATTTCTCTCTCTTTCTCTTTTAAAAGGTATCATTTTCAAGCCATTCTCAGACGGAAAGAGGGAGGAGACAGAAATTCCTGGCAACCTTTCCTTTCCACCGCTAGTCAACTACACCATCCGAATGAGCAGCAAGATTTCCCAAACAACCAGAAGAATACGAGAGAAAATCTGGACGGTGGGTCCACATAACTCAGCCTCGCAAAGTCAGATCTACAGTCGAGCATTTATCTACATCCAGGATAGCATTGACAGAGCAATCATTGAATTGCAGACCGGGAAAACCGCAGAAGAAATCGCAGTACAAGTTCAGGCTACCCCCTACCCCTGCTACAACAAAGACATGTAAGTCTGCTGACTAAACCTCGTTAAGCAGAGCGTTTAATAAATGGTAGAGTGTTTACAGCAGTATGCTCTCTGTGGGGCTGCCCTTGGGCCTAGTCTGGAAGCTCCACCTGGTGCAGAATGGGGCTCCTGAGTGGGGGCACAAAGCTACCAACATGTGACACCACTGTTAAAACATCTGCACAGGCTCTACTACTGGGCCACCTTCAAGGACCTTGCACCAATTTACAAAGCCCTCAACAACTTAGGTCCAAGGTACCCGAGGGACTGCCTGAACTGTTATCTCCTAGCTCAGTCACTGAGATCATCTGCAGGCACATCACTGGCAACAGTAAATTGAGTCTTTGGTGTCATCAGCCCAGTGGAATGTTATGCAAGAGAGATTTGGGAGGTGCTTTCTGTTTTAACCTTCAAAAACCTGCTGAAAACTGTTCTGTGCCACCAAGTTGATGCAGACAATAAGGAAAACAAGTTTCCTCAATAGCAGATGATCTCTGAGTATACATTTTTATGAGGGTTTTTTAATGGTATTTAGATATGGTATTATGATATAGTGTTATATAAATATTTTTATAAATAAATAAACATTATAATGGGACAGAAATATGGTCACTCACAACCGCACCAGTTGTATCAGGCTTCTTTGCTAAAACACTTCTTGGTCAGATAAAATCACCATAATGTGACAACTGGCAAAGGGATCAAGCAAGACCTCCAAACCAAACAGCGATCCTGATTTGGATGGCTCATTCAAATCACAGTTTGATAGTTTGGATATAAGGTCTGTCTGTGCTTTGATCCAACTAATGGAGAGTGTTACATCTGAATGTACCCAATCTTCATTTATGCCTTCATAGGCTGCCTTAACAATATGTGAAACCCTGAAAAATTATGTTCCTTTTCTTTTATGCCAACCTCTACCCACCTCCCTCCCTACCCACACCCATTGTAGTGGAATCCTACAACATCTGGTTGCCTGTATCTTAACTTTAAGAATTAAGTAATTTTTACTTCTCAGATAGGAATCTCCCCTTCTTAAATTATTTAATGATAGCCATGGTAAGGTTTGATTTCTCACTATCACTGTTTTAGGCATTGCTAATGGTAAATTGTCTTTGATCCAAGTGTTTTGTGTAAGTAAACTCAGAATACAAGTGGATCCATACCAAATTCATACTATGTATGCTCTATCAATAAATGACTGCAAAAATAATAATTTTCAGCGGGACTTAGTTCCACGTAAATATGATTCAGTTTACAAATTAAACCTTTGCATGTTTACTCAGAAGTAAATCTAAGTTTGCAGTCCTGTATGCACAGGAAATTGCCAGGGAATAAGCCATGTTGAATACAGTAGGATATAAGTCTGAGTGAACATAACTAGGACAGGACTTGTCTAGCATAGATGTTATTGCTGCTTTCATATTCATCTCCTGAGAAGATCACAGCGTCAAGTGATATTTCTGCAAAACATGGCAAAACATAGTATGCTTTGTTTTGAGGCTGAAAATTGAAACTACTTCCAGTCTCTAACTTCATAGAGTTTTGCAAAGGTATAAGAGCCTTTATCCCTACATAGGTTTATACAGAGGAATATTAAGTTTCAGTCAAGGAAGGGTGGGGCACAAAACATGGCTCAATGTAGGGACTCTGAGAGCCACAAACCAGTAGCTATAGGTTTTTGTAATAGCAAAAATTCTTTCATTGAATGTAGTTACCAGTTCCTAGAATGAGCCAAATGTTTTTTAACTATAGTCCAAGTTTCCGAGAAAAAACAAAGGCTTTTATGTTGAAAGTCATGTTCGTTATCCCTCCCTAATCCAACATACTTTGCCTTTGCAGCTAAATAATTGCTTTTCTTTTTACAGGTTCCTAACCAGTGTGACTTACTCCCTTCCATTCATGTTGATGGCTGCTTGGATACTTTACATTGCAGCCTTTGTGAAGAAACTCGTTGAAGAAAAAGACCTGAGGCTTTACGAGGTAGTCTGAAGTTTTGAGTATTCACCGCACCCTGAGGCTGTATCTGACAGAGTCTGAGTACCTGGGTGGAAGGAATCCAGTCTATAGGGTTCCCTGTTAACTTATTCACAGAGACTGACAGAGAAACCACTTATGAAAGCTATGCCCTGAGCTCCTCTCCAAAACAATTCATACAAGCAAATTCAGTAGAAATTGCTCCTGGATAAGACCTGAGAAGGCAGGTCTCAGAGTTCATTTTTCAGAATGAGAGATAGACTACCAACAAGACTTGCACCTTTAAAAGCTAACAGAGTTAGTTCTCCAAGAATGTAGAGGGGCCTAGCAGTTGATCTTGAAGACATTCCAGTCTTCTTTGTGGTGCTCCTATGTTGTTTATCACTCCTATGTAGGGATGCAGGAGAAATTCAGTTCCTTTTTCCAGTGAAAGCTGAAGCTATTGAATTTGCACTTTCTGAAACAGTATGTGAACTGAAGCACATCTACATTGTGCGGTGCAGTTCTCCAACTAATGTTTGAAAATATGCATATATTCAGGAAAAGTATACATAAAAATGAATATATTAGTGAAAACTCCTTGCATTGGGGGACATTGCTTGCAAAACTGTGTACATTAGTCAAAAATGCATATAAAATGAGTTTGCATTCAAATGTTGATTGAATTTCAGGAAGATTTTTACAATTTCATTTATAAATTGATGCAAAATGTGGAGAACTCAATTTAAGATTGGAAAAATGAGAAACCAAGAAAGCAGAAGCAGACCCTTCTGTTCCTACTCCTAATTATGCATATTTAACATTATTTGTTCTTTGAAATATTTCTTACCCTTCTTTCACCACAACGCAATTCTAGGGTAGGATACAATTAAAACAGATAAATGACAACTTGAAAAATAATAAATGACGGGAATCCAGGCACTGGTATCCAGCAAAGGCCTGGGCAAATAGACAACATCAGAAGGCTAAGCAGGAGCTGTAGCACAGAGGGGAGGTGCTCCAAAGCTGGGGCCCACAATGACAAACCTCCTTGGTAGATCTCAACAGCCAGGCAGATCTATGTGGGAAGAGGCACTCTCTCTAAGTTATGTAGGGCTTTATAAGTCAATGCAAGCACCCTGAAATGGGCTTGGTAGCATATAGACACCAAATGTAGTTCTGTCAAGATTGGTGTAAATTGTTGGCAATAGGCAATCCCCAATAAGAGCTCAGCTATCTCATTCAGCACTAACTGCAGCTTCCAAAACAGCTTCCAGTGCACGTTTCAGCAGTCCATTCTTAAGGTTGTTGTTGTTTAGCCGTTTAGCCGTGTCCGACTCTTTGTGACCCCATGGACCAGAGCATGCCAGGCACGCCTGTCTTCCACTGCCTCCCGCAGTTTGGTCAAACTCATGCTGGTAGCTTTGAGAACACTGTCCAACCATCTCGTCCTCTGTCGTCCCCTTCTCCTTGTGCCCTCAACCTTTGCCAACATCAGGGTCTTTTCCAGGGAGTCAAACTAAGTATCCAAAGTATTGGAGCCTCAGCTTCACGATCTGTCCTTCCAGTGAGCCCTCAGGGCTGATTTCCTTCAGAATGGAGAGGTTTGATCTTCTTGCAGTCCATGGGACTCTCAAGAGTCTCCTCCAGCACCAGAATTCAAAAGCATCAATTCTTCGGCGATCAGCCTTCTTTATGGTCCAGCTCTCTCGTTACCTGCACTTGAAGCTTTCCCTGTCAAGACCATGTGTCCTGCGTGCAAGTTATGCATCATGCATATTAGCCCCCCCCCCCCCCATTTCATCAATGTGCAGTGTGACAAAATATGTGCAGGAGTATAATTCTCACTTTCCTGGCATTCCAACAGGGAATATTTGTCTGGAAAAGTTCCATTGGGAACAAACGTCAGGAGGAAAACTGTGGGATGTAGTTGGGTAGGGTCTGCTGCTCAATGTAAGAGCACCTGCTTTGCATGCTGAAGGTCTCAGGATCGATCCCTGCAGTGACGGACCCTGGCACCTCAGATTTCAGTGGCACCCTGTGCACCCCCAAAATCTGGCACACCTCTCCCCACACCTCTCGCCGTGCAGTGGAGTACTGGTGGCAGAGCCAGACATTTTGTGCCCAGTACAGCCACACAGGTCACACTCTGAGCCACTCTGATTCCTGGCATTTCCAGGCCTGACTGGGAAAGACTCCTGTCTGAAACTCTGGAGACCCACTGCCAATCAATGTCAACCATGCTTAACTCGATGTGCAAACGGTCTGACCTTTCGTAAGGCAGCTTCCTGAGCTCTTAAAAACTTTTGCACACAGCAAAGGGGTTCTTTGGATTATGGGCCTCTAAAAGAAAGCCATAGATTACAGAAGAAAAGTCATTAGTAAAATCAGTGATTGGAAGCTGTTCGCTATTTTGTTTAGATACATCAGCAAGTTGTTAAGAAATTATTTCTTTCATAATTGGTTCTTCTGACATGATTCTACTTTCCTGACCTCTTACATACCATGGTGTTTTTGTGTTATTATCTCAAGTGAGGCATGTGCAAGATTAGATTTCCTGTGAGACAACATAGCGATCAATGTGAAAATCTTTCCCCTTCTTAACTTGATTTAGTTTTCAAAGTGAACTTCCACCAGAGGAGCAAAAGGGCTTTGTAATTCTTTATCTTGGTAGTCAATGAAGTAGAGCACCCACTTCCACAGAATCAATTATTGCCTTATCCCAACTACTCTCAATTTAGTGTACACTTATTTAAAATATGAGGCTATTTCTGCTAAAAATGTTCCTGTGTGCTGTCCTAACACTCAGTGGGACTTTTAGCACTTTCATTAGCGATTCAATCGATTCCACAGGTTGAACAAAGAAAATTATTGTTTTTGAGCAAACAGATCCCCACAGAGATACTACTATTTCACAGAATCATCTCGGGTCATCTAGTCCAACCCCCTGCATGCAGGATTCTCAGCTAAAGCATCCATGACAGATGGCCATCCAACCTCTGCTTAAAAACCTCGCATGAGGCAGAGGGCACCACCTTCTGAGGGAGTTTGGTTCCACTGTGAAACAGCTCTGATGTCATTTGTGTAATATTAGAACAGCAGCAAGTGTGGAGAGCCTCAACTTTTGTAGAGTTATATCTGTGTATCTAATCCTCAAAGTATTTGTAGGGAAAGGGCAGAGTAGCTCTGTCGGAGGTTAGCTTCAGAGATTCTTGGCCATGCCAGAATAACTCTCTCTTGCAAAATGTGGCAATGCAGGCATGAGGAGAAGTTATAGTGTGATCTTCTCACACCTCTGGTATTACGTTTTTGCCAGGGAAGAAGCTGTGTTAAAGCGGCTCAACAATGTAACATAAGAAATGGTCCACACATTCTTGTTTATGCTGAGTTAAAAAAATAACCAGGCAAAATATTTGGGGCAAATGGAGCAAAATATTTCACACATGCACCAGTAGCATTCAAGGATGTCGTACAAGGAAGTCTACCTCCTAATCCTTGAGTTATAAATGTTCACTCCAAAGAAACAGCCTGGAAATGTTAAATGGAGTGAATTTTAGGGTGGGGTGCATGATTTGTTCAGCAGATTGGCAATTTAAAATATTAGAATAGCTGGTATTTTTGAGAAACTTATCTATTTGGGAGGTAAGTGCCACTTGGTTTGAACTCCACCATGGTGTTGTTTATTTATTTTATTTTCCCCCATAGCTTAGCAAGTTAGAGATTCCAACTTTTTGATCATAATACGATAAAGATTTTGGTGCAGGAAACAATACTTGTTGGAAGAAGCTGGCAGAGCTATTGCTGACCTGGCACCAGTCAATAGTCCCTACTGGGAGCACACTTGAGAGGTTGGGCCATTGCCACTTGTAAACCTATCAATGCACACATAGCCCACTGGCCTTGTAAGGCAACCTCTACAACACCCAATTTTAAACACACACACACACACACACACACACACACACACACACACAAAAACCTACTTTGCTGTTAGTCAGAGTTTGCAGAAATATGAACTGGAGAGGTAACAGTGGCCTCAAGCATCTCATTTCTCACAATTCATTAGGGTGTGCACATTCAGCTTAGTGGGGCACAATTTGGGCATTCCTGGTAAGGACTGACATGTCCCTCTCAGAGACTAAAACTGAAATTAATGCTGCAGACCACCAGTCACCCCTTCTATTTTAAAAGAGACAATGGCCATCTTACTATGCCTACAGTACATAATTAGAATATCTGGGTGGCGCTGTGGTCTAAACCACTGAGCCTCTTGGGCTTGCCAATCGGAAGGTCGGCGGTTCAAATCCCTGCGACGGGGTGAGCTCCCGTTGCTCGGTCCCAGCTCCTGCCAACCTAGCAGATTGAAAGCACACCGGTGCAAGAAGATAAATAGGTACTGCTGCGGCGGGAAGGTAAATGGCGTTTCCGTGTGCTGTGGCACTCGTCACGGTCCTCCGTGTGCCTCTAGTGGTTTAGTCATGCTGGCCACATGACCTGGAAAACTGTCTGTGGACAAACACCGGCACTCTCAGCCTGAAAGCAAGATGAGCGCTACAACCCCATAGTTGCCTTTGACTGGACTTAACCATCCAGGGGTCCTTTACCTTTTTTACCTGGGTGAGCTCCCGTTGCTCAGTCCCAGCTCCTGCCAACCTAGCAGTTTGAAAGCATGTCAAAATGCAAGTAGATAAATAGGTACCGCTCCAGCAGGAAGATAAACGGCATTTTCCCTTGGCCAATTGTTATGTACTGAGTTGAATAGGATCCAAACTGCAGCAGTCTGATTGGTCCTAGAACAATAGGATCCAAAAGGCAGCAGTCTGATTGGTCCTAGAACAATAGGATTCAGAATGCAGCAGTCTGATTGGTCCTAGAACAACGCAGCAGTATGATTGGTTGGCAGGAACTACCCAATCATGCTCCAGATAGAAGTGAATCCACAACCTGATTGGCTTACAGTAGAATTCCGGAATTAGCCAATCATGTGCAGCCCATTGTGTAAATAATGTATATAAAGCAGATACTTTGAGGGGACATTCATTCATTCCTCCTCACCACTATGAGCTGAATAAAGAGCATGAAATCACTTTGCGACTCTGAGTATATTTCACCAATAAAGCGAGATGAGCACTGCAACCCCAGAGTCGTTCATGACTAGACTTAACTTTCATGGGTCCTTTACCTGTTTTAGAAGACAACAGCACTTAATACTTTGGTGTTTGTGTAAATGGTTTTATTGCTTTAGAGTTGGCTAAATTGATTTTATTTTTTTTTTAGTCTGTGTTTCTGTGTTTTAGTCTGTTTTTACCCTGTGCACCTCTTTGAAACTGGTTTCTAAATTTGTTTTCATAATAAATAATAGTAATAACTAATATACATGTTTGAATTCAATTAAGTGCCTATCCTTTTATTATTTCTCCCTCCATAGTATATGAAGATGATGGGTGTCAATTCCAGCAGTCACTTCATCGCCTGGTTCATTGAATGTGCCACCTTTCTCCTAATTACTACCACGTTTCTCATTGTTATGCTCAAAGTTGGGAACGTCCTTTCCAACATAAACGTTGTGATCCTGTTCCTGTACCTCCTGGACTACAGCTTCTCCATCATCGCCATGTGCTACCTCATCAGCGTCTTCTTCAACAACACCAACATTGCTGCCTTGGTGGGCTGTCTCATCTACATCTTGACCTTTTTCCCATTCATCGTCCTGCTTGTCGTTGAGAATCACGTCAGCTTTTCCGTGAAGAGCCTGCTGGTAAACCTCTCAGCCGTGTTAAGATGCGTGAAGGTGCTGGGGCAGCTTTAGTCAACCTGGAGCCCACAGAAGTTTTGGACTACAACTCCCATCCGCTCCAGCAGGGCAGTGCTAGGTGGGGCTGGTGGGAATTGTAGTTCAAGACGTCTGAAGGCTGGGGAAAGAGTCATTTACCAAAGAATTTTTGTGGGGGGGGGGTCAACTTAAATGCACATTTTGGCTTGTCTCTCAACCACACAATAGCAGTGGTGTAATATTAGGCCCAATTGCTTCAGGCAGCAGGGTTCACAGGGCCAGCAGATACCAATGCTGATCTTCCTTCCTTCTTATTCCTGACGTAGATCTTCCTTCATCTCTACTTCCCTGGTGGGAAGGGAGGGCGCCATTTTGGGGTCTGCCTCAGGTGCCAAAATGTCTTGGGTCGGCCCTAGTTAACACCTCTATGTCTCCTCTTATCCAATACAGGGTAAAATAGATGAGAATTGGCAAAATGTCAAGAATATTTGGTTTGGATGTGCAATGCTGGATTCAAAAAAGCACATCCATGATGCTTTCTCATCTCCCCCCTCTCTCCCTTCTTTCGTTTAAAAAAATACTTTCATTTTCATCTGAGTCATGGGGTATAATTTTACATCTATACTTACATTTTATATGTCTCTGAAATCTGCATCGTCTTCATATGTTTACCTGGATATTTGTATGCAAATATTTCAGTAGGGTTTTTGTGTGTTTGTTTCTCCCCTGCTTTTTCCAGAGCCTGCTGTCTCCAACCGCGTTCAGTTATGCAAGCCAGTACATTGCCCGCTATGAAGAACAGGGCGTTGGTAAGGGTTCTTCTTATGTGGACACTTCTCTGGGTAGCCTTGGTGCACTCTGGTTCATTGGCTAATGTAGAAATTGTCTTTATCTTACCTTTTCTCTTTTGTAGGCCTGCAGTGGGATAATATGTATAAATCACCTATGTCTGGAGATGAGACTAATTTTGGCTGGATGTGCTGGTTAATTCTGATAGATTCTTTTATTTATTTCATTCTGGGCTGGTACATTAGGAATGTTTTTCCAGGTAAGTAGTGCATGCAAGAATTTTCACACACACACTCAAACACACACAATTACTAGGGTGCTCATAAGGGTCTATTTGTCTAGACCCATAGGGTGCTCATTTGTCTATTAAGTTTGTGTTAGATGGGACAGATTATGGACTGCAGCCCACTGTGTTTTTAACCACAGAGAAGCCACCAAAGACATTCTTTGATTGGGGCAACCCAGTCAGATACGTGGGGTATTGTTGTTGTTGTTAATAATAATAATAATAATAATAATAATTCCTATTGAGGGCATCCTCTCCCTTGCACATTTGCAAGTGCTTAACAAATGACATGTGCCCTATATGACTGCACATGCTACCATTCTTTGCTTCTAGGGACTGTGCAGAAGAATGTATTTGCATGACGAATGGCCATACAAAGTACTTACAAATGTCATAACCAGAATGGGTATCACTCATAATTTTCCATATGTAAATTATGGTGAGCTCTCCCACTCTAATTATTTTGACAGCATAGTGGCATCATTATCATCATTTTATTTGTACACCGCCTTTCCATAGTTAAAACGATGCTCAAGGCGGCTTACAACATGACAAGATTTACATAATTACCAACGTAACAAAAGTCATAAGCAATAAATAAAACACATCAAAAAGTACACAACAAAATGGAAAACAACTTCCACATAAATCATAAAATCTAAAACTGAGAATACAGCATTAATATCAGTTACAATTTAAAATGACATAGATAAAAAAAAGCAATTTAAAAAACAAAAACGGAGCCCTCTCTGCCCAGATGGAAGGAGGCAGGCGAGGCCCTTCAGGCCCTCAGCAGCAGGCGAGTCCCTCGCTGGGCAGCAGCAAACAGCCACAGTCCTTATAGAGCCCTGTGGCCCTCTAGCCATGTGGTCTGGGTACCCTTAGGATACCAACATAATCCTGGGAAATTAGGGAAGAAAACAACACATTCACTTGATCAGAGGTTGCACAGCACACAAGTGCAATATACTCTGGGGAAATGATGAAATCACATTGAACTCACACTACCACATTCTTTGGGCTTGCAGTCGTATAGACCATGTAAACCTAATTCAGACCGTCACATGCTATAGAGTAACTTTTCCCAACTTCTCAGCCTCTCTCTCTCTCTCTCTCTCTCTCTCTCTCTCTCTCATTTTTTAAACAGGCAAGTATGGTATTGCAGCCCCATGGTATTTTCCACTCCTTCCATCTTACTGGGCAGAGCGCTATGGCTATTTCCCCTTGTGGAGTGAGAAGAGGAAAAACTTTCTTTTCACCAATTTCTTCTTGAGAAAAGAGCCAGCATTCCCTGAAAAGATATGTACGTACTCCAAGTTTTTAGATGTGGTGAATATTTATTTCATAGATTCGCTTACTTTAAACCAGGGCACCCAACAAGGTGCCCTTGAGATGTTTTTGGACTACAACTCCCATCAGCCCTGCCAGCATGGTCAAGGATGATAGGAGCTGTAGTCCAACAATATCTGGAGGGTGCCACTTTGCCTGATCTCGCTTTAATCAAACCATTAGTCTTGTACTGAAATGTAACATAGATATTTGCCTGAGCTCAGAGCTGAGCAGTTATCTTGAGACGAGGTATGTTGTTGCATGTTGTTGCATGTTGACCTGATGCACAGAGAAGGTGGTGAGGCTGGACCATGAACAGCTGCAAGTGAGCAACTTGCTCAACAAAGGCTGAGAGCAAACTGTAGCCTTTCAATGCTCTCTCTGCAGACTACCTCCTCCAGGCTCCACCTCCTTGTAGAAAACCTTAGAAGCTTAAAGGGCCAGCCCTCTGGCCTGAAGATGGACACTCATAGGCTCCTTTCTGGTGCTCTCCCAGACTAGTGATGCGTGGGAAGCACCTGGCTCTTCAGGCTCAGGTGCCCGTGAGTGACCAGGCTCTGGCCCTACAAGCCCTGGGGGTCAGGGGCTTTCCTCTGAGAGCTCCTGTCCAACCGTCTCAGGCCCAAGGGTCTCCCTATCTTCTACAGTCAGCTCTGTGCCCTGAATCTGGCTACGCTGCCCCACAACCTCCGACTCCCTCTCCAGAGCACCACTAGAGTCAAGGGTCATGACAAAAGGCAACACAATTTAGATTCCTCACCTGACCCTGACTGTATTTGGAAATATGTATGCTGTCATGTTTTGCAAACTTAAATATGGATAGGTTATTTGGATACTCTGCATTGTGAAATCCCAAAGCAAAAATGACCCCCTCAGGCTGATTGTGCAGGGCTTGTGTGTGATGACTGACAGGTAGGTGAACCAGGGATTGTTTGTCATTAGATATATACCCACAGTATAATTTCCATATTAATCTTCCACCTATTTAAAGACTACCCATCTTGAACCATATATTTCTTTGGTGGGGGAAGACAACCACAACTCACTGCTCTTAAATTTGCTGCTAAATCTGCTGTTTCTTTAAAACCCACGTTGATGCATTATAGTTTGTTACAAAATGTTGTGGCTGTACGGCCATGTACATCTAATTTTCATAGAAAGAAGTCTTGGTATCCACCCAAACAGCTGTGTTTTCCATTTCTCCTTTTGACATGCCAAACCTGGGCAGTAGCAGATATCCACAACATACGCCCTTTTCCTCTCCCTAAAAACGAAACACAATTTTGAACTCCCAGCTCCAGAGGCCATCCCACCAGCATACCTGCCTGTGTTGCTACATTTTCATGCCACTTAGCACACTTACCATTTTTTGTGTTTTCTTTTACTGATAGCTGTCCATATATTCCATATGCAAATTCCCACCATCTGAAGCACAGAGTAAAAGGTTTCTCCGTTCTTGTTGTTTTATAGTTGTTCAAGGTGCTCTGCCTTCTAACCTTGAACCTGAGCCGACCGACCTAAAAGTGGGAGTTTCTCTGTATGGAATAACAAAGGTCTATGGATCCAAAGCGGCTGTCCAGAATCTCAACCTGAACTTTTATGAAGGAAACATAACTTCTTTGCTGGGACACAATGGAGCTGGAAAAACTACCACAATGTAGGTTCTCTTTGAAGAGGAATTGCTTCGAACTGCAAGAAATACCACTTTGTAGCTAGTGAAGATAAATGTCAGAATCAGTAACATCTTTTTATGTTTCAAGACCAGATCAGTTGTTGTCTTTGAGATCTGCTTTTTTGAAGTTTATGCCATATACTTTCAATGTTCTTTATTTATCTCAGCAGGTTTCTGTCTCCCCTTCCTTCACAAATGAAAGCATATTTCTTATTTTTACTGATTTATCTGCTGGCTTTTCTGCTCCTAGGCCAACAGAAGTATCAGCAGTAACACTTGTGGATGCTAAAGGTTCCCATTTTGTTGAATTATTGTAGAACTGTGTGCTGCAGCAGCTGGGCTTGGTGTTTCTTTTTATGCTCATAGCGGGAGAATGACATGCAGCAACAGCTTGTACTAGTCATCCTCCACACTAACTCAGTGGCTGTCATTTCCCATCAAACTAAGACCGTCTGAATTTGCAGGGTGCAAAAGTCCTTTGGGGTAAATCCAGCAGCTTTTCAGCTTTGCTAGTCTCTAGGGACACCCTGTTCTGTGCATGATATCTCAGTGCGGAGCTCCAGTTTTGCATAAGCATATCTCTGATCAAACAACTTAAATATATTTCAGGATCTGAACTATAGGTTACAGATCAGTCTATTGCGATTGCCTTCTGTCAGCAAAATGGAGCCTTATGACAGAGAGCTGAAATGAAATTTTCTCACAATAGCTTTCCATATCGACAATTTTGAAATATTTAAATTCTGATTTTTTAAAATAATCAATTTGAGAGGGATGCAGACTGCAAAATGTTTTAGTTATCAAAGGAAAACCAAAGTCAATGAAAAACTATGGATCTTGGTTTGGACAATCAATAATAGCTTGCATTGTGCTGACCAAAGGGAGACCGGCATCCATCCTCCTGACTCACAGTGTACATGTAAACTGGTCTTAAAAGGATCGTGGCAGAGTGAGGATGTGACTTCCTTTGCAGTGACATTTCATCATCTAGCAGTGTTTGCAAACATAGTTCTGCTTTAGCGTGTATGCCTTACATACATTGTTTTGTTGAAATCCTTATAACAATCCCGTAAGACATGTTATTATTAGCTCCATATTACAGATGCAGGGCTGAAACTGAAAGAGGCAGGTTTTCCTAAGGTTACCTAGGGAGTTCATGGCAGAGGGAAGATTTAAAGGGGTTTCCTCATTCATAGCTCAGCCTCATGGCCACCCCAGAGTGTCGTGACTACACTATACTAGCTCTTATAACTTGTGGGATGAAACGCTGGATATTTGTCTCAACTGTTCCTTATCTCCCCTATTTCTAGATCTATTCTGACCGGCTTGTTCCCTGCTTCATCTGGCACTATATTTGTTTATGGTAAAGATATCAGAACAGACCAGGATACAATCAGGAAAAACATGGGAATCTGCATGCAACACAATGTATTATTTAGTTACCTAACCACAAAGGAACACCTGCTTTTATATGGCTACATCAAGGTGCCCCACTGGAGTAAGGAGGAGTTACGCGAGGAAGTAGAAAGGTACATCAAAGTAGTTATATGGAGAACAAGTGTGAATTTGGTGGGTTCACATTAAAATGAGATCCAAATAAAATTTCTCCCCCACATTCCTAGCTGCAGACAACCAAATCCAAATCCAATCATGTTCTTTCTTGGTTTTGCTGCTTTGTTATCACAACATTTATCTCCACACCGATTTTCTGTCTCAAGACTTAGCTGACTTCTGTATCCAAAGTGGCATAAAAAGACTGCATGGAGGAAATGATGTTTCCTAAATTACTAGGAGGTTTTCTGAGCAGGGTATACTTTGGATAAAAAATGTGCTTATTTCCTTTGGCTGAGTCAGAATAATACTGAAATATTGGTGGTGAAATCAGGGTTTCATGACATTAATCCAAGACAAGCTAATCCCTGTTGCCAAGAACAGCAGCTTTTGCAGAGTAGCTTTTCCTCATTATTATTGTCCTTTTTGTTTGCTTTTACCGACCAGTTTTTCTAAGGCTATTTCATGCCACTTTAGAGATATTAATCAACCTTTGCCATCCAATCAAAATGAGTTTGTAGTTTCTTTGCGTCACTGGGGGGCTTGGAAGCGGGCCAGAATACATTGTGATTCAGCTCTGAGCCCTTAACCTTGGCTAGAAATTCTGAAACATCTTAAAAAGAACGATAAATGAAATCAAGTCCAAGGAGCATGTTAAATGACAGTTTTGGATTATGCCAATTCTAAGACAGCAGTTTTTCATTTGTATTGTTGGCGCTTTGATATATATAGGTTCCTTTGTTTTAGTTACACACAACGAAACATATTTTATTCTTACCTTTTCCTGGGCACTATTTTGAAGGACTTTGAAGGAAACTGGATTATACAACCATCGTCACAAGCTGACCGGCTCTTTATCAGGAGGAATGAAAAGAAAGCTATCAATATCCATTGCTCTCCTTGGGGGGTCGAAAGTGGTGATTTTGGATGAGCCAACTACTGGGGTTGATCCATGTTCAAGGAGAGGCATTTGGGAGATTATTTCAAAAAACAGAAAAGGTAATGTGGGCAGAAAAGTTGACAACCTGGCTGTTTAAAGCAAAAGTAGAAGTTAATACTGTCATACACACAATAAAAAATTGGGGGGGGGGATCAGGGTGAGCTTGCATCATTGTTGAAACTCATGTCTGGGTAGGTGTTAGGTAATCTTATGAAAAAAGTATTCTTTTTAAAAATATGTATTTTATTGGTTTTCAGCAGTAACATTATAAACATTACAGAAAAACAAAAACACAGAGAGTGAATATTATTGGATTGTTAGCTACAAAAAATAACAGTAAGGTACATACATAATATCTGATTAATTAGTCCTATGCACAGAGATACATGTGTTATAAGGGGGTTTGCAATACCTGCTGACTTACCGATGTGATCAATCAACAAAGAACACGTGCCTAAAAATTTGTCTTTCTTTGCCTGATCATTATTAACTCTGCTGTGTTGGGTCAAGCATTCAGAAAGTGCTGTTTGCCCATACACCTGCATGCCAGGATTTTTTCCTGTTTTCCACCTGACAGCTCTCTCCATCCAGGCAGCAACTAAGAGGAGAGAGACAAGAGTCTGAGATGGAACCTCAGAGTTAGAGTTACTCTCAAGTGACAAAAGCGCTAATTCAGGATTCATAATCAGTGACTTGCAGGCCAAAATGGATTGCCCAGAGGATGCCATTTACAATCGTCTGAGCCCCACACAGCCCTATAGAGCCTCAGGCGAGGGCCTGCTTTTCAGTCTGAGCAATTCATCTCCTAGAGAGCAGACACTATCACACGAGTCCCTGTTTCCCATTTCCCTGTCACATTTCCTGCTGTCTGCAACACCTCTGCAACATATTGATTGATATATGCTGCCTTTTCTGTGTGCTTTTTTCAGGCAGAACAATCATTCTGTCCACCCATCACTTGGATGAGGCAGAGGTATTGAGTGACAGGATTGCATTCTTGGAACACGGTGGGCTCAAGTGCTGTGGGTCCCCATTCTACCTGAAGGAAACTTTTGGCAGCGGATACCACCTGACCCTGACTAAAAGAAAGGTTTGGAATTGTTATGCAAAACACTTGAATGTTGTTATGGGGTGTGAAAATATCTAATGCTTTTCAAACCTGAAATTGCCCTGTGTTAAGGAGGAAAGTGAAGAAATGGCATCTAATGGAAACAGCTTCTCCCCATGGTGTCTTTATGTTTTGATTAGCTATTTGTATAGAAATGGCCAAGTGCTGGTCCAGTTACACTCTCTTTGAAAATTTAGCTTTTATAGTTTCATTTGGCTGTTTAGAATAATAAAATGTCTCTTCTTGAGTTGCTGGAGAAAGTGCATTTTCATGCATGTTTTGAGTGGGCCAGGAAATATAGTGTCAAACCACCCCATTCCCCTTCGGCCAGTATCTGATGGTTGATTTAAACTCAAAATCAGGGATGCTTGAGGAATTGCATTTTTTGCAAGTCCTGATATGAACTTGCCTGATCCATAATTCTATCCACCAGATTTTGCACTCCTCCAAATGTTGCAGCACAGTTCACAGAAATTTAGGGTTACCAAGTGGTGCATTTAAATATGTTTTAAGAGAAATAATTGATTTTAAAATATGTATTTAAATATTCATTTTGTAATGGTTTCTGATTTGGAAGGAGAACAAAACTGAGTAAAAATCTGCAAAAGTGGCATCACCTGGAAATAGGCAGATTTGACCATGGCTACAGTTGGATGGGGTTTTGTGCATCTTTCCTACATTGCTTTTTAAAAAAAGAAAGTTGAACTGGAGGAAGTGCAAGTGGATAGAAATCCATGTCAGAATCACCATTCCTGAGTTGCTTTTTCACAGTGTATCCTCTCTCTCTCTCTCTCTCTCTCTCTCTCTCTCTCTCTCTCTCTCTCTCTCTCTCTCCCACACACACACACACACACAGAGAGAGAGCGCACTTGTGGAGGGAAATTTTGAGCTTAAAAAGATGGAACTGAAAGCATTAAGTAACCTTTACCCTGGGCTACCCTGGATTTTAAACATGTGGAGTAAATAATTTTAAAACATTGCCTAACCTGTAATTTCATTCTGAGATTGATCCAGGGAGTGAGGTGGGAGGTAGTGGAGCAATTCTATTTTAACATATTTGCAGAGTTCTTATAGTTAGGGATGTGCTGGAATGGAAAAGAAATAAAGTAGGTATGTGCTACTGTGTCACATTTTGACTGGCCAAAACAAAACTTTTGTTTATAAAGAAAACCTCCAAGCAACTGCTAGATTAGGCCAAAGAGGCCTTGTCACCCAGCACCCTGTACTTAGGAGGAGCCTGGAAGCAGGACTTGCACCCAGCAGCACTCCCCCTCCGTGGGATCCCCATTAACTGGTATGCAGAGCCATTCTGCCTCCATTGTGAGTAGGAGCCATTACTAGCCTTCTCCTCCATTTCTCTGGCTAATCCCCACTTAAAGCCATCCAAGGTGGTGGCTGACACTATATCTTATTATGGGAATGAATTCTATAACAGTCTACTGTGTCAAGAAGAACTTTCTTTTGTCTGCCTGGCCGGAATGTGCCAGCTTTCAGCTCCACTAAATGCCCCTGGGTTGTAGTATCTTTGGTATTAATAAAGAAATATGTTTGGAGAACCAAATCCTCACATGCAATAGCTTTAGTGCGCTGTGTTCTCCTCCCTTCTTCCCCTAGAGTCCAACTCTAAACTTCACAGAAGAATGTGATACCTCTGCAGTCACAGCCATGATCCAGTCTCATCTTCCAGAAGCCTATCTCAAGGAAGACATTGGGGGCGAGCTTGTATATGCACTCCCCCCATTTAACAGTAAAGTTTCCTCATCCTACCAGTCTCTCCTGAGAGGTCTGGACAGTGGCTTGAGTGACCTCCATATTGGCTGCTTTGGAATTTCAGACAGCACCGTGGAAGAAGTGAGCATCTAAACACTTTTAAACATCTGATAAGTTTTAAGTATCTGGTTGTTTTATTGCTATTTTATGCTGATGTTTTATTGATTGTTGTTTTGTTTCAATTTTGTTGGGCGGGGGCAGTTAAAATCTTGTGAACCACCTGATAATAATTTTACCAAAAGGTTGGATACACATTTATTAAAGAAATAAATCTACTGGGAGCTACAAAGGCGAAGCCAAGGTACTGAACATTTTGCCCTGATTTCCCCTTAAATATATGAACATGCATTCAATTTATTTATTAATGCATACATCAATCTACATAAAGGGAGAATTACAATCAGGTGCATAGGACTATTTATAGCCATCTCCAAGCTCTACTTTCCAGAGATGGAGCAAAAGATGGTGCAAATTGACTCAATGACTGGCCAGCGGCAAAGATGCCAGCATGTACAAGCAGCACCTCCATTGGTCAGCAGGGTTTTCTGACCCCTGGCAATGGGTTATTTACTTACATCCAAGGCTCTTTACTCTAGGGAGGAATATAAGAAGATGTGGATGATGAGGAAGATGCCAACTCAAGTCTTCCTGTTTCCCCATCTGTTTAGTTTCAGTGGTGATTTAGTGCTAGAAGTTTGTTTAAAGATATGTACATATTGAATTCACAGAAATATTTTTGAATTCACAGAATTATCAGTTGTCGGAAGACTCTGAACGGGCACTGTTCTCTTTTAACAGAGTGTACACCAAACCCTTTGTCCAAAAAACGTCTGTGTGCTCCTTCCCCCCACCTCAACCTGCTTGTAATATTTTGCCTGGGCTGTGTCTTCTTCCCCCTTCTACATCTGTAAGAGGGCTTCACGGAACAGAAATAAAAGTATTTTTGTTTTGCCGTTATGCAGGTATTTCTGAATTTGACCAAAGACCTGGCAGAAGATGAACAAGCTGATGTGGAGCTGTCCCAAGAGGCGGCCAGTTGCAATCTGGAGACAGACGATCTCTCCATGAACGCCGATAACTTCACTGAGAGAGATGGTATTTATCCATGATTAGGTCCCTGGCAGCTAAATAGTTGTCTACATTGTCAACTTGCATTGGCTAAGGAAGGACTCCTGTTTCCTAGGGCAGGCCCCTCTGGGGGTGGTGAGTGTGTGCTAAAAATTTGAGGATTCTCAGGAATACACCTTAGAACACTTGCTCCCCCTGCCAACCAAGAATAGTGGATGCAGTTGTCAAATCATTTATCTCATTTCCCCACTTTTCCAGGCTAAGGCTCTATCTCAGCAGCCAAGCACCTGCTTTGCATGTGGACGCTTCCAGGTTCAAAGCCCAGCATCTGCAGTAAGGACTTGGAAAGCCCTGTCTGCAACCCTGGGCGGCCACTGGCAGTCAATGTAGACAGTGCTGAGATACATGGTTCAATGCTCTGGCATAGTATAAGGCAGCTTCCTATGCTGTTATGAAAAACTTTCAATGAGGAGAGGCTAAAAAAAGACTATGAAATCTTACCCCAGTGTACAGTTTCGCCCAAAAAAGTTTCAGGCTTCTAGCATGCAAGAAAGAGCAGTTGCACTAACTACGATGTAATGCAGGCCTGCAAAATTCAGGAACCACCTCCCACAAATTAATGCAGCTCATCAGCCTCCTAGATCCTTGACTCTATTTAGACAAGCCGGAAGTTTATCAAGCTGACTGGGTGGGTCATAGATCTGCCATAGTAAAGGAACTTTACAGCTCAATTGTAACCACATTTATTGAGGACTCAATCTCATTTATTTTGGTGGGGTTTTCCAAGTAAATAAACTTTATATGGATTCAGTCTTAAAGGACACAACAGGCACTTTCACAGTCAACCATTTGGGGAAGGGGTGAGAGTTAAAGTGTCACTTTTGCTTCATTTGTAAACCTAGCAATTCAAGTCCCAACTGGCAACCAGCGTTGCCAGGACCAGAGAGCATCATCCAAAGAAAATCAGAGCTCTGAAGCTGCAAGTTGCTTAAAGAATCTTTTGCTTGTCTGAAAAAGCAGCTTGAATTATAGGCCTAGTTCCAACTGAGGAGGTAAACCCCTGCCTGGAGTGTACTACTTCAATGTAGGTGGATGCTCACATGACTGAAGGTTCCGCCATAAAAACGTTAGATTTCAGAGAGAAGGTCCCTAGCCTACAAATAAAAATGGGCAAATCATGTGAGCCCCCACGTTCGGACAATTACCTCCATAAATACCTTAGGCGGCTGAGTATCATAATTGACTAGGTAAACCCTATTTTCTGTTGGTACCCTAAAGTTTCTCAAGAGTTTCAAGCAAATAATACAAATACAGCTGTGAGGAGAAAGTAACTTGTGACTCATCATGGCCACACTGATAACTGACGCTGCTTTCCAGTGGTTAATCTTGTTGCATTAAAAATGGGTAAATATGTCAGGTAAAAGAAAATAAGGCTCAATTTATTCACATGAATTACTGCTATCCACATGGTTGTGCCAGATCAGACATCACTTTTTTCACCCAATTGTATCTATGGAGGAGCTCCATGTTCTGAACTGGCCCTATGACTACATGCAAAGGAGCATTTTAAGGTAGGAAAATCATGATTCAGTGACATATATGCAGCTTCATGGCTGTTTATCAATCAGGCTGGTTGAGAGCTGAACTGCACTTTCTATGTGTCAATGTAGATACAGTAATCTAATGTGGATAGCAGCATATCACCTCAATTAAGATTTGAGAATTTGATTTGACTGTTTTAATTTCTATTCCGCTTAATAGATTTCAAATGTCCCTAAGTGGTGTACCAAAAACTGAAGCAACAACAGGCAACTGAAAGAAAATATTTCAAAAATACACAGTTACATACAAAATGTTGCATTAATAAAAACATTACAATATATATTCATTTTCCTTCTGACACACCCTTTCTACTATGGCAAATTTTATATCTTTACATACTAAGAGACAATGTTCTAATGTTCTTGTCTTTTTTTGGAGTCCCATGTATTATCTTGTAGTTGCGGCTTGCTTTGTACAAATTTAAAGTATGGCTTATTGCCGATGGATGTAGTTCATAAAGGCTGAACATTTTACCTAGAAAAAGTAAAAATGCCTGCCGTTGTAAAGTCTCTATGTAGACTGAAATCTGAAACTTTGCTTCTGTGTTTTCATAATCCTTCAGCCGTTACTTTGCAATGACCCCAACCCCCTTCTCATTGCATTTGGGAATATTAGTGGGTCCAATGAGTGCTACAGTTGCACAATACAGACTGTAATATGTATTTGGGTTGCAACCCCCAGTATCGTCTTTTGAACAGCTACAGGATGATTTGGGGGGGAGCGCAGAGCTTTTGGCTTGAGGCTCTTCCTCAGGCCAAGGAAAACGAATTAAGCAGCACTGACCTTTGCTTCTCCTTTCTGGAGTTAGGCGTTGAGCCAAACTCCAGGTGAATCTTCCTTGCCTGAGCTGTTTCTAGCCTTTAAATTTTACCTCCCAGCTAATGCCCTCTTCGTGCTTCCTTCCCATATAACTTTGTGACGGCCATATCTCATGAGTTTAGAGACCATAGATCAGTGGCAGAGCACCTCCCTCCCTGGCACCTCCAGTTAAAAAGGCAAAATCTCTAGTAGCAAATGATGTTTATACCAGAGATCCTGAAGATCCGGTCTGTCAGAGTAGGCAATATTGAACTAAATGAAAAAACAGCACTAACATGTCTCTATTGCCTCTCATGTCATTCTTGGGAATGGCCGGGTTGCACCTCTTTTGTGATACTGATGGGTCAGTTGACACGCACTGCAGCACCTTTCCGCAATTTGTAGGTTTCCTCCAGTCTTGGCTGTGGGTCTAGGGTGAGCGCACCAACTCCTAGGGGCTGAGCCAGTTTTGGCCCCTCCTTCCCAAGTATTTTTTGAAGGGGCTGAGCCCCCTCAATATTCAGGGGGCATTTGGCTCTGCCCCCTAGCTTCAGATGTGCGATGTCGTGACGTTGCCCCCTCGATCCCTTCAAGAAGATGGCGCCCCTGTTCTAGGGCCAACTTCCCACATGCGGAGGAGGTTGAGCAGAGGGTTTGTACAGTTTGGAGCACTGGAGCAGCAGTGTTAGTAAGCCACTTTTTGTTTAATTTTTTTACTTTGTTTAAATGGTAATTTTTTTGGTACTATTCCATTCCTCCTGCTTTAACCACAGCTGGAGGACATCAAGCATAGAGACCTATGGATCTTAGACCTTTTTTTAAAGACGACTCTTTATCCATGGAATGAGGATAGTGTATATGCTCCCCTTCTTTAACCTTGACAGCAACAGTGTGAAGTCGATTAGGCTGAGAAAGAGTGATGTGCCCAAGGCAGTACAGTAAGCTTTATGGTAGAACAGGAATTTGAACACATGTACCCATCCACCCCTGGGACGCGGGTGGTGCTGTGGGTAAAAGCCTCACGCCTAGGGCTTGCCGATCGAAAGGTCGGTGGTTCGAATCCCCGTGGTAGGGTGCGCTCCCGTTGCTCGGTCCCAGCGCCTGCCAACCTAGCAGTTCGAAAGCACCCCTGGGTGCAAGTAGATAAATAGGGACCGCTTACCAGCGGGAATGTAAACGGTGTTCCGTGTGCGGCTCTGGCTCGCCAGAGCAGCGATGTCACGCTGGCCACGTGACCCGGAAGTGTCTTCGGACAGCGCTGGCCCCCGGCCTCTTGAGTGAGATGGGTGCACAACCCTAGAGTCTGTCAAGACTGGCCCGTATGGGCAGGGGTACCTTTACCTTTACCTTTTAACCATCCACCCCAGCCTGTCTCCAAAACTCTAGCTACCACAACACCTTACTACTTGGAGCTCAGAAGTTTGTAAAAACTTAATGTTCAGGCTAGCTAATTAATGAACAGCAGGAATTAACACAAAGCTGCATTGTCTGATTTGGTGCTATCTGCACTGGACATTTCAGACCCTCTGGTGTGGTGCTTTAGTACAAAACTACTAGTATGGTAAGCAGCACTTAGAAAAAGTTCATGTGAGGCTTCTACATGCCAGCAGAACTCTTTGTCCCGTGTTGAGTGCACCATCCATGTGCAGCACATAATTCCATACATCTGCCATGAGGTGGCAATTTGTGCCGCAGGTGTCAGAGTGCCAAGTGAGTGCATTTGAGGCACTTTAAAAAAAAAACCTTTAGAGCAGAGCTTTCCAAACTTTTCATGTTGGTGACACACTTTTTAGACATGCATCATTTTGCAACACAGTAATTCAGTTTTACTAGCAAGCAGGAGGTTAAGCTAACCCCTTTCCAGCCTCAGGAGGAGAGCCAGGAGCATTCACGCCTACACACTGCAACCGACACACTTTGTCACAAAAGTGCGAAAAAAACTCTGCTTTAGACAATGAGCTGGCCATCTTGGCTGGCCATCAAGCTTGTGGCTCCAGCACAGATTTCTCCTAGGAAAGCAGCACTGGTGCAGAAGCTACCCCAAATCAAGGATTTTTGATGTCAATTAGTAAAAGAAAAGTAGCATCATTTTAAACCAACCCACGTGTTTTGGTCAGGTAAACTGGGTGAATGCAAGTGTGAGGAGGGAGCAACGCTCAGTACTTATATATCTCGCTCATCCCTTTTTTGCTCAATAGACCAAGCGCTGGTTAAGCCGATGAAGTCAAACAGCTTTCCTCTCTTGCTAAGGAAGGCCACAGCTTTGCTGATTAAGAGGTTCCATCACACACGCCGCAATGTGAAAGGCTTTATTGCCCAGGTCATCCTTCCTGTGCTCTTTGTGACTGCTGCCATGGGCCTCGGCACCTTGAGAAGTAAGGTGGCGGAATATCCAGCGCTCCACCTCTCCCCATCCTTGTATGGTTCCTCCAAGCAGGCGGACTTCTTTGGGTGAATATCCCTTTTTATGTTATTAAAGCTAGCATTATGGACCAGGTATAATGGCCAAGGTCTGCCATATGGTTAAGTGACTTAGTCTGGGGGCAAAAAACAGTATCATAATGAGGTATACTAGGAATATGGTTGGTGTTGTCTTGTTGCTGAGCAACAACGTGCAGAGCTCAGTGGAAGGGGAGCCCAGCCAACCAGAAGTCTCTTAGTCAAGTCCAATCCTAGGGTCGGGCGAACAGCAATCCACGTGTTCAGATGGTCCAAGGGAATATGTTGATCTTGGGGGTCAAAGGTCAAGGTGAGAAGGCAGCAGCATGGTGGGGCCACAAACTAAAAGCGTTGTTACCAGCACCTGACTGCTGCTGGAAGCTCTGCTTAAGAAGGCCGAAGCCAGCTGGTTTTCACCAGCGCCTTCTCCTCTGTGTCCTTGAAGGCTGATCAGCTGCTGATGGAGTCATTCTACCTTCTGCCCCTTCAGGCAAAACTGACTCCTGGCTCATGACAGTTGTAAGAGGGGCTCGACAAAAGGAAGAAATTTTATTAAATTCTGTAATCCAGTGTTTTCTAGAGTTGGGAAAGCCTCTGGGATCTTCTTGTGGGACAAATCCTCAGCTTACCAAGTGATGGCCTAAGAGGCTGGGTCAGCAAAGTGCATGAGCACAGCTGTTGGCTGGTCGGTAGGGTTTTGTGTGTGTATCAGGGCCCTTCAACAACACAACAGAACTCTGCAGACCCAGTAGTCCCACTTCCTCTCACACCTGTTGGTCAGGAACATGAGCTCCCTTTGGTTTCCACAGCCAGGTGTTGCCTTTCAGCTCATGAGTTGTCAGAGGCAGCTTTAAAGGCAAAAGAGGCTCTAGGCTGCCAGTCTGACAACCTGCGTGTGTGCACATGTATACACACACACACACTCACTCTAACTTCAACAATATGATTAGGTCTACTAAGAAATTACGTCTGAATTTTTTTACCTATCAAAGAGATTACCCAGAAATCTCTTGACTGACAAATTCCACAGATTTGAAGCCTCGAAACATTAAAAGTTTAATTCAGTCGTGCACAAATGCGGAGCCTCACAATTATTTTTAAACCTTTTCATATCAGCAGCTCTTTAGTAAACTTTCAATTGCTACTTTATATTCTTCTGGATTTCAAAAGTTTTGGCACAAGGCCGGCAGATAGGAGAACTGCTATCACTGTGCATACACCTTCCTGCCCCCCCCCCACCTTAAAATGAATTTCTATATCAACACATTCCTTGTGCTGAACTGCTTCTTCAGTTCAAGATGAATTGAATTCTAAGCAGCAGTTTGTGGATTCACCTTCAGGGACTGTTTACAGGGAAACACTTCAGAAGAATGACTCCTGCGTACTGTGCAGAAACTTTTTGGAGTGCTCTCTCATGTCAGAAAACGTCCCTTCCTGAAAAAGACACATAGGAGCTGGGAAATTTGCTTCTGAGATAAAAGCTGTTGGTTCTTATTTGAAACGGGACTTATGAGTGATACAGGAAAATTTGTTTAGGGTAGATAATTGAAGAATTGCTCACAAACTGGTTATAGGGTCACAGCGTAAATTTTATATGGCAAACCATTAGTTTTATATGTGTAACTTTGAACCTAGCAAACAAATGTTTGTGCCAAAACTTCATATCTATTTCGTGTTTTATGCAGTGGGATATAAAATAGTGTTTGACTTTGACTATGCTTATTTTATTCAGTTTATATGCTATGTATCAGTTCTGACTCTAATGAAAGTTCAATTAACAATTTTTGTACTTTTTAAAAACCCTAGAAATTATGATGAGACTACTGATGCTCTGGTTGCTTCGCTGCTTTCTTTTCCTGGATCAGATAGCACCTGCGTGAACAAAAGTCATTTGTAAGTAGCAGTTTTCTTCTTTTAAATTCCTAATCAGGGAAGGGAAGTGGCCAAAAATTAAGAGTCATCATGCATTAAGGGCACTCTTTCACCATCTGCCAAGCTATGATGCTCTTAGAAACAGATCTCCAGCAACCGTCAGATTGTTAAAGAATGTAGTTTTTAAAATGTTTTGCATTTACTAAGGCTGATATTTAAAGCATACTTACTTGAAAGGTTCTGTTGGTATCCATTCTGTGTTCAGTGCCTAGATGCAAGACAAATGACTTCAACTAAATTTAAACCTTCCTCACAATGCTATTCATATTTACCCAGAAGTAAGCCCACATAATTCAATAAATTTTATGCAACCCAAAGTTATGCATGTTTACATTGAAGTAAGACTCTTTGCACTCAATGTGACTCAGTCTGAAGAAAATAGGCATCGATTACAGCCATGGATTTCCTGTTCAAGGAGGCTCACTAACAGGTAAAAGTGTGTGGGGTTGTAGCCTTAGCTGCCCAAGCAATATTCGTACATTGATGGCATGGGCCAAGGTGGGTAGGAGATTCTGTATCACACCTGTCAGGTGCTGGTGGTGGTTGCTCGTGAGTAACCAGGCAGGACTCCGACCTGTCTTTTATAGGTTTTATTGTGCAAACTATTTACAGTGCAGAGCTAAAAGGTTTATGTCCATCTTAGTCACTTGCAGAATCTGGGAGTGGCCCCTTCCGGTTTCTCCCCCAACATAAGAACTTTGACACCCCAAGCCTCCGCCTCCCCTCCTTACGTTTCACCCCTCTGCGCCAGGTGGGCGACGGAAGTGGCGTGCGTCCCTCCTGACCAGCCGGGCTAGGTGAGGCGCTTGGGCTCTCCGCAGCATCTTCAAGCCCTCTCCTCGCTTGGCTGGCCCCTTCCCTCTCTTCTCCACTGGAGGTGGACAAGGAACTGCTCCTCAGAAGTTTCTGCGGCTCCCTGTATCCCAACGGCCCCCCTGCCTCCCTCCCCTGTTCCGATGGCAGTCCCCTGACAACACCTATTGAAGCACATGTCTCATCTGTGCTGACTGATCTGTGTGTGGGAAAGCATGATGGATTTTCATCTTGGGCCTTGGCAGTAGCTTCTGATTATCCCTGATCTGACTTAGCACAATTCTCTTGCTTAGGGAAGTATTTGTGCAGACTGCACATGATTAAGCAAGTATCACAGGATTATCCAATTAATGCTTTACCCATGCAATGCCTCAGGGCAGGCGCTCCCTTATGTTTTCAAGAAAATGTTGTTATTTTAATGTTAATTTCTAAAGTTTCTTGCTAAGGAATTTAAAGCAAGTCTCATTAGACCTTTGCAATCAATATCACAATTCAATGACTGAAAAGAGATTGACAGAGCAATAGGCAGAACCATTAAGAACTAGACAGGCTGAGTGAACTTTGCTCCCCTTGAAGTGAGTGGGATTTGCTGGGGGCTCTCAGGAGAATCAATAAATAAAGGCGATCTCCAGCCAAGTGCCCTGCATTAAATAGGAATCTGCCACCTTCTTACCATGTGTCATCTGCACACCTGCCAACAGGAAATGTCAGTGTTAAATCTGCTTATTTTCAGAGCATGTTTCAAGGAAGACGTGCCTGGAGAGTGGGTGTTCAGTGGGAACCAGAGTGCTCAGTATTCTGCCTGCAACTGCACAGACACCAGACAGGTAACGTTAAATTAAAACTCAATGAGAGGAGATAAATATGAAATAAACATCAGGGACTTGTGGAACTTGTTCAGGAGCAAGTGGCTGACTCCAAGGGTTGCATATTTGAACATGGGCTACATACGTTGGATAAATTGGTGACAGGAGTTACTGTCCACTGTCTGTCACTACCTGGAATTGAAAACAAGGCCGTGCTTTCAGTCTTTTTCAGTCAGGAACCAATTATGGTATAAACAGATATGCTTCTTTTTATTATATTCCTTCAACTTTCCTCAACCTGGTACCTTCCAGATATTTTAAACTTCAGCTCCCATCAGTCCCAGGCAGCAGGGTTGTAGCCCAAAACATCTGGAGGGCACCAAGTTGGGGAAGGCTGCAGACTCCAAGGTGGCTTGATGTGTTGAATGCTGGACAAACACAGAGCTGGTTCAAACAAGCTAAAACAGAGTTCATGGATTTAAACTGCTTCATGGTCCAATCCTATGCACATGTATTCAGAATGAATTCCATTAAATTCAGTGGAATTTATTTCAAAATAATGCTGTGTGGGTTTAGAACCTTGGGTTGCAATTCTATGCACAGTTAGGCTGCTTAAATCCCACTTAGGCAAAGCATCACAGCCCGATCCCACTGGTCTCAGTGGGAATTGCTCCATAATACTATGGACTGTGATCTTAATCTCATTGGAAATAAGGGAATTGCAGTTGCCTGTGGAAGATATTACAGCTGAGGGTTGGACTCTAGTGCTTTCAAGGCTTCAACCAAAAGAGGAAAGATATAATTTGACTTCCAAGTGCTTCTCCTAGACCTAACACTGCACTTGGCAGTATATAGTGATCTTAGTTGGGAATTCATCTCGCCCGTCCTCTCTCTCCAACGTTTTGGCTATCCCTGGGTATACTTAAATCCTATTCTGTGCAAAATTTTGTGTGTGCAATCACTGGGCACATTTTTTTGAATGCTGATAAGGGTGGAGTTGCCATAAGGTAAAGGTAAAGGTACCCCTGCCCGTACGGGCCAGTCTTGACAGACTCTAGGGTTGTGCGCCCATCTCACTCAAGAGGCCGGGGGCCAGCGCTGTCCGTAGACACTTCCGGGTCACGTGGCCAGTGTGACAAAGCTGCATCTGGCGAGCCAGAGCTGCACACGGAAACGCCGTTTACCTTCCCGCTAGTAAGCGGTCCCTATTTATCTACTTGCACCCGGGGGTGCTTTCAAACTGCTAGGTTGGCAGGCGCTGGGACCGAACAACGGGAGCGCACCCCGCTGCGGGGATTTGAACCGCCGACCTTTCGATCGGCAAGCCGTAGGCGCTGAGGCTTTTACCCACAGCGCCACCCGCGTCCCGGAGTTGCCATAGTCCTGACAAAAAAAAGGAGAAAAGAATCCTATCTCAGAAGCTGCTCCTTGCATTTCATAGGAAGCTCCCGTTGGCAAAAATGCATTTTTGTTGACAGCATGCAGACCTGTCCCAAGACATTTTGCTGTCTGAGGCAAAATACAAGGTGCCCCCGCCCACCGTGCCGTACATGTCATGCCATATTCAGAAGCTCAGTGTGCCTGCAGATGAACTTGAGTACAACAGTGGTGACTTGAACAGTATGCCCCCCCCTTCGGAGTGCAGCTGGTTAGCTTAGGAGGTGTACGGCAGGTCATGTGACACACACTGCTCCACCCTTCAGCATTTTGCCACCACTTCCCACCCATAGCAGCTGCCTAACTCTGCTTAATGGAACCATGACAGGGAATGAAAAATGCAAACTTCCCTGTCCCTCACTCACCCCACCCCGCATTTACACAATTAATGCCACTTCCAGTCTGGCCTGCACTGTGCATGTGTGCCTTTGTATGTGTGTCACTGAGTGAAAGGAAGAGTGTAAAGAAGAAATGAATTATGTGCTCCAACTAGACCGTACTTCCTGTGATTGAGAGGGTGCCATATAAACCAAGAATATTGTCTTGTGTTGTCCTTAAGCCTGGGCTTAACAGGGGCTGTAGCAATGCCATGGTGTGCATATAGTCTAAGTTTAAGGGCCTTAAATTCAGTATGTTATGTTAATGGCTTTTGCTACCATTGACCATGGTATCCTTCTGGGTTTGGGAGCAGGGGGCACTGTTATACGGTGGTTCTGCTCCTCCCTCCTGAGCAGTGTCCAGAAAGTAGTGTTGGGGAATGAGTGTTTGGACCCCTGGACTCTCACTTGTGGGGTGCCTCAGGGATCCATCCTCTCCCCCATGCTTTTCAATATCTATATGAAGCCTCTGGTAGAGATCATCAGGGGATTTGTATGCAAGTATGCTGATGATACCCAGCTCTACCTCTCTTTTAAATCGGAACCATTGAAGGCAGTGAATGTCCTGTGTGAGTGCCTGGAGGCGGTTGGAGGATGGATGGCGGCTAACAGATTGAGGTTGAATCCTGACAAGACAGAAGTACTGTTTTTGGGGGACAGGAGGCGGGCAGGTGTGGAGGACTCCCTGGTCCTGAATGGGGTAACTGTGCCCCTGAAGGACCAGGTGCGCAGCCTGGGAGTCATTCTGGACTCACAGCTGTCCATGGAGGCACAGGTCAATTCTGTGTCCAGCGCAGCTGCTTACCAGCTCCATCTGGTATGCAGGATGAGACCCTCCCTGCCCACCGACTGCGTCACCAGAGTGGTGCATGCTCTGGTTATCTCCCGCTTGGACTACTGCAATGCGCTCTATTTGGGGCTACATTTGAAGGTGACTCAGAAACTACAACTAATCCAGGATGCACAGGCAGACTGGTGACTGGGAGTGGCCACCAAAACCATATAACATTGGTCCTAAAGGATCTTCACTGGCTCTCAGTATGCTTCTGAGCACAAATTCATAGTGTTGGTGCTGGCCCAGTGTACTTGAAGCAGCTGAAAAGAATATGCCTAGCTGAAAAAATGGGTTTTTGTACACATTTTATGTATCCATATTTAAATTTAGTTAACATTAAAACAAACCTATTTTAAGCTAAATTTTATGAATGCCAAGTGATATAGGAACAGTATAGTGAGTTGTACTATATGATTTTTAGCTAAAAGAGTTAAAATTTCTGGTTGCTTCCTAGAAATGTCCAAAAGTTGACTTTTCTCCACCTCACAAGAGGACTTTCTTCTCCCGGACTATTTACAACCTTACTGGCCATGATGTTGAGACATACCTTCTAGTGACTGCCAAAGACTTTGTGCAGAAGAGGTACATTGTTTATTCTATTAACCCCTCTTTATTTCTTATGCATTTTATTCTTTCAGTAAACACTTTTTATTATGCAGTCTCCAGTTGTCAGGTCATTGGAGTTAATTTACAAGTGTGCTGTGTATTTAATTTTGATTAATTTTGAGGCATTTCCATAGTTCTCCCAGTAGATAGGGGAGGTGTGGGCAATGTGTTTTTGACTACAACTTCCATCAACCCCGGCCAAAGTAACCAATGTCAAGAGATTATGACGATGACAGCTGAAGTCACCAACATTTGGGAAATTGCTGTGTGGAGTTTCTCTCTATGGTGCCCTGTTCACTGGTGCTCTGCTTTCACTGTAAGAGATGGTTAAAATCCTGCAAATCTAAAAATAAAAGAAAATCACTAACAACCATTTGAAATTGTTATTCTTCATTAAGATTTTAATGTGCTGGCTTGGCATTGCCTTAATGTAAGTACTTATGCAACCATTGCTGTACATGGTATGACTGGGCTGCTGAGCCTCAGAGTTTCACCCACCTTTAAGGAATGAGGCAATCCTGTCTAGCATGTCATTTATGACTGTTCTGGGTATTTCCTGAAGCGTATTTATTTTCCCCCTCTAGGTATGGTGGTTGGAGTTTTGGACTGCCTTTGACTAATGACCTGAAGTTTGATATAACTCCAGTGCCTGCTAACAGGACAATAACTAAGGTAAACTGCAGTTGTGGAATGAAATATGGAACGAAAATCTAGAAAAGCAGTTTATTGCATTCAGTTTAAAATAGGTACATAAAAACTAACCTGGTTAAAACTGGCTAAAATAATTACATGACAAAATTGGAACATTGGGCTACATTCAACTAAGTGATGGTCAGAGTCAATTCTTTGAAATTATTGAACATAACAAAGTTAGGTCCATTAGTTTCAATAAGTCTACTCTGAGTAAAGTTCAGTGGTCTGCCACCACCCAAATAACAGGGATTACAGTGTTTATGACAGATTATTATTAGGTTCAGCAGGGATTTCATCTGTTACATATTTGAGGTGTTTAATTAAAATGTCTTACCTATGCCCTCTCAACCATAATGTGTGCACACAACAAATATTATTTATTACATTTGTTAATTAATAAAATAGAAAATATTTATTCTATATAAGATCTTTTCTGGGTGGCTTACAAATACATAGGGGTGCTGGTGCCATGGGACTGGCTGTGGTGGAAGTATGTGTCACTGTTGCATAGGACTCGTTCACCCACTTATTCACTTGTTCTGGTGGAACAGTCTCTTGTATCAATAACATTTTTATTATAACAAATAAAAATCATTGTGTAAAGGGATACATAGCTGCAGCCTGTAGCAAAAGAAACATAGGAGGGGCGAAGCCTGTCAAGATACATGAAATAGTTCCATAAAAAAGACATTTCATGTTTATTGTCTTTTTGTGCTCTTGAATGAATCTTTGAAAGAGCCTCCCCAGACCCCCATCTTATAGCAGTCCTGGGTTACGGCTTTTCCTGACTGATTCTAGATCATTTGACATCTTCAGGACTTGAGACCTGGGTTTCCTGAGGCAGGAATCTGAAAAGTCTGAGAACACAGTCCAGTGGGCTTATAGCTATGTCTGCCCCTTGTTAGCACCGTATATTGAAGGAGGGAATGTGACTGGAATAAGTATCAGGACTCTGCTAAATTGGGGGTCTTTTTGAGTCTAATCCCATGAATGTTACTCAGTCAGAACTGAGTCGCACTGACGTCAGTGGCATTCATTCCTAAGAAAGTGTTGTAAAATTACAGGCCCAGGCACATTTATAGCTCATTTTCTCTCCTCCAAGGAACTCAAAGCACCAATATTAGTTTTATTTTTACAGCAAGCCTAAGAGGAAGTTTAGACTGAGAATGAGTGCCTTGCTCAAGACCACCTAGTGGGCCTCCTAGCTGAGTGGGGTGCTCTGCTGTTGTTCCGTTACTGGAGGGACTAGGAAAATATCTAGGCTGCTTTCTGTACTACCACGTTAAAAAAATTACCCACAGTTCAGAACATCACTCAAGGTCAATCTTTGAGGCACTTCTGAGTAGCGACTGTGAGGATAATACAGGAAAGTGCAGAAAGGCAGTTCATGGAAGAGATTAGAGTTCATGAATTGAATTCAGGGGTAGAGCCTGTGAGGGAAATACCATAAATCCCTCAACAACAACAAAAGACACACACAGCGAGACACATACCTGAGACGCTGGTTTGGTGGCATCCTGGCACTGATATACATAAGCTTTCAACGTTTCCCTTTTTTAAAGGGAAATTCCCTTATTCCAAATAGGATTCCTCACAAGAAAAGGGAAACGTTGACAGCTATGCTGATATACGTGTTACTGGAAACTACCATTCACAAATGCACCTTGTTTGGGTGGCATTGGGCAGGGAGAAGAAGACACACAGGCCATATGCATAGTGGGTGAAGAACCATTTCTTATTAAAAGCAAAAATTAAAATTAAAAAATGACTCTTCCCTGTTGCTCTTGCCTCTCAAATTTAAATATAGGTCTGGTATAATCCTGAAGGTTATCACAGCCTCCCAGCCTACCTTAACAGCTTGAATAACTTCATTCTCCGTGCTAACTTGCCAAAAGAAAACTCCTCCAGATATGGTAGGTGCTCAACAGGCTTTGGCAGCATCCTTTGCCTCTTCAGGCTGAGAGGCTTTCTTTTCTGCCTATTGCCTAATGAATTGTGACATTGTAAAGCATAATACTTTTATTCATGCCCATTAAGAATGATTGGCGTAAAACAGCAAAATGGCTTGTCCAATTTTTAGGCTTCTCAGGGCATCAGTTACACTCTCCTTTATGTTCTTAATATGTGCTGCTGGAGACAAAACTAATTAGTAAACATTGTCTTAAGACTCACATCCCATGATCAAGCAGGAATTATTTTCAGTCTTTTCATTTAAGCTCATTCAAGCACTTGGAACTGGTAAGTATGCTGTGAACTTGTAACTCTAGATAGGTCAGTCTTATTGAAACCTAGTTGGAGACAGAATTGATGGTATTTTCTCCATGGCACCTTTCAAACAGCCAAAGTCGTTTGTTGCTTTGACAAATAAATGACAGCCTAAGAACCGTTGAAATGGCCAGATAAAAGTTGACTGTCATTTTAGCAATTTGAAATAGGTGGCAATCCTGCTTTTGAGGTTTGACTTAGGCTCCATGTATTTAAAAAAGCCACATAAAAAGAGCTTTTCACACTGACACTAAGCAAATCATAATGGCTTTCGACTTATGTATATTGTGCTGCTTTGCCTTCCAAGCCTAAAAAATATGTATTGAAATGGAAATTTTGACTTCTAGCCTAAGCTGCAGTAAAGGGAAAATGACTTTATAGTGAAGGAGCATTAACAGCTTAGTCAAACTGTATCTTCTTTATTTTTGATTGCAGGTGGGGGGGGGGATTGCTTTCTAGTTGTTAGTAGATCTTGTTCTGAACTAGAAATTGCTTTCATTCCTTGATTGAGGCATGAAACACTGCACTGAAGGGGAAATTTGGGGGTTGGTGGGTTTTTGGTTTTTGCAATGAACTGCAAGAAATATCCTGCTATTCCATATTGGCAACCTATTTTAAAAAGCCTTCCCCAACTGCAGAAAACAAAACAGGTCCCGTCCCCCCGCCAAAAGAACAAATGTCAGCCAGGACCCCAATAAGAATGGATGACACATAAGCACTCAGCACTGCAGTGATTTCGAAATATGTTAAGAGATCAAGCCCCTTTGCCCCCCCCCCCCTCGCCTGCAGGCCTCATTTCAGCTCTTGTATAAATGTAAAGGAAAGAAATCTACATTTTTTTAAAAGGTTTTTTTTTTTTTTTGCAATACTTAGAATTTGAAAATGCTATTATTACATTTATACCTCGCCTTCCTTTCAAGAAGTTTAGGGCTATGTAAAATGTTCTCTTCCCCAGTCCAATTCTATCCTCACAGCTATTCTTAGAAGTACTTGACTGTTTGAAGGTCACCCAAGGAACTTCATACCTAAGTGGGGACTTCATTTAAGTCTCCCCATTCCTTTTTGTGGAACTCTTAATTACTGCACCATACTTCCCATTTAAAGGTGTGTTTTAAAAAAAAAATGTAATTACATAAAACAATACAATTAGCCCATATAATCATAAAATTGTAGAGTGGGAAGAGACCCCAGCAATGTAGGAATCTCAGCTAAAGCATCCATGACAGACGACCATCCAATCTTCGCTTAAAAACCTCTAAGGAATGAGAGTCCACCACCTCTTGTGGGAGTCTGTTCCACTGTCAAATAGCTCTTTCTGACAGAAAGTTCTTCCTGATGTTTAGTTGGAATCTCCAAACCCATGCAAAGTCTAAGAGTTAAAGGTGGCAGTCTCTCCCCTTATCATGCTTCATCACTTTGGATATTTTTGATTTTATGGATTTTTGCACAATGCAGCTGATGGTTTCCTTCCAATCTGGTACCTTTCATCTGGTCAGTTTAATTCTGACAAGTAGTAGAGGATCATCTTCTTTTTCTGAGTGGAGTCGGATCATGCATAATGATGGCACCTTCACCTGGTGCAAAAACAGCTGGATCACCCATTCCACCTATTCTGAACATGGCCCCATCCTTTTGACACCTGTCATAATTACATGTTTTCCCTAGCCCATTCTAGATCACACCTGGCTGGCTCCTGTAATATTCTCTGGCTCCTTCACCTATCCCCATCTTGCACCATTCATTATCTCCAAATGCTTCACTATTCCAGCCCATTGAGTTCTAGCTCCAAGTGCCCTCGCCGTCCTAACTTCTATTCCTACCACCATATTGACCCCTTTAGATCTAAGAATGGAATGCTTTAAAAAGAGACACAGCTAAGGTTGTTCTTGTGGCTTTCTCTCCAAGAACAGAATTGTGAGCACCAGTCTTCAGATACCTCAAGTAAACCTTGCTTATTATCCTTGTATCCTGCTTTTCATTTGGAAAGAGTGATTTATATGCGACTTCCAGGGGACTTCCATCTAATCACTAATAAAAGCTACAGCTCCCCTGAATAAAACAGCACATGACATTGGAAACCCGTTGCTAAAATTGGTTCTGCAGTGCCTCCCAATTCTTGTAAATTCAGGTGGAAGTGCAGGATGGGTGAGTAGGAAAGGGGAACTGGATCCTGCACTCAGTCAGCTCCTTTTACTCTGTAGCTGCTGCATCCTAGCTGCATCCCCACCCACCCCTGGCCAAAGCAGGGCTCCAAAACCAGAAGTTGTTCCTGCCATGAAAGAAAGTGCTGCAGTGTGCAGTAGTGTCAGGGTGAAAAGCATGGCTGGAGGGAGATTTCAGTTCCCTCCTCCTGCCCACATGAGCTTTACTTTCAATTGCATCTCCTGCTTTATAGAGGTTTGGTGGGACTCAAGATAGGTCTGTCATCATAACACCTGGTTTGACCCTTGACTTCACTGGTGATATAGGATTGCCAGATCGTTCCCTGGATAAATGATGGTAACCAATACTATTAAAAATACCTAATGGCCATACCTAATGGCTTGCCCATGATGAAATACCATGGCATTCAGAACATAAATAGACTGCTGTTAACCTTCCTGCTCCTCAGCTAGCACTTGTGTTCAATGATCAGTTGAAGAAAACCCTAATTATTGTTCTTTGTGTAGGCATCTCAGTCGTTGCTCATCCTTATCCTGGTGGAGAGAGTCAAGAACAAGCTATGTAAGAAGTTGATTTTATTA
Organism: Podarcis muralis; assembly: GCF_964188315.1. Classification (NCBI taxonomy): domain Eukaryota; kingdom Metazoa; phylum Chordata; class Lepidosauria; order Squamata; family Lacertidae; genus Podarcis; species Podarcis muralis. Next base: position 134,110,315 of record NC_135655.1, read on the forward strand.
TTTATTTTTGTGGAATTTAAATTGTAAGTCCCCCTTGAGGGTTGGGGGAGGGTGGGCTGCTGAGCGGCGCCAGCCAACTGGACCCAGCCACCCTTTTAATTCCCCACAGTGCCCCAGAGGGGTGCTAGGTTAGAGGCAATGTGGGGAATTAAAGGGGTGGCTGGTTAAAGCTCTGGCACCAGAGCCCAGAAAGCCCAGCCAGGGTGACAGAAAGAAGAGGTGTTTGTGAAAAGACACTTTACCAGGACACCTATCAAATCTAGAGCTGGATCTGTCTGCATACTTATTTTGAACGTACTTTTGCTTACCTTCCCCCACTCAGGCTTAGTAGTTTACTGGATATCATAGTCTCCATGTCCGTCCTGATTGGCTACTCCATCACGACAGCCAGCTTTGTGCTTTATGTAGTCAAGGAACATCAAACCAAGGCAAAACAGCTGCAGCATATCTCAGGCATGGGTGTGACAAGCTACTGGGTGACTAACTTCATTTATGACCTTGTAAGTATCTTACCTGTTACATATCAGTTTGCAAAATGGTGTATGATGAAGAGCAGCGTGGAGATTGCAGCATTGAGATTTACCTTGAACTCTGACACAAAACACCAGAAAGGAGCTATTAAGTACGCATTAAGCTCCTTTCAGGTGTTCTGTGTCAGAGTTAAATCAACACCTGGGGCTGGAGGAGGGAGAGAAGACCAAAGATGAGCCTGCTGGTTGTATCCCATCACCCTTAACTTTTGCAGCCAGCCATCTGCTATACTTGTACAGGTTCCCTGTGTGGTTAGAACCTGGACTTTCCAGGTTTCTAAATCACACAGGTAGCCTCCCTAAGTAGAGTCTCTGCTACAATAGTTATCCCTTCAACTTGTGCAAGAATGGGAATGAGAGGTGGGCTCAGTGTTCTTGTCCTTTCTCTCCTGTGCGTGTGGAACAGTTGAATAGCTGCAATGATGGTGGTGATTCTGACCCACATAGGAGCAAACTAACTTTGTGCGAGGACATTTAAACATATTTAGAACTAGAGCTATTACAGTACGTATATGCTAAGAACATGGACAACCCCTTTTTTTCCCTGGCTGTAGCATATGCATAAAGCTCAGCACATTTATAAAAAGATCAGTGCGCTATTAAGGTCAATACTTCATTTTATTTTTAACTTGTAGGCATAAAAATTGCTTTAGGTTAAATTGCAAAGAGGCAAAGGCAAAAAGCCAGGTCTAAAAGTCATCCAGTGGTATGTATTTTGTTACGAACTATGAGTAATGGCTGTTCATGTAAGACTGTTTCCTGTGACCTTCTAAACTCTGTCACATCTAGGCAGAAAATTTGCTCAAAAATACTCTGAACCATATTTTTCCAAGAAACATTTTATTTTAATTTTTATTAAATTAATAATTATTAATTATTAATTTTTATTAAATTATTTTGAAACAAATATGTTGGAAGCTTTCCCTCTTTTCTGGGCTTGGTTACTTTTTCCAGAGTTGTTCAACCTCAAAACATAAAAAATTGTATTAAAAATTAGAAACATTTCATGGATTCACAAAACGGCATTGCATTAGCTTCTCAGGGGGGAAAAGAATATTTTGGATTGCAGCAGAATGATAATATAACCGGAATAGAATCAATTGGATTGACTTCTGAGTAGATAGTTGTTGTATTATGATGTAGAATGTTATAAAAGTTACAAAAGTAAGAGGTTGAATTATTACAATTAACTGGAGGGTTACCCCAGAGCATAATACAACTTGGTTCAGGAAAATGATAGAAAGGGGTCCAAGATAACAAAACAAGTAGGCTAGCTTGCTGAATTATTCAATTCCTCTTCCCATTAATTAGGATATGTCAAAGCGTTATCTAGTCGCAGTTATTTTTTGACAACCTCTCTCTCTATACATCTCAGTGGCATGCTCAAAAATTCACTACAGTGGTGCCTCGCAAGACGAAATTAATCCGTTCCGCGAGTCTCTTCGTCTTGCGGTTTTTTCGTCTTACGAAGCATGGCTATTAGCGGCTTAGCGGCTATTAACGGCTTAGCGGCTTTAAGAAAAAGGAAACAAGCGGCTTTAAGAAAAAGGAAAAAGGAAACAAACTCGCAAGAACTCGCAAGACATTTCATCTTGCGAAGCATGCCCATAGGGAAATTCGTCTTGCGGAATGACTCAAAAAACGGAAAACCCTTTCGTCTAGCGAGTTTTTCGTCTTGGGAGGCATTCGTCTTGCGGGGCACCACTGTACACTGGTTCCTCAGTCAGGCTGAGGCTTCATATACACTCAACATTCAAAGTACATGACTCACCCCCCCCAAAAAAAAATAATCTTAGGAACTTTAATTTGTCAAAGGTGTTGAAAATTGCAGCTCCTTGAGGGGTAAACTACAGTTCCCAGGATTCTTGGGGGGAAGAAGTATAAATGTGCTTTAAACAGAAGCTACTTCTTATATTGTGTGCTAGTGTTCAAGGGCTGCATGACCACCCAGAAATTCGTAGTCTCTCGGCCTGCAGGGACAAAGGTGCCTGCACTATTGCAATGGGAGAGGAGAAGGGGGGGTAGGAGAGCATTTATGTGGGCTACACTCTTGTTCTCTCTTTTCAACACTTAGCCACCTCTTGCCAAATTATTCATTAGATCTGGGTTGTTTTCTCCAGTGGTTGTCCGAAGTCACCTCCAACTGGCCTGGGCACCTGCAAGAATCATGCAAGCCACTCAAAGTTGGTTAGATCTGAAGAACTTGCCAAACATACTCTTCTGGCTCTAACCTTCATGTAATAGGCCTGCCTCTATCAGGCTCCATATGCTTGCCGTGAAATGGCGTATTTATAAATCATCCAGTCGAAAACGTCACAGTGATCTAACTGAAATCAATATTCACCAGACTGAAACTAATGCAGTGATACTCTGCAACCTGATACTTGTCGGTGAATTCCTACTGGCAAACAATTCTCATTTCAAATTAAGGGGAGAGACTGGGAAGTCTTGAAGCTGCTGCTAATTAGAATTTGGGTTGGACTCAAGTGATTACACTTTCCCCCAACAAGAAACTATCAGCAATATTAAAAAACAGCAACACCTTGTGGTCATCCAGTGAGCTTCCTGCTCAGTGAGGATTTGAACCCTCCTCCCTGGTCCTAGTGGAAAGAGGCACAGGATGTGTAGTTCTTGCAGAGAGTTGAAAACAATTTGAAAGAGAGAGTTGCTCTTCGTGATGTCTTTTGCTTAGCCCACTTTTGTTCTTGTTATCAGAGTTTGCAGAGTTTTCAGAAACCACAGGTAACACTGCCTCTCTCAAACTATTTTCAAATCTCTTAAAGACTACTGTATGTCTCTAGCAAAAGACTACTTGTCAGGGGCTCAGGGGCAGAGCCACAGGGGAAAGAGGAATTGGAGAGTGAAGGGGAAGGATCTGAGGGGAGCTTAGGAGGGTATGACAGTGACCCGGGAGATTCCATGAGTCTCTCCAGCGAATCAGAAGATTCCCAGAAAGAGGCGCCCAGGGTCAGGGCAAGGGGGGCCAGCGGTGAGTCCCCAAGTGGGAGCTGGAGATCAGGGCCAGCTTCCCCGCCAGAGCGTAGCGGGGGGGGAAGAAGCCCACAGATCAGAACCAGCGTCTTCTCCAGCAGGGAGAGAGAGTGAGTCAGAACTGACGACGCCTCCGTCGGAGAGTGGAGGGGCGGAGCGGAGGTCAGTTCCAGCCAGCCCCCCCCGAAGGGGGAAGCAGTGACAGGAGCAGTGTAGCCGTTAGGAGGAAAGTGGGCGGCTGGGCGCGCGCGCCAAGTTCAAATGTGCAGGCGCGCGGGTCAGCAGAAAATCCGGATTGGGAGCCAGGTCCCAAAGCCCGCCGGAGACAGGGGGAGGAGTCAGAGGAATCCGCCTCCGAGGAGTCCAGGAAGGGTGGCACCCCAGAGGGCAGGAGGACCCAGAGAAGAAAAGAGCAGAGGGAGAAGAGGAAGAGGTGGAGCAAAGCTAGGGTGTTAAACTGGTGTAGGGGAGGGGAAGAGTCAGACGGAGCTTCAACGGTCTAGAGCTACAGACGTAGGGTTGCGCGCCACGGATGTAAAACCAACAATCAACTTCAATAAAGACTTTTATATATAAAGAGACACTGGCGTTGGTCCTTTGTGAGCTGGGACCTGAGGCACCCCTGACACTACTCATGCTGCTTTAAAAAATAATAATGAAAATTTCTTTTATTGAAATAAAAAAGCCTCACCAGAAACACAACCTTAGCCCTATGTGGAGTGGTGATTTCAGTCCATGTCAGTGACTCTGATCAAACAAAGGGGAGGGAAGAAAAGATGTGATTATATGTATCTGTCCTAAGGATGCTTCATATTTTTCATGCAATAGAAGCTAATTCAGTTCCATGTGTAATTTTCAGGTTTACTTTCTGATACCTGTTACACTCTCGGTGGGAGTAATTTCAGCTTTTCGGATACCAGCTTTCTTCAATGACAGCAACCTGTTGGCTGTATTCCTACTTCTTCTCCTTTTTGGGTAAGGATTTGGTTTAGTTTAACCTAACCTGAATTTAACACCCCGTCCTGGCTCCAATCGTGAGCAGAACTCTCTAGCTCCTGCCGCCTCACCCGTTCTGCTAATGGAAGCCTTGCCGTCAGCTGAACTACAGCCGCTGGATACAATCAGAGTAAGAAAGGAGGTTTACAACATTGCACCATTATAACTTTTCACTTGGTGCTTTAAAAAACCCCAAACATATTTAAGAACCCCTTTTTTATTTTGGGATATTATGATTCTGTGTTGCCTTGCTGGCTCATTTGGATATAAAGTCAGGCATAACTAAATAAAGTACAAACCAGTGGCGTAGCGTGGGGGGTGCAGGGGGGCTGGCCGCACCGGGCGCAACATCTGGGGTTAGGGCAAATCCACGGGTTAGGGGGTGCAAATCCACGGGTTAGGGGGCGCAAATTACTTGCCTTGCCCCGGGTGCTAACAACCCACGCTACGCCGCTGGTACAAACTATGAATGGTCAGGCTAACCTCAGCAGCTTGATTAATTTAGTAATCACTCAAACCAAGCTCATCCCAGAAACAACATGATCCTTTCCTCATCTTTTTGCTCTTGATAGATATTTCAAGGAAGCCGATGACCAACACCAGCTTTGCTGTTCTTTTTGACTTTGCCCAAAAAAAGATGAATGGTACAGCTTTGTTGTTTTCTTTACCAGAGACAATAACCAGCTCACAGTCAGTCAATAAAGGACATACTTTGCTGCTTTTGTTGGTCTCTTGCTTTATTGTATTTTTTATTCTTCTTGTTGATGCTCTGCAGATATGCAACATTTCCATGGATGTACTTGCTGGCTGGAATGTTCAAGGAAACAGGAATGGCCTTTATAGTTTATGTCTGCATCAACTTGTTCTTTGGCATCAATACAATCATGACTCATTCAATTATGTTTCTACTTTCCCAAGAAAAGGCCACTGATCAGGTATGAGCCTTGCAAACACACCTTTAACTCTCATGTAGAGAAGTTGTGCAAAATTCATTCTATTTCGGGGGGGGGGGGACAGACAACAATGCTCTTACTTCAAGGAAGTTTTGACTTGATAGTACCACATAGTTTGGAGGCTGGTTAAATAAAGATGTAATATAATTGCTTAAATTGAGTACTTTAAATCAGCCTGTACCTAAAACTTCTAAATGCAATCAGCCAACCTCTTGATATTGCCTTCTGTTTATGTAAGGATGGCTTTCTCTTTCAGATTACAATGAATACCATCCATAAAAATATCTAAGGGCAATAAATCTGTACTGTGGGTATATATCTCAGTGATGGGGTTTCCTTCATGTAGGCTTCTCCACTCTGGAGGTCTCAAGTATCAAACTGCATCACCATTCTCAAGTCTCATTAGTGCAGCACAATGGACGGTGCCTGGGACCTTTAGAACAAAGGAAGATATTTCAAGGAAACAGAATGAATTCATACCTTCCCTCCAAAAACGAACCTCCTTGGCCAAACTGGTTGCAGTGGGACCATCCCTGCATAAACCAGGAGGGGGGGTGTCAAAGAGGAGCAGAGCTTCTCTTCCTCTGCCTGGGAATCTCATGATATATAGCTTCAGGCACTTTTTTCTGCAGCCTGAGTTTCCTTCCCTCACTGGATGTGGGATATCCGGCTGTTCTTGTTCCGTGTATTTCTTACCTGCCCTTCACTGGGTGGACTTTTTTATATGAATCTTTTGGTTGCTGCAAAAAATGTCTTGGCCCATATTTGGGAATTGCCTTCAATACCAACAGCTGCAGCAAGGATAGTCACAGTGTGTGAAATTGTACACGTGGACAAATTGACATCAGTATGCTTCAGATGGTTTTCTGGGACTGTGCGCTCATGTGCAGAAACAGTGAGGCTTTTTTAGCTGTTCATATAAATGGGTGACATCCAGTGGGATCGGGCCCATTGCATCCACTGGCACAATGCAGGCTAGCACCTGGTGCTTTTATTCTTAAAGACGCAGTCCTTATTTCTAGTTACAATTTTTTTGCCCAAGCTACTGCACCGTATCTCTTTTTCTCTTTTATAAAAAAAGAAAGCAACCACAAAAGCACACATTGTGAAGAAGGATGATAGGTGAATAAAAACTGTGACTGCCCTTGTCATATCTTGTTTAGATAACATCATGCCTGGGAGATTACCTAACAGTTTTTGAACCCTAGCTATAGATATTTACCAAATTAGGAAAAATGCTGTCCAATTTAAAAATGTAACGATGGGTAGACTAAATTCCTAAATCTAAACATAAAAGCAAAGTACGTCCACCGTAGTAAGAAAGTATAGAAGCCAGCTCCCTTCTCTAAAAGATAAGCATTGTTTTATAATGGACCAGCTTGTCAACTTTCATTATGGACATAGGTCTTTCTTGAACATGCATTCAGCATTTTCCTTGAAGGCGTTTGATCAGGAAAGCGCACGCAGAGGATTTACAAAGGATTTACTGCCCAAAGGCAGACAAGAGTTGTTGATTGACATTGATATGTCCCTTGCAGGTGCCTGGCTAAGTCTCCCTATGGTGATTTATTGCCTATCTGATGCCCAGCACAAGTGTCAACAGCATTTCTCACTCCATGACACGAAGTACAGGGATCAGACACAAAGACCAACTTTTCACTGCTTGTCAGATGGTATTTTCACACACACCCTTCTTGGAACAGCTGTACATAGTTTGGGCCAGATTATAGCCTGAAACCATCTGCAGCACCAGTTTTTGTTGTCTGCTAGCTGACCTGAAACTAATGTCTTCAGTGTATCTATGTGTTAAAGACTAGCTGAAATAGAAGGTCATTTATGGGCTGTGGCAACAGTAGTGCTAGCAATGTAGTACCAGAGGTGAAGCGTTCCACTGGGCTGAATATGCTACAGCCCAGATCTCCAGAAGTTAACCTGAATCATATTGGCCTGGACTACATACCTGTAAACAAGAGGTGAAAATAAAGCATACACGGCGGGGAAAGGCAAGCATATTGGAAAGTATGGCAGGAAAGGGGGGAAATTACCTTTTCTTGAGATGGGAGCAGGTTAAGCCAGCAAGTCCCTTTTTCTCATATAAGTGAGGGGTAGGGAAATCCTTCCTCATTCTGGTGAAACTGGCTGACTGGACCTCCACCAAGAATAGCCTGTTGATGAAGAAGGGGTCACAATAAATTTCTGTGTGATGCACACATACTTAGCAGCAGGATGTGTACAATACCTCTGCACCACCACCAGCAGGAGGGACATTTTGCTATAAAACTCAATACATTATTCCTAATTTTTATGATATATGAAACTAGAAAGTAAATGCACATTAAGGTATTTTTTTCTTCCTTTCAGAGCTTGCACGACCTTGCTGAAACACTGAGGCATATTTATCTGATATTTCCACAATTCTGTTTCGGATATGGATTGATCGAACTGTCACAGTATCAAGCCTTGATGGGTTTCCTAAAAGCATATGGAGTGGAGTACCCTGACAGAACCTTTGAGTTGGACAGGATAAGTTCCAAGCTGCTTGGGTTGTTTATCCAGGGGACTATATTGTTTTCACTCCGCCTCTTGGTCGATGATGGGACAATTCAGAAAGTCTGGCATAATACATTAGAGTAAGTGACCTGCGGGGAAAGGGTTCTCCAAAATCAGAAACAGGGTGATGGATTGACAAGGAACAAGATGTGGCATATAGACTTGTGATTTGTTGTTTTACATTTACACCAGGGATTTGTAAAATGCTTCAGCAACAAACATGGATTTCTGATTAGATTATGATTATGACAACAGCCAAGCGCAGTTTGCCCCAATCTCTCTCCCTCCCACCCCCGCATTGCGATCTGCCTTCTGTGCATTGGATACAGGAATTAGAAAATTGTCTTGTCACACTATTGCCTTACTACATAACAGGCACACAGCCCCAAAATTAGAGAAATCCAAAAACAAGAAGGTATTTATCCTTGAGACAGGAGAATTGTCCCTCAGCTTGATCCACAAACCAGTATAAGCAGGTAGTTCTTACGCTAAATTGGGTTGCATTCCAATTTCAACTCAGTGGTTTTTATTTCTGAGTAGACATGTATATAATAGCTACCATTTCCATTCTCACATTTTCCAACTGTGGAAGAAGATGGTATATGCAAAGGCATGGCGCTACCTTCTACAGAACTTTCACACATGAAACTATACCTGACCTACACAGAACCACGGAATAAAAAAATAGTAGAGTTGGAAGGGACCGCAAGGATCATCTAGTCCAGGCTTCCTCAAACTTGGCCCTCCAGATGTTTTTGGACTACAACTCCCATGATCCCTAGCTAGCAGGACCAGTGGTCAGGAATAATGGGAATTGTAGTCTCAAAACATCTGGAGGGCTGAGATAGAGGATCTATTCCAACCCTCTGCAATGCAGAAATCTTTTGCCCGACGTATCTATGGGAGCTGGTCTCTTTTAACACACCATTTTAAGCAGGAAGTTGTTGCACTAAGCTGAACTAAGGCTGCAATCCTATGTTCACCTACCTGAGACTAAACCTGATTTAACTGAATAGGACTTATTTCTGGGTAAACATGTATAGGATTGCACTGTTAGTCTCACTGACTTCAATGGGATGGAATATTCCTCTCTCTAGATGGTATCTAGTATGTGCCCCTGGGATAGCTCAGTCAGCAGAGCATGAGATTCTACCAGGAAGCAGGGCATGGAGGCCATAAATAACCCTCTCCTGCTTTTGCTTTGGGTTTTTGTGCCCATCATCTCATCCTGAGAGATATTCCTGCCTCTGATAACAAATGCTCCATTTATTCTCAAAGGTGACAGCTATAGACTGACTGACTTCAGGCTTAATAGGAGTTGCAGTCCAAGAATATCTTGAGGGCTGCAAGTTAGCTACCCCTGCTTGCCTCTGCATCTGTCCAATCCCCTTCAGAAGCTGTATAACCTGGTGGTCATCATAGCAACTTGTGGTAGTATCAAAGCTGCTTTGAGGATCAGAGTCAGGAACATAAGAATCCCTTGTTTCTAAATGCTGCTTCAAGGGCTCAAGAGTAGATGTCTCCAACAAGCAGCTGTGCTCCTTCTGCATGAGATGGTTTGTTTGTTAATGTATTTTTACTGTATCCCATTCTGGGATTGCTTTTAGTAATGAAGAGCAGGCTAGAAATATTTTAAATAAATGCATTACTTAAATGTATTTCTTGTCAATCAAACACGACTACAACTTGTGCCATCGCAATCTGTTGTTATGGAACCTTCTCCTTCATCCCTTAATTTTCCATTGTCTTTTAGTGGGGCAGGGCTGAGTTGGATCTATTTTTTATATGGGTGGTTCTTGTTATTACACTTGCTTTTCATGTTTGTGTTGTCAGCCACTTTGAGTTCACCTTTCTGAAAAACAATAAGATAGTGCTAACAGGAGTTGTCTTCCACCATGCTAGATTCATGTATAACAAAGTACATGGCAAGCCACAATTCCACCTGGAAGCCATTGATGAGGAGGAAGACAAGGATGTACAAGCAGAAAGAGAGAGAGTCACATTAGGCTTAGCAGATTGCGACATGCTGCAGCTCCAGAATCTCACCAAAATCTACCATCTTCCCCACCGAAGAATTGTGGCAGTAAAAAATGTCAGTATTGGAATCCCAGCAGGAGAGGTAAGTCGGTACAATTAAAAACACTTCTACTGCCTTGGAATACATTCACAGGCTGGCTGTTTGGCTGGCTGGCACCCAACACGGAGCATTTGGGGAGCCATTTACTCAGAGCTCTCTGCTGCTACACAGTGTTATTGTCTATAATCAACAGCTCATCCAGGCTACAGTCAGCAGGGATGCAAGGGAGTGAGTGTGGGATTTCTCCCCTAAGTGGCCATAATATTACATTGGAACTTCAAGGAAAAACAACTCCAATATTCTGGAAAAACAGATGATATGGTCCTGTACCGTATTACTGTACCGTATTGCAAGCAAGATGAAAGGGTTCGTTCCTCACATCAAAAACATCCTGCATGTAAAAAGCAAACGTGTTTGCAGGAGTATTCAGCTGAGGCATTTGACTTCTCCACCTTGGAACTGTGATTTTGATTAATTTTGTCTGAAAATGAACGCATCCAAACACACTCAGGTCCCTTTGCTGAAGCCCATAAATCACTTCCTAGGTTTCTTTTGTTGTTTCGGTTTTCTCATATGAATTAACAACTGTGCGGATAAGATTTCAGATTTTGCATTTTCAATTCTGTTTTAGCTCCAGCTATTGGGTTTTCTGAAAGAAATTATGAATGGGTTGATCTTTATTAATGCACTATAACTAAATTCTGGTCTTTCCTCCTAACAACCCAGTGTTTTGGCTTGCTTGGTGTGAATGGGGCTGGGAAAACCACCATCTTCAAAATGCTGACGGGAGACATTGAACCATCTTTTGGAAGGCTGCTGGTGCGAGATGAAACTGGGTATGACAGACTAATTCATTTTGGGCAATGAAAGACAAGCAAGTTAGCTGAGGAAACAAGTCTAATGTGACATTTGCTTGGGTTACAAATTTAACCATGAAGGCTGGCCATAAAGGAAGTGCAAACAATATAAATATAATGATTTTGCAGTTCCTTAGGTGTATGACATATGCCCAATTTTACTGTGCTCTCCATTTTATTAATGGGAGATGGAAGCAATGTGGCAGTCTTAATGCAAACTTAGTTGGGAGGCATTCCCACAGAACTGAGTTGAACTTGTTTCTGATGAAACAAATGTATGATCAGTCTGAAGGTTGCATCAAGTCATTTCTGCCCCAATCAACAGTCGGTTCTCCTTACTCCATGAACACTTACATGGTTACTTAACTACATCTCCCAGTGATTACAAAGGGTCAGACATCCAGCAAAGTTTGGCATATCTATATAAAAGAAGCAGTGTGGAATTTCTGTGGAGGGTTAGGGTGAGGAAACAAGACCAGTCGGTGAGATCTTGCTCCCCTGCTTGCATGCACTTTCACACATTGTGTCTACAAAGTGTCTGCAAAGACATGGCCTTAGCACTGTATCCCTGAAGGAGCATCTCCGCCCCCATTGTTCAGCATGGACACTGAGGTCCAGTTCCAAGGGCCTGCTGGAGGTTCCCTCACTGTGAGAAGTGATGTTACAGGGAGAAGGCCTTCTTGGTAGCTGCGCCCACCATATGGAACGCCCTCCCATCAGATGTCAAACAGATAAACAACTATATGACAATTATACAGAGGTCCAGCACCGAGGACCTCCTGGCAGTTCCCTCTCTGTGAGAAGCCAAGTTCCAGGGAACCAGGCAGAGGGCCTTCTTGGTAGTGGCACCCGCCCTGTGGAACACCCTCCCACCAAAGAGAAGAACTACCAGACTTTTAGAAGACATCTGAAGGCAGTCCTGTTTAGGGGAGCTTTTAATGTTTAACAAACCACTGTATTTTAATATTTTGTTGGAAGCCACCCAGAGTGGCTGAGGAAACCCAGCCAGATGGGCGGGGTATAAAAGCCAAAGTGGCTGGGGCAACCCAGTCAGATGTGGGGGGGGGGCACATTTATTTATTTATTTATTTATTTATTTATTTATTTATTTATTTATTTCTGCTGCTACTACTACACGGAGCTTAGGTATTTGTTTTCTGTTAGCCCTAACCTTTATTGACTGAAACCTTTCACATAATTGTATCAATTCAGGTCCTTGAATGAAGTTGATGATGCACACTGGTCACTGTTTGGATACTGTCCTCAAGAGGATGCCCTGGACGATTTGCTGACAGTGGAAGAACATATGTATTACTATGCTCGACTACATGGCATCCCAGAGAAACATATTAAAGGGGTAAGTAGGTGTACATCAAGTTAGCAGTGAGTCTGTTGTGACACTCTGCTCACCGTAGTTCTCTTTGGGTGTTACTTCCAAGGAGAGAAACAAGAGTAGGGGAAACCATTGACCCTACCTCCATCATCACATTATCATCTGGGTGCTCTGATGTCCAGCTTCTACTTCGGAAGCGGGAGCCTCCTGTAGTTGTAGAGAGTCCCCTTGCATTTTAAAACCCTGGAAACAGAAGAGGAACCTCTGTGAGTACAGAAGGTCCCCAGCTTCAAAAGCAGCAGCCAAACACGAGAGCACATAGAAGTTGTGTGATGATGTAAAGACTGCCCTCTGTAACCCTGTTCTACTCATACTTCGGCTTTATAGGGATAACTCCTGAAGAGACACCGTGTTTTGGTTAGATATGTGTTCATATATCTGTCCAAATTCCCTTGCATATCATGGCTGAGATAACCATGGTCTTCAACAAACCTGCATAATTTTACTCATCACATAATAATGTATAAAATACATTTTCCACTTCATTGTCCACTTCATTGGTTTTCCACTTCATTGTCCACTATAATCTGGACACATGCAAGCTCTATGACATTTTTAGGGAGACAAATAAGCATAGTGCCAATTACTGTATTTTTTGCTCCATAAGGCGCACCTGACCATAAGGCGCACCTACTTTGGGGGGGGGGCATTCAAGAAAAAAAATATTATTTAAAGGGAGCGCTGAGCAGAGCCTGTATGCATCCCAGGCTCTGCTCAGCGCTCCCTTTCATGAGCCACGGGGAGTGTGTGTGAGGTGCTTGCAGGCTTTTTGCCGAGAAGGGACTGATGGGCTGCCCTTCTCCCTCCTCGGGGAAAAGCCCCCAAGAGCCACACACACACTCCGCACAGCTCTTCAAGGGGATTGCTGCTCTTGGGGGCTTTTGCGGGAGGTGGGGGAAGTGAGAGAGCCTCGCTCTGTCCCTTCCCCCACTTCCCACAAAAGCCAGGGATAGCTGCACGAAGCCTCCCCAAGGCAGCAGGATGAAGGCTCCCCGCTGCCCTGCGGAGGCTTCGCAGGCTACCCCAGAGCTGCTCAGGAGCTTGTCGGGGCTGGCGGGGGAAGCCCGGGTTCCCCCCCAGCCCCCAAAAGCAGGTTGGGGAGCAGCGGAAAGGCTGCGTGCTCCCCCCTCCCAGCCCCAGGGACCACACATTCGCTCCATAAGACGCACAGACATTTCCCCTTAGATTTTAAGAGGGGGGAAAGTGTGTCTTATGGAGCGAAAAATACGGTAGACCTTTAATAATTGACATTCCACTTGAATTTAAAGATGAAGGCTTTGCACTCAACCCTGGTTTCAGCTAAATTTGAGTTCTTGATCTTCTGCTTTGCCACGTCATCTTGGGGAGCCATGCAGGATAGCAGCTGCCAAATGTCCAGTCTTCTCCCCTGGACTGAAACCATGGGAGGCCTTTTATTCTGATTTGCGGCAGAAGCTTCTGCACAGGGTGCTGCTGACTGGCTGGAAACTGGTGAGGTTATTAACCTGCTTCCTCCCAGAAGTAATTTTCAAAACTGAAAAAAAGCCTCTGACAAAGAAAGAGGAAAGACAGAAGGAAGGAAGAGCTGGACATGCATTGTGATTGCATAAATGTAGATATGGGGCTTTAAAAACAAAAGAGCCGAGAGCCTGCTTGAATCATGGCAGGGAGAGGAGGAGGAGAGACAACCAAATCAGCATTCTCCTCACTGGGCAGTACGTCTGTCAAATCAATGGCAAATGTGGCCTAGAAGGTGGAAGGTAGGAGCCAAGTTCAAGACACGACAGAAAAACACATACAAAACACAGCCTTACAAAACAGCAGAGTTTAACATGAAGGTCTTGTGAATGCTGACTCTCTTTTATTCACCTTCCTTCTTTGCTAACTCCCAGCTGGCAGAGCAGCCAGGCATGCACTGCTTTTGTTTGGCACAAAGAGGCTATAATATGACAGCAGTTTTTAGAGTTCAATACTTATTGCTTAATTTGACAAAACGGGATGAACAAAAATAAGAGGATTGTTATTTCCATTCATTATAAATTAAGCAAAGTTTTATTTAAATGTATGCAAGTTTCAAATTGCTGATTAGCTAGCATTCAGGCTGAGCTATTGAAAAAAGGGCATCTGAGAGGCAAAATAAATGTTGGGCAGTCTTGAGGCTGGTGAAGTAACTCATTTACCTGAATTACCTGAATGCTCAATGAGTTGCAACAATGACAACATATCAATGCCCAGTCTTAAAAACAAAATATGTTTCCACAGATTGTACTTCGGCTTCTTTATCGACTTAACCTGATGCCTTACCAACACAGAATCACTTCTATGTGTAGCTATGGTACCAACAGAAAGTTATCAACTGCTCTGGCCCTTCTCGGAAAACCCTCGATTTTACTCCTGGTAAGAAATCAACACTATTGTGTGTGTGTGTGGTGTGTGTGTGTGTGTGTGTGTGTGTGAGAGAGAGAGAGAGAGAGAGACTTTGATTCACCATTTTCTCTAAACTGTTACAGAAACAGCAGCAACAAGAAGGGGCACCACATTAATTGTTAGAGTGAGAAGATGTACTCAGAACATTTAGCCATGAGATTAATGCTCTGAATAGAAACTAAACAATAGGGAAGGCTTGTTAATGTTTCACAATAAACGAACCCTTCTCAAGGAAATCAGAAACACTCTACATTCACTTTTTATAAAATCATTTTTTGGGCTCCAAATTGGAGTGGTATATAAAAGTTTTAAATAAATAAATAAATAAATACTCTTCTCCCCTCCAATTAACATATACCGGTAACACATCTCACTTCAAGTGCTGAGTTCAAAGGGTAGGCTACAGAATATAGTTTATTTTGGGTGAGAGAACATAGGAGACTTGTATAATCTTTGCAGCATTTACCTTATTTACGAATATATGGGCAAAACCTAATGGAGACAAATACGCTCCTGTAAAGCAGACAGCACAGCCATTAATTCTGGCTCAGATCTTGTACAGAAAATAGCTGCACCCAAGAATGCTTCATCTTCAACCATCTCCCTCCCTCCTTCCCTCCCTCTCCCTCTCTTTCCCATTTAATTTGCAAAGCTGCTCCAATCTTCTAACTCTGAAAAACACTATCTCACCCATTAAGGGGCATTAAGGTTCTTATGTTAAATTCTGGATTGTGCACTGAGAACAGGGCAGCCCATCACTTCCTCTAATAGCAAACTCAGCTGAGGGTTGTTGACAGTAAAGTTCAACCCCTTGTAGCATCAGGCAGAGCCATTGCCTCCTTGCATGGAGTCTCCCTTCTCGTCAGGGATGCTTGTCACTGTCTCTGCTTCTTGCCCAATTAACTTCTGTGCATCCTGGAATGTAGCATCCAGCATGTCCTCCAGACTCCTTTGAAGCTGCACCACTTGCTGTGGGGTCTCCTGCCTTTGCAGCTGGTCCACTGGCCACTCGAGCTCCTCCTCCATTGCATTCAGTCCTTCATTCACTCATTTATGTATTACATTTAAAGGTAAAGGTACCCCTGCCCGTACGGGCCAGTCTTGACAGACTCTAGGGTTGTGCGCCCATCTCACTCAAGAGGCCGGGGGCCAGCGCTGTCCGAAGACACTTCCGGGTCATGTGGCCAGCGTGACAAGCTGCATCTGGCGAGCCAGAGCCGCACACGGAAACGCCGTTTACCTTCCCGCCAGTAAGCAGTCCCTATTTATCTACTTGCACCCGGGGGTGCTTTCGAACTGCTAGGTTGGCAGGCGCTGGGACCGAGCAACGGGAGTGCATCCCGCCGCGGGGATTCGAACCGCTGACCTTTCGATCGGCAAGCCCTAGGTGCTGAGGCTTTTACCCACAGTGCCACCCGCATCCCTATGTATTACATTTAGACACCTCCTTTATCTTCCAAGGAGGCACCCCAAGTGATGCATTTGCACTAGAAGTGTGTGTGTGTGTGTGTGTGTGTGTGTGTGTGAAAGAAATGAATAAAGGTCAAGGGTATTGTGTTAATGACGGAACTTATAATAGTTGGGAAGGAGATTTCCTCAGCAGAACAACTGCAAACTCAGCCTGGTTTCTGACTATCAAGCTGCGATGTTCCTGTTTTTAATATCATGTTATCACCAAACAATCACAATTCAAACAATCACGGAAGTGCCTGGCAATTTTTGCTGATGGTGCCTGCTGAAGGATAATAGCATATGGGAGCTCATCTGTGGTCTATTGTCTGTGTAACGCTCAAAGCAGAAACCTTGCTTTAATCTATAAATGGAGTAGTAAGAATGTGCACAGCCCAAGTACTACTTGAATAGAAGTCATACACATTATCTGCCCCCAACATCATAATATCTGCCCAGTGCTGTTATCTAACAATGTGCATCTATCACTAATATTAACCATTTCCATTGTACACAGTAGCAATTGACTTTTGCCATTCATGATAACTTTTGTGTTTTCTTGGAAGCATTCTATGCATCTGTTTAGTCATGCTTCTGTTGCAGCTTTACTATTACAGCATTGCTATTATTATTGTTAACAATAATATTAATCTTTTCTGGAAGCAACTACAACAAAAAGGGAGGAGTGATTAATGTGAAGGCCAAATATTAGTGGGTTTCCCCCTGAAAAAAGAGGAAACAGTGGCAACAAATCACAAGTTCCTCTTCTTTACTTTTTACATTTGCTGTCAACTTCTTTTATTTTAGGATGAGCCAAGCTCTGGCATGGATCCTAACGCTAAGAGACATCTCTGGAAAATCATCACGGAGGAAGTACAGAACCAATGTTCAGTGATACTTACTTCTCACAGGTAGAGTCCCAGGCTCCCAGGCATGAAAATGATCAGACTCACTTTCCACATTGAGATGAGCCCAGTTCCTCGTTAGGCAAAAAAATTGCATTCAAACCTGTATTTGTTCACTCAAGGTACAGTGAGCGCAAATAGAGACTACCATGTGCTCCACTGAGCTAAAAGCTAAAAGAAAAATGGAATTGAAATGCTGGACTGGCCCATATAACTAACCTAGGAAATATAAAATAATGTTTTAAAGTGGCTTACAATGAAACACAGAAGAACACACACAACACAAGAACAGACCAATATCCACGAACTCACATGGTGCCTGCCCACTTGCACTATAGAAATCCACTTACGCAGCAAAACTTCTGGTTTCTCTTCTCTCTCCAGCCCTGGAACCCCTCGAAAAACATGCACTGCAAGTTCCCACAACCCACTGGTGCAGATTTTGGAGGTCCACAGAGGGCTGGAGGGGGGGGGAGGAGAAGTTATATTGCATTGCCCACTCCGCTGGGTTTCACCCATACTAAATTACATATTTTACTGTATGTTCCCACTACAGCTTCTCTTGCTTTTTCCAGTGGAGCAGAATTTATGAGACTCTGATTCCCCTGAAAGACACCTCCTAAAAGCCCCTCGTCCTTTGATGGTGCCCCTTCAGCAGCTGCCCAAGGACCTTCTAGTCAGCAACTAAATGAAGGGTCACAAAGTTGAGCTGAACCACTAATTTCATTTAGTTGTTTGCTTCTAAAATCTCTGTACTGGATTCTTTGCTACCAAAGCACTGCCCTTTGCATTAGCCAATAAAATGAAATGAAAGCCATTCTGAAAATGAAGAGCAATTTAAACCCAGTTATCAAATCCACACAAGGTTTTATAATAGTTGCAGTGGAAAAAGAATCCAAATTGTATCAACCTGAGCCATCACTAAACACTTTCCTGAGGAACCATGTTTCAGCTAGCCATTAAATGTCAACAGTGAAGTGGCTGAATGGGCTTCCAGAAGCAGCGCATTGCATTCCAGAGCATGGCTGGTGAGGCGACTGCCTCGGGCGGCAAGCTCCACAGGGGCAGCAGATCCCAATGGAGATCTTTATCCCCCCCCCCCCCCCCCGTTGCTGATGTTGATCTTCACCTCAGGGACCAAAATGTATTGGGCCAGCCCTGGCTGCCATCTTGGAAAACGTTGTGACTGTGCTTACTCAGTCCTCAGGGTGCTGAGGAACCCCACCTTTCTGGCAACCCAAGGTGGAGGGGGCATAGCATATTCCATAACTCTTACGCGCTTGGTGGTGGAAACTGTTACCATTATTTAAGCAAAAATTGCACATTTTGCTACAGACCTGGAGCATTATCAAAGTGGTAAGATGGGAGTGTTCCCTTCCTTTCTCATTCAAGAAAAGACAGAATTACAGAGCTGAGGGAAAGTGTTGCTTGATCTAGCCGACTGCCCCAGATAAAACGAAAAGCTAAAGAAGCTTAACGTTGCAGCGATTAGAAATGGCAATCCTCCCCAAGCTGTTATTTGTGTTTTAGGGCAGGTGCTTGGAAAATGGAAAACTTCTATTAATAACTTTATTTATTTTTTTCGGAATAAAAAGGCCAGACTTAGTTCTGATTTGCTATACAAAAGGACGATTCATGGTGGGGATGGGAAAGGGATCAGTTCCGGATTATGGAAGACATTCAGGCAAATGGGATAGTAAGCCCCCTTCAGTCCTTTGCACTAAACAAAGTTGGGGAGTTGAGGAGGGGGCATGTCCAGTGATTTGGGCAGTGGGACCAATATGTGCACTTCCACCCCACTGCACACTTTTGCCCTCACTTGTCCAGGTAGTACACCCAAAGAAGGCTCCTGCTTTCCTCTGAGAGGAAATTCTGCAGGGATTGCTGGAGATGATGCCCCCCCCATGGTCCCTTCTAACTGTACAGTTCTATGATTCTGTGAATGCAGCAGTGCCGCTGCTTGGCACTGCCCAGAGTGGGTGACAGTCCAGGGAAAGCCCTTTATGTATAAGCCCTGGGAGGTCAAGCAGCTGAATCCCACGCTGCTTAATATTGACTGATGTGCAGATTGTGTGCATTTTCCAAAAACACTGGAGATCCACTCCACACACATTCTCACCATCATAGATTCTTTGCATGCTTCTTGGGGACTTCATTACTCTACTTTCTCCGTTTTTCAGCATGGAAGAATGTGAGGCTCTCTGCACAAGACTGGCTATCATGGTAAATGGAAGTTTCCAGTGCCTGGGTTCACTGCAGCATATAAAGAGCAGGTTGGTAAAATGTCTCTCACAACAGTTCCCGTAGGTTTACTGTGAGACCCAACTGAGCAGGAAATGGTGAAATGAAGACTTGTTTTTGTTACAAAGCCAAAGAAAAAAGGGAGAATGATAGAAAGAGAGCAAACAAGTGCTTTTCTCTGGATAGGAAATTGCAGGTTGCAGTCCTGTGCACTTTTCCCTAGAAGTAAGTTTCGTTGAACTCAATGGAGCTTTCTTCTGAGTAGACATATACAGGACACCACTGTTAGTCTGCACCTGTTATCTCTGAGGATTTGGACAGGCTGGTTGGATGAGTTGATTCTCCTTGATTCTTGCCCATCCTGCCTCCTTATAGCAGCCAGGCTAGCCTGGCCAGGGGGCTCCATGGGGTGGTGAGGGGGTCTTCCTGGACTCCCTGAAAGAAGTGGTATCTTTGGTCCCAGCCATTATGGTCAATTATCGCCCAGTCTCAAATCTTCCATTCCTGGACAAGGTGATTGCGCGGACAGGCGGAGACCCCCCAAGCCCCAGGCGACCCCCAGGAGGAATAATGACACTTGACAACGTGTTATGGGATTAAAATTGGCCACAACTTTATTAAACTTTCAGATGTAGTAAGACCTTGGCTTAGGCATTCCCTCCCAGTCCCCAGCAGGGGATCTGGGGAACATCAGGGTTATCCAAACTGTGTGGGGATTGGGCTGGCTCTGGAGAACGCCTGTTCAAACAGACAGCCCACCCCCAATTTCGCTGCATTGAAGGGGAGAGCACTGACAACCCATTGGCGTATGGCCAGTGCATCCCCTCAAAATAACCCCTTTAACAGGGAACCCTGGGATCGCCGCCTCGGGGGGGCTTGGGTCACCGCTTCATGCCCCCCCATTGAGGGAAAATAGACTAGGCCTACAAACCGCCAAAGTTGTGACGTTTTGATATGGGGAAGGCGAAACCTGCCAATGCAGGGAAATTCCTTCCCGGTCCCTCAGCAGCAAGCGTTTGTCAAGGCTAGGCGGAACCTCCAGGTACCCAGCTGGGGGGGGGGAGAGGTGAAGCCAGGCTACCTTGCCGGGAGCCTCATAGTCTTGGGGGGGGGCTGTGCTCAACCACGCAAAAGCCCCCCAGTTAATGTGGGGAGCGGTCATTGAGCGGGTGGTTGTGGAACAACTCCGGGCACATCTGGAGGATGCGGAACATTTGGATCCCTTCCACTTAGAATTCAGGTCCCAACATGGGACTGAAACTGCCCTCGTCACACAAGGGACTGAGGTGAAACAGGACTTCAAACTCTGTTTTGTAAATCATCTTCTGGTCAGCCCGAAACAAACTCTAAATTATATGCAATACAACTCTCATTTGGAGGGTCACACATGTGTGACGTGTGGATACTTGGGACATGTTTTGTTCTCATTTAGGTGCAACACCCATGCGCTGAAGGATGAGCATAAGGCTCATTAAAGTCCCACTGCTTCTCATTCAGTGCACTCACATTGCAGCATTTAGGCAATGATTAAAACCTGTGTGCACCTTCTGTATCCCCATCCAGTCCTGGGTGTAAAATACTTGACCACTAGCCTATTCCGCCTGATGGTGACCTAGATTTTGTGAGGTGCATGCAAGCTGGGTGGAGGAAAGGAGCTCTGCTGAAGCAAATATTAATTCCTCTTGCACAGATAGTTTGCTTGCGCCTTACTTCTTCCAGACCCTACATGTTGACTATCCCTGACATGTGAGTTTCTGCACATTGACAGTGGCCAGATTTATCCCTAATGTCCTTGCAGTTATTGTAAGAATTTAATATAGTTTTTGTTTGGTGTCCTAGAAGGACTGCTTGATTCTAGTTTTTAAACCTCTTTTACATTCCATAAAATATTTATTTCCTTTTATCCCCCCAGATTTGGAAAAGGTTTCACCGTGAAGATGCATTTGAATAATAATTCCGACAGTATAGAAAAGCTGACAGAATTTTTGCAATTGACCTTTCCAAATACACATCTGAAGGTAAATGTAAAAGAATGTGCAGGGCATTATGTTGTAGGAAGTGATAAATATTTTGAGTATCCACCTGCAGCCTAAAGTGGTACAACCCAGATATTGGCAAGAATGAGGGCAAATAGTTTTGAATGCATTTGAGCACTAGCAGAATTTTTAAAGTGTCTTGAGTAATTTCAGCAATGCTATCATTAAAGTACTTCCATGATTTAACAGCACCAGTCAAATATTACCTTCTTATTATAAAGGCAGGGGAACTGAGGTGTAAGATTTTACATAGCTCCTCTGCAAGCTCATGACTGAATCGATCTATCATGTCAGTGACAAAATGAGAGAACCAACATTTGAAACATCTTCCTCATCAATAGCAGCTGGTAACATTAGACCTAACTGATTCTGGTGCTCCTTGCATAACTGTTGTGTGGAGATCCAGAATCAGCAACAGAAGCATTGGAAAAAAGGAGGCCGTACGGAGGAATAAACACGAGCACACAAAGGGGCCAGAGCTCATAAGGATAGCTATCAATCAATAAGATAAACAGTGCCTACCCCCTCTGAATCTGGCATTCATTAGCAGTAAATCTTCTTATTGCTACAGGACCATCAACTGAATATGGTGGAATATCATGTCCCGGTGTCTGCAGGAGGCGTAGCAAACATATTTCAAATGCTGGAAGCAAACAAAGAGGTCTTCAAAATCAGGCACTTCTCAGTGAGTCAAACAACTCTAGAAGAGGTATGGAATGATACTTGTCCAATTATGCTATACATGTATTTATGTATGTGTTTATTTTGATCTTAAATATGTCTACCTTACCTTTCTAGGCATCCAAAGCAGCTAGCAATTTGATTGTCTTTATAAATAATAGTATACAGCATCAACACCTAAAATAACACAACACAACCTAAACATGTAAGCACTGAAAACATCAGAGAGAAGCCAACAGATCAATATTATTTACTATCAGAAGCCTTGAAGAACATGGCAGTTTTAATCAAGTACCCAGAAGATAGCAGTTTTGGTGTCCGGCACGTGCTTCTGGGGAGGGAATCTGAAATCAGGGCACCACCACAGAGAAAATCCCTGCTTTTGGACCCACCTTCTAACTTCCAAAGGCAGGGACACCTGGAGCAGGTTTATGCAGGTGGTGGCATCTTTTAGATATATTGTATTTCCTTTGCAAACTGCTCCATTACTGAACATAGAATATCTAAAAGCAGCTTTTACCAGCTATATCATTCTAAGCTCACAGCCCAAAGCATAGGAACAATATGGCAGATACCAGCTAGATTTTAAAAAAATATAGGTATACCTGAGATACAACGTGAATTCTTTAGCGAAGCAGTACATGAAGGCTTCTATTTAACATCTAATCCATTTTGCTATTAAAACCAAAAGAGGAATATAGTAGGCAGGAAATTTCAGAGGGATCTGTAGGAAATAGAAAAAGCAATAGTTTGCCTGTAGAATATTATGTTTTGCCAAGTCTCTTTACATGCGCATGAATATCCAGCCTTGGGAAGGCATTTGTAAGCAATCCATAAAGCAGGGTAGATTTAATTTCATATATTTTGTTTCATTTTAGGTTTTCATCAACTTTGCTAAAGATCAAGGTGACCCGGATGTTTCGGATGCAAGTTCAGACATAACCTCAGATAGCTCTGACTTAAGCAGCCAAGATTCTAACGTAACTGCTCTTTACTAAGGTTTTATTCTCTCAAGATATTTTAGGTATTCATTTTGGAATCCTGAAGACTAGAACCCGGGATGGAAACACCTGTCCTTATATCAGATTGGTCTTTAATTTGTTTCCTCTGCATTGGCTTCTGTGCTCATTATGTATAGGCACTTTCCTGTGCATGTTGCCCTGTGTGCTTGGGAACTTCCTTCCTCCAAGTACCATATCCGCTAGATGAAAACAACTCTTCTGCATTCAGGGTCATAAGCTAATGCTTTGCTGTGTACAGGGATTACGTCAGTATTGAATAAAATTATTTAAAATCCAAAGTCGTTACCTTTTAATTTCTGTGATCTTTGGTTAAAAAAAAAAGGTAAA
The DNA here is from genome assembly GCF_964188315.1 of Podarcis muralis. Classification (NCBI taxonomy): domain Eukaryota; kingdom Metazoa; phylum Chordata; class Lepidosauria; order Squamata; family Lacertidae; genus Podarcis; species Podarcis muralis. Next base: position 134,133,729 of record NC_135655.1, read on the forward strand.
GGACCCCTGACAGCTAAGTCCAGTTGCAGGCAACTCTGGGGTTGCGGCGCTCATCTCTCTTTATTGGCCAAGGGAGCTGGCGTTTGTCTGCAGACATCTTCTGGGTCACATGGCCAGCATGACTAAGCCGCTTCTGGCGAACCAGAGCAGCGCACAGAAACGCCGTTTACCTTCCCGCCGGAGCGGTACCTATTTATCTACTTGCACTTGGACATGCTTTCAAACTGCTAGGTTGGCAGGAGCTGGGAGAGAGCAACGGGAGCTCACTCTTTCACAAGGATTCTGATCGGCAAGCCCTGGACTCAGTGGTTTAGACCACAGTGCTACCTGCATCCCATGATCTTTGGTTAGCCCCATATATAAAACATGAAGCACCATATAAATTTTCCTGAAGAGTGGCCAGATAAAGGAAGTGTAGAATGAAATTTTCTTGGACTGATGGAGCAGAATTTGGTTGTCAGATTCCTTCTAAGAAGAAAAATAAGTTTCCTAATCAATGGAAGGTTTCCAGCAAGGCTCCCAAAGGTGCAAAGTCCCCCTGGTGTAGCTCCCATATCCGTATTGATACACTCTCTTGTCTTCTACCATCTTTGTTCTTGCCAAGATATTATGAAATTTACCCAACTTAATGGTGCAGCAATAAAACTGCTAGCGCATTTGCAAAGCTAACCAGGGACCGGTATGGTTTCATCTGAGATGGGGGGTTGTGTGCTGAGATTCCTGCTTGGCAGGGGGTTGGACCCAACTCTACAATTCTGTGATCCTATCAATCCTCTAAAAAATCAGAAATAAATTGGATATAATATAATTTGATAATAAATTGGATATAATATGCAATATATATTATAGAATAAATTGGATATAATATAATTTTACTTTGTTCAGTCTGGAGGCAGATTATTTAGCTCCTTTTTTATTGTACAAAATTTGATCAGATTTAGAATAATCTCAGTGTAAGAAAATTTGCCTAGTAAAATGTGTAAATCCAGGAGCACAGCAACCTGTTGCTGCTGAGACCTATTACAGAGAGTGATTGTGGGTTTATCCACACTCCTCTGGCCTTGCTGCTTCCCCCACCCCGCAGAAAACAACCATTTGTGTTTTCCCCAGATGGACATTGGTTCTGATCTATCACTAAAGAGCAGGTTTTTCCTTGGAAAGGAGCAGGGCAAGGGGGAAACTGCTTAGACTCACGCTTTCTAGGCATCGCACAGGTGGAAGAGTGGCCATCCCTCATCATTTACTGTTTTGTTGTTATTCTCATATTATTTTAATGAGCATAAAGGGGAACACATCCCACCTTTTCTACAACACTGATTTTTGCATTATGTTATCATTAGAAAGTGAGGTCCTGAGTTAGTCTTGCTATGTATGTGCAAGAGAGAAGAGGCTTTACTGACTTTTTTTAACCCTCCAAGAATTGCTCTTTCAAGCTATGCAGTCTTAAACTTGCTTCCATGAAGGTAACTCTCATGGATACTTCCCTCTTGTGTGCAAATGGTATCATTTTGGGTACATAAGCATCAGCTCTTACCCTGAACATCAGAAATAAGAGGAAATTGTTTTTATTTACTAAGACAGTGGAAGAAATTTTTCACCCAGGATATTTCTAACACCCCAAAATACCCACAAAAAGCAAATTGTGGTGAAATCAGACTGATTAAACTGTAGTGAAAATTTGCATGTGCAAAGTACTTTAGTACAGAAGTTAATTTGATCAGGATCAGAAACAGCTATTTGTTGAGGAAAAGGTAAGTGTTAGATACATTCAGAAATACTTTCTGCCTTTCCCATTATTACTGTTGTCCCTATATTGTGAATTGGTTTTCGGTTGCATGTCACACAGCATAGACTCAAGTGTTCCTTTGATGGTGGGTTTGCTGTAGCTGCAAAGGGTTCAGAGCCTGAATGCCAATGATTTAAATCCAATCATTCATTCCAGGCAGTGCATTGTTTTATGATGTCAGTGGCTTTGCTCTGCTGGTGACAGACGATTCCTAATCCTCAGTGTCCAGGGCTGGCTTTGCATTTGATGTGGGATGGAGAGAAAAGTGTCCCTTTCCCCCACTTTAGACTTCTGTAACTAGAAAATAATGTCTTTAAATGCTTTCACATGACTGCCAGTTTTAGCTTTAAAGAAAACATACCGTGTTTAAGTATAGAATGGATGGACTGGAAATCAGCAAGAAGCAGCATCCCAAGGAACCATTACTCTTTGCCTTTATTGTAAAGCACAACCTTTTGGCCTCTGCCTTTTAAACCAACTGAGGCTCTTTCCAGCAGATTGCCTTCAGCGAAACAGTTTTTCAAGGTGGCTTCAGGTCTTCTGTCTTCCAAAGGCACCAGGACCAAAATCAGTATTCCCAGAACTTTTATCTAGACTATCAGTGGGAATGAATGTCGAATATGAAAAATCTAGTCACTCTTGAGTAGCTTTGCCCAACAGCAACTCTGGGGTTACATTTTGTCAGTGCTATTTTTCTAGAAAAAGAGGTGCTGGGGCTCACCATGAACGCTTCCCTTGTTCTCTTATAATGACAATGGCACCCACCTGAGAGGAGCTGGAACTGAGTTCCAGTGAGTTCCAGCTGAAAAAGCCCTGCATTTTGTTCATATAAATGCATTTGCCCTTGTGTCATAGAACAAACACTGCTATCTCCAACCTAAAACATGGAACTCACTTTTAATTTATTAGCATATAGAACCCACCTTGTTCTCTCAGATATAGGGTTATCTCACTCATCTCTGTGATGTGCATTTCATCTCTGGTCTGACATAAAAGTTGCCTTGCCTTGTTTTTCAAGCCTTAGATCTGTTCCACATTGACTATAGGAGGACAATAACAAATGCCTAGATCTTTTTTTTTTTTTAACCATGTTAGCTGATTTTGATAAAATTTTCAAGAATAATAGGACCTTTGGAGGGGATGAAGCCTACCAAATTTCAGGCAAACAGATACAGGACTTTTTGTGACAGGTGTCTTTAAAGTTTTAGGTCTTTTCAAATGTGTTGTTTTCCTCGTGGGCAGTAAATTAGGGTTGCCATGTGTCCTCTTTTTCCAGGACATGTCCTCTTTTTCTTGGGTAGAGTCGTCATAACAATCCATAGTTAAAAGCAGAAGTCAGTCAATGTGTCCTCTTACTGCTCTTCAAAATATGGCCACCCACCCTTCCTCACAGAGCACAGGGAAATCCATAGCATAAAGGTCCCCCTAAGATTCAGAGAGATAGATGCAGAGGTTAGGGATTTATGTATTAAAAAACCAGCAGGCTTCAAACCAGCCCTTCCCACAGGGGGCTGGGAGAGAAGTAGACACTCACCCTTTTCTGACTTCTCTCTGCCTGGCATTTCCCATTCTTGGAGAGCTTCTGGGAGAGTTCAAAAAGAAACAAGTAGGGTCTTCTTTAACCCACTTTACAAGCTCTCCTGAGGTACTGAAGAGGTTCTGAACCCTTGGAGCCAGTTTGCTTTGCCTCAGACCATCATCCCAAGGCTGCTTCAAATATCTCCCCAGGAAGGTTTGGCGGCACCTTCAATATATAGTGGTACCTTGGTTTGCCACCATTTTGGATCACAACCACATCAAACCCAGAAGTGCATGTCCGTTTTTTTGGTTTACAACCCATTTTTTGGATTACAACCTGGTTTTTTGGGGGAGGCCCCATTGGTGAAAGTGTGCCTTGATTTACATCCTCTTTTGGTTTACAACCGGACCTCCGGAACGGATTATGGTTGTAAACCAAGGTACCACTGTACACCTTTAGGAAACAGGCCTTTGGCTGATTGATATCTGATGCCCTTTTAAAATGTGTTGTGGATGGAGGGGTTATTGGGTTTTCTTCTTTTTTGTATTTTGTGTTTTTTATTGTGATATGTTGTGAACTGATCTGTAGGTATGGGGCAGCATACAATCAATCAAATCTATCTATCATCTATCTATCATCTATCTATTATCTATGAATCTAATCTATCATCTATCATCTATCTATCATCTATCATCTATCTATCTATCTATCTATCTATCTATCATTTATATCTATCTATCTATCTATCATCTATCTATCTAGCATCTATCTAGCATCTATCTATCTAGCATCTCAGAAGCATTGCTCCACATGTTGGTCTCATGCCTCATCCGAGGGGAATGTACAACTCTGTCACATATGTCCTCTTTATTTCTTCTCTTTTCCGACTCCCTGCCCCTTCTCTAAAAAAAAGAGGTAAATACAAATGTTGATGATACCGTTGGTGTGAACCACTTAAAAACAGAGTGCAACAACCTATTTATTAGCCATGACCCCAGTAGCTAAAGACCAAAGTTGTAGAAGTTCCCTAGGATACACTGAAACAATTGTGGCACAGCTGTCATTTCTGTGTGATTCTCCTCTGGCAGAAGTCTTGTGCAAACATGTCTTTCACTTCAGCGCAGCAGAAGAACTCATTCTTTACTGACTGAAATTTATCAATCTCTCTTTTCCCACCACTACTGATCACTGTGGTCCTGAAGCCCTCATTTCTTTTCCATCAATAAGCTTTTGACCTCTGCTCCCTTCCACATTATCTAACTTGAGAACTTCACAGTGCTAGAGCATTTTTCAGGGAATAGGAGAGAAATGAGTGTCAACTAGATGAATCATGTGGCCTCTAAATGTTAATTAGAAGAGGATGGTTGATTGAAGGACACTCTTGTAAATCACAAATGCAAGTGAGGAAGATTTGTACCTTGTGCAATGGCTAGAAAGGTCCAAGGCTAAAGATGTCAAGTAGACATTTAATAATTGACTCACAATGGTGACATGAATTGATTGAAGTTGATTTGCCTCCTTGGGCTAATTTGGTACTTCAGGTGGCATCTCCCTTTTATTACATGCTAAGTGTAGCATCACAGGTTACTTCTGGTCACAACAATTGAGCTCAATCGATTGGGGATAGCCCCTCCATGCCCAAAATAAATAAATCACTATGCCTAGAAAACTTAGTGTTGGGGCGGAGGTTCTAGCCTAGATTTCTCTCTGACATTGAGTTTCTTGTGTCTTTTTTGTACGGAGCACCTGCAATTTGTGATGTTACACTCCAGACACAAGCGTAGGTAAATGAGACTCCAATGATTTGTTGATGAACGAGCTTGCAATCCTTTCTTTTCAGAGTGCCTTGATCACGTAAGTACTGTGTCCAAATCAGTTTTTATACTTGAATAAATAATTTGTTTCTGAGACATTTCCCTTCAAGATACTCCTTTCCTTCCCTCCAGGCACCACTCTCAGCTCCTCGAATATATTCTCTCTCTCTCTCATGATTTGGCTCAATGTATGCTGGATTTTATATATGTGAACTTCCAGAGGTGCTGGAGGCAAAACAGGCACAGCCAATAGGTGGAAGTTGCTTTTGTAGACAGAATAACTATCTGAATCTGAATTATATATATGTATAAAACTGGTAGCATGTATATATAATTTAAGTTGCATTTGGCTAAAAACATGCTATAGAAGGGCATCTACTAGGAAAAAGGAGGACAGGGAGGAGAGGTTGTTTTTTTAAAAAACAAAACCTGAAGAGCTCAAGGCGCAATAGGAGAAAGACTCTATGGTGTTATCGCACTGGTTCTTAGCATGTGAATCTAATTTGTTGTATTTGGCTAAAAACATATATTCTAGAAGGAGGGACTGGGCTTAAAAAACACCTTGAAGAGTTCAGTAAGTAAAAGGAGGAGTAATCTATGATGCAATCATACTGGCCATACTGTGGCCTTTTATTGGTTTGGGGGTGACTTCGCATTATAAAATCTGCTTCGTATTAAAAATATGCAGAGACAAGGAAAGGGTGAAGCTCTATAACAAATGAAAAACATAATGGAGGAGGGAAAGGAAATTTGAACAGTGGTTGACGGTGGTGTTGTGGTCATTTTTGAAGTGCAAGAGCTGGCCATGGCAGTGCCCCAGCCATGCACCAAAGTAGAGTCCAAAAATGGTGGTCACATTGTTCACTCATGTATGTGTGTATGTATGTGCATACTTATGTTGACATATTCAAGATGCTTTTGTTGACATATAGATCCCTAAACAACTTGGGTCCTAAATATCTGTGCTGCCAGCAATTCATTGAATACTAAATGTCCTGTATTCCAACCTGCCAACATGGCAAGATGGTGATCCTGCATATGGTGTCATCACTGATGCAAAAAAAGTACTGGAGATGTGTCTCCCTGCCACCCCAGGTTCTTGCTCCACCAAATCACTGGGCATTCACTTTATTCCCAAATAACTCTCTGCTGGTTATGTGTTAGTTACTGTTAAAATGCAACAGCCGATTTAGACCCTCCTAGTGGCTGGTTGTTGTTGGGGGTTTTTCTCCATCTTGCTTTATCCCCCGCCCCTCACTGCCCCCAATGGATTGTGCTCTTGCTTTCAAAGCAGAAGATTATTTAGGCACTAAATCCAGACAGGTCTATTGAAATCTGATCTGGAGTTCATTTAAACAGGATTGTCTTCGGTGTACCTTAGAGCTTAAGCCATCCTTTGCTGTCAAAATTAAATGATAGTTTAACAACCTTCAAACTGTGCAGATAAGTGCACTGTCATTTCAGATTTCTTGAAAGCACTTTTGGGGGGGGGGGACTGTGGACTTCATATCAAATTAGAGTTCTTCTTTAAAGTGCTGGGAAAGCTTTTAATAACTTAACATTTATCTATGGGGTGATTCTCCTATCCCTGCATGATCCTAGACCAACTGAACCTGGAGGTGTGCAGAGGGCAAATGAAGCACTGTGCCCACAACGTGCCAGCATGATGCTATGCAGGATCACAACCCCACTCAAGTCTGCAGCCGCTGTAAGCAGTACATGTCTGAAATACATTCTCTGCTACAGAGCATGGAATATACAGAGTTATGATTATTTATGTAGGGATGGGTAGTGCTTAGGGTGGTATAAAATGATAGTACATGACAGAAAATGCATTCTTTTTACCTGTTCCAAGCCTTATTTGCATTTGCTGGCATATACAAATATGTGACTTTTGTCATCCGAAATGAAAACACTGAGTCACCGTGTAGCACAAGGCACCTATTAATATGCTAGTCTCATTCTGAGCCAAACCGCCACACCATTTTTAGTTTGATGTAGCAACGCATGCACAGACAACAACATCTTCATAGCAAAGAGGCCTTTTCACTTTATGCATTTGACAGTGTGCATCACAGGTTGAGTTCAAAATAGCTTAACTCAGAACTCCCTATTGGATAAATCCAGCCCCATATAGCCAATATAATTTATGCATAAAGGGTTAAGACCATAGAGCAAGTTGTCCTGTCAGGTTTAGCTAGGTCCGACACCCTCACCTTAGAAGGAAGGGTTACAAAGCTATTTGTGTTCTCTCATTTCCACCATGTGAACCCCACCTGTAAGGATATCTAAGCTGGCTGCGTCATGCTTAGACTGCATGGCTTTAGCAAGCCAGCTTTGATTTTTATTTTACCTATAGTCCCCCCCCCCCCCCCTTCCAACCAAATTACAAAATATTAAAAACCAAGAGTCCTTCCAGTGCTTTCATCAGAGGAAAGATTGGTGCATTTTGCTACAACAGGCAGTAGGTCTCAAACTGCAGGCTGGGCCTCAAACTGCTGCTTTTCAAAGTTGCTTCTGAGTGACCTCAGATGTTGATAGAGAATCCTTGTAAGCAAGTTTAGTCATGCACAAGTCTTTGCCTGACAAACTATTTTCTTATAGCTGTGGGCACCAATGAGCTCCTTCTGTGGAAGGAAATGGATGTGTGGAGTGCTCTGATGGTGTTTCCTACTTGGCAGGGGGTTGGACTCGATGGCCCTTGTGGTCTCTTCCAACTCTAGGATTCTATGATCTTGAGCTTGTTTATTTGGACTCTTTTGTTATTATTTTGATAAGCCCTTTGTGCTGTGCAGAAATTGCCATACATAAAGCGCATAATACTTCTCATTTCTGTACCACCTTTGAGCACACAAAGGGCTTTGCATACATTATCTTGCAATCCAAAAAACAACCCTGTAAGGTAAGGTATTACCCCTCCCCCACTGCATTGTAACTTGGGAGGGGGAACTGAGGTCGAGAGAGTAGCAGCTTATTTAGAGGAAATCATGGTGAAGATGAAGTTTAAGCTGGGGACATCCGCACGCACTGTTCAGCCTCCATTTGTCAGAAGCAGTCATAGTAGTAATTGCATTTATTCATTGTAAGCATAATTGCTTACAGTTAAGTACTGAAATAGTAATACATACTACTGTTTTCAACTTCTGGAGAAACTCACCAACTTTGAAAGAGCTGATTTCTTGAGAGGTTTTCCTTTCCAGTGTCCCTTCCTGTTTTTGAGGCTCTAAAGCGTAACATCCCAGCATTAATATCCAGGCTCTGCCTGAGCAGCACAGGTGATAGATTTACTTGTCTACCTTTCCTGGCAGTCTATTTATCTCCTAACCAGCTGCATCACAGTTGTCTTTGTTTTATAGTTATGAATAATGTCTTTGTGATAAGGGAACTCCAAAAGTCGGGCAAGTTTGTTTTTCTTGCACCAGACCAGCTTTTTTCGGATGGTTTAGCGGTGTGATCCTCATTGGCTTATTGCTTCCACCCCAATGGCCAAGTGTGTGAGTAAATTAGCAAAAGGAAAATGCACCTGCAACACATTTCAGTGATTGGCACAAGGTGTCAAGTGCTGCATTTTACCAAAGATATGCCAAATGGGTAGAATCAGAGGTATGCCAGTCTTATATGTGACACTACACTGAGAAAAAGAAATAACCCTGCCATGGCAGGGCTTTCTCAGTGGCTGCCCCTGCACCCAACTCTGGAATCCCCTCCCCAGTGATGGTGTTTGCCCCCATCGTTCCAAAAGAAGTTGAAAACATTTCTGCTCACTCAAGCACTCAGTAGATAAAGATGCTTGATTTGGCAGGCGTGAAATGTTTATTTTTGACAATATTGACACGTATTTTTATTGTTTATGTTTTGCGTGTTTAACTGTGTGGCTGTGTGGCTGCCTGTGTTCCTTTGGGAGGAATGGTTGGATAAAAATTGAAATAATAATAATTTAAAGGTCACAAATCATTATAAGAAACCATGGTTTCCATGTCTACAGGTTCCCCCCACCCCCCATATCAACAGCACAGGATTTAATGAAATGGTGCCTTTAATGCTCTTATTTCTCTTCCTGTTACATTTCCCTTATTTGTTAGGAAGGCTGCCTTGTCGAATGCCTTCAGGTATCCATCCTATGCACGCTTACTTCAGAGTAAGGCCAACTGCACTCAGTGGGGTTTACGTCAAGTAAACATGCACATGATGAGCTTCAAAGATGGAAGAAAGGCAAGATAAAATGCAATATATAAAGCTGCAGTGCAAATAAAGCTGTATGCCCTAAGCGAAAGTAATCTATTTGCCCCCCTCCCTCCCAAAAAGGTACGTTGCAAAATTAACATATAGATCATCCACTTGGCAGTGGCACATATGCAGGTATTCACGGACAGAAGCAAGCCATGATCGATGGGATTCTCTAGTATTTATAGATTCTGGTAGTTTAAAAAAGATAAAAAAACTGTCGCTATGTGTAACCAGAGTTTACAAGCTTGGAAGTTGGAGCTGCCTAGAGTTAAATCAGTCCCACCACCTTTTCTCTCTCATTCACACATCACAAGCATTGCTTAAAAGGGGGGGGGGGGAGGCATTTTTCATTTCTCTTTTAATTTACATACCACCTTTTTATATTCCTATATACAAGGCAGTTTACAAGCAGAAAAAACAACAAAATATACAACAAGGTCACAACACACAATCTGATCCAATACAAAGAATTATAGAAGCATAACTATAAGATAAACAACAAAGCAATATTCACTAACCTATTAGAACAGTAACAACAACAACAACAACAACAACAACAACAATTTTATTATCTATACCCTGCCCATCTGGCTGGATTCCCCACAATAGCATATAATAAAATTAAATATCAACAAATAATTGGACAGAAATTCACTATTAACAATTACAATAAATAATGACTGCCACAACCATCAAGCAAATTACTAAACTACAAAATAAAAATAAAAATACAGAATACACATTAACATGTAACATTTAACATTAAACATTAGCACAGGAGTTCCGGGGGGGGGGGTGTATTTGTTTACAGGTTCTTCACACGCACAAGGGTGGATTTGGATTCTACTCTACGCAGAAGGTACACCTTCAGAGTCCCCTTGCGCCAGAAAATGAGGAGAGCGAGAGTAGGAGAGAGGGGTGCTGGACTTTCTCTTGGTCTTAACACTGCCCTTTACGGACTGGAGGCCTTCAAGCTTGCTTGTACCCAACAGTTTCTTCCACTCATTTCCTCAATTTGTTATTTCTGTAAAGGTTTAATACTTTCCCGCTGGACTAGGTGGTCATTTAAACTTTTTTTTAAAAAGTGGTGAATATTCACATTAATAAGGCTGTTCCGTTGCTGCAACAATGCCCTGCATTTTGCAGCTTTAATTTGTTTTCTTTAAAAGCTGTGTGCTTACCTTCTCTGACATTTCTGTGCATGCTCCCCATTTTATTAAAAAGAAAGGAAGCAGTGAAACCGACAGCTTTTTTGCTTTTACCCACAAGGTTAACCCCCAGCTCCATGACAAGGGAACACAATGTGGTATTTTCCTGGTGCTGGGTCAGCACTAGTGCTAAAACAGCATTAAGCATTTTTTTAAATTATTCTTCTCTGGACATGCCTTTAGGTATTACACTGGGGTGAGGTTACGAGAAAGAATTCATGGTACGTGGTTTAGCAGCACAAGCCACACGAACAAAATTAGCCTGCTTTGAAAGTGTGTTTATTTACAATGAAACCCCCCGCAAATAAGTCTCATTAATCATACACAAAGCAATATGTGGTTGCTGTTATTTATTATACCAACATAAATCACAAGGCACTGCCTCTGTATTAATTTGGATATACCATGTAATTCTAGAGAGAAGAAAAATGTCCTTCTTTGTACATGCTTCTCAGTTGTTTTCTCCTTCCAATCTCAATGTAAGAATTGCTGCACCAGCAAATAAGTACTTTTGTCTGAACTCTGACCACTGCCGTGTTCCAGGACCACACACAAGGAGGTAACATGTGGGATTGTAGCAAATGTTGCCATGCCCTCTTTGAGCATACTCTGTTCCGTTTCCCACCTCCACCCCACTTTTTCTTGTAAGCATAGGAGCCAACTCCTAAGGGCCAAGGTCCCTTCGGTCCCCCAATAAAATATTTGACAGGGTCAGTCCATTCAAATGTTGTGTGTGCACCATGTCATGTGATTGATTATGAAGTGTGGGGCTTACCAGGGTCTCCCCAATATTTTATTCAAATTGGCACCCCCACTTGTAAGGTCAGTCAGCATTTCCTGCCCAGTGGGTTCTATTCCTTAGGGGAGAGGCTGTACCCCTTTTCTACCTCAGTTAACCTTGGGGTTCCGCCAAGCCTGCTGGTACCCCTCCCTTGTGACATTTTGGGCCCATAAAGACCCAGACTTGGAGAAGGAGTTCATTGTTCGTATATGGGATTGACTGGAAGCCTGCTAGAAAGATATTGTGGTCTATGATTTAACAACAAAAGGCACACAGAGTTGGCTTGGAAGTATGTAAGTGTAACCCTCACCCCAGATAAGTGGGGCTGTGTAACTTACACTGGCTTAGTAAAGGTAAAGGGACCCCTGACCGTTAGGTCCAGTCACAGATGACTCTGGGGTTGCAGTGCTAGCTCGCTCTATAGGCCGAGGGAGCCGGCATACAGCTTCCGGGTCATGTGGCCAGCATGACTAAGCTGCTTCTGGTGAACCAGAGCAGCGCATGGAAATGCCGTTTAACACTGTTTACCTTCCCGCTGGAGCGGTACCTATTTATCTACTTGCACTTTGACGTGCTTTCGAACTGCTAGGTTGGCAGGAGCTGGGACCGAGTAATGGGAGCTCACCCCGTCGCGGGGATTCGAACCGCCAACCTTCTGATTGACAAGTCCTAGGCTCATAGGTTCCCCCCAAAGAGGCCTGGAGCAACACAGGGCCCACACTCACCTGCCTGCTCAGTGGGCGGTGGGGAATTCCTGAAGCAGAGCCCCCAATGGTGCTTCTTTCTTGCTGTCAACATTCAGACGCCAGTTCCTGCCTTCACCCGTCTTCCACCCCATGATGCGACCAGGAGCAGGTCACTTCCCCCCACTGCAGGGTCGGTCTGATCCCAACCGATTCCCTCTGAAACAATGGAGTGGGTCTGTTTTCAAGCTCAGCCTGGATGGAAGAAGCAACGCTGGCCCAAGAGATTTTGCTGGCGGAGGCAAATGATGAAGTCCTGCTCCCTCTCCCATTCCATCTACAGAGGCTGGCTGGACTGTCTGCCCACTCTTGCTTCATCAGTGGCGACAGGACAGCATCTTCCAAGACACCTGGCAGCTGCGGGTGGGGGCTGTGCCATTGGCAGACATAGCTCTGATGCCCAAAGAGGAGAATGGCCAGGGGGCTTAGAAGGAATCTTCCGCTTTGGGTGATTGTCTCACATGCCTAATGGTAAGGCTTGCCCTGGGAAGAAGGGGACCCTTGCCTCCACCCCCACACATCCCCCAAAAGCTGATTCAAAAATATATTTATCACACTGAAGCTCCTAGACCAGAAGCAACTCCCCCACGGGAAGACACTAATCTAAAAAGGGAGTTTTCATGAACTCAAATTTAAATTGGCCCATCCCTCCTTTATAAGGAACTATGAGGATCCTGGTTGGATCCTGCTGTTGTTACATCTGGTCACACCCTCATTTCACAAAGATGACAATGGCACATTCAGTCTCTCTCAATTCAAGAGGGAGGGAGGTGGTTTCATGGGGTGTTTTTTTCATATTCATTTGCTCCACAAACTTTGTCTACTTTGTCCTGAGAAACAAACACACAAACACCTGCCACTAAGGGAAAGATTGGCCCCTGCAAAGCCCTCAGAAGTTCCAAATTAGTTTGGAACTCTTTCCCTTGAACGGTTGAACGTGTGTTGAACGGTTTCAATAAGAAATTGATCATCTGGGTTGCAGATGTAAAATAAACTGTCAATTTAGCCACTTTTTAGTTGTTGCCATTTTTCTACTTCAATTTCCAGAGATCACGTCCTGGCTTGCCTTTTTTTTTTTTTGCAGGAGTGCCCTTTGGATTTAGCAATTCATAGAGTGAAAGCAGAACTGATGAACCACAAGCTCCTTGTGCTGCTGACTTTAATTAAAAATGCCATGTCTAACTCCAGCAGATGTTCCTGCGGTTGAGAGTAGACTAATAATTTAATGCTGCATAATGTGGTGCTGAGTCTGCTGCTTAGACTAAGAATGTACCAGATTTCTGTTCTTTTTTCTCTTTACAAAGGCATCCTTTAGGGATCACATCCCCCCCCCACCGCTCAGACTCTTAAAGTTTGCTGTTCTAATAGAGCTGAACCAATTAAGGACTAAACTCAGCTTAGTAAACAGCAGTTCCAGGACTTGAAGTCACAGAGTTTGAAGAGACCAGTATCACCTAGTCTGCTCCTGCAGAACATGAGCATCCCACCCACTCAGCAAATCTGGCAACTGGCAACCTCTAGAGGTCATACTGAAATTAAAAAAGCGCAGTGTAAGTGGGAGGCAAAACAGCTTTTCTTCCTTATTGCCCTCTTGTCTGAGCATCTTGCCTCCACCTTCTCTTACCATGAGCAGAATTCCAGTCTAGCTTGCTATATCAGGTGATGAAGGAGGAGGGGGAAGGGGAGAAGGTCCAGTGGCGTTGCCCCTTTCTCCTTCGCTATATGCAGAACATCTGCACCTGTAAGCAGAAGCAGCTCAGTGGAAGAGCGCACAAGTTTTGCATGCAAAAAGTCCCAGGTTCTCCCGGCAGAGCTGGGAAACATCCTTCTCTGAAAAGATGAAAGTGTTTCACAAATATGTTTTCAGTAATCCTAACAACAGTTTTAAAGTCTAGGCCTTATTATTATTATCCACATATTGCCGATTGTGGACTTAGGTTAAGCGAGAATCCTTTGCCTATTGGAAGTGATTTGCCCGTTGGGCTTTTAGCTGAAGTGAGCAAGGATTTACCTTTGGTTCTTGCATATATTGCCAGCTTATTTGCTGGTCCCTACAGTTGTGCTTTTAATGACAACTTGATTGGCAGAAATCAGCTGGTAATGCTTTTATGGCATGGGGAAGAAAAACACCAACTAATCTCCATGCTGCAAAAGGATTATTTGCTGACTTCCTGCAAAATCAAGCTGCTATAATAATTACAGTAAAAAGAAGAAGTAGAAAGTTATGTGTTTTGCCCCAGCCCAACATCCCTTTTCCTCACAGGCACCCCTGTAGTTTTGGGTCAATTAGTGCTGATCCAGCCACAGACACAGGCAGGCAATGTGCCTGCTGACACCATAGGCAAAAATCAATGCAAATCGGCTTTCTCTCCCCACAACTTCTGCATAGGCTGTTCTGCATTGAATTTTGCAGATGGCATGGGTGTTTGCATGACCTTCTTGGCATGTGCAATCTATAATTGGAAGTTGATTCAGTGCCACAGCATGAGAGGGTTGTGATAATTGTTCCTTGGAGGTTTGATTAAGTCCAGAACAAGAACTATGAAGATTGGTACAGAATGAAAGATAACAATGTTGTGAGTTTGCCGTGTGTGAGAGAGGCAATGGCCCCCAGTACGAGTCATTAAGGTAACCAACAAAGTGGCTCTGTGCCAGATGACAAATGGGTGGGGGCCCCCTCCTCTCTCAACTGGCAGTTAGAAGGACAAAAGGGCTTCTTAAAGGGTTGAGGGGTGTGTGAAAGAGCTAGAAATTAAAAGCCTATGTGAGAGAGACATGCCTGATTTCTTCTTTGAATCCAAGGCTGTGGCTATGGGAGAAGCAATACCTCCTGGGGTGGTAATGCTGCAAGCCCTCCATTGTAGTCTCAGGTTGTATATATGTGTAAATAAACCATATATCCTAAAGACACCACAGTCTCTACTGTCCCCCTTTCTGAGGAAACTGAACTCTGGGTAAGCGCTGGAACCCCTTGCACCGCTCAGAGATTGGGGTGGTGTGCAACAAGATGGTTTCAAAAAGTTTGGACTGCTCTGCTTTCTATTGAATTAGCAGAAGTTTTGCTTCTGAGGTCAATGATGATAAGTGCTGGGAACATAAGTCATTTTATTTGTCCTCTGAAAGATTGCACTCTCCAGAGGTATCAGTGTTGTTGGCTGATTCATAATGTGAAACGATGTTGTTTTAAAAATGTTGCTCAGTATCTGATTTAGCAGGAAAAACCTCTCCCAGTTCCACATGCTCAGGAAGGGGAAAGCAATTGACTTGTCAAACAGAAAGCACTTGCCTCTGTTTATCACCATCTTTCTTACTGTACCCTGTGCTGAGATATGATGAATACGGTAATAACTGTAACTTTACAGAGCAGTTGGGAACTTTCAGCAATGAATAAAATTTCAACTGGTTGAGTGTTTATATTAAAAGTGCATGACATAGGGAGCTCCCAGATGCAGAATGATGGATGGTCAATACACTTTCAATTGCATCAAGACCTAGCACTGGCTGAGTGTGTGAGAGCAGTGGTGACTAAGGTGTGCTTCCACCTTGCCTAAAATAAACGGTGGTGAGATCTGCTTTCAAAAACACCCTCCCTGAACCCAGTTGTGCTGGATGATTTCCCTGGCTAGTATCTAACTTTCCGTTCTTGGTCTTTCAGTCTTTCAGCACTTGCATCTCACCTCCAGATGTTCCTGGGTGAGGGAGATGATCTAAGGCCATTTCAATCTGGTTTTAGGAACACAGAGTGGTATTCAACTGAGTGTTACTCAGAGTAAACCTATTGAAATTAATGGCCCTTAGCCACATTCATTAATGAGTCTACTCTGAGTAAAACATAGTGGAATACTGCTGCCTTACACCACTGGTCCATATAGCTCAGTATTGTCAACACTGTTTGGAAGCAATGCTTCCAGATTTCTTGCAAGAGACTTCCCAGCCCTAGGGATTGGACCTGGGATCTTGAGAACCACTGCTAAACAGACTAGCAAGATTGCCCGCTTGTGCATTAAAAAAACATATCAGTGAAGATAACATTTAAAAATCCATTGTATTGGGGAAAAGGCTTGCAAAAACATGTACATAAGCCCATTTTGCATGAGGTTTTGACTAATTAGGAGAAACATGCACTAAAATGCTGATGAATTTCCATGAGGATTTAAAAAACATAAATAAATCTCAGAACTGAATTTGAGATTGGAAAAATGAGAAACAGAGAGAGCCAAAGTTGACAGATCCTTCCATCCCTATTCCTATTATATCTTTTAAAAAAGAAGACAAAAATACTGGTTATATTACCCCCCCTGAAACAAACAATTGCAGATCCAGCCATCACTTCAACCCCATTGTTGGTTCACATTAAAACATTATCAAGTCTAATATAAGTGCTTAGTTCACACAACGTTTTGCTAGAAGTTCAAAAATAGCAAAAATGGGCATCATCTTCGAGCATATACAAAGTTCACATACATTACAACAGTCAGCCCCCTTTATAGCAGACAGCTGGATATTTTAAGGCACCCAGGAAATATGTGCCTCACATTTCTTCTTTATTTAGATTAAACATGGGCTCCAGCAAGAGCAATTTCTTGATTCATGTGTTTGTAGGAACATGGTTATCTCTCTATATCTCACCAGTAGCAAAACTATTTTACTCATTTTCTGTCACATAACAAATTGATTTTAAAAGATGCAGGTATTGTAAAGGCCAGACTTGCTTCGCCTGTGCTCTAAATACTGCATAAACCAAATTTAGGGACCTGCTTATTTTTCACTCCTTGCTTGTCTCCATCGTTTCCACTTCTGGCTGTCCAACTGTCTGAAGTAATTCACCAAGAGGACATTCCTTATATGTTTAGCATCTGCAACACCTTAACCTTATAAAATTAGAAATAATGAATCACTGGAGGCTTTTATATCACGCCTGAATGAAAATGTTGGTTACCTCTCACTAGCTGCCCTATGCTGTAGTTTGTCTTGCACAGTACCTACTATTCTGACAAACCTTTCTACATGACAGGACTCTTCACGCGTGTACTTTACTGAGGAAGCCCTGAATATATTTTATCTGTCAGATGGGGCAACAATGTTATCGTCTGTTTTATGAGCCCATCCAGCATATAATGGCATCCAGTATGCTGCAGATGTAAATGTCTGCTTCACTACGGAGATTCATGGATCATCTGTGGGGTTTTCTTGTAGCCTCTGCTGGGTGTTCCGTATCACTTGTGAATGGGCAGACCTATTGGGATGTTCACTCAGTGATAAACCTAGGTCAGCCCCTCTGTAATACTGTATACAAAGTGGACTCTCAATATCTCCTGGCCACTGCTATGATAACTCTTCCTTGTCATTTAGCAGGAAGATTAATCTGGTTCTTGTGTTCAGCTTCATGTCTTGCTAAGTTAATTGCTGAGACTCTGAAACTGCTCTTGGAAAAAAAGCCTTAATGAATGAAATACAGCTTCATTGCAAAGTTTCAGCGGAGACAATTCTTTATACTTCAAAGGGACTCAAATATCAGCTGGCTTACTAGCAGTACAGTGGTACCTCGGGTTACAGATGCTTCAGGGTACATCTGGGTTCTAACCCAGAAATAGTACCTTGGGTTAAGAACTTTGCTTCAGGATGAGAACAGAAATCGTGCTCCAGCAGCACAGCGGCAGCGGGAGGCCCCATTAGCTAAAGTGGTACCTCAGGTTAAGAATATTTTCAGGTTAAGAATGGACCTCCAGAACAAATTAAGTTCTTAACCCGAGGTACCACTGTACATGTGAAAGGATCTAGGGGTCTTGGTGGACCACAAGCTTAACATGAGTCAACAGTGCGATGCAGCAGGGAAAAAAGCCACTGCTATTCTAGGCTGCGTCAACAGAAGTCTAGTGTCCAGATCAAGGGAAGTAATAGTCCCACTCTATTTTGCTTTGGTCAGACCACACCTGGAATACTGTATCCAGTTTTGGGTACCATAATTTAAGAAGGATGTTGACAAGCTGGAACGTGTGCAGAGGAGGGCAACCAAGATGATCAAGGGTCTGGAAACCAAGCCTTATGAGGAACGGCTGAAGGAGCTGGGTATGTTTAGCCTGGAAAATAGGAGACTGAGAGGAGATATGATTGCAATTTTAAAATATCTTAAGGGCTGCCACAAGGAAGATGGAGCAAGCTTGTTTTCTCCTGCTCTGGAGGGTAGGACTTGAACCAATGTTACAGGAAAGCAGAATCCAACTAAACAAAACAGTAAGAGCTGTTCGACAGTGGAACAAGTCTCCCTCGGGAGTTTCCTTGAAGGTTTGTAAGCAGAGGTTGGATGGCCATCTATCATGCATGTTTTCAGTGAGATTTCTGCACTGCAGAAGGTTGGAAGAGATGATCCTTGGAGTCCCTTCCAACTCTATGATTCTATCATCATAGCAGTGGATGATATAGGGCCAACCTAGCTCTGGTACTAGAGGTGACTGGAACTTGGAGAAAAGCACCTGAGGTGATGGGAAGGTGTTACTTGTTCCCCACTTGCTGGCATAACAAACTGCAACCCTAACTTACATGTGAACAGGGCAGTCCCACAAAGAACAAATGCTGCCGCCCCCAACACATCTAGTTTGCATCTTAGCACAGGATGTGATGGATGTTCCACAGGTATCTTGCATTATTTATGTTTCAGTTCTATATTATGCTGCCACAGAAAACTGCTAGTTCCTGCATTCCTGCAATAAATAAGCAGGAAGTATTTCTGTCCTGCTGAATAGAAATCAGTGACTAAAGCATCTCTGCCATCTGGCGAGCCGGGGTATCCAAGGGCATTTCTGGATGACAGGAAAAATGTGTTTTCTTCTTATTGCAATATTAGCATTTTCAGGTATTTTAGGCAGCCAAGAATAAACATAGCTTTCTGAAGGTAAAAAAGCCTAGGCAGTATAAATGACAAAATATAATGTTATTTTAGTGCAGACAGTTGTCAAGGTTAACACACCAGTGGTAGCAGCGCAAAGGGCTATGGCAGAGGGTTTCAACCTTTTAGAGTCCACAGCTCCTTTAACCAACTACATGCTTTCTGTGGCACCTCTGTGGGGCTCAGGAGCCCAGCTATGTCACCCCTTGCCTGCAGAGCTGGCAGCCCCTCACCCTTTTTTGAATTTCTCCTTTGCGGAGTGTGCCCTCAGCCCCCTTTCCTCTCCCCTCTCCTTGGGAGTCCTCCAGGCAACTGCTGCTGCTGCTGCCCCTGGTCTCTGAGCTGAATCTCTCCTTCAGGAAGCCTCTGTTAAGCATTGCCACTCTCCCCTTTGGGCCTGAAGCTTCTTATTTTTAATTGAAGCTTTATATGTTTGGCTTCAAACCACTCTGCAGGGAGTGAAGGTAGACTGGCAGACCTATAGTTCCTATATTTTCCCAGCAAAGTAAGCTTCATAGCGTGGCATTCCTGATCGAACCAGGGTTTGGATTTGATAGGACGTAATAGCCGCCATGTTGCCTTTTTTTGAGTCAAGCAGGCTTGAAGGAGTAAAATCAAGCCCTGAAACAAGTCTATTCTTGTTTCAGGACATGCAGAATTTAAGAGGTTATCTCTCATAATGAAGTATTTCTCTGAGAACAACTCCCCAAAGATTTCCTCATCCAGCTCGTCAGACCATCTAATACGCGAAAATCTCAGCTCCATGTTGGTGGGCCTGGGGAGCTCAAGTTTGTCATTACAGGATGGTCTCTGAGCTGCCCCATCCCCACCCCAAAGAGGCCCCCATTCACCTGTTGAGTTTATAGCCAGGGCTGCTAAAATAAACAGCTGTGCAAGCCTTTGGGAGGCAGAGATGCAAGAGGACATCAGAGGAGGGAGGGAAGGAAAGAGGGACAGAGGCCAGTGTTGCCTGCAACACCCCTGATCATCATTCAAGGTACCCCAGGGTGCCAGGGCACACTAGTTGAACACCATTGGGCTATGGAATAGCTAGCTGAGGGATGGGGGTGGGGGCAGGGGGCAGCGGATCAGGATCAGGAAACTTGGGATAAGGAGAAAGTATGATTCCACCACAATTTTGTGAAACTGACCCAGCAGTTCAAGGCATACCTGTCAACTTTTCCCCTTTCTTGCGAGGAATCCTATCCAGAATAAGGGAATTTCCCTTAAAAAAGGGAAAACGTTGACAGCTATGGTTCAAGGTGAAATGGCATCATGAAATTGTTTCACTCCTAACTTTGCACATTTGCTTAATAAAACTTATTAAACTCACTGGGGCTTGTTTCTGATTAGACACCCACAGAACTGCACTATAGATCTCTAATTTTCCCCAACAGACTCACATACTGCATGGGGCACCTTTTGGGTCTCCTTCTGAATAATGTATCTTTAAGGGTTTTTTCTTCCAAGACACGCGTTATTTTTAAAAAAAGAAATCCAACCATAAAAAATGTATAAAACATCTCTCTGTAACTTTATATTTTTAACACTGGTGTTTCAATCACTGCCATACTTTGGAGGATTGTGTAACACTTCAACTCCTGTGTGTTTCTGTAGATTTAGGCTCACTATCCACTATCATTGTGGCCCCCAGTGAGTAGCAAATGAGGCAGATTTTTTTTAATGGCAGGAGCAGCCACCCTGTCAGACCTGCTGGAGGTGGCGGCGGGCTGGGCCTTGGAGTTCCCAAGCCTATTGGTTTTGGGAGACTTCAACGTCCATGCCTATGCTGCCCCCTCCTCACAGGCTCTGGACCTAGTGACCTCCATGGCAACACTGGGGCTCTCCCAGTTTGTTTTGGGCCCCACCCATCAAGCAGGCCACACCCTGGATTTGATCTTTGGTGCTGGCATAGATGTGATCATGCTCCCCGCTGTGGAAGTGCCATGGTCTGATCACTACACTCTGAAAGCCAAGATTGACTTCCCGCTCCTCCCCTGCTTGCGAAGGCTGATGGATCCTGACAGATTCCATCAGGCCTTGCGGGACCCTGCTCCTCCTGGCAACTCATTAGATGACCTTGTCGAGGACTGGAATAACCGGCTCTTGACAGCCATCGATGAGATTGTGCCTAAGCGCCCTCTGCGACCCCGTCAAAACCGGGCCCCTTGGCTTACCGAGGAGCTCCAGAAAATGAAGAGGGATCTCAGATGGCTAGAGCGAATATGGCGATGGACTAGTGACAGAGCTTCAAGAACATCTTATAGGATGCTTATAAAAGCCTATGAGATGGCTATGAAAGCTGCAAATAAATCTTACTTCGCAGCTTCCATTGCATCCGCTAGCTCTCGCGCAGCACAACTTTTTAGAATAATTAGGTCAATAACGTCCTTAGGAGGACAACCAAATTTAAGCACAAATTCGACCCACAGCTGTGAGGCATTTGCGAGCTTTTTTGCGGAGAAAGTCCTGTTGCTTCGCCGTGACCTCCCTGCCAATTTAGATACAGTGACAGAACTGGAGGTCCCTCGACTGTCTTCAGGTCCAGTGTTGGACCATTTCGATTGGATACTCCCTGCTGATGTGGATAGACTCCTCCAAGCTGGTAGGCCCACCATCTGCCTCCTCGATCCGTGCCCGTCTTGGCTGATTAGGGCGTGCCCGGATATCGTGCGGACCCCCCTGGTTGAAATTATCAATTTGTCTCTTGGCACAGGGGTGTTCCCAGGGGAGCTGAAGGAAGCAATGGTGTGTCCGCTCTTAAAAAAAAGTTCACTGGATCCTTTAGATCTATCCAATTACCGCCCAGTTTCAAATCTCCCATATCTGGGTAAGGTAATTGAGAGAGCGGTTGCTGAACAGCTTGGTAGGTTTCTGGAGGAAACATCGGCTTTAGATCCATTTCAGTCCAGATTCCGTCCTGGTTTTGGGACCGAGAAAGCTCTGGTCGCGCTAACAGATGATCTCCGCAGACAACTGGATTGAGGTGGGTCGGGACTGCTGATTCTCTTAGATTTGTCAGCAGCCTTTGACATGGTCGATCATGATCTCCCCTCGCCGACGTGGGGATACAGGGCATAGCCCATAACTGGCTGTGCTCTTTTATCTCTGGTCGGGGACAGAGGGTGGCACTAGGGAGGGAGATGTCGTCGCGCCACTCCTTGGTGTGTGGAGTGCCGCAGGGCGCAATCCTCTCCCCGATGCTTTTTAACATCTTTATGCGCCCCCTTGCCCAGATTGTCCGGAGCTTTGGGCTGGGTTGTCACCAATATGCTGATGACACTCAGCTCTATCTGCTGATGGATGGCCACACCGACTCGATCCCGGACACACTGACCAGATGCTTGGAAGCTGTGGCTGGATGGTTTTGTGGGAGCTGATTGAAACTAAATCCTTCAAACACAGAGGTCCTCTGGCTGGGTCAGGATGGTATGGGGATGAGGGACCAACTCCTTTCACTTGTGGGGGCCCAATTAGTGTCGTTGCCTTCCTTTAAGAGTTTGGGTATAATCCTTGATGCCTCCCTTTCCATGGAGGCGCAGGTTACAGCAACAGCCAAGGCGACATTTTTCCATCTTCGCTGCATCAAGCAGTTGGTCCCTTACCTTTCCCGCCCCGACCTGGCCACAGTGATCCATGCGACGGTCACCTCCAGGCTTGACTACTGTAATTTGCTCTATGCGGGGCTGCCCTTGAAGCTGTCCCAGAAACTCCAGCGGGTGCAAAATGCAGCAGCGAGGCTCCTCACAGGGTCTCTGCCATGGGAGCATATTCACCCAGTGCTTTTCCAGCTGCACTGGCTCCCGGTGGAGTACAGGGTCAGATTTAAGGTGCTGGTTTTGACCTTTGAAGCCCTTCATGGCCTAGGACCCTCGTACCTATGGGACAGCCTCTCCTGGTATGCCCCATGGAGGACCTTAAGGTCCATATATAGCACCCTAGAGGTCCCGGGCCCTAAGGAAGTTAGATTAGCCTCAACCAGAGCCAGGGCCTTCTCAGCACTGGCTCCGGCCTGGTGGAACGCTCTGTCTCATGAGACCAGGGCCCTGCAGGATCTGATTTCTTTCTGCAGGGCCTGTAAGACAGAGTTGTTCCACCTGGCCTTTGGCTTAGAATCAGTTTGATTCCCTCCCCCTCTTTCTTTTTCCTTTCTCCTCCTGTGAAGAGGCTGCATCCTAATGTTTTAATGTTGCATTTTAATCATTTTTCTAAATTGTATTTTAATCAACTTGTTTTTATTATTGGTTGTTAGCCGCCCTGAGCCTGGTCTTGGCTGGGGAGGGTGGGGTATAAATAAATTTTTATTATTTTTATTATTATAATTTTTTAATTTCTGAAACTTTAAAAATCACACCAGAACAGGTTTTCCTGCGAAAAACCAAAATGGCAGCCTCTCTTAGTCTCTCCTTCCCCAAACAGAATTTCAAATCACCCCTCAGAATGCAGCTAAAAACAAAGTAGAAGCATCAGATTTCAAAGTAGGTGAAATGGCTGAAAATTCCCCCCTGTTGATTTGGGCCAGCCTCTCTAAACCAGACAAGACCAAAGTACTCCTCTGTGGCACAGTCGGACTGTACAGGAAAAACATGAATACAGCAGGACAAGACTATAACAGAAAAGATGTTTGAAATGAATTACTAGAAGCTACAGAAGCAACTTTAGCAAATGTAGTAGGATTGCACGGTTTATGTCTGCAAAAAAAAAAAAAAACAATAACCTGGTACATTGATAAAATGGGGTAGTTAATGCTGATTGATCCCAGCTAAAAAAGCGGAGGCTCCTGAAGAGGCCAGGGACCATCTTGGCTGGGAGTCCTGGGGGACCTGCTCCCTGCCTTACAGGCCTTTCCCATCTGGCCTGGGAGGGTGACTGACTCCAGCTACAAAAGCTGAGGCGGCTGATAATTATAAGACAACTTCCAGAATTCAGAATTTTGATTTTATGCTACTCTCTAATACATACTTTGTGCTTTCCTATTTTATTGATACAATAGAAAATGTAAAAAGATTGATGTGTGAAAACAAGTATTACAAAATCAGAGGCTGCAGTGCTATATGTACTTACCTAGAGTAATTCCCATGGAATTGAACAGGGGTTACCTTTGAGAAGATGTGTATAGGATTGCACTGGGAAGTACTTAAAATGGGAATATGTTTAGATTGTAAGCCTGCAGGCAAAGCTTTTTATTGTTTTATAACTACATTTTATTAATTTTCTTTATTGATTTTAGCTAGTGTACAGTGCCCAGTACATATAAGGTGTCATAAAAGTAACACATTTTCATAGTTAAGGTAATAAAATTGAAGAATGTTATAATTATGCAACTAATATGAATGTAGGTACTTGAATCAACACAACGCCCAAGTCAATAAATAGCTTAAGCATTTACTCCAGGTCAAGTTGGAGTCATGTCTCTTTACTGACCTTATACAATTCAGCCCCTCCACTGGTGGTTTTTCCTGGTTTGAAAAGAAAACTTCAACCAAATTAGCAACCTAATTTCCAATGCTATTCTGGCTGAAATCAAGAAAGTTGTAGACATACAGGAAAGCCCTAACCTCAGGGCTAAGGTGAGGCACAGCAGCAAGAGCAGACACCTTGGTTGCCATGCCAGCCGGCCTCAATCACATATTGAAAAGGTGGAATCATAGAATCATAGCACTGTTGAATTAGAAGGGACCCCAAGGGTCATCTAGTCCTACCCCTGCAATGCCAGAATCCTGCCCACAGCTGTTCCTAGGTGGGCTTCAACCACCAACCTTCTGGTTAACATCCAGGTGCACTGACCCAGCAGCTCCCAGGGTCTGGGGAGCTCTCAGGAGAGCCCTGCTTGCTGGGGCCTGGGAAGCTCGTGTGAGGCCTCTGAAAGTCTTTGTGCAATCTTGCTAGGTTCCCACAAGATCTCATTGGAACCCAGAAGCTGTAGCCATGTAGGGGGGGGGGCATTGCCCCGGGCTCAGGTTTTGAGGGGGTGCAACCAAGCACCCACACTATAGTTCCCTCATCGAGGGAAACCACACCTGGGCTGGCGTTTGGGGCTGGGACGTGGGTAGCAGCGGCAGCCGCTCCACTCCTGAGTCAGGTCTGAAGCGTCCACGCAGCGCCCCTGAGGCAGCTCCAGTAAGCAAGGCTTCAGCAGGAGTGGCAAGTGGAGCAGGCAGGGCAGCACCTTTCCATTTTCTCAGGTGGGTGAGAGCCAGTGTGGTGTAGTGGATAAGAGCGGTAGACTCCTAATCTGGGGAACTGGGTTTGCGTCTCCGCTCCTCCACATGCAGCTGCTGGGTGACCTTGGGCCAGTCACACTTCTCTGAAGTCTCTCAGCCCCACTCACCTCACAGAGTGTTTGTTGTGGGGGAGGAAGGGAAAGGAGATTGTAAGCCGCTTTGAGATTCCTTCAGGTAGTGATAAAGCGGGATATCAAATCCAAACTCTTCTTCTTCATCATCCATTCCCTGATCCAGGCCAGTATTTCAGAATGCTCTGGGGCATTCTTCCTCAACCCACTTGGGGCCCTCCAGATGTTTTGGACTACAGTTTCCACCTGCCTCAGCCAGCATGACCAATGGTGAGGGATGTTGGGAGTTGTAGTCAAAAAGACCTGGAGTGCAGTAGTTCACTGATACTTATTCTCAGGTAAAGATATTCAGGATTGCAAGCTAAAGCTGCTAATTGGGCAAGAGATATGGAGATGATATGGTTTCACAGCTCAAATGCAATGGCAGTGTATCCAGCTGAGGCATTTACTATAAAAATTATCCAGACCTGCTGTGTTGCCAGTTGCAGAAACATCTGTAGTTCTGGCTCTGTTGGAGGACAGTAATGGCAAACACCAATTTAGCAAGCTTTAATGTAAGTGATATTGAGGGAAATATGTAACTATTTCTTTGTAAAATTTCTATCCCACTCTTCCTCCCAAAGCTCCCAGGAGTGGCAAACCACAAAACAGCCAAACAATGCAAAAGCAGTTTAAAAACCTGGAAACATTTAAAAACAATCAAATATCCTCACAGCTAATAATTAAAAGGTTGCCAGGAGCTGTATATTTCTGACACCCAATGTTTGGGTGAATAGGAATGTTCTTAAATTTCTCCTGAATGTTAACAATGAGGGAGGGAGATAGACTTTCCCAGGGAGGGCTTTCCACAAATTGGGATCCGCTATTGAGAAGGTCCCAGGAGGACTTGGGGGGGGAAGGGAGCCAATGATTTCGGAACTTGTGGGAATAAGCAATGGTGGCAATGCTGGCTTCCACTCCAATTTTAATTTTTAAAAAATCCCACAGAAAAATCGTATATTGGGCCCCTAAGAGACTGGAGGAAACTCTGGGCAAGAGGTGGCCATGCTGCTTAGATTTACAATGATGAAATACTGTCTGTATGAGGATATGCAGAGTTTCATTGGTAGCAAAACTACTAGTGCCACAAAATGCAAGGACCCAACACTTCTTACAGGTGCTACTTGTGTGACACAGATGATAAAGGCAGCTGTGCATAAGAAAATAGTATAGATAACATGGGGGAAACTGCAATAATAATGGGAAAATATTCGTGGGTGTTTCTTTTTATTTGTTTACATGCCTGTGATTGATTGCAAATATTTAATGCTTTATTTAAAAAAGGAAACCATCAGCATCTCTTATAAAGTGCTGCATTTCCTTGGTCGTTTCCTTATTCCCATGTTTCCCATCTCAGCTGAGACTGCCTGATACAGCATTGTCATCTCAAGATTGCTTTCTTAGGATTGGTTCCTGTGATAAAAACTCCTGTCCAGACAAGCCCAAGAAAGTTTGGGAAGCTTCAGCCACACACCATTGCTAATCATTGAGAAGTCACATTCACTGTATTTCTCAGCGGAACTATGAAATAGCATCCACCAGCCTGTTCTCATTTATCACAGGAGAGACTTTTAAAAAAAAAAGGATATAGGAAGGAGGGGCATTTTTATACTTTCTACTTGTACTTTCACCTCCTGTTCATCTTCTAAATCAGAGGCTTAAAGTAACACCAGTGATGAAGACATATCAGATGACTGACCATATAGCTGGTACAGCAAAATGGTTAAGAAACTAGCAGCGCAACCTTGTGCATGTTTACTTTGGACAGAAATTCTACAATGGTGCTTGTTCTCAAGTAAGTATTGTATATATTGGGGAGGGCGTACTGGCTCTTTTGGACAGCGAATAACAAGGTGAATCTGGGTAGTTCAGGATAACCTTTCATGTTACTTACTGTAGGCTATGTACCCAATAAAAGTGAGGTTGTTTCAGTTTCTTACATCACTAATACATACCAGGAAGGGGTAGGAATGTCTTCATCCAATGTGCATTACCTGATCTGTTTCCTCACAATTAACTCCAATTCACTGTATCCCAGGCACAGTTCAAACACCATGTTATCCAATGTTAACTTTCTTTTTGGATAAATAGCAGGAGAATGCTCAAGAAACTGGATTCAAGTGCTAAAGGCAAGGAAGCTTAACCTAGGCAGAATCTAGATCACCTAGACTTAAGTAAGCCTCTGTTTGGCCTTTTGAAGGTAGAGCATGGCATAAAACTGAAATGACAAATGTGTTACTTTGAATGCACATCAGAATCAGTGTTTCCTTCAACACCGTCATGTGTGAAAACCCAGCTTTTTTATTGTCATAGTTGTTCTTTTGATGGTGATTTACTGTAGCATTTCTAAAACCTGAATGTTTGTATGTTCTTGGTCTTATATGTCGATGGAGACATCCAGGTTACAAGTTGGCACACAAACCACCCACTGCCACTGGGTTTATAAGGGAAGCTGTTTGTACTTTCAGTTAAATCTTACTTCAACACTGGCAATGGGCCAGGGTCCTCCATAGCACCAGAGCACATCTGGCTAGTTTAAGGGGCAGGCCGTGTGGCAGATACAGCTCTGTCCTCCAACACTGTGCCATCGCTGTCAGCCACCCGGCATTTGTTGCCGGAGGTGGCTGCCCCACTTTTCTGATACCAGGGCTGGGCCTCATAACACCCACAAAGGAAGAAAACCCACATAGGCCCAGAGAATGGAAGTCACTTCACATTGGCTTCTATATGCTGCCAACATTATGTTGGGAGCAGCCCTGTGTGAAATGTGCACAATACTATGAGTCAATTCAATGGAAGGAGGTTTTCAGCTTTGAAAACTTTGCTGTTGACGATTAGCCCCAAATGGAGCAATGATTCCCCATTGCACACTTGAAATACACACACCAAAAATAACACTTGAGAATACCACTAAGCTCTTTATAAAATATGAAGGAGGTGCAATGTTGCCAGTGCTCTTTTACCAAAATGAACAATTTACCTTAGTCCCAAACAGCTGGTGGCATGGCAAAGGATTTAAAAGAGAGAATGGTTGTACATTTTACTGACAACTGTTTTTAATGACTTTTGTCAACCAAATTTTGCTGCTTTGCATCAGAGAATATATTTATGATAGGGCTCCCTCCAAGAATAACTTGCTTGCTCTAATCACGTTTGCGTAGAGATTTATGACTTGGTGCTTATTCACTGGTTAAGGCTTCACAACATGAAATGTCAGTGAGCCTGTTATAAATTGCTTTTGGCATCCCTATTCTATCTTTTATTTGGCTCAGAGTATTTCTACCTGAAAGTGATAAATTCCTGCTATAACTGCTTTATGTGCTCCAGTAATTACAGAAGGGGTGTGTGTGCAGATTTCTGCAGAGGTATCTTTTTAAAAACAGCAAGCAATAAAAAGCAGTAGAATGGGTTGAACCCTGAAATGTTATTGAACGAAAACAATGGCCAGTGAAATATCTGTGTCAGGAAGAATGTGATAAATGAAGGGGGGAAGAATAGAAGCTACAGACGTGCTTGAAGCCTCTTTAGGAACATGTTAATACTACTGCATTCCACAGGTTTTTCAAACATCAGGCTTAGGGACTGACCACATTTTGAGCACACATTTCATTGCCCTCTCCACCACCCCATAACTTCAGCCCCGTGTCAATAGCTTTTCAGAGGAATTCCTAATTTGGACCTTGTGTAGAAACAAATGAGCTTTATACCCAAAGAATTAGTTTCAAAGCTTTACTGCAGAATAATCTTAAAACTAGTTACACATAAACATTACATTAACAAAGTAATAAAGTAACACTACAAACATGTAACGTGATTCAGTCCTTTATGAACTTCAGTAAACTTTCCTCTCTCTGATGAAATGTTCATCATTGCAGAGCTTCTCTGCTACTGCTACTACTGGCCATCTCTGACTTTTCAGGTTTCCTCTCTTATATGTGAGAACTGCAGCGATGTGTCATCAGGTAGTTTAGCTCATTGAAATAGAAAAAATACCAGCCTTCCGCTTTCACCTAGAGTGGAGCCTCTTGCTTAACTTCTCTTTAAAGGTAAAGGTACCCCTGCCCGTACGGGCCAGTCTTGACAGACTCTGGGGTTGTGCGCCCATCTCACTTAAGAGGCCAGGGGCCAGCGCTGTCCGGAGACACTTCCGGGTCACGTGGCCAGCGTGATAAAGCTGCATCTGGCGAGCCAGCGCAGCACACGGAAACGCCGTTTACCTTCCCGCCAGTAAGCGGTCCCTATTTATCTACTTGCACCCGGGGGTGCTTTCAAACTGCTAGGTTGGCAGGCACTGGGACCGAATGACGGAAGTGCACCCCGCCGCGGGGATTCGAACCGCCGACCTTTCGATCAGCAAGCCCTAGGCGCTGAGGCTTTTACCCACAGCGCCACCTGCGTCCCCAAACTTCTCTTTACAGCATTCCAAATACAACCGCTATATTTTATGTACATTAAGCTTACAACATTAACACCGTGGCCTCAAAAGAAGGCATGCAGATCAATATTATTGATGCAAATTGGCTAGTTTTGCATTCACATGCTCAGCTTGTACATTTCCTCCCTGTTCTAGGGCTCAAATTTAAGTTTGCATGGCAGGATGGATATGGGTCAGAGAAGTGGGAGACAATCTGGATGCATAAATGGCAAAGTGGGGATGAATAATTATTGTTGATTGGAATAATTCTTTAGAGAAAATAAAATTTGTATACCACTTGATTATACAATGGGGCATGTTCTGTTTTAACACTTTTTCACACATGGCTGTTTGATTTCAAACCTTGATTTTATACTAATTGAACTCTAGATGTTCTTTTCTTTTGTCTTTTCTGTTTAGTAAAAACTGGTTTCGCATTATCCGACTTAGAATTATTTCTGCAGTCTTCCAGGTTACTTTAATGTTGGATTCTCATGCCTTTGCCATAGGAAACCTCTGGATCAAACCGAGGGAGGCAGAACACCCACTTACCTACCAGCAGGCCTCTGTTACAAAAGTCTAGATCTGCTTTTTGCCAAAACATGTCTATCACTTGGCTTCATCCTCACCTGTGCTTTCCCTGGATAAATAACAGGTGTCGGTACTCACCACTAAGTGGCCAGGGCAAGCGCCACACTTTTTAACAACGAAAAGAGGGGCTGGCGCTGCGCATCCTTAAGCACCCTCTGCCTGCCCGCCCGCCCGCCTGCGGGAGCCACTGGGCTGCAATCCCGCCCACCGAGTCCAGGTGCCCGGGAAGGGGGAAGGGAGCGGCAACGGGGGGTCTTCCGAGGTGGCGCTGCCCCGCCAGGCGCAGAGGGATCCCGGCCCGGGGCGCAGAGAGGCCTCCAAGGCGGAGCGAAGGGGCTTCCGGGCCGCCAAAGACCTTCCCAGCTCTCTTCCCCGGAGGGCGGCGCCTCCACCCGGAAAGGCCGCTTGGGCGGCGGCTTTTGCGCGCGCGTTTCCCTCAGCGGTTGGCGCCGGGCGCGCTGGGCGAGGGGCGGAGCCGGCGGGCGGCGGCGGCCGAATTCGAAGCGGCGCGGCGAGGCGAGGGCGAGCCATGAGGGCCGCGGCGCTGCGGGGCCGCTCCGGGAACCAGCCCGAGGGACGCATGGAGGCCGAGCCAAGAGGCCGCCGGTGGAAGGAGACCGGCGCCGCCCTGGCGAGGCTGGCCGAGGCCCTCAGCTGCTCCCAGTGGTAATCAATTGCCCCCCGGGGGGGGGGCGGGCGGGCGGGAATGTATGGTGTGTGTGTGTGTGTGTGTGTGTATACAATCAATACATACACACACACACACACACACACACATATATATATATGTGTGTGTGTGTGTGTGTGTGTGTATATATATATATGCTTTCGTAGATTTTCACGGGTACAGGAATGCAGGTTTTGGTGTCCTCGGGTGTCTTCCCGTGTAAAAGTTGGGGTGTCTAGGCGACGTTTCGACGAGGTCTCACTCGTCATCTTCAGGCTGGTGCTTTCGGCTTCTTGTTACTGGAACAGAGCAGGATCTCAGTGTTTGAGTTCCTATAAATACTGTAGAGGAGGTATGGTGTATGTGCCTTTTCTTCTTTTGTTCCTTAATTGCTTGAGGGATATCTTGAGTGATTTCTTGAGTGATATCCTGAGTACCACTTAGGTGGGTCATTAGGTGTGGATTAGTTGCTAAAGCCTTTGTGTCTTGACCTCTTGAACTTTGTGAAGAGTTTTTCTGAGAAGATGGGTGTACTACATTTAGTTGTGCTTTGGCTTGGCTTCGTGTATAGGGGCGAGCTGTGGTTTTGTGGCCTGTGCCAGCCAGATCTGTGTAGGGATTGCAGGGGGGTGCAGCATCCGGAGGTGCCACCATGGTTTGGCTACTGGATGGTGTCTGTAATTTATCTGTGGAGAGGGTCTGGGTTTGGGTCTGGTGTGGTTGATTGGTGATGGCGTTCTGTGTGCCTCTGGATCTGGTGTCAGTTTTTGTGGGGAGGGCTAATTTCCAGATGTCTGGCAAGCGGGATGTGTCGTCACGCTTCTTCATGTTGTGAGGGTGTTTCACAAGTGCCCATTAATGAAGCCTTGACAGCCATTCAAAACAAATACAATCCCCCCGAATACATCTTGGACCTGACCAACCACTGCCTAACCAACACGTACTTCATCCACAATGGACAAAGATACAAACAGATAGAAGGAGCACCTATGGGATCACCCCTCTCACCGGTCATCGCAAACCTGTACATGGAACACTTTGAAACCAATGCTTTAGACAAGTCAGAACACAAACCCAAACTTTGGCTCAGATATGTTGACGACACCTTTGTAATTTGGCCACACGGGAAGGAAAAACTGGACAGCTTCCTCACACATCTCAACAGCCTACACCCCAAAATACAATTCACTATGGAAATAGAAGCCAACAACCAACTTCCCTTTCTTGACGTCCTAATCTACAAAAAACCTGATGGCTCCCTAGGACACACTATCTACCGGAAAAAAACACACACCAACCGCTACTTACATGCACAATCACACCACCACCCTGCACAAATAAACTCCGTAGCCAAGACTCTCATCTCCAGAACCAAACGCCTGGCTGACAAAGACCACTTGACAACTGAGTTACAGAATCTCTCAAATGTGTTAATTGCCAATGGATACCAGCAAAACAGGGTTACGAAGCTAATCCAAAAAGAAACACCCCCCAAAAACCAAGACACAGAAGAAAACAATGGCATGGCCCTCCTTCCTTATATCAAGGGCACTACAGATAAAATTAGCAAAATCCTCCATAAACACAATATCAAAACAGCCTTTTGCGCCAACCAAAAAATAGCCAATATCCTCAGAAACCCCAAGGATAAAATCCAGTTGGAAAACCAAGGGGTCTATGAAATACCCTGCAAAGTCTGCCCAGCCACGTACATTGGACAAACAAACAGACGAATAAATGCACGTATCGCAGAACACAAGAATGCCGTCAAAAAAGAAGAAAAAACTTCCTCTCTCTTCCAACACATGAAAGAAACAGGACACGAAATTAATTTTGCAGATTCCAAATTGCTCTCTAACATGGAACATCACCACAAGAGAATAATCATGGAAGCCATCGAGATAGAGAAACACCCTCACAACATGAACAAGCGTGACGACACATCCCGCTTGCCAGACATCTGGAAATTAGCCCTCCCCACAAAAACTGACACCAGATCCAGAGGCACACAGAACGCCATCACCAATCAACCACACCAGACCCAAACCCAGACCCTCTCCACAGATAAATTACAGACACCATCCAGTAGCCAAACCATGGTGGCACCTCCGGATGCTGCACCCCCCTGCAATCCCTACACAGATCTGGCTGGCACAGGCCACAAAACCACAGCTCGCCCCTATACACGAAGCCAAGCCAGAGCACAACTAAATGTAGTACACCCATCTTCTCAGAAAAACTCTTCACAAAGTTCAAGAGGTCAAGACACAAAGGCTTTAGCAACTAATCCACACCTAATGACCCACCTAAGTGGTACTCAGGATATCACTCAAGAAATCACTCAAGATATCCCTCAAGCAATTAAGGAACAAAAGAAGAAAAGGCACACTAGCCTGGGAACTTCCTCTCTGCCCAGAACATTGGAGGCTATACACCATACCTCCTCTACAGTATTTATAGGAACTCAAACACTGAGATCCTGCTCTGTTCCAGTAACAAGAAGCCGAAAGCACCAGCCTGAAGATGACGAGTGAGACCTCGTCGAAACGTCGCCTAGACACCCCAACTTTTACACGGGAAGATACCCGAGGACACCAAAACCTGCATATATATATATATATGCTTTCGTAGATTTTCACGGGTACAGGAATGCAGGTTTTGGTGTCCTCGGGTGTCTTCCCGTGTAAAAGTTGGGGTGTCTAGGCGACGTTTCGACGAGGTCTCACTCGTCATCTTCAGGCTGGTGCTTTCGGCTTCTTGTTACTGGAACAGAGCAGGATCTCAGTGTTTGAGTTCCTATAAATACTGTTGAGGGGTGTGGTGTATAGCCTCCAATGTTCGAAACGTCGCCTAGACACCCCAACTTTTACACGGGAAGACACCCGAGGACACCAAAAACCTGCATATATATATATATATATACACACACACACACACACACACACGTATGGGGGTAAAAGCCTCAGCGCCTAGGACTTGCCGATCGAAAGGTCGGCGGTTTGAATCCCCGCGGCAGGGTGAGCTCCCGTTGCTCGGTCCCTGCGCCTGCCAACCTAGCAGTTCGAACGCACATCAAAGTGCAAGTAGATAAATAGGTACCGCTCCGGTGGGAAGGTAAACAGCGTTCCGTGTGCGGCTCTGGCTCGCCAGAGCAGCGATGTCACGCTGGCCACGTGACCCGGAAGTGTCTCCGGACAGCGCTGGCCCCTGGCCTCTTAAGTGAGATGGGTGCACAACCCTAGAGTCTGTCAAGACTGGCCCGTATGGGCAGGGGTACCTTTACCTTTATATATATATATATATATATATATATATATATATATATATATGCTTTCGTAGATTTTCACGGGTACTGGAATGCAGGTTTTGGTGTCCTCGGGTATCTTCCCGTGTAAAAGTTGGGGTGTCTAGGCGACGTTTCGACGAGGTCTCACTCGTCATCTTCAGGCTGGTGCTTTCGGCTTCTTGTTACTGGAACAGAGCAGGATCTCAGTGTTTGAGTTCCTATAAATACTGTTGAGGGGTGTGGTGTATAGCCTCCAATGTTCGAATATATCCCTCAAGCAATTAAGGAACAAAAGAAGA
The DNA here is from genome assembly GCF_964188315.1 of Podarcis muralis. Classification (NCBI taxonomy): domain Eukaryota; kingdom Metazoa; phylum Chordata; class Lepidosauria; order Squamata; family Lacertidae; genus Podarcis; species Podarcis muralis. The sequence continues at coordinate 134,168,284 of NC_135655.1, forward strand.
AAAGGCACACTAGCCTGGGAACTTCCTCTCTGCCCAGAACATAGGAGGCCACACCTCCTCAACAGTATTTATAGGAACTCAAACACTGAGATCCTGCTCTGTTCCAGTAACAAGAAGCCGAAAGCACCAGCCTGAAGATGACGAGTGAGACCTCGTCGAAACGTCGCCTAGACACCCCAACTTTTACACGGGAAGATACCCGAGGACACCAAAACCTGCATATATAGTATATGTATATATATAAGTTGACTCTTCTATATACATATTCTGTATACATATTCTGTATAGATATGTATATGTGTGTGCTTAAATATATACGGTGTGTGTTTATTATTATTATATCACAGGAGGGTTTGCAGTATAAAAACACAAAAATATAAAGCATAATAACAAAGAAAAACAACCACCCCCACAGCATTATGTGTGTGTGTGTGTGTGTGTAAAAATACATATGCTTATATGTATGTGCCCCTGCGCACGTCCTGCGGGGGGTGCAGGGTGGGGGAGAAGGGTGCTTCTTCATGCCCAGTGTGACCACCTTAGTTCAAACCACTCTTGAAAGATTCCTGCTGTCTCCCCCCATTTATTCTTGCCCTCCTTCACCAGCTCACCCCAAGTCTCCTCTGTTTTGAATTGTAAGTCTCTTGGGGCAGGGACCTGTCAAACACTTTCCTCATAAAGGTGCTGTGTTGTTATTGCTATTTATTATGTATTAAATTTGTCGGTTGCTTTTATCTTGCCCAAAGCAAGCCAAAACAACTTAAAATCAAAAGCAACCCCTCCTCCATGGATATATTCAAATCAAGAACGAGAAGAAAAAGCACAATACATTAAAAACATCCCACCCACTTCTAAAGGCCGCAGATAATTAAAAGCGCTCTCTAGGGAGAGCATTCCACAAACAGGGAGCCATCACAGAAAAGGCCCCTTCTCATATGGTGGTGGTGATGATGGTAAAGCTAGCTTGTGTGTAATAAATCAAGTTGGACATATATCATCACCATTACAGATGTATTTATACTCTGCCTTTCCCCCTTTACAGATAAAATAATAACATAATTGCTGTATAATGAGCCAGTCTATCTTAGGGTTGCCTTATTTCAAAAAGGGAAAACCAGGACACTCTGAAAGTTGAGTTGTTGTTCCATTGACTTGCCTAAGATCCCGGACAAAGCACCACATTTCAGAAATTCCCCCCGGACGTCATTTCTGTGAAATCCCAGTAATATCCGGGACGTATGGCAGCCCTAGTCTATCTAGCCTGCTTCTGTCTGCTGCGAGTGGCCGCTTCCCTCTGGGTACAACAACAACAATTATTATAATAATACTTTTCCTCAGCTACTCTGGGCGGGTTACTAAGTCAAAGGCTTTCCCCAGCCCTGCTTCCTGAAGTTCTTTTACTTGGAGATGCCAAGAATCGAACCTGGGACCTTTGCGTTCAAAGCTTGAGCTCTAATTCTAAGCCTTCCTTTAATATTTGTCCTGTTACCATGGGAAAATCAGAAGGGGGAATGGAAAGGCAGAGGTAAAGCAACGCCACAAAACAAATAAAAAGCTATAGGCTTTGTACCAGAACTTTATTAGGAATTATGTGATTCTGATAATTAGGACAGGAACTTAATATATATATACTTTCCTTGACAGTAGGGACATTTTGAAGAAACCTGTGAACATAGGAGGCTGTGAACATGTCTTATGCCTGTAAGTAATTCCACATTATGCTGTGGTGCAATAACTCCTCTTCTGGCTTATTGATGAATGTTGAAGATCCTTTCTTCTTCAGTATGCTTTTAGTCATAGAATCATAGAGTTTGAAGGGTCCTGCAATGCAGGAATCTCAAGTAAAGCATCCATGACAGATGGCCATCCAGCCTCTGCTTTCTGTGTTCTTGCTTCTGTTTTAAAATGATCTGCTCTTCTGTCTTTGGTATTTTTTGTTTCTTTGTCACATGGTGTTTATTGCTTATTTTAAGCTTTTATAAACCACACTGTTTTAAAAAGTGGGATAATTGTACAGGAAACATCAATTCACCCTACTTAGGAGTTAATATTTGGAGTCTGCTAGGCTCAGTAATGAGTGTTGGATGAGTGTTTTACATTAGGTGCAATAGTTTGCTGTTGACTAATGAATTATATATATTTGTGGTTGCCTGTGAAGTTGGGCCACTTTCAGACCAAAATAATTGACATGTTTGTTTTAAGAGCTGTTCTGGGTTGTGTAAAAACATGCATACTTTTAAAGCAATACAGGCTGATCCAATAATGAAAAACCACTCCAACTTCTCTTGGATAAGGCTTGATTGGTAATTTTAATTGATCATTTTCTTGCTTAGCTTCAGTCAGGGTTTAGGCATAGTTTTGGCACATGAACCGCCTAGGTCACCACGTACAGTGACCTCTGTTGATTCTCCTTGATTTTTCACCAGCTTTCAATACCCACAACCTCCTATAGAGGCTGCCCAAAGTGGATCTAGGTTCACGGTTTTGAGATGGTTTCCGCCCTATTCGGATGGCCATTTCCAGAGAGTGGTGCTTGGGTGAAGCAGTGGGGTTTCACAGAGGCCAGGCTTCGTATTGTTTAGCATCTGTATGAAATGGCTGAGTGAGATCATGCAGAGATTTGGAGTGTGTTATCAATGTGCAGATGACATGCAGCTTTTTTTCTCCTTTACATTTTCAGGTGTGGCAATGGATGTGCTAGACTGGTGTCTGCCTGTGGACTAAATAAGAGCCAATAAACCGAGGCTCAGTCCAGCAGAGGCTAAGGCACTGTTACTGGGCAGTTCCTTAGACCTGATGGGTGGGACACAACCTTTTCTAGAAACAGTTGCACTCCTCCCTAATGGGGCAGGTGCACAGCTTGGGGGGGCACTTCTGGATCTATTGCTGTGGTTGGAGGCACATGTGGCCTTGAAATTCTGGTTCATGTGGCCTTGAAATTCTGGTTCATTTTAAAAAATGGTTTTGCCCTACATGGCTTAAGACCCCGTAAAGATTGTCTCAAACCACAGGAACCAGCCCAGACGCTGTGGTTTTCATCAGGGTGTGAGTGAGGTGAGGAGTGTGGCTGCATGGGAATAGACCTTTTCAGTGGTGGCACCCCATCTATGGAATGCTATCGCCAGAGAAACATTCATGGTGCCATCAGTGTCAATTTTTAGGTGCGAGGCTTAGATATTTATATTTACCCAGGCTCTTTGATGTTAAGTTAGCTTCTCCTGTGGTGGAGCAGGTTAGGACTTGTCTTTTTCATTATATTGCTTTGTCTTCATTTTACAAATTTTGTATTGTGAGCCACTTTACATTTGGCTTTTAGCTGATTTTATTTTGATGCTTTGACACATTTCTTTTTTTGTATAAAGTGACTAAGAAATGTAATTAGAATAACTGACTGCCTTATATTACTTTATCTGATCAGTACAGCAAGATGTTTCCCTACCTTACTTAATTGATCTCAAGCAGACACATTTCTTGTTTCATGCAAAGTAATGATCTTCTCTACTGGGCAGTTTTGTAAAATACCAAGCTTCAATGCAGCCTGCCAGCCAAGAATAGCATAACTTAAGCTCCTGCTTTTGCTGCCTGCCTAGAACTGGCAAGCAAATTGCATTGATCTTAATAATAATAATTTTATTATTTGGAGCCTGCCCATCTGACTGGGTTGCCCCAGCTGCTCTGAGCGGCTTCCAACATAAATAAAAATATAATAAAACATTAAACATTAAAAAACTTCCCTATACAGGGCTGCCTTCAGATGTCTTCTAAAGGTTATATAATTGCTTATCTCCTTGACATCTGATGAGAGGGCGTTCCACAGCGTGGGTGCCACTCAGTGTTCAAAACTCCCATTGTTTTTTGGCAGGGAATTTCATTAGCGCAAGCAGTTTCTGAGCCTAGTATTGCGCCTAATACTTCACATTAAAACTTTAGAGTGGAAGAGAAGGAGGACCTTTCTTTGCCTCCCCACTTCCAGCTACTCTCTGAAGTCTGGAGAAGAGACCCTCTTAAGAACATTAGGTGGGTGGACAGGGGAAGGACTAGACCATGTGAAAAATGAACATAATATTTTAGCTGCAGTGCATTTTCAGCTTTGTATTATTGTTATAAAAAAGCGTGCATAGACATTCCGTTGTTGCGCCCATAACCTAGGTTTAAGGTGCCATTTAGCTCCTAGCTTTCATATCTCAGTTTCTAACACTGGTGCCACTGCCAAGAAGGCCCTCTGCCTGGTTTCCTGTAACTTCACTTCTCACATGTTATCCTTATTTTGGTGGACCACAGGTTGTGCAGGCCTGCTCTGTGTAGCTGCTTGCTGTAAAACTACTTAATTTGTATCCCTCCCTTATCTGTAGATCTTAGGGTGGTTCACAACATCTAGCCATGTAAAGGGATAGTTTTTGATAGTAACCTTTGGTAGTGGATCCTTGTTCATTTAACCTCTTGCCCATACAATAAAAACCCAAACATCTTATGTCATTTGATTTTTGTGGGGATTCTTTAAAGGTAATGTGTAATATATTTATCTGAAAATTATGGTATCTGTTGCATCATCAGCCATAGTCAAAACAAAAAAAATTCCTTCCAGTAGCACCTTAAAGACCAACTAAGTTAGTTCTTGGTATGAGCTTTCGTGTGCATGCACACTTCTTCAGATACACTGAAACAGAAGTTGCCAGATCCTTCTATATAGTGAGAAGGTGGGGAGGGGTATTACTCAGAAGGGTGGTGGGAATGGGTGATTGGCAGATAGCTGTGATGAGCCTGTTGACGACTCTTAACGACTGCAGTAGGTCTTACAGGAAAAAGCAAGGGGTGAGAAGGTGAAAAATGGCTTTGTCGTGTATAATGAGATAAGAATCCAATGTCTTTGTTCAGGCCAGGTCTCTCCATGGTTTTAAGTTTGGTAATGAGTTGCAATTCAGCAGCTTCTCTTTTCAGTCTATTTCTGAAATTCCTTTGTAGTAAAACAGCTACTTTGCAGTGAAGGAACAGGCAAAAACTGAAAGTAAACAAGTAGATCTAAATCACTGTGCTTGCTGTATGGTTTTTAAAGCCCAAATCATGCCTTGGAGCTTAAGCCGTATAGTTAGCACAAACTGTGGTTTAGTGTGTTGTCTGAAAATTGAGCTTATGTGGCCTGTGTGTTTCTTCTGTTTATCTTATTTTGCCATTTCTGCCCATCACAGTGTTAGATCCCCCTTAATAGAAAGCTGTAGCTATGGAGACTTTTAAAAGAAACAGCAGTAAGATGCATTTTTATTGTTGTTTAAATGAGCCTCCAGAACTAGTAAACTAAAAGGTTGCAATTAAACATTGTCTATAAGACACCTGGCAACATTTATCATCACATCATTTGTGGAAAGGTTCCAAAGTGACTCCAGCTGCTGCAGCATCTTTTTGGCCTTATTGGTAAAGTAGGAGAGGATACCTTTACAATGTCCTTAAACTGGTGTGGGTTTGTAAGCGTTGCTGGTTCCATAAGTGGCACAGCAGTGGGCTGCATTATAAGTTTGCAAAGGCGTTATAGGTTTCCAAAGGCATGCAAACATAAGTGAATGCAGGGGAGTTTATATTCTGGGGTGATGGGATTGGGTTATGCAGCCCCACCCATGTGATTTATATCCTCTAGCTGCTGTGGTTGTCCCCCTTAAATTCTCTGACACGTTTCAACATATGTAAGCATGAAAAGTTATCATACTTTCAGGTGGGCCACTGAGCTATCTTGCCCAGGCTGGCAGCATCTCGCATTGAACTTGGGCAGGGGTTTTCTTCTCAGTCCTTCTACCTGGGACTCCTTTTAAATAGGAATCTCTGGGGACTAAATCTGTGAGAAGCATGCACACTGCCACTGAACTGTTTTCTCACTATTCTTGAGTTATTTTTAAATGCCTCTGGAAATAGTTCTAAAATATTCCACAGTGCTAGTTCCTTGAGACTCGTTAACTGAAGTTCTCTTGCCCCTTTCCATGTGATCCGCACCATACAAACTGCTTAATTCCTGCTTTCCTTCAGTTCCCCAATTCCCTTGGACTTATCACCTGATCTAACAGAATCTCCAGTGCCATTCATGGTTTAATTCCCCCACCTCCCCACCTAGTATTTACCTTTCCTGGAATGTCCCACCACAGTGGCTACTGCTTCCTTCTTCATTCACATCCCCTTGACTCACTTTGTACCTTTTCTCCTTCCTTTACTGCTTCTACCAAGGCTCCTTGTGTTGGAGACTTGAGTGAGGGAGAGAACAGAGTGTGCCATATGAGATGGCAGGAGGAGTGTGTCTTTTGTGGCCTAAATATTGTTGAAATTAGTCAAGTCGTAGAACTATAACATGCTTTCATAGATTTGCTCCAGTGACAAAGACCAGGATTAGGTAACTGGTATGGAGACAGATTACATTTTAAACTATTGTAATCCACTGCTGATAGGTGAAAATATCATGCAAATATAAATATTTGTGTGAATAATAGAAGACTGAGCAGTCGTCTTGGCTTTTATCCTTGGAATCCAAGGATATTGCCCAAGCAATAACAATTTAAATAGTATGGTGGTTTAAATGCTATCCAACTAACAAAATGGACTTGGATCCACAAAAGCTTATGCTATAATAAATTTGTTAGCCTCTAAGGTGCCATAGGACTCTCTGGGTTTTATGTTTTGCTTAAAATGAAATTAAACAATGGCACATGGAACCAATAAAGACTTGTGGGGGGAGGGAAGAAAGTTGATTTCTTCCCTGCTCCCTGGCATTGCATGACACTCCCAAGGGTTTCCCACTCTTCCAAGTGGCATTGCCAAAGGGCTGCACAGAAGTAAGTGAATATCTGTGTGTTGTTCCATTTATAATACAGGACAGAGAGTGCCTATACTTCAGTTAAAGTGTGCATGCTCTTGTAAGCTCTTGTAAAATCAAGCTCTTGTAAGGCATAGAAAGCTCCCTTGCACTTAAAGTTTTAGCATTGATCCATCTAGCTCAGAAGTATCTGCACCAAGTATAGGGAATATTTTTTCTGCCCCTTCAGGGCACACTGTGTTCAAGGCAACCTTCTGGGGGCCACTTTCCAGTGGACGGAGGAGCCAGAGGCAGAGAAGTGGGCTGATCAATAAATGTGAATTTTTTCTTTTTATAGTACACTAGTCTCATCACACTTGCACATTCATCTGCATCCTCTATCCAGGAAAGCAAAATGCATTATTGATGCTCAAGGGCAAAGTTTCAGCCAGGCAAAGACGCCCCAGAAGGGTTCATAGTGGGGCCAGTAGAGAGTGTGGCCCTGGGGAGACTCCTGAGGGCTGGATAGGCCCAGAGGACTGAGGTTTCCCCATTCCTAGTTTATACAGAGGAGCAGCGACCCTCCAGGGTTTCAGTCAGGCAGTTTTTCCTACCCCTACCTGCAGATTTCAGGGCTGAGCAACGGCTCTGTCCCAGTAGAGTCGCCAGTTTTGCCTTTGCTTTCTGATGGGGCTACTGAGGTGTGTGTAAAACAGCAAACTACCTGCTTAACACTATTCGCCAATTGATTTACTGGTGTATTAATCCTCACATGTCCACTAAAAGAAATCTAGATGGCTGAAGCAAGGGAGGTGATTTGGAACTGAGACGTATGGATATACAGTATTTCCCACTGTATGTGTCATGGAGACTCTTTCCAAATCCCAAGTATTGGCATTTAGCTGAAAGCAAAACTGTTGTCTGATCATCCCCAAGATAAATTTCTTAACCCGTAGTTTGGCTGTCTTCCTAAGGGAGAGACCAGCATCTGGAAAGAGTGGGGGAAGGAACTCCTGACCTCAAAAATCTCTTGTGAATCAGCAAACTAAGATCCATCATCCAGCCTTGCTTTAGAAGAGACTGATTTTCGTTCCCCAGGTGTCTTAAAGAAATGATTCTAGTGTGCTCTTCTCATGGTTGGAAGAAGGTTGCTTTGGAGAAAAGGCAGAAAAGGAGAAACTATAACAGTAACAGCAGCAACAAAAGCTCTTGTTATGCTGTTTCCTCTTATTGAATACAAATGATAGTCGAGTCTTCCACAGGAGTACGTCCTGAACACTGCTTAGGGTAGTTAAGTCAGCTGCAGTTAGTTTTCCAAGCCAAGTCAGCTGCAGGTCAGACCAAAATAGTTTTGCTGCGGCATAAACTGTTAATGTGCCTGGAGAGGGGCGGAAAGTAAGAGGTGACTGATGTATAAGAGGAGAAGTGTGTGGAAGCAACAAAACAGCAGCCGTTGGGTCATAAGGGGTCTCTGAGCACTGGGTAACCTTTTCTGAGGCTTGAACAAAGCTGGTCCCTGCAGCGCTGCAGTTTGGTCAAAGGTAACTTCTGAAAGCTGCCTATGGTTAGCATGCATGACATGCCACCTGAAATTTAGTGCATTCTGACATTTGAATATGCCCTTGAACATCGGTCTTTTAAAAATCACTGTAGTTGTACCAGCAGGCTCTAAGAGAGGTCATTTGTGTTGTCCAGACTTCCTCAAGAGGCAGGCCTTGCCCTGTAAAAAGAGAGGAAAATCCTGCTTAAATTCCAAATAAAAAGTGGATCTCTTGGGAAGCAGAAGGTGATAACTGCTGGTGCAGTTTGTTCTTTTTGCACTGTGGTCATTAGAAACTTTCTTTGGTGCAATTTTAACCCATTCTGTCTTGCTCTGTCCCCAGGTTTCAGGACAGTAGTTTTCTTCCATGTTTTTATGGATGTTTCAGCACTCTTTGTATTCTCTTCTGCCCATCTGCAGTGTCCTATAAGTTCAACATTTCCATTTCTTCAGTTTCCTCTTGTATATTATTTACTCTTTACTATTATTGTAGTTTTCTCTAGTCCTTTATTAGTGTATCTGTGTTGTTCTTGGACTTTGTCTAGCAGGACTGAACACCAATGTTCTTTATGTGCTGTTGTTGGTAGTACAGAATACAGCAAGATGTCCCTGAGATCTGACCAAATGTACTGAGTAGAATTTAACATATTGATATTGTTTGTTTTATTTTCTTCCATTTATACCCCACCTTCTTTCTTCTGTCATGGAACCCAAGGTGGCAAACCAAGTGGCCACTGATCCAGGCACTGACCAGACCCAGGCCTGTTTTGCAAGGTGTTTGACACATGTGCTTTTAGACCATATCCTGTGTCATCAGTTTTTGTGATTTCACTCCCACTCTGCCCCCCACAAATGGTTATTTCTCTGAGCCCAGGGATCCATTTGTGTGTCTATTAGTTGCTCCTTCTAGCTCACAACATGTATGAGTTATCCAGAACTTCAGACAGAAAGGAAAGGTAATTAATTCTCAAAAAATTGTATAGCTCAAAGATGAGGAATTTGTGCCCTCCAGATATTTCTGTCATCTTCCCTGACCACTGGCCGTAATAACTGGGTCTGACAGGAGTTGGTGTCCAATAATATATGGAGGGCCAAAGGTTAGCCATCCTGGTATAGAGCAAGATTTATTGCTAAGGCAAATATTTGATTGATTCTGATAGGTACTCACAAAACTGTTAGGCTATGATCAAGCCAAAATTAAGCACTTAAAGTCTCATGGAAGAGAATTAAGCAGGTGCTGAATGATTTCAGCAGGCGAATTAAGTGTTAATGAACTGGGCTTCCCTGCCAGCCAGCGGGCAGGCTGCTCCCTGAGCTGCTCCCTTTAAAGAGCGCATGGCTCTTGCGGGAGGTGGGGGAAGTGACAGAGCGAGGCTCCCTTTAAAGAGCCACACGGAGTGTGTGTGTGGCTCTTGGGGGCTTTTCCCCAAGGAGGGAGAAGGACTGCCCTTCTCCCTCCTCGGGGAAAAGCCTGCAAGCTCCATGCGGCTCGTGAATTCCCCCTCTAAAAACTAGGTGCGCCTTATGGTCAGGTGTGCCTTATAGAGCATAAAATATGGTAACTTGAAGCACATTTATCCCAAGGTATGACTGTATTATATTCTTGGGCACCATTCTTCTTGGATGCTTGGTAGAGTTGTAATGCTTAAAGCCTACTTCAAACCAGGAATTATCACCCTAATTTGTATTTGACCCTTAACCATGTTTGGGTATCCATACTTTAACATTTTAACTATGATTAAGTCTTATATTTTCATAGGGCCATTGTCACAGGCTGGATAATCTGTATGTTCAAATCACTGCTTTCATAATTTATCGCAACCTGTTATTTAGTCAGATTTTATTAGGCTCTTTTAGCTATTGGGCTCTTACTAGCTGGAAAGATGTGGTTTTCGCTGGTTTATAACTTATTCCAAATGTCTGCTATCTTGTCCAGCATTACAGACAAAATGTAAATAATTCAATTATTTATTAAATTTATATGCTGCCCTCCCTACCAGAGGAGCTCAGGGTGGCAATGATTGCCTTGCTTTGCCGTATTAGTACTTCAGTACTTACATAAGACTTCTCTTAAGCCACCTATCTTGAAATGATGCCAGTACTCTGTGTGAAAATGTTTTTGCTTATATCTGATTTGCAGAAATTGTGTGGGTGACAGCAGTGGAACAGCTTGCCCAGTGTGTCACGTGCCAGCCATGGTACAAGATGTGAAAGTAAACAGGCAGCTGGACAACATTGTCAAACTGCACAGCAAACTGCAGAGTTTGTGGGGCAGGGACTTATCAGGTAAGTGGAAGGATGGCTGTTTAAAGCATGTGGGGCAGACACATTTCTGAAATGCTATTAAATGTGAGATCTGGACATTTTATAGCAAAGTATGAACCTCATCCTCCTGAAATCCACTGAGATCTTCGTTAGAATAAAGGGTAAAGGCTAATGCAGCATTTATACCTGCAGTTCACTAGAATCTCTGTTGAATTTAGATGAAAATGTCACATTTTGCAGATGTGTGGGGGACCATCTCCTGGGAAAAAAGCTTAATAAAACTATGGGGCTTCTGTATTCTCATCCCTGCTTAAGGTTCTGAGGGTCAGTTTTCTCATTATGTATTCCAAGCATGGGCCCATTCCTACAACACAGTGCCCTGTTTCCATGATCTTGAAAGACCTGTGGTTAGGTAAGACGTGCAGTGTGCTTTCTACAGAGCTTTTTATTGTAGAGTAGATGTTTGTAGCCCTGTGCCAGGGAACATGGTTTGTAGGTAATTTGAGTATACTTATGCATATTTCCATGCCATATTTTCTGGTTATACAATTACATTCATGAACGAATATTATTCATTTGGAGACCAGCAAACATAGTGTGAGTATTGGCTCTTAGATTGCATTCAAAACCAGAATCTGTTCATAGAAAGCCTTTTCAAACATTAGTATTGAATGCAGTTCGTTCAGTGCTCTTTAATGCTAGAGGATTGTTCCCCAGGTTAGTGCTTTCCAGATGCTTTGAACTACAGCTTCCATCAAAACATTCTGATGCAGCTTCTAAGATCACAGGCGTTCATTACTGTTGCATTCACATTGGATAACTGGCATTTGTATTTGGTAAATTCCCCCTTCATTTGCCCACCAAACTCACTGGCCTTAACTAAGTCGCTCTCATGGTAATTGAGGTAGAAAGGAGTGTACCTACATTGACATAGGGAGATTAATTCAAATGCTGGCAAAAGCATCATTGCTGTGCTCTCTGCCAGCCAGTGTAGCACTTCTTTGCCCTGAGCATGTTCGCATTGTGGCAGCCTTGCTGCCTTGTCCTTGTCTGTCACCATGTGCAATGGCAATACAGGCCACCAGATGCCAGATGAGTGCTGCTGCACCACCCTACTATTGATCTCCGCACTTGCAGAGTGTTGGTTTGGATATTATTTTAAATGGAAGTGGCTAATTATGTAGCTCTTCAGCCCTAACAAGCAAGGCCAGTCATTGGGGGTTGTGGAAGCTGTAGTCCACTGGTGTCTGAACAGCCACAGGCTAGCCATTCCAGTTTTTAAAATGGCTAGAGTAGTAGCATTGTTAATCAGTTTCATCAGAGACGAGAGTTTCTGTGTGTCAGAGTCCAGTTGAGCAGATGCAAGTGACCAAAGTTCTTCAGTCCTGTAATATTGTTGTCAGGATGGACATGGGGACAGGATATCAGCCACAAGGTTTGGGTCCTTGTTCACTTCCTCATTTTCCAGTGTGATATGTGCCCTTCTTCTTTCTATGCTGGAAAATAGTTTGGTTTCTATGCAAAGGAAGAAAGTGCAAATCTGGCATCAGAAAAGATAGCATTTTAAAACCAACAGGAGAACATTTTAATCTCAAGGCTTTCTGCTCTTAACCGGCATTCAGCTAGAGTTCCTTGGTTTGAACATAATGGAACAGTGGCTTAATAGAAACCAGAATCTTTGTACTGACGCCAGTGATGCAAAGTCTTATACCATGGTTTTATGAAGACTCATATAAATTGTCAGAACCAGTTCATGGTGAGTGCAGATCGGAGCCAACCGATCTCCACTATTTTTTCTTTAAAGAGCAACTATTACTTGCAGATTTGCTTATGTTGAAAGTGTAATTCCGGACATAAGACTGAATCAGATCCACCCCTTTTGTTATCAGATTGCATGGTAGACCCTTTTATTAGCTTCTTTTTTCTTGAGTAAAAAATATAACTGTTTGCTGGTTCATTCTTCTAGATTGAAAAAAATGCTAGCAGTCTGCTAATACAGTGGTGCCTCGCAAGACGAAATTAATTCGTTCCGCAAGTTTTGACGTCTTGCGATTTTTCCGTCTTGCGAAGCACGGTTTCCCATAGGAATGCATTGAAAATCAATTAATGCGTTCCTATGGAAACCGACTTCAGACCAGGTCCGGGGACAGTCTGTCCCCCGACCTCTTCTGAAGGCTGGGTGGGGGACCAAGGGCTTTTCTTCCCACCCCCAGCAATTTAAAAAACCCCAGGACAGCGGGGGACTTCTCCGCTGTCCGGGGCGATCTTAAAATGCTGGCGGGCGGGAGCAAAGCCTCCGCTGCCGCCCGCCAGCATTTTAAAAAGTCCCGGAACAGCGGGGGACTTCTCCGCTGTCCCGGGGTGATTTAAAAGCCCCCAGGAAGGCAGGCAGGGGGGACAAAGACTTTTGAAGGCAGGCGGGGGGGAGCAAAGACTTTCGCCCCCCGCCCGCCTTCAGAAGCCTCTTCAGAAAGAGCGAAAGTCTTTCTTCAGAAAGACTCTTCAGAAGCGAAAGTCTTTGCTCCCCCCCGCCTGCCTTCAAAAGCCATCCGGGACAGCGGAGAAACACGCTGCGTTTCTCCGCTCTCCCGGGAAGGCAGGCAGGGGGGAGCAAAGACTTTCGCCCCCCACCTGCCTTCAGAAGAGGTCCTGGACCTCTTCTGAAGGCCGGCGGGGGGCGAAAGTCTTTGCTCCCCCCGCCTGCCTTCAAAAGCCGTCCGGGATAGCGGAGAAACGAAGGCTGGCGGCTGGAGGAGGTCTCTCCGCCCGCTGCCAGCCTTCGGAGGAGGTCCGAGGACAGTGGGGAAGACGCGCTGCGCTTCCCCACTGTCCCGGAGATTTCCCCATGGGCTTTCGTCTTGCGAAGGAAGCCCATAGGGAAATTCGTTTTGCGAAGCACCTCCAAAACGGAAAACCCTTTCGTCTAGCGGGTTTTCCGTCTTGCGAGGCGTTCGTCTTGCGGGGCACCACTGTATAAAGGTTCACGTGTTACAAATTTAAATTAAATTAAAGGAAAACTCCTTCAATGCAACTGTTTTGTGTAGTATCTCATGTATTTGGATGTTACCTTCTTAAGATGACTGGTAGGCAATTTGAAAATTAAATCTTAGAAGGCAAGTGTTAACGAAACCATCTTCAAGTGACAATCAAAATATGTTAATTAAGTAATTGAAAAAGGAAGATTCTTTTTAATTTACATGTAATTAAATTCAGACTAGGGAAGACTTAAATGCCTTTCCTGATGAGCTAGTATTGAACCACAGTGCTGCTGCTTTAGCAAAGAAGGGGTTTGTTTTGTCATAATCTTTACTCAGGGTTTTTGCTGACATATTGAAATCTCTGTCTTGCCAATGCAGTGACTCATGGGAAACCTGCAACAGTGTCTGCATATCAATTGTGGATCCTTTGTCTCACAGAATTGAACCAAACTAGACTTTAGGAAACAATGCTTTGCCTTTTAGGGGTCAAAACAGATGTGATATGGGAGATCCATGATTGAATTTCCCTTTATTGCTTTAAGGCAGGGGCATGTGGGGGTGTCAGATTTTGATCAGAGCAGCAAACAACACTTGAATAATGGTTCAAAGTGCTGTTCCTTTATCACTTAACTGCTGCAGCTATTAGACTCGCAGAAGAAAAAAGACAGTGCCATTCTTGAACAAAGAATTTCAGCATGAAATGGTGAATTGCAACTTAGCAGCATGGTGGATAAAAATCAATGATTTTTTTTTAAAAAAATGTATCAAAAAATGGGATTTTAAAAATTTAAATCGGATTTTAAAAAATAAAATGCTTTTGAAGGAACAATCTTTTTAAAGATAGTTTTCTATTTAAGTTACTTTATAGTCCAAAGGCTATTCATCAGGAAATAAGGATTTGTTTTTAATTATGTAGCATGAGGCTTTATATGCAATGTTTAATTGTTGTTGTTGTTATTATTATTATTATTATTATTATTATTATTATTAGGTAAATGAATTCCATTAATCTATTCACAATGTCATGTTCTTCCAAAGGTTTCTGTAAGATTATTTGGGGCAGTTTTTCTAACGAGAAGATATTCTCACAGCGGACTTCCGGTCGGCGCCAGCGCTAATGGCGGTCCTTTTTCCGAGCTCCGGAGAAGGACTGCCCTGCGAGCCTGGGTCTGTCCCGCTACGGCAAGCGGGGGACCCCTAAAATCACAGGCGCGGAAGCCTGTGAACGAGGAGATTCGGTGGGCACCAAAAGCGCCCCCCCTTTACCGCAGAAAGAGCCTTTTTAAAGGCTCTGGAACGACATCGGGGGAGCGCGGTGCTGAGAATCGCTACCCAGCCCGCAGGGTGAAGCCGCGTCGCTATTAGTGGAGAGCGCCGATTCCTTCCTGTAAATTACGGACAGAAAAAACCCGTGAGTAATACGGAACCTATATTTGGAACTAAAATTTGGAGATTTGGCTGAAAGCGGGGAGGTCAAAATTAAGGAAGTCTGCCTCCCCCCGACTGCATGAAAGTGAAAGCAACGGAACTGTAAAGCTGCATCCGTCAAAGATTCTGCTTTTATTTAACTAAACCTGACATTGGGACTTTAGATCTCCCCTCTAGCTAGCAGGGCAGAGGGGAGGCAAGAGAGACTTTGGTAGCTGCATAATCTACTCAAAAGAAAAACCCTCTGCCGCCTCAGTTGTTTAAGACTGTGAAACGATCTGCCTTTTAGGGAATAGGACACTGAACTGACTTTGCCTGTGAAAGTTATATTGGGATACAAAGTTTCTGTACTGCCTGGATACAGTACATCAGAGTAAGCTGAGACAGTATCTACTGGGAAATTGTGGCTATAAGCCTCCAACTGTACTTGTTTTATTTTTTCTTTCTTCCCTTTCCTACGTACTTGGATATTCTCTTTGCCTTTATATTTGGACATTTTATATTTGGCCATTTTGATTTGCTCCCCCTAGAGGGTAAGGTAAAGGCTGGCACTGCCTAAGACAGTGGAATTTCCCAGTGGGGAATAGCTCCCGTGGGAAACGACCTTGACATGAGTGGCTCACAAGAAGAGATAGTCACAAGAGCCAAGACCAAACAACAACAACAGCACCAGCTGCAGCAACAACAACAATCAAAGAAAAGAGGCTCAATTACAAGTGTAACTGCTGGACTTGCAGGAACAACAGGACAAGAAAAAGTGACAGCTGTTTCTATGGAAGCCCTGACAGAAGCTCTGCTTAAGGTAAATCAATCCCTGGAGTCTCTGACAAAACAGACTTCAGAAAATACACTAAAATTAACAGAAATATCAGCAAGACTAGACCAGAATACAGAATCTATAAATAAACTGGTTGAGGAAAATTCCACTACACGTAAAATTGCTGAAGAAGCGAGAGCTATCGCTGGAGAGACACAGGAGAATTTAGAACCGATTGCCAAGAAGGTCCATGAGCACGACGCAACTCTGGCTCTGTGGGAATTACAGAGAAAAGAGAGAAATTTGAAATTGAGATTTATTCCAGAGAATGAAAGTGACAACCTTGCGGAGTTCTTAACACAGGAGTTTGCGGATTGCTGGGATCTGGAGGAAGACAAATTTAAAATCACAACAGCCTTTAGACTGGGCAAAAAGCAGGATAGAAAGACCCCGAGAGATTGCCTGATTACACTTAGATCTAAGGAAGAAAGAGATAAAATATTAGGACTACACTTTGAAAAGGCCCTGCAAATTGGAAACTCAGCTGCACAGATTTTTAAAGACATTCCAAAATACATCTTGGATTTGAGGAGCTTTTATAAGGATTTAGCTATTTTGCTAAAGAAAAACTCTATCCGCTTCAGGTGGGAATTCCCACAGGGACTGTCCTTTGATTACAAGGGAAAGAAGGTGAAAATAAAGACTATCCAAGACAAAGATAAATTCCTGGGAAGAAATCAAGAGGACTTGCAGAAGGGGACTGTGGACCCAATCGCAGAACAGAGGAGAGCATTAGACATTCTGAGTCTTTCGCGTGGACACAAACCACCACCCTCAGAGGAAGAGCAACAACTTGGAGCTGTTGGAGGAGTGTTAGAGAAATAACAAAATGGCTCTACAATTCCTTAGTTGGAATTGTAATGGGCTCAATGGGCCTTCGAAGAGAAGACAAGTTTTTCATATTTTGAACAGAGAACAATTGGACCTGATATGTCTACAAGAAACTCACATAACTAGAGCTCACAGGAGACTACTTACAAATAAAAGACTTGGACAAGAATTTATCTCATCAGACAAAGTAAAAAAAAGAGGAGTTGTGATATATGTAAAAGAGAAATGGGCCCCAAAAATGATGTTTAAAGATGAACAAGGGAGATATTTGGCAGTGGAGATACAAGTACAAGGAGAAAAATTTTTGGTTGTTGGAATCTACGCACCAAATGAAGGTAAATCTGATTTCTTTAAGAGACTTCATGAAACTCTAATGGACTATTTGGATTACAATATGATAATCATGGGAGACATGAATGGTGTGGTTTCCACTAATATGGATAAGGCACAAAGACTAACAGTTACTAAGGAAGGGAGACTTCCTAAGACTTTTTTTGAAATGACGGAAAACATGGACTTGATAGACATATGGAGAACAAGGAACCCTCTGGAGAGAGAGGGAACCTTTTTCTCCCAAGCAATGATGACCTGGACCAGAATTGATCAAATTTGGATCACTAGTGGTATGGCTACAAAGATTAAGAAGGTAGAAATCTGTCCAAAAACTTGCTCCGACCATAACGCTGTGAAGATGGAAATGAAATCCACAACAACTGGTCAATTTAGATGGAGAATGAATGACACCCTCTTTCGAGATAAGGAGATTCTTATGAAGGCCCAAAAAACCTTAAAAGACTATTTTGAAATAAATTTGAGGGCCGATGTGGAGAAAAGAGTGGTTTGGGACGCAAGCAAAGCGGTGATGCGAGGTTTCTTGATTCAACAAAACTCAATAAAGAGGAAAAAACAAAATGAGAAAAAAGAAAAGATTTTGGAAAAGATAAAGGAAGGAGAGAAAAAATTAAGAGTAAAACCAAAGTCCCAGGAGATTTTAAGAGAGATTAAGTTATATCAAACACAATATATGGAATTGATGAACCAAGAGATTGAATGGAAGATAAAGCAAATGAAACAAAAGACGTTTGAATCAGCAAATAAATGTGGTAAACTTCTGGCATGGCAATTGAAGAAAAGGCAGAAATTAAATACAGTTACAAGTCTAGAAGTGGATGGAAAGAATATATCTAAACCTAATGAAATTAGAAATTGCTTTTTGAGTTATTTTAAAAAACTCTATACCCAAGGCCCGCAAAATGAAGAAGATATAGATAAATTCCTTGATAAATATGGATTACAAAAAATCTCTCATCAAAGTAAGATGGATCTGAACCAGAGAATAACAGAACAAGAGATAGAGGACGCCATTCAGAATATGCAATTGGGCAAATCTCCAGGACCAGATGGATTGACTTCTAGATACTACAAATCCTTGAAGGAATGGTTGATTCAACCACTAAAAGAAGTTTGTAATGAGATTCTTGAGGGGAAAAAGGCACCTGAATCGTGGAAAGAAGCATACATCTCACTCATACCAAAGACAGAGACTGAAAAGACTCAACTGAAGAACTACCGCCCAATATCACTACTTAATGTGGATTACAAATTTTTTGCAGACATTTTGGCAAAAAGATTTAAAAAAGTGTTGATGGAAAAGATTCACAAGAATCAAGCAGGCTTCCTCCCAAAAAGACACCTAGCAGACAATGTAAGGAATATAATAGATATTTTGGAAAAGCTAGAGGTGAATATAAATACTAAAGCAGTACTGATTTTTGTGGATGCGGAGAAAGCCTTTGACAACATTTCTTGGAGCTTTATGATAAAGAATCTTCATGGGATGGGGGTAGGACAAGGTTTTGAGAACGGTATGGCTGCAATATATTCGGAACAAAAAGCTAAATTGATTGTAAACAATGTGATAACTGAGGAGCTTAAGATAGAAAAAGGAACACGACAGGGGTGCCCAATTTCCCCGTTACTTTTTATTTCAGTTCTGGAGGTGTTGCTGAACATGATTAGGAACGACCAGCAGGTTAAAGGAGTGCAGGTCGGAGCTAAACATTATAAGTTAAGAGCATTTGCAGATGATCTAGTATTGACTTTGCAAGAGCCAAACACTAGTACGAAAAAGGTTTTAGAAATAATCCAACAGTTTGGCCAGGTAGCTGGATTTAAGTTGAATAAACAAAAAACCAAAGTTCTAGGAAAAAATTTAACAGATATGGAAAAGGAGAAATTCCAAGAGGAGACAGGGTTGACGGTGGTTAAGAAGGTGAAATATCTAGGGGTTTATTTGACATCTAAAAATGTGAATTTGTATAAGGACAATTATGAAAAATGTTGGTCAGAGATCAAAAAAGATCTAGAAATATGGTCAAATTTGAAATTATCAATGTTAGGCAGAATTGCAGTGATTAAAATGAATGTATTGCCTAGAATGTTATTTTTGTTTCAGACCTTGCAGATTCTTGACAAGATGGAATATTTTAAGAGATGGCAGAAAGATATTTCGAAATTTGTCTGGCAGGGCAAAAAGCCCAGAATCAAATTTAAAATATTGACAGATGCTAAAGAAAGAGGGGGTTTTGCCCTGCCGGACTTAAAATTGTACTATGAGGCAGCAGCTTTTTGCTGGCTGAAAGAATGGATGCTCCTCGAGAACACAGACATCTTGGATCTGGAAGGTTTTAACAATGTTTTTGGTTGGCATGCATATCTATGGTATGACAAAATCAAGCTGCATAGTACCTTTAAAAATCATATTGTTAGAAAAGCATTGTTTAATGTATGGATAAGATATAAAGATCTGTTGGAAAACAAAACCCCGAGATGGGTGTCACCAGTGGAGGCTAAAGCAGTAAAGAAACTCAATATGGAGGTCGGATGGCCGAAGTATTGGGAAATCTTGGAACAGGATGGAGACAAGTGGAAATTACAAAGTTATGAGAAATTGAAACATAAAGTACAAAATTGGCTTCAATATCATCAAATAATGGAGCTTTTCAAACAGGATAGGAAAATTGGCTTTCAGGTGGAAAAATCAAAACTAGAGACTGAACTGTTAGAACCCAATTCTAAGAATTTATCAAGAATGTATAACTTGTTGCTGAAATGGAATACACAGGACGAAACGGTGAAATCAGCTATGATTAAATGGGCACAAGATATTGGCCATGACATTATGTTTGCTGACTGGGAACAGTTATGGACCACCGGTGTTAAGTTTACGGCATGTAATGCCTTAAGAGAAAACATAATGAAAATGATTTACAGGTGGTACATGACCCCAGTCAAGCTTGCAAAAATTTACCATTTGCCCGATAACAAATGTTGGAAATGTAAAGAGAATGAAGGTACCTTTTATCACCTTTGGTGGACATGCCCGAAGATTAAGGCTTTCTGGGAAATGATTTACAATGAAATGAAAAAGGTACTTAAAAGTACTTTCCTTAAAAAACCAGAGGCCTTTCTCTTGGGTATTGTCGGCCAATTGGTGTTAAAGAGGGATAAAACTTTTTTTATGTATGCTACAACAGCAGCAAGAATACTTATCGCAAAGTACTGGAAGACACAAGATCTACCCACTCTGGAAGAATGGCAGATGAAAGTGATGGACTATATGACACTGGCCGAGATGACAGGCAGAATCCGTGACCAAGGAAAAGAGACGGTGGAAGAAGAATGGACAAAATTTAAAAGTTATCTTAAGGACTATTATAAACTTGATGAATGTTAGAGTGTTATGGTTTTCAAGAACAAAGGGATACAGTGATATAAGGTCAGACTATAGAGATAACTAAGGACAGAGGCTGGAAAGTAACAATTGGGAGTTGCTATAAAACTATGGACATTGGGATGCAGAAAGGAGGGGGTATGGGGGAGTCTCAGAAAAGAGGTTTATGAAAAACATTATGAAATTATACGTGTTGGTATGTCTTTTTAAGTGTTTGTTTGTTCTTAAAATTTTGTAAAACCAATAAAATTTTTTTTTTTAAAAAAAAGAGAAGATATTCTCACAGACACTTGTTTTTGCTGTTCTCAAAAGTGTGAATTTGTGTCTGCAGAGATAACATACCTTTTCTTCACAGGAAAAATGTTATAAGCATACAGGGTTGAGGAAAAAACCTTAATCCCATTGTTCCTTTGCAAATTTATATACACAAAATCAACCCCTTACCTCTTAAATGCTAAGTTCCAAAAGGTTCAATGAATAAATGGTTTGGAGTGGAATAGATCTGTGCAAGTAGCTAAGTGTGAAGCAGTAAAAATGAAAGTGCAACCTTGTGAACAGAATACTCCACAAGTCTTGGGATCTTTGTGTAATAATTGTGCAAGTCAGTTGCATGTCTGTGCAACTCAGACTTGAGGCAAGTGCTGAAGGCACTTCAGGGCTGGCAACCTCTTCTCAAACCCACTGGGTTCTGTCAACTTCACTAACACTTAACTGTACAGAATAGGAACCTGAATGTAGAAGCAAATCCAAAGGGGTGTTTTTGGAGGAGGAAATAGTAACTGGGATCTTTAAGAACTTGGCAAGACCTTGAAGTGCTTGCAGGTCAACTAAGAAGAGTTCACCGGTTCCAGGCCTTCCTTCCCAGGGCTCTCCTGACATTCTCCAAACAATAAAGTCTCTACCTGGAACTTCAGTCCTGCAGCAGGAATCCCTGAAGTTCTCTGCTCCAGTCCTTGAGTCCCCTTTTCCAGCTTTCCACCAGCCTGGTTCTCCTCGGCCTGCTCTTTCTGCTGTTTCTCCCCCCCCCCCCCCGGAAAAAGGAAGGCCAGTCTCTCCAAAGCCAGAGCTGCTGGGAGATATAGCCCCCTATAAACAGTTAACTTATTAAACCTTACAATAATTTCATAATTATCTATGTATTTCTAATAGTATAACCAAAGCAGTAATTTTTGATATCACTGTAGAAACTACTCTAAACAATTATTATTCCAAAAATAAAACCTTTATCTGGTTGTAAATATTAAGATTATACCAGCAAGAATGAATATTTCTGTAAAAAAATGATTTAAAACAAGTCTTACTGACTAGTGGTTTAAATCGTGATTTAAATTGATTTGATTTAAATCAAATCCACCCTGCTTAGCAATAAGTTTGGTTCTATCATCTGTGATAATGGCTTCCTATCACACAGCAGGGTTTAATTACCTTACAAATGCTAGGATATTCAGTTTATCAGTTACTGTTGTGAATGGTTACTGTGTTTGTTTCACCTTAACATAATTGTCACATTTCATTTTCATCTGATCTGGTTTTTTTTCTCCATACTTGTGTCATCTGAAAATATCACTATACCTGCTCTCTGAGGAGATCATTCCATGTGTCTAGTGAGGTAGATTCCCATCCACAAAAGATCATGCCATAATGTTGATGTTTTAAGGTGCCACATAACTTTTTCTTTGTAAGAAGTGGGAGGGTGACAAATCAAAGATTATAAATTCATAAGGGAAAAGAGCCCCTAACTATCCAGGGGCTATGTCTTTCTTGCTTTCCATTTTTAACTCTTAATCTTGTGAACAAATTGGGGACAGAAGTGAGGTATGGGACTTTAGGAGGTAGCTGGCACAGCAAGCTCCTCAGGCCATTGTTGAAATGCATTTCCCTATACGTTGCCTGTGAGCTGTGATCATCACTAGCAATTTTCATTTGACTCTGTTCTCCTCCTCTTTTCTATGTGCTCAAGTCTTCCCTCCCCTCCCTAAATGCATGGGAGAAGGTAAACAGCCCTCCTAAATTATTGTCATTATCGGCTTTGTCATCCCCGAGAGGAGCGAGGCTTTTCGTTCCACTGTCTTTGACAGCATCCTTTCCAAGTGAACCTTATTACCTGCATTTACTCTAAAGTGTATAATTACTGTAATTAAGGTGGGTAATTAGGAAGAACTTGTTCAATTGAGGGACATAGTATGTGGCATACTGGAGATAAAGAACTCTGATTTACAGTAATGCTTTTTTCAAAAATGAACTTCCCAGCTACTTTAGCAGACTTTTTTTTTCTTGGCTCAGTGTACTTTAAAGAGACGCAGTTGTCTGCTGTAATCTTTCCTGACCACTGCTTATAGATGATTCTACCATATTCTTCATAACATAGTTTTACTTTCACTGAAGAGCTAAAAGGAAAGCTATTTTCTTTTTAAAGCATGCAGGTGCTGGCCATGTGCTTTCAAACACATGCTGGACCAGGTGTACAGGGCAACAAATTGGACATTGCGGAGGTGTGTGTGTCCCAATTTGGCTGTTATGCAGAGGTGGTGATTTTGACCCCTTTTCTGTTATGGATTGCATGGTGTTGCATGTGTATGATAAGAGTTTTCATAATGGCTCAAAACAAGTGTTTGAATAAGCTGGAAAATCCTCATAATTTTTATTCCCCTAGAGCTGAATGCTTAACATACGAACTAATCATTCTGTCATGAAGGTGCTAATGTTGTGCAGATGGTATCAAAGCACTTCCCTTTGGTTTTTAATAAGGGACTAGTTTGTCAAAGAGATTTCTCAACTTCTGTTCTGAAAACTCATAATAGAGAATAATTTCAGCAGCACGCAATGTGCATCATTATATTCTTTTGATACAGATTAATGATAGTTAAACTAGATTTTCTAATTGCTGCTTTTTCCTCTATAGCTTGTTAGTGCATTACAGGAAAACCGTGGATAGGCAGCACTATAGCTATAAATCTTTTTTGATCTCAAATTTTATCTCCTCGGAAGTATCCTTAAGGGCTGTATCAACTGAGAGCACAAGGAACCTTGGTTCATCTTGTGGAAAATAATTCTACTTCAGTTTGGGTAGATATTATTCCTGTACCATTGTATGCAACTATATATTAAATACAGTGGTAGCTCAGAAGTTGAATGGAATCTGTTCCAGAAGTCCGTTCGACTTCCAAAATGTTCGGAAACCAAGGTGCAGCTTCTGATTGGCTGCAGGAAGTTCAGGTTCCAAAGAACGTTCGCAAACCAGAACACTCACTTCCGGGTTTGCAGCATTCAGTTGCCAAAACGTTCAACTCGCAAGACGTTCAGGATCCAAGGTATGACTGTATATGGCTAATATGCAGCGTAGCAGTATCATGTAGTTGTGTTTTCTTTGTAAAACAATCCTGTACTATATTAAGATTGGTATGTTTGTGCCCGGTTCTTCAAGTCTCTTGATGAATAAATGCTAGAAATGAGTCTTGACTAAATGCAGTGGATTTAGTCATGAATTTAGAATCCATTAAATGCATACACAGTTGGAATGCATATTGATGGGCCCAATTGCTTACTTTCAAGTTGATAGGCACCACCCTTCTATGTGGGGGTGAAGCTCAAACTAAACATAGTGATTTCAAACTCATCTCTGTTCCTTACGTCTAAAGTACAGAGTGGAGATTAAATCTTAAAATAGTGAAGGGGTGCTTAGGCATTCAGAGCCCTCTTTCCTGGTCTCTTGTTTTTCCTCTGGACATTTTCTCCCAGCTAGGTTAGTATCAACCTCATTGGAGCGGGGAGGCGGAATGGGCTTCAGAGGGTGGTCTTCAGCGGGGTAAGAAGACAGGAAAAGATTCTTTCTCTTCCCCCCACCCCATTTTGTTTGTTAAATTGCACTACTTTCTTTAGGTATTGCAGTAAATCGTAATCTTAGTAGAACCTTTGAAGAAGATAAAAATTGTCTTGCTTGATCAGATCATTTAGTTGAAGTATTCTTTTAAAGAATGGCATACTACATTCTTTTCCACCTGTGAGCATTTTAGAATGCTGAAAAAGCACACCAGAATTGCCAGAAATTTTGAATCCATGGGGGGGTGTCAGTTTTTTCTTGGGGTTGGGAGGTTATCCAGTCAAAAGTGACTGCTAACAATAATAAAATTATGTGTACTGTAGACATCTATGTGTGTCTGTAGGTGGATTTAATAATATACGTAAGAGATTTTCAGAGAGAGTGTTCCATCTCTTGAACCTTGTGTAATTACTTTTATTTTATTCCTTTTTAGTGTTCTGCTCTTCTGCCCATTTGAAATATCTGGATTCATTCATTGCAGCAGACTATGGCCTATGCTAACCATAGGTTAGACCTTGTAGCTTGCATTTTCAAGTGCATTGTCGGCATACCACAGTTTAGAATTGCTTTTGTGTTGTTTTTTTGCTTCTCCCCACCAAGGCACTTTTATAGCTAACTTTCTGTTTTATTAAAATGTTCAGAGTACTTTATTATAATATTATAAACACAAAAAAATTCTCAGCCTCATAAACTTTCTCTTGCTATTGTTCAGCAGCCTCTGGGGGCAGAGCAGTGGCATTAAGTATTGTATAGTGCATCTTGTAAATTCAGTTTTGCAACTGGCTGTAGCCTAGGGATTGCCAATTTGGCTGTTGCACCAAACCATAGTCACAGGTGCTATCCAATGAATACCCATTGTATTCACTGGGGCTTGGTCTCAGGAGAGTATTATAGAACTTCATCCTTGGGCTTCTTTAGCTGCAGCTTGTAGTGTCAAAACTGAGCCAGTGCACCTGTAACAAAATGTATAAACCTATTGTAGAATAAATGAATAGGCAGTTAAAATCTTGAAGATGCTTCCTACATTCTATGACTGGTATCCAACTTCTCTGCTTGCTTCCTTCATTTGTGGAATTGTTGAAATCCCTGCTTATAATCACGTACAAAGCTGAGCTGGTATGTCTGCAGTAGCAGTTTTTCCTTCCTTCCCTGAGCTATTTTATTTCTCTCCTGCTTCATGAATGTGAATATTTATATCAAGGTAAATATTTTGCAATTAATCTTGTTGAAGTGTAAACAGAGAAGAAGATAGGAGTAAATATCATCTGCAGAGTGTATTCTTCCCCAATCTGTTGGCAATCAAAGCGTGTAGATGCTATTGTTCAACTAAAATTAGATCTAAGATTTTATTTGGATGGAAAGCTTCCTGGTGAAGAAAAAGAATGCCTTGTTTCCAGCACTTCTTTTTGTTCTGTCCTGTGGCTTCAGGCTAGCTGTGTAGGATTTGTGCTTTAATGGACTAGCCTTGGTATACCACTGAGGTACTTAGATTTCTTTATTAATTGGCCATCATCACCTGAGGTTATTTTTCTTCTTCTTGGAGTAGGCAGTGACTGATTGGTGCAACATCCTCTCAGCCAGTGCAGTAATTGGAGAAGAATGAGATTTGCATTCAGTCCATCATATTAAAGAAATTCCTGTAAGAGCTCAGGAAAGTTGCAGTTGTAATGTCCTGTGCTCTGTTAATTTTCTCTGCAATTTTTCATTTGTATTATGGTAACATGGGTTTTTATCTCTCCCATTGCAGGAGCAGTTATGCAGTCTATGCCTCTGGTTTCATGAGAGGGTTAAAAACCCATTATATTCTAAAAAAGAAAAATACAACTGGAATTTTAATGCTGTGAGGTAGAAGTAATGTTAACTGTATTTAGTCTCAAAGGGCTATCATTTTTAAGTATTACACATTTTGATTTGCACGTCCCTGTTCCTAGAATGTTAAGCAGCTAAAATCTGCCTTAGAAGAAAGGATATGTCTTGATCCTTTAAAAAATACTCTATATCAAGATTCATTTATATGTAGTGCATGATTTCTTAAAATTATGATGTGGGGCAACGGGACAAGTTCCCTATAGTGGCACATTTAGTTGCAAGCTTCTCGTGGATGCAATTTTTCTGCATTTTGTGCCCATCTTGAGTCAGCTTATGGATCCTCTTGGAATAAGAGTGACAGTGGGTCAGTTCAGAGGCATAATGCAAAAACATGGCTTTTCACTTCAGGCACAAACCATTGGCTTGTGTGTTGAATATTTGAAGCTGCTTTATACAGAGTTAGACTATTGGTCCATATAGCTCAGACTTGTCTGTACCGATTGAGAGCATCTCTCCCTAGGTCTTTCCTTCCTCTCCCTGGAATTGCCAGAAATTGGACCTGAAACTTTCTATATGCACAGCATATACTGTGCCACTGAGCTAAGGCTCCTTCTCTTGGTTTGGAGGGTGATGGTTCAAATGTAGTGCAAAACTATGGTTTGTTGTGAACCAGGGAGCAAGCAATTAAGCAGATTATTAGGGTGGGATGGCAGTGTGTGACTGAACTATGTATGGTTTTAGTGTTGCATTTGAATTGACCTTGTTTGCATGGGTGAATTGTGCCAACTTTTTGCACAAGGTCCACAAAGGAATCTTAATTGTGATTGGTTTGGTGTCTGAATTGACTGTCTGAAATCATTGTTGCAACTCGCTAGCCTACCAGAATAACAAACCATGGTTTGAAAAAATGAAGAAATTTATTGCAAATGGAAAACCAGTAAACCATAGATAGATAGATGGATAGATGGAAGAAAATTTCAGAATTAATAAAGCTTTCCATCTGCAGTCTGAAGTAGGACAGCCCAATCACTAGTTTGTCACCTCATTGAAAACTATACCTTAGTGTTCCAGATTATTTTGAGTTTAAACAGGCCACACACAGTGTTATAACGGTTTTTTTGTTTTTTGTTTTTTGTTTTACTTATTCCAACTTCCTTTGCTAGGTTCAGGAGAGAACCTGTCTGACCCTGGAGATGTGGTTTGTGAGACAGGAAGTAAGAAGCAGCAACTAAAAGAGGACTTCAATCCTCGTAGGAAGAGTAAGAAATTGACCATGCGAAAGAGACCAGAGAAGACAGAACAGGATGGCCAGCCTCATGCCCCAGCTCCCACTCATGATTTTAGTCTCTCCCCCACTCAAGAGCCTTTTAAAGAGCAAAAGAACCCCAATCTGAAAAAGCTGAGGAAAAAGACTTTAACAGACATCAACAGCCAACCGAGATTGCTCAAAGAAAGACAGGAAAAGACCAGTGGACATGATGAAGAGAGCACAAGCGAAGCAAAGGTGGTGTTTTGCAGTCAGTCATTGGATATCCCCAGTCCAGACCCCAAAAGCACATCGGAGCACAAGTCTGTAATGGGGGCAGAGCTTGCACAGGGTGAGAGTGAAGTCAGTGTGGATGCCATTGTGAAACTTACAGAGAAGAGCAGCAGGGATAACGTGTCTTGTTCATGTGGTGTTGTGGAGGAGAACTTGAGTTCTGAAGAGTGCCTCCTCTCTAGAGGGGAAATGGCTCCACTAAAACGTAGAAGGCAACAAAGCAGATTGCCTACTCCTTTACACAAACAGCCCAGCAGGAAAGAGCATAACGCCCCTGGAAGTTTAGCACTGCTGAAGGTGTCCCCAAGGCCATCACCCAAAGATTCCCTTGGGGATTCTTTGCCCACCATTGACTGTATAAGGTGTTATCCATCTACACCTTCTGCTAGCTCTTCACCAACAATGAGAAACGCTGAGGATGCATGTAACCAGAAAACTTCCAAAGCAGCACATCTGTCCAATACTGCTTATCAAAAAGAGGCACAGCTAACTGAGTCTTTCTCCAGGAAATCTCCCAATAGCCTGCCAGCCAAGAGAAATCATAAAGGGGAGACTTTGCTCCACATTGCTTCTGTTGAGGTAACGTAAGCTTTTTGATTCACACACTGTAAGAGCACTGTAAATACTTTGTTTCCATTTTATATAGCAATTGCAAAATTTATTTAGCCAACTTTATTAGCTGTATTTCTGTTTGGAGTGCAGGCTTCTGAGTTGCACCATTCTGGAGGATTAGCAAAAATTCTGTTGTCATCATTTGTGTGCTGTATATTCATGTGAAGCTTATGGTATACTGCATGGTTTGTGGTTGGAGGGGGTGGGAATGCACATCAGTAGAAGATGCACAAGATTAAGGGACTGAAAGCTACCAGCAAACCAGGCATGCTCCAGTTCAATAATTAAACCTGGAAATAACTGAAATTCCAAAGGAATGAATTTTAGAGAAGAGTGAACCAGAGGAAAACCAAGGAATGGCTTGCATGGTGTTTAATAACCCCCAACCCAGGCCTTGTTTTTCTGAACAGGGTATCTCAACTTGTATGGAGGTTGTGGGGCTGCAAACACTGTGCTTGCCACAATGTCCCCACAAGGGCTGACCCTGCCTGTCCCACCTTCAACTGTTCCATGTTGTGTGGGAAGGCCAGAAGAAGGTTTCTTAAATCTACTTGTGTGAGCAATGCAGGGTTTCTGATGGCGGGGAGGCTTATGAACACTTCCTTCAGACCTTCCTGCTCAACTCTGAAAGGTCAGAGGTGGTGCAGATGTGCATAGGCCTTGCTCCAACTTCCCCGCATACATTTCCCCTACATGAGTTGGGATAACCTGTTCAGGAATGATGCTAAAACTATCAACTGATCAGGCTTGTAGGGTGGAGAAACCTTTGTGTCCATCTATGATCATCAGGAACGTTAACTGGGTACTTAAACCCAGTTTGCATTTTCTTAAAAAAATGAATGTGCATATGGAATTCACAGAATTCCATATTTGGTATTCGTAGATTTTGGATGGTTTGTCAATGTAGCTTTGTGTGAATGACATATGGGAGAGGTGAATAGCTGTAGCTCCAGAAGGGGGAATAGATTGCTGTGATGAAT
Source organism: Podarcis muralis (assembly GCF_964188315.1). Lineage (NCBI taxonomy): Eukaryota > Metazoa > Chordata > Lepidosauria > Squamata > Lacertidae > Podarcis > Podarcis muralis. The sequence goes on from NC_135655.1 coordinate 134,197,406, forward strand.
GCACATGCTACTTTCCTTTAACCGAAGCCCCATCTGTCTAAATGAATTTGGTGTGATTGCTTCACAATAAATATACATGTGGATTTTATCATAAAAAACTATTTGTCTTCCTTTTCCCTCATGGAGTCAGTATAGCATTTTTTACCATGTGTTTATGAAACCAAACTTTTCACTTTAAATGGAAGTGGAAGCTGCATGTTATTGCATACAAATTCCCTATCTGAAATCACTTATATTTAATTAGTCATTGGGGGACGGAATTGTATCGATGAGAGTGCTTCTGCTTGGAGGGAATTGCTATTCCTTCACTTCATTGAAATCAGCATTTTCTTCATTAAAATGCTGTGTGCCAAGTATCCCAGGACTCTTTCCACAGGGATATTTGCGAAGGAGATGTTGAGCTAGGTTGTTCTGAAAAACTCACTTAGCTTAGCAGTTTTCTCCTAATGAGAGTCCCTTTCCTTTTCAGATTCACAATAAGTTTGTATATTTTAAGGAGGCAAGTAGTTCTGGTAGGAGTGAGATAAAGCAGCTGGGTTATTATTCCAGTATTCAGCTTTTTTGGGGTGTGGGTGAGAATTCACATGGAACTAGGTGGCAAATTAGTTTTATTAAATTTAACAAAACTTGGTTGAGCTTCTCTGCCCTTCAATGCATCTCTTCATATTTCTAAGTTCTTTATTTATAAAAGTAGATGATGGTGGTGGTGATGATGATGATTATTAAAAAAATGTATTCTGCCCTATACCCACAGGTCTCAGGGTAGTTACAACATAAAATCACAATATAAAAATGCAAAATACTTAATAAAAGCAAAAGCAACCCAATAACCTGCCCTCCCCCCCCCCCCCGCACATTTTAAAAGGGCATTGAATGTCAGTCAGCCAAAGTCCTGGTTAAAGAGAAACATTTTTGCCTGGTGCTTAAAGGTGTCTAATGTAGGTCTTTTTGTCCAGGGCTGTACAGATGTTACCTTGAATGTGTGGAAGGAAGGGCAGCATATGCTATCCTACCTCATCGCACACAGGTTCAAAGTAACTTCTGAACAGTTCAATGGACTGCTTTGTTCAGTTGTGTGTCTGTTGATGTTGAGACTTCTAGTTGGGGTCTTCAGAAACGTGACTTCAGATGATTCCTATATCAAAGTTTGAAGGTTTGGAAATGAATGGCAGGCTTGGGACATTTGAAGTAGGTTTATAACTAAATTTTTGGAGAGCAAGAACTAACTATAGTTTACCAATATTGAAGTAACCTGATTAGTGCCACACAGTGAAATCTTGCAGAGGAGGCATGCCTTCCCACTTGACTTAGGATTTGTATCTCAAGCAGATGCCTAAATCTTGCCCCTCCCACGGTACATTGGTATCATGATTCACACCCTCACTAAAGAAAAAAATCAGGTCTCCTCTGGGCCTGAGTGTTACATATAATCGGGTGCAGGAAATATCAGCCACAGTAACAAATGTAGTGCCCCACCCACTCTGGGTGGCTTCCAACACATACAGTATAAAAACATAATAAAATGTCAAACATTAAAAACTTCCTGATACAGGGCTGCTTTCAGATGTCTTCTAAAAGTTGTACAGTCATACCTCGGGTTAAATATGCTTCGAGTTGAGCGTGTTCGAGTTGCGCTCCTCGGCAACCCGGAACCCGGTTTTGCCGCTTGCGCATGCGCAGACACTCAAAATGACGTCACGCGAATGCGCAGAAGCGGCGAAAAGCGACGCACACATGCGCAGACGCGCCGTCGCTAGTTATGTTTACCTCTAGATGCGAACGGGGCTCCAGAACGGATCCCGTTCGTATCTAGAGGTACCACTGTATAGTTATTTATCTCCTGCAAGAAGTGAGGTTACAGGGAACCAGGCACAGGGCCTTCTGGGCAGTGGTGTCCTCCTTGTGGAATGCCCTCCTATCAGACGCTTTAATGAGAAACTGTATGTGTTGGAAGCTGCCCAGAGTGCCTGGGGCAACCCAGTCAGATGGGTGGGGTATAAATAAAATTGTTGTTGTTGTTAGGACACAGTTTGGGTGGGCACGCATCATTTCCCATGTATTCACAGCCGCTAGAGGGCTGTGAAAATTTGTGTTCCTGACTTTTTAGACTCGTCTACTCCTGTACTATCTGAAACCAAAGGGGCACTTTGGTTGCCAGATGTGAAATATCTTGGTATTATTTTAAGCTCTCCCACCACACTTCACACACACACACACACACACACACACACACACACACACACACACACACTGCACATAGAATAAAATTGCATGATACTTAAGCATATGCCTGGTCCTTCTATTGAAGTAAAGGAGTTGGTTGTTGAGGATTAATATTCATGGAAGGAAATCTAGGTGCCCCATTGATCAACTAGCAAAAGTATTTTTCTTTCTTAGTAGTTTTCCTATCAAAGTTTTCTGAATTACTTAACCAGTCGTGTGTAATGGAAGCAGTATTGTGGGAGGGTGGATGAGAATTACACTTATTTCTTCTGGGACTTCATTAATTATCAGGATAAATCCATATTATTTTCATTAGGTTGTAGGGCTTAATACACCAAACTTAATGAAAGTTAAATGAGTTGTACATTTTGGACTCTTAAAAGAGAGTATTAACAGCATTAGGCATTTAAAATTAAGTATGTTGTGTTGTTCCAGATCAATTTAAAATGGAATTGCGGGAAGGTCTTTCCTGTTTTACTACTTTGACACTCATAATAAACATCCTAAAAAGCACATTGGCTCTGTAAAACAATGCTAGAGTTAGATGAGTTTGAAGCTGAAATGCATTAATAAATTGAAACAAATGTAGCCATTTGCCTAGTAAACTGGAATCCATGTTTTTTTTTATTACCCACCATACTCATTAAAGGTAGAATAAAATTAGTTAAATACAAACAGCAACCTCTTGTACTTCATGGGGTGAAAAGAATCAAAGATAGTTGGGTAAGCTCTCTGTCACAAGCTTAGTCAATTTTAATTATCCAAATGTCATTCCCATAATTATCTTAATAGTTTTTTTCCTGATAAGCAGGGTGTTAGTTTTTGATATATTACTTTGCTGTACAGCTTTAAGTTAAAGAAAAGTTAAAGTTTATATCTCAAATGATATTGTGTGTAGATTTATATATCAAATGATATTGTGTATAGATAGTTTGTTTTAGGGTATTATGTATCCCCTGAGCTGAAGGAACACATTTTGAGCCCCTGCTACCTAAGGTATAGCTCTAAGAGGGGCAATGATGGTGGAAAAGTTTGTTTGGAGTGTCACTCGATATGTTTTGAGTCCTTATATTGTGCTTGGTCACTCCAAGTCTGCTGCGGACACCGTAGGTGCAATCCCTGTGACATGCAGGCTCATGTTTAATATTCCCCAGTGTCTTTAGTTATTCTCATGCCCCTGCCCATTACCCACCCAATAGGAATAAGGGATGTGAATGATCCCCCCCCATCTTCACCCTATAGAAGCAGGCCCCATTATACAGCTGTCCATGATGCACCTTTCTCTACCTGCCAAACCAATGTGACTGCCCTCCCCTCCCTTGACAGATAGGGGCACATTTCACAACTCCATCATTCTGTGGTCCACATTTTTAATTTGCTAGTAGAAGTATGTGTATGGGATAGCATACATAATCTACATCTGTGTCACAGTTAAGAAAACAAATAATAAAAAAGCATGTACACTGACACATTTTTAGAGCATATATTACAAACAGCATTTTTGCTGCATCTGTTCATTTACATGTTTAGAAAGAGGCATTTTTCCAGATAGGCACTGCAGCATTTTTAGGTACTCATGTGCATACAGTCCCCTCTGGTCATAAAACAAACCACATTGTGGTGTTGAGAAACAAACACATGCATTGTAGACCTAGAAAACTCATTCTCCAATAAAATATTTATGGTGTCCCCACTTTGCTATGAACTCTGACTATGTGCTTGCACCTTTTTAAAAAAGTTCATTGTGGTATACATGTCAGATTTATGCTATAAATATTGAGAAAATAACACCCTTAACTATCTTCTGAGTCAATTCGCAAAAGTTATGAGAAGCAATGAAAACTGAATATTTTAGTCACTTGTGCTTGTTTTTTCTGCTTCTTCATAAAGTGTGAAGAGAGAGGACTTTAATATCTTGTTGCAATAGTGATGTATTTAAGGGTTGAGTACCATTTAAGTGTCTCTTGTCATTTTTAGGCTATGATGTGACAAACCAAGATTCTCAGTTACAATTTCAGCCTTTTTGAATCAAAGCAACATCTAACAGGCAGCTTAATGTATCTATAAAAGGAGCAGAAGGTCCATAAATGTAACATAGCACTCGCGCTCCCAGTTACTGATGTTTGTGCCCCATAATTTTATGCACTTCACTCACCAATATTTACTTTCATTTGAGGGTAGGTTAACAGCTTTCTGGGATGTTTTTAATCAACTAAGGTGTCAGGTGTGATCCCCCACAGCTGCTAATGAGGATGAGCATTGAAACTGGATGAGATCTCCTCTCGCTATAGACACATGCACCATTTTAAAATGTGTTCTAGATAGTTAAACCAATTCAGAATCTTAATACAAGGTGCGCTGCCTACCCAAAGATCATAAAACAACTGCCCCGATCCACTTCTAAATATTGCTTCTGCTGTAATCAGGAGTGTGAAGGGGGCCAAATATTTAAACTACCTCATTCCGCGCACCCCCCCGCCCCGTCAAAGCTCCAGCCCCTTACCCATTGCAGCTTTCTTTCCCCACCCAAAACTTATCTTGCTGTGGTGACAGGCTATCATTCCTCCGTGGCCTCTTGAATACTGCAATGGCAGCATCACACTGTGCTTCTTTAGAAAGCTTATTTTCCATGCTAGGGATTTAGGAACACTGTGGATCTATATTTTGTGCAATGCCTGGGGTGCTGCCTTTGTAACATTAAAGACGGATGGAAAAGATGCAGAGGGACCGCTTCTCTGCTGCAGCCATTGGGGAGATTTGTGGGAAAGAGGTGCCTCTAGTGGTGGGGTATGCGTTCCAGCAAATTCATGACCCAGGCCCATGAGCTTTTTGAGTTTGTGCTTTGTCTCAAAATGAATTCAGGGTGTGTTTGAACTTGTAAGTTTGCCATTTTATGCCTCTGAATTCTGAACTTTAGTTTCATTGCAGGTTAGAGGCTAACCCAACTTACCAGCTGTCAACTGGCCAGCCATTACAACTCTCCACTTACTGTCCTGTTCTGACTGGACCAACTGTTTGGCAGCCAGGTGCCCTCCACATATTTTGGATAAAATCTCACATCAACCCCAGCTAGCACAGATGGCTGGGGCTGTCATTTAAAACATCTGGAGGCATCAGAGCAGTTCATTTCTAACCTATTGACAGGTACTTCATTCTTACTTGTGGTGTCTCTGAAAGCCACGAGGAATTTGAGGAGGTTGCTTCTCTCCTAGTTATTTTGTTCATTGTTTGTGTAGTACATATATAAGAAGAACCAGGGGAGAGAGCCAGTTGAACATGTAGGGGTGGCTCTATGTCAGGAATGGGCTGGACTAACATGTTAGCAGTAGACTGTCAGATGATCTCCTGAATTGTTTTCATTTCTAACAAGCAGCTCATTGTATGTGCCAGATGAAGGCCTGATGCACATTTCCCCCATGGATTTGAATTTCAACATGCATAATATATTCCATCCTAAGGAAGCTGAGTGTATTTTGTTAAAGATACAAAATGAGAAGGGATGGCTCCTGTGAGAGCTTTTGCTACTTCTTTGGCCGCTGCTGACATTTTCCAAAAGCAGGAGATGGAGGAAGTTTAAGTGACTCATGTTTCTGGGTCATATCTGAAGGGGGAGAATGTGCCCCCTGCTCTGGAGATGTGCTTCTCCTGCTTGGGAGACAGAACTTTCATTCCCCTCCCCCACCATGTCACAAAGTGGTGTGTAAAGCAATCTTATTGCTTCTGCAAAACAGCCACAATAGCCCTTAATTTCAACTTGAATTTCACACAGCTATGTTACTTTACCATTATGGACAATCTAGATTTGATTGAGTAATGGTTTTTTCCGAAGCTTCTTTTGTTTAATGTTAACTACCATGTACAGGTTAGATGACCCAAGGTGTATGGTTTCTTTCCCCATATCATTTTTGGAAAAGAAGCTCCTTTTTGTTGCAAGCTCTGAGATGTGATCTACTCATAATGCAAGCACACACACACACACACACACACACACACACACACACACCCTGCTATTTCTGTACATTTACATGTATCAGCATCTACCTAATATAAAAATTAAAATAAGTTATTACTGAATACTAATCTGCAAAGTGCATATCAACATTGCAGTCCATATCTGAGCCTAAGGGAACCCATTGGAACCTTCCACAGCCCTCTCCAGGCCGCATTACAAACACTTCCTGAAGTGGGATGAAAAGGCCATGTCTGATATTTTTGTGCGAAGTTCAAATGTATGCATGATACATTTCTTGTGTGAGTTTCTTGTGGCTGTTTAGCTGCTCTCTCTGGGCAAAGGTCAGAGGGGGCAGGGCTTCTGTTGAGGTAGGTGATTAGCTGTGGGAGGAGCTTATCAGAGCTTTAGGGCAGCAGCTGAAGAAGGAACAAAAAGGGTTTTCTTGTGTGAGTTTCTTTTGGCTATTTAGCTGCTCTCTCTGTGCAAAGGTCAGAGGGGGCAGGGCTTCTGTTGAGGTAGGTGATTAGCTGTGGGAGGAGCTTATCAGAGTTTTAGGGCAGCGGCGCGCGCAGTTTGATCCATATTTTAGATTTAGGGGAGCTAGTCTCAAACATTTGTTGGGGGAGACCTAGGTTTTTTGGGGGGGATTTATTTGTCCTGTCTCCACACTTTTAATGATAGAGGACCACTGTAGTCACCCCCAACGACACGTTCTCAAGATGGAGGGTGAGGGAACAGCTGCAGTCGCCTGTGGTTCCTGCGCAATGTTTGCCATCTTGCCAAAGGTTGCAGGCAGCTTTACCTGCAGCAATTGCATGTTGATTGCCCTCTTAAAAGACAAAGTCCAGCAACTGGAGGAACGTGTAGCTACGCTCCAAAGAATTAGAGACCTGGAACTCTTCTTGGAAGCAACAGAGCACACCGTCTCCACCAAGGAAGAGACAGGGGACTCCCCTGAGAAGGTGGCTAGTTCACCAACACAGGAGCCAGATATATGGAGAAACGTGACTCAAAGAAGTAGGAGGCCCAGGGTTCGCTCTGATTGTTTAGAAATACGCAATCGCTTTGAGGTCCTTTCCCCTACCATGGAAGACGAAGAGCAGACTCCATTTGAGGATCTCTCCCTCATTACAGTCGATCAGGTATATGAAGACGAGCAGCAAAGGCAGTCCTCAGGGAATGTCCAGGCGACCTTGGAACGGACAGCTCACAGAAGAACCCCGACCAGACCTAAGAGGAGGCGTGTGGTGGTGATAGGGGATTCCCTACTGAGGGGAACAGAAGCAGTGATCTGTGGGCCTGACAAGATGTCTCGGGAAGTGTGCTGTCTCCCCGGGGCTAAGATCCAAGATGTAACTGAACGACTGCAAGGAATCATAAAACCCACTGACAAATACCCCTTCCTCTTGGTTCATGTGGGAACCAATGACACTGCAAGCAATAGCCTCCAGAAGATCAAAAGAGATTACGAGGCTCTGGGCAGGAAATTGAAGCAATTAAATGCACAAATTGTCATCTCATCTGTCCTCCCAGTTGAACGACGTGGCCCAGGGAGAGAGGGAAAAATAGTGGAAGTGAACAACTGGCTTCGCAAATGGTGTAAACAGGAACGGTTTGGATTCTTAGATCACGGACTGCAGTTTCTTGAAGATGGACTTCTGGCAAGCGATGGGCTGCACCTCACAACGGTTGGGAGGAATGTTTTTGCAAAAAATCTCAGAAACCTCATCAGGAGGGCTTTAAACTGACTAATGTGGGGGAGGGAGACAGTGCTCCTGAAGGTAGGAGTCTATCAATTGATGAAGATGGTCATCCAAATGTCATAGACCGAATGGAGCAAAGAGCATGCAGACCTAGTGGTGGGAGGAAAAAATCCTTAAATAAGAGACACGGGGGAATGATTAATGGACTTCAATGTCTGTACACTAATGCGCAAAGCATGGGAAATAAACAAGATGAGCTTGAGCTCCTGGTACAGCAAACTAAATATGACATAATAGGAATCACTGAAACCTGGTGGGATAAATCCCACGAGTGGAATGTAATAATGGAGGGATACAATCTATTTCAAAGAAACAGACCAGACAAGAAAGGAGGAGGAGTGGCGTTATATGTCAGGGATGTGTATACCTGTGAAGAGATCCAAGATTTAGAACCTCAAAGCCAAAGTGAGAGCATTTGGGTGAAAATTAAGGGAGAGAAGAATAACAGTGACCTCATTGTGGGAGTTTACTATAGATCCCCAAGCCAAACAGAGGACATAGATGATGCCTTCCTGGAACAGATGGCCAAGCATGCAAAAGGAAGGGAGATAGTAGTAATGGGGGACTTCAATTACCCTGATATTTGTTGGATGTCAAACTCAGCCAAGAGCATAAGGTCAAACAGATTCCTCACTGCCCTTGCAGACAACTTCATTGTCCAGAAAGTGGGAGAAGCAACAAGAGGAACAGCCATTTTAGATCTGGTCCTAACCAATGTTGATGACCTGGTTAGTGGGGTAGAAGTGGAAGGATCATTAGGCGCGAGTGATCATGCTCTTCTGAAGTTTACTATACAGCGGAAAGGAGCAGCCAAGCATACTAGGACTCAATTTCTCGACTTTAAGAAAGCCGACTTCATAAAGCTTAGGGAAGTGCTGGGTGAGATCCCATGGACAGTAATACTAAAAGGAAAGGGAGTTCAAGATGGCTGGGAGTTTGTTAAGAGGGAGATAGTAAAAGCACAACTTCAGGCAATACCAATGAGACGGAAACATGGAAGGTGCCTAAAGAAGCCAGGGTGGCTATCTAAAGAACTTTTAACTGAGTTAAGATTAAAAAAGGATGTGTACAAAAAATGGAAAAGGGGGGAAACCACCAAAGAGGAATTCAAACAAATAGCCAGCACGTGTAGACACAAAGTCAGAAAAGCTAAAGCACAAAATGAACTCAGGCTTGCTAGAGAGGTTAAAAGCAACAAAAAAGGCTTTTATGGGTATGTTCGTAGCAAAAGGAAGAACAAAGAAACCGTGGGGTCACTCAGAGGAGAAGATGGTGAAATGCAAACAGGGGACACAGAAAGGGCTGAACTCCTCAATGCTTTCTTTGCCTCAGTCTTCTCCGATAAAGAAAACAATGCCCGACCTGAAGAATTTGGAGCAAATGATTCAGCAGAGGAAACACAACCCAGAATAACTAAGGAGATAGTACAAGAATACTTGGCTAGTCTAGATGTATTCAAGTCTCCAGGGCCAGATGAACTGCATCCAAGAGTATTAAAAGAACTGGCAGATGTGATTTCAGAACCACTGGCAGTCATCTTTGAGAATTCCTGGAGAACAGGCGAAGTCCCGGCAGACTGGAGGAGGGCAAATGTTGTCCCTATTTTCAAAAAGGGGAAAAGAGAGGACCCAAATAATTACCGCCCAGTCAGTCTGACATCAATACCAGGGAAGATTCTGGAGCAGATCATTAAGCAAACAGTCTGTGAGCACCTAGAAAGGAATGCTGTGATCACCAATAGTCAGCATGGATTTCTGAAAAATAAGTCATGTCAGACTAACCTGATCTCGTTTTTTGACAGAATTACAAGCCTGGTAGATGAAGGGAACACAGTGGATGTAGTCTACCTTGATTTCAGCAAGGCATTTGACAAGGTGCCCCATGATATTCTTGTAAAGAAGCTGGTAAAATGCGGTCTTGACTATGCTACCACTCAGTGGATTTGTAACTGGCTGACTGACCGAACCCAAAGGGTGCTCATCAATGGTTCCTCTTCATCCTGGAGAAGAGTGACTAGTGGGGTGCCACAGGGTTCTGTCTTGGGCCCGGTCTTATTCAACATCTTTATCAACGACTTGGATGATGGACTCAAGGGCATCCTGATCAAATTTGCAGATGACACCAAACTGGGAGGGGTGGCTAACACCCCAGAGGACAGGATCACACTTCAAAACGACCTTGACAGATTAGAGAACTGGGCCAAAACAAACAAGATGAATTTTAACAGGGAGAAATGTAAAGTATTGCACTTGGGCAAAAAAAATGAGAGGCACAAATACAAGATGGGGGACACCTGGCTTGAGAGCAGTACATGTGAAAAGGATCTAGGAGTCTTGGTTGACCACAAACTTGACATGAGCCAACAATGTGACGCGGCAGCTAAAAAAGCCAATGCAATTCTGGGCCTCATCAATAGGAGTATAGCATCTAGATCAAGGGAAGTAATAGTGCCACTGTATTCTGCTCTGGTCAGACCTCACCTGGAGTACTGTGTCCAGTTCTGGGCACCACAGTTCAAGAAGGACACTGACAAACTCGAACGTGTCCAGAGGAGGGCAACCAAAATGGTCAAAGGCCTGGAAACGATGCCTTATGAGGAACGGCTAAGGGAGCTGGGCATGTTTAGCCTGGAGAAGAGGAGGTTACGGGGTGATATGATAGCCATGTACAAATATATAAAAGGATGTCACATAGAGGAGGGAGAAAGGCTGTTTTCTGCTGCTCCAGAGAAGCGGACACGGAGCAATGGATCCAAACTACAAGAAAGAAGATTCCACCTAAACATTAGGAAGAACTTCCTGACAGTAAGAGCTGTTCGACAGTGGAATTTGCTGCCAAGGAGTGTGGTGGAGTCTCCTTTGGAGGTCTTTAAGCAGAGGCTTGACAACCATATGTCAGGAGTGCTCTGATGGTGTTTCCTGCTTGGCAGGGGGTTGGACTCGATGGCCCTTGTGGTCTCTTCCAACTCTATGATTCTATGATTCTATGATGAGAACAATGACCAGATGATAATATTTGGCAATAACAATTCTTGCAAGGCAGTAGCATGTTAATTTTAACACCCCTAGTGGGAGAGAGGGGTGTATAGGGTGATAGGGGAGGGCTAGTACCTCTGGACTAAGGTATGCCATGCTCCTTCTGGAGTAGTCTGTCCACCTTTGGTCCCTACTTTGCATTCAGCTCTCACCTTTGGCTCCTAGAAGCTGTCAGCATGGAACAGTGGCCACACCTCAGGAACAGCTTAGGAGAAGGAAAACTCTGATCCTAAGTCCTGTTGTCTGGGCAGCCCAGGACCTCCATACACACTGGCCAGGCTTGGACCCCAGGGAGGTCAGTTTGGTGCTGCTAATGCAGTCGTTTGACTTCACCCCCAGAGGCGCACTCCACTGTCTCTCGAGACGGATGGATGCCAACAACAGTAGCGGGAGAAAGATCTTGTGTCTCTCAGTTGCCTCAAACTGTAAGTTAGCTTTGCATAGATGTTGCAGACAGCACCCTTGTGTTTCTTGACCTTTGACCCCACAGTTAGCATCTCCCCAGCCCTCACTTGTATTGTACATATATGACAACTGATTATACTTTTTATATATCTGATGACTGTAGCCAATGAAAAGCTGATGCCACAAATCTGTTAGTTTAAGGTGCCCCAAGCTTTGTTTCTCTTGATTCTTGTATTCTGCCTACTAAGTAATTTATGTATTTTGCCTAAGGATGGAGACAGACCTTGTGTTTCCAGAGATGGACGATTGGCCACTGTTATGCTTCTTGGTTGCCTTGGTGCAACATAGCATCTATATGAACATCACTTTGAACGTTTGCTACACTTCTGGCATACCATCTTAAGACTGTGACCAAATGCAGTCTTCAGCTTTCTGGCTTCAACATCAGCAAAACAAAAATTTTAGCACCAAATTAGTCTGCTTACCATAAAGCCTACTGAAGAGTTCTAGAGAACTCAAAAGCTTGCACATTATTTTGTGATATTTTGATTAGCCCAATAAAGGAATTGCTGTAATGTGGATTTTTGCACAATAGCCTGTTTCTTGGTGTAGCAACTTGATGCACCTCATTTGGAATTTAGTTCTCTTAATTGTGGTTGTAGTATTTGCTGTTAACATGGGTTTTGAGACACCCTTGATTAAAATAAATCCTATTTGTGCTTAATAGCTTTTGTTTAATATTTGAATAGTTTAATTCATTAATAGCACAATAAAAACAGAGTATTTTAACTCTCACTATTTTATTTGAAATGGAGATAAGACATGGGCTTGTATCCAGCGTCATGCAACCAGTATATTTCTATACAGAAAGGGTACCTCCTGACCCATCCAGGATCTCCCCTGGACTTTCCCCATCAGTTTTGGGTTGTTGTTGTTGTTTTGCTTTTCTGCTACATTCATTTCCCATCACATTTATAGTATTTGAATATTATATATATGTTTGTGTGTGTATATATGGTGCTTTTTTCTAAAAAATGTTTAGGGGTACTCTCATTTTGACTCAAGAAAATCACCATTTTATAGTTCAAATCGGGAAAAATAAATACAATAAATGGACAAAAGTACAAAGATTCACAAAATGTTTAGGAGTATGCGTAGCCACAGAAAAAGCACTAAATGAAAATACTTTTAACTACCTTTCACCAAAGGGGAAAGAGCAGTAGACAACAGTTTGAAGGTTGTTTTTTAAATAAAACAAAATAAATCCACACAACATAAACGGTTTAAAATCAACAAATGAGCATAACAAAAGGCAACAAGGCCAAAACACAAAATAAAATCAACCCAGAAGATGAAAAGACAATTCCCAACAAATTTGTTGGAGTAATGTGTATAATAATCATGTATGATAAGTTGCTGCTGCTCTTATTTTTATTTGCTCATAAAATGCCCAAGCTTTTCTAAGTGCTGTACAGACATTAAAAGATAAAACAGGCTTAGAGTGATACAAAAGGAAAAAGGGAGGAAGAAGAAGGTTAATGGCTCCTTATTGCAGACAAGTGAGGGGAGCTGAATCTGAGAGGCGTCAATTAGGGAGTTCATGCCTGAGGAACATTTTAAACCTTTTAGAATTACCACCACCATTTTTAAAAATTAAACATAGATGCCATCTTTGTTTTCACTGATTTGATTGATTGGTGCAGGTGCTACTTAATTCTTCATATCGTAGGTTATACGTAGAAGTCATTGAGAGAGAGGCTAGGTGCCTTCTGCAGCAGAATGCAAAAGTGTTTGTAGGTAATAAGCATAGTCATTACTTGAAAATGTAACTGTTATCCTGCTTTTTGGTTCCCCACTCCATGCTTCAGTTTATCATGAGAATATTTTGTTCCATTATCGTAGGATGGAAATGAAATTATTTGGTTAAAATAACTGCCAGTAAGATAAGCAGTGCTGCCATTTCACTATGGATAGTCACTGAAATATTAAGCAGAAACTATCTTGTTTCCTCTGCCTATATTTTTAATCGTGCAATCTGGCTCATTGCATAATGTGTGCAAACACTTCTGTGGGTATTCTGGATTGGGTAGGGTTTTATTGGTTGGGGGGGATACTTTGATGAAAGACAATTTTATGACAAACAGTGAAACGACAGTTGATTTTAACTTGGTGAAGAATACATCTATGCTAACCTGCCCAGTTAGAGTTATGAATTATTGGAACTGCCAGAAGTGACATTGGGGTGATTTGTGCAGTGTGGATGAATGTTGATTCAACCCATCAGTTGAGGTGGGTAGTCCAAAACATTAGGGGAGCATCAGGTTGGCAAAACGAGCAATACATGCCTAACTTGGAACCCAAACAATAATAATGTAGACTGTTCTTCCCAGTTAATTATTTTGTTCATTTTTTTAATTATAAAAAATAAGACCCTTCTCATTCAAATAAGCTTCACTTCATGTGAGTTTCCATTCCCAAGTGTGGGGCAAGGGTGAGAATTGCAGGTGCCAGTCTTTTTGGGCAAGTGAACCATAAGCTTGGAGGTGTGGGATGGTGCCACTCCAGTGAGCCCTGTGATACGTAAGTCCTTCGCCCCAGTGCCTTTGGGGGCTTTGCTGTCAGGAGTCTCAGGCAGGAGTGCACACTGGAGACTATATAGGCCAGGTGTGTGGGGCCATGCAGCATCACAATCGGCATTCCCACACATTATGCTTGTGCTGCAATGTTGCTAACCCAGTTTTACAGCAGAGGGAACCAATAGTCCATTCATATGTGGCTCTTGGACTGGTTTCAAAAGCCCTCTCTGCAAGTAGTTCAAACTTGTAGCAAAAGGAATCTGTCCGCTAGGAGCTAAAGGGGTGACAGAAAGAGGGGGCCGGTTGCAGAACAAGATGCCTACTTGCATGCAGCACCTGACAGATCACCCTCAGCCCTTGCAGAGAAAGGTTTGCCACCTGTGTTCTATAGTGAGTCCAGGTACACATCTTTCCTCTCTAAACAGTGGAGATCTGGCTCTTTCTAGTATTCATTGCAGTGTTCTTTGTAACCTGAAAGCTTGTGTCCTTTCTCCATCAAATGGTTTTTGCAAATAAAGACACATTTCACTGAGTGTAGAGGGGAAATGTTAATACTAAGAGGTACAAAAAAGAAGATACTGTAACAGTTTACAAATGTGGTCACAAGGAGACAGTTATAAGTAATTCTCAACTTTTCATATTAACTGATTTTGGGGGGCTGGAGTTTTGATTTCCTTCCTGACAGGTGCTTTTTTGTGTTGCATTTCCTTGAGAAACTAAATGTTTCCCTCTCTCCTCTCCTCTAGGGTGATCTTTCTGCTGTTAAGCACTTACTGAAAAGTGGAGCAGATCCCAATGTTAAAGACTATGCTGGATGGACTCCACTGGTAAATATCAAGTTTTCTAAACATGTTCATTCTTTTTCATTCTGCGCCACTTTTCTTCTCTCTCTCTCTGTTGCATTTCAAATGGAAAAAGTACCTTTCAAATGACAATGCCATGGCTGGTATGATTTCCCAGGAAAAAATCATGCTGAAGCTTTGCTGGATTTTAATTCAGTACTCCAGTAAATCAGCAGTTTGGGATATGAGGCAGCAGGCTCATTGGTTTTAGAATAGCATGGTTCCCATAGTTCACAGCCAGAGTCCCATGGATATACCAATCTCTGGTGTAGCCAGACACTTTGGATGGATAGGGGACCCGCACAAGATGAAGACTCATGTGAGGCTTCGTGTGTGTTGGATACACATCAGTTCCCCTTCAAAGCTAGCATACAGAGATTCCCTGCTCTGCAATTTGTTGTTCCATAAGCTTTCCCAGACTATGGTCCACTTCATGAGATGGACCAACAGGGCTAGTGGGCTCTAGTTTGCAAAGGGTCATGTCACGCTAAAGGCTTTATAACCGTCCGCTTCCTACTACAGTATTCTTTGTTGTCTTTGGTGTAAGAGATTACAGTAGGCTAGCTTTCTAGAACTTCGAGTCATGGGTAGCCCATCTGGTACTCCCATCAGCTGCACTACCCTAATGAATGGTCAGTTGTGATGGGAATTGTAAGCCAGCAACAGCTGAAAGGCATTATGTTGGAATCAAAGGGAGAGCTTAAGTAAAAAGTACTTGGTCCTAGGAAACATGTGTTGAGTACAGTATCTACAAAGGATGCACTGATGGTTTTCGTTAACAACACATGCTGTTGTTATGTTTTCAGATTTTCCTTGTACTGGAAACAATTTTAAACGGAGATTCTCAGAATTCTTGCAGATATGTGGCTGGTTGTCGTAAATACACTCCGTCATCAAGGACAGGGAATAGGCCAGTTTGGACATGATTATATCCAGTGGTTTATTATGTACGTGAGCCGTTGGATTTCTGTGCTCCCCAGTTAGAGAGGACTTCATAAGCTTTTAATTTCCAGTGTCAGTTAACCACAGTTTAAAGTTAAGTTGTCATTAATCCTAATTGTGGCTAGTTAAAACAATCTGGTCTCGTGGGTTTGAGGTTGGCTAATTTAACCTAATCATAGTTAAGACTAGCTGCAGTTGTCTTGATTCAGATGTAACACTTAAGTGTGGAAGGGCAAGCTTCCAAACCTCCTCCTCCTCCTCCTCCTCCTCCTCCTCCTCCTCCTCCTCCTCCTCCTCCTCCTCGTCATGCCAGAGGAAGAAGGAAGTAGAGAACAGGCGAGTCTGAAGGTCACTGCAGCTCATTTCTCATAAGAAGAAGCCATGGTTTATCATTAACATCCAAACGAGGCCAATGTCTGTGACAGCTGATATACTTTTGTATTGCATTTTCAAACTCAAGGGAAATTGAGTTTAGAAGTAGTCTGTGTTCATCATTGCTAGCTGTAAAAATCCATTTATGATGGATGTTGTATTAAAATGACTTCATTTTTACTGCCAGACTGAGCTCGTTCACATACCTTTCCCATCATTTATGTAACAAAGATTCCTAAAATCGATGACCTTTAATTGTTGTAAGCTTCTTTGAGAGTAAATGTAGTGATTTTTTTAAAAAAAAAATCATTTGAGCAATTCTCATGCATTGTCATGGAGATCAAGACTCATTTTTTAATAATGCAGGTTCTTAATGCTTTCTTCTGTGTTTTGCTCTTATCCAATTCAACACTTAGCATGAAGCTTGTAATCATGGACATAAGGAGGTCGTGGAGCTGTTGCTACAACATGGGGCACTCCTGAATGCGGCTGGGTATCAAAATGATTTGCCGCTTCACGATGCTGTCAAGAATGGACATACAAGTATTGTTGAACTGCTGCTTCTGCATGGAGCTTCTCGAAACGTAGTGTGAGTACAGGAGAAATGGATTTATCTCTGTATTTTCAAATGAATGACTGGAGGCATACCATTAGATCCTGGTGTTCAGAAATCTTGGGGAACCTACCACCTTTATTCTGAAGTGGTAAACATGACTGAAGTTCACTGCTTCATCCTGCAGGTAGAATGTTTTCCCCTCTAATTAAAAAAAATCCTATATATAGTAAACCAGGGAGAAAACTAGGCTAGAACAATGCCGTCATCCCCACCTCAGATTCAGGTAGGTGGTCTTGTTGGTCTGACGCAATCGGGAAAAAATTAAAAAATTGTCCAGTAGCACCTTAGAGACCAACTAAATTTGTTCTGGGTATAAGCTTTCATGTGCAGGCACACTTCTTCAGACTGAAACAGAAGTCACCAGACCCTTATGTGACCCAGACATCGTGGGTGAGATTCAGCTAACAAATCCTGGTAGCAGCAAGTGCAAGGACTTCAACTAACACAACAGGGCTCTCCTCCTCCCATGCCATCTGAAATTTGTTCAGGGGCGTGTGCCAAGAGAACCCCAGAACAACGCACAGGGGGAGGCGAGAGGGGATTGTTCCATCTGGCAAGCTGAATTCCTCCCCTCATTTTCTGTGTGATGGGAATTTGTATTGAGGGACATCTCATCATGTGGACACTTGGCTGTAGTCTGAAAGTGTATAGCCAAGTCACAGGCTTACTCCTCCAGGGAAGAAAAACCTGACAGGAAGTTGACTTGCTGGAAGCTTCCCAGTGACCTTTATGTCATGTTATTAGTTTTGCTTAGAGCATTTTTATCCCACTCTTCACCTGGAGAGAAAAAAGGCTCCTGGAGTGACTTACAGAGGTCAGAAATAAGACAATCCCTGCCCTCTTCAGACCTGCAATCTGAAAGACATAGCACAGAAAGAAAAGGTATGGGGAGAGATGAGGAGGGAAAGCAAACTCCCTTTCTTCAAAGGGAGATGAAAAATCGGATTGGGGGCGTTCTGTTCCGTTTCTCTTCCTTAAACTTAGAAAGCCCCAAATGTCTTGCACCTTAATATTGCTTCTTACCTGTCCCTGCTGAGGTACAACATGCTACTTCAGCCCGCCTGTGCTGTCCTCAGGCTCCCTGCATTTGCAAGTGCCTGCACCACGAGAGCCAGGCTCTTCAAATAGCAATCTAGCTATTTTAAGAATATCGGGCCTTCAGGTGCCTTTTAAAAATGTGTTTGTGCTTTTCTAGTGTGTTTATATAAATTCTTAGTACTTCTGTATGCTTCTTCATTTCTGATTGTGGTGAACACTGTGCCTGAGAAATGTTTCAAATGCAGGTTTTGAAGTGACTTCTCTTTGTGGTCACCTCTTGGTGTCAATGACCAGCCTGCATTTGATAGCCCCCCCCCCCCAAGACCTAATTTCTTATTAGTGGTCAGGAAATAACTGTTTGGCAATGCCTTCTAAATGCCATATGTAAGTGATAAGGAGCATATATATATATATATATATATATATATATATATATATATATATATATATTGGCCAATAACTAGTAGAGAAGATAGGAAGAAAACAGAGCACATAAAACACAATATAATACGTTAAGTATACTATTAATTGTAGAGTTAAAACAATGTAAAACACTAAAATACATATATTAAAATGGTATAATTATATAAAAATGTTAAACTACCATGCTTGGTGGCTAGTCTCCCCAATAGTTGAAGTCACCTGTACTACTTCTGAAACTGGCTCTAAGACCTTTAGAAGTTAGCATGTATTTATTGGTTTGGGATTTACTGATAGAGGGCTGTGTGTTTGTGGGTGTGGGTGTGTTTATGCGTGCACATAGATATGTATTTGAAATACAATTTTAGGTCTGGAAATAATTTTAACACAAATGATAGGAATTGCAACATTACAGTAGCGACATAGAAAGTACGTAGGTTGAGAGGTGAAAAACAAGTTCTCTGAGTACAAGACCACTTTCAGTTTGCACCCCTTGGAACAGCAACCCTTGGTGCCATTAGCCTGAAACCGAGGGGAGCAGATTGTGATTTGGTCAAAGTAAGGTAATAAAAAAATAGTGCTAGGTATGTCTAAACTCTTTGATATGCCTAAAGTAGCTCTTTGGCTCCCAACCAGTATAATAAATTGCATGCTTATATAGGCTTTAAGCACAACTTCTGTTTCAGTGTATCTGAAGAAGTGTGCATGCACACGAAAGCTCATACCAAGAACTAACTTAGTTGGTCTTTAAGGTGCTACTGGAAGGAATTTTTTTGTTTAGGCTTTAAGCACGTGCATCTTGTTTTCCATGAGGAAAACCAAAATGTCTATTCAGGAAATGAAGAGAGCAAAGATTAATTCTCTCTCCCCCCCCCCCCAAACCAAAAAAAAAAATATTATTCTGTAAGAAAACGCCAGAAGGCAGATACAGTCATACCTTGGGTTACAGACACTTCAGGTTGCGTTTTTTTGGGTTATAGACGCACCGAAACCCGGAAGTACCAGAACAGGTTACTTCTGGGTTTCGGCGGTCGCGCATGCGCAGAAGCAGCGCTGTGGGTTGCAAATGCTGTGGGTTGCGAACGTGCATCCCGCACGGATCACGTTCACAACCCAAGCATCCACTGTAATGTATGTTTCTCTGGAAATTGTCAAGTTTTAGTAACTGCTTTCCTAGTTTTTTAACCTTTTCTCCATTTAGCAGAGATGTGAAGCTACAAATAGAAAATATTATATGGACCAGTGGACCTATTAATTGCCCTGTTGGCCTAGTTAATTTTTTTAAAGTTAATCTCCTGCACATAGCTAATTCATATTTTATAACTGGATTTTTTTTTATGTGTTTGCTCCCTTGAATTTCCTGTCTGTCTTGCTTCACAGCCAGCCAAGTGACGTGAAAAATTAGCTCTCTGCATTTGCAATTTCAGTTGCCCATAAAGGCTTTCACTCAGATGGACTGTCTTGCCAGTTTTTCCCCATGCACAATAAGTTTAACAATGGTAAAAGCTGTCTTGTTCCCTTTTTTCTGCATAGAATAATGGGTTCCATCCAATGCAAGTTTGAATTTGAACACAGTTGAGCTGTTGGGAGCATTTGTTTAGGACCAGATAGTGCTTTTAACAACAAATCTGAAGAAGGAACCTCTTCCCTTTGCTTGGAAACTTTTTGACAATCCTTGCTTGTCTTTTTCACTTGACTGTACCTTGCGATTCCATATATCCTTTGGCCACAGTTTCTGTCCCCTTATGGCCATGGACTTTTATCTGCTTGTGGCGTAGCTGCTACTGAGTTACTACTGTGTGGAATGGGGAAGTATTTTCTGCAAAGTGGTTCATATGTGGTGTAACCCTTAATTGTTAAACTGAGGGTTGAATTGAACACCTCATTCTTTACCAAATACACATTCAGTAAAGCTAACAATATCCTACCATCTAGGCAATGCAATCTTCCTTGTTGGCCTTGTGTCCTTTTCATCGTACATAGATTACTGAGTCTGTAGTCTTACTGAGTTTGCATCAATTCTGTAGTCTTATAGGACACAGTTGTTGATAATAAATGTTTTAGAATGATTTCCAAGTTGAAGCAGACTTCATTCCATTGATTTAAACAGGTCTGCTCTGATTATGATCAACACTGCATATTATACTTAAATAAATATAAATATTAAAGCATGGCTTTAATGTTTGCCTGCTCCTTGCTCCCCTGCCATGACAATTATGTGAGGTATGGTAAGTGTGTGTGACTGGCCCGAAGTCACCCAGTGAGTGACTGGGGATTTGAACCTGGACCTCAGCACCTTGACCACTGCACCACACTGATTTCCTTAATTCTTCTCTTATTATTTTTTACAAAATATTTTGCACGATTTAAATAAATCTGACGAATATACCTTCAACTGCTTGAGCACCAGAGCCTGCCTGTAATCTGGGAGTATGGGCATAATTCTGCTTGTGGGGTCCATAGTGATTCAGAGTATGATCTGAAGGCACATGAGGCTGCTACCTTGCTGAAGCTAAGCAGATGTGGGTCTGGTCAGTACCTGGATGGCTGGCCGCTCTGTATGCTGCCTTGGGTTCCAAGGTGGAAGAAATAAAATAAAATGCAAAATGGGTGGCGTTTACTTGGTAAGTGTCTGGATCAAAATGTCTACTTAGACAAGTGTTTCTCAAACTGTTGTTGGACCACAACTCCCATCATCCCTAGCTAGCAGGATCAGTGGTCAGGGATGATTGGAACTATGATCCAACAGCAGCTGGGGACCCAAGTTTGAGAAACATCTGGGGATGCTGCAGCACCCCTGCAGGTGAAAGTATATAGAATCACAGAATTGATCCTTTTGGCCTTGTATAATCTGTCCTCGGTGGGAGCTGCTTTTTGAAGCTTCAGAGCCAGTGTGGTGTAGTGGTTAAGAGCGGTGGACTCGTTATCTGGTGAACCGGGTTCGCTTCCCCGCTCCTCCTCATGCAGCTGCTGGGTGACCTTGGGCCAGTCACACTTCTCTGAAGTCTCTCAGCCCCACTCACCTCGCAGAGTGTTTGTTGTGGGGGAGGAAGGGAAAGGAGAATGTGAGCCGCTTTGAGACTCCTTAAAGGGAGTGAAAGGTGGGATATCAAATCCAAACTCCTCCTTCAGGCCCCTCTTCCAGCTGCTCTACGAGAGACTATTAACAGGAGATGTTAGGGATTAAACCCTTCTGAGCTGTGGTCTCTTCCTTCACATGTCAGGGATGTCCAACAGGTCGATCGCGATCTACTGGTAGATCCCTGCAAGGTTTTGGTAGATCACAGTCGATCTCTGGCTCCCTTTCCTTAGCGTCACTAAAACTGACTCCTGCCCCGCCCCCTCGGCCCGCCCTCCATTGTTGTTTGATCTCTGGAAGGGAAGACAAAGCTTTTTCTGTGCTGCTGTTTTCATCCATAGCGATCTTATTGTGAGTGACCTTACCCCTTTGTCCCTTGCCTTTAACCTCCCAAAAAACGGAAGTCCTCCCTAAAGCTTTTTTTAACCCCTAAAAAATGGGGCTTTCCTCCTCCCTAAAGAAAGCTCAACAACTTCAAGCTGAATTCTCCCCCAAAATGGGGTTTTCCTGGCCACCCCTGACATAAGTGAAAGAAGAGAGCTTATGCTTCTCTCTCTCTCCCCCCCCCACCTCCTTCCTACTATGAGGATGCTATAGCAATATGTCAAAGCACTTCATAGATAAAAGCATCATGCCATCTGTTGTGGTGTTAAGCCAGTGCTTTTATACGTAAACTAATATTTGCTTTCTCTTCTGGGTATGTCATCTGAAGTCTGTTATAGCGGTTGATGTTAAATATAGCCCCTAAATTAAAGTGAGGCCAAATGACTGTGCTGGTGATTTATACTGAAATAGAGGCAACACGGCAGTCCTTAGTGGTTTGAAACTCCCAAGAGTGAAAAGGATTTTAAGCATTGCTGTTTTCATCAGACGCATTTATAATATAACCTGCTCCCGTCTTACTGATGTCACTGGAGGCTGGCAACACTGTGAAATGAGATGTGAGCCAAGTCCTAAGTAAAATTGTTAAGCAGCAGCCGAGTTCCTGGGCCGCTGCGTGTGCTAGAAGAGCAAACAAGTTGGTGGCTGAGCTGGAGCAGATGGCAGTGTGGATCTTTGGGTGGTGGTCTTCCTTTAGAGCCCCATGCCTCCAAGCTCAGTCAGAAAAGGAAACGAGACGCAGCCCAGGACCACTTGGGAATGAAAGCCACTTAAAACTCTTGGGCAATGTTCTAGAAAATGGTTTTCCTTTTTCTGATCCAGTGAATACACTTTCTGTATTTTTAAAGCTTGAATTCCCACCATATCAGAAGTTCCAATCAGTGTATGATGAGTGTGCAAACAGTAGATCATTGGCAAGGACTGACTTAATTACAAAGTTTCAAGCTTGTGTACCACCTCCTGCTTTTTATGGTGAATGCAGCCGCTTGTTATGCTAAATCCATCTGTCCTAAATTTAGTGCTTTAATTGGGTTTTCATTCAATTTTGCTGTAAACTGCATATTAAGAAGGCAGAAAATATATAGTGCAACTGTTTCCAGATAGTTAAGAGTTCAGTCACAACCCTTATTTACTTGAAATCCATCTGTCCTTGTTTTATTAGTAATATATTTGGGCACAAACCTGTGGATTATGCTGAAACAGAAAATATGAAATCACTTCTGATGCTCCCAGCAAAGAATGACTCTTCTACTACTACTCAGTGTCCAGAAGTAAGTATTAAAACCCTTTTTTATTTTAAAAAAACTCCTTTAAACTGAACTTTGGCATTATGTTTTAAACTTAGCTTTATTGATTGTGCATAATGCAGAAATTGAAGCACTCAAGGCAACTTTTAACAATAAAGGCCACACAAAAACTAAAACAACAGAAGTTAGGTGGCAATCTGTGAAGCAGAAGCATAAAACCTCATTTAAAATGATAGCCAATCAATAAACAGAGTAAAAAATTAACCAATACAAGGGTAGTAATAATATAAAAGCATCCAAACATATTAGGAACAAGTAAAGTAGCTAAATACTAAGGGGAATAGCATAACCAATAGCAGCACTGTGAACGCAAGAGTCATAAAATTCCACACAACTGGCAAAAGTGTTTTCTTTGCTAACTAGGTCAAAGCCACCTCAGAAATGACCCAGTGGACTTTCTTTGGCAATGAATTCCCCCCAAAAGCTTTCTTAGTCAACTTACCGACGTACTGTATACATATGTTTTTAAAATCTTTTTTGGCAAACTGTCACCCTGAAAGAAGGTAACTACTTAACACTGTTCCATAGAAGTTTCACTATTTGTTCACCAGAAGACTGCCCCTCTGATTCACCACATGTGGCTAAGCAAATGTCAGTTCAAAAGCCTGCTGAATGCGCTCCTGTCATGGAGCCCTAGATCCCGATGAGGCAGTAGACGTTGCCCAGTTGATACATCACCCCTCTGGCCCTAAGAGAGAGCTGCTGTGGTCTGTCCTTATGCTGCCAACAGCAGTTGTCTTTAGGTGCTGCCTTTTGGGGTTTGGAAAATGGGACCGTGGGATGAGTGTGCTAGCTCCGCCTCCATTCCACCATTTTCCCCACCACCATCAACTCATGGAGGGCAACTGTGTGAAGTGGAGACCCTCCATCATCTGTGAAGGCTCCCTGTATGTTTTGGAAACCTGGCAAAGTTTGTACCTTCTGTTCCCCACAGGTACTTTTTGAACTTGGAAAGAAGATAGTGCCATAATACATATTCCTCTCTGGGAAAGTAGTGATAATTTATATGTCATTTAATGCCATAACAGACAATACTATTTAATGGAACAGTCCAGTAAAGTGGAATAGTGGCTTCATAGCTACTTGCAGTGTTGGTGTGATATCTAGCTACATGCAGACAGTTTCAAAATCACTTACCTTCAAAATGACTGCCTAGAACAGGGGTCTGCAACCTTTAAGACAAAAAGAGCCACTTGGACCCGTTTCCGAAGAAAAAAAAACTGGGAGCCGCAAAACCATTGCGACATTTAAAGCATGCGCGCCGCTGCCCTCCGATTTGACAGTGGGCGGGAAGGTGACGTCGGGACAGTGCATGACTAAGGCACGCACCGCCCCCATGCGATGTCACAGCCAGTACAGCGCCCGCCACAGTGGGGAGTGTTGGGGCGCACAATGCGCCTCCTCCCCTCGCTAGGATCCGCCCCGGAGCCGCGGCAAAGGTGTAAAAGAGCCACATGCGGCTCCGGAGCCGCGGGTTGCAGACCCCTGGCCTAGGATGTGAGAAAGCAAATGTAATGTGTGAGGTTAGGTGCTGTAAGAATCTGCACGAGTTAGATTCTTTTATGTACTGATAGAGGGCTTAGCCAACTTCTTCATTTTTTAAAAAAGTCCTGCACAATTTCCCCATTTGCTTAAAATGATCAAGTTCCTTATGTTACTATACATATGTTTATCATTAAATACTCATGAATGTGTCCTCATATGAACTGGAATCTCCATGAATGGAGTTGTCACAGGTCGCAGAACTGACTGCAAGAAGCGACAGCTGTATCTGTGGAGAGCCTAGCTTGTGCTAGACATTCTCAGGGGAGGCAAAATTTATTCTGCTCAGGTCTTTACACGAGGGATGGCTACTGTCTGCATCCTGCCTAAACTGAGGCTTCATGACTGATTGGGAGCCATTAAAAAGGTGATAACACGTAGCAGCAAGGCCCAGCCACAGTGTGTTACAAGAGCTCAGGCATAACATTGTACACAATTATTTGTATTTACGTATACAGTACATGTGAAATGAAGAAAAAGGCAGCACTCAATAGCTCCATTTCTTACATCTTGCAAAACTATTTTATTTTTCTTACCACTGAAATGACATGCAAAATCTTAGCTACACCTATATAGGCACCAGGCAAAACCATTCCTCTTCATTCAGGCCTTTGTCTGGCTGAGCAATCTATGGCCTGTAAAATGTGTCTGTGGGGGTTGTTATTATTAATTGTTGTTGTTTTGTGGTGCATTTTGAATTTTTATACTGTCAACTGCCCTGCGATCTTTGGTTGAAGGGCAGTATATAAATGTGATTAATAATAATGCACCTTGATTCAGTTACTGAGGACCAGGTAAAATTGCATTGGGGACCAGTCGTTGGCTGTCCCTGGCTTAAACTTCTGCCTTCTGGTATGGGTGTATTTTGTCTCATAATTTTATGCTGATTTTCACAGGCAGTGAAATCCAGCATCATGTGACAGACCTCAGCTCTTGCAGTGGGATGTCTCCTTCCTTTCCTCCTCCCTGCAGCCCACTGCTCTTCCCAAAATCTACTCTGGGTCCCCCAATCCTCCAGAGTAGGTTTTGGTGTGTGTGGAGAAGCAGTAGGAGGAACACAAGCAGAAATCTGTTCTGCTCATTCACAGAATTTCACCAAGACATTTTCACATATCTTCCTATTAAAATTGTTGCTAGGTTCTCAGAAGGCCAGCTATGTAAAACTTAAATGACTGGAAACAGCCATAAGACCCTTTTTTGTCCCTTTAGTGCTGCTTTGTTAGATTTCATCAATATTTGTTTTTCTGTCTGTTTACGTCCTGCAGTGCTCCCATGAATTATGTTCATGTCAAAATAGTTATTTCTTATTTAATAGAAATGTCAAGTAGAGATTAGTTGCTCCTTCAAAAGGAAAAGATGCTGGCTTTATGTAGGACTTGACGCTTTCCCCTTTTTGTCCTTGCAAAGCAATTAAGCCTAAATCAGCCAAGAGAAGGGCCTGTTGTGCTCCTTGGAAGTGGTCTTAATCCAGTTCAGCAGCAATTGTTGAGCAAACTGGCAAAGGTTCTGAAAGCTAGAATATGTACGGCATTTAACAGCACAGGTAAGTTTTATGACGGTCTCTGCCCTTTTTATTTAAATTTAGTTTGTTCAAGGACTTAAGAACCTCACTTTCAAAATGTTAATTAAAATATTAACAATTAATTAATTAATTAACAAACGGGGGTAGTGTTTTGTTTGCCATTATATTATATATTTTTGTGTTTTTATACTTTAAATTTCCCTGTGATTCTCAGCTGAAGGGCGGTATATAAATTTAATAATTTAATAATTTTAGTT
The DNA here is from genome assembly GCF_964188315.1 of Podarcis muralis. Classification (NCBI taxonomy): domain Eukaryota; kingdom Metazoa; phylum Chordata; class Lepidosauria; order Squamata; family Lacertidae; genus Podarcis; species Podarcis muralis. The sequence continues at coordinate 134,223,678 of NC_135655.1, forward strand.
AAACAAACAAAGAGTCCTAAACAGCCACAAACGTTCTAATTTCTGAGGACATTTCCTCCCTTTCCTTGTGTTTCATACTGGTCTCTGAAAGTGCCCTCTGTACATTAAGGAGGATATGCAGAGAGATATTAGGCCAAAGTTCATCTCTCAAAGACCTCCTATCTCTGGGCAATTATAGACGGGGTTTAAAGTGTAGTGGATTTTTCAGCTCTCCCCCTCCCCACACTTTGGGCTGCTGGTGAAAGGAATATTTCCTCCCCTTCTGCACCTCTGGAAGCGCTTTCTACTCATAATTGGCAAGCTTGCATCATGGCCTATGTAGAGCTTTTTATTTAGACCTGGATTTTATGAACTGAAAAAATAGGGGATATATATTTTAGCTGTATTTGCTTTACAAAATGAGGGCTACACTCTTATGCACGCTCTCCTGGGAGTTATTTCTGAATAAACATGCATAGGATTACACAGTAAACCCAGAAAAGCTCTTTGCATATGTCTAGTTGGTTCCCATCCTTTCCCGTTTTTGTCATTTCTATGGACCATATTCAACTAAATTGTTGCACTAGCCGAAGCCAGCACGGTCCCCACAAGTGCAGTGGGAGTTCCTCCCTCTCCTCCCCACCTTCCCATATCTACCCCAGAAGGTCAGGAGAACCCCCAGAACAGTGTGTTGGGCAGGGGGCAGAGGACTAGGGAAATGGTTTCATCAGAAAAGCAGAAAGGCTTGTGCAGATGAAAAAAATCTTACTGCTACATTGAATACAAGCCCCTGAGTTTCAAAATTCCTGTGAGCCTTGCTGCATGTGGGGGCTACTGTTTGGAGAAAGGGAGTGCAGCCCTCACCCCCATAGAGCAAGCTTGTCATTAGTTGGACGTTCATCTGCATTGTGTCTTGTAGTTTACAATTGGCCCATATGATGCATTTTAAATAGTCTTATAAATGATTGCATACAATAATTGTGTTTCGGAAGGAAGTACTTCCGGGTGAGTATGCTTAGCCCATTCACAATTTTTCCAAGTATGAATAATGATGCCTGCGATAGGATTCTAGTTTTGTTTTGTTTCAATTCTGTGGGATAAGTGCTTTCAGAAGAAGGATATACATCATTATGTTGATCATTTATTGATTACTATTTTTATGTGCCGCTGCATTTAAAAACTTGTCTAATAACTTAATTATGGGCTTCTGAAGAGAGATGTTGAAAGCCTCAAAATAATAGCCAAGTTCCAAATGGCGTTGTGTGATGGTCTGCTGATGTATGGCAGCCCCCCCCCCAAAGCCTTCCCCCCCAAGGTCAGAGAGATCAACTCCCCGTGCAGAAAGCAGTCAGCCTAGAAAACTACTCCTCCTCTCCCTGTGCATTATTTCTCCACTCGTGTGTGAGGATGTTTTTGCCACTGAATGGCATTTTCCTATGGACCTGAAATAGCAGCGGTGACTCCTAAACAGGGATCTGACTTGCATCTTACATTTTTTTACATGATATGTGGCTTAAGTACCATATTTTTCACTCTATAAAACACACTTCCCCCTCCTAAAAAGTAAGGGGAAATGTGTGTGCGTCTTACGGAGCGGGAGGCTCTGCCCAGTGCTCCCTTTAAAGAGCCGCACACACGCTCCGCGCGCTCTTTAAAGGGAGCACGGTTCTTGGAGGAGCCTTCCTCCCGCTGCCCGGGAGAGGCTGCGTGCGGCTATCCCATAAGCCAGAACATCAAGAGCCTATCCCAGAAGCTAGATCCCTCTTGCTGTTCTGGCTTCTGGGATTCAGAATATTTTTTTTCTTGTTTTCCTCCTCCAAAAACTAGGTGCGTCTTATGGTCTGGTGCATCTCATAGAGCGAAAAATACGGTAGTTAATATTACTGGGGCTTCATATAATCTGTCTTCCGTTTTAGTGACACATGTTGTTATTCCTGAGAATTCTACATGCAGTACTATGAAGTGCATGCTGGCTGTTTTGACTGGATGCTGGATCTTGACATTTCAGTGTAAGTAACCAGATGGTCTTGTGACAAAAAATGTACATGTTTTGACATAAGGGGTAAAGACAATATGAATACATCAATAATGCTTTAAAAGCCTGGGGTTCTTTGTTAGGTGAATGACAAGAATTCAGTGCTAAATGTTACTCCATCTGTTGAAAATGTGTAGTGCCTCCTATTATTGTTAATGGAATGCCACTGAGTTAATCAGAGCTTTTTGCTTGTAAGTAGGGAATGCAGATGTTAACTGCTTGGTTTATTAGTGAAGACATTTGACAGCTTAAGGGGAAAAGAACGAAAATGCAGTGGTTCCTCAGGTTACATACGCTTCAGGTTTCATATGCTTCAGGTTACAGACTCAGTTAACCCAGAAATAGTACCTCAGGTTAAGAACTTTGCTTCAGGATGAGAACAGAAATTGTGCTGCGGTGGCGCAGCAGCAGCAGCAGGAGGCCCCATTAGCTAAAGTGGTGCTTCAGGTTAAGAACAGCTTCAGGTTAAGAATGGACCTCCGGAACAAATTAAGTACTTAACCCAAGGTACCACTGTAATGAATCTGCTGATGAGTGGAACATCCCAGTAGCTGAGAGCTTTGCTTCCACCTGAGGTTGTTGGCATCTGCCTGTCTCAGGAGACAATGGAAGAGTATGCCTTCAGGAGTAAACCATCAGAGCATTACGGCACATGCTGTGGCTGAGCAGGTTATAGATGTAAGTAGAACTGCTTTTCTTCCTATATCTTCTTATTTAGCTGATGCTAAAGATCTAACTATGCTGTTTTCAAATGCCAAATGGGCACCACCCCTTTCCATATTAATTGCTCTGTCGTTTTCATTATTGATGTGCTATGACACATTGAAGTGCAGTTTTTAAGATTCAGGGTTACTCCTTTGAGTTGCTGCCCAAAAAGATTTGGCACACAGTTTAAATGAGTGAAGTTCAAGTTTTTAAAGAACAGTTTAATTGAACAACATAGAATAAAAATAAAACGTGAAAAAGGAAAAAAGAAAAGGAGTATCAATAGAAGTATAGCATCTAGATCAAGGGAAGTAATAGTGCCACTGTATTCTGCTCTGGTCAGACCTCACCTGGAGTACTGTGTCCAGTTCTGGGCACCACAGTTCAAGAAGGACACTGACAAACTGGAACGTGTCCAGAGGAGGGCAACCAAAATGGTCAAAGGTCTGGAAACGATGCCTTATGAGGAACGGCTAAGGGAGCTGGGCATGTTTAGCCTGGAGAAGAGGAGGTTAAGGGGTGATATGATAGCCATGTTCAAATATATAAAATGATGTCACATAAAGGAGGGAGAAAGGTTGTTTTCTGCTGCTTCAGAGAAGCGGACACAGAGCGTGGTGGAGTCTCCTTCTTTGGAGGTCTTTAAGCAGAGGCTTGACAGCCATATGTCAGGAGTGCTCTGATGGTGTTTCCTGCTTGGCAGGGGGTTGGACTCGATGGCCCTTGTGGTCTATTCCAACTCTATGATTCTATGATTCTAAAAGGTATACTACATCATTATAAGAGTTAACAATTACAGTTCCATATATACTTACCTAATAAATAGGTATCATTATTATCTGAATACATAAGTTTATTTTTAACCTACTATGTTTTGTATAAATGCGTTTCAGAGGACATGGTTCTTGTCCGTGAAGAGTCTATGTTTATAAAACAATCTGTTCATAAGTTGCAAGTGTAGTCAAGTGGCGGCTAACAGATTGAGGTTGAATCCTGACAAGACAGAAGTACTGCTTTTGGGGGACAGGAGGCGGGCAGGTGTGGAGGATTCCCTGGTCCTGAATGGGGTAACTGTGCCCCTGAAGGACCAGGTGCGCAGCCTGGGAGTCATTTTGGACTCACAGCTGTCCATGGAGGCACAGGTCAAATCTGTATCCAGGGCAGCTGTTTACCAGCTCCATCTGGTACGTAGGCTGAGACCCTATCTGCCCGCAGACTGCCTCGCCAGAGTGGTGCATGCTCTGGTTATCTCCCGATTGGACTACTGCAATGCGCTCTACGTGGGGCTACCTTTGAAGGTGACCCGGAAACTACAACTAATCCAGAATGTGGCAGCTAGACTGCTGACTGGGAGCGGCCGCCGAGACCATATAACACCGGTCTTGAAAGACCTACATTGGCTCCCAGTACGTTTCCGAGCACAATTCAAAGTGTTGGTGCTGACCTTTAAAGCCCTAAACGGCCTCGGTCCAGTATATCTGAAGGAGCGTCTCCACCCCCATCATTCTGCCCGGACACTGAGGTCCAGCTCCGAGGGCCTTCTGGCGGTTCCCTCACTGCGAGAGGCCAAGTTACAGGGAACAAGGCAGAGGGCCTTCTCGGTAGTGGCGCCCGCCATGTGGAACGCCCTCCCATCAGATGTCAAAGCGATAAACATCTACCTGACATTCAGAAGACATCTGAAGGCAGCCCTGTTCAGGGAAGTTTTTAATATGTGAAATTTTAGTGTATCTTTCATCTTTGTTGGAAGCCGCCCAGAGTGGCTGGGGAAACCCAGCCAGATGGGCGGGGTACAAATAATAAATTATTATTATTATTATTATTATTATTATTATTATTATTATTAGTCATATATTCATTGATTAAATGGAGCTGTACACATTTTTTCCCCCAGTGCATCAGCATCAGTCTTTTGACCATAGTGTGGTGGTGGTGGTGTTAATAAAAAAAAAATGTTAATTAATTAATTAATTTTGTATATAGCCCTTCATTCGAAGATCACAGGGCGGTTCACAACACAAAAATACAAAATAAGAACACAAAATACATAACAAAACAAACTGATAATTCCAGTTCCACAAACACATTTAAAAAGCCATAGGTTGTTTAATCAGCCCAAGGCCTGTTTATCGAGGAAAGTTTTTGCCCAGCACCTAAAAATACATAATGAAGGCTCCAGGCTATCCCACTTGGGGAGAGCATTCTTCTTTAAGAAGAGATTTTCCTTTAAAATATAAAGCGGTAAAGAAATGTAATAATAATAATTGTAAAAACAAAAAAATTCCTTCCAGTAGCACCTTAAAGACCAACTAAGTTAGTTCTTGGTATGAGCTTTCGTGTGCATGCACACTTAATAATTAATAATAATTGTAGTAGTAGTAGTAGTAGTAGTAGTAGTAGTAATTGTAGTAGTAGTAGTAGTAGTAATAATAATAATAATAATAATACAACAACAACAATAATAATAATAATATAAAAAACAGGGAGTCACTGCACAAAAGGCCCATTCTCATGTTGTCGCTCTCTGGACTCCTGGAGGGGGCACACAAAGAAGGGCCTCAGCTTGGGTCAGTCATATGGAGGGAACTGGTCCTTGAGGTATTGTAGTCCTGAGCCTTTTAAAGCTTTATAGGTAAGAAACAGAACTTTGAATTGGGCCCAGAAACTATTTGGCAGCCAGTTGGGCCAGGATCAGTGTAATATACTCAAAACATCTTGCCCTGGTGAGCAACCCAGCTGGCAAATTTCTGCACCAGTCATGGATCGGTGCCTACCGATCTTGACATCAATGAAGTGGGGAACTTCAGGCCTCTCTCCAGTTCATAGATGGAGTGTGGTACCACTTTCAAAAAATGCATCCAACATAGAGTTTTATACTCATTTAATGAGGTATGGATTTACTTATTAGTCCAGTTCTGCCTCTTGATATTCTCAGCTTAGTAAGCAACATGCTACTTTAAAAAGTCAGTGATTCTCCTCCCTGGTGGGAAATGTTAGGAATAACTCATGGGGTCTGATGCAGCTAAGTGCCTGTAATTAACACCATGGCTCCATCTGTTCCCACCAGTCTTTGTTATTAGTCTTCTTCAGAGTCATTACACATTAAAGATTGTTATAACAAATAATTGGACTCCTGCTGATGAAACATTTGTCTAGGAAAAATGGTTCCCCTCTTACTCTTGCTTATTTATCATACCTTCTGTTTGGCAATTGCCAAAGTCCACTTAGACATAACTGAGGAATAAATCTCATCAGCGTGCGCACACAACATTTTATGATCCAATCTTAAGACTTGCTGTGCCAGCAAATAAGTGCTTGGGAAAGGACATAATGGGTGCTGCTTAGAGACACAACTTGCCTAAGTTTAGTTGAAAGCAATAGGATTCCAGCTGAATCCCTTGGTTTCATCTAGAACCTAATGTTTCCTAAAATACTTTCAAACAGCACAACACTCTTAAGTCACCATGTCATGCCATCATGTTATGGACATCAGTATCTGCAAGTGTTCACTATTGATTTTTTCCTGGTTTGATACTGAGGAACTCATTTAAACAGTGATTGGAATGCTGAAGCCAGGGCATTAAATGAATACAGTGGAACCTCGAGTTACAAATGCCTCAGGTTACAAACGCTTCAGGTTACAAACTCTGCTAACCTGGAAGAGTTATCTCGAGCTGAGAACTTTGCCCCAGGATGAGAACGGAAATCGTGTGCCAGCAGCGCAGCAGCAGCAAGAGGCCCCATTAGCGAAAGCAAGCCTCTAGTTTAGAACAGTTTCAGGTTGAGAACGGACCTCCGGAACGAATTAAGTTCTTAACTAGAGGTATCACTCTACTGGGGTGTGGGGAGAGAGAATACATGAGCCCAGTGTTTATTATGGCTGACCAGGCACATGATATTGTATAGAATAATATCTGAGTGAGGAGAGCCTGTGCATGATCAGGACTGTTGTTGGGCGCAGCCATGGATTCAATGAGGGCCAATAAACCGAGCTTGAACCCTGGGAAGATGGTGGCACTGTGAGTTGGTAGTTCCCATGTCTGGGAGTTTGGCCAGTTGTCTCTTCTGGCTGAGGTGGTTCTTCATCTGAAAGGAGAGGCTTGGAATGTGTGGGTGCTCCTGGATCCATTTTTATCACTGGAGGCTGAGGTAGCCTCTCTGACTAGGAGTGCCTTTTGCCAGCCAAGGCGGGCATGCCAACTACAGTTGTTCTTAGGTAGTCCTAGTCTGGCACAGTGGTTTATGTTTTGGCAGCCTCAATACTTGATTATTGCAGTGTGCTCTATGTGGGCTACCCTTTAGCCTCATCCAGAGGCTTCAGCTGGTGCAAAATGCTATGGCTAGACAGTTGATGGGAACAGACAATCACCAGCAGATAGCTCCAGTGTTTAAAACCTTGCACAGGCTGGTCATATGCTACAGGGCCAGGTTCAGGGTTCTTGCATTAGTTTAGAAGGCCCTTGAGAACATGATACCTAAGGGTCCACCTGATTCCTTATTCCCCTGCTTGGTTATTGAGGTCTTTGGGGAAACTACTGTTTGGAGCCCCCACTGGCTCAGATGCACATGCATTCAGTATTGTGGGCCCAATTTTAGGGAAGTTCCTTCCAATCAAGATCAGGCAATCCCCCTTCCTGTCAAACGTACAGGATCTTACAGAAGGCTCCATTTTTATTCCTTTTTTTAAAAAAAATAATTTTTATTAACAGGCCAATCACATCACATTATCCAAATCACATTAGTTCCAAATTATACAGCCAGGCTCCATTTTTATTCCAACAGGCATTTTAACTGAGTTCTGATTTTACAATTTTAATTGATTTTTTATTAGCATTGTGTTGAGTTTCTTGTACGCCATTTATAGACAACTATAATTAAATTGTATATGAATTGTCTAAATAAATAAACAAATGAATACATTGAATTAGAGCCATCAAACTATTTTTGATAATTTGGGGATCCTGGAACTGCCAGTAAAAAAAAAGATATTGAGTAGCAAAACTGAACTAGACCTCAGATAGAACTGAGCAAGATGGGCCAACAAGACAGCTCAGTGTTTGAGCACGGCTCTCTGGAATCAACAGGGCCAGGGACTTCAGTGCATTCTAAGTCTACTTTTTCTGCTCCCTCAGTCTCAATTTTGCGACAAAGTTGCCTTGGCTGCCACTAGCATAGTCAGTCCTTTTTTGGGTGGATGAGCTTCTGCTGGAAGTGTGGCTTCCCCTCCAGTGAGGTACAATGGTTGTATCATATCCTAATCCTCATGGATTTGGATCATGAATCAGTGAACAGTAGTAGAGTATGTTTTGTGATTCCATTATCAACACTAAATGTTCTTAGCATGTGATTAGCTGTTGGAATTGAGCCAATGCTTACAGTTGATTTAACTTAACAAATCAATGCTTGGATAACTGAATGCTGCAACTATCTCCAAAATCTCATAGCTAAAATCTAGCCATTTTTAAATAATTTCTTTTTTAAAGAACAAAACATCTTACTTGCATTATGGGCACCAAAGAAGGCTGCCGGTATTATAATTTGTGCTTCTGATCACCTTCCTTCTTGGCAAAAACTCAGCAATGTGTGAAGCTTAATCTCAACCTGGATGCAGTAGAATAATGTATGCTGTATCCTACCCTTAGTATAGTCCCAGAAATAGTCACAACAATGAAATAATGGGAAGGAATATAGAAGACATGCCCCAAGGCAGCAGAGGCAGACGACACTGCCACAAATGAATTTATGTGCCTTTAGCAGTATAGTAGTTACTATACTGCACCAGACTTACATAGAAGTGGGGAAGAAGAAAGAAGTCGAACCTTTTGTATGACCTACTGTACTGTTGCACATTGTTCATACTGTTACCATCATAATTTGATGTTTTTCTAAGCTGGAGGTTTCTTACTTGCATCAGGTGCTGTAAAGAATATAACCTGAATGCAGATAATTGCATGGTGTTCTGTGCAGACAGTGCTGCTTTCCTATCCCAGCCACGGCCAATACAGTGGTCTGCACCCACATTTCTCCCAAAGCTTCTGAGCTCAGAAGTTTCTCAGCTGGAGCCAGAGTGGGGGAAATTGGTAGGACTCCCCTTGTGCAAGTAGAATTTTATAGCCAAGCCAGTTAACCCTTACATTGCTACCATGATTCATACCAGACCTTTTGTTTTCTTCTTGAACAATGTTTGTATGATATGGAGACAGTACTTTAAAAAACATCAGTGCATTCATAGCCTGCAAGCCCTGTCAGCTAAGCTGACTCCCACCCTTCCCCATTATGCAAAACTGAATTATTTAAAGTTGATTTCTAATGCAGCAATCCAAACCCATCATCTGTTCAAACATAATTCCTCTTAGGACTAATTATCTGAAGTGCAAAAAGAATCAATGTGCTAAAAATCATGATCAAGGCCAACTGGCAGGTCAGGAGAGTTTGTCCAGAAAGAGAAATCCAAAAGCAAACCTAGCCATCAAGGGTGGGCACTCAAACTCAGATACACACACTTTGACTTGCAGTTATTTCAATGCCTGTAAAGATTTTTCCAAAACTATTCACCCATCTTTTTTGTTTAGATTGTGTTATGTCCCCTCCATAAATCCCTACTCTTGCTAGTCCTGGATCCAGCACAAACACCTTCGCCCTCCATTGAAGGCCCTCTGTGGCACTGCCCACACGATGGCCATTCATTCCCATGTGAAATATCCCAGTATCTGCCTGCTTACGGCATTCTCTTCTTAAGCTTCTCAGGTCCCCTTCTCCATCGAACAACTCTGCTCTTTCGTTGCTGTATGTCTCCCAGAGCCACCTACATGATGCTGCCGCCTAATCTCTTCCTTCAAATCCTACTTAAAATAAAATAAAAACCCTTTTGTTGAGAAGCCCTGAGAAAAGTGTTGTTGTGGCTCAGTGATGGAGCATGTGCTTTGTATGCAGAATGTCCCAGGTTCAGTCTCTGAGTAGTGCTGGGCTATTTAAAACTCCTCTCTGAAATCCTGAAGAGCTTTGCCAGCCACTCTTCTACTGTACCAATGTTTTGACTTTGTATAAAGGTAAAGGTACCCCTGCCCGGTGCGGGCCAGTCTTGACAGACTCTAGGGTTGTGCGCCCATCTCACTTAAGAGGCCGGGGGCCAGCGCTGTCCGGAGACACTTCCGGGTCACGTGGCCAGCGTGACAAAGCTGCATCTGGCGAGCCAGCGCAGCACACGGAAACGCCGTTACCTTCCCGCTATAAAGCGGTCCCTATTTATCTACTTGCACTTAAGAGTGCTTTCGAACTGCTAGGTGGGCAGGAGCTGGGACCGAACGATGGGAGCTCACCCCGCCACGGGGATTTGAACCGCCGACCATGCGATCAGCAAGTCCTAGGCACTGAGGTTTTACCCACAGCGCCACCCGTGTCCCAGATAAGGCAACATGCAGTGTAACAAAGAAGTTCATCTTCCCCCACTATTTATCCTCTCCTCCTTCTTCCTTCCTTCCTTCTTTTAATTTATTTTTTATTGAAACTTTTCAGCATAGACTGCAACAATTGCTTGACATAAGGTCCTTCTTTCAAGCCAACCATATTCCATTCTGTTCCATATCTGGTCATTCTGTCGGGGTTTGATTTTTGCCTTTTGTTTTCAGCATGACTTTCCCTAGTGTTGCTATCGCTTCCTACAGTGGTTTTTTTTTTTTTATCAGCATAAAATAAATCACTACATTTCCTCCTCTGTCCATCTTTTCTTCCAAATTTCAGGGGTAGATGCCTGCCTGAAGACGAGTGCTCGGGAGCAAGAAGAGAAGTATGAAATAGATGGTGGCCCACGCCAAGGCCGACTGAACAAAGAGCAGCTGGTAAGAGCTTCTTTGTTAACCTTCAAGTTTGTTTTTGTAGCCCATATGATGTTGTTGTAGCCCTTTACTATTTTCCACCTGTGCAGGCTAAGGGAAGTAAAGGCGTATACTTTATTCCAGCACTTGCTTTTGAGAAGTGATGTACAGCTGCTAACCAAAGCGATATTGACCTGTTAATGGATTTCTATTGTCATATGTGCTGCTAAAACTTTTCAGTGCTTTCAAGGTAAGTCTGGGAAACATTTATACAAGATGCTGCCTGAACTACCAAGAGCTGAAGCTTTCACCTTTCACCAACCCTTGGCACCCCAGGGGTTTTGGTTGAGTGTTTTTGTCCTGGTACACTCAAGTACCAGTTTTCAGTTCTTACCGAGAAGAAATTGCATCTGAAATGGGGAAATATAGCTTAAACACTTTCCTATTTTGCTTTCCATTTGGTTACAGTGGTACCTCGCAAGACAAATGCCTCGCAAGATGGAAAACTCGCTAGACGAAAGGGTTTTTTGTTTTTTGAGCTGCTTCGCAAGACGATTTTCCCTATGGGCTTGCTTCGCAAGACGGAAACATCTTGCAAGTTTGTTTCCTTTTTCTTAACACCGTTAATATAGTTGCGACTTGACTTCGAGGAGCAACTCATAGAATGCGGTGTGGTAGCCTTTTTTGAGGTTTTTAAAGACTTTGGTGATTTTTGAAGCTTTTCCAAAACTTTCCCGACACCGTGCTTCGCAAGACGAAAAAGATCGCAAGACGACAAAACTCGCGGAACGAATTAATTTCGTCTTGGGAGGCACCACTGTATTTTCTTGGTTGTGAAATCTCTTGAGAGTACTTTGTAACCCTTTTTAGTTAATTATCTGTGACTAGAGGCTAAGATCTGGGTGGTTGTTTTTCATCAGTGTATGAAATTCATCTCTTCACACTCTTTGCATGAATTCCCAACAACCAGTTCTGTTCTGGTACTCTATATCAGGCACGTCCAACTCCTAAGACACAACAAGGGCAGTGGGGGGGAGCAGGGACTTTTAAGTTTTTTCCCCCATCACGTGATCAATTGGCATCCCAAGATCACCCACAATCGGCCACAATCATCCAGGATCTACCTGCTGATTGCGCTCGACCGGTTGGACAACTCTGCTGTATATTGTAACGTTTGTCCATTCTATCTGTCTCCCGCCTTTTCCACACCACAGCACAACTCCTCTTCATGTTCCTAGGGATGCTGAGACCATGATATCTCCTGTTGTCCTTTTCCACCACCCTCCTTGGGGTTTCCTGTCAATTAACTCCCCTATCTAATATAACGCTCCCCCCCCCAAGCAATTCTTAGTCCTTGGCCTCCCTTACCACCCTTATCACAGTGAGAGATTTTACTTTCTTGGGCTCCATGATCATTGCAGATGGTGACAGCAGCCACAAAATTAAAAGACGCCTGCTTCTTGGGAGAAGGGCAATGACAGGCCTAGACAGCATCTTGAGAAGTAGAGACGTCACCTTGCCAACAAAGGTCCATATAGTTAAAGCTATGGTTTTCCCAGTAGTGATGTATGGAAGTGAGAGCTGGACCATAAAGAAGGCTGATCGCCGAAGAATTGATGCTTTTGAATTATGGTGCTGGAGGAGACTCTTGAGAGTCCCATGGACTGCAAGAAGATCAAACGCATCCATTCTTAAGGAAATCAGCCCTGAGTGCTCACTGGAAGGACAGATCGTGAAGCTGAGGCTGAGATGGTTGGACAGTGTTCTCGAAGCTACAAACATGAGTCTGACCAAACTGCGGGAGGTAGTGGAGGACAGAGGTGCCTGGCGTGCTCTGGTCCATGGGGTCACGAAGAGTCGGACACGACTAAACAACAACAACCACCCTTAGGCTCCTGCCTCTTGTCTCCTCTATAACTTCCTTTCAACGGTATTTCCCCCCGGTCAATCTGACCTCATTTTCCAAACAAAAGTTGCACTGTTTGTCAGTGTTCTGTTGCTGAGCAATTGCGTTCCTGCTGAGCAGTTACTTTGCAACCATGTCGGCCGCATCAGCCAGTGGCTTGGCAGAGTGATAGGTGCGCAAGAGCCAGCTGCTGTTTTTAAGACTGCTGTTCATACAGAGTATGATGGGGGGACTTGACTTTGGACATCAACACAGAGCGAGAGAAAGATGTATTGTAAGGAAACGGTATTACAGCTTCTGGTTTTTAAAAATCTGGCTGTTTGTTTGTGACCATCTCTTCATATTTCCCCCCTTTCTTTATTTCAGTTACCAAAGTTGTTTGATGGCTGCTACTTCTATTTTTTGGGAATGTTTAAGGAGCACAACAAGGATGATCTGAAGGAATTGGTGAAAGCAGGTGGAGGACAGATACTGCTGAGGAAACCCAAATCAGATAGTGATGTGACACAGACAATCAATACTGTAGCCTATCATGCTGAGATTGCTTCTGACCAGAGTTCCTGCACACAGTATATCATCTACGATGGCTCTTCTAACTACAAGCCAGAGAAAATTCGGCAAGGAAAGGTTTGGGAGGCACCGTCTAAGTGGCTTATAGACTGTGTGGTGTCATTTCAGCTATTACCTGTTAAGAAATAAAAAATTCCAGAATTGTGATGCTAGAATCTTTAGCTCAGCCCTGCTTTTCAGACAGATTGAAATTATGTTTCAGCCTAGAAACAACTATTAAGCAACAGATTCACTTCATTTATATCATGATTTTGGGGGTGGAGGACACACATTCCAGATTTAGTTAGGCTTGATACAATTTAGACCCCTTTAGTGGCAGACATTTTTTTTTTAAGGAGAATCAATTGAAATGTTAGTTCAAGTTAGGATTCTAATAGCAGTAATATTTAAATTAAGACCTGAGTTTGTGCAGAGGTGAGAAGGTATGGCCCTCAAGTTGTTGCTGGATTCCAGCTCCCACCAGCCCTCGTGGCCAATGGTCAGGAATGATGGGAGTTGGAGTCTAGCTGAAGGAGTTGTAGTCCAGCTGAGTTCTAGGGCCTCAGCTTTTCCATTCCTGAAATTGTATTTCAATTTGCATGCAGTTTATCACTGCTGGTTTTAATAATAATAGCAGTAGCAGCAGTAGTAGAGTAAATTTCTGAGCACACAGGTCAATTTAAAACTAACATTTTAAAGCCTTTAGCACGTGTCTGCACAAAATATCTCCTGTGTGCTTACTATTATGGGGCATATTCTGAAATGATGGTCATTTTACACTGAAATCCTGTGTTTGCCTTTTAAAACCCACCAGTATCACTTTGGCTGCTCTAATCTCTTTATTAGATAAAGCGCTGCAGGCAATGATATAAACTACCTTCTGAAACAGTTGTTAAAGCTTTCCCCCCTGTTTTGCTTATAGTGAAACAGACACTAGCATTGGTTTTGCCGAATGTTTAAATGGGTTATTCTTATGTTTGTAATCATGATTTCTGTGTTCTTTCTTATGCTGCGATTATGTTCAGTATGTCACCAGTGATAAATCATGACTTGAAGCATTGCTCTATGAGTCTTTTTGTATGTAAGAATGCTGTGTAAGTGGCAGGTTGGGAGAGACAGGCAAATCGCCACACCATCCTTCCAGTCATCTGCCAATACTGAAGTCAATCCATCTCCACTCCAAGACCCTGCTCATTTGGAGAGTTGCTACAGCTCAGAGCTGTCACACCACAAGTAATGCTTGACAACCTCTGTGCATTTTTGGGCTTAGTTTGAGGGGAAAGAATGAGTGCAGCGTCTTCTATACCTTTTCTCTCTTTGATGCCTCATTCCAGAGAGCCTTTCATTTACCCTGAGCTGCTATGGAAGCTTCTGAATCCAGAGCATAATCCTTAGGCAACATTCATTCATATGGGTCCCTGGTGAAACCTGGATCTAGGCTTTACTAAGCCAGAATGTAGGTGGGAGCTCACATAGAATCAGAGAATTGTAGAGTTGGAAGGGATCCTCAAGATCAACTAGTCCAACCCCTTGCAATGCAGGAATATGCATCCCATATGGGGATCAAACTTACAACCTTGGCAATATTAGCATGTTTTCCCCAGCATTTTAAAATAATAAATCCTGCACACAGGAGACTAGCATGTTGCAGAAGGCTAGGGTAAAACTGTTCTCCCTGACATACTAGTTCTTTATGTGCAGGGAAGTATTCAGTCCTGTGAGTTCCCATCTGCAGTTAGAAGACAGATAGGTTCCTCTCAATGAGAATTAGGCCTACATCTGTGAAGGAAAATCTTGATACAATAAATAGTGTAATGGCCAAAAAATAAAGGCAATAGTCATTTTGCTGCCATGTTTCACAGCTCATTTCATCCCTTAAGATGAAGAACTGCATTCAATGAGAAGCAAATCCTTGGTGGGCAATAAATCTTGGCAATAGTGTTTAATTATATGTCTATATAATATCTGACAGGCTGATCACACCCATAGGGGACTGCTAATTTCCCTCCACAATAAAAACAGAAGCAGCCAAATTTTGAAGCTGGAGTATAATGGCCGCTCACCCAATTCACCGGTGGGCGGCAGTTGCAATCCGACATGGGACTCTTCCATCCACCTGCAGCCACACCGTTTCGTATTGGACTGTTGCTATACTTCCCTGGCCGTCGCAGTGGCTTCTGGTTCTTGCCAAACCCTAGCCTATCTGTGGCAGCCTGGGGGGCAGGGCAGCAGGAGGGACCATGTTGAGGGAGACTTCTCTCCGGTCCGCTCACAGAGCTTAAAGGGGGGCCTGGGCAGCCAACAGCAGCACAGTCAGTCCAGGAGCGTCACCTACCCAGCCCGCCCTCTAATCTCGCTTTTCTTACAGGCTAACCTTTTCCTTTACAGGAATGTAGGCGTTGCTTTAGGTGTACAATGGTTGCTGTTTTTTCAGAGCCAGGAAGAAATTTTCCCATCTCTGCAGGTTTAGTCTTCCCCATAGCAATTGTCACAACTTTGGCGTGGGCCTTGGGCGGAATCCTTTAGTCCTACATCTGATGAAGGGGTGAAATGGTGACTCACCCACTTTTCGTGGCAGTGGTAACAGGGTACCCCGTTAAAGAGGCAGGTTGGGCCATAGAGCTCCCCTCAGCGATTCAGAGAGGGACCAGCTGTGTAAATTTGTGTTTTGCCCTGGTCCCATCTTCCCCTAACTGACCCTGTCATGCCTCAGATCCCTGGCTGGGGACTGAGAGGGATACACACCCATGCCTATGCCAAGATTTCCTATCTGAATTTAATACAGTTGTGGCCAGTTTTAATCCCATAAAAGTTGTTGTGTTTTCACTTTGTGGGTCTGGCTTCCAGGGGATGGGGTACTGCACCTGCGTA
Source organism: Podarcis muralis (assembly GCF_964188315.1). Classification (NCBI taxonomy): domain Eukaryota; kingdom Metazoa; phylum Chordata; class Lepidosauria; order Squamata; family Lacertidae; genus Podarcis; species Podarcis muralis. The sequence continues at coordinate 134,239,537 of NC_135655.1, forward strand.
CGCAACAAGTTTATTCTGTCACTGTACAGAATAAGCTTAGTTTTACCAGTGCTAAGTCACCCTTAAAAATAGCAGAGTGCCGTGTATATACAGTGCCTTTTTTGGAAAAGAAGAAACAGGCTCCTCATTTGTGAGGAGGAACAAGTAGTTTCTCTATCTCAATCTAACTCCCAGCAGGAGGTCAAGTCTGATGTATCTGAGAAGTGTCAGTGCCTGCTGGGAAAGAGAGAGGAGGGGCCGTACAATGCAGCATGGTGATGTTGAAACGGCGACAGGTAACAAGGTGCCACCTATTGTTCAGTGTAGCATTTTGTGTTAACTTCTTTCCAGTTCCAAAAATGTGCATGCTTTGTGGCTGCGGCAAGTTGTCTGTATGTGTGTTGCAGATTTTAGCATGGGAGGTGGGGCTCTTTTGAACTAACACCAACTATACTTAAGAGAACAAGAGATGTTGTAGCTTTCTCTTATTATCTAGAATCAATTTTCTGTTGTAACGCTCTTGAGAGGTGAGTTCTCTCATTAAGAGAACTTAGAATTACAACCTATGCATGCTTAAGGAACCAATGTGATGATGCGCACACTCTGAATTTCGGAATCTGGCCTTTTGATACAGAACCTTGGCAGCTCCTGCAGCATACATATAAAAACTTTCAGCTTTCAAATAGAATTTTTAGACATGTGAAAGCAGTTTCTGCTTCAAAAGCTTTTCATTTATCAGAGGCAGCCCATTGTTTCCTACAGGACGTGTCCCCACGCACTGCGCTTTCGGCTGGCATAGTATCCACCCAGTCACAAGGGCGCATGGCTACGGCGGTTCAGGATCTCTCCCAGCATGGCCCCATCACGCCCCTTTCTTTGGTTGGTTATGCTGGGTGGATTGTTGGTAGGTGTGACTTCTACACACCAGGCAGCCTGTTGCCAGGTGGAAGAACTTCTGCTGGAAGGGGGGGGGGGGCTTACACCAGTGTAGCTTCCCCTCTAGTGAGGGCCCAGTGGTTGTACCATATCCTAATCCTCATGGATTTGGACCATGAATCAGTGAGCAGTGGGAGAGTATGCACAAACCCGGTTGCATGTTATTAACCGTTCAGTTCTCACTTCCTGCAATTCAGCTTAAGCTTCACAGAAGGTAGGTTTTGTGGAAGCGTTTGAGGTGGCAACAGTAAACACTGTTAAGAACAATTGAGCCAACTACTTGTTTCCACAGTCTGTAAAGTGGTTGTAAGGACTGTAGCAGAGATGAGACTGGGAAGACTGCACTAATTAACAACGTGAAAAGGCCAAAATCATGTTTTGCATTTTGCAAATTGCATCTACTGTTGTTGAAACCCATCAGATAAATTGTCTGTATGGGCCAAGAAGAGCCGATTATTTCAGCTTTTTATTTCCTCATCAGTCAGGTGAAGGGCAGCAGCGTTGTCAGCATGGAGTCTCATTAGTGCTGTTGACAGCGGGGTACTCCTTGGTTGCCGAGACAGAGAGCTGCCTTTCGGGACGTACAACCCGAATGCACTGCTATCACTATGAATATTCATCCACTCATATTTCTCTGCAATTAAACAGGTAGAAGTACAGATATTCAAACTGAACATCCACTAATGGAACTGGAAGAGCAGGCCACCCCGATAAACCAAAGTAAACGGAGGACAGTACAGCGCACACACACACACACACACACACACACACACACACACCCTATACCTTGCTTGCATTCATCCATGAAAGACCAATTCTTTCCCCTCAGCTTCTTTGGCAGCCTGTCTTCACCACTGAATTTATTGGGGGAGGGAAAGGAACCGGGGTTTGGGTCTCAAAGCAGCCACTGAGTTGGGTGAGTTTTCTTTTCATTGCAACCATCACCACACACAAATCCCAAAGACAGCAAGGGGGGCAAAGGGATGAAGGGTGCCCTTCATTTCTTTCCCCAGAAGCTGTTTGCAGTTTCCTCTGTGTTACATTAACTTATGTGAAATTGGAAGATTAATCTGCAAATCTACACTATCTAAAGTGATATTTGGATGTGTGAACACACGCACAAGCACCCACTAGGGGCTAAGGGCCACTCCACGTTCCCACTTCCCCCACATTAATCCCCAGAGCTTCCCTTTACTCCTTCTCAACCCCATTTCTGGCCATGTCTCTTCTCTTCTGCAGCCCCACTTTGCACCCCTTTCTTCACCTTCACACCCACACCTATGTCTCTGGCTTCTCCTCCTTTTCTGCAACCACCCCTTTAAACACAAGCCAGCCCCCATGTTAACCTCCTGCACCTTCCCATTCTGCAACTGCTATGCATAGTTTTCAATTTATACCCAGTTATGAAGCCCCCATCCCTGCCCATTCTGCAGCCCCTTTCATACTCCAGGGTTCAGCTTCACTCCCGTTTCCATGCTGTCGGCTCCCTCTTTCACAACCCTCCTTTCCCTTCTCCCCTCCTTCCGTTTCTCAACTCCCACTTGCACACAGATCACCCTCATTCCCATGCCGCCACCTCTCCTATTCTGCAGCCTTGGCGCACACATCCTATAATGATGCATGTTTTAGTAACTTTAATATGAACTGAAACTTGAGAGCAAGCCTCTCAGTTTATTCAGCTAGAGAAAGTTCAGCTCTGTGGGTGGATGTTGTACACATATGGGTGTTTGCTTACTAATGAAATCCCTGTTCTAAATCAATACATTGAATCTGGAACATCCTCCTGAAGACAATGCATGGTACCAGGAGTCAAGTACATTGTGTGAAGGACCTTTCCCTTTCTTTTAAGCCACTGCTTTTGCTCTGTCAGTGTTCCACCCTTCTCACTCCCATGCCAGGGCCATTGCTGTTGTGCTACCTCCCTTCTCTTCAGCAAATCCATGCAAAGCCAGGATTCTGAGGTGGCACTACAAATTCTACAAATTCTCCAATTATTTAATAATAAAACTCAAGATCAAATCATGAAGATGACAATATTACTATTAATAATTTCCTTTAATCTGAGGTTAATATTTGCTTGATTCCTGTGGAAAAAAATGAGTACAGACAACTCCCCATTTACGTGGGGGTTACGTTCCAGGCACTGCAAATTAAGAGAAAGGTGCATATTAGGAACACCTTTGAAAAAGCCTGCAAACAGTCTGGAAACCTCTGGAGACCCTTGAAATGCCCTTTAAAAAAAAAACAGCAGCACTTACCAGATCTAACAAACTCCACCACAATCACATCTTCCAAAGCTTGCTGCTGTTGCTGCTTGTGTGAGTGTTGGGAAGACTGCTCCCTCCTTTGCCAACTCCATCCGGCCTAGGGGGCAGGACCTGCACTCACTGCCAGGGCCTCCATCAAGACCTCCGGGACACGGCTGCTGTTGCTGCTTGCGTGAGTGTTGGGAGGACCGCTCCCTTTTCTGCCAACTCCATCTGGCCTAGGGGCGGGGCCTGCACTCACTGCCACAGCATAAGAGGCCTGAGAGAGGCCCCCGGGACACGGCTGCTGTTGCTGCTTGTGTGAGTGTTGGGAAGACTGCTCCCTCCTTTGCCAACTCCATCCGGCCTAGGGGGCAGACCTGCACTCACTGCCAGGGCCTCCATCAAGACCTCCGGGACACGGCTGCTGTTGCTGCTTGCGTGAGTGTTGGGAGGACCGCTCCCTTTTCTGCCAACTCCATCTGGCCTAGGGGCGGGGCCTGCACTCACTGCCACAGCATAAGAGGCCTGAGAGAGGCCCCCGGGGCACGGCTGCTGTTGCTGCTTGTGTGAGTGTTGGGAAGACTGCTCCCTCCTTTGCCAACTCCATCCGGCCTAGGGGGCAGGACCTGCACTCACTGCCAGGGCCTCCATCAAGACCTCCGGGACACGGCTGCTGTTGTTGCTTGTGTGAGTGTTGGGAGGACCGCTCCCTTTTCTGCCAACTCCATCTGGCCTAGGGGCGGGGCCTGCACTCACTGCCACAGCATAAGAGGCCTGAGAGAGGCCCCCGGGACACGGCTGCTGTTGCTGCTTGTGTGAGTGTTGGGAAGACTGCTCCCTCCTTTGCCAACTCCATCCGGCCTAGGGGGCAGGACCTGCACTCACTGCCAGGGCCTCCATCAAGACCTCCGGGACACGGCTGCTGTTGCTGCTTGCGTGAGTGTTGGGAGGACCGCTCCCTTTTCTGCCAACTCCATCTGGCCTAGGGGCGGGGCCTGCACTCACTGCCACAGCATAAGAGGCCTGAGAGAGGCCCCCGGGACACGGCTGCTGTTGCTGCTTGTGTGAGTGTTGGGAAGACTGCTCCCTCCTTTGCCAACTCCATCCGGCCTAGGGGGCAGGACCTGCACTCACTGCCAGGGCCTCCATCAAGACCTCCGGGACACGGCTGCTGTTGCTGCTTGCGTGAGTGTTGGGAGGACCGCTCCCTTTTCTGCCAACTCCATCTGGCCTAGGGGCGGGGCCTGCACTCACCGCCACAGCATAAGAGGCCTGAACAGCTACCGGCAGCAATGGACAAAATGGTTTTAAATGTTTTAATTGTTTTTAATTTGCAGCACTTTAAATGGTGGTTGTTGTTTTTTATAATATTATATTATTTTATTATTTTATTTTTGCTTGGGGGGGGATAAGCATTTAGTCAGCGCTATTGTTTCTTGCTTTGTTTTGTTCTGTTTTGTTTTATTATTATCATTATTATTCTGTTAAATTATTATATAGTTTGTATTTTGCTTTTTAAGGGGTGGGGTCAGGGCTGCCTGGGAGTGGGTCCCAGCAAACAAAATGGCTGGGGCATGTTCCACAGGGGGGGATGCACTGGGACAACCGATCTCAGTGATCATGGGTAGGAGGAGGAGTTACGCTAAGACCAGACCATGTCATTACAGAGGAGGCAGGTTTAGTCGTTGTCTGAGGACTATCCCTGCCTCCAGGTCTGGTCCTGACCGGAAGGATACTGGAATCAGCAAGGGAAACCCACATGACCTGAAAGTGTTGCTGTGCAATGCCAGGTCAATGATGAATAAAACCACTGCCATCCACGACCTGATTGTGGATGGAGGATTTGACCTGGCATGTGTGACAGAGACCTGGTTGGATGAAGCAGATGGGCCTGTCCTTGCCGCTGCTTGCCCACCAGGTTTCTCTTACGCACAGCAACCCAGGTCATGTGGGCGGGGAGGGGGGGTTGCAGTGATTTTTAGGAAGTCATTAGTCTGCACCAGGCGTCCTATTGGGAAGACCCAGTTCTCTGAGTGCATGTTCTGGAAGTTGGGCAATAGGGGCAGTACAGGATTCCTACTGGTGTACCGACCTCCCCGCTGCACCAAGGATTCCCTGCCCGAGCTGCTTCAGGTCGTGGCGGATATGCTCCTGGAGACACCTAGCTTGGTTGTCCTGGGGGATTTTAACATCCATGCCGACACAACCTTACAAGGGGCCGCTCGGGACTTCGTGGAAAGCATGGCCTCCATGGGGCTGTCCCTGAATAAGTTTGGCCCAACTCATAGCCATGGACATGCCTTAGACTTGGTGTTCACCTCTATGGATGCTGGTGATCTGACACTAACTAAAAGCGAAACAAAAGAAGTGCCATGGTCAGATCACTTCCTGGTGCAACTGGACTTCTCCGCAACCCTTCCCCTCTGCAGGGAGGTGGGACCAATTCAGATGGTCCGCCCCCGCCACTTAATGGATCCAATTGGCTTCCAGAGAGTGGTAGGGGATGCTTTATCCCAAGTTGATGGCCTTTCAGCTGATTCCCTGGTGGCACGCTGGAATGCGGAGTTAACCAGGGCTATTGACTGTCTGGCTCCGAAGCGCCCTCTCCGATTGCATGGAGCCCGGACAGCCCCGTGGTTTTCCCCGGAGCTGAGGGTGATGAAACAATCGTTGAGACGGCTAGAGCGCCGGTGGCGGAAAACTCATTCTGAATCAGACCGGACACGGGCTAGAGCTCAACGTCGAGCCTACCAAGTGGCAATGGCGACGGCGAAGAGGGCCTTCTTCGCTGCCTCCATAGCATCTGCAGAAAACAGCAGCAGGAGACTTTTTCAGGTGGTTCGCAATCTATCGGAACCACCTGTACCACCGGGGCCTGGTAGGGACCCCAAGATCTCCTGCAATGCTTTTGCAAAGTTTTTTGCAGATAAAATCGCTCAGATTCAGAAGGAGGTAGACTCCACCGTGGGAGCAGGGCCAGGGCGGGAGAGTGCTAGAGTTCTGTCTGGTCCTGTTACATGGGATCAATTCCAGTCTGTTACCTCCGAGGATGTGGACAGGCTGCTTGGAAAAGTGAAACCGACCACCTGTCTCCTTGATCCTTGCCCATCCTGGCTGATAAAAGCGAGCCGGGAAGGGCTGGGCGATGGGCTCTGCGGGGTGGTGAATGCTTCCCTCTGTGAGGGAGCCTTCCCAGACCCGCTGAAAGAGGCGGTCATTAAACCGCTTCTTAAAAAAACATCTTTAGACCCGGCCAATTTGGCCAACTATCGCCCAGTCTCAAATCTACCATTCTTGGGCAAGGTGATTGAGCGGGTGGTTGCTGAACAACTCCAAGCACGCCTGGAGGAAACGGACCATTTGGATCCCTTCCAATCGGGATTCAGGTCTCACCATGGGACTGAAACTGCCTTGGTCGCGCTGGTTGATGATCTCCGGCGGGCTAGGGACAAAGGTGAGAGCTGTTTCCTAGTTCTGCTGGATCTCTCAGCGGCCTTTGACACCATCGACCATAACATCCTTCTGGACCGTCTAGAGGGGCTGGGAGCTGGGGGCACTGTCATACAGTGGTTCCGCTCCTTCCTCCTGGGTCGTGTCCAGAAAGTGGTGGTGGGGGATGAGTGCTCAGACCCCTGGGCTCTCACTTGTGGGGTGCCTCAGGGTTCTGTCCTCTCCCCCATGCTTTTTAATATCTATATGAAGCCGCTGGGAGAGATCATCAGGGGGTTTGGACTGGGTGTTCATCAGTACGCAGATGACACCCAGCTCTACCTCTCCTTTAAATCAGAACCAGTGAGGGCGGTGAAGGTCCTGTGTGAGTGCCTGGAGGCGGTTGGAGGATGGATGGCGGCTAACAGACTGAGGTTGAATCCTGACAAGACAGAAGTACTGTTTTTGGGGGACAGGGAGCGGGTTGGTGTGGGGGATTCCCTGGTCTTGAATGGGGTAACTGTGCCCCTAAAGGACCAGGTGCGTAGCCTGGGAGTCATTTTGGACTCACAGCTGTCCATGGAGGCGCAGGTTAACTCTGTGTCCAGGGCAGCTGTCTACCAGCTCCACCTGGTACGCAGGCTAAGACCCTACCTGCCCGCGAACTGTCTCGCCAGAGTGGTGCATGCTCTAGTTATCTCACGCTTGGACTACTGCAACGCGCTCTACGTGGGGCTACCTTTGAAGGTGACCCGGAAACTGCAATTAATCCAGAATGAGGCAGCTAGACTGGTGACTGGGAGTGGCCGCCGGGACCATATAACACCGGTTCTGAGAGACCTGCATTGGCTCCCAGTACGTTTCCGAGCACGATTCAAAGTGTTGGTGCTGACCTTTAAAGCCCTAAACGGCCTCGGTCCTGTATACCTAAAGGAGCGTCTCCACCCCCATCATTCAGCCCGGACACTGAGATCCAGCGCCGAGGGCCTTCTGGCGGTTCCCTCATTGCGAGAAGTGAGGCTACAGGGAACCAGACAGAGGGCCTTCTCGGTAGTGGCGCCCGCCCTGTGGAACGCCCTCCCATTAGATGTCAAAGAGATAAATAATTACCTGATATTCAGAAGACATCTTAAGGCAGCCCTGTTCAGGGAAGTTTTTAATATGTAATGCTGTACTGTTTTTAACACTGATTGGGAGCCGCCCAGAGTGGCTGGGGAAACTCAGCCAGATGGGCGGGGTATAAATAATAAATTATTATTATTATTATTAAAGTCGGACTCTCCAGTGAAAGGGCTCCTGGGATTGCACTTGCAAAAGCTTGGATTGCTAAGTGCTGCTTTTGCACCATTTTTGCAGTTCTCATGCTCTTTAGGGCTGTTTTTGCCCCTTTTTTGGCCACTTCCGGGTTTGTTGCAAGGGAGTTGGGCAGAACCTCAAGGGTCATCTAGTCCAACCCTCTGCAAGACAGGAACCTCAGCTAAAGCATCCATGACAGATGGCCATCCAACCTCTAAGGAAGGCAATGCACAACCTCCCAAGGTAGACTGTTCCACTGTCGAGCAACCCTTACCTTCAGAAAATTCTTCATAATAATGATAATAATAATAATGATAATGATAATAATAATAATAATAATAATAATAATAATAATAATAATAATAATAGGAGGCGGGCTGGTGTGGAGGACTCCCTGGTCCTGAATGGGGTAACTGTGCCCCTGAAGGACCTGGTGCGCAGCCTGGGAGTCATTTTGGACTCACAGCTGTCCATGGAGGCGCAGGTCAATTCTGTATCCAGGGCAGCTGTCTACCAACTCCACCTGCTACGCAGGATGAGACCCTACCTGCCCGTGGACTGTCTCGCCAGAGTGGTGCATGCTCTAGTTATCTCCCGCTTGGACTACTGCAATGCGCTCTACATGGGGCTACCTTTGAAGGTGACCCGGAAACTACAACTAATCCAGAATGTGGCAGCTAGACTGGTGACTGGGGGCGGCCGCTGAGACCACATAACACCGGTCTTGAAAGACCTACATTGGCTCCCAGTACGTTTCCGAGCACAATTCAAAGTTCTGGTGTTGACCTTTAAAGCCCTAAACGGCCTCGGCCCAGTAGACCTGAAGGAGCGTCTCCACCCCCATCGTTCTGCCCGGACGCTGAGGTCCAGCGCCGAGGGCCTTCTGGCGGTTCTCTCACTGCAAGAAGCAAGGCTACAGGGAACCAGGCAGAGGGCCTTCTCGGTAGTGGCGCCCGCCCTGTGGAACGCCCTCCCATCAGATGTCAAAGCGATAAACAACTACCTGACATTTGGAAAACATCTTAATGTAGCCCTGTTCAGGGAAGTTTTTAATGTGTGATATTTTAGTGTATTTTTGGTTTCTGTGGAAGCCACCCAGAGTGGCTGGGGAAACCCAGCCAGATGGGCGGGGTACAAATAATAATGAATTATTATTATTATTATTATTATTATTATTATTATTAAATAAACTTTTATTGTCACTGCACCACCTGTGTGCAGTGAAATTAAACGAGCCCCCCCGCATACAGTCAGTATTGTTCGTGCTCTGTGTGCTTGTCGGAAGTCAATTGCACCACTTTTTTTTTTCATTCAGCAGCCCAACAGCACACAGATAAAAACTGTTCTTTAACCTGTTGGTGCGGCTGACTATACCTCTGTATCTCCTGCCCAAAGGTAGGGGATTAAAGAAGTGCTGGCCAGGGTGTGAGTCGTCCCTAAGAATTTTCCTCTCTCCTGAGGCAGCGGTCTCCCGTGATGTCATCTAGCGAACTCTGGGGACAGCCCATGATGTCATGTGCTATATTCGCCAGCCTCTGTAGGGACTTCCTGTCCATGGCCGTCAAACCAGCGTACCACACTGTTATACAGTATGAAAGGACACTTTCTGTTGTGGCCCGGTAGAAGGAGATAATCAGTTGTTGTTTAACATTGTTCTTTCGCAAGACCCTGAGGAAATGGAGTCTCTGTTGGGCCTCCCTAACCACCTGGGTTGTATTGAATTTCCAAGTGAGGTCTTCACTAAGGTAAACTCCCAGGAATTTAAAGTAAGAGATTCTCTCCACACAGCCCCCCCCCCTCCAATATACAATGGAGCTAGTTCCCCTCTCTTCCTCCAAAAGTCCAACACCATCTCCTTTGTCTTGCTGAAATTTAGGTGCAAGTTGTTCTCTCGGCACCATGTCGAGATTTTTTGCTGATTCATCTCCATCTGTAATTAGACCCATTAAGGTGGTATCATCTGCAAACTTAATAATTACAGTAGATATTTAGTTGGAATCTCCTTTTTTGTAACTTCAAGCCATCAGTTTGGGTGCTACCCTCCAGAGCAGGAGAAAACAAGCATTCTCCATCTTCCATGTGGCAGCCCTTGAGATATTTGAAGATGGCTATCATATCTCCTCTTAGTCTCCTCTTTTCCAGGCTAAACATACCCAACTCCCTCAACATAGTTTCCAGATCCTTAATTATCTTTGTTGCCTTCCTCTGCACACGTTCCACCTTGTCAACATCTTAAATTGTGGACACAGTTATTCCAGATGAACCCTTAACCTAACCTTTATCACAGGGTTATTATGAGGCTAAAGAGGGCAGGGGAGACCATGTGCACTGCCCTGGCCTTCTTGAAGGAAGAGCATGGTGCTCTCCAGATCTTGTTGGACTATAACTCCCATCCATCCCAGCTAGCATGGCCAACGGCCATGTTAGTGTTCCCTTGATCCAGCAAGAAATGAGAAGCTTTCACATATCTGTTTGTTTGTTTAAATTCCTGCAAGCAGAAATGTAGCAGAGCAAGGAGAGAGTGAAAGTAGAACATGCCTCCCTGAGGTGCTAGGGGATTTTATGTTTCCATTTAAAAAACAATGTGATGCCATCACCTGCGGTCTAATGTGGTGCAGTCCGTTCTACACTTCACTCAGCTTCATGGTTCTAGTAAAGTTCCAAGAGAATCGCTGGTGGCCAATTAAGTTACATTCATCCCTTTCTTGAAAACATTATTTCTCCTAAAACTATCATTAGTCATGAGGCTGAATCACATTCTTTCTTTCTTTCTTTTTCCTTTTTAGCCTGGAGGGAAATAGATCTCTCTCTCTCTTTTTTCATTTTACAATATTTGATCACTTTCAATGACATGTACCAAGAGCAGAGTAACTAAAGCCAGTTATAATTAGACCTCTGTGTGCAATTAATAATGCCTAAACGAACTATGAGTGCTCATCAGAACACCCCTATACTTATTAACACAATTAAAAATAGCATGCTTTGGTGATCTGCAGTGAAAAAGATGCAACAGAGTTCATGAGAAATAGCCCCCCAAGAGTTCTTTTCCTACTGATGCAAACTTAAATGGTGGTGGCGTCCCAATGGCAAGCTTTCTTAATCTGTACAGCGGATGATTTCCTTGTCAAACAATACCATTTAAATATAACCACAGTCATTAAACCAGGTGGATACCATGGACTAGAGAAGCGCATCCTTTCAAAATCTAAGTTGAGTAGTTTACGAGCATTTTCAAATTGGTCTATGGAAAGGGGACACCTGCCAGCTGAATTGAAAGCAAACAGCAATTTCAAGGCGCTTGTTAGCAGTGCATGAATCAAAGCAATCATTTTATCTGTGCATTGTTGAACTGTGCCAATACTTTTACTTGAATTTTGTCCATTTGTCTCCTTAAATGCACTTAGAATTCTTTTTCTAAAACTTTATTATGAACTTTATAAATAATTACAGAAAATGACTCCTTTCAAACCTTACATGTCCGTAGCTTGCATTCCGGTAATTGACAAAACAGCAGCCCCCCTTGGACAAAATTTCTGTCCTATTCTTCACCCAACGAGACAGATGTGGCTGGGCCCTTTGGATGATCACTAGCAATTTTTGCTTGCCATTCTCAGCTCATTTTTAAAATAAATATTAATATCCAAGAACAGGCATTGGCAAACTCAGCCCTTCAGATGTTTTGGGACTACAACTCCCATTATCCCTAGCTAACAGGACCAGTGGTCAGGGATGATGGGAACTGTAGTCCCAAAACATATAAAGGGCCGAGTTTGCCTATGCCTGTCCAAGAAGCTTGACAACTAACCATTCTCCCTCTAAGAACAAATGCCATGCGCACGCGCGCACGCGCGCACGCGCACACACACACACACTGCAATATTCATTGGACTCTCATTATTAATCCAAATTTAGCCCATTTTATCATTATGGGATGGAGCAAGACTCTACCTTCCTGTTTCTTTCCATCTTTCTCCAGAGTTATTTCAGCAGCAATCAGCATTTTTGCCAGCCTGCACATAAAGTGAGTCGTTTTATTTATGTCCACCCTACACCAAAAGATCCCCTAAGGGCTCTCATGCCTGGTTGTCACTGAGGTTGTCAAACCTGTGCCCAGGTGAGAAGGCACCACTTCAGACTGCGGATGGGACCAAATGCTCCTCCATATCGGGTCCTTCCCCTAACATGCTAGTTTTCTGTGTGAGGATATTCTTCTGTACAGAGGAGTCTTTATTCATGTGAGTCCCTGCTCTGGAAACTGAAGCCAAACAGCCCAGACACAGCTTGATCCACCTGAGTGACAACTAGGGTGCATTTATGTGTGTGCATCTTTTAGTGCAGTGGGAATTGCCGTGAATTAGACCTACTCAAAGGTAAAAGTAAAGGCACCCCTGACAATTACCGTATTTTTCGCTCCATAAGATGCAGTTTTCCCCTCCTAAAAGGTAAGGGGAAATGTGAGTGTGTCTTATGGAGCGAATGGCGCTGCGCAGAGAGGGAGAGCTACGCAAAGCCTGTTCAGCGAAGTGGGAGGAGGAACAGAAGGAGACCCTGGAAAGGAGACCCTGGGAAGGAGAGGCGCTGCGCAGAGAGGGAGAACTGTGCAGCACCCCTTCTGTTCCTTCTCCAGCTTCGCTTGAAGGAGCTTGAAGGGGCGCTGCACAGTTCTCCCTCTCTGTGCAGCGCCTCTCCTGCGAAGGAGAGGTGCTGTGCAGAGAAGGAGAACTGTGCAGCACCCCTTCAGCGACGCGCCTGTCCTGGCTTCTGCGCAGCCTCTTCGGGCAGGGGGAGCCTTCATCCCACTGCCCTGAAGAGGCTTGGTGCGTTTATCCCAGAAGCCAGAAAAGCCACACGGTATCCCAGAAGCCAGATCCCGCTTGCTGTTCTGGCTTCTGGGATTCAGAATAATTTTTTCTTGTTTTCCTCCTCCCAAACCTAGGTGCGCCTTATGGTCTGGTGCATCTTATGGAGCGAAAAATACCGTAAGTCCAGTCGCGAATGACTCTGGAGTTATGGCGCTCATCTCGCTTTATTGGCCGAGGGAGCCGATGTTTGTCCACAGACAGTTTTTCCGGGTCATGTGGCCAGCAGGACTAAGCCGCTTCTGGCGAAACCAGAACAGCACACAGAAATGCCGTTTACCTTCCCGCCGGAGCGGTACCTATTATCTACTTGCACTGGCATGCTTTCGAACTGCTAGGTTGGTAGAAGCTCGGGCTGAGCAACAGGAGCTCACCCTGTTGCAGAGATTTGAACCGCCAGCCTATTGATGGGCAAGCCCAAGAGGCACAGTGGTTTAACCCACAGCACCACCTGCATCCCACTACATACCTACTCTTAATTGTATTCAAAGTAAGGTAAAGGTAAAGGTACCCCTGCCCGTATGGGCCAGTCTTGACAGACTCTAGGGTTGTGCGCTCATCTCACTCTAGAGGCCAGGAGCCAGCGCTGTCCGCAGACACTTCCGGGTCACGTGGCCAGCTTGACGAAGCTACTCTGGCAAGCCAGAGCCGCACATGGAAACGCCGTTTACCTTCCCGCTGGTAAGCGGTCCCTATTTATCTACTTGCACCCGGGGATGCTTTCGAACTGCTAGGTTGGCAGGCGCTGGGACCGAACGACGGGAGCGCACCGCCGACCGTGCAATCGGCAAGTCCTAGGCACTGAGGTTTTACCCACAGCGCCACCCGCGTCCCGCTATATTCAAAGTAGATGCATTGAAATAACTGAGATTCAGGTTCTTCATTACTAACTTACCTCACATTAATTTCAGTGGGTCTACTCTATGCACCACTAAATCTGGATCTACCCCATGTCTTTAATCCAGCAACAGAGCAGCATGCCAACAGGATTTCAAAGAGAATGTTGCGTGCTCACTTGCATGTTAATTAGAAAGGAGCCAGAAAGGTAACATTTTGCATACAGATGTGGAGACAGGGATGAATAGCCATGTGAAAAAGCTTTGATGCAGCACCAGGAAACCAAGGACAAGAGAAATGATACCGTCCTACAGAGGATACGTTACATTATCAGTTGTTCTGGAATAACAATTATTTAACTTGCTTTAGTGATGGGTTGGCTTGTATAAGCAAGCAATTAATCAAACTAAAAGCAAACTAAAAAATGAAAGTGGGAGGGAGACTTTTGCCTCAGTTATTTTTCATGTTGAGATAAATTAAGGACACCACATTTGCTGCCTTGTGTGTGCCAAGGAGTGACCTGAGTGGTATGCAAGAGAACGATGAGCAACACCCCCCCTCGTGGTTCCTGGTGGCTCAAACGTGTTGTGGATTCAGGATAACTCTCTTGCAGTGCAGTGAAGCAAACTGGTTGGTGATGGAGGGGGTCATTATTCCTTCTAGGGTGCTTTCAGTTGCAAAAATGCCCTGGGTTTTGTCTCAACAAAACGGACAAGTCAAAATGTTGCTGGTAAAATGCGGTCTTGACTATGCTACCACTCAGTGGATTTGTAACTGGCTGACTGACCGAACCCAAAGGGTGCTCATCAATGGTTCCTCTTCATCCTGGAGAAGAGTGACTAGTGGGGTGCCACAGGGTTCTGTCTTGGGCCCGGTCTTATTCAACATCTTTATCAACGACTTGGATGATGGACTCAAGGGCATCCTGATCAAATTTGCAGATGACACCAAACTGGGAGGGGTGGCTAACACCCCAGAGGACAGGATCACACTTCAAAACGACCTTGACAGATTAGAGAACTGGGCCAAAACAAACAAGATGAATTTTAACAGGGAGAAATGTAAAGTATTGCACTTGGGCAAAAAAAAGGAGAGGCACAAATACAAGATGGGTGACACCTGGCTTGAGAGCAGTACATGTGAAAAGGATCTAGGAGTCTTGGTTGACCACAAACTTGACATGAGCCAACAGTGTGACGCGGCAGCTAAAAAAGCCAATGCAATTCTGGGCCTCATCAATAGGAGTATAGCATCTAGATCAAGGGAAGTAATAGTGCCACTGTATTCTGCTCTGGTCAGACCTCACCTGGAGTACTGTGTCCAGTTCTGGGCACCACAGTTCAAGAAGGACACTGACAAACTGGAACGTGTCCAGAGGAGGGCAACCAAAATGGTCAAAGGGCTGGAAACGATGCCTTATGAGGAACGGCTAAGGGAGCTGGGCATGTTTAGCCTGGAGAAGAGGAGGTTAAGGGGTGATATGATAGCCATGTTCAAATATATAAAAGGATGTCACATAGAGGAGGGAGAAAGGCTGTTTTCTGCTGCTCCAGAGAAGCGGACACGGAGCAATGGATCCAAACTACAAGAAAGAAGATTCCACCTAAACATTAGGAAGAACTTCCTGACAGTAAGAGCTGTTCGACAGTGGAATTTGCTGCCAAGGAGTGTGGTGGAGTCTCCGTCTTTGGAGGTCTTTAAGCAGAGGCTTGACAACCATATGTCAGGAGTGCTCTGATGGTGTTTCCTGCTTGGCAGGGGGTTGGACTCGATGGCCCTTGTGGTCTCTTCCAACTCTATGATTCTATGATTCTAATGTGAACAACAGCAGCACGTCATGTCCCTGGGGGTTTTCCCCACCAACATTCCAAATTTTGGATGTATTTGGATGGAAGGATTTGGGGCTTAGTCTTTGCGGAGTACAGGGACACGGGTGGCGCTGTGGGTTAAACCACAGAGCCTAGGGCTTGCTGATTGGAAGGTCAGCAGTTCGAATCCCTGTGACAGGGTGAGCTCCTGTTGCTCGGTCCCTGCTCCTGCCAACCTAGCAGTTTGAAAGCATGCAGTGCAAGTAGATAAATAGGTACTGCTCCTGCGGAAAGGTAAACGGCGTTTCCGTGTGCTGCTCTGGTTCGCCAGAAGCGGCTTAGTCACGCTGGCCACATGACCTGGAAGCTGTACGTCGGCTCCCTCGGCCAGTAAAGTGAGATGAGCGCTGCAACCCCAGAGTCGTCTGTGACTGGACCTAACGGTCCGCGGTCCCTTTACCTTTGTGGAGTAAAAAACTAGTCTCTTGCCCCTATGTTTTCCTCCAGCAAGACCAGCACATACACAGCCAGCTCCTGGAGCCACAGACCTCAGGAAAGGAGCTGTCTGACAGGAAATTTGAGGAAACCCTGTGATTACTTCTGTTGCTGTGCCAGGGAGTGTGAAAGGTGTCACATTGGGTACCTGTGAAATGTGACATGAGCTATGACTGGTAAAAAGGAGCCAGGATGTCTGCAAGTTCTAGTACTACAAGATGGGTGTGCAATAACCAGCCTCGTATAACCAAAGTCTAATTAATGCATGAAGGGTTTAAGACCATAGAGTAAGCTGCCCTACCAGGCTTAGTTCACCTTTGGACTATTGGTCTCCTTCAGTCTAGCTTGGTATGTAAAGAGGTCTGAGTGGGTTGCTCCAAGCTCAGCCCACATGGCTTTAACAGGCCTCCCTTGAGGATTTAGGAACTTTCACAACTGTAAGCAAGCCAAGTTTTACTGCCTGTGTTTTCTGACTGCTATATGGAAAAGCACATGAACCTGTCCTTTGAAGAGGGACAGTAAACCATTTTTAAACAAATATGTGGTCTTTTTCTATGTTAGGGAAACTTTGGAAGGAACTTAGGACATGTTTTAAAGGTCTATCAGCCTATTTTCCCGGGCTGTACTTTGCTGCATGTTTGTGATTTTAAATCTCTGCTGGGTTCTCTCACCAAAGAGTACTTGCCCCAAACCTGGATCTTGGCATCCAGGGAATTCTCCTTTTATATACCTATTTTTCCTTGCTACAAACAAGAGGAAGGCAGAGCAAATATGTCTTATTGCCTTTTTTCACACCATGCATAATTTCACACACCCCTGTTGTGTCCCTCTCCTTACCCACCCCTCCTCTAAGCTAAAAAGCCTGAGATGCTTTTAGCCTTTCCTAGTAAGAACACTATTCTACTCTCTGTGTCCCTTCAGTTGCTCTTTCAGGTTTTTTTCTAAGTTGTCTTAGCAAAGACTAAAGCCTTCTTCTACTATTCTTAACACACTAACATAATTTCGAGTATAACTTGCACATGTTTCCTTAACCCCTCCACCCTCATTACACCTCAGTTCACCTTGGCTTGGGGCACTTTTGCAGACTAATTCTCAAGATTATACCACAGTGCATCGTTTCTGGACATTTCCTACTAATGCCTTTTACATTTGTAGCTAGTATCGGGAAATCTAGTACCAAAAGGTTAATGTATATCCATTAGTTTTGTTAAATGCGCTAGTAGGAGACAACCAATTTCTGTAAATTCATTAGGCCTGAAAAGGCACATGAGGCGCTTGAAATCTGAAGTGCTATTACCTCCATCTTGCCTGAATATCAATGGAAAGCTTTGGTTGTTTTTTTAAAAAAGATATTGAAGTATTAGTCTCTAGATTTCACAGCAAGGGAAACCTGATTAATACTAACTGCAGCACACTCTGATGTGGGGCCTTGAAAAGGCTATAATACCAACAGGGCAGGAATAAGGGTTATGGTCTCTGGATTTCTGGTATCTGCTTAGTTACAGTAATGCTAGTTCTAGCCTTGTCTGTCTGTCTCTTTAGATAAAGCATGTTTAGCCTGTTCTTCAGCTGGAAAAGCTCCCAGAGTGGCTTCCAGATCAATAAAAACAGGATAGTCTTCAGTCTTACAATCTAAAAAGACACTGCACAAAAGGAAAGGGGATCGGGAGGGAGGAGGAAAACGGCAGCAAACCCAGCAAACTCAGGCACTTGGTTACAAAGTATATTTTCCTAAGAATGGGCAGTCATACATTCCCAAAATGTTCGCTGAACCTATATTGATGAGGCAAGGATGGTGAAATCTGTCACGCCTTGACAGATGGGAAATGGCACCGGATTCTCCCTCTGCTTCCTGCCTTGGTAAAGCAATAACTGCCCATACGGCTCCCTCACTATGCAACACTCACATGTTTTGCTCCCTCCTAATTGGTAAAGATTTGTAGTATGTCTTCATCTTCTTCAAAACATCATGGAGATCCATGCAGTCTGGTATGTCAGCTGAGAGCTTGCACAGTATAAGCCAAGAGAGGTGGATGGCGTGTGTCTCTGTGTGTAGACCTGTATCATTATTATTTCTCTCTGAGCTTTCATCTGTATTGTAAACCACCTTGTGATCCTTGGATGAGGGGTGGTGTCGAAATTTAATAAACAACAACAACGGCAACAACAATGTCTACTTTAATACATTTGACTGCTTACTGTGAACACCTGATGGGATAGTATCCCACCTGCCCAGCTGCTCATGTCATGATGCAAAACATTTTGAGCTAAAGGGCATTAGAGGAGGCAGAAGAAGCCTAAGCTTAGTGATGTCTGTTGTTTCAGCTTGCTGCTAAGCCCTGCTCCCATGTTAAATTAGTTGTGGGGTCACTGGTCCCTCATCCAAGGGGGAGGAAGGGCAATGTGGTGGCAGTCCTTGCATGCCAAACACTCACCTTAAAAAAAGAAGTCTTTCAAAATGGTTGCACAATTATAGGATACTAGAACAGTGGAATTTTCATTTTGTTTTGTTTACAATGCAAAGTTGCTAGGTTTGTGTTTCCTTTCTAACCCCTGTTTTGTCTCCTTTGCTTCTTGTGGGTGCTGATGGGGAAAATGGCTCAAAGTGCTGCTGGGCAGAATGCAACCCTCTCCTGGAAGGCAGAGTCACAGTGCAAGGTGCTCACACTACAGCGCATCGTTTATGCAACCAAAGTGTAGATGAGCACAAAAAGTGACATTATATGAATCCAATATTCAGGACAAATATGGTTGTGAAAGTGAAGAAGTGGAAGAACACGCACTGTGTGTCTCATTAGACATTGAGGATGTAATCACATGTGTCGACTTCCCATCCTCTTCAGATGCAGCCTTTGATGCCATGTGACACATACATCACCCAAGCGATGTATTTCCCTCCGAGGAACATGGAGTGTTCTGGTGTATCACTTCTCCTGCTGCTGCTGCTCACCCAGTTAAAGGACTGGTTATCTGAAGGCACACTCCAGAATACTGCATTTGGAGAACTGGAAAGTGGTGGGTGGGTGGGGTCCCTGGCAAATTATTTTTAGGCCCCGGCAAGCAGCCCCATGAACATGGGGGTGGGGGCTGCGATCAGCCCACCAGTGACCCCTTTCATTTGGAGAAACTCTTGCATGCTTACAGAGGGGGAGTTTTCTCCTTGGGAGTCTGCATCTGTGCTCTCTTAGGAGCTGATGTTCAGGGGGCTTATACAACTGGGAATGACCCCTGCTTGAAACCTCAAAGTGTTTCTGCTAGAGAGACAGAGGGTCTGCCTTGGTTTAAGGGAGCTGCCCACACACCTATGTTTCTACTCTACTGGATACCCCCAGCCCTGCCTATTTGCCCCTGCTGGGCACTTTAGACAGGGCACGCTGCATAGGACGAAAGGCTAAGAAAGGGACATGTCACGGGGCACCCCTCCGTGAAACTGCCAAGGTCTTGCCATTAGTGCACCACAGTGAATGGGTGTCACTAAGAGGGTGGGAGGCTTGGGTTCTTGTCCAGTAGCCTACTGACTTCACTGCAGGCACTGAGGAACATGTGGCCATCCAGATGTTGCTGAACTCCAACTCCCACAGGCCCCAGTCAGCACGGACAATGGCGTTCCAGCAACACGTAGAGGTCACATGTTCCTCATACCTGCTTTACTGATTTATCCTCCTTCCTATGCCTTTCCTCAACCCTAAATATTGTTTCCAGCAAGGCAATACCCATAAGGTGTTGTTGCCTGCCACCCCAATCTCTGAGCGGTGCAGGATTCCAGGACTTCCAGGCATTTGCCCAGAATTGTGTTCCCTTTTGGAAATGAGGCACAGCAGAGACTGTGGTGTCTTTAGGATATATAGTTTATTTACACATATACGCATACAATCTGAGCCTTGGGTGGACGGGCTTATAGCATTAACACCCCAAGAAGGCCTTGCTTCTCTCATAGCCACAGCCTTGGATTCAAGCAGAAAATCAAATATTTCCAGGGAAAGCTTCCTAAAGCCAGGGAGCTGCCCCCGATAAAAGCCCTTTCCCCAGTTACTAGCTGTCTCACCTTGGGAGGTGGTGATACCCAGAAAAGGTCCTTACAGAAAGATCTTTTAAGTAGGAGCTGACAGTTTTTTTTACAATGTCAGCCTATAAGTTCCTGTCATGAACTATCCTATAGGGCCTATGTACAAAAAAGAAAAGGAACCAGAGCTCTTGTGTTAACCTTGGAGATTCAATATGGCTCAGATTCTGGGTCAAGCCCTTTCTCTCTCCTTACAGCAGGGTGCTGAGCAGAGTTCCTTAATAAGATAGCCCAAATCTCTGAGAGAGCTCCTAATTTCTGTTTTAATATAAATAATTAGCAATCGAGAATACTTTATTGCCAAACGCAATTTGTTCATTTTGATTTGACCATCACAGCATCATTTTAATTATTAATGGTCGTACCTCTTTGCAGTCTAGATGTACTGTGCAGTATTTCACAAAATAATGAAACCTTCGTAATAGGAGGCTTCATGTCAGCTATTAAATCTTTACTGAGAAAAGGGACAAACTGCACTTGGTGTCTATGAATTATGAAGAGAACAGACAGGCAAAATGTAGATTCTTGCTTAGCTTGACCCTACCTATGTTGTCTTTGAAATTCCCAAAAGCATGTCTTTCCGCACTTCATTTTAGTAACTAGCAGTTGCAATCAAAACCCATTTCTCCAGAAGGTGGAGGGTACAACTTTTGAATTTATTTTATTTCTTTTCCTTACCAGGTTCCTTAAGCACCCTTCACCACGTCCAGCATTAAAACAAAAAATCATAGACATGGAACATTAAGTAGCAACAAGACATTTCCACCAAAGGCCTGAAAGAACAGATATGTTTTAACTTGCTGATGTCTCCAAAATGTCTCCAGATGGAGGGAATTCCGCAGTCAGGGTGCCACAGCAGAGAAGGCCTCCTCCCATAAAACTGCTGCAGGCAGGGCTGGCCCAAGACATTTTTGCACTTGAGGCAAACTACAAAATGGTGCCCACCCACCCCCGAAGAAGGGGTGAGTGAAGATCTACATCAGGAACAAGGCGGCGGGGGGGGGGGGGAATAAGGAGATGATAGATAGATAGATAGATAGATAGATAGATAGATAGATAGATAGATAGATAGATAGGTGATAGATAGATAGATGATAGATAGATGATAGATAGATAGATGGTAGATATAGATAGATAGAGATAGATAGATGATGATAGATAGATAGATAGATAGATAGATGATAGATAGATGATAGATAGATGATAGATGATGATGATAGATAGATAGATGATAGATAGATAGATAGATAGATAGATAGATAGATAGATATAGATAGATAGATATAGATAGATGATAGATAGATATAGATAGATGATAGATAGATAGATGATAGATAGATAGATAGATAGATAGATGATAGAGATGATAGATAGATAGATGATAGATAGATAGATAGATAGATATAGATAGATACAGATAGATAGATAGATAGATAGATGATAGATAGATAGATGATAGATAGATAGATAGATATAGATAGATGATAGATAGATAGATAGATAGATAGATAGATAGATAGATAGATAGATGATAGATAGATATAGATAGATAGATAGATAGATAGATAGATAGATAGATGATAGATAGATAGATAGATAGATATAGATAGATATAGATAGATGATAGATAGATAGATGATAGATAGATAGATAGATAGATAGATGATAGATAGATAGATAGATAGATAGATAGATAGATAGATAGATAGATAGATAGTGTAGAGGAGTCTGCTGCTGAAGAGGCATCAGATCAGCCTCCAAAGAAGGCACCACAACTGTCGCTGCTACTGTGTCAGTGGCGGCAGCGGCAGCAGCAGCAGCAATGCATTGCCTTGGTGTCTGGATCTGCTGCCCCTGTGGGTCCTGCCACCCGAGGCAATTGCCTCACTTTGCCTCATGGCAGAACCACCCTGATGCAGGAGTGACCATAGCTGGAGCTGAGAACAGGCACTCCTTGCCACTGAGACCACCTGGATCTCGAGCAACAGTGTTGGATCATCTAGGCATATTCCTAGAGGACAAATGGGCTTTGTCAGGGGATGGCATGACTCTGTCAAAAGCAGGCTATCTATCCAGCCACCACTTACTACTAGTGCCTCCATCTTGTCAGGATTCAAGTTCGGTTCAATTGATGGAAAAGTTTCATTAATTTCTTCTTTAAATTTACTTTCAGTATTTTGGAACCATGTGGACCATGCTGTGTACTTTTGTTGGGCACTGGGCCATCGATCTCTTTGTGCTTATGTGGTGTGGGGTGTGTTTTGCAGAAAGGCTGAAGTATCAGGTTGCCTATCCTGCTCCTCCTTCAAGTTGTCTTACCAGCAGCGTATTCAGCTGCCACACGAAGGAGCCTTCCACATGCCCCAGCGCCTGTCTGTAGGGCTCCTCCATGACAGTTGGAAGCCTGAGGCAGTCAAGATGTGTGGCTGGAGAGGAGCATGCCAGGTAGTTGTGGTTTGGTGGCAGAGGCTGGGGCTGGCAACTTCCTCACATCTGCTTTCAACATATGAGCCTTGGTCTCCAAAATCTTACCTGAACCTGCCTTATACAGAGTCAGAGCACCAATCTGTCTAGCTCAGAACTGTCAACTCTGGCAGGCGGTGGCTCTTCAAGTCTAATATCTGAGTTCCTTTCACAGCTGGAGATGTTGGAATTGAAACCTGGGATCTTGCCAAGGCTGGCCCAGGGCAATTTGGCGTCTGAGACAAACCACAAAATGCTGTGCCCCTGACCAGAGAAGAAGGGGTGAGGAAAGATCTGCATCAAGAACAAGGGAGAGAATCAAATGGTTGAACTGGGAATCAAAGGCCATCGTTTGGTGGTGGAGGTGAGGAAGAAGCCTGCTCAGAATAATGCTGGGTGGGTGCATGCCCCAGGAGACCCCAGAGGACAGTCCCTGCCATTTCCTCCCTAGGGATGGGAGACCACCAGCGCCTCCTATTCTCTGAGAAGTCACTGTGGAGGCAGCAGATGTTACGGAGGAGGCAGCAGATCCAGTCTTGAAGAAGCTCACTGCAGCCATTGCTACTACTGCAGTGGCAGCTGTGGGTGATGTGTTTCTTGGAGGCTGGATCTGCTGCCCCTTTGGATTCTGCCACCCAAGGCACTTGCCTCACCTTGCCTCATGTGTGAGTCGGCCCTGGATCTTGTGCATGCAAAACACAGTAGATGAGAGGTGTGGGGGTGATGTTTCTAGAGAGAACAGCCAAGGAAAACAAGTCCACTAAACTATTACTGCCATGGACTTGGATATGTGAATAGGATATTTAAAAGGGAGCAAAACACCTAAACAGAAAGCACTTCTCAGGGGAAGGATATTTAGATCACTGTTACTGACTGAAAGTAGATGTGTTTCACAAAGTGGGTGCACATCATCCATGTCACCATGTGGCTAGTCTCAGTTTTGCAGCGCTTGTGACATGCAGGTTACATATCAAATGCACTTGTCACACAGTATGATCTACTTAGGACTTGCACATAAATTCCCTGTTGGTAAAACAATGCATGGAGTGCCCTGATATGGATAAAAAAGAGCCAGCAAAGACCTTGGCAGAGTGCTCTTAATAACTTGTGGGCTTTTAAAATCCCTGTTTGAGCATGGAAAATGTAAGTGACCTGAGAAGACATTAGGAGAACTCAAAATACAAACTGGTAATTTCCCCAGCAAAATATATCACTGAGTGAAAGTTTTATGTCCTCTGAGCTTACTGTATTAATTTTATGCATGAGTGCTTTATTTTTGCCACGTGAGATATATCACTGGCTTACTAAAGCAAAATGTCATTTGCCCCCCAAAGGGATTTGGCCACTTACACTTTGTCACCAAGGATCACTGCAGAGAGAGAATGCAGGGCTGTGACATGCAATTCCTCATATGTTTATTAAGTGATTATATAGCTATAGCTATATGTATGTGTTTGTTTTGTGTGCGCAGGGTTCACAATCTCAGAAAGAGATTTTTAAAAACAAGTTGTTATCATCATGCTTTATTTTGAGTATGAATTCAACAGAGTATCTCCGGCATTCCAGCCCTGCTACGCATCAGCCTACACACGTGACTGCCAGGGAATGAACCTGTGATTTTTCTAGACGCAAAACATGTATTCTACCACTCAATTATGATTCACAGGGCGGCACAGAGGCCATAAAGAAGGAAAGAGAATGATTCTTACTTGCAACTGCTCTTCTCTCTATGCAGTCATGCAAGTTGCCTTCCTTCCTTGCCATAAAGTGCTTGTTAAGACCATACCATCATTGGCCAGGCCACAACTTTTCCTAATAAATTCTTAGCTTCACAATGCCATCCCCATAACCATCCTTCTATTTTAAAAATATCATTACATCAAAGGAATATTTGTATTAAATTTTATTAAATTGTGTATTCCAAAAGGTGACCAATAAATTCCAACTTTGAGCATACTGTTTATGCTTATTACACCCCTCCTTGCCTTAGAATGATAGAATAATAGAACTGTATAGTTGGAGGGGACCCCAAGGGTCATCTAGTTCAACCCTGTGCAACCCCGTGGAGGAATCTCAACTAAAACATCCATGGCACATGGCCGTGCAACCTCTGCTTCCAAACCTCAAAGGAAGGAGACTCCACCACCTCCCAAGGGAGTCTGTTCCAAAGACAAACAGCTCTTACCACCAGAGGAACACACACTACTAAACTGTTGCTCTTCCCCAAGGACGAGAAGATGGCAAAGTTTGGAAAAGGAATTTGAGTAGGAGCTACCAAAGCATTTGCTTAGTTTGGATATTCTTGTCACTGCTTATCCCGAACTTGCATGCCCAGTTTCAACCCCTGCTGAGTTTTCTTATTGACTCCAGCAAGAGCAAAATCTAACCTTAAAATCTCATCTTTTCTGAAGTAGGAACCTCATTTACTTTCATGCCATTATGTTAGTTCCCTTGGCCCTGCAGCCATATGAAAGAACATTTTAATACCTTCTTGTTTTCTAAAATGTTCAATTTCTTTCCCTTTCCAGAACACAACTCCCAGGAGTTGGCATGTTCCGAAAGGAGCTGTTAATAGCTTTTAATGATAACGGAAGGGCTGTGATAACTCTGGGTTTCTCTATAGCAGGGCCCCCAAATTGCTGACCATTGATCCCGCAATATGCATTGGCTTGAGAATGAAAGTAATTTCCTCTTTTTGATGTTCCTTGTGCCTTACAGAGATGGAAAATGTCTGCTAATGCATTATATTTCCAGGCTTGTTTTCATTCCATCTCGTGAAACGTGACACATTATACCGTAGGGAATCAGCTCCATGGTGAAATCTCCTTAAATGAATCTGTGATGAAGTGACAAAGGAAAAGTCAAAGAATGAATTTGCTGCATACACCAATTCCCATCAATCCCAGCATATGACAAGGAAATGTAACAACTAATGAAACGGAATAATCTACCCTTGTTAGACGCTTTGTCTTAGCAATTGATGTCTAGGGAAAAGGCATGCAACTGACAAGCAAATCTCTATATTGGTCACCAATCCATCATGACTGCCCCTTGAATTGTAACAAGTCTGGATTAGGAATGCCATCATTCTGCTAAAGGCCACATGGAAAGATTGGCTACGCAGCACTGTATGACCAACTTAGGTCAAAATCGTGGCATCCTCCAGTTTTGAATGAGATATATGACACTTCCAGAAACAACCATTGCATGTCGTGGTTCAATCCTTGCGGAGCTGGGAATGTCCCTTGTCTGAAACCATGAAGAGGGGCCACTAGTCAGTGCCGAAAATGCTGAGCTAGGTGGACCCAGGGCCTGTTTTGGTGTAAGGCAGCTTCCTATGTCTCAGTGGCCACTTGCTAATGCCCAAAATGGTCCACCCCTGACTTCAGACCCCTGACTGAGAGCCAGTATGGTGTAGTGGTTAAGAGCGATAGACTCGTAATCTGGGGAACCGGGTTTGCTTCCCCGCTCCTCCACATGCAGCTGCTGGGTGACCTTGGGCCAGTCACACTTCTCTGAAGTCTCTCAGCCCCACTCACCTCACAGAGTGTTTGTTGTGGGGGAGGAAGGGAAAGGAGAATGTTAGCCGCTTTGAGACTCCTTAAAGGGAGTGAAAGGCGGGATATCAAATCCAAACTACTCCTCCTCCTCCTCTTCTTCTTCTTCTTCTTCTTCTTCTTCTTCTGTCACCTGTTACCATTGTGAAATCAGGGGGTTGGCAGCTGGACAGCTCCACCCACCTGTCAGGTTTGGCCCACAAGGCTATGCTCTGGCCTGCAGAGTCAAAAGTGATTTGTGCAAAATCCCCTGTATGATAGAGGATTTTGTGAAAAGGATTTTTATTAGCCTGCTCAGTCCTCTGGCAGTTGGACACAATCTGTCTCCCTGAGGCCTTCTCAAAGTTTTATAGATTTACTAAGAGTGAAAAGAAATTATGGCCTCCAGCATTTCTAGGTCAGTGCCATGTGTCAAAGGAGCTTAGCCTTTGCCTTTTGTGGCACTCTCAGCAAAGCCTGTCTGTCTGTCTGTCTGGTAAAGCTGCCCATCCATAAATATTCTCTGGGTGACCTGCAAACAAAACAGTATTAAAAATTCAATTTAAAATCAATGACGGATAAGTAAATACAGCCTGCACCTTGCCAATCCTTATAACAGAGACAACATAAAATAGTTTACAGCCTGGATTTAAAACAGGATTAAAAGATCTTGGTGAATAAAAAGGTCTTCCCCTGATGTCATAAAGACCACAGAGGTCTCAGGGCATAGTCTGAAGGCATCAAACTGAGCACCTCTGGAGCTGGTCAGCGTCCAGATGGCAGAACTCTTAGAACTCACATGGATGCCACCTTGTGCTCCATGAGGGGATATAAATGTTAGAAAATAAAATGGAGAAGATGTCTGACAGGCGTCTCGCTGTGGAAGCCATTCCACATCTACCCAAAAGGCAGTCAAGTGTGGGGCAGGTGGCTGGGGCTGGGGGAATAACACTGCAGCTGAATTTGGCCAGCTGACCAGAGGTTCCCCATGGCTGAGGTAGGCCTATGCAGAAGACAATGTTCCTTCAGGTAACCTGGCCCTAAGCTGTTTAAAGGTTAGTGCTAGCACTTTAAAACCACCACTATAAATCCCTTTGTCGATACTGTTTTCTCATTAAGTAGAATGAGCCTTAAATACTTCGTTGTGCAAGCAGCTGTTTGGGGGATAGATTAGGGAGGCAGTGGTGGCTGAGGGATGGTGTGTGTGTGTGTGTGTGTGTGTTTTCAGATAGCAAAACAGGCTTCATTTCAAAAACATGTTACAGATTTAAATGTCTGCAAAGGGGGGGAAATCAATGCCTGCCTGTTACTTGTCTAGATGTAAAATTAGCTGGAATCTATGGGACTTTTAATAATCCATGACAGTAACCTTGAGTCTTGTGAAAGTGAGGGAAAATTGAAAGCCAGGACTGATGCATCTGCAATTGAAATTGGTCCCAGTGCAACCCTATTGCTCTCAGATTCAGCTCATGCTGATAAAATAGCAGAAGACACATAATACAATGGAAAATTGGCTCTTCGGGTATCGTAGAATCTAGCCTTAAAATTGCCTTAAAAGTGCTTTAACCTTGGCCTTATGCTTCCTACGGGTCCTGTTGCTCTTGCTGGCATAAGTACTGATACTACCAAGTAGCATATTAGATTTTTCTTCTGAGTAAAATTAAAAGTGAAATGTTCAGGATCCTGTTGATTCTGGTTTGTTCTGTGTGCCTCTGGTTGAACTGAATGGCTTGAAAAAACATGCAGATTTCAATACACAGAGGTAACATTATTGTGACACCATTTGTGCAAGTGTGAAGTGTGTGTCTGTACATGCTTCTGTACAAAGTATGTGTGCGTAGCTATCTATACGTATACACTAAGTCACACGTTTCTGTTTATTTTTATTTTATTTCAGAGAAACATTGCAATGTGCATATTAATCAGATAACAATCATATAACTCAGAAACTATGCAGAGGGTTCCTAGTTAAATATCAATGGTCACTGAATATCAATTGAACTTCTGGGTTTTATATGTTTCCAACAACATAGTACCCCCCCTCACTGGAAGGACAGATCGTGAAGCTGAGGCTCCAATACTTTGGCCACCTCATGAGAAGAGAAGACTCCCTGGAAAAGACCCTGATGTTGGGAAAGATTGAAGGCACAAGGAGAAGGGGACGACAGAGGATGAGATGGTTGGACAGTGTTCTCGAAGAGACCAGCATGAGTTTTGACCAAACTGTGGGAGGCAATGGAAGACAGGAGGGCCTGGCGTGCTCTGGTCCAGGGGGTCACGAAGAGTCGGACATGACTAAACGACTAAACAACAACATGGTCCAGCTGATAGCAGATGGAGCTTTAATTGGGAGGGCTTGGTTTCACTCTCTCAGTGCCACACCTGTAAAATGGGAATAAAAATATCCTACCTTATATGCTATTGTGAAGAAGAACAGTATAAACACTTTAAAGCACTTTGAAAATTAAGGTAAAGGTAAAGGTACCCCTGCCCATGCGGGCCAGTCTTGCCAGACTCTAGGGTTGTGCGCTCATCTCACTCTAGAGGCCGGGGGCCAGCGCTGTCTGCAGACACTTCCGGGTCACGTGGCCAGCGTGACAAGCTGCATCTGGCGAGCCAGAGCCGCACACGGAAACGCCGTTTACCTTCCCGCTAGTAAGCGGTCCCTATTTATCTACTTGCACCCGGGGGAACTTTCGAACTGCTAGGTTGGCAGGCGCTGGGACCGAACGACGGGAGCGCACCCCGCTGCGGGGATTCGAACCGCCGACCATGCGATCGGCAAGTCCTAGGTGCTGAGGATTTACCCACAGCGCCACCCGTGAAAATTAAGGGGCTCAATCAAATCCTAGAAGTCTGCCGCCTTCCCTTTCCCTACATAGGAAGGCTGCTGACAGGCAAGAGAGGGTCAAAAGGGGGACACTTCACCCATACGGAGCAGCACCTATAGGGCCGAGGAGGAAACTTGTGCTGGTTGGGTGACAGGATCATCTACAAAATTTGCTACAAAAATAATAAATAGTAATAGTGCAAAATGAAAAACAATGACTGTTCTACTTTGTGCTATCCATGTATTACTTCCGCCCCTCCTTGGACACTTCAGCCTTTGTAACTGGATGGGTCGATTCTTGGAGACAAGGCCCTCCATGTTCCTGTCTGGGAGTGTCTACTGTTGGTTGTCTGAACATGCCAAATATCCAGCCTCTAACTATGAGAAGCTGCTGTGCCCTCCGGCTGATGTCTCGAGCCATAAAGCTGCTGGTGAATTGATGGTCCATTGTCTTCTGCTGCTTAGCAAGGAATAGCTGAGCAATTGGGGGGGGGGGAGGTTGCACACCTCTCCTCTTTTTTCAGCTGCTCAGGTGATTGGCAGGAGGAGCTACCACGTCATATTAAATTAGATAGCGGATTGTTTGTGGCCTGCAGAGGGTGGATTGCCCACTTCTGAACTAGAGGTAGAAACAAATGGCGTGTTTCTTGGCACCTGAGGCAGACCCCAAGATGGCATCTCAGTCACCACCAAGAAAGATCTGCATCAGGAGCAATGGGGGATGAGAAATCAACATTGGGGTCTGCTGCCCCTGTGGATCCTGCCACCTGAGGCTTCACTCTGCCTCATACGTGGGCTGGCCCTGAGCAAATGAATGTACAAAAGCTGTTGAAATATGCACATTCCACAAGGTCTATTGGGGAATCAAGGTCTGCCAGTCAGGAAATGTGTAGAATTGAGAGACAGATTATATGCACATCCTCCATATGGAGTGCTGGATGTGTCTAATGGCTGGTTGCTACACATATCAACTTCTCCACTCACACGACCCTTAGCCTGAATGAAGGAGAGGAACATCTGGTCACATGGGCTTCCACTGCCCTGACCCAGGTTGACATATCTC
This sequence comes from Podarcis muralis, assembly GCF_964188315.1. NCBI lineage: Eukaryota > Metazoa > Chordata > Lepidosauria > Squamata > Lacertidae > Podarcis > Podarcis muralis. The sequence goes on from NC_135655.1 coordinate 134,269,380, forward strand.
AGTAACAACTTGGCATTAGATTAGTCAGCTGCCTCAGAATATTCAGAATGATCTGAATAATGCGCAACATTGTCATTTCCATCACTACTGCTAGTGACATCATTATCTCATCTCATATATGTGCCTGAGACATAATATGCCCAGAAACATGCAAAAAGAAAAAGAAAAGACTTTCTATAATGGCTGGCCGAATTTCGGAAAAAGCTTGCTTTTTTGTTCACAATGAACTTGTCACCTTCTCTGTGGAAATGCCTTTCTAAGGATTTCAAAGGATTCCACCCACTTTCATTTAATGTGTGTGTGTGTATTTGGTGGCGATGAACAAAATTCAGAAAGGTTCTTAGAGAGAAGTTAGATGTATTAGAATCACAAATACACAAACTGAGTTATTTTAGGGTATGGCAGAAGGCCTGCTATACGCATGTATCTGAAGTTATGCATCAGACAGTGGAAATTTTCTGTTGCAACACATGAGGAAAGACAGACCCCCTTCCCTTTCTATAGAAAGCCCCTGACCATAGAAGGCTGCCGAGACATATCCCAAATCATTACAGCCACCCAAATCTACACCATGGGCTCCCCCTTTCCCCACCCCCAATAATTCAGCAAATTGTTAACAGAAGTACCTTCAAATTCAACCTAAAGGAATACCTTCACCCCAGCAGGCTATCTGACTGGAACATTTGAATTTCCCCCACCTCTTGGAGAGCTCCCACCCTTCACAGAATGATCTAATGTTCTTAGTTCTTTGAAAGATTGGCAGAGAGTCGTGGCCAGAATCTGCAGCCATGAAAGGGGAGGTGGCTCTCCATTCACCTGTCTGTAAGCCATTTCGTTGTTAGGTTTTCTGATAAGATGCCAAGTGAGCCTCCCTAGGGCAGTGTTTTTCAATCACTGTTCCAGATGTTGCCTGGTGTGCCGTGGGAAAAATTGAAAAATTCGAATGATTTTTAAAAAATAAAATGTCAAATTTTCGCCCACTGGGTGTCCTGGGTATGGGTGGGGTGGGGTATAGAGAGCAGTGGGGTTCTGACATCTCCCTCTCCGCACACAGTGCGGAGACGGAGCTGTCATCCGCTGGCTCAGCGGGGATCAGCGGATCGATCCCCGCTGAGCAGAGAACGGTCCGCAACGTCTTTGTTTGTAAATACAGAGAGAGACGGAGAGCTGTTGACGAAGAGCTACGTGTGTGTCTTTCTTCGATTCCAGCCAGAATATCAGCTTTGTGTTCAGCCAAACAGGCCCAGGTTGCGCACTGAATAAAGTATTTTATAATTTTTCATATTTCTGTTTACTTACTATTTCATAATAAAGTAATTATAAAATACTTTCTTTGTGTTTATTTGATTCCTATTCAAGAGAATTACTTTATATATAGTCAATATAGGCACAGAGTTAAATTTTTAAACACTTTCTAATGGTGGTGTGCCTCGTGATTTTTTTCATGAAACAAGTGTGCCTTTGCCCAAAAAATGTTGAAAAACACTGCCCTAGGGAGAGTATTCCACATACGGGGAGCCGCCACAGAAAAGGCCAGTTCTCATGTTGGCACCCTCTGGGCCTCTGATGGAGGGGGCAAATGAAGAAGGGCTTCAGATGAGAATTGCAGGGTCCAGACTGGTTCATATGGGGGGAGGCGGTCCTTGAGGTATTGCAGTCCTGAGCCATTTAAGGCTTTATAGGTCAGAACCAGAAACTAATTGACAACCAGTACAGTCAGGCCAGGATCCATGCTCAAACCATCTTGCCCCAGAAAGCAACCTGCCTGCTGAATTCTGCACCAGCTGAAGTTTCCAAACTGTCTTCAGAGGCAGCCCTAGGTATAACACATTGCAGTATTCTAACCTCGAGGTTACCAGAGCATAGACAACAGTAGTTAGGCTATCCCTGTCCAGATAAGGGTGCAGCTGGGCCACCAGCTGAAGCTGAAGCTCTCTGTGCCACCAAGTCCACCTGAGGCTTGAATGTGCATTAAATATAGGGTGTGTATGTAGCCTTGCTGGCAGCACTAAATGGCCTGCCAGTACAGAAAAACCACAGGGTTGGAGTTCATCAGCAACCTAATCCAGTTCTGTGTTAGGACAGGTGTGGGGAGCCTGTGTCTCTTATCAGCCCCAGTCATCATGGCTGGTTATCAGTGAAGATGGGAGTTGTAGTACACAAGTTGAAGGCCACAGGTTCCCCTTCTCTGTGCTAGGAGACGAGGTCTTGGTAGTGCTGTCAAATGCTGCTGGATGGAGAGCCCAGTGTAGAGCATGGAGGATTGCAGCTCTGTGCCACTCAAAGCTTCCCTGGTAGATTTCAGCGGATCATGCTGGCATTCAAAAGCACATGAGAAGGCTGGTCTTTTGGCAGCCATAATTGTTTATGCCTCTAATCATATGTATTATTTTCATCACTTATGGCATTACTTTAAAAGGCATAAAGGGAGAGCGTCCAGCCTCTTTGCTTTCTTTTATTTTTTGCCCTATAGGGCTATCATCTGACCATAATACTAATAATGGTAATAACAAGTGTTTATATAACTGTTGTGAATGTTCAAAGCACTCTGCATAAATAATTGTTAATCTACCAGTGGCATCTGGTTGTTAACCAGAAGGTTGGTGGTTTGAGCCCACCCAGCAACAGCTGTGAGCAGGATTCCGTCATGGCAGGGGGCTGGACTAGATGACCCTCAGGGTCCCTTCTAATTCTACAATTCTGTGTAATTGGTGGATAACAAATTGGTCACTCTAAGGGATACCAAGCCTCTGGTTGAACCCATTTCAGATCTCTTCTGAATGTGCCGGAACTGCTGATTTGACCACAGTCTTGGTTTTTCCAAGGGAAATCTTGGCAGGGTGGAAGTTTGGTCAGCTCCTAAAAATCTCTGCTTTAAAGTGAGGCTGCGCTTTGGGAGTGAGGTGCGTGGAGAGAAGAGGATCAAAAGGGAATGGGAAATCTTTGTTATTTCGCTCCCTTGCACAAAGACAGCAGGCAGACAACACCAAAACGCTAAGCAGTGTGGATGAAAAGCGCATTTATGCCAGGAATTCAGTACCTGGTGCACTTTGCTGCTTCCTGGCTCATTGTCAAACTGTATTTGCATCATCAACATCATTATCATCATCATTATCAGCAGCAGCAGCAGCAGCAGCAACAGCTCTCCCCTTCCGCGCTGACAGCTAGAATGACTTCTCAGCCTGGCCAGATGAAAGGGAATGTGTGTCATGGTCTGGCCATGGAGCCAGAGCACTTTGTGAGTCAGCGACCTGCATAGGGAGCAAAGTGGCCAGTTTCCAGGGGAAGACCGGAGAGAGCTGGGAGGCCTCCAGGCCTCAGCTGAGCCTGAGAGAGCCTGCTCTGGGCAACAAGGGAAATGGAAGATATGAGGAGCAGGACCTGAGAACGGGGTAGCCCTGGCATGTGTGTATTTGCTGAATGAGTGAGAGGGTTGGGAAAACACACAAAAGTTATCATCAAGGACAGGAGTCCCAGTTCTAATTTGGGTCTTTCTTCAAGTGGGAAATTTATAAAAACAACAACAATCAAAGTTTTATTATAAGGGGTTATTTTTGTAACCCACTATGGGATTGATTTTAATGAAAAGCAGGCTAAACGTGGCTCAAATAAACAGAGTGGCAGCAATCTGCCTGCTTCTCCATGCAATTAAGTGCTTGATTTGGCCTGGGAGAACAATTGAAAGAGCCCTGCCTCTGGTCTGCAGTATCAGCGGCAGACTGCTGTCGTTGAGGCAAGCCACCCTTTCTCAGTGCAACTGTCTCCCTCCTGGAATAGGGCCATAAGGGTGAACTGCACCACAGGGTTGCTGTATTTTACTTTATCAACCCAACTGTTGTGTGCAGATAATTCACCAGAGGAAAATAGCACTAGCAGCCATTGGTATTGGGGGTGGGGTGCTAGTCAGCATGGCCCCACGGTCCCCTCCACATGTGTATTCAGCTTATGGAGGGGACCCCTGTGTCTGTGCCTGAATATTACAAATTCAGGTAGAAAAGCCACTCTTTTAAAGCAAAGAGCTTAGCCTTGTCTATAAAGGAAGTCCATTTAACTGCCCACAAGAATTGACCCACACGCTAATCTGCATGTAGCTTGCTGGTGCCTGGGGAGGGGCAGGCGGGGGGGGGGGCAGCCCAGTCCATGCCCCACCAGAGCAATGTGGGGCCACGCTGAGCCACCTGCCTGCCCCCGAGGTGGCCTTTGGCAAGTGGAGAGGAGCACCAGGCTGGGCCACACTGGGGTTGCCTATGTGGGTGCGCCTTGTTCTCATCCCCTCAAAAATTGTGTGCTTGAAGTCACTGCCCCCCCCGGCACCCCCCCCCCCCACGATACCCCTGTTATGTGTCTAAACAAGCATGCTTAACTTTGCCGCTCTTATTTTACAGAAAAAGCAATCCAAAACATGCCCTCGATACAGTATTCTGTTGGAAATTGGGCCCTCCCAGTAGTGGATGGTGTGATGGTCATAAATGGAAGGAGGGGAAGCTGCCCACCAGCTGCCGAAGTCCGTCCCCACAGAGCTGTGCCTGGTAGCTTCATTATACAGTTTCTGTCACAGGCTGAAGACACACTGCTTTACTGTGGCCTTTGACACCTGAGATTTTTAGAACCCACCTTACTTGCGTAATTTAAAGGGTTTTTATACTGTTTTTAACATTGTGTTTTAATTGTTGTGACCTTAGGGTGAATATGCTGGGAACAACAACAACAACAACAACAACAACAAGTTCTGTAACCTGTCCTGGGAACATATGGTGAAGGGCGGGTAAGAAAACCAACTAAAAATAACAATACTTAAAAATAAGAACCCATGAGCTGGCCAGAAATATAAGTGCTCCTTAGAAATAATCATGTATGACCTGAAACACACCCACACCCAAACAGTGTACCCAAACTGGAGCCTCATTGGGGGAGTGTTAAAGCAGTTTAAAACTGGCTTTAGTTTATAATGTATTTTGGTCCTGAATATATATATATTTTTGCTGGGGGATGGGTCTTGGCTTCCCCTGGACAGGGAGAGAACAGCTGATTTCAGGTGTGGGGAAAGCAGCAGGGGCAGGATAAGACCATTTGCCTTCTGGCCTGCTAAATCCACTACTGAATAATAATAATAATAATAATAATAATAATAATAATAATAATAATGCAGCTGTCCAGACTGCTGAGCTCTTAGATCTGGCAATATATGTATCAGTCCCTTGTCTCTTGAGATGACAACTCTTGGAAGCCAAAGAGAAACCTTTCAACTAGATTAAAGAGGTGCTATTAATTGCTATTGATCATGGGTCAAAAAATTAAATTGCATCTGCAACCACATCTCTGAAAGGTCTAAATGAGAAAAGCAGTTAATGGGTCTGGCTGGCCCCGTTCTGTAATTAATTAAAAGGGATGAGAACATTACTAAAGAGAGAGAGAGAGAAAAGATTGAGATCTGAGTGGATAGCTTTGGAAGTACCAGAATTAAGACAACGCACATCCACAAAGCAATGTAAATTACAAGTTAATTGTAAGTGGTCTGAGAAGTTATGAAGAGGAAAATGGGCATACCTTTCATTCATAAATTTATTGGAAAGAAGACTGATAAACAACTAAGTGGCTTAGGATAAAAGGTTCCCTACATCTCTTTGGGACTGGCTTGCATCTATTACAGGCAAATGTGTCTGGCCAAACCCAAGCGGCCCTTTCCTTCTTTGGGGAAAAAGCCATTTTAGGAAAGGATGAGTTGGAAGGGGCAGGCAGGGGGGAGCAGGTTCCTGCCTGCAACTTCTCTGCTCTAATGTGACAAGTTGCTTGTCTCCCCACTGCTCTGGGGTTCTCAGTGTGTGTTTTGTGACAAGTAGAGACTTTTGAAATGTAACAAACATGGGGGTGGGTATTTGGACAGAAAGGGATGTTGCCCAAGTTAGGGGCTTTCCCTTAGGCTCCTTTAACTCCACTGGTTCCAGAATCCTACCCATGATATGATGAGGACTGGAATGAGTAAGTTTCCATTTCCTTTTAATTAGTGACCTGGTTATATATATTATGGGTGTGTGTGTTTTTTGTTGCCTGTATTTTTAGCTTTAGAGAAAATGCATAATAGAAAAAAGCAGAAACAAATTTGCAAATGCTAATTTATACATATAGAAGCAACTTTAGAAATAATACTATAATCTAGCTAGAAATACATCTTGCCATAGTGAGGAAGGTCGTGACCAAGTGACTTGTCTGCCATAAAAACCAGACCCACCAAGTACCCCTATTTTCCAGGGACAGTCCCACATTTACAGAAGTCATCCTGGTTTCTGATTTGATCCCAGAATGCCCCATTTTTCCTTAGGATGTCTCTATTGTCATCAGAGAAATGTTGGAGGGTGTGGTGTTATGTGACCCCCTGAGCCAAAGAGATAAGTAACTATACAACCTTTAGAAGATATCTGAAGGCAGCCCTGTATATGGAAGTTTTTAAATGTTTTATTACGTTTTTATATATGTTGGGAGCCGTCCAGAGTGGCAGATGGGCAAGGTATAAATAATAAAATTGTTGTTGTTGAATAGGATGCCGCTGTTTTCATCAGAGAAATGTTGGAGGGTATGAAAAACCTTGGAGGAGCTTGCTGGTATTCATCTCTGACCATGGAGACAGAGCACAGCAGTGTTGCTAGTATCCCTTGATTCACCTCCATGTATTTATCTAATTCTCTTTTAAAGCCACCACTACCTCTTGTGGGAGCCAATTCCATAGTCTAGCTGTGCACTGTGTGAAGAAGTGCTTTTTCTCATCTGTTTTGAATGCTCCAACATCCACTAGTCCACAAGTCCTAGTGTTCTGAGACAGGGAAGAAAGCTTTTCCCTGTCCCCTTTCTCTGTGCCAAGCATAATTTTATAAACTTCCATTGTCACCTCTTACCTGCCCTTTCTCCAAACTAAAAAGTCCCAAATGTGGCAACCTTTCTTCACAGGAAATCGCTGCATCCCTTCAAACATTTTGATTGCCCTTTTCTGTACCTTTTCTGACTGTACAATTTTCTTTTTGAGGTCAGGTGACCAGAATGCCTGCTCCGTCTGCTGTCCTGGTGCAACGTCAAGGTGTCCCTTCTTAGGGTTCTCTCTCCTTAAACCAACTTGGACCACACAGCTCTTTCAAATAGAGGACTGTCATATATAAATGTCCGACAGTAAACCTCGGCTACAAATTCTAATTTGAAAGAGCTGCAGAATGCAAAGGATCGATTTTCAACCTTAGGTTTGTGTTATGCAGCCATCATACTTTAATCCTGGTTCTCAGGCCAAGTGGATTGGTGTAGATAAAATGCATAAGTGCCAGTTCTGAAATCAGCTGCAGACTCTAAATGACTAAAACCTTCCTGCCGCCTAGATGGAAATCTCCCTCCCTGCAATGGGAGGCTGGAAGTGAATAGAATCTGCAAAATCCTGAAATGCTTTGCAAGCACTTTTTCAAACTTTGAGACTTTACATACAGAATCCAAGGATCAGCATGTACACACCAATCCAATGGGCACGGATCCTGCTTCCCCCATTTTGATTTGGAGCCAGCAGCACTCTGAGGTTGCCAGGAGTGAGTGAACATCTGTTCTGCATTGGGAGGCTTGAAACAGTTTTGTTCTTGAAAGAGGCTCACCAGCTCTTGTGAAGTTTGAGGGTACCTGCTTGAATAACTCAAACACGCTCTAGTGGAGCTTGACATTTCTCAACCTTACACAAAATTGTTCTTCCATTTTCATCCACTGCAATCTTCCAAGAACCTCCATTTTCCTATAACAATACTGCAAGACAGCAGCAAAAGCCATTTATCAATCTGGAGTCTTAAAAAAAACAAAACAAAACAAACAACCCCCCCCCCAACAAAGTCTTGTAAAATATGCAGGCATTGCTTGACTCTTTAGCATTTATATAGTGCTTTTGAGCATTCAGAGCGCATAAATAACCCTGCAAATACAATCTGTATCGTTATCCCCATGTTGTGGGTGAGACAGCGGAGGCAAAGAGTGGCTTGCCAAAGGCTTCCTTGCATTGAAATGGAGGCTTCGCAACCGAAGAGTCAGCAACAACAAGCTACACCAGCCTGCAGTGCTGCCCCTAGGAGGCTGCTGACCTTGTAGAGTGGACAGATGCAAAAGGGGTCAGGGCTGCTGCCCCTTTGATACCTGTGCACAGAGGAAAATCCTAGTACTTCTAGCTTCCATGATAAGCTACACCTGCTGAACCCCCTAGAATCCACTTTGATTAAATGCCCTCTTTTTCACTGAGCCACCCTATGACCTTGTGGTTGTTCCTCTTTCTCAGCCAGCATGGCCAATGATGGGGTGGTGGCAACATTTGGAGGGCTACAGGTTCATTACCTCGGTGTAGACCGACTATTGTCATAGCATTTCATAACTTTTTGGAGGATGACTAGCGGTTGTATGGATACTGCTTAAGTTTTGGGCTTTCATTATAAATGTTTGCTTGTGTTTGCTCAACTGTTCCTTCAACCCAGACGGAAAAAGCCCTAGGGAGGAATTCAACAGCATGCTAGGTGTTTGCTGCATAATTTTGCCTTGCCAGATGGAACTGTACTTGCAGTTCTGGCAGTTCCCCTGACCCAATTTCAGGGGGCACATAAAGGAGGTGAGCAGGGGAAGAAGCTTCGTTGTGCAAGCAGAAGTCCTTGTGCAGGGCTTCCACTGTTGGGACTCATTAACTGAATCCTGCCCAACTGAACCTCTTGACAGTTGAGCGCAGCCTTGACCAAAACTGACAGGTATCTTCTATGTAGCAAAGTAGTAGTGCACATATATATATATATATATATATATATATATATATATTCTGTATCAGACTACTGCACAGATTTGCTTGGAGCTCCATATTGACCAGGGCTGCCAAGTCTGTTATGGGTCACAATCCCAAGTGAATCCCATTGCATTCAGCTGACAAAAGCAAGAAATGGTGCAATTGAAGCAAGAAAGCAAATGGCCCCATTGGATAAGGAATAATAACATGAAAGCAAATTGAGATATTCCCTTAAATTGTTCTGAGAATTGTTCTGTGAGAGGATTGTTCTGATAATTGTTCTGTGAGAAATTCCCTTAAATTGGACTTAACCCCTGGATGGTTAAGTCCAGTCAAAGGTGACTATGAGGTGCGGCACTCATCTCGCTTCAAGCCCAGGGTGCCAGCATTTGTGCACAAAAAGCTTTCCAGGTCATGTGCCCAGTCTGACTAAACTGCTTCTGACACAACAGAACACCGTGATGGAAGCCAGAGCACACGAACACTTCATTTACCTTCACGCTGTAGTGGTATCTATCTACTTGCACTGGTGTGCTTTTGAACTGGTGGGTTGGCAGAAGCTGGGGCAGAGCAACGGGAGCTCACCCTGTCACACAGATTCGAACCACCGACCTTCTGATCAGTAAGCCCAAGAGGCTTAGTGCTTTAGACCACAGCACCACCCACATTCCTTCATAATAACATAAAGGCTTTTTAGTATCTTATCGAGTCACATTCTAAGGCCACTTTTCATCAATTGTTTTGTGTGGGGATGTTGACATGGTACATTATTTTCATGTTCTGGAGTTAGGTTGTTGAAAATGTATTTGGATTTCCAGTGTTTACTATTATTATTTAAAAGATGTCTAGTCTACCCTTAGTTGATACTGATACCAGGTAGTGCACAATCTGAATAGGGGCACCTCTGATTTACAAGGAGATGCTATCTTCTGTTGAGTTATTTCTCAGAGGCACTTTAGCGGGTCTTCAGTTTTCAGAGTAAAGTATTTTTCCAGGATTTCTGAGTAGATTAGAAGCTTTTGTGATTGTGGTAGTGCCTTTGAAAGCTTTCTTCAGTTTCCCTAATACCCAGTAGGCTAAAGAACCCTTTTACATTTGAAACTGAGCAGCCTCTACGGTTAATGTCTGTGATTGGGGATGAACTTTTTGTTGTCTGGGAAACCAACCCTGGAGTGGGATCCCTGCAGTTCACAACAGGGAGGTCAATTGTTTTATCTGAGAGAAATCAGGGAGGGAAATAAGTCACATTGAAATTGGGAAAGTGAAAAGGCACAGGCATGAAGGTGGGAAGAAAGCCACAATTCTTCTAATCAGGAGATAAATTACAGTGAGTCTGTTGAGAACTGAGTCCAAGGAGAGTAGTTGTACCTAGATGTGTGGAAGTGACTTTGGGGGTTTAAGTAAGTGAAGATGACTGTGTACAAGATGATGTCTCCCTTTGCCCAAATATTTTGAATAACAAATGCCTTTGGGGTGGACTAGGTGACCATCTGCACCTATAAAGTTATGCTCCTGCAGCATGTTGCTATGTGCAAAGCAACTCTCCATACAAGGAAAATGAAGCGACACAAAACAAATGAGCACTATGCCCTATGGTGGATTTCCATGTGACACCATTACACCAAACCCACTTTGCCATGTCATGATTCTCACCAAGGAGGTAAACTGGTGATGCTGCTGTACCACTTCAGATTACGAAGCTACATGGCAGAATGGGTCTCCATGCAAACAAACTAAAAACACTATTAATTTATTACTTGTGTTTTTATACCACCTTTAATTATATTCCGAAAGGTTAGGCTAGGCACCTACTTTTCTGGGGAGCAGGGAGAGAGAATTTTGACTGGAGTTCCTCCCACCCTCTAGTTTGAAGCCCTGCAGTCCAAAAACCACAGGTTAGCCACCGTGGTGAGAAAGTAGACGCCAGCAGTCTTCATCAGCCACCTTCAGTCTTTTTGGACCCATGTTCAGTACTTCAAGACCCACGTTTTAGCATCTATTTGTATAGTGGTAATTCTGCTCTCTCAAGCCACCTTAGGCCAAGCTGCAACCCTGTAGAACAGATGTGGCTAACCTGTGGGCCTCAAGATCTTGCGGAACTCCAGCTCCCACCAGGCCTAGACAGCATGACCACGATGTGAGTTGTAGATCAACAATACATGGTGGCACCACAGGGATGCAGTAGAGGGTCCTGGCTTAGGGTGGGCAGATGGAAAAGAGGGCAGTGCTTCTCCACATTTAACAGTTGTCTGGAATAAGGAATTTTAGCTTGTATGACACCTCCTGAAATTCCCTCTTCTACACAACTGTTACAAGGACACAAAAGCTGTGTCCTCTTTTGCATTACCCCATCACTTGAAGGCTACCAAACCAAAACATGCAATGAAAAGGAAAGTTGCAGTGATAGTAACTTTGCAATTTATGCAATATTTTATGCATTTGTAACATCTGTGTTGCTACACAATATAGGTGTGTCAGACTGATAGCTTTTTGTCTAATGTATTTATTTTAACATGTCCCCAAATCAACCAAGAATAATAATGTTTTTATCATATTTAGGGTTGCACATATTCAAAGTACTGTACAAACAGTAGTGATAGCAGTAATTACTCAGCAAACCATTAGTTAGTTTAAATGATTAATGGCACTTCCCATCTTTTCCTAGAGGTATCAAATGCATTCTGCAATGTGGAGGCAAATTATTACTCTGATTAGGCTGTGTTAAGGTTAGAAATATGGTCCAGGATGGGGAAAGCTAGCATTATAGAGCGAGAAAAAATACTTGGGCTTCTCCTTCACAGTATGAATTTGTCACTGATTTTCAAAATGATCATAATCCAACTATGCAACCCCTAGGGTGTTGTCATACAAGCTAAAGCTGCTGAAATTCCCTCTCCTATAAAAGGTGGAAGAGCTCTCTCGCTATTTGCATCTGCCCCCCCCCCCAGACGACAGATGCAGCCCCTCTGAATATTCAAGAAACGTAGGCGGCATTGCCAACATGTGGGACACAGGCTGCTAGAGTGTCCGGGAAGTCAAGGAAGATGAGGCTTTTGTATCTTTAATTGTTGTTTAGGAGAAAGAATTTTGGCAGATACAGCTTTTGTCATGCAAGCAGGGATGAGAAAAATGGTGCACTGGCTGAAATTGTCCCCTATTAAGGTATAGAATTCTTGCCCAGCCCAAATTTGGTTACTGTCCTGGCTATAGTAACAAACTTAAAGGTGGAAAGAGGATTAGAAATAAGGTTTTGTGGATTTGATCAAAAGCAGTCAGGGATATTCATACTGAGATATTTTGCTTCTTTGTTTTCCTGTTGCAATTTTATTTTGAGCTGTGCTGTAAAACCAAATAAGTGTTTAATTGCATTCTCTCCTGCTTCTCCTAGTTGACAGTAGAACTTCTGTCAGTGCAAGTTTGCAGTATATGGGTCACATACGGCAGGAGGCAGGGTTTTAAATGTCTAGACCCCAAGCTTTAGAGGTAAGAATTGAGCCTGGAAAGGAATAGGCAACTACTTTGTCCAATTTTGGCACAGCAATCAAAGCTGGTAAAAGACACCTGGAATCCCCTTTGCCACCTGAATAGCCCTGGATCAAAGTGTGTCCCAGACTGCAGACTCTCTTTGGGGGGGGGGAGAAGGGTAATGTCCAAAACAAGCAGAACCCCAATTTCCAGACTGATCCCTCCCAGGAACCAACCGTACCTCCATAATATATGGATTAAGTTTGTTTTATTTGTTTTAAGTTTCAGCTTGTTTCATCCCGTCCAGTTCTTCATGGCCAATTAGGTTGTGATTGTTTTAAAACAAAATAGCACGGAAAAATCATGAGGAATTGGAAGCATCAGCCGGTAGGTGTGGAGATGATGAAAGACACCAGAGACATTGTTTGCTGGATAACACACTTTATATTTAACAAAATAATTTTTTAATAATATATTTTTTTCAATATTGTATTCTAGAATCCCATTTTTTACAGTAGAGTGTTTGTTTTTGTTTTCACTAGTTTTCAGGCACACTATTGTTTAAAGGTGTAAAAAAAATCTGGCTCCTTGCTGACAGGCACCCTTAGCAAAAGTCCTACTAAACAACCCCCTGCGTTTCAGCAAATGTTTGAGTACACAAGTTGGTCTCTGCAAGTGGGATTTGGCATAGCTGAGGCTGGGGGCACCTAGCTGATGATCTGGCCCTAATGGTCTGGCTTGTGTGCACTGTTTGCCCACCTGATGCCCTCCAGACGTTTTGGACTACAATTCTCATCAGCCCCACCCAGCACAGGGGCTGATGGCAGTTCTGGTCCAAAATACCTGGAGACCATGAGGCTGGTGAAGGCTGATCTAGAAGCTTTGCCCTGCCTTCCTCCAGAGCACCCACCATCACTCCCATATCACGGTATTCATTTGCACACTGACACACATGCTTTGTAACCTTTGAAATTGTTTGACTTAATGGAAAAAGTGTGTGCAGAGGGATTGAGGTCAGGATCTGCCAATCATATGATTTTCAGACAGGGAATAACTCCCCTGAGTCACCCTGGGTGGGCAGACTTGCAAGCATGGTTTGAAGGCACAGGGTAGAGCATCATTGCTAGAGCTAAGCAGGTCTGGGTCTGGTTAGTGCCTGGATGGAAGAATGCCTGAGACCACCTTGATTTCCACTACAGAAAGGCAGGATGCAAATGAAATTAATAACCTAACTTGTTGGAATGGTTAAGAAGCATGGCCGGCCCCTGCAAATTGCAACACCATTTCTGGTGGGTGGAAGTTCACACTGCGCCAGGGAGCCAGTCTAGATGATTTCTAGATGTTTGCAGCTGTATGAATTTGTGGTCAGAATGCACGGTCATTCAAACAGGGTGGTGTAAGTGTAGCTAGGTTGTCATTTGAGGTATGACAAATGAAGTGCTTCCACAGCTTTACTCAATCTGGCAGGCCTCCCCATGTGCAGAAGCCAGAAACCATATGGGACATGACCTGTGTGCCCTTAACTGCACAGTGCAAGAGCCCTGACTGCTACTGAAGCTATTCAGCCACCCATGTATTTTGATGGCCATGAGGAGGGGAAACTAATGATCTCCATCTCTGCCTCTCTTATCTTCATCATGCTTCAGAGAGGGTGTGCAGGATATAAAGACATTGTCTCATCAGGGAAGTGTACAAGGTGCAGACCCTAAGATGTGGTTGCAGAAACCCACCCACCCATTCAGAAAAAGAACCTAGTCCAATCTTTCTGGGGCTGAATCATGGCAGCTGCACGTTTATAGGTTTTCCTCCCACATACGAAAACCTGCTTGCATGCCTAAAGTGTGACGGCTGGGACAGAACCCATCTCCCTGGCCTGCTGGCTTTCTGCTGGTGCAGGGAAGCATCTATACTGGCCCTCTAAAGTGGTGTGCCTTGTGCTTTTTCTTAAATGTGTAGAGCAGCCCTCGGAGAGGGGAAATGGTGGTATACAAGAACATTCAGGTCCATTTTCAATTATGAGGAGGGTACTCGTTTCCTTGGAGAAAAAACCGGTAGTGTTTTGCAGTGACCCCTGAAGTGGTCAAATTCCAGGAAAAGGCTCTTTGCTGCTACTCACAGTGGTCCTGCGTAGCAGTTGGCACTCTCCAGCTCCAAGAGTAGCTGCTTTCTAAAACTTGCTTTGTTCAAGCTTCTGTGCCTCAGTAAATTATTTGGACAGCTCTTAGTGTGCCTGTGCTTTGATGGATCCCAGCCAATTGCATTTTTTCTTTCTGTTCTCTCCCCCTCCCCCCGCACGCACCCTGCAACCCCACTAGGACATGGTAGTTCCTTAATAATAGATGGGCCGCTATACTTCATGGCTCCACTTAAGGTTTTCATAGTGTTTCAAACGCCTAGGTATGTCATTTATTTTTTATTCCAGGGAATGAGAATGCTCAGGCCTGCACTGGTCTTAGCTCACTTGTGTGTAGAAGGGGGGTTGGGGTTGGGAGAATGAACAAACCACAGAAGGCATTTCTCAGTGAGTGGCAAGTGTGGAAATGTTTCTTTCTGCTCTTTGTGGACATGAATAAATCACAAAGAGGGGTGAGGGAGGAGGGAAGCAGCTCATGAATGATTTACAAATGCGCATTTGTGAATTAATGGCCACAACAGCAAAGTGCCAACTTTGCTGCAAATTGGTGTATTAGAGAAGGGCTGCCTGATATGATGCAGGATGATGAGGGCCAACGCTGGCTCTGGCTGAGGAAATAAACTTGCCAAGCATCCAGGGAAGCTGTCCTCAAGGTACCTTGAAGTCTGCCTCTTTGCCTGCCTAGCAGTGCCCTTCCCACACCAGAACCCCTTGCTCTCTGCCATGGGAAAAGGTTCTGCAGGACAAAACCTGCCCACTTGGACCAGTTCCTCTAAATGTAATGGAACGAAGCACCAGGTAAGTGCTATGAAAAGTTGAGATGGGTGAATTCATCAGTTTGGGTTTCTCTCTGTTTCTCATTTTGGCTTGCCCTGTTTCTGTGCATATATGCTTTTCTGAAGTCCACATGGAACTGTGTAGGCACATGTCCAAAAACATGTACATGCACATCTCCCATCGTATGCATATTTGTAACTAGCTTTGCCATTTAATGCATCTTGCAAGTAATTTCCCCCTAACAGAATGCATTTTTGCAGGTTATTTTCAATAAAATAGACATTTTTTGTTTATACATTCTTTGGCTGCAGAAACTGTATTGCAGATTTCAGAGAAGTCCAAATTTCAAAGGGCAGCTGCATTTCGGTTTAAACCCCGCTGCTGTCCCACTGCCTCCCTTACCCAGGTTGTGAAACAGCAATGGCAACAGTGGGTTCTGGCAAGATCTCATGTGCTCCATGAGTTCTTGCGAGATTTCAGTGATATTTCGTGAGCTCATGCCAGAAACTGGCACCACTTCTCTGCTAGCAATGGCAGCAGTGGGGAGCAGGGGATCTGCTGGGGTGCTGCCTCTGGGCCTTCTGCCACCCAAGGCAGCTGCGTCACCCTGCCTCATAAGTGAGCCTGCCCTGGCAGGATGAAGTGACCTGTCTCAGGCACACCTCTAAAGAGCGGAGGAAATATATAAAGTCAGGAATTGGTGTCCAATATGATTCTTTAATCATATTTAAGGGACGCGGGTGGCGCTGTGGGTAAAAGCCTCAGCGCCTAGGGCTTGCTGATCAAAAGGTCGGCGGTTCGAATCCCCGCGGCGGGGTGCGCTCCCATTGCTCGGTCCCAGCGCCTGCCAACCTAGCAGTTCAAAAGCACCCCCAGGTGCAAGTAGATAAATAGGGACCGCTTACTGGCGGGAAGGTAAACGGCGTTTCCGTGTGCTGTGCTGGCTCGCCAGATGCAGTTTTGTCACGCTGGCCACGTGACCCGGAAGTGTCTCCGGAAAGCGCTGGCCCCTGGCCTCTTAAGTGACATGGGCGCACAACCCCAGAGTCTGTCAAGACTGGCCCCTTACGGGCAGGGGTACCTTTACCTTTACCTTATGATTCTTTAAAGTGTTGACTTTAAACTGCTTTAGGCAGCCAAATATCTTGGGTGGGCCCTGGGCGATCCTATCCCATGCTGCCAACTGTCTTATGCTGACTTTTGTGCTGGTTTTGGCAGAACTTCTGTCCTGGTTCATTTCATTGCAGTCAGTTTTGCTAGCAACCCTACCTTTGTTTGCTGGGATTCTTTTCTCTCTCTCTCCATGTTTTGCCTTCTCCTGTGGGATATATCATAAAAAGGTAAAGGTAAAGGTACCCCTGCCCGTACGGGCCAGTCTTGCCAGACTCTAGGGTTGTGCGCTCATCTCACTCTATAGGCCGGGAGCCAGCGCTGTCCGGAGACACTTCCGGGTCACGTGGCCAGCGTGACAAGCTGCATCTGGCGAGCCAGCGCAGCACACGGAACGCCGTTTACCTTCCCGCTAGTAAGCGGTCCCTATTTATCTACTTGCACTTTGACATGCTTTCGAACTGCTAGGTTGGCAGGCGCTGGGACCGAGCGACGGGAGCGCACCCCGCCGCGGGGATTCGAACCGCTGACCTGATGATCGGCAAGTCCTAGGCGCTGAGGCTTTAACCCACAGCGCCACCCGCGTCCCTGGGGGATATATCATAGCTTGCTTTAATCACCAGCATTGCTCAGTGAGACACGCATTTAGGGCTACCAAATGCATTTATGATTTCAAATGTATTTCTCCTATGAGGAGAATAGGCAGGGCAGAATTTGGTGGGAGGAGAGTGTTACCAAATCAGCTGGGTCAAGGGTGGACCCTGGCAAGAGCTAGCTTTTGAGATCCAAATACTGGTTACCTGCCAGAACCTTGTTCTGTTGTTCAGACTTGGCAACTTCACCCTCTGCTAGGTGTGCTATGAGTACATGAAATTGCCTTATGCCAAATGGGACTGTTGACCCTTCTAGCCCATAATTGTCTACTCCAGGGGAGGTCAACATGGTTCCCCTTAGATGCCCCTGAGTTACGGCTGATAGGATTTGTAGTCCAACGTTTAGCAAGCCCCATGTTGGCTATCCTTGGTCTACCCTTTTATTTTGTGGTTTTATATTTTGATTTTATTCTGTGAACCGCCCTGAGACCTCCAGGTATACGGCGGTATAATGATGATAATGATGATGATAATAATGTAGAAGACTTTCTCAACTCTACGTCTCAAAAGACTTTTGAATGAAGTATCAGCTCATGCACGCAATGCATCTGCACTATTCTAAGCTGTGATGCACCTCCCATTCCCTGACCTCCTGCACTGCAGGGTCTGGTGTGCTAGAAGAGGGAGGGCTCCACTTTAAGGTTAAAGGTTTGGTTTGGTGATCTTTTTACTGCACCCATGATTACGTGGCTGTAGTTAACAGCACATAGGTTCAAAAAGCCGCCTTCTATGACTTGATAAACCTTGGGCGGGGGGGGGGGGGGGACAGCTGAAATCAATGAAGAGAAGAGGATGCCCTTAGAAAGGAGGAGGGAGAGCTCTGAAGTTGAAACAGCATTCTTGCTTGCAGGGTGATGCATGACGCACACTCCAAAATGGGGGGAAATTGCTTGCTTATGTGTGAGCAGCTGCCTACATACTCCCGACCTGCATGCCAAATCTTACAAACTAATTTCTGTCAACCAACGAATGTATAGTTAGAAACAGGCCCATGCAGAGCTTGTCTGGGTGGGAGTCTTGTCTTGGCATGTCAGCGTAAGTCCAAGCGAGGCACCTGGCCGGCTGAGCACTCTGAGGCCAGGGGCTTGGACCTGGTTAGAAACAGAAGGATGTGACTTGTGGGGAGGGGAGAAATGCCTGTGGAACTGGACTCACTCAAAACTTAATAACAACACTAACATTGGAATGGTGTAGCCCCAATTGAAAGAAAAGACCAGGTGGCTAGGAACTGAAATCAAGGTTCTTATTGCATGTTGTGTGCGTACGTGTGAGAGACAGATGAGGGAGAGAAATCATGAATGGTCTGGCAGTCATGGTGAGGAATGGTTGGATCTGTCAATTTTGGTTTCTCTCATTTTTCCATTCTCCACACTTCCACATTAATTTCTGAATCTTTTTAAAGTCTTCATGAAAATTCACCAGCATTTTAATGCAAATTTCTCATAATACACACATTTATATGCAATTTTGCCCAATATACACATTGTTGCAAAATAATGGGATTCATTTATGTATGCTATTTTCACTAATATATGTGTTTTCAGATGCATTACATAGCTGGAGAACTGCGCTGCAAAATTTGAAGATATGTGGATTTCAGAGAGTAACCATCCTTTGAATAGTTTCAGAAAGTGCCAATTAAGTAGGTTCCTCTCTAAATTCAGACGGAATTGGCTTTCTCCACCATCCCTTACCATGGCTTAATGGGGTTGGGGGCCAGACAATGGCAGCTATGGCCTACTGGAGAAATGTGGTTTGTTGAAGCAAGGTGTAAAGGTTGTATTTTAAGCTGGATCTAGTTCCCAACAAAGCAATCCAACCCACAATCAATTGATTTTTAGGAAAACACAACTAATATCTCCTCCATCTCTATAAATATTTGCTGTGGGCCTACTACTAGTCCTCCACAAACTTGGGAACTAAATACTTGCCTTCTGTTGCAAAAGCGTCCTTCCCACTTAGCAAGATGATCCTACTCTGAGACAAGGGCATTCCCAGCAACACAAATCTCTCTCTGTGGAGCATGAGGCATACCTCACCAAGCTCTTAAGAAAAACTGTGGGGTATGTTAATTGTGGACCTGGTTCCAACCTGTTCCATGATGCTGCAAGCTAGCTGTTGCCACTAGGCTTTCCAGAGTGGCTTTGGCAATTACAGGCTTTAGACACTAACATGTTTACTCCATCAAATATTTTACTGCCGTACAAGAAAATGCCAGCAAGCAGAGCTGTTTCCTATTCAGATCTGCTCTTGAGGAAGAGCAGTGTGCCAAAACCTGGTCTTACTGAATTAGTTCAAAATACTGCCATTACCTTCAGTGAATGCTGGAAATGGCACACAGAGGACCAGTGTGCCATCTAGGCAAAACCTAGATGATAGTGAAACAAGGTAAATACAGATATAACTCAGGAAAACTGCAGAGAAAATGGAATTTTAGCTCTGGAGGAAATCAACATTGTATTACATGGGATTGTTTACTTTGGTTTCAGGCATCACAGATGGTCAAAACAATCCCTTATGTGAGCCTGTTGAAGTCCCATGCTTTAGGAATTTAGGATGACGTGTATTTTCCATAGTTTCCCCCCTTAAAGTACTGATGAAGAATGGAACAGTTAGTCATGGATGGAAACCCTATCATTGATGTTTTCCTGTTCCAACATCATTTCAGATTCAGGTGGATAGCCGTGTTGATCTGTCATAGTCATAATAAATATGAAAGATAAAAAAATCTTTTTTAATAATTCCAGTGGCACCTTTAAGATCAACTAAATATAACCTCTGAGACCTTTAGGAATAATATCCAAATTTTTGCATTTAGTTAGAAATAAAATATCAGTCTGTACCTGTGCGAGTTTTTTTTATAAGGTTGATGGACTTCCTTCCATTTCATGCTGCTCAATGTGGTGCCTTCCATAATTACAGATTCAGGGGGATAGTCATGTTGATCTGTCATGCCCTTCCCTGTGGAACCAAGTGCCATAACAGTCATCAACAGTTATAAGGTTGAAGCGACCTCTGCTTCAGAGTATCTGACAAAGTGTGTATTACACACAAAAGCTCATACCTTGAAAGCTTATATTTAGTTGATCTTAAAGGTGCCACTGAAATTATTAAAAAAGATTTTTTCATCTTTCATCTTGTTATTTATTACAACATCATTTCATTTATTATCCCATAAAACCTGTTGATTGCAACATTCAATATCATGTTACTTGGTATGTGTGGGAGGGCAAAGAAGGTGCCATTATTTCTGGAGTCTACCTGTAGCATCTGGCTACCTGCCTCAGGTGGGCTTCCTCTTCCCTTCTCTGATAGTTAAATAGAGGCTGGGAGCAAGTTGGCAATGTAGAAATCTAATGTTCCTTCTCCCCTTTCCTCCCTCACAGAGCCTACAACAAAATAAGTGGAGTGGGGAGAAATAGGAATGCAACATAAGGGGAGGCATTAAGGTATATGGAGGGATGTCAGTTAGAGCTGGCTTTGTTGAGTCACATAAACTATTTCAAGGACATTGAGGTTATCTACCTATATACTGGTTGCCTGACACTTTAGCCTGTATCCTTTGTCATTATGGTGTATACATTTCTTCAATTCAATTGTCCCCACGTGGTGGAGAAAGCATAACATATACAGAAGGCTCCTAGGGTGCCTGGTTGCTGTATATCTGTGCATCCATTATATTCTTGAAGGTCCTCCTTCTTCCTGCATCCTCTCTCCCACTGGTTTTAAAAAGTGCATTTCATTTCTGAACCATCCTCATTTAACTTGCGTGTTCCAACTACCCTGGCTCCGAGGAAAAGAAAGAAGATGTTGAAGCTCACAAAACCATGAATGATATTGATGTCACAGATGTGAAGAGCTAAAATGAGCTCTGACTCAGTTGGCAGGTTGGAGGAAGAACCTCTGTAGGATGTCCTTTTGCTAGCCATCAATCTGTGCTGCTTGCCGTGGTAGGTTAAATATCTATATAGGGAGAAAACTTGCCCATTAGTAAAATATTCACTTTTGTTAAACCCTTAAAGGTTTTGCTGGTGACCCTATTGCAGCTGGCAGATTTAACATGTGCAGTGTAGAAGCCGTTACATTGGACACACACTCCTTGTTGCTTGGGATTTTGCCCTATGCAGTCAGCTTGCCTTGGCATTCGCGTTTGGAACACTGAGCAGGCTTCCACCAGTCCCCGTTGTGGCAGTGACAGATGTTGCACTCATCCACTTTCACTTCGATGCCAGCCGGAATGATGGTGGTTCCTGCAAAGCAGTTTGGACCTGGAAATG
Source organism: Podarcis muralis (assembly GCF_964188315.1). Lineage (NCBI taxonomy): Eukaryota > Metazoa > Chordata > Lepidosauria > Squamata > Lacertidae > Podarcis > Podarcis muralis. The sequence goes on from NC_135655.1 coordinate 134,290,572, forward strand.
TACACACATAAATACATTAAACAGTGAAGCAGATTGGGGAATATGGATGTCTTTATGCTGGGTACAATTCAGCCAAAAGTGGTTCACTTTGAAGCCCCACTGATGACAGAGCGCAATAGTTAAGCCCATGCTTAATTCTCTTCCATTGAAACCAGTGAAATTTACAAGTGCCTTACTTGGGCGGTATTGAGCCCACTGAATTGGACCCCTGCCCCTTTGTTTGTGCCTTGCTGTCAGGGTAGCAGTAGGGCAAAATGCCCCACCCATTTACATTCAGAGTGGCAGCACAACCTTACTAAAATGACAGTGCTAGGACAACAGTCCTCCACCACACCTCAGAGCAGCAATTAACACACGGGGCACATGACATACACCTCTGTGCCAGCTGAGGCAGCTGCCTCACTCTGCCTAATGAACAGTCCTAGGCAGAATAACTGATCAGTAAATGCTTGGCAGCCTTGAGCTCCACTGTTCTCACAGCAGAGTGTTGTTTTAGGGGCAAAGCTTAAATGCGAACCAGTCTTTGGGTTGGGCAATGCGGTCACAATCTATTAAGATGAAGGTCAAAATCAGGGCTTTTTTTCCAGGGGATACTCAAGGACACGCAGTACTGGCACCTCTTTTTGTTGTTGCTAAAAAGTGTGGCACATACTGTAACAACTTCACGGTGAGTACCGGCATCTATTTTTCTAGAAAAAAAGCATTGGTCATAATTACAGTGCAAACATCTCCTTCTAAACCTAATACTTTAGCTACTTTACTCATGATCCAACACCCATGGAAGCAGGAAACAGCGGAAAGGTTCCATGTACCAATATAAACAATCTACTGTGTTGACAAACAGCAGAAAATCAGAAAAAAAGACTGCTGAGCTGGCATCTAAGTAGACCCCAGACCATATGGTTTCGATCAGGATCCAAATGCATGAATGAGAAAAGAGGATGCTTCATCACAGCCACATTTCCATAGCTGCTAATGGAGCGTGTACTCCAGGGGTCAGCAACCTTTTTCAGCCGTGGGCCGGGCCACTGTCCCTCAGACTATGAGGTGGGCCAGACTATATTTTGAACAGAAAAAAATGAACGAATTCCTATGCCCCACAAATAACCCAGAGATGCATTTGAAATAAAAGGACACATTCTACTCATGTAAAAACACGCTGATTCCCGGACTGTCCACGGGCCAGATTTAGAAGGCGATTGGGCCAGATCCGGCCCCCGGGCCTTAGTTTGCCTACCCATGATGTACGCCTTCCTTTATTGCATACAGAGTATGGCGAAAGAGTGGCACAGCAGAAAACAAAATGAAGAGGAGGAGGTCTAGAACTATGGGTTCCTGGTTTCTTCTTATGGACAAGGCTATCATGAAATGCTGGTAAGCAGGAAGTGGGACATTACAGAGGCCACAACATTTCCCATCAGTTTGTCATTGAAAAATGATGGTGTCACACTAAGGAGATTTTTCCACTAGCACAAGCATTTATGCTGGCCAAATGGGACAATCTCTGGACCCGGAGATAATCCTCCGAGTCCCTTCTTTGTGTGCCTCCTCCATGAGAGGTCTTGAGGGTGGCAACACGAGAACAGGGCCTTCTCTGCAGTGGCTCCCCATTTGTGAAATGCTCTCCCTTGGGAGCTTCGGCTGGCACCTTCATTAGACACCTTTAGGCGCCTGGTGAAAATGTTCCTCTTCAATCAGGCCTTTGGCTGATTAACATCAAATGCTCTTTTAAGTGTGATGTGGGAGGGGAGAGTATTGGTTTGCTGTTTCCCCCCCATTATGTATTTTGTGGTTTTTATTTTGTAATTTTAGTTTGTGAACCACCCTGAGAGCTATGGATGAGGAACAATATACAAATTCAAGAAAGAGGAAAGAAGAAGATGAAGAAGAAGAAGAAGAAGAAGAAGAAGAAGAAGAAGAAGAAGAAGAAGAAGAAGAAGAAGAAGAAGAAGAAGAAGAAGAAATCTCCCCCCCACACACACACTGTTCTGGGAGGGTGCAGAGGTCACAAGCAAGGAGTGGGGGGGGGGGGGCTATTGCACTAGCAAGACTCATTGTACTGTTTTCTGCTGGCACCACAAATGAGTTGAGTATGGCCCAATGTGTGTTGGAGGGGTGCAGTTTCTGAACTTTTCTTTCAAATGTCTATGGCCAGCATCTTTACTGTGATCCTGGACCAGTTATTAATGGCATGGCTGGTGAGAGTGGAACTGAAGGAGCTGCAGGATGATCATGAATGTGAAGTCAATCCACAGCATTCATGGGACATCTTACCATTTTTTAAAATTTAAAAAGCAGATTTCTAGGTCCTATCGTTGTAGAGCAAACAAACCAAGCAGAGGAAAATCGCATGGAAAAGCACAAAAACCAATGCTTAGGGTAGGGCTTCTTTCAGACCTTCCCCCCCCCTTTATCATTTTCTCTGTGTACAAGTTGCAGACTGTCAAACTCTCTGTTTGCGCCCTCTACTGCCTTCCTATCTATTCTTCCAGGCCTCAGCAGTCTATATATTATGCAGATTTTAATTTTCACTCAAGTTGGCAGGAGAGCGGAAAAGAGAGCAGGAAGTACATCCTACTTTTGCCATTCATTCTAGTTGCAGAATCTCACCTTTCAGTTGCAGAATTATGATTTACAGTATAGGAGAAGTCTAGCTTCCAAATTCTCTCTGTATATTATGTGAATAAAGTTTCTTTTCTCCAAATGGTTTTAGGAGGAGAAATCTAATAATGAACATGACACATACTGGCAATTTCCGGTGATTGCAATCCTATAGAAGTGCTTGCCTACTAGAGTGAGAGAGGTGGGGTCAAACTCTCTGGTGATGGAAAAGGGCACAGCTCTCCCAAAATCTCTTTAGAGCTGCAAGCGGGGGGGGGGGGGATATAGTCCCTGAAAGTGCCTCCTTCCTTCCTTGGGTCCTGCGCTTGTTATTTGAGAACAATGAATTATGTATGGCAGAAATGATTTATTCATACTCCAAACAAGATTTATTATGGATTTTTATTTTATAAAAGAGATTTCTCTAATCTGCTTATTATCTTTCCCCTCCCCCGACTCCATTTATTTATGAGAAAATATCAAAAACCAAACCACTTCTAAGTCAGCAGGAATTTGTCTCTCATGCTCATAAAAGTCTTACTAAAAACAATGGCCCAGATGTTTATATACATGCATGCTATGTTAATCTCAGACTCACGTATACATAATTGCACTGTGCCTCCGTTAATACCACAACAAATACAAGGGGAATCAAAAGTAGGAGTTTGGGCAATGCTATTTTATTTATGACTAGGGGCACAGACAGAAACCTGCCGGATCATTCAACTGCTGTTCTCCAGCGATTTAAATCTACACCCTACTGACTCCCTCTTTCCCTGGCCTAATCTAAGGGCCAACCAGATTGTGGGTGATATTCATCTCTCACTGGAGATGGGTAAGCAGCTGGAGGGTGGCAACTGTGGCCCTGGCTGGTGCCCACCAATCATAGTGAGCAGGAGGGACCAAGGGTGTGACTCATGGGGAGGCAGGTGAAAGACTAACTTGCAGGTCCAGACCCTGCAAGTGCCATTTCAGCTGCTCCAGGAGTATCCATACTGGACGATTGTGCTGTTGTTTTGGCATATCTAATATGGCACAAAGGCAAAGAAACGAATAAAAAAACCAATAAAATTTTGAGAGTACAAACTCATTGTTAGAAGCCATATTCTGTCTTCTGCAGTGTGATTACACAGAGATTCATAGGTTCACCCCATAGCCATATGTTTGAAAAAACCCTTCCCATTTGAGACTACTTTCTGAGAAGATAGGCCCTGTCCCTGAAGCAGTTGCAGAAGTCCAATTCCTTTCTCATTTACATTTTGGAAATGTATTTACACTCGGGAGAGTTGTTTACATTTCTCTTCTTGCTTTTCTGGACCAAAGGCAAAGGAAATGATGATGGATTTCACACTTAGCCCCCTCTATTTTCTGCTCAAAATGCTCACCTGTAAATGGAAACTATTACAGGCAAATAGTTCGCATCTGCTCTGTCTAAACTGTAGATGAGCCTAAATTAGAGGTGCCAGTCTGTTTAATGGGGAAGCAGATCCAAAGCTGTGTTTAGCTTGGTCATACTCACTGGCCTCTGTGTGCCTCTCCCATGTACTTTTGTGAATGGGGTGGGCTGACTGTGGTCTGCTTTCCACGCCAGAGGCATTTACATTTTATAGCATTGGAAACCCATTTCTTTCATCTCATTAACTTTATGATCACCATGGGCTTTATTAGTGCACTTCTACAAGAGCCCAGGTTTTTTTAAAAAGAAAAAGAAAAAGAAACCCCTACAGCAGGCCCCAAGTCTGAAGTTGCCAGTTTTAACTACCTCAATGCAATTTAGATTGCTGTCAGCCAAGATAATGGATGGCTGCTAGATATTGTTCACATTAAAACGATGCCTTCTGCTTTGCTTATAAGCAGCACAATAAATTTTGTTCCCATTTGTATTGGCTTTTACAGCCCACCCACAATAAAACTGTGTGAGTAAGACATCCCCGGGTAACTGTCAAACCATCTTTCTGGGCTGCTTTGCACATATCCATCAGTTCCTGTCCAAGTGGCAGCAACCACATTGCTCAGCACTCTGTCTTCTGCCTATTGTTACAAATTTTGCATGCCTCCCCTTCTCTCTGCCAAGTGGTGGCAAGAGCCCATGGGCTTCCAAGCAGTCACCCACAGTCGGTATTCCTTTGGAGAATTGAGACACAGCAGAGACTGTTGTAGCTTTAAGAAATATGGTTTATTCACCTATTTCCACCTTCAACCTCCATGGAGTGAGTCAAGATCGCACAACATAGTCATTTCAAGAGGGGCTTGTCCCTCACAGAAGGGCAGCCCTGGGATCCAAGACCTCTCTCCAAGCCAGCCTTCAGCCAGCCTCCCAAGATGGGTCCCAGTCTTTCTTCTCCCCTCTTCTTCTTCCCAGCACACCTTGCTAAAAAAAATTTTCTTGCCACCTCAAACACACACCCCATCACCTTGGCAACATCTGTCTCCCCGGGCCAAATAATTCCTCTCAGATGGCCCATCAACACCTTTTCTCATGTTAATGGATTTGCTCTTCACTAGGCCAGCCAAGCTGGTTTGCATAAGCCAGCCCAGGGATTCCTTGTCTGGCACAGCTCTGCAGCTTGTACTGTCATCCATACCCCAATTACCGTATTTTTCCCTCTATAACACGCAGATTTTTTCTCCTAAAAAGGAAGGGGAAATGTCTGTGCGTGTTATTGAGCGAATGTGTGGTCCCTGGAGCCAAATGGTGCGAGGGGAGGCAAAAAAAAGCAGGCAAAAATCAAATCGCGTGTCTCGGAGAAGGGAAGCCTGAAAAGAGGAAGCGGCTGCTTTCCTGCATTCTGCCTCAGGTTCTTACTGCCTACCCACCTCTGTTTCCTTGCTGTGTTTGCTCAAACGGAACAAAGAGCAGGGAAAGCCCCTCCCCTCCAGGCAAGCAGAGGGGAAAGCAGAGTGTCGTCTCTGTGCTCCGGTGCTGCTGAAAACATGCAGGTGTGATGGCCTGGGATTCCGAGTCTGAGAGCGATCCGGAGGAATCCCAGCCGGCACAGGAGTCCCCGCCTCCAGGGCCGGCTGAACTGGGGCAAGGCCTAGATGCTGAGGAAACTCAAGAGCAGGCACCAGGTGAAACCATTCTGGCCCCAGAGGTGCTGGAAGACTCAGTGGCTACAGGTGAGCCTTCCCCGGGGCCCAGTAACCCTTCGGCCTCTCCTGAACTGCAGAGGCTTAGGGCAGAGAGGCGAAGGGAACTGGTGTCTCCCAGGAGGAGTGCTCGCCTTAAGGCCAAGAGAGGCAGGGCTTCTGGGGGCCGGGACCGCCCCCGGCCTTAGAAGAAGATAAAGGTCAGGCAGCCCGGTCCCAGGTTGCGGGAGCAACGTCGTTGTGGAGTACCTGCTTTACCCAGTCCTAGATCTGCACTCCCAGTGTGCCTGTTCCTCGCCCGGCTTCCTGTTTCTGACTCTCCGGTGTTCCTGTTCCTCGCCTGGATTCCTGCTTCTGCCCTACCAGTGTTCCTGTTCCTCACCTGGACTCCTGCTTCTGCCCTACCAGTGTTCCTGTTCCTCGCCTGGCTACCTGCTTCTGCCCTACCAGCGTTCCTGTTACCCCGCCCGGCTCCCTGTCTCGGACCTCGCGTCTCTTCCAGTGATCGTCTACCCTGCTAGAGACTCTAGACTGATCTTGGGCTACGGTAATAGTACCTTATCCACCCTGGGACCAGCACAGCAGGAGAGAGAGAGAGAGAGCACGAGCTGGCTGGCTTGGGTGGGTAGGTGAGGGAAAACTTTTGCCTTCCTTTCCTCCCTCCCGTTATACCCCTCTCCTGCATTCTTAGCCAGCTGCTTCTCTGCACACCCCTCTCGTGCTCCTTGTCCGTTCTGTGTTTTTCCTTCCCTCCCCACTTAAAATGTGGTTAAAAAGCATGGATCCACATGGATCCTCAGGATCTTTGCATTGGGTCACCCCAAATTCACCATCAGATCACATAGCATGTCCATGGCTACAGCCTGCACCCAAAAAATCACGCACCCACTGTTGCCTGGGGCTGCAATGGTGCAAAAATGTGGTTACAAAGCATGGATCCACAGGGATTCTCAGGATTTTTGCATTGGGTCACCCCAAATTCACCATCAGATCACATGTCTGTGGCCACAGCAGATACATCCACTGTTTGATACATCCACTGTTTCATTCAGAATGTTTTTTTCCCTTGTTTTCCTCCTCTAAAAACGATGTGCGTGTTATGGTCAGGTGCGTGTTATAGAGCGAAAAATACGGTAATCAAAACCCTACCATTTATTAATTTATCCCCCAAAATCTATAACAATATTTTTGTGTGATGCTTTTCAAGGCATCAGTCACTGGCCCAGATTTTCACACCATACATGAGTTGATCACAGAGTATTGTTGTTGCCCTATGTGTAGGCCCTGTTATGAAGAATTTTTCTTTTTGCCTGAAACTTTTGGCCAGGAGTAATCCCAACTGTTTCACCACATTTCTCATTTTGCCCATGAAATGTCCTCATTTCAAGAAATTAAGGCAAAGGATACATTTTCAAGGCAGTTTAAAGCAAACAAACAAACAAACAAACAAACAAACAAAACAAAAATACACCCATATACACAATCTCACTGCTGTACAGTGGAACCTTGGGTTACGTACCGTCCTCCTTATGAACGCTTCGGGTAACAAGCTCCGTTAACCCGGAAGTGGATGCCCCTAGTTGCGAACTTTGCCCCAAGATGCGAGCACAAGTTGCACAGTGGCAGCGCGGCAGCAGCAGGAGGCCCCATAAGCAAAAGGTTAAGAAGGGTTTCGGGTTAAGAACGGACCTCTGGAACAAATTAAGTTCTTGATCGGAGGTACCACTGTATGTCAAAACAATGCTCAAGCTCAAGGTACATCAAGAAAAAGCTGGGATTAATTAAGCATCTGGTAATATACCAAGAAGGGACGCGGGTGGCGCTGTGGGTAAAACCTCAGTGCCTAGGACTTGCCGATCACATGGTCGGCGGTTCAAATCCCCGCGGCGGGGTGCGCTCCCGTCGTTTGGTCCCAGCGCCTGCCAACCTAGCAGTTCGAAAGCACCCCCGGGTGCAAGTAGATAAATAGGGACCGCTTACCAGCGGGAAGGTAAATGGTGTTCCGTGTGCTGCGCTGGCTCGCCAGATGCAGCTTGTCACGCTGGCCACGTGACTCGGAAGTGTCTGCGGACAGCGCTGGCTCCCGGCCTATAGAGTGAGATGAGTGCACAACCCTAGCGTCTGGCAAGACTGGCCCATACGGGCAGGGGTACCTTTACCTTTAATATACCAAGAGGGACGGGTTGAATCTTTAGTGGAGTCCCAGGGAAGCATTACTTATGTGTAGGGCATAAAGAGTACAAAGCAGAGCAGGGCTGCACTTTCAGCCCTGCCCCTGATGTCAGAACTTCTATTTTTATCAACCACACACTGTGTGTGGCTGTCTGTATTGAAAGGTCAACATACAAGTTCCTCCTCATATGTTGGGGCTACGCAATTGGTACACCCACACAAGCAAATATCCCAATTGCATAAGACAGAGGATGTGTGGTGGCCTTTTTGAAGAGAGACGAGTGTGCTCAGTGTGTGGTTGTTAAAGAAGACTTGGTGTCAAGGGTGTGAATAATGTATTCCTAGGACTAAAGTTAATGGAACTGAGCCAAAAGTAGCCCTCCTTGACCCTGACACTGGGGTCACCAAGGGCAGAGCACCAGTCCAGCTCTCACTCCAATGATACCCCTGAGTGCATGCTGGACAGGGGTGGCTTCAGTGCTTGGTGCGTACATGCATATGTGAGAGGGTGGAGTAACTGTGATTACCTTTTCTCTGCAGCCACTAACAGCATGCAGCCTCCAGCGGGATTGCAATGAGGCAATGCAGCTCTCAGGCTGAAAACAATTCCCCTCCCCCTGGCACCAACAGACTAGGCTAAAAATGACCTATACTGTGGTATCTCAGGTTACAGACTCCGCTAACCCAGAAATAGTACCTCGGGTTAAGAACTTTGCTTCAGGATGAGAATAGAAATTGGGCGGCGTCAGCAGGAGGCCCCATTAGCTAAAATGGTACCTCAGGTTAAGAACAGTTTCAGGTTAAGAATGGACCTCCGGAACGAATTAAGTTCTTAACCCGAGGAACCACTGTAATTCTGTGCTTAGCCCAGAATACTGGGCTAATTTTTGGAGAGGTGATAAACCACCACAGACTACACAATTCTCTGCCCCTAGAAAACTAGTATGCCAACGGGAAAACTCAGCTAGAAACCTTCCCTCTGACATACTCGTTTTCTATATGATTCGTGTTTTGTAAGGTGGAGCCTTCAGTCCTGCGAGTTCCCATCTGCAGTCTGAAGTGGTTCAGCTCAGACACAGATTTTCTACCTCAGTGAGAAATGGGCCCTTGCTGCAGTGCTGTGATGCCATTCTGATTAGGCAGACACATCTCCCGCTTTTAAATGCCTTGGGCCAAATAATCTAGGAAAGGCAATAACTGTTTGTAGTTGCTCTGCGAGCAGCCAAGCCAATTACCTGTGCCACTTTAATGAGAGGCATCCTGATTGCTTGCCAGATTGCCAACAAAAGGAGGCTGTAGTAAGGTTCCAGCTGTCATGTGTGGGGGTCTCGGGCAACAGCTACTCAGCCAGCTCACTCGTCCCTGGGATACTGAGAAAAATCCTTTTCATTAAATCTAAGAACAAAAAGATTCCTCTGGAGATCACATGAAGATGGAAAATAGGGGACAGAAGAGGAGGAGACTGTATTTTCTGTGGTTGCCCTCAGGCAGGCTGTTAATTATTTTATTGGAAAATTCAATATTGCTCAGACTCCCACACACAGTTGAAGAGTTCTTCTGGCACTTAAAACTGTGATTTGCTGCATTGGCCTCCATTTAACTATGCCAAAAGGAATAAAGGGAGGAAGCTGGGATCTTTTCTCTCTTCCCCACCCCCTCCATCCTGTGACAAGAGGCTGAGGGAAACCTCGGCCTGGCATATACTGGCGCTGCATGCCTTTGCACCCGTTGCCTGCCTCTCTGCAGCAAAGCCTCACTACCTAAGGAGGCCTTTGGCCATGTCTCTGGCACCGAATGGTGTGGGGGCCAGATGAGACAGTATTCCAGGTCCGCCAAGCTTCTGTCGTGATCTGGATGGAGACGGACATTTGACACAGCAGAATCAGGGAGGGTGGTACATAGCAATCAATTGGCATACAGCCTGAGGCATACATTTTAAGGACTGGAGCCCAGTGATTAAACAGAATGCAAGAAAGGGACAAAGGGCTAGGCCTGGGGCCTCCAACCTTGCCAGAAAAATGGACACATGTCCCAATGTTTTCGTTTATTCTACCACCAACTCTCTCCCCCAACCCCTTTTTTCTATAGTTGTGTTTTCTCTTGCCTGGCACTGGAGTGGTGTAGAATGGGTTGCCAGCACCCAGAGCCAAATGGGTGGGGGGGTGGATGGGAGGGAGTTGGCATACACATGCTCATTCAATGGTCTAACAGCACCCACAACATGCAGGAGATCACAGCTGCATAGATAAGAAAATTGGAGTTGTTCCATTGTCTGGAGAGGTCATTTCCTGGTTCACACAGAGAACCTATTTTCAAAGGAGCCCAGCGACAGAAGCATGCAGCTGCACTGAGGCAGCTTCGGGTATTTTGCACCAGGGGCAACCACCTCTGTGCGCCCCCCACTACGTCACTATGGCATTGTCCACCCTACAGTGGCCATGTGTCCTGTTTCACAGAAGGGGAAAGTCTGGTCCAAGTCTGGCTTAAAGATGAGGTATTCTAAAAAAGGGAGCTTCGGGGCCTTGAGCTTGCCATCAACACATTACAGGAAGATGATGTATCGATGGTATTTGTGTCCAATGAAATTAGCAAAAATGTATAAAAGTGTATCAAATATCTGTTGGAAATGTAAGGAAAAGGAAGGTACCTTCTACCACATGTGGTGGACCTGTAGAAAAGTAAAAGACTTCTGGGAAATGATATACAATGAATTGAAAAATATGTTTAGGATAACCTTTGCAAAACAACAACAACAACCCAGAGGCCTTTTTACTTGGAATAACAGGGGAGGGAATTCCAATGGAGTTAAAAACATTATTTATGTATGTGACAAGGGACGCGGGTGGCGCTGTGGGTTAAAGCCTCAGTGCCTAGGGCTTGCCGATCGAAAGGTCGGCGGTTTGAATCCCCGCGGCGGGGTGCGCTCCCGCTGCTCGGTCCCAGCGCCTGCCAACCTAGCAGTTCGAAAGCACTCCCGGGTGCAAGTAGATAAATAGGGACCGCTTACCAGCGGGAAGGTAAACGGCGTTTCCGTGTGCGGCTCTGGCTCGCCAGATGCAGCTTGTCACGCTGGCCACGTGACCCGGAAGAGTCTCCGGACAGCGCTGGCCCACGGCCTCTTGAGTGAGATGGGCGCACAACCCCAGAGTCTGTCAAGACTGGCCCGTACGGGCAGGGGTACCTTTACCTTTACTTATGTATGTGACAACAAGAATATTGCTCACCCAGAACTGGAAACAGGAGAAGATACCAACTAAAGAAGAATGGATAATTAAGATGATGGACTATGCTGAAATGGCAAAGAGGACCTTGAAGATCAGAGATCAAGATGAGAAAAAGTTCGAGTTGGAATGGAAGAAATTTATAGACTATTTGAAAGACCACTGTAAATATATTAAAATGCTAGCAGGTTTGATATAACATTTATGCAATTATATAATTGGAATTAAGATAAATTAGAGAAAATAATGAGTTTGGAGATACAATTAGATGCATGAACTTTTTTTGGGGGGGGGGTTGGAATCCGGGGGGAGTCCATTTTGTTTTATATTTGGAGAAGTATTGAAATGATGAATTATTGTGATTACAAAAACGTTGAAAATAAAATGTTTTGGTTTTTTTAAAAAGGAGATTGCCATCAACACTTAGCAGCACCTGATCAGCACATCTGCTACCTGGCTGGTTCTAAATGTGCGCCTATGCGTATAAATGATCACATGCAGATTGCTCTCCTCTTTTGTCTTTTTTTTGTGAGGTAGTTTTTATTTTTTGGTAATGCTGTAATAGCTAAGGAATGTCACACTAGAACTGGGGATATGCAGCTGCTTTCCCCTCCCCCTCATCCATGAAGCCATGACCTAAATTAAAGATAGATGAAGGAAGTAATAAATATATTTTTAAAAATCAATGGGCTATAAAATAGATTGAAGAGGAAATGGGAGGGTTCTAGGAGATCTGAAGCAGGGGACCACTCTCAATGGAGCCAAAGTTTCACTTAAAGATCAAACCTCCTTAAAGGCTTCCAGCTTCCCAAAATTTATCCGTTCCATCAGCACTAGGTCTATCGGGTTGCCAAGCCAGCCTTGACCATCCAGTGGACATTTCTATATTTAGCTGCTAACACTGCTCTGTATCCAAACCTGCAAGCCAGGAGAGGGTCTGCTAGGGTGGCAGCAAGAATCCAAACACTGAATATATAAAATGAAAACCATGAGCAATGCCCATCTCTAAATGTGTATACCTAACACCGAAAGATGAAGCCAGCAATGACAGCCATTGCCCTCACTTCTTTGTTCCCAAAGAACTGGCAGTTCTCAGCGCCTGCAGCTGTGCAATTATTGGCATCTACCTTTCCAAATACCTATGAAGTGGCCAATCCAGAAGCAGAAATGGAAAATATAGCTCGTTGGGATTTAATGTGGAATCGTGCTATTCCTTGGAGGAGTGGCTGCTGTTGATGGATGGGTATTATGTTTTGTAGTTGCACCCAAGATAAGTGGGCGGCACTGTATGTTGTGAAACTTTGCATTTTGTAGAGATTGTATAGTTAATTGCTGGGGTGATATTGTGTATAATTTGACATTGTTGCTTAGTATGTATTCATTATGCATTATGTACTATTAGGGATTATTTATTTCCATTCATTGCTCATTATTATGAATTGTACTTACACAGTCATTTTAATTATTTGTATTGCACGGGTATTATGATATGTATTGACATACATTGTTTATTAGGTGAGGGAGAGTCATTTTGTTGTTGCCATTATTAAACATTTAGGAGTCAGAAACCTTTGCTCATCTACTGCAAATCACTCAGAGATCTACCAATAGGTTACAAACTACCTTGTACAATGTATTCAACTTCTAACATTTTCACTCTGATCCAGAGACTCCTATTGTGCCTGGGCTTCTGCACTCACTTTGACTTGAAGGACTTCACCATTGAGTGCTCTGATCTGCCTCCACCACTGAAATGAATAAGGAAACTTCTGCTCTTGCAAGAGGTTTCTGCAACTGTCAGAACCACACAGATCTGAAGCAGTCTATGTGTGATTTGGGAATGATTTGGTTTATTACTAATATATAAATATATTAAAGCTTGAATGAACTATTTCTGGGAGACATTTCTCTGATATAAATTATGCCATGATAACAAGTATCATATTATTTGGGGCCATCATAGCAAGAACTATGTCCCCCATGAATCCTTTCAGGAAGCAACCTTGATAAACTAATCATTTCTAGAGCCAAAGAGGATATAACTGCAACAGTTGATCTAAGAGGAAGAACAGGCAAGTGGTGTCTGTTGTTCATGTCAGTGAATTTATTAGGGTTCACAGAATAACCCCAGTTAATGGGAGCAATTATTGTTAATTATATGGATATTTCAATACAGACGTTTCTTCACTGCCGTGCACATTTCCCTGAACACGATGCATATTTTTTGGATTGCACATTCTGGCCTTTTGGACACAGTATGCTCATAAGTTATGCCATGTTACTGAAAATTGCAGCGGAAGTTCTAAAAATATTCCAGCAGAGGTTATCATTACTTTATCTGCCCTAGTCCTGCCTGGTAATAACTTTACATTCAATGGAGGCACACTATCTGCAACTACGAGGCACAGCTATGGGCACTTGAATGATTCCACCTTACACAAATCACTTTAGGGCAAAATTTAAACAAGAGATTCCCCATTGACTGCTGGATATTGTTCCAAGACAGAAACAAGATCACACAGCCAAGGCATCAGGATTTCATCCCCACTCATTTGCACCCTTTGAAGCAGCTCTCACTTGGGAGCCAATTCAAAGAGGGTCCTGTCCCCCCCCCCCGCCAAGGCTTTAATACAGCTCATGAGCTCCTGTGTGCTCAAAGGCCATCTTAAAGCCTTTTTCACATCTTCCACCTTCCCCATTAAGTTCCTGACACTGGAGACACGGGAGTGGGGTGGGGATTTGAAAAGTCTTTGCAAGTCCCCTTCCCTCCTCCCTTCAAATCCCTGATGAACTTAAAGTGGGAAGTGAGGAGACTTGCAAAGGCTTTTCCAAGTCTCTCCCTTTTCAAGCCCCCAATATTCGGGAATTTAATAGAGGTAGAGGTGGGGACTTGGAAAAGCTTTCCTTCTTTCCCTTCTGCCACAGGGATGCGGGAGAAGCTTTCTTCCTCTGCTTTGTCAGGGTTGAAGGAGAGGAAAAAGCTTCACTCCACCACAGTGGGAGAGAAGGAAGCCAGAGGGATTTCCAAGCAAAGTGCCAGAGAGAACTTCTTTCTCACTTTTCTGCAGCCGCAATGGGAGATAGGTTGTTAGGTGGGTGAGGTCTGCCCTCTTGTCAATTGCATGATGCCATAATAATGTCATATAATTGACAGATGGGTGGTTACACCATCCTTCCTGTCCAATTTGGCCTGCAAGTCTGATCTGGATCCCTGACCACTTTAGGGAGTAAAGGCGTTCTGAACATTCCAGCTGAAAAGCTCACTATGGTTCGGTTGAATACGGTAGGTAGAAGTCTCCTGGGACTTTCACCAAGTATAAATCCCAGTATTCTTTGTGTTAAGTAAAAATTGGTATCTGCTCCAAGAAACCACTAGCATGGTACGATCTAAATTCCTGCTTTGAGGAGATTCCATTGTCTTCAGCTAGTGGATTGTGACTCTGTTGTAAATAAAAAATATGCCTTTTTCCCTTATGGGGTATCCAAGAGCCCATATAGAGTCCTTACATAGGTTCCCTATTGGTAGGAGACAATAACAGAGGCCAACCAGAGAATATTGAGAAGCAAAGCAGCTACTAAGCTTGATCTTTATTGATCTGTTGCAACAGGGTACTCCCTCACACGCAGGAGAGGAGGAGGACCCAGAAAGATGGTGTGCAAGACCTTATAAAGACTTTTGAAATTCCCATTCTCTAGATCAAGACCACCCCCAGAAACATTATGCATACATCACAGAAGGGGTGTAACCTAAGACCACCCCTCAGATACATCCCACCTACATCACAGAAATTTAAATGTTGTTTTTCTCCTGTCACAGTTTATCTCCTGTCTGGCAAGTTAAGGTAAAGGTAAAGGTACCCCTGCCCATACGGGCCAGTCTTGACAGACTCTAGGGTTGTGCGCCCATCTCACTCTATAGGCCGGGGGCCAGTGCTGTCCGCAGACACTTCCGGGTCACGTGGCCGGTGTGACAAGCTGCATCTGGCGAGCCAGCGCAGCACACGGAACGCCGTTTACCTTCCCGCTAGTAAGCGGTCCCTATTTATCTACTTGCACCCGGGGGTACTTTCGAACTGCTAGGTTGGCAGGCGCTGGGACCGAGCAGCGGGAGCGCACCCCGCCGCGGGGATTTGAACCACCGACCTTTCGATCGGCAAGTCCTAGGCTCTGAGGCTTTAACCCACAGCGCCACCCGCGTCCCGTCTGGCAAGTTACTTGATTGGATTTCCAGGGGAGCCTGGCCATTCTTTTGTAGTGGTAAAATACTTATTTCCTGGGCCAGGTCACAGGCTCACACCTTATTCATATCTTAAATGTGTCCTTAAGACAGGATTTGTGAGGAAAGAGACAATGGGGAGACTTTTCCAGTTTTACCTTGCAGAGAAAACATTTGGTCAGTTTAGGAATCAAAATGGTTCCAGGTTGGCCTTCCTGTGTTGATCTATGTATGTGCAGTTATGAACATTACCATAAATCTAAGACCATAAAATTCCTATCACAACTCAGAACTGGATCATGCCCTGACCCTGCTGGTCAAAGGCTCCGCTCCTTTCTCTCATTGGCCCACCAGTTGCATATGGGAAATTCACAAGGAGGATATGAATACAACAGCAGCCTCTCTACTTATTATTCCCAGCATACTGCCTCTGACAGTGGATGTAATACAGAGCAGAGTGTAGGAAAACTGAGAGAAGGAGTAGGGGGTGGGGGGTGAGAGAGAGCATGCTACAGCTAAACTTAAATAAATAAAAGCTGGCCTGATCTTACAGGCAGGGGTCAAAGTTGCCCTAAGGCTGAAACAGAAAGACAACCGTAATCTATTTAATTTTGTACTGTCAAAGGAAGCCTTCCTGTTACTTTTTTTTTTGGCTCCTGTTTTTTTTACTCAACAAAGTCTCAAATAAACCATCACAATGCTATTTCTAGCTCTGTCAATAATCAGTGTGCATTCAAATAATGACATTATTAAAGAAGAAGCTGTATATGTTGGTAACACAATGGGGTAGTTTGCATCCACTGCAGACATTTTATTGAATTAAAAGCCAATGTATTATTCCACTGAGGCAAACAAACAGGCTTCCACAGAGACCCACTGCAGGTCTTGTTTTCTTAATACACCAGGGAGCAAGCCCTGCCTGGATTTCTATACAGTCTAGTGGAGGATTAGCATGGACTGGGGAGGGGGGGAGAGGGAGGGAGAAAGAAAACAGAGCCATTCAAAGCAAGGCAGGAGAGCATCTTCCTTGCATTGAAGTCAGAATAATCAAAGCTCAGGGCTGGCAATACAAAATTACCAGAGCAGATTTTAGGTTCAGCCTGAAAATATACATGGAATTTGAACTGTCCAAAACAGGGGAAAAGGTGAGGGTCAGGGAATGAAGAACACTGGGAAGTAATATGAAGGTCAGGAAAAAGAATGCAATACAAGATACTTTACTATCATACAGAGAGCATATAAGCATGTATTTAAAAAAGAAAGAAAACTGAAAACAAGTTTAAAATACAAAAAAAAATTTCAGCATGTTATTCAGTAAAATGATGTCTGTTATAAGAATTTTAAGGTCATATCTATAAATCTATATCTATATCTATATCTACCGTATATCTATATCATCTATATCTATATCTATATCTATATCTATATCTATATCTATATCTATATCTATATCTATATCTATATCTATATCTATATCTATATCTATATCTATATCTATCTATATATAAAACCTTATATATACAGTATACACCACATGTCTGAAAACAGTACAGGAAAAAGTCCTGAAACCATTTTGTTTTTCCCAAACTCACCTCAAATGTTTCTCTGCAAGGAGGGAGGAAATGAGAAAAACCTACCCATTGTCTCTTTGCTCACAAATCCTGCTGTAAGGGCACATTTAAGATATGAATAGGGCAAGCCTGTAACCTGGATACAGGAATTGAGTAGTTATCACAACAAAAGAGTGGCCAGGATGCCCAAGTAATCCAATCAGGTAACCTGGCAGACAGGATAAAAACAACACACTCAGATTTCTGTTGTCTGCCCCTTCTGTGATGTATGTATGATGTATGGAGGGGTGGTCTTGGGTTCCAGGGTGGGCAGTGCAAAAGTCTATATAAGGGCTTGCACACCTTTGTCCTGGGTCCTCCTCCTCTCTCCCGCATGTGGGGGGAGCACCCTGTTGCAACAGCTTTAATAAAGATCAGGCTTACTAGCTGCTTTGCTTCTCAATATTCTCTGGTTGGCCTCTTGGTATTTTCTCCTACCAATAGAAAACCTAAAAAAAGGACTCTATATAGGCTCTTGGGTACCACATAAGGGAAAAGGAGCAGTTTTTTCTTATAACAATTTGGCGAGCCTGGCTACATGAAAACCCCCAGCATACAAAGTATGATGAAGACCAATAGTTGTAACTGCCACACGTGTTTCAGTTTTATGGTCTTATTCAGTGGCATATATGCTGTATGGGATAAATTGGCAGCTTTTCATTTAAAAAAACACACCAAGATGTGTGAAATGTATCATCCATCTTGACTCTGGATTTCTGTGAAAAGTTTAAGCGAAAAATGATTCCATGGTGTGTGCTGCACTAAAATACAGCTCACTTAGCTGTAAAGGGAGCTAAAGGGGATTTACACTTTTGACCAAAAGCAATGGATTCAATTTGGGGTGTGTGTGTGTGTTGAAATCTACCCCTGGGCAGACCTGGTATAGTCCAGCTAATGTCTGCTTTGAAGTCTGGAACTTCAAATAACAGTCTCTGTGACCATCCAAATATTGCATATGCAAGCCAACCTAATCAAAGCCACATGGCACTCACATTGCTAAAATAACATTTTAAAATACCACAATTAAAGTATTCTACTTCCCTTTCATGAGCCCAGAGCAAGCACCATAATTGAGGGCAATTGTGCTAGAACAAGCCTATTTTGTTGACACTAATGCTTCTTTCAAAGTAAAATATGAGTCAGTCCCAATCCCTGTTAGGTTTCATGGAGATGCAGAGTAAATTGTCAGATTGCTATGGCATCTTGGAAGGACTATGTGTGAAAGCAAGCTGGAAGCAAAAGCATGTGGCTTAATTGTCTTTAGAGCACTGAGCATATGGCATTGTGCTGGCATTGCTCACATTTAAGCGGTCGCATGCCAAATGCCATGACAAATCCTAAACGCATTGGCAGGTTAAACATCCCACTCTTACGAATCTCAGGAAAGCCTATAGAAATCAATGTGTTTGCCCGAGGGCTCCACCAGTACAGAACCTGACCTTGGCTGTTGGATTGAATTCTGGTATAAAGGAAATCAAAGAGTAAACACAATGGAAAATCAGGGTGATGCCCTCAGCATTGAATAGTACATTGCAGAGTTAAGAATTAGCCCCGGGAGTTCTTACGGAATAAATCACTTTTGAGCATTAGTAAAAGCATCGCAGCCTGGGCCTTGATGTGGCTTTGACCCCATTCCTGGAAGCAAAGGGATTTCCTGCAGCTGAGTGGTTTGTATTCAGCTGTTATTGTTTCTTTGTTCCTCAAACCTATTAGTGATATGATGGTGTAGCGGATCCCACCAGTGTGACCAAAATGTTGAGGATCCCCCTCTCTAGCTACTAACTGTGGCGGATCCCACCTATGTAGACTCTATATATAACCACCACGGCTTATCTTTTGGTTTTTGTGTGAGGGTAAACTTAGATCCTTGGAGACTCAGGCAGAAGTGGAACGAATAAGAACAAAGCTGATAAAACAAAGGATGTGTCAGGAGATAATGTTCTTTCAGGAAACAGTTAATAGGGCTTTTTTTCTAGAAAAAGAGGCGCCAGAACTCCTCTCCCCACCCCCTGCTTATTAATAATTATATGAAATCTAGTGGATGTACAGGCTTCTAAACAAAATAGTAAACACGCAGCTTCTTTTAAATGTCAGTTGCTTAATTCAGTTATTACTTCTCAGTTTGACGTTACGGGTTTATAGACTAGATGGTAAATTCTTAGTTCCTTAACTTAGTTGTTGCACAGATTTTACAGCTTAATACTTTGGTTCTTAAACAAGGTGGTACTTTCTGTCTGTTTCCCAACCTTTTATCAGTGATGCTCCTGAGGTACTTCAGGCAGTGTAACAGACCCAGGGGATCCCCACACCCGTCTTAACTGGCCTGGGAGTCTTCTCTTTCTAGAAGATCTCTCCCCTCAAAGGAGACTTTATCCTCACAACTTCCCCTTCTCAATCTCAGCCTCCCAGATAACTCCTGTCTGAATACTTTCTCAAGACACAAGACTTTTATGCAGATTTTTAAAAATCTGCATAATGTGGACATGGAACAGAACAGACTTATAAATGTGAACATGTGAAAGTGACAAGGGCCTGAAATATGCAAATCTCCCGCTTCCCCATCCCTGATTCCAGCATTACGGTATGGCTAAGAACAGGTATGCACATTCATAAGCATGCAAAATCTCTGAAGTTCTGCCCTGGGAAGAGATGTGCATCTATATATAAAACTTTAATGGAGAAACGTGAGCAGTCTAGGTAGATCTGACCAAAGGGCTGTCTATTCCAGCATACTGTTTTCAGCAGCAGCAGCAGTAGCCTCTGGAAACTCAGAAGCAGGGTGTGAAGGTGATCCATCTTATTGTTTTGCAAAGAGCCAGGTTATTTGATCATGCAAATATTTTTGAGCCTGCTTCGGTAGCTAGCGGATAATCCCATGGTTTATTATACAGTGTTTTGGACTTGTCCATCATATCGCTAATAATATGTTGAGGAGTTATGTATAATTTACTCAGTCATGAATAATACAATGCAGCAGCCAGAAAGGCATTGCATGCCTACTGGAGCACCCAGCAAAGTAAACAATATCCAAAGAATGTACCTAAGAGCTGAACAGCACAGCCACTCTGTTGGCAGAGTAGCTAAATTGCAGCTAGGAAGCCAAAGCTTTCCTTGAAATTAAAACAAAGTCCAAACCCTTGTTAAAATATTCAAAAAGCTTTTACTTGCAGAACATATAGCTAAAGAAGAATGTATGCAAAGTGTTTACATTCACATCCAAGCATGGGCCTAGTTTTCCTTAGATTACAGCTTCTTCCTGAAACATTCAAACAAACTGTGTCTTTCTCTCTTTCAGTACTTGCACTTAGCCTTCTGGACATTACCCAGCGAGGCCATGCAGTTCCTTCAGAGAAGTTTCCACTTTCTCCTTCCAGCAGACTTCTCCTGACTGCTTCTTTGGGAGAACATCAACTTCTGTACTTCTTTCTGTCACACACATTTGCACAGAAACATTAGCACTCCTCTCCTCTATTGTGTTAGGGACGCGGGTGGCGCTGTGGGTAAAACCTCAGCGCCTAGGGCTTGCCGATTGCATGGTCAGCGGTTCGAATCCCCGCGGCGGGGTGCGCTCCCGTTGCTCGGTCCCAGCGCCTGCCAACCTAGCAGTTCGAAAGCACCCTTAAGTGCAAGTAGATAAATAGGTACCGCTTTCTAGCGGGAAGGTAAACGGCATTTCCGTGTGCTGTGCTGGCTCACCAGATGCAGCTTGTCACGCTGGCCACGTGACCCGGAAGTGTCTCCGGACAGCGCTGGCCCCCGGCCTCTTAAGTGAGATGGGCGCACAACCCTAGAGTCGGACACAACTGGCCCATACGGGCAGGGGTACCTTTACCTTTACCTCTATTGTGTTGAGAGAGAGTTCTCTAACACTGTCTCTTCTTCAGTGTTCATGGAGATACAGTCACTCACACACAAAACAAAATGAAAAATGTAATCAAGACACCTCCCATGTAACCAAAATTAACCAATCTCACAAGAGTTACTGGGGAACATTCCAGAATTAAACACACAGCAATGCATTTAAGTATTCCCAAATTCAGTAAATTAAATCACTATACTTAACACACTCTGCCTACAGCCATCTACTTTGCCAACATTACTCATGGCAACCAAGGTTATTTGCAAATGGGTCCTCAGTGGTGGCAAGCAAAACTGTAGCAAAGGCCTGGAGGCAAAGAAAAGTGGTGGACCATAAGCAACATGCTGACTTCATTCGGGGCGCAGTCTGTTTTAAAAAGTTCTATCATGCCCAGAATCGGTCCTGCCTTGAAGCAGACAGTGTCTGTGAGGGTATGTGGATATAGATGAAGACAGGAGCTAGTATTGGGATGGTGCAGACTGACTTGTGAAATGGTTGGCCCTAGCTGGGATGCAAGTGGGGTCATTTGGACTCTGCTTCAGGCAGCTAAATGTCTTGTCTGCCCTACTGTCGTTAGGCTGAGTGAAGCTCAGGCCTCAGGTGGTAGATAGTGAGGGGTTGAGAACAAACAACTGTGTGAGCCATGTGGCCTGCCTTGTACCACATCCAGTAACCAAACATCCAGGCCAGCTTGCTGTCTTCAAGTGTGTCAGAGTCAACTGCCCATGGGGGATGCACAGTCTTGGCTTTCCCTGCAGGCAGAACAATACCTTGATCCTTGCCCTGGCCTTTGACACATGAGAGATGTGCTTTCAGATGTGTAGTCCTGTGATCGCAATCTGCTTTAACTGTTTTTAATTTAAAATTGTTGCAACTCACTCTGGAACCTGCTGTTGAAGGACAGGTAACAGATCTAATGATAGTGACGGTGATGAAAATGATGCCCTTCATTATTATTATTATTATTTTATTCTATTCCCAGGGTGGCTAACACATACACATAAACATAAAACAGAAGCAAAAAAAACTAAGGAATTAGAATATTCACGTATCAGATAAAAGCAGCAAGGCAATATCCATCATAGGAGTGGAAAACAATGGGTGTGCCAGGCTGCTAGCCAGAAGGTTGGTAGTTTGAGTCCATCCAGGGGCAGCTGTGGGCGGGATTCCTGCATTGCAGGGGGATGGACTACATGACCCTTGGGGTCCCTTCCAATTATACTATCCTGATACTATGATTCTGCTGTAACAATCCCATTATCCCTTCCTGTGATGGTACTGAGAACCAAAATGCTCCCTGAGTGGGTGCACACAGAGGAGCAATTCTGTGGAACTTCAGCAAAGAAATGAAACAGGTGATGTCTCTACAGACTGGAGGTGGGCAAATGTTGTCCCCATCTTCACAAAGGGGAAAAAGGAAGACCCAGGTAACTACTGACCGGTGAGTTTGACATTGATACCAGGGAAGGTCCTAGAACAGATAAGTCAACAGTCGGTCTGTGAGCACTTAGACAAAGATGCTGTGATTACTAAAACCCAGCATGGATTTCTCAAAAAAACAAGTCATGCCAAACAAATCTTACTACTTTTTTTGATGGAGTTACAAGCTTGGGGAATCAGGGGAATGCTGTGGACATAGTGTATCTTGATTTCAGTAATGCTTTTGACAAAGTCCCTCGCAATATTCTCACGACGAAGCTGATAAAATGTGGGTTGAACAAGGTAACTGTTAGGTGGATTTGTAGCTGGTGGACGGGCATCCAGGAATTTAGGGGAGTCAAGGCACCCACAAACTCATAACAAAACAGTTCTCCACACATATGAGCCAACTCATAGGGTCTGAGGGGTCTTTGGCTGCCCCAATAAAATATTTATGGGCACTGTTATTCATCATGTGATCAATTATGCAGGGTGGGGCTTACCTGCCCCCCCAATTCAAGTTGGCACACCTGTCTCCACAAGTAGGTCTAAGATGAAACCTGTTCCACACATCAAAGGATATAGATATAAATACCAGCAAATAAAATACATCCCAATCCCTTTGATACTGATCAGCCTGTTTCAAGCACATCAGATTACAGAGTCTGAAACATAGCAGGCTGTCAGCTGCATATTCTCATCTGGATTTCCATTCTCTCCCCCCCCCCCCCCCGCTTCTCTTTTTCCCCTTCTATTTGTGACACTTGCTTTTGGCAGGAGAGATCCGGCACAGCTATTTCCCCAGTGCTCTCGCCACCCCCGTTTCAACTGCCAAACAATTCATTCTGGGAGTTCTGTTGTCATCTAGGCAGGTGTTATCTAATCTCACAGACTAGCTATTTCACTTGCTCTGTTCATATCCATTTCAAATTCTCTGACCCACTTACTTACCTGTCTTTTTATAATGGTCTATATTCCGATCCCCTTATGTGCATAGGAGATTTATTTCCTGGGTACAAGTCACAGCTCTGAACAAACAGACGGGGAATGGAGATTGGCACAGACTCCATTGTGTTCATTACCCAAAGGTTTTGATTAGTTAATCTTAGTAGCTCCTGTAACTACTCCACCTCAAAAAAGGTATTTCATGGCAAAATAAATTGTGTTAATTAAAAACCTATGCTCAGGTTTCTGTATCCCAGTACACCACTAACTGGAGATTATAGAGAAAACATGGAAGCTGGCAACACATTTGAAAAGGATTTGCAAAGATAAAAAAGTGTGTGTGTGTGTGTGTGTGTGTGTGTGTGTGTGTGTGTGTGTGGAGATAGAGAGATAGAGAGAGAGCAGAGAAGATAGATCTCTTTCTCTGTTAGCATTGTTCCCATTTATGAGCCTTGAAAATTGTGGTGGGTAGGAGCATGGGGGGTGGGGTGGGAAGAAATGCCAAGTTTTTCTTGGCTTGAGATGCTGAAAGCTTCTTTATTTATTTTTTTAAAAGATAATGCCATTTTGATCCAACCAGTTCTCACTAATGTAACACTTAAAAAGCAGTGGATCTGGTGTCTGTCTCCCTGTGATAATCATGAAAGAAAAATTGTTTTTAGACTACTGGAGGAGAAAAAAAATACCATTAGCAAATTATTTTCAGCTGCTTCACACAATATTCTTGCAAACCTATAGTACAGAGGACTCAAACGGGGACACACACACATAAAAGTGGCTATTTCCCATCTAGGGAGTATTTGTAAAACTTACATTATGTCACATCAGCCAACCCCTCCCAAATATGCTCACTCGACTATCTTCTAAATCGCCAAATTTTACTAGCCAGACTAAGTAAGAGCCCCGCCACCCTCATTTATGATGTCTCCAATGATTCAAGTAGGTTCAAGGGATCTCCTCGATTCCATGTGTAGAGTATTCCAATTTCCCACCTTCCCCTTGAGGGAATGCCCTGTTCAACTCTCTCATGACCCCTCCCTCATTTGCTGCCCTCTCCACTAGTTTCTGGAGAGGAGGAGAAGGGAAACGCAAGTGGGGTGTTAGGGAACCTCCTCTTTGGTCGAGTAGCTGCTTCATACATCCAGTTTTTATTCTGAAAATGCTGCCGCAGCAGCTCTGTTAACTCCCTGTGCAGGAGTGTCCAAGAGGAATCCCTGTCAGGTTAAACAGCTGGTCCCATGGGACAAACTGAAAGACCTAAGGGGAGGGATTACCTGAGACAAAGATCAGAGGAATTGGTACTTGGGCTAGAGGAGGGAGAGGGACTTTCAGGCTAAGTTAGTTATGCTCAGTAGCCAGAGGTATGATAATATAAGTGTCCACCCACAGGACAATAGGGTGGTCTTGGAAGGCAATGTGCCAATCAGGACAAGGATCCCAAGTCCAAATGGATGCTGAGTTCAAAGTAGTGAGGTGATAATGGAGTTCTGTGTGCAAATGGAGGTGGAGAATCAAATCCTTAAGGGGTGCAAACAATGGCCAGTTTATCAGTAGGGGGAGGCTGGATGCAGAAGCTGCTGGGTCCTGTCACAGATAATTAATAGCCAAATTGAGGTGTGTGCTTATGTTGGCAGTTGCCAAATGGATCAGGTTCAGAGTTGCAAATTTGCAAACATCTGGAGATCTTGCTTGTCCCAGACATTGGACTCAGCTATGTTAGTAAAAAACCAGTGTTTTAAATGTGTTATATCCAGGTGTGGTCTGGCCAAGGCAGAATAGTGGTACTATTACTTCCCTTGATTTGGACACTATTTACCATTAGATTCTAATGGATTATTGAATATTGCTTTATTTATTGGATATAAGTTGTTTATAAGTTGTTTATTTATCACCGGGTTATTACGAGACTAAAGAGGGCAGGGGAGACCGTGCACACTGCCCATGGCTTCTTGGAGGAAGGGCGTTGTAAAACATGTAATGCATTAGACGAGGGTAGCCAACATGGTGCTCTCCAGATGTTGTTGGACTATAACTCCCATCCACCGCAGCTAGCATGGCCAATGGCCAGGGCTGATGGGAGTTGTTACAGTTAACAACATCTGGAAGGCACCACATTGGCTACCCCTGCATTTTTTGATGGGTAGCTTTCTGTTCTCTTGACTGCAATGTCATTACCCAGGCTAGTTTGCTGCTCCACACCTGCTGTGTTGGTAAGTGGTGATCAGTGTGATTGTATCCAACAGTGCCCTTCCATGAATGGAAGGAGTCCTTCCATTTGCAGAAGGGTCTTTGATGTAACAAGGCCTCTGCTAATAGGAGGAAAAAATTATTTGCAAGGATTAAAAGCCCTCCCAAGAATAGAAGGTGCCCGTTGGCTGCACTGCATGGACTCAGTGTGATTATGTGATCAAGATTCTTTTCTGTGCTGCGATTTAATCAGTCTGCTTTTGCATTGGTGCAAACTGGTAACCTATAAGAAAACACACACACACTGCAACAAATTACAGTGTGCCTTGAAAACTGCAACAAGCAAAGCAAACACAGTAGTCTCTGAGCAGAAATCCAGAGGTCCAGATTTTTATTTATAAATGGAAAAAATACAGATTTCTAGCTCATAAATAATACCAAACCATTCAGAATTTCAAAATCTAAAAAGAAGATTAGTTTGTATTCTGTGGAACCTACATATGTATACTAATGTACACAGGGACTTAACATCTATCAAACTGCATCATTTTTAATGCTTCCAATTAAAAATCCTTACAGCCGGAAGGAGAGGGATATTGTAGGTGTAAATCCATACAGCCATAGGCAAGTTTCTTGCCATCCCATCTGCCACCACAAATGCTAATCCTCAAAACACTGCCACTTGCAAGCTCTGTCTGTTGTATGTAAATATTTTCAATGCATTCCGGGGGACAGAGCAAACAGTAAATGTGTCTGTTCTGCTCTGAAATGTAGACGTGTTTGATTGCGATTCTATCTCCCTTTTGCCAATGGCTGTCTCAGTTAGAAATGCGTACAAGCCATATGGGATCATAGAAAGCGACAGCGCGTTGTCTACCAAGTAGCACGGATAAGAAAACGGGAAGTCAAGCAAGGCTGAACTGTTCTGGCAAGCATCCCACGAGCAAGAGACTATTTCCATATCTCTGACAACATGGATTAAATCGTTATAAATCCTCTTAGCTTACCCTCTAGAGTCACTACTTGGAGTTTGTTTTGTTTTTGGAAGGGAGGGAGGGAGGGAGGGAGGGAGGGAGGAAGGAAGGAAGGAAGGAAGGAAGGAAGGAAGGAAGGAAGGAAGGTGCCTTATATACCAAGCCAAACCATAGGCCCATTGAACTCAGTAGTATCTACACTGATTGGCAGAAGCTCTCCCAAGGCATTTTCCCAGCCCTATCTGGAGATGCCAGAATTGGACCTGGACTGGACCTGGGACTTCTGGTGTGCCAAGGAATCACGTATAACTGCTATAACTGCCCCAATAGTATCATGAGCACATATCATCATGAAGGAACAATAAAAAGGACTTCTAGAGGGGCCCTTTATGCCATTCTGCTATTGGAATGTTTCAATCTCCTCTGCTGCTAGAATGTTTTAATAATTTTGCTTCAGTGCTCTTGTTGTTGTTGTTGTTGTTGTTGCAATATTAATGCATTATTAGCATATGCCGCCTATTTGAGGGCAGAAAGGCATGGAATAAATCATTCTTTGCATAAATAATCCGGATGGTGAGTGGACTGGATTTGCAATATCATTCTGTTTGGGAGCTAGATTTCCAGGAGGGCTGCATCAAGGGTCATCCCAAAGTTTGGCCTCCAAACCTCACATTGACTCATGACTCCCTGTGTGTCCTTAAAATTTTCTGTGCTTTTGCTTCCTTACTTCCACTGACTTGCCCTATTTCTGGTCTCACCTTTCTCATTGCCCACCATTCAGGCTAGGGAGCACGTGGCTGGGGGTGGCATGTGGGCTGGTGATGGAAGAAGTCTTGTGAGACTGGCAAACCAGATGGTGGTCATTCACTGGGTGATGGGCACCAGAAATTGCAAATTTCTCCACTAGAATTTAAACTGATCATTTGGCAGTGGGGTGAGGACAGGGGAGTATGTAAAAATCACCTCAACATGTGTCTGTCATAGTACTTTGGATCTGGGCTCCAGTCTCCATCTCCCAGCTGAGTATTTGTAGCCAAATGGAGATTCCTATGACACGCCTAGCCTAGGGAGAATCAAAATGAGGAAAACAACGACTGTGAAACTAAATAACTCTCTCCACAAGCTTATCTTAAATTATCTCCCATCTTGTAACAAAACTTTTTAAACAGAATTTCTGGAACTAGATTACGTGGTGAGATTAGAGAATAACAGACTCTATATAAGAGAATTATCTGTAGCATCTTCTTTATCTAATCAAAATCCAGGCAGCCCTTGCCAGTGAATTACTTAGTGCCCCTTTGAACATTATGTGCTGTACTTGGGAACTATTTCAGAGCAGAAAATATATTTCATGATTTATGAATGGCACACACATATGCAAATTACATATTTTGTCAGCAAAATATACAGGAGCATCAACCGCTGTGCAGTTTACATGCCAGTCTTATAAATGTTGCCATGCACACATGCACCATGAACTTGGGAGATCAGTTATTGAGAACAAAGTTGCTAAACGTCAGGTGCATACCAAAGACTTTCTTGTTCCAACAGGCATTTTAAGGTAGCGCTTGTTTATATTAAGACTTTTTATTGTTTTATTCTCTGTATTGTTTATTTCTATGTACACTGCTTAGGTGCCAATGATTCAGTGGCATATCCAGGCCTTAAAAACAAAAACAAATGAATGAATGAATGAATGAATGAATGAAAACATGTAACATACAAAACAAAATTAAAAGAACCTGACCCCATTCTAGTTCAGACTAGACGATGCCTATCTTTGAAACTGCACCAGAACCATAAAGCAAAAGTATCAGCTATGCTATGGAGTGTGTATACCGTATTTACTAGGTGTTCCGCAAGGAATATGACTTCCAGTGCAAAAATATAAGCATACACAACTTGTGTGGCATAGTGATGAAAGTGTTGGACTAAGACCTAGGGGACCGGAGCTCAAATCTCCACTCAACCATGCAGCTCACTAGAGATCTCCTACTGCAAACCATGTTCCTGTAAGAGAAGACAGGGCTCCCCCGCCTTTAATGTTTGCATGGGAGAGGGAATTTCAGCAGGGTAGTTTGCATGGCAAGCTACAAGTGCTGAAATCCTCTCTTCTACACAACTCTTAAAGTCCCCTCCTTTTCCCCCTCCACCTTTACTCATGGGTTCTGATCAGTTTTTTCTCAGAAACCTGAATTATGAGTAGACCAGCTTCCCTGAAATACAACTTTGCATACTGCCACCCATTATGGATAAAAGTGTGGCTGCAGGGGAATGTTGGGTATGTTGTATGGAATCACTCTCAGTCCACATGACTGAAGTGGCACACACGTGAGCACCAAATGTGCACCTTAGAGCAATCCCCAGAATTCTTTGCAATGTGTAGAGGTTGCTTGGTGGTCATCAAGTTTCCCTTGACAGGCAGCTTGATCTAGAGAAAGGACTGCATGAAGGCAGAATATTTGAAAAGGATTGTCCTATCATATTATATTCCTCAAGAGCCATTAGTCCCGTACATGTGTTTTGATGAAGCTTTGTAAACCGAAGGCAGTACCAAGACCTGATTTTCTCAGACAGCCTCAGAAGTCAACTCCATTTGGGACTAATAAGTTGAGTCATAATAAGTTTGCATTTCCTAAATGGTGATATGGCTCCCAGTGACACAGACTGATTGTGCCTCAGCTGCTTTACATCGAGAGTGGAATATTAAACACTTGTGTGTTATCATTCTTGATCAAGAGCAATAGTCCCCAAACAAATCCAGGGTGGGAAGGCATCCAGATGGAACAGAATGAATTACTCCTGTTTATTGTTAGCATTCTTGCACAGTGTGAAGAGGAGGCATAACTGGAGGCACCAGTAGATACTGAAACAGAGATGCTGGTGCACAAAAGACCCATAGCTGCATTTACAAAGCACTTTGTCAGCTTCCTCTGGCAGACAATGCTGACTGGGTGCATAAAAGCAAGCTCCAGGTCATTATCCAGTCAGGTGAAAGACTACGGCATACAGTACATTCCGATACATTTTAGGATGAAAAGCTTCAAATAATAAAAAGTTTTCCTCTCCATCTGATTCATGACAAGAGTTCAGCCTAGTCCAAGTAAGTTTCCAGCAAAATTGCACCAGCAGGTAGAAGGCATCCCCCTAAATCAATATGCCCTGGGAAAGTGAAAATTCCCACTAGATCGAGGCCAAATTGTCCCTGATATGTATCATCTCCACACACACAGCCATGCCTGTGTGTGTTTAGAATGTAGAAACGCTGTGTGTGGGTTTGAGGTGGAATGGAGAGGCTGCCGAGTCTTGGCTCTGCTGGTCATTTGTCTGCTCAAAATTGTCCCAGCGCAAGCTGCTTTTCTCTCTGCATGGAAAAAGATATGGGGATCTCCAAAATGTCAGGTCCGGGGCGGGGAAGCCTAATATTTTGTTCCTCTGTGATTGCAAGGCTGACTGTGTTGCTCTATACTTAGGATGGGAAGTGCTGCAGTGCAGTTTGCCTTTTCAACTCCTGTAATTATCATGATTTTCACATAGGCTGCTGCGTCTTCAGCTGGAGCCTTAAAAGTGTGAAATTGGAGCATTGGACAAGGCTGTGGTTTCAGATGGGCTCTGAGGTCTTTCTCTTGAGTCACTGGCATTTTGCTTTAAATTGATGTAGGAGATTTCATGCATCTCTTTGTATACTTGTGTGGGAGCAACTCCCACGAATCCTGGAGAGAATTATTTCTGTGTCAAAATTGCGGAAGACTGACTTGTTCAGCAGATTCACAAGCAGAAAGAAGACGAACTATATCACATGCCAAGGATTAATCAGTGATATTTGAGAGTTAAAAGTGGAGGCACTGTTTTTTGGCATAATTAAACAGAACTGAGTATATTAAAGGTTTAAGGTAGGCTTCACACTGCGTTCCGTGAGCATGAAGAACCTATTGAAAACTATGGCTCTGGTTCACGGCTGGTTCTATTTCATTGTATCTGAACAGCCATGCAAACAGTTACTGCTTCTATTAATTTTAGTACTTACAGACATAATCTTGTGTCATTGGAAGGCAGGATGACATATCATTTGCATCTTCTTCATGAGTTAGAATTCTATCGCTGTGGAATAGCCATATTTTACTTCTGACAAGGCAAGGGTAGATATCTGTGATGAAGAGCCAAAGTCACCTCCACCAAGGGCTTGTCTCCCTTAAGGATTCCTATATCCTCCATCACCTCCCGACTTCACTTCCTGAAGATGATCTAGGCACAGACACCAGCCTTTCCTCTTAAATCCATAAGCTGACTCCTTCCATGTTAACTTCCTGCCACAGCAGTACCTATTTTGAACTGCTAGGTTGGCAGATGCTGGGACAGAGAAACAGGACCTCACCCCATCGTGCGGATTTGAACCACCGACCTTCCGATTAGCATGCCCAAGGGGCTCAGTGGTTTAGACCACAGCACCACCTGCGCCCTCATAACTTAGTCTCTGCTGTCCCTCATCCCGAGGACACCAAATCCTGGGTAAGTGCCTGGAACCCTAGAATTTCACACCACTTGGAGATTGGGGTGGCGTGCAACAGTATCAAGACGGCTGGTGGCAGATTTTTGTTTAAATTGTGTGTAGCAAGTAGCAAGGCTTTATCTCCACAGAGTTCTACTGATGCTACAAGTTTCATGAGTGTGGCTTTCCCTCTTCATAAAAGTCAATGCAGACAATGCAGAGACAAACCCATGAAAGTCCAGGGCTTTTCTTACACACCTTCTTTCCCTCAAGAGAATTTTGGGCAGTGTAGTTTATCACTCAGAGAACTGCAATTCCCAGCAACCCTTAACAAACTACAGTGCCCAGAATTCTTTGAAGGGGAAGAAGGGTTTTGAATGTGCTTTAAAGATACAGAACTAAAGGCTCTTTATTGTTTTTATTACTGCTGACTACTAGGCTCACTTTTCTGGTATGCAGGCATGGGCGTAGCCAGGGGGTGGGGGGATAGCTCCCCCCCCCATCCAGTAAGTAAATAAAAATACTTAACTGACTGACCAATTGCATTGCAGATAACTCAGTTCTGCTCTCCCTAACATAAAGCCTGCCCCCCACCATAAAATAAATTATTGCTATGCTCACAGATGCAGGAAAATCTCCTAGCTGCAAAACCTTGTTCAGAAAATGGCACCCCCCCCAAAAAAAAAACATTGCCTGTCACTTGCACTGAATAATTGGTTGTCCTCCCTATATCTACTTAACTACACAATGACCATGCTATTATTTCTGCATTCACGTGTTCACAGAAGCAAGCAAAGAGCCATTATGCAGGCCATCTCTTCCCATGCTTTGAATTTGCTTCAGCCGCTTTCGCTTAAGCATGAAAACAAACTGGGGAAAGCAGTTCCATTGATGAAAACAAGCACTTGGTGAAGAGTTCCATGAATATGTCTGGTTATAATTTCAAACAGAGCTTGTGAAATGTGGGTGTGTTTGATCACTGGCTGTAAAATATTAGTTTTAGGGCTGACAGTTCTAACAAAAGTTGTTTTCTTTTCCACAAGTTTCTTCAAGCTAGGCAATAACCTTCCATCAGGTTTCCGACTCATAATGAAATGCCCAAAGACAGAAAGGCACTTTGCATTAGGTTGCAGCTTTCTACCTGTGGACCATATTATTGGTTGCAGTGTGCTTGCACATGCTCACAAGAGTGCTACACATGGTTAAAACTCCTTCATTCAGCATCTAGGGCCAGAAGGCTGGTGGAATTTCCAGGCATGCCAGCTAAATAGAGGGTTGGCAGTGGTAGATTGACCTGTGTCTTGTGATGGGCGGAGGGAGGAGGTCTGCATATCAGGACCTTCAAATCCTCTTCCTATACAGTTGAGTAGCATTTTCACAGCTGGCAGTGCTGACCACCTGAAAAATGTGTGTGTGTGCGTGCAATCTGCTGCTACATGCAAGGAGCTGGAGAGTGGGACAAATCTTTCCACCAACCTGGTGCAAAAAACCCCACCATCAGCCCCTGCCATTACATTTTGTAGCAGGAACATACCAGAGAAACAAGATGCTGAGAATTTTCACATTTATCTCAAGTTCTAAGTTTACAAGGTGAAATGACATTAATGTAGTTTATTTTGTTTTGTTTTATTTATTCAGTCTGCATTAATACGTGTGGGGGGATTTAATGGCATGTCTCATATTTTAAGTGGGTGATATATACACAGTGGTGCTGGCTGTGAGTCAAGTCAGCATAAAACCAACATTTCCCTCTGCTTTTTTCCACCTACAGCTGTGCATGATATTTTATGCATTTATTTTATCTCACTCATAAAGAGGGCAGAAGCTGTAATGATGCCAATTTCAGGAAGACAAAGCTCCCATCCTAGTGACTTCTTTCCCTCTACCACTCAGCCCACCAGTTGACATCAAATAGCACACAACTGTAACCAGCCCAGTATGAAACGTATGAACAGATGTGGTGGAAAACCCAATGGATTCTTTTGATATTGTCCTATTATAACAGCCAAACATGATGAAACACACTGAGGTCTATCCTGGGCCGTCTGAGAAACGAGGGCATGAAAGTCTTGGGTGCCAGCCACATATGCAACATGCAGATCACAGATAAGGGGCAACAAAATGGCTGAAGCACCTTCCCTACTATGGCAAGGGGGCAGAGGGTGAAGTCAAGGGGGGTGAACTACCTTTTCATGGGTTTGGTCATGTCCACAGAATGGAAGATGGCAGGATCCTCAAGGATGACCTATGGGGATCTGGCTTCAGGCACCAGGCCTGATGGCTGATCCACTCTCTGTTACAAAGAGGTCTGCAAACAAGACATGAAGGCTGGCAACATCAATCCTGCCATGTGGAAATCCCTTGCAGACAACCACAGTGCCTGGAGACACACAGTCAGGTCAAGCACGCATAGCAGTGACCAGAAGAGGAATGGCCACTGGGAGGAGCACAGAGAGAAGAAATGCCATGGCACACCTGCAGCAGCACAACTGGATGCCTTCCTCTGCCCCAGCTGCAACAAAACATGTCTCTCCTGTGTAGGTCTCTACAGCCATGGCAAGCGCTGTAACTCTCCAGCGGTTTAACTTTACCCCCAAAGGTGTAAAGTCTCCTGCGACAGATGGATGCCAACAGGCTGGCTTATACCAGGATGGCTCTTCCCTCTCCCACTGCTTTTGTGACTGTCTTTCTACAAAGCTCCAAGCTGGCATAGGTTCAGAGGTATGCTGTGGGAATGGGAAAGCTCTGGATCCAGTGGATCCACACCCAAACTTGGCATGCCTCCTCTTTGTCCTCTCTGGCACTGAACAAGCATGGACTGAAGTCCACTCCATAGCTCCAGCTTAGCAGAATTGAATGGCCAATTCTCCTTCTCCAATGGTGGATCTTGCCACCCCCCAGAGAAGAAGATCCCTGGGGAATCCTTTCATTCAAACCTTCAAGCGACACACCCACAAATAGCACTCCTGTGCCCCCACCTGGTTGGCTCCATCTGAGCCAGCGTCAGTGAACTGCAGTGTCCACAGGGGAAGAGGCGAGGTCTCCAAGAATGCAGCTGCAGTCATCTGGTCAAAGTGAGGGCCTTAAATTTATTTTAAGTTCTGAATATTTAAATTTGCAAGAATAATTGGAGACCCATTAGAAATGACTTGATGTACAAATCACTAGGAAACGAAATAAACAAAAATATATACTCTGGTCACATTTCACTTCCAGGCTGTTACTTTCAGTAACTGGTGCTTCCTAAAATAAATTATTGTAATAACTCTGCTCAGATAATTATATAGCTCATCTCATTATTCACTCTTATTACAATGTTCTTATTTAAAATGCCTAACATTACAAGTCATGTTAATATTTAGGTGCCTTCCATAGTGACAAATTCCAGATGGGTTGCTGTGCGGCCGCAAAACAACAGAGTCCTGTGGCATCTCAAAGACTAGCAAATTTATTGTGACAAAAGTGTTTGTGGTTCAGAACCTACTTTGTCAGATGCACACATAAATTGCTTATGAAAGCTTGTGCATAGTTGAAAACTATGGACTTCGTTGCCACACCATGGGGTGATGGTGATGGGCTTAGATTGCTTCAAAAGGGGATAAGACAAATTCAAGGACGATAAGGCTCTCAATAGCTATTAGTTATGATGGCTATGGACCAGTATCTCCATTCTCAAAAGCAGCAGGCCTTTGAATACACTGGGGAACAACTATGGCTGTTGGGCTGTAGATCCTGCCTGGGCTTCCTAGCAGCATATGGGTGGCCACTTTGAGAACAGGATGCAGGACTAGACCACCTTGGACCTGATCCAGCAGGGTTCATCTGAAGTTCTTAGGACTCTCTCCCCTTCTTTTGGAACTCAGAGGACCTTACAGAGCTAGTTGAGAAAGACTGTGATCCTCTATAGGATTACTTAGGTGTAAGCCCTACTGAATTCAGTGAGACTTCTAAGTAAAGATGTCTAAGATGGGCTGAAAGTCAGACAAAACAGCATGTATAGATTGTGTCAACATGCCCTCCTGGGAACTCTCCGTGTTTGCAAAACAATTGCTTGGAAAACTGGCTGTCTGAATCCAGCCACAGTATATTTTGTGTTCTCATTTATTTAACTATTGTCTGCTGTAGTTCTCTGAAATGGTGTCAGAAGTAAATGTAAATGGAGACATTAATGGCTAAACATATATGTCCCAGAAACCACAGTGGTCTCTTGTATCCTGAGGTGCAGGCATTTCTGTGCCTTGGTTACCTCAAGTAAAAATTCTTTATTCCAAAATCCATTTAGACAGCATAGTGATGGATTGTGCCCCATAGCCTAAGCTCCAAAGATGCATTAAAGTTAATGGAAAGACTTTCCGACTGGAGGATAGTGAGTGGTTTCATTGTCCAAACCTCCTTCAAACAGAATTAAGAAAGGTGTTAACGATATCTGATACCCATTCAGGCTATTGGAGAGTTTCTGTAACCCTTCGGTCCACTCATGGCTTTTTCCTTTGTGAGCCCTTGCCATTTAATTAATTAGATTCATGGCATTCATCTATGGCTTTATTGGAGTGCTATGCAGAGAATCAGGTTGCTAATAAAATGAAATGAGCATATGCCACTTTTTGTGAGCATGTAGTTCCCTTTTAATTAAATGAGTAGATGAAAGCTGCTGTTGCATCCATGGGCTAATAATTCCTGGGTTTCCATTGAATTGCAAAGAGCCTGACGTTTCATCATTGCTTGTATTTTGCACAACCATGTTGGGATAGGAAAAGATGTGACTCTACTGGCCTTGGTCATTTTGGCACCTCAGTCCAGGACTGCCAAGTCTCAAGATCTGATTTCATTTTCTTCTCAGGGTCTCCAGGTGAACCAAGGTGGACCAAAGTAGTGGGGCAACTCCCCTCCATCAGGCTTCAAGTGATGAGGCACAACGAGGCTCTTTTCTGATGCAGCAAGTGCGGGTCTCTGCCCCACGCAAGGTGCCAGTAAGCCCCACAGTTACCAGACCACGATCAAGAGAAACAAGATACTGCACATCAAAATCAGAAATGAGCTTGGGCATACCATTTGTTAAAGGGACACAGCAGGCTACTTAGCATATATGGATTAGATGTTGCAGAATAATATACAGACATATTTTATGTCAATATACAGCGGTGCCTCGCAAGACAAAATTAATTCGTTCCGCGAGTTTTTTCGTCTTGCGATTTTTTCGTCTTGCGAAGCACGGTGTCGGAAAAGTTTTAGAAAAGCTTCAAAAATCACCAAAGTCTTTAAAAACCTCAAAAAAGGCTACCACACCGCGTGCTATGAGTTGCTCCTCGAAGTCAAGTCGCAACTGTATTAACGGTGTTAAGAAAAAGGAAACAAACTTGCAAGACGTTTCTGTCTTGCGAAGCAAGCCCATAGGGAAAATCGCCTTGCGAAGCAGCTCAAAAAACCAAAAACCCTTTCGTCTTGCGAGTTTTCCGTCTTGCGAGGCATTCGTCTTGCGAGGTACCACTGTAAAAGTGATATCATTCATAGGCACAACATTGTTATAACACAAATATTATACAACGTGTAAATGTGTTGTAACAATGAGCTAGATTTTATGATAGCAATGTAAGAAAAGTCCAAAGGTCAATTTAGTGCAGCATCCTGTTCCTCCATGGTGGCCAGTCAGATGTTTCCAGGGAACTCAACCAGCAGGGAATGAAGGCAAGAACCCCTCCCCCTTTGTCACCCAGACACTGACATTCAGGGATACAGTGCACATGATCATGGAGGTTTTGGTGACCTATTGTGGCTCACAACCATTGATAGTCCTATCTTCCATGAACATTTATTTATTGAGTTTATATACCGCCCTATACCTGGAGGTCTCAGGGCGGCTCACAGAATAAAACATGTCAAACTTTGTTTTTAAAGTTATCTGAATAGGTGGCTGCCACCCAATCATGTGGCAAAGTTGTGCTCACTGTGTGCGCTGTGTGAACTAGCACTTTCTTTTTCCACTGGGTGACACATCCCTCAAAGTGGTAAAAAATGGAGAAAAATATATCTCTGTCAATACGATTCATAATATTACACAGTTCTTTCATGATGATTAGAAACACCAGGGAGGAAAATGTGAATGATCCACCAACAGTTAAAAGTGAAATATCCCACTGGTGTTTCAGTGGAAAGTATCTAAACAAGTGCTTGTTTCCTATTAAAATAAATGAGAATTAAACATTCTTAATTATGACTTCTTTGCACCCAAAATACATTTTCAGTCTGCATTTTCCTCATTTGAAGGCTTTTTACAAAGAAGACTCTGAGATCCCATGGAAAGGGAGATATAAAGTAGGCTTTCCTCCAGCCAATATAATATATTCTCTGGCACTGTATGCTGGGCAAATGAGTCATGTGATCTATGGCCCCTCATCAATCTGGCCTGTTGAATGGAAGTGTTTGCAGTTATAGTATCCAAGAATGACTGGGCATCAAAACAAAGAGATTCTCTTCCATCAGCATCTGACAAAGTGGGCTCTAGTCGATAAAGGCTTATGGCACAAACAATTGGTTAGCCTTTAAGGTGCCATGGCTCTCTTAGCTCTCTGTCCATTCGTGTGAAGCAGTTCCTCACTCCTGGATGGTCCAACAGAAGGAAGCAACTGACACTTGCCAAATCCTATGACCCAGAAGCAGAGTGGAACTCCCTATCCGTGGTATAGCAGTGCAACACTGTACTCATGGCCTGATGTGAGCAGATGGTGAAATACGTGCATGTGTTCAAATGATGCTTTTTGGAAGAATGAGGACAAAGTTTTCTGCCCTTGCTGACCATTGGTGGCACCAGTGCAGACAAAAGAGATGCGCACTAACCAAAACTAATTTAGACCAATGAATATCTTGTAGGACTATTTGACCATTTTACACGTAATAGATGATGGATTGTCCTCCTTCTTAACCATAGCTATAACCAATGGTGGTTTTAGCATGGAATTCAGTGGGATCTGCAGGGTACTCATGGAAGAGTTGTGATCAGCACTTATTCCTTGCAACCATCTGTGTAACCAGGATATTGCTCGAAGGAAGGTTGATCCCTAATGTTGCCTCTGAAATCAAGGAAAGGGTTACAGCAGAGGCATGAGAATAAGAAACCACCCACAAGGAAAATCACATAAGAAAGAGACAAAAATGCATGCATGTCTGACACTGGAAAACCACCTAAGTTGGGGAACCTGTTGACTTCTGCATGAGACCTTGGGGAGCTTCCTGTTCCAAGTGTACAAGGGCTGGATGGACTCACCATCTGGCTCAGTGTTAGTGTTGAAATTTTGAAGATTGAGAGTTTTGCAGGAGGTAGGGAGATGTGCACATATTGTGCATAGCAAATAAGATAATAAGTGCACATAGGTGCAGGAAACATTGTGTATTTCACACCTGGGAAGAATCACAAAGATGTGGAATTTGATCAAAGGTCAATGAACAATGAATTGTTCAGATGTGCTGTCTGATTATTATAAGATTTCTTGGAGTGCCTGCAGCTTTAAAGGCTCGCAAACAAAAATATAAAATATCTAATCAAGCTGCTTAAGTTGCAAACATGCAGAATTGCAGGATGCTTTGGTGGAACGAGAAGAGTGAAAAGAGAGAAGGAAAAGTGAAACCAGATGTTTCCTGAGGACCAGCAATCTGGGAAGAGTCAAACTTGGTGCTGCCTGATCACATAATTAAGTGATAGGGCATAAGCCTCAATACTGTACAAAATACTGATATTACTAAGAGCTAACATTTCAAAATTATTCTTGCTAGAGTGAGGCAACCACAGATGCTCAGAAGAAAAGTGGAAGTACTGGATGTTGACATTTGTCAGGGCCACTAAATTTTTGTTTTTGTGAAGAGTTTGTTAGGACATGACCTAAGACTGTGGATTTTGGCCAGGATAGTGATTATTTTAGGAAGTCTAGCATGCTAGGATATGAAAATTAGGAAGTGAAAATCAGGGGTACATAACCTGAAATGAGCTTAAAGTGTAGGGGGTTCTAAGTGAGGTCATATATTTGAATTGTTCAGTCCTGAACCCGAAAACCTTGGCATCATAAATTATTATTGAAGGCTGACATAACCCACTTTGGAAAAGTATAAAAGCAGATATTTGAGATCTTGAAGGGTCTTGTCATCAGAATCCTGGTGAGAGGTCCCACTTCCAAAGATGCTGAGCATCTTCTACTTTGCTTTAACCTTGTAAATGTTTAAGATTTGGCTGTGTTCTGTTTAAAGGGTGTTGATTGTTTGTGAGCTGTGACCCTTTTGCAAGCTCTTGAATAGTCAGTAACTTAAGCAGCTTTATAGATCATAGTATAAATGAATTGTAGAGTTGGAAGGGATTCCTAGGGTCATCTAGTCCACCCCCTGTGATGCAGGAATCTCAGCCTAAGCAGCCATGACAGACGACCATCCAATCTTCGCTTAAAAACCTCCCAGGAATGAGAGTCCGCCACCTCTTGTGGGAGTCTGTTCCACTATCAAACTGCTCTTACTGACAGAAAGTTCTTCCCGATGTTTAGTTGGAATCTCCTTTCTTATAACTTGAAGTCATTGGTTTGAGTCCTACACTCCAGAGCAGGAGATAACAAGCTTGCTCCATCTCTTATGTGACAGTCCTTGAGATATTGAAAGATGGCTATCATATCTCCTCTCATTCGTCTCTTTCCCAGGTTAAATATCCCCAACTCCCTCAACTGTTCCTCATAAGGCTTGGTTTCCAGACCCTTGATTATCTTGGTTGCTGTCCTCTGCACACAGTTTATCAACATCCTTCTTAAATTGTGGTGCCCAGCTTTGGACACATTATTCCAAGTGTTGTCTGACCAAGGCAGAATAGAGTGGTATTATTACTTTCCTTAATCTAGACACTCTACTTTTGTTGCTGCAGCCTACAATAGCACTAGCTATTTTTGCTGCTACATCACACTGTTGACTCATGTTAAGCTTGTGGTCTACTAAGAGCCCTAGATCCTTTTTTACATGTACTACAGGCAAGGCAAGTGCCCCACATCTTAAATTTGTGCATTTGGTTCTTTCTGCCTAAGTGCAGAACCTGATATTTCTCCCTACTGAAATTCATTTCGTTAGCTTGCGCCCAGTTCTCCAATCTGTTAAGATAATTTGGAATCTTGATTCTGTCTTCTGTAGCATATGCTACTCCTCCCAGTTTGGTGTCATTTGCAAATTTGATGAGCATCCCCTCCTTCATTCAAGTCATTTATAAAAATGTTGAACAACAACAACAACGGGCCCAGGACAGATCCCTGAGGCACCCCAACTGTCACTTTCCCCCAGGATGACGAGGAACCATTAATGAGTAGTCTTTGGGTTCCGTCAGTCAACCAGCTACAAATGACCAGATAGTCCCCTCATCCAGCCCACATTTTATGTTTCATAGGAGTCAGAGGCAAAAGGAAGATATAGTGATTCCCACATACACTTGAGGGTATTATGAAGCAAAAATTTAGTCCACATTTTAAAGCAATCTGAATTGGATCTGCTATTTCTGCACCTCCACCAGCAGCAGAAGAGGAGCAGTAGCTGGGTCGACTACAAAGCAGGCAAAACTTTTGTTACCATCTTCCTGCTTTGTTTTGCTACTGCTCCCCACCGAAGGGAGAGGAGGGATGCTGGACCATCCCTGAAGGACAGTGGACTCACCCACCACTGATTTGTAGCAGTTGGGCTTGACACCAGACTTCTGGGTGGGGTGGGGAGGTTAAAAGGGGGAAATGCTTGGTTTAATGTGAATTATTTTTGGACTAGGGGGAGGCTGAGGTTTTGTTTATTTGTTAATTAATTAATTAATTAATTATATATGGAGATGTGCAAACTTTGAGGCAGCTGTGTTTCAGGTACTGTATTGCTTTGAGAAGCATGAATTAGATAAGTTCACACAACAGTACTGACCATCTCTATTCTGAGGTCACGTTGCCCCATACCTTGTCATAGTATTCTCCAACATGATTTGTTTTTTTTAGAAAAGAAATGCTTATATGCAGACTTACAAAACTTATTGCTCATTTTCTTTTGAAATCCTTTTCTTTCTCTGCTGATGTTGGCATAAAACAGAAATGTTCCATAATTTAAATCCTGATGAAATCTATTTCCAAAACAGTTTTTTTAATGCTTCACTTGAAAAGATTGATGTTTTTCTATTGTATTTTTCAGTGCCAATTAATTACTTAATTCATTAGCAGTGTAACACAAGAGTAGGCTTTGAAAAGCCCATACTTTGTGTAGATGCCTTTTATTATGGCTAATTAAGTACTGTGGAAGGACCTGATTAGACCTCTGAGCATTTCCTTATCTTGGGGAAAAAATAATGCACCCAGTCCTACAATGTATGTAACAAAAGCAGAACTTGACAACTCCGTAGCTATTTATGAAACAAAAACTATAGCAGAATGCACCAAGAAATGCAGTGGGGGGGAATCTATACTCCGTATGCCCACTCATCCCCGTGGAGACTTAGCTACAGTAGTGCTAATTATTTTGGCTATTAAGCAGAACATAAAGAAAGCGGTGCATTCAGTGACTGAAATGAACAACGGTGCCAATGAGTAAACGCAGCCTTGGGACAAATTGATGTAATGCTCACTAAAGTTAGGAACAGATTTCCAGATGGCTATTGTACATATGGCTAAGGCTACAGTGGTAGCCAAAAACGGCAAGAGAGGAACCTTTTCCAAATGAAATCAGCCCCGACCTTGAAACATGAATATGTGCCAGTGTGACAAGTTACTGGATTTGTTCAGCTTCTTAATTTCTCCTCTTTACCCTAACTCTGCCCAGCTTTTACTATGATCAGATTTAGGCAGCATTTGCAGCAAGCACTAAATATTCTTCACAGGGGGTCAGATTGTGTCATCTTCTGCAGTTTACAAAGCACTTTATGAACCCGTCTATTCCCCTGCCGTTGGTTGATTTATTTGTGCAGGGAGACCAAAAAGGAGGGCCTTGAGTAATGCAGGAACACAGAGCAAGGCAATCACCCCTGGAATGTATTGATTCACAGTTAAGTACATAAAAGGAAGAAAAGGTGATGCACGTATTACAATTGCAGCAGGTGGCATGTACAATTTTACAATTTGCATTCATAGAACAGAATCAGGCTTGTCGAGTTGTACCATTGTACTCATATATGGAATTCCAGACATTAATAATGTGTCTTAAACCAAGTACGAGTATATTAAACCAAGTGTCTCCACTGAACTGCAAATTTGACATCTGCTATGTCAGAATGGATGGAGTCTCCTGCTAAATTACTGCCCTCCTCAGTTGGAGTCCTGGGGTCTTCTTGGACAATGCAGATTAGGGATTTTCACATGACATCATAACTTTTACTAAGTTCTTAAAGCTACTGCAAGTCTATTAGCAAATGTCTTTGTATTATAGGAGTTTATTTCCCATTGGTACAACTGTAATCCTGTAAAGGTGTGGGGCTGGTATACATCCCCCCCCCCTTTCTCTCATTATAACATCTTGAGCTTGTTACAAATTGAGATTTAACTAAGAGAATTGCTTGCATCTTTGGATTCATGCAACATGGTCTCCATGTTGTGAAAATATGTTCTATTGATTGCATCTGTTCCTTGCCAGAATGTTATTGTTTTAGGCACATAACTTTTCTTCTGCAATTTATCTTTATCTTTATCTTTTACCTGCCTGTGAATCTATACAGGCATGTAACAAATCAACATACAGTCATATACCAGAAGCGAGGGATTGTTGTTATTTATGTGTAGGTTCACAGGTGTCCCAATTAGGGAAGGGCTGTGGTACAGTAGTGGGGCACCTGGTTTGTGTGTTTAAATCCCCAGGTCCCATGCCTGGTGTTTCCAGGGCAGGGAAAGACTCTACTTGAAACCTGGAGAACTGACTAGCCCCATTGAAGTCAGTGGGACTTAATTTCAAGCAAGCACATAAAGATACTGTTGCACTCACAGGAAGTAAGTCCCATTGAACATAATTGGCCTGCATTCCAAATAAATATGTTTTGGATCAGTCTGCATAATGGAAAACCTCCCTGCCTTGCGCATCTCTGCTAAAAAAATACCCCCACTGCTGCTCTTTGTAGAGATATAGTTTGCCATTCAGAAATCCCAGAATTGATATGTAAAGTTGAGACTCCTGCCATCATTGGTGTTTAGGGGTTTTTAATCCTCCTTATGAATGCAGTCAGTTAGCATCTCACCTCGGGGGCGGGGGCGGGGGGGGGGGGATGTTGCTTTGAATTCCAGAGCACTGTGACAGACAGCAGAGAGAATAACAATGAAATCCTGCTTTTCTCTCTCTCTCTCTTTCTTTGCTGCAGTTGTGTTCCGTTCTGTGTCTCTGTATGATTCGCTACTATGCCCATGCCTCTTGCTCGTTGGCATTGTGTTCTCTGACTGCCACTGCAGTCTGCCTCAATTAAAAAGAGCTGGGTGAGAAAAAGCTCCCTTTGCTACTGGCAAAGTCAGGTCTCACTGGATGGCAGCTGACTATTGCCGGTGGGGAGACTGATTCAACTTCTTAATGAATACCAGGTTATCAGAGTGTCAGTTATGCATGACCCAAAGCAGCACTTGTAACCAATTCAGCACAATGTGTTGTGCTGTGAGTGTTCAGCACAACACTCCAGTTCTGTCCCTGTTTATCAGTGGCAGACCCTGATTATGGATACCTCTCCCCATTTTGTGGCCCCCATTTTGTTCCTATTTTGTTTTTTAAGATCCCTGTTCAATATTTTGTTTAGTGAGGGGCCAGAATAAGATGTGATATTAAATGTGTTTTTGCACTCAGCATGTTTAAAAATGCATATATTGGATCCTGATAATTAATGGAAGCCATTGGGAGATTTTCTCCCAATGCAAAATAGAAGCCTCAAAGAATGGTTTGCAACATATTTCCTAAAATACAGTATTTCCCCAATAAATGACAGGCTATATATGGACTGTGACCAACACTGTGTGTACATCACTTCTCAAACCAGCAGCAGGAGTGTACTGGATGCAGAGCAACGAAGTGGGTGGGTGAAGACAGCCCTTGTCTGGCCCTGGGTTACTATTCTTCAGGCTTCAGCTCCATACTGCAGATTAGCCTTCCCCACCTGGCACCCTCCAAGCTGGGCTACAATGCCCATTACTCTTGACTGTGCTGGCTAGGGCAGATGGAAGCTGGAGTCCAAAGCTCCACACGTGGCTTCTCAGACTGGGTCCCATTGACTTAAATGGGGCCTGCTTCCAATTAATTGTGATTAATATTGAAAGCGAAATCACTGAGTTGGGGCAGGAGGAAGGAATCTTGCAATATATGAACACAAAGACACCATGACGTGAATGCCTTGCAATTTCAAATTCCGGAGAAACTCATTTTGAACTGTTGATATCTGATAGTAAGTCAATTATGTTTCTCTAGCATATCTTTAACCAGCAGAACAAACACATTTTTTGGTTTTTAAAATGGCTTAGGGCAGGTGATAGCAAAGTAATTGTATGCAGCATACGGCAGGCAGAGAAGAGCCACCAGCCGTGTGCAAAGCAGGCAGAGGGGGTGGAAGCAGGACTCCAACAGTGATCCATGAAGGTATGGGAAAGGTCACTATAAGCAGGTACCTATTATGATTATGAAATGTCGGAGGATATGCACCGAACACACACACAGGACCAGTGGCACAGCTGATGTAGCGCAGCAACTCCAAAACTGTTTGAATCTTGCTTCAGTTCACCAAGATGGCCTTAGGCAAGCCGTTCTTTTGTGGCATCAGTCTCTTGCCTTAATCTCCAAACTTTACTGGGTTGTGGTAAGGATCACAGAAATGCAATGTGTGCAAAGTCCTTTATAGTTGCACAAATGCTAAGAACTATTAGCATTTAAAATACCGCT
Source organism: Podarcis muralis (assembly GCF_964188315.1). Taxonomy (NCBI): domain Eukaryota; kingdom Metazoa; phylum Chordata; class Lepidosauria; order Squamata; family Lacertidae; genus Podarcis; species Podarcis muralis. The sequence goes on from NC_135655.1 coordinate 134,335,227, forward strand.
GCATGGTGGCTTCTCCAAGTGCAATAGCCTGTCATGCAGGATACAGCAATTTTCTCCATACTCCTCCAAGCCACCTTGAAATAAATGCCAAGGGATGGCATGGCATAAATGGCTAGATCCACATAGAATTATAGAACTGTAGAGTTAGAAGGGATCCCAAGTGCCATCTAGTCCAACTCCCTGCAATTCATGTTCAGCTACTGCAGCCAAATGGATTGGTTCTTAGCATATTATCTATGCACTGAGACAAAGGAACTATTTGCATGTTAGTTTTTATGGGAAATGGAATGTCTCCCATGAATATTCTCATAGCTGTTTGGAAAATAGGTTTTCTTAACTTTACGATTATATTTAATTTCCCTTTGATGCCATGATATTCCCATACTTGCCTTTCCCATTCTTAACCTGCAGCAGGCAGTGCTCTTTATGCTTTGCCACTGAGTGCCCTTTGCCAGTTTCAGAGGGTGTTACCCTCCATCTATCAGGTAGAGCATAAAAAGTCCATCTCTGGGGAACAGCAGTGAGATTCACTATCATGAATCCACTATCATGGTCTTTAGCTGTGTAAGCCAATATGCCACTCCACTACCCTAATCCTTAGCTCAGAAGACAACTTTACATATTGTATCCTAATTTGGTCTAAAGAACTGTCATGCCCCAATTCATTAATTATAATTTACATCACCTGGGGTTAGAAGCTTAGAGAACAACCTAGTTAACTTTAAGAACATTAAAGATCCATTGATTTCAAAAAGGGAGATTCTCACACTGAAATTAATGGGACTTCATTCATTCTGGATCATAGAATCATAGAATCATAGAGTTGGAAGAGACCACAAGGGCCATCGAGTCCAACCCCCTGCCAAGCAAGAAACACCATCAGAGCACTCCTGACATATGGTTGTCAAGTCTCTGCTTAAAGACCTCCAAAGTCGGAGACTCCACCACACTCCTTGGCAGCAAATTTCACTGTCGAACAGCTCTTACTGTCAGGAAGTTCTTCCTAATGTTTAGGTGGAATCTTCTTTCTTGTAGTTTGGATCCATTGCTTCTCTGGAGCAGCAGAAAACAACCTTTCTCCCTCCTCTATGTGATCATGATCTTAGTTTTTACTGATTCATGACAACATGTGCTAGCTGGCAATTTGACATTGTAGCCAAATTCTATAGGGGAACAAAGAGAAATTCAACCTTAAGTCAACTGTTCTACAGCACCTTTTAAAGTGTCCGCTGTGCTTCGCAGTTCAGATCTCTCATCCTTTCCGTCAGTTACCTTGTGAGGTAGGACATGCCATGAAATAATGACATGCCCAAGGTCTCCCATAATTCACTGTGGTCAGATAGAGAACTGAACTAGCCCACTGAGCCACAGGATGTGGTCTCTTTTATTCAACCAACTTCAGGAAAAGATACTCCCCAACTTTCAGTTTTTTCCTTTATGAAACCATGAGAACGTCAACTTGCTACAGCACAAATGGGCAATATTAAGCCCACCAACCATAAAGTTTGTGGTCCACAAAAGGTTTCAGCATCACATTGGTTCATGACTTTGTCATTCCGAAGAGACACTGTCCATCTTCAGAAGTCTCTATTTAATTGCATTTTACAAAGTGGGGAGTTTTCCTGCTGAATGTCAACAAGACTTTTTGAAATGAAAGCAGTAGCCCTTTGAAACACAGGTTCCCATTGTCAAAGGAAAGTGGCTCAAATCCCTGATCAAAATCTTCTAGTGGAGTAACATCCACAAAAGAGGCAGCTCCAATAAAATGAAAATATTGAAATGCTAAAACACCAGCCTAGTTCCAAAGGCAGGCCTGTTTTTAATCACATTTCCCCCTTCAGTTCTCTAATAATTACTCTTCTGTATTTCCTGCAATGCATTTCTTGTTTGCATTGACATTGCTTGAAAGGTAACCGAAAATTATCTCTCATGCCTTTTGCCTGCAGCTTTATCACAGCGCAGGAGTCTTGTGCAAATTAAGTGCAGTGCCTCAAATAAAAGAAAACTAAATTCTTTCATTAATATTTGGCGTTTGCTGCCCTGGTCTGTAACCTGGGAGGACACCTGCAATTACTATGCAGTTCTGAGCCAGGCATCTGACTCTGAGCTACAGTGGCAGCTTCCATTCCGTTGCTTCCTTTCCTGGGCATTAAACTGCATCCCATAGAGCTTACTCAAACAAGCAATCGCCACTCATGTGAGACGCCTAATTGACTTCAGAGGGCTCCTCATGTGGGCAAGAGTTACTCATGCGGCTACTGTACCCAGGGAAACGTGCGCAGCGAGAACGCTCAGGCCGGCCCCTGCGAGGCTCCTTGCAGAGATGCAGATAGGCAAATGCATTGATTTCAAAGATACATTGTGTTCCTCCCAGACTGAAAGACGGCTGACTGCGGCATCGCTCCCTGACCAAAATCAATCAGCAGGATGGCTTACTCTGAGTTCTGAGCTCTCTCACTCTTCTGGTGCTTCTCAATGTAGAAAAGGAAGGAGGTACAGGGTTTTGCTTAGATCATAAATGAGAAAGTACTGCATTCCACAGAGATGTGTATTGATCTGAAAAGGAGAGTGTCAAAAAGCAATGCTGCTGTATACATATCACAAGGCACACAGCTCACTGCGAGGAGGAGAGTGTAACTAAGGCTGAAATGATGCCAACTGAAAACCTGAGCAGAGATTTACATGCATTAGGAGAGGACATAAAACGCAGAAACCTTCTTTAAACCAAGTACATCAACTCTAATTAGGAAACATTCTCTCTACTCTCTGGAAGGTGTGCATGTGTACCTGGACGGTTTTATTTATTCTGGAAGCCTTTCGCCAGTGGAATAAACAAAGCTTGTTCTCTCTCTCTCAGTGTGGTTTGTGGATCACTATCAGGGGGCAGGGTATTAGGATGACACTGTGGGAAGACAGGATGGAAAGGAACTCTCCCCCCTTTTCCCCCAGATGTGCACACACAGATGAATGGCAATTTAGCACATTATTGATATGCTACAGAACACTATGGTAACTGGAAGCTTTCAGGGGGGTTCTGTCAGTGTAAATATTTTTATTCATCCGGACAAAAATGGCTGGAATTATATGACAAAATCCAGTACCCTCCACATTCATTTTCACTGCAATGGCAGGAATAGCCAGTGTGAATTCTCAAATGTTTCTGGACTACTATAACTCCCATCTTTCTTGATAATTGGCAATGGTGTCTGGGGCTGATGACAGTCTAAAGACTTCTCACACTGACAATATCTGAATTATGGGATTTTCAATATAAAACTTGCACAGAGATTGACTGGGTTAGTGGGAGCTGTAATAGATTTTGACAAAACAGCAGTATCACAGGAAAAGCCACTAGAATTAGGCTACATTCCTATTGTCCTTGGGAGGTTATCCCCAAAGGCCACCAGCTGAATCAGATCCACCTTTTTGATGTCAAAGACAGATATTGGAAAGGATCTGATGTTGGCATCCCTCTGGAATAGTGCCAGCTTAGCCAACATATTTTGATTTTTTTTTTATATATGGTTGTTTACTTTGGTTCGAAGCCACTTTGATGTATTTTATGAAATAAAGGTAAAGAAAAAGGTACCCCTGCCCGTACGGGCCAGTCTTGACAGACTCTAGGGTTGTGCACTCATCTCACTCTAGAGGCCGGGAGCCAGCGCTGTCCGCAGACACTTCTGGGTCACGTGGCCAGCGTGACGAAGCAGCTCCGGCGAACCGGCACCAGAGCAGCACACGGAACGCTGTTTACCTTCCTGCTATAAAGTGGTCCCTATTTATCTACTTGCACCCGGGGGTGCTTTTGAACTGCTAGGTTGGCAGGAGCTGGGACCGAGCAACGGGAGCGCACCCCGCCGTGGGGATTCGAACCGCCGACCATGTGATCGGCAAGTCCTAGGCACAGAGGCTTTTACCCACAGCGCCACCCACGTCCCTATTTTATGAAATAGTGCTATATAAATACTCTTCTGAATAAATAAATAACATATCTGAAGGCCCAAGAAAGTGGGCACCCTAGAGGCATGCTGGGAAATGGCTGGGATCCCAAACTAGGGGAAATTTCTGACCTGTTCCTCTGGGAGCAAGGAGAGGGGAAACATTTCAATAAGTTTTTTAAAATGGACAGAAGAATGCAGAACATTCCTCCACCCTCACTTCTGCTTTGTAGGCTCAAGCCCAGCAGGACTTTGCATAAGGCAGCAGAACCACCTTTGGATTCCTCCTCCCCCTTTAGGATTGCATCCTTATGTGTAAATCACTGTGTGGACAAAGGATGAGCATAGAGGCATTTTAGTGCGTGGGGCAATGTCAGAATCAAAAGGCTCAGCAGAAAAGCACCCAATTCACAAGCTGAAGGTCCCAGCTGGAAATGTCCACTTATCTGAAGCCCCGGAAAGCCACTGCCCATCAGGATGGACACTACTGAGTGAAGTGTACCAATGGGTCTGAGGTGGCTTCTTATATTCCTAACTGCAGCCAGACATGAAAAACACCTAAGGGTGATTTTTCTCTAAACAAAATCATCCAGAAAACCTCCCAGGCTTTGCTCCCTAATGGCTGTGATTAGCCTTAGAAATTTACAAATCACTCCTGCTTCTACAAATCACTCCTGTGTCTGAAAATGTAATGTGGGAAGAGTAGATACGTACAGCTTGTGGTTGGAGGGATGTGGGAATGCAGGAGAAACATGACAGACCACACACAGGATTCCTTTTGGGAGAAGAGGTGGAGTTGGAAGGCAGAGAAACTGTGACATGTACGTAACACAGAGAGAAGCAGCAGAACTACAAAACCAACTGCATTTCTTCAACATGAGTCCAGGTGAAATATAAAACAATATAATCATCTCCAGAGTGTGTCTGACATTCTTTTATTCTTCCAACTGGAAGCGTTATTGAAAATTGTTGGTGCCTCTGGCAAAATAGTTCTTCAGTGCTCTGATGTTGATTTCTGCCAGGCCCGATTGTTCCTCTGTCACCAAAGGAGCTGTGCTAAAGCGAGAAGATGAGGCCAAGGGAAATTGCCAGCATTCTTGACCTCAGTGATAACCACTCAGTTTGAAATTTTGTTAACCTTGTCCACAGCCAACAATTCCTGACTTGAGGCAACTTTTCTGCTGCTGGGTGGAATTATACTGTGTTCATGTTCTCACTGCACACATAAACATATCTCTAATGGTTGTACTCATAATCCAGATAGCATGTTCTTATCAGATACAGTGAGGAAAAAATGGTTTCTGTGACCATTAGGCCCTAGTTATCTTGTGCAAAATGCCAAAGTTTAATGTGTCTGTTTTGCTGGGCACAGTCCATCACCTGAAAGTGCTGCCCCTCCTTCCTTGTATCAGGCTTGCTCCAAGTACTTTGACCCTCCAAGATCATTCAGAGTAGCTCCAGAGAGCATCTCACCTGTTAGATCATTCAGAGTAGCTCCAGAGAGCATCTCACCACAGAAGACTTACTAAGTCTTACTTTGATGCCACCAAATGAATAAGAAGCATTTCAATCATAATCATGTTGCTCAGTGTCTCACTTCGTGAGGTGAGTGACCAAAGTCCTACACAGTGAGTTTTATGAAAGCGCTGGGGATTAAACACAGTCTACAAGAAACCACTTCATCAGCCTCAGTCTGCCGTGTATAAAATGTGACTTCCTAAAATTTTTATTACTATCAATATAGCTGTTGCATACGTAGGATTGGAATACATCTTTCCTAGATGCAAGCCAATGCACTATACCATTGGGTAAGGGGCAGCTTACCCTGGTGCTCCTCCCAATGTTGCTGGACCTCCATTAGCCCCATGGGTGTTGTAGCTCATCAACATCTAGAGGGCACCAAATTGGATAACCCAGTGGGCTTAGCAGGGCTGGGGAGCCTGGGGGCCTCCAAATGTTACTGGGCTACAGGTCTTTTCATCCCTGACCATTGGCCATGTTGACTGGGGTTAATGGGAGCTGGGGTTGAGGCCCACCAACTTCAAACCTGCTTCAAAGGGAAAGAAAGGTGCAAAAATGTCTACATAATTAACAGTGCAATCCTATACATATCCGCTCAAACGTAAGTCTCATTGAATTCAATGAGGTTCCTTGTAGGATTGCTGCTAAAAGACAGTGCAGATCCTTCATCCAAATGCATCAAGATAGCTTAATTTGCTTTGAAGTGGAAGGTGGAAGAAATTTCTCATCATATCTAATTCAAGGGTTCATAATATAAAAATACTTAGTCTATGGCTGTCATGGATGAGAGACTTTGACGCTTCAGCACTACTCAAACATATGGTAATGTCCAGGATGAGATTTCAGTAATGATCTCATTTTAAATGGTGTGTGGGTGTAGGGGGAAGAGAGAGAGAGAGAGGAGAAAGACTATCCCTGGTTTAGAATTAATGAGTATAGCAGAGACACAGAAGCTGGAAGTGGGTGGGAAACACACAGAGAAAACTTTTAAGTGCCTTCTTAATCTTCAGTTTGCCAAACTCACTTAGCTGTAATATTTAATTCATAGCTTTATTACACCCTTCGCTCAGCAAAGTCTCAATTTAATATAAAAAGGCCAGATCAAACATTCAGCACTTTACATACTAGGATTCCTTTTCCACATTCTCTTTTCTTCCCTTATGGAGAACCCAACAAGAGAGAATTAAATATGTCCTAAATCAAAAGCAAAGCGACTCTGCAGCTTCGCCTAAACAAAATGCTTGATGAATCAGCATCCATACCCACCTCAAGGCTTAAGATGTACAACTGAATCTAAGCATTTAAAAGGATGGCTCCTTTCTCCTCTAGACCATTTACAAAGGTGAGCTTCAATATATAAAGAAGCCACTGTGGGGAAATGGATGCTGGACTAGGTGAGCCATTGGTCTGTTTCCAGTGGCACTGGATCTTCCTAAGAGTATCATCAATCTTGTATTGTTTGGAATGGATATACCTCACAAGGCTAAGAGAACCCAGATTCAAGCTCCCATACTCTTCTTCTTCCTAAGGTGTCAGAGACCTGTCCTCTTTTGAATCTGGTCTGCCCAAATGACACCCTCCACTACTCTCTTCCAATGCCAGCCAGTTATTATACTTAAAGCAGGGGCTTCCAGACAACTGCTCAGTAAGCCTCTATAAGTCAAGGGGAAAGAATCCCTGCTTGTGGATTTCTTTCCTACCTTGTCCACTTTCAGGTAGAAACACACATTTTGACCACATCTGCAGCCTAGTTCTTAATGAGGCGGTCAGTCTGTGCCTTGGCCAACCTCCAGCCTGGTATCTTCTAAGTCCTGGGATGGTCAGTGTTGATCGGCGTTGTTATTCAAAACATCTGGAGGATTCCTGAGGGTTGAGGAAGCCTGTTTTGGTCTATACAACTTCAAACTCAGGTGGGGGCTCAACATGAGCAAACATTTCTCCATACACAAAAAGTCCTTGCCCAGTAAAGTACACAGGAAGATGCTAAGCCAAAACCTTCATGTCTGACATGTTGGTGTGGAAGGGTTACTATTTTTGGTACTGAGGAGCATCCAGAGGCATATTGCCCCCAATGAAGATTCCTTTTAGCTACCATGTCTAGTTACCATTACTCCAATCTGACACCACAACCCAATGCCTATTTCCACAAAAGAAAGTCCCATTGAGTTCAATGGCACTCACTCCCAGGTAAGCTAATACCCTCCTGCAAGTTTAGTCCATCTGGCAACTTGAAGTGATATACCGGAAGTTCAGACAGCTTTATCATCTCAGTGAGAGCAAAAATGTGATAGGTACACACATGTACTTCACCATCTGTTTCCTGAGTCAAGTTTGACTAAGATGCCCTACAAGACCATCCTCTTCTACTTTGATTCCACATATATGTAACAGCTCAAACTTTGGTGTATGTCAACACTGACATCTGAAAGTTGATAAGCCCAAACAGACTTTTTGTACACCTGCAAACTCAAGTCATACTCCAGTGAATCTTGACAATCACCTAAACATAAACATTCACAACTGTATGTGTGAAAAGTGAGTGCACTATTTTCTGACACTATTTTCTGGCAATTGTAGATATAATAATGAATTTATTGTGCTTGTAAAGGCTCACAATATACAAGGGGTAGTATCAACTGCAACAACAACAACAAGTTGAGTGAAAGAATCATCTGATATTTTTCACATATTATTCTGCATCACTTTCTTAAGTCATCAATATCTAACTCTGGAAGCCAACTGGGAAAAGGGGGAAGGGCCCTGGCACCTTTAATAGCCATGCAGAGGAGATAATTAAAGGTACGGGAGCACTGTCCTCTTTGCCATCTGGTCACCACTCTCCACATTTAATCCTAGCAGCTGGCATTTCAATGTGATCTTTCCATCTCTTTGGATTACCTGAATAATGTTATCGGATGGGAATAAAGTGGTGACGGTAGCTTTATTTAGTATATTATCAGGTAGGGATTCAAAATGGGTACTAATTGCTGGAGTAGCACTGAGAGACGACCACTATAGATTTCATCATAGCACCATAAAAAGTATAAGATCAGAAATGAACAGTTGGTTACATTTCTTTGATTACAATCATGAAAGAAGGATGCTGTTAACTACATAGGATGAAATCTCTGATAAGATGAAACAGGTTTTTGTAAACAAAGCCCTGCAAGAGTCATGTTTTGCCACTAGTAATGAGTAGTACATTTCAGGGGTGGGTGAGAATTGAAATCCCCAAATTTGGTTCCTTAATATTTGATCCACATCACATTTTTTTCCTTTTTTAAAAAGTAATTGCTGACTTTTTTGTTTGTTTGTTTCTAGCGGGATTTCCCCAGGGATCCAAACAACTCTTCAGAGAAGTGAATGAAGTCTTCTCTCATCTCTTGTCCTCCCAAATTTTCAGGGTCTTCTTTATCCTGCAACAGTTGTATATAATCAAATGGCAGCTAAAACATCTCTGAAACATCTTTTCATTCTTCAAAGATTTTCAAAATATTTTTGAACCTTGTGAACCATCCCAGAAATAATTTTGGCAGGGAAGTGAAAAAGCTATGAAGAGTTGAGTTTAGTCCAGCAGACAATGAATTACATTGGGAACTGGGAAACTTACAAGTGCAATTGTATTCAATAGGGCTTACTTCCTAGTAAGTATAATATCTCCTCTCTAATTCCACTAGAGACTCATATCCTAATCCTACTCTGGTGATCCGCCTTGCACGTGACTATTTCGCCCTGATAATGATGTTCATCTACCACACATTAAGTTCAACAGTACATGGATGAGCCTCATCCCATAGATGGCCATTCTTAAGGTCTCCTTTGCTAGATCAGGATATCACTGTAAATCATCCTGCAACATCAATTAACAAGGTGCACCATTTCCTATAGCCTATATACCTGAGGGTGTTAGTCCCACACCTGCATAGACCAACGATGTACCCATCTTGGATGGATCAGGTACTCATTTACAATAAAATGGGAAAGCAGTCAGATGCCTTGCAATAGGAGTGTGGGATAGGTGACCCTCCATATGTTGTTGGATTCTGACTCCCATTAAATCCAACCAGCATGGCCAATAGTCAGTGATGATGGGAGTTGTAGTCCAGCAAAGGTTCCCCACTTGCTTTACAATCTATATTTACCAAACTGGGTTTGATGAAGCTGCTGCTGTTGATACTGAATATAAAGGGAAGGGACCATCTGTATTATCTGGTGACTGAAATAAAAAATAAAATAAAAAATTGTCCAGTAGCACCTAAGAGACCAACGAAGTTTGTTCTGGGTATAAGCTTTCGCATGCATGCACACTTCTTCAGATACTGCATGCACACAAAAGCTTATACCCAGAACAAACTTAGTTGGTCTCTAAGGTGCTACTGGACAATTTTTTAATTTATTTTTGACAGCATCAGACCAACATGGCTACCTACCTGAATCTGGTGACTGGACACTGCACTTTGAGAGATACTAAATATTTTCATACTCCATCCCCATAGGCATTAGTAGCTTTACTACTCTCTGCCAGTAGGTTAGACTGGGTAGCTTTAAACAAATATAACTTTGGCTATCATCTTAAAGTTATCACTATTAGAAAGAAAACAATGTCAGTTAGTACACGGAAGTGTGAAGTGTAGCCTCTGAATCACCAAGTAAAAACTTGAAAGTGGAAGCAAGTCAACTTTTGAAATTTCCACCCTTCCAAAGATTGCTGTAGACTGCATTTCCCAATCAGATGAAATCTTTGATCAGATGAAACAGGTCTGATCTTTGCAAATGACACCAAATCTGTAGAGACAACTAATTTGCCACACATTTGTACCAACTGGTGGTGAGGAAATTCTCCTTACTGCTTGGCAGAACTGATGCAGGCCTATCAAACGGGCTACATGAAGACTGAGCTGAAGTTACTTGCTTAGCTGATGGCATCCAAACATTCTGTCTCACTACCACTCAGTCTCTTTAGAGAGGAAACTTTGATAAAGTTTGCTGAAGCTTAGGGCGTGGAGAGTGCCTTCAAATGCTGGGTCACACACTCCAGAAAGAGGGAGCAGCAGCTGCAGGATTATTGCAAGAATGAGATGGGAGATGCTCCATTTGGGAAACATCACTTAAGCCAAGACTCTTAATACGGAAGTGAGTCTGTGGGGAGTCTATGGATTGGCTTACCACAAAACATGAGGAATCTCCACATTAGTTTACAATTAGGATGGCATGAAATGACTGCCCAGGTGGACATACCTGTCCATGCACAAAGCTATTTGCCATATAACCAGAGAGTACTGAGTACTCCCCATGCTTCTACTTCCTCACTCTCAATTATGCTAACATTCACAAAGCCTGAGGCAAAATATTAAAGACACAGAGAGCAATTAGGCAGCCAACCCACATTAAACTACAAATAGACACTCTAATGACAAATTAGGAGTGGCAGTGCATGAGTGGGCTCTATGTGCTTGTCATCATCACACTTGGAACTTTCCAAAAAGGTCATATAACTTCTTACAAAGAATCAAGGAGTAAAAGTATCCTTTAAGGGAGGTGGTGGTGAAGAAGACCAACCATGAATACACATATGATTGATCTGTCCGAGATGCAGAAAGATTGGCCCATGGATCTGTGGTGCTTTGCAAGTATATCCCTGTGAAATAATGAGAAGGAGATGTGCTCGCAATTAAGGGGCAAGTCAGAATCTCCCACCTTCTTTCAGTTTGGGAAAATTCAGCTTGGGGTGAGTTTTTACAGCCTGGCCAGCAGACAGACATAGGCCCAGGTTAGATGGGGGGGGGCATCCTATTCATGATATTCTATTGAGCAAGCAAATGCCAGGAATACTATCCACCTGAAGCAGGACAAGTGTGCACCCAGAGGAGGCTGGATCAGGAGATAAGCAGCAGGGCCAAGCAAGGTGAATTATTTAGAGCAGAACATACAGCAGTTGCAATGCAAATGTCAATTTCCAACTTTGAATGCCACAGAGTGACAGCTGGCCTGACCTAGGAAGTAGATATATGGCCAACCCACTAGCTGGATGAATGGACTGGAGGTCAGTTGGAACTTGACACTTCCATGGTATTATTGTGAGGTGAAATCTTTTAACCTTGAAGTTCCCTCAAGGCAGTGCTTAAGCAGCAGACAACCTTCTTGATTTAATTTTGGGGCACACTCTATCAAGCCGAAGGAGGAACACCCAAGAGCTTGCCTTGGGATGCCATAGATAATATTCATAGGTGAAGCAGCATGCAAAGTAGCCTGAGCCCCAATGTAGTCATATTATTAGAAAGATGGGAGAATACAGCTACTCCTACTCAGTGTTAGGTGAGAAAGATATCACTTCTCTCCCCCCCCCCTATCCCAATATGTCCTATTTCTGCCCAGTTCTGTAACACACAATGGCTTCAACACCCCTACTGAAGGTCACAAGACCCAGTCACTTGAGTGATCCACCCGTCCACGCCAGGCCACCTCTCTGAGGAGGTCATCATGTTGTAATAGCACTTAGGTCACTTAGGTGACTCTGTTCGCATCCTGAGGATTTCTGTGCCAGATATGGGCAGCTCATTTGTGTCTTAAATGTTGATTTTAAATTAATTCAGTAATGAGCAGGAAGTTTATATTTGTTAAGTAAATTAAGAAAGAAGCTTTGGTAAACTATAGAAGTGCCATGCATGGGAATAAATGTTTATTTACTGTTATTTCTGCCAATGCCCTAAAAGCAGAGGTCATATAAATATTTGTTGCCTATTAAAATAAATGTACATAACAACCACACCTGACCTTTTGCTCCTTGCGCAAGCAATGCTCTGGCAGAAATCTGCAAGAATCTCAAGTGAGCCTTGGAAGGCAGATACAGGAACAGTATTTTCAAAGTCCGTATCAAGTTTGATAATTTACAACTTTAATTATAGAGTCAATGAGAGATTGCCTATGGAACATCTTTCTTCTGTCTGATATTTCATCATGATTCTCTCCACTAGTCTTTGCATCAAGTGATTAATGCAGTGGCCAGGAAGTTTTTCACTGTCAGTGTGTTTTGGTTTTATCTATATTGTAGTGTGATGGCAACAAACTGAAATTTGCTAAGACCTAAGACTGAAACTACACAAATGGTAGCCCACCCTCATTCCTCACTAACACACTGGCTCCCACTGAAGTTACTGGGGATGTAGCAGAATCCGGTGCACACCCACTCAACCTGCCTAAAGGGTGATAAGTGATGTTGATAGCTGCACAAGTGGCCAGGGTGCAGGAGGGGGAAGAGAAGGAGGCAGCTTTATGTTACCTCCTTCCCCGTCCCCACAGCAGGGGGAAAATGGCAAGAACAAAAGCCAGTTGTTGATGTTGATGATGGCATACACTCCAACATTTCTCTGATGAAAATAGGGATGTCCCATTCCATAATGATAATTTTACTATTTATACCCCACACAGCTTACTGGGTTGCCCCAGACACTCTGGGCAGCTTCCAACATATTTAAAAACATAATAAAACATTAAACATTTAAAAACTTCCCTATATAGGATTGCCTTCAGATGGCTCGGGGGTTGTATAATTCCATACTCTCCAACATTTCTCCAATGAAAATAGGGACATCCTAAGGAAAAGTGGGACATTTGGGATCAAATCAGAAATTGGAACGGCTTCTCTGTATCAGGGACATCACTGGAAAATAGGGACCCTTGGAGGGTCTGTTATGGTAGTGAGGGAGGGAACAATGAGCAGATTGCAGCGGACGTTAAGTCACACTTATGGCATTAGTTGCCTATTGGAAGCAATGGAGTGGGACTTATTCACTTAAGTCCCATTAATTACAATGGGCCTTGGCCAAAACATAGGCCTCAGTGAGGTGGTAAACCTTTTCCTGGGCTTGACCACTCCAGACTTTATGCGGTGGCTCACACAATGCGTTGGTCCTCTTTGCCAGATAAAACTGCTACAGTACATATGGAAAATAGCATGTCAAAGGGAAGGTGCTAGCTTTTTTATTGCCCTGATATGTTAGTTTTCTACATAGAGGGTGGGAGAGCCAGAGATGCTCGAACACCTCCCACTTGCCCTCCCACCAGTCTTCAAGAACCCTTATTTCAACCCACCCACTCACCAGTCGGGCTCCTAAGCTTCTCCCTGTTGCTACCCACCTACCTTGCTTCAAAAACTCTGGTGGGAGTAAAGGAATTAAAAGAAAGGGGGGGTTCCACTCCACAACCACTTCTTATGTGGCTCCTGAAGTCCTGCTACACCAGTAACTAACGTAGTGACTAGAAAACGTGGCTATTCTAGAGCTCCTGGTCCCCCCAGGATGTCTTATGGAGATTGGTAATTCTTGGAAAACTGACACTTATCATAGCTGTGCTTCAGGAACTAGAGGAAGAAGGCCTGGAAATATTCTAAGATAGGACAGAGGTCTATTACAATAATGATGGTAAGTTGTATTATCATAAGCGGTCATGACTGATAGAGCAATAGATATTTTGAGGATTATATATATGTACTTACTTATCTGTACTATATGAGTATCTTATGCATGTTCTCTAGGTTGTCTTCATTAAAATTTGTAAAAATAAAAAATGAGAGGAAGGAAAAAAGAGACCCACTCACTGCCAGAGCAGCAACAGCAGCCAGTTACACTAGTGGGTGGCAGGGGTTTGGGGGTAGGGAAGTGTTTGGGTGGTTACTGGGGGGAGGGGAGAGGTTGCATTCCTAATGATGTCATTTGGGGTGTGACTGGGTTTGATTTGGCACATAACTGGACACATGACTTAGAACAGAAATAGTTAATTTACCAGCTCAAGTTATGATTCACACTGGAGGATTGTTGTTGTGGTGGTGGTGGTGGTGGGGTTAATTTAAAAAAATATGCACATATTTGTCACCTGATTGAGAACTAGATGTAACTTTTGATGGGTTCTGCCCAACTCCTGGAACCCTGCGCATTAATCTCACTGGAATTTAAGTAATCTAACTGAATGCATAGTTGCAGCCAATTTGGCAGTGCTCGTTATTCACCCCCCCCCCAAAAAAAAACCTGTTTCTGTTCTTGTTATGACTAAGTCAGGGATCTGCAGAAAGAACCAATCCACAAGATCAGAATTTCTGCTTAGGTCGAGCTATTCTGTCATTCAAATCTAATGGCAAAATGCTCCTTTTGAAACATTTCCCCTCTGCTGATTTAAGCAGCATGGAGAGAGAAAAACCAAACAACCCCCCCCCCCGCCCCATATGATCTGCAACTATCTCTATTTACATGTACATTTACATGTGTGAGCTATGATATCATACCCTCTAACATTTCTCTGGTGAAAATAGGAATGTCCTATTCTATCATTATTAATTTATTTATACCCCACACATCTTACTGGGTTGTCCCAGTCACTCTGGACGTCTTCCAACATATATATAAACACAATAAAACATTACACACTAAAAAACCTCCCTATACAGGGCTGCCTTCAAATGTCCTCTAAATATCATATAGTTCCTTATATCCTTGGCTTGGGGATCACATAACTCTACACTCTCTCACATTTCTCTGATGAAAATGGGGGCATCCTAAGGAAAAGTTGGACATTCCAGGATCATATCTTCTGTAAATCTGGGACAGTCCCTGAAAAATAGAGACACTTGGAGGGTCTGTGATATATAAGCTATGACTTGTAGTCAGAGTTACATAAATCCCAGTGAACTCAGTGGTGTTTTGGCTGCCAAGGAGCCCCTTCCCTATTCTGGGCAAAGGAAAATGGAAGAGAACACTTGGAACAATCTCACAGTGCCAGACTGCACTCAGGAGGATTAAAGGCATCATAAAGATCAATCTCTCAATTATTCCAAAGAAAGACTTCTAAAATACATACATTCCACTGATATAAAACTACAGCTCCATGATGCAGTTCAACAGGACAGAGCTTGCGCACAGTTTTTCCCATGCAAAGGGGGATAAATAATAGGGATTACATTGCTTTGCAAGACAACACTGCGACAGATCACTGTGTTTTGGTCTGCTGAGGCCAGGAGTAATCGAGACTCTTACATGTGCCTCCAGGCTATGTGTCAGTGGAGACTAACCCTTCAGGGTGAATGGGGCACTGACCCACCACCACCAACTTACCCCCCGCCCCTTGCTTGCCTTCTTACAGCAATTCAGTCCAGGGGGTGGCACTGCCTATCAGCTTCCTCTTCCCACACCTCGGTGCTGCGCTTGTACAACTCAGCATGGAGGTGGGTGGGAACAGACCTACCCTGGTTGGCTCTGCCTGTCGTTGACTCTGGCGCCACCTGCTGGTGGGCTCCCTGACTCCCTACAAGTCCCAAAGACAGACCCTCCAAAGGTCCCTATTTTCTAAGGACGTGCCTGATTTAGAGAAGCCGCCCTGGTTTCTGATTTGATCCCGGAATGTCCCACTTTTCCTTAGGATGTCCCTATTTTCATCGGAGAAACACTGGAGGATATGGTATATACAGTATATTTTAGAACAGAATAAATGAACTGAAGGTTTTTCTGTATTTATTTACCCTGCAATAGTAAATAAACTACTCTAGCATCTGTAGCAGACCATGTTAATAAAGTGACCAATATCAGACTCCTTATAAATAATAGAATATTTAATGGATTGCTTAATCTCAAAATGGATTTGGTTTGATCTATGGAATAGCTCAGCTGAAACATCCAGCAGCATTTACTATAGATTATGGGGGTAGTGAGTGCATTGGAAGTGATTGCACTATTTCATGTGTTCAAACTTTCTGAAATGGCACTGGCACACACACACACACACACACACACACACACACACACACACACACCAATCTCTAACGAAGATGAAAACAGCAGCAAAAAGAGATTTATGAGGGAGACTTAGGAGAAGATAGGGGCTGTCCCTGGGGAATGGACACTGGGAGTATGTAATCCCTGGGCACAAGCTAAGTGGTACATTCCTACAATCTGACAACTGCTTCAAATCCCATGTGCTGGTAACTTCTGGCTGATCACATGGCTGCAAATTGACTAACCTTTCAGTTGGTTACATCTGTTAAGAGGACATTTTTAGCAACTTCAACACAGCTTGTGTTGACCTCCTCCACCCCGACCCCGCACCTTAAGGCAAGCTTTTGAAATATTTCCTCCTTTCAGGAAAAGATAAGTATTGGACCAGGCTGGCAAAGTGTCTTTCGGAATCTTACTGCCCCCTGCCCTGTTCCCACTTAACATTATAGGACAATAGACCAGGGATGAGGGACAGGAGACCTCCTAGGTGTCTCCAACTCTAGGAATGGAAGAGACATTTTAACGGCACCACTTCATAGTTACAAACAAAATTAAATTAAATGAAGAGTTGAAGATGCAGTGAGCAGACCTGTTCACATAAATCTGGTGAAGCCAGACACGCAGAGCCAAGCAATGGGTTCTTTTTTTGTAGCCCAGCTCTATAATATCAATGCTGAATTGAGCCACTGATTCTCCCTGACTACTAAATAACCCTCGTGGTGTGCCTCTTTCTTGCTGGTGATGAATAAGCAGGACCTATATTAAATGAAAATGTGCCAAGGTAATCCAAATTGCATGAACTCTTAATTTGGCATGATTTATTCTGTGCTTGCTAGTTACAGGGAAGAGCTATACAAGCAGCTATACAAGGCTGCTGGAATTCCCAGTGGCTTTGGAAACTTCAGCAGGCAGTGCCCACAGGGCTGCGCATATCTGCAGCTGTTTGAACTTAAAAAAATAAGGAAGTTGAAACACATGCTCAGTGGCATATTCTGCCCCTTTTCTGTGTTCCCATAGAACAGGGGCACTCCCACAGCCCTGTATATAATCAATAGCACTGCTGATTTATGCTGGAAGGAAAACACTGGCAAAACAGTGCTGCTTGCTGCTGCTGCTGTTTGGATTCAGATTCTGGCGTGCTATGACTCTGCAGGCATTGAATGAGGTCTTGTTGCACTGGATTTGTCACCCTCCTGCTTGATCTTTGGATCTCCAGAGCTTACAGGCTTGCTCACAGCAGTGCAGTGGGGGAAGGGGTGATTCTTCAGGTGGTCCTTCCTCTTGCACCACAGTACAGTGGGCAGGGAGAGATCTTTCTTGGTAAGTTTAAGTGCAGCCTGTGGGAGTCGGGGCCATCACAGATCGTGACAGTTGTGAGCTTGATTTTAACAGAAGGAGGCAAATTTTAGACCATGTAAAAGAGGGAGTTAACAACACTTGACAGACTTTTGTTTCAAAAAGTCACGATGAGTAGGAATAACAACTTGGGGCAATGATTTTGTATTCTATCAGTGCCGGGAAACTTGAAATTAAGTGACCTTTCCTCTTAAGACAGAAATGTTGCACATCACCTGGAGCCATCGTCCTTAACATTTGCAGTGACAAATTAGACGATGAGACTGGAAAGGAGGCGCATATCTCTCTGCTCTCAGATTTTAGCCTTTCCGCAGAGTCTGCCTACTAGATGTACAACTCGATTAAGTGGCTCTGTGCAGCCAGCATGGCAAGCGGAACTGCCACTGACATTCTGCAAAGCGCAAAATGGCCATTCAGCTTCATTTGGGGAAATCCTGAGAGATCCTGGGGCTAATTCACAGAACCACTTGAATGTGGGAGTGACACACAAATTAGCACGAGAGCCCATCTAGGACAGTCAGGGATGGCCCTACCATTAGGCAAAGTGAGGCAGCTGCCTCAGACATCTGATTTTTGGTATCGGGAAAGGGCAGGGCTCCAACACTGCTAGGTTATGTTTTCTTTTTTGGGGTGCTCTGGCAAGTCTTCCCTCTTAAAGCACAAGCAGTTCTGACAGCAGCACTGTTGGGATCTTTGGAGCAATCAGAACTATTCTAGTGGTTTCAGAATGCACTACAAATTTCAGCTGCTATCTGCAGGAAGCAACCGGAGGAAGAAGAAGAAGAAAAGGAGGAGGAGGAGCCTCTTTCATAGCTTGAACACTCCAGCTGTGTAAGAGTTGCCAGGAGGCTGCAGCTCTGCCTCCAAATCCAGTGGCTTTCCTAGCAGCTGTCCATGAGTGCCTCTGTTCCCCTTGCCTCGTGGAGGAGGCTCTCCAGAGATGTTTATCCCATGCGCCAATCTACTAGTGGGGCTTCCCAAATGGGGAGGATGAGAGGGAAAAAGGAGGTGGCAGCTTGTTCCCAACGCTGAATTTTCTGTATGGGTGTGGTTGTGTCTGTGATTGTGTGTTATGATATGTGTGTGGTTATGTTAAAGTTTGTGTGTGTGTTGAGAGTGTGCCCGTGTCTATCTTTGGAACTGTGTTAAATGTAAATGTGTGATCAGGAAGTGTGAGTTAGGTAGGTTTGCATTAAAATGAAAAACTGAACTAATTTCTCCCTAATCCCTACACGCAAGGGGCAGCTACAAAAAAAGAAAGACAGAAAAAGTAAGAATGGCTTTACATTTGTTTTCCTTTGCAGAGCCAAAAAACAATTCCTTCCCACGTATCCTGGTTTAGATGGTGTCATTAGTAAAAGTCAGCCCTGGATATCTCTTTGCTTAGTTCCGCCATCACTTGATTGTTGCAGTTGTCACATGAGAAAAATAGAGTGTAAATTAGGTACCAACTCCTGAAAGATGGCAAGACTGGAGGGGAGAAGATGTTGGCTTTTTCCTTTTCCTTTTCCTTTTTAAAAATGTGAATCTTCAGGTCAGGAATGCTAGACTCAACAGCTTTCTGCATTAACCTTACTGCTGCACAGCTTTCTGCTCTTGGCCATTTATAATTAAGAAAGGCATAAAAATCAATCTCAGTGTATTGAGAGGAAATTATTGGCCACTTAACGGCCACAACAGTTTTGCAAGCAGGCATGCTAAACTGCGTAGTGCAGAAAGCACAGCAAAATGCTGAAGGGCTCTTTCCTTGCCACAAAATGATGGTTGTTAACATTAGATTCGTAAGGAACAATCTTTCTAATGGGAATTTGCATCAAACATTGCTCCTGGGATATTTTTTGATACTATAATAGCGAATGAAAATGACATCGTCAGGACTCGGTCACAACTACATTATTAACTCTGACCTGTCATGAATATATTATCTGTGCCAACCCTCAGCTCTGCACGTAATAACAAAGAGAGTGTCTCTGAGCATATCTAGAGTGTGTTTTCCTCCCCTTTGAACAGCCAGCAACACATACTGGAGATAAAGAAGCAGGGCTCCAGAGTTGTGAGCTCCAGGCAGCAGGTATGAGATGCCAAAAGCTCTCTCCTTAGCAAGAGGCGCTGACACATGGACTGGGATTTGGAATGGTGTGTTGACTGGGTCACCAGATTAACAGCTAACCTGTGGCATCCCAGATGCTGCAGAACTCAATTCTCTATCAGCCACAGCCACCATGGCCATAGGTCAGTCAACACTGCTCTTCAGAAATATCTAGAACTAAGCCCTAACAGTCTTTGAAGATTTGCTTGAAGATGTGCTATTTTTGAGATGAATTTGTAAGTCAGCTGTTGACTGGTCCTTTGAAATTCCATCTATTTTACATCCAAGCACTGAACACGTGTGAAGGAAGTGCACAAAAACACCTGAACATATGTTTGGGGTCCAGGCTGTCTGAAAGACCATATTTCCTCATAAGAACCTGCCTGGACTCTGAGATCTTGTGAGAAAGACCCTTCTCTCGGTTCCTCCACCCTTACAGGTGTGCTTGGTGGGGACGTGGAACAGGGCCTTCTCAGTGGCTGCTCCCAGACTTTAGAACACTTCCTTATAGAAGCTAGACTGGCTCCCTCCTTGCTGTCCTTCCACCAGCAGAAAGGGAAAACTTTCTATTCCAACAGGCCTTTGGGAACTAATTGTTTTTGAGGAAAAGGCTGGTGCTGTGATGTTTTTATTGTTGTCTGTTTCTAAAGGATATTTTTATAATATTTTAATTCTATTCGTGTTTAATTACATTTTAATTATTTACTTTTTAATGTTTTTAGTTTGTTCTTTTTTTATCTGTGTAAGCTGCCTCAAGTCCCAGACTGAGAAATAGTTGAGATATAAATAAATATAATAATATTCATTATTATAGATATCATTATAGCTATTAAAAGCTGGCATACTTACTTTCCCTCCCACTGGGATTGCCGGGGTGTGTGTGTGTGTGCAAGGGAGAACTGTCTGGAAAAACAGTCTTCCCTCCTGCTCCACCCTCCTGGCACAAGAGCCCACCTTTCCTCAGGCTTAAGGCCCAGGCCACAGACAGCCACCACAAGACCGCAAGCAGCCTGTAGCCCCTCCTGTCTTTCCCCTAATATTGAGCAGAAGCCCTGTTCAGTCTACGTATGGGTTAAGGCGTCCCAATATGAACAGTGTCAAAACTATTTCCCACAGCTGCTCCCTCCAGATACGTGAACCTTATTCTGATGAATATTCTGTGGCAAAATTCAAAACCATCTGTAGGAGGAGGCTGGAGAGAGGATCCACAATGGGCAAAAGATGCCAGCATTGCAGGGGACTGGACTAAGTGACCCTGGTGGTTCCTTCCAACTCTACAATTCTACGATCTACGACCAGAGAGCGAATGGTGGGACATTCCACTTCTGCAAGTCCATAACGTAGAGGCTAGGAAGATCCTTGATTCATCAGGGGCCTTCAAATATAGCGTTATACCATCCTCAATAGATCCCAATAATGTTCATTTACTTCTAAGTAATTCATACTGAAATAAAGGAATAAGCAGGGTTCAGAAGCAGGGTTTTTAATGTGATGTTTTACAGCTCAATTATAGGATATCTACTTAGCACAGATGGAGTGGGATTTTGTGGTGAGCCATGGCCAAAAGAACGGAACAGGAGAAAGTCTGCTGTCATGCCTGAGGATGGGAGGGCAGCACTCTGCCTTCCAGGTTTCAAAGCACAAATAGCAGCTCCACTTTAAGACTGCATGTAACAGCCACCCCAGCGTGGCAAACAGCAGCAGCAAAGCCACCCCCTTCCCCTCGACTCTTCCATGATGCAGGGACAGGCAAAAAGTGTCACACAATTGATAGAATAGAAGCCCCCGCTTACTGGATGACTTTAAGCCTCAGAGGAATCACTGAAGCTCCTTTCTTTGGCTTGAATATCAATCTTGAGAATGCCTAATGTTTGCCTTTCTTTCCCCCACCCTTCCGCCAATGCTTGGCACTTTGTACTGTCATGGCAGTTTCCCCAGCGTATCTGATGGACTTCAGGGAGGAGAGGGCAGGGAGCGATTGGAACCCTGTTATGCTCTAGGTAACGTCCCTGAGGTGTGAGAAGGGCCAGTTATGACCATAACTGGGCTGTGAATGAACCAAGCTCTCTTGCAGACTCCAGTTATGAACTGAACCAGTATTGTCACCCAGCATTCTTTTCAGACTATATTGAAGATGGTTCTAATCATACAGAGCGGTAAAAGTAAGCTTCTGGTCCTCATGTTTGCTAAGGCATGCGAGAAAATGTTCAAGCTGTCTCAGCTACAGTTTGAGGCTTAATCACCATATTCCAGGAGTCTAGCCGTTACTTGCCTTACCCAGTTCCTTGCTGCTTCCCATGATCTCCTACTCCTGCCACTCCTCCATGCATCCTCTGCCCCAGGGCAGAACTAAAAGCATAATGCCATCTGGCAGCTTGACCTCTGTATGGCTGTAAAGTGGAGCATGGCATCAGGATCTATTATCCCAGCAGCCATGAATCAGATTGCTCTTAGCCAGGGCCGGATTTAGGTTTGATAAGGCCCTAGGCTACTGAAGGTAATGGGGCCCTTTATATGTCCAGCTGTCTTTTGTCAACAACAAATTGTCACTGTTTTTTGTGTTGAATATATGCTATATGGTAAGTTATGGACCATTTGCACATGTTGCCCTGCAACCAGTCCATGCAGAATGTAGGCACCCTATATATAGAAATGAGCAAACCAGTGATATTTTAGGGAGCAGGCGAGCAGGCGGGGCCCATGACTTGCATCATAGGAGCCTATACAACACAAAACACTGTTGCTGTATGTAGGTTTTATTTTATTTGTTTTTTATCTTAAATTTTGGAAATGTACATCCAGGTTTCCCCCCTTAATTTTTTTAGCCCCCCCCCAAGAGAGTGGGGCCCTAAGCTATAGCTTGTTTAGCTTAGACGTAAATCCTGCACTGCTCTTAGCACAAGCTTAGTCCCAGCTTTTCCTAATGAAGTTAAGCTTCTAAGTGATGTACAGAAGGTTTTTTGTTGTTGTTTTTTTAAAAAAGAACACACACACACATTCTTTTTTATGTATTGAAAGCTTACCATTTTTGCAGACTGGACAACACTGTTCTGGTTCATAGACTGGGTTGACACATTCAGGAACGGCACAGTCTGCTACAACACAGTGAACTTCATTGCT
The DNA here is from genome assembly GCF_964188315.1 of Podarcis muralis. Lineage (NCBI taxonomy): Eukaryota > Metazoa > Chordata > Lepidosauria > Squamata > Lacertidae > Podarcis > Podarcis muralis. The sequence continues at coordinate 134,358,011 of NC_135655.1, forward strand.
GGGCTCACAGCGACACCATTCACATGGAGAGGGCTAGGAACAAAGCTCAAATTAGCCCGTTGTTCCCCCTTCTAGTAGCTCCATCAGTTAGTATTATTTATATCTCAAGACATAAAACCCACTTAGCTTATTCATTTGATAATATGGCACATGCACATAATGTAACAAAAATGAGCTTTACTTTATTGACAAAGTTCTGACAGTTCATGCTTCCAAGGAGTCAACAAAAGTTCCCTAGGAGGGAAGGGTGTGTGGACAAAAATGCCCCTTTCTTCTCCTGCCACTGCAATACTGACCAGATAAAGGGTTAGGATTTCACCATTGTTGTTTGACACGAAAGCCAGCTACTCCAGCCTAAAGGAACATGCATATGTCCTGAGGCTGGGAGGACAAATTAACACTGGGCAAAGCCACGCTGTATACCCAATGCACAATAATCCTGGATACTGTAGCTCCCTCCCCCTGAGCTATAGTTCCCAGCACCCTTAAGAAACCACAGTTTCAATGCTTCTTTGGGGGAAGTCATGTGCTTTAAATGTGTGTTGGAAGTGCCTTAAATCTATGGTGTGGATCTGGCCAATATTGAGGAGAGGCTGGAGCAGAACTTGCAGTTACATTTCCCATAGTTTTCATACCTGCATTTTAGACCTGAGCTAAAATTGCGGAAGGACCACAAGTGCTGTTGCCGCCTGCTGAATGTGGCCCAATTCTACTTTGCAATGGGCAGCTGTGAGCTGCCTGCCATTTGAAATTCCCTGCAGTGCTATATTGGATCATTGCTGGAAATTCCAAGTGGCCAATCCAATGGTCTCGATCTGCTGCTACCCACTGCCAATGCACCCTGACCTTGGTGGGGGGCACAAGTTGTCAGGTAACAAAGCAGGTAGTACTTTGCCAGGGGCCACCTCAGACCTGGAGCTAGCCTGGCTAAAACAAAATTCCCTGTCTCATTTTCATTGTTGTACAGAAGCTCTCCTGTTTTCAGTGGAGTGCTGACTATGCACTTCAGAGTCTATTTTTCATCCAGGTTCTGACACTAGAAGCATGGGCATAGCCAGGATTTTTGTTGGGGGGCAGGCTTTTGTTGGGGGGGGGGGCAGAACCTCAGATTTTTATTGATTTGTATTGATTTGTGGGGACAGCTGCCCCCTGCCCCCCCCTTGGCTACACCCATGACTAGTAGGCTGGTTTTTAAGACTTCAGAGAACTATGCACTCCCTGATCAAGTCAGCAGGGAGACTGGCTTAGCTGTTAAACAAAAAGTTCTTTCTCACTGAATATGCAAATTCTCGTATGAGAACTAAAACTCACAAAAAATTCCCTCAGCTCTACATGTCGAACTCTTGGTTATTCATAGAAATATCTAGAAATTAGATTTGTAATAAAAACCACCTTATTTGCTGGTGCCAGAGTTTCCCAGACATGTAACGTCCAGTGGTGTCCAAATTTTTGATGAAGTGAAGGGCTGTGGGGGCCAACCAAAATTGTTGAGCTTTTATTTTTTTAGGATTGAAATTGTTGAGGTTTTTTTAGGATTGTACCCCAGGAAATAAACTGCCACAGGGGCTGGATTAAACCGACTGGTGGACTTTGGACATACAGGATGAAAATGTGTGACTCAGTTTGAAAGGCTGAGACTCCTCTCCAGCCTCCAAACCCTTCCGTTCATTATGTGCAGATACAACTCATCTCATCTAAATTCTCCTGGCTGCCTCTGTTGCTTTGCAGGAAGATAAGGCACCTGAACTGTACTCCAAATCAAGTAACTCACAGGGGCATAGGGTGCCTCTTGGGGGGGGGGATTGCACACACCAAGTGTGCACGCTGGGGGACGGGGCAGGAGGAGCCCACCCCTCCAGCCCATCCCTCGCCGCCGCCACACAGTACTGGCACTCTTGAGAAGCTCACTTGGAAACGCAGGAGAAGCAACCCCTCCCTCCAGCCAGCCCTGTTTCTTTGGTGGGCCTCACTCGCCTCCCGGGCTCCGATGGGGCACCCTCAATGGATGGAAGCACTTTGCACATGCTCATCCTGTTTCATGGTCTATTGACCATCGATGGCAATGTACCAAGAGCTTGTTTTCACAATCACTACCTCAGGATAGTTATCTAAGGATCCCACTCTGCCTGATGCACTTTACAGAAGTAATAGCTCTACTGTTTTTTTAAACTTGCATTTTTCTAGAATGTATGGGAGGGGATGCTTCAAATCCATACTCAGCTATGAAATCCCTTCAGTGACTTGGAATACTAATATCTCGGTCTAACCTACCTCACAAGGTTGTTCTGAGGGTGCTCTGATCTATCTAATATTGCACAGGTCAGTCTGGAAATGTCATTGTTCTTGCAGCTGACTGCACTCTTGCATCTAGACCAAGGATGTAGATGCACCACAGTCAATGTCTACCTAAAATCACTTTAAAATCACTTTAAAACATTAACACTTACTTACAAAAGTATTGTAAACAGGTTAATACTTTGGTAGGATTTTAAGAACACTTGTAATTTTAGAAATAGTGTAGGAACTTTGAGGTAGAAAAATAATTTGGAATAGAAAGCATGTGCAATTGAAAAGGAAATTTAAGGAACCAGGGAGAGGGGGAGGGAAGTCACAGGATCTGGAGATTTGATATTGCTTTTATGTATATTTTTCTTTGTTTGTGGTTGTTGTTGTGTTTATTGTTGTTTGTTTTTTATTTTTGTTATCTTTGTTGAAAATCTAATAAAAATATTATAAAAACAAAACAAAATATTAACACTGGTGCCATGAACACAGTTTAAATTAAACTGGAACACAAATGAAGAAGGGGTGAATATATATATTATGACTTTACAGTTTTTGAATGGTGCTGCTTTCTCTGCTTCATGAATTGCAAAACAATGCTAAAGTCTTGCAGACATAAAGCTCTTTGCAGTTCACCTCAGAGATGCTCCATATGTCTGGAATCAAACAATCTGTTCCTAAGAAATTCATGTCTGCCCTGAAATGAGCTAATTAAAGCTTCGCCTGCTTTGTCTCAGTGTCTACAGTCTTATCACCATTCTGCTTCCTTGTGACTCTGGCAAATTAGATAAAAATCAGTAGTCCTTAAGCAAAAGGAGGAATCTGTGGGAGGTGGATCACCCTGTCTAATTATCATTCTGATTCCATGTTCCCTTTGATTTTTGCCATAGAAAATTATCACATACAAACACACACATACGCACACTTTAGTGACTAAGACCCAGGGATGCTTTCAGCAAGTTTCTGTGATATAACAGAGACCTTCCTCTATTAGCACATCCTGTGGGATTTCTTTTTCACCAGAATATTACACTCGTTTCAGAGATGTCAAGAAATGTCTTGCAAGTTTCCAGTGGTGCTACAAGCTAGCTGCATATTCTGGGGATGGAAGAGCATCAAATAGATGTGGAAAATGCCCCCGAATGACTTTGCTCTGAGTAAATGAGACATGACAGATGTATCTTTTTTTGCTTCTGTGGTGATAGTGTTACCTGAAAATGACACCAGAGAGAAATAGGATATTGTATGACACGGAAAGCAACTGTCGGGATGAAAGAAAATCACACCACTGTATGGCATAAGGAAATGTTCAAATCTTTGGAGAAGGAGCATTTTTGGAACCAGTTCTGGACCTTTTCTCTCCATTTATTTTCCACACCATCAAATCTTGAGCTGTTTTCTTGTGCCGTGCAACCATATAAATCTCCCCCCCCCCGCCCCGTTCCAAACACATACTCTTTTCTCACTCTAAATTTTTTTTCCATCATCCATTTCCAATATCATTGCTGAAAATTATGAAGCCTTTGCACAAGAATCAATACAGGCCCTTATCACTCTACTCCCAGGCCTCAAGAAAAAGAAAGATGTCCCTCTCAAAGGCTTTCATAGGTCCTAGGCAGAAGTTAAAGATGTTCAGCACCTTATAAGAGATAACAATTGTCCAAATGTACTTAATGGGGCAATGGGACACGGGTGGCGCTGTGGGTAAAACCTCAGCGCCTAGGACTTGCCAATCACACAGTCGGCAGTTCGAATCCCCGCAGCGGGGTGCGCTCCCGTTGCTCGGTCCCAGTGCCTGCCAACCTAGCAGTTCGAAAGAGCCCCCCTGGTGCAAGTAGATAAATAGGGACCGCTTACTGGCGGGAAGGTAAACGGCATTCCGTGTGCTGCGCTGGCTCGCCAGATGCGGCTTTGTCATGCTGGCCATGTGACCCGGAGGCATATAAATGTAATTTTTTTTAAAAAAACCAGAGCTGTTTTAATTACATTTCCACTTCAGATCCGCTGTCCCAGAATGACATGCAATCATAGTGAAGGGTGCGTTGTTTATGCAATATTCACTACAATGCAAAGAGGCTTTTGCTGTCCAGAACTTTCTCATTCCTGCAACAACCTTGAAAGGGAGGTCAGAATTATGTCCTCTTTACAAGCGGGAAAATAGGTGAATGGCCCAAGGCCACTCAGTGCATCCATGGCTGTCCACTAAGGAATCCTGTGACTGCCCTGAAGACTGAATCCTGAAGTCTGAAGTTCAAATCCTCCTCCAACCACAAAGCTCACTGGCTTAGCCTGGGTTAGTCACTGTCTCTCTTGGGTTGCTGGGAGGATAACATGGCAGGGAGAACCATGCAGCCCCTGCTTGAGTTCCTTGAAAAAGAGTTGAGCTATAAATGTAATCAATAAATCCTCTGTGATATGAACTCCATAACTAATCAAGAACAGCATGCAGGGATGAGACTAGAATGAATCCTTCCCCCGACACGTTTATTTTCTATTTGAAGTGTGTGTATGTGTGTTGTGGGTGTGTTTCAATTAAGAATTATCCAGCGGGGCAGTCAACCATGCAACCTGAAGTGCTACATCCCAAAAATGCTTTGCTGCTTGACTCTGCATAAACTAGTCTTGACTTCTCATTCGCACATTCAGATCATCAATTAATGCTACAATAAACTAGAAACAAACACCCTAATACAAAATGTATTTCAATCTATATACATTTAATTGTGGTTTAAAATGTATCAGAGCATGCTTTTTTTGCCAGATGAGTGGCCCTTTAGTCCCATAATCCCATCTTAATATAGCAACTGGTTTGAGATACAGTAACAGAAATATATAACAGAACCCCATGGTTCTGTTCAAGCTTCTGCGAATCTCAGATTTAGACCAAATACAACAGGTTTCAAAAACAGGCTCTCAGAGAATAGCTCATACCTTTCAGGAATTTGTCTAGACCGTGTCAGTAAATGCCAAAATCTTTACCATGGTGCACATGACGCCCCCCCCAATAATAATTTAAGTTTGTTGGGTGCAGATCCTACAAAGTTTTCTGTATTTCTTGTGGTATACAAGGATAGTAAATATTCCCACCCTGTGCTTTTGGGAGAGCAGCAAGTGAACTGGGAACTTTTATCTTCGCAAGCCTCCATCATGTTTGCCTTTAGCTTTTTCTTCTCTGAGCCAAAGAGATCTCATATTTTAGGCTCTGCCTAGGAGGAGAGCATACCCTATTCCTATTCATTTGTATTTTTCCTTCCAGGAAAAAACGTCCAGTTGAATTATACCACTTTTTAGGTTGGACAACTAGTGCATGCAGTATGTCAAAGAGACTCATGATATACTTAATGGTCTCATGATATTTTCCATATTATGCCTTAATTGCACTAATTGTACAGTTGCATTTGTTTCCTAATTATAATTTGACAGCTGCGGCATATTGCAGTTCTTCCTCTTTCCTAAACCTTCTGCTCAAATCTGTGCTGTTTGCTATGACAGGACATCGGCAGCAGATCACTTTGTTAGTAACCACTGGATTAGCCTCACAAATCTCTCCTGAAGACAGGCTTTAGAGATAGGCTAAAGAAATGCTTTATCTTGAAGATAAAGTTCAGTGGAGCTTACTCCCAAGGAAGTATGTACAGGATTGTAGATTGACAAACAATGTCCTTCATTTCTTTGAATAGGAGAAAGTCACTGGCTGAAGAGCTGAGAAATGGCACAGGAACTGGTGGGGATCTCTCTCTCTCTCTCTCTCTCTCTCTCTCTCTCTCTCTCTCTCCCACCCCGAATTTTCATGTCAACTCCATCTGTTTTAATTCCCTTTGGGCTTCTCGTCCTCAGCTACAGTTCAACTCCAGCTGCCATGGCTGTTTCCTTAACATTCCCAGGCAAATGTCACACATGGGTATGTGCACACTGTGAGGGTGAAAAGGTGTTTTTCATAAATTGTGTATGAATAAAGGTGTTGTGTTAGTATTAGGGGTGTTCTTTCAATATGGTTGGTTTTGAGTTCCCCAAGGTATCAAACAACAGCATTGATGTAGGTTTGATGCTGTTCCTTCGGTTACAAAACAGATGTTCTGACACACTGTGTTATATTCTTATAGGGATATGAAGGATGCCATTCATATGTAGCAGTTATAGGTGATAAATGACACTTATACACAATACTAATGTTCAGGTATATGTTGAATCTCCTATATGTGATTCACTAAGATGTTTTTAAGTCACAGGAATAGTCTGAGAACCAAATGTGTTCTCATTTTATAATTGATGATATATTTAGTATGTCTAATGGGTCTGAATGGAGTTATGAATGGAAATATGTCTGAAGGAATGAATGAGAACCAGATGGTTAGTGGCTTTGAAGAATTAAAGATAAAGAACTGAAGAATTAAAGATAAAGAACTGATTGAATTTCAACACATAGGACTACTGAGTTGAAGGCAAAAACAGGATGGACGAAAATGGACTGCAATACAAAGAACCATCATTAAACTATTGAATATTGCGCCAGCTGAACAGGATGGATGAACTAGTGAACCAGTTACTGGATTGTGCAAGACAAGATAAGCAGAATGACAGCATGTCTGGGTGAAATAGAGGACAACCTGTTCTTGAAATATGATTGAGACAAGACTGTTCTTAGAAGACATGTTGAAAGAAACATGCTATTCATAAAGACAGTACGACAACATGCCAGAAACCAAGGTGTTTTCAACTATAACTATTCATATCTATTTGAGGAATCAGCATGACGACAGCTAGTCCAACCCCTGCAATACAAGACAATGTAGCTATATGGGGACCTGAGACTATATAATGGCTGGGAAACCCAGGTAGCATCACATGCTGTCCTACCTGCAGGAGGATGCTGTCCAGAGACTCATAAAAGAACCTGATCAGTTCTTTTAGTGGGCCCGACCATCTGGTAGGTATGAATGGAGTGATGAATGAATGAATGAGTCCTTATTGCTTATTGATCAATAAAGGGTTGTAATCTGAAGGGAATTGTGTCATTTTGTCTTTCTTGAAAATGCTCTGATAAAGGTAAAAAGAGACTTAACTCTGTTTTTCACACACCAGCCAACACTGCCATGTTTCAGGAATGACTGGTATCAGAGCTTGAAGGTGTTCAGTTAGAGAACAACAAGACCCCTTGGAATCATTCTGCATGTTTGCACTGAGTGAAGCTCAGTTCGACTAATACACACCACCAAACATATCAATAAGAAAGAACTATAATGTACTTTTAACACTCAGAAGTGCTACAGAAATATCCTGCATCATATTTATGCTTATGGCAGGGAAGTGAACTGAGCATGCTCAGGAAACAAGCAAGAGAGATGAACAAGAGATGAATGCAGTCTAGGGGCAGCTCATTTGTTGTTGTTGTTGTTGTATATTTACTGCCAGGGAAGGGGGCAGACACCTGTGGGGTTTTGTGCCTCAGGCACCAATGTACTTTGACCAGCCTTGGGTATTCTGTGGTATACTTGTGTTGAGGGTACCACTGGATGCTTTGCCTCAGGCAGCAAAATGTCTTGGGCCAACCCTGATGCTGCCCTTCTTCCTGCAGTTCCTTAGTTGGATAAGCAGGGAAGGGAACTGGGTGGTTGTCCAGGACACTACATGGACACACACACAGAGAGAGAAAAACACTTTATAAATTCCCAAATCACTTGCTGCTCTCCCAGTGACACAGGAGCTGGCAACATCTTTAGGCTGAGGGCCATGTGCCAGTGGTGGGTACGGTGTAGGAATTTTTGGGGGTATTTTATAATATAGAGCCCTGGGAGTGGCCCCCAGATGTGGCTCTTACAGTAGGCTGCATTAATGCCACACAAAAGCCAGAGGTTTCTACATACCCACCCCATGCGTCACCAGGCAAGCAGGAGGCATTACCACAGTTTAAGAACGTTCCAGCCAGTCAAGCAAAAGCACCCAAGGAGGGCATGGAGCAAGGAGAGAGAGAGAGAGAGAGAGAGAGAGAGAGAGAGAGAGAGTCCTGTGACAGAAGGGGGTCTTGGGACTCTTCCCAGCACCAGGTAGAGAGCCTTGAGGGGCACATTCCTCTCCCAGGCCTGAGGTTCTGCATGGCTGTGATAGTCTCCACACCTTTACCCTTCCCTTTCCAGCCCATGGATAAAGAGCCACTGGCAACCTTTCTCTAGTCACCAAGAAATAACAAAATTTCCCACTATAGGCACTTTCTTCTGGATCTCTTAATTGGTCTGTTATTGTATGTTGGCCTCTGTTATCGTATGTTTCTGCTCCCAAACGCTGAAAACCCAGAAGTAAATGCTCCAGTTTTCGAATGTTTTTCAGAACCTGAAAGTCCAACACGGCTTGAGTGCAAGAAGCTCTTCAACCAATCAGAAGCTGTGCCTCGGTTGCTGAACGTTTCAGAAGTCGAACGGTCTTCCGGAAAGGATTACGTTTGACAACCAAGGTTTGACTGTATTATGTTTTTCTATATGTTGGAAGCTGCCCAGAGTTGCTGGGGCAACCCAGTCAGATGGCTGGGGTATCATCATCATCACCACCACCATCATCATTGGATAGGATGTTCCTATTTTCATCAGAGAAATGTTGGAGGGTATGGTTCGCAGGTCTGCCGTGTGTGCGTTCTGTGGAAGGCGAGGGGGCTCTGTGGCTTTTTGCTCTTCAAAATATGGCAACCCTAGGAAAAGCTGTATCTCTTGAACCCTCCCTGGTTCTACGCATGGCATGAGGGCCTACTTTCTTGCACCTGGTTGTGCCCAGTCACTTCTTTATTCTAGAATTTGTCAGCAGTGGATCCACAGAAAACATCTTTAGCAAGACCCCCATGCAGAATCCTGCTGGGCCAATTCTGAAAGAGGGTTCCAGCTGGAATTCTGCTTGATGTCAGGTCTCAGGTTTGACCTGAACTTCCAGGGCTTTTAAGTTTCCTTCTCCTGGTCTTTATGAGAAAGTGCAATAACTCAAAAGTGAAGCACTTGGTTCATGTGTTTCAGATTGCGTATTTGTGGGAGATTTCCTGTTTTCTACTTGTTTTGCTCTTCTCTTTGAAAGCTGAAAGCAAAATGCTCCATTTTTTTGTTTATTTGCTTGTTTTTCTTTGCTAAGGAAAATCTTAATAAACTGTTCCTAAAAACAAGAACAAGAAAAAAAGAATGAAGCAGTTGATTATTACATTATTGTTTTTAAAAAGATCATGTCCATCCTCCTGATTGATTTCCACTGCAGGATTATTGCTTCTTGTCCATGTCATTTTGAAATATATTTATTTAATACATTTACTTAATGGAACACTCATATAAAGTCGATGTGTGAGTCTGTAGCGTAAGCGTGGCAATATTGGTGGGAGCAGTTATTTTGTCTCCTTCCTCTTCCTTCTGCCTTCCTTCACATGCCACACTGATTGGGAGCATACGATCTGATCCATTTCGAGGATGGGTTTTCATTTTTATCAGGTTGTTGATTCTTTCTGCATCTCTTCCCAAGTCAGCCAAAGTTGTCTTAACACACAAGATTCTACTTGACACACTTCAGCTGGCTGCCGGCAGACAGGAGCTGACATAGCAGATTCCATTTGCTGAGGTGACTATGGATTGATCTCCCCCAGAGACTTCTCACCGTATGTGCCAATAAACCAATGAATGTGTTAACCTGATACTTGCTGGATAGAAGGGTTGTAGAGAGACGGTGTGACTTGTACTTCTTCAAAGAGCAATGTGTCCAATATAGACTCACCCCTTCTGTCGCCTGATCTCTGCTTTAACTGAGCCTCCACCATCCTTCTTCCGAAATATCCTCCCTCTCTTTCCTCTCCCTGGAGAGGCTTTTCTTGACACCCACTTCAGTCTTCCTTTCTTTTTAAAACATTCTCCCAGGTTTTTAACATCAATTTTTGTAATTTAATATTAAGGTCTCCTGTATCATTGGTTTTAGCTCTCCTAGGTGGTTTTAGCCGTTTTATATGCTAGTCAATTAATTTGCTGGAGGATGACTATTGTCTATTCTTTTATGGTGCATTTTGGTTTTAATGTTGATTTGTTTTGATTTCTTGTATTGCGTTCCCATTTTGAGAATGTACTTTATGGTGATAAATAAATATAAAACCTTTACTTTATTTTATAGATCTTGCACATTTTAATTATGTATCCAGGCACAGTACAAATGCCTAGTGTTTCTATACTGCCAGTGGAGAATCACAGACTCAAAAGCCGCGCCCCCCATCCCAGTGCACTGACGGTACAGGAGACCCACTCCTATTGCATCCCTGATAGGTGGCCACCCAATCTTTGCTTTTAAACCTCCAGAGAAGGAGAGTCTATTAAGTAAGATCATCTAAGACTGATCTTTTCCACTGCTGGATACCTCACACCTCCAGGAAGTTATTCCTAAGGTTTAGTTGAGACCCTGTTTCTTGTAAGTTAAACCCAGACCCAGAACTATCTTCTGGAGCAACCAGAAACACATCCATGTGACAGCCCTTCAAATATTTAAAGATGCTGGCCATATCACTTTCCCTTATTTAGATTAAAGATACTCATTCAGCTTTTCTTCATAGGACTTGACATATTCCATTTTGCTGATGTCCTTCTTAAACCACGTTGCCCAGAACTGGATTCAAGTTTTCCAGATGAGAACCGACTGAAGCTGCATTACCTCATTCTGAACAAGGGGGTGATGGGTTCTATTCACTTCACCTTACCGGCGATTATGCTTTTTATTTCAATTGCTTTCTCTTTTATCATATTGCCATGAGCTTTTATTCTTTTAAGATACATTCTTGCCACCTGACACCGTGAAGTGGAAAGAAATGGCTTTATCAACTATTAGAAACTTTTGAGATTTTGAAGAAAGGACTCCAAAGGGTGCCATAATGTGCTGAATCATGTGCCATTAACCACATATTAATGAAAAAGCCCTGTACAATATTATAAAAACAACCTGCATGAAACAATGAAAACAGCAGACAAGGGACAGGGAATGTGGATACAATCCAGGGGCAGATCTGGTTCCAGTTGCTGGGCCAGCTGGGGTAGGGCAGCTAAAAGCAAGCATTTGCAAAGGCAGAGACTTCCTGTTGGCTCTGGTGCCTCTAGTTTCCGGCAGGGACTACAGTTACCTGAAGCCCAGGATCTCTTAGAAAAGATTGTTCTGGAAGCACAAGTGCACTGACTTTTTTGCTCTTCTTTGGCGCTGCAAGAAGACACATGCGCGCGCACACACACTGCCATAGGTAGAGGTGGAAAAGGGCTTTCTGCGTGATTTGTTAACCCTGTAGCTGCCACAGCATCAAAAGCTTCTGACCACATGTAAGTCTCCTGTGTGAACCAGGCTGAATTTCAAAGCACATTTTACTTCTATTAATATCAGTAGAAGGAAGCTCACATTTATCACTCTCCCATAGAAATGAATGAGCATTTTGCACGCTTCACTTGGGGTGAATTGTGCTCTGTATTCCTAATTGTTTCACACTTTTATGGTGAATGTTCTGGGGTCACTATTAGCTAACTTCAGAACTGAAAAGTCATGCATGATATAGCTGCTAATGCCTGTTTTAATGTGACTTACACTCTAATTAAACCAGCTTGAGCATTAGGACAACATTCTCTGCTAGCCCTCTCTAATTACAGCCAACAGCAATAGTTCACAGTGTGAAAAGAATTCATAACTTATTTCCAGGAAATAAACAGTAGGAAAATTTTGCTTGTCAGTAGAAGGGCACTTCTAGTTTTACTTTTAAATAACAAGCTTTCATTCCCCTCATAGCATAGGACTTGCCATACTTCTCTCACAATAACTGAACCTTCCCCTCCAGCAGGGCAGTCCAATCTCTCAGAACAAATGGGCCACAAGAGTACTTTGGCACAGAACACCCGCAGGCCACAGACTGAATGAAAATGTCCATATTGTAAATTAATATTCTTTGAATCAATATATTTATTAGAATATATATAAAAATATACAATTAATAGATTTTATATATTTATTTATAAAAGGAAATTCAATACACAAATAGATATGTGTGCTTTCCTTAACAATGAAGATATTGAGTCCTTGTCAGAATGAAAAGGTGGGGTATGACAATAATAATAATAATAACAATAATAACAATAATAATATTTCAGAAGGCTTCTAGTCAAAACGATTCGAGCCTCTTTTCAAGCCAGTAAATAAACGAAAGCCTGTGAGGATGAAGAATAGTGCACAGCACCGGCTATAGGGGGCGCTAGGGGCATTTTGAATCAGGGGGCCAAGGCCCCCCACTATTGAAGGGGGCAACATCCCCTGCCAGATCCCTTGGGGCGCCCCACCCGGGAGCTGGGAGGGGGCTGGGAGAGCGAAAGTGAAGATCGCCCTCTGTGCATCCCAGGCACATGCTGTGGGGAAGATGCAGCGCTGCGCCACAGTCCGCCTCCTTCTCCCTGCGTGGGGAGGAGGTGAAGTGCAGCGCTGGGCTCCACACTCCACGTCCTTCTCCCCGCGGCATGTCCTACTGGGTGGGACATGTCATGCGACATCACGTGATGCACCCCCCCCCCAATGTGGAAGGCAAGTTGGCACCCCTGGTGCACGGGATGTGCAATGGCCACTTCATCCTCCTCCCCTGTCTGACAGTTGCCGTTGTCCTGCAGCATGCACCACCATCGCCCTCGCAAGGGCTCCATCCCTGCTGTGGCCAGGCTGCCTTCTCCAGAAGCTGCCACCTGTCCTGGGGCCTGCAGGGTCTTCTGCTCCTCAGAGAGGGACAGGATGAGGAGTGACTCTCGCCTCCTCCACTGCCAAGTGAGGGGAGCCCCTCAGTTGTGCTGCCTTCTAGACTCCCTTGGCCAGGGAGGGGAGGGGGAAAGCCCACCATTCTCCAAATGGCAGGAAACCAGTTGATGTGTCCCCCCACTCCAGAAAATGCATCATGGCGGGGGGGGGGGACCTGTGCCAGCTGCAAAACACATGCACACAGAACTGAGCTCAAAGTGCCAGGGACCCCAGCATCACACACCCCTCTCCCATATCACAGCACCAAGCTCAGAATGAGCCCACCATGGTGTCCCTGCCCGCTCACCCCTGCCCTCCACCTGCCCGGGAGGCTGTTCCTGCTCCCTCCCTTGCCATTGCCCGCTCCCTAACCCACCCCTGGGCAGTGTTTGGGTACTCTCCTAGCACCCACATGCCCCATTTCTAAGTGCAAGGCTGGAAGGTGGAGAAGAGCCTGCCCAAGACAAGAGCACCCCTGGGAGAGGAACCCCCCCCCCCCGCCACCGCCCAAAGGAAAGGAAGGTGCCTTGGCCTGGCAGAAGGCAGCCACCGGTGACAGTACAGCAGATTCCAGGGCTGCTTGCCCAAGGACCCAGGCTGGGGGAAGCAGGAAGCTGGGAGGTACAACCCCCACTACCAAAAGTGTAGCCACCTTCCAATCACCTGGTGCACCTGAGATATTGGAGGTTCCAGGTGTGGCCAATAACTGCAACAGATCTTGAGCTCTGTCTATCAGTGATACTAATTAATGGCAAAAAGACACTCTGGTGGTTGAAAGGGACTGAAAACCCAGCAACATGCAGGAGCTAAATGCCACTCTACCTAGTATCTGGTGTATGGCGTACTTGGGGGCTGATCACACAATACACCCTTTCATGCTCTTCCTCCTCCTGCGAGCTTTGATGGAACTGTATTTTATGCAGATACACCAGCAAGAAATTCAGAAAGAGGAAAAATGAAGCATATCAAAGTGTACATTTATACCTGTAGAGTAGCTGTAAATATTAATGATGGCCGGGACAATAGCAATTCTTAAGGGGGTGTTTATTGTAATGGTAATTCCAGCTGGTGAATGTATAGTGGGGAAAGCGTGGTGAGCAAGCAGAGTCTGAAAATGAAAAAATGAATGAGACAAATCAAGGGCAAAGGGGGCTTTAAAATTAGAGCCAAGACAGAAGCAGATAAACTAGAATAGATGGTTCAGGAAAAAAAGCCATCTAACACAAGGCGGCACTTATTTAAAGAGCAGAAAAGAAGACTTTGATGTCTGCTTTAGATTGTCTCTGATCTTGGGTAGAATAGCTGGGGATTGAAAGGAATCTAGTGCTCCAGAATTTGAGATTTAGTAGGTGTTAAAAACTATCCAAAAATAGATGAGTTAGTTTCACCTTCACAGCAGGCATGCAAGTTGAACTGATGATAAGAGAGGAAAAAAAGGGTTGTTTGTTTTTAAACTGATAAATGCTAGCTGAATTGCTAGCAAGAAACATATTTTCACGATTCACAGAAGTTACTGGCTGTTTGAATTGGCTAAAATTACTGGCTACACTTATTGAATTGACTACACACACTTGAATTGTCTTTACTTATTATTATAATACTATTGTCTGCCCTGCTCCCTGGACTGAGAGCGTGTTGCGCTGTCCCCCAGCAACATACAGTTATATTGTCTTCCTTGATAACTCCAAATCTATGTAGCTGGTGGGCTTGTCCTATATAAGAGGCCAACCTATTAAAATAAAATAAAAACATTTATCCCTAAAGATGTACAGTGATTAAGGAGCTTAGGTCTATCCATACCTCCTCCTTGAATAAAACTGAAGACAGATAAAGAACAAAAACTGCAAATGGTGCTCAAAACAGCAGCCATTGTGTGTCGGGTAACATAGGCTTATACTTCATTGTTGGCAGCCCATTCATTTAAGATTGGATTTATGGAGCCAGTTTAAATATAGTCTCCAAAATAGCATTTACGGGTGTTTCCACAGACAGCCTTCTCTTGTTTGAATGAATTTAGGCAGAGGGTTCCCATGCTAAGCAGGCGTCCTTTTCATTTTTGCTCAGAATACCTGAAGGAGCATCTCCACCCCCATCGTTCAGCCCGGACACTGAGGTCCAGTGCCGAGGGCCTTCTGGCGGTTCCCTCCCTGCAAGAAGTGAGGCTACAGGGAACCAGGGCCTTCTTGGTAGTGGCTCCTGCCCTGTGGAATGCCCTCCCATCAGATGTCAAGGAAATAAACAACTATCTGACTTTTAGAAGACATCTGAAGGCAGCCCTGTTTAGGGTAGTTTTTAATGTTTGAAGTTTTATTCTGTTTTTAAGGTTCTGTTGAATGCCGCCCAGAGTGGCTGAGGAAACCTAGTCAGATGGGCGGGGTAGAAATAATTTCTTCTTCTTCTTCTTCTTCTTCTTCTTCTTCTTCTTCTTCTTCTTCTTCTTCTTCTTCTTCTTCTTCTTCCATGTAGGAACATGATGCGTCCAGTTGAGTTGGAGCTTCCCATGCCTTGCTCAGGAGGAAGAGGAACCATTTCTTCTTTCAAAGCATTTCAAAGCATTTTTGGGTGGATGGAAGCGGCCTAAAACTTTGTGGCTACAATAGGAGATAGTCCCTTGTTTCACTATGGACGATTCTCCCTCCCCCCCCCCCCACTCTTTAGTACTCATTTGCAGCAAGTGACAATTCGGGTTTTCCAAAGATTGCCATTTGTTCCAATTTATTGCTAAAGAGCAGGTTTTCCCTGAGAAAGAAGTGGGCCAAGGGGAAAACTGCTCTGACCTGTGCTTTCTAGGCATGGGGCAAGCGGAAGTGTGGACAAGCCCCACGTCACACCACTGGTCCATCTAACACAGAGTGGCAGTAACCCTCCTAGTTCTCTGGCAGGGATTGTTTCCTGCCTCATATCCAGAGGCACTTTCAAGTGCAGATGCCAGGGATTGAACACAACAAGAGCCCTGCTGAATAATAATAATAATAATAATAATAATAATAATAATAATAATAATAATAATAATAATTTATTATTTGTACCCCGCCCATCTGGCTGGGTTTCCCCAGCCACTTTGGGCGGCTTCCATAGAAACCAAAAATACACTAAAATATCACACATTAAAAACTTCCCTGAACAGGGCTGCCTTAAGATGTCTTCTGAATGTCAGGTAGTTATTTATCGCTTTGACATCTGATGGGAGGGCGTTCCACAGGGTGGGCGCCACTACCGAGAAGGCCCTCTGCCTGGTTCCCTGTAGCTTTGCTTCTCGCAATGAGGGAACCGCCAGAAGGCACTCGGCGCTGGACCTCAGTGTCTGGGCAGAACGATGGGGGTGGAGACGCTCTATCAGGTATAATCAGACCAAAGGCCTCTCTGATCCAGCACCTTGCTCTTACAGTCACTAGCCAGATGCCCATGGGAAGCCCAGAAGCAGGACATCAGTGGAATGGCACTCTCCTCTCTTCTGCTTCCCAGTAATGGATATTCAAAAGAAATTTAACAAGCCTCCCTCCCTTTTCGCTGATCTGCCCTGCTTCCTTCCGCTATTTGGAGTGTTTAGCCTCTCTGACTGCTGCATATTCCTCTCACCAGCAGCAGGCTTAATGCCTTTTCTGTCTTCAGACGCTGATTCTCTCTGTCCCGACCTTTCTCCCTATAGCTCCTCTTCATTATAGCTCCTTCCCTTCCCAGGTGTCTGCTTCTTCTGCTTTTCTTTTCCTTGGGACATCTCCATCCTCTGCACTCCACCCATCAAAATAAGGCTTTGAGGTTTTGTCCTTATAATGTGTAAACCAATGTGTTCAAAAGGCCCCCAAGCCATATTCATTTATTCATCAATTTTCTCAAGGCACAACACAACTTCTTGGCAAGCATTTCAAATTCTGCAGAACCTGAAGTATCTGGTTCAGAAGAACATTATATAAGCAAACCTTATATAATTCTGTGTAAAGGGTCTGAATTTCATGGAAAAAATTCTTGACCTGATGACCCATTTAAGCAATCCAAAAAACCAACAACCATGCACAAAATTTGCATTGTCTCTCTCCCTGGGTGGATCTGTGCTTTTGAAGGGAGGAAAAGGTTTTATAGGATTTTGATAGTTCCCTTGTGGGTCAGAACAGCTCAGAACCCTTCTTCATTATTACAACTTACCTTGCTGTTGCCTCTTATTACCTTCCAGTGGGTGCAAAAACTAGAGAAGCACACAGAGGGCTGTATCCAATGCTTGCTTTGCCTTAGCAGAAACTGCTTCTGTTTACACTAGTTGAGGTACCCAGTTTTTGCAGATTCTTCCCTACCTACTTCAGCCCTCTGTGCCCCAGCTCACGAGAGTCCCCAACTCCCAGGAGCACCTTTGGGAGGTGATAAGTGGATAGGCAGGGAATCACAGGAAACTAGCTGTGAACAGAAGCACTTCCATTAAAGCCAAGTCACCATAAGACGCACACAACCCTACATATGACATGGAATACATATTAGGGAGCTGATCTTATTTATGTAAGATTTAAAAAACGATTTGGGCTCTTAATAATGCCCTCACCTCACCCCAAATGTTTTATTGTATTATAATGACCAATTCTACTTGATATTGCAAGAGAGGCAGCTTCAGTTTGGATGGATCAGTGATTGCATGGATTACAGATAGGTTTGTTTGTTTGTATGTTGGTTGTTTGGTTGGTTTTAGCAAAGGATGGTTTCATCTGCTGTTTCATCCTTTGCCTCTGTAAAGTGAATATGATAGCTGAGCTCCACAGAAAACTCTAAGGAGACTGTGAGCTGGGCTGCCATCTTTCTTTTGTAATTGTGGCTAAAGCAATGATAGAAATAGCATGTCCACTTGAATTTTTCAACCGTTATATTTTTGGGAACTGATCTCCAAACTATGAAAGCTAATCGAAATGGGGGTTTAAATTGGTCCTTAAACACCTGCTGGGCATCACAAACACAAAAGGCATTTCATGCCAAGGGTTCCAGTGGATTGCAGTCCAAAATGGCAGTAGTCAGAGGGCTGAGGAATGATGTTATAATTTTGAACCAGGCATACTATACTGGATGGATTGCATTGTAAAAGAAAAGCATTAGGTATCAAAGTTAGTGCAGAATCAAAAGTTCTCTAATTTTGAACTGCCTTCAAATGCCTTGTTTCTTTCATTCCTCCTCTTAAAAAACTCCAGCTACTCAGATCATGCACTGAAATGTGATGATATGTCACTATGCAGCTAATCAGAATCAGAACAAATGCAAACAATGAACTGGAAATGCATAATACATTGCAGATGACACCAGACTGGGAGGGCTGGCTAATAAAGAGTAAGGATTCAATATGACCTTAACAGATTTGAGAACTGGGTCCAAACTAAGAAAACGAATTCTAATAGGGACAAATGTAAGGTTCTGCACTTAGGCAGGAAGAACCAGATGCACAAATATAGGATGGGGGACACCTGGCTTACTAGCAGTACATGTGAAAAGCATCTAGGGGTCTTGGTGGACCACAAGCTTAACATGGGTCAACAGTGTGATGCAGCAGCAAAAAAAAGCTAACTCTATTCTAGGCTGCATCAACAGAAGTATAGTGTCCAGATCAAGGGAAGCAATGGTACTGTACCACTCTGTTCTGCCTTGGTCAGAAAACACCTGGAGTCTGTTCTAGATGTGTCCTGTGTACAGTTCCAGATGCCACAATTTATGAAGGATATTGACAAGCTGAAACATGTGCAGAGGAGGGAGACCAAGATTATCAAGTATTATGAGGAACAGTTAAGGAAACTGGATATGTTTAGCCTGGAAAAGGGGAGATGGAGAAGAGATATGACAGCCATCTTCAAATATCTCAAGGACTGTCACATGGAAGAGGGAATTAGCTTGCTTTCTCCTGCTCTGGAGGGTAAGAGTCAAACCAATGGCTTCAAGTTAAAAGAAAGCAGATTCCAATTAAACACAAGAAAGAACTTTCTGACAGTGAGAGCTGTTTGACAGTGGAATGGACTTCCTCAGAAGGTTGTGGTCTCTCCATCCTTGGAAGTTTTTAAGCAGAGGCTGGATGGTCATCTGTCATGGATGCTTTCGCTGAGATTCCTTCATTGCAGAGGGTTGGACTAGATGACCCCGGGGTCCCTTGCAACTCTATGAGTCTATGATTTTTGTTCTGCAGTTCCAAAGTTGTACAATTTCTACTTTTGCTCTTTTAATCTAATTACTTTGGCGGCGAACACAAGTTAGGATTTATGGGAAGTAAAATCTTCAGGTAAAAAGTAACTATAATTTTAAGAGGAGGATTGGCTCTGCTGGGAAGCCAGCTCCATTGCCTTTTCCTCCCATGCCCATCAGCTGCCAATCGCCATTGCATCTGGCTGCAGCAGGAGAGGGAGAGAAGGGAAGCAGAGCCCCTCTATCAGCTCTGCTGAGAGACCAGCAGGATTTGGCTTCCGCCCCAGTTGCTCATTGTAAAAATTACTAGTTAACTTTATTTATTTGCGTGTGAGTTTCGTTCCCCCTCTTCCCTCTTCAGTCCTTTCCCCTTTTTGTGTTATGTCCTATAAGTCTGTAGGCAGCTGCAGATTTGTTATAATTAATCATAATCTGTAATATTTTTTGGTTGAAGAGCAGTATAAAAATACTTTAAATAAATACATAAATAAATTACTCTAATTTAGGATTTTTGAATTACGAGTGCCCCACAACCAGCATTGGACATCAAGCAAAACATATATATGTCCCTTTGAATTATTATTCAGTTAAATACCATCTACTGCATTTTGTGAAGCTTTTGCTTTTTGTTTCCATTTTCACTCTTCTTTAATCCTTCCTCACAATCTTGGCATTTTTGTTTTTGCCAAGATTGAAATACCCGAAATCTAAATTTCAAGTTTTTGTGGGGCAGTATCTGGAAATTAGATTTTTGAGACTGGCACACATTCCTTCATACCTTGAAATTCACTTCAAAATATTTGTCTTCAGTCTCAGTCTGTAGTAAATCACAGCTTGGATTATGCTGCAGACTTTTAACAGTTGCCAATATTTTATTAGCTAGGAAATGGTGTAGTTCTTGAGCACCATGTGAACTGGAAGAGCAAGTAGCTCTTTGAAAACGACAATAAAGACAGACAAAAAGCCTTTTTCTATTTTTTTGCTATTCTTTTACAAAACACCCCCCCCCCAATAGCTTATATAGTGCCTTAGACTGCAAACTTATCCCCATGCCTGGAAGTAAGCCATAAGACTTACTTACGTATGGCATGATGCACATAAGAGCCCACTGTTTGTTCCTGCCCTTACATCATTTTTGCTAGTTAGGTGAATATTATCCCTCCCTACTTTGCATTTGGGAGCTGAGGACAAGATATTGGCAGCCAGCCATAGGCCACACAGTGAGATCACCACAACGGTGAGATTAAAACAAGAGGCCACTAACATGCACACCACTGGCCAGTTAAAATCTTGGAAATTAAAAACATACAAAACAAAAACAAATGCCCAAAATCTGAAATGCACATTTTAAATTACTTTAGGCTCTTATGGACAAGAATTATGGCACAGACGTTCTTTGGTGAAAGCAGCAAGAAGGCAATTCACAATTCAAAGGAGGTCTCTTGCTTTTCTCCTGTGGCTGGGTATGTAACAAAACTATATATATTAAAGGCAAATTGGAGCCAAGATCTCTTAAATAGTTGTGAATGATTTTACAATGGCCTTTTAAGAAGTGCCCCACATGGTTTTGTCTTGATATCTCTTCCATTTAATTTTTAGCTAAGTGATTTGGACAAAGGGCTAAACTACCGTCCCCAGAGATAGAGAAATGGCATAATGACAGCAGAGGTTAATGACACTATAGAGAATGCAAGAGAAATACAACGGGATTTTCAAAACCTTGGGCGATATGTAAAAATACTGGCATGTGAGAAGTGAGTGTTGGTAGCTTTGAAGTTTCTACCCAGGAAGAACCAACATAAAGTGGCAAGTGCAATTTTGGAGCATATATTAAATGGCAGAAATAAGAAATGGCAAGGACTGGAGGGCAGGATTAACAGTCAGAAAGTGATAGTTGGGGGCCAGGCTTTGACACCACTGGAAATACAGAGCAATGTCACTGCACATACTGTGCTTAGTGCTGATGGAACTATATAAATAATACTGACCTGAGAGAAATCGTACCAGAAATTAATTGCTGGGATATAGGCCGAGAAATCACTGATCACTATTATTAAGTCATAGCATTAAAGAGCAGGGGGAGAGGAAACTGTGTGTCCTTATAAACATCATACAGAGTAAGAGGTGATGCAGAGTAAGTGTCCACAACACTTTAGCTGCAGGTAGGGGGCTGCATTAAAAACAAACAAACAAACAAACAAACAAACAAACAATTCCTCCTCCTGCACACGTTTCATATCTAGCAAAGCAAGAGGTGGGAGCTTCCCTGTATGGTCACTACACGTATTTTATTTACATGGGGGGTGGGGTGTCCCACAGAAGCCTACTTCCACAACACAAGATTGAAGATGATACAACAGTGCTCTTAAAAACGTAAATAGCGCTCCCATGCCAGGGTGGAACAGAAAGTGGAGAGGGGGCCAGTAACTCTCTGCCATGACTCTGGTGAAAAAATGCTGCCCTGACGCTGCTATTTGCATTTTGATGGAAGCAAACAGCCGTTTGTGCGTGTGCTTGCTTGCTTGGTCAGAACCATAGTGAGGGAGAGTAGAAGGGTGAAAAAATTCTTCTCCAGCCCTTGTGGTCTCTCTCCCCCCCCAACACTCTATGGCTATAATTTTACATTTTTAAATATGTGTATGTTTTAAATATGTGCATTCATTTGATTAATGTATTGTCAAGTTGCTGTATTGTCAACTTAATTAAGTATTGGCAGGGAGGAAATACAATGTTCAGTCTTGAAGCATGTTTTTTCTCTGCTACGTTGCTTCTACTTTTACTGTACGACTGGGAGGGCTCTGACATGACAGCCAAGGCGGCCTTGGAAGCTCTGCAGTCCTTCTGGGCTCCAGGAGATGCAGATGAGATCAAGGAGAAGTTGAGGAAGGGGCTGGACAGGAATGTGTTTGGTCAACTCTTGATAGGTTTGTTTATATTTACCAATCACATGATGTCATTGGATATAGTGGAGATCGATAGACAGAAACCTTATTTGCATCAGCCACTAGCCACAGCAACAAGATAAAATATACTGGGGACAGAGATAAATAGTTAGCTATGCAAAGTTCACATCAATACAAATGACAGAATTGATACATGATCCTTTTGCCACAGTTAAAACATCTGATAATAGTGTTTTAGAAACTACATGAGCAGAAAGAAAAAAATGGAAATGCAAGACTCAGAATGCTGAGATTTTCTTTCCTTTTCTTTCCCCCTGGTCTGTCAGTTCAGGGCAGCTATTCACCTTCAACTCTTGTATTCCTAGTAATACTGAGTTGTAAGTGGTTTCTTCCTGTGCTGGTGAGGTCTGAGTCATGCCCTTTCTTTCCCTATAGCTTTAGAGCCTAATATGGTTATTTTTAGCTAATTATATAAAATCTGTCATTGGATGGCTTAATATGTCACAGTCCTTTAAACAATTAGTAGGATAATTATATACTTTGCATTAAATTAATTCATAGACACTTCCCCCAGCCTAGATATCAGCACTTTCCTGTCACTTTTTATCAGTGCCTACATAAAAATTGCTTACATTAAAAATATGTGGGAATTTTGTTCACAGGCTAAGAGCAGCACGGGTACCTTAAGAGCAGAACATCACAGGAAAACATGTAATCAGTATCTCCAGATACAAAGTAACGCCATGCTATGCTTATGACGTAGCAGCTGGTGATGACAGTCCAACCTGGACACATTGTCTGTCATTGGATGACTGGCATCTCAGGCTGCACTTCCAAAACAAGGCAGGCTGCATCCTTGAATTTAAGCGTTCTTGCATTCTATATTTGGATTTAAGCCAGACAACGGACATCATGGATGGCAATGTGATTGAATTGGTTTAACAGTGTTGCAAATCCAGCTGTCCACTTAATTTCAGTGGAAGCAATACTGCAAAAAAGAAGGGGGAGGGAGAACAAGCTTGGAGGCAATATGCAGGTTCTGCCATAGACTGATCCTCTCTCCAGTCCAGGTGGCTCAGAAACCCTCTTTTAAAAGCAATAATCATACTTGTGATTATATGACTGTATTTAGTTCCTTTTGCCCTGCTGAACGGCTAGTCAGAGGAATGACTTGCTTCTTCAACAGGGCTTTGTGTGTACAGTTTTGGACAATGAATGTATTCACACTTGGATTATGTGCAGAAGTCAAGATAAACAGAGCAACATAACTAGAGAAACATTCAATGTGGGACATGTGGCAGTTCTTTTTTTACTGAACTGCCTGCACATTTGTAATCCAATTTAGCTATTAGAACTAGTTTATGCCAGAAACAGAGATGCTATGATAGTCCAGCAAGTCCAGTATCTGAGGCAATTATTGTAGTTCAGCTGCTGTGTAAATTATTCTTAACCTTCTTTTTGTCCTATTCTGAGTTACTGTCCATTTTGTGTGTGTGTGTGTGTGTGTGTGTGTGTGTGTGTGTGTGTGTGTTAGGGTTGGATGCACAAATGAGGTGGGGTTTAAAAATTCAGATATGCATCCAAATGTCCATCTGAATGTGCATTCCACTGAGACCAAAGGACAACCTTTGAACATATTTATGTCGTCAGCTCCTAAATGCAAGACTGAGACACTATGAAGCTTTCAAAGACTTTGGGCCAGGAATGCTAAAGCTATATATAGGGATAGATTTTATACACCCCTAATGAGTACTGTGGCCCACAAGAAGACCTCAGCAGTGCTGGCTAGGAAAAGTGAAGGCACGAAATACATTGAAATGTGTCACTGTTGAAGGATGCACACTCTGCTCCTTATATGGCCCCTAGGCTGGTTTTCCATCACCAGACCATCACCACTGCTAAGCATGATTATAATGCTGGATTTCTGTAGAACCAATGCCTAGACAGATACTTGACTACTATAACAACACTAAATAAATGGCTTACTTTTTATATAGGTACTATTCTAGTTATTGTCTGACATGCCCTTCTACTTGAATATGTATTGCTTTTATCAGCCATGACAGAAATATAGTAAGTCAGTAATTTCAGACACTGTTGCATAGGCAGCGTCACTGTAATTTTGCCAGGAGGGAGATAATAAATCATACTTTTCCATTTGACTGATGTTCTGTTTCTCTTGTCTGGTTTCAGCAGCTGAGTTCTATCTGGCATTGTTCATCGTTTCTCTTATTAAAGGATACGGCACATTATTGAAAATGCTTTTGTGTGCAAAGATTTTCAAGCAGTACATGAAATTATAGAACACATAATGAAAGGCATCATTGATCCTGGTTGCAGGGGGGTTCACCATGCCCCCACCCTTGGGTGACTTTATTAGTCATCATTTTTGTAAACTGAGAACAGCTTAACATTCCTTGTGACGTGCACCACTGGTCAGTCTACCTAGAGCCAAGAGGTTTTCCTAATGTTTGCTTAAGCCTTTATTAACTTACTTTGAGCTGAATGCCTTCTGGAGCTCAGCACAGAAATGATTTGAGCATTTCTGCCACTCAGTTAGCAAACTAGGGGAGGAATGATGTGTTTGGAGAGAGATCAAAGAATTGCCAATATGCTTAAAGATTTCTAGTTGCAAGGTTGTTGTTTTTTTTTAAAAAATCTATTGTTAGAAAATAAAGCACCTCTAGCAACTTAAATTGATGGGACGCGGGTGGCGCTGTGGGTAAAAGCCTCAGCGCCTAGGGCTTGCCGATTGAAAGGTCGGCGGTTCGAATCCCCACGGCAGGGTGCGCTCCCGTTGTTCGGTCCCAGCGCCTGCCAACCTAGCAGTTCGAAAGCACCCCCGGGTGCAAGTAGATAAATAGGGACCGCTTACTAGCAGGAAGGTAAACGGCGTTTCCATGTGCGGCTCTGGCTTGCCAGAGCAGCAATGTCACGCTGGCCACGTGACCCAGAAGTGTCTGTGGACAGCGCTGGCCCCCGGCCTCTTGAGTGAGATGGGCGCACAACCCTAGAGTCTGTCAAGACTGGCCCGTACGGGCAGGGGTACCTTTACCTTTACCTTTAGCAACTTAAATTAGCCAATTATGTAGATATCAGTTTGAGGAAAATAGAGGACTGATATAGCTCACATACGTCCAAAAGATATGTTTTCTGATATCTGATTCAGATACCTTGTTACTTATAAGACTACCCTGTTTGCTGTAGAGAAATTAGGATACAGAAGGATGTAAATTGAATTGTTGTTCTGTGTTGTGAAGACCATTTGCTGTGGAGATATGCTGAGTTTTCATTTCTAGATGGGGATTCTTAGTTCTGTAACCGTATTGGACTGAGTCAGATCATTGGTCCATCTAGCTCAGCATCATCTACACTGCCTGGTAGCAATTCTCCAGGACGTCAGGTCTTTCCTAGCCAAACCGGGAGATGCAAGGAACTGAATTTGGGATCCTTTGCATGCAAAGCATGTGCCCAACCACTGGGCTACAGCCTTTCCCTGAAATAAATGGTTATATTAATTTATATTAACATTCTTCTCTTGGGCTCTAAAAGGAGCCTTGTTTTGTGTTGAGCGCTGACTATTTTATAGAAGAAGCAAAACATTCTCCTCTTATCCAGTGTGCAGACTGATATTTTTCAACATGTGACTTCGAAGTCATTCAGGGAGCACTGTGTAGACTGGATTTCATATGATAGTTGTGCATTGTGGAAGGGATGTGCTTTTGCCCCTGCCCCTTGTGCTTCCTTCCCACCTGAAATGATAGATTCTGGCTTACTGCAGACCTTAAAAACAACATTTCAGTCTTGAAGACAGAATGGATATGATATTTGCAAGTAAGGCACCATGTAGTATGTGCTTTCAATCTGCATCAGAAGGGGGGAGGGAGGGAAGAGAGCCCTGGCCTTAGATAATTTAGGCGCTGCTGAAATGCAATAATGCACAAGTGGAAAGCAACACATATATAATGCAAACCTTCTTTAATATAATTGCATTGATTGAAACCTGTTTAAGGAAAATTAACAAAGGAGCAGATGTCTAGTATTCCCAAAACAAATGTTCCTATAATTAATAGATCATCAGTGCTTGACAAGGTTATTAAGACAGCTATAAATTGGATTATAAGACCATACGCAATAGTCAAAACTGGCCAGAGACTTTTTTATACTTGTCTGGCAACAATGTCTCTGCATACACAGACCCCCTATTTTAAAACTGTGGTGATGCTTGGCTTGTCATCACTAAGATCCAATGGGGTTTTGTTGCAGGTTTCTACAGAACTGAGAGCCAATCTAATATGCTTCCTTGCCATTTTGAAATCATAAGTAGAGTATATCTCTTATAGCATTGGACAGGAGACATTTATTTTGTTTGGTTCTTCTTTGGGTCGTCTTGCAATGTGCTAAGACTAGGTCTTCCCATGTGGATGATTGTTCACGCCAACCATAAGGTTTGCCACCCTGAGGCATAAGAACATAAGGACATAAGAACAGTCTGCTGGATCAGGCCAGTGGCCCATCTAGTGCAGCATCCTGTCCTCACAGTGGCCAACCAGGAAACAGAGCATGAGCACAAGAGCCCCTCCTGTGGTTTCCAGCAACCACAGGAAGCCTTGCTGCCTCCAACTGTGGACACAGAGCATAGTCATCATAGCTAGTAGCTGCTGAAAGCCTTCTTCTCCATGAATTTGTGCAAGCCTCATTTAAAGCAATCCAAGCTGGTGGCCATTGCTGCTTCATTGGAGAGTGAGTTTTATAATTTGACTACACACTGCGTGAAGAAGTACTTTTTTTTTATCTGTCCTAAGTCTTCCAATATTTTATGAACTTTTATCAGGTCGCCTTTTACTTGCCTTTTCTCTAAACTAGGAATTATCAGTGCTGCAACCTTTCTGCATAGGGGCGCCACTCCATCCCTTTGATCATTTTGAGGTGAAGCAAGCAGAACTGTACACAGTAGTCCAAATGCAGTCATGCCATAGATTTGTATAATGGCATTACGATATTGGTAGTTTTATTTTCAATCCCGTTCCTAATAATTCCTATCATGCAGTGTCCCTATGTCACAGCTGCTGTACACTTGGTCAACGTCTTCATTGAGCTATCTACTGTGACCCCAATGTCATTCCTGGTCCATCACCTCCAGTGCAGACCCCATAAGCATATACATGAAATTCAGGTTTTTTGCTCCAACATGCATCACTTTACACTTGTTTTCGTTGAATTGCATTTGCCATTTTACCTTCCATTCACTGAGTTTGGAGAAGTTCTTTTGGAGCTCTTTGCAATCTCTTTTTGTTTTAACAACGCTGAACAATTTGGTGTCATTAGCAAACTTGGTGAGGTACTTTGTCAAAAGCTTTTTGAAAGTCCAAATACACTATTTCAGCTGCAGCACCTCTATCCATATGCTTGTTTAAACTCTCAAAGAGAGTTTGTGAGTAAGAACGTTCCCTTGCAGAAGCTGTGCTGGCTCTGCTTCAGTAAGCCTTGTTCTTCTATGTGTTTGGTTATTTATCTTTAACATACTTTCCACCAGTTTTCCAGGGACAGAATTAAGCTAACTGGCCTAAAATTTCCTGTATCCCCCTTTTAAAAATTGGCATTGTTTTGGCTACTTTCCAGTCCCCAATATGGAGGATGAACCTAGTGACAAGTTACATATTTTTGTTAGAAGACCAGCAATTTCACATTAGAGTTCTTTGAGAACTCTCAGGTGGATGTCACCCAGACCTAGCAATTTGTCGGTTTTTATTTTGTCTATTAGGCCTAGAACATCATCTCTCATCACTACTATCTGTTCTAGTCTTTCAGACTCTCCTCTTGAACTGGGATCTGCCCTATATCCTTCATTGTGAAGACAGATGTGAGATTGTAGCTTCTCCACAATCTCTTTATCTTCCTTTACAACTCCTTTGACTCCGGCACTATCTACCAGGCTATTGAGATCATGAGCAACATCCACATCCTTTGTACTAGGAAGGCAATTCATGCTGCAGTCTGTTATGTCCACCACATACCTGACTACCTATATTCCTAATGACTGAATCACCCAGTACCACAATCGCTCCACCCACTGGACAGGTATCCTCGGCATGAGAGAATACATTATCATCTCCCAAAGAATTGGTCCTTTCTAAACGAATGCCTCTCTCTTCCTCAAGGTGATGTTCTCTTTCCTTGAGACCTTCATTCTCCCTGATAGGAGGGCAGCTGCCATCATGGGAGTGGCACCCAGCTACCACATTCCCAAAGGCCTCCTCCACTCCCTCTCTGCCTCTTTTGCACTTTCCAGCTCTGCCACCTTGGCCTCAAGGGAACAAGCTTGCTCCCAGAGAGCCGGGAGCTCATTGCACCTCTGACATACCCATTACTTCTGCTGCATGGAGAGATAATTATATATATGGCAACGGGTGCAAAACACTGGAAAGCTCTCATGCCTCTGCTGGCTTTCTACTTGCCTGGTTGCTGTTGTTTGTTTCATTGTTTCTGTTACCTAACTAGGAGTTGGGGATTACTTTGGGCAGAATGGGCTGCCTTGGCCTCTTCACCCTATTGCCAAACTCACACGTCTGTTTAACTCACCTTGATAAGCAGCCAGGGCCAAGTCACTTTGTCAGCTGGGGCTCATGGACTGACTAGCTGGTTCAATCTGCCCGTGTTGACAGAAACCACTTCCCTTATAGGCCTTCCCCCCTTTCTGTCTAATATTTAGAACTGGGGTTTCCCTTTCTAATTTAGTCTATAACTCGCAAGCTTTTTAACACCATGGTCCTTTCCCCATCTTTATCACCCACCAATGTAGATATTTGTTTAGGGAGATTTGGCTCAGTTTTCTCCCTTGGAAACTTAGAACTTCATGCTGGTTTTCCAGGGAAGAAAAGAAAACCCCATGGAGCAGGGAAGAAATGCATAACTGAAATGGGCCTCTTGTTTCAAAACAAAAGCTGAGTTCAGGGAAAGTTTTTCATCATCTTGAAGATGAATCATACAAAACAAATCCAATATAATAAATTAGATGAAATCTTCCACTGAACTGAATAAAGCAAAAAATAAAATAAAAATAACATAAAATAAAAAATGCTGCCACAAACTCTCCCATGAAACTGGATGAAGTTATTCATTCATTATCTTCCAATGAAAACTTCATACACTTCAGACTGAATGGAATTTAAAATGAGAGCTTAGAAGGCAGTAGCTTTGGATCAGGTAACAAAAGAGGGGTTGTTGTTGTTGTTGTTGTTGTTGTTGTTGTTCTGCCTCTGCTTAATTTGAATTCAGTTCATGACATTATTATTACAGTCATAGCTTGGTTGCTGAATGCCTTGGAAGTGATTGTTCCAATTTTTGAACGATTGTGGAAGCCAAATGTACGGTGCGGCTTCCGCAGCTTCTGACTGGCAGAAGGAGCTTCCTGCAGCCAATCAGAGGCTGCACTTTCATTTCTGAATGCTTTAGAAGTTGAACGGACTTCCGGAATGGATTCTGTTCAACTTCCAAGGTTATCATCATCGTCATTATTATAATTATTATTACTTTTTATTAAATTTGTATATTTCTGTTCATCTGAAGATCACAGGGTGGCTCACAACATAAAAACACAAAATGAGAACACAAAATACATAACAGTAAAAGAAAAACAAACCAATAACCCCCCTCCTACAAACACATTTTAAAAGCCATAGAATGTTAATCAGCCAAACCCGGTTGAAGAGAAAAGTTTTCACCCGGCACCTACATTTATGTAATGCAGGCATCAGGTGAGTCTCCATGGGGAAGCAGTCCAAAAACAGGAAACCTGCACTGAACTCATAGGCTTTCACAGGTTGAGGTCACAAGAACTTGGGTTTGAGCGTATATCACATTAACAATTAAGGCCACTGAGACATGAGAACTAGTTGAAGGAAGCAGGGATATGTGAAAAACAACAACACTCCATTTCAATTAGCCTTTCAATATACTTTAGTTGAGATCCCTGCATTGCAGGGGTTTCGACTAGAAGACTCTACAATTCTATGATTCTATGAGGAACCTCAAAATTTGCCTCAAAACTTCACTTTAGCTGCAATTTGGTGTCGATGTGAAATATTTCATTAGATGTATAAATATGGCCACCATCCAAAAAAATTCTTTGGATGCTCTTTACACAAGCAGGATTCTCCAAAATCACCTTGATATTTTTCTTTAATGTAGATTAGGGTTACCTGTATACCCAGCAGCTCTTCCTAGCTGGAATAATTTATAAAGTAAATGAGCTCTTTATACATTACTAGCAATGGGCAAGCCATCTCTATCTTCATTCAGACTGAACTGGGCCAAAATAAGTCTTCAGTTTTGTCCAGCTCTGTGGTCCACAGACAGGAACAAAAGAACTGGCATTCAACACTGCAGAATCGTGTTCTGAGATGGGAGGATCATAGAAGAATTGAATTGTATAGTTGAGGACTACAAAATGTAAGGACAAATAGTGGGTCATGCTAGAAAGAATTATTTGAAACTTAACAGAGTGCTGTTAATCACGTCTCCCCTTCCCTTCAAATTATGTTTTATATGTGAAACATATTTTAGTGGCTAAGTAATTCCACCAATTGTCAGCACTATTCACCTCACCCAGATGAAGAACACTAGTCCCCACTAAAGACAACAAACTAGAACAAGGAATGAGTTTAGCTCACACTGTTTTAACATTGCAGTAAGATACAAATAATTTAGGAATAGGGTGACTAATAAAAGTCTTCATTTATTTTTGACCAGTTTTTATACATTTCCAGAATGGTTTCTTTGTGACTGTTTAATGATAAGTTGCAACTATTACTGTGGCACCTTCGCCTGCACTGTGGTAGGTCAATGTTGTTATAATCCTCATCTTGCAGAGGGCTAAAAGGGAGAGGCTGGTCAAAGGGCACCTTTTCAGTTGCTGGCTGACTGACACAGGATTTAAAGCAGGGAGTTCATGAGTTGCAGTTCAGTCTCTTGGCCATTCTGACTCTTGCCTTATGGCTGGTACAGTTCCCCACAAATCACTGGTCTCCTCTCCTGAGTAAGACTCCAGTCCTCCTTCCCCCAGTGCACACTCGTCCATGTCCTGCCAGTTCCTGACACCCTACCATCACCCTGACACCTGATAGTCTTTCAAAAATGCAATCATAGGTAAGCTGTGCCACATGTGTGGTGACTTCCTACACAGATGTGGCAATCAGCACCGTGCTATCCCAAACTGCACAACAGAGGGGTTTTGATGGGATGGTGACAATTTCTGGAGCAATGCAGAGAATCATTTGACATGAACAGGTTGCCATGTGGGGCAATCTTCATGCAGCTGTGCTTTCATGGGACTATTATGCTGCTAATAACACATGTGAATTTGGACATTCAAGCTTTTCCAGAAATGCTGCTAACAATTTAACTGATGCCAGTTACTTTGACTGAAGTATTCTATGGATAAGATGGGATAATCTCCACCCGGCCATTCTATTTCCTGGAGTGCCTTAGCACCTAAGCCAAGCTAACATATAGCTCACATAATCAATTCTCAGAGAGTGGGCCTACTGGTGAACCTAGCAATATCCCAAAAGTGGATACACATATAGCATCCCTCCAGACATGTGAGCAGTCCTGACCATTCCATAGTATGCAATTCACATGGAGAAACAGAAGGTTCAGTCTAGCAAAGTTGAGTGCCTTTAAATCCTACTTATTCTAATGGGAGAATACTCCAACTGAAATTTCATTCTTCTAACCGATTGTTGTTAGTTGACCTTAAGTCTTACTTGCAGCCATCATGTTCAAGGGGTTTTTTAATGGTCCATGTGAATGTATACACAGTGTGGGAGGCAACTATATGTGGTGTGAACAGATCTTACTATGAAGAAATCTCACATCTGTAATAACAAGTTTTAGAAAAAAACTAATGAAACGCAGTCAATAAATCTGAGCAGTACACGTTGCTCTTATGCTCCAGCAGGGGCATCTGTTAACAGAAGAGAAGGGGTGGCAATTTTTACAAGTTTGTCCTCCTTCCTGCAGTCCCTCAACCCACCTCAACACACACTCTGTTCTGGTGGGCCCAAACCATCCAGAGCAGATTTTCAGGGGAGACTGTGGAAGGCGGAATTGGAAGTAAATGCTTCCCTTTCTGTTCCATTAGCGGACACCTGCATTGGATATACAACCCCATCTTTAGAAAGATAGTAAGACAGTAAGAAAGGTGAGGCCCTATGATTATTGCTTTTTCTGGGTTTTTTCTGGGTTTTATCATCTTTGCACTGATAATGCCAGGTCAAAAGGCTGAAGAACCTCCATCTGAGGTTCAGAAAAACTGTGGATGGGGTTGAGGAAAAATCCCTTGAGCTAGATGGACCATTGATCTACTCTGAACAGGGCAATTCATCTTTCCATTTTGTATGTACTCATTTCCAGACTTACTGAGGCTGTTTCATGCCTAAGGTTACATGTATGAAAAGATTTGCTTCATGATAACTGGAGCCTAACTACTCAAGAGTGCTCCAGTTGAAGAGAACTAGATCTTCAGACTGTCAGAAAAGGCAGGGTGATTTCAGTCACAAAAAATAACCTAAGCATTCATAGCAGTCAAAACTAATTCCTGCACTAGAAATATATACTTCAAGCCATTTAGAATATAACCCTATGGTCCCTGAGAAGGTATTTTAGAGGCCACTGGATCCATTAGATCTCATTTTCTCTACTCTCAGAGATCTCATATTGGAAGCTGTGGGAAGATCAACTATCAATCCTGCTTCAATGTCAGAGCTCTAATATCAAAGATAGTGAAAGGAAGACATTCTGGAGAGGGTGTTGCCTTCCTGTTCTCTCAGCAAGCTCACAAAGTGGGGAGGGAGCAAACTATGCCAGTCCTGGAGCTGGAGTACTCCTTACCAATGTTTCCTATGGGGGGGGGGGGACCTTAACAAAAAAAATAGGAGGGAGAACAAAATGTCATTAGTGCATTGGGAAATATCATTCCTCAACTTTCGGTTGTCCTTCACCTGTACCTTTGGATTGCTCTGTAAACATGTGGAATGACAATAGGGTCAGCCTTTCCTGCATAATTATAGAATATGAATCACCTCTTATCAGTTTTGTTTGTTTCCATAGGCTTGGAGTTCTTCAGTCCACCATCTTATTGTGGATCTTCTCATATGTTTACCCATCCTTGATGAAAAATGGAAATACTGTGGCCTTGATCCAGAGAAACACAAGTGGAAATGAGGATGGCCTAGCCCTAGAGTAACTTTTCAGCACTTCAAAAAGCTCCACTTGAGCACTTGGGGACCCACTTGAATGAGGTGTGTTGTGATGTGAGGGGCTGGGGTGGAAGGGGGAGACACTGAAAGTTGGGTAAAAACACCTTCCATGAGCAGGAAGGTGCCTGCCTGATTTTTTGCCTTTCCCCACAGCAACATAGCCCACCTCATTTATAAGAATCCTCCAGCCCTCAGGAGAGAGGGCTGCCAAGAGAAGGGGAAGTCATTTGAGGTCAGTTCCACTTCCACTGACACTTCTCCACTGGTACAATCATTCTAGGCTAACCTGCAAAATTGACTGTTTCTTTTCTGGTGTTCTTCATTAATACTAGATACAGGTCAGTCAAAGTGCTTAATTGCTGGTTATACTCCTTTGCAGCATGAAAGCTACAACACGTTTTCCAAAGGAGGTAGATGGACTTGTACATATTTCTAAGGAGTCTCATATTTTGGAACCAAAACAAGTTAAAATCTGACACTGAAGGTAACATGCTAGTTCTAATTATCTCTAATACACCTCTTATTCCCACCCACCTGACAATGATAACACAGAAATTGGGTATTTATTGACTAGCATGCCACATCTTTTCCCAATATCAATTAGACATCAAATTAATGCATGATTTTTAAAGTACTATATGTATTTCTATATCTAGATGTACATACACAATGAAATAAGGAATCAATGAATTAATATGTATTGGTCTTACCTTAAATTCCTCCAAGATTTTGTAGCTTTTCCCATGGTATTCACAAAAGTTCCTCACTTCTTTGCATTCTGGGCAGCATCCATTGTGTTCTACTTTAGTACACTTTGGGTGGATTTTGGGGCATTCTGGTTGGTCACAAACAGGTCCATCCTCAGTACAGACACATGGACAGTTGGAATGCCCTGGAAAAAACCGCTCTCCCAGTTTGTATACAAAACCACTGTCATCCACACAACCTTTCCCTCGATAGTCATCAAATATCAGATTATTATCGTTATTTGAGATTTGATCACCTTCATCAGCAGGGTAGTCTTCATGGTTGAAGGCAGCTGGAGTGACCAAACTAGGAATTAGCAACAGAAATATGCAGGCTTCATGAATATGAAGAGCCATCCCCCTCCTCAACTTCTGTATATGGTCCTAATATCAGATATACACAGATGCTTCCATGGAGAGGCCAGAGTGGTGGGCTGAAAACAAATATTTTAAATAGGTACAATTTGAAACATATATAGCTATATAGCAGCTGACAAACATTAACTGATTAGAAATCCTGTCTTTTTAAGAACAATGGGGTCAGATCATTAGGTCATGTATGTAATACTAGCATAATCAACTGGAAATATGTGTACATAATTTGGATAATCCTCAAGCTATATTGGCTCTGTCTAATGCCAGGAATTGGTGGTTCATCTAACTTCATCTGGATAGCACGCACAATGTGTACCTCAATATAAACATTCTCCTGGTTAAATTAAACAACGTTCACAGAATGAAATTGTATAAAGCAGTGTATTGCTAAATCTCAATGGATGATGAGCTATATGCCTTCAACTCCAGATAACGCATCCATCATTCTAACTAGAAAACTAAAAGGGAATGCTAATCCAAAATGGATTGGACAATATGCCTATTAGCCAAGCAAGTTAAGAATTGATACTTCTTGACGTTAGATAGACTTCTATGTGACAAACACATTAGTCACATGTTCAATATTTCCCATGGTGTTTGCATAAATACAAGCAATTTGTTGTTTACATCTAGGTGGCATGCACATTTGTTTACTCACTGGTGCAGAGATTTTTTTTGTTAATTGTTAAGAGGATGAATTACAGGTGAACGAGACTTTAATGGAATTCAGTCTAGAGACCATAATCGTTTCTACTGGGATCACAACTCAGCACTGCTTTCAACCCACCTCAATTGGTTAATTAAAACAAAGATGTAAATATGCCAGGTGTTTTTATGGCAAGCAAGAGGTTAAAGAGAGAATGATTCTGAAATGTAATTACATTTAGACTTCGAATGAGAAGAAAATGGTGTACCAATTCTACTACTGAGTATAATGAAAAACGTTTGGTTGTGGTACTTATCTGACAGAAATCAAAATGTGTATTTCTATATGTCTTTTCTATATGAACTGATTCATAATGGCTTCTTTTTCTTAGCCAGTAGCCTCCAGTGTGCCTTACAGGGGCTCAACATCACTGTAGCACTCATATGTATGAGTCCTGGTGGATCCTGAGTGGCTGTGTTTATACTTGGATTTGCTAACTGATTATCTTATTTTACATTTCCCCTTGCCTTATCTTAGGGCATCTAATATCATCCCCCCTAGTCTTAGGGCATCTAATATCATATCAAAATATACAAGGAGCATGTACAAGGAGAAACCTACTAGGCATACTTAATTATTTCAATAGGCCATGTCAACTTAGTATCTCATACACCACCATATACACACAGATACTCCACAGAATTCAGAAAGGAAGGCATGTACACAGATTGCCTGGTTTCAAAACGAAGGGGAGTTCTGCCTTTCCCTCACACTCTACTTCTATTTTGCTGCTTTACTATTGGCTGTGCTCACTCTGACAGACTTACTCCTGTAACACTCTTCTTGCCCAAGAGCAAGAGAAGAAAAGGGTGGGAAGGAGGGTTTTTATGAAATTGGAGAGAAAACAGAAATTCTATAAATTCTAATTTTATAATAAAAATCTTCTATGGCAAGAGTTATTTCAATTAATTGGATGTGTGGCATAGAGTTAAAATCAAAACAATCTTCTTACCTCTTTTGAATCTCTTCCTGTCTGGGACCAACTTAACAGTCGTCTATATCTAACTGATATAGACATGCTAATAATGATAGGATATGTAATTTTTATATCGACATGTACACAATGAATGTGTATCATTTATATGCACATCTGTATATGCATCTATATACTCCAGGTTCTTTTAAAAAGAAAATGCTGCCAAGCAAGAATGACTCAGGGAAAAAGCAAGCCTTGCATCTTGCAGAACAAACTAGATGATCCTGTTGACAAAGCAGTTTATTCAGTGCTGAGAGAAAGCAAAGAAGGGGATTGGGTGTTTCACATGTCTGCTCAGAATGTTTCATTACTTGAAGTTCAAGATATGCTTTTACCACAAGAGTACATCCTACAGCAGTGGCAAGAGCATTTGGCTCTGTTTTATTTGTGTTGCAGAACTGTTTAGCCTGCCTTTCGGATTCAATCAGAGAGACACTTACATGCTACAGGTAGGCTCCAGTGAGCCCATGCTTAAAGCTGTGGAAACTTTAGAAAACAAGCAAATTGCAAAAAAACTGATTTATAGTGGGGACAACAGAGAACAACCTATTGAATAAAATCAAGCATTGTGAATAAAAAGAAAACAAATTTCACAAAGGATTAACATTGTTAACAATACTTTCCTACAGCATTTGGCCATTGTGGGTATTTTGTTAGAACTTCATTAGCCTGTGTTTTTATAGAGAGAGGAGGGATGGAATAGAATGAAAATCTATTCTGTTGTTTAAAAATTCAACATGAAAATAAGCTCTGGAAAGCTATCACTGTACAAATTTATTCTCTTTTATTATTTCTGATTTTAGGGGATTTTAAATTCTCGAGAAGTCTACATTTTATTTCATTGTAAAATGTATACTTACCTATTCCAAGTGAAAGCTGGAAAGGGTTACAGGCCACCATAGATTAAAATTTCAGCAAGTCCTCTTAATTACACTCCCAAGAAAGAATCATGGAAAATCCCTTTCCCCAATGCCTCCCATTTCACACAGGAAACCCGGCAGATACACCAAGAGACTGAAGCTTTAACCCTGTGTTCAGAATTCAAATCAACAACCATAAGGGGATCCAGAGGTGAGGCTGCTTGCTATAAAGCTACACTCCAAAATTATGGTCATTGTTGCTAGATTGTTCTTTTATCTCCTTATATCCTTGGTTGCAATCTTCAGTTCCACCCCCCACCAAAAAAGACCCCCACCAGATCACGCCGCTCTGTATATCTGCAAAAAAGCAGGCAAGGGTGGAGAATGTGCTACGCTTCCAGTTCCAGAAACAGCAACAGCAACAGCATGCTGGAGCTTAGAGCCAATCCAGACCGAAATGCAGTCAGCAGCACCATCGTGTCAGTGTGGCTTTCCAGAGGCTCTCCCCAAAACAAATGATAGAGGACGTGTGGGTTTCAAGCACGGCAGCAACTTTTGGCAAGATTCAGCACTGAACAGCAGCACCTTCGGAGCACATTCTGCCGAGCCGAGTCTGGGATCCTTCAGCACCACGGACAGCAGCCGGCGATTCGCATTTTGCATCATGCAGGCGGCGGAACGTGCCGCTCCTCTGGGCGAAGAAAACAAATCCTACGCTTCTACTCAGTGGGTCCACGTTCACTCTGGGAAGCTTTCCCTAGACGGAAGGTATTTTCTAGATTACCCATAAATATACTTTTGCATTTGACAACTCCCTTCCAAAGAAACAAAACAGAAACCCTGCCGATTTCAAAACGGTAGAATCAGACGAGACTGCAGGGCTACGTTCCAGGAAGTGGCAGTCGGTAGATTGAGGCTCTCTGCAGTTACTGAATGATGAGGCAAGGGTATCTGTCAAGGCATTGGTCTGAAACTTGCACATTCTTGTTTTGCTGTCAGTCAGAATTACTACTTTAAAAAATACATTTGTGTGTGTGTGTGTGTGTGTGTGTGTGTGTGTAGATCTGTATTGAACTCTAAAGAGTAGATGGATTTAGAGGTTATAACAAGTTAAATATAGCACCACTGCCAGAAAAGTATATTTTCTCTTCTGCCTTGTGCTGTAGTACCTTGGTATTGGTGGTGGGGATAATTTCCCCTGCAATTCATCTCCTCTGTCATTAGGCGTCATTGTAAAGCTATTTCTTGAGGAAAATACCAAATGATAGCTTCCTTTCATGCATTCTTTATTGCCAAATAAACAGGCATGATTGCAAAAAGATAGTGTGTGTACATATATATATATATAAAATTAAACTAAGATATGAAAACTTTGCTTTATTTCAGATAATGGAAATACAGTTTAAGCCACCTGCACTGCTAGGAGGGTGCAGGAGAATTACTGTGAGATTTAATAAAATAGTGGACAAGTGTCTCAGTTCCAAATGCGAACGGTACCATCAGAGCCACCCGAGACCAGATGTTCTGCCTTGTGATCAAAAACGATGCTCTGAACTTCATCTTCATGGCCCAACAAGCTGGACAGATGACCCGATTTGAGTTCTAAGGTCTTAACAGTTCCATCGTTGCTTGCGAGAGCTACAATACGACCTATAACATAGAGCAAGGAGATCAGAGGTCCAGAAGACAAGAGTAAAGAAGCAACTTTGGCAGCTCCGTGCCTGAGGCTGTAGACTCTCACGTTCAATTTATCCATTTTCTGCACATAACTGAGACTCAGATAAGCAAGCACTTTTAGCACAAAGTACATAAAATCAATGTTTAAAAGAGATTAGATCTGAGAGTGATTAAATAAACCTGAGGATTTCACACTGCCATTCAAGTAAACAAAACTGTGGCGACCATTGTTTAATATAAGGCTAAAATGCTTTTAGTCCAGTCATTCATATTCTGAAATCAGGAAGCAAAATTATGAATTAAAACATGAAATAAATTTGTAAATTAAATATGCAAATCAATAAAATGATTTTTTAAAACAAACCTTAAGTTTTTTGCATAATATTTTTACCATAGTTATATATATAAATAAAATTTAGATTGTAAGGGGCCATAAATGTTTAGCAATGAGAGCATGAACGTTTGCTATGCATTGAAGTCAAAAACTGCCCCCCAAACTGAAGACAGCTACTTATCCAGCAAACCTTTGGAAGCAGAGGGTGCCCAGTATGTACACAAAGAGGTCCATTTCCTGCATTACCCCTCCTTGCAATGGAGTCAAAAACTAAGCTTCCAACTTGATTTGAAGGAAGTGGGGGAGCCCTCTTGAATGCTTACTCTGTAATCTAGGTAAAAATATGGACCAGAGAGAATAGACATTTCAATGGCTCTAAAATGCAAATAGCTATTGAAAACATAAATTATATCAGATGCTGAGCAAGAATCATTTATTTGTAACCCATAGAGAGAGAGATTGTGAATGTGGAGGACAGAAAAGGGTGTCAAAGAGGGCTGGGGAGAATATCTAGAAGCAGCAGAGATCTACATTTTCCAAAAACTGGCAAGGGCTGGAACTTCCAACTCCATCCAACTCCGTTACAAACCTAAAGGCCTGATTGAGGCAAAGGCTGTACATACACACTGCCCTCTGTTGCCCTCTATTGCCAGTAACTCAGTGTTCCAGCATGAAAGTTTGGGTGGCTAAAGGGAAGTACATGTTTTATTGGTAGCATTCCTTCAGGCAAGCAGAGGTTCCCACAGCAGGAACCTGTGACAGCCTCAAGGTCAAGAGTTGGGAGGGATAACTCAGATCCTTTTGACCCTGGACACATGATGGAATCCATGGAAAGAGACCCTGAAGAGGTCCAGCACAGGACTTCATGGCTGCCATGAGGGGCTGCCCCAACATGTCATCAACCCAACGCATGTGACAGGCTACACCTTGGACCTTGTTTCCCAACTGGGCAGGAAGAGGGTGATCTGAATATTGACTGCGGCCCCTTCCTATTGTGATTTAGGCTGCCTCTGAAGACGGTTTGGAAACCTCAGCTGGTGCAGAATTCAATGGCCAGGATGCTCACTGGGTCAAAACAGTTTGAGCATATAATGCCAATCCTGGCCTGGCCTGGCACTGGCTGACAATTAGTTTCTAGGCCCAATTTAAAGTTCTGGTTTTAGGCTACAAAGCCTAAAACAGCTCAGGACTGCAATACCTCAAGGACCACTTCTTCCCATATGCAATGTCCTGGACCCTGTAATCATCATCTGAGGCCCTTCTTTGTGTGCCCCCTCTGTGAGAAGTCCAGAGGATGCAACACAAGGACAGGCCTTTTCTACAGTGGCTCCCGGCTTGCGAGATGCTCTCCCCAGGGAAGCTTGCCTAGTGCCTTCACTACGTACCTTTAGGCACCAAGTAAAAACATTCCTCTTCTCCCAGGCCTTGGGGTGATTGAACAATCTATGGCATTTTAAACTGTTTGTGTGTGGGGTGTGTGGGGGTGTTATTGTTATTGTTTGTTACTATGGTATGTGTTTTTGTTTTTATATTGTAAACCTCCCCAGGATCTTCAGGTGAAGGGCAGTATAGAAGTTTAATAAAATGTTATCAATATTATAATGAATCTGAATAACTCTTCCAATATGCCTTCAGCTTCCTGAGGGTCTTTCTACTTGCTAAAGTTACTTGGAGCTACTGAGAAGGGTCCTGTTAGCTGGTCCAGTGCTGCTCTTCTAAAGCTTTGGCAATGTAGCACTATCATCCCAGGTTCCTTACTCACCTGGCTAGGCTTCATGAGGAACTTAGAAGTGGGATTGCAAATGTTCTCACTTCTCTAAGTCATATCACTGCCCTCTACCATGAAGCAGAGGCTACCACTCATAGGTAGGGGAACTGGTAGGACATTGGAACACTGTCCAAGGATATTAGAATCCAAATTGCTAGTACTATACCAGAATCACAAACAGGAAACTGTTTTTTAAAAAAGGAGGAAGAGGAGAAGAAGCTGGCTAAATATCAGGAAAACCTTTCTGACAGAACGAGCTGTTTGACAGTGGAACAGACTGCCTTGGGAGGTGGTGGACTCTTCTTCCTTGGAGGTTTGTAAGCAGAGGTGGGAGGGCCATCTGTCATGGATGCTTTAGCTGAGATTCCTGCATTGCAGCGGGTTGGACTAGATGACCCTCGGGGTCCCTTCCAACTCTACAATTCTTTGATTCTATTATTCTACCCCAATATGCTATTGTAGAGAGATCACTTAACAGCTAAAGTTAAGCTAGGATCTGGTATGTTATATATTTGAATTACTCTCTAAACGTACCTGAGAAACTCCTAATAAATTAAATGTAATAATCATGAGCTTCACGTACAATCAAAAATCAATAAATTCATTTCAAAGCAGATGTGGTCCTTCCAAGAAAGACATCACTGCAATTCAGGTAATGATTACAAGCACTTTTGGGGTAAAGCAGAAAGTTCAAAATACACTCAGGGTGATTATAAGCCCTTTGTGTGTTCTGTTATATGGTTTAAAAAATTACCCAAAGATGAAGAATTCGTTTTTTCCAGGTCAAAGGCTGACTTGAAGGAACAACTCCACCCCCATTGTTCAGCCTGGACACTGAGGTCCAGTTCTGAGGGCCTTCTGGCGGTTCCCTCACTGTGTGAAGTGAAGTTACAGGGAACAAGG
This sequence comes from Podarcis muralis, assembly GCF_964188315.1. Classification (NCBI taxonomy): domain Eukaryota; kingdom Metazoa; phylum Chordata; class Lepidosauria; order Squamata; family Lacertidae; genus Podarcis; species Podarcis muralis. Next base: position 134,399,693 of record NC_135655.1, read on the forward strand.
CAGAGGGCCTTCTTGGTGGTGGACTGCCTTCCCTTTGGAATGCCCTCCCATAATAAAATTATTGTTGCTGTTGTTATCGCTGCTGCTGCTGCTGCCGTTATCCCTTCTCCTTAATTCATAAATAGTCCCAGAAGCCAATAGTAACTTGCCATTCTGAGGATAGGTGCACATGCACATATAATAAATCTTGATCTGATTGAAGCAGTGGGATTTAACATTGCAACTATCTCACTTCATAGTTTCAATGAGACTCACTGTGCCAATACATTTTCTCTTATACTCCTTTTAAAACCTGCTCTATCCCCCATGCCTCACGGTGCATTTTCACAGTTCAGAATGGGCCTTCCTGCATGACTTCTTAATACTAAATGGGTGTCCAGCAGATGCTTCTAATGACCAACTTGCCTTTTTAACCTTATTTCTTGCATCTTTGCAACAGCTCTGTGAAGTTGGGTACTATTAGGGAAATTGACAAAGGCTACCCACTACTTTCAATGGGTTCTACTCTATTGCTTTCAATGAGACTTTGCCATGGCTAACGTCAGTAGAAGAATTTGAGGTTATGAATTATTACATTGATCCAAGACTTTTATGTGAATTTTAGACAGAAGCTTCAATTGACAATGAGCTAGAGTTAATCTAGCTGAGGGTGCAGCCCCAATCCCCTTTGCACCAGGTTGGTGGGTGGGTGCTGGATTGGGCAGAAGTTCTCCTTCACCCAACCCTGCCAGGCTCCCCCTGTGGGGTGATGCCAGCATCGGCCTGCTGGCATGGAGCTCCCCTTCCACCCACTGAATGTGCAGACAGGCAAGATCCCTGTCTGGTGGCGACTAGTGGAAATCCCAAAATCATAGAATCATAGAATCATAGAATCATAGAATCATAGAGTTGGAAGAGACCACAAGGGCCATCGAGTCCAACCCCCTGCCAAGCAGGAAACACCATCAGAGCACTCCTGACATATGGTTGTCAAGCCTCTGCTTAAAGACCTCCAAAGAAGGAGACTCCACCACACTCCTTGGCAGCAAATTCCACTGTCGAACAGCTCTTACTGTCAGGAAGTTCTTCCTAATGTTTAGGTGGAATCTTCTTTCTTGTAGTTTGGATCCATTGCTCCGTGTCCGCTTCTCTGGAGCAGCAGAAAACAGCCTTTCTCCCTCCTCTATGTGACATCCTTTTATATATTTGAACATGGCTATCATATCACCCCTTAACCTCCTCTTCTCCAGGCTAAACATGCCCAGCTCCCTTAGCCGTTCCTCATAAGGCATCATTTCCAGGCCTTTGACCATTTTGGTTGCCCTCCTCTGGACACGTTCCAGTTTGTCAGTGTCCTTCTTGAACTGTGGTGCCCAGAACTGGACACAGTACTCCAGGTGAGGTCTGACCAGAGCAGAATACAGTGGCACTATTACTTCCCTTGATCTAGATGCTATACTCCTATTGATGAGGCCCAGAATTGCATTGGCTTTTTTAGCTGCCGCGTCACACTGTTGGCTCATGTCAAGTTTGTGGTCAACCAAGACTCCTAGATCCTTTTCACATGTACTGCTCTCAAGCCAGGTGTCACCCATCTTGTATTTGTGCCTCTCATTTTTTTTGCCCAAGTGCAATACTTTACATTTCTCCCTGTTAAAATTCATCTTGTTTGTTTTGGCCCAGTTCTCTAATCTGTCAAGGTCGTTTTGAAGTGTGATCCTTTCCTCTGGGGTGTTAGCCACCCCTCCCAGTTTGGTGTCATCTGCAAATTTGATCAGGATGCCCTTGAGTCCATCATCCAAGTCGTTGATAAAGATGTTGAATAAGACCGGGCCCAAGACAGAACCCTGTGGCACCCCACTAGTCACTCTTCTCCAGGATGAAGAGGAACCATTGATGAGCACCCTTTGGCTTCGGTCAGTCAGCCAGTTACAAATCCACTGAGTGGTAGCATAGTCAAGACCGCATTTTACCAGCTTCTTTACAAGAATATCATGGGGCACCTTGTCAAATGCCTTGCTGAAATAAAGGTAGACTACATCCACTGCGTTCCCTTCATCTACCAGGCTTGTAATTCTGTCAAAAAACGAGATCAGGTTAGTCTGACATGACTTATTTTTCAGAAATCCATGCTGACTATTGGTGATCACAGCATTCCTTTCTAGGTGCTCACAGACTGTTTGCTTAATGATCTGCTCCAGAATCTTCCCTGGTATTGATGTCAGACTGACTGGGCGGTAATTATTTGGGTCCTCTCTTTTCCCCTTTTTGAAAATAGGGACAACATTTGCCCTCCTCCAGTCTGCCGGGACTTCGCCTGTTCTCCAGGAATTCTCAAAGATGACTGCCAGTGGTTCTGAAATCACATCTGCCAGTTCTTTTAATACTCTTGGATGCAGTTCATCTGGCCCTGGAGACTTGAATACATCTAGACTATTCTAGACTATTCTAGACTATTCTAGAGTATTCTTGTACTATCTCCTTAGTTATTCTGGGCTGTGTTTCCTCTGCTGAATCATTTGCTCCAAATTCTTCAGGTCGGGCATTGTTTTCTTTATCGGAGAAGACTGAGGCAAAGAAGGCATTGAGGAGTTCAGCCCTTTCTGTGTCCCCTGTTTGCATTTCACCATCTTCTCCTCTGAGTGACCCCACGGTTTCTTTGTTCTTCCTTTTGCTACGAACATACCCATAAAAGCCTTTTTTGTTGCTTTTAACCTCTCTAAAATGGTGCACTCCAGAGGTGGAGGGGGGCTGAGATGGCCCTCTGTGCAGTCACGTGATGGCACTGGGTCCAGACTGGCACAGGGCACTGAGCACCAGATACAGCCCTGCCTCATTCCATCCTGGCCAACATGAGCAGCAGGGCTATGGGTAAGACAATAGCACAACTACTGTGTTAAACCATGCCAGGCCCTGGCCAGGGTTTAGACTGCATCCTCAAATGCACTTAAGTCCCATTGAAATGCGTGGGACTTAGATCATGAACCACGGAGTTCAATGGAACCTAAACTCAACTAACTTAATCCAACCCAATGTCTGTTCCCTTTCTTGAGATGTATCCTGTTTTCCTCTGCTTGGAATTCTATTAGTGATGGTTTGCAGAATTTGCAAAAATGAAGCAGAAAACAGAATAATTACTTCTGCTATAGGATACGCTGTACTAAATTCTAGTTACACAACTCTGAGAATGGAGAAAGGAATTAAACAAGTAAACAGAATGAGGATGGAGTAAACAAGCAAAGTATGGAGGGGCTGAGGAAAATTTGCTTTAGATTTAGAATTTACTAGATGGGAAAGAGCAGGCTTAACTTTACAAGTTATTTCAGCACATTTCTGCACACTCCACACTTAGAGGAGGGACACTGATATAAGTACAAGAGAAGCCAGTCTAAGCATGATAAATATGCCCTAATTTGCACACATTTATAACTACTGGGCTACTTCATCTAAAACAAAGCCTGACACAGCAAAGATCTCTACGATGGATTAGGGTGTCCAAAGGAGCAGATGTGAATATCTGTTATAAGCTCTTTTCTAGTAAGGCTTTGCTGACAGAAGTATTACGTATGGATTTCACTTGCAGCCAGGCTCCATGGGCAATCACTGAGAGGGGGGAAAATGCCCCCCCCCATTGTGTGTCCTAAAAATACTATGTCTGGTAGAGGGCTAATACCCTTTCAGCTTTTCAAACCAGTAAAATGTATTTTATTTTATTTTTCTTAGTTGGCTGCTGGAAGCTGCATTTTACCTTGAGAAACAACAATAAACAAAAATGGATATTTTTGAAACACTATATATTTAATTAAAACTTCAATTGCCTTCTAGAGGATTAGGAATATATTCTTATACTGCAACAGACTAAGCTCTACATTTCCTACTGCATGAAGTTATTGGTTTAGAATGTGGATTGCTCTGCACTTGGAATCTCAGTGTTTTTAAAGGACAATGGGAACGATTCACCCAAAGTTAAACACCTGTCAGTTCAACCAATTTCACTGGAAGGCTCAAAGCCCTCTGAAATAGATGGGACCTCATAATGTATAACTTGGTTTTATAGATACACAATCTGTGCTCAGAAATGAAGGCACACCTAGATTGGTTCTTTTAATTGAAATAAGCGAGAAAGCTGAGAATTGTAGCTATGAGAAATATTAAGTGTACTGGGTCATATCCCACACTGCTGTTCTGCTAGCTAGCGCAGCAGACTTCCGTGTGCGCAATGGAAGAAGAAGAAGAAGAAGAAGAAGAAGAAGAAGAAGAAGAAGAAGAAGAAGAAGAGGAGGAGGAGGAGGAGGAGGAGTTTGGATTTGATATCCCGCTTTATCACTACCCAAAGGAGTCTCACAGCGGCTAACATTCTCCTTTCCCTTCCTCCCCCACAACAAACACTCTGTGAGGTGAGTGGGGCTGAGAGACTTCAGAGAAGTGTGAGCAGCCCAAGGTCACCTAGCAGCTGCATGTGGAGGAGCAAAGACGCGAACCTGGTTCCCCAGATTACGAGACTACCTCTCTTAACCACTACACCACACTGGCTCCCATCCTCTCTTCTCCCCTGCAGCTCCCCCCTCTCAAAACCTGCTCCAGACTGGAGCAGATTCTGAGGGAGAAGGGGAGAGGATAGGAAGTCTCATTGCATGAAAGAAACACTGTAAGTGCAATGTCAGAAACAACCTAAAGTCCCCAGCAAAGCCACTATTAATGTATGCTTAATTTTGTAGAGTTGGCAGTACTGGAAAGATGGAAAGAAATTGTATTTAAAACCTATTTGATCTGTAAGGTGATCTCGTGCTAGTCAGTGGGAAATCCATCAAACAGCAGTGGATACAAAAGAGTAGTTTGTGCTTCTTCTGAAGCTAACAGGTTACCAAAGAACTCAGATCAAATTGATAACGCTTGTGCAGATATAATGAATCAACTTTCTGTAATTGATAATACATTGACATAGCTGAATCTCACATATTTATGTTCTATACACAGCATTTTTACCCATAATATTCTGTGTTTGAGTCATTCTTCTGCCTGTGCATTATATGGGCTGGACACACATCTTTGGAAAGCCATTCAAGGCAGGGAGCATCACTCATGCCTCATAACTACCTCAATCAAAATTTGGGGAGCCTGTCAAAGAAGTGAGTGTTCAAGGCATCACTCTGTTTAAGTTGCAGATTCGGTCTTCCTTTTCCTCACGAAGGCCACCCAAACACCACACCAACTCACACCCATGGTTCCCTTTTCCCATCACACCTTTACAAAAAAATTAAACACCACCCCCTCTATTCTACAACTATTGAAATATCAAACTAATAACACCAAAACACATTTGTATAAAATTCTTTTGCACAATTAACTTTGAAGAATTCGATATTTCAATATTCAGCATCCTTGGCATACAATATTTGAAAGCTGTTTTGAAATTCATTTTTGGAAGGGGGGAGACTAATAAATAAAGAAATAAAAATGAGGAGAGTTTTACAGGTGTGAGTAGCATTATCATGTGGCAATTAATTAATTAGACTTAATGAATGTCAAAAGGCAACTGTTAGTTCTGACCAAGTGTCTGTCTTGTCCAGCATCCCATTTCCAACTGTCACCACTGAGATGCTTCCACAATCCTCACAAGCAGATATGAAATCAGCAGGGTTCCTATTTTTATTTGCCCCCAGGGACACTTCCCCTGAACATGGAGCTTTCACTTTTTAGCTATGTGGCTAACACCCAATGAAAAAATGAACATCCATGAATTTGTCTAATCTTTTCCAAGACAGCAGTCATTGTCACATCTCTGTGTTAATTATACAATGTGTGAAGAAGTACTTTCTTTCTTTCTTTCTTTCTTTCTTTCTTTCTTTCTTTCTTTCTTTCTTTCTTTCTTTCATCTACTGCTCATCGATTTCTTCCCTTCAACCCTTCTTTCCAGTCACTATCTCTATACCAGCCTTCTGCAGCTGGATGACACCCCTCCTCCAATGGGACCAAATCTCCCATAATCCCTGTCCTTTGGCCACCCAGACGGCAGTTTATGGGAGTTGTATCCCAAAGCATCTGCTGGGCACCAGGTTGGACAAGGCTGCCATGTACCGTTCATGATTTTATAAACCTCAATCAGGTTGCCAATTAATCATTTGCTTCTGTGCTAAAAAAATCCCAAACATTTTAGCATTTCCTGGAAACCTCCTCTAGCCCTCTAATCATGCAGGTTGCCCCTTTCTACACGACAACACAATATTCCTCAATTAAAGCAAATCACAGAAGCAGAGGCATAGCTAGATGGTGAAATGGTACTGTATTATAAGAAATTAGGAACTAAGTAGCAGCAAGTACATTCAGCGAAAGATTTTGTTGCCTTCCTGTGTGTGTGTGTGTGTGTGTGTGTGTGTGTGTGTGTGTGTGTGTGCACTGACAGGGAACAGCTCTCCTCACACGCATTCAGTTCTAGCCAACTTACAATGCTTTGCAATTGTTGACTGAATAAAGCAAGTAACGTATTTCCTCAGCAGCAGGAAAGCGAATATGTAAGACAGAGAATGGAAATGAAAGGACTCAAAATGGGAATGTCTCTTTTCCATTACCCTTTATGTCAACACTGATCTACTTGCTCTGAAGAATTTCCTCATTATAATGTAAATTCACTCCATCCTTTCCTCCAAAAAGAGATTTTCTTGTTGAGGGGAGTGAGAACAAATTGGGATTTCACTGCTGATTAAAAACGTTTTCAAATTAACAGCTCCAAAATGTCCTGTGAAATTATAATGTAAGAGTCTGGTCTAAAACAGGGGTAGGCAACCTAAGGCCTGTGGGCCGGATGCGGCCCAATCGCCTTCTCAATCCAGCCCACGGACGATCTGGGAATCAGCATGTTTTTACATGAGTAGAATGTGTCCTTTTATTTAAAATGCATCTCTGGGTTATTTGTGGGGCATAGGAATTTGTTCATTTCCACTCCCCCACCCCCCCAAAGATAGTCCAGCCCACCATATGGTCTGAGGGACGGTGGACCGGCCCATGGGTGAAAAAAGTTGCTGACCCCTGGTCTAAAATATGCTTTTGTGTGTGTGTGTGTGTGTGTGTGTGTGTAAGTAAGTAAGTAAGTAAGTAAGTAAAATACCGTATTTTTCGCCCCATAGGACGCACCGGCCCATGGGCCGCACCAAGTTTTTTGGGGGGGAAATAAAGAGAAAATTTTTTTTCCCCAGGCGCTTGTGGGGCCGGCAGCGGGGAGAAGCACTCTTCTCCCCGCCGCCCGCCTTCAGATTGGGTCCGGGGACAGCGGGAAGACGCGCTGCGCCTCCCAGCTGTCCCTGGAGCTTGCGGGGCAGGCAGCGGGGAGAAGCACTCTTCTCCCCGCCACCCACCTTCAGATCAGGTCCGGGGACAGCGGGAAGACGCGCTGCGCCTCCCCGCTGTCCCCAGAGCTTGCGGGGCTGGTGGCGGGGTCTCCCCGCCGTCAGCCTCCAAACCACTTCGGGAGACAGCGGGATGGCGGCGTTCCGCCTCCCTCTGTCCCCCGACCTTGTGGGGCTGGCGCTGGGGCTCTCCAGCCTTCAGCGAAAGCCTGCATTCGCCCCATAGGACGCACACACATTTCCCCTTCATTTTTGGAGGGGAAAAGTGCGTCCTACAGGGCGAAAAATACGGTACATAGAGAAGGGTAAAGGATCTATAACTTGCATGTATATTTTATAGGGCTGATTCATTATACCAGAGGTTTTCAACCTTTTTGAGTCCATGGCTCCCTTGACCAACTACATTCTTTCTGCTGCACCCCTGTGGGGCTCAGGAGCCCAGTTATGTCACCCCTTGCCTGCAGAGCTGGCAGCCTCTCACCCTTTTTCGAACACCCTCCCTTGTGGAGTGTGCCCTCAGCCTCCTCTGGAGTCCTCTTGACAGCTACTGCTGCTGCCCCTGGTCTCTGAGCTGCCCCCCTATCCCAAATAGACGTGCCTCCTCACACATCTCCACAGGGGCTCGGCACTTGTCTGTCCATTCCCAACAGCAAGGACTGGTGGACTAGCTGGCTGGGCTATCTTGCCTGCTTGCTTGCTTACTCTGAGGTCGCTTCAGCTCCTGGTAACCAGCACCCAGAAGCACCATTTCCCTGGGGAGCTTGTAGCCAGGGCTGCTGCAACAAACAGCTGTGCAAGCCTTTGGGAGGCAGAGATGCAAGAGGGCATCAGAGAATGGAGAGAAGGAAAGAGGGACAGAGACCAGTGTTGCCAGCACCCCAGGGTGCCACGGCACACTGGCTGAAAACCACTGCACTATAGACATAAACTGCAATCACCCTAGTACTCAACAGGAGTCTTTCTAATTTGAACCCCATAAGAACCTGTCCTATGTTGTGAAGCCTTCTGCGTCACTAAACTGCTGTAAGTTTCAATTACTTTATCTTGTACTGAAGGCAACACAACTTATGTTTGTACATGATTGAGATCCTATGAGCAGGCTTCAGCAGGATGTGAAAGAGGAACTTGAAATGTATAAAAAAAGTCATCACAGATTAATAGCCAAGACAGAATTTTCACATCTTTCTCAGGTGCCTGTAACTAAAAGCTTTTCCATATAGCCAGTTTGCACATTCAGCTATAAAGTTTACGGAAATCAAGCAATGTAGTTGCATGTATGAAGCAGACCTTCAGAGCGGGAGTGAGAATGAACCACCTTTATGCTGGTTGTAGCAGTGGGTGGTCCTTCAGGTGTGCATACCAGTGGGGGTGGCTAGCAGTGAGGGTGGGCGCTCTCTCTCTCTCTCTCTCTCTCTCTCTCTCTCTCTCTCACACACACACACACACACACAGAGAGAGAGAGAGAGAGAGAGAGAGAGAGAGAGAGAGAGAGAGAGAGAAACGAGGAAGAGAGAGAATGCTAACCTATGTTGCTAAATTGAGACTCTTGGGAGAAGGTGGCAGATCAAATCTCCCCAGTGCTCCTGGTCCAAAAGATGGTTATCTTCCTGGTGCCATAGCAGCAGAGATAGTGACTGTGGCTGAATCAGGCTTTAACCACCCCACCCTCAGGGCTGTTGACTAAATGCCTGCTTTCTATCATATTGTGTAAGCGAAAGGAACATATGAACTTTGCAAAACTGATAGTTCCTGCATGCTAACTTGTCACTTCATTGGTAAACTTCTCATGTCCTGAATCTTCCCCTTAAACAAAAGTAAATATTCTTAATTTAGATGTTACTTGTAAGACTAAGCTGAGATGAGGAACTGTATTTTGTTTAGGGGTAATGCAGCCCAATTTAAATAAGCCATTGGACCCAGAAATATCCAACACATTATCATATGATTACATATATTGTGGTTTTATATTTTGTTTTTGTTCTGTGAACTGCCCTAAGCCCTAAGGGAGGTATATAAATTCAATACCTAAATAAATACGCTCCCATTGGGGAACCATTTTCTCCCATACTTTCCCTTTCTTTCAGTTTCATGCACACTGGAGGTATAAATCTCATTTGCTTATGCAAACATGCATCTTGTTCTTCCATCAGCAACAATGTGGAATGAAGGATGAACATGTTTTCCATGCTCATCTTCCATGCTCAACTGATGCCAAATAAGTAAAAAGTAACAGAACCACTTTCGTTATATACAATATGCAATCCTTCTCCTCATGAGAACTGTTTGCAAAAACAAAAATCATGCTGGTATATTGAAGCTGTTTAATTTAATTTGTTACTGCATGGTAGATTCCTTGAGAATGCAAAACTAGACAAGATTAATTTGCTGGATTGTTAAAGCCAAATTACTGATGGCGGAAGAAACGAGGCTGCATTTGATCCTGCCACCTTCCTCCCCCGTCTCATACCATGAGATCCTCACAGATAGGATACAAATTAGTTTTCGCTATATTAGTTCTCAGTTGACATCTTCTAAGCAACTAACATTTAGTAGTTCAGTTGTTCTTAGCAAAACCTTAGTGCATTTGGTGCTTACATCAGTACCACATGACCAAATCACAGCCAAAGTTGCATGTGGGGTGCAGTTCCTCCAAACCCCTGGTTTCAAAGGGCCTTCAAGGCACATTTCATGACATGGAAACCCTGTGCCTTCTGCTAGTTGAAATCACCCCCTCCCCAGTTCAGCTTGCATAAGCATGTAGGTGTCAGTAAGCATGCCAGGAATAACTGCATAAAACCTTCATGCAGCAAGGCAGGATGCCTCTGAATGCCGGCTGGTGCATGCAGCCTTTATGCCCTGCTTGAGTGCTTCTCAGAAAGAAGCCTTTGGCTGGCCATTTTTGGAAAGAGGATGCAGAACTGCATGGACTCTTCATCTGATCCAGCAGGTCATAGGGCCCATCCACACTTTCCTTTGTTCCCTGATTTAAAGCCATGGGTCCAAGAGAGGGTTTTTGGTCTCACTGTTTCCCCTGGACAAAGCCTGCTGTTTACTGCTGAATTGGAACAAATGTCAATCTGCAGTGGCGGGGCTATGGGGATGCGGGAGGGGTCGATCTCCCTGGGTAGCACTGGGCCTGCAGGGCACCCAAGCTGCCACGTCCTTCCGGGCATCATGTCCCTTTTGGGCCCAACGCTACCCGAAAAAGCAGCGCAGGCACACTACCAGCTGCCTCCCTCCCATGTGCCGGAGCTCCTGGGAAACAATCGCTCTGGCCTGCGACCCGCTTCATGGCATGCCCAATCCCCATGGCACAGTGTGCATGTCCCAGGCGCTAGTGGGGCTTCCTACACTGCTGGACCTTTGTTCTGATTTAGCTGTAAACAGTGTTTCCCCCCAAGGTAAAACAGAATAGGGTGGGCCATCAGCACACAAGTCAGGATATGTTTAAGAGCTGTGTTTGGGACTCTTCAGACCTAAGACACAGTTGGACCCACATGTGACTATCAGGTCAAATTCCAACCATGGGATTTCCCCCTACAATACTAATGATGTTGCAACACCTTTTCTTCAGGCAGATTTACATATATATATATATATTTACAGATTTTTTTAGCAGTATATTTCAATGGATGCCACAGTATTTTTATAGTGCAATTGCTAAAAAGAGAGAGAAAATGTTCTAATGAGTGCACAAGAAATTGACAATTTACCATAGCATATTAGACTGATGCATTAATATGGATAAACATGGATGTAATTAGGGTTGTTTCCTATATTTAATCCTGTTATTTACATAATGGAATTATAACAGAAGTAAAGCCTCTTTAACCTAAACACTGTACATAAAACTGCAGATTTCCTGGTTCTGCAGCACTTACCCCCACACTGGTATCAGGAATGGAACAGTATATGAGAATAAGAAGCCAGAGTGGGAGCTTTTCCCCACTAAAAGGAAGAAAGTAATAAAAGGCATTAAAATGTCATTTAGAAATAAATCAAAAGAATGGTTTTTCAGATTTTGCTCAAATGCATAAGCAAAACAGTCTTCAAAGGCCCAAAACAGTCATTTCTTCTAATTCCTGCTCTCCTACATGAATTTTAGTTGCCTAGTATACCATAGCTGGACAGAGAAGGAAGCCAGCATCTATTATGTGTAGTGGATATGAAATAACATGTCATGGGGAGAAAGAAAAGCTTTGATCATTAAGGAAATGATTTTTATACACATCAGAACCAATTTAAAGCAATTCTGGAGGATCACTATAGATAGACAGAAACACTGCTTGGCATTTTATTACCTGCAGAGGGGGATATTGATAATCTGCATTGATTTCTGCTATGCATGTGGAGAGGAATCTGTTGTTTCTCCAGAAAGATGTAGCAAAGTCAAAAGTATCAGGGAAGTGCTTGAATTTTAAGGATTTATTATTAATAGCTCAACCTGTACCATTATTCAGAACTTTTCAGCCCAACTAGAGGAAAGGGACAGTAACTTAATTGTTAGCCAATACACTATAAGAAAAATGTTTGGGAAGTTTGTTCATAAATGACTGTTACTACCATAGACAGTCGTACCTTGGAAGTCAAACAGCTTAGTTCCCGAACGTTTTGGCTCCTGAACGTCTCAAACCCGGAAGTGACTGTTCCGGTTTGCAAACTATTTTTGGAAGCCGAACGTCTGACTGGGCTTCCGCGGCTTCCGATTGGCTGCAGGAGCTTCCATAAGAAGCTGTGCTTTGGTTTTTGAACGTTTTGGAAGTTGAACGGACTTCTGGAACAGATTCCATTCGACTTCCAAGGTCACCAAGTGGTGACCATTTTATGCGCATCCAATTGGCGCACAATTGCTGAAATGCGGGTCCTTTCAGGGGCATAATGGGCCATAACAGGGTATGCTTATACATGCTTATAAACATGGGGGCCAGGAATGGAATCCCCATGCGAAATGTGTCCACCATGAGCTGTGTGTTGGATGAAGCATCCTCGGGCTGCAGTTGCTTTCACTCAGAATCTGAAGGAGGGCTAAGTGCTTTGCTGCCCACTGAAGAAGCCTGTTTACTTCCTAGATGTGTTGCTTGTAGATTTGTAAATCATGTCAATTTTACAAAGAAACTGCACCCTTGTGATGCTTTTGACATTATTTCCCTAGGTGGAATCACTGGGGCACAAGAGAGATGCCCCAGTGCTGCTACTCCCATCTAGTCACCATTTAGTTAGAATTTGACTACAACAGTTTGACCACAATTCCACAAAACAAGCTCTCCTTACTCTCACAAATGTGTGCCCTCTCTCTCTCTCTCTCTCTCTCTCTCTCTCTCTCTCTCTCTCTCACACACACACACACACACACACACAAACAAACAAACGTGTCACATCCCTATTACCAAGGGTTTAATTTGTGTCAGAGATTAGCCATGGCATCTCCATATAATACAAGGGGCCAATGGTTCAAATCCTGCCAGATTTTGTTTCCTCATTTTTTAAAATTAGGTTTGTTTGCTTGCTTTTTATATTAGACTACTAGCTTAATGGGCTGTGGGCAGAAACAGTTTGCCTGGTGGGATGGAGCTGCTACACTAACTTCCTAGCAGGTAGATTGCTACTACTTACTGGGCAGGTGATGCATCCCAGCAGCACTCTTGCCACCACATCTCAGCCAAGGTCCTTCAAGAGGCAGCCTGAGAAAGGTGCAGCAAATACTAGAGCTGCTGATCACCTTTTTTATCCTTTGTGCTTTTCTTATTTCTCCTTAAGCAGCTACTTTTCCTTGGGAGCTGGGAGGGGAATAAGCAGAGACAACCAGCTGCTGAGGAAAGATAAACATGGAATGGAGAAATGTGTCCAGGGCAGCTGTCCTCCAGCTCCATCTGGTACACCAGCTGAGACCCTCCCTGCCCGCAGACTGTCTCGCCAGAGCGGTGCATGCGCTGGTTATCTCCCACTTGGACTACTGCAATGCATTCTACGTGGGGCTACCTTTGAAGGTGACTCGGAAACTACAACTAATCCAGAATGCGGATTGGTGACTGGGAGTGGCAGCCGGGACCATAGAACACTGGTCCTAAAGGATCTTCATGGGCTCCCAGTACATTTCCTAACACAATTAAAAATGTTGGTGTTGACCTTTAAAGCCCTAAATGGATTTGGACCTGCATACCTGAAGGAGCATCTCCAGGCACGTCATTCAGCCTGCACACTAAGGTTTAAAAAACCCCTCAAATAGATTTACAAAAAGTCAAATGATGAGTGCAACATACAGTGAAGATTTCAGCAACGGGCTGAAGAACTTCATAGGGGACAGCTGTTCCGCTCAGGTGTGCTGTGCTTGAGCCACAACCATCTCATCAGCTGATATTGATCTAGTTTGCTGATTTACATCAGCTGAAGATCAAGCAGATAACTTTGATTTTAAACACTGTAATATCAAATATTAGCATACTTGCCTCAGAAAGAGTAGATAAAACATAAAACAGCTGTTGCAAACTGTGATTTTAGTAGATGTAGATAAAATTCCTCATTACTGTCACACCATGCAGAGTGTTATTTACCAAGCAACTGATTTTCACCCTGCAAAATATGTTTTATATATTTTTGTTCTATAAACAGCTCTCAACAAATGCAGTAATTATTTCTTGTCTATGTAATGTGCACCATGTTTTGCCAAGGAATGCACTTTTCCGACAGTGCTATAATTCCTAAAATCTAGAAGGTGATTAAATCTTTTATATTCTTGCCAATGAAAACACATTTTCTCCTTCTACCGATTTAGAGTAGCTTTGTTTGGTTTTTTTGTTTTAATAATCAAAACGTTCTTGAGCAGGTATTTACACATCTGGAACTCTTGGGGAAACAGGAAATACTAGAGTACATACAGCAAACAAGTAATATTCTCAAAGCAACTACAAAATCTATGAAGAGAAATAAATTTCAATTATTAGAAAAAAATTCAAGAAAATTAATCAGTCCTTGGATTTTACATGATTTACATCCCAGTCTTAATGCTCATTAATCTTATTCTTTCCCAGTCCATCTGCATTTTTTCAGTTCAAAGAATCATAGAATCATAGAACTGCAGAATTGGAAGGTACCCCAAGGGTCATCTAGTCCAACCCCCTGTATTGCAGGAATCCTAACTAAAGCAGGGGGTTGGACTAGATGGCCCTTGGTCCCTTTCCAAGTCTACAATTCTATGGTCTATGACAGATGGCCATCCAACTTCTGCTTAAAAACCTCCAAGGAAGGAGAGTTCACAACCTCCCGAAGGAGTCAGTTTGACTGGCAAACAGCTCTTACTGTCAGAAAGTTCTTCCTGATGTTTAGTTGAAATGTCCTTTCTTGATTCAAGGTACAAGTCCTATCCTCCAGAGCAGGAGAAAACAAGCATGCTCCTTCTTCCAAGTGAAAGCCCCTTAGATATTTGAAGATGACTATCCTATCTCCTCCCACTCTCCTCTTTTCCAGGCTAAACATACCCAGCTCCTTCAGCCGTTCCTTATAAGGCTTGGTTTCCAGACCTTTGATCATCCTGGTTACCCTCCTCTGCACACGTTCCAGCTTGTCAATATCCTTCTTAAACTGTGGCACATGTGTGGTCTGACCAAGGCAGAATAGAGTGGTATTATTACTTCCCTTGATCTGGACATTATAGTTCTGTTGATGAGTCATCTCACTGTTGATTCATGTTAAACTACTAAGATCCCTAGATCCCTTTTGCATGTACTGCTAGTAAGCCAGGTGTCCCCCGTCTAATATTTGTGCATCTGGTTCTTCCTGCCTAAGTGTAGTTTGAGCACATTTGGGCATAAGTCCCTTCCGACATGCCACAGGGGGAAAGCAGCCACAGAGCAGAAACTCCTGCAATATGCTCCCCCCACAATCTCTCTTGGGGAGGAAGCATGAAGAATGGCTGCAGTTTGGGGGACTTTTCAAGTTGAGAGAAAAGGTGGGCAAGAGGTGACATGATCAAAGTTTATAACATTATGCGTGGTATGGGGGAAGCGAGTGGAAAAAAGCTTTTCTTCCTCTCTCACAGCATTAGTACTTGCGAACCCCCCATGAGGCTGAAGGCTGGAAGATCCAGGACAGATAAAATAAAGTACTTATTCGCCTAGCAGTTAGAATCACAGAATTGTAGAGTTAGAAGGGACCAAGAGGGTCATCTAGTCCAACCCCCTGTGGTGCAGGTTGATCTATGGAAGCCACAGGAAGCAGCGACGGCCACCCACTTGGATGGCTTTTAAAGAGGATTAGAAAATTCATGGAGGATAATGCTACCAATGGCTACTAGCCATGACGGCTACGCACTGTCTCCGTGTGCAGAGGCACCAATGCTTCAGAATACCAGTTGTTGGGAACTGCAGGATGCTGCTTGTTGGCCACTGTGAGAACAGGATGCTGGACGAAATGGCCCACTGGCCTGATCCAGCAGGCTCTTCTTATGTTCTTAGTAGTTACAAGAAAAATGTTTTCTGCTATCCAGCTCAAATGTAGAGAAACAAACTTCTCCATGTCACCCAATATCCATAATCTTGCCCTTTCCATGGCTATTCACAACCACTGTTTTGCAACTCCTGCCCCCCCATGATTTGGTGGCCATTTAATCCTGTTTCATTTTTCCTCATGCAATTGTGTTAAGGTTGGAACTTAACTGGTTAAGAAGTTCCCATGATGCCTCAACATTCAGACGTCAGCTGGGAAGCTGGGAGGAGTCTGGGAGGAGTTTCTGTTCTGTTCCCCTCTGGTCGTTAAGGGAAAAAGACGTAGCCGGTAATGGCGGAAAGGAGCCCAGGAGAAATCCCTGGGGAAATGTTGGAATAAAGAGCTGAAATGGACAAACCTCGGACTCTGTGTTTGTTTGGAAGCTAAGTGAAAGGCCGTGACAGTTTTATCACCGCTGTGTTTATCTCTGCTAAGGTGTGACTGGAGCTCACGGAAGAAGGAGCTGAGCGTGCGCAGCTGAGGGAAGCGCGCCGGACCGGGCTACCATAAAAGCTAATTGAGGACCAATAAATCAATTAGCTGGGGTCCCAAATTACCAATTTGCACAGGTTATGGGTAATTACCGCTTGTAAAACTGTCACAAGAGGCTGCCGGAATGCGTCTGAAGTCTGCGGTCGAAGGCAGAGAAATACGGCAGGAGTTTGGCGGAGTTTTTTGCCTGGTGTTAAAAGGCAAGGAGAGCTGCGGAGTTTAAAAGCAGCTGGCTGAAAGACGCAAAGTGTTTGCCTGTGCCGAGGAAACGTTTCTCCACGGAAGGGAGAGCCAGAGGAGCTGAAACTGGTCCGTAAGTACAGCTTGGGGCCCCTTGGGAGAACGGAAGAGGATGGCAGGCTGCCAGGTCTTGGAGGACATTCCATGCTCACTTTAAGAAGTTGGGCAATCTGGCTGCTGATTTGAAGTCTACTGTTCTGGGTGCCAGGAAGCCAGAGGCCACTTGGCTAGTGCTCCAGGGAGTTTTATGAGGCTGGAGGCGGAAAGCAAGGGCCGGGAGATGGCTGCTTCAGAGCAGAAGGCAAGATGGCGCTGACCACCTTCGTGAGAGCCGGTGCACAGCTGGGAAGGGCTGTGGGCCCCAGAGGGGCAAAGGGACTATTGGCACTTGGAACTGTGCTGCATTTGCTGTGAAGCTTCAGCAAAAGGCCAGAGCCCTGGAGAAGGAATACAAAAGCCTAGAGACGGCTGAAGCCCCTGTCCCTGATGCTTTAGCCACAAGGAGTGCTGCTGAGCAGGTGGGGGGGGTGGACTTTTCCAAAGGCACGTTCAAAAAAGTTTTTCCACTGTACGTGCTGGAATGAAGTGGAGGTTCAGAGGGGGCGGAGCTGGCAAGGAGTGCTTTTCCGGAAGAAGGAGAAGAAGGCCAGCTGGGAGCCCAAGCAGTGATTTTCCACTGGAGTTCGTCTTTGCTACGTGTACAATTTGACGGGACGCTTGCGACGCTGTTGCCCCCACCGGAGCAGAGGGGCAAGACAGGATGTTGCCAAGGTCAGCCAGCTGGGTTTCCAAGGGAACCAGTCTGGGAGAAGAAGACCAGCGTGGGAACGCAAGGGAAAGACGTGTCTCGGACGCTGGGGAGGGTTGTTTTCTCATCACTGCTTCTATGGCAACTGTGCAGAACAACTCCAGCCAGGACACAGTGACACGCTGGGTGTTTTGGTTTCTGCTATCAGGCAGCACCTGATAGGCAAGCTGCGGAACTGCAGGGCTGTTTCGACAGGAACAATTGTTTAGCAGACGGAATGAAAAAGTCGGTTTCTGCTGTGGCTAACGTGTTTTTCTCCATTACAGGAGGAGCCAGAGATCTACGTTGTGCCGGGACTGAATAGTTGTCGGTTATCTGTATCTGCTCTAATGACGCAGGGGTTCAAAAATGTGCTTTGAAAATGACACCTGTTCCATTTTCAGAGGGGGGCGACAACGGGTCAACATGAAAAGGGAGAACAATTTCTTTGTTCTGGAGACACCTCTGGAGGGTGGTGGGAATGCTGAAAAAAGCACAGGTGCAGTGTGCTAAGGTTCCCAAAGATGTGCAAAAGTTGCACAGGTGCACAAAAGGGTACAAACTCCGGAAATGTGGGAGGTCCCAAGGGTGCAGGGCATGCAAAGGTGCAAAGGTGCTTGGTTTTCCCGGGTTTGGGAGGGTAGCCAAGGAAGCTTTTGAGCTTGTTCACACACAGATCTGTCAGGACCCATGAGGTGTGAGAGTCTGGGTGGGGCCAGGTATGTACCATTGCTGACAGATGACCACAGCCAGGTTGGCTGGTGTCTCTCTCTCAAATCACAGGGGGAGGCGGCGCAACTGATCAAGGATTGGGTTGCGGAGGTGGAACTAAAGTTTTCCACCAGGGTGCAAGGGTTCAAGAGCGACCGAGGGTCACAGTTTACTGGGTCTGCTCTGGAGGAGTTTTTCAAGGAAAGGGAATACGTCACCAGGTGACGGGTGCAAAGTCTTCTCAAGGGAGAAGGGAGGCTGTGGCTGAGCCCGGTGACGGGGACCAGGTCCAGAATCAGGGTTCAATCCCGGTGATGGGGACCAAGTCCAGGGTCAGGGTTCAGGGCAGGTTTGGGCATCTCCAAGGGTTGTTAAAGGAGTGTCCAGGTGTGAGGCTTCATCTCCGGTAATGGAGAAAGCTCACAAACAGGGTGTCAAGTCAGAGGGGGAAGAGTCTGACGGAGAAGACACAACTGCTGGCCTTAAAGGGTCAGGAGGGTATCAGGTCACAGGTGCGTGGAAAAGTGTCGCACAGTGTGATTCTGGGAATGTGAAGGGGTTCAACAGGTGCCTGGGAAAGATGCCGGGAAGTGGCACAGGGCAAAGGGGAAGGTGTTGAACTCAGAAGGTCTCGTCAGAATGGTTTCAGCAAGAGGGGGTGTTAAGGTTGGAACTTAACTGGTTAAGAAGTTCCCATGATGCCTCAACATTCAGACGTCAGCTGGGAAGCTGGGAGGAGTCTGGGAGGAGTTTCTGTTCTGTTCCCCTCTGGTCGTTGAGGGAAAAAGACGTAGCCGGTAATGGCGGAAAGGAGCCCAGGAGAAATCCCTGGGGAAATGTTGGAATAAAGAGCTGAAATGGACAAACCTCGGACTCTGTGTTTGTTTGGAAGCTAAGTGAAAGGCCGTGACAGTTTTATCACCGCTGTGTTTATCTCTGCTAAGGTGTGACTGGAGCTCACGGAAGAAGGAGCTGAGCGTGCGCAGCTGAGGGAAGCGCGCCGGACCGGGCTACCATAAAAGCTAATTGAGGACCAATAAATCAATTAGCTGGGGTCCCAAATTACCAATTTGCACAAATTGTACCCAACAACGAGTCAAACATTAAACCAATCATATTACTAAGGGAAAATCTTTTAGTGATGGAAAATTTACTCTGCTGGTTAAAGAAGCAACTCTAACCAATCAGAGATCACTGCCAGATTCTTAGAGAGATACTCAACATTTTCACAACTCTTCCATGCCCCAAAGTGAGGATCCTTTCCATTTTGGAAAAGGTTTTCCTGCTTCAGCTTGCGGTATGTGTGGAGGGCACTCCACAGCCAAAGAAATGAGCACAGCAGATGGTTAGCTTTTTACTGTGTGGGCGCTGCCTCTGGTGCAGGAGAGGTGGGGAAGAACCCACCCCTTCACATGCCTGACTTGACCTGATTCTTCCTCCTCCTCTTCTGACCCATCCTGGCTCCACCCTCCAGCTCTGAAGCTTCCCCTGCCTCCGACTCATTTTACAGGCTTATCTTTGGGAGCACCAGGGAAGCTGCTTGAAATGTTTCTCTTGCCAATAAAAAGTCAACTATCAGATGTGTGTCTTCCTTATCTGGGATCAAATGTGTTGAGAATGGCTGAGGCAGGAGAGAGTTCATAGGAGAGCAATACAGCCATTTCACAAATGTGTAAATTGCTGTCACAAGCAGGGAGCTCCTTCTGTGGCTGCTAAGTGCTAAAACAAAAGGTCAGAATTACCAGCCACTTAGCTGTTGCTTAATTGGAAAGTAGTTGTTAAGAGCATCCATCTGTGAAGCATCTTCACCACCCAAGTGTATCGGCTGACTCCAAGTACAGTTGGAGTTGACATGCTTAAATTTTTATCAATGGAAAATGCTATGCAGGCCTGTCCACACAAAGGCTTGGTCAATAGCTGTTGCCTGAGTTACAGCTGCAAATGTGCTGCCTGCAATGGAGTTTGCAGGAAGAGTCCCGGCCACTGGGGGCAAAGCGATGACAGAAAAATGTCAAATGTTAAAATGCTGCCTGAATGGAAGGTGACTGAGAATGAGAATAAAGTGCAGCATAATCTGCTGACTGAGCTTCCTAAATGAATTAATCACCATAAAATTACCTTTATGAGATTCTGAGTTGAAAGACAGATCACTGAGAAACTTTCAGAAAGTGGCGGCAGCAGGGAGCTGCCCTTGAAAATGGCCCAGAAGCTTCAATGAGTTTCCATGCAGAATGCTGCTGTTAGCTGTCTCCTTGCTGGGATGGGGAGGCTGGAATGGTGGCGTCCTTGACAGAGAAGGCCTGTGGGAACCACTTCCCATTGTTCATTCCATGTTCAGGGGCATACGAAGGCGCTGTGACACCCGGGGCAGGGCGTCGTCACGTAGGGTGCATGTGTGGCATCGCTACATATGATGCATTCGCTGTACGTAGCGACACCACACATGAGCGGTTTGCCAGCGGAGCTCCAGCGCCGTACGGATGATGCTGGGATCCTCTGCTCATGGCTGCAGCCATGAATAGAGGATCTTCCGTTCGTGGCTGTAGCGGCGAAGGAGGGATCCCACCGCCGTCCGTACAGTGCTCAAGCGGCACCGGTGGCAAATCGCTATGTACAGCGCATGTGCGGAATCGCTACGTACAGCACATGCACAATACGTAGCGATGCCACACATGCGCTGTACATGGCGGTTTGCCGCCGGTGCCGGTATCCTCTGCTCACAGCTGCAGCTGCAAACGGAGGATCCTCCACATGCGGCTGTGGTGGCGCGATGGCTGCTCGTGCCGCCGCGCCCGGGCCGGGGTGGCAGGGCAAGCTTGTCACCCTCCCAGATGTGGAACCCGAGGCACACCGCCCCCTGTTGCGACGCCACTGCCCATGTTGCCGCTGAATCTTTTAAAGGCTATCAAGCACATGGTCAGAGCCGGGTGCTTATTTCGTGGTAAAGGAAAATACATTTGATTAGCTCCATCACTGAGACTGCTGGCCCTTTCAATGTTACAGCAGGACCGTAGGAAGAACCCATAAAAAGGCAGCCCCTGGACCCAGAGTGTTGTGGCAGCAACACTGGCTGCCTATCAGCTTCCAAGCTGAAGTCACAGTGCTGCTGTTGGCCCAGCCTTACACGGCTTGAGACCATGAAACAGGACAGCAGGCATGACATCACAGTGCATTTTCAAGTGCTGCACAAGCTGTCTTGAAAATAGATGAATCATAATGCATCACACTTTATGCATCGCCCCACCTTTTGTCCCAAGAAGATCCAATCCATTAGACAGTTTGTGTAAAACAATAAATTACAATTAAACTAGGGGTGCTTTTTTCATTTTTACTCAATCATGGCCATTTATCGTAATAAATCATTATGATAATAAATTATTCTGTTCTATTATTAATTATTAACTTTTTAATCTATCTTCTAAATATTTCCTAATACTGCTAATATTCTAACATTCAAAATTTTCATGATGTTATACATAAATAATTGTAGCTTATACTGCTGCTTCATATAAATCAGAAAAAGTTGTTGCTGCTGTTATTGTTTTAAATTTGTTAGTCTCTTTATCTTTCCCAAGGCAACCCAAACATTATGGCCAAACAAACAGATGAACAACCCCCCACAGATAACATTAAAAGAAAGAGGTGGGGGGGGGGAATGAAAAATATCTCACCCACTCCTAAAAGTCCACAGATAGTTAAAAGCCAAAGGCCTGGATATGGAGAAACACTCCAGAAGCAGGAAGCCACTGCAGAAAAGATCCATTCTTGTGTTGGCGACCTACAAGCGTCTCATGGGGGGCCTCAGATGATGATCACAGGAAACAGGTATTAGAAGCCAGCCCAGCACTGGCCCTAATGAATATTTTCCAAGACAATAGCACACACTCACACTACAAAGAACTCATCAGCCACCTACTCTCAGCAACCAGGAACATCATAGCTAAACACTGGAGAGACCTGCCAGGAGTCTCCATGGACCACTGGTACCAATCCGTATGGCAAACAGCTCTACTAGAGAAGCTAACCAACAGGCTGAAAGTGACAGAGGGACAAATAAAGGAGGACGCCTTCACCCCAGTGTGACTCCCCTTCAGCACAGCCCCAAAAGGCAACAACAAGAACCCACTGACAGCATGCAAACCGATATGTCTAACTTGACCCAACAAGCTTTCACCCCTCACACCAAAACAAAACTTACTGCCCCCCCACCTCTCTTACTGCCACTGAAAACTAATATATGAATAGAAAGAGAACCTATCCACATGACACTGACACAAAAACCTTGCCCATTACTATTGTTGTTGTTTAGTCGTTTAGTCGTGTCCGACTCTTCGTGACCCCATGGACCAGAGCACGCCAGGCACCTCTGTCCTCCACTACCTCTCGCAGTTTGGTCAAACTCATGCTGGTAACCTCGAAAACACTATCCAACCATCTCGTCCTCTGTCGCCCCCTTCTCCTTGTGCCCTCCATCTTTCCCAGCATCAGTGTCTTCTCCAGGGAGTGTTCTCTTCTCATGAGGTGGCCAAAGTACTGGAGCCTCAGCTTCACGATCTGTCCTTCCAGTGAGCACTCAGGGCTGATTTCCTTAAGAATGGATAGGTTTGATCTTCTTGCAGTCCATGGGACTCTCAAGAGTCTTCTCCAGCACCATAATTCAAAAGCATCAATTCTTCGGCGATCAGCCTTCTTTATGGTCCAGCTCTCACTTCCATACATCACTACTGGGAAAACCATGGCTTTAACTATACGGACCTTTGTTGGCAAGGTGACGTCTCTACTTCTCAAGATGCTGTCCAGGCCTGTCATTGCCCTTCTCCCAAGAAGCAGGCGTCTTTTAATTTCGTGGCTGCTGTCACCATCTGCAGTGATCATGGAGCCCAAGAAAGTAAAATCTCTCACTGCCTCCATTTCTTCCCCTTCTATTTGCCAGGAGGTGATGGGACCAGTGGCCATGATCTTCGTTTTTTGGATGTTGAGCTTCAGACCATATTTTGCGCTCTCCTCTTTCACCCTCATTAAAAGGTTCTTTAATTCCTCCTCACTTTCTGCCATCAAGGTTGTGTCATCTGCATATCTGAGGTTGTTGATATTTCTTCCAGCAATCTTAATTCCAGCTTGGGATTCATCCAGCCCAGCCTTTCGCATGATGTATTCTGCATATAAATTAAATAAGCAGGGAGACAAAATACAGCCTTGTCGTACTCCTTTCCCAATTTTGAACCAATCTGTTGTTCCATATCCAGTTCTAACTGTAGCTTCTTGTCCCACATAGAGATTTCTCAGGAGACAGATGAGGTGATCAGGCACTCCCATTTCTTTAAGAACTTGCCATAGTTTGCTGTGGTCGACACAGTCAAAGGCTTTTGCATAGTCAATGAAGCAGAAGTAGATGTCTTTCTGGAACTCTCTAGCTTTCTCCATAATCCAGCGCATGTTTGCAATTTGGTCTCTGGTTCCTCTGCCTCTTCTAAATCCAGCTTGCACTTCTGGGAGTTCTCGATCCACATACTGCTTGAGCCTTCCTTGTAGAATTTTAAGCATAACCTTGCTAGAGTGTGAAATGAGTGCAATTGTGCGGTAGTTGGAGCATTCTTTGGCACTGCCCTTCTTTGGGACTGGGATGTAGACTGATCTTCTCCAATCTTCTGGCCACTGCTGAGTTTTCCAAATTTGCTGGCATATTGAGTGTAGCACCTTAACAGCATCATCTTTTAAAATTTTAAATAGTTCAGCTGGAATACCATCACTTCCACTGGCCTTGTTATTTGCAGTGCTTTCTAAGGCCCATTTGACTTCACTTTCCAGGATGTCTGGCTCAAGGTCCGCAACCACACTACCTGGGGTGTACGAGACATCCATATCTTTCTGGTATAATTCCTCTGTGTATTCTTGCCGCCTCTTCTTGATGTCTTCTGCTTCTGTTAGGTCCTTACCACTTTTGTCCTTTATTATGGTAATCTTTGTACGAAATGTTCCTTTCATATCTCCAATTTTCTTGAACAGATCTCTGGTTCTTCCCATTCTGTTGTTTTCTTCTATTTGTTTGCATTGCTCGTTTAAGAAGGCCTTCTTGTCTCTCCTTGCTATTCTTTGGAAATCTGCATTCAATTTCCTGTATCTTTCACTATCTCCCTCGCATTTTGCTTGCCTTCTCTCCTCCGCTATTTGTAAGGCCTCGTTGGACAGCCACTTTGCTTTCTTGCATTTCCTTTTCATTGGGATGGTTTTCGTTGCTGCCTCCTGTACAATGTTACGAGCCTCCATCCATAGTTCTTCAGGCACTCTGTCCACCAAATCTAAATCCTTAAACCTGTTCCTCACTTCCACTGTGTATTCATAAGGGATTTGACTTAGATTGTATCTTACCGGCCCAGTGGTTTTTCCTACTTTCTTCAGTTTAAGCTTGAATTTTGCTATAAGAAGCTGATGATCTGAGCCACAGTCAGCTCCAGGTCTTGTTTTTGCTGACTGTATAGAGCTTCTCCATCTTTGGCTGCAGAGAATATAATCAATCTGATTTCGATGCTGCCCATCTGGTGATGTCCATGTGTAGAGTCGTCTCTTGTGTTGTTGGAAAAGCGTGTTTGTGATGACCAGCTTGTTCTCTTGACAGAACTCTATTAGCCTTTGCCCTGCTTCGTTTTGATCTCCAAGGCCGAACTTGCCAGTTGTTCCTTTTATCTCTTGACTCCCTACTTTAGCATTCCAATCCCCTATAATGAGAAGAACATCCTTCTTTGGTGTCACTTCTATAAGGTGTTGTAAATCTTCATAGAATTGGTCAATTTCAGTTTCTTCAGCACCAGTAGTTGGTGCATAAACTTGGATTACTGTGATGTTAAAAGGTCTGCCTTGGATTCGTATCGAGATCATTCTATCATTTTTGAGATTGCATCCCAGTACAGCTTTCGCCACTCTTTTGTTGACTATGAGGGCCACTCCATTTCTTTTACGGGTTTCTTGCCCACAGTAGTAGATGTGATGGTCATCCGAACTGAATTCGCCCATTCCCGTCCATTTTAGCTCACTGATGCCCAGGATGTCAATATTTATTCTTGCCATCTCATTTTTGACCACCTCCAACTTACCCAGGTTCATGGTTCTTACATTCCAGGTTCCTATGCAATATTTTTCTTTACAGCATTGGACTTTCCTTTCGCTTCCAGGCATATCCGCAACTGAGCGTCCTTTCGGCTTTGGCCCAGCCGCTTCATCAGCTCTGGATCTACTTGTACTTGCCCTCCGCTCTTCCCCAGTAGCATGTTGGACGCCTTCCGACCTGAGGGGCTCATCTTCCAGCGTCATAACTTTTATATGCCTGTTGTCTTTGTCCATGGAGTTTTCTTGGCAGGGATACTGGAGTGGCTTGCCGGTTCCTGCTCCAGGTGGATCACGTTTGGTCAAAACTCTCCACTATGACCTGTTCATCTTGTGTGCCCTGCTCGGCGTAGTTCATAGCTTCTCTGAGTTCTTCAAGCCCCTTCGCCACGGCAAGGCAGTGATCCATGAAGGGGGCCCATTACTATTAGGGTTGCCATATTTTGAAGAGCAAAAAAGAAGATGCTATGACAACTCTCATTTTAAATACCCCTACTATATGTAGGCTATAGAAGCTGTGATATATTGTGGGGGGCAGGAGAAGAAAAAAGGAAAGCAAGTCTTCAGCCACCAGTTATGTCTAGGTCTCATCCAGAAAGTAGAGCCAGAGAAACTTGGCAAATTTAAAAAATCCACCTGGACAGAAATTTTACCCCTGAAAAAGAGGGTGTGTCCTGAAAAAAGAAGACACATGGCAACCCTACAGTATGTAAAAGAATTTAAGTTTACTACCCCACCTTCTCTCTCTCCCCAGCTCTCTTCTTCCCCGACATTACAGTGGTACCTCGGGTTAAGAACTTAATTCGTTCTGGAAGTCCGTTCTTAACCTGAAATTGTTCTTAACCTGAGGTACCACTTTAGCTAATGGGGCCTCCTGCTGCCGCTGCGCGATTTCTGTTCTCATCCTGAAGCAAAGTTCTTAACCCGAGATACTATTTCTGGGTTAGCGGAGTCTGTAACCTGAAGCGTCTGTAACCTGAAGCTATGTAACCCGAGGTACCACTGTATACTGTCTATAACATTTGTGTCTTACATCAAATATAACTAGTGCTATTTTTCAAGAAAAAGAGGTGCTGGAACTCACCACGAGCTCCTCCTTCCTTCTTTTAAATAAAATGTTTGTGCATGTCCCCAAATGCCTCCTATCTATGATATGCAATTGAACCCGGGCATATTTTTTTTTTAAAGGGAATATGCCTGAATTTTTTGTTTTGTTTTTGTTTCTGCATTGGCTCAATCCTCAACTGTAGGATGGCTTGAACAACAACACTCCCTCCCTCCCATTTTATGTCTGCCTTATCTATTTAAATTGTCAGTTATGCCACGTAGGAATGGTGACCTTTTTATATTCATAAAGTACTGAACACAATAGTGTCTTGACCTCAGAGAGGGTCATCAGGTGAAACGATGTTATAAATAATCCCAGTAAATAATAATTGGCTTCAGATGCTTCCTGAAATGCAGGCTAGTAGAGTCAGACTGGCAGCTACATTTTCTGCCCTGAAAACAAGCGTGGTTTGCCATAGCAGCGAAAATCAGAGATTTAGAAAATGGGATGAGTAATCTCTCTCTCTCTCTCTCTCTCTCTCTCTCTCTCTCTCTCTCTCTCTCTCTCCAGCCTCAGGAAAGGTTGAAAGAGAAGAGGATGCCTTTAACATAAGCATGTAATTGTCAGCAACGGCATCTCTATTAGGCTTGTTCTCTTAGCGAAACATTCCTATTACTGTCACTTCTCAGGGTTGTCATATTCACTGCTTTGACAGCACAAACACAGCCCTGTAGAACCTGTCAGAGAGGCCAGTTGCTTCCCTACATCACCTGACATTTCCTGCTCTTTAATATCAGCCTGTCAGAACACCTAAGAGGGAGCCAAGGGTTCGCTTGTTTGCCACTGTTGCTGTGACTACCCAACAGGCATGACTCCCCCATTAGCCCCGTGCTGGAAAGCAATTCTGAGTTTTACACCCTTAAGAGCTTTTATGCACTAAAATGCTGCTGGCATCAATCTACCACACAAGTTAACTCGTTCAATCACTCCAAAAGTTATATTCACCAAAATAACGCATTGTGTTTTACAAGGAAGACATTGTTTCTCCAGATTTTCTTTCCTGATTTTCTTTCACTTTACGTTTTAGGGATTATTATTCTTTTTTCCTTGGGAATCGCATATTACTTTCATATCTTATCCCTTTGTGTTCCAAGTTCTACACTAAGTATGGGATGTACCTTTTCATTGCTATGTCAAAATAAGGACTAGAGATTCAGGCAGCTACAGTAAAGGGGCAGAACAGTCCAAATTCAGTCCCAGACATCTATGATAGAGCTGGCAGAGACTCTTGTCTGAAATCCAAAGAGCCGCAGCCAGTTATTCTAGAAAGTGTTGAGCTAGAGCGACCAATGGCAGACTCAGTATCAGGTCCACTCTGGTGTATGTTCCTAGAATCGCTAATGAAGGTGCTGTAACTGAAAATACATAATAAGCCAAATTCATACTTTTTGCTATGTTTGATATTGGTATTGGCTATAGAGACGTAGTTCTTAGGATCAAAGTGAATGAGTCAGTGGGACACCTGAGACCAGATCTCTGGTATTGAGCCATTTCACCAAGAGTGAGGAGTTAACTTCCCTGCGCCAGTTTTCCCATCTAAATTGCTCCCTCCCAAATTACTGCACTTTGCCATAAATGGCATGGGGGAAAGGCAGCTCAGTCTCTTCCATCAGCACATCCTTGGCACAATGTAGGCACCAATCTAGCTGCTTTTAACCTTAAAAACATGACAACACTGAGATATTATCAATGATCTCCTGCCATCTCATCTAGCTCACTGAGCTTACAAACCTGTATTTGGTCTGTACCACTTCAGAGTGAAGGTGGGGCTGAAATATAATCATCCTGATCCTGAACCTCATTATGTTGTCAGCAGTGCTGATGCCACACAGCTCTACTTCTCCTTTACATCTACCAACATGGCAGTGGATGTGCTAGACCTGTATCTTGCCTCAGTAATGGACTGGGTGAGAGCCAATAAATGGAAGCTCAATACAAATAAGACAGAGGCACTGTTAGACCGGATGGATGGGAGATGTCTTGTTCTTGAGGAGGTTACACTTCTTCTTAAAGAGCAGTTATGTAGCTTGGGGTGCTTCTGCATCCATTACTGTCGCTTGATGCCCAGGTGGGCTCAGCAGTGTGGTGTACCTTCTGTCAGCTTCAGCTGCACTCTTATCTGGACCAGGATAGCCTAACTTCTGTGAGCAATGGTCTGGTAACCTCTAGGTTTAATTACTTCAATGTGTTATACATGGGGTTGCCTCTGAAGATAGCTCAGAAACCTCAGATTGTTCACCAGAAGAAGACAGTTTGAGCATATAACACCAGTCTTGGCCTGACTGCACTGGCTGCCAATTAGTTTCTGGGCCCAAATAAAGCCTTACATGGTGCAGGACCTCAATACCTTAAGTATCGCCTATCCCCATAGGAACCGACGTGGATCCTACGCTTGTTATCTGAGACCCTTCTCTAGGCCCCTCATCCCTAAGAGGTTTGAAGGGTGGCAACCTGAGAACGGGGCTTTTCTGTAGTGGCTCCCCATCTGTGGAATGCTCTCCCATAGAGGCTCGCCTGGTACCATTGCTACATCTTTTTAGGTACCAGGCAAAAACATTCTTCTTTACCCATTTAATGGTCTTTGGCTATTAAATAATCTATCACCTGTTAAAGTTTGGGGAGGGGTATTATTATGATTATTTTATTATTATACTATCTACTATTATGCCTTTTATTATGTTTTTTTATTATGCTCCATAAAATGTGTTTTTATTGTTCTATGCTGTCTTGGGATGGTATATAAATAGCAACCACCACCACCACAACAACTGGAGTTCTGATGTAATGTTAGCCGCTGAGAGGAAGGTGTAAGTCGGAACTGCACGTGTGAATGAGCAACAGCACAGAGCAATGCTCCAAACAGGTCACCTGAACAAATTGTATCAGACAGACACGGGTTCCAAATTCTAAGCTCAGTTGCATGAGCACATTTAGGGGCATAGCTGAATACAGGCCACTCTTCTGCAGGAACACAAAGGGGGAAAATACAAAATGCCATGCAGGGCATGATGTTAATCTTCCTGGGAACCTCCACTTTCATTTAAAAATGCAAGTTTCTAGTTCCTATGGCTATAAAGACTAGGTAATACCTGATTCAGACTCAAAAGCCATTTAAGAGCTCCAGTAAATTGTCTGATGGATTCAGTGACTTGCATAGCTCCCTTCCCTGCCACATGAATAGCAAAACAGGATTAAATTATGCAAAGTTGTTATCATGCAGAATGAAATGATGGAAAATAAAAGAAAGTATGCAAATTCCCAATTTTTCACAGTTTTTACAGACTGGAGAAGTTGGCTTATCTTATGTTATAATATCCTGGACACAGGGCTTGTGCACACGCCAAAGGGCTTCCAAACTTTCTTGCTCCTGTTTGTTATGCCACATAGCAAGACACCATCAAAGTTTCAGTCCCTCCTAGTTTTAGCAACACAGCTATGGGTAAGGTACTTGCATTTTCTTATCTATTAGGTAAAATATTTAACATAGTTCATTTTTAAAATAGCAAGGATGCTCTTGACTGTTCTCATAAAAAGCTTTTTAATCTTTCTTTTTTACTTTCCCCCCTTAAGGTTGCAGCATGTCTTACGATGTGGATGGTCAAGGATTTCATCTGGGCCGATATTTTTAAGGAAGTTAAGCTGATTCACTCTTCCCAGATTAATACATAAATCAGAAATGCTGTTATTCTTCAGTTTTCTTAGCTCAAAAATACACAGCAATTCATATAACAATGTGTGCTTGAGGTTAGAATGTGAACAAAATAAATATGATAAAATGCATTTAATACTGCATTTTTTCCAAGTACAGTGTTACCTCGGGTTAAGTACTTAATTCGTTCCGGAGGTCCGTTCTTAACCTGAAACTGTTCTTAACCTGAGGTACCACTTTAGCTAATGGGGCCTCCCACTGCCGCCGCGTGATTTCTGTTCTCATCCTGAAGCAAAGTTCTTAACCCAAGGTACTATTTCTGGTTAGCGGAGACTGTAACCAGAAGCATATGTAACCTGAGGTACCACTGTAAAAGGGGTACAAAAATGCATATGTGGGCTGTGTGTGTTAAAAATGAAATCAGTAGTCCTCTAAGGAGGAGATAGCAGAATCCGCCCTACCAAGATGGTGAACAATACAGAAGATCTGAACCATTATTTATGATATGCCAAAAAAGAAAATTATAACCATGGAAGAAAATGGGTGAACTCTGAATCTCAGATAATTGAAGAAACTCCAGGTATAGTTGCTGACATATACTTCTCCACTAGCAATGCATTTTTAGGGAATTCCGGCTGGTTGAGCACAGAAAATACGAGTAAATCTGAAGGATTTTTCAATGCACTTTTCTACTGTAGTGAATATCAGAGGTGATGCTCATCTTTTTGTTTGATAGATCTATAGGTTGCTTGCTTTTTATTTTTGTTGCCAAATCTAATCTTACTAAGGCAGGCTGGGAAATATCCAGAGTTATGGAGAAACAAATTGCTTTTCAAATCTCTGTTAAGCCATAGGATTTTATTTAAAAGCATTAAAAGAAGGCACAGTTGTCTGCAAGGACAGTGTAATCCAGATATATAATACTTCAGTAAAAGGTTTCTATCAACTTTGGCCTCTCCTGATCTTCACTACACCATCCTGTCTAATGCTAGGTATTCTCGATATCTCGTATTTTATGTTTGCAGGCTCTCAGGCTCAGACGATGTATTACACAGAGCTGTATGCTTCCCCCTCTGCATTTTTTTAAATCAATGCAGCCTTGGGCAGGATGTATATGAGATGTGGAACAGCAGGTGAGGAGGATGCCAAGCTAATCCTCTGATCATTTTCCAAACCCAAGCCATCCTTCTCCAGTTGCTTTTTCATCTGTGAGGGTAAACTGGAAACCCAGAAACTTTGCCACAAAGATGAAGAATCAGCTTCGGGGTGATGATTTTGGGCTGGCAGAGGAGACCTTTCTTCATGCATCTTCCTTTTGCTCTGACTTGCAGCCTGCCTAAGTTGCTTTGGTTTTTTAAAAAATATGGTGGAAAGAAACACAGAACTCCGTGTAACATAGTTTGAGCCTCAGTTTCTTGCTTGCTTCTTGTACAGTTTATGCTGGACTAGCAAAGTGAAAGTAAAAGAGGAAGCATGGTGTATAATTTAATACCCCTTAAGAGTTTAGGAGCTTCCCTTGGCATCATTATTTAAGGTATGTCACATTCTGAATTGTTTAGCTGCTTTGCAGAAACTGAACTGGATTTAAGATTCTAATAATGGAAAGAAGTAGGTATCCTTTAAAATGTTCTTGTAATGTTATATACATAATTTTGTTGCCTGATGTGCAGAATAGACCCACCAGATGGTACAAGGTGGAATCATAATCTTAGTGGAATTCTCAGAGGAAAATTGAAGTATGGCCATCCCAGCCCTTCACCTACTCATCAGTTTATACAGGAAAAAAACTCCATGAAATTCCTGCAAGATCACAGACAAAAACTCTATAGTAAGAAGGGGAAGGTTTTGCACACCTAACGAAAACTTTTAAATTTGAGGGTTTGCTTTCAAAAGCAATTCGAGATACGACAACTTATTATTCAAAGAAGAAATTCTCACTGCTGATTATACCTATGTCAACCTGCAAATACTGTAAGAAGAAGAAGAATTTGGCTTTGATATCCCGCTTTATGTGGCTAACATTCTCCTTTCCCTTCCTCCCCCACAACAAACACTCTGCGAGGTGAGTGGGGCTGAGAGACTTCAAAGAAGTCTGACTAGCCCAAGGTCACCCAGCAGCTGCATGTGGAGGAGCGGAGACGCAAACCCGGTTCACCAGATTATGAGTCTACCACTCTTAACCACTATAACACACTGGTTCTCCAGTGTAAGGGTTGGATGGATTGTAGGTATCAGACAGACAGACAGACAGACAGACAGACAGACACATGCATGTATGTATGTTTGTCCCACCCCTACAACTGCTAACATCAGGCATCCATAGCCAATGTCCACCATCCATATAGAATCTTCAGGCAGTTGAACATGCCTTAGGATTCCACTCTTTCCTGAGCTGCTGAAGGACTATATGTTCAGGAGCTAAGTTGCTTTGTTTCTGAATCCATGCCATTTAATTCCTTTTATGACAGGACCCTAATTTTGCACATCTGCCCCCAAACATCTCAAGAACCAAAATAGCACTGCAAAACTATGACAGCAGACAACCATTCATTTTGACTTGATATTTGCTAGTGAGTAAGAATCAATGTGTTTTCTCTTCTATTGACTAATGGATTTGTTCTCTGCAGGTTGCTGTCTGCCACAGGATAAACAGTTGCTGGATTACAGATCAAACCCTCATTGCCACCAAAGAAAGAACTATAACCCAAAAGGTAGTTACACTTTAAGATCTGGCAGTATTGATAAAATGTGCAAGGCTTCTGGTGCTGATGTAACATGCAGTCCCCACTGAAAAGCCCCAATCTAATCCCCTCTATTAAAAAGTAATTAGACCAAAATAGCACATCAGAAATTTGTCAGGATTCAGACTTTACTGAAATGTCTGCAAATCCAAAAATTAGCAAGGAAAAACCAGTTAATCTATTTAATAATTTACAGTCCTTTAATTTAATTTCAGAATACAGATATGAACAAGAAAATAGTTAGAAGTGACGCGATAACAAGGAGTTATTTTGACGAAAAGTGTACGTGGCTGCATGTGTTCAGGGTTGTGCAAAATCCACTCATATTCCTTCAGTAGCTTGGTAGAAGAAGCTGGAATCCCACTGTTTGGCAAAGAAGGGGACTGACTCAACCCCTACACTCTGCTCAAATACCTGAATGGTAGGATTCCAGCTTTGTTCATTATGTCCCAGCAGCCCCACGTACTGGCCTGGCCTGGCAATTTCCATTAAAAGCTTTGTTGAAGTGAACTGTCCAAAGTAGGGAATTTCTGTTACCCTATACCAGGGGTTAGCAAACTTTCTCAGCAGGGAGCCGGTCCACTATCCCTCAGACCTTGTGGGGGGCCGGACGATATTTTGATTTAAAAAAATGATGCAAGAGCAGCAGCAGAGCTTAGCTGAAGGGGCACTGCGCCTTAGCTGAAGGGGCACCTACCCTTCAGCAAAAGGAACCCGAAGCCTCCGGAGCACAGTGGGAGCTCCCACTGCATTCCGGAGGCTTCAGGCGGCTATCTGGAGAGCGATAGGGGTCGCTGCACACCGACCCCTCTTGCTCTCCAGATAGCCTCGGGTTCCTTTCACTTGTGGGGCTGGTGGTGGGGAAAGCCGAGCTTCCCTCACCGCCAGTCCCGGGGAACAGTGGGACGGCTGCGCACAGCCTTTTCGCTGCTCCCCGCAGCTTGTGGGGCTGGCAGTGGGGAAAGCCGAGCTTCCCTCACCGCCAGCCCTGGGGAGCAGCGGGAAGGCTGCGTGCAGCCTTTCCACCGCTCCCCGACCTGCTGCCTTTGGAGCACAGCGCGAGTTCCCACTGCACTCCGAAGGCTTTGGGTTCCTTTCGGGAACTCGCGCTGCACTCCGAAGGCAGCAGACGGCTATCCCTGAAGCCTGGAGAGCGAGAGGGGTCGGTGCGCACCGACCCCTCTCGCTCTCCAGGCTTCAGTGAAAGCAACGCAAAGCCTCCGGAGTGAGGAGAGAGCGCTCCCTCTGTGCTTCAGAGGCTTCGCATTGCTATCGCTGAAGCCAAGGAGCCTGCATTCGCTCCATAGGACGCACACACATTTCCCCTTAATTTTTGGAGGAGGAAAAGTGCGTCCTATAGAGCAAAAAATATGGTAACAGATTTTTTTGCAGTATAAACTATTGTGGATTATACTCCGCTTCATGAAAAGTAATCAGTTAGCCAATGAAATATTTACTTATAGAGTACTGCCACCCACACTTAGATACATAAAATGGTAAGCAGTAGTGAACCAAATTGCTTTAAAATATAAGCTGTACAGGAAGTCTGATACATTTGCAGCAAAGCCTAAATGAAGAAAGGAGTGGATCATTCATAGCAGCAGTTATATATAATACTATCCTTCTAGCTATGCTATACTATTTAAACATCTATAGTGGAAAAGAAACCCATTGCAATGATTAAATCAGATATGAATAGAATCAAATTCACTGATAAATTATAGCGCAGGAATTTCATGCTGGAACCTCCGTTTGAGGTCTTTTGGTGAAGAATAGTGACTTTAGTGGCAGTAGCAGACTGTCTGGGAGACATATCTTTTCTTACTGGTTTCTCAATCCTGCTTTTTTTTAACTCAACTGATTCATTTTCTTGCCATATGGACAGAAATTTATTGCTGAGTTTAAAGCATAGTGCAATATTATGTATAAAAAAAACAGAGAAACCGCTATTGCTACATCTTTATTGTCATGTGCATAAATCAACATGGAGATAAAACAAAAGAAAACAATGAGCAATGTTTGCTTTTACCATGCATTAGATGACATTAGAGCTCAGATGAACAGGAACTGTGCTCTTCACTGGAACTATTAAACTGTTGGCACCTAGGAATACAGTATTGTTCTGGTGGATTGA
This sequence comes from Podarcis muralis, assembly GCF_964188315.1. Classification (NCBI taxonomy): domain Eukaryota; kingdom Metazoa; phylum Chordata; class Lepidosauria; order Squamata; family Lacertidae; genus Podarcis; species Podarcis muralis. The sequence continues at coordinate 134,434,459 of NC_135655.1, forward strand.
AACCAATCCAGTACCGATCCGTGGAGATGGCGCAGCTCAGTGCATTGGTGTTTTGTTTTGTTTTTAAGAAAAACTGGTGCCAGTACTCACTATGAAGTTGGTACAGTAAGTGCCACACTTTTAGCATTTGAAGAAAACTGGTGCCGGTGCTGCATACCATTGAGCATCCCCAGAAAGAAAGCATTGGTGTAGTTGCACTGAATGTTCGGTTGTTTGGGGAATTAGTACAGCTTCTGTTAGAGAAGGGAAATTAAAGTCTTACACAGCGGCAGACTCACAACTGGAAAGGGCTTCCAGTATGTAGGGAAACCACAGGAAGAGGATCCCAGAAGCAATGAGACTGATGTAAATAAGGATGCAGAGAAGACATTGGTCTGAGAAAGAGGAATCTAAGAAAAGCACAGCGAGAGGATTAGGCTTGAAGTAAAGGTCAGAGACAAGGAATTAAGGCAAGAAGAAGCTCCTCAGAAAGTACAGCCCTAAGTAAGAGCCAAGAACTGGAGCAGAACTATACACAGCGCGTTGATGCAAGATGGGGTGTGAAATGCTGGCATCCTGGCAAGGGTCGCACGGGCCTGGGAACAGGGGACTAGGAAGCTACGAAGATACAGGCTGCAAGGCCAAGAATCCAGGCCCTAAGAGGGAATTTTGCCAGTTGTAGCTTCTACTGCAATGATTCATTGTCTTGCAGGGAGGGAGGGAAGAATTTAATTTCATATATTGCTTTCTTTGGGTGCAAGGTTCTAGTCATATGAAAATGGTCTTTGCACAAATGTTTAGGATAGGTATTATATTCATAGTATGCAGATAACTTTATATTTGCCAAAAATTGTATCTATATTTTCACTTGATATGGGGAAAAATAAATTCCACTCACTATCTTCTACAGGCTTTCAGCATCAATGCACCAACAGAATTTTATTTTTTAAGATAAATTGTGTGGGTGCACTCAAGGAGATTTAGAATTTAAGAAGAGAATGTATTAGCCTGTCACTTTAGAGACACAGACCTTGAAAAGTAGTAGTCTTTCTAATGACAGCATAATAAGGATGTCAGCCTCCACTCTCTCCCTCTTTTTGAATGACTTTCTTCCCCAGCAGGGAAAATGAATGCATCTTTTAAAAAAATGTAAAGTACAGGATAACACATGCCAGTCACTTGGACAATTTTCTAAAATGAAAGCATGAAAATTATATAATGCTAATCTCTTTGATAAACTTGACTGTTTTTATTTGGGGGTGGGGAAGGAAAATTCTGTTTTAAAACTCTAACCCCTCCCCCAATAGCATTTGCTGCTGAGGCATGATTATTTTTATTTTATTTTTGTTACTAGACATTCCAAGGCACATTCCCCAGGGCTTCTCTTAATTCTGTCATTTGTGCCTCTGGCAAAGGTTTTCTTAAAAACAAAAACACTTAGGCAGCTGCATTGCCCCAATTGGATGCTAACAACAGATCAATCAAGATGGCAGATGCCATACATAATGCAAGCTTTGGGGGAGACACCAGAAGATGTTTGTGTTTTATCAGTGCTTTGGCTGTTTTTGTTGCCAATTAAGGACTGCTTCACTTAACAAGAAAGACACAGGCAGACTTTGACATTTAGGATGTTTTGTGCTCTTCAGTCTTGCATTTTGCATCTAGAGAAGAGAGATGTTCTATAGGCATCATGAGCTGACTCTGTAGTCCTCCTGACTTCACTCCTGACAATCACCAGGCAAGACTTCTCATTTTAGCTAATGTGGCCAAATTGATGCTCAACAATTAAAACCAACAATCACACATTACAGGCATTCCCCCACTTACGTGAGACCGACTTGCATGTGACCACATATATGCACAACACCGGGAAATAAATGAATAAATAGATTCAAAACAGGGCGGGAGAGAGCTGGAGAGCTCTTGTGAGGAGACCATCCCCAGAGCCCAAAGAGGACTCCAGTGAGGGTGGAGGAAGCCCCAAAGAGACCAGAAGAATAGTGTTTAGGCTGCTCAGCCTCCCCACCTAGCAGCTGATATGTGTGGCAGCACAGCAGAAGCAGCAGCAGCTGCTTTTCTGCACATCTTCCAGCCAGCCCAGAACTTCATGCTTTTCTGCACATCCTCCAGCCAGCCCAGAACTTCAGCTCTAGTTGAAGAGAGAGTTGTGTGGAGAGTTGGAGAGCAAGAAAAAAATTAGCATTTAGAAGCATATACACATGGGCCCCCAGAACATAACCCCCACATAAGGGGGAGGGAATGCCTGTATCTCAAACATACAGGATAGCACGTTGGTTTCCTCAAGGCATTCATATAGCAGGCCCATGGTGACTCACACAATATATGCAGGGAGCAGTCCAATACACAAGAAGCTGGAGTAAAGCAAGCTGAGTAAGTTAAGCTGGCAAGAAGTTACCCCACATCCATTCAGCAGTGGGGCTACTGCTGGCTGAGCCAGCCTAGCAGGGGGGAAACAAGCCTTTAAAATAATGTTTGAGTTACACTACCCCTTTTACCAGCTTAACGTGTGCTGCATTGTCAGGTCACATGACTGAGCTGAATGGGCTTAGGATCCAGCCCAAGCTGGCCTGCCCATGACACACCCACAGAACACCCCTTTTTAAGGGCTTATGCCACTTTAAGATCTGCCAAGCTTGGCTCAGCTGGCTACATCCTGTCTAGGAGAGGGTGGGGGAGATACACAGGTATACCTCCAGCTGAGTCAAGCATGGAATGTTATACTGGCAAGGCCCAGCTGTGTTGGGAACCTCCTGGCACAGCCAAAAACACACAGGATCCTAACCCTGCTCATCTCAGTGGACCTTGTTATAGGATTGCTCTCACAATCACCAAACTAGTACTGCATAGTGTTCAATAGGTCTTGCTTTGGATATTACACTACAATCTATTTTTCATATTTACTTGAAAATAGACAAAGGGGTCTATTTGGGATTTGAATCTGGAATAGAGAAATCTATTCTGAGCATGTGTATGGAATTTCATTCCAGCAGCAATGTTCAACAGAGATATGAGCAAAATGCTAAAACAAATGAACCTATGAACAAATGGAATGTCAAGAAGTGAGTTAAAAGAAAGGTCTTTGGCAATTATATGGAATCTCTGGAAATGAAGGGAATACTTTATGCAGATGTATTGGTGGATAAAATTAAAGAGGTTGCATTTAAATGAGAGAGGCTGAATTTGATTTTTTTTCCCTTTGGAGGTAAATAATGTTGTAGTTAGCATGAAAATTAATGGCCAGCTGTAAAAGTTACTGTAAACAAGTTATGCCAGATGTCTGCTGAATTTTCATGGTTCTGTTTTAAAAGTCTAAGTAGCTACTGAGAAACAAACAAAGTGGGAGAAGGGGAGGCTGAAATTAAAGCCAAAACAATACACTAAGAAAATTAATACAATCCTAAGTGCATTTATGCATGCATAAGCCCACTAAAATCCACTTGTGCATGTAACTAGGAGCAGACCATAGATGCTCATTCTGTCTTCCTGCTAAAAGTCTTAGCCATACTTTCGACATGTAAAGATGAAGAGGCACTCCTAATCCTCAACTGCTTTTTAAATCTTTGAGTGCAACTATATAATTGTGGTTGGCATCTGTCTGTCTCAAGAGACAATAGAGTGTGCCTCTGGGCATGAAGTCAGACCACTGTGTTAGCAGCACCAAAGTGACTTATCTGGGGCGCTAGCTTGGGCAGTGTGTATGGAGGTCCTGAGCTGCCCAGTTGATGACCCCCCCTTTGGGCCTTGCTGGTGTGGCTGCAGGAGTGGACAGAAGGAGGTGTACAAGGCGCCATCCAACCATCTTGATTTGGGTAGGATTTACTCCTTAGCCCTTTCTTCTTCCGAATATGTCCCAAGGGCATCAGAGACTTAGGATCAGAATTTTTCTTCTGCTAGATGGGCTACCTTCCCAGGTTGACGAGCCAGAGCATTTCTTCACATGCAAGAGAAGCATCTAACTCACTGAGAGTGTGAGACCCATCAGCTACCCTCATCTGGTTTAGCCAGTCAGTGTCAAAGCTGTTTCCTGGCATGTGGCCACTATCGCAGGCTGACAACTTCCATGAGTCACAGGTGAGAGCTGAGTGGAGGGTGGGGACCAAAGGTGGACAAACTACCCCAGAATGAGCACGACGTGTCCCCGTGAGAGGTACTATCCCTCCCCTAATACCCCACACACCCAAATATAGTATAATAATACCTTTATATATTGATACACATGCACATTTGCAAATACTGTACATTTTATAATTAATAAATATATTGATTTTATGTCACTTTTGTGTGTTCAAAGGAACTCACATACATTATCTTTGTAATCCTCAGTGTCACCACGCTGTACATTACATCAGCATTATCTTCATAACACAGATGAGGTGGATAAGGCTGAAAGGCAGTGGCTTACCTGGCAAATTCTGTTAATCTGGTAGCTGGTGTATCTCATGTTAGATCACTGTAATGCTCAGTTCATACTCAGCATAATATAGAACACCAAACAGATGGATTTTGCTATCCCACCACTTCAGCTAGAGGGGAATAACTGTATGAGAAGGTCTATAGCTAAATGGTAGAACATCTGCTTTGCATGAACAGGGTTCCATTTTCAATCCCCAGCACTGGAAAAACTCCTGCTCCAAATCCTGGAGAGCCAGGGACAGTCACTGTTGACATAAGACATCTTCAGTGTTCCTGGAATAGCTCATCCCAAGACTTACAGATGTGATTAGATTTTGGAATGTTCTGACACACAAAGAGATAACTGGCTTCCTGTTTCCGGTGGTGGGAAATGGCTGACTCCCATACGATCGGATCCCAGCCGTGGTGGTAATTCAGGGCTGATATGGGGGTAATTAGCCCTGGCAGACGCCCCAGGGTGGGGGAGGACTGTCTTGCAGACCCGCAGATTGTCCAAGATTGTCAGCTTGCATCAAGGTGCTAGCGGCAGGACACTGGGTCCCAGAGCACGGTACGGCTGGCACTCTCCAATGTCATTTTCATAGCTGGAAATATCTGTTTGATAAAATGATTGGATTTGGACAATAAACAGACATAGTCTGGACCGAAGAAGACTAAGGAAAAACCTGCAGAACTGTACAGTCCTTGGTGTTTAAGCTCGGACTTCAAAGAGATTCTCATCATGGCATGTGGATTATGGAGGTGTTTGGTATGTCTTTTTTCTCTTCTCAACATCTACAATTGGTTTTCTATGCCAAGCCTCAATAAGAAACCTATTTTTTTAAAAAAAGAGTATAGATTGACTTCTATTTATAATTAAGTATTCAACTGCACAGCTTTACTCAGACTTGAAAGACCTGATATACATAAAAGAAGAAACAAGATGGCGTTTGTCAATATGACGCAGCAGGGAAAAATGAGAATTCCTCCCTTTTTCGAGAGAAGTAGGAAATATTTGCTGGCTGACTTTGTAATGTCTTGAGATAACAATTTGAGATAACATATAGTGCAACTGCTTGCAGAAGTTTTTCATTATGAGCGAGAGAGAAGGCTGAATGGATGTCTAGCAGCCCCCAATCTAGGACCCGGAGTGGGGGATTGTGTGGTCTCCAAGAGGCAGATCGATCGCCAAATGACTTATATCTGTGGAATACAGTTCATTTACAATACAATATTGCAAACAGTCTGCCCAACAATCTATAGTAACAACTCAACAACGTGGAAGACACTGTGTCACTAAATCTCAAAAGAAAGGTGTGGACAACAGCCCAGATTGGAGTGATTGAACAACCTGGGAGTTGCCGCATCGTTAAACTTCAAAGGATAAACATGGACAACAGCCCAGATTGGAAGTTTGGAATGAAGTCAGGAAAAGCTGCGCTGGTAAATAGACAATTGAAAAAAAAATATTTACAAATAAAGCTGTATTCAGTGGATGAAAGGACATATGATTTTTGACATGATTGAGAATCGCATAGCCAGGGACGGAGAACTTTAAAGCGTTAAGACCAGAAGGCGGAAAATGTGAAAACAATGAGAAGAGGTAGGACTGAAGATTTGGAGATATGCTTCAGAGGTCCAGGCTATGGGGAGCCCAGAAAAATTAATAATTACAATTTGGTTTACAATTTGGTCCCTTGTTTTTAATTGGATTATGATGTGGATATGTTGATTGGCTGTTTTTATTGGAAAATCAATAAAAATGATTTAAAAAAAAGATTTTGGAATGTTCTGAAACATGAAAGGCCATATGGACCCTTTATTGGTGCCTGGATGCAGGAAAATAAACTGAGCCTGGATCCCAACATGATGGAAATGATGTGAGTGAGTGCTTTCCATGTCCAAAAAGGAAATGGTTAGAGTTGCACTCCCCCTGAAGTAGCAGCTATTCAGTGTGGGGAGGCCTGTAGGTCCACCTTGGTCACAGGAGGTCTACATGGCCTTGGTGGCAGGGATCACCTTTTTCCATCTGTGGCTGACAGCTGTGCTCATTCCTGGCCTGGGACAGCTTGACCACAGTGGTCCAGGCACTGGTAACTTCAAGAACTGATTACTGCAATGTGCTCTGTGTGAAACTGTAGGAAATGCAGCAAGTTGAAGCATGGTTACTGACGATACGCTGGCTCAGAGATCGCACTGGCTGCTCATTTGTCATCAGGCAAAATTCAAGGTGTTCCTATTAGCATAAGAAGCCCTTAACAGCTTGTGACCAGTTTACTTAAAGGATTGTTGGACATTTCACGTGTTTCAATGTGCAGAACTGGCACCTTTATAAGTGCCACATTACATTCATTCTGCATTTGCAAGACATCTATCTTTCAGTGTAGCAGCACCTTGGAACTCTCTGCTCATTGATATTAGGCAGGTGCCTTCTAAAAGCTTTTTAGTTTAAGCACATCTTCCCAGACATGTGAATTTAAATTACATATTTTAATATGTAATTTTATTTTATAGTATGTGTGTGTGTGTGTGTGTGTATATATATATATATATATATATATATATATATATATATATATATAATGTGTGAAGTGTTTTAGGTTAACTTGTTTTTAGTTTCTGATTTTAGTAATCAGAAATGAATAATTTGGTTTCAGTAATTTTAATGAATAATTTAAATTGCTTAGAGGGTTTGATGATTGAGCGGTATATAAATCCTGTTAAATAAATATAAATAAGTAAAACAACTCTGGATGGCACAAAAGTACCCACAAGACTCTCTCAAGAACCCCATTTGGGATCAAGCTAGAGGAGCAGCCCTGTCTCTTGGTCACTTCATTGTTCTACAAGCAGTCAAATTTTTACATCAAAGGGATGTGCAGATATGGGGAGTTCTGACCTTACCTGCCCTACATACAGTCTGTCATCCAAACTGCTTTTCTTCCCAGCCTCATTACAATATCAGATACGATCTGGGCTGGGAGGAAAATGCCTGAAGAGAGTAAGGTAGTGAAGGAGAGAATTAGATCCCTCTCCCATGATTATCTTTTGCTGCAGAAGTTAGACCCCTCTCCCACTCCCTGCTTGATACACAAACGGGGAATTTACACGAACAAACGTAAGTGGCTGCTTGTTCCTATTACCTCCAGATTGGATTATAATCAAACCTCACATCACAGTAGCTCTTTCTTGATGAAGCACACCAGTTGGTATTCAGGAACTGGCCTAGATTTTTCACAGTTTTTCTGCTAGCGAGCAAGATGTGGCTCCTCATCTCTTAGAGGACACCTTTGAATCTTTAACAGCCTTTCCTAAAAGAGCTTTTCGGAAATTATTTCAATGGCCCATACATTGCAGGAGGAAAGGGGGTTGTGGGGTCCTGGGAAATAAAAACCTTTCCCCTTGCAGCCTTCCCTTCCTAAGGAGGGTGTTTACTAATCAGAAACTGCGGAGCTGGTGAAAGAACTGTGAGCACCAACTGATTTATACTTACAAACTGCTCTTGCTGCCAAGATCCTTGCTAACAGGATCTGCAGACACAGGGATAAATGAGGCTGTCTTTCAGTTTTGGCCCCTGAGAGGCTTGTCAATCCATCAAAAGCATTTGGAGAAAGTTTCAAGTAAGGAAACCACTTTTGGATAGCTATTAAATCACTATAACCTCAGATACCAAGATGCAACCAATTGGCAGACGTGTAGCATAAGAAAGTCATAAGGAGTGAAATGATGTGAAAATAGGGAACACCGGAGGGACCTTTTTAAAAGAAAAGAGGGAAGGGAAGTAATATGAATATCACCAGCAGTTATGTCAGTGACGCTCAAAATACCTAGCCATCAGCCTTTCTGCTTCAGGACATCATGTCTTTGTTACTTGCCTGAGACAAGACACAAAATCCCTGATGGGAGTGTTATTGATAAATATCCCTCTTTCCACTGGCTGTGGCTCAAGATAAGATTTTGAAGTACGTCTTAACTATTACAATACAATTTATATGTGTACAACTCTACATATATAAAATGTAAGCTCTAAAATCCAATTTCTGTTGTCTTTTTTAAAGTATGTGCAGCAATTTAGAAATACTTGGTGCATATGCACAATATAAGTTCCAAGGCTCTCTGTGGGCAAATAAGGAATTTTCTATTTAATTCATGATGCTGAAAGCCTCTATTTTGCTTATTAGGCAAAGGAAACACAATAATGGAACAGACTGCAGATAGTTTAAAGTTTTGTCCTCAGGAGCTAAGACGCTGGTTTTCCTAAACGCTAATCTAGTGCTAAGAGAATTGCTTCATTTTAAAAAGAGTTCAAACTTTTATTAAGCTGCGGATAAAAAGCCAGGTACAATCCATATCAAGGAATAGCTCCATATCTCATTCAGAGATGCACAGACACCAGAGGTCTGGTATCAGCTCCCTTCACAGTTGGTGGAACCCCACTGAAAGTCAGAGATGCTATACTCCACATTAGGCACAGGTAGATGACCTCCCATCATCCTCCCTGCTCAATGTAGACATTCCTTTCCTCCTGTTTGTTGTGTGTGTGTGTGTGTGTGTGTGTGTTTCTGAAAATCTTTGAAATGGGGCAACAGTTCCTTTTGAAAGGAACCAGGCAAATAGATGATATTACAAAAGAGATGTGTTACTATCTAGCTCCATCCTATGTCTGTCTTTAAAAAAAAGATTATCAATGTATTATCCAGAGTTTAAGAACAAAACAAAACTTCCCTTCAATATTTTATGTGGCAGTATGGTAAATCCTTTTTGTTCTAATACCTCAGAGCACCCTTGACATCCCTAGTGGATAACTAGGATAAAGTACAGCCCCTGATTTATGGATAAAGGCTTTCTAGCTTTGCTGCTGGCTTTTAAAAAGGCACTGTGTATATGACATTGTGTATCAAGATGAGCATGTAATTAGGAGTGATCTTCCTCCCTCTCTTTTGACCTCCAGACACCTTGATAGAGAGACTCAGAATGGAGATAGAAGGTACCGGCTCCGAATTGGTTTGTTCCCCCGTCCCCATAAGGCTTTTAAAAGTCAAGACTTTACTTTATGTTCAACAGAAAGCTGCACTGCCATGTATACCATTCATGGCTTCACGAAGAGTTTCCATTGAGCTTTTTTTCCCAGGTTCACTAACAAAATTATCAATTCAAATATTTTACTTTAATTTAATTGATTGGTGTTTTTAATATATATTTAAAGGGACTTTAAATGATTACTTCTAAGCCAGGAGTTTATTACCAAGGGCAGGGCCAGGACTGGTGTCGCCTCCATGTCTTGCTTCCCTCATGCACACACAGCCACAACGCCCCCCCCCCCCGATGTACAACCTTCCCTCCACACAATCTCTCAGGCACTCACACTTCCCCTTGCTTTTTCACAGACACATGCACATTTTAACTTCCCCTTCAGCTATGCTTAACCTGCACTCCTCAGTGATCCTGCTACAGCTAATTGCCGCTGTCTTTGTGCTGCTTAGCAATGTGGGAACAGTGATTTGCCCTTTTGTCCAGCTGATCAGCTGGGCACTGGGGAAAAGTGTGTGTGTGTGGCTTGGGGAGCTGCACTGAGAATGGCCATGGGCTACTTTTGTTCCAGGCTCACGGTTCAAGACAGAATCAGCCATGACCTCTTTTTCAAAAGTCTGGAAGTCCATTCCCACAACTTGCTTTCAATTATAGAACTCTCTGATAATCAAATCACAGTTTCCTAAAAGGTTTCCTAAAATCGTTTTATAATCAATCAAACTGCTGAAGATAGTCAACTATATTCAATGAAATCTTCAGACTGTTTCAATTTGCTTTAACAGTCTCATAAACATTAATTTGGAAATCTAAAGAAATTGAATGTCCAGTCATTTTAGAGAACTTTGCATGCAGCCAGACTTTTCTATAAATTGTTTGCCATATACTGTAAGTGTGACTCTTCCCTGTGCATGTACAAAGCTTCTTTGAATTATAGCTTTCATTTCGATACAAAGCTTAGATGACAAATCAGAGATTCGCGGATGCTATATTGCGCATATCTTAGATATGGATATATAACTGACATGAAATAAGATATTTAATGCCAGTTACAGTTTTTGATGGAGCATAGCATAGACAAGACATCAAAGTAACAAAAATTGAGATGTGGAAACCGTGTAAGTGTGTTTTATGCATGCACATAAGTGAGCATATCTAAAGAAATACATTCTACATGCATACACTTGCAAAATATGCTTCATCAAAATATAAATGTAGTTTACACATTATACATACCAGCAAAGAAAAGGAGCAAGCTCTTCCTTCAGTTATAATTCATATGTAGTGGAGTACTTAATGTATCTGGTTTCTGAATAAACATATTAATTGTGTGATTTCAAATGCTTATCGCTGTGCCTGACCTAGCTTTCTTTCACTCTGTGTGGATTTCAAAGATATAAATAAGAGATGACAATGTGAGCAGGTTGCAAAAGAAATCCACAAAACAAACCTTGTTTATTGGCTGAAAGAAGGTCATCCTGACCTAGTCATAATTGAACCGTAAAGTGTGAAATGTTACAGGAGGAGAGAAAATCCAGCTGCAGTAAGCTTATAAAAGAAACGTCAATAAGGAAAACAAAAACACTGCCCATGGCCTTCAAACTTCAAGAGGTTGTAAAGTAATGCAAATGAGCATCGTTCATGCCAAGCTAAGAAAAGAAAAATACAAGCATAAACATTTCAAAGTGGCTTCAATGAGAACTAGTTGTACACACCAATTTTGCAAAAATACCAATTTACAAGTTTTCATACTGAAGGAAACACAATGGAGCATCATAATGATAAGGTCACTCAGTTAATGGAACTGAGTGACTGCCATAATAGTGTCAGGAAAAAGCACCAAGGCAAAAGCCAGCTCCAGATGGCTGGAAAGCAAAACAGGATGTTGTGTTTTGCAGATGTACTGTTGGAGAAAAGGTGGAGCCTATTCTCTGTACTGAGCACCGGATGTTAGCTCAGTGTGTCATCTGACCTGAGCTGGAAGTACAGGGGAGGAGTTGTGACTCTCCTAATGGAGTCTGAAGGGTGCAGTTGCATTTCTATGTACTGTTGAGTGACAGGAATAAAACATGTAAAAAGGACTCCTGTCTGTCTCATTTCCCCTCCCTGAGGAGAATGCAGGGAGGAAGAGAGAAGCAGAGAAGCTGAGGGTGTGTTCTGTCTCACATCTAATGAGAAGAATCGCTGGGTTTGTTTACCTAGCCTGCCAGGAGGTCGCAGACGGATGGTAAACACAGTATCTCGCTCAATTGCCTCGGGGGAGGCCAGGTACCTCTGACTGTGAGCCAAGATACTAACAAATAGTACTGTATTGTTATAGATATAGATGGGGTGGGGACCCATCTAAACCCCATGATTTTGATTAATTGGGATATGGATTAAAGTACAAGCAGCAGAGCTGTGCCAGACAGGGAATTCCTGGGCTGACTTATGCAAACCAGCCTGGCTGGTTTAAAGGTAAAGGTAAAGGGACCCCTGACAATTAAGTCCAGTCGCGAACGACTCTGGGTTGCGGCGCTCATCTTGCTTTACAGACCGAGGGAGCCGGCGGTTTGTCCACTTCTGCAGACAGTTTTTCCAGGTCATGTGGCCAGCATGACTAAGCCGCTTCTGGGGAAACCAAAGCAGCGCATGGAAATGCCGTTTACCTTCCCGCCGGAGCAGTACCTATTTATCTACTTACACTGTGTCCTTTCGAACTGCTAGGCTGGCAGGAGCAGGGACTGAACAACAGGAGCTCATCCCATCATGGGGATTCGAACCACCGACCTTTCAATCGGCAAGCCCAAGCGGCACAGTGGTTTAACCCACAGCGCCACCCGCAAAGAGCAAACCTGTTAACATGACAAAAGGTCTTGATGGGCAATTGGGGGAGTAATGTCGGGATCTCCGCTCAGCCAAGCTGATAAAGCTCATTTTCTTCCCCCGAGTCCTTTGGTATCGCCTCCCAACATGTTTAACTACCTGAGCCTTTGATAAGGCTCTAAGGCACATTCCCCCATTCAGCAGAGTTTCCAGCACAGGAAAGAGACGAGAAGTTTGGGCTACATTGCAAAGAGTTTTATTATCCTAACTACGCAGACAAAAAACACATCCTCCCTCTATGAAAGCAGAGAGCAACTGAACAAAGGAACAAAGGAACAAAGGAAACGGGAAACCAGTAAACATCACATCCGTCTCCTGCCTACGTGAGACTTCCAACAGCCTGGAAGGTCTCTGGAATGTAAACAGAGTCCTGTGACTCCATGCAGCTGCTCGGTGGCAAAACAGAAACTAACAAGTAATCCTTTAGCTTGGTGAGTGAGAAGTTACTAAGGTGATGGGGTGTGTGTTTGAGGGGACAAGAAAACTGAGTTTTTGCTGGGAAGGAGAAGCAGAAGGAAGAGCTGAGATCCATCTTGGGTAGGCAGGCTGCAAGCAGCTTGTTTTGTTGCCTCTTGAAATAACCATGCAGAGAGATCTGGACTCCCTCCATGCAGATTGAGGGTGTAAATAGGTGAATAAACAATTTTTTCTTAAAGCCACAACAGTCTCTGCCGTGTCTTCCATTCTCAAAAGGAGCACAGATCCTGTATCCATGAGGCCTGGGACCCCATGGGCTCTTGCCACCACTTGGCAGAGAGAGGGGCAGGCACCTGACTTTTGTAACAATATATAGCAGAGGGCTAAGCATCCAGTGAAATATAGGCCATGAAACGGTAACTTCCATGTGATCTTAATGCCTTTACCATAAAATATTGGTTGTTAACCTTACTAGATTGAGGCCCCTCCTTTAACTTTAATCTGCAACTTAGTACCTACACTTAATATCACTCATTCACTCACTCACTCACTCACTCACTCACACCCACCCACCAGAGTTTCTCCTTCTCTTCTTCTATTTTTCCTTCTCCTGCATCTGCCATTCCTAGGTTGCTTTCAAACTTTTCACACTCAAGTCCTTTAGGACTGTTTTGGCATTGCTGTTCTGCTATTCACTGGGAGTGGAATTAAAATGAAGGTTCCACACAAAACATATGATAGTGCTACACTAAAGACGTGCCCTTTCAAGACTGTTCTGTAATATTTACTCATAAGTAAGTCCAGTGCAGCAAAGCTTCCCAGCAAGTTCACTAAACATTTCATCCTTGTAGGTTCAGTCTATTTACTTATGGGTTGTTTTTTTAGCATGACCAAGGGATTAGAGATGAATTGTCCCTTAGTTAGTCATCTTTTGTTCCCCATGAGAGGTGGGGGGGGGCGGTTACTGGTTTCTCTCTATATCCCTCCTTTGCTATGAAACAAAATTTGGAAGGAAATCAGTAATTTGACACATACACCCCACAAGGAACGAAATCTGCTTAATGAAGGGCAATTCATCAATAAACCTACTAGCCACTGAACAGGAAACAATTAAGCAGGCTGAAGTGGCAAACAGGAAGCTTTCACTTAAATGCATAATGGTTCTTAAATATTTCAAAGGCACTGTGCAGCACTTACATCTTAAAAAAAATATCTGGTCACAAAACAGATTTGAAAATAACATGAGAGGGCAATAGACAGTGTGGGATGCAATGAGTCAGCAGTGATGTCATGAGGACTCATCTTATTATGAGAAAATAAAGGTTGGTGATGCCAGATGAAACAGCTAGTGCAGAAGCCAGCTCACTGTCCCTTCATTTTTCTCCCTTAATTTCTCGTTTTATTACAGAATCATAGAATTGTAGAGTTGGAAGGGATCCTGAGGGACATCTAGTCCAACCTCCTGCAATGCAGGAATCTCAACTGAAGCATCCATGACGTGAGCACTGCTTGAGGACTCCATTCCAGACACTTGTGTGACCAGCTGTCCCTGTTCCGCAGGATTAAGAGAATGCTGGAGTGGGCTGAGCCCCTGCAGGTGAAGAGGCACCTTTCAGTAAAGGCAGAGTGTGCAACTGGAATACAGCTGCTGCTTTTATATAGGGACTGGCCCAAGTTTGACTGTTGCTGAAGCAATTCCAGAGCTTTACCCTCTGTTAGTAAAGATAGCCTCATCACAGAGCAGAACAGAGGGATCTTTGCCTTTCATCCTACAAATTTATTCCGTGTTCTCATTCCCATTGTGAACCCAGTGTATCATAATGTCTGACAAGGTTAAGGCTGGGATATCTTTGCTCACCAAAGAAGAAAATGGGATAGAAAGCGGGAAGCAATAAGCAGACTGCGAGAGAAACGTTGGATTGTCTGGTTCCATAGTTAATTTCTTCCTGAGATGAAGAGAGCAGAAGAAGAAGCATGCAAGTCAGAAGTCTATTCTCAATCTCATCCTGCAAGCTCCAAACAAGTCTCCTATGAGGTTACGTTAAATCATCACACAGTAATTAGCCATGTGTAAACCAGGTTCTGACTATTAAGAATTCTGCAACAAGACTGGCTGTTATAAGTTTACGCTTTGCAAGTATAATATCATTAACAACACCAATCAGTCAACATATGGATAGTGGCTATGGCTTAAATTGAGAAATGTTCATCTGCCAGTTTCAGTCATGAAGTTTTATGTATCCTTGAGATATTGAAATAGAACATGGAATCAGATGTGCCATAAATACGTGCATGAGATATTAAGGCCTCACATATCAAATTACAAAAGCACACATGAGACAGAATCAGATATGTAAAATAGACTAAGTCAATCTGATTAGGAACTATTAATATGCTGTTGTTTAAACTCAGCAGCAGCCTGATTGGAGATTATTAGTGTTGTATTCCATGATGCTCCACAGTATAATCATGGAGTTGACCCAATACTCTAGCAGCTTCGAGCAGCACTCCCCAACCTGGTGCCCTCCTGTTGTGGCTAGACTACAGCTCCCATCACCCCTGGCCATTGGCAATGCTGGCTGGGGATGGTGAGAGATGCAGTCCAAAGCACTGGGGGTGGGGTGGGGGGGCACCAGGTTGGGGGAAGCTGCCCTGGAGCTTTTTAGCCTACTAGCAGGACTTGCAAGCGTCCTGTGGTGAAAAACTGCAAATACGAGGGACTGCAGTTTAGTATTAACATGACTTAATTCTGTAGTGAGAGAGGATTAAAAGAGATAAACCGAAGATCTTTGGAGGAAATGCAGAATACAACTACAACTAATAATAAAATCCCAATTCAGCAGATAAACAGATATATGCAATTATCTACTAGATCCTGAATCACACTTAGCCAGGACATGTTGGGGGGGGGGAGAGCATGTGGGGGTGATGGCAGAGTGGGGAGGGTAAGTAGGCCTGGCATGGCAACCGAGCACATGGAGGGGCAGTGCAGGAGCCACCCGCCAAAGATGCAATCCTGCAGGTTACAAGGGTCTGCTTCACTATCATTTTTCATGCTACTAGTGTAGCAGCACCCAGGAGGAGTCAGCCCTCCTGTTCTCTGCAGTACAGTGGCGGCGGTGGCGGCGATGATGATGATTTATTTATTTATTATTTATACCCCGCCCATCTGGCTGAGTTTCCCCAGTCGCCTTGGGCAGCTCCCAACATAATATTAAAAAGCATCTCCTCCTTCCTGAGTGTCAGGATTAACCCCCCTAATTAAATACAGCCTTAACCCCAATGGTCCGGGTCACATTCTCTCTTTGAAAATCTCCATGGGGGGGGGGTTGTCTCTTAGAATTCCCAAGGAATGTGGGGCACTTTCAGTTATCAGTAAATGTTGCTGAAGGTCTCCAAGTTGCATCTATTCCATGAGGCAGCCACAGTGAGATAAAACATGAGCAAATATATAGATGTGGTCAACTTGCCCACATGCCCTGCCTCTGAGCTGGCTGAGCTGGGAGGTGGAAGAGCTGTCAAGCAGAGAAGGCATACAGCCGCCACCACCACCACCAGTAGCAGCACCAGTGGCCATGTGTCTCGTGGGATCTGTGCATGTGCGCCATGGCATGTGCCTCCACCCCAGCTGCCCAGTCCTCCCCCCCCGGGGGGGGACGCAACACTTTCTCCACCCTGGGTGCTGGCAACTCATGCTATACCACTGGGTCAGGTGTGTGAAACTAGACAGGGGTTAAAAATGCACACATGTCCCTGTTTTAATCTATAAAATGTTGGAGATTATGATATGTAGAAGACAAGGGAGCCAACTTGAGCTCCACACTGTGAGTGCTCAACATCAGCACGCACTGTGCCATGCCGTGATGATGTTGTGACGTGACATCATCATGTTACAGTGCACCGTTATTGTGGTGAAGCATGGGCCAGGGCCTGTGCCTCTGCTGGGGGGCCCCATGGTGGTGAAGTGCCAGAGTTAAGGCAGCACTCTGCCGTGGTGGCTGTGGCAGGTGGCGTTTGGCTGCAGCAGGCAGCATGCGGTGGATGCAGTGTGCAGAAGCTGCAGCCACAGCGCACCACTGCGGCACTCGTGGGGGGTGCACAGAGGTGGCAGCCGCAGTGGGAGCGCATGGAAGCGGCTGCAGAGCCGGCAGGTGTGGGGGACAGGCAGAGGCTGGGCATCCACAGCAAAAGTTTTGCAGGTGCCTGGGCCCCTGAAACCCCCTGGAGATGGTGGCAGTGGTAGAAGCTAACAGTGTAAACTTCCAAGATGCAAATCTGATTACATGTCTTCATGCACTCATACAGACCATAATAGGGTGTTGGCTTAAAACATCTCTGCATGGAAGTTGCTCCACATGGCAAGTCGTTCATGCGCAAGCACTTCAGCTTGCAATTCCAACAGTTGTCTTGAAGCCACTAGATATAATCGTGAGCAAAACTACAGAATGTGAGCTGCTGCATGTGGAAGATTTGCTATTTGGTGTTTCACAACTTTCTGACTAGTTGCAGGACCTTAGCCAGACCTAGCAGAGTAAACGCAGAATCCACGGAAGCAATTGGCAAATTGGCTGCAGACAAGATAGACGAAGCAGGAACCAGGAACTTGTAGTTAGGTGTTTATTATATACAGTGGACTATTTACAGGAGCAGAACACAGATCTTTAGCTAGCTCTCTCATACACGACTCACAACTCCTACACTGACACAGAACTACTGAACTCTGAACTAACACATTCCAGTTAGTAGGCCATTAATTATCACTCCCTTGAGAGAGTTTGACCAATCAGGGAGCTGTCTCCATGTCTCTGTTATCACCAGGCAGACTTACTCCTTCAGAATGCCTTCTGGCTGTCTGCCAAACCTTAATTGACTCTGTGTGAGTAGCTGCATGTACACAGATTCCCAACAGAAGGAGCAGCTGATACCTTGTCAGCTGTATTCAGACTAACACAATGTGATTAGTACACTTCCCCAATATGGGGTGTTACTATAGCTTCCTTAAAAGAATCTACACTGTGTGCTATCAGTGTTAATAGTATTCTGTGCTATGGTTTCCAGGAATTCAACCTCAGCCTGTGTGGGTAGCTTTGCACAGGTTTTCTTACCAAAATTTAACAATGCTTACCTAATTAGGCACTTACCAACAATTAGAGTGAAACAACTGGATACAATAAGGGACTACAGCTTTAAATGTATTTGCTGCTTTGTGTTGTGCGAGACAGTTGTTTAGAAGGCAATTAATCAATCAGTGATTCTAATGAGGAAGAGGAGGATAAAGAAAGAAGGGCAGAGCGAGACAGAACACTAGACTTTCAGTGGCGTGGGGGAGGTCCCAATAATCCTGCTGGATTAGTAAATGCATAACAATGGCTGGATTTCCAACAACAAAGATTCATGACATTGCCATATATTGAAAATATGCTGGTGACATTTTAGATGACTAAATTAACATTTTAATTTTTATCAACGAACTGCAGAAGAGTGTCTAAGGATACAGAATAAGCCTTGCCTATAATTATCTATAAACCCCAATGCGAAAGCCTTGTGTACTAATTGAGTGTAAAGGTTACTTTGCTGCTATTTTAAATTTATATGATGGAAGGCTTCCTTCCGTCACCAAACTGTTCTGTGTTTTAATTTTTAAAAGTTTATGGCTCAGAGGAAGGAGAATCGAATTAATGACCTTCTCCTCATGAAACTGCTTTTGCTCCTGTCTGGTGTGCTCCTGACCTTTTGCATTCTGCAGACTTCCTCAGCCCATTGCCCTCCAGATGTTTTGGATAGCAAATCCAGCAGCTCCAGCCGGCACAGTCAATGGAAAAGGATTGTGGGACTTGTAGTCCAAACCATCTGGAGGGCAGCAGGTTGGTGGGGAAGCCTGGTATATACTGAGCTGGAACAAAACCAAGAATCTTTTGTACCTAAGTGCTATTATTGAATACCAGGATGTTATCTAACATGCTAAGGAAATAATAATTTGCCATCAAGAGGCTGGGAGAAATTTTGTTTATTAGCTCATTGTGATTCAATTTAGAAGACTCTGCTTCGTTGATCTTTGTGTAAGAATTTTAATTGGAAATGAATATCACAATCTATTTATCATCTCACACCACTAAGCACAAGATGCAGTTCATTTCAGTGCTAACACCTGCTACTTAGCTTTGCAATGTAAGAAAACAAAATTAAAGCATTTCCCCATTTTTTTAGGGCTGGACAGTTAAGTCCAGTCAAAGGCAACTATGGGGTGCAACATTCATCTCGCTTCAGGCCAAGGGAGCCGGTGTTTGTCCACATGACCAAACCGCTTCCAGTGCAACGGAACACTGTGTCGGAAGCCAGAGGGCACGGAAACACCATTTACCTTCCCACTATTTATCTACTTGCACTAATGTGCTTTCAAACTGCTAGGTTGCCAGAAGCTGGGACAGAACAACAGGCACCCCGTCGCACAGATTCGAACTGCCAACCTTCTCAAGAGGCCCAAGCTCAAGAGGCTCAGTGGTTTAGACCACAGTGCCACCTGTGTCCCATATATTAGAGAGATGAGCACCTCATCCCATAGTCGTCTTTGACTGGACTTAACCGTCCAGGGGTCCTTTACCTTTATTTTTATAGAACAGCTAGTATGTAGGATATAGACTATTTCTACACTGAAAGAATGGATGTACCCATAAGACTGAGACAGTGGTCTGACAAACATATAATATCAACTTAAGGTAGGTATACTTAATTAGGCAAATCCATGCCACTGGTAATTTTTATGAGTGGAAGGGACTGAAAAGGAACGGAATACTTTTAAGGTATGTGTTTATTGAATCATATTGAGTGTTGAATCTGATATTCCATTTATGAAATGGTACTCCAGGACGCCCTGAAAGTTGTTGAGCTTTTTAGGAAACACAGTTTTTTGAATGACTTGCCTAAGATGCAGGACAAAGTGCTGCCTTTTGGAAATTCTCCCTGGATGTCAATGGTAGCTCTACCATTACCATTGATATATGCCATTTACTTGGAGTTTTTCCCCCCAGGGTGTGTGTGTTAAATGGACTTGAACCTGTTTCCAACTCTATACAATGCACCCCTTCCCCCAATTCAGTGATGCATAAGATTTGAATCAGGCCCTACCATAGAAAACAAGGAATTTTCCTCAGCTTGTCAAACCATTTCCCATTCATTTTCTATCTTGGATGGAAGACTAGCATTAAAGCCCTTATTGCTGTTTCTCTGTGAATGTCAGAAATTTATAGTTCTCCCTAATATAAAATGTTTACCTTGATTAACAAAAGTAAGGGTACAGAAAAATGCTTTAATCTTTCTTTATAGTATCCTATTTTGGTTTTAGCAATCTAACTAATTAATATAATCCTATTAGTCTGAATGCCCACTGTGTAATATTTCAGTACTTCAGGCAAATTGATTTTCCTACAGATTATGCACACAGCATCATAACTTCCCATTAAACCAACTCCTTCAAATCAGCTCAAGCTCCCACATTTTTTAAAAAACAAACCCAAGCCCCAAATATGACAAATATTGCAGTACTGGATTCAGATTTTTCTGCTATTAGGGCACAGTTCAGTCTAAACGTGATCACACATACTAGTTGCTGGGGATCGCAAGTGCAGCCAGAGTTGGCTGGCTACCTCCAGAACAGGATGCTAGACTAAATGGGCCATAGGACTCCAAAGGAACTTAGAACATTGCCTGGACAGTGGCCCTCCAGAATTCCAGGCAATGGTCTCTCCCAGCCCTATCATATGCTGAGGATGCTTAGGATGCAAGCAAAGCAGATGCTCTAACCCAGCCTTTCTCAACCTGTGGGTCCCCAGATGTTGTTGAACTACAACTCCCATCACCCCTAGCTAGCAAGGCCAGAGCTCAGGGATGATGGGAGTTGTAATCCAACAACATCTGGGGACCCACAGGTTGAGAACTGCTGCTCTAATCACCGAGCTATGACCCTTCACCTCAAAAAGCCCTTTTCTCTTTGATACCACATGGGATACCTGCTTCCTGTACAGTCATCTTCCAGCTCTTCCCTGCATGATGTAAGCAACTGAATCTAAGTTATCTCACATCATACAATGACAAACAACTGGATGGGAATCTGGGACACTCTCTGAAGTACACCTTTTGCTATTGCCATGGCTGTGCCTAATATTCTTCAATTTTTATTTGTGGTCTGAAAAGACTAATTTCAGTGGGGTAGAAATGCCCCCCACCCATACAAAGCACTTTGTGAGTTTTCATTGCTATTGTGACCCCTGGCTACAACTACTGGAGTGCCATGTTTTTTCCTCTGGTTGTTGTTTTGTCCTTCCTGAATTAGCCACACAAGAAGAGATCCATTCAATCAGAAATCATGTAATGAGATGATGTCACTATGCAGCATAGCCAGTCAGATCTGGCTACAGTACAAGCGGCCACATGTAATTACTACATTGCATCTGCCTATATTACTAGTGTTAACCAAGAATAAGAGAAAGAGAGGGCTATGCAAATTAATTGTGCCAAAAATGAGGGAGAAAACATTGCTGAAAATGTTCAAGAAAAACCCATGTAATATTAGGTCGGCCTTAAATGTTATCCTTTGATTTTACTGAAGGAAGGACTGAGGCTGAAAGACAATGAATTTCCCATTTCCCAGTGAATTCAAAACTAAGCTTGGATTTAACCAAAGTATTTTAGACCAACATTCATGTTTGCCACTCTACCCACTAAACAACACTGCCTCTTTATAAACACCAAGCCCACATTCCCAGCATGTTTGCAGTCCTGTCTCAGCGACGTCTACACTGGCTTGGTCATGCCCACAGAATGGAAGATGGCAGGTTCCCAAAGAATGTGCTCTGCGGGGAGCTGGCTTCCGGCACCAGGCCTGTTGGCAGACAAACTCTGTGTTGCGAAGATGTCTGCAAACATGACATGAAAGCTGGAAACATTAACTCTGCCATGTGGAAATCCCTTGCACACAACCGCAGTGAAGGCAGGCAAGTCAACTGGTGTATCCACAGCAGTGACCAGAGAAGAAACAACCGCTGGAAGGAGCGCAGAGAGAAGAAATGCAGCAGCAAAACTAGACACGTTCATTTGCCTCAGCTGCAACAGAACATGTGTCTCCCACATCCGTCTCCACAGCCTCAGCCGGCACTGTAACCTTCCAGCAGTTTGTCTTCATCCCCAAAGACACACTACTCAATTGTCTCCCAAGACGGATGCCAGCAGCAGCATACATACAGCATAGCAACAGAACTTGCTCTAAAGTCTTACAGGGATCTATCTCACTGAAATAATTCCCTCTTGGATAAGTCTCATATAACTAACTTGCTTGGAGTTATAGGGCTTTGTGTTATTTGGCCATGGTTAAATCACGCATTTCACTCACTGGGCTGTTAATATCCTCTGGGTACAAACTGCATTTACTAGAAAGCTTTCTATTGTGAATTTCATCCATTGCTTGCCTTCTTCTGCTCCAGTTTTAAAATATACTATTGGGAACAATTGTCAATTTGAAGAGGGAGATGGAATAGTTGTTGGAAAGCTTTCTGTATATGCTGATCGTATTTCTGTATTAGTACAGAATCCCTCCAACTTTATCTCTGCATTGTGTCCTATTGTGAAAGAATTGCCTTTGATACCTTGATGCCACCTGAACATGTTTAAATCAGAGGTATATGAAGTGGAATAATAGTTCTGTCACATAACTGGAGATTAGAATTGGTGCAGATTTTAGTCAATTGTTTTGGATTAAAACTGACCATCTACTGGTACAGATGAACACATATTTAGATAACCGGGGTAACTTGAAATTGTGGCAGAGTAAAATAATCTTGTCCTGTCCTCTTCTGGTTTAGGATCCAAGGGAAGGCTGGGCTGACACCAGGAGGCTGACTGATAGGCTTCACTTCATCCCAAAGAGCAGGATCATAGCAAGGAAAGTCTGTTAGTCCCAGAAAGAATGGATCTTTGGACCAAAGCTCACAATTTGAAAAAGAACTCTTGCAAGACAACAATGATAATTTTTTGTCTAAAATGTATAATCTGTTATTAGAATGGGAAACTAAAGATGAGCTTGTTCAATGGCACACTGGGCAGTAGATACAGGACACAATATAGATCTTAACCTCTGGGAGAAACTCTGGGAAAGCGACCTGAAATTTACAGCATACTATTCATTGAAAGAGAATTATTTGAAAATGATTAATAGATGGTACTTAACTCTGGCTAAGATTTTTAAGACAGAATCAGATAAGTGTTGGAAGTATAAAGAAGTGGAGGGAACATTCCTCCACATGTGGTGAACATGTAAAAAGGTAAAAGATTTATAATGAATTGAAGGAAAATGTTCAAAATTACCTTCCCCAAAAAACCAGAGTCTGTTTTGCTGGGGATAACCCAGACTGAAATTCCCAGGTGCCAGAAAATGTTATTTACGGTATGTATGCAACTACTGCGGCCTGTTTTCGTTAGCCCAAAAATGGAAAGTGAGCGAGGATTGGCAACTTAAGTTGACAGAATGTGCACAACTTGCAGACTTAACATATAGAATAAGAGAGCAAGAAGAACATATGTTTAAAGAAGATCGGAAAACATTTATTGAGTATATGGAAAATAACTGTATACAGCTGAAAACACTGGTAGCATTGAGATAAATTTAATAGAGTAAATAATTTTTGATAGATGTAAAAGTGGAAAATTGATTGGAATGGTTAAAGTAAAATATGCAGGGATGTATGATATGTAAAATGAACCATAGAAACAGAAGAAGGGAAGTCATTGGATATTTTAAAGTTTGTAAAATGTTTATTTGAAATTGTAAAACAGGATTTAAGAAAAAAATATAAAAAAGAAAGTCTGTTAGTCCCATCAAATCTGGTAGGCATTACCAGATCACCCTAACTAGGGCAGCAGGGCAAAAGGGCCCCTTATCAACACCCTGGGGAGATGATAGAAGACAGTACTTGCTAGGACTCAACACAGAAAAACCCGTTGCCTCTGCAGCGTCCTGTACCTGAAGCCTTGTGAGCACTTGGAAGACTGTCTGTTTGAGCCTCCTATTAGTCCTTTCATTCCCACTGTCTGAAGAGTCGCCTGCTATTGTAAAGGATCATTGCCATATGTTCTAGCCACCGGCTCATACAGTGTGAGGGTGATGAGGAAGGAATTGGAGGGGTGTCCCTTGGGGTGGGATAATTATCCTTATCCTGCACGCTTTTCTGGGGCTTCTCCTGCCCCCCCCCCGCAAAGCCAACTGTGGGGGTGCCAGGAGGGAGAGGGGAGGAAAGGAGGAAAGCTCCAGATCATCCCCTGGAGACTCTTCTACCTAAATGCTCAACCTTGTACAGGAGCACAAAGATTCCTGTTTCCCAGAAAGGGAGTCTCAACTTTTAGGCCATGGGAAAGGAGCAGTACCAAGTTCTCAAAGAGTGAGGTCGAAGGGGGAAATGGGGATTGGCCAGATCACTCCAAGAAGTAAAAGTGGGAAGCAATGGTACAAGGAGCAGCGGACCAAGGAAACAATGGCTGCAAACAGTGCTGGGGAAAGTATATACAAAAATGAGGACTTGAGGGGAAACTGTTTCAGCTCCCTGTCCCGTGCAATGCTCATTGAGAGAACGTTTGTCAGTGAACGGTCTGTACAGCCCCAGTTACATTTCACTGAACTGTTCCTGTCTTTCCTGAGGTGGTTTGTCCTTAGTTGATGTGCTGACACCATGTAGTCTTTGTGCAGATCAAAAAGAAGAGCCCTGCTGGATGAGAAAAAGGCTTAATCTAATCCAGAATCCTGTTCCCACTAGTAGCCTGTTCGATAGCTCCATGAAGGCCACAACCACCTCAGTAAATAGCATTAAAATGTTCTGCTTTGAATCATTAAGAATTCTGTCATACTTGATTATTTTATTTGTAAACAAAACTTATTCACTGAACACAACATTTTCTTCCTTTGATCAAGGAATATTGCCCATATACTATTTGGAAACCAACATTGCACGGCACCGTTCATCTTAGGAAACGCTGCAGAAATAGTACCAGAATGACGAGGAAAAGTAATATTATTAATAATAACATTCTACTCAGCCTTTAGCAGTGACCAACTGATCCCACACTACTGAAGTTTTGCTTCTTTACCTTGGCCTGACCCTGAAGGGAGGTTCAAGAGCTGTACATCAGCACTACCTCAATGCCTCCCTATTGGCAGGTGGCATAAGGACCCTGCTGGCACAGCTCCACACTGCAGCCTTTTTTTTTTTTTTTTGCTCCACCATAGCAAGGGGGTGGAGGCAAAGCCACCCTGATTCACCCTGACTGCAGTGGTTTAGGGAGTGTTGTTGGTGGAAAAAATATTTTGAACATATTATTTATATCTGTTTCTACCAACTGAAAGGTTCAAGGCTGAAGTAGGAAGACTCCAGAGCCATTAGCTCAAAAAAAAGTGGGCCTCAGTTTCTTCACATAAATGCAGGTAAACCAGAGTACAAAACCCTCAAAGAGAAAATAAATGATCCATCTTTAACACAAAACACATATTTTTCTTTTATTTCCACCCCAGCCTTTGCTTCTTTTCTACAAAAATGCATCTTATGTGTTCTGGAAAGAAAACATACGAAGAAGGCAATGAAAATGTTGCCTGCCAAATTGATTTCCAAGAGCAGGGTTGCGGACCGGGGTGGAAAACAGTCTATAGCACTTGTTGAAATCTAATGCAATATGAGAAAACCTGGAATGAAAAATGGGCAGGGTTTTGGATGCATTCAAATAAAAGGCTAAACATCTGACCCAGGACACTGGTTAGACCCTAGCCTGGGGGAAATGATTTTCTCTTCTGCTCAGAAAACTGCTCCAAGATAGTTGCCCCAGAAAATTTTAAACAGCCATGGCCGGTGTGATGATGTTGTGGTAGAAAGGAGAGAGATGGAAAAGGGTGGGCGTTTTGAGTGAGTACACTGCTGCTGATTGGCCAGCAGCATCCCACATGGGTTGACCGTTGGTTACTCAGCACAAAACAGCCTAAATCGTGTTGACATTGGAGTGCCACTATGAGAGGAAAGTCAGCAGAGGTCGTGGCACCCTCCGCCACCTACCTATGGTCATAGCTACCCTTGAGTTGGTTTTCCTACAAGGCATGGTTGGAAAATTCTGCTTTCTTGCCTAAGTTCTTTGCTAGAATACATGGTTATGTTAATTTCCCAAGGTCAGGGAGGGTAACTCTCTTTCCTGATCCTGCCAATAAGGGGCAGTACATGTCTGCAGTGAGCCTTGGGTTTTGGAGAATGCCATAGCACTGCAACCTTCCCTGGCAATGGTCCAGAAGAGGGAAGATAAAAAGTGATTCGGTGAAGTGTTCAGGGTTGACCCTACCTCAAGGCAGAGTTTGGCAACTGATTTTCAGCATCATTGAAGGGCAGCAAATTGTTTGTTGTTTAATTTCTTAATGTATTTTTACTCCTGGGTGGTGGTGCGGAGATGTTTGTGCTTCCAATGCAAAAATAACTTGGCTAACCTTGCTTGGCGGGGGGTGGGGGAACTTCTTGTTCTCCCCCAGGGAGCAAAAGATCTTCAGCTGGTCCTGGAAGTGTTACTTGTGACTTTGCTCTGTGGCAACTGGGGCGTTCCCTGCACAATTGCTTGGGGTGTTGCCAGTTGACGATGGCTGGATTGATGAAGGAACTGTGGAGTCTGCAGGTGGTTTGCCGAAATTTCTGCATTAATGCTCTGAGCTTGTGCTGATGCACAAATCTGGAAGGTTAAAGCTGGACTACTCATAGCACAAAATAAAAACAGTTCTGTGTTGATTGGGGGGGGGAGAGACTTTTCCAGACTTATCAGTGGATGCCAACAAGGCAGAATCTTTGGGCAGTGAAAAACAAAGTCATATTTACATAATCTTTTAAGGTTATTTGGTTTAGCTGAGTAAAATGGGACTTACTCCTGGGTAACTGGGTATAAGATTGCAGCTTAAAGGGGCTCAAATCCAATTTAAATGGCTTATAGAGCAGGGGGAAAGGGAGAACTCACAATATTTTGCTAATCATATTGTATTCGGCTAGGAATAACATTTTTATGGCATGCATTAAAGGTTTGAATCGCTTCATTAATCATGCTCATTTCTCCTTCACTGATCTAGATATGATTCATACCTTATTTTGCAAAGACTAATGCAAAAGGCTAGGGGCTTTCACTTCTTTACTCGAGTGTTTTTGGCTGATGGTTATGAAAATTGTTTCTACCTTGCTTAACCATTTTGTCTCAGAATATGCAGGTTATAATTACAAGCACCACCCCTAGTCTACCTCCAGCTCCATTTTTAATTTCTCTAGTATAAATTGGAAATAAGGAGCATGATTTATTATTCAGCTCTACAAAAGAAAGGAAGGCTACAGGTCTTGGTTTAAAGAAAAGATGAGAGGGAGAGAGGGGGAGAGAGGGAGAGAGAGAGAGAGAATAGCCTTTTTCTAATCTATCTATAATTTACTTCTGTAAGTAGTCAATTTTTAAAATGCAGGTATTAATCAAAGACACTCAGAAAATCTGAGAGACACACCCAAAGCTAACCAAATATTTTGGGTGCATAGTTTAATAACACACCTCAGGTTTCAGTCCAGATTCTTGTGAACATCAAAATAAAATAAAATAAAATAAAACTAAATAAAATAAGCAAGGCTATTGTAGGTACTGGGAGAACATAAGACAGTTCGGGCAAACTACATTATAAATTCTAGCCTTGGGTGTGTGATTTAAACACATTTGCTGCCAAGGAAACGCCACATACATGTATATGCTTGCTGCTACCAAGAATGGAAGCACGAGAGAGCTGCTGCTAATGAAAAACAATCAGCTGAGAAGCAGCAAATTTCAAATTTATGTCTGTGTCATGGATGCCTGGAAAGGGAAGATGCTATATCCATAAATATTAGTTTGTGATTAAGAGCAGGTGAGCCCAGGGGCGGGGAGTATTCTCCATTTACTTTTCCAAGTAGCATATTAACCTAGCCTATTATGCAGACTTTGAAAAAGGAAAATTATCCACACACTGGCATTAAAAGTCACATTAGGGTTTGCTTGGGAAAATAGTTCACCTTTTGCAAATTGCACACACAAAGTTCCGAACACCTGCAAGTGGTATTGACCTCTTGATTCAGCTCTGTGTTGCTCAGGCAAAACTATCACCAAGATGCAAAGAATTATACAACTGGTTGAGTGTAGCCAAGTGAGATCTGGATTTTTACTTCTCAGGCAGCACGTTCCATGCAACATGTAAAACTCAATTAAAATGGAAGGTGCTTTCAAAAACCATGTGCATAGGTTGACCCACCCAGGTGAGCCTCTGAAAAGTTGTCACAATGTAAACCCCTCAGTCAAGCCTGGAGGCTACAGCCTTGTATGCCACTTGTCTTATGTGAGTGTTACTGGCCCACTTTGGTCCACCCTTGCCACACACTCTTCCCCACTCCCTGATGGGAACAAGCTGCCTGGCTTTGGAAGAGGCTATCCATCTACCGTAATTTCAATGGTTAAGCTGAAGCAGCATCATGGAGAGCAACTTGCAGGGAGAGACCTAGAAGCAGTTAGGCACCTCTCCTCTCCACAGAAAAGAGGGTCTGCAAGTGCTGTGGCAGCGTTTGCTCACTCAGGGAGGACTGAATCCAGGTGCCCACAATTTTAGAGGGCAAATCTCTCAACGTCAGATTCATACACGGAAAGGACTATCATTCTACTGCACACTAGGAATACAGTGGTACTTCAGGCTAAGAACTTAATTCGTTCCGGAGGTCCGTTCTTAACCTGAAACTGTTCTTAACCTGAAGACCACTTTAGCTAATGGGGCCTCCTGCTGCCACCGCGCTGCCGAAGCACGATTTCTGTTCTTATCCTGAAGCAAAGCTCTTAACCTGAAGCACTATTTCTGGGTTAGCAGAGTCTGTAACCAGAAGCGTATGTAACCTGAGGTACCACTGTACTTGGAATAGAAGGGTCAAAGGCAGGAAATTTCCCAGTTCTATGTAAAGAGTAAACATTCATAAACTACTGGCATGATGGTGTTGTGAAGTCTATGGGTAGGGTTTATGTTGCTTTAGCTATAGAGGTCAGATTCCCGGAGGAAGCTCATTTAGGGAATAAGATTACTTGGGTTCAGCCATGGCTTTTATTTTCTCATTTCCCCCCGGGTAAATATACCATAGAAGAATTGTGGAAATTTTACAGCCTGATCCTTACGAGAATGTTTCCCTGAGTTTAATGTGGGTTAAACCACAGAGCCTAGGACTTGCCGATCAGAAAGTCGGCAGTTCGAATCCCCATGACAGGGTGAGCTCCCGTTGCTGAGTCCCTGCTCCTGCCAACCTAGCAGTTCAAAAGCACGTCAAAGTGCAAGTAGATAAGTAGGTACCGCTCCAGTGGGAAGGTAAACGGTGTTTCCGTGCGCTGCTCTGGTTCGCCAGAAGCGGGTTAGTCATGCTGGCCACATGACCCGGAAGCTGTACGCCGACTCCCTCAGCCAATAAAGCAAAATGAGCGCCACAACCCCAGAGTAATCCACGACTGGACCTAATGGTCAGGGGTCCCTTTACCTTTACGGCTTTAGGATTGCTGTGTTTACTTGATAATATGTCTCATTTGATTATTGGAGCTTTTATTTATTTATTCAGGAGTAAGATTGCTCTCCTAATCTAATTTACCTGAGTGGAAGCCCCACTGAATTCCGTAGGGCTTGCTTCTGAGTAGGGTGGCACTGTAATGCTTGCATGCAGACTGATTAGCTGATAACCTGCTCACTCAGGCCACTAACTCACTTGCTCGCTGCCTGCCCTTTCATTTAACTGGGGCATACATCAAATTAAGTGGGCTTAGGACAGCAGGAAAACAATTGCTGCCTATATTATGTTCTGAGGGAACTGGGGGGAAAAATCAGATTTATTTTTTATACATTTGATTTCAAGCAAGTTGACACAAGGAGAAAGCAAATA
The DNA here is from genome assembly GCF_964188315.1 of Podarcis muralis. Classification (NCBI taxonomy): domain Eukaryota; kingdom Metazoa; phylum Chordata; class Lepidosauria; order Squamata; family Lacertidae; genus Podarcis; species Podarcis muralis. The sequence continues at coordinate 134,464,125 of NC_135655.1, forward strand.
GGCAGTTGTGAAAGAAAGACATCCATAAAAAGTGCCAGAAAAGGGGGAGGGACTGTAGGAAGGGGAAATGAGACTCCACTCCCAAAACCCATTGATTTTAATGAGACTTACTCTCAAGTAAGCATGCATGGGACTGCAACTTTAGTATTTCATTGAAGATTTGGAATGAAAATTGATTTTATTTAGTTGCTTTCTAAAAAATGGCAAGATTTTACAAATTAAGGGGAAACCCCTTTTTTGTTTTAGAACTGTAAGCTACTTCAGCGTGGGAGAATCAGATGAGGTTCTTCTATTTTTTAAACCTTTTTTGCCTGCACAGTTTCAAACCATGCAGACAAATGCATAGCCCTCAAAGACCCTTTCAGCCTGCTCTTGACAATAAGCTGATTGTTGGGTCTCGTGGAGCCCTTGTAGAGTGCTTTGCAAAACCCAGCAGTACGGTAATTATTACTGGGTTCTGCAGCAACCTTTACACAGGGCTTTGCAGGCACCACCAATCAGCTGATCACCAGTGCCTGCAAAAGCTTTTAGGATGAACAAGGTCTTTATCTGCCCCTCGCCTGACATCATACATGACATAAGGTGTAGGACAGGGGAGCACTGCTTGGCTGAAATGGGTGGGTGAGCCAGAGGTTTCCTCCCCTGGTCTATTGGAAAGCTTCGAGTGAACCAACCCAAAAAAATAAATTCCCACAAGGGCTGCGGCTTTTGTGTATCCTTGAACCGAATTTAGAAATATTTTCTCTTCCACTACTGGGATCAGCAACTGCAGTTCTCCTTCATTGCAGATAAAGAGAGCTTGTGTGATAACAATGGTGTCATTTTTATATGTGATATTTTACAAATTTTGAAGTGTTAAAGTTTTAAAACACAAATGACAACCTAGAGAGGTTTCTTTTGTGCCCTGTCTCAGGAAAAATAACTTCTAACCTCTTGAAGCAGGGTCAGGCGTCACATGCCACTTCTAATCCGTATAACTGTTATAAATGTATACTCTGCACCAGCCAAGCCAGGAACATGCGATATCATTTTCTTCTTCTACAACAACAAATTGTCACATCGTTTGACTATTCAGAACGCTTTCCCAAAAAGCTACTGTAAATCAATATTCTCAAGATGGCAATATGTCACTTTCACTCCTGCCATAGTTCTTTGAATCAGAGGTGTTTCCTTCTTCTTAAGACGTATAAGGAGATATTAAGTACCTGACAGCTCATTTCTGCCATTTAAGGTAGTATAACTATACCCAGTAGTTGAAAACTGATCATGATAAATGACAAAAGGACATCATGGCTACTCAGGTTGGAAGTCACAGTTGATGTGTAGCCATGCCCCAGAGCAGTAGCCTAGTGTATTGTTGTGTGCCTTCCTCAGTCTCCATTTAGAGTTTAGTAAGGTAAAATGCAGGACACGATGTCATCCTGTTATGTGTTTCCCTGTCCTGGTTCCATTTCATTGCCTGTCAATTGCAAGAGATGGTAATGCAATGACATTATTTCATGTATTTTGCAATACTGAAGGTGACAGGAGAGAGAAAAGGAGAGGATGTTTACATAGGCACCAAAAGGAGTAGTCAACAAGGCAAGTGTAATTCTTGCCAGAATTTATTAACGATAAATTGCTAGGCTTGGTTCTACAACAGTTGCATTAGATTATTTGTCTTTTTGTTGTGAAAAGCGGTACTGGCTATGCTTGCTGCTCATCTTAAATATGACACAAGCACTAGCTTGGTGTACTGTTCTAAAGCTTTTACTTTAAAAGAAATGGAAACATTTATAATAATCACTATTTTGCTGCTTTCTTGTTTCCTGTGATCTAGCTCAGCCTTTGATTCATTTTATTTACTGAGCTACCAAAATTCATTTTTTCCCATTGGTCATTTATGCATGCACACCACCCCACTAAAAGCTTCACACATTGAATTTTTATTCATTTATTGTTATGCTGAGTTTAAATTGCTGCTTATATAAAACGTAATCACAAATAATAGAATCATAGCGTTTATTAAAATATTTTTGTCTACAAAAACATACTTAAGTGCTTTGTCATTATATTTGAAAGATTGGGGTGGGGCAAAAGCTTATTGACTTCTTTCAGGAATCAATGCTTTGGAAGAAAGATGTCTCCTGCCCTTCACCTCTGCCCCTGTGCTCCAGTCTGCGCTCGTGACCAAAGGAGATTTGACAATAGCAACCATCACATATGTTGTTCCTGTGACTATCCTGTGCACATATAAAGCAAGGAGGTGCTGTCATGGTCCTATCCTGCTCATGGGCTTCCTAAAGGCACCTGCTTGGCCACTGTTAGAAGAAGACGCTGGCTAGATGGGCCACTTCTTATATTTTCAACTGACCAATAGTGAGGGGGAGAGAGGGGAAAGTGGTAGCTTCCAAACTGCCTAGATTGAGGAAACACAGAGATCTGAAAGTTTTGCAGCAGACAATGCTATAGGGTTAGTTCTTTGGTACAACTCGACTCCTCGACCAAGAGAATTCTAGGCTGCAGATGTCCCACCATGTCTCTGGTGGTGCTGTGAGCTGGGAATCAGTGCCTTAGACAGTTCATGAGTTGAGCTCTATGGTGCTTCACAGTTTTGCCTTTGTGAGTGCTGTAAATTGCCATAACCTGGACAATTATATTATGCTGTAATTTGGCATCAGGTTCAGCCAACATCGTCTATCAATTTTTCAACGGCATGTAACTGCTGTGATAATTTCATTCTTTGGCTAACCTCTCAGCCTAAGGTGAAACTTGTTCTCTCCATTAGTAGTAACAGTTATGAAATCATTTCAGGTGTTACAACAATCGATCAAGAGGAAAGAAACCCAAGTTATGTCTGTGATAACATTGGTTTGATGCCTTTCATTTCTCTTCAGGAATAGTGACAGCTTTTGAGGAAGCTGATAGTTAAATAGAGCCATCTGTGCAGCAAGGGAAAACAACTTTAAGCTCACACATCTACCGGCAGTAGGTGCCTTCATCTCCTGAATATGGAGGCCTAAGATCTCATTAGAGCTGCTTCAATCATTATAAATACTTCTCCGAACAGTCTTTCAAATTTTGCATGAAATATTCATGGCCTTTAGCATTTTGGTATAAGGAAGGTAAAAGGACTGCATAGGCAACTGAATTGCTCATAACATTTTCAAGAAAAGAGGTTTTCAAAATCACACGCATGAAGATTTCTCACCCTGCTATACAAAGGAATTGGTATAAATATACTTGTGCACCCAATGTGCACTTTTCACTGAAAGAAACACAGCTACATGAGTTTGTCCAGTCATCATTAGTGATCCAATGCCATTTGTTTTATTGGTACAGTTTAATGAGAGCTGCCAGCTTTAGCTGGTTGATAAGTACACTAAAGGTTTTGTAAATTAGCTGGTGGGGCTGTAAATTAAGGGCACACCAGTTTCATTTTGGATCTTACATTCATAAAGAAAGAAAGTTCCCTGAAGAAAGTTCTTTAGCCCAATTTCTATGGATGAGCAGTATGAACATTTCTGAATTAAACAGAACTCTTTGTAAGTCAAAAGGTGAAGCTCATCCCTGGATTGTAGAGATTGACAGCAACAGGAGGCTGAGCTACCTTCCTTCCTTAAACTTTGTTGTTGTTGTTTAGTCATTTAGTCATGTCCGCCTCTTCGTGACCCCATGGACCAGAGCATGCCAGGCACTCCTGTCTTCCACTGCCTCCCGCAGTTTGGTCAAACTCATGCTGGTGGCTTCAAGAACACTGTCCAACCATCTCGTCCTCTTCTCCTTGTGCCCTCCATCTTTCCCAGCATCAGGGTCTTTTATTCTCATGAGGTGGCCAAAGTATTGGAGCCTCAGCTTCAGGAACTGTCCTTCCAGTGAGCACTCAGGGCTGATTTCCTTAAGAATGAATAGGTTTGATCTTCTTGCAGTCCATGGGATCACTGCCTTGTCATGGCAAAGGGGCTTGAATAACTCAGAGAAGCTATGAGCTATGCCGTGCAGGGCCACCCAAGATGGACAGGTCAAAGCAGAGAGTTTTGACTAAAGCAGAGAGTTTTGACTAAACATGATCCACCTGGAGCAGGAACCAGCAAGCCACTCCAGTATCGCTGCCAAGAAAACTCCATGGACAAAGACAACAGGCATATATTCATGGATCACTGCCTTGTCCTTAAACTAGCATGAAGCTATTGAGACAACTCCAAGGCCACAGAAGCAAAACTATGTGCTGACTCCTACCATCTGTTTTCTGGAACAGTACAAAAGTTTTGTCTAGTTTTGTGTGTGAAAAGGAAGGATAAGGAAACTCACAGAGAGAAACTTAAAAAGAAACTACTCCAAGATTTAGAACCTCAAAGCCAAAGTGAGAGCATTTGGGTCAAAATTAAGGGAGAGAAGAATAACAGTGACCTCATTGTGGGAGTTTACTATAGATCCCCAAGCCAAACGGAGGACATAGATGATGCCTTCCTGGAACAGATGGCCAAGCATGCAAAAGGAAGGGAGATAGTAGTAATGGGGGACTTCAATTACCCGGATATTTGTTGGATGTCAAACTCAGCCAAGAGCATAAGGTCAAACAGATTCCTCACTGCCCTTGCAGACAACTTCATTGTCCAGAAAGTGGGAGAAGCAACAAGAGGAACAGCCATTTTAGATCTGGTCCTAACCAATGTTGATGACCTGGTTAGTGGGGTAGAAGTGGAAGGATCATTAGGCGCGAGTGATCATGCTCTTCTGAAGTTTACTATACAGCGGAAAGGAGCAGCCAAGCATACTAGGACTCAATTTCTCGACTTTAAGAAAGCCGACTTCATAAAGCTTAGGGAAGTGCTGGGTGAGATCCCATGGACAGTAATACTAAAAGGAAAGGGAGTTCAAGATGGCTGGGAGTTTGTTAAGAGGGAGATAGTAAAAGCACAACTTCAGGCAATACCAATGAGACGGAAACATGGAAGGTGCCTAAAGAAGCCAGGGTGGCTATCTAAAGAACTTTTAACTGAGTTAAGATTAAAAAAGGATGTGTACAAAAAATGGAAAAGGGGGGAAACCACCAAAGAGGAATTCAAACAAATAGCCAGCACGTGTAGACACAAAGTCAGAAAAGCTAAAGCACAAAATGAACTCAGGCTTGCTAGAGAGGTTAAAAGCAACAAAAAAGGCTTTTATGGGTATGTTCGTAGCAAAAGGAAGAACAAAGAAACCGTGGGGTCACTCAGAGGAGAAGATGGTGAAATGCAAACAGGGGACACAGAAAGGGCTGAACTCCTCAATGCCTTCTTTGCCTCAGTCTTCTCCGATAAAGAAAACAATGCCCGACCTGAAGAATTTGGAGCAAATGATTCAGCAGAGGAAACACAGCCCAGAATAACTAAGGAGATAGTACAAGAATACTTGGCTAGTCTAGATGTATTCAAGTCTCCAGGGCCAGATGAACTGCATCCAAGAGTATTAAAAGAACTGGCAGATGTGATTTCAGAACCACTGGCAGTCATCTTTGAGAATTCCTGGAGAACAGGCGAAGTCCCGGCAGACTGGAGGAGGGCAAATGTTGTCCCTATTTTCAAAAAGGGGAAAAGAGAGGACCCAAATAATTACCGCCCAGTCAGTCTGACATCAATACCAGGGAAGATTCTGGAGCAGATCATTAAGCAAACAGTCTGTGAGCACCTAGAAAGGAATGCTGTGATCACCAATAGTCAGCATGGATTTCTGAAAAATAAGTCATGTCAGACTAACCTGATCTCGTTTTTTGACAGAATTACAAGCCTGGTAGATGAAGGGAACGCAGTGGATGTAGCCTACCTTGATTTCAGCAAGGCATTTGACAAGGTGCCCCATGATATTCTTGTAAAGAAGCTGGTAAAATGCGGTCTTGACTATGCTACCACTCAGTGGATTTGTAACTGGCTGACTGACCGAACCCAAAGGGTGCTCATCAATGGTTCCTCTTCATCCTGGAGAAGAGTGACTAGTGGGGTGCCACAGGGTTCTGTCTTGGGCCCGGTCTTATTCAACATCTTTATCAACGACTTGGATGATGGACTCAAGGGCATCCTGATCAAATTTGCAGATGACACCAAACTGGGAGGGGTGGCTAACACCCCAGAGGATAGGATCACACTTCAAAACGACCTTGACAGATTAGAGAACTGGGCCAAAACAAACAAGATGAATTTTAACAGGGAGAAATGTAAAGTATTGCACTTGGGCAAAAAAAATGAGAGGCACAAATACAAGATGGGTGACACCTGGCTTGAGAGCAGTACATGTGAAAAGGATCTAGGAGTCTTGGTTGACCACAAACTTGACATGAGCCAACAGTGTGACGCGGCAGCTAAAAAAGCCAATGCAATTCTGGGCCTCATCAATAGGAGTATAGCATCTAGATCAAGGGAAGTAATAGTGCCACTGTATTCTGCTCTGGTCAGACCTCACCTGGAGTACTGTGTCCAGTTCTGGGCACCACAGTTCAAGAAGGACACTGACAAACTGGAACGTGTCCAGAGGAGGGCAACCAAAATGGTCAAAGGCCTGGAAATGATGCCTTATGAGGAACGGCTAAGGGAGCTGGGCATGTTTAGCCTGGAGAAGAGGAGGTTAAGGGGTGATATGATAGCCATGTTCAAATATATAAAAGGATGTCACATAGAGGAGGGAGAAAGGCTGTTTTCTGCTGCTCCAGAGAAGCGGACACGGAGCAATGGATCCAAACTACAAGAAAGAAGATTCCACCTAAACATTAGGAAGAACTTCCTGACAGTAAGAGCTGTTCGACAGTGGAATTTGCTGCCAAGGAGTGTGGTGGAGTCTCCTTCTTTGGAGGTCTTTAAGCAGAGGCTTGACAACCATATGTCAGGAGTGCTCTGATGGTGTTTCCTGCTTGGCAGGGGGTTGGACTCGATGGCCCTTGTGGTCTCTTCCAACTCTATGATTCTATGATTCTATGATTCTATGAAAATCAGTTACATTTTACCTATTTGAGGCAAGTGCTGGGTTTCAAAGCATGCCCAGAGTTCTCTACAGAAGAGAGGTTCTGAGAGAGAACATCTCTGAACATCCCAGAAAGACAAAAGACAAGGACGCAGCCCTTTACGGAGACAGACTTGTTTTTTCCTGTAGCATCGTGGCAGCTATTTATGCCCTTTGTTGTACAGTATTATCGTTATTCATATTTATGACATACTTTCTCCCATCCACACACATTTCTACCTAGTCTAATTTACATTTCTAATTTAGCCTCTTTTCCACAACTCTCCACCCCAAATAACACTTCTTTGTATTTAGCATTTTGTCCACCCTCATGTTCAGAAAAAATGATTTCCCCCCCCAGAAATCTGCTCCAGCATAAAAGGTTGGCTAAAGCAGCCGCAAAGCTCTGTGTCCTATACATTTCAAATAGGATTTCTCCACTTCCAGCTCAAAACTGTATCTCTGTTCCACTGTGATCCAAGCACTCCACAGCAGGACCTGGGGCCTTGCAGAGAGGTTAGAAAACTTTAAAGAGATTACCAGTACAACAAATTCAGTATCTCAAAAGCTACTTATAAAGGGAAGGGGGAAAAGAATACCCACATATTTTTTATTTGAATACCCAAGTGAGATCAGGTAAAGTGGAAATGTCAAGTGGGGGTCCTCAGTTGTGGAGATCCTTGGAAAGCAAAAATAGGAGTGTTTGCCTGCTTACAGTTTGGAAACTGCATTTTTCAAGGAGCCGCTCTTATGTATGAAAAGAAGAAAAAAGAATGCAACCCCCCCCATGATATTTTCCATGTCTCTGTTGGTGGCAGTGGGAGTGGGGGGGGGCACCTTGCCCAGGTCTCCTCACACCCATCAGCACCACTGGGATTTAAGGTTCTTCTGGGACGTTTTCACTGCATTTGAGGTAAAATTAAAACCTGAAGAACATTCAGCTCAGCACTTGTCATTTCTGACCTTGTCCGATTTCACTGTAAGATTTCATAAAATTCTCCCTCCTCCCCATATCTACCCTCTGGCGGATTTGCAAATTTCAGTACTTGTCACATGTATTTAAGCTCTCACTAGAAAATAAGTGATTCCAAATGTTTCCACTGTAGCTTTAATCAAGCCCAAGAGTTCATCGACTTACATTTTATAAAAAATGCATTTGGATATGAATTAAATATATGTATTGTTACACAGAATCTTGGTCATCCATTGTTGTACTTTTTGCATATACTCCGTGAGTTTAAACATTTATGTGATCTCTTCCCCTTCAAAGTACCATAGTAGCTAATTACTTATTCCCTTTTTCTTTCCACCTGCATTGTAGATGCTGAAGATCAGCGAAGGACACTATCCTAGGGGAACTCTGCCTAAACATTCCAAAATAAAGGTTGCTTTATTATACTACCAGCAGGGAACTGTCCATATGCTTATGCTAAGCTTGAAAGATCTTCGATCACCCTTTCGTTTGTAGTTATAGGGCTGGAATGCAGTTGATACACATTCAGTAGCTGTTAGTTGCTTAGGACCTTGAAAAGCATCAACCAAGGTTATTTTGTAGTATAATGCAATAAAATAAAACAGACTTCATCATGTATGCAAAAGTAGTCTGTAAATCTCCTGCTCGTTTTAAGATGCATGGTTTTGTGAAGTGCTTGGAACAGAAATTTCACTGCTGCACATAACACACACTTTGCAAGCTGCAATAAACAGGTAAACAAATAAATAACCAGCAATTAGTTGTTCTCTGACGATGTTAGGGAAATTATGCAGATTAAGAGGGATGGTATGTAAACATATATCTGGCAGAGCTGGAGCCAGAGCAACTGTGCTCTAGTAAGGGTGAGTCAACAATTAAGCTCCAAGAATGAAAGCAGAATATTAAGATCCCTGGTGTCTGATCTACAGAGTACTGATCTCCAGCTGTGCCCATTCACTTTTGTGCAGGAGTTAGGAGTTCTCAGAAAGTTTGCAACTAAAAGCTTCAAGTCAGATCTGAAGGGGGGGGGGGGGCTAATAGTCCATGAAACCATCTACCCTAAACTCTAAACTAAGGATGACTCCAAGGTTGTATTTTTTCACAACATCTACTTTTTATATTTAGATGATGCAATGCAGTTCCCACCACTGTACTGCTTAGCACTCTGTTTTCAGGATGGAGTGTTTTTGGTGCAAATGGATAAACTTTGTTAAGTTAGCATGAAGTTACACAGTTTCTTGCAGCTGGTCTGGAAAGTGGACTCCTGTTCCCAGCCATTGTTGCAGCTCCTCCTCTCATGCATGTTTACTCAGAGGTAAATCCCAGTATGTTTGCTAGGCCTTATTTGCAAAGTCTGAATAGGACTGCAGTCAAAAATACACAGAAGAACCAAGGCAATCCATTGAGTGTCAATTGGATTTTAAATTTTAAACCCACATTTTCAACCATCCACTTTTACAGTGTGGGACATGATGCCTGGTTCTCACATTTGCAAGTGTCTTGCCAATGACATGGACAAGGGAAGTTACAGAAGAGTTAGATACAACCCTCCCCTCCTGAAATGGCCAAAATAATCCATAGAAAGTAGCTCTTAATGATTTGAGAAAAACTTTATACCACTTTATTGAGTTACATAAGTTCTACCACACTGAGTAATTTAAAGCCTAACCATCACACTGATGCAGTTTGTCAAGAACTTGCATAAGCATATTGTGGCTTTTAAGTTAAAATTTAGAAATTGTGGCTAAAAAATTCTATGTTAATAGCAGCAGAGACTAATTACACAATATAAGAGAATGATCAGCTTTCTGTTCAATAATAGAGCAAATGTGCTCAACAGTAGGTGGCCTTAAAGCAACAGGCCTCTGTCCTGCCTGCTGTTTCCCAGCTTGTGAACATGTTAAGAGTACAATGGCCTAGACCAGGCTTCCTCAACCTCAGTCCTCCAGATGTTTTGAGACTACAATTCCCTGACCACTGGTCCTGCTAGCTAGGGATCATGGGAGTTGTAGGCCAAAAACATCTGGAGGGCCGAAGTTGAGGAAGCCTGGCCTACACAAACCTAAAATGTACAACCCCACCACCAATACTGCTCAAAATACATTTGGGGTGGTGAAACAGAAGTAATAATATAAATAAATAAATAAATATTCTGAATATGAAGCTTGATTTTTGTTGTTTTGTTATGGCTTGAGACTTCAGGTTCAATTCCAGAGTGTTTGTGACAGGCTTTGATCCAGATTTCAGTTCGGGCTTGACTTCACTCCATCTTTGACACAAACTGGTCAGGCTTTTGCCCATTATAATTTGTGTATGCCGGACAATGGGCCTGATTATGTAGTATTTGCTTATGTAATATTGTATCAGGTGGTCTGAGGGCAAAAATAGATGGCCACATTTGTCTATCCTCTCTCATGAAATTAGGTTTCTCCATTAAGATGGTTTATAGACTTTGGCTGTTATCCTGAAGACACTTGCGTATGAATAATTGGCCTTGATACCAATTGGATTGACTAACAGTTAAATAAGCTGCAGCTTACACCATTTGTGCCTACATATCTACCGTGAAATATTATCACCGCTGTTATACTGATAAAGCAGTTTATATGCCCTTTTTCCTAATCACATTCCTGACGGCACAGCAAGTGTAAGAATCATACCTGAAGGAGACACATTTATCATGTAAAAGAATCTATGGCCAGGATCTAAAAATATACTTTAGTGCACCCAAAGATTTGGGCAGGCGTGTCTTTGAACAGCAGATCCCCATAATATATCCACATCTTCTTCTGAAGGGCTCCTCAGTTTTGAAAGTACTTTGCAATGCAGCCTGGCTCATGCTATTAGAGAAACAGGACTCCAAAGCTCTTTGGATACTGAGCAGTTTAATTAGCATTCTGACAAAATGACTTTCTTAAATCTGAAAACAGTTTGGGCAAAAAGCAACCATCACCACAAGCTACTCTTCCAAGCGAAGGCTGCAATATTTTTTTATGATAAAATCATTTCTTCCCATGCTATCAGGGAAACTGTGGGTTTTAATTCCTTCTCAAGATTCTTTAATAAACAGAGTAAACTAGAAATTAGATGCATGGTCATTTCCCGACATATTTCTTGTATATCTACAATTAAGCATTTGAAAAACTCACACACTGCCTAAGATCCTGACAATTCTATTCATTAGTTACACTCTAACAAGTAAGGTTTAAACCCCAGAGCCAATTAAATCTGCATAGTTGTATTTGGGAGTTAATTAATCCCAAACTTCTGATTTTCATATGGATTTCAAATCCATGCTGTTAAGTACACTGAAAGGTCTAATGGTGGGCACACAGAAAACAATTTTCTGTCAAGCTCATTTCATCTAAAAACTAGGCAACTAAAAATGTTCTTACTGCCTCATTTCATGATGACATTGAAGAAATTGTCTATGTTCCATTTCTCATCATTTTGAAAGCATGCTTTTTCCTCCCAAAGAAAAGTTTGTTTTAAATATTGCTTCTGCAAAGGTCATACATCACTGCTACTACATCCACAGAGAAACTAAGAATATCTCCTATAGATCAGGATTATTTATTAATTTCCTCTCTTGCTTTGACTTCTATTTGTGGGTGATTTTCATAGACAAATGTTAAGTTTTAGGTGTCAAAACTTCACATTCTGGCCCCAAAAGTGAAAGAAACTAATTCCAGAAGCCAGAAGCCCTCATTAACGTACACTTCTGATTATTCTAGACTTTATCACTAGGCAAGCCCAAGTTAATGAGGCAGCCGTGCCTCCTCTTTCAAACAGCCATTTCTTCAAATTAGCCATTCTGTAAATTGAAGAATAAATACCCATGACATCTGACATTCCCACTTTAAAACAGCTGCCTGGTGTGAAAACAGTGGAGGGACGGTAGGGTTTGGCTGGAGAGGGTATAAGGAAAGACTCAGCTGCAGAATGCATTGCTTAGTTCCTACTGATCAGAAGAGCCATAGGTCAGCTTCAGTCGTGTGCCTGCTGCTGGATACTGCAATTTGCTGAGTAATGTGCCATAGAAAGCTTATAAATGGGACCTTTAAAGGAATTACATGTACTATTTGCAGTGGCAGAGTCCAATTATATAAAGCAGAATACCCAAATCCTCCGGTTTACTTCTAAATCAGAAATAGTCTAAATAGAAAGAATTTTATACATGTGACATTTACCACATGGATCAGAAATTTAACCTCGCCATTTTAAACTGATGAAAAGGAAATGTTACCTATAGAAAGTGTGGAGGATATTATGGAATCCAACAAATTACTTAACCTTAAAAAATGAAATTATTATTAGGAGAGGAAAAATGAGGAACCCAAAATATCTAAAACAGGCATATAAATAAGTAACAAAATGGAACTGCTGGAACACACAGAATTTTAGAGTTGGAAAGGACCCTGAGGCTCATCTAGTCCAACCCCCTGCAATGCAGGAATCCCAAATTAATATGTTTCACTTTTTAGTTGGATTCCAAAAGGAACCTGGATGTGGCAGAAAGTCCACATGGAGTTAGCATGGTGGGATAAATATGGAATAGAAAAAATCCAAAATGGAACCTTAGTCCATGTACTTTTAGGGATATATTATGATCCTACAACAGCACTGTTTCTCCATGCAGGAAAAAATAATAATATTAAAAATACTTAGGCACTATAGAGCATTTCCTACTTATCACAAATACTCAAGGAAGGTCTGTGGTGTACTCACCTGGCCATTAACAAAATGTGCAGAGACACGATGAACAAGGAGGGATTCCTTATAGCATAAATAGGCACAGAACTCACAGAAATGATATACATATATAGCAATCTTCTCACCATTATGAAATTCATTCTTGTGCTAGAGAATAATGTAAAACAGTAATGCACCTAACTCTTTCTGTTCACCATTTTCTGCTCTGATACACCCTCAGAGACATTTGCCAGAACAAATTTAGGAACAAAGGAAATTGCTGTATACCGAGTTAGACCACTGATCCACGTAGCTCAGTCATGTCTGCAATATTCTTTCTCAACCTTGGGTCCCCAGATGTTCTTGATCTACAAACACCCATCAGCCCCAACCACTGACCATGCTTGCTAGGAATGATGGGAGTTGTAGTCCAACATCAGTTAGGGACCTAAGGTTGAGGAAAGCTGGTCTACACTGATGTGGGTGGTGCTGTGGTCTAAACCACTGAGCCTCTTGGGCTTGCCAGTCAAAAGGTCAGCAGTTCAAAACCACATGATGGGGTGAGCTCCCGTTGTTCTGTCCCAGCTTCTGCCAACCTAGCAGTTCAAAAGCACACCAGCGCAAGTCAATAAATAGCCACCACTGCGGTGGGAAGGTAAACAGTGTTTCTGTGAGCTCCGGGCACTCGTCAAGGTCCTCCGTGTACCACATGACCTGGAAAGCTGTCTGTGGACAAACACTGGCTCCCTTAGCCTGAAAGTGAGATGAGCACTGCAACCCCATAGTCGCCGTTGACGGGACTTAACTGTCCAGGGGTCCTTTACCTTTACCTTTTACCTACACTGACTGGCAATGACCAGGGTTAGAGTTAGGATTAGCAGACATTCTGAGGCCTATGTGGAGATGCTAGTGATTGAAACAGGGCATTCTTCACTGAGCCACACCCTCCTGAAGTTAAGAAAGCAGAGCCAAAGTCATCTAATCTCAAATAAGTCTTGATGCCAACCCTTCGTTAAATAAACGTACAACCTCATCAGACCCTGAAAATGCATAGAATGGATCTGAAATGCATGAGCTTATATAAATTTTCAATTTAGGTATGGTTTCCAGAGAACAATGAGCAAAGCAAACCATAATTAAGTTTTCAACAAATTTGCTTGGAACTAATCTATAAATCTCTGTTGTAACAGATAAACCGGCCCCAAAAGTGATGACTGTAATTGGACAACAATTTTTGTATAATGTTGTAAAAGGGAAAATAGACTGCCAGTGCTAGGAACACAGTTTGAGTAAATCGAGTAGATTAGGACATGGATTGGTCAGTTGAAAAAAATAAGAGATCATCAAAATGTGTACAATATGAGGCTTCACTGAAATTTATGTAAGTCATATCAACAGAATTCCAATTAAGAAAGGCTATAACATTAATCTAGCTAAAAGGGGAGGAAGAATGTATCAAAATTTCAGATTAAACTGTAATTACATACTATTAACCTACACCTTAATTTGGCTGTGTCATTAACAAAATACAGTACATCAATTCATATATTAGTTTAAAAGCTTATATTTTCTACTGGAGGTCATGTCAGTCATGGAATCAAATCAAACTTGTGTTACAGTTGTGGGGCCCAGTTCCCCATAACTCTCTAAAAGAAAGTAGCACCCAATTAGCTTTGATTCAACACTATTATTACAAATTGTGTCTAGAAGGCAGAAGTCTGTGTATAGTGAAGGAATGAGTGAATGCTTTCCTCCTTACTCCTCTAATACACTATCACAAATTGTAAGGCCAGTATTGAGTCATCAATTTCTGGACTCACCTGGAACATCAATTGTGCAATTCTGCCCTATGTATATGATATCTTATTCAAACTTTATGCCAACACATGGTTGCCTGGTGTGACAGGTGCACCAGGGAGGTGGAGCAGGAATGCGTGATCTTACTCCTTCTAATGCACATACAGAAAATATTGGGAGACAGTGTTGCGTGACCCAGGCATCAAATTTGCTCCACATTAAGGGAACAAGGACTAGATGCCAGCATCTAGATGTTTCAGTTTCTTCTTGATCTCTCCCAGTCTGCTAGTGTTGCAAGCATTACGATGTCAGGATGAAGTGCACTACCCTTTCTTTTCCCAGTGATTTCCTTATGGCAAACTATGGGCACAAAGCCATAAGACTCATTTCCCTAGTGGGAGAGATGGGAAGCAGAGTTTGCTCCATCAGCTCTGCTGTGACAGGCCAGCTCTCTTACGCCTCCTCTCTCCCTCCACTATTGCTTAGGATCACCTGCTGCATCAGACGCAGGAAGCAGGGCTCATTCCTTCAGCTTTACTGAAAGCATCTCCTACCCTGAAGTGCGCTAGCTGGTCACTGTAAGAAGAGCTGTTTAAGAATTGGTGCTTGGGCTCAATATTTTCCTCTTCCCTCCCAGTCTCCTTGATCTTGTGTGTCACTTTTTTTATTGCGAGCCTGTGGACAGGGACTGTTTTGTTTGGAGTGTATGTAAGCTACTCTGGGACCCTTTTTGGCAGAAGAGCAGGGTCCAAAGCTCTAAATAAACCTAGATCAGCATGTGGGGAGATGGTTGTCATTAGCCAGTTAAAGTAAGGGGACTCTGCATATGCTCCAATTCACCTGTTTCTACAACTGCTTCACATATTCCAGACCTGAGCCTTGACACAGAGATGGTCCTTGAGCTAAGCCCTGGCTCACAGCAAGTTCTGATGACCAAAGAAGACTGTATTTGGCACCAGTCTCGGTCTTTAGGTTCCCTGAACCAGCATATGATGTGCTCATCACACAGTTTTGTTTGAGGTGGGGGGTTTTTGCGCATCCTGCACCCTGAGTTACGGCCAAGTATATCCTTTCTGAGTCTAGTGTAACTGTTTGTGTAGTAAAACAATTTACATCCTTTGTGGGAGGCAGAAAGGGAAGAGCGGATTTGTCCCTTCACTGGGAAGGCCATTTTGTATCCTCAGAAAACACAATAAAAGCCTAGGATAATGCAAAGGGTCTTCACCTGAGGAGACAACAGAACAAGCACAAGGCAGGCCACCAAGGACATCATCCTGAAGGAGCGTCTCCATCCCCATCGTTCCGCCCGGACACTGAGATCCAGCGCCGAGGGCCTTCTGGCGGTTCCCTCATTGCGAGAAGTAAGGTTACAGGGAACCAGGCAGAGGGCCTTCTCGGTAGTGGCACCTGCCCTGTGGAACGCCCTCCCACCAGATGTCAAAGCAATAAACAACTATTTTACTTTTAAAAGTCATCTGAAGGCAGCCCTCTTTAGGGAAGTTTTTAATGTTTGATGCTGTACTGTTTTTAATATTCAGTTGGAAGCCGCCCAGATGGGCGGGGTATAAATAATAAATTATTATTATTATTATTATTATTATTATTATTATTATTATTATTATTATTATCATCCCACAATGCTTCCTCCCCACTTGCCACTTGCCTACTTCAGGCAGTGTGGACTGTTTATATTCATAAGTTGCTTGTCAATTTCAGTGAAAATGTCTGAAGTGACTGTTTCCAAAGAAGCAGTAAATTAGACAACTGAAAAATAGCAGCATGGAAACATGCCACATAAAACTACATTAAAAACAGTAACTGGGTAAAAAAACCCAACTGGGTTTCCAAAATAAATTTGATTTCCACATCCTTTTCAGATTCAATATCATAACATAGCTGCCTCCCCATTTGCATCCTCCTATGCTGTAGGGAAATTACTTTGCTTTTTCTTATGTTTTTGTTTCAGAGGAAATCAATGAAAATTCCAACCAGGATGTCCAATCATTTCCAATGTGGGCTGTGGTCATAGCTTGTAATTGAAACCTCCCACAGAGAACAGGCTGTATTTTCATGAGAGCTCATAATATCTTTCTCTGTGCTTACCAAGGACTGAAATGAACAAAACTGGTCAAGAAAATCACACAAGCCAAGGACATTCAATATCATGATCCAGATTGTACTTAGATAATCCAATTTTGAAAAGACTACAGTGCAGCAGTTTCAGCCACATTTGTCCACTAAATATTTTCTTCTGGAAAAAAAAATCATAGCAGCAAACAAGTCAAAAATAAGCTTGTATTGACAGAGTTCTGGAATGACTTTAGTGCCTCCAATAATTCTCAGGATTATGACCCTGAGCTGTTGCTAGTTTAAAGAATATTCAAACACCACTTGGCATGCAAATACTTTCAAGAGTAAGACCAATGCAAAAGAAACAGAAAAGATTTCTTTGTTGCTGACCTACTGATGAGGCTAAGCATTTTATTTCCTTTTTTGGGGAACTCTCTTGAATGCCTTTTTGCTTCTGTCCTCTTCTGCACCGTGCTTCCTGTCAGTTCACCCCATCAACATGGAAAATTCAGCAATAGGAAGAAATCACTCAAACTAAAGTAACTTAACTAAACTAAAGTGACCTTAACGTGTTTTTTAAAATGACACAATGCATTGGCAGGTAAGGAACTAATCTCACCAAACAGCAGTAATCAAAATAATTTCACCTAATACCTCCCTTTTCCAGACACTCTTCTACTACTAAACTTTACAAGAGATCATATCTCAATACTTGTACAATATCCTATAATCTTCTTGTTATATAACATTGATTCCTATGGACCTTCCAAATATGTGTAAGTAAACTTGAAATCTGGATAGCAAAAAGTTGCCAACTAATCATTGCATCCCAACAACATTTTACTAGGTAACTTCTTTGGAAATCGGGGGGGGGGGGGGGAATCAACAAAAAAATCTGTAAAAAAATTAACATTTAAATTTTCGACATTTAAAAATTCATTGTATATGAAATAATAATGATCGTAATTAACATTGTATATGAAATAATGTCATAATAAACAGGACTCGGGTACTGCCAAATGTCATTTTACATGGTCTGCAGAACCTAACTGATTCTTCCGTCCTCTCTGAAATTGTACTGATATGTAAAATTTGTTTCTCTGAATTACAGCTGAATTTGTATAACGCCAAGTATAAAAATAATCTGAAAACTTCTTTTCCATCAGTGTTTCCTCCTTCTTGTTAATTTCTTGCCCATTTTTCCTGGCTGTTAAATTGTTGTCCTCCTCTTTCTATGCAGTTTCAGAGCAATTGGTAGAAAGTGAAACAATGTTTTATTTGAGAAAAATAAACAGCACATTTGTGGCACACAAGTAAAAAAAATACCAGAACAATACAATAGCTGTATTGATTGGGGAGGGGTCTTGCTACAAGACTGCTAATGACCATTTTCAGAGACTTCAAGTCAATGTTATTATTAGAATTAATTATTAAATTTGTATACTGCCCTATAACCGTTGATCTCAGGGTGGTTCACAACATAAAATCGCAATAAAAAACCGCAAAATGCATAATAAAAACAAAAACAAAGACAACCTAATAACCCCCCTTCCACATTTTAAAAGGGCATCAGATGTCAATCAGCCAAAGGCCAAGTTAAAGAGAAATGTTTTCACCTGCCCCCCCCCCCCAGGCATATAATAAAAAGAAGGTGCCAGTTGAACCTCGATGGGGAGAGCATTCCACAGATGCTCCAAAGGCCCGTTCTCATGTTGCCACTCTCTGAACCTCTCATGGAGGAGGCACATGAATCTGGGCCTCAGGGTCCAGGTAGGTTCATATGAAGAGAGGCAGACCTTGAGGTATTGTGGTCCTGAACCATTTAAGGCTTTATATCTCAAAACCAGCACTTTAAATGGGGCCCTGAAACAAACTGGTAGCCAGTGCAGTTGGACCAAGATTGGTGTAAAGTGTCTTGCCCCAGTGAGCAACCCAGCCACTGAATTATGCACTAGCAAGATGTTCCCACTCTCTAGGCAAGTAACCAAAGGTGGACAACAACAACAACAACATTTATACCCCACCCATCTGGCTGGGTTTTCCCAGCCACTCTGGGCGGCTTACAGCATATATAAAACATAGTAAAATATCACACCCCTTATACATACATACATACATACATACATGTGTGTGTGTGTGTGTGTGTGTGTGTGTGTGCATGCCCTGATATGTCAAGTTACCCTGATTCTCTACAAGACATCTGAAAGGTCTTTTAAGCCTTGAACTTTATTTCATGTGAAGTTTATAAACAAACAAACTAACATCTCCACAATGTATTTTGGTTTTTGGCACTACTGGAGTAAGCATAGATCATGAATCTTAACAGCTTGATACATTTAATCTACTAGGCCCACTTTGCTAATTAGAATGCACACTTGCGGCATCTTATGTGACAAACTTGGTGAAATATGGCTTCCTTGGCAGGGTATATTCAATATTCAATTATTTTCCTGTTAATAATTTATTTGGTATAATAAAGAGAGTATTGTAAATAAACACTGCCCCAAGCTTCGGTGTGGACTCACAGAACATGGAAAGTTAAAATGAAGGGTGTTTTAGCTAATCCTTTTGAAATATTGGAAATGGTTCTGCACATACCCAGACATAACTACCATTGGAAGGAAGCAAACTGAAAATATGCTTGGAAACTATGGCTGGAGCTGGCAAGTAGATCCTAGGTTTTTTATGTGGAGGGAACACCAGTGGACTGTCCCAGCTAGGGAATGCCATGAGTGTCTGTTTTATATTGTTTTTGTTTAATTTTAATATATCTGCTGGGGTTTTATGTTTTTTTGCTGTTTTTATTGTACATCTCCTTTTGATGATTGTGTAGAAGGCAGATATCATCATCATCATTTATATACCACCTTTTATCAAATGATCCCAGGACAGTGGGATCACTAAAAACACATACAGTGGTACCTTGGGTTAAGAACTTAATTTGTTCTGGAGGTCTGTTCTTAACCTGAAACTGTTCTTAACCTGAAGCACCACGTTAGCTAATGGGGCCTCCCGCTGCCGCCGCGTGATTTCTGTTCTCATCCTGAAGCAAAGTTCTTAACCCAAGGTACTATTTCTGGGTTAGCGGAGTCTGTAACCTGAAGCGTATGTAACCTGAGGTACCACTGTATTACAGAGCATAATAATATGAACATAATAAAAAAGTATAATAGATAGCATAATAAAACAACAACAACCCCCTCCAGTTTAACAGACCATATATGATTTAATAGCCAAAGGCCTTGGTAAAGAAGAATGTTTTTGCCTGGTGTCTAAGATGTAGCAATGGTGCCAGGTGAGCCTCCCTAGGGAGAGCATTCCACAGAGGGGGAGCCATCACAGAAAAGGCCCATTCTCATCTTGCCACTCTCTGAACCTCTCAGGGATTGAGACACAAAGAAGGGTCTCGGATGACAAGCCCAGGGTCCAGGTCGGTTCGTATGGGGAGAGGCAGTCCTTAAGGTATTGAGGTCCTGAGTCGTGTAAGGCTTTATAGGTCAACACCACCACTTTGAACTGGGCCTGGAAATGAATTGGCATTATATGTTCAAACCGCCTTGTTCTGGTGAATAATCTGACCACTGAATTGCACCAGCTGAAGTTTCCGCACTGTCTTCAGAGGCAGTCCCACGTACAATGCATTTTAGTAATCCAACTTAGAGCTTAGCCCTATCCAGATAGGGGCATGGCAGGGCCACCAGCTGAAGCTGACAGAAGGCACTCCACGCCACCGAGGCCACCTGGGCCTCAAGCTACAGTAGTGGATCCGGGAGCATCCCCAAGCTGCGTACCTGCTCCTTAAGAAGGAGTGTAGCCCCCTCAAGAAACATCTGCTCAGTACACTGGAGACTGTCTTCACATGCAAGGAAAGTCCCTAACTCATCTTGGGTTTGAGACCCATCAGCTATCCTCACCTGGTCTCGCAGGCCAGTGGAAGCCACTGTCACATGCTGACAGCTTCTGGAAGCCACAGGTGAGAGCTGAGTACAGGATGGGGACCAAAGGTGGAGCAACAACCCCAGAAGGAGCATGACGTGTCCCCTACCAGAGGCACTATGTCTCCCCTCCCCTCCCCCCCATATACTCTAGTCTAGGAGAATAGTACCTGCCATAATATGGTTAATACCGAGGCACCCAAACATTTCTGTTATTATACACCCTTACAAAATCTTCTGCAGTCTTTTATCCCATCTGACAAACAGCATGACTGTTTTTATTTGGGACAGGGGTGGTGAAGACAGAAAATATATTTTCTTATCTGTGCATTTGAGATTGGTTTCACTCAGTCCCTTGTACCAATGAGTACAAGGGTTTCCAAGGAGTTCACTGACTCATGCAGCCTCCCACTTGGGCCATGAAGGTCTCCATGAATTAATAATTCATTTTTAGCAGAGGGCACACAGGAGCTTTCACCTGAAGAGATGTGTAACAAGATGCCTTATTTGCATTTAAATCTCTACAAGTAGATGGTCAAAGCAGACCCAGCTTGAAGAATTGAATGTAATGGAACAGACTCAGGAACTGGTTGTAGAATAATATAGAAAGTTTCACTTAAGCACAAATACTGCTGGCTTGCAAGAGAACCTGAAACAGGGAAAATGAGCACAATCTAAGTCTTTTTCAAGCATTAGAGGAACCAGGCCAAAGCAACACGTGAAATTCAAGAATTGAGGTAAAGCCCATGGGGAGGGCAAATGTGTGAGTGGGGAGCCTACTTCTACATCTATATGCTCCTCGTGTAATGCAGAATCCTGGAAAAGCAGGTTTCTACATTGATGTGGTGAGCATCCCTAAGTGAGAAGCAGGCCCCTCTCTTCAGACAGCTGCCCTACAACTGACGAAGGGCAATGTGGGGTGGGGTGGGGGTGGATGCATATCTCTACCGTTAACCCCAACTCCTGGATGCCTGAAGAGGGCTACAGTCACAGTGAAACACTTCCAGGTTCAGAGGTATCAATGGAAGAGTCCAGCATATATGTAAGTGGATCCATGTATTCAACACAACTTTAACAGTGGAGAGAGGGGAACAGAGGGGGGGAAGCCAACCAACAAAGTGAGAACAATGAGAAACCAAAAACCTGGAGAGGAACAGAAGACGAAACACACGCACAATAAAAGGTGAAAAGAAAGGCAAAAGTCAAACACACATGAATAGAAAGCAAAAAAAGACAGAACTCTAGAGCTTAGGTCAGGCCCAGCCTACTCTGACCTTGGGAAGGGCAGGTACGAAAGGCAGGATGGCTCCTTCACCTGGAGAGGAGGCAGAACTCTGCTTAATCTGCCCAGCAGCAGGTGCCATTCAGTATGTTAGAAATGCCTTCTAGCATTATTTGGCAAACCGTGCCAGATAATAAACCATGCCACCGACAACTGGGAAACACTGGCCTGCAAGTGCTCCAATTTGGAGACCAAAGGTGTCACGGGCTTTGAAGACACTCGAACTCAGGACACAAGGGAGAAACGTGCTAAGAGGAAGGCATGCTTGGCAAACCCTCACCGTGATCAACTCCTGGCCGGAAACCTATGTCCCACTGTGGAAGGATGTGTGGATCCAGAATTGGCCTCCACAGTCACTTACGAATCCACTGTTAAAATTGTGTTTATGGAAGATGATCTTACTCGGCTACGAGTGATCGCCAAAGAAGAAAAAGAAGAAGATACCAGAAACTTCATGGTAACTGAACAGTCAAAGATGTGATAGATCACTAGTCCTTCTAAATTAAATACAATTTGATTTTCTGGCACCCGCCTAAGCACATGCTAACTGTATACCTTTTATGACAATTGCTTGTAGGAGGATTGTTTGCCTCTGCTCCTGAAAAAGGCAAGTGATGATACATGGGTGTAGCCAGGATTTTTGTGGAGGGAGGGTTAGGCTTTTGTTGGGCAGCAGGCTTTTGTTGGGGGAGCAGAACCTCAGATTTGTATTGATTTGTATTGATTTTGATTTAGGGGAGCAGCTGCCCCCTGCCCCCTTAGCTATGCCCATGGGATGATAGCAACCTATTTTAATGTGAAATGTAGCAAATAATCATTAGAATCATAGAATCATAGAATCATAGAGTTGGAAGAGACCACAAGGGCCATCGAGTCCAACCCCCTGCCAAGCAGGAAACACCATCAGAGCACTCCTGACATATGGTTGTCAAGCCTCTGCTTAAAGACCTCCAAAGAAGGAGACTCCACCACACTCCTTGGCAGCAAATTCCACTGTCGAACAGCTCTTACTGTCAGGAAGTTCTTCCTAATGTTTAGGTGGAATCTTCTTTCTTGTAGTTTGGATCCATTGCTCCGTGTCCGCTTCTCTGGAGCAGCAGAAAACAGCCTTTCTCCCTCCTCTATGTGACATCCTTTTATATATTTGAACATGGCTATCATATCACCCCTTAACCTCCTCTTCTCCAGGCTAAACATGCCCAGCTCCCTTAGCCGTTCCTCATAAGGCATCATTTCCAGGCCTTTGACCATTTTGGTTGCCCTCCTCTGGACACGTTCCAGTTTGTCAGTGTCCTTCTTGAACTGTGGTGCCCAGAACTGGACACAGTACTCCAGGTGAGGTCTGACCAGAGCAGAATACAGTGGCACTATTACTTCCCTTGATCTAGATGCTATACTCCTATTGATGAGGCCCAGAATTGCATTGGCTTTTTTAGCTGCCATACTCCTATTGATGAGGCCCAGAATTGCATTGGCTTTTTTAGCTGCCGCGTCACACTGTTGGCTCATGTCAAGTTTGTGGTCAACCAAGACTCCTAGATCCTTTTCACATGTACTGCTCTCAAGCCAGGTGTCACCCATCTTGTATTTGTGCCTCTCATTTTTTTTGCCCAAGTGCAATACTTTACATTTCTCCCTGTTAAAATTCATCTTGTTTGTTTTGGCCCAGTTCTCTAATCTGTCAAGGTCGTTTTGAAGTGTGATCCTATCCTCTGGGGTGTTAGCCACCCCTCCCAGTTTGGTGTCATCTGCAAATTTGATCAGGATGCCCTTGAGTCCATCATCCAAGTCGTTGATAAAGATGTTGAATAAGACCGGGCCCAAGACAGAACCCTGTGGCACCCCACTAGTCACTCTTCTCCAGGATGAAGAGGAACCATTGATGAGCACCCTTTGGGTTCGGTCAGTCAGCCAGTTACAAATCCACTGAGTGGTAGCATAGTCAAGACCGCATTTTACCAGCTTCTTTACAAGAATATCATGGGGCACCTTGTCAAATGCCTTGCTGAAATCAAGGTAGGCTACATCCACTGCGTTCCCTTCATCTACCAGGCTTGTAATTCTGTCAAAAAACGAGATCAGGTTAGTCTGACATGACTTATTTTTCAGAAATCCATGCTGACTATTGGTGATCACAGCATTCCTTTCTAGGTGCTCACAGACTGTTTGCTTAATGATCTGCTCCAGAATCTTCCCTGGTATTGATGTCAGACTGACTGGGCGGTAATTATTTGGGTCCTCTCTTTTCCCCTTTTTGAAAATAGGGACAACATTTGCCCTCCTCCAGTCTGCCGGGACTTCGCCTGTTCTCCAGGAATTCTCAAAGATGACTGCCAGTGGTTCTGAAATCACATCTGCCAGTTCTTTTAATACTCTTGGATGCAGTTCATCTGGCCCTGGAGACTTGAATACATCTAGACTAGCCAAGTATTCTTGTACTATCTCCTTAGTTATTCTGGGCTGTGTTTCCTCTGCTGAATCATTTGCTCCAAATTCTTCAGGTCGGGCATTGTTTTCTTTATCGGAGAAGACTGAGGCAAAGAAGGCATTGAGGAGTTCAGCCCTTTCTGTGTCCCCTGTTTGCATTTCGCCATCTTCTCCTCTGAGTGACCCCACGGTTTCTTTGTTCTTCCTTTTGCTACGAACATACCCATAAAAGCCTTTTTTGTTGCTTTTAACCTCTCTAGCAAGCGTGAGTTCATTTTGTGCTTTAGCTTTTCTGACTTTGTGTCTACACGTGCTGGCTATTTGTTTGAATTCCTCTTTGGTGGTTTCCCCCCTTTTCCATTTTTTGTACACATCCTTTTTTAATCTTAACTCAGTTAAAAGTTCTTTAGATAGCCACCCTGGCTTCTTTAGGCACCTTCCATGTTTCCGTCTCATTGGTATTGCCTGAAGTTGTGCTTTTACTATCTCCCTCTTAACAAACTCCCAGCCATCTTGAACTCCCTTTCCTTTTAGTATTACTGTCCATGGGATCTCACCCAGCACTTCCCTAAGCTTTATGAAGTCGGCTTTCTTAAAGTCGAGAAATTGAGTCCTAGTATGCTTGGCTGCTCCTTTCCGCTGTATAGTAAACTTCAGAAGAGCATGATCACTCGCGCCTAATGATCCTTCCACTTCTACCCCACTAACCAGGTCATCAACATTGGTTAGGACCAGATCTAAAATGGCTGTTCCTCTTGTTGCTTCTCCCACTTTCTGGACAATGAAGTTGTCTGCAAGGGCAGTGAGGAATCTGTTTGACCTTATGCTCTTGGCTGAGTTTGACATCCAACAAATATCCGGGTAATTGAAGTCCCCCATTACTACTATCTCCCTTCCTTTTGCATGCTTGGCCATCTGTTCCAGGAAGGCATCATCTATGTCCTCCGTTTGGCTTGGGGATCTATAGTAAACTCCCACAATGAGGTCACTGTTATTCTTCTCTCCCTTAATTTTGACCCAAATGCTCTCACTTTGGCTTTGAGGTTCTAAATCTTGGATCTCTTCACAGGTATACACATCCCTGACATATAACGCCACTCCTCCTCCTTTCTTGTCTGGTCTGTTTCTTTGAAATAGATTGTATCCCTCCATTATTACATTCCAATCGTGGGATTTATCCCACCAGGTTTCAGTGATTCCTATTATGTCATATTTAGTTTGCTGTACCAGGAGCTCAAGCTCATCTTGTTTATTTCCCATGCTTTGCGCATTAGTGTACAGACATTGAAGTCCATTAATCATTCCCCCGTGTCTCTTATTTAAGGATTTTCTCCTCCCACCACTAGGTCTGCATGCTCTTTGCTCCATTCGGTCTATGACATTTGGATGATCATCTTCATCAATTGATAGACTCCTACCTTCAGGAGCACTGTCTCCCTCCCCCACATTAGTCAGTTTAAAGCCCTCCTGATGAGGTTTCTGAGATTTTTTGCAAAAACATTCCTCCCAACCGTTGTGAGGTGCAGCCCATCGCTTGCCAGAAGTCCATCTTCAAGAAACTGCATTCCGTGATCTAAGAATCCAAACCGTTCCTGTTTGCACCATTTGCGAAGCCAGTTGTTCACTTCCACTATTTTTCCCTCTCTCCCTGGGCCACGTCGTTCAACTGGGAGGACAGATGAGATGACAATTTGTGCATTTAATTGCTTCAATTTCCTGCCCAGAGCCTCGTAATCTCTTTTGATCTTCTGGAGGCTATTGCTTGCAGTGTCATTGGTTCCCACATGAACCAAGAGGAAGGGGTATTTGTCAGTGGGTTTTATGATTCCTTGCAGTCGTTCAGTTACATCTTGGATCTTAGCCCCGGGGAGACAGCACACTTCCCGAGACATCTTGTCAGGCCCACAGATCACTGCTTCTGTTCCCCTCAGTAGGGAATCCCCTATCACCACTACACCCCTCCTCTTAGGTCTGGTCGGGGTTCTTCTGTGAGCTGTCGGTTCCAAGGTCGCCTGGACATTCCCAGAGGACTGCCTTTGCTCCTCGTCTTCATATACCTGATCGACTGTAATGAGGGAGAGATCCTCAAATGGAGTCTGCTCTTCGTCTTCCATGCTAGGGGAAAGGACCTCAAAGCGATTGCATATTTCTAAACAATCAGAGCGAACCCTGGGCCTCCTACTTCTTTGAGTCACGTTTCTCCATATATCTGGCTCCTGTGTTGGTGAACTAGCCACCTTCTCAGGGGAGTCCCCTGTCTCTTCCTTGGTGGAGACGGTGTGCTCTGTTGCTTCCAAGAAGAGTTCCAGCTCTCTAATTCTTTGGAGCGTAGCTACACGTTCCTCCAGTTGCTGGACTTTGTCTTTTAAGAGGGCAATCAACATGCAATTGCTGCAGGTAAAGCTGCCTGCAACCTTTGGCAAGATGGCAAACATTGCGCAGGAACCACAGGCGACTGCAGCTGTTCCCTCACCCTCCATCTTGGGTACGTGTCGTTGGGGGTGACTACAGTGGTCCTCTATCATAAAAAGTGTGGAGACAGGACAAATAAATCCCTCCCAAAAAAACCTAGGTCTCCCCCAACAAATGTTTGAGACTAGCTCCCCTAAATCTAAAATATGGATCAAGCTGCGCTAAAGCTCTGATAAGCCTTACTGAAAAGTGGAGTACTTATTAAATCAAAAGTGCACAGCATCAATGGATTTAACAGCTGATGAGAGGGAAAGCTTATAAAGATTTTTAGCAATCCATTTATTTGTCAACGTGTGCACATTAAGCAGCCGTGTTTCAGCACTTGCCCTATTCCTTACTTGCCTTGCTGCCTCCTATCAATGCTCAGACTTTTAAATTCCCCCGTTTGCATTTTAATTGGCTCTGGGAATAAGCAGCTAGAATAAGGAAAAGTAGTGACATTAATGTAATGCTCTGAAATCCCATGACATATAACAGGCATGTAACCAACTCCCAATAATCAGGGCAGGCAGTTGTTCTGATGGTCTCGAGTCTGAGATGTCAGAATCCAAACATTTTTATCTTAAGAATGGCAACTCCAGATCTACTGCGTTGTGCGTCTCTTGTATGCTCTTCTGCCCACTGCACTGCTCTCTATTCCAGCTGTCTTGTTAAAATGGAAAACTTAAGCCTTGTAAACACCAAGGAATTTGGCAACTGCAAGCTAAGCTTTTTTTATTTTTGTCTGCAAGAAAGTGCTCCTACTACTCCTAACAAATAAACTCCACAGCAATGGGGGAAATATTTTCTGGACTGAGGGCTGTATTCCCCACCCTCTAAGAACCATAAGCTAATGATAAGCAGGCTCCAAACAAGCCTCAGTATGTCGACTCTGCCCTCACTCTCCATGAGCACAGCCAAGTGCGCGGCAGGGAATGTAGCTGCTGCCCCTAAATCAAGTAAATAAATAAAAATACTTAACGAACAGACCAATCATGTTGCAGATAGCTACGTCCACGTCTCTCTCACACACATAAAAGAACACCACACACAGAGAGAGACACAGATTCTCACTCATGCCCACCCAACAATTAAGCTTGGAGGGGAGCATGGCAGGTTTTCTCAAACCCAACTGTTGTGCGTGCAAGGGGTGATCTTCATGGACATTAGTAATGAAAATAGCCTTCACTGGTGCCATTGGCAAGCTATTTTCAAACCTCTTTGCAGCACGCAGTAGTTTTCAGAGTGCCTTCACTTTGGCATTTAGCACTACTCCACTGGGTAAGAGCAATGCTAGGGTGAGGGATGGGTGTTTTCTGGAGAGAATTCTTATTCTGGGGAAAAGGGTTAATCACCTCTCCCCCACCTGCCGATGCTCCTCTGCAAGTGCCCTACACCTCAGCCTTTTGAGAGTGGCAGTCTTTGGTCTTTAAAATTTCAGTGGCAAGGCATCTCTCGCCTTCTGTTCTGCTCAATTCACTATGTTATAGTTGCAAAGCCCTGCAGCAGCAGCCTGTAGTGTCGGCGCCCAATGCAACAGAACCGACTGCACTGCCCAAGCCCACCTCTGCTTTTGAACACCATGTCTGCCTTGTGATTGTATAGTTCTGCTCTTAAGTCACATAAGCAATCTTACTGGATCCTTGCAGAAGTGATCTACCGGTAATTATCTGAACACACACATTTGGGTCTACTTTTTTAAAAAAACAGAAAAAAAATATGGTTTTCATTGCAATTCTCTGCAGATCTGCTCTAAGTAAGGTTAACTGAATTCAATGAAACTTACTCCCAGGTAGAAAAACGAAGACAGCATGACCAAAAAAGACGAGATATTGGGTTCTACATGTTTCTCACCGTAACCATAATGCATATTCAGTAATTTTCACCCTCACAATCCATTTTATGGAACACTAGAAATATAGATATCTGAACTGAAGATTGGCCTTTAAAAGAAGAGCATTTACATGTCCAGTATTCAAAACAGTGTCAGTAAAATCCTCAGTCCAATAGGCAACTGCATCATTTTGAGTCTGAAAATCATAAACGCTCTGGAACATATAATGATAACCTCCACTGACATGATGAATAAGATGCATTCAGTTTTAAATGGCTTTTGTGATTTTGCTCCTGTGAGCTGCATACTACATGAAATACTGTGTGTCCTGGAGTACATGGAAGCAAGCTCTCCCATTATTATTCAACATTAGCTCCATTTGCTGATTCGATGACTAAAGGCCAATCGGCCAGATGCAAATTCCCCTTTCTGATGTTAATCTAACAAGCAGAAAAGCCAAGGGCCTGTCATTCAACACCCAAAAGCCTGTATGAATCAGGAGAATCATTTTATGAAGTACTGTGTGAGGCTGAGCTGGATGCAGTAATTATCTGAAGGAAGTACTCAGTTTTGTAAGGGAACATTTGCATGAAGAAAGAAAGAAAATGATCTTATTTTAAAGGACAAGATTAATCTTCAGATGGATATTCAGCATTTTGCCCATCAGAAGGGTTCCAAGACAGCATTGAGAATTCTGGACCTCTCCCAAATTCAAACTTAGGAAAATGATGAGTTGCATATAGGTTAGGAGTGCTATTGACATCAGTAGGAAACTGAAGGAAAATTTACTACACAATCCTATGCATGTCTTCTGAGAAGGAAGCCAGAGTTCAATACAGTTCACTTCCAAGTAGGCATATATACAAAGGACACATATTATGCATTCCAAATAATATGAAAACTGATATCTGGGAAACATAAAATAAATTATAGCCATTTACATCCAGAAATTTGTAACTAGCAGAGTTCAAGCTTTGTTGGTCATATTCTGAGTAACAGAAGCAGAAGTTCAGTGCAAATCTTCTAAATTCTATGCTCAAAATAAATTGGAGATATAATTAAAATTATGTAAACAACAATATGCAGACAAATACACTGATTACATTTAAGCTTACAAAAGATTTTACTCAATTTTAGGTATCCTCTCTAGGGGAAAAAACCCAGTTAATTTTTGGTTTGCAATTATAATCTAAGTTCTTAGCAGATAGTCCTTTTATTTTTCTCATGTTTATTTGTTCTCATTAAACATAGAAAAATGAAATCAAAATATTGTTATGAGTTTGTGGATGCCAGACACCGATGGTCCTAGCAAATGCTAAAAGTTAATCAAGCCAGGCTAGCTTCCTGATGAGGTAATCACCTGGGTGATAGGCTGTTAAGAGAGCCAAGGAAAGGGGGCTCTGTGTCAGATGGTAAATGGATGGGGCCCTCCTCCAGCTCTCAGACAGAAGGACAAAGCCTGAGTTGCAGAGCAGGGTTCACTGTGATGTGAGCTAGATGTAAAACAGCAAGCTGGGGAAAGACATAGAGAGAGCGCAATGGCTGATCTCATTTGGGGATGCTGATGCTGTGAGCCCCTCCACTGTAGACTCAGGTTGCATATATGTGTAACTAAACCATATATCATAAAGACACGCTGGGTAAGCGCCTGGAACCCCTGGAATCTTGCATTGCTCAGAGATTTGGGTGGCGTGCAACAATAGGTAAACAAAACATTTAAAACATATGGTACTTCTGCAGTACCTTTTAAAGAGATGGTGTAAGTCCAGTCTATTAGCTCCCTTGCGGCAACATGGGAGGGCATAAAAATATAAATTTTTAATCCATGCACATTGATGATCACCAGAGATCAGTGATCTCTACCAGATACTCAGGTCGGTGGGCAGAGGTGGCAATTTCAAGGACATGGGAGTGGGCCTCATTTGCTGGCATTTTAAATTTTTCTTCCTCCCCCACCTCCCCCTATCCTGTCCTGGGCTGAGCCATTACTGGATGTGGCAGGCATACCACCGAGCAGGGGCAGCATATGTTCAGCCCTATAGGACTGATATGTGAGCACTCTGTAAAAACTGAAAACTAAAAAGGAACCAACCTGTAATACTAAGCATGCAGGGACATAAATGTGAAAATGTAATATCAAGGGAGGACTATGATTTACAGTTGTCTTATTACCACGACCGAGAGAATATAAAAATCCTAACCCATTCAGAGGCAACATGAAAGCATATATTTCATCAGTTTAAGATGAGATAAAAATTCTAATTAAATGCAGAAGAAAGCATTCCTGATATTATTAATGAGGTGCTAGTAACTTTCATTATTATTAACCATTTATGTAGTTCTGAGCCAGGTAATTTATATTTGTTATCTCATTCAGCATGGAGATATGACAGAATTACTCCTGTTTATTATATACATGGTTGGAATTGAGGCCCAACAATATATTTCATTAGTACTTGGCTTATCCACAAACTGCAAGCTCCAATACTTTATGCCTTCCTTACCTTGGTGACACTGGTACTATGAATCACACATCACCTAAATGGGCTATTCTCATAATTACTTTGACATATGGCCATTGCAGGGGGAGGCAAGCAGTCCCTGAGGATTTCCAGCCCTGGGATGTATGAGACCGGACAGTGTTCTCCATGTGCATCTGGTAACAGGCCACCAGCATGCACAGAATGCAACCCTTGAAGTGCTAGAAGGCACCCCAAACCGTGCCAAATAGGAGTGATGTTAAGCCATACTGAATAGCTATTAAACATATGAAATTGCCAGTACTGAATGAATTTAGACTTAGCACAACAATCATCTATGGAGGCAACTAGGGTTGCCAGGTCAGAAGCATTCCAGACCTTGAGGTTTCAGGGCCCAAACCTGAGATCAGGAGGTTCCATCTTCAATCCAGATTTTAGGTTGTACAACCCGGTTTTTCTTACATATGCTTCCCCCCACTTCAACCACTCCACTCTTTTCCATATCCAAAGTGATGTCTTATCCCCATTCCTAGGGTTCCCAACTGAATTTATCTTTGTGGGGGGAATAGGGGGAGCTGTCCTAGAGGCAAAAGGGGGGAAATGGTGGGATGCAATTGGGAACCAATCCAGGGTCTTCTTTCCATCTGCTTCCAAGGCAAACCCGACCTCATCTGGTTCCCCCCTGACATCATAGAATGGAAGGGAACACAAAGGTCATCTAGTCGAACCTCCGCAATGCAGGAATCTTTTGCCCAGCATGAGGCTCATGCTCTAGCAACCCAGCAGGCGCCCTGATCCAGTGCTGAAAATAAATGCCTCCCCCAGTTGAGTCTCCACCCCGTCTCTCAGCATTTCATATGCTCTGCCTGCTTCTGAAGCACCACACCTTGTTCCAGGCATGCATATATCTGCATAAACTCCTCCTCCTCTTGAGCCCAGCCTAGTTTTCTTTCTTTCTCTGTGTTCCCTTAAGGAGAGGTAAAACGCCTGGACAGTGGCGTAGCGTGGGTTGTCAGCACCCGGGGCAAGGCAAGTAATTTGCGCCCCCTAACCCGTGGATTTGCGCCCCCTAACCCGTGCATTTGCGCCCCCTAACCTGTGGATTTGCCCTAACCCCAGATGTTGCGCCCGGTGCGGCCGGCCCCCCCTGCACCCCCCACGCTACGCCACTGCGCCTGGAGAATCTATGCAATAATTTGCAGCTGGCTCCTGCTAGGTTGAAGCTTGCAAGCTGCACACAGAGCAGTCTTTTGGATTTAAAAAGTGTTCTTAAATATGCTTTCACCTACCTTGAAATTTGAGTCCTTTACCTACGTGCTAGAGGGGACCAGGCAAACCTGGATATCCCAGGTCAGACCTGGAGATCTGATAACTCTAAAGGCAACATAGTTGTACAGTACTGGTAAATGTGGATACAAAATCTTACTTGTAGTTCTTTCCATGCTCACCCAAAAAAACATTTCAATGCCTGACTTGGATTTAAACATAACCTCAATAGTAGTAGTATGGTGAGCTTTCCCAGACAACATAATATTCACAAATTAACAGAACACTTTCCAAGTTTTTCAATATATTGAAAGAATATTACTACAAAGGAAAGAATGGGGCTTCACCTAAAAAAGTGAACTCTTGACAGACGTTTTTGTGTGCTTGTTTTCTGAAAGAAATATGATGAAAACTAATGGGTATCATTCCCTGGGCTAGATGCAAAGCAGCAAATGAAAACAAACGTCCACCATCTGAACTTGAGGCCCTCATTATTGATTCTAAGGAATTTCATTCTTCACACTGATTTTTGAAAAAAAAAAAACATTTTCAAAAGGCTTTATCTACTGACTCTTTAAAAGAGTTTGGTTTGTTTGCATCAGAAAATGTTATTTTAAGAGGGGATAGGTGGTGGGTGAAAGGGAACTAAATTCAGGCTGAAGGAACACTGATCATTCAAAGACTTATGGTAGAAACACAATTATTAGCGTTGTGAAATTATGAAACAGCTTCTCAGAATAATTACGGCCAATATAGTGATTTGCTGCTATGTGTTTTTAAAGGATTGCATGATTTTATGCATTTTATCTGTTTACTTTGCAAATTGCCCTGTGGCTTCTACAAAGGGTGGTAAATAAATCATCTAAATGAAATAAATAATCATACAGAGCCTTATGAGTGCGGAAGTTCTGAAGGGGATCAGAAAAAGTGAGTAAGAGATGAGGATGAGACGGAAAGCCAAGAGTTTTTGTGAAAAGATGAACTATTTTAATACAATTTGATTTCATTCTTACATAAGGAAAACAATGGCTTTAAAACCAATACAACATACAGTTTCTTCCCCAGTTTTCTGACAGCTCACTAGCTTCTAAATTTTAGTTCCCTCATGAACCCTACTCTGCAATCCTCAGGTGAGTGCACCTGATCCCATATTTCTTCCATGGGATCTCCTTCTCCATCCAGATTCTATGCCCTGGTTCTGTTCACCAGCCTGTTTGACTTCCTGCTTTGCTCCAGATGTTGTCAGACCACTGGACCAACATGACCATTGATCATGCTGGTTAAGACTATGTGAGCTGGACTCCAACAACATCTGTAGGACCACTGGTTACCCCTCCCTGTTCTGTCTCAGTGTGAACTAATTGGGAGTAGCAGTCAAAAAGACTTGCGAATCACATCTGTATAAAGGAGATTCCAATTAAACATCAAGAAGAACTTTCTGGCTTGTAAGGGCTGTTCAACAGTGGAATAGACTCCTTTGAAAGGTGGTGGACTCTCCTTCACTGGAGATTTTTAAGCAGAGGTTGGATGGCCACCTGTCATGGATGCTTTTGTTGGTATTCCTTCATTGCAGGGGGTTGGACTGGATAACCCTTGGACTTGGAGTCTGTTCCAACTTTATGATTCGATGATACTATTATCTCCCTTTCAATAAAGCAAGTTTCTGAACCACAGGGCTTGTGCACTATACTTTGGAATTAGACAGCAACACTTTTAAATCCAGAGCTGGAGTATATCGCCTTCCTCCTTTTGGGGGGTTATGTGTTGGAGTAATGGGAAGAACTCTAACTCAGTAAGGGAAGGGCTGTGGAGGTTTCCATGGCAGTGGGAAGGGGCTTTGGGGGTCAGATCTCTGTCTCTGAGGGTGGAACTCTGGTTCTGCCCTTTGGGAGGGACTTCTGAACCATCCTGTGGCCCTTGGGACACTCTTCTGGGGACCAGGGTACTGCAGCCTTAGTTTTCCCATGAGGGTTGTATTACAAATAGTTTTTTTTAATCTCAGACACAGAGGAAAATGGTGATTTCAAACAATGGCAGAAGTTTGAGTACAGCAAGCCAAGGGTGACAATGAGAGGAAAATAGATATTTTAAACAACATCAGAGATCTGAGTAGAGCAAGCAGAGGAGGGAACACTACACACTTAACTGGGCAGCCCAGGACCTGCATACACACTGCCCGGGCGTGCGCTCTGGGGAGGTCACTTCGGTGCTGTTAACACAACAATGTGACTTCACTCCACAGAAGGGCACTCCACTGTCTCTTGAAACAGACGGATGCCAACAACATACATATATTATATGCCAATAACTGCATTCCAACAATTCAGAGAAGTGAAAAATCCAATCTGCGGATTATTCTGGGAGTTAAGGATCCATCACTGAAATCTGAAAAGATCAGATTTGTCAAGCAGCCCCAGGAAAGTTATTCTCAACTGCACAGCTTTCTGCCCTTAAACAATGCCACAATGTTGTACATGCCACTAGTTCCTCTCTCAAAGTTCCTTAAGAAATTCCAGTTTAGTGAGACAGAGGAATCCATGGCACCTCCTCCTGCCTAGCCACCAGCATGGCTTGACTATTCCACACACTTCCCATCAAGTCACTTCTTGTAGTGAGGTAGACTTGCATCCCTGTTGCCATAGCAATGGTTTGAGCATGCCTCTTCCTCATGGCAGACAACTGACATTTCCCCAACACCTCCTGCCTGGCTTCAACATGAGTCGACTAATCTACATACTGTCTTGTTCTGCTGGCTTCCAAGCAAAGCAGGAGGAGGAACGGAAGGGGCTCCATAAGGGCTCCCTTCCTTCCCTCCTCCCACTGGGAAACCAGCAGAACAAGAGACGCTGCACAGCTCTCCCTCTTGCTCTGCTGGCTTCAGTGATAGCTGCGCAGCTTGCTCTGGCCTTTCCCCTTACTTTTTATTAGGAAAAAAGTGTGTCTTATGGAGTAAAAAATACGGTACTTATCACCCTATCAGAAGAGACACTACCACACACACATGTGAATCAATCTTAAGTGTTCTTCATATTTTGTATAAGCATAAATGAGATATCAGCTATAATTTATTTACTCCGGCACTAATTTTGTTGGGGAATCTTCCATGAAAAAGCCTTTAAAATTGGAATGGAGGTTTAAATATATATTTTTAGATTTTTATTACTTATTAAATTGATATCCCACCCTTCATTCCAAAGGAGCCCATATATATATTTTACATTCTTTTAAAGTTCATAGAAGCAGAAAATTCTGTCACTCATAGAATCAAAGGATTATGTCTCTTCACAGTTATATAGTTCACAACAGCAGTAATTCATGATAATTCACCTCTTTTTCTAATTGTGATACACCTCACACAATTACATTCAAATTCATCTCATTGTTTCCATGCCAAGAGAGCTTTCAAAAATATTAAGACAAAAGAGAAAAGTTAACTTCAAAGTCTTAGTGCAAAAGGGATTTCTCAAGGAATAAAATTACAATAACAAATTAACATTATTAAAAGAACATTTTCCACAGGGAGGGGAAAATATTGCATTAGAAATAGCATAGTATATAAACACAACCATGTTGCCCTTCAACAATTCCTCTTAACTTGCTAAAAAATAAAATCTGATGAACTCAAGGGAGACTCTTCTTCCCCTGTGGAATGTAAGCCCAGACAACCTATTCAATCCTCAATGATTAGAAACAGTCTTTTCTATATATTTTATGCTATTTTTTAACCATTCAGTATAAATTAATAAACTAACCTAGTATGGAGATGATGTGTGAAATCTGGAATATTAAGATGAGGTTCAGGGTGATGCCCTCAATAGGAGGACTGTTTTTTGTTCTCTTAAGGCATTGCTACATGCCCCCCCCCCAACCCCTCCTGACATGAGATACAAGGCAACAGATTCAGGACAGAAAAGAAAGGCAGTCCTTCTTTAAGAATGCGTAGTTAACCAAAATAATTGGCTGCCACAAAATGTAGTGATGAGCACTGCCTCAGATGACTTTAAAAGGGGATTAAACCAAGTAATACAGGATAGAGTCTGAAGGGGGGCAGAGGAGGCAGGAGGATGATCCAGGGGTAGGGGCCAGTGATTTGTGGGGTTCTGTGCCACCTGTGAAGCAGGGGAAAGAGTCTGGGTGGTCAGAGATGGAAGGAGAGGAGGTGGGGGGAAAGTACTGCAGCAGGAAGGCACAGAGGTGGAAGAAATGGTTCCAGAGAGTTAGGCCCTTAGAATCTCCTCAGTCCCCCCCCCCCACTGTGTCCAAGGACAAGGAGGGGCTTAAAGCAGCAGCAGCAGCTAGAGATGCTGTGCAAAACTCGCCAGTTGCTTGCATGCACCATGTCCGGAGGTGTGGCGCACTGTTGCTCCAACTGAGTCAGAGAACAGATCTGAAGAAGGAGCTGCATAGCTAGCTATTTATCAGGAGTAGTGCATGTGATTCTTACACCTTAGGAACCGATGCAATTGAGTGTTTTGCCAATAAAGAATTAAACTTCCAATTGTGGGTCCTCATTGAGGGGGCTAGGTGTGTTTGGGACATCTACGCATGGCTATTAGGCATTATAGGTAAACAGGTGCTCTCTGTTCAGAGGCAGAAAACCTCTGAATACAAGGTGCTGGTAAGCAAACAACTGCAGGCTGCTGTTGCCTTCATGTTCCACATGCTGGCTTCCTGACTGGCCATGCTTGGCTTTGGAAACAGGAAGCATGACTAGATGGATCTTGGTCTAATTTAGGAGGGCTCATCTGACGTTGTTAGGGTTTCCCTATTAATCTATTTTTTTAAAAAATATTTTATTGCAATTTTTTAAGTAGAGAAGTTCACCAAACATATAACAAACACAGCTATTATATATATATAAAAAAAGAAATAACAAATCACAACCTTTCATATATTTTTTCAAAATCTTCTGGACTTCCTCACGTCTCCCTTTCCTGCGTTCTCCGAATAAAAATTATGTTCCGCAATTTATTGCCTTATTTCAGATCTTATGTTCTAAATCTAATGTGTTATACCTCTGGCTTTAAATATTTCCATCAAATACTTAACTACTTAGTTTAGATATAACCTTAGTTCAAATCTCATCTTTATGGTTCAACTTATTCTCATACATTTCTCATCTAGACTGCTGATGCCAAGTTCCTTCCCTTCATGCACTTTCTTAACATTCAAACAATTTATAAAGTCTTTGTAGGTAATCTTTCCCTATTAATCTAAATCAGTTTGACATATTCGTGATTTTTTTGTCAAGTGTTCCTGGACTACAACTCCCCTGAGCCCTAGGCACCAATGGTGGAAATTCTGCACTCAAAGTTCTGCACCTAAAGTAAGTCTAGTGCAGTAGCCTCATGTGTCCAAAGGGAGTGCAGATGGAAATATGAACTGATAGCTGCTAAGTTAAAGCTGTTGCCTTGTATCTCACTCCAGGGGATATATTGTTTGATCTTCATCATCCTAAGCATTTGGCAATTAGCATTATTTCCTTTTTAATATATAACCACTTGTCTTATGAGGTGTCTTCAACAGATGTAATATGCTTAAGTGTTGTTGTTATTAGTATTATTATCATCGGATGAATATTATCAGATTAATTTCACAATACAATATATTGTAAATCCCTTCTTTTATTGTATTATACTGCAGAAGGCAATTGATTTCTTTTTTTAATATAATGGAATAAAATCTACTCAGTGCACAGAAGCTGTCTAAGCTGTTGATCTTTTTTAAAAAAAAGCTTTCACGGAAGAAAGGATAAGATGACCTTCAAGGATCTATAGTGTCTGATTGTCTGCAGGAGTAAGCTAATCACAAGATGAAGCTCTTGAATCTAAGCCAGACTTTGAGATGAAACCATGTAGCTTTCAGCATGAAAGGAAGGAATTTTCATCAAATAATTGGAAATACATCCAAAGTGGGAATTTACTAATCACAGCCCTCCGTGAGCTAGGATGAATATAAATTCGAGAATGTATGGAGCTAAAATATTCACTAGAGGAGAAATGGAAATGAGAATGTGTTTTTGTAATTTCCCATACCTTCAGTTTTAAAATGCCTCTTTTTAGATTAAGTGTGATTTTAAAGCTTATTTAGAAAATAAGATAATTTAGTGTGTGATTTGTGGACTCAAAATTAGTTGTGACCAGACCCCCCCCCCCCAAGCAATGATCAAACCTTTCAGATTTCTTTAGTATCATATGGAGAAGTCAGAAACTGTGAGGATATTTCCAACACTTACATATTCAGGGCAAACTATTTTCCCATTGAGTTGATTTTGGCATAAATCCAGTGCAGCTGCAGCTGTTTCATCTCCTCAAAGGATACTGTTTAGCAGCAATCAAATATTGCCACAGTCGACTAAGGGCCTGCAACCAACATAATGTGCCATATATTGCCCTAAGAGGTACCCAGCCGCTTCTAAACCTTCGTTTTATGATGGACTCATGCAGTCTTGTGAGATGAAAACATTTAATTCCGCTGAATTGTGTCACAAAAGCTGGCTCCATTAAATAACTGTCCATCTTGCTGCACTCAGGGGAGGGAAGTGTTCCTTTTCTCACAAAGATAAAGAGAATATCAATGGGACTTATCTCTTCAAAGTACCGAAAAGCTCAAAGCAATTGCCTAAAGTTATTCACTGCTTTGAATCCAAAGATCCACTTGCAAAAGGAGAAGATACTTCCCACTTGAACTTGGGGAGAAATCAGTGATTTCCATTTCTCCCCCCACCCCATCCCAGTTCAGCCCCCTATACCACATCATGGCAGACTTTAGGGGTGGGCAGATTTCAGACTGGGTTGGTGCGTCCTGCCCCCCCCCCATCTGCCAGCACCTGCCCCAGGCATAAATGAGGCACGCTCTGACACTGCCTGCAAGGGCTTGGCCTCCTGTCAGCCTCCTGACACAGTTACTTCCCTGGATGTTTGCGGATAACAAACTGAATACCTAAAAACAAGAGTGAACTAGTCCTCATGGAATCTGTAAGGAACCACTCATCTATTCCCTGTGCTCTGGAACACAGGACAACATCCAGAAGGACTGCAGACCCCCTGAGGAAAAGCCCTTTCACATTGGAACAGATATTTTGCACTCTAGCTTCATTTCACTCTTTAATTCAAGTGTGTGTGTAGCGGGATGTTGTTGTTGTTGATTCAATTGGTATGCTGCCCTATACCCGTAGATCTCAGGGCAGTTACAACATAAAATCACAATAAAAACCCACAAAATACATAATAAAAGCACAAACAAATACAACCTAATGACCCTCCCTTCCACATTTTAAAAGGGCATCAGATGTCAACCAGCCCAAGCCCTGCTTAAAGTGGAACATTTGCCTGGTGCTTAAAGGTATATAATGAAGGCACCACTTGAGCCTTCCTGGGGAGAGCATTCCATAAACAGGGGGCCACTACAAAAAAAGCCCATTCTCATGTTGCCACCCTCTGGACCTCTTTTGGAGAAGGCATACAAAGAAGGCCTCAGAAGATGATCTCAGAGTCCAGGCTGGTTTATATGGGGAGAGGCAGTCCTTGGGGTATTGTCGTCCTGAGCTGTTTAAGGCTTTATACGTCAAAACCAGCACTATAAACTGGGCCCAGAAACTAATTGACAGCCAGTGCTGTCTGACCAGGATCGGTGTAATATGCTCAAACCGTCCTG
Source organism: Podarcis muralis (assembly GCF_964188315.1). NCBI lineage: Eukaryota > Metazoa > Chordata > Lepidosauria > Squamata > Lacertidae > Podarcis > Podarcis muralis. Next base: position 134,503,939 of record NC_135655.1, read on the forward strand.
CCATGAGCAACCTGGCCGCTGAATTCTGCACTAGCAGGATGTTCTCTCTCTCTAGGTGCTGCTTCAAATAAAGTGTGATTTTCAGTTTGGCACCATTGTTGTACCTACCCAGCCTTGTCCATGTCCTTGCCTTCTTTATCAATTTAACCCAGTAACTGCTGGTCCAGCCTACATGTTGTCTGTGTTTTGTAATAAATGACCAATTCAATTACTCTAAGCTCTCATTGCCTCATGGCCCCCCTTAGAGAGCCTTGTTGTTTCTAAGATGCACTGTGACTCTCAAAAGACCCTGATGCAGGCATAGGCAAACTCGGCCCTCCAGATGTCTTGGGACTACAACTCCCATCATCCCTAGCTAACAGGACCAGTGGTCAGGGATGATGGGAGTTGTAGTCCCAATACATCTGGAGGGCTGAGTTTGCCTATGCCTGTCCTAATGCATGTAGATGTGTAGCAGTGATACATAACATAGACAAGGACAAGTGGTAACAAGTGTGTAGCAGGCAGATATGTTTTCCCAGAACCTAATTTGAAAATGAAGATTATGTTCAAAGAATATTAACAAACCTGCTGTAATATTTCTCCCTATTGCTTGGGAGTTATGACTGCATTGTTTTAAACTGAACTTCATTCTTGGTCATTGACTCAAGCTTGCCATTCCTTCTTTGGCTTTTTACTGTAGTAACAGTTCTGGATTTTATCCAAATTATAGGATTGTTCTACCTATTTAAATTATCTAGATCTGACAAGATTTATTTTTTTCTACTGGAAAGTCCCCCACTTGGCTCAAAATAGTCTTTCAGAAGTGAGCAGTTGGTAGATGTGGATAGGAGATATATACTAGCTAGGGTGAAGTTTTAGTTTTCATTCTTAGCAAGGTTCAAAGACTGGCTCTTGGATTAAAAAAAATGTACCTCAAACTGTTACACACCCCAGAAATATTTGCTGAAATTAAACCAAGCTGAGGAAGAAGCACATGGCCAAGACAAAATACTCTGCACAGCTAGGACAGCAAAGTATCATCAGCCAGGAATAATGAGGACTTTGGCAGCCAAATATCCAGCAAGTTGCCAGAGCTGCCAGTGCACAGGGTTCTTGGCTGTGGAAATTCATACCAGCTTCTTAATTTGATCCCATTTAATATAATGTCCCTACAATGAGTTGGCCTGGAATATAGAGGGCAAGGAAAGCTCACCCCCTTGTGAAAAAAACACAGGAGATTGGCTTCTATTCCCTCCTTGATTTTGACCCCATGCTTCTTTGTTCTGACCCTGTTCAGGGTCACAGAATGTCATTACATTGAATAGGATTGGAATAAAGAGGTACATTAGTAAAATTCAGACTGCCTTACTGCACATGGGCCCACTCAACCGCTTTGATTGGCAGAATTGGCACTACAGCTGGTGCTGCATAATATCCATTCAGCATTTGTAGAAATTCAATCATTTAGTGTGGCAGCACCTACACTTTGGAACTTGCTGCCTATTGATACCTCACTCCTCATATTTTGCATGTACAGTGTCTTTTACTGTCCCACATAAGTAGATTATTGTTCCCATCTCTTTGGTCTGGCTTGGAAGTATTACCCCCAAACCTGAGTAATTTCTAGACTAATCCAATGAGAGTTTTGGAAAGCACACTTATCTCTACTTTGACAAATGTGGTTCACGTGTGCAAAAGGCTTCTGAGAACATTTTTTTAAAGGCGTATCAAGATAGCTTGTGCTGTCAACTCTAACACCATCTATCACCTGTTTTCAAGAATGGTAGGATGAATACAGGCTAGGAATGAGAACTATTGCCAAAGGTGCCAGTACCCCAAGCATTTTCATATGCAGCAGCCTTTCTTGCACATGAGTTTTGCCCTAACATATTTCTAGCTGAACTTGCAGATTCCTGCTTGGACAAGATCAGAGGCATTCTGAGAGACACACAAAGAAGGTTTGATAAAAACGACTGATATTCCAAAAGACAGGTCAGTGCGCATACATTCCTATGCGATGAATTTCTGCACCCTGAGTTTAAGCATACATTTACGTGGGGGGTGGGGAGTCTTAGAAATCGCAAAAAGTACCAATGGTCCCTATTTTATTACTCTAAATCCTCTATGTATTTGGAAAAAACACAAAGTAAAGCATATGTGCATTCCTGTCTGGGGTGTGTGCCTGTGTTTTATGCTGAGCAATTACTTAGCTTTTGGAATGAAGATTAATGTCCCACATAAAATACATTTATTCTATTTGTACCTTGGCTACTTTTTAAAATAAAAGGAAAGTCATTCACAATGCAGGTGACATATTGTTATAAATAGCTGAGGATGCAAAAGTGGTTGTGCTCTACATATATTTCATTTCCTTGTGAGTTGCAGACCATCTATTATGGTACAAAGTCAGCTGTAAGAGTAATAGTACTTATCAGTCGTGGCTTATGAATACTTGTATAAGTATTTTAATGGCAGAAAAGAGGAAAAGTATATATAAAAAACCCGTAAATAAAAGCTTTTTGTTTTCTGTTTAGGTTTAAGCAACTTTTAACACCACTAATTTAAATAATAGCAAGTATCTTTCAGACATATTACTTTTTTTGCTCACCTCTCAGGTCTGTTCTATGCATGCCACAGACTGGGGTGGTGAAATGGACTGCACCACTTTAGACTATAGGTACAGGACTTGATTTTAAAATGTTTGTCTACACTGAAATCTCCCTATAAATAGAAAGGAAAATATAGGGAGAAGGCTGGCCTAAAACTTTTCCTCCTGATATTGCCTATTTGCAAGAATTTTTTAATACTTTTTCTTAAATAAACACAATTTTAAAAACATTTTATGGTGGTCTTCATAAGTAGTATCTCCAACCTGTAGCCTAAGTGGTATAGTGCACTGCACCACCTCATTTTGATGCATGAACAATCTGAGCCATTATTAGGCAATGGCTGACACGAAAGGTGAGTGTTCAGTGAAGGCTAATTTGGGATTAAAGTTTCATGCATTTAAATGATGGTGCGATCTCTGAAAAAACCGAAATGTATGAACTCGGCTGAGGTACATGGGTAATATGCGAAAGAAACAGAAACCAGTGGAGCTAAGTTAATTCTTTTTCAGCATCAAATTATTTTGAAAGAAAAATAAATCAGGAAAAGAAAAACAGTCAAAGCCTCCAGTTTCATGGAGCATCTTACCAGATGGGTCAAAGGCCACTTGGTTGCCAGGATGTGGGCCTGCGTCAATTGACACCATTGGAACGCCTCTCCGAATGTCCCACAGTTTCAACACTCCGTAAGAGTCACAGGAAACAATGGTATCACCCTGGGAAAGATGAGGAAAACGTTAATTCTGGAAGCCATCGTAACACAACGTTAACTGTAAAACAAAGGAAGCCATATTAGCAACTAACATTTTTTCATGACCCCCTCCTTTACCTTAAGGATCTGCTTTAGGAAAGGCATATCCCGTATGTAATAGGAAAAATATATTTCACAGAAAAACCAAAAATCTGTATTTGGAGTTGAAATGGGGGGGGGGGGGGAGTTATTTGCACAAAAATGTTAACTGGAGATTGATTTGGAGGCATTTGACATAAACCAACAAGAATACATCTATACTATGTTACATTGATATTAAGATATGCAGGATTGCAGTGGACAATGTGCCTTTTGCACAAACATTTCGGTTTGATTCTTAAGATTCTCTTTCATGACTACCATAGCTGGTTGCCCAAGGCCAAAGCAGAAAGTGAGAGGGTGGGTTCTCTCAACATTATCTCTGTGCTTCCTCTGACTCTCTGAGAAGCTGAGAATATTATATCTTCATAGCCTTGCCCTGCTGAATCTTATAGGAGGTCCTTCAAACTACACCCATTCTCTGTTCTATCCCATCTTCATACTCCCAAGTAGACCCTTGCTCCCAAGCAGGTTTTAGCCTTGGCTGGGAAATTATTTTGGTTTGCAACAATGGTAGCATTGTGTTCCCTTAGTCCTACTGCTGCTTCCATGATTTCCCATTTGCCTTGTCCCCTCATAAATCTCTTCTACAGCTTCCTTAAAACAATGAACTTGGACATGAAACAAGGTGAAAACTTTTCAGTGAGCTAGAACAAAAGGCTACAAAATAAATAGTGTTAAAAAGGAAGAACCTTTAATGCTACATTTTGTTCTAAACAAGAAACTTGGTAATTTACTGGATTGGCATCTTCAGGTACTGATAAGAAATGGCTTTCTGTCTCTGGCAACAGTATGGTTTTCTTCCTTCCACAAAATGTTGAAATCAGAATCTAGCAACCTTGTTGAAGCCTTCTACATTTTCCTCTCCATAAGTACTATTATTTAGTAAAGCTCACTGCCCTTCTCTCTGCTGTCTTCTATTGATGCTGTATGCCACATAGTAAAATTAGTTTTACACAACAGCATAATGGAGCGCTGAAGCAGTGAGCTGTGTGATTTTCTTGTATGTTGTGGAAGAACGAAATTAAATACAAGGCAAAAAGCTCCTGCTCAGACCCCAGTAACCTAAGAGTAATGTTCTCCAGAATTATCCCTCTTCTGGGTTACACGCTCTGCATAATAGAAATATCAATTCTGCTATTTTATATGGTCAAAGAGCAAATAACAGATGAATCACTGAGTTGGTGAGGCAAATGTTGCAAATCTCTTCTTAGTAAAATTATCCTTTCATTATCATTTTCTTTTAAGGAATAATTAAAATAATGGCAAGCTCGACCTTTGGTCAGGTTTGTCACTGGTAATATAACTGGTCTGTCCAATCATAGACAGGAACTGGTTCATCTGGCATGAACTCATGGAAGTAACTACTTATTTCATGAAATGCACCAAGTAGACTGATATACTTTAGGCATATAACCACTAATAAATAGTTCAGTAGCTGATCCATATGCAGTACAACCCTATATATGTTTCTTATGTTCAATGGAATGTACTCCCTAGTTAGTATATTTAAGATTCCAGCCAGGTGCACCAGTGGAACTAATGAACTGTTAGAAAACTGAGCTAAATAGTACTGCATAAGGAAGGGTGAATGCTGTAACCTACCACTGTCACATCGGGGGGGGGGGGGGGGAATAAAGAAAAGAAATATTGCTTCCTTCAGCATGTGTACCAAACCTAATCTGTACAGCACATAGACATCAGTTTATGTGTATGCTGTTTTCCCATAGTAAGCCATGCTCAAAGTGGCTCACAACATCAGAAAACATCATTCATTCACAATTGCAAGGCATATAAACAAAATTTAAATCGGTCAAAGTATGTCATATTAACAAATATATACTATAAACAATCCAGTAGAAATGCATACTAAGTTTAGCAACAAAAGTACAAGAACATAATGCAAGGCACAGGATAAATAATACATCTTGTCGAGAGCAAAATGTTGGCCCCAGCAGCAACACCTAAACAAGGCCTCGTGCTAATCTTCTCCAGGCACTTTGCAGATGAAACAACAGACCCTCCAAGTGTCCCTATTTTCCAGGGATGTCCCTGATTTAGAAATGCTGTCCCAGTTTCTGATTTGATCCCAGAATGCCCCACTTTCCCTTAGGATGTCCCTATTTTCATTGGAGAAATGCTGGATAGGATGGAGTTATCTTCCCCACAGCCATCTGAAGGCAATCCTGTATAGGGAAGTTTTTTTAAAAGTTTGATATTTAACAATAATAACAATAATAACAACAATAACAACAATAATAACAATAATAACAATAACAACAACAACAACAACAACAACAACAACAACAACAATAATAATAATAATAATTTATTATTTATACCCCCACTCTGGGCGGCTCCCAATCAAGTATTAAAAACATGTTTTTTATGTTTTTTATATATGTTGGAAGCTGCCCAGAGTGGCTGGGGCAACCCAGTAAGATGTGTGGGGTATAAATAGTAAAATTATTGTTATGAAATGGGACATCCCTATTTTCATCAGAAAAATGTTGGAGGGTATGAAGGAAGTCTGGGCCTTGTGTTGCCAGACCAGGCTGAAATGAGCCAGAAATCAGATTTGGCAAGACTCACAAGTAGATGGATACATATGAATATTATTTTTCCAGCAATCAGGTAAAGAGTTCATGAAGCACTTTTTTGGCTGAGGCTTCCTTCCCTTGTTTCCTCCACTGCTTTTCAACTCTGGGTCAGGATCCACCTGTTCTGCCCATCACTCATTACACAATACCACAGGAAAAGGAAGCCTAAATAGGAGCTGGAAGCCTATGGAGGAGGCTCATGGAACCTGCCAGCCAGAATCCAACCCTCTGGGAAAAGTCCAGCCAAATTAGAAATCCACTGGTATACAAAACTGAAGTGGAGTCAAAGGGAGTGGGGCAGGCCTTTACACCACTATCATGATAATCTAATTTCTGTCAGATTGGGGAATCTAGACCAATGTGCGAGCTAATGAGTTTACCTGTCCAATGTGATTTTCAGATATTTCATTTCTAGCCCTTCTCTTAGTAGCAAAGATGCTCCACACTGTAGGCTGGAGTCAGTCACAAATAAGTTCTGTTTCAATTCAGACTTGTAAAGTTGATAAAGTTATGGCCCATGGTTGAACCATATCCCCAGTAGACAGTCTATCCTCCACAAACACTTTTATTTAACAAATGCTTTGGGTAACTAGAAATCAAATTCAAAGTTTGTGCCTGGTTACCTGCTTTCCGTTCCTCTGAGCAAATTTTAATTTGGAGAATTTCTAAAATTAATTTTTAATAGGTGGGTGTGTAGTTTGCCACAGATTGAAGTTAATATCTTTTTTCTCATTGCATGTTACTAATGTACACAAGCACATGCACACACTGATTGAAACCCTGTTCAAAGCTATGTCAGGGCAGTCACACAATCATAGCAGGAATCATTTTTTGCTTTGACATACATGTGTGCTAGTACACACTCTAGGGGGAAAGGTCATCAAATAAAAACTGTGAAAAGATGCCCCCCTGCAGCAGGCACAATGAAGTCTGGAAATCAGAAACAGAAGAAAGGTGGACTTTAAAGCAGCACTGCTGAGCAATCAATCAATAGCAAGTTATTCAGAAGCCCAAAATTCAAGGAGAAACTTGGATGGGGAGAAATTTTGCAAGCATTGCTCTCTTGTTGGCGTGTTTACTTCTGAAAGGTATCTCATAACCTGTCCTGTCCTCACAAAGAGTAGGAGCTTACAGGGCATGACTGACACTTCAGTGTGGCTTAACCACAGCCTTTGCTGGTGGAAAAACTGATCACCTCACATTTATGCTCTTGTTGCTTCAGCTGCGGATACTGCAGTCCACAAAGGAATGAAACAAAAGCTGCTGCTTCCTTTCAAAAACACAGCCTTGACAGCCGTCACAAGCTTTCCCTTTCATGTGTGCAAGGAAACAACCACCCTGATTGATAGGCATCTCTGTAATGAGGACATAATAGTGCGGCTGTTTATAAAATGCATGGCGCCCTTGCTGAGACCCCCTCCCCTCATAAATTGAGGTGCAGAGCAATTACTGCTCACTCATGCTACTAGGTGAATCTTATTAGCTTCAGACAAGATAAACGAGGGCTTTGGGCATCTCTTGGCAGTGGCATGAAGAACTGAGGAAGCTGACCAGAAAGGACCAGCAGCTCATCACTCCAGCACCTGGACAAAGCCCTATTCCATTATTATTTGCATGAAGGGGCACTGCCAGTACAAACAGACTGCAGGGTCGGGGCTTCAGCATACTGTATAGTTGGATATCTTCTTCTGCCTTCTCACATGTTCAGCACAGGGTTCCTGGCTTTAAATCAAGAGCAGAATCGACATAAGGAGAGTAGGGTTACCACTGCAGACATTTGCCCTGAACACATGGGAAGCTGGAAGGAGACAGGCAACAACAGCATGTGCATCCCTACAAGACCTCTGGACTCAGGCAGTGACTGAATAATCTTGCAGAACAAGCAACAAATGAGCTAAGTTGAAGTGCTGAAGTGCATGGATTTCTGTTTGTGAAATGCAATGTTCTTACCCTCTCCACCCTGTGTGCCCCCTAAGTCTGTTCTAGAGGTTTCCCCAAGCCTCTGGAACAGTTCGGGGAGGAGAGGGAAGGGAAGCCTTGTTGTGCAAGTGGAGATTCTTGTTAATAAAATACTGCGCATAATTATTAGTGATTTTATCAAAACTTGTATTCCTGGGTTCAGAAACAGGGTCTCGTGACTTTGATATGTTCACCTCAAATATGAAACATGCACCACAAACTCCAAAATCTTATCCTGGTCAGAGTTTGATCTCATCCAGCAAATTATCTTATCAAGTTTGAAGGTCAGGTTTTTATTCAGAGAACCCCACATTAGTGAAAACATGAATGAAAATAAGGATCTTACCCTTCCCTTGAAATGTTTCTAGCACTTGAAATTGTCAAACAATGGTAGATTATTCTCTTCTTGTTTGTTTAAAATCACTCCACATGATCCCTCCTTGCTGTATGAAACAGAGGAAATATTTCTGCCTTTTACCAAATCAAGGACTAAGACGTTTCTTGTGGTGTTTGAAAGAAGAGTACATGCTAGGCTTGCAAAAGTTCTTTGCATAAATTTACATACAGAGCTCAAGATCACTGCACACCCTGCAGAGTTATTGCTATACAGAGTTGACACTGCACTTTATACAGCAGTTTTCTTTGCTACACTTTTTTTTCCAAGGAGCTTAGTCTAATCAATTTATTTTTCTTTTTATCTATCAAAGCAGTGCCTCTCAATTGCAAAGAGTTGTGCAGTCAGATGAGGAGAGGAATGATAATTGCCAAAGCTTTCTTAAGATGGTTGTGAATTGGATGCTATCTTTACTCCAAAGCCCTGATAGTGGCATTCATAAAGGACTCATGGGTGATGGCATCTCAGAGCGTAAAAGCACCTTCAAGTGTGCTCCTGACCAACATCAGTAGGTGTGAATTCACACATGCCTTTTGGGCTTATTTCCCACTCCATGGCGCTAATCCTTCTCCTCCATAGGAAGTTTCAGATGATGCCACATGTGCTGAAGCAACACATGTGATGGGACTGAATGCCCTTCTGCCATCTGTGCATTTGGCTGGCTTGTACAGGGGCTCTGTGTGTCTACTCATGTATGTGAGTAGACCTTTTCCACACAAGGGTAGGAGATCTTTGTCCAGTCAGAGTCCCACTTTGCATGGAGATCTGCACAAGTACATCTACTTAAACCTAGAAACCTTGAATCTTCAGGCAGCCAGGGGTGCAGTTACTGGGCATGTTAGCAAAAGGCAGGACTAACTGATACAGCCCATACATGCTTTCTTTCAATGTGCTGAAGGGCAAGTTGAACCCTTCTCATGAGTGATAGTAATATGAGGTAATGGGTGGGGTGCTTCTAGCAATCCTTTGAAACCCAATATGTAATATCTGTTTTCTTCAAATATCTGCTACTTTGCTCATTTTATAAATTGACTAGCTGAAAACTTCACAAAGATTCTAGATTTACTACTAAATCCTGTAATTGTTTGAAGTTCAACCCAGATTTCTCTTGTGGGTGGCTGTCAGAAGGAAATTTATACAGGCTTAACAAGAGACTTCCAATCTCTGACTCCACTCCCATCCCACTGTGCTTTACTGTATTTACCAAAAGTATGGCCTGATAGAGGCAGCCCAGTTAATACGAAACACATTCAAAGTGAATTTGAACTTCAGCTTGATTCCAAATCGAGCAGGTACCTAGTACTTATTCACTGAGTATGCTTTAAGACAGGCAACCAGTCCACCGTATCTCTAGACTCTTCTCAATGACCCACCAGGATGCAAGAGATAATTGTGGGTGGTTTTATTTATGCTGAGAAGAATTCCAGCTTCATAAAGTACTAGGATGAGCCAGGGTGGAACTAGGGTTCCTAGAACACACAACCACCCCAAGAGTATCCAAAGCTTCCAAGAAACCTGTACACCCCTCTCTGCATAACATGTGTTGTCCCTGGAACCTCTTCTCTGGCTTCCTCAAAGAGGATCCAGTGCATACACCACCCAACAGCCTTACCTACTCTAGAGGGTTGCTGTGAGGATAAAATAAAGAGGGAGAGTACCATGACTGCAACCTTCAGCCCCTTAGAGGAAAAGGCAGGATATAAGCAAACCACCATGCAAGCCTTTGAGAGGCAGAGATGCAAGAGGGCATCAGAGGAGGAAGGAAAGAGGGACAGAGGCCAGTGTTGCCCACAGCACCCCTCACCATCATTCAAGGCACCCCAGGGTGCCATGGCACACTGGTTGAAAACCACTGATATAATCAATGTCTTGATCCTGAATAAAATCTATTTAAGCAGTCCCTAGGAAGGGCTCTTTTTAATACACATTTTATTGCTTAATGCAACACCCATATTCATAATTTTGTTCTGTTACACTTTCATATGTGAATATTTTTAAATTTTTCATTTTCAAAGCACCTTCTGTACTAGTCTTAGTCTTGTGTTAAATAACAAGGCTAATATCTGTATTTCATTATAACCTTACTTTGTAATTACACTCTGCAAGTAATAGCATCAATCATCTAAGGAAGACCCTATTAGCCTTTCTGCATCTACAATTGTACATATTTAAAATTATTAAGTAACCTTTGCAAATGACTGACTTTGAGTTTATGCAAAGCGCTGAATACTCTGAATACATAAATAAGCACCTCTGGTGCCTTTTCAGTTTTATATTCTATTCTATTCTCTGCTTCTGTCTGTCAACTGCAGGCAGGCTGCCCCTTCTTTATTTTTGCCATCCGTAGAAACATTTAAAAGATCTGATTCTTGAATCGTTTGGCTCAGTAATGAATAAGAACTGACATCAAATATCAATACTATTGGCCTAGCTAAATGGTAACTGACATCAAGCTGGACTACTGAAGAGGTAAACAAAATTGAAATTTTGTTTTGGTATAAGAACTGTCTGACATTATTTGTCCTTTGGTAAATCAATGGAAAACTGACCTGAAGTGTTTGCATTTCAGCTGGGGATTCCCCCTCCCCCATTTTTGGTTTGGGCGGTGGGGGAAAACAAAGAAAGGAGAATGGGTTTCCACAGACCGTGAGGTGTTAAGATAATTGCAAATACAAAATGTTTGAATATTAATAGGCAAAGTATTAAAAATATAAAGAAAATTCAGCCTATTTAAAGCCCCTTGCACATCACCAATTTGGAGCTTAATCTGATGCACAGGCTGCAGCATGCCTAAACCACGGAAATCAATGGGCTCAGGCATGCTAGACCTGCAATAGGTTCAAGTGCTTTAAGACTCGGCTCTTGAGCCTAAGGCCAGTTTAAATATGAATGTAAACAAGAAGAAATAGCAAAAATAATATTATGCATTATGATTGATTATTCTGTTATATATTTTTTAAATTCAATCTTAAAAAGAAAATGATTGCAAATCTCTCATATACTCATAGGCAAACATACTGCTCCTTGCATATCATTATGCTGATCTTATTTGCAAACCCTCCAAGTATCCCCATTTTCCAGGGACAGTCCTGGATTTACAGGTATGTATTTTTGTTTTATAGATCCTCTTTGTTTTGTTTTAAAACTCTTATTTCTTTGCTGTGTGTCTCTGTTGCTGTATGAGAGATTTGCAACCATTCTTTTTAATGCTCCTTTTAAAAACAACAATAACATAGCTACTGGATTCAGTTGGAGTCAGTTTACTTGAACGACTGCCTGACCCCATATGTGCCTACTCATATGCTTCAATCTGTGGACCTGGCACTTTTTACAAGTGCCACAAAGCCTTCACGCCATACTTGTAATTGACCCTTCAGTGGGCACCTACTGTCTGGAGCTCTCAGTCCATTAATATTAGGCAGATTCCTTTGATGCATTGTTTTCAACATCTACTAAAAAGCATTTTGTTAAGACAAGCCTATCCAGAAATGTGCTTTTACTGCGCAATTTGTTTTGAAACTGCTGGTTTTAGCTGCATTTTGATAAAAATGTATGTCTACGTATTTTTATCATTTGATTTTATTGGCATTTTCTTATGTATATTTTATAAGCAGCTTAGAGATTGCTATATAAATCTTGTTCAATGATAAATAAATAAATGAATAAATAAATATCATTTTAAAGGTAAAGGTACCACTGCCCGTATGGGCCAGTCTTGACAGACTCTAGGGTTGTGCGCCCATCTCACTCTAGAGGCCGGGGGCCAGCGCTGTCCGCAGACACTTCCGGGTCATGTGGCCAGCGTGACATCACTGCTCTGGCGAGCCAGAGCCACACACGGAAACGCCGTTTACCTTCCCGCCAGTAAGCGGTCCCTATTTATCTACTTGCACCCGGGGGTGGTTTCGAACTGCTAGGTTGGCAGGCACTGGGACCGAGCAACGGGAGTGCACCCCGCTGCGGGGATTCGAACCGCCGACCTTTCGATCGGCAAGCCCTAGGCGCTGAGGCTTTTACCCACAGTGCCACCCGCGTCCCTAAATATCGTTTTATCATTTTAATATCATTTTTAATATCATTTTAGCTATCCCTTATTAAATATTGCATACAATTAAAATGGCCTTGATTATCGTGGATGTGATAAACTTAAAGGGCAGAGAACTGCAAACAAAGGACCCATAGTGTGCATGTATGCTGTAGATCACCTAACAAATATAGCTCTCCAAAGAAATTCAACAACCATTGGGTGCTGGGGTATTAAATGGGGTGCTCCCTTCATTAAATGAGAACTCCCCTCTCTTTTTCTAGAAATAAAAAAGAGCACATACAAAGACAGATCTAATTACTGCTAGTTCAAGTCACATTTAGAATTTTTCTTCTTTCATCTAGCCCAGGCATAGGCAAACTCGGCCCTCCAGATGTTTTGGGACTACAACTCCCATCACCCCTAGCTAACAGGACCAGTGGTCAGGGATGATGGGAACTGTAGTCTCGAAACATCTGGAGGGCCGAGTTTGCCTATGCCTAATCTAGCCAGTCGATATTCTACTAGTCACAGAATACACTTTCTCCAAATTACTGGGATAACATGTGACTGGCTAAGAGGGGACAGAAGCTGGATATGGATGTGGATTCAGGAGAGGCAAATTAATGAGATTAGGTGACATCTGGATTTGGGAGGCTGCCCATTTGAACTTTAGTGACAGGTATTTAAGGAGCTTTTGTGGAATACAGTAGAAAGGATCAGTCCTGGTTTGGGTGGGTTGTGAAGCAGAGTCTATCAATGAAGGCCTCCGTCTGGGTCTTTCATGACATGTAAAGTCAACTGGCAGGGGAAAATGGCCTACTGGGGTTTTAGTAGATGAATAAAAAGTTTCATCCTATTTTCTTCTCTAGTCCACAGAATCTGGAGAGATGCCATGTTGTCTTTGAGAATGTCTTTGGAAATTTGCTGAAGGCACAGTATTGCATTTTTATCTGGATATCCCTACTTACTAAAAGTTTGAGCACCATGTTAACAAGGACCTTTGCAATCTGCTATTCTGGTCAGCTTCAGAGCTATTCATTCAGAACTTTTTGAAGAGTGTGTGCCTGCACTGCACTGATCTCTCTAGGGAAATAAGCAAGGCTGTATTTTTCCTTATGTCTTACTGCTCCAGGTTTTTTTCATTTCCTCCAAACAACTAAAGGACTTGGATTTCACCAAGCAATAGCCATCTTGAATACTTTAAACTGCCCAAGCTCAGGTCTCCTAAAGTCATATGAATAAAACATAGGAATAATATAATTTAACTACAAAAGCAAAGTTATCTTCTTACCATATTTCCATAATTAAAAACGGCTGTACAGATTCTGAAACTCTCCAAATTAATTTTCACCTTCATGAATGTTGAGTTAACGTTCTCAATGTTACAGTCCTACCATTCCAGAATTTTGACTGGAGCTAATTTTAACTTCAGAGAGAGCAAATAATACATCCAATTTGGATATCCAATTTTAACAGATTGTGGGTTGTTAACTGACATGGTTTTGTAATTTTTTACTCCTAAAAGGTTCTTGTTGCAAAAAGATTGACCCTTTCATAATTTGACATATTTATCTCCCAATTAATTGCCATTCATTCATCCATTCATTCAGATATACATACATACCCTAGCCCATCTCCTTAAAAACATTTGCCTACTCCCTTCCAACTTCCTTCCTCATCACATCCAGAAATGATCCTTGCTGCTTGGCAGGTCTGAAGCACCCCCTTAAACTCCCATACATTTTTACTCAGTCTTCCTCTTAATTCTGCTTTTGCTGAAAGTATAAACTCATAAACCCAAAAATTCAATGTAAAGTTAAATGTAAAGGTACCCCTGACCATTAGGTCCAGTTGCGGACGACTATGGGGTTGCGACGCTCATCTCGCTCTATAGGCTGAGGGAGCCGGCGTTTGTCCACAGACAGCTTCCGGGTCATGTGGCCAGCAGGACTAAGCCACTTCTGGCAAAGCCGGAACAGCACACGGAAATGCCGTTTACCTTCCCGCCGGAACGGTGCCTATTTATCTACTTGCACTTGACATGCTTTCGAACTGCTAGGTTGGCAGGAGCTGGGACCGAGCAACGGGAGCTCACCCCGTGGCGGGGATTCGAACCGCCGACCTTATGATTGGCAAGCCCAAGGCTCAGTGGTTGCATCTTGTAACTTGAAATATGGTTTTGGTAAATAAGCAAACATAATAAGCAGAAGCCCTATGGCCAGCTTTTGACAAACTAGGAAGTTAATGTTACAGACACCTATTCATGTATTTTTTTTTATGATACGTCCACACAGCATGCTTTCCAAACATGTATCAAACTTCTCAAATTCTATACTATCCGTTCATTATTAGTAAAGGCTGTGTTGGTAACTTAGTTAAATGTTTAACTTTTGCAAGAAGACATTCAGCCTTGAAGTTTAGCTACTTCTTGCTTGAGAACAATAGATAAGCTCTAAGAAATGTTTCAAGTCTAAGTGACTACATCATAACCAGAACGGAACCATTCCATTTGTGTGCAATACCCACAGAACTCTGGATGTCAAAGTGATGGGTGCAGTCATAGGTATATCAGTGTATTTAAATCAGAATTGTCAAACTGTGTTATTATTGTTATTATGGTTTTTGTTGTAGTGTCTTTTGCAGTTATTGTTTGTATCGAAAAAATGATTAAACAATTTTTTTTAAAAAGTGATGGGTTCAAGTCTAGTATTCTCCCTGATATACTAGTTTTCTATGTTCTTTTAAATAGAAGAAATTTTATGTAAATGCCATTTGCAATCTAATGTGGTATAGCCCCTACATCTTGGATTTCGTAGATCTAAATTGTGTTGTACTAAAGAATCTGGAAGTTTAGAGGTTCATAATTCTTCATGATGTAAAAGCTTTGATGTCTGATTAGATATCAGATTCCTGATACAGCTTTTGTTTTAACTGCTCCAAAACTGATTGCATTTAACCTTTTGACAGAATGCATCCCCATAGAAACTGTCCCAGACTCGGCTTCTGGTTCCAGTCTGCCTTAATGGATGCCGCTCCCATGATAGCAGAGATCGTTAGTAAAGATAAACAAGGATTCTTTGAGGGTAATTGTCCTTGCAAGCTCCCCCCAGGGGCCGGGGGAGTGAGTGTCACTCACAGACCATCTCAGTACCTGGCTCTCGCTCTGACATGGAATCCGGGAGGCAGGGAGGCACTGAGTGCAAAAGCAGTTCACCTATCGGTAACCCTCCTATGCAGCCATTAAGAAGTAGAGGTACTTCTGTTTATTAGAGTGAAATTAGGACTAATATGCAGGCGTGTGCTGGAACAGATGGGTCAAGATCATAAACTCCTAAACTGAACCTGCTACAAAGCCGTAATGTTTCGAACTGGAAAGAAGACTTTCTTCGATGCAAAATATGGTATGTGAGGGGGTGGGAGCATTTACCCGTTCTTTATATATACCATGTTTGCTACATAATTTATTATGGCACCCCCCCCCCCCAACCCATGCTAACAAATTGATAAAAGGCAAGAGAAGATAAAAGAGAACAGGGTTATATTTATGGATTACAAAGAAAAATAGAACTGTGTGAGAAAATTGAGATGGATTTAAAGCATTGAAATTTCACTGTATTGCTGGCACCTTCATTATATTTTTAGGCACCAGGTGAAAATGTTCCTCTTCAACCAGGCCTTTGGCTGATTAATATTTTACAGCCTTTTATGTGTCTGTGGGAAGGGAGGGTTTTGTTTTACTTATTTACTTGTTTTTATCCAGTATTTTATTCTGTGGTCTGAGTTCTTATGATGAAGGGCAGTATGTATGTATGTATGTATGTATGTATGTATGTATGTATGTATAAATCTCACTGTGTAAAAACTGCATTCCAAACTTATCGGACCCTAGAAGATAGTTAGTCAGAGAGTTTTGCTAGGATGTTTTAACACTGGAGTGCTAAGCTGGGAAGAAAGGTATGGGAATGGAATGTCAATAGCCCCTCACTGTAGGCCTGGTTGTATGGCAGAATCTACGCAATCCTTTTTGTTGGGGAGTAGGAATTAAGAGAAGTCGCGCTACTTCTTTCAAACTACATTTTGTTTTGCCTTATAAATCACATTTATACATCTGAACTCCATATAAGGGTATAAATAATATGCAGGAAAAGAGGGTCAAAGGATGGATAGAACCCACAGGGAGCTTTTCCCACATATAAATCTGTGGAAATGAAGCAGGTTTTTAATTCTTTTACAAATAACTATTTCAGACGAGATTATTTTATATTAGAATGAAAGGATACTATATAGAGTGTATATTGTATATTGTAAGACAGCAAGAGTAAAGAGTCATAGGAATGGGACTCAAGTGATGCTTGCCTAGCTGATCTCTGCTTGTTTCTTTATGTCCATTATGTTTAAAAGGGTAGAGAGTGGTATTTTTTAATTTTCTATTCTGTCAGACTTTAATGGAGTCCAAAGTGCTCCTCATCAGTTGTGCCTGATGCAAAGCCTATAACTCTCTCCTGCTCTTTTATTCAGATCTGGAAACCACAATTCCTGCTTTGGCAGCCCAAATCATGACTACTCTTCACACCCTCTATTGCAGCTGTAGAGAACCTTTGGCTTTCCAGATATTGCTGAATTACAACTCTCATCAGCCCTGGAACACATGGCCAGTAGTCAGGGATGATGGGAATTGCAGTTCAAGCAATATCTGGAGGGTCAAAAAAATTCTATATCTGCTTTACTGGGTCTTCCATACACTATTATTTGGACATTACCGCCACTAGACAGATGCTAACTCTAGGGTTGCCATACCTCCAAGTTTTCCCAGACATATATGGGATTCGTCCTCTGGAAATGGCATCTGGGGGGAATTTTCAGAAAGAAAGAAAAAAGTCCAGGAAAATCCAGATGCATGGCAACCCATATCCGGTTTTTCACTTTTTGAAATATAGCAACCCTAGCTAACTCCTCTGAACCTTGCGGCAAGTGGGCTTCAGTGGAGAGGATTTTCCTGTGTCACTCTCAAAAACATAAGATCAGCTGTAAAATAAAATACATGCAATGAGGCAATTGCATGTGCTGCTATGCTGAAACCACTAACTAAAAAATAAATATATCAAAGATGAACACGTGGCAATTTATTTGGCCATTCTGCCTCCTCCTGAGTAAGCACATGCATTTGAAAAAGAGTCTTGCATCTAAATTCGAAGCATATTTACTCAGAAGTACTATAACACGCAGTTTTTTCCTCCTGGAAAGTAAGGGGAAATGTCTGTGCGTGTTATGGAGCGAATGCCTACAGATGGCAGGGGAATCCGCTGCAGTTGTGAGCAGTCCGTGGCTCTCTTTGAAACTGCAAAGCGGGTGTAAGCGGCTCCTGACAGCGAGCCGAGCCGGGCAGGAGGGAGAGAAGCAGAGCGGGGTTGGTTGCTTTAAAACAGCCCCGTGCTCTATGTCCCTCTCTCTTCTCCACTGAGCTGCTAAGTAGCAGCAAAGCTTTTCAGCCAGCCTAGCCGGGAGGAGGGAGAGAAGCAGATCGGGGCTGGTTGCTTTAAAACAGCCCCGTGCTCTATGTCCCTGCCTGCAGTTTTTTGCTGTCCGATTTTGGATCAGCCACTGTAGGGGCTGTGTGTGTGTGTGTGTGTGCTTGAGCTATCGTTCTCCTCCTCCTCCTTCCTGTTCACTCTCACAGCGCCCCAGCGCTCTCCTGCGACTTTAGGAGTGATACTCTGTGTGTCTCTCTGTGTGTGAGGCATCGTTCTCCTTCTCGTGCTTCCCCTTCACTCTCCCAGCGCCCCTGCTACTTCTAGCGCCCCTGCGACTTTAGGATTGATACTCTGTGTGTGTGTGTGTGTGTGTGTGTGTGTGTCTGTGTGTGTGTGTGTGTGAGGCATCGTTCTCCTCTTGCTTCCCCTTCACTCTCCCTGCGCCCCTGCGCTCTCCTGCGACTTTAGGATTGATACTGTGTGTGTGTGTGAGAGAGAGAGAGGGGGTGGGATCGTTCTCCTTCTCTTGCTTCCCACTCCCAGCGCCCCTGCCTCTCCTGCGACTTTAGGATTGATACTGTGTGTGTGTGTCTTTGTGTGTGTGTGTGTGTGAGGCATCGTTCTCCTCTTGCTTCCCCTTCACTCTCCCAGCGCCCCTGCGCTCTCCTGCGACTTTAGGATTGATACTGTGTGTGTGTGAGAGAGAGAGGGGGGGGATCGTTCTCCTTCTCTTGCTTCCCACTCCCAGCGCCCCTGCCTCTCCTGCGACTTTAGGATTGATACTCTGTGTGTGTGTGTCTCTGTGTGTGTGAGGCATCGTTCTCCTCTTGCTTCCCCTTCACTCCCCCAGCGCCCCTGCGACTTTAGGGCAGCTTTAGCATGGATCCACATGGATCCTCAGGATTTTTGCATTGGGCTACCCCAAACTCACCGTCAGATCACATGTCTGTGGCCACAGCATGAACCACAAAAATCATACATCCACTGTTTTGTTTAGAATATTTTTTCTTGTTTTCCTCCTCTAAAAACTACGTGCGTGTTATGGTCTGGTGCGTGTTATAGAGCGAAAAATACGGTAAGTCAAACATATTTCAAGGGAATGGACTTCAGTTAAAGTATATACAGCACTGCAGCTTTTAGAATGAAAAAAAATCCTTACTCCTGAGTAAGCACATGCATTTGAAAAAGAGTCTTGCATCTAAATTCGAAGCATATTTACTCAGAAGTAAGTCAAACATATTTCAAGGGAATGGACTTCAGTTAAAGTATATACAGCACTGCAGCTTTTAGAATGAAAAAAAATCAACTTGAATAATTTGATGTCTATGCACCTACAGTTCAGCTGCCTGCCTTCCATGTATCTGCGATTAATTTATATAACTGTAATTACAGCTTCTAAAATTGCACCCCTCACTCTGTTTAATCAACCCTCTACTGGCAGTTTCCATCTTTTCTAATTAAGTTACTGAGGATGTCAAGCCATGATTCCAACACAGCGTTTAATGCCAGATGCAATATTCTTTATCAAAATAATATGCTAATCTGCAAAATCATCAGCATACAAAAGCTTGCTTCATTTAATCATGTTAGGTCATGAAGGATACTCTGCAGGGGGAAAGTTGGTATCTTACTTGAGAATGTCTTAATGGGCTCCTTCAACAGGAAGGGTGGGATGTACATCATATAATAAACAATAAGCAACAATAATTGTGCAGGGGTCTGTGGAAAGAGGCACATCAAGCCTTCTAGGTTTCGTTGACTCCACAGAGAAATGAGGAACCTTGCTGAGAAGACAACACATGTTTATTGGCTTCCCCCAGCTATGCCACTGGGGAGTTGGCAGTATTATTTGCTTCTGAACTCAGCAATTCTGTTGCCACCTGAGTACCAGGGAGTTAATTTTTATATATATATAAATCAGGTGACAAGAGGTAAGAAGCTTGACTGCTGCAGTAGAATTGTAATTGCCCTTTCCTCCCTGTTAAACAGGGGTAGGCAACCTAAGGCCCAGGGGCCGGATCCGGCACAATCGCCTTCTCTATCCAGCCCACAGACGGTCCAGGAATCAGCGTGTTTTTACATGAGTAGAATGTGTCCTTTTATTCAAAATGCATCTCTGGGTTATTGGTGGGGCATAGGAATTCATTCATTATTATTTTTTCAAAATATAGTCCGGTGCACCACATGGTCTGAGAGACGGTGGACCGGCCCACAGCTGAAAAAGGTTGCTGACCCCTGCTGTTAAATATGTCACCCTCCCCTTCTGTTTTGCTCTGGGTTTGGGGGTGAAATACCTTAAGAAATTTGACCCCACGAAAAATTAACAGAGAACACAGTAAGGGGGTAGGTGCCCCCAGACCACCTGTCATTTAAACACTGGTTTTAAAGAATGTAATATTAAAGTAGCTGTTTTAGTGCTGAGCCAAAGGGGGATGCTATCTCACGAAAAGGTTCATCAGAACTGGCACTTCTCTCTCTCTCTTTGCAGGGTATTAATGCAGAAGCAGAAGGTCTGCAAAACTATCCATTTCTGATAGTAGTCTGTAATTGACCAGGTCTGATTCTAAGGGGCTTTCTTTTCTTTTTCTTATAATTTTTATTAAGGTTTTTAAAATATTACAAAAAGAAAAAAGAAAAAGAAAAAATACAAAATAAAAACAGTTAAAAACAATTCAATCTTTCCATGTCTTATCTTTCATTTGCCTGTTCCCCGGACCTCCTCACACCTCCCTTTTTTGTATCCAGTTCAATTAGTTGGTTCAGCAAATCCTTTCCCTCTTTGTTTTTATCCTAATCTTTAGTCTTAATATATTATAACTTTAAATTATCACCTATTAACAATCCATTTTTGCACATCTTTTAACATTGCTGCTGAAAACCACTTAACTTCAATCCAACATCATTCTAACATTCATTAATTTTGCAGTATTTTTGTAAATAGTCTTTAAATTTCTTCCAATCTTCTTCCACCGACTCTTCTCCCTGGTCTCAGATTCTGCCGGTCATTTCCGCCAGTTCCATGTAGTCCATCACTTTCTTTATCCCTAGTGACACTGACATATAGCTAAATCTGAGTTGCTACACAGTGTAGTGAAATCATCCTTTCTGGAGTGTGAACCTCTGTTTTGGATGACTTTGGGAGGAATGAAACAAATGGTCCGAGGAACAGAGTAGGAAAACAGTAGGGCTACAAATACCTGTGAATAGCTATGAAAAAGATAGGCTCAACATTCTTTCCTGGGAGGGGAATACCCACCCACTTCCTAAAATCATGAATACTGACCTGAAAACTGGGTGATGTGGAGATCAGGTGGCCAGATGCAAAACATGGCAGGGCTCATATGCCTAACATACTTGCGTAGACAAGAAAATTTCAGCAGGTGTAGCTCTTGTAATGGAAGCCAATTCTCTTGAAATTCCGTCTCCTACACAATTATTACACATGGAGGAGCCCTGCCTTCTTCTGCATCGGGTCATGCAATGTGGAGAACATATAGCATAAAAAGGTAAAGGTAAAGGTACCCCTGCCCATACGGGCCAGTCTTGCCAGACTCTAGGGTTGTGCACTCATCTCACTCTATAGGCCGAGAGCCAGCGCTGTCCGCAGACACTTCCAGGTCACGTGGCCAGCGTGACAAGCTGCATCTGGCGAGCCAGCGCAGCACACGGAACGCCGTTTACCTTCCCGCTAGTAAGCGGTCCCTATTTATCTACTTGCACCCGGGGGTGCTTTCGAACTGCAAGGTTGGCAGGTGCTGGGACCGAGCGACGGGAGCGCACCCCGCTGCGGGGATTCGAACCGCCAACCTTTCGATCGGCAAGTCCTAGGCACTGAGGCTTTTACCCACAGCGCCACCCGCGTCCCTAACATATAGCATACCATTCCTCTATTCCCATAGAATCTTAGAGGCTGTGCACATGACATATTCAGCTGTAGTGTCATTCATAGATATATTGTACTCTAGGCTACCATTTACTTTAGGGTTTCGAGCTTACCTTCATGTTGAATGTGGCATGGTTGCAGGAATGCATGTGACCACAGAAGGTCTGAGCACACAGCCCCTTTAAAAAGAAAACACACAAAAATCAGAACAGCAAATCAGACAATCACATGTGCTGTATAACTTCTTTATAAACTTGTTGAGTTTGATTTTGTGCTGTTCCAGCTAGATGAATGGATGTTTGTGCAAACTGATAATATGTTATCCTTGTGTCTAATACCAACCAACTCTTCCCCTTTCCAGTTTCCAGAGACAACATTAGCTTAGACTAAGCACTTTGGTCAGATTCCTGGTTTGGGGGGGGGGGTGATCAGGTTTTAAAAGGTGGTAGTAGCTGGGTTCCTACATCATCTCCTCAGAAAAGTCGCCTTCAACTGCAGAGGATATAATCTTGAATCAGTGCTGGATTTATGTATAAGCTAAACAAGCTATAGCTTAGGGACCCACTCTCTTGGGGCCCCCCAAAAAAATTAAAGGAAAAAAATTGGATGTACATTTCCAGAATATAAGATAAAAAACAAATAAAATAAAACCTAGATACAGCAACAGTGTTTTGTGTTGTGTAGGCTCCTATGATGTAAGTAATGGGCCCCTGCCTGCTAGCCTGCTCCATAAAATATCACTGTTTTGCTCCTTTCTATATATAGGGTGCCTACATTCTGCATGGACTGGCTGCATGTCAATATAGCATATATTCAACACAAAAAACAGTGACAATTTGTTGTTGACAAAGGACAGCTGGACATATAAAGGGCCCCATTACCTTCAGGAGCTGAGGACCTCATCAAACCTAAATCCGGCCCTGTCTTGAAGGGCTTGGTGTTGTTGGGCTTGCTTACAAAGCAAAACCCTAACTGACGTTTACCAGGCAGGGCTAGTCTGAGAGCTGAAGAGGAAGTGTTTCTCTTTGGTGAAGCTATTCCTTATAACCAAACTGTCCCAAACCAAAATTACTAGAGAAGAGAAATTTTGTCTTTTTCACTACCACCTCAAACATCTTCAAACAGCCTACAGTGAGCATTCAGCACAATTTTTCTACCACTCGTACTCTAATTACCTACCCAGTTGCTCTAACTAGAAAGAGAAGTTAAAGGGCACCTAGATATCATTGTACTGGCGTTGAACGAACTTTCTGTTGGACAGGTGGAGTGAACAACCATGTCTCTGAAGGTTTATCTATTATCCCATGGAGGTCTTATGAAGCTGCATCTGCATTCTAACAATATCTGGATATTCCTGCCATGCCCAAGAAGAGACATTGCATGTTTTGAACACTTATCTGCAAATATGGGTATGCATTTTTTCTGAACAGCAGATTTTTCTAAATTGCTATTTGCAGATTAGTTTGGATCCTAAGCATACTGCACATTGTTCCTCATTAAAGATAGTCAATGGCAACTGTTCAAGTAACTTGCATACTGTGTACAACCAAAGCCATATATTTACTTTAAAAAACAGGAAAGAATTGGGTTGGAACAATGATGTATAATATACATGTAATTAAGAGAAGCTAAAGTGAAGTATATATATCTTTAAGGGGAAAATAACCATTATTTTATGAGGAGTACATTGCTATAAATCTAGCATTAGCTCCTTGATAGGAATAATCATGTAATTTATGGAGTAAAGCTAATCTTGTTAATTGAAGTGAAGGGGATAGCCAAGGTACTGGTAGAGATGAGTATACAGCTCATTTATCTTCCTGCTGTTAACTCTTAACTCCCATCATTTCTCCAACGTATACTGCTGTTTGGTTTTGCTCCTTAGGAAATAGACACAAAGAGTAGGAAGGGAACTACAAAAACTCTATATATGATCTTAGCAACTCTAACGGCTAAAGTCAAACTTATCTAGATGTTTTATATTATATAAAATCTCCCATTCCACTATAATGTACAGTACTTAATTTAGTTTGCTCAAAGTCAAGATGGCAATGGCTACTGAAATTCTGGTTTTCTTAGTTGATCTTGTGAAAAACCTCAGCCTTGTAATAGTGTAATGCTATTTATTTGTTTATTGGTTATTTATTTATTGTGTGAATCACCCATAAAACATCCTGAACCAATTTAACAATAAAAACTTATATAAATGGAATTTCAGTCCAATGTGAATAAAATGTGGGGCAAAATGCTCCACTTATGGGGCTTCTTGGAAGAGGAACGTCTTCAACAGGCACGGAAAATACAGTAAAGATGGCACCTTTCTGATATGTAATGGGAGGGAGTTCCAAAGGGTACGTGCAATCACACCAAAGGTTCAATTCCCACATCGTAACAAATGGACTTCTTTCATGAGATGGTGCCTGCAATAGACCCTCTCCTACAGAACACAGTGAATGACTGCAAATTTAATGGGTGAGATGATCTTTTAGGTATCCTGATCCCAAGCTGTATAAGGTTTTGTACACTAGAACCAGCACCATGAGCTTAGCCCATAAGCTAATTGGCAGCCAGTCTTTCAGCAATGGCGTAATGCAATAGCAATATTCTGCCCCAGCAAGTAGGTGAGCCACTGCATTTTGCACCAGCTGCAGTGGTGCACAGAGCCATACTCAGAGGTAGCCCCACATAGAGCGCATTGTAGTAGTCTCAGCAGATGGCTAAAAGTGGTCAGGTCATCCTGGCCCAGAAATGGCTTTAGCTGTTTCACCAGCCAAAGATGGCATGCCAGGTTACACCCAACATTGTGGGTGTCCGGCAAGCATGCGTGATGTCACTGCCAGGTGTGGGCCGGCAGCTGGCTTGATAACAGTACACAAGACTTAATTAACTGGTAGATTTATTGCAAGCAGCAATTAGTCTCCAACCGCTCTATTGGAGCATCCATTCATCACAGTCAAGTTGACCCTTCTGAAGAGTGCTTCCGGTTTCTGCAGAACATCCTGAACTTCCGACCCTTACGTTTTGGGGCTTGTTTTCTTTTTGGATTTTCCCTATTCGCCTAGTTTGGGGACTAATGGCATAAGTTGCCTCCTCTTCCTGTGAGGAACTGCACCCCTTTGTGCCAGGTATGACTGTGCTTCTTGCGAGAGCAGGCTGCTCTCCAGCCCGCTCTGCCAAAGCAGATAAGCTGCATTCCTGCCAACTCCCGAAAGAGGAGGGGTTGACAACCCCCCTGTTTCAACTGTCTGAGAAATATGCACGCCTCTCTGCTCTCTCTGCGTCTGCCTGCTTTCAGTTTCAGGCAGCTTTGGGCTGGCATGTTCACGACAGTCACACACCACCACAGCAGGAGGGTCTGACAGAGTGTCCTGCTGCAGCACGTGTCACAGTGGGTCACCCAGCTGGGCACCCACAGTGAAAATTTGTGGGTGCCTCGGCATCCTCCCCTCCCCCAATGGCATCTATGGCAGAAGGCACACTTAGCCACTGAAGTCACATCAGCCTGTAGAAACAGAGATGCAGAGCACTGCCAAGTTATGAACCTGCTCCTTCAGCAAAGTACAGCCCCATCCAAAGCAGGCAAATGACCAGTTATCTGGACTCAGGAACTTCTCACTCATGGTGTCTCCACCTTGCCAAGATTCAGACTCAGTTTTTGGCCCTCATGTAGCCCACCACTGTGTCCAAGCACTGGTATAGGGCTTGCATGGCTTTTCCTGATTCAGAAATAGATCTTGATAATGTCAGCATATTGATGACACCTTATCCCAGATCTTCCAATGACCACTCCTAATGTGTTCATGTAGATGTTAAATAACATTGGGAACAGCATAGTAGGCAGTGGCCCCCCGCAGCACAAGTGCTATGTGGGTAGTTGGGTGGGTGGGAAACCACCCAATGCTATTTTCTGAAATCAATCCTGGAGAAACAGTGCCTTCAATACCCATCTCACTGCATTGGTTAAAGAGACCATGGTCAATGGAATCAAAACCCGCTGAGAGTTTAAACAAGAATAATAGGATCACAATAACATTCTTCTCTCAATAATGGTCATCCACTAGGTGGGGCAGCTGATTGGGACAGCTGCTGCCATGCACCTGGCCTCCTGTCAGCTGTGTTGCTGGGCTTACTATGATAACAGGATGCCGGAATAGATGAGCCATTAGCCTGATCCAGCAGGCTCTTCTGTTCCTGCAGCTGTCACACCACAAATCTTTTGATCACCTACCACAGAAAGGGAGTATTTGTCACTGGGTGGCAGTTGTCAACAAGTACGTTGGATCATAGGGACGCAGATGGCACTGTGGGTTAAACCACTGAGCCTAGGGCTTGCCGACCGGCAGGTTGGTGGTTCGAATCCCCATGACAGGGTGAGCTCCCGTTGCTCGGTCCCAGCTCCTGCCAACCTAGCAGTTCAAAAGCACGTCCAAGTGCAAGTAGATAAATAGGTACTACTCTGGCGGGAAGGTAAATGGTGTTTCCGTGCGCTGCTCTGGTTTCACCAGAAGTGGCTTAGTCATGCTGACCACATGACCAAGAAGCTGTCTGCAGACAAATGCCAGCTCCCTCGGCCAGTAAAGCGAGATGAGCCCGGCAACCCCAGAGTTGTCCGCAGCTGGACCTAACGATCAGGGGTCCCTTTACCTTTAAGTTGGATCATTGCTTCTTTCAAGACTGCCAGGACCACTCTCTTACACAAAGATGCACCTGTCATGTACCCTCAACATGCTCTGTGAAGTGAAGGGTCAAAGGTGCATATGTTTAGGCACATTGTTGCAAGTGCCTTGTCCGTGTCATCAGGCCACATCAACTAAAACTGATGCCATTATATCCTACTGTGCTGGAGACTATTCTGGAAATTGCAAAAAATGTGGCTCCAGTAAAATTGCTATGGAAGGGAGCAAATCTATTCTGAAAGGGCCTTGCAAGCAGGGCACAGTGGGCTTTGAAGGCCCAGAACTCTGCTCCTTGGGCTTCAAGGGCTTCAAGGGGCTTATCTGCTCTAGCCAATAGAAAACCGCCAAGAGCATTTCCTGAAGGTGCACCATCTGAATTGACTTTAAAGAAGTCCAGTTCTACCTCTTACTATTGTAATTACACCTACTATTCAATTAGACAGTTGATTTAACAACTATCCTCATCAAAAAAATTATGATGAAATAGTAGGGTTAAAAGAACCTCCTTTCCATTATATAGATTCTATCATTTTTTTAGTGTTCCTGACTAATCAAGTTTATAAATTTAACTTGGGGCAACATTAGACCTTGCCAAGGAATATTCTCAAAGCTAATTTGCAAAAGCAACGTTTTGCATTAGATGTAGATTTACATATGAAAAGAAAGAAATTTATAATAACTCCTAGCTATTGATAGGGCTACTAAACTATGCAAACCTTACAATTCAATTCTCTTAAGGGTGCCGTCCATATCTTTTCAGCTACAAGCCTGAATTAAATCTGGAGATGTAAGTTAGGTCATACTATTTCCATCATACTTCTAAGTGCATCAACATTTTATCATCGATAATGAACCTTTTGGAACCAAATATATATAACTAGTGTGCTTTGGACTGATATTTTTGGTTTGTTGCTTTTTTATCCAAATATCCTAGAAACTATTAGATATAAACGTAAACCAAAATTCTGGAAATAGGTCCTTATAGTTCCATGGATCTAGATAAATGCCTGGCTTCACACATTAACTTGGATAGCTTTGAAGGGGGACTAGACAGATTCATGGAAGGCAAGGTATTTGTGGATATTAGGCCATGATTGTTAGCTGGAATCTTCATGCCTAGAAGCAGAGTCCCACTGTGTGCCAGTTGGAGGGGAGCAACAGAAAAGGGCAACTAAAAGGATCAAGGGGATGGTGAAACTCCCCTATGAAGAAAGGATACAGCATTTGGGACTACAGTGGAACCTGGGATTACGGCGGGGATCTGCTCTGGAGGGCCCGCCACAACCAGAAAATGACGCACATCAAAGCACCGCCTTTGCGCATGCACGAAGCGCGATTTAGCGGTGAACCCGGACGTAATCCATTCCCGTACTTCCGGGTTTGCCGCGGACGTTCGCCGAAGCGGACACAAGCAGAGGCGGACGCAGAATGAGGTTTGACTGTATTTAGTTTAGAGGAAAAAGTGAAAGGCAGTTGTGGCTGCATACTTTTTAATGTCAAACACCACCCCATCTCCAATTGGAGTGAGATTCCAGGGGCTCCAGGGTATGTGTTTTCTTCAAAAGCACAGACTGTAGTGTCTCTGTGATATATGGTTTTATTTATACATATATACAACCTGCACCTAGATGGAGGGATTGCAGGTCAGTCACATCCTATGAGGGTCTGGCTTCCCCCTTAAGAGCAGCTTTGGATTAAAAGGGCAGCAAAAAGCTATCCTCTGTGTCTCTTAGTTCCTGCTGGTCATCCCCAGCTCACTTGGAGTTCTGCCCCTCCTCGTCCTCCTCGCTGCTCACCAACTCCAAGGACCTCCCCATAGACATGTGTCATTCAAAGTTGAAACCCTAAACCTGTCTTTGCCTTTGCCCACTGGCACCCAGCAAAGAAGGGGCCCCTTGCCTGGCAGCCTTGCCCTCTGATGGGTCTTGTCCTTGATGGGCCATCACTGGCTTTTGTCCCCTGCTAATGGGTTAAACCACAGAGCCTAGGGCTTGCCGATCGGAAGGTCGGCGGTTCGAATCCCCACAACGGGATGAGCTCCCGTTGCTCGGTCCCTTCTCCTGCCAACCTAGCAGTTCAAAAACACGTCAAAGTTCAAGTAGATAAATAGGTACCACTCTGGCAGGAAGGTAAACAGTGTTTCCATGCACTGCTCTGGCTCGCCAGAAGCAGCTTAGTCATGCTGGCCACGTGACCCAGAAGCTGTATGCCAGCTCTCTCGGTCAATAAAGTGAGATGAGCGCCGCAACCCCAGAGTTGTCCGTGACTGGACCTAATGGTCAGGGGTCTCTTTACCCTTTAATGGCCCATCCAACTTGCTGGCTTGGCTCATTAGCATAACTAAATCCAGGTCATTTCCCTGTTTGGCAAAGTTATTCAAACCTTCATTAATTCTAACTTTTGCTAACTCAGGAATTATGAGGAGGATCTGGCACCCAGGAATGTACGGCAGTGGTTTTCAACCAGTGTGTTGTGGCACCAAAGGGGTGACATAACTGGGCTCCTGAGCCCCACAGAGGTGCCACAGAAAGAATGTAGCTGGTCAAGGGAGTTGTGGACTCAAAAAACGTTGAAAACCTCTGATGTAGGGGAATTTGGGGGAATAACATGAGGATGTGACTTTTTTGCAGTTCAGTTGCTTATGTGTAAATGAGCAAAGGAAAGCAACCAAATAGCTTAAATTCTACAGCCTACCTAATAGCAGATTAGCACAGATGAGCTTCATATCCACGAAGAGGCAATTTTCTATAAGAAATGTTTCCTCGTTTAAACTTTGTGTGAAGAGAGAGGAGAAAGGTGAGGGGTATGTCTGTCTGTCAGGGCCACCAGTAAAACCTGATCTTGAGCAGCTGACACTCTCTCAAGAAAAACAAGAGCAGGGAGAAAGGAATTGAATGCTCCGCCACTCCTTCCCTGCTAGACAGAACAATTAAGGAGCTTTTCCTGACCAGATACATGTCAGATGCTTTGTATGTGAGGCAGAGTTCCCTGTGTAATGGAGAGCTAAGCCATCTGGATAGCAAAACAATGGCATTTTATAGAAAAAAAGCTTTCTGAGCTAATATTTTCTTCACAGTTCAGTTCAAAAGGAACAAGGAAGTGGGAAGTTTAGGAGTGGGGGCTGTGTAGGTGGGGGGGAGATGGCGGGTGATTCTGAAGTTGGACTGGCTCAGAAAACCAGATAAGTCATTTTCTCTCTCTCTCTCTCGAAAAATAAATAAATGGCTTATTAACCTGGAGAATCACTAATCTCTAGCCATAAAACAAAAATAACAATTAATTGCAAATCATCTATAGGAATTGTATACAAATCTTAGTCTCTGAAAGTAGAACCTTTAAGATCTAATCAAATTTAAACCAGAAGTTCCCAGTAAAAATTAAATAACCATTATTTTGGAACTAATAGCTAGGAAACAAAAGTGATTATATATGCACCTGAGGGTAGATACTGGTAG
This sequence comes from Podarcis muralis, assembly GCF_964188315.1. NCBI lineage: Eukaryota > Metazoa > Chordata > Lepidosauria > Squamata > Lacertidae > Podarcis > Podarcis muralis. Next base: position 134,533,842 of record NC_135655.1, read on the forward strand.
AAGTATTAAATTAGGTGAGAAAATATTATTAGAAGGTATGTAGCATGTTGCTGAATATTTATCAGAGGACAGGTCTTCTGTGGGTCACTATATTATTTGTTAACATTTGGTCAGCCTAAGTCATGGTCCACATTGCATTTTCACAGCTGAAGCAATAAGGTTTTCATTATTCTTTTTCATTGTAACCAAAGTATCACTGTAAATTAACATGCACCTCTAAACTACTCTGGTTGGATAAATACAAAAGACTGCTTCTTTGTAAATATTTAAGGGAAATTTTGAATATCTATCCCCAGAAAACCCCCAGAGCAGCTCCACAAAGAATTTTCTCTCTCTTCTTACACCATTGGGGTAGCAGTGGGGAACAGGTTTCTAACCTTTCCTTTTCTCTGGCCCTGTCATTTCCTATTTGGAGATGAATTTTGAATATATGGAGGAACACTCAGTAATGTCAGTCTCCATCTGCAATCTGAAATGCTACAGCCCAGGCGGAGATTGACTGCCCCTAAGAACTAGGCCTAAATTGTATGTGAGGTCTTCTATATGAAGGTCACAAAAGGGAAGCTAAATTTGCTCTGCAGCTTTAGTTGCAGCTAGCCTGTTGAAAGTGATTGTTTCTTTAATTGAAGGGAATTGCACTAGTCTTGCAAGGTTTAGTCTTAATAAATGTAAATAATTTTAAAAATTGCCAGCTTGTATCCAGCCTGCTAGTATTTTATTCTATGAACCACCCTGAGATCTTATGATGAAGGTTGGTATATAAATCTTCATAATAATAATAATAATAATAATAATAATAATAATAATAACCCAGCCCATTTTCATTGATTGTTTTGCAGTTTAGTTTTGTATTTCTCAGACTAACCAGGCTAACTCTTGGTCTTTCTGCTTGCCTTTTCAAACTTCAGGGAATGCATTAGCTCTCCTCCAGTCTTCACAAACTATTCCAGTTCTCAATGGGTTCTCCGCTATATAATGCTTTGGCCTTTGAACTCTCATTGAACACAGCATGAACAGAGTTATTACTCTGCGTAGGCCACCAAACGAAAAAGATCCCAACTGTTCTTTCCTTAATTAGGAATTGGGGTGGGGGTGGGGGATAAACCATGTTCGTAGGCCAACATACTGAAAGTACGTGAAAGTAATTTAAGTGAGCCTTTAAGGCTCTCATTTAAAGCCTCAAAAACAACAATTTATAAGAGAAATGCTGACAAGCCACATCTGTGGTATTATAATATAACCTGATAGCGAGATAAATGTTTCATGAATTAGGAAGTTGAAAAAGCTTCTCAGTTCAGCTTTGTTCTCCAGATTAAAGTGAAATATGTTGTCATCTTCTATCAACACTTGCATTTCAAATACTGCAGCTTCTAAAACTAGTTTCATCAAAATCCGAGGCATGACCGCATTAAACTGCCGTGGAATGACCCCAGTGCTAGTAAGTATTGACCATATAATGTTTCGGTTCTCTCTCTTTCTTGGTTTCACCAAATTTGCAACAATAATAATATTTTTGTGTTTTTAGAAAAGACATAAACATGTATAGACTGTGCCACTTTAAACTGGAGGTTCAGAATAGTACGGTAGAATGTTCTTATGCTAAAATATCCTTGTATATAAATAACTAGCATATCAGGGAGACACTAGGATAGGAACATGTCTGCTGGGTTTTGTTTTGTTTTGAAAGCTGTTTTCTGTTGAGGAGCATTCAGTAATGTGAACCCCCACGCTCTAAAGTGTCACAGCTCAGACAACGGGCTGGCCACTTTCATCACAGCTAAGCCCAAACTGCTTGCCTTCATATACATCTTTTTCTTGACATTCTTCTTTCCATTTGCTGATAACTTTATAATTTCAAATATTATTTCTATGTAAAAAAATTACACATCATTTTGGGTGGCTGACAATTCAGAGATTGACAGGAAAATACAAAAAACACTATGCTCCATCATTTTTAGAAAAATAGTCTCATTGATACGGGTTAAGGAACAGAGCTAAAGCCTTAACAATAGCTAAAGCCCTTATTAGATCATATAAATAACCAAGCCAGCCTGCAAAAGATTGATCATAGCTTTTAAAACATTTGCAAAATCTGTGTTTAATTAAAATCATTTTAATATGCAAATGAATCCTAATCACTCTCATTTTTTAATGTTAGTCCGCCTGCGGGGGTCCTAAACAGCTCTAAATAGCTTCAGCTGTGAATATGTTTAATAGAATCACATTTGCTACTGCAGAGGAAACATTTCAGCTATGCATGTAGTAAAGCTTTCAAAACTGCTTTTGTGTCTACAATTTAGCCATGAAGGTCAAAAAAGTGTTCAGTGAAGCGCCCCTTCTTACATTTTTATACAGGGTAATAATTAAAACACTTTTCAATGCAAGCAAAACCTCTGGGGGCTTCTTTTGAGGAACAATCTGCCCTTGGTGATTGTAAAGACTGGTCTATAATATAGAAAACCGACAATAAGAAACTGATATCATGTCATCGTTTCTCTCAAACATTCCATCTTTGCAAATATAAGAATATTAGCTGTGAGTTTTAGAAAAAGAGGCTCCATATCTGAAACAAAGTGAAAGTGTCCACTTTTCCTTTCTTTTAAGCAAAATAGGCCTAGTAGACCAACTGAAATGAGATAAGAAAGGACCTCCAGGTCAACCACCCAAGCCATTTCTCTTGGTCAGGAGAAAACTCGTTTGACAATCCAAGAACAGGTTGTGACGGCAACACACCCTCAAACCCGCTGATGGTATTGGGAGTGTGGAGAAGATCCACAAACTCACTGGAAGCCTCCCCTTGCCACAGATGGTTTCTGGTTTTGCTTGAACGAAGAGAAAAAATGATTAAAAAAATGTGTAAACTGTTACTAGAGTGGGAAATGATCGATTAACTGGTTAAATCGGCAATGATACAATGGGCTAAAGATCTAGGACATAATACAGAAATGGATGCATGGGAGAAGTTGTGGAAAATTGTCATGAAATTTACTGCCTGTTGGAACTGATTCAAGATTTTGGCCAGGTTGTAGGATTTAAATTGAATAAACTAAAAACAAAGGTTTTAGAGAAAAACTTAACAGCGATTGAAAGAGAGAGGTTTCAGAATGTGACAGGTTTAACAGTGGTTAAGAAAGTGAAATACCTGGGGATTAATATGACAGCTAAAAATGGGAATTTATTTAAAGGCAATTATGAAAAATGCTGGACGGAAGTGAAAAAAAAATCTAGAAATTTGGTCAAATTTGAAGCTTTCATTGTTAGGCCGTATTGCTGCTATAAAGATGAATGTATTGCCAAGAATGTTATTTTTGTTTCAAACATTGCAAATTTTGGACAAAATGGATTGTTTCAAGAAGTGGCAGAGAGATATTTCTAGATTTGTCTGGCAGGGCAAGAAGCCCAGAATAAAATTTAAAATATTAACGGATGCAAAGGAAAGAGGTGGATTTGCCCTGCCAGACCTTAAACTTTATTATGAATCAGCAGCTTTCTGCTGGTTGAAAGAATGGCTACTCCGTGAAAACACAGACATTTTGGATCTGGAAGGTTTTAATAATGTCTGGATAAGATATAAGGATTTGCTTGAAAATAAAACCCCAAGGTGGTTGTCACCAATGGAAGCAAAGGCTCAGAAAAAACTCAATATGGAGGCCAAATGGCCGAAATATTGGGAAATTTTGGAACAAGTGGGAGACAAACTGAAATTGCAGAGTTATGAAAAACTAAAAAACAAAGTGCGAGATTGGCTTCATTATTATCAAATAATGGAGGCATACAATTTGGACAAAAAAATTGGATTCCAGGTGGAAAAATCAAAATTGGAAACAGAACTGTTAGATCCCAAAACTAAGACTTTGTCAAGGATGTATAACTTGCTGTTGAAATGGAATACGCAGGATGAAACGGTGAAATCTGCTATGATTAAGTGGGCTCAAGATGTTGGACATAACATTATGATGGCTGACTGGGAACAGTTATGGACCACAGGTATGAAGTTTACGGCATGTAATGCCTTAAGAGAGAATATTATGAAAATGATATACAGGTGGTACATGACTCCAGTCAAGCTTGCAAAAATCTATCATCTCCCCGATAATAAGTGTTGGAAATGTAAAGAAACTGAAGGTACATTCTTTCACCTTTGGTGGACGTGCCCAAGGATTAAGGCTTTCTGGGAGATGATATATAATGAAATGAAAAAGGTATTAAAATATACCTTCTTGAAGAAACCAGAGGCCTTTCTCCTGGGCATCGTAGGCCAATTGGTGCCAAAAAAGGATAGAACTTTCTTTATGTATGCCACGACAGCAGCAAGAATACTTATTGCAAAGTATTGGAAGACACAAGATCTACCCACCCTGGAAGAATGGCAGATGAAAGTGATGGACTATATGGAACTGGCAGAAATGACCGGCAGAATCCGAGACCAGGGAGAAGTCGGTGGAAGAAGATTGGAAGAAATTTAAAGACTATCTACAGAAATATTGTAAAATTAATGAATGTTAGAATGATGTTGGATAAAAAGTTAAGTGGTTTTTAGCTATAACGCTATAAGGAATATGAAAAAATGGATTATTAACAGGTAAAAATTTAATGTTATAATATTTTAAGATTAAAGACTAGGATAAACAAAGAGGGAAAGGATTTGCTGAACTAATAAATTGAATTGGAATACAAAAAAGGGAGGTGTAAGGAGGTCTGGGAAACAAGCAAATGAAAAATAAGTGATGGAAAGATGGTATGTTTTTTAACTATTTTTATTTTGTATTTTTCTTTTTTTTCTTCATTCTGTAAAATCTTAATAAATATCTTTTTTAAAAAAAGAAATTTACTGTCTGTTGTACTTTTAAAGAAAATTATATGAAAATGATGTATTGATGGTATCTAACACCTAAGAAATTGGCTAAAATGTAAAAGAAGATTAGAAATAATTAATACAATTGTAAACAGGTTGATGGAACTTTCTTTCATATGTGGTGGGCCTGTAAGAAATCAAGAGCATTCTGGGAAATGATATATGATGAGATGAAAAATACGTTTAAAATGCTTATACAACCCCCCCACCCAAAAAGGAAAAAAAAAAAACAGAAGCCTTTCTCTTAGGGATTATTGGAAAAGAAGTTCCAGAAAAAGAGTGGCTAGTATTCTTTATATAAGTTCCAAAGAGGAATGGATAAGGAAGGCGATAGACTGTGCTGAACTGGCAAAGTTAACAGCCAAAATGAGAGAATCTAATGATGACTGCTTTGTGGAAGAACGGAAACCCTTTTCGAACTATTTAAGGAAATATTACAGTTTGATGAATAGTTTGATCAAAGTCCTCCTTCCAGTTGTGTGGGAAGAGCAGGGAGCACACAAGACCAGGTCTCACGCCACTTGTATGTGAAAGTGGTCAGTGGATCATCTTTGCACCTTCATAGACATAATATACAAGTCTTGCCTCTAAGAGCCACAGGTTAAAAAATTAGGCAAGGAGAATACCAAAGCCAAACATCCCACAAGATTGCGCTTGAGTGCTCTCTTCCACACTATAAATAATACTCTCATTAAAATTCTGCCTTGGATGAAAAGCAAGTCCATTAGTCTGGCAGCTAATTTTTACTGGCTCCTGAGATGTACCGGTATGTATATTAAAAATGCAGCTTTTGTAATTGCCAGACATCAACTACCTAGTCAACGCTCCTCTTGGAGTTTTTAATTATTTACTTCATTTGCATATACATTCCAATTTATGATCACTGTTTAGTTATCAAGGGATCTTTTTGGTAATTTCTCTTTTGAATTCTATTTATCCCTTTGGCATCCTTGGCAAATGTTCTGAGACCGCTTTACCCCAGCACTAAATAACACCAGGCAATATGTGCTCCTAACCCTTATAGCACATTTCATCATAGATACTATTCACCTCTATTAAATGTGTGCTATAACCATGGCTAGTTCAGCATTAGTTACATTCTGAAAAAGCTTCCTTCAAATTCATCTTTGCTTCTCCCCTCCAAACACCATTTCCACATACATAACTGTGTTGGCACACTCCTCCCATTTTCTTCAGCTTTACTTTCTATTGGTGGTACAGAACTATAGAGCTCTGACTTAATTTCATGTAAATAAAAACTGAGGGCAGCTGGGATAGTCCCGCTCCAGCAACCAACTACAGAAATGTTAGAGGGAAAGTAAAACATTTTTTAAAAATAAGATTTATTAAGTTGTGGGTGAACATATCAGACGACACAGCGATTCTTCAAAAAGCTCTTGTTTATTCACAGGCCAGAACTGAACTGAACTGAAGGGTTCAGCCAGCCTGCTTATATAGAGCTCCACTAGAACGCAACAGTAACCATTTTCTGTAACTATCCAATCACTGAACGTCACTTTCGATCCCTTATTTGCATATGTGGACCTGAACTATCTACAGTATCCCCCTGCTGGCCCAGGGTGAGAACTTCAGTACATAACAAGATTAGCAACATTTGCAGGCGGGGGTAGGATGAGAAGGGCTTCAGCTATATTTGCAAGGAATGAACTTTGCCAAAGGAACAACCTTATTATATCAGAGTTGCTAGATCTGACTCAGACATCTCTTTCTGTTGAAGCATCCATTGTACACATTATACCCTGTCAGTAACAAAGTCCCAATAGCATCTTCACATAGGTAACCCTACTTCCAGAATATACAGTAAGAATTTTCCTGTTAAATGTTTAAATTGCACTTGAACCTCTCTCAAAGAAATGCAAAAGTACTTGCAATTCTGAATGCATATTCTAAAAGCACATTCTAGCTAATCCCAGAGAGAAAGCCAGTGTTAGACTCACATAGCCAAAACAACAAATGGCCTTGCAGCATCTTAAAGACTAACAAGTTTATTGTGGCATAAGCTTTTATGGACTTGAGTCTACTTCATAAGATGCATGATGAAGGGGATGCCCATGAAAAATTATGCCAAAATAAATTTGTTCATCTGTAAGGACCTAGATGACTCAAGCTCTGACAGGTTTTAAATCCAAACGTGAGAGATTATGGACCCCATGTATAACTAATGTGAAGCAGAAATGTTATATTAATATTAATGCCTATAGAGTCTCAGTGTTGGTGTCAATTACTTTTGCATTTTAAGAATTTTGCATTGGAAACATGATTACTTAAGTATACATTTTTAGTTTTCAGAAATGAGGATAATGTTAGAACAAATATTTTGTGACATCTTAATATGAATGAGTAATGACTACTGATATATGGATATTTTTGTATGCTTCGTATACTTATATAAGCATATTTTACATTCAGACCACTAATCAATTCAGGGAGGAGGAGGAGAGATACCCCCTCACCCCACAAAGCCTCTTTTGAGTCTCACGTGACAGGATTTCACTGGGACCATAGTTTGTACTAGGTATATTCACTACACACTTGGGGTACAACATTTATGAGTGCCACAAAATTTTATGAGACATACACCTAGGTTGCCATATTGGCCTGAATATAAGCTGCAGTCCCCCCCCTCCAAATTCCGATTGTGAAAAGAAAGCAGCCTGGGAGCGCAGGGAAATGGTGCGCCAGCCGCTGGCCGCTCCCAACCCTCCCCCCCCCCGAGCTATGGGGGGGAGGGGGGGAGTGTGGCTCCCCCCCCCAGAAAGCAGCATGGGGCAACAGCGCCCATCCCACCCGCAGCTCCCAAGACACCGACTTTTAAAGGTGTGGCTTATTTGCAGGTGTGGTTTATATTCGGGCCAATACGGTAAGTAGATACAAGACTGCAGCCTTATCCAATTAACTGATTACTGAAATACAAACATTTTGATAAACATTTTGATAAACTGATAAAGCTATTTTGATAGCTTTGCTAAAAGCTAATGTAAAGAGCTTTTAAAACTCTTTACATTATTTTTTTAATAAACATGCTTATAAAAGCTCTGTAGATGGCATCTTAAACGTGCTTCCCAGGTGATGGCAATACCACTTCTCAGATTCCGTCTGGTATGTAAATGCTAAGCCCCCTGCCCTCCACTGAACTATTGATTTTCTCACATGCATTTCCCCCCCTCAAAATATAATAATTTAAACTAACAAAACATTTCTTCTTTAAAATGGTGACAACCTACTAAACATGCAAAAATGCATATAAAAGTTATGCCTCTGCAATATAAGGGACAGGTAAACCCACAATCCGCATTTTACACTTATCATAGAATTGTAGAGTTGGAAGGGGCGTGAAGGGTCATCTAGTCCAACCCCCACAATGCAGGAATATAAATAGACTTTTGGGACCTGAGCATGTAATTCTCATGGGAATGAAACCAAAAATGACAAACCCATGTGAAGTTTCCTCCCTCTTCCCACAGATATTATGATGTCATTATATAGTATGCTTCTCTTTTTCTATTCAGGCTAGGGAAAAAAGAGCATATGATTTTATCACAAGTTTGACTAAATATTATTGGAAAGAGTGGACAAAATTTGATATCATGATGATGATGATGGTAACCCTGTGCCAAGTGTTAATTCCACACCTATGAGATGGCTGCAATGTACTTGTTACAGAATGAGTTCCTAATCAAGTCAGTATTACATTAACCTAAAGTTGATATTTTTAATGAAGTATCCTTTGTATTCTGTATCTGCCCCAATGAACCTCACACTTCTATCCTACAGTCTAACTTGAGAATGAAAGTAGCATAGCATGAACTGGGGCATGTGCACAGCTTCCGCAATTTATACGTTAAATGTGCTCCTAAGGTGAAGAATATTGATCTCGCTCTCCTGATTGACCTGTGCAGCAATCCCCCCCCCTTCTCCCAGTTTACAGCTTGTAGCCCCACAGAAAGATTCTTCGATGACTACATGTCATCCCAACAGCAATGATTCTTGAAAAAAATATTTTCCCCCTGCTTCTTAAGAAAGAGTTATAGTCTTCGACAAATACTTCCTTGGCCTGTCATTGACATTCAGCTCCCAGCTCTTACAACAATAGAAGAGATTGATTTGTAAACCCCATTATATTTGTATTCCCTCCCTTTGGTACTTATGGAGACTTTCTGTAAGAAGGAGACTGAAGAGTAAATGTGGGCAGAGAAAATGTATCTTGCCTGGCAGGTAGAAAATTGATTACCAATTCCCATCTCAAACTTCCCCAGGGATTTCTCCCGATAGTCCCCAGCTGGAAGTCTGAGTGGGTGGCATGAATAGCGAAGGTACACCAGAGATCATAAATCAATCACTGTTATACAACCTGCAATTAGATAACAAAGTTTTGTCTACAGAAATATAGTGCTTTTCTTGGTTCTTTCTGAGATCCCCCCCCCCCCCATTGCTCTATACAGCATCCCCTTTCTATGCCTATTGGTAAGGAATTACCAGTGCCACACACTGGAAATGGAATATGGAAAGAAACCTGGAATCAGACTGGTTTTTTTTAAAAAAAATAGAACTCAATTATTAGCAATAGTAATAAGCTTCAAATCTATCTCTAAGTTGCATCTGTTGTGTGGGGTAAAAATAAATCCTAAACCCCCTTCTGTTGGCACAGCAATCCTGCTTTACCGGCAGAAAAGAGACATAAGTCTAGCAAACTCCACCAGCTGGCAGGAGTCTAAGGACTGCTGTTTCAGCACAGGATTGTGAGTGCTGTAGATCACAAGTCACGTTACCACTAGTGTAGTGACCACAAACTGTATGGGTTCATACTATTGCCCTGATAATATTTAAGGAAATTCATATTTGAATAAAACATCCCATGAGCAATATACTGACAAACAGTTTTTTGTTTGTTTTTTACAGAAAACAGGTCCCCTGAAGGAGGAGGTAGAAAAACCATTCCTTAATCATTTCTCTCTGGAGCAGGAAGATCTGAATACATGGTACTGTAATTATAAACCAGCTGCAAATCTCCCCTATCTCTGCAAATTTATTGAGTATGTAGCCAGCAACCAGATCCAGGTGCTCTTGGATGAGGCTGATTTCCTGAATCCCTTTAAACTGGGATCTTGAGTGCATTTCCTTTACATTTTATGGGCACTATGCGCAATCTGCACTTCCTGAACTGCTTCTGCTCCGCTTCCTAATCTAACAAAGGCCCTCTGTGTACCTGCCCTGCTGATCTGCTGGAAGAAGGGGTGGAGCGCCACTAAAGATTATGGCAGTCCAAGCTCCCTTTCACCACTCAGCTGCTCCCTAGCAAACTGAGCAATGCAGAGTCAATCAAAGTTTTAAACCTTCCTTATCACTCCCATAATTCTGATGGAAATTGCCTCCCACCCCACCCTAAAATTTAGGAAGAAGCTTAAAGCAGCATGGGGTCAATCAGGGTGCCAATTTGACTAAAATATTGGCAAGGAAACCCCCAGATTACAAGATGCTGCACACACACACCCTTTGAATGCCAACACCCATCGAATATTTTATTGAGGACGCCAAAGGGACCTCAGCCCCAGGAAGTAGGCTCCTATGTGGTCAATCATCATAGGAATTCAGATTAATCACACAATTAACATTCAGACAGATAGACACACGCAAGCTTGTATTTAGGAATATCAACTCACTTATCCACTTGCATTAGGAGGAAATTATATATACAGATACATGTAATTATTTTATTTGTTTTTGAAAATTAGTTATAAAAAATAAATTGCAATTATTTTAATAAGTCCCACACAGTCTTAAAAAACAATTTTTATTGCTAAAGTCAGCAGCAGTTTATCTACTTTAATAAGAACAGTAATTAGCATCACTAAACAATGCCATTAGGAAGGACAGCTTGATGCTATTTTCTGAGTTTATGCCTTTCAGATAATCTAAGGAAGCAGCACACATTTTTAAATGAATGTTCTAAATTAAATTTGGATCAGTCATACCATAGTTAGCTTCTTTACAAGGGTACACTAATAATATATGTTTAGTCTCTGATGGTAAACATGGAGTCTGTCTACTCTCCCAAGGCCATGGAGGACACTGCCTTGCATATTCCATGGCTCTTGCAGTCCTGCTCCTATATTCCACAAGGTTTAAAAAGCCTCCGAGATGCTGTACAAAGAAATTGTTGGAGTGCTAAGAGCATTTTATTGTTGGAGTGCTAAGAACATTTTATTTAGCTAGCTAGTTTTCCAAAAAGTCCAAGGGGTTGTCCCTAGGTGGTCTTGGATCCAGGTAGATTACTAGGCCAAGCCTGCATAGTTTAGCAGGTACAGTGATTAGTTTCTAGTCCTAGTTCTAAACCTAAGAAATTTAGGAAGCAAAAAGGAAAAGTAGCTTTTCTAGGCAATTTCTGTGAGATGAACTGCCCTGGCTACTCCTGGCTTTCAGCCAATGAGTGAAGTGAGATCTGCGATTCATAGGAATCCTGGGGTCCTCTTTTATTGTACCTTTCTGCTTTTCTCTCATTGTCTATTCTTACCCCATCTTTATGGGATTCACTAACATGAAGAGTTGTGCTTGGCTTCCTCTCTGATTGATTTTAAATGAGTTCTGAATATCTTGATCTGCTTTTTAATTAAGGTTTGCATCCTGAAAGTTGCAGTTTCAACTGTTGCTATTATTTTATTTATTTTTGTTTCCTACTGTTTTGGTGAATGGCATTTTCTACAGTTGTTGTTTTCTTATTTTGTTTGTGAAGCAACTTGGCAGATTTTTGGGGTGGGTGTGGCAATTTCAGTGAGTCTACGCTGAGTTTGACTAATGTCTGATAACCCAATGATGAAATACTGCACGAAAAGGAATCGTGGCACAATTGTATGCATCAAGATCCCCCTTTTTTGCACTTTACTTCATCAAGACATGATGTGTCTCTGCACATCAGCAATCTGTACTGGGGGGAAAGTTATAAATAAAGAGAAGAAACTGAAAAGGGCAGCAGACTGCGCATTTTTAAGTCTGTACAAAGCCAACAGATCAAAACCCAAAGAATGGTGGACTGCTAACTCATTGGAATCATTCCACAATCCAGACTAGTTAATTGGGGATTCCAAAATCCATGGAGAAATTTGGATGTGGAGAATTCTGTGAGCATCTGTCTCTACTTCAGACCATTATCTGGGCCCAAGCAGATACCCAGGAATTTTTCAACTCCAGCAGTTAGATTATGAATCTTACATTAACTTAATTTTCCACTCCACCTCCTGATTTATCAATTTAGAGTATTGTGCCTGGTAGAGTTTAATTTCTCTCAGAATCTCCTGTGACTTCGGTTTCGATCTTAGCTTTTTCTCTAGATTATGAATCTTAAAAACAGCTGTGAATATTTTTCAGGGGTAGGGACATGCTATTTCTGATATAACAACCCCAAATAATAAGAAGCCATCACTAAGGATGAAAACATAAGATAATACACATGTCAATGAAGTCCTTACTTCATCGACATATATATTATCCTTATCTTATCTTCCAAAGACAACTTCGGAAGGGAAGAAACTACCAGAGTGTAACATCACACTAGCTACTCTCTGACTTGCGGCCCACTGTGCCAATGGACACCTCTCCAAGAGGTCCACACTTGTGCATAATGCACTCTCTTTCTCCAAAGTGACATTAGTCTGACAATTTACTTGAAAGCTGTGTGAGGATTGCTCCTGCTTTCCTCTGTCTCTGCCTCACAAAATGGTCCAAGGATGCCTTTAAAGGCATGCAGCTGGCAACTCTGGGACAGGATAGCAATCAATTTGAGAGAAACCTTAGTGGCAATTGCTGGCACCAGGCTCTTGTATGTGTGGCTAAATGGCTGTTCCTGCATTGTTGCTTTTCATCTGGTGGTCTTTAACGGGCCAATCCCACTCAAACACATGTACTGGGTATTTCTTGCCTTAACATTAAGGGAAATAATGTTTTCCCTGTTCACTGACTCAGTGAACTAGTTTTATTTTACCAGACGAAAATTGACAATGCATATTAAAAGGTAAAGGTACCCCTGCCCGTACGGGCCAGTCTTGACAGACTCTAGGGTTGTGCGCCCATCTCACTCAAGAGGCCGGGGGCCAGCGCTGTCCGGAGACACTTCCGGGTCACGTGGCCAGCGTGACGAAGCTGCTCTGGCGAGCCACACCAGCGCAGCACACGGAAACACCGTTTACCTTCCCGCTATAAAGCGGTCCCTATTTATCTACTTGCACCCGGGGGTGCTTTCGAACTGCTAGGTTGGCAGGCGCTGGGACCGAACGACGGGAGCGCACCCCGCCGCGGGGATTCGAACCGTCGACCTTACGCTTGGCAAGCCCTAGGCGCTGAGGCTTTTACCCACAGTGCCACCCGCGTCCCCACGACAATGCATATTAGCAATATAAAAAGGAAATGTTTTTTTTTTCATCAACAGAATAAATTTTGTCATGGGGAAAGGGAGACTGCTTAGCTAATCTTCACTTTTGAGTTGAACATCTATATATAAGGTAATCTCGAATAAGAAAAAACAGTAATTTAGATTACATTTTATTGCACTATTTTCAGTTCTATCTCATTATCTAATGTCTACTAATTGTGTTTTTAACAGTTTTGGACAAAATAAAATGACAGACAATTTTAAGTCAATTACAATGCAGAGATGAAGTAAAATATATAAAGATGCACATTTTCAATGAAAGAGTTTAAGAATTGTTTCACATAATGCTCATTTTTACCAGACTTTGTGGAGCATGTTGCACTAATAACATGTGCAGGTTGTAGATAATTGAATGAAGAGAGGAAGGCAAGGTTGGGGGGATAAATTGCTAAAATCTAAAGAATGGGGGAAATCATACTGCAGCCCCCAAGTAGCTTCTTTATATATTATTTCATAAAATTTATACACCACTTGACTGTAAAAACACACACCCTTAAAACTGTTTACACAAAGATAAAACAATAAAATCAAGAAAATATTACAATAATTTAAAACATACACGTTAAAATATTAAAACAGATTAAAATTCACATAAGCGTTTCTAAGCAACTGGGTAGGCTTGCCTCAACAGGAGTGTTTTTAGCAGGCAGAGAAAGGAATACAGCAAAGGTGCTTGCTTGATACCAATAGGCAAGGACTTTCAGAGTGTAGGCACTGGCACAGTTTTTACAAATGCGGAACAGGTACTATGTGGCACCTGTAGTAGTGCCAATTTCGCCAACTGAAGCACATGTGGAGTAAGGCGATCTCATAGGTAAACTGGTCCCAAGTTATTAAGGACTTAGTATACAGTTGTACCTTGATTGCCAAACGCCTTGGAACTTGTATGTTTCAGATCCTGAAGGATCGAAAACCGGAAGTGAGTGTTCCGGTTTTCAAATGATTTTCGGAAGCCACACGTCTGGCGCGGCTTCCAATTGGCCTATCGGAAGCTGCACCTAAGTTTTCGAACAGTTTTGGGAGTTGAGTAGACTCCCGGAACACATTCTGTTCGAGAACCAAGGTACGACTGTACTAAAAGCAGCAGCTTGAATTTCGCTCTGTAGCAGATTGGCACCCTGCACAGATCTTTGAGCACAGGTGTGTTACACACACACACACACACACACACACACACACACACACACACACTCTCTCTCTCTCTCTCTAAAGCACTGCAGAAAACCTTTGGCTACAATCTTAAAACAACTATTAGTAGGTCCCACTGGAAACAACTGAACTTCCTGCCCAGGCCTCTACTATAAAGAAAGAATGGATGTTGGTGTCTGCACCAGGCATTCATGGGCAGCTGCTAGGGCCCTGCACCTTGGCGAGGCAACTGCCACTGTATGCACTGGTCCCTCCCTACAAGAAAAAAATAGTGTGACGGAAGCCAGAGTGCACAGAAACACCATTAACCTTCCCACCACAAACGGTACCTATTTATCTACTTGCACTAATGTAATAAACTTATTACTAATGTAATCAACTTGCACACAGTAGATTTATCCCAATGTGAAATCCTGTTCCTCTTTTATCCCAGCGATAGTTTCTGGTCTCTTAGGGACAATGTTCCTCACTATAAACCACTATGTTTCAGGTGGGAAGCCTCAATCAGCTGAGTAAGAGACTGGCATGTAAAGCACCCTCATTAGCAAAATACTCTTATGAATTTTCCTTGCAGACAGGAATGTTGGATGCAGACCAATGTATAATATCAATGGAAGTGAAATATTATTATTATTATTATTATTATTATTATTATTATTATTATTATTCATTGGGGGAATTTAAAAGCCAAAACAAACTTTCCAAATGGTGTTTACCAGCACTTATTTCATGAGATTGAAAGTCACAGTTCAGATCTGAAAGAACAGCCAGTTCTCAGTGGATCAGCCAATGGCACCTTCTTGGCAGCTCATTGTTCCTTCTGCATGCTGTGCCAGTGCACGCCATATTCTGCAACAATTAATTTCAAACAGACTACTGCAAACTCTTGCCAGAGACTTAGGGACTTAAGCCATTAAGCCCCTAAGCTTTGCACTGTTTTCAGCATGTGATGGTTTTTTTAAGGCACGCAGTGATGAGGCATTGCAACAATCATAGTGGAATCTGCATCTCAACATCTGGCAGGAAAATACCTGAATTTTCATTAGGTTGCCAACCTTTTGCCATAAATCTTTTGACCCCTGGACAGGGACAAAGGGTAGCATGGTTTTGCATTATATTGTACTTTTATGGCTGTACACAGCCACCCCAGAATCTGTTGCACGAAGGGTGGTCTAGAAGCCTTTAAAATAAATAAGAAGGAGCCGTGAACAGGTCAGAGGGCAAAACCCACTACTAGTGGAGCTAGCTGCAAAGATTTTTTCCATCTGTGGCTACAAATGTGATACAGTGTTTGTATGTTTGGGTGTTAGTGCAGGGTAAGGGCGTTGTGCAAGTAAATGTGAACAAGATCAGTCCTTATTGCTGCTGCTGCTGCTGCTGCTGCAGAGCCATGCCATTGATCTGACTCCACCCACCCTGCCTCTCTCAGCTCAATACACCCCAGACCTGGTGGCTATGCAGCAAGTCTCTCACAATGCAGCACTGGAAATGGTGCACTAGGGCTCAGGTGAACCATGTGTCTCCTTGTTGGATGTGCAGCACAGCTCCAGCATGAGCTCTCAGTAGAAAAACAGATTGTGCTGACTTTACTCAAAAATAAACAAAAACTCTGCCAATCAGCTCCAAATTCTGCTTTCTTCCACACATGCACACACACACATACAAAATATGTCAACTAGCCTGAAGGAAAAACCAAAGAAGCAAGCGAGGTCTCCCACCTGGTAGACTGGCAAGCCTAAATGTAACTCAAAAGAAACATCTAGTGCGTGAGCGATGCATCTGCTGTCTATGTCTCTAGGCAACTGTAAATGTCTCTAAGCAGAATTTTCCCAGCTGTGTTCTGTCTGTCAGCTGTGGAACTTCCAGATTCAGAGCCTTTGAACATTAGTTGCTGGGCAGAAAGGACTATAGCATTGTCAGCTTCTCGCTGCCCACTTTGGGAAGAGGTTGTTGGACTCTACCTTTGGACTATACCTTCACATGTGATGTGCAAATCTTCTAGGGTTCTTCAGAAGCATATCGCAGGGTCCATGAAAACACAGCTTGCCCACAATAAACCATCTACCTCTGGAGGGTACAGCAGCAACAGTCTATTATTTTTGCTGCCTTGCTGATTAAGCCATTTTCTTTAATTGTCAGCCCTTCCAACCTTCCCTCTCCCTGCAAGCCCCCTGGTTGCCAGGCTTTCCCAACTGCCACTGCTTGAAGGTGAACCAAGCAGGTTCTGGCAGCAGGCACCCAAGCAAGTTGGAGCAAGGAAGCCCTGCAAGTTGTTTGGGGGACTTCTTTCTCCCAGCCTTCCTCGCAGCTCACGGAGCTGGGAAAGGGACAGGGATTGCCACACCTAACTGCTGGGATGATCCCTGCTCACCTGCGCAGCTTCCAAGTTGGCAGTAAGGCTGATGACTTGTCATGCTCTCCAGCTGACAAAGCAACATGCACCATGTCAGGTGTCACAAGTGTATCTGACGATGCCTGCTTAAATAGATAGGATTTTCCAAAAAGTGACATTTCTAATTCTGAAACAAAATGGCTAGCTGAATTGCCAGTCTTCTAACTGAAATTTTACTGTCGACCCAGATACTCGTCAACCATACATGAAATTTATTACGGTCAGAGACCAGCTTGTGAAACACAAATGGAACTACAATCCCAAAAGCAAAACAAACATTTAAAACAATGGATTTTAAGTTTAAAAATGTGGTTGGCATATAAAACACAAAAACTTTAAGATAGATTACCATAGAGAAATGGATCCGAGTTTGGGAATTTTCTTAACAAACTGGATTGAATCGGGGGATGGTCTGCGCCTACAGATCTGTGCGCAGAATCTGGCAACCATCCGGGTCGTCTTGTGATTTTTGCGTAACAGGAGAAGATCGAATTTTTGCTTTACCGAGAGGTCAGCAAGCCTCACCAGCAGGGGGTCAATAGTTTCTCTACGTGCCTTATCGTAAAAGGGACATCTAAAAAATATGTGTTTGGGGCTTCCTATACCCCCCAATGGACAGGCGCAAATTCTCTGGTCATATGGGACTTTTTTAAAGGCAGAGCCGAGCTTCTGGCAAGTGTAAAAACCCTTCTTGCATTTTTTTGATACAAGAAAAAAGAGATATGCTGCCGGTGCATATCTCTCGATTTCTACAATTTTGTAGTCAGGGGCACCTTCAGCAGTCCTGTTGTTTCTTGGTGTCTATAATTCTTTGCCTAACCATAGCTTTTGCTTGGCCCAAGCCCAGACCTAGAAGGGCTTGAGGGGCAAAACCCAGTTTCTGAAGAGTGTTTACTTGTCAACCAAAATATTCAGATTTGAATTAAAGTGAATGTTCAGGCTATCCTAAACAACAGTGAGTTGGATCCAAAAAATGATGAGCAGAATGAAAATAGCTGCCAATACTTGCCATGAGCATTAGAGGAAATGTTCATCCTGTGCCATAGTAGGCAGATACACTTATAGCAGTTCTCATGTTTCCCCTTCTGCAAACTGAGGAATATATTTTGCATTTCCTATGCAACTATGGCAACCCAACTTCCTGTATTAAGCACTCTCTGGAACATGTCACCTTCCAAGTGCAGAAGGGCTTATTTGGATCCAACTCAGTCTGTTTTCACACCACATTTCTGGTGTTTATAGATCAAACATTCAGCCACACCACAGTAAATCTGAGTCACAACTACATCCCTGCAGTAGAACAGGGAACTTGAGAAATTACCATTTGGCACTGGGACGCTCTCAGAGACCCATAAAGTATATACTGCATACCATTTTCTTTTCAGATATCAATGCTGAGAAACAAAACATTTTCATTCAGACTCAGGTAACTGCTGAAGCAGAACATTGGTGTTTACTGAACCTGTAAGCCATTGTTTCATATGTAATATTATTCACTTCTCAACACTATTGCTTAAGTAAAAAAGTAATTTCATCTAGATTACTTATCCCTTTGGCATATGCCACTTTACACACTTTTATGTTCACAGACCATTGACATAATAGAAAGGAAAACATTATGTGTTGATAGAAACAGCTTGATCAGAAAAACAAGCAGTTCTTTCAAGCTGAAAAGAATATTCCAGTTATTATCATATACATTCAAGGGATTCAGAGGGGTGGTGTGTAGTGTATTTGTTTTGGAGATGTGCAAAGCATGCTAAATATTTGTAGGTTTGTAAAAAGGCATGTTCTCAACTTTGAACGCACTGCATATCACAGCTGGATAATCTGGAAGGAACCCAAAGCTTCCTTCCAATACCTAGATCCAGTGCAAATGGAGAACGAGGATTCCCTCTAGTGAAACTGGTGCAGTGTCCCAGTGCTCTTTGGTCCTTACCTTCAACAATCCTTACCTCTCTGAACTCATATCTCAGGAGATACCTGTCTGTGGCCTTTAACCCTTTAGTGTCACTACCCTCAGGTGCCCAAAGGACTTCTGCCTCCTTACTGGCTTTTGTTTCTCCCTTGCTGCCCCTTTATGCCTAGAACTCTCTCACAAACATCGATTTGGCATAATGCATCTCAGTTTCTCTTCAAATCCTTCCTTAAAACCCACTAGTTCTGCCAAGCCTTTGGCTTGACCCCTGCTGAATCAAGGGGTATTCAGTACAGTCGTACCTTGGTTGTCAAATGCCCTGTAACTCGGACGTTTTGGCCCCCGAACGATCAAAACCCGGAAGTAACTGTTCTGGTTTTTTAATGTTCTTTTGGAAACCAAACGTCTGGCGGCGCTTCCGCAGCTTCCGATTGGCTGCAGGAGCTTCCTGCAGCCAATCAGAAGTCGTGATTTGGAAGTCGAATGGACTTCGGGAACAGATTCTGTTCAACTTCCAAGGTACAACTGTACAGGGATTCCTGAGCCCTCCTCAGCTCCAAAGTTGAGAGAAACGTGTCCAGAGTTGCTCAAACTATATGCAGTTTTCCCATGTGATTGGGATGAAGGCTGAGATTGACATAAACTGGAAAGTCCCCTAACTGACCTGTTGTCCTTGTGTGGTGGGGGAAGGGAAGCAAATTGACCATGGAAATGAATTAAATTTACACCTTTTTCATTGATTGACGTAAATGGGAACCTTGTGGTTAGCAGAAAGAGTACGCATCACTCTCAAAGCATATATATATAGGCTGAAAAATAATGAAACCAGAAGACTTAATCCTGTTCAACACAAGCATGAATGGCATTCAGTAAATGCTTCAAAAGCTAAAGCAACAGGTCACAAATTGAAAAACTAACATGGTCCCTGGGGATGCCCAAAAAGGCAACACAGGAGGCCTATGATATAAAGGCCATCCTCATCAGATATCATACTCCTGTCAATGTCTCTGGAGTTAAATACTGAGTAAACAGGTTTCAATCCACCATAGAATTTTGTAAATGCACTGCTACTTGCTGAAATACTATTATTCTTATTTACCCTCTGCTTTCACACAGGAATCTGCACTATGAAGCTAGAACATAATGTAGTTAGTTATGCAACAGCACGTGAAGCAATAAGGGCTCGATCCAGAGGAGCACAAGTGGATCTGCCATGTGTACAGGAGTCCTGTCCTCTCTGCCAATGGGACTGCATGGACATACATGCTTTGAAAGGAGAGAATGAGGGTTCTAGTGTTCATGTTGGTGAAGAAGAATGGAATGGGATTTATGTGCATTTGGGTAAGATCTGGGCTTAACTGGACTGAGATAGATGAGAATAGGAGTTATCCTATCCAAGGCTTCCACCAGCCTAGAAGAGAAGCCTTGTATTTGTGTTCCGGCATGGTGGGAAGTTTTAAGAGCCAATAACGGGGAAAGAACTTATTTCCCCATTTTCCATCCCCCAAGGTCTGTCCCTGCTGTTACAGTTGGCTAAGATCTGTTACCTCTGAAACTTATAAATACCCACCAACATTTCTCTGATTAAAATAGAGATGCCCTATTTAACAACAACTTTTACTATTTATACCTCACCCATCTGACTGGGTTGCCCCAGCCAGTTTAGGTGGCTTCCAACAAATATAAAAACATAATGAAATATTAAACATCAAAAAACTTCCCTATACAGGGCTGCCTTCAAATGCCTTTTAAAGGTTGTATAGTTATTTATCTCCTTTGCTCCGAGGTCGCATAATTTTGTACCTCTCAACATTTCTCTGATGAAAACGGGGACATCCTATGGAAAAGTGGGACATTCCGGGATCAAATCAGAAATACGGATGGCTTCTGGGACTATCCCTGGAAAATAGGGACACTTATAGTGTCTACTTATATAGCTATATAGCGAGGAATGGGGGTAGATCTGGAGAGCAGAAAAGGGAAAGTATGTCATTTTCCTGTTACATTGGGCAAAGATGTGGCGGTGGGGAGGTGGCTATTTTTTATTTCTTTTATTTTACAGAGTTATATACTGTACTTCTGCATACCTATAGAATCCCTTGAGTATGCAGAAACCACTACAGTGGTACCTTGGGTTAAGAACTTAATTCGTTCTGGACGTCCGTTCTTAACCTGAAACTGTTCTTAACCTGAAGCACCACTTTAGCTAATGGGGCCTCCCGCTGCTGCTGCGCTGCCAGAGCACGATTTCTGTTCTCATTCTGAAGCAATTTCTGGGTTAGCGGAGTCTGTAACCTGAAGCGTCTGTAACCTGAAGCGTCTGTAACCCGAGGTACCACAGTACCTTACTTTTGGGTGGCCCCATTTTGCTTCCAAATTGATAGGCATTCAGTCACCTGAGTTTGCTAATAGAGAGACTGATGATTCTAAAGCACAATCCATGCCAGTGCTCTGCCTGAGTTGTTTCTCGCTGTTTTCTATAAAAGTTTGGGTTATGAGCTACAGTCTGGCTCTAAACAAAAGCATTATCATAATGGGAGTTTTATACTTTCGTCAGGGTTGGCTAGTTTCACTTATTCCAGTACCTGCAGTCCATGTTAAGGGTATTTCAGCTGGTGATACAGCTGGGGAATGAGCAAACATACTTATTCAAGTATATGTGAATGGCTGCCCCTAGGGATTAGGGTGGGGGGCCCCAAATGAAAGAAAACAGGTCCCATATTCTCAACTCTGAACTATGACTGTGTGAGAGTGCCTCAGAATATCTGGTATAGGAGAAGAGGTAAATATATATTAAGACTGCATCAAAACCTTCGGTAGTGCAACATTTTGATATTTTCAAAAAGGTTTATTAACTAACTTTGATTATGGATGTTAAAATGTAGTTGTTTTACTATGTATTTTAATTGCATGTAGCTGTACTTTTGTAATGTTTTTATTCTTGTTATTTTGCTGTTGGCTTTTGTTTGCAAACTGCATTGATATTGCTTCTTGAAATGAAAGGTGGTATATAGATTCTAATTCTATTAAATAATAATAATAATAATAATACTATGTAAAAGTGGATTCAAAGATAATAACAGCAACTGTCTGAAGACTCAGCTGGTTGAACATTTGGATAGAAGTGAGAAAAATAATGGGTGGGATTCAGCTAAGTTGTGTGTGTGGAACAAGGTCCACTTGTGAAACAGGACTCCCCCCCCCCCCGTGCCCCCTAAATCTGCAATGTAGGGTTCAGGGAAAGTCCAGAATAGGTTTAGTGGATTTGCAGGGGTCACACAGGGGGTCACTAACTGCTATGTTGAATTCCATTCAATATATTTAGATGCATAAATACATGCACAGTATTGCAAGATAGAGGAGCTAATCATTCCAGATGAAAATACTTTGAGGGATGTCTGCAGTTCACAGTCCCTCTTTTCTTCAGGGTGTCTGCCAGTGACTTTTTGTGGAATTCATGCCTCATCTTAAAAGTGGTCCTAATGAGGATGCGTTGGGAGGGAGGAACCTGAACACTTTATAAAAGAGGCATTCACCTCTTCTACAGAGTTTACTGCAGTGTCTGGAAGGTGTAAAGAAAAGCATTGCCTCCCCCCCCCCCCACTAGTGGATTTCCTACAAATGAGACACACAACTCGCCCTCTCCCTCACACAAACCACATGCATGCAGAAGAGCCAGCATGAAGAATGATTTTAGTTGGACCATGTGCTGAACGCATTGCCGCTTCTCCTTAGCAGCAGCAAAGGAAGGGTGCAAGTCTTCACTGCCTGCCTATGGGCGTTGTCAGGATTTCTGTTGGGGGGCAGATTTGTATTGATTGGGAGGGCAGCTGCCCCCTGCCCTCCCCCTTGGCTACCTGCCAATCTACTGGGGACATAGTGGGGCATGGAGTAACAAGAAAAGAGGAATGGCAGAAGAATGGAAAAGACAGCTGCTTCAGCTGACCAGCGTTTAGCCATCTGTTACTTCTATTTCTGAAGAACAGACAAATCCTAAGCATAACTTTTCTCCCACATAAACGTATTTCCTGTTTCTGATACAATGGAACTGACATAGTTGAGCAAGTTTATAATGAATAATGACCTGGAACCAGATTAAACTAGAAGAATTTAGGCCCCACTGAAATCAATGGGACATGTTGTGACTGAAGTTCCACTGATTTTCAGGAGGCACGTGACTATTAGGCCACTCAGCAGACAACCAAGTTTCTCTAGGAATAATATGACTGCTGTTAAAAGATGTACTGTGCCTTTGTGACTACAGCACTGGTGAGTGACATTATCTATATGAAGGAATGGAGGAGCAGAAATAGAGATGCCACCATGTGTGACCTTAGTTTGCATCAGTTTTTGAAACCTCCTGCTTCACTTACCATGGCAATCTCAATATTCATGTATTTCTATTCATTCAGTGCACACCAACTATATATTCACAGAAGATTCAGCTCAGTCTTTCTGAAGCTGTGGTCCATATCCTGCTGGCCTTTTTTCTCATTTTCAAGGTTTCTACACATAATTATTTTTACATCAGCTACCTATCATCTGTATCAAATCCTCACTGCCCAGATGACAACATTAGACTGCTCTGCGGAAAACAACAAAGATAAAATTCTTGTTCAACTAGTCAAAAAGAAATAGAAAAAGGTGGAGGAAGAATATAATGCTGAAAGCATAATGTACTAGAGGAGTAGGTATTCTATGTTTTTCACATTCTCTGTGTTATGTACTGAAGTTCTCACCCTGGGCCAGCAGGGGGATACTGTAGATAGTTTTCACTCAGGTCCACATATGCAAATAAGGGATTGAAAGTGACGTTCAGTGATTGGATAGTTACAGAAAGTGTTACAGTTGCGTTGTAGTGGAGCTCTATATAAGCGGGCTGGCTGAACGCTTCAGTTCTGTTCTGGCCTGTGAATAAACAGGAGCTGTTTGAAGAATCACTGTGTCGTCTGATATGTTCACCCACAATTTAACACTCTAAAAAATTCCTTAATTTATTCTCAAACCCATAGTTAACCTGCGTACGCCTGGAAGGATTTAAAAGAGTGAACTACATTTTTAAAAAGACTGATTGGAGACAAAGAGGAGTGAGAAAGAAAGATACACATGTCCAGTTAAGACTAGCAATGCTATCATAGCATGGTTCATCAAGTCCAAACCCCAGCAATGCAGAAATCTCAGCTAAAGCATCCTTGACAGATGACCATCCAGTCTCTGCTTAAAACCCTCCCAAGGAAGGACAGTCCACAAACACCCCAGGAAGACCACTCCACTCAAGGGTGAAATGACCCACAACGTATTAGAGTGAACAATGATACCCACATTTAAGCTGAAAACTTCTTGTTGCTTTCTACATCTTGTTCTTATTTTTCTATTTGGTATTTTCTCTTAGTATAATTTAAATAAAATGTTATTGTTTAAGGAAAGTTATTTATAGAGCCTATAAGCCAGCACAGATATATCACATAATGGTTCAATGAAGTCATCACATTCATGGTCAAAGAAGAAAAAGTGCAGCGTGGAATGATTTAGCAAACCACAGTTTGAAATATGCTAACAAACCAGAATCAGAAACCATAATGTGAAGTGGGTTTGTAGAACATGGTTTCTTACGATGCCTAATGTATCTAACAATAGTTACAGCCACTGCTTCATCATCAGAGGCTGCTGCATATTGCAGAAAGAATATAAGAGGCTGTGTACTTAAGGAACAGATATTATTAGCCTGGTTCACACAACTAATTAAGTCAAACCTTGGCTTAGCAAAACCAAAAGTTTTGCAAAACCATAGCAAATTTTGACAGAGCTTGGCTGCTCATGCACAAAACAATCTCCTGCCATACATGTGAGAGCTTGTGAGCAGTCTTTGATACCAATCTTTTGATAATTTTTTCACCCCGAATTTCTCATCACTGTTTTCAGTCTCTGAGCTTAAGATCGTCACTCTGCTCATCTCACTGTCGTTATTTCTGTGGTCCTCGTCTGATCCAGCCAGAGTAAACATGTATTGGAACTATGTGTGTGCTCTGTCTGTTATATCTAGGCGATGATTTCTTAATATGCTGTGCCATGCATTGGCATTACACAACAAATTTACAGAATGCTTTTTTTTAATGCAGATTCTCTCCTGATGTGACTGTCAGCAATCAGCAGCATGCATTGTCAAAAGCAGAAAGAAGAGTTAGTATTTCTTATGTGAAGATGCCATTCTGTCATGCATTCATTTCATTTGCAACATGCATACCCTTTTCTGCTTGGAAAGGCAGCCAGCTACCAGCCACAGTTAGCGTTTCAGACAGTAAAACAATTTTTACTGAAGTGATCTGAATTCAGGCAAATAGAACAGTTAAAAGATTAAGTGTCCATCTCTGAGCAGGGTGGGGTGGGGTGGGGGCAGTGACTGTGGTTGGTACTTTAAGTAATCATACAAAAGAAGAAAAGACTACCCAGACCATGACAAATATTGATTAGGGACTTCTGCACAGACCAGTTCCCCTCTAGGCAATTCACAACCACATTGTTGTCACTAAAGTCCTCACTAATATGACCCACTTCATTTCTTACCAGAGAACCCCAAGTACCCATGAAACAGCAACTCTATTCCATCTACATGGATTCTTGGCCCACACTGTTTTAGGCCAAAGGCCATAGTTCTGCCATGCCCTATGCAACCTGCTAGAAATCCATGCCTATATTTCAGCCTATCATCCTCAAAGTGATGGGCAGACAGAAGGGATCAGCCCTACATAGGAGCAACATCTCTGGTATTGGTCTTCCCATCAACAGCAGAACTGGGTAGATCTGTTGGGCATAGCAGAATTTGGCCTATAACAGCTCTCAGTTTTTCCTCAGCAATACTTCCAAACCCTCTATTTCCCAGATGTCACTTCTTCCACCAATTTCCAGCTGCTGGAGCCAGTGTGGTGTAGTGGTTAAGAACGGTAGTCTCGTAATCTGGGGATCCGGGTTCACGTCTCCGCTCCTCCACATGCAGCTGCTGGGTGACCTTGGGCCAGTCACACTTCTCTGAAGTCTCTCAGCCCCACTCACCTCACAGAGTGTTTGTTGTGGGGGAGGAAGGGAAAGGAGAATGTTAGCCGCTTTGAGACTCCTGAAGGGGAGTGAAAGGCGGGATATCAAATCCAAACTCTTCTTCTTCTTCTTATCAGGCTATCCAGGAGGACCTCAGAGTCAAGTTGAACCATGCCAAATACAAGGCCTATGCTGACCACAAATGGCAGGCTGAGAACCCTCTTGAGTATGCTCATCAACTCTCCAACTGACACTGAATGCCTCTCTAGTAAAATAGATTGTAAGTAGGTCCCCCCACCCAGCGGCGTAGCTAGCCACTCAGGTGCCTGGTGTGGGGGCGTGTCCTGCAGCAGGGGGCAGGGCAATCTGCCTGGGGGGGGGTGAGCTGCCTGTGGGGGTGGGGCAAGCCTCTCCAACGCTTGGAGTCTTTCCACCACTGCCCCCTCAGCTGTAGGGCGGCTGAGGGAAAGGAAGTAGGCAGGCACAAGTCCCATGCTGCCGTTTCAGGCAGCGTGGAACCTGCAGGCGCCTAAGCCACCACGTCACTCCTAAAAAGTTTTGTGAGCCCAATTTATTATTTTTTTTAAAAAAAAACTCATTTTGTCACACACACCCCAGTGATGACACCTGGGGCAGACCACACACACCCCGCACACCCTTCCTCCACCATTGCCCCAACCCTGATAACAGCTTTGCCCCTTTCTGAAAACCCTGCTGCTTACAGGCTTCAGCTACCTTCAACATAGTACATCCAGTGTTTCATCAGTTGCTCCTGGTTTCAGCTATGCTAAATCCAGATGCAGAAAGACACCAACCTCCAGCCACACCACTCACGGACAACAGGCAGGAAGAATATGAAGTGGCTCAAATTCTAGACTCATGAATGCATCAGAGACTCTTATAATGCCTCGCTGACTGGAAGTGCCACCTACCCAAGGACTGTTTGTGGGAAGTTATTCATGCCCATGTCAGCAATTCCATTGTGGCTATCTGCACAAGCCAAGCCCATTGGATTGAGACCATGGAGGGGGAGGTGGTGTCAGGACCTCAAAGTCCACAGGGCCTTTAAAACACAGGGTTGGAGGCCTCGGAGTCACCAGCTAAGGAGCCAGACCAGAATCAGGGCTGAGTCTCCTGTAGTAGATCAGGAGATGACTGAGCCCAAGACTGATAGGCAGGAGTCCACAGAACAAGCTCCCAAAGCACCTGGCAATGGAAGGAAACTTACAAAAAGTTGGTGTTCAGTGTTCAGAAATATTATATATTATATAAGTGATGTTTACGTAAAGTACAGTGGTCTCTAAATGCATAAGTTATTGGATTCCAGAGGGGGAAATCACCTTTATTAAATTGGGACATTCCTCATTTCCCTCCTACTTCCTCCCTATAACTTGACGTCATCCACTTGATTGAGATATTATTACAAAAGATTCAAATATTTCCCATCAAGCAAGCAGTGTGTTTGTCCAGCTTTTATGAGTTCACTCAGTTCCCAAAGCAATAAGTTAGCTTACTGTTCTGGCATCCCAAAGAGACAATGTCTTGTCTGCAGAGCTGGTGAGAATGATGTTGGAGAAAGGAAGAAATTCAATGCTGTTTACTGAATCCTTATGGCCACGAAAGGTGTATCTGCACCGCTCACTGCAAAAGAACACAATGACATATCCTAAGCAACTATAGTGGAATAACTTGGCAATGTTTTCCAACAGCAAAAGGAAGCATAACTACAACTGACCGACAAATTATAATTTGGCATCCACACTATTCATGTTGACAAAAAAACACGCTATTTATTTATTTATTTATTTATTTACTTACTTACTTACTTCCAATATTTATACCCTGCCTTTCTACATAACAAGGCCACTAACAAGCTCATTAATTGTGCCAGTTAGATTCACTTGAGCAAACTATTTCCAGTTCTTTGACTTTGGTTTTATGTGCTACATTGTTCATGCACATTCTTGCATTGCAATTACAATAAATGAATGTCATAGAAAGGCACGAAATGTTGATATTTTATAAAACGATGGAGCTGCTATCCCTACCTGTGAAACTGAAGCCCTGTGACCCACTGAGCCCACCTTACCCTATGCAGATAGGGAGAACAAAGGAGGTTAAGATTTAATCACACGAAGATCACTGTGTTTCTGCTACTATTAGCCTCATAGGAAAGTGATCTGCCACATTTTAATAGAAGATACACATATGGAAATAACTCTTCCCTGTTTGGCAGATGGGAGATGTGGGCAGGCTGTGTGTGTTTAAATGGAAAATTGGAGGAAGAAGTTACTGTATGTTACTACTAATATTTATTTATGTCTTACATTTATGTTATTTCCCCCTCTTAATATCCTGAATATGACTATAATACGGTATGCAATGATGATATGATAAAACAGAAAAACAAATAAAAAAGGGGTTGTTTTTTAGAAAAAAAGGCAAATGGATGCATGGCAGTGACCCTTCCCACATGTCTCTCTCTCCATGACTGTGCAAGAATGCATGTGTGTCTCTGTGTTGCATGTGCACACCTGTCTTCCTTTGTGTGAGAGTGGGCGATGAGACGCATGTATCTGTGCTTGTGTGAATGTGTAGTCCACCACCAATGTGCTTTACAACTGAAGACTATCAGTGTTTCAAATTGCCCAGAAATTTCTTAAGAATTTACACATAGCCTTGTTAGATCTGACCCAGCATCCTGTTTCCAATGGTAGCCAGTCCTATATTTCCTAGAAGCCGTCATGCAGAGCAAAGAGAGAGCAGCCCCCCGCCCGCCCCCCTTCTTATTCCCCAGCAAATGGTTTTCAAAGGTATATTCTGTCCTTTGTGGCCAATTCTCCAGCGGGAGTTAACTTCTGTTTTGCAAGTCTGGAATGCTGTTTATATTTATCACACCCAGCTGTTTAAATCCTAATGGCAGTGGCCATTTTTGTAAGTCAATAATCAATTACACAGTGAATTGAATAGGTTATTAGAGATTCAGCACATCATTACATTTCTGGCATTAGAGGAGAGTTCTGGAATGCAGGCACCATGCAAGCACAGCACAGGCTGTGAGAGCTCATTCCAATGAGACACAAAGAAACAATCTGGGGGAATGGCAGGCTGCATGTTCACAGGATATGAAAGGTGGCTGAGTCACATTAGCACAAGATGACCTATGTGATTCCTTTCAGTTGTCACAGTCTATGCTCCAAATTATAACACGAGTCTTCGATAAAGCCTGTATTTGTGGCAATAGTGTTTACATTATCTGAATAGAGAAAGATGTAGGTAAAATAGTTTGAAATAATCAATTAGCACTGAACAAATTGTGTACTCCTAACAATTACCATATCATACTTCTGACAGAAATGCAAAGAGAGAAAGAATGTGCTAGAGACTGCTGATAAATTCCTGTGGGGTAGAACAAGAAGAACACATTGATTTATATCAGACAGTTCCCAATAGAGAAATTGAAAGCTGCATCTTCAGGGGAAAAGACAACCCAAGAAAGGAATATATATTATGAGTAACTCAGATACGATGGGGGGGGGGACTGCAGACAGACAGGCTGCAAGAACAGGCTTGTGAGAGATTAATTAGGTGTCAGAGCAGGGAGGCCCATTCAGAATCCCTTAGCAAGGTGAAAATGGACTAAAGTGATGGACCACGACAACTAAAGGAAGGAAGGAAATGATTTGTACGTTTCCATCAAGAACATAAACACTTGGGCCTGTTTCAGCTCTCCCTCTTTGCTGCTTCTATATCAGTGTGTAGTGATGAGCAAGCTCCTTCACTCTCTCCAGATTTAATTTACCATTCTGGTAGCTCAGTGACTGATATTGTTCTGAACCTCTGACTGCTACATAAAACAAACTCATCTTCTTCCAGCTGAGACATAATTTAAATGAAAGTGTGCAGCCACACTCAAAGCAACTGCTGAAAAGAAGGCAAAAGTCTTATGATTTTCCACAAAGAAAAATGCACAATTTGAAGCATACCTCTGTCTCTCTGACCCTCTTCCCCTTCTGTCTTCCTTACTGGACAGAAGAACAATTCTATCAAGAATGGACAAAATTCTTCTCCCAGAGACACTTTTTCCAGTATAGAATCATTTTTTACATACAAATTAATGCACTTCACACCACTTTAAAAGAGGCAAAATGCCCACTTACCCCCATCCGCACTAATCCCCCTGGCACACCACCCACTATTCCACCACGCAGCACAAAACCTCCAGATAAAAACCTGGCAAGCCAAAGGCTTATACCGCCTAGCAGACCTACAAAAATAACAAACCCATATCAACACAAGAAATACAAGACAAACTAGGGGACACCCAAATGCCCTGGCTAGCACACCACCAATTACATGCCCTCTTAAACAATCCAGCAGTAAAATCAGCAGCAACTAGGCCCTTGACAACCTTTGAAAACCTCTTCCTAACAAAGGGACACAGCAAAGGGATGGTATCCACAATATACAAAATACTGCTACAAAATCCCACAACCCCCCTCGACGTAATCAAAAAACAATGGGAGGACGACGTAGGCCAGTGATGGCGAACCTTTTAGAGACCGAGAGCCCAAACTGCAACCCAAAACCCACTTATTTATCGCAAAGTGCCAACATGGCAATTTAACCTGAATACTGAGGTCTTAAGATTAGAAGGGGAGGTTGGCGCATCCATGTGGAGAGTGGAGCAATACAGTGGTACCTCGGTTTTCGAATAGCTTAGTTCTCGAACTACTTGGAAACTGAACACTTCAAACCCAGAAATGAGGGTTCCGGTTTTGGAACTTTCTTGGAAGCCGAGCATGCTCTGTTCTGAGTATAACTTCCGTTTTGAGTGCCACATTTCTGTTTTCAGAGTGAGGGAAGGCTGGCCTGGGGTGGCAAGTGAGCAGGTAAGGGATGTTGCCGCCACCCCACCCCTCCAGCCTGCTCCTGCTTGCAGCCAAGTAGGAGTGGGATCGGGCTGCTCTGCTAGGCAGCACTGCTGCTTGCACGGGAACAGGAGCTGGAACGGGGCTGCTCAGCTGGGGAGGTGCAGGCTCCGTCGCGCTTTCCATTGTGGGGTTTGTGGCTGCACTACCCTCAAGAGAGAAAAGGAGCCCCCACTTCCGCATCAGATCCCCCGCACCCCCGTGAAGGCAGCTAAGCTGAATAGCTGCTGGAATTGGGGGAGGTGGAGGCAGCCCAGAAGCTGCATCTGAGAGCCCCTGCACCACCTGAAGGCAGCCAGGTGCTCCTCAGCGGAGCTGTCTGATCCCACTCCTACATGCGTGCAAGCAGGAGTGGAGGCAGGGATCTCTCAGAAGAGGAGGCTTCGTGCTTCCTAGCTGAGAGATCCCCGCCCTGCTCCTGCTTGCACACAAGTAGGAACGCGAAGCCTCCACTCCACTTCTGACTCCACTCCCATTGGCCCCGGCCAAAGGATGTGTAAGGCCTCATCAACGTGCTGCCCTCGCCTTCTGCTGCTGGCTCTGTGTTGGGCGCGCACATGCCCACAGAGAGGGCTCTGAGTGCCCCCTCTGGCATGCGTGCCATAGGTTCACCACACTGCTTTAGCCTATCTGACAGTTTTATGAGCCCCGAACCACATAGGTCGCAGCACAGGAGAAAAAGATCCCAGAGAACCAGGAGAAGGGGACGTAAGTCCAGGAGGAATTCCTCAAGTAAGTCTGATTACTCTGATAGTGACCACGAGGACCAGATTAGTGGGTCTGGATACAGAGAAATAGGAAGCACAGGAGTCATAATGGAGCCACAGCTTCTTGTGGCGAGGAGGGTTTAGACTCCAAGGGGCGTATTAGGGAGTCTACTTTTAAGCACCCAGACCAACCCCCAGAATTCACTTACGGGGGTGGGGTGGTGGAATACGTTAGCACATCCTCAATGGTGAGTTTATAGACATGTTTTCCCTGCTGTCCCTGCCTCCTCTTATGGTATAAAATAAAAACCGGACAAGTGGCAAAAGAAGGAATAGAAGATAACTATTGAATGCAACTACCATAACTGGATTACTGTGTTTTCTATTTATGCGGGAGTTATATCCTCACCCTATCCTGACAGAGGATGGCATCTGTTTAACTATCAGCATATCATCCTCAAAGCCAAATTGACTGCTGGGGAAGAAGAAGAAGAAGTAGTTTGGATTTGATCTCCTGCTTTATCACTACCTGAAGGAGTCTCAAAGCGGCTAACATTCTCCTTTCCCTTCCTCCCCCACAACAAACACTCTGAGAGGTGAATGGGGCTGAGAGACTTCAAAGAAGTCTGACTAGCCCAAGGTCACCCAGCAGCTGCATGTGGAGGAGCGGGGAATCGAACCCGGTTCACCAGGTTACGAGTCTACCACACTTAACCACTACACCACACTGCTGCCCTAGAATATGCGGAGTTCAGAGAAAGGGCCGCAGATGACCCTACAGCCTAGTGGGATATTAAGAACGACGACACAAGAACCTGTGTTAATGCAAGCCTTGTTGGTCCTTTAACGAGCCTGCCCCAATGAAAAAATGAATACAATGACTTCTCTTGTGTTAATTACAGGGAATGTTCCTACAAAAGTTTAGGGCAGCAGGTCTTGTGTGCTTTACAACAGAAGACTTCTGTAAGCAGATAACTAGAAACAGTATCTTAATGTACTAAAATACTAACTCGTGATTGGGGAAAAATCGATTTGCTATCATCTGTGACCTTGAAATAAAAATTTTGGGATTATGTATATTATAATTAGGATTTAACAAGGTGGGGGGGGTGAGATTTAATTATGAGAGTCTGTGATCTCATTCATGTTTTTATTGTTAGAACTATAAATGAGACGTTTACTGATTATTGTAATGAAGGATTAGGGAGATAATGTTTTATGCTGTTTGAACATGTGACGTGCTATGAAAGTATATCATCAGTATTTGCTTGTGATGAAGATACTCCTACATGAAACTGAAACAAAACCAAACAGAAAACAGCAAAAGACGGGTTTGAGTTCTATACACAAAATACAGGCAGTTACAGTGGTACCTCTGGTTAGAAACTTAATTTGTTCTGCAGGTCCGTTCTTAACTTGAAACCGTTCTTAACCTGAAGCACCACTTTAGCTAATGGGGCCTCCCGCTGCCGCCACACTGTTGGCACGCGATTTCTGTTCTCATCCTGAGGTAAAGTTCTTAACCCGAGGTAATATTTCTGGATTAGCGGAGTTTGTTTTTGTAAACCAAGGTACCACTGTATACAGAATTATTTAAAAGAGTTCTGTCCGAATACTTAAAGTACTTCTTATATCTCAGAATATGCTGGATCCAGACAGCTAGTTGCCTTTAGGCCCAA
This sequence comes from Podarcis muralis, assembly GCF_964188315.1. NCBI lineage: Eukaryota > Metazoa > Chordata > Lepidosauria > Squamata > Lacertidae > Podarcis > Podarcis muralis. Next base: position 134,566,948 of record NC_135655.1, read on the forward strand.
CTAAAATGAATGTGAAATGTTAGTCACAACAAGTCACATTGAATAGGAACATAACTTGCACCGTATTCCTACCTGCATTTAGCTTACTTCTGAGCAGACATGTATGGAATTCTGGTAAAAGTTGGGATGCAACCCTTTTGTTGAATCTAGCCAGCAATGCTCACACAGGATCCTTAGGAACTGTTTTTAGAATAATGAATGTCAAAAGGTTGTTTGGAGGACGCTTAGCTACCGTGACTTAAATCATTGTCTACTGGAGTATGATATATGATTATGATGATGCTATTGTAATCACTGCCAGCACTCTGCATTAGTAAGAAATTCACATATTAAGCCTCTTGCATATATTGATCAGATGTTAGATGTAAGGATGGAGGCAGAGATTGTGATCACATCTGCTGGTCCTATCCTCTCAACATATCTGACCTTCTATAAGATGAATAAACCCCAACATAAGCTCCAAAGTAAATATGCTCCAAATCTGCAGTCTGTACACCCGGAAAAATGTTGGATAGGGAAGCTTCAACTAGAGAGCACGATCGTGGTTTCCCCAGCCATGTATACATCTCACTCCAACCAAAGCTCTGCAGAGGCCTTTAGTTAATGTTCCTCCAGCTGTGGCCATATAAATGCAATGGCAATATTGCATTTCCTTATTCATGTTTTCAAACTTTTATCATATGTATCTATAAAACACCTACAGAGCCACAGGGTATATTGGACAGGGTGTTGAACTGAGAGGCTTGGATTCGAAACCATACTGAGCCACAAAGCTTGCTGGGTGAACTCAGTCAGTCACCCTCAGACAGACCTATGTGACAGGATTAATGTGAAGATAAAATGGAAGACATATGGGACTGATAAATAAATACCTTCATTACTGATATTTTGCCAGATACCCACTTCTGCGCATCTTTGTCTACTTGAATACAAGCATGTTCAAAAGTGTCATTTAAATTAGCTATTCTCCAAGGAGCCAAATATCTGTTTCCACATCTTTCAAATCTCTTCAGGCTCTGACTGAGGACATGATGAACAAATGCAAGAGGAACACAACATGAAGGGTCCTAGGTAAGCCAACCAAAACTCTCAATGTGTAGCTTGAAACACAGGCAGATTTTCTTTGGACTGGATGCATATTCCATTTCAAATCAAGTCAGCTGAAGCCCATTGACATAGCAAGTATCAAAGCACAGACTTTGTGGGTGAGTGCTCATATCATCTCTGTGAAATATAAAAGGGCTTCGTTTTTAGGTCTGTCATACAAACTTCTAAGTATGTTCAAAAAGAAAAAAAGCTTGAAATATATAAATTTTCATGAGTTGGAGCGGAAAGGTCTGAAGTAGGAATGTTTGTTCCCTGTATGTAGGCTCTGCACAATATTTTGAACCCAGATGGGAGACAACACATCCAAACCTCAGTTCTACCTTCAACTGTCTTGTGGATAGGATCCTGATGATGTTGACATTGTTTATTATGCATCTTTTAAAAGCTACCTTAAGGCAGGATTTAGATAACTAAAACAGATAAATAATACTAATGGGTCAAATTAGGCTATTAAAATGGAAATATAATCCTAGATCAATTTATTTTCTCTGCCAACCTTGACATGGTGTATGAGATGTTTAAAAAATTGATATTTGCCAGACTATAAAAAGCAGTCAAATATACCTTTGGGATTCACTACGATCCCTTCCTTTACTAGATCTTTTCAGTCAGTGGGGAGTAACTAGGGATGTCTCCAAAACTCCTAAGTTTCTTATTTGGAAAAAAGATTGGCCTAACATGTAATACTTGAAAGCTACATGCATCAAACACTATTTCCCTCATAAGTGAGAATGCCTCAGCATTCAATGCAAATATTTCTGAATAATTCTTCTACAGCTTCCACAATTTTTAGAAAAGGTATGTTGATCAGAAACATCAAGAACTGGGCTACCTTAGCTGCATATTCATATTTATTACTGACAAATTCGTTATTTTCATGTTTAACATGTAGTTGCAGGTCCAGGGCATTATGCTCTCCATACCCCAACCCATATAAATAAGAGACCAATAAGATTGGTTTGGATCAAAACAGGCCACAATTTTCCTGAATACAGATGGAAGAGGTTTGGCTTAGACATGGGGCAATCAAAATACTTTCTGCCCGCCTGCCAGAAGTGATGTGTAGTCAATCTGGGTGGGGGTTCCTAAGACTTACATCAAATAGGGTGACCCCCGCAGGGACTGCCATCTGGGGGAGTGCCTTCAGCCCTGGACCCACATGGGCACACAGACATGACTACTCCCTCCCCCCGCTGGATCCCTTTAACAGGATACCCCAGCATTTGGAGGAGCAGGCGGAGACTACAACCTCCCCTCTATCCAAGAGATCGGATTCCCCCAATGCCCAACCGCTGAAGGAACAAACAGGTAGTACCCTGGATGCAGACTGCTTAAATGGCCAAGGGGTGGACCCAAGAGAAGCCTTCCCGCTCCGTCGGCTCCGCCCCATGGCACAGCCCAAATCCCAGCCTGCAACCCCATTCACCAAAGCAGGGTGCAGACTAGGATCTGGCTCCTGATACGCAGTGGGGGCATAAGACCCCACCGCCTATCAGGAAGGGCACTGAAATCATTGTTCCATCATCGGGGCCTCAGTGGAGCCTCTGCCGTTCTGCAACGCTGCCACACCAAGAGGGGCGAGCGGACTTGTGGTGACAAATCAGTGGCCTGATTCACCATAAGCATTGGGCACAAATGCAGCTGCCTCACCTCTCCTTCTTCAGCACTTCTGCCTGTTTTCAACTTACAGTGGCTTCACTACGTCTGAATCAAGACAAGCTGCAGCTGGTGTTAACTTTATTGAAACAAGATTGCTTCAAACAGTAATTAATGATTCTGAACAGAGTTGAGACTAACTAATGTTTCTGATGTGGACATAATGAGAATAGACTAGAGCGGGTGGCACATGAGCCCATTGTGGGAAGAATTCAATGTAGTGCTATGGCAGGGGTCAGCAAACTTTTTCAGCAGGGGGCCAGTCCACTGTCCCTCAGACCTTGAGGGGGACCAGACTATATTTTTTGGGGGGGGGGATGAATGAATTCCTATGCCCCACAAATAACCCAGAGATGCGGTTTTTTTAAAAAAAGGACACATTCTACTCATGTAAAAACACGCTGATTTCCAGACAGTCCATGGGCCTTTAGAAGGCGACTGGGCTGGATCTGGCCCCTGGACCTTAGTCTGCCTACTCATGTGCTATGGCATTTCTGTTTGCCAGACTGAATGATCCCATCTTCCCCCACACTGTTCAGTAGCTTTTCCTGATCCCACCAGAACCAATTTGGGGAGCTGCAAGGGGGCATGTGGGGAGAAGCGTGCAGAAATATTGTTGCAATAGTGGACTCGTGGGCTGAATCTTGCCCTTTTCCTTTTGCTCACAGTGTTCTCAGTTCTGTAAAACCAAATGCAAAGAGGTTCAGTCCCACCCCACACCTGAAGAGAGTGAAAAAAGAAGGAACTCAGGTTGTGGGAGCAGCATGGACTGCTTCCTTCTTGAAGCAGATATGTGATGCCTCTCTTTTCCAGAAGCATTACCTGGAGCTACAATTGGCTACTGCTGTGTCAAACTAAAAATGCAAATGGATAGACCAGATCTGAAATTTAACAAAGTACAAACAACTAAATCATCCTTTAAACTGTGCTGTTCTCTTTTGTCTAGTTTTCTGCTCAGCAGTTTAGAAGACAAGAATTAACTCTGCCTCCGTGTCAGTGACAGTAAGGTTATCATGAGTTACCACAGCAGCTGAGATCAGCAATGAGATGCACTTTTCCCTCTGACTCTTCTGCAAGGCTTATATAGCAAATTATCCCTCTGTGTTATCCCTTCACAGCTACAGATTTCATTACTGGATTTCATTTCTTGTTCAATACTATTAATTAGCATTTATGTAATGTTTTGAGTGTCCAAACATTAGCTTGTTGCAATCCTTGCAATAGTATTAATTCTAGAAGTGAAGCTGAGAGAATAGAGGCTTGCCTCAGGCTACTGATGGTAGAGGTGAAATTCAGACCAGGAACTTCCTGATTTATAATTCAGTCTCTTAGGCTGAATGGCTCATATGCATGGATATATAAACTTGTTTCCCCCTGAATTCAACAATGTTTATGCTGCAACAGTGTTATCCTGCAAGAATTATATCCCAGAATGACCAAAAACTCAGGATGGTAGCCAAGTGGTATTGCAGTAGAAAGTTCAGTTATTAGAGACAAAAATATTTTTACTGTAGATTTTTGAAGTGGGTTGAAAATTATAATAAAGGGTAGCATTCAACTAACTTTTACTCAGAGCAGACCCATTGAAATTACCATGATTAACTTAAGTCCATTAATTTCAGCAGGTCTACTCTAGTAAAAGTTAGTTGACTACAACCCAAATAATGTAGAAAAATGTTTCATTTTCTGGGGTTGTTGCTCTTTTTTTAAAGGAAAAAAAGCTGCAAAACATCTCTCTCTCTCTCTGTCTCTCTTTTAGCTCTCTACTTCTAAACTGCTTTATTTTCTGATGTATAATATGTGTATATCAGTTTCTGAATGCCAGAAGAAAGATAAAAAGCAACACATGAATAACTCAACTTGCCGTTTGCACCAAAATAAAACCCAGTACCATTTATTCACATCTATCAGGCAAGATCTTGATTAAACAGGAAAGTCCTGCAGCATATCTTGAATGGATGGCTGCCCAGTTTTATCAGGTTAATCCAATAATTTACCTTTTATCTCAATTTGCCATCCAAACATGGTTCAATATTTTCAATTGATGAATGTGTTGTTGAGATTTCTGGCCTGCTGACTTCAGCAGGAAGTGTCTAATCGTGTTTCAAAATTAGTGGCAGGCAGCCTAGCCGGCCCTCCTCCTAGCACTGTTTTTGGGGCATGGCAGGGATAAACACCCCACACTGAACAGCAGAGCCAATAGCACATTCTGAAATTATTTGACATCTACCCAAGGAATTCTGAGACTACATCCCAGCAAAAATCCCACAATGTTTGTCTTAATGGTCACAATCAACACAGATTAATTCTAGATGAACCAGAATGCAGTGTTGAAACTAGATGCAAAAATATTCATGTCATAGAACCAGATTTTTTTCAGTGAATCCAGGGACACTTTTCAACTTCCTACTAAATAGATGGATTTTGTCAGGGGACTGATTTGTAAATCTGGGTACTGTCCCCGGGAAACGGGGACGTCTGGTAACCTCAACCAAGGGTCATCTAGTCCAACCCCCTGCAATCCAGGAATCTCAGTTCAAGCATCCATGGCAGATGGCCATCCAACTTCTGCTTAAAAACCTCTAAGGAAGGAGAGCCCACAGCCTCCAGAGGGAGATTGTCATACATGATATTTATTTATTTAATGGCATTTATAAGTCACTCTTCAACTTGGTGGATCCCAGAGCAGGGTAAAAGACAACCATAAATACTAAAAACTGACTTAACAGTTGTTGTTGTCATTTAGTCGTGTCCGACTCTTCGTGACCCCATGAACCAGAGCACACCAGGCTCTCCTGTCTTCCACTGCCTGGTCCACAGTTTGGTCAAACTCATGTTAGTAGCTTTGAGAACACTGTCCAACCATCTCGTTCTTTGTTGTCCCCTTCTCCTTGTGCCCTCATTCTTGCCCAATCTTTCTCTCTTAACAGTAAGAGAGACTAAAATCAGATGAGTGCTACATATCACAGTTAATACTACACAAACCAACACTTCAAATGCCCAGGGCAGAAAGATAAGCCTTTTCTTAGCAGCAAAATAGCACCAATGCTTAGCACCAATGCCAAGCACACTTGCACCGGAGAGCATTCCACATAATAGGGTACCACTACAAAAAATTGTGCACAGAGAAGGAAACAGAAACTATCCACTGAAGTGGCCTGCTGCTTAACTTTCCTATTAACAATTAGCTCTTACTTTAATAGAAGATATTACTTACATAATCTCCTTCTTGCTTTTTAAAAGGAAATAATTTTGCTGATGGAAGGAGTTGCTATGCTGACAGTGAAGGCACATTCAAGGTATTTATAGTATTACAGTAAATACAGTAAGAGTGGCTTGTCAAACAGATGATGTTGGGCCACAACTACCATCAGAGGCAGAATTGGGGCAGCACGCCTGGTTCCACTGCACTGGGCGCTGAGCTTAGATGATGCCACAGGGTGTTGCAACTATGTCATAGTGAATGGAGCAGAACAGAAGGCAAGAGGCTGGGGGTGTCAAATTTCGGCCTCACACAGGGTGCCACTGAAATTTGAAAGACCAAAGTCTGCCTTGTACCCATCACCCCTAATCATTGGCCATGCCAACTGGGAATGATGGGAGTTGGACTCTAATAACATCTGGAGGGCTACAGATTAGCCACCCCTAATATAAAAATATTTATATTTGAAGTGTTTATAAAATAAAATGACTAATTCTCAAGACAGAATATTAGCTTTCCTGGCCTAGGAGCAGTAGGCAGCTTCTGCCAGCCTAGCAGTTCAGAAGCATGCCAGTGCAAGCAGATAAAGAGGCACCACTGTGGCGGGAAGGTAAATGGCATTTCTATGTGTTTCTGGTTTCTATCACGGTGTGCCTGTTGCACCAGAAGCGGTTTAGTCTTGCTGGCCACATGACCTAGAAAGCTGTCTGTGGACAAATGTCGGCTCCCTTGGCCTGAAGAGAGATGAGCACAGCACCCCATAGTTGCCTTTGACTGGACTTAACCGTCCAGGGGTCCTTTACCTTTTGCTCCACACCCTTCTCAAGTGCTTTTTCATCATTCAAATGCCTTGAACTGGGATAACAAATCTTGCTTGCATGGATGGAAGATGGGAGGGGTGTATGTGCGGATGCGGAAATGTTTGACTTTAGAATGGAATATAGCCTGCTGTAAAAAGATAAGAATCGCATCCTTTGTTCCACTTATTTTTGCATCTGGATCTATGCCCACCACAGAATACAATGTCCTGTACATCAGAGAGTGCTATCTAGAGAGGCTCTGTTTGAAAGTACTGAAATTACATTTAGACTATGCCAGTCTAGGAATAACTAGAACATTACCAATCAATGCCCACATGTTATTTTCAATACTCTTTATATTGAATGTTTCAACAAAACTCATTGAATTAGAAACCTGGACTTGCTCCCTAAAGTCCTGCTTGCACATGGTGTCCCCACAGCTGACTGCTCATGCTTACAGCTATCTGGCTATCTGTACTGAGAGTTAAATGGGTATTACAGGATCAGTAAACAGTGCACTTGCTAAGCCTTGCTTCTCTATGCTTACAACACTGTGTAGTAAAGTAAAGTTGGTAGTGGCAACCATTTATTAAAGAGGAGTCCTCAACTGGCTTTTTGCTATAGTGAATCAAAATATTTATTGGTACTCTAGGCCCACAAACACTACAACAGTTCTCTGTTCCTTAACTAGTATCAGTGCTTTTTTTCTGGGGGTGCGCAGGGGTACGCATACTCCTAAACATTTTGTGAATCTAAGTTTGGCCTCATTGAGGGGCAGTAATTCAATATGAGTAGGAAAATGAGAGTACCCCTAAACATTTTTTTTAAGAAAAAAAGCACTGACTTGTATTTTTGGACACATGAACTGGTTGCCACAGCAGCAGTGCAAGGGACACCAACCTTCCATCTTTGTTTAAAATAATGGACTTTGGATACAGATCTATAGGAGAAGGAAGTATAGCAACTTGTTTCTACATTCTAATAGAAGCTTAGATTACTGATACATTTATTTGACAGAGTAAAAACCTTTCTGTCACAAAGTTTTCAAAACAAGGAGATTAAAGTGTGCATGGCGGCTGATTCACTTTTCTCATCATTACTTTCCTGAGCTGGTGCTTTAGCTTTCATTATTTTAATCCAATTGTACTCCACACAAAAGCTAGATATAAAGCATTTCCTTCTATTTTATTAGCAATTATCTTTTATTCCAATCGATGAAGAAAAGCCTTCTAAACTACGGCAATGTGTGAAATTCAAATTGTACAGTCCTAACAAAATTAAAGTTATTATTTGCTTCAGATTGGCTGTTTATTCATACACCCTTTGTGATAAGGTTCTTCATCAGAAGGTTCAGATAGCCAGTTCCATTCAGCACAAATATTTTGTCAAAAAGGTGTTGTTGTTTATTAGATTTATATACAGTACTACCCTTCATCACAAGATCTCAGCGTGGTTCAGAGGATAAAATACAAGGTAAAAACACAAGTAAATTGTTAAAATCAACAAAACAACAAACCCCTCCCACAAACACATTTAAAAGGCTGTAGAGTATTAATCGGTCCCTATTACAGGTCCCAAACTGTGTCCCAAATTCAATTCTATTTCTGGAAACAGGTGAATGCCCACTCTCCATCAAAGCATGGTGGGCTGCCTTGAGATACTGGCTCAAGATCTCAGTATTCGGCCTGGGGAAGGGATTATTAACCAACGAGAAGTTTGTCAGCCCATGGCTGAAAACTATGGCCAGAAAAGCCATCTTGATTGGACTGCCATCATCCCTCTTATATCATCTGGGTTACAACACTGCCCTTGAATCCCTGAGGCAAAGGCTCTGGGACATCTCACATAGTGACCTACGATCCCGATCTTATGCAATTTGTAGCCCGGTCGCAGCTGGAATCCAATACGGGTACGACTTTCAGATATCCTCATACCTTAGGAATTTGTCTGTACCTACCTATCAGCGTTTAGTTACCAAAGCCAGACTAAATGTATTTCCTTCGGAAGTGCTAAATGATAGACTGGGAGGCATCCCCTATCAGAATAGGCTTTGTTTATGTTCCCAGGACGTCAATTGTATGAAGCGTATCCTACTGCATTGTGGGCAATATGAGCAAGCAAGGGACCAACTCATCAAACCCCTACTGGCAAATCTGAAGCCTCCCATATTAAATATCTTTTGGATGACAGGGCTAATGGCCGTGGCAAAGTTTCTTTTGGAAGTTATAAGGAACAATGATCATTATGCCCCAGATAAAACAAAATGACTGCCTTGGTTTCTTCTAGCTGTCTGTCTGGTCATTTTAACTGTATCTAGTTTTGAAATTGTTTTGTGGGTCTTTGGACCGCAATAAAGATTGATAATCAGCCTTATAAAACAAAAAAATACAAATACATTTTCAAAATGCAAATTGACATATAACTCTTAAGAATAATTTAAAATAACCCCACCCCAAATAAACCACACCCACCCACGTTAAAACGCCATCCCCGTTGAAACCAGAACTTTAGCACAAGTGGGCTGGCCCATGCCCCCGTTCTACCCCTGAAGTCCAGCTCCCAAAGACACAAACTCCTTTGGGGGTGGCCCCACCCCCAGGTCAAGCAGGCTCTAGAGAGCTGCCCCAGCGCCCCCTGCATGCCTAGGTGTTTCCAATGCTGCCTGCCCGCCCAGGGTCCTAGTCCCTGCCCTACTTGCACAGTTTCAGGCAGCAGCTCCTGGTCTGGAGATCCAGTAGAGGCCACAGGTCCAGCAGGTGGGGGGAGATGGAGGTCTCCCAAGCAGCAGCTGCAGGCAAGTTCTAGGTTAAGATAGCCCATTCCATTCAGCACTCATATTACATAGCCAAAACAGAGATCCTTCAATATTCTGTTGTAAATTAGCATGAAAATATAGTTATGTAGTATATTAATGATTGTTTAATCTGCCTACTAGAGCACCATTACACCTTACAATCGCTAAATATTCATTATATATTATACTGCAGTGCTCACATGTTTCTCTCTGTCTTCCCCCTCCTCCACTAAACTTGACTGAAATTGCTTAGCTCTGTTCAATCGGCAGCTACTTGTGAAAACAATGCAAATGGTTAAAATGCAATAAATATCAACACTTAAGCACTTAAGTGAGTAAAATGAATTTCAGGGTGTTTTTAAATTGCTTTTCTTCGGAGTAGAGTTTAGTTATTTATCCCAATAAGCCAGATTTCAAGTGGGTGGCATTCTTCAGAAAAACAACCTTCATTGTATCAATGGGCCTATGAATTGGAAGAGATATTATGAATAATGGATTTGCTGTGCTCTTTGACACAGTACCACAGCAAATAAAACTCATTCTGGTTCTCCTAATAAGCAACTGTTGAAGTGCAAAATAAAACATTCACCAACTATCTAACCTACAGGTGAAACCATTTTCATTAATTTTGTTTTCCCAATAGCTATTGCAGCAGATGACTTCGTGGGGTATGACTGACCATCTTTTCAGCAGAAGAAGTGGCTTTAAAAGGACAGTAGATCTAAAATATAGAAGGCATATTTCATTCTTCTCATCTGCTTGTCAGCTCTGAAGGAGATGATTTGTTTAAAAGAAATGAATGCAATCTATGTTCTGATTCCAAAAGATCTGCTTGCATTGAGCAACTGAATTTATAGATTAAAAATTTAAAGAATAAGGAGGCAAATCTGAGGTTGAGCTGAGCTGAAAATGTAGGAATGAATCAGTATGCTGGAATCCACTCACAATTTTTAGGAGAGACTATTTTTTGTTTCCTTGTTTGTGTCCAAAGGTATGAAGTCTGTTTCCAGACATAAATCTGTTATTAAAGTAGTAAATGGAGGAACCTTTTAGTTGCCATTCAGGAGCCTTGCCTCAATGAAGATCTCAGCTATAGTGGCTATGATAATATTCAGAGTGTATAGCAGAACAGGGGATGACTAGATTTTTTTAGGGCTGAGGTAGCAAGAGACTGAGGATGCCACAAGTCCAACTGCTCCACTTCAGGAGGTAACTCACAGATTTCACCCCCATGTAACATTGTTCCCAAATATGGGGTACTATTATTCCCAATAGAGTAAATAGCAGACTTTCTCTGATAGGGAAGATGATAAATGATAAAGTGCCAGTGATCTGGATCAACACAAAAAGGACATAAGATCAGCACATAAGAGGACTCCATTACCCACCAATAGTCATTTTATAGGTGCTATATTAATATTCTTGGTTTTCCATTGAAGCTGAATGCTGACATGTGGCAGCTGGTGTATTCAGCAATTCATTGGTTCTTGGCTATGATTGGTGGTCCTCACTGTGTAATTTGCTGTCAAACATTTTTAACAATGGATTGTGATGGCACAGAGACAAACCATCTGCTCTGAGAGTGGGGATGATCCATAAACTAAACACAAACACACAAAATGGTTCACCTCATGGAGCACTTGTCATACATAGCTGTTTGAAATAGGCTCTTTGTGCCAACTATTTCATGAAAATCCAACTGTAATCAATTACCCCTTTGATTGGTTTATCTTGTTAAAGAAATTTTGCAATGATTTATTTTCATTCTTGGATCAGCATGATTCCTCAAGTGGCTTCTACTTTACCTGACTAGGGTCCCATCACAGAGTTGTTTTTAAGAGTTACAAAGTCTGCATGCTGCTAAGCCTAAAATAATGATATACAAGGTTCTGTGTAGGACCACAACTCCCATCAGCCTCAGCCAGCATGGTCAAGGATGATGGGAATTATAGAAATTACAACTAACCCAGAATAAGGCAAGTAGACTGGTGACTGGGACCAAATAACACCAGTTCTGAACATAGCTGTCAACGTTTCCCTTTTTTTAAAGGGAATTCCCCTTATTCCAAATAGGATTCCTCGTAAGAAAAGGGAAAAGTTGACAGCTGTGGTCCTGAAAAACCTACATTGGCTCCCAGTACATTTCTGAGCACAATTCAAAGTGTTGGTGCTGACCTTTAAAGCCTTAAATGGCATCAGCCCAGTATATCTGAAGGAGCGTCCCCACCCCTATTGTTCAGCCTGGACACTGAGGTCCAGCTCTGAGGGTCTTCTGGTGACTCCCTCACTGTGAGAAGTGAAGAGAAGGGAATGAGGCAGAAGACCTTCTCGGTAGTGGCACCCATCCTGTGGAACGTCCTCCCATCAGATGTCAAGGAGATAAAGAACTATGCAGCTTTTGGAAGACACCTGAAGGCAGCCCTGTATAGGGGAGTTTTTAAAGTTTAATGTTTTATTATGTTTTTGTATATGCTTTAAGCTGCCCAGAGTAGCTGGGGCAACCCAGTCAGATGGGTGGGGTACAAATAATAAATTTATTATCATTATCATCAGTTGTTATTATTATTATTATTAGTAGTAGTAGTAGTAGGTAAATAACTTTATTGTACTAGTTGTTGGCCATGACAAATCTGAATCAAAAGTAAATACACGTAAAGGGATGCTGCACCACAAATAATAGTCTCTATTTAGATCTCTATTTAGATATCTTATTCTTTGGGGACTTCAACACCTGCATTGGAGGGAATTTTAGACTTGGAAGAAATCTTCACATTATCGCATTATTCTCTGGACAAGAAAATCAACCCACAAGGCAAGAAACTACTAGAGTGGGTTTACTCACGTGATCTTTATATCCTGCTTGGGAGTCCTACTGATGTCACAATAGAATAGAAAGCGATCATTTCCCATTACTACTAGTTACAATCTATCCCCTGTTAGAACCTTTCCCCCTGCCAGAGCCATCAAGTCCTTCTGGTGGAAAAAGACAAAAATGGTCACTGACACTAAGTGACAACATCCCAAAGAGTTTAGCCTCTGATGTGTCTACGCCAAGTCCTTCAAAGCAGAACGTCCCACCTGCTGGAGATTTACCAACAAATAATAGCAGAAATCAAACCCTGTCTGATTAACACCAAAGAACCTATTTAGCAAATTTGTATACCACCCTTCCTCCGAAGATCCCATATTCACAATAGAAACATACAAAATGAGAATACAAAATTCATAATAAAATAAAAACACACCAATAACCCCCCCCCCACAAAAACATTTAAAAAGGCATTTAATGTTAATCAGCCGGACACCCGAATGAAGGCGACTCAATTTTATCAACCCATTTTTTAATAGATGATGTGACTGTCAGTCACCACTTCTTAAATACAGTATGGTGGTTGTCACCATATAAATAATGTATTATTTATTGCCCCACCTCACTGAACCTTCCATGCAAGACAATTTAAAAAGCCACACACAATGTAAAGGATAAGTATCTTAAAATACTTATTTGCTTTACAAAACATTCTTACTATCTCTTTCCCACCACTCAAAATAATATTCCCCTGACTATGAGTGAGTGGTCTGCTTCCATTAAAAACCATTTCAGAGTTATTTCTAGAATTTTATTGGCAACAGTTATGTTTAATTGCTTCCTTACTATCTCCACAGAGTTTAACCCCATGATTCATGTATGTAATTCCTCTTAAGACCTCTTCTAGTTCTTGTAAAAACGACAGAAATTTGGTTTGAAAGCTCTGGAATTTGCTCGTTTCTACTGTCCTATCCCTGGCCTAATGATTTTATTTATGAATAATTATACATAAGGTTCCATTTCCGTAATCCAGCTGAATAAAGGCCTAAAGTTTTGTACAAAACACCACCCCTGGCCTATGTTTGGGACTTAGGCAGTGCTTTTTTCTGGGTGGATGCACACCCCTAAACATTTTTTTTAAAAGAAAAAAGCACTGGATTTAGTTAACTGAGTTCATGTAGCACTCAAGGCCAGAATGTGACATCAAGACAAATCAACACATTTTCCCATTGGTAGTATGCGGTACATATAAATCAGCATTCCATTAAATAGTCTGGCTTTGATTTTTATATATGAATTTCTGTGGAAAATTCTTGCTAAGGAAGAATTTATACAGAAGTACTGTGAATAGGAATAATGCCAGCCATAGAAATGTGGTTGCTTGTTCACTTCAAAGTGCAGGGCAGTGGCGCCTTGAGACGGAGTTGGGAGCAGTTTGAATGGGAATTGTATGCATGAGGCTAGAATATATTCTTATACAAAATGATTCTTATCACATTGTCAGGAAGTGTAAAAATCAATATATTATCTCCTAACTTTGCAACCTCTTGGAAGAACTTTTTTGTCTTAATAGTAAACTGTCTGAGGGCAGCTGTGGGACTCTGGCTCATATTTCACCTAATCAAATATTAACATGGGATGCTTTTGTAGGGCACGTAAGAAGTAGAAAAGACAAGACTTTCAGCTATTCTGGAGAAAAACATCTGACAGCATACAATTTTATGCAAAGTTTCTCCTTTCTGAATTCTCAGCAGGGAGAAAAAAGACCAATCTTTGAGGAGCGCCTGGGGCTAAAAGAACTAGGATTGAAATAAGAAGAATTGATAAATAGAGAGGCATTCATTACAACCATCTTTCGATAGCAAATGACCAGCTCATCTAATTTCAAGCTGGAATACATTACAGTTTACAATGGTTTCAGGAGTCTGGCTGCTGCCACTAGCCATGTACGGCTTCTGAATCAGAAATGGGAGGCTTGTGTCATTCAGCTGCTGTAAACAGAGGAGCCATTTGAAATTGCGTTTGATGCAACATTGTCTTCTTTTGAATGAAACAGCACCACTTGAAGACAGAACAAAGGGTGTGTACGTAAAACGTGACTTGAGCGGTACTGACAAAGTATTGCTGCGATGATTGAAATACTTAATCTTAATGAACTGTTGTCTACACTGAATATATTACAACTCCTGGTGCTCTGCAAATCTCTCTCCCCGTGTGTCTCTGTCTCTCTCCACAACAATTTCAGTTTTGAATGCAGTGAACGACAAATGTTCTCTAAAAGAAAAGGAATGGGAAAATAAAGGGCTACAAAACTAGAAAGGATATAGCCAGAATCTGCTTTTAAAAACCTGAACCTAATTGAAAAGAGCATGCTAGCTATAATTATTTAGCTATTCATAGTTCAGTGGTTAAGCGTATATTATTCAAGGCTTTAAAAAAATCTGATAGTTAGATTTAAAAAAAACAGAGCAGCAAAATATTTGCAATTATTTGCTTTTTTATTTATTAGGTAGATATCTCCAGCTTTATCCCTCCACAAAAGATTTGCACAAATTTGCACAAAACTCATTAATACTGTATCTGCCCTGTATCTCCACTGTGGGGGGATTCTCCAAGCCTGAGTCACACAAGCTGTACCTTCAAACTTCCATTTAGATTGTCTGCAGGTAACTCAGAGGTATCTTAAGCAATTAAAAATATTAACCATGCTGGTGCCATGAGATTCTGCCCACCCGGCATCTGATGATTTAAACCTCAAAGGGACCTTTCCTTTTTGCTTTTCAGTCCTATCTGTAATTTAAGCCATGGCAGCAAACTAAGTATCCTTACAGCCATTGCTTGAATTCATACTGGGGTCACAAATATTCCTGCTGAAAGTGGAGCCTTTAGTTGGCACTGGATTCATGCATGGAAGTAAGTCAGAAAGTGGCCCACTATTTAGAGCAGAACTGCATGTTACAAGGGGAACCCTTGGGTTCCCCTTATAATATGAATGCTTTGGCAGGGCCATAGGGAAAACTGGCAGGTGGGCTTCCCTTAACCTCTTCCCAGCCTCAGTTTTAATCATTTTCATGGCTGGACTGTAACACAAGAATTAAATTCAGCTAACGGGAAATGTCCCCTTCATGGATCACTGCCTTGCCGTGGCGAAGGGGCTTGAAGAACTCAGAGAAGCTATGAACTACGCCGAGCAGGGCACACAAGATGAACAATTCATAGTGGAGAGTTTTGACCAAATGTGATCCACCTGGAGGAGGAACCGGCAAGCCACTCCAGTATCCTGCCAAGAAAACTCCATGGACAAAGACAACAGGCATATAAAAGTTATGACGCTGGAAGATGAGCCCCTCAGGTCGGAAGGTGTCCAACATGCTACTGGGGAAGAGCGGAGGGCAAGTACAAGTAGATCCAGAGCTGATGAAGCGGCTGGGCCAAAGCCGAAAGGACGCTCAGTTGCGGATATGCCTGGAAGCGAAAGGAAAGTCCAATGCTGTAAAGAAAAATATTGCATAGGAACCTGGAATGTAAGAACCATGAACCTGGGTAAGTTGGAGGTGGTCAAAAATGAGATGGCAAGAATAAATATTGACATCCTGGGCATCAGTGAACTAAAATGGACGGGAATGGGCGAATTCAGTTCGGATGTCCATCACATCTACTACTGTGGGCAAGAAACTCGTAAAAGAAATGGAGTGGCCCTCATAGTCAACAAAAGAGTGGCGAAAGCTGTACTGGGATGCAATCTCAAAAATGATAGAATGATCTCGATACGAATCCAAGGCAGACCTTTTAACATCACAGTAATCCAAGTTTATGCACCAACTACTGGCGCTGAAGAAACTGAAATTGACCAATTCTATGAAGACTTACAAGACCTTATAGAAGTGACACCAAAGAAGGATGTTCTTCTCATTATAGGGGATTGGAATGCTAAAGTAGGGAGTCAAGAGATAAAAGGAACAACTGGCAAGTTTGGCCTTGGAGTTCAAAACGAAGCAGGGCAAAGGCTAATAGAGTTCTGCCAAGAGAACAAGCTGGTCATCACAAACACTCTTTTCCAACAACACAAGAGACGACTCTACACATGGACATCACCAGATGGGCAGCATCGAAATCAGATTGATTATATTCTCTGCAGCCAAAGATGGAGAAGCTCTATACAGTCAGCAAAAACAAGACCTCGAGCTGACTGTGGCTCAGATCATCAGCTTCTTATAGCAAAATTCAAGCTTAAACTGAAGAAAGTAGGAAAAACCACTGGGCCAGTAAGATACAATCTAAGTCAAATCCCTTATGAATACACAGTGGAAGTGAGGAACAGGTTTAAGGATTTAGATTTGGTGGACAGAGTGCCTGAAGAACTATGGATGGAGGCTCGTAACATTGTACAGGAGGCAGCAACGAAAACCATCCCAATGAAAAGGAAATGCAAGAAAGCAAAGTGGCTGTCCAACGAGGCCTTACAAATAGCGGAGGAGAGAAGGCAAGCAAAATGTGAGGGAGATAGTGAAAGATACAGGAAATTGAATGCAGATTTCCAAAGAATAGCAAGGAGAGACAAGAAGGCCTTCTTAAATGAGCAATGCAAACAAATAGAGGAAAACAACAGAATGGGAAGAACCAGAGATCTGTTCAAGAAAATTGGAGATATGAAAGGAACATTTCGTACAAAGATTACCATAATAAAGGACAAAAGTGGTAAGGACCTAACAGAAGCAGAAGACATCAAGAAGAGGTGGCAAGAATACACAGAGGAATTATACCAGAAGGATATGGATGTCTCGTACACCCCAGGTAGTGTGGTTGCTGACCTTGAGCCAGACATCCTGGAAAGTGAAGTCAAATGGGCCTTAGAAAGCACTGCAAATAACAAGGCCAGTGGAAGTGATGGTATTCCAGCTGAACTATTTAAAATTTTAAAAGATGATGCTGTTAAGGTGCTACACTCAATATGCCAGCAAATTTGGAAAACTCAGCAGTGGCCAGAAGATTGGAGAAGATCAGTCTACATCCCAATCCCAAAGAAAGGCAGTGCCAAAGAATGCTCCAACTACCGCACAATTGCACTCATTTCACACGCTAGCAAGGTTATGCTTAAAATTCTACAAGGAAGGCTCAAGCAGTATGTGGATCGAGAACTCCCAGAAGTGCAAGCTGGATTTAGAAGAGGCAGAGGAACCAGAGACCAAATTGCAAACATGCGCTGGATTATGGAGAAAGCTAGAGAGTTCCAGAAAGACATCTACTTCTGCTTCATTGACTATGCAAAAGCCTTTGACTGTGTCGACCACAGCAAACTATGGCAAGTTCTTAAAGAAATGGGAGTGCCTGATCACCTCATCTGTCTCCTGAGAAATCTCTATGTGGGACAAGAAGCTACAGTTAGAACTGGATATGGAACAACTGATTGGTTCAAAATTGGGAAAGGAGTACGACAAGGCTGCATTTTGTCTCCCTGCTTATTTAATTTGTATGCAGAATACATCATGCGAAAGGCTGGGCTGGATGAATCCCAAGCTGGAATTAAGATTGCCGGAAGAAATATCAACAACCTCAGATATGCAGATGACACAACCTTGATGGCAGAAAGTGAGGAGGAATTAAAGAACCTTTTAATGAGGGTGAAAGAGGAGAGCGCAAAATATGGTCTGAAGCTCAACATCAAAAAAACGAAGATCATGGCCACTGGTCCCATCACCTCCTGGCAAATAGAAGGGGAAGAAATGGAGGCAGTGAGAGATTTTACTTTCTTGGGCTCCATGATCACTGCAGATGGTGACAGCAGCCACGAAATTAAAAGACGCCTGCTTCTTGGGAGAAGGGCAATGACAGGCCTAGACAGCATCTTGAGAAGTAGAGACATCACCCTGCCAACAAAGGTCCGTATAGTTAAAGCCATGGTTTTCCCAGTAGTGATGTATGGAAGTGAGAGCTGGACCATAAAGAAGGCTGATCGCCGAAGAATTGATGCTTTTGAATTATGGTGCTGGAGAAGACTCTTGAGAGTCCCATGGACTGCAAGAAGATCAAACGCATCCATTCTTAAGGAAATCAGCCCTGAGTGCTCACTGGAAGGACAGATCGTGAAGCTGAGGCTCCAGTACTTTGGCCACCTCATGAGAAGAGAAGACTCCCTGGAGAAGACCCTGATGCTGGGAAAGATGGAGGGCACAAGGAGAAGGGGGCGACAGAGGACAAGATGGTTGGATAGTGTTTTCGAGGTTACCAGCATGAGTTTGACCAAACTGCGGGAGGTAGTGGAGGACAGAGGTGCCTGGCGTGCTCTGGTCCATGGGGTCACGAAGAGTCGGACACGACTAAACGACTAAACAACAACAACAACAACAACGGGAAATGTGGTTAAGCACACATAAATTCTCCCCTGCAAGTGTCCCTAGCTGTTCTTCCTTGTTCCTCTTCAAACCCCAATGCAACTTGCCTCTATTAGTCCTGTATATATGCTTTGTTTCCTTGGTGCATAAAACTACCCTAATCTAGGTCTCTGCAACTTTCTTTTCTCAGCTGTACCAAGTACTGCTGCAGCCATCTATGAATTGCAGCTTTAGAAGCTGACCCCATGCCAGGATATTTTTATTCAAAGGATCGTTTTTATTAGCTTAACCCTTGTTGATGCCCCTGATATCAACAAAGATAGGCTCAAATTGTTCCAAGTCCTTGTTGCTTGCAATGCAATCATCTGATAGAGAGTTGGCAAAGACTATCTAAAAATGGTTCCAAATATGAAAGATTAGAGAAAACAAGCGGAGATATCAGAAGAGAGGAATGATACGATCAAAGCAGTAGGAAAGCTACATAATGTTAGCAATTGGATTTTGAACAAAAGGTGAAAAACTCTTAAGACAGACAAGAAAAATCAAGTACGGAATAAATTTCAGTAGTCAAAATGAGACAAAATAAAGTGCAAGAAATTCTAGAAGCAGGGATTCCAAGCCAAAGTGGCCTGTTTGCGACATTACTGAACCTCACATGCGCTGACAGGCCCTGTGTTGTCCAGCAGAGCAGTGAAACAGTTCCAAACCTGACAAGGTACGGGTTTCTATAAATTTGTAGAACAAAGTATGAGTAAAATATGACTTTGCAAAAGAGAGAGAGAGAGATCTCTTAATGAAGGTTCTGGAAGCACAGAAACCATAAGTAGGAACAGAAGACTGAAAACAAATATGATGATAATGAAAAAAGCTAAGAGGGAGCTCCCAGAGCTGCTCCTTTGCTATTTCTTCTTCCCATTTCAGTGGAAGCTCACTGTGCTAAAGTGTTCAGATGTAGTCAAACTGAAGGAAATAAAATGTTCTTAACTATCTGCAGAGCCAGTGTGGTGTAGTGGTTAAAAGCGGTAGTCTCGTGATCTGGGGAACCGGGTTCGCGTCTCCGCTCCTCCACATGCAGCTGCTGGGTGACCTTGGGCCAGTCACACTTCTCTGAAGTCTCTCAGCCCCTCTCACCTCACAGAGGGTTTGTTGTGGGGGAGGAAGGGAAAGGAGATTGTTAGCCGCTTTGAGACTCCTTCAGGTAGTGATAAAGCGGGGTATCAAATCCAAACAACTCCTCCTCCTCCTTCACCACATAGTAGCCATATCTGCATGTAAGGCTATATCCAGCCATGGCTTCATGTAAATTCATGGTTTTCTGGAGAAAACTACTCTACCCTGGTTCTTTCAACAAACACATGGCAGTTAAGCCAAGGTTTCGTTTAGTGTGTTGTCCCAACCTGGGCTTGTGGTTAAGCTCTCTTCTCCTTAACAGGAGCTGTAGCCAAGGTTTGCTCCTGGCTACAGATTGTGATTAAGGAGGAGAGAGCACAATCCTGGGTTTGGATGACACCCACTATGCTAAAGGGACCAGGAAGAAGCAAAGTGAGTGTGAGCTTCCCTGCAGGACCAAGCCTGTTTGTGTGGTCTGGGGAAGGCACAGCTCCACTTACGGTGTCACGCAAACCAGGTCAGTTTCCGAGAGTAAAAAATGTCAATTTTAACACTTTGAACATGCTTCATAGGTTGCTTTTTGGATAAAGAAATGAGGTGAACCTTTTTTCCAACCTCCTAGTTTTGTCCACAGTTTGCTAAATCAAATGCCAAACTTTACTCAGACATTACACTAATTAATATGAGGTCATTGTTATTGATTACATGCCCTCGAAGCACTGACCTGTATCCAGCTACACTGCTTTTTAAAATGTAGATTTCATTATACAGGCATGAGAGTAGCTGTAGAATTAAGATGGAGGTAGTTTTCAACATTATACAGCTTCATAGTCATTTTTAAATAAACAATTTCCATATAGGCAAAGGTACTTCAATAATTCACAAAAAGTATTAACTCTAACACCATTCACAAGCCATAGAAGTAGAGGTCCAGTTTATTACATTCTTCATTGTGACAGAAACAAGTCATGGATCTGGATCTGGTTTAATTAATTATTTGGTTTAGAACTAGTAACTGTTTAAAGCTGATGGTTGCAAACTAAGACATGGTTATATTATATTTAGCTGCATGGGTGAGGGGCAGAATGGCTATTGAGAGATAAACCAACAAAGATAATTAAAACAATATTTTTACTGCTCAATATGATCTGTTGAATTCCTAAACTCTAAATAGTGTGACTTAATGGCAAAACAACCTCAGATTGAACATTTTAAAATGTCACTTTGCTTTTTATTCACTGTGTGCAGTATGTGCTACTGAACAAGATAACTGACGGTCTTTGTCAGGAGTAAGCTAAGATTGATTTGCATTTCTCAGATAAGTCCCTTCATCTCTGAAGAGATTTATAATTGCAATTAATCTTGCCATAATGACTATGACAGCCCTGGATTTATGGTCAGGCAACCCAATCCTCAAACTGTTTGCAGATCTATTAATATGCATAGCTATATCTTTTCAATCTTTGTTACACTTATGAATAATAAAATGGTGATTACTGTTCCCACCCATCCTTTTCACAAAGCTTTTTTTCTGTGGTTATTCCTGAGAGATGTCCATTTCACAGGGTTCTGGTTATTGCTGAATATGACATCACTGTCAATTTTAGAGGGTGAAATAAGGCGGATGTCTTCTCTTTTAGAGTGGGTATATGGCACGTTTCCCAGTCTGAGAGCCTGTATGCTCCAGTTGCTAGACAGAGAGCAACAAGTCTGTGAATAACCATGGAAAAATCAGTCTAGTTTCCCCATTCATTCAGTGGGCAGCTATGCACAAATTGTTCTCCCCTATATTCTTTCTATGATGGGAGCACTACACTATAACGGTAAAGGTAAAGGTACCCCTGCCCGTACGGGCCAGTCTTGACAGACTCTAGGGTTGTGCGCCCATCTCACTCAAGAGGCCGGGGGCCAGCGCTGTCCGCAGACACTTCCGGGTCACGTGGCCAGCGTGACATCGCTGCTCTGGCGAGCCAGAGCCGCACACGGAAACGCCGTTTACCTTCCCGCTAGTAAGCGGTCCCTATTTATCTACTTGCAGCCGGGGGTGCTTTCGAACTGCTAGGTTGGCAGGCGCTGGGACCGAGCAACGGGAGCGCACCCCGCCGCGGGGATTCGAACCGCCGACCTTTCGATCAGCAAGCCCTAGGCGCTGAGGCTTTTACCCACAGCGCCACCCGCGTCCCCATCGCACTACACTATACCTATGAAATAGATGGTTGCAGTCTAAGCCTAGGG
The DNA here is from genome assembly GCF_964188315.1 of Podarcis muralis. Taxonomy (NCBI): domain Eukaryota; kingdom Metazoa; phylum Chordata; class Lepidosauria; order Squamata; family Lacertidae; genus Podarcis; species Podarcis muralis. Next base: position 134,588,993 of record NC_135655.1, read on the forward strand.
GTAGAAGAAATTCATACATCTAAATTACTTATTCTAAACCTTCCATCCCATCTTTTTGCTAAATAGGGGCCTCCGATGCAGTTCATAACAAATAGTTAAAAACAATTCAAACAACAACAAAAAATAAAACAGGCAAATCCACCAGTGAATGATAACAACCAGAAAAAGAAAGCCAAGTTCAGTCAAATCATTGCAAAAGCTTACGTCATGGATAGCCAATATACCCAACAACATTGTTGAAGTACAGCTCCCATCATAGCCATGCTGGTTGAAGCTGATGAGAGTTGTAATTCAACAAAATCTGTAGCACCTTGTGGGTGCCTCTGGCTACCTCTGTCTCAGCCAAATAAAATGTGCTGCTTAAAAAACAATCCAAAAGCACTCAAAAGCTAACAATAACAATGCCTGGTGATTAGTGCAGAGAAAAGTGTTCCAATGTCTGGATGCTAACAGAAAGGCTTGACTAGATAACCCTCGAGACACCTTCCAGCCAACAATTCTATGATTCTGTAGTCTAAAGTTTCTCCTTCCCTGTCACTGTAATTGAACTATTATTGTTGTTGTTGTTGTTGATGATGATGATGATGCATTAGAAGCAGGAAAGGGAGGCTACTGGACTTTTGGACAAGGGAATCAAATATTTGCTAATGGAGGATATTGCAGCAAAGATGAATGATTTATTTGTATTTATCTTCACTGTGGAAGATGTAGGGTAGACTGCAGTGCCTGAACTAACTTTCTCAAGAATGGAGTCTGATCAATTGAGGCAAACAGTGGTGACAAGAGACAAATTTCTGGGCCTTATTGACAGTTTTAAAAAAGCAAGTAACCAAGTAACCGGGTCTGAGTGGCATCCACCAGAGAGTTCTTACAGAACTGAAATGTGAAATACGGATCTTCTAATAAACATATGCAACTTGTCTCTAAGACTGGCCACCATGCCTGAGAATTGGAAAGTGATCAATGCAACGCTGCTTTTTCAAGAGGGATCCAGGAGAGATCTGGGAAATGACAAGTTAGATAGCCTAATGTATGTTCTATGAAAAGTGGTGGAAAGCATTATTAAAGATACAATTACCAAGCACAAGTCTTGCTGAAGATGTACTGGCATGGCTTCCACGAGTGTAAGTCCTGGCTTATAGTACTTTGAAAGTGTTAATAAGGCATACAAGTCCAATAGTCACTGTGAATTTAGACTTTCAAAAAATGCTTTCTATACTAAGTCCTTCACCAAAGTTTTCTGCGTAAGGTTTGCAGTCATGGGATGAGAGGACAGATCCTCTTATAGATCAGCAACTGATTAAAGACCAGGATGAAGAAAGTACAAATAAATGGACAGGGTTGTTTTTTTGGGGAAACCTGTCCTTTTTAAAGTGTTAAAGAGTGAGCAGCGCAGTGGCCAAGTTGTTGAAGGTGCCAAGAACAAAAAAGCCATTGCAAGAAGCTCTAAAAGGATCTCTCAAAACCGAGTGAATGGGCAATAAAATGGCAGGTGCCGTTCGATGTAAGCAAATGTAATGTGATGCACATTATGGATGAGAGGATCCGAACTTCATATATATGGGATCGGAACTCACAGTGCCTGTTCAGGGAAGAGACATTGGAGATGTGATGGGCAGCTCAATGAAAATGACCCAGTGTGCAACAGCTCCAAAAAAGGCAATTAATTTATTTATATAAATGAGCAAATAAATGAATAGTCTCAGACTACTTACACATATTAAAAAACCAATATATAATTCAGCTGTTAAAACCAATGCAACACAAACAACTAGGTGATGAAAACAAATTCCTGCATTGCACAACACAGCCTTGGCCACCAAACAAATAAATACTCACAAACTATCTCTAAATGCAGCTGTAGAAATAAAATAAAATAGAAATACAACAGTAACATGCCTTAGAGAAGAGAATGAGGAAAGGGACTGAAGTAAAACTGTCAACTTCATAAAGTCATTATACAACTCTAAGCTGCAAATTAGGAGAGTGGACCACCCAATTGAATATAATGAATGGGAAAGACTATGGACAAAAAATATAAATTTTACAGCATGTTACTTAATGAGAGAACTATATGAAAATGCATCACAGGTGGAACTGGCACCAGAAAGGCTTGCAAAAATGAATAAAACATATAATAATAAGTGCTGGAGATGCAAGATACAAAAAGGAACCTTCTACCATATGTTGTGGGCATGCCCTGAAATTGGGAAATTTTGGAGCATGATCCACAAAGAAATAAAGAAAATATTAAGAATATCATATGGTAAAAGGCCAGAGGCATTCCTTTTAGGAATTTTAAATGACGATATTCCAAAAGACAAAACTAATTTTTTCTTATATGCAATGTCTGCAGCAAGAATCCTGGTAGCTAAGTACTGCAAAGGGAATCAGTTACCCACTAGGGGAGAGTGGCTACGTAAGCTCTCAGAATACTTAGAATTAGCCAAATTGATAGATATAATAAGACAAAAACCAAAAAGTGAAGTAAAAAAAGAATGGGAGTGCCTAAATGAATACCTCAAAAGTCAAGGTTCGAGGGCAGAAATCTGGCTGAGTCTGGAATAACCTTGTGAAGTGAAAGGATATGAAAGAAGGATTTATATCTAGATGTTAGGATAGAGAGGATAAAGAAAACAGGAAAACAGGAAGACACAATGAGAGATAAAGGAGGTGCTGTGGGATTGGTGGAAGTCAATGTCTTGTTGTTGTTGTTTTAGTGTTTATAATATTAACTTGTAAGATTTAGATTTGTTTTTTTGTGTGTGTTTTTAGTTTCCGAATGTTGATTTTTGTGTGTTGTGCATTGTTATTTTTTGATAGCTTTCGTGTTGTTGTGTGGAAAATACTAATAAAATTTATTTTAAAAAAAGGAGAGTGGGCTTGTTTCATCACTGTTGTTTAGGCACCTGTGAAACAGTGCTAGCAACTATTTTCCATCCATTCAAAGTTCTTCAGATACACCCCAAGGAGTAATATCTCATTCCTAGTATATGTTGTGTATGCTCAAATATTTTCAAAGTAGACTGATTTGAGGAGTTTTTCCCTAATTGAAAATTGTATAATTAATATGGAAGCCATATGTAGGTTTGTTAGCCTACTTACTCTGTGCTACCTTTGGAAGGTTGCCTGATAGTAATCTGACAAACTTTTGCTTTTCTAGAGCATTCATTTCATCACAAGAAAAAGTTTTATACTGTACTGAGTTACTTTATAAATCTATTCAACAGAAATCACATTGTTTCACTAGAGCCTCCTGCCTTTCCTTTGTATATATTGCTTTCTCTTTCAATATTTGAAATGACATCACATGTGAGTGCAATTAGCTTTAAACCTGGTTGGAATTTATTGGCAATGTTGCAATTTTATCTCTCCTGAGTCTGTATCATGCAACTCAATTCTGTGTGGGATCCCTGCTAATGCCATTATGGTTGAGCATAATGGTCAAGTCCATCTGATTGCATTGCTTTTGTCTGAAATCTCAGAGTACGTCCTACATTGCTGCAGTCCTTCTTCAGCATCCACTCATGTTCTGTATAAGGTTGCATTTGGAGCTTTCTGATAATCAGATCCAGCCCTTTCAAAAGTAAAACATATCTTCAAATCAACCATCTGCTGATGAGCTACTAAAGAAATGATGGCTTGGCAGCTCAGACTGAATGGAAAAGCAGCTCCTTCCCTTGTGAAATTTAATGTGCTTTCTTCCTCAAAGAAAGTTGAACTGGAACCCTGAGTACCATGTGACATGAAGTAACAAAAACAAGAAAGTGAAAATTGAAAGTGCCAACACTGTCAGATTGGGACTGTCAAGAGCGATGGTGAAGATAATGCAGAAACCAGAAAGCGCATTCCCTGTTGAGTTCTGCTCAACTCAGCAACACTTGGTTCAATACCTAGGACACTTTCCCCAATGAATTTATGTCAGAAAAAGTTATATTCTCCACCATCTGGGCTTCTGATTGCATTTGCAAACTAATTTTATTGCCCGTACTGCAGTAGCAAGCTATTGTACAAACAAACATAATGAAACATGTCCCCACAGTGAAGAAATACCATTATAAGCATTATTTCTTTAGTTTAAAATCTAGCTTAAACCACTGATAGAATTCCATTTCATAGATTGCAGAGAATCCATTCAAGTCCAACCCCTTTGGAACAATGCCACATAAATGGTAATTTTGTGTGAAACCTCTGAAAGCTGGATCCAGCCAAAGTTAATGTAAGGTTTAACTACCACTGAAATCAACAGAACTGTCAAGTGCTTACCGTGGATGGACTATGCCCTATGTCTTTGGGTCGTTCTCACACCGAGAAACAGGCTGAACCACTGAACCCCTAAACCAAGTATACATGAAAGAGATCGTCTAGACATCTGGAATGAGATGCCATCAGGACACTGATGATACCTAGCTCTATTTCTATTTTTCATGAGATTCAGGTGAGGTGGTAAAGCTACTGAATCAGTGTCTGGAAGCAGTAATAGATGAAGGCCTATAAACTGAGGATAAACCCAGATAATATGGAGGTCCTGTGAAAGAAAGCTTTCACTGATCAACAAGATGCTCAGCCTTTTATGAATGGGGTTGTGCTCACCCTAGTTCAGCTTTACAGCTCAAGGATACTACTAGACTGATCTAGCTGGAAGCCCAAGGAACATCCACAGCATACAATTATCTCAAGCTCTGCCTGGGGCACCCACTGCAATCCCTCCTCCATTCATGCCATGGACATCACTTGATTTGCTGAGTTCCATACAGATTCAGCAGGCACTTTTTATTTCAGCCTTTAAACAATTGCTGATTCCCCCCCCCCCCTATTCTGCCAGGCATATACAGGCAATTAAGAATACATCTGTCCACCATAGTTACCTGATTTGTGATATAGTTTCTATTGATAAAAAATATAAAAAGTGCCAACACCAGAAGAGGGAGGAGAGAAGAGAGAGCAAGACAAAGGTACGTGGCTCTCGTGCTTTTAATGATAAACCATGATTTGACTTTACATCCAAATGCCCTCTGTGTACAGATGGGTATATTAAAAAATGCAACTAGCCTCAACTGCTGACTAAGGTGTACACGTCCAGTAACAATTTTACTGCTGTTTCTATTAGCTGGAGCCTAATGCAAACTTTGATAGTATTGGGCCGTCTCTAAGAAACTGTTTAGTTGATCAGCATTGCCCTGACAAGGCTAGGCCACAAAAGTGCAGATCACATATCACTGTCCAGATAACAATATATAGTACAATCTGTACGGCACAATCCTGAACACATACCAAACCGAAACATTAAACAATCTTCTGAACTATGCCTATTTACGCAAATACATGACTCTACAAATAAATGATAAATGATTGCTTGATCATATTCTAATTTCATAATCAAATTTATGTTGTGAAGAATTGTGGGGATGATTACATGCATCATAAGGAATACGAGCTAGGAAATTCTTTGTAAATATGAAGAGCATATGCAATACAGCAAACAGCTCAAAATTTATTTTAATGATAAAATGCAAGTTTATTACTGGAAAAGGAATGAAATACTTTTATTATTCAGTCACTCTGAATTTCCATTGAAGACTCTTTGACCCTGAGGGCTCTTTCAAGAAAGAACAAGTAGATATAAAACCAAAGCATTTATAAATCCTGAGGTTGTTGTGGTAATATGAAACAACTTTATTATGTTAATTTTAAATGTACAAAGTTTGGGATATGAGATTGTGAATTCGGAAACATAATAACTGAAAGATACAGTAAGTTAAGAAACAAGGTAACAAATTGCTGAAACTTTTATCGCAGAGAACGCAGGGTCGGGAGGATGTGGGGAAGTCCACCTGGAATATTGAAGGGAAAAAAAACTATTGAAAGTTGGACAGAAACAACCTTTTTTTTTGTTCTCTAATATTTCTTTTTGTATTTGTTTCTTGCACTTTCATATTGTTATCCTGTGTTCATGAACCTAAGAAAAGAAACTCAATAAAAAATATTTAAAAAAAAATAATATATAAATCCTGAGGTTGTTGAGGTTTTTTTAGGGTTTTACCCCAGGAAATAAATTGCCACAGGGGCCAGATTAAACCGACCAGTGGGCCGGATTAGACCCCCAGAATGGACTCTGGACATTAGAAGTAGGATTTGGAAAAAATGAAGATGCTTTCTTCCTGGCCGTAAGAACACACATGGTGTCATGTGCCAGTAATTTCCATAACAATCACCAAGAAACAAAAGAGTACTTTTAAGACCTAATCCCATAGGTCACGGCAGCAGCAAAGAATAAAGAAACCCAAAATATCATGTTGGTACAATTTCATGACTGGTACTATTACACTGTCATCGCCAGATGGTGCAAGTCCTTACATAGCTCAGAAATGGACAAAAAAGAACTGGAAGTTGAGGAACCTGTGGAACTCATATTATTATCACAGAATTGACGAGATGGAAGTGACCCTGAGGGTCATTTAGTCCAACCCCCTGCAATGCAGGAATCTCAACTAAAGCATCCATTACAGATGGCCTCTAGCCTCGCAAGGGAGTCCGTTCCACTGTCCAACAGCTCTTATTGTTTGACTACAACTTTCATCAGTTCCAGCCATTATGGTCAATAGTAGGGGATGATGAGAAATTTAGACCCAGCAACACCAAGAGAGCCATAGGTTTCCTGCCACTTGCTATAAATCACCTATTCCATACTCTACCACAGAGCTTTCCAAACTCTTCATATTGGTGACACACGTTTTAGACATGCATCATTTCGCAACACAGTAATTCAGTTCTACTAGCAAACTGGAGGTTAAACTAACCCCTTTCCAGCCCCAGGAGGATCACAGGGAGTGTTCTCGAGACATACCTACACACTGCTCCGCTCTACCAGAACTGATATAAAGGGAAATCCTAAAAACCCCATGGATGTGAAAATAACTTACAACCAGAAAAATCGGGTGTAATCATGACACAAATCTCTGATCTGCAAAAATTGTGGCACTGAATCCAATAGGCTTTCATACTGAATAAAATAGATATGCACACACAGACACTTCATAGAATGTGACATAATTTTTTGATTATTCATTTTATTTATATTGAGTAGATTATGTTTAATATAGTGCAATATTATTTTGGTGTTTTTGAAAGCATCTGAAAATTTTAAAAGATCATTTGTCATTTTCCCGAGCCAACCTTCCCCCCCCCCCCAAACATCTAGAATCTGTTTCAACATACAAATGATTAAAAATTATCACATACCTGTTCAGGTCCCATATTTTGCTAGTTTTATCCATAGAGGCAGAAGCCACAAAATCTCCACATGAATGCCAGGAGCAGTCCCAGGCCGCATAGCTGTGACCTTCCAAGGTCAAAATGCAGCCGCCCTTTGCAAAGTCCCATATCCGAACAGTTGCATCTCCGCTGGAAGTGACCAGTTTTGTTCCACTGTTGAAAATAAGAAATCTGGATCACACATGGGCAACATTTCAGGTAACACTCTCAGGTCAATATGATGACGTCCATGGGTGGTATTCTACAAAGCTTTACTCAGAGATGACCCAGTGAAATTAATGGACCTAACTTAGTGATGTTCATTAATTTCACTGAGTGGAATTCACCCAAGTTTTTGCATGTTCAAATTGAGATATGCTCATGCAATGGGACTTTCCATGTCCCTGGGCCCCCTAAATCTGCTCTGGAAGGCTGGGAGATCCTCTAGCATTGGTTTGGAGCACAGGAGTGAGCGGGGGGTGGAATACAGTGGCATTTTGTGGAATTATAAAACTTTGCTCACTTGCCTTCAAATCTCCAATAGGACTGACAGGGTAAGCAATGTTTCTTGACTATGAGCCTAAAGTTTATGTCAAAGTATGAAAATATAATAATAATAATAATAATAATAATAATAATAATAATAATAATAATTTTTATTTATACCCCGCCCTCCCCAGCCAAGGCCAGGCTTAGAGCGGCTTACAAGCAATAATAAAAACAAGCTGAATGATTACAACTTAAAAACAAAATTAAAATACAACATTAAAATATTGAAACATTAATTAATAGTGCTTTATGGTATTCAAAGCAACCAGATACATTTGTTGTTGTCATCCATCTTTCTTGAGAGATAATGGAGTGTGCCCCCAGGGGTGTAGTCAAATTGCAGCACCTAAGTGACCTCCCTGGGGCACAAGCCTGGGCAGTGTGTATGGAGATCCTGGGCTGCCCAGACTAGGAGACCTCCCTCTCAGCCTTGCTGATGTGGTCCAAAGGAAAGCAGAGCAATATGTGTGGCACCAGCTTGGCTGCAGGAGTTGCTGGAAGAAGGTGTGCAAGGTGCCATCCAACCATCTTAGGGACTCCGGATTTGTGTAGGTTTTACTTCTTAGCCTTTTCTCCTTGTGAAGATATTGCACAAGGCACAGAGTTTTCCTTCTTCCCAGGTTGACAAGCTCTATCTGCCACTCAGTTTCCTCTACGGAGCATGAAAAAACCACCTTCTTGACTGTTGGACACATTACAAGTCTTGTCCACTCAATCCACCAGAGTCTGTCTTCTCATGCAGGGGCAGTTCCTAAATCATTGAGGGCTTGAGACCCATTGGCTACTCTCACCTAGTTTAGCCAGCCAGTCAAAGGGTGTAGCCACTGTCACATGCTGACAGCTTTTAGAAGCCACAAGTGAGAGCTAAGAGCAGGATGGGTCCAAAGGTGGACAAACTACATGAGAAGGAGCACAAGATGTCACCCACCAGAGGTACTGCCCCTCCCCTAACACACATCCCCACACACCAACAAGACATATTATGCTGCTATAAGTCTTAAAACAATTCTGGAAGAGGTCACAAACATTATCTCCATACTGTAGATAGGGAGCTTGGGAGGGACTCCTCATTTGCAGGCATAAACAGACTTCATAGGAGTTCCCTCTCAGAACTCATAAACCGATCAGTGTTGAAAGCCAGCTTCTTCAAAGGCTCTCCTCTGTGCCCATCAGCTGATGGACACTAAGAGGGAGCCTCTTTGAAATCTGTTTTTCAGGCACAAATGGACTTCAGAAGGGACTCCCGCACAGCACCCAGAGGTGGGGTGGTACCAAATGGTCATCCCCTTCCCCAGCCACACAGGAAGATGGTGGCCTCCCAGGCCCAGCCACGGCTGCACCATGCAGCAAATGCTGCTCCTCCAGAGCCCCAGGTGAGTGGAGATTCCTCGCTGCTAGAGCATGACAGGGTCCAAATTTTGGAATTGGGTTGGGGAGGCTGTGGCGGCAGAAGTTACATTCCTCTGTTGTTGTGTTTAATTGTTGGAGTCAGCCACATATTCAAATTTGTACAAATTAAATGTGAGCAATATTTTAAAGGAATTTCCAGTACAATATTTAAAAGTTGGACACAATATAATGTTGGAGGATTGGGAAAGGTTGTGGAAGAAAGGGGTTAAATTTACTGCAAGTACTGTATTAAAAGAAAACATCATGAAAATGATGTATAGATGGTATTTAACCCCAGTAAAATTAGCAAAGATATACCATATGAATGATAATTTATGTTGGAAGTCTAGAGAAAAAGAAGGCACCTTTTATCATATGTGGTGGACGTGTCCCAAGGTGAAAGACAGATTTATAATGAGTTGAAAAAAATGTTGAAAAATACATTTATTAAGAAACCAGAACCCTTTCTGCTTGGAATAATAGTATTGGAATTGCCCAAAAAAGTTGTTACATTGTTTTTGTATGCCACTACAGTGGCAAGACTTTTATTGGCCAAAAATTGGAAATCAAAAGAAATACCAACAGTAGAAGAATGTTAGACTTTTTGGAGCTGGCCGACCTGACTGGAAGAATCCGTGTTCAGAAAGAAGAGGAATACCAAGAGAGTGGAAGAAATTTAAAGACTATTTAGCTAAATGTTGTAACATACGATAAGTAGAAATTATTTGCAAGTACCAAATGGGCCTAAGACTAGATTAATTGTAAAATACTATGGATTTGGATAATTATGAAAAGAGAAGAACATTGTAAACTAAAGGTGTTAATTTGATTAGAAAGAGGATATTGGAAAGCTGTTAAAAAGTGTTTCTTTTTTTTCTTTTTTCTTTTTTGAGCTGGAAGTCAGACCTTTATTATTATTTTTTTAATTCTCTTTATTAAGTTTCATATACATAAAACAGAAAAAAAGAAAACAAATAAACATACACAAAAAAGAGAAACAAAAAAAAGGAAAATATACTTGCATCTAAAATTGATCATTGCATGTACAAAGTTCCAAAGATAAAAAGAGAGAAACTAATATCAGTAATAAACAATTTCCATTTCAATTATTAGTCCTCTCCTTTGTTTTCTATGTCTTTCATGATCTAAATTTCCTTTCACCCCCCTACCGACCTCCATCCCTCCTGCTTTCAGGCTTCTTAGTCTTTATTATTTAATTCTCCTGCAGCTTACATTTTCAATTAGTTTATACATCATGAGATTTACATCAAACCCGCTATAGTCCTTAAATTTCTATAGTTTTCTTCTATGTAGGTCATGAATTTGTTCCAATCATTAATAAACTTTGCATTTTTTTGGTTTCTAATTTTTTGTGTCAATTTTGCTAAGTTAACAAATTCAAATAGTTTCGTTTGCCACTCTTCTATTGACGGTATATTTTGACTCTTCCAATTTTGGGCAATTAACAGTCTGGCCGCGGCCGTAGCATATTGGAATAAAACTTTATCCTCTTTCTTGATCTCATCTCCTATAATTCCTAATAAGAATGCTTCCGGACGTTTAGGAAATGTATACTTAAATATTTTTTTTAACTCATTATATATGAGTTCCCAATATTTCTTCATTTCTTCACACGTCCACCACATGTGAAAGAAATTGCCCTCCTTTGTCCTACATTTCCAACAGTTCTTATCTCCTGTTTTGTACATTTTCCCCAGCTTTGCTGGGGTGATGTACCACCTATACATCATTTTTTCTAAGTTCTCCCTGAGCGTTACACATGCTGTAAATTTCATTCCGCTGACCCATAATTTTGACCATTTGTCATACTCAATATTGTGGCCCAGATCCATTGCCCACCTTGTCATTACCCCTTTTATTTCCTCGTCTTTCGTATCCCACTCTAGTAGTATATCATACATTTTGGATAGTAATTTATGTTTACTTTCAATTATCTCTATCTGGAACTTCGATTTTTTTTCATTCATACCTAATTTTTTATCCATTGTCCATATAGCATTTATTTGATGATATTGTAACCAGCCAGATAACTTGTCTTTTAAGTCCTCATATTTTTTCATATTCCATCCACTTTCTGAGCTTGTCAATATATCCTCATGTCAGCCTTTCTCCCTCCATATTAATTTTTATTATTATTAATATATCCATTGGGGATAACCACCATGGTGTTTTCCATTCCAAGAGTTTTTTATTTCTTTCCCACACTTCCAAAAGGGGTCCCCTAATAATATGGTTTGAAAAGCCCTTATGTATTTTTCCTTTATTATGCCATAAATAGGAATGCCAGCCAAATCTGTTATCCGTCCCTTCCAAATCTAATAAATCAGTGTTTTCTAGTGTGATCCAATCTTTAATCCAACAGAGACTGGCAGCTTCATAATAGAGTTTCAAATTAGGTACTGCAAAGCCCCCTCTTTCCTTTCTATCTGTAAGAATTTTGTAACTGATTCTAGGTCTTTTGCCCTGCCATATAAATTTGGAGAGGGTTCTTTGCCATTCTTTGAATAATTTAATACCTCTAATTACAGGGAAGTTTTGAAATAAAAATAGCATCCTTGGAAGTAAGTTCATTTTTATCACTGCCATTCTTCCTCTCCACGATAATTTCACTCTGTTCCACACTTCTAGATCTTTCTTAATTTCTTTCCATGTTGTAATATAGTTATTTTCAATCAGGTTTATATTTTTAGTAGACAGCCAGATTCCCAAATATCTAATTTTTTTTGTCACTTTAATTCCATGCAACCTCTCTAATTTATCATTTTCTTCCTTTTTCATATTTTTAGTCAACATTTTTGTCTTTAGCTTGTTCAATTTAAACCCAGAAACTTTGCCAAATTCCTCCTCTGTTAAAAAGTGTTTCAATGAAATTCAGTAAGCAGGGATTCGAGGAAGTCAGTTAACAATGAAATATAAATTAGGCTTTAAAGTATTAGGTATATATATGTTTGTTTTTGTTGCTTTCTGTTTTAGTATTGTAATGTTGTTCTCTTTTTTCTTTATTTGGGTGTCTTATTTGTTATAAATTTGAAAAATTAATAAAAATATATGAAAAAATACAATATTAAAAAGTCTGCCAAGGCACAGTCAAAATAATACTTCATTATGAAAGAAAGAAAGAAAGAAAGAAAGAAAGAAAGAAAGAAAGAAAGAAAGAAAGAAAGAAAGAAAGTCCCATCTCTAGTTAGATATTCTCCATGTAATACATCTTCATGTATTAGTATATTGTGTGTTTAATAGAAGTCTTTATGTACAGTATTTGATAAAAGAATTATTGATTTAACAAAAGCTGACAAATTAATTAGAAGTGCCCTGCATTCCTTCTGCGAGCCTCGTCCAGTCTCATATGATGGCTGCCCATGGTTACATTTTAGAAAAGGTGAAGGGAAGATTAATTTAAACTTAAATAATAATTGTATTTATTTTTATTTATTAAATATGTATACCATCCTTCATCCAAAGATCACAGTGTGGTTCACAATATAAAGGTGCCTTTTGATCCATCATAAATGACAACAATATGTCAGTGTATTATTAATAAAGCCACAGATAAAGACTGGTTAAAACAGACTTTGAAATACCTTCATTTATTTTCAATGCACTGAAAAACTTGGATATATAAAGTAGGGTTGCCGTTATAAACATTATCCAAAGTAACTTAATGTTATTCAAAAGAATAACAACTTTGCAGACAGTTCTCTGTTCCTCTGACAGGGAGGTTTTATTAGGATTATGTAATAAATTACATCAATTAATTATATAACTGTCTGGAGAGAAAATGTCATTCATAGAGTGCAGTGTCTCAAGGCCACACATGCAGTGCAATGAAGTCTTAGGCATATATATTTGGAATGAAGTCCCAGTGTTCAATATAGCTTTCCCAGATAAATGGGCAGTGGACTTCTCATTAACAGCACAGTCCTAACCATGGACTCCTGAAATTGACTGTGTTCAATTAATTACAATCCTAACCAACTACAATTTTACTCAGAATATACCTATTGAACTTAAGTATCCTAACTTAGTCAATCAACATGTTGAAATACCACCCCAAGTCTACTGACAAGTCAGTCCTATTGAATTCCCAGGTAAATGGAGCTAGGATTGCAATCTTTTGTTGATTGGCCTGCAACTGAAGTAGAGAGAGAGAAACAGGGCTGTTACTCCCCAAAAGTGTGGGGGAAACGTGAAAGGACCTCAGTTATTTAAGGCAAACATATCATAGCTACTGTGCTGCTTTCTAAAATGACAAATTATTTAGGGGACAACAGTTACTAGCTCATTGCCAGAGAATGCTAACCTCTCCCCACACTATCACAGCACTGGCACAGTGTCAGCGCTCCATGTTCTCCCTGCAAGCTACTTGCATAAGAGACTGAGGCGTAAGAAGCCCCATGAGATAAAAGGCCATACCAGTCAAAGAATACTTCAGTCTGACTGGGTTTATTCACTTATATTTAAAATGCAGGAGGTAACAAGAAGGTGTTTGGACAAATGCATAAAATGCAAAACATGTCAAATTACTTTTTCAAATGCTGACAAGTGCCTGAAATATTCCTTCTGATATTTTCCTAAATCAAACATACCTGAGGGGAGCAAAGAGCTCTGCATTAAAGGTTGATAATCTCTGGCTCTGAAGGTGGAGGGAGTTTTTCCCAGAGATTAGAACTTCTGAACCACTTTACAAGGGTTAGCATTAAAAGTCTATGAAGTGAGAGTAGAAGTGCTGACCTCAGCTGCCATAGCAAGACATTGCTAGGAGGGAAGAAATGTCTGCAGGTTGATGCCAAAGTAAGGAAGTAAGTTCTCTTCTGTTTTGTAAAGATGTGTTCCTTAAAGAAATCTAGCTTCCTCCTCCCTCGCCCGAGAAACTGACTGAAACAGCTTTTACCTTTCACTACCCAAACTCATCCCATATGGTCATCCAATTGCTCCATCTGATGCCCAAGCACCTCCTGCCTGCCCTCTGCCACTGCGCCCTTGAGCTGCGCACTGCGGCAGGGGAACCTAATATGCATGAGACACAAACACTGAACTGCTTGCAAAGCTTTCGTCACAGTTTGGTATCTGATTTCAGTCCAAAGAATCACATGTGACTGGCATTTTCAGAGGTGTGCTGGGGCAATGCAGCCAGATGGGGGAGGTGGTATTATTATTATTATTATTATTATTATTATTATTATTATTATTTTGTTATTATTATTATTGACTCAATTTATTCATCTGTTTGAATTATTACTTTATTAATTTATTTAATATGACCATTAAAAATCTAAAATATTCTTGTTCAATCTTCCCTCCAGTACCTCATAACTGAAAAGCTTTATTAAGAATGCAATATACTTTATCTGCATTAACAGCACTGCTTCACATATTATCTTAATAGAGATCCCATTAAATGTGTAAGCCCCTTCATACTTTACAGGGTGGATTTTCTTTTGTTCATGCATAATATAAAGATATTTATAATCTTAAATATTCAACTATTCCCAATGTTTGCTGAAAAATTATGAAGGTGATTTTCAAGTTAGTAGAATAGAAATATTTTAGGATTGTCCATTTTAAATTTCTGAGTCAGAAATGAGCCATTGCCCTCACCAATTCAGCACTCCTCCCTAATTTTTAGTCCATACTTTTCTCAATTAAGTCAGTAAAAAAAATTCCATAAACCAATTACCAGTAGCTTTACACCAAATAGAATAGAATTTCCAGATTCTGACTGAGATGCTTTATCTGCAAGAGATGCAAAGATTGCAGAATTGCAATCATGAAAAGAAGGCTAGCTGAACCAAGAGTATCCATTTGCAAATATATTCATGCACCATGAATCACTACCCCTGAGACACACACAAATACATTTTAGTGAATTTTAGTGGGCATGTGAAAACTGCTATAAACAAAACAAATATATTTTCTGTTTACAAAATGCTTCTTGGAAAAGGTTTGCATTAGAGCTGGGATAGCTCAGTCGGCAGAGCATGACAATCTGAATCTCAGGTCTGTGGGTTTGACGCCTAAGTTGGGCAAACGATTCCTGCATTGCAGGGGGTTGGACTAGATGACCCTCATGGTCCCTTCCAACTCCACAATTCAATGCTTTCATGATAAAGAATTGGGGGTTTTTTTTGGGGGGGGGGATTCTAACACCAAGACTGGTGATTCTGATACAAGGAAATAACCATGGCAGAACTGAAAAGCCCTGACATTTGCTATTCTCCTTATCCCATCTGTAGCTAAAAATATACTCAACCCCTGGTGCCATCTCCAGGGGCCCCAGGAGCCCAGTCACCCACAAAAGTTTGGCTGCCCAGCATCCGCCCCCCACCATGGCCTCAGTGCGCCCTGCGAGTGCTGCCTTGGTGCGCCACGACTGCCACTTCCATCCACCACGGCCGAGCTCCACCTTAACCTTGGTGCCACAGCGACTGACTGGGGGCCTGCGCCCCTGCCATGGGGCCCCGCGGGAGAGGCACAGACCCCAGTCCTGTTGCCAGCGTGGTGCCAGAGGAAGTGTGTTGCGCCATAATGATGGTTCACCATGACATGGTGATGTCACATCATGTCATGACATCATTATGGTACGGCGTGTGCTGACATTGGGCACCCACAGTGTGGGGCCCAAGTCGGTGCCCCTGTACTCAAGCTGGAAGTTTTATAGAATGCAGGACACCAACATGGCATTAAGCCACATATAGGACTTTCTCTGCTTCGTGTTTTGAAGAATCTAACTGAAAGCTCTCTAACACATTAACATATTAGCCAAAAAAATTTAAATTTCTACTCCTGGTCTAAGCAATCCACTCATCCTAGGCTTGTAAAAAAAAAGAAAAAAGCTGCCATTCTCAACTAATCAACTGTCGATTATGATGGCTTTACTGGCTGCTGCTAGAAGCAATATCTGAAGCGAAATCTGTTTGTTACTCCCATGTTAGTCTTTAATGAGAGAGGGAGGAGGTTTAAAATTCCATTCAAGATAAGAAGAGCTATGGGGATGATAGCATAGAGTGTTCTCCTTAACAGAGAACGTGGGTTGCGGTGGGGTCTGCCAGGCCGCCCCTCTGTTGCCAGGCAGGATTGGAAGGTTGGCCTGTGGCAATGATTGGATGGTCGTGTTGCTGGGGCAATTTGTGTGTTGCAATTTGGTGGGAGGGATTTAAGGCTTTATATTCTGTGCACGCGGCTTTGGAACTGTCTCTTTGCTGCGTGCAACGGAACACCCGCCCACCCGCCCTGTAATTAGGGTTTTTTTGTGTTGACCTTGCTATGCCTGTCATGGGGTCGTCTGCCGTTGGGGCAGGGGCCTGATAGGAATTTTGTCCATCTGGCTGATTGGCTGGGCCATTTGGTTTTTGCCTACTGCGTAGCAAATTGTCACAACTTGTAAGTTGCGGTTAGGCATTGGTTATAAATTGGTTGGAGGAGGGGCAAGGATTGCCTGGGCCTGCCCCTCCAGTGCTGCTGCGGAAAGGGAATTCCGTTAAAGGAACCCAGGGGCTTGCCATGCTTTCGTCCGAATCCGTGGAATGGGACTAGGGCCGGCAAGTCCTGGGGAGCATGCAGGGAGAGGTGAGGGTCTGTGCCTCAGCTCCATGTCTCCCCAATATTGTTTTCCCTTACTGGTTTTCGGTGGAATCCGGAAGTCAGTTCTGTCCCCAGGCGGGGGGGGGGGGGGACAGATAGTCTTAATGAATGCCTAAGCAACCACTAACAATCATGTATGTTAATAAAGTTGTGGCCAAAATTATGCCAAAAACCTTAAACAAAAATTACGTGTGTGTTGTGAGATATTTGAGGGATGGCTTGGGGACCTCAACACGCAAATAATTTTCTATATAAGTATGTGTGTGAAAAAATGCAGATCCAACTAGCGTCTGCCCCATCCCTACTGGTCATAACCTATAAAAGCTCTAAACAGTTTGGGATCAAGTTACATTTCTCCCGTATGAACCTGCCTAGGTTTTGAGATTTCCCAAGAATGCCCTCCTCTATATGCTGCTGACATCTGATGTGCATTTGGCAGGAACCTGAGACAGGACGTTGGCTGTACCCAAGCTATGGAACTATATTCCAATGCTGGTTTTTAAATCACAGCTTAGTATGTTTTCAACCAGCTGTCATTGTTGATGTTTTATCTGCTCTTATTTAACTTTTACCTTGTTTTTCTACATTACTGTTTTCTCTGGATCAATGGACTTAGTTGTGTTATTAATTTCAATGAGTCTCCTCTGAGCATCACTTAGTTGGATGCAACCCCTTTTTATGGTTACGTTAATAGGTTGTTATTTGTGTGTGTGTTTGCAGCATGGGTGGCGCTGTGGGTTAAACCACAGAGCCTAGGGCTTGCTGATCAGAGGGTCAGAGGTTCAAATCCCCACAACAGGGTGAGCTCCCGTTGCTCGGTTCCAGCTCCTGCCAACCTAGCAGTTTGAAAGCACATCAAAGTGCCAGTAGATAAATAGGTACCGCTCTGGTGGGAAGGTAAACAGCGTTTCTGTGCACTGCTCTGGTTCACAATTGGATTGATCTTTATTACGGCCATTGGCCCGTCACACGACAGTTTCCCATACCACCATAATGTACTTGAACCTCCAAATTTAAAACCGCCAAAACTTACAAAAAACAGACAAGAACCAAAGCAAAACAAAAACGAAAGCAAAGCAAAACTTATCACTGGCCGATAAGTGAAAAGCACAATCAAGAATTATGTGATGCAACGATTCCGGTGCCCCACTATTACAATCACATAAGAGCGATATCTGTCCATTGGAGAATCTATTTCTCAGCACGTTCGATGGGAAGGTGTTGAATCTTGCCTTTACAAAGGCATATCTATGAGCCGAAGAAGTTAAGGAATTCAAATAGTTTGGGAGCCTTAAGAGGGGTAATAAACCAAGGTTTAGAGGTGAGCAGGTACCATTGCCCAAGATCATTTTCTGCTGCAAGTCCATCTCCTCTAGCTTACAGGTTACTGTTCTTTTAGCTGGAACTATGTCCTGCTCTAGTAATTTGGATGGGGAGATTCCCATTGCCGTAATCTTCAGCTGTAAACTTTTTACCCATGGGCTCTGGAAATCATCTCTCCACATACATTGTATCAAGTACAAGTTTGGGAGATTGTGCCATAGAGATAACCAGTGACAAAGTATGTGCTTCCACAGAGCGTTTTCCAGGGATACAGTGTTAAGTTCCATGCGTAACGCTGTATTACTTACACAGTTGGGCAGTTTCAATATCCCTCTTAAAAACTGATTTTGAATAACCTCTAGGTGATATAGGTTGGCAAAAGTCCCCCAAATTGAGATGGCATAAGCAATTGTCGGAATCACCTTGGCCTTGAAGACTTTCAACGCCGATGGGATATGAAGGGCCCCATCGGTGAAGAAGAATCGCAAAATCGCCAAGGAGATAGCTTTGGCTCTATTTGTAACATAGGCTACATGGGCCTTCCATCTGAGGTTATGTTGTAACCAAACTCCCAAATATTGGAATTTATAGACTTGTTCGATGACTCTCCCATCAATTTTCCAATTATGGAGTTTCCGGCTCTTTGAGAAAATTAGGATCTTAGATTTTCCATAATTAATTGTAAGGGAATTTGTGTTACAATATGATCCAAAAATTTTTAAGGCCCTCCTGAGACCTACTCTAGAAAAGGAAAGAATGGCTGCGTCATCCGCATATAGTAACAAAGGGCAGCGATAAAGTGCTAGGCGGGGTGCATGAATCCTTTCTTGAGCCTCTATTAGGGGAGTCCTCATATCACTTATGAACAAATTGAACAGGAATGGAGCCAATATACAACCCTGTCGGACACCTCTGTTAATGGGAATTGAATTGGTGAGATCACCCTCCGGGGTGAATCTCACTCTAGCCGCTGAGTTCTCATGGAGTTTGATTATTAGCCAGAGAAGCCTTCTGTCGATGCCCCAGCGGGTGAGTTTTTCCCAGAGGATGCTCCTGGGGATACTATCGAATGCTGCCTTTAGGTCAATGAATGCCACACAGAGTTGGCCACCCTTTGGGGTGGAATATTTCCAGGCAAGATGCTGTAAAATTAGAATATGATTAATTGTTGACTGTTTTGGGCGGAATCCAGCTTGTTCGGGCCCAATTAAATTTTTCTCTTCGGACCATTGGATAAGTCTGTTCAGCAGGAAGCGGGCATACAGTTTCCCCACTATTGAGAGCAGACTGATATTTCTGTAATTCCCCGGGTCATCTGGTGAGCCCTTTTTGTGGATTGGAATGATAACAGCGTCCTTCCATACTTCCGGGATCATTCCAGAGTTGTTAACGGCATCGAAGATGGTCGCCAGGACTTTGGCCCACCAGTCCGCGTGGTATTTTATAGCTTCTGCCGGGATCAGGTCTGGCCCAGGTGCTTTCCCTGTTTTGAGTTTAACGATCAAATCATGGATGTCTTCCGGATCGGTGGGGGGCCAGAGGGGAAGCTGATCTTGGAATTCATCTCTTGTATTAGCAATACAGTCAGTTGTGGCAAAGTAATTTTTTAAGTAAGATTCCCAAACCGGGGCAGGAATAATAGTCAAAGGGTATCTTTTAGTTCTTTTATTTACCAGGAGCCAAAATTGTCTGGAGTTCCGTGATGATGAGGCTTCTATGATTGCCCGCCATTGATTCACTTGCCATTCCTGTCTGGCTTCCTTTTGAATTTGTTTGTAGGCTGATTTTGCTTGGAAATATTCTTTTGGCAAGACCGTTGCCCCGGAGGCTTTATACTCTTTGTAGATGTTACCAAGGAGTTGTCTAGCCTGTTTACAAGCACTGTTAAACCACAATGCACCTGTCTTCCTTTGTGTTTGGTTTATTTTATGCGTCGGGACAGAGAAAAAAGATGTTAGATCTTCTGACAAATTCGAGAATAGTCTTAGAGTTTGATCATAATCATAATAATCCTCGATTAAGCCTGAATTCTGGTTCGCCAGAAGCAGTTTAGTCATGCTGGCCACATGACCCGGAAGCTGTACGCCGGCTCCCTCGGCCAATAAAGCAAGATGAGCGCTGCAATTCTAGAGCTGTCCGCGACTGGACCTAATGGTCAGGGGTCCCTTTACCTTTACTGCAAGCCAGTTTGTGCACTGCACATGGAAAAGAGGGATATAGATTTAACAGACAATAAATAAATCATGCACCATCAAGCCAACTCTCAGGAGCAATTATAGATAAAATCACATGTCATAATGCAAGCAGGACATGCAAAATGTCAATATGGAAACACTTAGCTTTGTGTACACTGCACATCTGTTTTGGGGGATGTCAGGTCACTTTTTGAGTGAAGGATAAATATATCCATGAATAATGTGCATGCCTACTGCAAGGCTGTATCTGCTGCTACACTTCAGGGGCTAAGCTGAAAGTGGGAAGAGCTGCCGTAATGACAGATACTGAGAAAAAAGTGGGGCTTGAAATGAAAAGTGACCATCGCTGGAGTACTTTGTGCAAGAATGGTTGGCTTACTCGCACAACCTTCAGGATTTCATGGTAAGCTGGCAATGTGCGCCCACGAAATGCATGATCCTATTTTCAACACAGAAAAATCAACCCATAAGTAAGTGAGGTATGTGAAATGTAGTTAGCAATAGGAAAAATAGTTCAGCCATTCGGTATTATTTCCAAATCAAAAATACAAAGACAATTTTTCATTAAGGTAAAAACCAATTAATGCTTTCTTCCTGAGAGCTCACCAAGTCTTTGGAAAGAAAGGTTTACTTGATATGTATTAAATTATGCTACTAGATCTCTATTTACAGTGCCGCTGGCTAACTTGCTCAGGGGTACACCATAGCTGTGTTCAAAATCAGCATGCCCCAGCTTTAGCATGCTACCTTAAGCACAAAAGCCCTCTGGTATCACACAGCAGGGAAGGGAAAAAGAACATTCACATTAGTAGGGAAGTATAACCATTTTTGTTGAAAGCACAGCACATAGGGTTGCGAATCCAGATCCTGACATGACTTCTGCAGCTTTAAGAGTAGCATAGAAAAAATGTTAACATAAGGAATATAATAATAATAATAATAATTTATTATTTATACCCCGCCCATCTGGCTGGGCCTCCCCAGCCACTCTGGGCGGCTTCCATAAAAACCAAAAATACAATAAAATATCACATGTTAAAAACTTCCCTGAACAGGGCTGCCTTAAGATGTCTCTTGAATGTCAGGTAGTTATTTATCACTTTGACATCTGCTGGAAGGGCGTTCCACAGGGTGGGCGCCACTACCGAGAAGGCCCTCTGCCTGGTTCCCTGTAGCTTTGCTTCTCGCAATGAGGGAACCGCCAGAAGGCCCTCGGCGCTGGATCTCAGCGTCCGGGCAGAATGATGGGGGTGGAGACGCTCCTTCAGGTATACTGGACCGAGGCCGTTTAGGGCTTTAAAGGTCAGCACCAACACTTTGAATTGTGCTCGGAAACGTACTGGGAGCCAATGCAAGTCTTTCAAGACCGGTGTTATATGGTCTCGGCGGCCGCTCCCAGTCACCAGTCTAGCTGCCGCATTCTGGATTAGTTGTAGTTTCCGAGTCACCTTCAAAGGTAGCCCCACGTAGAGTGCATTGCAGTAGTCCAAGCGGGAGATAACCAGAGCATGTACCACTCTGGCGAGACAGTCCGCAGGCAGATAGGGTCTCAGCCTACGTACCAGATGGAGCTGGTAAACAGCTGCCCTGGACACGGATTTGACCTGTGCCTCCATGGACAGCTGTGAGTCCAAAATGACTCCCAGGCTGCGCACCTGGTCCTTCAGGGGCACAGTTACCCCATTCAGGACCAAGGAATCCTCCACACCTGCCCGCCTCCTGTCCCCCAAAAACAGTACTTCTGTCTTGTCAGGATTCAACCTCAATCTGTTAGCCGCCATCCATCCTCCAACCGCCTCCAGACACTCACACAGGACCTTCACCGCCTTCACTGGTTCTGATTTAAAAGAGAGGTAGAGCTGGGTATCATCCGCATACTGATGAACACCCAGCCCAAACCTCCTGATGATCTCTCCCAGCGGCTGCATGTAAATGTTGAAAAGCATGGGGGAGAGGACAGAACCCTGAGGCACCCCACAAGTGAGAGCCCAGGGGTCTGAACACTCATCCCCCACCACCACTTTCTGAACACGGCCCAGGAGGAAGGAGCGGAACCACTGTATAACAGTGCCCCCAGCTCCCAGCCCCTCAAGACGGTCCAGAAGGATGCTATGGTCGATGGTATCAAACGCCGCTGAGAGATCCAGCAGAACTAGGAAACAGCTCTCACCTTTGTCCCTAGCCCGCCGGAGATCATCAACCAGTGCGACCAAGGCAGTTTCAGTCCCATGATGAGGCCTGAATCCCGACTGGAAGGGATCCAAATGGTCCGCTTCTTCCAGGCGTGCCTGGAGTTGTTCGGCAACCGCTCGCTCAATCACCTTGCCCAGGAATGGAAGATTTGAGACTGGGCGATAGTTGGCCATTGTGGCCGCATCTAAAGATGGTTTTTTAAGAAGCGGTTTAATAACCGCCTCTTTCAGCGGGTCTGGGAAGGCTCCCTCATGGAGGGAAGCATTCACCACCCCACGAAGCCCACTGCCCAGTCCTTCCCGGCTAGCTTTTATAAGCCAGGATGGGCAAGGATCCAGGAGACAGGTGGTTGGTTTCACTCGTCCAAGCAGCCTGTCCACATCCTCGGAGGTAACAGATTGGAATTGATCCCACTCAACTTGACTAGACAGAACTCTAGCACTCTCCCGCCCCGGCCCTGCTCCCACGGTGGAGTCTACTTCTTCCCGAATCTGAGCGATTTTATCTGCAAAAAACTTTGCAAAATCATTGCAGGAGAACATGTGGCCCGTACTGGGCCCCGATGTTGCAGGTGGTTCCGCTAAATTGTGAACCACCTGAAAAAGTCTCCTGCTGCTGTTTTCTGCAGATGCAATAGAGGCGGTGAAGAAATTCTTCTTCGCCGTCGCTATCGCCACTTGGTAGGCTCGACGTTGAGCTCTAACCTGTGTCCGGTCAGATTCGGAATGAGTTCTCCGCCACCGGCGCTCTAGCCGTCTCAACGATTGTTTCATTGCCCTCAGATCCGTGGAAAACCACGGGGCTGTCCGGGCTCCATGCAATCGGAGAGGGCGCTTCGGAGCCAAACAGTCAATAGCCCTGGTTAACTCCACATTCCAGCGGGCCACCAGGGAATCAGCTGAAAGGCCATCAACATGGGATAAAGCATCCCCTACCACTCTCTGGAAACCATTTGGATCCATTAAGTGGCGGGGGCAGACCATCCGAATTGGTCCCACCTCCCTGCAGAGGGGATGGGTCGCAGAGAAGTCCAGTTGCACCAGGAAGTGATCTGACCATGGCACTTCTTTCGTTTCGCTTTTACTTAGTGTCAGATCACCAACATCCATAGAGGTAAACACCAGGTCCAAGGCATGTCCACGGCTATGGGTTGGGCCAGACTTATTCAGGGACAGCCCCATGGAGGCCATGCTTTCCACGAAGTCCCGAGCGGCCCCTTGTAAGGTCGTGTCGGCATGGATGTTAAAATCCCCTAGGACGACCAAGCTAGGTGTCTCCAGGAGAACATCCGCCACGACCTGAAGCAGCTCGGGCAGGGAATCCTTGGTGCAGCGGGGAGGTCGGTACACCAAAAGGAATCCTGTACTGCCCCTATTGCCCAACTTCCAGAACATGCACTCAGAAAACTGGGTCTTCCCAACAGGACGCCTGGTGCAAACTAATGACTTCCTAAAAATCACTGCAACCCCCCCTCCCCGCCCACATGACCTGGGTTGCTGTGCGTAAGAGAAACCTGGTGGACAAGCAGCGGCAAGGACAGGCCCATCTGCTTCATCCAACCAGGTCTCTGTTATACAAGCCAGGTCAAATCCTCCATCCATGATCAAGTCATGGATGGCAGTGGTCTTATGAATCATTGACCTGGCATTGCACAGCAGCACCTTCAGGTCATGTGGGTATCCCTTGCTGATTCTAGTATCCATCCGGTCAGGACCAGACCCGGAGGCAGGGATAGTCCTCAGACAACGACTAAACCTGCCTCCTCTGTAATGATAGGGTCTGGTCTTAGCGTAACTCCTCCTCCTACCCGTGATCACTGAGATCGGTTGTCCCAGTGCATCCCGCCCTGTGGAACATGCCCCAGCCATTTTATGGGCTGGGGCCCACTCCCCGGCAGCCCTGAACCCTCCCCCTAAAAACAAAAACAAAATAACACCTTAAACAAACAGCCAAAACCAATAAAACAATACAAGCGAAAAATGTAAAAATTACAAAAACATCAAAAAAATAATAAAAAAATAATTCCCCAAGCCCAACCAACATCCATCCCACCCCCACCCCGCACATACAAAAAATCCAAAGAATTAAAAAACAAACAAAACAAACACATTTTAAAAACACTCTGTGCCTCTCCGGCAGTAACAACTGTCCTGGTGAGGCCTGTCAGGCCCCGCCCTGGGCCAGATGGTAAGTGGCAGGAAGGAGCAGGGCCCTCAAGCACTCACTCAGGGAGTCTTCCTGGGCAGAATAACACATTTGATAAAATTCTCCTTCCTATGCAACTTTGGAAAAGTACAAAGGTTCTCTCAGAGTCGATCTGACAATCGTAATAGCAAAACAATAACTAACTTCCCACAAACACCAGCCAGGATTTTTGAAACTGCCTAGGTACTACCAAAAACAATATTTCAATAAACTCATTAAAAGCAGAAGCCAACCCACAGATAAATGTGGATGGCAAGGGACATTTAGCATTTTAGTTTGAGCAGGAGGAGGGAAAAATAAACATTTTAATCAAATCCATTACCTACTTATTGATTTCTCTTTGCCAGGCAAGTCCTGCAGAAAATTTATATAGCATGTGACATTGAACCATTTGGCCAAAGATGCTAGATTAGTCTGAGTAAAAAAAATTAACTTCTCTTACAATTTCTCAAATTTCACTATGGATCATTGTTCAAGTGTGATGGAATGAAGTGAGATACCACACGACTACATTTTAGGTGGACCTAAACTTTAGGTCCTAAACCACCCCACTTCTTTTCAATGAATACCTAGCCTACTTTGAAAGAAAACAATCCCACTTCAGCTTCTGTTCAGGAGTGATTTGCTACTTTGGCTGAGGACTTTGGGTTCATTTTTAAAAAAAGATATTAAGAACACAAAAAGGAGAGCAGATCAATACAGCTCAGGAACAACCAACGTGCTGTCCAGACATTGTGGACCTCAGCTCCCATCATCCCTGACCATAGCCCATGCTGACTGAGGCTGATTTGAGTTGTACTCCACAATTCTGGAGTACCATGTTGGGTACCTCTGATCAAGCTGTAAGAGCAAAACTGGTTTTTTATTATTATTCCTTTGGTCCTGAAATAGAATTTTTTATTGTTTAAAAAGCTTTACAGGTTTTTCACGATTTAGCCATGCTTTTTGTTTGATGTTTGTAAATTGCTGGTTGTTTTTATACATTCAGTTCTATTCCAGAAAGAGCATAAGAGCCAACTGCAATAAAGTATTTGAGGAGGCAGGGCCGCCCCCCAAAGTTGATGGATGTTGCCATTCAAATGGTGTCCATGTGCTGTGTCTTGTGATCGATTATGTGGGGGCGGGGCTTACCTGCCCACCCAATATTTTATTCAAGTTGGCACCCTTGAGAAAGAGTTTGTAAAACTTCCCTGTTGCTACGTGTGCCATGAGAGTGGAAACAGACATATTTGAAACCATTTTTATTGCGGTTGTGTTAGCCCAAATGGGTCTTTTGAATAGCCCCACCCAGTCAGTAACTTTTGCCTCGTTTCTCTGAAGCACCAAACAAGAGGGGATAGATATACTTGGGTATACAGAAAAATCTTCAAAATAAAACAAAGTTGTTATCCTTATTTAAGTATGCAAGTTGAACTGGTTAGCCAAAATGACTTATTTCCGGAGAGTCTTCATTTCCTAATCTGTGAGGTCAATATGGTTGCAAGCACTAGTCTTTCATAGCAGAATTTGTCACTTTGTGTGGAACCAAGAAACAAGACTTAAATCAATGTCTTTCTCAACGACTTTCTCACAATATGCCTCAATAGGGATAGCAATATTCAACTTGCCTTTCCCAGCCTGGGTGCTCTCCAGCTATAAATGGTTCAGATTATTACCTCCAACAACCTTCATCATCAGCCAAAGGGCATTGTAGTCCATTCTCTGGACTGCAGTTTCTTTTAACTGATTTTAATGTATTTTTAACTTGTTGCAACCTGCCCTCATGCTGGAGGGCAGCTAAGAAATTAGAATCATGGAACTGTAGAGGTGCGGAGGACCATGAAGATCATCTAGTCCAACCCTCTGCAATGCAGGAATCTTTTGCCAAACATGAGGTTTGAACCCACAACCCTGAAATTAAGAGTCTCATGTTCTACCGACTGAGCAATCCCAGCTTAATACAGCTGGAGGGCACCAGGCTAGGGAAGGCCACAACCATTTATTTTGTAAATGAGGCAGTGAATTCAGACTGATCTGAAGTTAGGTACTTGATGTTTACACCCAGGGCTTTTTTTCTGGGAGGACGCAGGGGGACGAACACCCCTAAACATTTTGTGAATCTAAGTTTGGCCTCATTGAGGGGCAGTATTTCCATATGAGTAGGAAAATGAGAATACCCCTAAACATTTTTTAAGAAAAAAAAGCACTTAACACCCCAAATGTTACATGTTTATAGGAACTTAGTTGTTCCATGAAGATACATCTTTAATACTTAGGAATTAAGCACACAGACAGTGTGGTACTTAGTGCAGCCCCCACAGTCAAGTGCGTTATTAGACAGACCATAGTAATCTAATCTGCTGTACAACAGGACTTTGGAACTCACTGTTGTCTCCATATCTAACAAATTCACCAGAGACCCTGTGGAATAACTGCCATTAAGAACCGCAAGGTCAAATCACATAAGCTAATGCTTTTTTCACAGCTTCAGAATGGATAAAAGTGCTCTACTTAACTAGGGCTTTAAAATGGTACTTAGGTTGTCTTTTTAGGAGGTTCTTGAGTCATGAATCTGACAGGGCAATTTTGACCACTAAACCTCCTAAGCTGCAAAAAATGCTTTCAAATGTAAATGATACACTAAGCTTAAAGTCTCTCTTTTGAAGTCAAGGAAAAGACAAAGTATTAGGATATTGCAGTATTCTTCCAAGCAAATAGAATAATCTCATAAAACATTAGAAATTATGCATATATTAAGGAGGGGCTGATCTCTTTAAATACAGGAAGCTATCTTTCATGAGCCTGAATCACTGATCCATCTAGCTCAGTATTGTCTTCTTCAGGAGAAGGGAGCCATTTTTGACTGAAAACCACGCGCACCCTTAATACTAATGCCAAATACCAAAGCTATTTCCCATAGAAACAGAGGTATATATTTCATTGTTAGTAACTCTATTCCTGAGTTTTACTTTTGCTCCACAGAATCTCTCCCCTCCCAACAGCTGCTTTCAACTGAAAAGCTTTTGGATAGGAGGGGACACAGAGTGACAGATGAAATCCAGCTGAGGACCTTGTCTGGCCAGTAGATCCAACCCTGGTTTATGGTGACTGTCAGTTCTCCCAGGATTGAGTCAGCTGCTTTTTGATGCAAGTAGATGCAGGAAACTGAATTCTGGGACCTTTTGCATGCAAAATCTGTACTCTGCCCCCGACGGGACTGCAGTTCTTGTTCTTGTAATGCAGGAAGCTTTCCAAACGGGCAAGTGACAGCTAACAAGACAGCAAATGTATTTATAACTGGGTGACCCCTACACTCTCCTTTTTCAGGGATCCCATTCCATCCTACTTGGTTTTCAGCTTTTCCTCTGTCAATAGACAGGGTAGGATTCTGTGCTTCCCCCTCCCATAAAATCCCCCTGAAATTTGCTTAGGAGGTCCATATATTTACCCAGAACGGTATGCGGCGGGAAGAGGGTGGATAGTTCCATCTAGCAAGGTGAAATGCTGATGGGATGCTATCATGTTGAATTCCTTTCGCAGTAAGCATTTGGTGGACACTAAGTGCAGGACACTAAGTGCAGGGACGCGGATGGCGCTGTGGGTTAAAGCCTCAGCGCCTAGGACTTGCCGATCGAAAGGTCGGCAGTTCGAATCCCCAAGGCGGGGTGCGCTCCCGTTGCTCGGTCCCAGCGCCTGCCAACCTAGCAGTTCGAAAGCACCCCCGGGTGCAAGTAGATAAATAGGGACCGCTTACCAGTGGGAAGGTAAACGGCGTTTCCGTGTGCTGCGCTGGCTCGTCAGATGCAGCTTGTCACGCTGGCCACGTGACCCGGAAGTGTCTGCGGACAGCGCTGGCTCCCGGCCTATAGAGTGAGATGAGCGCACAACCCCAGAGTCTGTCAAGACTGGCCCGTACGGGCAGGGGTACGTTTACCTTTAAGTGCAGGTGGCACTGTGGTCTAAACCACAGAGCCTAGGGCTTGCCGATCAGAAGGTCGGCGGTTTGAATCCCTGCGACGGGGTGAACTCCTGTTGCCCAGTCCCAGCTCCTGCCAACCTAGCAGTTTGAAAGCATGTCAAAGTGCAAGGAGATAAATAGGTACTGCTCCGACGGGAAAGTAAACGGCATTTCCGTGCGCTGCTCTGGTTCGCCAGAAGCGACTTAGTCATGCTGGCCACATGACCCGGAAGCTGTACACTGACTCCCTTGGCCAATAAAGCGAGATGAGCACAGCAACCCCAGAATCGTCCGCGACTGGACCTAATGGTCAAGGGTCCCTTTACCTTTACTTAAGCAAGCTCAGCACTCATTGGGATGTTTTGGGGTCCTCCACCACTTTAATCTTGGGGATTATCTTCATGCCATGGGCAACTAGAGTGGCTGCCAATAATTGTGCTGCCTTACACTTCATATAAACAACAACAAAAAAAAGCTTATATATTTTTGGCATCAGCTTAACTTTTTGAGTTCTCAAAAGATTTTTTTCCTCACCTGACATTGATTTATGAGGGCATTATCATTGTCAAGAAGATTGATTTAGTGTGCTTTTGGGATACCTGTTAAAAATATAACCAAGCTTACTGTTTGAGTAGATAGATTTTACAGCTCTACAGCTTGTGATTGGAAGGAAGGAAGGAAATGCTGTATTTTAATTTTCAACACCACACATCTTCCTATACATAAGTAGGAACAGGAAACAGACCATGGATTTTCAAAAATTTCAGGAGTGTACAGCTATTATCAGATTAGTGTACTAATGTTGAAGCCAAAATCTTGACGGAGCAGGGCCTAGAATGTTTGTCTGGCACATATGACCCTTTAGAACAAATATGACATTGATATCTTAGACCTTTCTGTCATCTAAAACAACTCTCCTAAGATAGATTTTATACTGAGTCCTATACTGAGTCACTCACTGGTTCATTTAGCTCAGAATTGCCCAGCGGTGTACCTCAGAGTCTCTTTCCATATTGTTATATGCACTCCACCCTCCAAGTGCCGAGAGATTTCAGGGGTGTCTGCATATATTTTGGGCTTTGTTTCCTTGGTAACTGAGAGGGCGATATCTTTGTAGAATATGGTTTTATTTACACATGTATACAGCCCTAAGCCTAAAATGGAAGGGAACACAGCATTAACTTTCCAACAAATCTTGCAAGAAATCTTAAGATTTCTACGGAGCCCCCCAAAGCCATAGCTTTGGACCCAGCTCAGGGAGCAAATCAGGTCTCTGGGATTACAGCCATCCTTACTAACATGAGCAATGGGGCGGCCGTGTGGGTGGGACTCCATTGCTCTCCCAGTTGCTGCCAGTTACTGAGAGAAGGAGGAGAGGGGCAAGGCACAGGGAAGATGGAGTGATGTAGCATGTGGTGGCTGGAGAACAGGCTTGGCTCTGCTGCCATGCGCTGCATAGCACCAAGCTCCCTGTACCTCACCCCTCTCCCTCTTGGTAAGTGGTTGTGACCTGCAGTGTTGGTAAGCTAGGAGAACAATGGACACACACACCCCACCCAGCACTGCCTACCAATTACATCACCCACATCTGCAAGTATCTTCATTATCTTCAGCTAGTAGCTGGCCCCTAGCTAGTTTGGCTCACGGATTGGTGATTCCCATCCCTGACATCACTAAACAGAGAATTGGAATGGAACTTAATCTTGAGATACCCACATAGGAAGGGTCAATTTCCAGTCTTAAATTGTTTAAATCAAAATAAAAGCTTCAAAGCTTCTCTTTTTGGAAAGCACTACACATATGGAGAACACAATGCTGAGGTCTCCCTTTGAAGTCTGACCATTTGTTACCTGAAATTCAACAAGAAAGGAAAGGGTATCCCTCCACCTCCCAGTTTTTTTCCAGCTACTATACTCTGCAAATTATTAACTCTGTTTGAAATTTTCTTTTCCTTTATAAAGCTCAAGGCAAATTCCATTCTCAGAGCTGCACAATGGATCACAGTATAGACATCTGGTCTACTTAACTGCAGGGAACTTCTTCAGCATTTCTTTACAAATATCGTAGGGCCCACAGATCTTGTGGGGAGACTGAGGTGGTTTTTAACACTGGCTTAGTATTCAGCTGATCCCAGAGCCCAAATCAGAATGGAGGTTAGCTCTTTTGAAGGTTCAGCCATAAAGTGGCAGGTGAATATTTTCATTCGCTGTCCATAATCCATAATTTCAAACCACTGCCAGAATAATGGCTATGACTTAAAATTCCTACATGATTCCCTTGTAATTGTAATAATGTGATATAAAAATAAGGATTGGGAACATGAAGGTCTTGGAGATTTAAACTAAGGTCTACTTTTTTCTTAAGACATTTACTTTGTAAGTGGTTGCTCAACCTGCTCCCATTTTTCGCACCAAGGACATTCACTCGTTTTTGTTTTTGGCTAATGATGTTCTAAGAACAATGTACATATTTCAATGTCAAGCCAAAATTAACTGGCCCAGTTAACGTACACAGGCCTATGTAAAACATCATATAGTATACAGGCCTATATAATATATACAGGTGTATATAAGAGAGCAGAGGAACACACCAAGTCTGAAAGCAGAGAGAGAAGGCACTAACTTCTCCACCCACCTCCTGCCTCTAAACGTTCAGTGGTTTGTCTGAATAGGGCTATTTCTCAGTTTATTTCTCTCCTTTTGTGAAGCCAGTATGGTGACAAACAGAAGTATGATTTCATATTTTAGTTCTAGGTTTGGGGTTAGGGTGGGGGAGGAGCAAAGAGCTTGTAATCATAGCAATGTTCACAACCTTGCACTTATTCAAGACTACTTTGCAAAACAAAAATCATATGCATTCAAAGGGCATTTGTTGTGGTCACTTTTTAAAGCGGCATAATAACCAGATACGCACCTGATAAATGATGACATTTGATTTTAAAAGGGAGGAGCGATATCAGAAAACCTGCCCTTGATTTGTAAATGCCATGCCTGGTTTTACACCTCCAGAGAACTCTGAAGTGGCTACTCTAGTTATCTTAATGACATTTCATTGCTCCTGGCTTGGCCCTTCCACCCAGGCAAGTATTTCAGGACCAGAGGAGACCAGAGACTTGCAAGTCCCAGAAGAAAGAAGAAAGCAGGCAGACCTCTGTGCCTCCTTGATTGGCAGGATCACCTACCAATACCATCAGACCCTTAGTGCTGTTTTACAACCCTGGGAAGACTAAGACCTCCAAGGCAGCCATTCCAATTAGCTAGCGATTCTAATTACTTGATAACTAACATTTCTAATTCTGTCTGAGAACAGCGCTTTGCTGCTATTTCTAACAAAACTTTTCAGTATCTTGATCCAAAGACATTCATAATGATTCAGCTAGTTTTCATGACCCTGGACATGAGGAATGAATTGGATGAGCTGATTGTGAATGAAAATAAAGCATTCCCAGTGAGATTTTTTTATTTTTTAAAAAATGAATATTAAGTCTCAGTTATTAGGAAGCATTTTTATTTAATGAATTCAATGGTTGTTATTTGTAATGACTGAAAATTAAGCAGTGTAGTCCATATATTCCACAAGGGGGATATAAACTGTTCTTCAAAGCATAGGCAAATTAGCTTAATAGGTATTCTGCCTAAATTCTACAGACCTAACACAGCTTAATTTGTATTGGGGCCAAATTCTACTACTTAAATTAGAAATCTGGGCAGCTTTTGCTGTCTCTGTCAAATAACAGACTGATCTGAGAACTGGCTATTTCACCATGGGCACTGTTTTATCACTCACATTTACACAAGTATGTGGCCGTGTGTAAGACCACTTGCCTCCTTTGTAGATTTGCTTGCCTCCTTTGTAGATTTAAAGGCTGTTATTGAGACTATTGATACAGCAATGTTATTTTTCCCGTGAAACCTACTTAAATCTGTAATTTATTTATGAATCTATTTATAACCATGTGCATCCTGCAGTGGCAAAGTAAGCTAAGCACCTTATGTCTGGCTTGAGATGGTGACCTTAAGATTCCCCTGTGATATTGTTCTAGATAGAGGGGAGGATCACACAGCAATATTGTAAGCTTGTAGCCTGCAGTGCATGGCAATTTTCACAATTTTCAAGCAAGAAGCTGTGACTAAAGATTGTTAAGTGATAATGTGTCTCAAAAACCACTAAAACCAGCACACTTTTATTTGGAAGCATTGGGTAGATACAGAAGGGGAAATTGCAGGGTATAGTTAAGATTTGGTAAGTATTTTTCAGTGCATAGTAATTTTAGCAATTTAAGGTCAGCAGTTGTATTTGAAGGTAAGGACGCCTATTAGGTGACAGTGTGGCACTTTAACCATTAAAGCAAATATGTTTGTCTTCACTAAGCCCAGTCTTATGCACCTTTTTATTTTATTTTTTAATTAATTTTTTATTAAATTTTATTAAATGAATAGAAGAAATAGAAACAATACATAACCATACATAAAAATATTTTGTTTACACAATTTTCCAGAATGCAGACTAGATAAGAAGACAAAAGGTAAAAGAAAGAAAGAAAAAGAATGAAGAGAAAAAATACTTTTCATAATCAATAATTCCAAATTCATACTTCAAACATTACAATATTTAAATCCTAGTTAAAATATTATAAAAGACTTCCACCGCATTCACCACACGTCTCTTGGTTATCTGATTCACCTTTACATCTGTTCTCCAGTCACCTCCTTTCCTTAAATTCTTTCGTAATCCATCTAATCTTTGTATTCTTCACAAGGTTAGTCTAAGCACAACCAAACTTTCGTGTTTGATCCCTGTTTGTGTAAATATTCATTTAAGCTTTCCCATTGTTCCTGTACCATAGTTTTAGATTTGTGCCTTATTATATCCGTCAATTTGCTAACTCCAGATACTCACATAGTTTACTTAACCATTCCCTTTTTGTTGGGATGTTATTTCCTTTCCAGTAACTGGCCACCAACGTTCTGCTGTTGTTGCGTATAGGAATATGTTAATTGTATCTCTGGGGATATCCTTACTCAAAATTCCTAATAAGTATGCTTCTGCCCTTTTGTTATATGAAACCTTTATTAATTCTTTGTTTTCTTCATGGATCATTTCCCAGAATTTTTTTTATCTCTGAACATGTCCACCACATATGATATAGAGTACCCTTCATCTTATTGCATCTCCAACATTTATTACTAATCGATCTATTTATTTTTGCTAGTCTGTCTGGTGCCATATACCATCTGTGGTGCATCTTCATATAATTCTCTCTTATTGAATTGCAGACCATAACATTTATGTTTTTCCCCCAAAACTTTTTCCAATCTTCCAAATCAATTGTATATCCTAGATCCCATTCCCACTTTAGCATATTCTCTCCTTTTACTTCTTGGTCTAGGGGAGGGGCTTTATCTAATACTCTATACAGTTTTGAAAGTGTTTTTTGATTATTTTGTAATACCTCTCTTTCTAATTTTGATGTTTTATTCCCAAATCCCCTAATTTTTATAACTTTCTCATATGTAGCCTTAAGTTGGAAATATTCTAGTCAATTTATTCCCATTGTTTTGAGTTCTTCATATTCTTTTAATTTAATATTTTCATTCATACCTTCTACTAAATCTCTATAGGTTGGCCAGGTGGTTTTTATATTATTTTTTAATGTCGAGGTTGCTTCTAATGGGGAAATCCACCATGGTGTTCTTTCTATAATTCTCTCTTTTGTTCTCTCCCATACCTCATATAGGGCCTTCCTTACTAGGTGGTTTGTAAATCCTTTATGCAATTGTATTTTCCCATAGAATAAGTATCCGTGCCAGCCATATATTTTATCCCTTCCTTCTAGTTTCAAAACTTCAATATCTTTTAGTAACATCCACTCTTTCATCCAACTCCAGAATGCTGCTTCGAAATATCTTCTTAAGTCTGGAACTGCAAATTCCCCAGTTTCCTTTGAACCCATCATTATTTCTTATTTTATTCTGGCTTTCTTCCCTTGCCATATAAAATTGGCAAGATCTCTTTGCCAGCTTTTAAGATATTTTGTCCCAATTATTATTGGGATTGTTTGAAATAAAAATAAGATTTTCGGTAATATTGCCATTTTAATCATTGATACTCTCCCCCATAGTGGAAGTTTTCGTTTGTTCCATTTTTCTATACTTCCTTTAATTTCCTTCCATTTTTAAATATAATTGTTGTTAAACAAATTCATATTTTTATTTGTGATCCATACCCCTAAGTAATTTACCTTGTTTAAATCCTGAGACTTCACCAAATTCTTTCATTTTTATTAGTGCTTTCTGAATGCTTTCTACTGAAGTTTCGGTTGTTATGATTACATCATCTGCAAAAGCTTTAACTTTGTAACATTGTGTTTCCAAATTTATACCCCTTATTTCTTTATCTTTCCTTAATGCTATTAGCAATGTTTCCAATACTGTAATGAATAGAAGTGGTGATAGGGGGCATCCTTGTCTTATCCCTCTTTCAATATCAAATTCCTCCGTAATTTCATATTTATAATTTAGCCTTTTGTTTTTTATAAATTGCCTGAATTCCATTCATAATTCTCTTTCCTATTCTCAAACTTTCACAAGTTTTAATTAAAAAGTTCCACGAAACACTATCAAATGCCTTTTCGGCGTCTACCAGCAGCATTGCTATTTTCTAACTTGCTCTCATTTCCACGTATTCTAGTAAATCTATGATTACTCTGGTATTATCTTTAATTTGCCTCTCTGGTAGAAACCCGGCTTGGTCTTTCTTTATTATTCTTTTTAACAAAATTTTCATTCTGTTTGCTAAAACACCTGTGAAAAATTTATAATCTATATTTAATAGGGAGGTTGGTCTATAATTTTTAATTAATTTTGAATCTGCACCTTGTTTTAGGAGTAGGGTTATTAACGCTTCTTGCCAAGAATCTGGTATTTCTCCTTTCTCTAGTATTTCATTCATAATTAATTTTAATTTTGGTGCAATTATTTCTTCTAGTTTTTTATAGTATGTCACTGAGACTCCATCTGGTCCTGGTGATTTCCCTTTTTTCATATTTTTTATCACTTCTTTATTTCTTCCAATTCAATATTTGAATTTAAGATGGCATATTCCGTTTCATTAATTTCTGGTAAGCTGTTCTCTAGCAGATATTTTTGAATTTTCTTTTCCTCCTCCTGTTCCGCTTTATAATTTTTTTTATAATATTTTATAAATCTGTCTTTAATCTGTTCCGGTTCAATAATTTATTTTTCTTCATCTATAATTCTATTTATTACTCTTTCTATTTGCCTTTCTTTAATAAGCCATGCCAACATTCTGCCGGGTTTATTTGCCTGTTCAAAGTATCTTTGTTTTGTCCAGATAATTTTTCCCCCCAACTTCTCTATTGATTAAATTGGATAAATGAGATTGTAGATTCTTGATGTGGTGGAGTGTGTATTCATTTTTTGGATTTTTTACTAGTTCTTTTTCTTTCTCTCTTATTTGTTTATTTATCTCCATAATATTATTTTCTTTATTTCTCTTTATTCCCCCATTTGTTGTATTGCATATACTCTCATGATAACTTTACTTGCCTCCCAGATTATTTTCTTGTCTGTACCTTGATTTTCATTTATTTCAAAAAATTCTTTCAATGTTTCTTTTGCTTTTAATACACTTTGTTCGTCTCTCCATACCTCATCATTCATTCTTCACCTCCCCTTAGTATGACTTTTAAATTTCATGTGAGCTGATACTGGGTTATGATCTGATATAGATCTGTTCAATATTTCCACTTTATCTAAATTCAACATCAATTTCTTTGATAACCAAATGGCATTGATTCGTCCCCGATTTTTTTGCCTCTGAATAGTAAGTTATATCCTTAACACTTGGGTTTTTTGTTCTCCAGGCATCATATAAATTAAAATTTTCAGTTAAATGAAAGAAGGAGAGTGGTAGTCTACCTGAATTAGATGTTCTGTCTCTGTGTTCTATCCATTTCTATAGATGTCACCCCGTTTAAATCCCCCATGATTACTATATTTTCGCCCACATAGTCCCATAGTCTCTCTTCTAAATTCCTAAAAAAATCATCCATTCTATTGTTCAGGGCGTATATTCCCATCACTATAATTTTTCCTTCTTTTGTTTGTATTTCTACACCTAAAGTTCTGCCTTCCTCATCCTGAAATAAGAATTGAGGCTAGGCCAATACCACTCATCAACTGTAACCAATAAAGTTGTGGCCCTATTTAGCCCATTAACCTTAATAATTGTGTCATGTGTCTTTATTTCCGGGGGGCGGGGGGACTCGCCATGCAAACAAGGAAGAAAAGACAATCTGTATCATAAAATATGGTTTCAAAATTAAAAATGATGCTCCTAACAACATGTTAGGGTCAACTTCCCTTAATTTGCTATGGCTCTCTGAAAAAAAGCCATCCTGACTGTAGCAGCCTAACCATTATTTCCCTTCAGTCCTTGCTAGAAAAGCCCACCTGGTTGCTGCTCAGTCACTTACAAGGATACACTTACAAACCAAACATAAAGTTAGAATTTAAATCCTATTAAATGCTGCATTCTTAGTAAAACCCTAAATTGGAAGAAATTCATATATTGAATGACTTCAACGACGTACAAAAATAACAGCAGCTTTTTTTCTATTCTTTCAATACCATGAGGTGAAAATAAATTCAGACTGGCTTATTTTAATTTTAATAACTGAGTGAAAAAGAGGAAAGCCTTTTGAAAAGTGTGTTGGTCAAAGACTAATGAGAAATCCTTGGAGGCCGAGTCACTGGATGCCATGGTAACAATACAGGATCAAAATCTTATTAGTATGCCCAGCAGCGCTACAAGGGGTAGTGTTCTCTTCCAATTGCCCCCACCCCTTTATTCCATAAATTACTTTGATCTTCTTAAGACTGGTCCAGTAGCAACTACATTACATAATCAACTAGAATGACAGACATGCATCTATGCACCACCCTCCCAGAAGCAAAACAACCAAACATACTAGTGACATGTATTAAAATGCTTAGTTCTCACTGAAGTATAAACCTCTGTCAAGAGCACGGCTGGTGGGAATCACATGATGGATAGCTCCTCCATATTAAAACACTCTGCCCATAGAAAACTGGCGTGTCATGTAAAAGAGTTCTAGTTTAGCCTTCTACCTGAGATGCTAGTTTTTTATGTGAAGGGTTCCTTGCCCTGCAATAAAGTGGAAGAATGTTCAGTCATAACAGACACGAAAGGTAAAGGACCCCTAACAGTTAAGTCCAGTCGCAAACGACTCTACGGTTGCAGCGCTCATCTTGCTTTACAGGCCGAGGGAGCCGGCGTTTGTCCGCAGTTTTTCTGGGTCATGTGGCCAGCATGACTAAGCTGCTTCTGGCGAAACCAGAGCAGTGCCCGAAAACGCCATTTACCTTCCCGCCGGAGCGGTACCTATTTATCTACTTGCACTTTGACATGCTTTTGAACTGCTAGGTTGGCAGGAGCACGGACCGAGCAATGGGAGCTCACCATGTCACGGGGATTCAAACCGCTGACCTTCCGATCGGCAAGCCCTAGGCTCAGTGGTTTAGACCACAGCGCCACCCACATCCCTACCTGCCACCTTAAAGGGATCCCACAAACATTTATACGTCAACAGTAAATGGACAAAGTTTTTGCTAGTTATTCATATGTGTAATTTAACACACACACACACACACACACACACACCTATATCTTAGGATTCATTGCTTCAGTGTTTACAAGTCCCTCAGTCTCATAGAGTCATAGAATTAGGAAGGAAGTCATTAGAAATAGGAAGGGACCCACAAGGGTCATTTAGTCTAATCCCCTGTAACACAAGAATCTTTTGCCCAACGTGGGGCTCGAATCCATGTCCCTGAGATTAAGAGTCTCATGTTCTACCAACAGAGATAGCTCTCAAGCTTGTCAACAGTAACCCAAACCTTTCTGCCATGTGTGAAGTCGCTCAACTCCTATCTACCCTTCCTTTCCTGGCCTCTTTTCCCATTTCCCTTTGGGCTCTGCCTCTTCCAACTATTCTACTAATTTATTGTTATTATTCAGTCATTTATAAAACTTGCAAAATTCAATAATACAAAATGGAACTTAAGCCTGTTACTCAATATTCAAGCTCTCCCTGCCTCTCTGCCACCCTTCCTACCTACAGTGAACCATGGCTCATGCTCCAAGGTCCTGTGATAGACTCCCCACTCCCTCCATCAAATTGACCATACCCTTCCTTCATAGAAGCTGCAATGTTCACAGCATCAAACAAATGGAAGTTGGGTGTATTGGGACAGGAGATCTTACCTCACATGGCAAGCTGTAACTCCTGATCTTGTGAAGGGATAGTGTTCGTGGGATGGGGGGAGAATTCAAAACAATCCCTCACCTCTAAGCCTCCCTTAATTCAAGTAGCCCATAGTTAACAGTTAAATTTTAGCTACAAGCCCCAGGAAGGACAGCCCACTGCCAAAGTTAACATACAGATGCAGCAGCTATAGCTACAGGATGGCTTGAGGAGGAAGCCTAGTATGTTGGGGTGGAGGAAGGAGAATGCCTTGTACGCACCTTCTCTGAGTAGAATATCCCACCACCCACTGCTGCTGCCACACTAAAAAGCTGCTTCCTCTTAGTTTGTACAGGAGTGGCAGTGACCTGCTATTTTGTCCAGATGCCATTTTGTTCTTAACATTTTTAAAAAATCTCCAAAAATATTCCCAAACATTTAATGTCATACACAATTTTCTGAAGAAAAAGTACTTCTAGACTTCCCACCTCATCTTTCCTGATGTTGTTTTTTTTTTTTACTTCTTTTGATTAGCTGTTTTGCAATATATATGTTTATATTATCTGAACTTCACTATCATTAAATCCACTGCTTATATTTAAAATCCTGCCCACAACTTCATGTATGGGTGATACTTTGACAGATAATCCATCAATGGTGTTCCTGATGTCTTTTCAATGGAACATTTGATCCTGCTTATACTGGGTAAGATCATTGGTCTAGTACTGTCTACTCTCCAGGGGTCTTTGGAAGAGATCTTTCCCATCACTAGAAATGCTGGGGATTTAAGTTGGGAGCTTCTACATGTGAAGCACATGCACTGTGTCTGAACTATGAAGCTGGGAAGGACTCATCACCACCAGATCCCAGATGCAGTGGTAGTCTAGCAACACTAAGCATTGGTTCCTCCTATCCACTACCAAGATGTGGAACTGGAGAGAAGACAGACTGTCTGTTGCACACATGGAATCTCCTGGGTAAAGTGACAGTCTACAGCAGAAGCAGATGCTGTGCCATTTGGCCTGATGTTTCAGTGAACAAGCAAGTAAAAGGAGTGTATGTCAAGGTGTCGCCAGTGCAACCAAGGATTGCCCAGAACAGGGAAACAATAGGAAGTCACAATGGCAACCTTTGAAGAAGCAGGGGAAAAGTAAGAGGCAAGCAGAAGCAAGGGAGGGCTGAGCAGGAGGGAAAGGAGGCAAAGGAGTGGAGAGAGGGTATCAGATGAAAGGAAAGATCCTCCATCCCCACCACTGTGTGTGGGGTGTGTGTTTGTGTGTGTGTGTGTGTGTGTGTGTGTGAGTGTGTGTGTGTGTGTGTGTGTAAGAGAGAGAGAGAGAGAGAGAGAGAGAGAGAGAGAGAGAGAGAGAGAGAGACGGAGTTGACTAAGCAACTAATAATGTCCAATTCAGATGACTTTTAGATCTGCTTGTCCTTAAGATTTTGAATGAGCTCCCTTCTCTGACCATAGAGTCTTATGCTAATAAACCACTCACATGCCTAGTTAATTGTGCAAATAAGCAGTCAAAAGGGTTTATGAAATTGCCCTTAATTATATTGAGAGAGAGAGAGAGAGAGAGAGAGAGAGAAATGAATGAAGACTGTTTCCCCCCGAGTAAAACTGCATTACCTGTCTGATTTCTAATGATAATTAAATGCAATGAGTTGTTGGCTATCTCAGTGTCTTAAATCACTGCTTCTTTTTCTTAAGTCATGGTGGGAGAAGTTTTAGGGAAAGGTTGATGCACTTGTTCTCTAGGTAACATGGGAGAGAAAATAGATACCATTTGGACAAATAAAATAAACACTTAAAAAGCCAACTGCAGTACTTATAGGTGATTTTAAGTATGCATCTAATTCAGCCTTGTGATAAGCACAGAGAGACTGGCATGGAGAGATCTGAAAAGCTTATTACACTTTGTGAGATGCACAAGCATGTGGACAAAAGTCTGAAATGTACAAAATACTGAAAGCAATCAATCTTAAGTCAACACAGTGAAAGGCAAAGGAACATTTATCTACATGTTTGGAAATTCAGCAGAAGGATCCACTCAGAATAGAAAGTCACCAAAGTAGACCGGCTAGAAAAGGCATAGCAAACAAGCACTTTCCCAGAAGGGATTAGTGCTGGTTCACAAGGCTGTTTTTACTGACCTTGGATGGAAGCAGCACCCAGAAAGCCAATCAGTATGACCTTCACCCTTCATGATGATGTTCCCATTGGGAAAGGCCCACATCTTCCACAGGCGGTCATCACTTCCAGTAACAACAATGTCTTTCCTCGGATGTAAAGCCAAACTGTAGGGAGCAGAAAGTAGGGGTTAAGAAATGAAATCAAAAGAACCATAGTACCCCAGCAATTTGTTAAGGCATTTGCTTCAGGGAGGAAGTTCCATCAGCTACATTATACCTACCATACATACACTCTAGAAACATTACAGTTTTTTTTTTAAAGCTAAGGTTCCAAATATTAATAAATAGGAAACAACTCACTCCTAATGGCAATGTTTAGAATGCTGAACCCAGCATAATCATTCACAACTTCAAAATACAATCAAATCTTACTTGATGTCCTCATCATACATCATATATGTAGCAAGTACTCTGAGAAAGGTACTTGCCCTTTACCCTAGGAGACTGTGAAGGAGATATCTGCCCCAAATCCTCTAATCTGAACTGGCACCTAGGCTAAGGTTACCAGACATCCCCGTTTCCCAAGGACAGCCCCAGAATTTACAAATCAGTCCCCATACAAAATCCACTGAAGTTGAAAAGTGTCTCCAGGTTCATTGAAAAAAAGTTTGGTGACCTTAACTTAGGCAAGGAGGGCAGAATGCTTGAGAAACAAAGCCAACCTATTCCTCGGCTTATTGCAAACTTGGGTGATGGGCTGCAGGAAAGGGCTCTTCTCTAAGGTCCCGTTTGTAATTTGTAATAACTTCCTTTACTCTTTATCCCCTTTCCCTTCTTAAATTGATATTTTCCTATGTAAAGAAGATTAAAAATAGATAATTCATTTCTCTGAATCCAAGTAAAAATGGCACAAGTCCTTTTTTCAGCTTGCGCACATCCCACTGTCTTCAATAAGCCTGTGTGTGTATGAAACATTATCTTCTCCCTGTCTTTCTCTAGACTTCCTTTTAAACACCTTTTAGAAAAAGAAAAAGCCACAACTATTTTCTCAAAGTGCCTTTGTAATAATCTGTAGCAACTGGTTGGTAAAAATAACATGTATAGTATATCAAAGAAAATAAGCTCTTGCCACTAGAATGTAACACACAATGCAGAATTCATAGGGTTTCCCCCCTCTGCCTTAATTACAGGGCTCCTACAAAATGCGAAAGCTGCTCAAGAGTCGTACAACCAGAAGTGAATACCATTTAATTAGCAGCTGGGTTGGTGACACAAATATGGTCGGGCTGCCACTTGCAAAAGGGAATCACATTCATTCCTCAAAGGGTGCCATATGTGTAACATTAATTAGGTGCCCTTGCTTTTCTTTCAGCAGCTCAGCAATGTAAAAAAGTTTTGCTTTCTTTTTGTTCACGGGATCTAATTATTTCCAGTACAGAAGCCCCTGTAAACTCAAGTGAAAGTACTTTAGGAGGCCATGGCACATGTGATATCAGCATTCTCCCCCACCCCCAACTGTAGAAGGACTTCGTCCTAACATAAAGCGGCAATGCAGAGGCTGTCATAGTCATTTTCATCTGATGCATTTATATGCCCATTGCATTATTTGGAATTATTTAACTCTCCTTAAAAACAGGGGTCGCTAACCTGCAGCCCTCCACTTGTTGTTGGACTCCAACTCCCATGAATCCTGGGCAGCCTGGCCAACAGTCAGATACAGGGCAGGAGTCAGAGTCCACCAAGAGCTGGAGGGAGACAGGTTAGCCTCACTGCTTTAGAACATGAATAGAATGGGACATAGCTTATTACAGTGGCTAATGTGGGTGTGGTTTTGTTTACAAAGCTAGGACTAGCTTCCGTTTATGCTACAATTCAAGATATGTTATCAACTCTGAAGCATAGATATACCAATAACTGAAACCACTTCCACCTCCAAATTGAAAATCACTGTTACTTGGGCTCAAGTAACACCCAAGCGGCGCCACCAGATTCAATGGAATTGTCTTCATGGGTAACATGTATGTCTAAGCTATCTGTGAATGAGAAATATCCAACATTTCGGCAGAACACTTTGGGCCACCGAGAGAGACTGCATAAAGGTCTATTCAGACAGAATTGTGTGATCCTAATGAGATGTTTAAGCCTCACCACAAGCCTGCTTCTACAACTGTGATTCCCCGCTCCACATGTACTTTGACCCTGAACATCTACACATCTACACTGGGCACCTGAGTGTTTGGATGGAACAGAAGCTAGAGATGCTCAATATACATAATCAGTGACGAAGTCATGAAGTCATGATAAGCAGCCTGTGGCATCAGTTGCCTAGATCTCATCCCACCAAAGGCTTCTGTGTCTTTAAATTATTGTAACCTTGAAAAAAGCTTCACATCTGGTCGGGAAACAACTTGATAAACTTATCACTGCCTCCAAGTCATTAAAGGAATAAGAGAAAATAAAGGAAAACATTTCCTGAATCACACAAATTTCACATTTCCTCCCGTGACTCCCCATTATTTTTCTCAGGAAGACAAGCAAAAAAGAAAAGCACCTCCATCAGGGGTTTTCCCTGATGTCTACGACCAATACTAAAAGCAGACTTCACCACCTTTAAATGGGTCTTAAAGTCCCACCTTTTTATTGCTGCTTTTAGTGGCTAGTTTGTGCTGGAATTTTTTTGATGGATATTTTATACTGATTTTAGTAATATTTGAAATGTAGTGAGATCTGGTTTTATATTATTATAAAATTGAATTATGATTTGATGTGCATTGACCTGTCTTGAGTATCACACCAAGCGAAACCAGAAGCACTGATCTGGAGAATTCAGAAGTTTAGTCTCATTGTCCCAAGAGAGGCTGCATTTTTTCCTATTTCATGATTTTGCACTGAAATATATAATTAGACTTTGGTACTTTGTGGTGGTTGTGCAGCATATTGTGACCAATGATCGTTCTACAATTTACTGTTGAAGGTAAGGGTATCTATTAGCTTCCAGTTTAAAAAGCATGACAACTTATATTTTGTCTGCTTCAACAATGGTTACCTCAGCGGTTACTAATAACATTCATCAGGTTCTGCTGGAATATATATATTTTAAATAGAACTGGAGTGTTCAAATGTGAAACAAAACAGACATATTGTGAGGTAAATTACAATTATTATTTGACTTGCTAATAATTTTTATTGTGCGACCTTTGGCACTTTTCAATGTATATGTTTCCTGAGAGCACAGAA
This sequence comes from Podarcis muralis, assembly GCF_964188315.1. Lineage (NCBI taxonomy): Eukaryota > Metazoa > Chordata > Lepidosauria > Squamata > Lacertidae > Podarcis > Podarcis muralis. The sequence goes on from NC_135655.1 coordinate 134,633,298, forward strand.
ATATTAAACTGTCTTCTTTTTCAATAAAAGGAAAACAGCTGTTCCCAAATGCAATTTTAGCTTGACCAACTTGAAACAAGGCAGTTTCTATCTCTAGCTTGTTTGAGATTAACATTCATCATTAGTGTTAGCAATTCCCAGGTTCCTCTTGCATGGCAGCTTTTCCACAGATGGTTAGAAGCACTGCTGCGCTCTGTACACACTTAGAAAGAATGTGACACAAAACTTGCCACTTGGCAAGTTCTGCTAAATTACAAAGGTTTATACAAGAAGGTATTTCCAAATTGATTAAAAAATACAGCATTGACCTGCCAATTCAAATTCCTAAATTAATATGAAAATTTAAGGCATTACCCTTCTCAAGGTCACCATTAGAATTGGAAAAAGATATATCACTTCCTATTTTCAATATATGGGGCCCTTATCCTGCGTATATGCATTTAATGGCCTATGTTGCTTCTGTGCACGTACACCCACACACACACCCACACACACGAAAGCTCATACCAAGAACTAACTTAGTTGGTCTTTAAGGTGCTACTGGAAGGAATTTTTTTTGTTTTGACTATGGCAGACCAACACGGCTACCTATCTGTACCTGTTTAGAGTGTTAGCTATGGGTTACTGGGTAACTGGTTTACTGGAACTGGAGAAATGGGGTCAGAGTCTGAAGTGGGTTGAGTGACTGGACTTCTGCTCAAGAACTAATGTTCCCTTCAGCACACAGAACTAGTTGGGCAGCGCACTGGCTCTCTTCCTTGTCCAGTAAGGTTTAATCAATTATAAGGAAAGAGTAATATGAAAGAAGGGTTTCAAATCTCAGCAAGCAGAACAGGACTGGCACATCCTATAATTAACAATGCCTTTATGAATGGGTGGGTTTCATTTCAGCTTGAAACATTTCTGCCTTTATTTAAATCTAATTTTGGTGATGAAATAACGTTTTTATGCTTTTATTCAGCTGGAGGTTTGACATTTTACAGATCTGAAAACTGTTGTGTATGATATCATCGAAAACATTTCTTTTAAGGTCAAAGAATTACAGTTTTCTGACATTTACAGAGATAATAAATTCTGTATTTCTAGCCATTAGGTAACAAGGGTTTTCAACTACCTCATAAATCGCCTCATGATTTGACATTGCCCATATTGCACAGATTCAACAGGACTCTCGTACTGCATGTGCATTTCTCCTGTGTGCTATTATTTCTGACAATGCCTATTCACACAACCCATACAGATGCTACTTATGTGATGAACATATTTCCCAATAGCCTTGTCTCCATTGTTCTATGTTATATTTTTATCACACTTATTTAAAATATTTAAATCCCACTCATTCACAATGTTCAAAGCAGCATCCAACAAAATTTTAAATCACATTAAAATGGCAATAAACAAATTGCTCTACAGTCACTTCTAAAAACCTTTCATTTCTGCTGAATGAAATGACCCATTCTTACTAGGAAGACTTCCTAGAAGAAGGGGGGGGGGGTCCTGACATATGCATGCAAATACTCTCCTCAGGCTCTCAGACTGTGTATCCTGGAACAAAGTGATAGGGATTTAGCAGCAGAGCACATTGTGCACTGAGAGATGCACCACACACACACACACACACACACACACAGTACAGGTTCTGTGATGCTGCTGTTATGCTAGTTCTTGGCTGTGGGGATACAAATTTAAATCACTAATTAAATATTTGAACAACACAGAAATGCTAGGAAAAGAATACATACATCACCTGCCCTATCAGAAAAATAAAACTGTCTACAATACCTAATGGCATATCAAAATGTTACAAACTTCAAATCTGTGTACTCTGGAAAAAAATAGTTTTAATTTAGATGTGGTGCAGAAATGTGGTTAAGAAAGGGATATTCATGAATAGAAATATCATCCAGATGAATGCACTAACAATTAAATAAAATGTATGTGAATACTCCTTTTACTGGCACAGCTATGTATAAACTAAAGTAATGTAAGATGTGCCCCATTAGTCTTCTTACCATGTGAAGTAATATTTATTTATTTTGCTAACATTGGTCTTTAAACTGTGCATTGCATTATTCTACAATTACCATGCTGGTGATATTTTTCTATGACAAACAGACTGTGATCCTCTCTTTAAAATAAAAAAGGCAACCATTAAAAAATAACTTTCATTATACACTTCAGTAAGGGAAGTAGACAAGAAATGCGGAGATGAAGGTTTACATTTTTAGTTTTAAATAGCCACCCACTCAGATAAAGTTATATCAAGAAACTATAGGGGGATGTTAGAACATTAGCTCTAATTGAAAAATGAACTAGAAGGATGTTCAGACTCAGCTATGTGAAAGCAACATACTTTTTCTTTCATTCTTTCCTGTGTAACCTTATCATTATGCACTTGACATCCATCTAAGCAGGGCAGATTTCAACAAATAATGGACACAGAATGTGTAGGCAGTCTGCCATCAAGTTCCACCTTGTCCCCCAGAATATTTAATATATATATATGAAACCACTAGGAGGGATTGGGAATGCAATGTCTCTAATATAGCTATAAAAACAAATAAGTAAGTATTTGTATCTCTCTCTCTCCATTCCCCATGAATCAGGAAAGGCTGTGCAAGTACTGAGCCAGGTGGGCCAGATGAAGGCCAATAAACTAAGGCTGATCCTGATAAGATGGCATGTATGTGTGTATGGAAATCAGGGAGGCAGCCTAGCACTTCCCCTGAGAGAATAGGCTCGTGGTCTGGGGTGTGCCTCTCAACGCCACGCTGCCATTTGAGGCCCAGGTGGCCTCCCTGGAGAGGAGTGCCAGGATAACATGATACAGCAGTTATCACGTCACACTAGGATCAGGGACAGCAAGGTCCAAGCCCCTGCTCAGTCATAAGCTCATGGGGTGACCTTAGGACAGTTACTATCTCTCACCCTAACACACCTTGGAGTGCTGTGGTAAAATATCATAGGATGGGGGAGGCCAGGTGGGATAAAACATACTAGCAGAAGCAGTAACATTAAGATTTACATACATACAGTTCTGCGGATTCCTGCTCAAATATGCTGCTTGACATCTACTGTTCAATAGCTTCCAGTGACATATTCTATCCCCCCCCCCCGCCCCCCGGACAAAGCTGAGCAGGAAGAGCGAACCCCACTAACCTCCCAACTCATTTTAGTACTCCTGCAGAATACAAAGAAAAGAAAATGAACAATAAAACAACTTGGGTTTTCTACTCCTTTAGATTGATCCCAGGAGAAAACAACAAAATCCATTTTTGCACTCAAGGATCTGATGTTGCCAGTTTTAGATTACAGGCTTTTTATAGCTCATTTCTGACTGAAGAGGTTGAGCACCACAACATCTTTTTCTCAGAATACACAAATACTGTCATTTCCAGCTGTTATTGTGCTCAACTAGCTATAGATTCTAAACAAACACACCCCAGCCTCCTATTTTTAACAGGACATTCTCTTTGTTAAAACCTCCTCTTGTCAGTAGCTGTAACCTTGGTGTTATATACTATCAAGAAAGTAAACATTACCTCAAAGCTTTCTGTAAAAAAATGTGATTGCACTGTACCTCAGGAAAGGAATACTGTGGGCATTAAAAATATATAACATACATGAATCTAAAAAGTACTGAAACTAACATGCATAAATATTTTATTCTTTCCCAACCTTTGCCCTATTTGAGAATACTCTCATTTTCATAGCATGGGAGCCAGGAATGGGGGTGCACCGTGCCGCTCTGCCCCCTAGTGTGAAATGCGCAAAGGTCTGTAGCAACTGGGAATGGGAAATTTATTTTGATCTGCATTTTAGAGAAAAACCATACCTGATTCACCCTTCCTGGTCCAATCATTGTCTCCCTTTACTGCTCTCATTCCCACTTCCTAACCCCCTACCAAAGTCTTACCTACCAAGTCATCTCAGCATTGCCCTAAATCAGAACTGTACGATGGAGTCAGTTGCCACTCCAGGAAAATCCTGCCTGCACCCCGCAATCCCTGCTTCAGTGCCTTACAGCTTATTAAATCCTAAAAAGTTAAAGGACCCCTGGCAGTTAAGTCCAGTCGCAGATGCCTCTGAGGTTGCGGCGCACATCTTGCTTTATTGGCCGAGGGAGCCGATGTTTGTCCACAGACAGTTTCTCTAGGCCATGAGCCGCTTCTGGCGAAACCAGAACAGCGCATGGAAACGCCATTTACCTTTCTGCCAGAATGGCACCTATTTATCTACTTGCAGTTTTGGGTGTGCTTTTGAATTGCTAGGTGGGCAGGAGCAGGAACTGAGCAATGGATACTCACCCCGTAGCAGGAATTCGAACCGCCAACCTTCTGATCGGCAAGTCCTAGGCTCAGTGGTTTAGACCACAGCACCACTTATTAAATCCAATTTATTAAATCCTAGAACTGCTAGCTGGCTGAACCATGAACAAGAGCACTGTTAGAAATGAGGGTCCACAGCAAAAATTGCTTCCCCTTACAGTTGCGGCCTGGCATGGCCCCTTGGGGAGGGGCAGTCACCTCCTCCTTCAGAGCTGGCCACTTTGCTTTGGCCTCTGGCCAGCCACAGAGGATGATGAGATAGCCTGCATTCGGATGGTCCGCCCCCGCCACTTAATGGATCCAATTGGTTTCCAGAGAGTGGTAGGGGATGTTTTATCCCAAGTTGATGGCCTTTCAGCTGATTCCCTGGTGGCCCGCTGGAATGCGGAGTTAACCAGGGCTATTGACTGTCTGGCTCCGAAGCGCCCTCTCCGATTGCATGGAGCCCGGACAGCCCCGTGGTTTTCCCCAGAGCTGAGGGTGATGAAACAATCGTTGAGACGGCTAGAGCGCCGGTGGCGGAAAACTCATTCTGAATCAGACCGGACACGGGCTAGAGCTCAACGTCGAGCCTACCAAGTGGCAATGGCAACGGCGAAGAGGGCCTTCTTCACCGCCTCCATTGCATCTGCAGAAAACAGCAGCAGGAGACTTTTTCAGGTAGTTCGCAATCTATCGGAACCACCTGCACCACCGGGGCCTGGTAGGGACCCCAAGATCTCCTGCAATGCTTTTGCAAAGTTTTTTGCAGATAAAGTCGCTCAGATTCAGAAGGAGGTAGACTCCACCGTGGGAGCAGGGCCAGGGTGGGAGAGTGCTAGAGTTCTGTCTGGTCCTGTTACATGGGATCAATTCCAATCTGTTACCTCCGAGGATGTGGACAGGCTGCTTGGACAAGTGAAACCGACCACCTGTCTCCTGGATCCTTGCCCATCCTGGCTGATAAAAGCGAGCCGGGAAGGGCTGGGCGATGGGCTCTGCGGGGTGGTGAATGCTTCCCTCTATGAGGGAGCCTTCCCAGACCCGCTGAAAGAGGCGGTCATTAAACCGCTTCTTAAAAAAACATCTTTAGACCCAGCCAATTTGGCCAACTATCGCCCAGTCTCAAATTTACCATTCTTGGGCAAGGTGATTGAGCGGGTGGTTGCCAGACAACTCCAAGCACGCCTGGAGGATGCGGACCATTTGGATCCCTTCCAATCGGGATTCAGGCCTCACCATGGGACTGAAACTGCCTTGGTCGCGCTGGTTGATGATCTCCGGCGGGCTAGGGACAAAGGTGAGAGCTGTTTCCTAGTTCTGCTGGATCTCTCAGCGGCCTTTGACACCATCGACCATAACATCCTTCTGGACCGTCTAGAGGGGCTGGGAGCTGGGGGCACTGTTATACGGTGGTTCCGCTCCTTTCTCCTGGGCCGTGTCCAGAAAGTGGTGGTGGGGGATGAGTGTTCAGACCCCTGGGCTCTCACTTGTGGGGTGCCTCAGGGTTCCGTCCTCTCCCCCATGCTTTTTAATATCTATATGAAGCCGCTGGGAGAGATCATCAGGGGGTTTGGGCTGGGTGTTCATCAGTATGCAGATGACACCCAGCTCTACCTCTCCTTTAAATCAGAACCAGTGAAGGCGGTGAAGGTCCTGTGTGAGTGCCTGGAGGCGGTTGGAGGATGGATGGCGGCTAACAGATTGAGGCTGAATCCTGACAAGACAGAAGTACTGTTTTTGGGGGACAGGGGGCGGGCAGGTGTGGGGGATTCCCTGGTCCTGAATGGGGTAACTGTGCCCCTGAAGGACCAGGTGCGCAGCCTGGGAGTCATTTTGGACTCACAGCTGTCCATGGAGGCACAGGTTAATTCTGTGTCCAGGGCAGCTGTTTACCAGCTCCACCTGGTACGCAGGCTAAGACCCTACCTGCCCGCAGACTGTCTTGCCAGAGTGGTGCATGCTCTAGTTATCTCCCGCTTGGACTACTGCAACGCGCTCTACGTGGGGCTACCTTTGAAGGTGACCCGGAAACTGCAATTAATCCAGAATGCGGCCGCTAGACTGGTGACTGGGAGTGGCCGCCGGGACCACATAACACCAGTTCTGAGAGATCTGCATTGGCTCCCAGTACGTTTCCGAGCACAATTCAAAGTGTTGGTGCTGACCTTTAAAGCCCTAAACGGCCTCGGTCCAGTATATCTGAAGGAGCGTCTCCACCCCCATCGTTCAGCCCGGACACTGAGATCCAGCGCCGAGGGCCTTCTGGCGGTTCCCTCATTGCGAGAAGTAAGGTTACAGGGAACCAGGCAGAGGGCCTTCTCGGTAGTGGCTCCTGCCCTGTGGAACGCCCTCCCAGCAGATGTCAAAGCAATAAACAACTATTTTACTTTTAGAAGTCATCTGAAGGCAGCCCTCTTTAGGGAAGTTTTTAATGTTTGATGCTGTACTGTTTTTAATATTCAGTTGGAAGCCGCCCAGAGTGGCTGGGGAAACCCAGCCAGATGGGCGGGGTATAAATAATAAATTATTATTATTATTATTATTATTTAAATCAAAATTGGCCAATGAAGACCTTTGGGGTGGGGTGCTTTGGCAGAGGACCAGAGGGCTCAAGACTTCACTCCAGTCTGATACCAAGGGGATTTAAGCTGGTCGCGCTGAGTGCCAGCAGTGTCATCAGCGGCAGATCAATCCACCAGCCACATGGGCATTGCATTCAGAAGATTTTGCTATGGAGAAAATCATCGTTTTTGGAGCCGGGAACAAATTGGGCCGTTTGAGGATTTTGCCTTCCTCACAGCAATTGTCACAACTTTCAGCAGATAAGGCATTGGATTGAATCTTTAATCTATTCTGGCACGGGGGGGAGCGGGGGACGGACAGGTGAGATGGTGCATCATCTGCCTTGAGCAGATGCGGTATCTCAGGGTACCTTTAAGAAGAAGATTCTGTCCAGAAGCCAAAATGGGGAGCAAATGGGCCATACAACCTCCAAAGCCGGCGGGGGGGGGGGGCACACAGCTTAGTTGACCTGTGTTTTGAGGTGACCCTTAACCCAAGCCTGACCCTGTCCAACATCAGCCTGCAGGCAGGAGGCTAATTCAGGATACATGCCCAATGCCTAAGCCAAAGCCTACTGGCATTTGTAATAATAAAAAAGTTGTGGTCATTTTCAATTCCAGAACGTTTTTACTTCTGTTCTGCTGCCACTTCCTCCTTTACTGTCCCTCAGGGCACACTGCACACGGGCCCACAACATTTCTCTTTCTTTCTTTCTTTCTTTCTTTCTTTCTTTCTTTCTTTCTTTCTTTCTTTCTTCATATCCTACTTGTTTCGATAAAGATTTGAAAGTGGGCCCAATGCAGCACTGTTTTAGGAATGATGAAAAATCTATGAACCAGATCAAAATGACTGCAGGGAGAAGGAAAATAAATGCTAGCATAATTCCACAAATTCCATGCAGCGCTATAATAGTAAGGCTCTATAGCAGTTTGTTTGCTTTATTTGTGCCAAAGGCCAAAGAAAGCTCTTAGGCAATTCATTAATTTTAAACACAATCAATTAAACTCTACTTTTTGAGACAGAATCATAGACTCATAGACTCATACAGTTAGAAGGTACCACAAGGGTCATCTAGCCACCCCCCGCAATGCAGAAATCTTTTTGCCCAATGTGAGGCTCAAACCAACAAACCTGAAATTAAGTCTCATGCTCCACTAACTGAGCAATGCCTTCACCTATAAATATTTCCGCAGAACACACCCAAAGAAAAGTTTCGTTTCAATTTTCTTGAGCTCTGTCGTGACATGCAAGATCTCTTCCATGAGCAGAAAGCATTTTCACATGCAGAAAAATACTTCTGACTCTGGTATTTGTACATTTAATGGCTTATAAACAATGAATTCATTAATGTTTATTAATATAAGAAACTATAATCTATTTAAAATGTTCTAGTTATCATTCTGAGATTTGTATTCTATTCTGAAATTTATAATATTATATGTTATAATATTAATTATAGGTTAATGAGGCAATGCTAGAGAGAGTGTGTGTGTAGAAAGAACTTTAGCAAATAAAATTTTAAAAAGAGGAGGAAGATATCTTTAACCCATTAATATTAATGGGCTTCAGCATTAGTAATGTGGTGCTGTATTATGGTCAAACGAAATTGATAATTATGGGTGATAGTCAACTAAGCTTCACGCAGTGTTGGCCCACAAAAATGAATGAACATAGCTAAGTTAGGCCATTAATTTCAGTAGGTCTAGTTTTAGTAAAACTTAATTGAATACTACTTTATGATAATAGGCATTCATAATAAACACACTACAGAGAAGTTAAATTCTTTGATATCAATTCTTAGCACCCCTTACAAAATCCTTATGATGCATCCTATGCTCATTCTACTCAGAGCAGAGCCACTGAAGTTAATGGGCATGTCTAACTTAGGGTGATTTATTTCAATGGGTCTTTGCTGAGTGCAGCTTAGCTGCCTACATCCCCCTGTAAATTAGAGCAGTGTTATTATCTCCACAATGAATATGGTGAGGCTGAGAGATTAAGGCTTGCTTAAGGAGTGTGTGCATAGCTGAAGCATGATTTGAACTGGCAACTTCCTAGCTCACATTTCAGTCATATTTGCCCAAATCAGTGTGAGGAGCAATAGGGAATAACATGTGGAATTACTTTCCTTTGCTTAATAATTTTATTGCCAGTAGAAAGCAAAATCACGGTAGTTTATTTCAAAAGTAATTGGTTGACAGGGTTCAATTGTCATGACCCCCACAGCACTGCTGGGCTTGGGCTGGCAGGCTCTGTTGCAGGAGGAAGAAACAGAAGGGCACTTCAATTGTGGGGGCCTAGGTTGGTAGAGAGGGCATATCTCCTTTCCACCCTGATTCCAGTCATTTCAGAAGGCAGGTCTGGGATGCCACCTCTCCCCTTCCCACAGTGGAGGCTGGGAGGGCCTTGATCAGCCAAGGGAGGAGGCTAAGTAGGTGGTGGCAGCAAGCGAACAGGAGAGGGCAGCCTTCTTGCCTTGCCTCAGGTGCTGCCTTCACAGCAGAGCATGCATTTGCAATTCCAACATTTCAGCCAGGTGAGTGAGTCTCATGAGTCAACCATGTCTCATTTTTAACAGCTTGGCGGGGAAGCCTTGGGAACTTGTTGGGATTTTATGACTTCCATCCAGTTCTTGCCCTGCTCTTGAACTCCTGAACTCTAACGCCTGAGCCCTGGGACTTCTGATCAGCCTGTACCATTAATTGCCTAAAGAAAGATCTCTTTCATACTTACAAACAAGAGCCTTTGCTTGCATTTTTGGTGCTGCAACTTATATTAGTCAACGTAAGTTTAAAAATCCAACAAAATTGCTGAGAATACTGCAGGCGTTTTCATTTTAAATAAGCTATACAAATAAAACTGCTGACAATTATATTGTAATTCACTTAACTTTATGTTAGATTTTTCTTTGCCTTTATACCACTTAGTAATAAATACAATGAGAAAAGCATGGTTCCTTACAGAGAAACATTACTGAGGTACTCTATTTAAATTAACTTAGTTTTTGTTAATAAAAATGTATATTTAGAGCTTTTATTTCTGTATGTAGAGCTCCTTATTAATTTATTGAATACAAATGCAAGTAGCAATTGCTAAGAGGATTCCCCGCCCCCCAACGTATTTCCAAGAAAAAGTAAGAGAGTAGGAAAGAGGAACAGAGAATGAATATTTGGAGTCTGATATGTGAAAGTACCAGGCCAATATAGTTAATATATTTCTATATCTTTCCTTTATAGGAAATGTGCTAATAAAAATAATATCCCCCTTTCCCCCAAAGCAATAAGGACAAAAGAGAAATTAAATGAGTGTTGATCTAGTTGCAGTCCAGATTCACCCCCTGATTTAGTTTCCCTTAAACCTTTTGGTTATGGATGTTAGGAAATAAGTGGTAATAATAATCCATCTCTCTCCCCCCCCCCCCCCCCCCGCTCACTTAACATCCACATCACAAGTGCAGCATTTGCATTCTGCTTTTTCTGCTTAGAGAACATGATTATTCTTCAGGAAGAACAAGATTGGCTGCCAATGGCCTGATATACAGATGGAATAACACACTTTCCCCCCTTTAAAAGGTCCATGTTTTGCTCGCATAAACAGGTTAAAATATGTTCATCCTTTCATGTTCTGCTGGAAGAATAGAAGAGCTGTATATAAGCATTGCTCCAATTTTTTTTAATTCAAGGTATTGGTTTCCTTCCCTTTAGCGATAAAAGTAATCATTGACATCTTGTTATTTCAGATAAACTTTGCAAGCAAACAACTTGTCAAACAGACTTCCCTTGTAGAAGTCTGCAGGGTAAAACAGATAATCAGAAGGAAAATCTTTGGAATGATGCTTATTTCAGTTTTGCATATTCTGAATACATATTCTGAATGCATATGTAGAAATCCCTGCATGAGGAATTGATGAAAACTGTGGACGAGTTATAAAAGATTTAAATAAATATGTGAGCAAGTTCATCCAAACTGGTAGGAATATCAAGAGAACACCATACAATATTTGTGAACATCTGTTTTGCTGAATCTGTTTCAGGGTCATGTTCAAAGTCCTCCATGCCACCTTTCATCATGTTCAAGAGAGTCCCTGAACCCTCCACAGCAGTTTTTTTGGAGGTGGAGAGGCTAGTAGAGGGAAGGAGGAATTTATGGCTATTGCTTCCCTCCCTCTGCCACTGGATCAAAGACCCTTCCATGAATGGAAAGACAGCATTAGTTACGTCTTATTTGTTTTTGAAGCTTACACTTCTTGTATCTTTAATTATTGTAGCAGAAAGAAGCCTTATTGAGGCAAAGGACCTCTTACTGCTGGCACATTCCCTGATCATTTAAATAACTATTAATAGACTCAGAGTCTCTAACATTTCACAGAGGTAAATTGCACAACGTGGGGCTGCCATACGTCTGGAATTTCCTGGACACAGCCGGGATTCGGCCGTTGGAAACAATGTCTGAGCGGAAATCGCAAAAAAGAATCGAAAATCTGGATGTATGGCAACTCATGTCGGCAGTGTTGTTTTTGGTGATTTTCCAGATTTTCACTTTTTGAAATATGGCAACACTAGTATAATGATGATGAAAGAGTGGATAGGACCAGCGTCCAGCAGGCTGGTGGTATGGCCCAGCGTGCAATAGGTCAATCAATAATGGGATGTGTCCCATGGAGGGCTTACATAATGATGTTGTATCTTCAAAACAGTTTAAAGCCCCAGCATCTCTCTCTTTAGAGATTAAGCACAGAACCATTATTGAAAGGGTCGATGGCAGGGAGGGGGCAATTGATGGGGTTGGCGGAATGGTGTGTGTGCGTGTGCGTGTGCGCGCCCTGAATTGCCCTCCCAATAGGTATTATTGACAAAACGAGGAAATAAATATTTGACTATCACCTACCCCAAAGTATTCAGATTATTCAAATATAGCAACCTAAATCCAAACTTAAGTCAGGGCCCAGCCAAATTCAGAGTCCAGTGAGAGGGAGAAAAAGCCCCCCTTGGTGACTCCAATCACACCAGAGTTCCTGCAAAGCTGCTGAATGAACCACAGGCCACTTCCATTGATGTTCCGTCGGTGGCATGGAAGCACCACAAACTTTCTGCCTCAGCCCTATTTATGTATATTCATTCATTTATTTAAAAAAGCATTTATACCACCATCTCAAAAGGTATCAGGGTGTGCACAACAATATCATAGCCTCCAACATTTCAGGAGGGCAAAGCAGCGCACACACAAACACACCATGCCTCCTGCCCCATCTCCGTGCTCCTTCTGCCCACCACCCACCCAATATCCCCACGGCTGCTCCCCCCCCCCTCAAAAACCCTCAGAGTGGCTGCCACTGAGAAGAGATTTGAATCCAGTTTGCTTCAGGGCTTAGTGGCAATCTGAGCTAATGTTAGCACTCTATTCATTATACCATACTCTGTGTGTTTGTACGTGTATGTTGTTTCCACTATTTTGCATGAAAGAGGAGATGTGTTGATTTTTGTAAAAAGAAAAAAAATGTGAACAACCTTTTTTAAAAAAACCCTTCTCTCATATCTATGTTCTAAAATTCTTGGCTTTGTAGCCATTTTTAAATGGAAAAGGCATGCAAGTATATTTATTTATTCATTCACCCTGTGTATGAAATTTCAATGAAAAAGGAAATGGATTATTAGCTCCCTCACTATTTCTTATGCTGAGGGCATGAGTTCAACAAACAATGAGATGCACCGGGGGGGAAGCAAAACTGAGGAAAGTGTCTGAGGAAAACCTTTTATGCATTGACCTCCAGTAGTATCCTTTTAAAATCTCAAATTGGAGCCGCAACCATGGTTTCTTTTCTAGGTCAACAACCTTTTTGATTAAGCATTAAATGGGCCTTCTCATCTCTTTCACATCACAGATTTTTTCCAAGGCTTTGCTCTTCTAAATTACCATCCAGCTCTCAGTCTTTTTCAGACCGTTCCTTTGTGTCTCCATTTTCTGACTGCCAAACTACTGCAGGTCCTTTACTTTCTTTAATCTTGTTGTTAGTGCTGCCAGCCCACACTTAGGCTGCTTCCTAGAATGTATGTGTCAAGCAAGAGAAGATTAGGAGCATATAGATATAGAAGATAGGAGCATATAGATATAATTGGTATGAAAGGCTTACTTTATGTAGAATAGTTGAATTTTGTACATAACAGGTAGAAGAGAAGTTAGCAGGACTAGATTAATTGCTTCATGTCCTTTTCCTAGACGTTGCAACAACAGGTTGTTTTATACACGGTTGAAAACAGAATCGTGCATGAGTAGAGTAAATAATATGATGACTGTGAACAGAATACATTTTGTGGAGGGGGGGGGGGTAAGACACTTTTTGGCAAGCACTGAAACAGGGAAATAAGAAAATATGGTGTGCAAAAACACATTTTTCTCCCATCTTACTTCTCCACCTCAAAATTAGGTGCAGTACAGAAAGCAAAACAATGCCAAACCTAGATACATGAATATAGTGACAGGGACAGTGGCCACCAGGCAATGGCTTTTCCCACCTGCCTTACCCCCCCCCCCCCTTCAGCCCAGACCAGGACTTGAGAACAGCAGAAACAGCTGGGAAGAGAGAAGAAGAGTTCAGGGATATTTTTTGAAATAATTTTATAAGTTGTGTGTCTTTGTTTCTTAATTTAATCATTTTACATGTTTTCGTATGTTTTGTGGTATTTTATGCAATGTGACTTGTTATTTTTACTGATTATAGTTTAGTATTTCTTTACTGTAATTGCTAAGTATAAACTATTTAATTATTATTTGCTGATATTTAATTCTACTGTTTGCTATTAGATTCTACTGGAATGTTGAATATTGCTTTATTTGATGTAAGTTGTTTAAAGTTATTGTGACTTTTTTATATTGGATCAGATTGTTATTATTATTGTTTGATGTTTTATGATGCTTATATATGTGTTGGAAGCCACCCGGAGTGGCTGAGGTGTAAATAAAATTATTACCGTTGTTGTTGTTTAAATTTATATAACCGCCCTATACTCATAGGTCTCAGGGTGGTTCACAATATAAAATCACAATATAAAAACAGAAAATACAGGATAAAAACAAAAATAAAGACAACACAAGAATCGCTCCTTCAACAACACATTTTAAAAGGGCATTGGATGTCAATTAGCCAAAGGCCTGGTGAAAGAGGAACGCTTTTGTCTGGCACCTAAAGGTATATGAAAGCACCAGTTCTGACCTTAGCAAGCTTTGCCCATACCTGTTTCTTGTACTGAGTGCTTTAGGTAATCTGGAATGTATGCACATATATGTGGATAATATCACATTTACAATAATGCATGTAATATGTGAGAATTGTTTGTATTTTTAGTAAAAGGTAAAGGTACCCCTGCCCGTACGGGCCAGTCGTGTCCAACTCTAGGGTTGTGCGCTCATCTTACTTAAGAGGCCGAGAGCCAGCGCTGTCCGGAGACACTTCCGGGTCACATGGCCAGCGTGACGAAGCTGCTCTGGCGAGCCAGCACCAGCGCAGCACGCGGAAACGGCGTTTACCTTCCCACTATAAAGCGGTACCTTTTTATCTTCTTGCACTTAGGGGTGCTTTCGAACTGCTAGGTGGGCAGGAGCTGGGACCGAAAGATGGGAGCTCACCCCGCCGCGGGGATTCGAACCGCCGACCATGCGATCGGCAAGTCCTAGGCACTGAGGTTTTACCCACAGCGCCACCCGCGTCCCTGTATTTTTAGTAGATCTGGTTAAAAGGGGGGGGACCCCACTTCAATTGATGTTGAGATTTTCAGAATATTCCATCCCAACAGGTGAACGGGCCATGACCCTCATGACATCTCCCTTTAACCCCCCCAGATGTTCCCTGCTACCATCTACTTAGGAGAAAGAAAAAAGCCTTACATATCTTTTTTAAGGTTACTCTGTAAGGCTCAAGCCACTGTTATCCATTTCATGGTCTGCTATTTAACATAAGTTATGCAACTAATTACATAACTTAGATAACTTACGTTCATTTCAATGTAAATGAAACACTAAAATAATGTTAAAAGTTACGAATTATACCATACTTTTCCGTGTACAAGACAAGTGTTTTTTTTTACTTTTAAAATAAGGTTAAAAATCTGGGGGCATCATACACGGATAGTGCATATGCCCATTTTCTAAATTTGGGGTCCTCAAAAGTAGGGGGCATCTTATACACGGAAAAATATGGTATATTGTTGTGTTTCTGACCACAGACAAACATACAAATTGAAGCAAGTTCTGCTTCCCTACTCTCAGGTAAATTGGTATATGACTTAATCTAGTAATGCTTAGCACAGCCTGCAATTTAAAATAATTTAAGGAATTGTAATGATTTAATTAGACTAACATGATCAATAGTTCATAATGTTGTTTTAAATTAGAAGTTAACTATGACATATTCAGAGTAGACTCATTGAAATAAATAATACCAATACTAATACCAATAATAATTTATTATTTATATCCCACCCATCTGACTGGGTTGTCTAGCCATTCTGGGCGGCTTCCAACAAGTTATAAAAACCACAGTAAAACATAAAACATTGTTAGTTATTTAATTTATTTTTGCTTATTTAAGTTATTTTATTTTTGCTTTCATTAGACTTCACAAACTTAAAAGAATACCTACCACTCAGCTTTCATTTCAGTCCACACAATATAAATGAAGCATTTAATCTAAGAGGAAAGGTCAGTGTTTACAATACTTTGGGCAACATTCCAGCTTGTCAGCTTTAACTGTTTCCTCCAGGCTGCCGTGCATCACCAAGCCTCAAGTTCATCTTTTGATTTTGCAGCTGAGGTTCTGGCAAAGTGGACCTTCCTCTAGGCAAAAATGGTGGTAGAATCCCGAAACGGTTGGCATCCATGCAATAAAGTGCATCAGCAAAACACATGTGCTGTGTTTGAAAGTCTCATTTGATAATCAGTTTGCTAATTAAAACAGTAATAACTATGTTCCTCTTGATAGAATAAGAAAATATTTCCATAGGTAAAGGGACCCCTGATCATTAGGTCCAGTTGTGACCAACTCTGGGGTTGCGGCACTCATCTCGCTTTATTGGCCGAGGGAGCCGGCGTACAGCTTCCGGGTCATGTGGCCAGCATGACTAAGTCGCTTCTGGCGAACCAGAGCAGCACACGGAAACACCGTTTACCTTCCCGCCGGAGCGGTACCTGTTTATCTACTTGCACTTTGACGTGCTTTCGAACTGCTAGGTTGGCAGGAGCAGGGACCGAGCAACGGGAGCAGGGATTCGAACCGCCGACCTTCTGATCTGCAAGTCCTAGGCTCAGTGGTTTAGATCACAGCACCACCCGCGGCCATACAAGTGCACAATATTTTATAAGCATGATCCAGATGCTGACTCAAGGAAAATAATTTTAAATAGAAAATACCCCCCTTTTTTGTTTTAATGTTTTTATTAAGTTTTTCTGTAATAACAAATGTCATATACCATTATCCAATCCAAACATACCTTTACAATCCCTGCCCTACACCCTGACTTCCCTCATCTTCCCCTTGGGTTTATTACGTTGTTTGTTGTATTCTGCAGGTATATGTTCTATTGAATATTGTTACATTGTTATCCTTCATATTTTAATTCATTAAAGTTGTGAAAGTTTATTCAGATCCTGCCAATGAGTCCATTTCTTTTTGTTGTTTCTGCAGATAAATTTAAAAAGTTCCCATTCTTTTTTAAAGTCACTATTGTCTTTTTCATGTAGTTTGTCTGTTAACTTTGCTAACTCTGAATAGTTCATCAGTTTTTCTTGCCATTGTTCTTTCGTTGGTATTTCTCCAGTCCTCCAACTTTGAGCTATTAAAATTCTTGCCACTGTTGTAGCATACATAAATAGTTTACATTTTTCTTTCAGCAATTCTTGGCCTAAGATACCTATCAAGGCGGCTTCTGGGTTGTTTTTTTTACAAATGTCATTTTAAACTTCTTCTTTTTCAAATCATGATATATCATTTTCCATTTTTTTAAATAATTCTACATTCCCACTATATATGCTAAAAAGGGCCTTCCTTTTCTTTACATCTCCAACAATTCTTCTATTCTATTTAATACATTTTTACCGGTGTAATATACCAACTATACATCATTTTCATGTAATTCTCTTTCACCAATGTACAATGCGTGAATTTCAAATTCACTTTCCATAATTTCCCCCAATCTTCAAATTGTATATTATGCCCCAAATCTTGTGCCCATCTGATCATTACAGATTTGACTTCTTCATCTTTAGTTTCCCATTCTAATAATATATTATACACTTTTATAAAATGATTTAGAGTTCTCTATAATTTCTTTTTGAAATCTGGAGATTGTGTAACTAAATCTGTTTTTGTTATCTTCCTTAAAAATCTCATTTAGTTGTCTATGATGCAGCCAAGTCTGAACATACTCCTTTAACTCTTCATATTCTTTCAATTTTAACTTTCCTTCTTGTTCTATTAGTAAATCCCTCAATTCACATTTTAACACACACACCCCCAAACTGATGAGGCTTTGATAAGGAATATTCAAGGACAAAGCATCCTTTTCTGCAATGACTCTGCAATGTACTTAGAAGTCACTGGGTGGAGATACATAGCCCAAATGGCAGGCAGGGCTCCGATTCCTGAAAGATGATAGGTCTCTTGCTGGGGACCTGACTCTAAGCGTGGGCAGTAAAAGAGTAACAATTGGCATGGGGACCCTGCCCAGGGCCAGCTTAGCTATTCCAGTACTTTAAATAAAACTATGGGTTATTTTCATTCAACTCAATGGTAGTGGTGGTGTTCCTTCCTTTTTCCAACAGAATCTGAATAAAACATCATGCGAATACATGGAAATAACCGCAACTAATTCAATAACTAAAATGCCTGTTTCCATTGTTAGTAGGTATACTCTATTTATTTTGTGATATTGGTGTTTTGGTAAAGTGGAAATATCTTTACGCCTTTGTTTCTCATCCAGCTTCACAAAAGTAATTTAAAACAGAAATTGCAGGAGCTAGGATCAAGTGAGAAACCAATTTCCTTATTCAATTTGTTACATTGAGAGCCCTGAAATATTTGTGCTGGGAATGGAAAGCTATTTCTACATTACGGATGCCAATGTATCGGCATAAAAAACAGCTGGGGCACCTGGAACATTTTGGAGCCAGGCTTTATGCAACCCAAAACCATAATTTGCATTTGATTTGCTGTGTGTAATAGATATGCCCTTTCCTCATTTTGATGTGCTGAACATGAAATCAACAACATGGATTCTTCAGAGATTCCTTATTCCATTTAGGGATCGTATGGTGTGCTTTGAATACAAGAGTAAATGCTGTTTTCTAGCACCTTTTGCATCCTGAATGGTAAAACTGCCTGCATTTTTAATACACAACAGCTTTTTTGTGTTAAGTCCTTGGCAGAAATATAAGGCAGACTGTACAAGCTGCCCTATAAAGAACATTGTTCCTTTTCTAGCACCATTTAGAACAAATCTTTTGTATTTGAATGTATAGATTTTATGTGCCTTACAAAAAAACTACAGCAATTGCCCTAAAAGGCTGTCGGTTTTGCCTCATACACCAAATATTCCAAGGAATATGAGGTCAAAGTATCAATAATTTTGCATTCATATGAACACAGGTTTTTTATTTATCTAGGCTAGCTGCTTTCAAACTATTCTTTTCAGAATATATTTCAGGAGGAGTCAAATATTGAAGGAATGGATTTACAGTGGTGTGTCTTGCCTCACTGTGTCCCAGGGCAGGATTGCCTACCTTTCTACAGTCCTTTACCATTCTATTTAGATTAAATTCAGGTACTTTTAGTTTGTTTAATTATTATTATTTATTAAATTTCTATACTACACTTCATGTGAGGATCACAGGATGGTTTACAATACCAAAACACAAGAACCATACCATAGTAACAAACAAAACCAATAAAGGTAAAGGTAAAGGTACCCCTGCCCGTACGGGCCAGTCTTGCCAGACTCTAGGGTTGTGCGCTCATCTCACTCTAGAGGCCGGGAGCCAGCGCTGTCCGGAGACACTTCCGGGTCACGTGGCCAGCGTGACAAAGCTGCATCTGGCAGGCCAGCGCAGCACACGGAACGCTGTTTACCTTCCCGCCGGTAAGTGGTCCCTATTTATCTACTTGCACCCGGAGGTCCTTTCGAACTGCTAGGTTGGCAGGCGCTGGGACCGAGCAGCGGGACCATGCGATCGGCAAGTCCTAGGCGCTGAGGTTTTACCCACAGCACCACCCGCGTAGTTTAAAAGGCCACAGATTGTTTAATGAGCCAATGGTTGGGGAGAAGATATGTAATGAAGGTGCCTGGTAAGCCTCTCTGGGCATCGCCACAGAGAGTCCTCGTGCTGTCTCATGTTGCCCCCTCCGGACGTCTCATGGAGGAAGCACACAAAGAAGAGCCACAGACTTTCTTGGAACTTGACATTTGGAAAAATCTGCTTTTTTCACAGCGGTTTTTGTTAGTAGTAGTGCAATGAGCTTGTGTGGCACTGAGACAGCCCCAATCACCTTCTTTGGCAACTCACGCCATGAGAAGACGGGGAGAGTATGTCCCTACTGATACTGCTTGACATCTAAGCTCAATTCTCCCCAGGGAGGCACACCAGAACTTCCTGGGAAGTGTTTAAAATTATTTATTACAATAAATAATATAAAAATATAGATAAAAGATAAAATTTATAAGCTAAAGAGAAAAAATGTAAAACCAATCTATCAATGCCAAAACATAACAAAAAAAATAAAGAATAAAGGAGATGTCAAAAAGTCTAGTTCACATTAAACTTAATGCTTGTACTGTAACAGCATGCTGTCTGAACTAGTTATTCCAACAACGAGAAGTAAAAATATTCTAATCTTTACCAAAACAGATTTTTCAATGGGGTTCTCCAGCCAAGAAATGTGTCCCAAAATGCATATACTACAAAAAAATGCTATATATTGGGAGAAAATTGTATTAAACTGCTGTTAATATTTATAAGGATTATTTAAAGAAAAAATAATTTTCAAACTGATACGGAAATGTACAGAACTGAATACATGATTGGAAAAATGAGAAAGTGAAACTGACAGAGTTGCTCATCCTTAGTCCAGAGCCACAAAATCTGTCAGTTCAAAACCAAGTCCAAAACCTGAATATCCTAGGACCTTTTGTTTCTTTTAATGTAATGAATTCCAAGGAGTAACATTGCTGGCTCTACTCAGGAATAATTAATGTGAAATTTACTTTTATTTGTGTACCACATATAGCTGTTGTTACTGGACTATGATTAAAATCAGCATTGTCTTTTCAATGTAATTGTAATGTAATACTTTGCCAACCACTCACTGCTCTCTCTAGAAAAACTAATCAAATCTAATGGAACAACTTTCTCAAAGCCCAAAAAACTCCACTGTAATATATCAAGCGCATGTCCTATAGTCAGCAGATTGTGAAAGTAATTAAACAAAGCTGGCGCATCTAGAGTACAAGGTTCCTTGTGTTTACAAGGGAGCAGAGATCACTTAGCATGATAATGTATATAAAGTCAGGAAGAGCTTACTGGGTTCAGAATTAATTTTCTTCATAGGATTTTTGAAGTTTAAAAGCAAATAAGAAGTAGCAGACATATAGTGAACAGAGGTTGAGGGAAGCTAGAAGGTTGTGGCTGTTTCAGAAATTACAGAGAATTATTGCTATTGTTAAAATGAAACTGTCATTCTGCTTTGCTACACGAAAGTGAAATATCTTTCGTCAGTCCAGTCTTATCAAGTTGCTTCCTTAAATCATGGTTAGAGTTAGAGCAACCAGACATTTGCAGAACAGTTAAAGCAGCATTTCTAAAACTGGAAGGTGGAGTAGAGTATAGTATTGGCACGGCACGGCACAGTAAGCTTGACTGTGCTAGATTGGGCAGTTGCATTATCACTTATAATGCATAAGTAAAAGTAGGAAACATTCTGTAAAAATGTAATAAAGAGCAGTGGTCTGAGCTGAGGTATGAAAACAGAATGGTCTATATTCTTTTTGTTTCTTAGTTGATTAGATTGGGCAAAACCGAAAAAATACAACAAAACAGTTATGAGTGATCCATGCAGGTGGTGTACTAGACAGAGAGTCAATTCAATTTCAGCTTTGCTTTTGGCCATCTGTACTCAGTAACTTTCATTTTACTAACTGTGTGCTGGGTTGTACAATTATGCTTAAGATGTATACCTTGAAATAATAAGCCACTGTTTTGGATGCAGCCAAAATTCTGTGCATCTCAGAATGGGAAGACACCTGTGGTACTGATCCTCACCCTGCCCTGGGCAATGACAAAGAAGAAAAGACCCGCTAGAAGTCTCAAAATTTTCCCACCCTTCAGTTTGCAGGCACAGGGAAATCTCAGAAACATCACCAATGGTCAGATCCTTAGCTACTGTAGTTTGACATTTGTGCAGCTGGCAATTTGCTAAAGGAAATATTCCTTTTGCAAATGCTCTTTATCATGACTATACATTGCTTTTCTCAAATGCTACTTATTCCATTATCATCATATCAAAATGTTCCTCCTTTTGCCATTTTTTTTCTGATCACTTTTAGAGATCCATTTTTGTTCTGCTTTTTTTAATATATATTATTCCATGCAACTATTGGCACTCTTGGTTTGGTCCTGTCTTCATTTTTGAAATACATTGTTCCACCAATTCTACCTTCCTTGTTTCATATTCAGAATTATTCCCTGTCTTCTAGTTCTATGTCTTCCTTTAAGTCTGCCCTTGTTAATTCATAGTTAAGTCTGCCCTTTTAAAAACAAAAAATAAAAACCATTCTTCTAATCTTTTATCCTTATTGTACTATCATTCTATCTCTTTCATTTTCTTTCTGAAGTCCTTGAGCGCATAGTTCTCTCTGTGTGTCTTGCTTTAAAACAACACAATATTTAATTGTTTTTAAACAAATACAAAGTCTATTAAACACTTGTACAGCATTCAACATTCAAACTCCCAGTGTCCTACTTTCCCCTCTTCTTGATCATTTCCAATGTTTCTATTCGTCTTCTGGCAATCACTTTTTCTGACTCAGCAAAACACGTCAGTTATGCATGCTATTTCTGCACACTTCCTGTCTGACCCTCACATTGCCACTTGCAATCAAAACTGCTTTCCACTCTTCCTTGAACAAAGAAAAGCAGAATTTGTTCCTCAAATAATGAGACAGAAGATGAAATCCAACATCCGTTCCCATTACTGCAGAACCTGGCATAGACGGACAGATGCTGTCTGTGACTAAAGGTGTGAAATTTTGATTTGATTTTGATGCACAGAATTTTAGTTTAAGGATTAGAACTCAGGCAGTGATATAATTAGAGGTTCTGCAGAGTTCATGTCAATGATCTGCTCAGGGCAGATGTAATACACATTGGTGCCAAGAGAACAACCTTGAGTACCAATGTCTGCACTTAACTGCGTCATTATCTTCTCAAGCTAACATTCTATGTTTCTGGCCTTTTGAAATTATAATGACTACCACCAAGGACAGTCATCACAGTCACCTCATGCTTATACACCCACCTGCTGTCGCTTTTTCCTTTTCAATTTTGGTGGTAGTATTATTAATTCTTGAATTTATATCCTACCCTTCTTCCCCAAGGAGACCATAACAGGGCAGTATGAGGTGTGTGTCTTTTAAAATCTCACTTACGTCTTGTATTACTACAAGGATGTCACTGGTACAGTAAAAGATTCTATGTGCCTTGTGTTGAGGGTTCAAAAAAGTAGACACACCCTGAACAGCATAATTACACCATACTGTCCTTTTCCTATTTAATCCCAATGCTGTATCATTCACTCTAAAAAGCACCTACGCCATTAACATACTAATTTAACTGCCCATACTACTGTCATGTCACACATTCTTTCACAGAGTTTGTGCTACTCTGATGAGTGGAAAGTGTGTTCTCATTTAAAGAGAGCAAGTCTTGCGGTGGGGTTTGCCAAGCCACACACACCCCTTGCTGGGCGGGTAAGGATAGATGGTCTCTGGCAGTGATTGGTCTCTTGAGTTGCTGGGGCAATTTTGATGTTGCCAATTTGGGGGAGGGAACAGAGGTTTTTTAAGCTGGGCACGCAGCTTCGCACTTTCTCTTTCGCTGTGTGTGCCGGATCACCTGGAGCACTTGGACCGTCTGAATGACAGTGGAGCGATCTTCTCATTGTCTGGTTACATTTCTTTATTTCCGCCTTCTTTTTAATGCTCTCTAGTCCCTTAATTAGGGACGTGGGTGGCGCTGTGGGTTAAACCACTGAGCCTCTTGGGCTTGCCAATCAGAAGGTCGGCGGTTCGAATCCCCGCGATGGGGTGAGCTCCCATTGCTCGGTCCCAGCTCCTGCCAACCTAAGATTTCGAAAGCACATCAAAGTGCAAGTAGATAAATAGGCACCGCTCCGGCGTGAAGGTAAATGGTGTTTCCGTGCGCTGCTCTGGTTCGCCAGAAGCAGCTTAGTCATGCTGGCCACATGACCCGGAAGCTGTACGCCGGCTCCCTCGGCCAATAAAGCAAGATGAGCGCCACAACCCCAGAGTCGGCCACGACTGGACCTAACAGTCAGGGGTCCTTTACCTAGTTCCTTAATTAATTTAATTCCCACTTTTCCCTGTTTGATTTCCCACCCCACCCCTTACCTTGCCTGCCCTGTGGGAAGGTTCTCCCTGTATCTGTGAGCGCTGCCTGTGCGTAATCCTCCTTGGCTTGCCTTTCCCAATAGGGGAGAGCCCTCGTTAGGGGCTTTCTTTCGCAAAAAGGTTCCCCCCATTTCGCCTGTTTGTTAACCGTGGGGCTAGCCAGGGCTGTTCCCAGCTTAGCTGGAATCACTTTCGTTTATAGTATCCCCAAAGGTTAGCTTTATTTTGGGTGCGTGCAGCGCTGTTGGCCAAATTTTAATCTAGCCTTGGGCGGGAGCGCTATTTCGAGTTCCTTTAATATTGCAATAAGACAAAGATTCTTAAGAGCAGAAGCAGGGAGGCCTTCACAGCCTGCACATATCATTCAATCCTAAATCTGCTACAGTTAGCAGTACAGTAAATTGTTAAGTCTCTGTGACACGTGACTCATTCTCTCTACAAGAATGTATCTGCTTGCAGGCTCAGTTGTTGCTAATGTATATCTGAGGCAGACAGAGGGGAGCCAGAGGCTCTCTGTGCCTCCAATGAGCACTCTGTGTATGCTCTTTAACTATGCTGTTTCTGAACAAGTTTATTTTCTTCAAGTTTGTTTTGCCCTGATAGTGGCGACTGCCATTTTAGAGACGAGCCATTGTGGCTTAGTGGCTAGAGTGCAGGACTAGGACCTGGGAGACAGGGTTCATATCCCCCTCTTAGCCATTGTTATAACAAAACAAAACAAAACAAACTGCTCCTTATGGACTATTCTGTTGCTGGGTAGTTTGGCCCATTTGTGATAAAAGAACTTTGGGTTTCTTGAGGGGTGCTTCCCTCTAAAAGGACAAGCAGGGGTACCTGGACAAGTGGTGGGCTACCTCAACTCTGTTATTTCACTGGAAACATGCGGTGAGAGGTGAGGGCCTGTGGCGCAGCTCCAGTTTCTCCCCAATATTGTTTTCCCTTACTGACTTTTGCGGAAATCCGGAAGTCAGTTCTGTCCCCAGGTGGGGGGACAGATAAGGTAAAGGAACCCCTGACCATTAGGTCCAGTCATGACCGACTCTGGGGTTGTGGCCCTCATCTCACTTTAGTGGCCGAGGTAGCTGGCGTACAGCTTCCGGGTCATGTGGCCAGCATGACTAAGCCACTTCTGGCGAACCAGAGCAGCGCACGGAAACGCCGTTTACCTTCCCGCTGGAGCGGTACCTATTTATCTACTTGCACTTTGATGTGCTTTCGAACTGCTAGGTTGGCAGGAGGGGGGGACAGATAGTCCTAACCAATGCCTAAGCAACCACTCACATTCATGTATGTTAATAAAGTTGTGGCCAAAATTATGCCAAAAACCTTAAACAAAAATTATGTGTGATATGTGTTTTATTGGGGGGGGGGTGTCTTGGGGACCTCGACACGCAAAAGCCCTTATTGTCAACTAAGCGACACCACTGGAGACAACCTATTTCAGAGAAGAAGTTGCTAGACCAGCTGTATGCTCATGCAAAGCCAGAATGGTCCAGTCTCCTCTGGAGAGCTTATGAGGCATTGCAAGAGCCATAGAAAGAAGGAACCAGAAGAAGACAGATGGAAGATAAAAGAAATAGAATAAAGTGGCTGAATGGGCTATCTGTTTCCTTCCCTATTGTGAACAGGGGGCTTCTCTGGTCTGATGGGAAGTCAGAGAAGGGACAGCAGCCTGCTCCTACTGGAGCACCAATAAAAAGGCTTAGCACATTTGCAGTACTAGGCAGAGTCCAGTATGGTTTTAAATCGGATGGGGGACGGGGTGCTGAGATTCCCGCATAGCAGGGGGTTGGACTAGATGGCGCTTGGGGTCCCTTCCAACTTTCAGCTGCTGGCCCCTAGGACTGCGACAGTCATTGTAATCTGAGATGCAGGTGCAGAATCTACTCCGCAGTGTACAGTTTCTGTTCCAATATTTGTGCTGAAACCCATTTTGATCATTATGTTTAATAACTGCTATAATCAAACAAAATTCCCAGAATAATTCCCCAGAACATGGTAATACTGACAAAGGGTTGTTGTTTTTTAAAACAAGCGGTAAACATATAATTCCAAGCAGAAGGTATTGTTTTAATCATTAATGTTGGCCATTTCACTCTGGGAAATTTGTTATGTATCTTTGCTCCAAAAACGTTTACTCCTAAGTCCCAATGAGTTCAGAATGGCTACTTAGTAAATATGCATAGAATTGCAATCCTATAAATTATTATCTTGGGATATTTTCACATTGACACTAGAAGAGAGGTTTGCAAACTCACTGTGAACCTCTCAATAAATATTAAAAATATATTGTCAGACCCTACATAAAGTTAATACCAAAAATATATATTTATACTTATTAAAAAAGAAACAAAGTTACATAAAGAATTTCATCCCTCAAGCAAAAGGAAGAATTGTGTAAAATAAATATGTCCTATTAATGGAATTTGTACCTTCAAGCATATAAATTTCTGTTACTTCTGGGTTTTGTTTTTCCTGTGTGTTTACATCTTTAGAATAGACTTGGGCCATGGATTTAATAAGCCCGGCCAAGGAAAACCATAAACAGAGCAATTAGATTAAAATAAAAAGAAGACATTTTTATCTTCCCTTGGGAAGAAAATGGGTATTTTATTTCATGTAGGGAAGCCTAACATGGATGCTAACTGCATACCTCTTTATGACACACATTTAAAATATCAGTGCTTTTGATGCTCCCAGCAAGGAAGCTCTTTTATCATTCAGTAATGTCTTTTCTTTTATGCGCTGCCTTTGTGGGCCTCTGGCCTCTATTTCTTATTCTGCAGACTAAAGCAAGAAAGAAAAGGCATGACTGTCTGAGGAACAATCATTAGTTACAATGTAATGAGAAATTTCTTGAGAGAGCTACAGGAACAAAAAATGCAAGATAGTACTAAAAATCCATTCATTGAACAAGCACTTTGTGCTCTACCTGCATAAGTCTGCCACAGTATGTAAGAGAAACAGAGATGGCGTGTTCTTCCTTAGTAGAGCTGTGTCACAGAGAAGAGCACAGGAGAAAATATAGCAACTGGGGTACTCCATAATTGAAAACATTAAGCAGCTTGATCCTACGCTTGGCTATTCCAGCAAATACTGACTATTTTAATATGGGGCACATCATCTGAAACAACCTTACTGCTACATAAACCCATTACCATGAAAGCTACACCATAGAGATGCTATGCTACGTTCATTTGCAAATGTTTAAGATGAGTAACTTTAGTAACTTCAACAAAAATCACTCTTTTAAGTAAATAAACAAAACTGTATGTTAGTGAGTTACAATCTGACAAACCAAGCAACACACCTACTGTACATTCCCGACACTATGGACTTCAGTACTAATTTTGGGTACACAGCATAAAAAGCATGATCCACTTAGGTGTGATACATTGCAAGTTAGTTGGGATCTGCCCTATATGTCGTGAAGACTTATGCAAAAAATCCATACAGTTTCTCTGTAATCTCCTTATCCTTCTTTAGCATAACTTTGACTCCCTTATCATGCAAGGGTCCAACTGCCTTATTATTATTATTATTATTATTATTATTATTATTATTATTATTGAGTAATTTCAAAACTACATCATAAGCCCAACTCTGTGATAATGGGCCCTAAATGTTCCAATCTTTTAGCCAACATTTGCAAGCCAGGAACTAACTTAAGGACTACTTCCATCCTGCTAACCGGTTGAGATTTGCCATTCAGATCCTCTTAACATGTGGCCTAACCCTGCTGTTCAGTGGGTAGGTTAGAAGCAATGCGCTATTCAGCCATAACTAGAGGACCATGAGTGTGAGGCAGTAGCGGCAAGGAATTCAAGTATGTTGAGGAACAGGGACTAGTGTCCTGACTCAAAGTATCAATTTCCTCTTCCCAAACGTGGTGACACATAGCACAAATAACATGAAAACTGGGCTTCAGACATCAATTATGTATTTAAATTGATTAAAATATGATATATTTCATACAGAAATATATTAGCTATAGATTAGGGTGTTACACTATGACTCTATAAGGAAAAGGTGATTGAAACAGAAAATAAAATACTATTGGGGTGGGGACATGGTGGCAACGGGTAAGAACAAAGGGACATTAATAATAATATACTTTTCAGCCACATAATCAATAGAATATATACAAATAAGATTAAGTAAATCAATCCCATTTAAACTCCTAAATTACATGCTTTCACCAGCTGTAGCCCACATAAGTGAAGCAATTCATTCTGTATGTGACAGAGAAGAAATACTATTCTGGTGATACAATATTGTTGTTCAGCATAATGAATTGCAGTAATGTCATATACAGGATTTTCAAATGTAACTCAATATATGCAATGTTAGAACAAATTAGAGAAGCCCCCTGGTCGATTGAGGCATTATTCTAAATTCTTAATATATAGAAGTACATGATACAGTAACAGGATCATAGACCAATATACTTTCAAAGGTGCATTCTTGGTTATTATTATGGGCTCTACATGAGGCTGGAGAAAATGTCTGCAGTCTTGGGCTCATATGCTTCCTCCTCCTTTGTTGTAGGTGTAGAAGATCAGAAGCGTCCACTTCTGGTGTAGATTAAGAGCAGTTTAGAATATCATCTGAACTCTAAACTGGAGTTAATGTTAGCTATCGGTAACTGAAATTAAGCCAGATTCATGAACTATGGCTCGAAGCTGGCTTGTTTCCACTAACCATAGTTTAGATTAGCCTTAGACTGCCAGGAGTTGGACAACACAACAAGCTGCAGTTAATCTCAAACTGAAGCAAAAGTGTGCAAACTCCTCACAGCTACACTGGAGAAGAAGGGGGGGAGTAGACAAGCCCAATACCTGCTGCAGCTCACTCTCATAATGCTAAATTAATTTGTGGAAGAGGATATGTATGGATCCAGACTCAATGGCATATTTATGTCAAAAAGCAGTCATCAATCCATCTCGATGAATAAAAACACTGGCTGAGGGAAGGAGATCTGAAGGATATCCAGCAACATGGTAATATCTTTTAACCCATTATTTCACCATATTTATTCATCACACTCAAAAGTACATTAGTCACTTAAATTATTGATTGTATTAATAAAATTACCACGGGCAAAATTTTAAGAACTTGCATTATAACATTAGGAGTGCTATTTTTTAAAAAAAGACAAATACTGAATGCTAAAATCTCTTTAAGACACAGCACTCAGTGTCTTACAGCATTTTTTTACCATTCAAAGTCCTTTGTATTTCTTGTTGTAATCCTTGCAACCACACTGTTTGGTAGAACAGCATTATCTCCATATTGCAGATGAGGTACTAAGGCTGTGAGAAAGTAAACTGCGTTTGACTACCTAGCGAATTCATGACAGAAGAGAGATTGGGGACTTCATAGTTCAGTCTCTTAGTTTTTATGCTAGACAGCTAACGTATGGCTGCTTCTACTGAAATACTTCTACTGAAACACGCTTGATAGAGGAGATGTGAATATTTGAAGAGCTGGGTAGAGAATGAGATCTTAGGAAAATCTCATCGGTGGGGGGCGGGGATGGTGTAAATTAATTAACATGTGTTTGGGGACCAATAAACGTAGGTCAGCCCAGCCTGCATAATAGGTACTAGTCAGGCTGAAAGAAGAATTTGAAGATTAGGTGATAAATGAAACCTTAAGCATTTAAATGTGTAAAGTTCAAGATGATGAGAACAATCTGGTCAGATCTTAAAATGGCACTGGGGACCAGTTTCTCACATTTTTATGATAACTGTATCAAGAATATTCAACCTCATTCTATGGAGCTAGCAAGCTAAGAAATGTTTCCTGAAATCGTGAACAGAAAAAACTGAAAAATCACCGCATCCAGACAGATTCCCAGTTTAAGAAAATCAAAATTACATGTCCATAATGTTTTTTATGAGGGTTTTTTTTTCAGAGGGTGTCATTCATACAGAATGATGAGAGGAATGTACCATGGGGAAAGTATTATACAAGTGCTCCAGAGTCTGCTCTGGAGTCTCACTGGGACTATGTGGTAGTCTCACTGCCAATACAATTCTGGTCCATGTCCAATATTTTCCAAATGACCCATAAAGCCAAAAACGACTTGGGACCTATATACCTGAAGGAGCCCCTCTCCTAGTGTGCCTGGGAGTGAAGGTTAATCAGGAAAGCCTCCTCAGCATCATGCCAGTAGGAACACAGGGCTGCAGAGGTGGGTCTTCTCTGTGGCAGAACCCTGGCTTTGGAACTCCATGCCCCCAAATTTGACAGATGGCTACAGTTGTCATTTAGACACTAGCTTACAACTCGGCAGTTTATGCAGGCTTTTGATACCTAATGGATATGTAAGTTCAGTTGAGAGGGGTTCAATATACTGTACTGTGGGTTTTATTCACCATTTTTATTATCTTGTTATTCTTGGTTTCCTGAACAAGCTTAGGCAATGATCAGAAAGGATGGGGTTTTTAGCCCAACAACATCTAGGGACACAAGACTGAAGAACACTTTAAATCATTCGTTTGTTAAATTCAGAGTGGTTGCTATGACTTATAAAGTATAAGTCAACCAGATCAAGTATGCACTTGCATGAATATAATATTTTATTACATTTGTTTTAAATTTGAGCTTTCAACACATTGCTGATTCTCAACCTGATTCTTATGTCCCATTTTAAAACACCACACAGTTATTTATACCTCCTGCATACCCCCTCCTTATCGAAGTCTCTTCTAAGGAGAACCCCAAATATTGTGATTTTCCCCATAAGGGAAGTGCTGTCATTTTCTATACATTTATCTTTTAAGCTCTGATTTTGACAAGGGCCTGATATTTCCCATATTATCTTCAATCAACTCCATTTCCACATAATGATGGGGCATCTTGTAAGTGAAAAAAATGACCCTTAGCAGCCCTATATATTTATACCAGTGTGATCTGAGAGGGAATGAAAGTCAAAGAGTAACACAGATATTTATAGAAAACTTGGTAAGTGAAGATAATGGATCAAATCCTTCAGAGTTGCTGGAGAATACTCATATTTTATTATGAGAAATTTTACTAAAAGGAACAGAAATGGAAATTTATCATTTTCACAGTTTTAGAGAAAACTGAAAGCATTAAACATTCTGAAACTAGAACAGGGAGCCACAGGACACCCACGAGTGGCACTTCACCCAGCCAGATTCTAGATCATCCTTGTGGTCCAGATTAAACATTTTTATGCCTCTATGTGCTTGTTTCTCTAAAAATGTCCTCTGGCCTTAATCCCCAAACTTATTCTGTATGACCAATAGGACTCAAAGTAAGAAATAAAGCCAGAGGGATTTCAGATTAGGCCAGACTCAATTATGTTCATCGAAAGGATGTGCGGTGGGCATAGGACCACCAAAATGAAACGGGAAAGCATCCCACCCTGCTTTGAGCATGCAGACACAACTGGTAGCAAACGGTTTTAGAAAATTTCCCTGTTTCAAAAGCTGTTTATTATGTGGCATGAGAGTCCACTATTCAGGGAAGGTGCATGTCTATTTAAAAAGCACAGCATATGGAAATGTCGAAGGGGAGCCCACTGCAGGGCACCTGCCTTGCAAAATGGCACAGGGGGTGCACTCGCATACCACAGCTCAGGAGAGTGGGCAGCAGCATTGTGGGGAGCAGGAGACGCAACACCCAGACCGCGAGGGATGCTGGTTAAATGAGCACAGAGACTGGTCAGGGGCGGGTGGAAAAAAGACTGCACAGGTGTCCTGCTTTCCCATCCCCAAAAAGTTGGGTGATATATTATTAGAAATGCCGCTTTAAGAACCTGGACATTTGGGCGATTTCTAAAAATTCCCCGGACAGTAATTTCACCTCTGAAAAAGAGGACATGTCTGGGGAAAACCAGACATATGGCAGCCCTAGCTCTGGATACTGTAAGTCTACACCTTTCTGCAATAAAGCTTTAGAACTGGCTCTTCTGGTGTCTTTAGAATCCTTCCTTGGAACTCCTGAGTTTTACAAACGCCCACAAGCTCTCCTCCAGTTTGTGGGCTGTGCTTTGCAACACCTATACGTCCATACTTCTCTTTGGGGGGGGGGTGAGGGGGAAGTGGAACAATAACAAAAAAATACACCTTAACTTTTGCACTTCAAAAAGACATTGTCCTGCCCTGGAGGAAATGAGCTGAGTTGCGGTCCAGAGTATGTAAAGACCAAGAGTCAGCAGAGCCAATTAAGAGGTCAAGCACCACTGACTGGTCCTTTAGAACCTTGGGCAGGTCCCAGAGAACAGACAAGTTCTTTCATGTTGACAGAGTTCTGATGTAGTTCCTTGACCCACCCCTTTGGTAGAGAATGAAGAACCTCAAGGAACTGCTCTGAAGTCTGGCATTATCTTGCCTGTATGCCAACTCTCATAAAATATAGCATCTGTGATCGTGCAGACTGGCCATGCACTGACTCTGATCATTGTGAGGATGCTACCTCGGGGTCCAGCTCAGGGACAGTAGTGAGTGGGGCTGCTGTTTTAGGGGCCTTTCATACAGAATGTTCCTAGTTGCTGGACTCCAGACTGGAGAGGTCAGAGTCCAGATCTAATGCTTCTGTGGATTGTGTTACTGGCACACCTGATTCTACTGACTTTATCCCTCCAAGTAAGTGTCAAGTTGGTTTCGGAAGTCGCAACAAATGGAATAATTATTGGGTGCAACACAGCTACATAAAAGCCAACAGGATTGCTTCCATCATTCAATCTAATAATTACCAGCAATGGGGGATTGCCCAATTGTTCAAATTGTGGGTGGAGTCACCAAAGAAGCCCCAACAGTAGATCCCCTGTACGAGGACATAAGCTTGAGCAACAGAGTTTACCTCTCCTCCCCCTGCACCACCCTAAAATTAATTGGCTGTGGCATCAGGAGAACCCCAAGAACAGCATGCATGGGGAAGAGAGGGGGTTGTTCCATCTGGCAAGCTGAAATATTTGTGCAGATGGAATGTTCATCATAGTGCAAAGCTGAATTCCACCCTAAGTATATTTATGCAACTTTGGATAAGTTTGCTGTAAATTCCAACTGTAGTGTAGATGACAATATTCTGGTGGCTATATGTACACACATATGTATGTATGTGTGTGTGTATTTGGTGGGGGGGGGGGCAGATCCAATTTTTCCAGGGCAGTTCCTGATTCCTTGTCTGGAATAAGGGCAGAGCACAAAGAGTCAATTTGGCTCACAGTGCTAGAAAAGTGCAATACAGCCTATGGCCATTTTCCAAAAGTCCTGCACAATGAAAACATTTATACATGTTTGCATATGCTACCAATCCTATGCTCACTTTGCAGCCTATTATCAACTTCAAAGCACCTATAACTTTATACATAAATCATATCTACAGCTTTTGTGAAGGCCATTAAGCTTCATTAACTCTATTGTAAGTGGCAGGGTATTTTGGCAAAATCATTGCTACAGCTGCTATACAATCAGTGGCGGAGCTTCATGCTCTGGCACCGGGGACGGAGAGCAGGTGGGGTCAGGGCTGGCGCACGTTCCGGGGCGGGGCGTGCCACCCTCAGGGGTGTGGTGTACATCCAGGGGACGGGGTGCGCCGCACCACCTGTGGGGGCAGGGCACCCAGCGTGGGCGGGGGGCGGCACCCTGGAGGTCGCGCTGCCGGGGGCGGTAAGCTCCCCCCGCACTCCTCTTCCTCCACCAGTGTATACAATGAATGACAATCTGCATAAAAATGCTTCATAATTTAAAAAAAATATCCAAAGGTTCTTTACTGAAGAGTAATATCATGATAAACAGTCTGTGTCAGGGAACTGACATCGGAGCAGAGGAGAGAGGGCGGGCTTCCCGACTCTGCAGGAGAAGGAACTAGTAAGGGTAGAGAGAGAACGTCATCTGGGGAAGAATGTCCAGGGGACACCAGGAAGGAGGAAGAGAGGGAAAGCATCTTGGAGGAGAGGCTCCGAGACTCTGGCACTGAAGGCAGTGAAGAGAGTGGAGGGCCGCCCCTGGGCACGCCCACTCTGCGCAGAAGGGTTTCGCGCAGAGAGGGGAGGCGGAGAGTAACTGTCAAGGAGCTTCTATGCTGGAGGAAATTTAGAAAACGCCCACTCACGGATCCGTCGAGCGACTGAGCAGCAGCAGCACCCAAGCTGCTCAGTCAGGGAAGACACACCACAATCCTAAGCAGTTTGGAACAGCTAGAAGGTTACACACAAGCAACCCCTATTCCCGTGACAGCAATCCGTGAGTCCTTTACGTTGCTTGTGTGCTAGAGCACTGGGGAACAGTCATGAGTCAAACAGAAGGAGCAGGCGCCGGAGAGGGAGCCAGAGGCGGGCAGAGTCTTGAGGAGAGAAATCGAGACCTGGAGCAGCAACTGGCACTACTAGCGGCGCGGCTGGATGAGAGGAGGACACATGACGCCCAGGGAAAGATCACCCCCATCGCAAGAAAGGTACCGGGACTAGTGCAGAAGTTTGGGGGCAACCCCAGAGACTATAACGCTTTTAAGACTGAAGTGCAGTATGCGTTGGATCTGCAGTACCATGATTTTACCGACGATGGGGGGAGAGTTGCTTTCGTGGTGGGGCACCTGGAGGGGCGAGCCAGGGATTGGGTCCGCCCCTTGATGGCAGCGGAGAATGCTGCCTTGAAGGACCTGAGAAAGTTCTTTTCCGCGATGGACCACATGTTCTCGAGTGATGTGGAACTGAGTGTGACACGCAAAGAACTGATGGGGTGCAAACAAGGAAACCAGTCAGTGAGAGAGTACTGGTCGAGATTTGCTATGTTGATCCATAAACTTGGGTGGGATTTGAGTTCGGAACCGATTCAAATGCTTTTTGAGGAGGGGCTATCCCCCTGGGTGAGAGACGAACTTTCCCGCTCGCCCCGCCCGCAATCGATGGATCAGCTGACCAAGTTGGCGCTCGCTGTGGGAGTTAGACAAGAGACGCGCGCTTTGGAAAGGCGGGAAGGGAGGCCAGAGCGTTGGCAGGAGAACCGGATTCCAGACATGCCAACGTCAGCAGTGCCGCCCGAGGAGCCAATGGAGATCGGAGGAGTGAGCGCGCGCGGGCTTTCAAACTCCAGCGAGGTACGCAAGAAGGAGGGGAAAAACAGCAAGAGGTGTTTCCTCTGCCAGCAGCCGGGACATTTTGCCAGAGCATGCCCTCAGAAGAAGGCGTGGCAAGGAATGGTGGGGGCAGTGGGGAGTGAGGAGGAGAAGAAGGAGGAGCCGGGAAACGGCAAGGCTTGGCTGCAGGAAGGAGGGCACAGCAGCCAGGCGAGCAATCAGTAGAAGTGCCCAAACCAGAACCCCCCCGAGCAGCCATTGCAATAGAGGTGGTACTAGAACTCCCAAACGGACACCCCATCAAGGTGAAGGCGCTGCTGGATTCAGGCAGCTCGTGCAACTTCTTTAGCAAGGACTTTGCGCTAGAGCACCAGCTCCAGGTGGTGCCTTTGGAACATCCACTGCAAGTAACCACGATAGATGGGAGAGAACTTTTGGGAGGGGAAGTAACCCACCAAACCCCTCCCATGAAAATGACAGTTTCCAGACACACTGAAACCATTGCCTTTCACGTAGCCACCCTAGCAGGACCACCCATCATACTGGGAATGAGTTGGTTGGCATTACACGACCCAGTAGTAGGGTGGCACCAGAGGACAGTCACGTTTGGATCAGCCCACTGCGTAGAGCACTGCCACGGAGGGGAAACCTCGAGGATGGCAGTAGCCAGGGTGGCAGGAATGGCGGTGGGAGAAAAGGGGAGAGTACCACCTCAGTATGCAGACCTGGAAGAAGTCTTCAGCGAGAGAGAGGCGGATAGACTCCCCCCTCACCGGCCCTTTGACTGTCAGATAAATCTACTCCCAGGGGCACAGTTACCAGTGGGTAAGCTGTACGCCATGTCTGATAGGGAGATGCAGGAGTTGAGAAAGTTCATTGACAAGAATCTGAAGAGGGGTTTTATACGTGAATCAAGGGCGGTGGGGGGCAGTCCAGTGTTCTTTGTGGACAAAAGAGACTCCAAAGAACTACGCTTGGTCGTAGATTTCAGGTCCGTGAACAGGGTGTCGGAGCCTGTGACCTTCCCCATGCCCAGGATTGATGACATTTTGGCCAGGGTGAGGGAGGGGAAGATCTTTACTAAGCTGGACCTTCGGGGGGCGTACAACTTGATAAGGATGAGGGAGGGGGATGAATGGAAAACCACCATGTTCACCCCTCTGGGAGCCTTTGAGTACTTAGTTATGCCCTTCGGACTCCAATCAGGCTCATCGACATTTCAAAGTTTTATGCACCACGTGTTGGGGTCATTGCTCTACAAGAATTGTGTAGCCTTCCTGGACGACGTCCTAATCTATTCAGAGAACGAAGAGCAACATGTAAAAGACGTCAG
Organism: Podarcis muralis; assembly: GCF_964188315.1. Taxonomy (NCBI): domain Eukaryota; kingdom Metazoa; phylum Chordata; class Lepidosauria; order Squamata; family Lacertidae; genus Podarcis; species Podarcis muralis. Next base: position 134,669,222 of record NC_135655.1, read on the forward strand.
GGAAGTACTGAAGAGACTGCAGGAGCACCAGCTGTGGGTCAAACTGGAGAAGTGCCAATTCCACGTGCGAGAGGTGGAGTTCCTTGGCTATCGGCTGTCAGACAAGGGCTTGGCGATGGACCCGGGCAAGGTGCAAGCAGTGCTAGAATGGAAGCCTCCCAAGAACAGGAAGGACGTGCAGAGGTTCTTGGGGTTTGCAAATTTCTACAGGAAGTTCATCAAGAACTTTGCACATCTAACGGCACCCATAACGGATTGCCTCAGCAGTAAGAAGAAGTTCGAATGGACGGAAGAGGCCCAGCGTTCCTTTGAAAGGCTCAAGAGGGCTTTTGCGTCGGAAGAGCAGCTCTTACATGTGGATCTGCGGAAGCCAATGAGGCTTGAGACGGACGCGTCAGACAGAGCGGTGGGGGGAATATTGCTCCAGCAGGCACATGGGGAGTGGAAACCGTGTGCCTTCTTCTCAAGAAAGCTTAACAAGTCAGAGCAAAACTACACAGTTTACGATCGAGAACTGCTGGCTATTCACGAAGCGTTTCGACGGTGGCGACATTTTCTCATAGGGGCGCAGCACAAGGTCCAGGTGTGTACTGACCACAAGAACCTGGAGTATTGGAGAACGGCCAGAGTGCTCAACCAACGACAGGTGCGGTGGGCTCAAGAGTTCTCCAAGTTTAATTTTGAGATTAGGTACGTGCCCGGGAAGGAAAATGTCAGAGCAGACGCCCTCTCCCGCAAGCCTGAATATGAAGAGGGGGAGGGAGGACAAGTAGCACGACATGTCATTCCAGAGGAAAATTGGGTCTGTGGGGGAGTGTTCGTAGGGAGGCAAGAGCTAGCCGGGTTGACGAGGGATGATCAATATGCACAAACCAAGATGCGAGAGATTGGGACCCCTGGGGAAACTCAAGGGGAGTTTGAAGTCAAGGACGGAGCATTGTACTATAGGGGGGCCTTGTACATACCTGAGGGGGAATTGAGAAGCAGAATACTCAAACAGATGCATGACAATCCCACGGCGGGACATTTTGGACAACATAAAACCATGTTACGGGTGACCAGGGAATTTTGGTGGCCACGGGTGAGGGAGGATGTGAAGCAGTATGTACGAGGGTGCCAGATTTGCCAGAGAGCGAAGGGGGAGAGGTCGGCTCCTGCGGGGTTACTGGAACCATTACCTACACCAGGGAGACCATGGGAGGTGGTATCAATTGACTTTATGACTGATTTACCCAAGGCCAGGGGAAAGACGGCAGTAATGGTGGTTGTTGATTTGATGACAAAGATGTGCCATTTTATCGCGTGTTCGCATGCGGTGACTGCAGAAGAAACGGCCAAATTGTTTGTAGAGCATGTTTTCAGGTTGCATGGCGCCCCCTTGAGGATTTTATCTGACAGAGGCCGGCAGTTCACGTCACGCTTCTGGAGAAAGCTTATGAGTCTGCTGGACGTGGAGGTGGTGTTCTCTACGGCCAGGCATCCGCAGACTAATGGACAGGCAGAGAGAGCGAACAGCGTGCTGCAACAATATCTACGATGCTACGTCCACGAGAGAGAGAAGGACTGGGTGGACAAATTAGCGTTGGCTGAGTTTGCATACAATAACGCAGAACATGTGTCCACAGGGATGAGCCCGTTTATGGCAAATTACGGGTGTCATCCCAGGGCTTTTCCAGGGGAAGGGGAGGGAAGTTGGAGTGTTCCCGCCGCGGAGCAGTTTGTGGAAGAAATGGCGGCTTTACACCAACAGCTTAAGTTAAACCTGGAGAGAGCCAAGGAAGTGTATAAGAGGCAGGCCGATCGGCACCGCAGGGAGGGAGAAAGCATAAGGGTGGGGGACCAGGTGTGGTTGTCCACCAAAGGGTTACCGTTCAAGGGAGGATGCAAGAAACTACGGCCAAAGAGGCTGGGACCGTTCGAAGTAACTCAGCAAGTCAATCCGGTGACCTTTAGGCTCAAATTGCCATATCACATGAAACTGCACCCGGTGTTTCACAGGTCCTTACTTTCACCATTCAGGGAAGGGAGGGAATGTCTGGGCCAGCAAAATAGAACACCCTTACAGCCACCGATGGAGGAAAGAGAACTCAGTGGACATGCAGCTGAGATTCTCGATTCCAGGTGGAAAGGAGGGAGGGTGGAGTATTTGGTGGCATGGGAGGGGGAAACAACTGAGGAAAATGCATGGGTACCAGCAGAAGAAATGAGGGATGAGTACCTGCAGGAGGAGTTTCATAGGAGGTACCCGAGAAAGCCCCAACCACCAGAGAGATTCTGGAGGGAGCAATTTGGAACCACCGATGAGGAGGAAGAGTTTGAGGGTTTTCCTGTCTCCGACGAGGAAGGGCGGGGTTGGCCCGAAGAAGAATCGGAGTGGGAGGATTGGGAAGAGGAGAGAGAGAGCAGCAAGTGGAGAAGGGTGTTTGAACCGTCAGAGGGAGAAGAGAGTTCTTTCCGAGGGTTCCCTGAATCTCCGTCAGAGGGAAGGTCGGGGGGAGGGGAGGGCCCTGGGAGGGAGGTGGATGTCAGGGAACTGACATCGGAGCAGAGGAGAGAGGGCGGGCTTCCCGACTCTGCAGGAGAAGGAACTAGTAAGGGTAGAGAGAGAACGTCATCTGGGGAAGAATGTCCAGGGGACACCAGGAAGGAGGAAGAGAGGGAAAGCATCTTGGAGGAGAGGCTCCGAGACTCTGGCACTGAAGGCAGTGAAGAGAGTGGAGGGCCGCCCCTGGGCACGCCCACTCTGCGCAGAAGGGTTTCGCGCAGAGAGGGGAGGCGGAGAGTAACTGTCAAGGAGCTTCTATGCTGGAGGAAATTTAGAAAACGCCCACTCACGGATCCGTCGAGCGACTGAGCAGCAGCAGCACCCAAGCTGCTCAGTCAGGGAAGACACACCACAATCCTAAGCAGTTTGGAACAGCTAGAAGGTTACACACAAGCAACCCCTATTCCCGTGACAGCAATCCGTGAGTCCTTTACGTTGCTTGTGTGCTAGAGCACTGGGGAACAGTCATGAGTCAAACAGAAGGAGCAGGCGCCGGAGAGGGAGCCAGAGGCGGGCAGAGTCTTGAGGAGAGAAATCGAGACCTGGAGCAGCAACTGGCACTACTAGCGGCGCGGCTGGATGAGAGGAGGACACATGACGCCCAGGGAAAGATCACCCCCATCGCAAGAAAGGTACCGGGACTAGTGCAGAAGTTTGGGGGCAACCCCAGAGACTATAACGCTTTTAAGACTGAAGTGCAGTATGCGTTGGATCTGCAGTACCATGATTTTACCGACGATGGGGGGAGAGTTGCTTTCGTGGTGGGGCACCTGGAGGGGCGAGCCAGGGATTGGGTCCGCCCCTTGATGGCAGCGGAGAATGCTGCCTTGAAGGACCTGAGAAAGTTCTTTTCCGCGATGGACCACATGTTCTCGAGTGATGTGGAACTGAGTGTGACACGCAAAGAACTGATGGGGTGCAAACAAGGAAACCAGTCAGTGAGAGAGTACTGGTCGAGATTTGCTATGTTGATCCATAAACTTGGGTGGGATTTGAGTTCGGAACCGATTCAAATGCTTTTTGAGGAGGGGCTATCCCCCTGGGTGAGAGACGAACTTTCCCGCTCGCCCCGCCCGCAATCGATGGATCAGCTGACCAAGTTGGCGCTCGCTGTGGGAGTTAGACAAGAGACGCGCGCTTTGGAAAGGCGGGAAGGGAGGCCAGAGCGTTGGCAGGAGAACCGGATTCCAGACATGCCAACGTCAGCAGTGCCGCCCGAGGAGCCAATGGAGATCGGAGGAGTGAGCGCGCGCGGGCTTTCAAACTCCAGCGAGGTACGCAAGAAGGAGGGGAAAAACAGCAAGAGGTGTTTCCTCTGCCAGCAGCCGGGACATTTTGCCAGAGCATGCCCTCAGAAGAAGGCGTGGCAAGGAATGGTGGGGGCAGTGGGGAGTGAGGAGGAGAAGAAGGAGGAGCCGGGAAACGGCAAGGCTTGGCTGCAGGAAGGAGGGCACAGCAGCCAGGCGAGCACGCCCACTCTGCGCAGAAGGGTTTCGCGCAGAGAGGGGAGGCGGAGAGTAACTGTCAAGGAGCTTCTATGCTGGAGGAAATTTAGAAAACGCCCACTCACGGATCCGTCGAGCGACTGAGCAGCAGCAGCACCCAAGCTGCTCAGTCAGGGAAGACACACCACAATCCTAAGCAGTTTGGAACAGCTAGAAGGTTACACACAAGCAACCCCTATTCCCGTGACAGTCTGCTATGGTCTTCACATTGCAAAATAACCAGCTGTAACTATCTACAAAGTGTGAAAAAGTAGAATGTGTATAATCTACATTAAGATGTTTGCCCTTGAAAATGAGCCTAGAATAAACATAATTTTACTAGTGATCACCTAACAAGGACAGTGAGTGAGCAGATTTTCAAAGATCATGAGAAGCAGCACTTCCTCTGCAGAGGAGGGAAGCCCCGCCTCCAGTGGGGAAGGGGTGCAGGGCTCGGAGGATGCAAGGAAGAGCCACAGCACCAAGCATGAACAAAGCGGGGGGGGGGAGGCAGGTCCCCCTCTGCCCACGCCCTCTTTGCGCAGTTGGTTTACGCGCAGAGAGGGGAGGCGTAGGGTGGGGGTCAAGAGACTACTCTGCTGGGGAAGGTTTAAGGACCGCCCACTCCCAGATTCTGCTAGCGAGTGAGCAGACATGGAATTGAGTCGATCTGCATTGTGAACGTTTTTGGACAGATAATAAAGCCCACAGGGAGTCTCGCCTGTTAGCTCTCGAGCAACCACGCCAGCACACATAACTGTAATGAAAGAACTCCCTTAAAACTCAGCACTGAAAACACTTAAAAGCATTTAAAAGCACACACACAAATTTGAATTAAATAAAGCAATAGTTTAAAATACAATACCAAAACTGACAAAAAGTAAAATACAACTAAGAAGTAAAGTCACCATCTGTTAAATATTAGAAATGAAATGAGCAAAAGATCGACAAGGCACCATTGGAAGCTCAGACTGGAGAATGTTGTGTAATTGGGCAGAGGTGTACCTAGGGTCCCTTGAACCCTTGGCAAGGAGCTTTAACCCCCGCCCGCATCACTTTACCATAATAGCCACGTTATAAATTATTACATTTTATACAACCCAAGTACTTGAAGCATCTGGAGTGAGGGCAAAGTAAGGAGGAAGGGTGAAAAAAAATTGCACATCTTTGTGCCACAATGCAAGAAGGACAAGAAGATTTTCCTGCATTTGATCTTGCTGCGACAGCACTATCATGTTGCCACACATATATACATTATTTACACCATAATCTGATATGTGATTTTTGCATCCCCATGGGCCTGCACCTCAGGAGCCGGTCTTGGCAACCCCTAGTAATCAGGATATGATTGCTGAGAAGACCCTCTGGCAAGTTGTAGTTCTCCTGACCTCCCTCAACAATGGCATCACCAGAAGAGTTTCCCCAGCTGAGCTCCAGTCTTATTCATTATTGTCTCCAGACACAGATACAGCAGACCCCAGATGGCAAGAAGAAATAGAGCTGAGCATCATCCGCATATTGAAAGTATCTTGCCTCAAATCTTCAAATGACCACTCTTTTTACTTTTTACTGCTGCTGTCTGGAGCCAACCCTTCAGGTGGGAGAGGAACCACCAAAACACTCCCAATGCACCCAACTCCCAATCTACAAAGTGGGTCCAGCAGAATACCAAGCATGGTGGTATCAAAAGCCATTCCTCATCAGGTGTGACCAAAACGGTTTAAGTGCTGAAACTAGTTCTGAAATGGGTCAAGGTAATTAGCTTCCGAAAAGGACATCTAAAGTTGGACAACACCTAGTTATTTTTCTTTCTTTGAAAATGTTTGCATTAATTTCTTGTGTGAATTTTCTATTGATGGAAGTATTAGGCCCATGTCATTAACAGAATTACAACAGAGCATAAAAAGTAGAAATCCAACAGACACCATTTCAAGGTATCTGCACACAAAAAGGCCGAATCTATGCCTACTCTAATGTCCATAAACGTTCAGGATTCTTACTAATATAAATATGAATAAAAGCAAACCCAAAAACTTTTTCTGCTACACACCAAATGGTGGAATTGTTTATAAGAATGTTGTGTTTGTAAATCCCCTTACAGTAAACTCAGCATTCTTTGAAAACTTTGTACTTGTTATTTTAGGAAAGGTAATGTAATTTCATCAGACATAATAAAAAAATTATTCCTTGTCTTTTAGAAAATCTGAGTGTACTCATAATAATAAATTTAATTATCTCTCTGAACAATAACTAAAACCTGGGGGGGGGGGACCATGGACATGTCAATTTAATTTAGAATTGCTACTATCTGTACTTCATCCAAACAGAATAAATTACATTACTCTGGAGAAACAATTGTTATCTGAACATGTTGCTTACCCTCTTCCTCACCCCTATTTGCTCAGGGAATCTTAACTGTAGTTAATGTGTCTGATGTCTCAGAGTAAAAGGTGAATTCTCCAAAAGTTTCTCTTTAGAGGAGCAGGTCAGTCAAAAGGTACAGAATTCTGAAAGCTTACCAGCTCCATGCTCTATATGCATTTGTTTGGCACTTACTATTTATGTGAGTTAGATGCCTCATAAATAAGTTCTTTATGCTTAATACAAATTCAGCTATACAAACTGGATGTAAAATTGATCTGATGTTTTTGTGTGTCATGACCCTGGAATCTAGGAATGACCAGAGCACCAAATCAGAGGCTGCAAGGCTGAGGAGCTGGGCCAGGTTCCTGGCTTTGTGTCTGATCATGGCGGTCAGGAGCCCAAGTAATATGAGGCTGGCAGGCAGTAAGCCCACAGCACCAAGACCCATAATACCAGAGCCAGGACCATCATAGGGCTCTTCTCCTGGACCTGACAAACCGCCCTACCTTACCAGTCCAATGGTGTAGAGACAGCACCTGGCAGGAGGCCATGAAACAATGCCAGTCTTCAAGCCAGAGGACTGACTTTTTAAGTCTGCAGTTGCCCAGTGAAGGGGGCAGAACACAGGAAAGGTGGATTGGAGGCAGAGCCTCAAATGATCTCAGTTCACCTTCAACCAGTTGGCCACACAGAAATATCTGTGCTGTTTCACAATCACCCTGTCTTACCTTGCTGAGCCGTGTGGGCTCCTTCTCAGAACCAGAGCAGAATAATGAGCCGTCCAACAAAGAGCATGGGCAACAATTAAATATGGTGCTATAGATATTTAAAAAATGTTTCATAGCATGTCAGTGACAGTACTGAAACAGAACTAAATATCACAAGAAAAGAGCAGTAAACTAGGCTCTGACACAACACTGGGTTGTTTTTATTTTAAAATACAATAACTAGAGATAATCTTGATTTGATCACTATCCATAATTGTCTTGACAGTAAGAAGGCAATATGTTGCTGTTGTTTCTCACCAGTGGGTGGGAACAGTTGAGTACTTCTTTTCCATTAAGCCTCAGATAGGATTGCTAATAGCAAAAGCAGAACCACTATTAACAGTGGATGACAATACTAAATTAAAAGAATAGAGGTCACAATGGCTGTTCTCATGAGCCATTTATTAATTAGATGTCATATTAATATTTGACAGATGACTGAATAACGTGACATAGCACTGAATAATGCCATGGCTTAATGTATACAACTCTTTTTAAATGTTCCCCAGACAAATCTGCATGGATTTTTGCTTAATTAAATACACCTTATTTTCACATTTCCATGTTTCTCATGGTTGATAGGCAGGAAGCCTCTATGTGTCCATGTCTGACGGAGAGAGAGGAGAAGGGGGACCAACGTAATGTCTAAGTGAAGAGTTGATCCAGTAAAACAAATCCTATTGCACTTGCAGGTCACAATCAAACCACTGCTGCCCCTAGGGATTAAATTACAGATCCAGTGATTACCAGTACTGTGATGGAACATAAAACATGGGTGTGAAGCACAGGTCCTTACTTCATGATTTTGATAAAACTACCAAATCAGAGGTCCCCTCTGTCCCCACAGATGTGATCTGTGTTTTGATGGTGCTTTTGAGGAAAACCATAAGATCTGTGCCTTGCACCCATGGTTGTGTACAATGGTGGATCCACACTGGAACCACTATTTTTACTGTTCAGTCCATGGAGAAAAGAGTGATCTGTGATTTAATGGTCCTATGTAAAAACCACGCAAACCCAAGAGAATCTGCATTTTAAATAATTTTTATTTGACTTTTTCATTCCTTCCTTTTTCCATATAGTGGGTCTCCCTGGTCTGCTGTGTTAATTTAGGGCTTCCCTAACAATAAAAGCTTTAAAAAAATAATAATTTGCTGACTGACTGACTGACACTGCTTTTTCCTGGGGTTGTATAAGCATGCTCCTTGAGAAGTATTTTCTGCCCTTCATTTCTGTGAGGCAGGATGGGCTGGGGAGAGGTGTGCATGTGTGAGAGAGTGTGAGGGCTGGGTCAGGTTCCCAAGTGAAGGGTGTGGGGTTGAAGCTGCGTTTTGAGTTTGCGGTGCTAATGTGGGGGGGGGGGGTTCCCCATGGATCACTGGTTTTGTTAACTCACAGCTTTTTCATAGTTTTCTACATCTGCTCCATTTCATGCCCATATCTCTTTTTCTGCTCTTTTCCAGTTGTTTTGCCACCTGCCACACACCAATGACAGTCATTTTGTGATTCGCAGCCATGACATTCTCTCAGAGGCCCCCAAAAGGGTAAGCTAGTAAGGAATTCTTAATCCTCTATTCTCTCCTACTATTTTTCCTCTGTTGTCTGCAACTACTCTTGTCCTCCACAAAACCACTGTCATGGCTTTTTTATGCCATGCAAACTAATATGGCCTGAGCAGCTTTTATACTAGAATTGTAACACTGGACTGCTTGCCACTATTTAACTACATAATTATTTCTAGATCCAGTTAAGGCAAACAGTGACAACTTGAAACGGATCTGAAATCTGCTCACCCTTCTCATTCTACACAGGACTCATTGCTTGCAACCTGAAAGCCACAGCAGCTTCCCAACTCACATATTTGTGACAAAAGTTTCAAAATTACATTTTGCGCTACTTATAAGTATATGAATGCTATTTTGAAACTTTTGCGCTACTTATAAGTATATGAATGCTATTTTGAAACTTTTTGTTAGAAATGTGTGGCATATCACATACGTTGTGCTACTGTTGATTTCAGATTGATGCATGTGTTGCTTCACATAAGCTGAAATTATTTCCCTCCTTTACATCTTTTACAAGCAGCCTCGTACCCAGTGTTACTCAGAAATTCTCAGATACATGCAGTTTTGAAAGATCTGTGCAGTTTTGAAAGGTTCAGTCTGCTATCATGATTCAAAATCATATTTTATCTAAATATGCTTTTTGATCTCAGGAACCATAATGCAAAATGTGGTTATGCCTATCTTAGGTTTCAAAATGCATATTGAACAAACAAACCATTTTCTTAAATATAAGGCAGATTAAAAGAGACAAGAGCCAAAATATAGCATTTCATGTCCCATTTGCATTTAAGATGGGTGGGATCAGAAAGTAAACTGAACTGAGTATTGATAGCCTAGAAGTCTTCAGCAATACTAACACAAGGTGGTAAAGCAGTCCCAGGGCTCACCAAGAATACTTATATGGAAACAAATAAAGCATAAAACAGTCCACATATCTATGAGGTACATAATCACATACATCAGACAGATATATACCATTACAGACTTTCCAAAACAAAATGAAACAAAATTTCATTAATTGTTTCTGACATATGCAATATCAAGAATGGCAATAACATTTTCTGTTACAACTTTGCTCTGGTTATGCTGACAATCTGACAGAGAGTCTGACAGAAGTGCCTTTCCACCAGTCAAAAAATTATCCATCTGACACCAAGAGAACATGCTGAATGTCATCAGTTACTGACACAAATTTCATACAAGACGGGATTCACATTCTTTCCCTCTGTAGCTGAAATTATAATTCCTTTTTTCTTTTCCCAACTACAATACAAGTGGAAATGAGTAAAATACATGCTTCTTGTAGTATGTTCATAGCTTATAACCAAACTGGGAAGACGGCTCTTCCTATGAACTTCTTTTCCTTCCCACTAGAAATTTGGTTAATTCCTTAACATGGGAGGACTGGTGGCAGAATTTCTCTTCTATATAAGAGACACCCTAGAAGCTGTTTTTCCTCAGGCTAGGAAGACCAAGAATACCTCCAGATGTTGCGGTTCCACCAACAGGAAAAGATGAAAGCTGTAGGACCTTCTGGAAAGGTCTATCCCGTACAGCTAATATATAAACACCTCTCACCAATCCCATCTCTTTCAAAAATGGTGCATTTTCAAATATATTTATATGCTTCCCATTCAGCACTGAAGCATGAAACCAATCCCCAAGTTCTCTTGTCAGCATTATGCTCTATGTTGCACATTTTACAATGCTCTCCAATAGCTGGGAGCTGGAGGCACTGTTATACGGTGGTTCTGTTTCTTTCTCCTGGGCCGTGTCCAGAAAGTGGTGTTGGAGGATGAGTGTTCAGACCCCTGGGCTCTCACTTGTGGGGTGCCTCAGGGTTCCGTCCTCTCCCCCATGCTTTTTAATATCTATATGAAGCTGTTGGGAGAGATCATCAGGGGGTTTGGGCTGGGTGTTCAACAGTATGCAGATGACACCCAGCTCTACCTCTCCTTTAAATCAGAACCAGTGAAGGTGGTGAAGGTCCTGTGTGAGTGCCTGGAGGCAGTTGGAGGATGGATGGCAGCTAACAGATTGAGGTTGAAGCCAGACAAGACAGAAGTACTGTTTTGGGGGGGCAGGGGGCGGGTGGGTGTGGGGGACTCCCTGGTCCTGAATGGGGTAACTGTGCCCCTGAAGGACCAGGTGCGCAGCCTGGGAGTCATTTTGGACTCACAGCTGTCCATGGAGGCGCAGGTTAATTCTGTGTCCAGGGCGGCTGTCTACCAGCTCCATCTGGTACGCAGGCTAAGACCCTATCTGCCCGCAGACTGTCTCGCCAGAGTGGTGCATGCTCTGGTTATCTCCCGCTTGGACTACTGCAATGCACTCTATGTGGGTCTACCTTTGAAGGTGACCCGGAAACTGTAATTAATCCAGAATGCAGTAGCTAGACTGGTGACTGGGAGTGGCTGCCGGGACCACATAACACCGGTCCTGAGAGATCTGCATTGGCTCCCAGTACGTTTCCAAGCACAATTAAAAGTGTTGGTGCTGACCTTTAAAGCCCTAAACTGCCTCGGTCCTGTATACCTGAAGGAGCGTCTCCACCTCCATTGTTGAGCCCGGACACTGAGATCCAGCGCCAAGGGCCTTCTGGGGGTTCCCTCATTGCGAGAAGTGAGGTTACAGAGAACCAGACAGATTGCCTTCTCGGTAGTGGCGCCCGCCCTGTGGAACACCCTCCCTTCAGATGTGAAGGAAATAAGCAGCTATCCTATCTTTAAAAGACATCTGAAGGCAGCCCTGTTTAGGGAAGTTTTTAATATTTAATACTGTACTGTTTTTAACATTTGATTGGAAGCCGCCCAGAGTGGCTGGGGAGATTCAGCCAGATAGGCGGGGTATAAATAATAAATTATTATTATTATTATTATTATTATTATTATTATTATTATTAGTCAATGCTTAATTTCTCAAGACTTGCAACAACACACAAACAGAACTAGACACATTCAGGCAAATGTCCCTGGATAAAATTTCACAGGCTCCTGCATCAGTGGCAATTGGCATCCAGAGGGAAGAGAAAGAACTATATCATTATGTTAGGAAAACCCATGATGTAACAAGCAAAAAAGATTGAGCTGCTGTTTCAGGGCTGGACATTAATGACGTAAAAAAGCAAAAGACAGCAAGGACTTTCTAGTTTTATTTAAACACCTGCAAGCAGTGCTTTTCTCATTTTGACTCAAGAAAATCACAATTTTATAGTTCAAATCAGGGAAAATAAATACAATAAAGGGACAAAAGTACAAAGATTCACAAAATGTTTAGGGGTATGCGTACCCCTGCGTCCCCTCAGGGAAAAGCACTGCCTGCAGGGTTAGTGAGGTAAAGAGACCCTCACAGCAACATTAAATATTTTTGCATTGAAATATTGCAGCCAAATCAAATATTTTGTTGTTCCAAGATTAGATTGGTATGGAAGGGACTCTCAATTAGAAAGGTGAGAGTGTTCATGGAGGGAGGGGGAGAGAAAACTGGGGAGGAGGGCTCCCCTGCTTGATTGGCTTATGCATGATAGTATCCTATCCAGGTGGCGCTGTGGGTAAAAGCCTCAGCGCCTAGGGCTTGCCGATCGAAAGGTCGGTGGTTCGAATCCCCGCGGCGTGGTGCGCTCCCGTCGTTCGGTCCCAGCGCCTGCCAACCTAGCAGTTCGAAAGCACCCCCGGGTGCAAGTAGATAAATAGGGACCGCTTACTAGCGGGAAGGTAAACGGCGTTCCGTGTGCGGCTCTGGCTCGCCAGAGCAGCGATGTCACGCTGGCCACGTGACCCGGAAGTGTCTCCAGACAGCGCTGGCCCCCGGCCTCTTGAGTGAGATGGGCGCACAACCCTAGAGTCTGGCAAGACTGGCCCGTACGGGCAGGGGTACCTTTACCTTTATATCCTCTCCAGGCCTTATGGTAAATGTGCAGATAATCCGCATGAGGGGAAACGACAAGTACCACCCTGTCCTGCCACCCCTTCTGCCCCCTGCACTGCCCGCTCCACCGCCAGGGCACTCTGCTACATCCACCTCTGGAGGAGAAGCGCCATCAGTGCTAAATCTCACCGATTTAGGGCGAGATATCACCTAAAATGGATGCTATCTCTCCCAAAATCAGTGCCATTGGCAGAAACGGTCAGGCGGGGCACCTGCGGGGATGCAGCCTTGGGAGCTTCCGTCACCTGAGGCAGTTGCCTCACCCTTCCTAATGGTTGAGCCGGCCTTGTTTCCCAGCCAATATACATAATTTCCAAACGACCTTTAGGAATGTGCACATCTAGACTCCATTTTGTGCATTATCCAGGCAACATGAACATAGTTTCCAAGAAACATGATCCCCACCACCACATCTCTAGTTCAGATGTGTGCATTCTTTACCACCTGAGCTGAATTTAACCACTTCTTGGGTTTAAGTTAAATGTCCAAAGACTTTTAAAGGTGAATAGAGCTATACAAAGCATGAATGGAAAGCCAGTGCAGAGGTGCACTCACCACAAATACATACATACCGAAAATAAAAAGTGTGAGCAGATAACAAGCTAGGGTCAAGGGTGGTAAAACTTATCAAACAGCTTGTCAGAAATATGGGAGGGTTGTGTGAAGATGACAGCATTTGATTCAGAGACTCTGCACATGTCATTGCAAGAGTGAAGGTGGTGGGTTGGGAAATATTCCTGCCTCAAATCATGGAGAATGGGTGCCAGCTAGCATAGACCAGACTGAACAGGGTGGACTGATGACTCAATATAATGCTGGTTTTTTTACATTTCCATGACACACACACACACACCCCCCCATTTAAGGGAGGAAGAATCCTACCCTTATGTGATTGGTCAACTTATGCATACATTATTCACTGCATACGTCTAACAACGGCGTCAAATAGTTCAGCTCAGTCTAAGAATGCCCTTCTTCTTAGTCAACAGCTACAATTACCCCCTCCAATCCAGCTCCTCCTCCTTCCTTCCTAGTGAGGTTGGCAGCTGTCACAGCTGTTTCTACTATGCCTGCTGCCTCCCATTAGTCTCCTGCCACCAGCATTGAAAGAATTCTAGACAAAGCACCAGCAGCAGTGAGGGTGCCATAATACACTATTACAGACCTTCCAAAACAAAATGGAACAAAATTTCATTAATTGCTTCTGATATATCCAATATCAATAATGGCAATAACATTTTCAGCGAGGGTGCCAAGCAATTAGCTGAGGCTTTCCCTCTCCAATGTAAACCTTGGAGAAGAAATAGCAACAGCCTGGTTGCTGACAGAAATATTCTAGCCACAACGAACATTATAGCTGTTTTATATATTCAATCTGATTAACAAAACAATTTTTTTTTTTTTGCTTAAACATGTTTTTATGGGTTTTCCATGTTCACCCGAGCAAGAGGTGTCCTTTAAGCAGAATTGATACATTATGGTATTCTGTCCTGTTGAGAGTACCAGCTTCACCACTACCTTGGAGCTGGAAAACTGTCAGTGGCAAAGTGGTGGACCTAAGGCCCAGATCTGAGTGTTCACTAGCACAGTGTTTCCCAACCTTGTGAAACACTACAACTTTCTGGCCTACAACTCTCATCATCCCTGACTAGCAAGACCAGTGGCAAGGGATGATGGGAATTGTAGGCCAAAAACAGCTGGAGGCACAAGGTTGGGAAACACTGCACTAGCATACCTTAAAATTGATTACTCTCCTAATTTTTTTTTGATTTATGCATTTCTACCCCTTTCTGCACAATATCCATTAATTATTCTATCTGCTATCAACACAGCAAAACCAACATTAACTACATGAAAGAAAATGGAAAGCTTAGTATTGAATGCAGGGGGGCGGGGGGTGGAGAGATCTTATCATTTCAATCTGTAACTGAAATCATATTGCCCTTTCTTAATTAAGATGTTATACACTAATTTTCCTTGGGTGCTTACAATGATAATTACTCCATGCATGGGTGATCCTTTCAATTAGTTATAATAGAATTTAGCATGTTTAGTGAGTGTCTCCGGAGCAAAAAAATATAGGAAAAGAGAATGTTCTCGTATCAGTGTAAAAATTGCACGTATGCAGGCTAGGAATCAGCTAAAAGTTCACTGTAACTAGTTATTAGGATTGCTCATTTTGAGGAGAAATGAACAGCAGAGCAAAAAAAAAGCAGCAGCAGCCCTGCTTGAAAAGGTGGGAGATGGGTAAGCAGTGGCAGGAGAATGCAGAAGCATTTATGGCACAGTGGGAGAAGACGGAGCCTGGGACAGATTGTAGACAGCATCAGAGACAACCGCAGTCCTCCCAACCTTCCACATAGGAGAACAGGGAAGCTGATCCATGAATCCTTGTGTGGGAAAGAGACAGCCGAAGAGATGGAAAATGGAGGCAAAGAAACAAAAAGGGTAAGAAAGAGATTGAATTTCTACAACATAATGCATTCTGCTATGAAATGGCAGCCTGTTCCCTCCCCATCTTCTTAAATGGGCAACTACAATCTGTTGCCTTCTCATATCATTCAAAATAAGTAAGATTTACAAGGAGGTTGCATATATTATGTGCTACTCCACACAAAAATCCACTTTTTGTTTTTCACTTTCCTTTCCTTGCAGAGAATATTTGGAAAAACAATAGCTTTCATAAATCTCCCTCTCCCTCTCTCTTTTACTTGCCATAGGTAAAACAAGGAGCAAGGTGTCTCTGAAGCCAAGGAATCTGTTTTCGGTACTAGAACTAAATCCATAGTTCTCTTACTCCATATGAAACCCCATGCCTGGTCCCCCACCCATTCCCTTTGTTTCAATAGCCCTACTCAAAAAGCCAGAATTTTGTTGTTGCTCTTGAATACAGTAATTTACCAGCAATGGCAATGAAACAGAAGAGCAGGTTGACTGCAGGTATTTGACATAGGTTGCTTCCAGACAACCTGTTGATTGAACATTCATTTTGTTTGGAGGCAGACAATGTTATCTATTTACTGAGCATTCTTTCGGATGAGGGCAAGTATTGGATAACACTGCAAATATTACCCAGTGCAACATTTTCTGGTGCATTTCCCTATCACGTTGCTTATCGCAGAAAGTCTGTTTTGGCAGGGAAGAGCTCCAGATCAACTCATATTGCACCACCTGAATTTTCCACTCTGCAATGAATCCCACATGGAAATAGCAACCGTCTGGAATTGCCCATGGGTTGGGGAGGGAAGAGGGTGGCGTACTGGAGTAGCTGAACTGCAGGTAGATATTGGTGAGGGTGGGGAGCAAGAGAGGCTGGGTGGGGAAAGTGGTTCACAAGCACATTAATGAGGGGGAGCTTTTAAAAAAGCAATACTGAGCACCAAAAAAGAAACAAAAAAATGGCATTGCCAATATGATGTCCAGTCTTGGCTGATATGGAAGGGGCCAGAAAGTCTTCCCGAATTCTTGATATACCACTTTTCATCCCCAAGGCCGCCAAAACACTGAACAGAATGTTAAAATAACAAAAGAGTACAGAAGAATCCACTCAACTTTTGCCTGCTTCAGCATCCATAGGTTTTCAAGATTTATCCACAGCAATGGGGAAAAGCCCTTTTAAAACGATTCAAAAAAGGAAAAAACAGCAATGGAGTTTCTATGATAGATAATACATTCAAAGCTCTCTTGTGTGTGACAGAGATGCTATCTTTTAACAGCTGCATGACAGGCAGAAATTAAACAGGTTAGGCTATCTGCCGCGACTGCATTTTCTTCACATAATGAACCACTTCCTATCACACAGGAGTCCTGTCAGAAAACAAGGGAACAACCTTCGATTGAGACAAAATGTATTCTTAGACCCTCACCATATAAAATCCCATCGCCAAGTGCCAGAAAAATGTGGCAAATTGGATAAATATTTTAATATGCTGCTGTCAGTTAATGTGTCTGCTTTTGTTATATAAAATCTCAGTTTGAGCAATCAGCTGTCTGAGCATTTTAAAGCTTGCTTGAAAGAAGATACACCCAAAGACTTCAAACAATAAAGCAATTAAATTAAATTCTAAAGTCCTAGTTTATTTTTTTTAAAAAAAGAACACCAAACCAGATGCTGTTGGTTTGTTATTCAGCGCAAATGCTTTCCTATGTTACCATAACCATACTATCATAACTATGCCAGCACCGTCAATCTATTCCACTACATTTTTCATTTTGACAAATCCAGACACTTGCAGTAAGGGGGCAGGAAGATTTTTATTCCTGTTTGCCATTTTACACATTGTATTTCATTGTTCTTATGTCTGAAACCCTGGAGAGCTGGTGTTAGTCAGTGTAGTACACAAAACTCAACTAGACGGACCAAAGGTTTGATGCGGAATAAGGTAGTTTTCTATATTCCTAAGTCACTCTTAGACCTTAACCTAACCAGCACATAGATTATTTGTCTGGCAACTCTGTTCTCAAACCAAGATTCTTATTGCCAATGAAGCACATAAGTAGGGAAGTATAGAACAAAAAACTTGTTTAAAATAAAGTAGTTTTCAGATGTGGATATGTAAGAGCACACAGGGAAATGTATCAACTGACAATTCTACTCTTTTGATGTGTGGTCAACCAAAGCACATATATTGGGTGTTATTATGCTGCCAGCATCTAAAGCAGGGATGGGAAACCTGAGGCCCAATATATGTTCCTGGACCCAATTCCCATCTAGCTCGGCTAGCATGGTCAATGGTAAGAAATTATGGAAAGTTCAGTCCAGCAACATCTGAACAGCCAACCTCATGAGAGGTGTGTGGGTGTGTAATGAGTCATAAACCTTTTAAATAAAGGATTCTTTACATTACAGGTGGTTGCTGTCAATAAGCACAATAGTTATCTTGACTTTATGACCCTTCCTGCCCTATGAAGGTAAGACCAAAAAAAGAAAATCTGGTAGATCCTTGTAGAAAAGTTATGAGTTTGGGAAGATGTATACTAGAAAAATGAGACAGAATGGATGCCACTGAATATTTTAACCAGAAAATGAAAATGTCCCAGAGGAAATGGAGGACCCTCCATCTACAAAGCTGAAAAGCTACAAAGCTTTCCTGACTAAGCAAGGAAAACCATTGGTGCCATCAAAGTCTTTCAAAAGAGAGGAGCTGGAAACTGGTTTATTGACATACTGATATAAGGAGAAAAGATACAGTGGTACCTCGGGTTACATATGCTTCAGGTTACATACGCTTTGGGTGGGTTACACACTCCGCTAACCCAGAAATAGTGCTTCAGGTTAAGAACTTTGCTTCAGGATGAGAACAGAAATCGTGCTCTGGCGGTGCAGTGGTGGCAGCGGGAGGCCACATTAGCTAAAGTGGTGCTTCAGGTTAAGAACAGTTTCAGGTTAAGTACGGACCTCGAGAACGAATTAAGTACTTAACCTGAGGTACCACTGTATTGGTATACAGAAGCAGCTACGTTACTCTACAGCTTCTTACTTTGCCCTTTTCATTCATAGACAATAGCAAGAGGGAGTGAAAGAGCCCTGCAATGCCAGTAGGTCTACCACAATAGGAGATGACAGGCGAAAGTGCCATCTATGTAAACATGTATGCAGCAAGAACTTGTGAAGTATGTTCTTGGCACAAAATGGATTATGATAACCATTGCAGTAAAACATATTTTAGATTGACTGTGTGGAACAGGGACAATATGGGGCTGACATCGTGTGTATAGCACCCCAAAAAGGAACCTGCATTGAACACTGAATGCACATTACTGCACAGTGTACATGGCTTGTACACTGTTGTTGTTGTTTAGTCATTTAGTCGTTTCCGACTCTTCGTGACCCCATGGACCAGAGCACGCCAGGCACTCCTGTCTTCCACTGCCTCCCGCAGTTTGGTCAGACTCATGCTGGTAGCTTCGAGAACACTGTCCCACCATCCTCTGTCGTCCTCTTCTCCTTGTGCCCTCAATCTTTCCCAACATCAGGGTCTTTTCCAGGGAGTCTTCTCTTCTCATGAGGTGGCCAAAGTATTGGATCCTCAGCTTCACGATCTGTCCTTCCAGTGAGCACTCAGGGTTGATTTCCTTCAGAATGGAGACGTTTGGTCTTCTTGCAGTCCATGGGACTCTCAAGAGTCTCCAATTTGAAAGAGGTGTCAGGTAGCAGCAAAGATTGTAGCCATGCCAGAGCATCAGAAATGGAACCAATGAACTGTGTGTGTTGCAAGAACAAGACACACCATGGGCTGGCAATGAAAATTCAGTTTATTTCATTGATATATTGAACTAGTTAGAACAAAGCAGTATGTGTATTGCAGCAACTGTAACAAATTTAGTAGGCAGGAAAATAAGATAAGAGAAAAATTAAATCCTCTTACTGAAATATTTGAGAATATGTACTGTACTACCACACATGTACCCAGCATATCAAGTGCTGCAGACTAGATGAGCCTTGGGGTCCCTCCCAGCGCTACAATTCTATGATTCAAACTCTCATATTGTTATTAGGACACAACAAAAATCTACTTTTCTGCTTGTTTGTTTACTTATATGCACTGCAAATTGTTCTGAGTAGTTCTCAACCCAGAGGTGGCTTTGGAAGCAAAAACACCCCCATTGAGGCTGTTCTATGGAACTAAGTATTATGATTTTGGTTTCAATCAAGAAGGAATGGAGAGGAAGATAAGCTTAAAGAGAAAAAAAATTGTCTTAAAACTGCAGCACTGATAGAATAAAATTAATGGTGTGAACCAAGAAAATGAGTAGGTCAAATACACAGTTTATAAAAATCACATTTTATGAGAAGTTACTAGTGTCATCCTGCTGTTATAATGCATTATGACAGCACAGCAAAATAAACACAGAAATGGGTTCACCTTTACAAACTGAGAAACATAAATAAAAGCACAGAAACGTGGGAGGTGGGGCAAGATGGCGCCGAGGTAAGATGTGCTTATTAGAACTCCACATATTCCCTTTCAATTACATGGCGGGGGTTTGCTTTGCTGGCTTCTCTCCCAACTCCTTTGTTCTTTTTAAAATTCCACTTATTGAAGGCAAGGTTGTTTTATGCGTTCCGACAACCCCGGGAATTTGCACCATAGAACTTTGTGAAGCCAGCATTGTAAATTAGTTTTAACGAAACCTAACAGCCTTGCAGCCACCGCCCTGGTTTCCTGTTGGCTGTATCTCCACGTTTTTTAAATTTATTTTAAGGACTTGTAACCTTCAAAACCTTTTAATCTTTTAAAATCTTTTTAAATTCCTTTGACCTGCTATATTTTAAACAAACTGAAGGGGAGGAAAATTGCTGTTACTGAGGAGGCTACGTTGAAATAATGCCCCGTTTGGTTTTTGCTTTCTCTCTTTTTAGTCTCCTCTCTATTACCTTGCTGCCCACAAAGTAGCTGTAGATCAATCTAGACTGGATGAGACTGTGGATCTGGAACTAAACCAATTGACCCAAGAAGTACGGCTTGGCTGATACTTGTAGAATTCCAGAAATGAGAAGATGGCTTCTTGCCATCAAATAGATCTGTTGTTAGGACCTGTCTGGAGTTGACTCTCTTTACGTAACTGTAGCTCGATCAACAGATTGGGTTGCATCCATGGAGACATCTGCCATGAAGGCAGCAGGAATTAACCCATTGTTCCATGATGGCTATGGACCATTTCTGATAACATCTGATTTGATTATTGCAATGCACTCTATGTGGGGCTGCCCTTGAGGTTGGCCTGGAAGCTACAGCTGCTCAGTGGGGCAGACTGTTGCCACTATATTGTGTTGCTGCTGAAAAAATTGCAGTGGCTGCCAATTACCTACTAGCTAAGTTCAAGGGGAGGGTACCGATGGACAAACTCATATACAGCTTGGGAGAAAGATTCATCGGCTATAAAAGGTGAGATGATTACTGTTCTCTCCAGGAGAGGGCCTCCTGAAGATGCAATCTTATCAGGAGGTCTATTCCATGTGATATAAGAACCAGGCCTTTAGTACGGTGATACCTACCCTTTAGAATTTCCTCCCATCACATATTAGACAGCCACTGTCTCTATTGTCTTTTTTGGTGCATGCTGAAGACCTTCTACTTTCAACAAAACTTTTAAGTGGAGATCTTGATCCCAATCCACATCTGTATTAGAACTATTTTCACCTGTTTCTATATGTGGAATCCCATTATTTTTATATATGGAATTGTTTTTAATTATTTTTACACTTGTTTCATGGTTGTAGCTGCCTTACTTGTTTTATAATAGTGTATTTTGTTGTAATCTGCCATGTGACTTTGTGGTGAAGGGCTGGTAAGAAATCTATTTTAAAAATAATAACAATGTTTTCTTTTTTTTAAAGAGATTTCTTACCAGCCCTTCACCACAAAGTCACATGGCAGATTACAACCAAACACCCCAGTTGTTATTTGCACCACAGCAGGTTTTCCTCTAATTTAGGCTAGCAGCAACCACTGTTCCAATCAAAACCAGCAATGCTTTAACAAAAACATGGAAATATCAGGCAATACAGTCACAGCAACCCCACATATCATGTAATCTTGTCCTCAAAGAGTTCTCTGAAACTAGACCTGTCCTAAGGGTACTTGTACCTCCACATTTATTAGCATAAAACTTTTTAAACCCAAAAACATTTCAACTCCCTACTTCTAAAGCTTGATTCCCTGATTATAGACTAATTCTTGCTAGTGATGACTATAATTACCACAATGATGTTGCTTCACTAAATTATTTTTAAATTAAGAAAGACTTATTCTAGGCCATAATCATCTCATTATTATTTTGAGCACATAGGCAGTACAGCAAGTTAACTATCAAACTAGAATAAAAAGACCAAGGTTTTCGACTTTCTTTTAAAGAGCATTTAGCTATTACATCTATTCATTTCAGGTTTTTTTAAAAAAGAAATTGGTTGGTTTGGGGGTGAAGAAATATAACCAAAAGTTCTCAACAAAAATGAAAACTTCTGCATAGAAGATTCTAACGGTCTAATATTTTCACAATTGTGATGTGCAAATTTAATTTTTAAGCTAAAGTGAGAGAAGAACATTGTCATGTTTGGGAATCACATTACTAAAGCTTCAGTCTTAATGAATGTGCATGCTCTTACATGAGCATTTGGGTTTTCTGTTTCTCATACATGTGTCCCATAAGCATGGTTTCCATGGGAAATACAAAAGCAGCAGATTCTCTCTTGCACAGAGACACCAACCCAGCCAGATGGCCGGAGTAAAAATATATTATTATTATTACTATTATTATTCCTCTTCTCTTCTGGAAACAAGAGTTTTTGGGGGACAACATGAGAGGCTAGTTCAAAGATAAAAGTTCCATTGTACAAATTATTGCTCATTGCCAATTTGAAGCGAGTGGCGCTGTGGTCTAAACCACTGGGCCTCTTGGGCTTGCCAATCAGAAGGTTGGTGGTTTGAATCCCCATGATGGGTTGAGCTCCCGTTGCTCGGTCCCCGCTCCTGCCAACCTAGCAGTTCGAAAGCACGCCAAAAAGTGCAAATAGATAAATAGGTACTGCTCCAGTGGGAAGGTAAAGGGCGTTTCTGTGTGCTACTCTGGTTTCGGTGTTCCGTTGCGCCAGAAGCAGCTTAGTCATGCTGGCCACATGACCCGGAAGCTGTCTGCGGACAAACGGTGGCTCCCTCGGCCTGTAAAGTGAGATGAGCGCCGCAACACCAGAGTCGGCCATGACTGGACTTAACTGTCAGAGGTCCTTTACCTTTACCTTTTATGGCTTTATTCTTGGAAAGAGCTGCTTTAGTATATTTACTTCAGTACAACACATCCTCCATTGATTTAAGTCCTCATTTGCTCTTATTTTAAAAAGTAATTTATGTCTGAAGTTCAAACTCCTATGTCCAAACATAGCTCCTAAATGTGGCTTTATTTTTCAGTGTTAACAGACAGATATGTTTATGAATTGGGTAGATTTTTGCAAGTGGGGGAAAGCTGTTATGCACTCATAGGAGTCATCACTTATAACCAGCTGCACAAATATAAGATGGGGGACACCTGGCTTGCCAGTTGTACATGTGAAAAAGATCTAGGGGTCTTAGTAGACCACAAGCTGAACATGTCAACAGTGTGATGCAGCAGAAAAAAAATTGCTATTCTATGCTGCATCAAAGGAAGTCATAATGCCACTCTATTCTGCCTTGGTCAGACCACACTGTCCAGTTCTGGGCACCACAATTTAAGAAAGATGTTGACAAGCTGGAACATGTGCAGAGGAGGGCAACCAAGATGATCAAGGGTCTGGAAACTATGTCTTATGAGGAGTGCTTGAAGGAGCTGGGTATGTTTAACCTGGAGAAGAGGAGACTGAGAGGAGATATGATAGACATCTTCAAAGATCTCAAGGGCTGTTACATGAAAGATGGAGCAAGCTTATTTTCACCTGCTCTGGAAGGCAGGACTCATACCTTGAATCAAGAAAGGAAAAACTTTCTGACAGTAAGAGTTGTTTAACAGTAGAACGGACTCCCTCAGGATTTTGTGGACCTTCCTTCCTTGGAGGTTTTTAAGCAGAGGTTGTACGGTCATCTGTCATGGATACTTAACTGAGATTCTTGCATTACAGTTATTGGACCAGATGACCCTTTACAATTCTATGTAGATGACAAGTCTACAATTCTATGATTCTATGCACCGTTATAGAAATAAAGAAAGAGTTGAGGAGTGCATCCAGATAGGAAGTAATGTCTTGTTTTTGTAGAAAGAAAAACAAAGCCATGTATGTTATATTGTAGCAAACACGTATAAATTTAGGAAATAAAGGAATGAACATCACCAGGAAAGAGCCAGCAGCTTCCTTCCTAGCTTCTGAGAACTCACACAACATCATTGGGTCTGGTCACTGTCATGACAGCAAGACAATTACTTGTAATTAATTGCAACAGAAAGATCTAGGATATCTTTGTATCTCTTTTAATCCATTAATGGATAATATTGTGTACCCAAAGAGGAAAAATAGCACATAACACTGAGAAATGCTTATATGAATGCCCCCCGTAATCCTTCACTCTTGTGACTTTATATAGTTCCCTGTATTTGGCAAAGCTGCAATTCTTTTCTATTAAGCACAGTTTTGAATATCATAGTAATCAAATAACTGGAGGATACATTTTTAAAAATAACTTCTTTTCTGTTAACATATTTTATACTGCTGAAATGTCGCCTTTGTTTACATCAGATCATGCCTAGTAGCACTGCTTCAATATATATATAGTTATGATATTTATACAGCTGTAGAGCCAAAGCCTATCCAATCCTTTTGAATTATATCTTGCATTATGATCAGAAACACAAAATACAGTGCCGTTTAAACCCTTTATGAATTCCCCTTTTAAAATGAAGCTGAAAAGGAACCACAAAACAGGTAAGTTTGGCATAGTTCACCCTGAGTCTTAGGAATCTACTTGTGTGAATAGTGTCATTACATAGTTTAATCACTAGGTGGCACTGGACTTAGTATCCAGTATCAAGGTAGAATCAGAAGTTTCCAGTTGCTGTTGTTTTTACTCAAGAGTAATAATAAAGTTCTTGCCTAGATTCCTGACTTGTTTTCTCCAAGCCTTCCTTGACACCATCACACAGTTTCAGTTTCGGTTATACTAGAATGCATAAACCATATCGCATTCATAAGCTTTCATAAGCTTCATAAACTTTCAATGTACTTTCTGCTAGTGAAAAACAGTCTTCAGGATGTCTCTATGAAGTTTCTTATCAAATCATATGTATTTATTTAATGCAATTTACCCCACTCTTGGTCCAAAACAGCTCACAGAGTGCTTTAATCAATTGTACTTGACTAACACCTAAACAGAAACTCTGGTGTGATTCCAACAGTATTTGAAAGCTGCTGGGAGGAGTGATTTGTCATGAAGCTACAACTAGAATCATAGTGTCTTGGAGTTGGAAGGGACCCCAGGGGTCATCTTGTCCAACCCCCTGCAATGCAGGAATCTCAGCTAAAGCATCCATGACAGATGGCCATCCAGCCTCTGTTTAAAAACCTCCACGGAAGGAGAGTCCATCACCTCTCTTCGGAGTCTGTTCCACTGCTGAATAGCTCTTACTGTCAGAAAGCTCTGGGTGTGGTCTGACTAAGGCAGACTAGAGTGGTACTATTACTTCCCTTGATCTGGACACTAGACTTCTGTTGATGCAGCCTAGAATAGCATTAGCTTTTTTTTGCTGCTGTATCACACTGTTGACTCATGTTAAGCTTGTGGTCCACCAAGACCCCGAGATCATTTTCACATGTAAAGCTAGTAATATTGCATATTAAAATATACAATAAAACAAATAATTAAAAACATAGCAATTAAAAGAATAACATTAAAAGTTCAGTTCAGGGGAATGCTTCCTTAAACATGTGTATCTTCAGGAGCTGGCAGAATGCCAACACTGGTGGCATTTTGTACTTCAGCAAACAGGGCATTCTACAAGACTGGTGCCAGCAGTGAAAGGGATCTCATTCTCAAAGCCCCCCAAAATATAACTTTCCAGACATATTAACATAACATAAATATGCTGTAGGGATGTAATTTCATGTGGATTAAAAACTGTATGGTGGGCAAGAAGAAACTAAATTAATGAAAACATTTTCCCAAGATGCTATTTAATACTATTTACAGCACCAAATATATTAAAGATACATTTGAGAGTGAAATATCTGGAAATTTCAAGTTGCAAACAGCAACTAATTAGAAGAGGTAGAATGTCCAGGCCTTCAAAATGTGGCAAACATATTTGCTTCTTCTATATTTGTATTGTGTATGAAGAAACTGAGAAGTAGTTATGCACCAAATTAACTGTCTTAAATAATTATAGACGCTTTTTCATGAAATAAAGAAGTAATATAAAACACCACTATATAATTCAACCACAGCATTTTAATTGCTTTTTAAATTAATCTTCCAGCATGTACCTTTGTTTTAACTTCAGCCCCATTTGCAAAATTCATAGCAAATACATTCAAAATATTTGCTAAAGTACAATTCCTTTGAGTGTGGCCAGAGCACAAGATTGATGGGTCTTTTAAAAGGTTATATTGTTATTTTACCTTTATAAAGATTATGATAAATTGCTTGAATTAAGCTTCAAAATAGCTATTCCTTCTTTAAATGGAGAAATTATCATAATGTAGTTTGTTCAAGTACAAGGCACAGACATTTTGGTATGCTAATGCAACCCTGACACAGATACATTTCGGTACCAGTAGTTTGCTGCGATTTGGATAGTAAAATGAGCATTCAAGTATGTCTAAATTATTTGTGACATTAAAAAAGCAGCAAGGTGCTGAACATTTTTTTAAAAAAACTAACTCAATACACATCACTAGGTAAAACAAAAACATTTCTGCAAACCTGCTATATTAGAAATTCACTTATGGTAGTATCTTCCTTTGCCTGGTTTGAGAGCAAAGGTAGCCAACATGGTGCCCTCCAGATGTTTTTTATTCTCGTATGTTGCGTAAATTATTCCTTGTTAAAATGCTTGTTGCTTCTAGGCACTATACCGTACAAACCTTTTACCTGCTTGAAAAAGTTGAATTCATCATCTTCTGAAGAATATTGTGCGATTTACCATTTTAGGGGGACACACAAGATGTGTCAGTTCTAAACTGGGCAACATTATTTTTCTTAAAAATGTCTTATAAAAAATATTACATTTTAAAAAAATTATACAAAGCAATTGATACAATAGGACAGTTTGGGATAAATGGGGATTTTGGGATAAAGGTCTACATAATTCCTGGACTGGACATTGAGTATCCTGAATTGCCATGGCAATTTCCATACCTAATCTTAAAATATAACATACTCATCTTGCTGATCTATGAACAGGTGAATGTTGTTTTTAGGGCAACTAGAGATGAAATGATTTCCCCCCAGGAATTTTATATCATTGGAATTTCAAACTTTGACTTTTTGCAATTTAAAATTATCTTAAATTTCCTTTTATGTCAAGGGGGGAAATGTTTGGGTGCTGGACTTCTAAACTGTAAGCTAGCTGGAGCTTTAAACATGAGGATGCCCATCACAATGTGTAGCCCAAGGATAGATTCTGTATTTGGATGTGTGTCCTACTGAAAGCAATGGACAGTATCTGCGTTTAGATGTATATTCACTTTACGGTTCCTAAACCAAGGATATCCCCGGGATTTTTATTTATTTTTTAATATGCAAGACCATGGAGTAGAAAAGCAGAAAATTCCATGGGAATAAAGGGACAGGCTTATCCCATTCCTAAATGATCTATTTATGTAGTGTCTATCAGAACCATAATAAGATATGGCAACCGAGTTATTATTTCCAGAACTGATGATGACATCCAAATCAGCCCTTAACCAAAAGGCAATCAGCAGCCACTCTAGTAAATTGAATGAGATACACATAATCCTGGAACTATTTCAACTAGTTAGTCAATTCAATGGCTTTCAACTTCACTTAGTAGAAGTCTTTCAGATGGTCTTCGTAGAAGTTTCTCTACAGTTAGTCACCTGGAGCACATAACAGAGTTTTAGGACAGCTAGGAGAAGCTGGAAGTGTTTTTGAATAAGTCTGCAAAGAGGAGGTAATACTTTGTGAAGGTTCCAGTCATTTGAGTATTCACATTTCCAAGAAGAGTGACATCCTCTCAAGGCACTTGTCTAATCTGAATGTGACTGGGTTTCATTTGCATTCTCAATACAGATAAGTATTGCAGAGATTGGCAAAACAGCCATTCTCAGGGGGGAATGTCAAAGCACACTCATACGCTTATTCAAACCAGTAGCCTGCCTTTCATGTTCCTCTGAATTTCTAGAAAGCTTCAGTCAATGAACAGAAGAATTTAATTAGCATGCATGCCCCAGAAATGTGCTGGGACATCAACAGGAGTCAGGACTATACTCAGCAACACTGCTAAAGCTCTAAAAATGGAGAAGAGACAGGTTTTGTTTTCCCCCTCACCCCTCTGACATAAGCCTTTCATTCAAACATTGGAAGCATATCTGAACTAATAAATTCTGCCCTCTTGAATTGCTTTGTCTTTTCTTGGCAGTAAAGGCATTTGTGAAACTGAAATTGAATTGGAGGTAGGTGCTTATAGAAAAATGGGGTTGAGGGGAAAACAGCAAGTAGATACAACAGTAGGCACAATCAACAGGAAAATGAAAATGAAACATGAATATTTGTATAGCTAATACTATACATAGCAAAATTTACTAAAATTTTCACTCCTGACATGGGGTTTCTCAAGTTGATTGCAGGACAAGGGGACAATGAGGGACATGGGCATACAAGTACCGGATTAATAGTTATAGTCTTTTGTGCCCAAGTGGCTTTGAGTGACATGTTGCTAAGCCCAGAATATTGCATATACTCCAAGGAAGTGAGCTTGACAACTTTGGGAAATTGGGAGGTGGAGCTGTCAAAGTATTAACTTCTGTCAATGTTGTCCAACTTCCCAACTAGAAAGCCGCCTTTCCTCAGCTAGTGTATCAGAGGGGGAGATGTGACCTCTCTACTTTGACATGATGGAGGACTAGAGAACTTTGGTATCTTAATGGGATAGACAAGTGCAAGGTAGGTCTGTGCCACACCTACTGCTCCCCCTTCCCTTCCCTAAACAGGAAAATCCTTGGGGGGGGGGATTAGAAGTACCTGGCACCTCCTCCTTCTTCCCCAATGTTAAGTGTTTCTTCCTCTGGAAAGTGGCAGAGGGATTGACATGAAGCAGCAGGTTGACATGAAGCAGCCCAATGTGAACCCCAATTTAAGGAGGGACAGCTTAAGGAGAGACTGTACCAACCCTGAATTAAGAGGAAGTCAAATGTTCATGCCCCACTCTTTCAAATACTTGCCCTGTAACTGCTGACCATAGTACTTTCTCCCTGGAACTGGAGTAGATTATCCATAGTCAGACCAGACCACATTCTCAGATTTATATACAGGCTTACTAGTTGCTGGCTATGAATAAACCAATGCCATCATTTTACTAATGTGTTTTTAAATTGCCACATTCTCCAAAACAAAACAAAAAAAATTGTCAATGAAACTAGTGCTAAGTATTCAATCATGCAAAGGAACGATCTGACCTTGCCTGTGGATGCTCTAGTCTCATCCACATGATGCTTCCTTCAAGTCCTACTAAGGGTGGAGACTTCCTTAGGGACAATAACTCTCAACAGAGTGTAAGAAGTATGAAGTGCCCAAGGGAGTTAAAATTAAGAAGAAAAAGAAAGCAGCTTACTGTTTCGTAGGATATCTTTTTTTGTAAGAGGCATATTTTAGCATGTGGGGTTCATGGTAAATTATCTTTCTAATAGTAAGGGCAGAATAAATAAGATTTGACTATCATTACTCATATAAAACAGACATTGAAATCTACTTTGTCCTTATTGGTGAGAAGCAATATACAGAAGACAGACATAACATTGCCAGTGATACTGAGGGCTATATTCACCTGAGGGAAAAGTTGTACAGAATATCAGAGAGCTGAGAAAGCATGGCAGAGGTGAGTAGAGGAAACTATGCTAAGGCAGGCTGATATCTCCATTCGAGGAAATCAGTAGATAAAGGAAAATGATTATTCAGAGTCTAATGAATATAGCTTTTCAAAACTACTAAAACATATTGTTTGCTTGAACTACTAGACTGCCTCTCTTAGATAATTGCCTATGTGAGCTGAATTCTAGTCCCTGTCATCTTACACAAAAAAGGTATCTTCCTGAGAAATCCCATATTTCATTCAAAGCTACTAATGCTCATGCTTGTAAAAATAACATTTTAAAATATACACAGTGTTATCAAATTCTACTCCAGTAGAATTTCTGTATACTGTGTGGTTTTCTGTCTGCTCTTCACCCACCGTTGCCAAGACACCCAGTACTACTAAACTCTTACCCATACTCCACAACACTAGATCAGATCTGCATCACTATTTTGTTAGACGCAGTCCAATACTTCCAGTTATGGTGTAGATAGGAGCTCAGTTCAGACATCACACCAAGGAAACGTAACCATGCTTTGGCATGACAAACCATGGTTCAAAACTGGCTAGAAAAGTAGATTCTGTACTATATAATTTCATCAAGGGCTTTTCTTAAAAAAGAGAACCCTATCCACTCCCAAGATTCACAGAATGTATCAAGAGTTCAAGGCATGCTGATTTATTGTGAGACTTTAAAAATCATTTGTTGCTGGTAAAAATGGAGGTGTCTCTACTACTTGTAAATCTTCTTTCTAAGCAAGAGCAGAGATGCAGCCAGAAATCACAGAGAGTCTTTCTTTTTCCTGTTACCTGAAAGAAGGATAATTCGCAGATATCTGAGCGAGAGGCTCTTCCTCTTGTACTATATAGAAAACCTCCCAGAGAAGCACAACTTTACTTCAACTAGTAGAATAGTGCAAGAGCATAAAAGAAAATAATTACAAATTAGGAAAGGCCTTCAGGATTATTCCAGTGCCAAGTCCAACCCAAATCATTCAGGGCAGGAAGATAGTCTTCATGGATCCTGCTCAGAAAGGAAATTTATAGCAATAAAACCATCCTCATTCCTTCTCTCTGGGAAGCCTGTACTCAGATAAGGTTCTCTGAGCTGCCAGGTAGAAATCATATTCTGTTCATTCTGGAAAATGCTCTGTTGGACAATATGTCTCAATATTGCTCCATGGAATTTCCTTCAATTGTTGGAACACAGTGAATGTGGATGTGGAAAATACTGGCACTAGTGTACTGATCTTGTAACTACAGTCCAGTATACCAGACTGTCCAAGTATCTTATTTTCCAGGGACATTCCCTAATTTAGAGAAGCTATTGTGGTTTCCAATTTGATCCCAGAATGTCCCGCTTTTCCTTAGGATGTCCCTATGTTCACTGGAGAAATGTTGGAGGGTATGGTAGGATGTCCCTAATTTCATTGGAGATATGTTAGGAGGGTATGGAGTTATCTGACCCTTGAGCTGTCTGAAGGCAGCTCTGTATAGGGAATTTTTTTTAAAGTTTAAATGTTTAATTATGCCTTTATGTATGTTGGAAGCTGCCTGGAGTGGTTGGGGCAGCCCAGTCAGATGGGCATAGTAAAACTATTATTATGGAATGGAATGTCCCTATTTTCATTGGAGAATTGTTGGATGATATGACCTACCCTTTGGTAAATTTAGAACTTTTGGTGAAATGAAGGAGTGCCTTGGTCAGCTCCTCGACTAGAAACCTCGTTACCCATTGGAGAGTACTGCCGTAGCTCCATGCTTCCCCATGGGGGCCTAAAGGCAGCATGGCCATAACCTTATACTTAACACTTAAGAGGCAAGAAGAGAAATTGGCAAGAGAGATTTCTCACCACTGAGGTTCTGTTTCTGCTTGTTCCTGTCTTCAGGTACAAGAGCAAGATGGGCTCTCCATGGGGTTTCTCATTGTGCATATTTATTCATAAGGCCCTAGGACAGGTAGTCATTTTCTGGCCTTTACAAGAAAAAGATGGAGCACTACCCTTGATAAGAATGCAATCAAGTGCATTCCTATCTCATTCTCCTTTGTGTTAACCAAAATAATTTCTCTCTTCATGAAAAACCCAACCCTCTATAGTTTGTACCCCACCTTTCAACATGTAACAGCTTCTTCACCAACTCACCACACTGAACACTGCACAAATGAAAAACATAAAAATTTCATGTTGGACTGCCTGTATATTATTCATTTTTTATTACAAAAAACCCCCAAACCTAAGAAAATATGTGTTGCAAACAGATGGACAGCATGTCATGTGCTCAAATGAGAGAAAGGCTGGTGACATGCTATAGTTAACAGACTTATGCTTGAAACATCTGCTGTAATCCAGTTTTCTAACATCAAAATCACTGTTCTGTGAAACCTGATAAACAGAACCAATACATTAAGTGGCAAAGTGCACTGTATCTAGTGTTATTAAATGCAAAATGAAAAAAGAGAACTATAAAAGGTTATTGGTGAGCAAGGCCTGCTACAATTGAGACACTATTTCAAAGCATAGCATGTTGGATTGAGTCAGAATGCAGTTTCCAACTGCTAAATTCCCAGAAACCAAGATTGCTTTTACTGGCTGGTAGGCAATTTTGGGATGAGCTCAATAGCAAAGAAAAAAGCTCAATTCTTTTCTGAAACCATACTATTTTCCCCTTTCATGCCTCCCTCCATCCCTTGCGGCCTATTGTTTTGTACTCTAAGTTGAAATTGGAAAGGCCCAGGGGCTTCTGCTGTCTCTGACACTGTTACTGTTAATTTGCCTGCACGCCAGTGGTGAGCTAACTGAGAAAATCTACAGCTCTTGTCAATCACAAGCAGGGCGAAGCACCTAACAGTGTTGATTCAACAGTGCCTGGGAATAGAAGAGCGTACCTCAAAGACCAAGAGAAGCAGAGCCAGCTGCAGAATTCAACCAGAAAACAAACTGTTCTTTCAAGATGTCCTTCAGGAAACTCACAGACGAAACCAGTATTCAGGATTTAAAACTGACTTGCAAATTAATGAGAACGGAGTAAATCTACCTCTATAGCGGATTGAAGATTGTATAGAAAACAATTCCATTCCCAGCTTACGTATGTTCAGAGCTGTGCATGTACACAAAATTATAAAGCGCTGCAGCCCCCCTTCCTATATTTAACCTAGATGCTTGTGGTCTTTCATGCCCCATGAGGCACACAGCTTCTTTCCTGGTGCTCTCTCCTTTGTCTCCTCCTCGCACTCTTGGTACATTTTGCACAAGCTTCTCCTTTCTCCTCCTTAACATCCCGCCTCAAGACCCGCTTTTTCCATTCCTGAACCACCCACACCAGCCTTACCATTCCCACCTGTTGCCAGGTCTCAAGCTCTGGTGCTGAGACTCGGGTTTTAGGATCCATTCTCAGGGCACCAAGTGCAGCCTAAAGGCAGGCGATTCATGGGCATATGCAGTAGCTGCACAAGTTAAATTAATTGTGTGTTACTAGCTCTTTACTGCTAGGCTCAGTCTAGAAATTTCCAGAATTTCCTCTAATGCACAGCATTTTTGTATGCTATTTTCACCAATATATGCATTCTGGTGCGCATTTTATTCTAGTATGTGCATTCCTGTATGCATCACGTGGCTGGGGAAATACATTGCACATTTTAAAGACAGCTTCTGAATGATGGCTGTTTTTTGGTTCACTTATTCCCCCCCCCCCCCAAAAAAAATGTGAATTTTAATTTGACAGGCTTACCTTTAAATGCAAACTAATTTATCCCCTTAGTAAGTGAGAAACAAGAGGAATCAGAGACTGAGCTTTACAAAGCCACAGTTACCATTTTATAGGAGCAAATAAGATCCTCTGTATTCTGAAGTTGTTGAAATAACATCTCTAGTATCAAATCCCAGCAGTGTTGCTTAACAATTCAGACAAATGCAGCAGAAATTACATCATTACTAACTTTACCACCTTTGAATCTTGGATCTAGACATTTTGCAACAGTACAGCCAGCACTGACATTATTTTAAAGAACTGCTTTAAAAAGTAGTCCATGCATTATGCTGAAAGAGAAAATGTCAAACAAAAGGTTTTAGTTTCATTGTAAGTTTCTAAACTTTTCAGTGGAATAATTGGAGGTCCTCCAAATATAGGAAAAGGCAGGTCTTTCTCTCTCCCCATTTCCCCCACTGTTTCCAGGTTTTCACATGTTTAGTTCTGCTTTTACCACTCAGCTCCACTATTTTACCACTAAGCGATGTTCTCAGGCCAAACCACGTATCAGGTTTTTTAAAACTGACATGGCAACCATGTGACACTGCCATGTCGCTCTCATTAAATCATCCTGCCCTGCATCTAAAAAAATACGAGTTTTGGATTCTGGATACATGGCAGATGAATCTGCTGAGACACAGTCAAAAGTATTTCCTGTTAGCTATCCTAAGACTAATGGTAATCCCTGGACAAGGGTTAGAACCTTCTCTAATAGCCATAGCTGCTTCTATAGCCCTCACTGGCTCCCAGTCTGGCCTAAATGGTTCTGGATATTCTGCCAGTGGCCTTCCTGTGACCAGATCAGCTTATCTTGGCATCCACTACCCACTGGCGGAGGAAGAGGAGTGCGGGGGGAGTGCATAGCCCCCAGCAGCACGATCCCAGTGGGATGCCATCACGGCTGTTCCCCCGCCCGCGCTGGGCGACATGCCCCCAGGATGCGCGCCACGCCACGCCTGCTCTCCGCCCCCTGGTGCTGGAGCATGAAGCTCCGCCACTGCCACTGCCACTACCCAGCTCCCATTCTCATTAGTCACTGCCTTAGCTTACACTTAGTACAGCATAGCCCACAATAAAATTACTAGCCAAACTTGCTACCCATATTTGAAAGTACAGCCAATCACTGGGGAGGGGGGCAATTATTTATACACCAGGATTCCTTCCCTCTAGGTAAAAGGTAAAGGTACCCCTGCCCGTACAGGCTAGTCTTGCCAGACTCTAGGGTTGTGCGCTCATCTCACTCTATAGGCCGGGAGCCAGCGCTGTCCGCAGACACTTCCGGGTCACGTGGCCAGTGTGACAAGCTGCATCTGGCGAGCCAGCGCAGCACACGGAACGCCATTTACCTTCCCGCTAGTAAGCGGTCCCTATTTATCTACTTGCAACCGGGGGTGCTTTCGAACTGCTAGGTTGGCAGGCGCTGAGACTGAGCGACGGGAGCGCACCCCGCCGCGGGGATTCGAACCGCCGACCTTTCGATCGGCAAGTCCTAGGCACTGAGGCTTTTACCCACGGCGCCACCCGCGTCCCATCTCCTTCCCTCTAACCGGACACCAATTTGTGGGTGCCTAGACAAGTTGGGACTATCTTTAGGCAAGTAGAGTACTTACTCCTTCAGGATAGAAGCTGAAACCTCCACAGCCAATTGTAGGTTCCAGAATCTGCAAATCAAAGCCATAGGACACCACTGACCCAGTGTCTTAAAGTGTATATCCACTCACAGTGGATACACCATGTTCCTCATGCTTATTTCTTCAGGCCAAAAGACTGTGTGGATATGAGGTCACAGCACTGAACATTGGATGAGGACCAGGCACCTCTCAGCATGCCTACCACCATTCAGCAGTTTTGGTTCACAGGGATGGCAGGAAATGGGATGAACTGAAGCCAGCCTGCGTGAGAAGAGTGGTATACGCAGCCTCAACTAGAGACTGGCAACGGTGTTTGCCTAGAATCCTTGTGCTCAAGTCTATTACACTAGTTGCAACAGTAGAGTTGGTGGTGAATGGTCTGATATGCACCCACTCTTGTGGCAGAATTGGTATTGAGCAGGCTCTCAAACATGGAGTCCTAAGGTAACGCGCCAGCTCCTTCATTAGCTGAGGTAGGGACAGTTTGATGTCACTATCCTAAAGTTGGGTCCTCTCCACTGGTCAACTCTCATGAACATTCCTCAGTAGCTGTGCTGGTATAGGTTATTTTTGAACATCAAGGTACCACAATTCCACTCCAAAGCTGCTTCCCTTGCTGTGATCAACAAGGTTGTGGCCTCTTTACATCGTACATCTTATTTTTACACAACCCTTGTCTCTGGAGTGGTCATGGGCCAGGAGTCGGCTTCACTTGCTGAGCAGCAGCCTGAAGGAGCAGAAGGCGAAGTGACTCCACCTGCTGGTTATCAGCCTTCTTGCTCTGGATGAGAACCAACTGGCTCCAGCTTTCTTAAGCAGGGTTTCCAGCCTCGGACAGTTGCTGGAAACAACATTTGTTGTTCCTGACCAGACCTTTCTGCTTCTTGCTTCTTGTGCCTTTGGACCTTTGGCTTTCTTGACCCCTGGATTGTCTGACCACATGAACTGAGATACTCCTGACCTTAGGACTGGACTGGACCTTGCATAGGGACTCTGCCTCCAGGCAACCTCCTGAGACTTGGTTGGTTGGCTGGCTTCTCCTTCCACTGAGCTCTGCCATGGCTGGCAGCACAGGACTACGACAGGAAGCAGCTTAATGTACCTACTCCACTAATGGAGCCTACATTTGATTAGTAATTTGGACTAATTTATGGTTGCTTCCTTGTTTCTAATGCTTTAGGCATAGCATGTCAAAATACCTTTCTACAGATGTAAGGTAGATTTTAAAAAAGTGAAACCCAGCTTAAGGGCTGGATAGAAAAGTTCCTCAGAAGTCTAAAAGCTTCAGGAAAGCTATTCCTCCCCCAGTTGCAGCAAGAGGAGAGAAAAGAAGATAGAGTCCTTTTTAATGAATTTAGTCATTCATAATAGCAAGAGACGCAGCAAGCATGACAACGGCATTGCTCCAACTGGCTCCTCCTCCCTCTTCCTAGCAAGAGCATCTGTCCTTACGGTGGCCACTAGTGGTCAAATGTCTCTGATTCTGTTGTTCCTGCACTCTTAATGAACATTGAGTTCTGGGAGAAGGGGGGTCAGAAATACTCTCCAGTGACAATGTGTCAGCTGGTTGCTCTGCCTTCTAACACTGCCAAACTCTTCTGTTCATCTGTCTCTGAGCTGTGACCATCCCCTGCTATAAATCAGTGCTGCATCCCTCCTCTCCTGCAGTGTCAGAAGGGGGAGGGGGGCGACCTCCACCATTCCTCCTCCATCTTGCCCTCCTGAGTTCAATCCCTGACAAGGAGCTAGCTTAATTTACAACACCAATTGTATTATGTTCCTTTACAGCAGGAAAGCTTACTTTGCACAGCAATCACATGGTCATATATTAGAAAGGAATAAAAAGGGAAAATATGTGCCAGTTTGGGCAGGACTTCTAAACTTTTAAACAAAGACTCTGCTATACATCACTGCTAGGATAATGTTTGTTTGGCATTTCTTCTAGCAAATATCAATAAAGAGCAGTCAAAATTTTATACTCCACTGAATCAGACATCTGGCAGTCTTTGCATCCTTATCCAGAGCATTTAAATCTGACATATCATTAATAAAGATTAATCTTGTTGCAACTAAACGTATGAAAACTATTCTATGCCTAACAATAAAGTATCATTGGGGAGTCTGCCACTTTTGCCCTTTTGCAAAATTATGTTTAATGAAGATCATTTGTAAAAATTTGAACTACTAATGCCCTCTAATTCAGAACATGTAGTGACAGGTGTCAAGCTTGCTTTGGGGCAGTGACTGTTTTCATAACTCAACTTTCCCTGCTCTAGATAATGGTTATAAAAACATAAAACAGCAGCTAGATAGATGATACTTATACAGTGGTACCTTGGGTTACAGACGCTTCAGGTTACAGACGCTTCAGGTTACAGATTTCGCTAACCCAGAAATAGTATCTTGGGTTAAGAACTTTGTTTCAGTATGAGAACAGAAATCGTGCTCCGGCGGTGCGGTAGCAGCGGGAGGCCCCATTAGCTAAAGTGGTGCTTCAGGTTAAGAACAGTTTCAGGTTAAGAACGGACCTCTGGAACGAATTAACCAAGGTACCAATGTACAGTAAAGACTTAATGAGTAATGTTAATATTAAGTATTGAGAAGAATTACTTTAATTTACATTGGCTCATCTCAGAAGAAACACAATGAAAGAAAACAGCACAAATACTGGAAGACTTGATAACAGCTTCCTATAGAAGCACACTAAATCTGGTACTCTGACCAGATGCTAAAGAATAGGAGAAAGAGTCCTGTGCTAGCAGATTTTGTCCATAGTTACAAGATACCCTAGTTCTATGCACATCCCTACAGTAAAAGCTGTAGTGCAACATTAAACATTTGCTAGAAAGCTTAATAATAATAACAATAATTCATAATAATTTTATTATTTATACCCTGTCCATCTGGCTGGGTTTCCCAGTTACTCTGGGCGGCTTCCAGCAAAATATATATATAAAAAAATTATAAACTTCCTGATGCAGGGCTGCCTTCAGAAGTCTTCTAAAAGTTATGTAGTTCTTTATCTCACTTACATCTGGTGGGAGGGCGTTCCACAGGGAGGTGCCACTGCCGAGAAGGTCCTCTGCCTGGTTCCCTGTAACTTCACTTCTTGCAGCGAGGGAACTGCCAGAAGACCCTCAGAGGTGTCCAGGCTGAATGATGGGGGTGGACACACTACTTCAGGCATACTGGGACGAGGCCATTTAGTAGCTTCTTGCTACTAATGTGATTACTAGAGGTAGGATTCAAAAAATTACAGGCTTCTGTGTGCACACTAGAACTTTAGCCACTCCTTCGTTTCTTGGTCCCATGTGCACTTTGAAAAACCACTCTAGAAAGTTAAGAATGATGAGATGCCATTGAAAAAAGGAAATCTGGAGCATCCAGATGGGCATGGTATTCTGTTGATCATAACCGATCTGTCTGTTTATAATGAAGGATATAGTTTAAGTTAATTCATTACAATAATGATGGAAACAGGTAATAGGAATAATTTGAATACTATGTGATCCAGTAATTAATGGTAAGACACATCTTATGGAGATCGACACCTGATATTTGTCTAATTCCAGTCCCTCAGTCACTGATGAAGCCCAAAAGCAAACAGATTGAGTTAAAAAAATTACAGTAGTTACAATGAACATTCCAAAATCATATCATGGAACAATTACAGTTAGAATAACTTGAAACACAATTCCAAAAAAGAAAACAAGTCGAGCCAGGATTTTCAATAGAATGAAAGTTCCTCATTATATATAGTGAATAATTATTGTTTCTGGTTATTTAGTATTTAATCCTCCATTCATTTTCCAGTAATTGCTCAGAAAGTATTCTCCTTGAGAAAAACAAGGAATGCTGAACTAATGTTGGCAAATTTCAAGATTGCTTAAAGTACAGAAGCTGCTATACTTTTACAATACTAATTAGTATCATATTTCAAGCTTTTAGCATTCATATTTTATACAAAACTATTAGTTCAACAAGAAGAATGAGGTAGGCATTTAGTGGGGGAGAGTTTCCATTTAAACCTTCTTCCCAAGATTAGCAGCAATTTTTATTTTTCTATCAGTTTGTAACAATCATGGGCTGCTGCAATATTTATTCTCATAATGAGAAATAAGCACCAACATCTATTCCCTCTTCGAAAGGTATTGTCTTCTACAGCTGCTTTTTAATATGAGTCACTCTGATGACATCTTATCTATAAACTTTCTTAAATTACTCTTAAAAAGTAACAAGAATGTCAGATTTGATCTATCAAAAATGAAAGGCTGCCTTTCTTCTTAAGCTAATTGACAGTAAACAGACTTGCCTGTCTATCTATCTTTGTCTAACTTTTTCCGGCTGGATAAACGCAATCACTACTAAACTTGACAAAAGACAATGATATTATTAATGAGAGCATGTACGTGATGTTAAAACTTTTCTTTACAGACATCCAGTGAACTCCAATTAACAACATAGCTCTTATGTTTAAAAAGGCTTCGGGAGAAGTACAGAAAGGTTGACTGAAGGGAAAAAGAAAGATGAGTTGGGTACAAATGCTCTAAATAAATAAATAATGTTCCTATTCTGCCTCACCACAGATGATTCTTCTGTTTGCCTATGATCCATACCACTTTCAATACCTTGCTATCTAGTTTGGCCTCTACTCAACACTGAGCGT
The DNA here is from genome assembly GCF_964188315.1 of Podarcis muralis. NCBI lineage: Eukaryota > Metazoa > Chordata > Lepidosauria > Squamata > Lacertidae > Podarcis > Podarcis muralis. Next base: position 134,708,412 of record NC_135655.1, read on the forward strand.
TTTCATGAAGGTTATAGTTATCCCGATGACACATCTTCACTTCTAATAATATCCATCTACCCATATCTAGGAGCTATTTTGGTCAGAGCTGAGATTCTAAATTAGGTTCTCAGTTATGTTCAGAAAACTATCAATGTCCTGGGTTCCTGGTGAGTCGGGGAAAGGGTCAGTTCGTTCCCATCCAAGACCTGCAACATCTTGGGGCCATCCTAGACACTGTTCAATAAAACATTTCCTGTCACTGAAAAGGGTTCACAACACCATGGATATGACGAGCATGCTGCAGCAGAGTACCTCAGCAAACCTCACATTTCTGGTCAGGGCCTTGGGATTTTCAATTCAACCATCCAATTTTTCCCCTGGGCACATCTGTAGGCCTCCCACCACAGATGTTCAAAGAATGACAAGAGAACAGGCTTTTTCTGTGCCCCTCCACCAACAGTAGAATGTTTTCCTCAGCATGGTTCAACTGGTGTCAACACCTTTCTGGCATAAGGCAAATAAGTTTTTAGTGGACAACTTGACAGCACTAATGGCCACGCTTTGGTGGTTTCTTTTTGGTGTTAATTCTTAAGTGGGTAGAATGGATGGCTCTATGGTGTTGTTGAGTGAATTCTGTGGATGAACACTCTTGGTATATTTCTTTATATATATTTTATATTTTATTTTGAATGTTATTGTCCATGTGAAAGCAATGGGTCTCCCAGCATTGTTAAAGAATACCTGAACTGTATAGACTGAGTTCACTTTAATTATAAACAAGCTGATAATTATGACCAATTAAAGTTGACTTATATGTGATTAGTCCTCAAAAGGTTCAGGCATAGAGAGGTGTTTTCTAGATATGTTACATTAGACCATTTACCTGAATGTGTGAGGAACTGAACCTGAGGTCTTCTGCATGCAAGGATCTTCTTCCCTATTGATCTACAGAAAATGACAGTTTTAAAATAGTTTGGTACGAGCAACCAATTACTAATTGTATTTCACTTGAAATTCAAGAGAGGGGGGAACATGAATTATTTCTTGTTTTAACTCTGATCTGTCTTCCACCTTTCTTTTATAGCTCCATATAGTTGTGCTTCTGAATTTAATGGATTTAAATGTGATAAAGATCTAGATAAATGATGGAGAACCTGTGGTCTTCCTGATATTGTGGACTCCCATTAGCTTCAACCAGCATGGGGAATGGTCAGTAATGATGGGGGGCTGACCTACATGACATACCTATTTCAGATACATTTGATGGTAACATAAAGCCTTCTTTTCTGTGGTTCCATGCACACTGCAGAATTTGCTGCCCCAAGACATCTGTCTGGCATTGTCTTCAATGAGCTTTCACCATCTTTGAAAGAACTTCTACCTGCTTGATCTGACTGCATTTTTGTCTACTATCCTGTCTGTTTTAAGCTTGCATTATTTGTGATTTTATATGTTCAGTTGATTATTTATTTATATTTGCCACCTTCAGTATCCTCAGATATAAAAGTTAGGGTATGAATTTAGATACAACCTTGTTTTGTTGTTCCACTTTGCTTTTGCCTTTATTCACTGTCTAACTAATTCACATTTGGAATTGTAAGTTGTTGTCTTTTTACTAGCAATGCATTCCCAGGCCACACAAAGTATAAGTCTCTTTTGAAACTGATTGAATTTTTCAAAAACAGCTTGTAATAAGAAGGGCCTCTTCAAAGGGAGGGAGTAAAAAATTCCAGTCTTTAGACATACCTATGGTAGCTCTTTGGATCTCAGTGTAGAGCCTTTATGTCCAAAGAGGTCTCATTTTATGTCTGCTCTGTCAGATAATTTGTATTTTACTTCCAACTTTTACTTATGTAATAACATTTCTTTTAATGTCAGTCATTTTGCATGTATAGCCTTCAAAACTGAATCAAAGAAAAATGGATGTGGAGCATTATCAAACTTATGGCTTTCATTGTAGATATCCAGTATTCATTAATGTACTAAAGACAGCACATCTTTAAAAAAAACCACCACATTAACTTTCCAAGTAGCACAGCTAATAAACATTAAGTCTACATTCTGATGGTTTATATTAAATTTTCTGTTAAAATAAGCATTATTTTTCTATAAAGAATTCATCATATTGATAACAATGGAATACATATATGTGTTAAAGGATAAAAAGAAAGTTAAGTAACTGAAGTCTTTTTTAGTCACCTGTCTACCATTTTTATGTATTCAGTATGGCACTTACTTTAAAACAGTGTTTCCCAACCACTGTTCCGTGGCACACTAGTGTGCCGCGAGATGTTGCCTGGTGTGCCGCGGGAAAAATTAAAAAATTGAAAGATGTTTTATTTTTTTTAAAGTCAAATTTTCGATTGGGGCGCCGTCACTAGATGACCCCTGGGGTTCCCTCCCTCCCTCCCGCTCTACGCCTCCCTCCTCCTCCTCCTCCTCCTCCGGGGAGGCCCTTCCTGGCTCTCGGCCAAGGCTTGGCGGCTGCCACTCACTCACTCGCTCACCCACCCGTCCCTCCATCCTTGCACCCGGCCTCTCCCCCTCCGTCCCCGGCGCGGGGGCTGCCGGGATCCGTAGTCCCCTCGCCCTTGGGCTCCGCGCCCGCGCGGGGTGCGCAAACTACGTTTCCCAGCGTGGCCTGGCGGGCCGGGCGTTTTGTTTGAAGCGCTCTTCTCCCGGCCATGGAATGAGCGCAGCGGCGGCAGCTGTGGGCAGGGGCTCTTCCGCGCAGACCCCGCACAGCCTGCCTGCGCCCCCCGGAGATCGGGCGGCAGGATGGAGCCCGGGGATCCCCGCGGAGGCGGAGCGGCGGAGGCGGAGGCTGCCCCCCAGGTAGTGCTGCGTCGGGTTTTTTTTTTTTTTTGCAATGCTGCATCCGCGCCGGAGGGGACACATCGGACCGCGGGGAGACCCCTTGGCGGGCGTGCAAGGCAATGCATGCGTGCAGGCGTTGCATGGAGTGCAGTGCAGTGCAATGCAATGGCAACGCGGCGCCCTGCATGCATGCATGCAACTTCCACCGGCGCTCCGGACTTGGCAGGTGAGGGGGGTCCCCAGTGGGCGGCAGAGAGAGCCGGGAGGGCAAAGGAGAGCCGGGGGGGAGCAGCGCTGCTCCCCGAGCCGAGCCCGGGGGGAAACTTCGGCGTCGTTGCGCCGGGTGTTGGAAGCGGAGGCTGGCGGGGGCCCCTCACCTGCAAAACCTGGTCGCCTCTCATATATTTCGTGCATTGCATTCATCGCCCGCTTTCTCCTCCAAGGAGCTCCCGGGGGTGCGCGTGGTTCTCCCCGTGTTATCCTCGCAACAACAGCCCTGCGAGGTGGGTCAGGCGAGTGGCCCAAGGGAGCACCCAGGGATTATCCTGGCCAGGTGGGGTGATTTGAACCCTGCTCTCTGCCCGGTCTTCGTCCTCATTTAGCCCCCACATGTGCATGACTGTGCATGACTGAGGTTTCCCCCCCTCGTCTTGGCTATGGTGTGAGTCTGTGCTGTTAATTAATGGGGTTCTGCCTTCGGAGAAGATGAGCCAGCCCTCAAGGAGGTGATTATGTAATTTGCTAGCAATTCATGTCCCTCCCGGCGTGATGCTGCGCGCTGACGTCATGGGGCTGTAATGGTGGTGTGCCTCGAGATTTTTTTCATGAAACAAGTGTGCCTTTGCCCAAAAAAGGTTGGGAAACACTGCTTTAAAACATTTTACTTCATACAGTATACACATTTCATGTTTTAAAACAAATTTCTCAGTTGAATAGGCTCTATTCCTCTCTGACCGTTCTCATGATTGAAAGAGAAAATCACGGAGCATAAAAGATTATCTAAATATACCCCATCTAAAAATCCAATAGCAATAGATATATTGCTAGACTAGCAAATTTTCTTACACACCAAAGTACCTAACTTACTTAGACAACTACTTTATTCACAATCACCAGAGCTGTATTGAAAATGGCATGGCAGCCTCAAGAAGCTGTACTGAAAGTAAAACTTTTCTGTGCCAAGAGTGATGCCAGAATGAAACATGTGTACTAAAATGCCCACCTGGAAAACTCTTCTAGTACAGACCAATTTCCAGCCATGTAGCTTGCATTGTGGAACATTGACCCCCTGCATTTAAAACACAGATTTTGCCCTGAAGGCTGAAGCTCAGGACATGTGACAAACTAAGGGTCATGCCACAAATGGCGCTCTCTCTCTCGCTCTCTCACACACACAGACACACACTGAGCTGTATTTACATGGCATCAACATTTTACAGATTTAAAATTGTATTTTATAATTATTGAGAAATCCCTCAGTGATTAAACAGATATTCAAAACTATTTTATATTCATTTATTTTCCTTCTGAGCTCACCCACTGATTGAGTTCATTCTCAAGAAGCCTACCTTGGAATTCCACAATTCAGGATGTGAGGGCCACTATGATAGAAAGCAGGGTTTTCTTGACAGTGGCACCAATATAATCCCCCTCAATAGGTGCCCTATACACCTCCTACCTGACTTTCAGACAGCTTGATTTGAAACTGTGTGTACAACCTGGGCTCGTATAATATACATTTTAGCTAAATAATAATATATATTTTAGTAAAATAGTATCTGTATTCTATCCTATTGTGGACCTGATCAAGCTGAAATTTGCTCACTTTGCCCAATTGCTTTCAGGTGAAGAGTTTTGTTTCTCACACTAAAAACAATGAAACTTAAATGCTTAACTATAGCAGGATTGGGCGATATATACATCTAAATACAAATTTAGTTTGCTTCCCGCTTCACTTACCTGAGAGACAGAAAGGCTCAGCTCTATGCACATCCCCTACTAGCAAAAGGACAGAACCAAGACGCTAGAAGATCTTAGTTCTCAGGTTTGAATAGTTTTGTAGAGAAACTAATATGTCATGTTTTTAGCCATGACACTAGTATTCAAGAGGGACATGGGTGGAGCTGTGGTTTAAACCACTGTGCCGCTTGGACTTGCTGATCAGAAGGTCGGCAGTTCGAATTCCTGCAACGGGGTGAGCTCCCATTGCTCAGTCCCTGCTCCTGCCAACCTAGCAGTTCGAAAGCACGTCAAAGTGCAAGTAGATAAATAGGTACCGCTCCGGTGGGAAGGTAAACGGCGTTTCCGTGTGCTGCTCTGGTTCACCAGAAGCGGCTTAGTCATGCTGGCCACATGACCCGGAAAAACTGTCTGCAGACAAACGCCGGCTCCCTTGGTCTATAGAGCGAGATGAGCGCCGCAACCCCAGAATCATCCGCGACTGTCAGGGATATCTTTACCTTTACCTAGTATTCAAGAAAAGGTTTTTCAAAATTCAGCCAGCAAAGCTACCTAAATTTAATAATGTGCTTGCTATTGCCAGAAAAAGTTTTCCTGTTATCTAACATCACAAAGATTTCATTTTACCGTATTTTTCGCCCTATAGGACGCACCGGCCCATAGGACGCACATAGATTTGGGGGGGGGGATAAGGGGGGGAAATTATTTTTTTTCCCAGGTGCGGTGCTGGGGCGGGGGAAGCTCGGGCTTCCCCCGACGCCAGCCCCCAGAACAGGACCCAGAGCGATGCCGAAGCTGCGTGCAGCTTTGGCATTGCTCTGGGAGTTTGTGGGGCTGGGGGCGGGGAAAGCGGAGCTTCCCCCTCCCCCAGCCCCCAGAACGGGACCCAGAGCCATGCCGAAGCTGCGTGCAGCTTTGGCATCGCTCTGGGAGCTTGCGGGGCTGGAGGAGGGGGAAGCCCTCCGCCAGCCTTCTAACCAAGTCGGGGGACAGCGGGAAAGGCACGCTGTGCCTCCCGCTGTCCCCCGAGTTTGCGGGGCTGGCGACGGGGAGGAGCAGGCTTCTCCCCCCGCCAGCCTTCTAACCAAGTCGGGGGACAGCGGGAAAGGCGCGCTGCGCCTCCCCGCTGTCCCCCAAGCTTGTGGGGCTGGCGGTGGGGCTCTCCTGAAGCCTGCATTCGCCCCATAGGACGCACACACACTTCCCCTTCATTTTTGGAGGGGGAAAAGTGCGTCCTATAGGGCGAAAAATACGGTACTTTTGTGCAGCATCTGAATAATGATCAAAGATCCTAATTGATTTTCAGTCAACAGAGGATAAACCAGATGTTCTGCACTGAGTTAGGGCCATTATCCTTTTGTCAAAAATTTGTAAGAAAAAGGCAATTTGTTCACAATTATAATTTTTAAAGCTATGAAATGTAATTTAGTGTCTGAGCCTACTTAACACATCACTGAACACTTTCTGTACATTTTCATTTCACTTAAGCCCTGACCCCAAATCAGACATGCTTGCTTTTCTTTACACTTCATTTCAGAAAATGCCACCAACCTAACAAAGCCAAAATAAATGTAATTCGCTTTACTATGCGATTTAGATTACCTTTATAACTAATAATTGCAAACAGAGTTGCTTACCTGGTAATTCATGTGCCCATATGCAAGCACATCAGAATAAATATTGCAAAAATCTAAGCGACTATTTTTCCAATTATTTTACACTTGGGAAGAACTGGGGAGGAGGGAAGCTCAGGAGATTCTTCGGAATTCTCTTTCTATGTTGGCTGTTTGATAATTGTTTGTAAATTTTTAAAATCTGAAAAACTAAATAAAATTTTAAAAAAGAACTTGCTTATTGGTGGTTTTTTATTAATTGATCCCTGGCTTGTTTGAACTGCTCACAAGTATAGTAGGATATGCTTCATAGAGAGCATAAGCAGAGCCTATTCTGATAGGATATACCAGACAGTTAGTACTTCTGATGGAAATATGTTTAGTCTGGCTTTGGTGAATAATCGACAATAGTTAGGTACAGACAGATTCATATGATGGTAACTGAAAATCATGGCCATAGTGGATTTCAGATGCAAACGGTCCACAGGTTACATATGATCTAGAGCAAAGATTGCTGTATGAAATCTTTAGCCAGCATTTCAAGGGTCTGCCAGTGGCAATTCCAGGACTTTGTGTAGTGAAACAACAGCCCTAGGCACCAGAAGCATTTAGTCGGCTCTAGATTATGACCATCTAGTACCTACCAGGGGAATATCTTTTCTTGAAGACTAAATTTTTTGACTTCTCATAGATGATGAATAACCCATTTACAAAATAGTAATCTGACAACTTCCTTAGTTAGTATTTCAAGCCAGGTCTGGAGCGAGAGAGGATGGCCACATTGTCCGCATATAACAAAAGAGGGATCTTTCTGATTCCTATTTTTAGGATATGACCATCTGGGTCCATTAGACTTTCCTCTAAATCATTTGGGAAAAGGCTAAAAAATGTGGGGGCCAAAATACAGCCCTGTCTCACTCCACATGCCATCTCAATACAATCCGAAAGTTGGCAACCCACAATTTGCTATCACTCTACAGAGATTTAATAAGGAAGAAGAGTCATTTATCCTGCAGTAAGAGATGTAATTTGGTCTATAGTTTCGATCTGGGAATACAGTCAAAAGCGGATTTCATGTCCATAAAGGCCACAGATAGTTTTCCCTGCAGAGATCTAGTGTATTTCTCTGCTAAGTTGTACAGCACGAGGCAGTGATCTGATGTTGAAAGGTTATCACAAAAGACAGCCTGGGCTTCATATGTTGTATTATTAGCATTTTTAAAAGTTGTCAGTTTTATAGAGAGGAAACGAGCGTAAAGCTTTCCCATTATAGAAAGCAGACTAATTGGCCTATAATTTGAAGGCACATTAGATTGTCCTTTCTTAAAAATTGGGTGTCTCCAGCTGGTCGGCACTTTGCCCGAGTTATTAACTGTTGTAAAAATCACTGCTAAAAGAGGGGCCCACCATTACTGGTTTGATGTGATCAACTCAGCTGGAATTTCCTGGTGTCTTACTGCTTTTCAGATTCCTAATTAGCGCAGAGACTTCTTCTGCTGTAACCGGGTTCCCAAGTGGGAGCTTTGTCAATTCTGGAAAATAATGTCACAAATGGGGGGAGTGGAATTTGAATTGTCAGTAAATATTGTTTTAAAATGGTTCTCCCATACACGGGCTGTGATAGAGCAGCTAGGGGCTGGGGGGGTTACTTCTTAGCATACCAGAAACCAGTTGCCAAAAAAGTTTGACTTCATTATTTAGTGAAGCGTTCAGTAACAGGGACCAAGAGTTGTGTTCAAACTGCCTTTTTTCGCAGCCAATAAGGTTTTATACTCCTTTTTTATTTTGAGATAGGTTGGAGGTAAATAGTTTAGACCAGCATTTTTATAGGCCAAGTAAGAATCCTGTAAGGCTTTCTTCTTCATGTGGCACTCTTGGTCAAACCTTTACTAATATGGGGCTTACTGCCCGAACTTACATTGATAGAGACAACATCCTGCAGGTGATCAATGAGATTATTGTAGGCCTCCAGGGACGAATCTACTGAGGGATCTTTGATTGTTATTTATTTTAAGTGGATTGCGGTTTGCGAGTTCAGTCTGGCCTCAGCTGAAGTAGCCAAGTCAGGAGTCCATTTTTTCCTTCACTTTACTCGACCTCAATTCATATATATAAAAAAAAACTGAGTGCAAAACCTTTGAGTGCAACCCAATTAATATATAGAAATACAACAAGAGTTGGTGCCAGATTGACTGATTCCATTTTTATTCCATTCTGTCTAAGAACTCTGGGCAGTATACCTTTTTTTCCTCACTTCCCAATGCTCTTCAAGGCTATGAGAGGATTTGAACCTGGTGTAGTAGTCAATAAAGCTTTACTCAGAGTAGACCAATTAAAATTAGTAGACCAAACTTAGTCATGTTCATTAATTTCGATGGGTATACACTGAGCACAGCATAGCTGAATGCCACCCTATTTCTCCCATCCTGTATTACATAATAATGTAATCACTACACCATATTGGCACTTTTAACCAGCATAGGAGGTGAAACTAGTGAACAGCTATCAGATAAGTACATGAAGAGAGTGGAGAATAGTGGCTGGTTAATATGAGAGGCTGACACCTACTCTCTAGCAAAGCCTTGTAGAAGGTGAAAGCCTTCTCTACTGTCATCCTCCAAAGTGAGTTTCTGTGCCTCTGGGTAATTCAGAAAGCTATTGCTATACTGTATAAATCAGGAAAATTGGAATACATGGAATATTATTTTCAGAAAGCCTAATGTTTGAACACCGCATAATTAAATATGATACAAATATACTAACTTTATAGAACATTAACTTTGAAACAGTAGTTTCTAATGTATTTATATAATCAGGATAAGCCTGAAAGATTGCATTTTAAACGCTTCCTGGTACAAATAGCACCTTTAAGAACAAACTTTTATTACTCAGCTGACCTTGTCCTTAGTTCAATGATCTGGAAGCACTTTGCTACGTGTGTAGCTTCCTTTTTAATAGCAATGACCTTCATAGAACTATTACTGATTAATGGGCCTATTTTTGAAGGAAGCTTCATCCATAAGTCTGTCTTCTCATTCTTTTAATTAGAACCACTTTATTCAGGGAATTTATTCACTGGGGGTTTTGAATTGTTAGCTGCGTCTTTATAGTCTAATATATATTGTTATCTATTCAGAATTTAGAATATTTTAAAATAAAAATTTAGGCCATTTTCACAAGTTATGTTAACATCAAAAAAGCCCTTTGATTTAACTTCATCACTGTGTTATCAATAAAATATACTTTATTTATTTTTGTGTTATTTATTTATACACTGCCTTTCCCCCCGAACCAGGATTCAAGGAAGTTTACAAAAATAAAAACTAATAAAGATAAAACACAGAAGACTAAAAACATATAAAAGATAATAATTAAAAAGTGATTGAACTACAATGGAATTAAAACCATGTAAAAACAAATTTAATTAAAATACAGATAGAAGAAAACAGGTAATAAATACAGCACAGTGCTATTAAAAGTCATTTCCTTAAAAGCGGTCAGTTCCCCAAAGCCTGCCAGAATAAAACCGTTTTCACCTGCTGGCAGAAGGACAATAAGGAGGGAATCTCGGTCTAACCTCCCTAGGACGGGAGTTCCAAAGTCTGGGAGCAGCCACTGAGGAGTCCTTTGCCCACATCCCCAGGAAACATGCCTGTGTAGGTGGTGAGACTGAGAGAAGGGCATCCTCTGAAGGTCTCTGAGCCCATGCAGGGCTGTAAGGGAGTACAGAGTCCTTCAGATAGCCTGGGCCTAAGCCGTATAGGACTTCCTAGTTCAGAACCAGCCCTTTGAATTGTTCCCAGAAACAAACTGGTAGCCAGTGGAGCCCTTGTAACAAGGGAGTCATATAACCAGCCCTGGTCAACAGTTTGGCTACAGCTTTCCGGGCCAGTTGACGTTTCTGAGCACTTTTCAAAAGCAACCTCATGTAGCGTGTATTCAGTAATCCAAACTGCAACAATATAGAATCAATTATTTCTCCAATTCATTTGACCCATTCCGTATCACCAGTAATTCTAATGAAGGGATTGGTATTGGAATCTAGATTAGATATTCAAATTAACAATCCCCTCAGAGAAAATTTATGCAAATGCTATCCAAGCAAAGACCAAAAGTCACCTAGTTAGGCACCCGTTTGAGCCCTTCTAGCAACAGACCAAGTTTCATCCATTGTTCCTGAAAGACTTACTTTCCTAATGCAGAAATAGGTTTAGACATACCGTATTTTTTGCTCTATAACACGCAGATTTTTTCTCCTAAAAAGGAAGGGGAAATGTCTGTGCATGTTATAGAGCGAATGTGTGGTCCCTGGAGCCAAAAAATCAAGCAAAAGTCAATTCGCGAGTCACGGAGAAGGGAAACCTGAAAAGAGGAAGTGGCAGCTTTCCTGCATTCTGCCTCAGGGTCTTACTGCCCACCCTCCTCTGTTTCGTTGCTGTGATTGCTGAAACGGAACAAAGAGCAGGGAAAGCCCCTCCCCTCCAGGCAAGCAGAGTGTCGTTCTTTCTAATTCCTCTCTGTGCTCCGGTGCTGCTGGGGGAGAGGGAGAGGGAGAGGGGGGAGGGAGAGGGAGAGGGAGAGGGGGGGAGGGAGAGAGAGGGGGGAGGGAGGGAGGGAGGGAGGGAGGGAGGGAGGGAGAGAGAGAGAGAGAGAGAGAGAGAGAGAGAGAGAGAGAGAGAGATGGCTGGCTTGGGGGGGAACTTTTGCCTTTCTTTCCTCCCACCCCAAATCCCTCTCCAGCATTCTTAGCCAGCTGCTTCTCTGCACACCCCTCTCATGTCCCTTCTTTGTTTTTCCTTCGCTCCCCACTTAAAATGTGGTTACAAAGCATGGATCCACATGGATCCTCAGGATCTTTGCATTGGGTCACCCCAAATTCACCATCAGATCACATAGCATGTCCATGGCTACAGCCTGCACCAAAAAAATCACGCACCCACTGTTGCCTGGGGCTGCAATGGTGCAAAAACGTGGTTAAAAAGCATGGATCCACATGGATCCTCAGGATCTTTGCATTGGGTCACCCCAAATTCACCATCAGATCACATAGCATGTCCATGGCTACAGCCTGCACCAAAAAAACCACGCACCCACTGTTGCCTGGGGCTGCAATGGTGCAAAAACGTGGTTACAAAGCATGGATCCACATGGATCCTCAGGATCTTTGCATTGAGCTACCCCAAATTCACCATCAGATCACATGTCTGTGGCCACAGCATGAAGCACAAAAATGATACATCCACTGTTTCATTCAGAATGTTTTTTCCCTTGTTTTCCTCCTCTAAAAATGATGTGCGTGTTATGGTCAGGTGCGTGTTATAGAGCGAAAAATACGGTACATACAGTCAAGTGTCCCAACTAGGGATGTTGGTGAATTCTGCCAGAAGTGGAAACGGGAGGGGGAATTGCCACAGTGTGCATGTTCGTTAGAGGTCAGGGATGGAAAACAGTCAAGTGAATATGAGTACAGTAGACCCACAACTTGAATGTTTGCAGCTTTGAGCAGGTAGTGGGGAAACAAATAAATGGAGCACAAGGGGAAACAGATGGAAGGGGCTGTCTGAGATCTCATGCGACCTTCCCAGAGCCTGTTAAGCAAGGTGAAGGGCTTAAAAAGCTCTTTCCATGTTGGGTTTTCCTGCCATGGAAAGGGTTTTATAAGCCTACCACCTTGCTTACTAGGCTCTGGGAAGTTTGCATGAGGCCTCTGGAAGGCTGTGGGTGGCTCCAGAAAGATCTTGTGGAAACTACCCACTGTCTTCCAGGGGCCTCATTCAACCTTCCCAAAGCCCAGTAAGTAGGGATGGTCCCAGGGATATTCCTGACTTTGTGCAATTTTTGACCTTGTGTGCAGACCTCTGGAATGTAACCCCCATCTAAGTTTCAGGTGAACACTAATATTTGCAATTTCAAGTGTTCAGCTCAGCTTGCTGCACCTCCTACATTAACACAATAATATTTACAGTAATCACATGAAGTAGTTCAGCATTATTGTCCTCATATTGTAGATGAATGGGAGAAGGAGCTGGAGCTGAGAATGTCTTGCATCAGGCCACCTATAGTGATTGCATGGCAGATGCAAGATTTTAACCAGTAGCTGCCTGGTTCATTGGGCATTCTTTTAGACACTATATACACAGCTCTCATTAGAGCAGCTATCATCTATTCAATACTATCAGGCATAAGCAACAAATGCAGTTTCATTTTTTCAGTAAAAGCGTGGTATCTATTACTTTCGTACAATGTGACAAACAGTAATGCAAAGTCAGAAACACTGTATTCCTGATGTATTTTTAGAATCCATCTATGCTATATTGCCTTAATGGTTTGTGTCCCAAAGTATTCAACCTATTCCACAGAATGTCAGAGTTTTCAGTTCTAGACTTTCTTTGCCAGGATATTCTAATCTATCACTATCACATTATCAACATTAATAACAAATAATCACACATTTGAAACACTGAGAAGTGCTTTCAGAGCTGCTAAACAAGTGTCACACAGGCAGCACTGTTACAACAAAAGAGAACGTTGTGGGAGACGAGCGTTTACAACAGGAAGCCCAACATCTCAATGCCCCTTTTAAATTTAATATCACAGAGTCATGATTGCTTTGGGGTTTGCGCTTGAAACTCCATTAATGGCTCTCCTTTCATTCAGTCTGTCGTGTACTAAATACACCGTGCTAATGGGAAGCTCTAATTATTTTTATTTTGTGTTTCCTGAGGGCTGAGAACAACTGTTATAGGCAAAAATGCCATGGTGCTAGTATAAAAAGACTGATAATGGGAAGGGATACAATGTAAGAGGGGATTAATATGTCCTAATTTTTCACAGAACCACTGTCATTTGCGTCAGCAAATGTGCATAAAAGCCTCATCAAACAAGAGCTTTTGAAATCATCTCCCCCACCCCCCAAACAGGAACTCAAAATGTTTTTCTTCTGTATGTTCCTGTATATGTATTAACTAGGAAAACTTTCAATGTAAAACCTTTTCTTACATATTACTGTGCCATGCCCAGCAAAACACTACTATATATTGCAGCCTATCCACAGACAGGCAGCAGCTTAGTTCTCTCTGTGGTGCCAATGTGTCTTGCATGCCTGAATGCTGCGTCAGAGGCGGCTGCAGAAGAGGGACATCCTGGTTTTCTAATAGAAGCTGGGGCGGCTTCTGTATATCTGGGGTGTCCTGCTCAGTGCTTTTTTCAGGGGGTACTCAAGGGTACGAAGTAACAGCACCTCTTTTTTGTTGTTACAGTTGTTACTTACTGTAACAACTTCATGGTGAGGATTGGCACCTATTTTTCTAAAAAAAAAAAAAGCACTGGTCTCGCTCAAATTGGGACATTTGAGTGGTCTGCAGTCAGCCGGTCAGGCACTGGCCAAGGGCCCCAGGGTCTCAGAAGGGCCCTCTTCCGTGTGCCCTGCCACTCACCACCCTCCCCTGCAGGCCCTATGTACTCTGGTGGGGGGCAGTGCCACTTTTGTATGGCAGCAAAGCTCAGTTCACAGCTGCAGAAGCTGCTCGCCATCTTAATTTAGCCAAAATACAATGCCCTGGCCTATGGATCTAAAAATTCTATAGGCCACAGTACTGCATTTTGGGCACATATAAGAAGACAGCCAGCCACCACAATTGAAAACTGATCCTGGTGAATTGTCCCCTGCCTGCCTACGATTAAAATGCTGCCTGGAAGGGGGTGAATTGTGTTGTGCTTGCTGCTTCTGTGGGAAAAGGATGACCATGGGGAGGGGTTGGGAGGCGTGGGCCTCGTTGATGACTCTGTGGCAAGAGTCCCGTGAGATTTATTTAGCACCGGCCCTATGTCAGGGAGAAGATTACTAGCACGGCCTTTTCTTTGACATGATACCTTTCTTTCTTTCAAAATATTTTTTTAATGCTATATTATTACAATTTATTACCAAAATGGCAATATATCAAACATCCTTGTTTCCTATGAAGAAAGAGAAAACAAATGAAATGGGACAGGGGAGAAAAATGACATGCTGCCTTTCTGTGTGCAGGACACTTCTTCGTCTATGGAGCAGTCAATCATGTGAGGCCAGGTCAGCAGGTTTGAGTTGGTCCAGCCCAGGCATAAACCACCCTGTGATCCTTGGATGAAGGGTGGTATAGAAATTTAATTTAATCAAACAAACAAATAGACCTTAGTAAGAATTACTAAGCTCAACAACTCTGGTCACTCCTCCCCCAAAAAAGCTGACAATGGGTAGATCACTGCCAGTTTTTTTGTGCTGGGAGTAGATCACTGTCTCTTGGGAGTTGGACGTGCCTGTCCTATACCATGGCCACACCACCTTTTCTCAAGATGAAGCTGTCCCAGTTTCAGCAAAGTTGCTCTACAGGGAGTGACGATTTCTTGTGTTTGATTACATTCTCCAAAGGAAGTTTTACATGCCAATTACTGTCCTTCAGCTGTTCACATTTACAAGTGAGTTCAACACATGCCCCCCCCCAAGACTACAGCATACATCTTTTTAATATTATTAACATACAACAGAACTAATGAGAAAGATTCCTTCATGCTGTCATTTTATGTCTACAATGTGCTCTTAGATTGAGCTGTTCTATACCATGAACCATCCAATAGACTGGATGTTAGCGACAAAGTTAGCAACAAAGGCATCCTTTACCCACATTGAACAGCTTGTCATTGATTCTGTAGACTACAACCTCTCATTTTTGCCTTATTAGGAGACTGCATTTGAGTACAGCTGGCCCGAAGTTTTACATGAAATATAATCAATCAGTGTCCTCCACCAATGCAAAGAGTCTGAGTGGCAGCCTGTAAGCAACCTGTAGTTGGAGCCAAGCTGAATCCTTTGCTGGCTGGGAAAAATCAATGCTTCCCTTAGGGATGACAGGTTTCTGTATGTCTTTGGTGAGAATATACTATATACTCTATTTTCTAATTAAAATGCAATACTATTTGCATTTTTAAATGATTGCAATTTGTCCTGGGCTTAATGGCTTAATTGCCAGAATCAACACTGAAAGGTACACACCAAGTCAGCACTGGGGGAAGAAAAAAACATTTCTGATATATGCAGTGAGAATTATAGTCTGGCAGTATTTTGTGTAAGTCAAGTTCATGAGAAAGTTCTTGGGAATCAATCTTGTTTGATTAGATCATATAGGAGTGTTCCCTGTGCAACTATGGGGTCTTTTTTTTTTACAATGAAGCAGTATATAATGTGTATCAAATACAGTAAGCTTAAAAAATAAAGAAATTGTGTTATGGGTTTGGAATCACACAGAAGACATTATTTCCTTTCTGCATTTAATTAATCCACCTTGTTTTTCTTCTAACCTTCCTAAACTCACTCAAGGTAGCATGCTTTGGAAGATTCCAAACATATAAACTGATTTCAGAAAAAAGTCACCTAATAAATTCATGTTTCTCTGAGCCTATGGGACAGTTCCGTCAGTCCAGCAGGAGACTCAAAATCTCCGGGTCCCGGGTTTGAGCCCCAGGTTGGGCAAAAAGATTCCTGCACTGCAGGGGGTTGAACTAGATGATCCTCATCATAGTCCCTTCCAACTCTGTGATTCTATGAACCTTAAAATAACTAAAGCTGACTATGCTTAAATCAACAGAATGGTGCTGCTGATTCAGAACAAGTCATAATGTAATCAGAAAACATAACTTCAACCTCTTAAGCAAGTGACAGTTTGGGCTTCTTTTGGCACCATGCATTCATGGATAATCTATTGAGATAATATACTTCCTTGGCTAAAAGTCATTTGTATGATCTTCCACATAAAATATTGATTCAATGGGAAAGATTGCACTGAGGTGTTAAATAGTTTTCTGAGACACTGAAATCAAACACCTACCAATATCGAACTATGATCCAATTCACCACCCTTTTTCACTGGGATTAAGAGACACTAAAACACCTAATTACCACTGCTCTGTTTTGGGAATAAAAATACTGTCTACATTTGAATCTTTCATGTTTTATCATTCATAAAAATAAGTTATGCCAAGTATTACTATTTTTTAAAAGCAACTGTTCACTTTTACAATATATGTGCATCAGAATCCTGAAATGAGATTTAAAGCAGGCTGGGCAGGCTGAAAGGCTAAGTGGTAGAAGGTATGTGGAGAGGAATGGATGATCCTGTTCCCCTCTAGTTCCTCTTTCAGCTCATCACCACCACCCTTCACCAAGCCACAAAGGAAAATGACATGGTGGCTGATAAGGTAGCAGACTGAGAAGGACTATTTTAAGTTGGAACAAACCTGCCCTGCTCCTGCTCCTGAGTAGGCTGGTAAAGTGCTGATCTACTGACTAATTCAAAGCACAAATTAAAATATTACAGTAACCTCTCAGGATATATATTCAAATATTTACAATGATGATGTTGGACAGCTTAAAGGGACAAGCAAGGATTTCTCATTCATCTGGTTTTACAGCCACTGTGGAAGCTTTGGTTTTGTTAAATCCCATTATATACTTTAAAATAAACAAAATTGTGTTATATAGACTGCCAAAGATTAAGGTGGGTGGAAACCCTTTAACTTTCCTAAGTGCTTAGGCTATGAAGAATAACATATGCATAAAATATAGAACTATTATGCAGTGAAGTGTCAATGCTACTGAATGTGCTTAATAACTGAATGAACACCATCTGAAATAAGAACTGCTACTTATAATGACCCCTGCATCTCTTATTCCAATACATGACAACATCCCTGAATTGCTATTCTAAGCAAACATGGAACCAATGGACTACAAGCTCACTGAGAACAGCCATTAACCCTTATTGAAGTTCTAAATACAAACTACAGGGGATGTGTAGCTGATACATACCCAAGTTTCCATCATGCCTCTTCCTGTTAATCTCCAGAAAAGAGAGTCAGGTTATGACATCATCTTGATAAGTGTTTCCTGCTCCCGGTACAGAAGCACTCGGTACTTTTACACTAGGGTTTATTTTACTTGACATTACCAAGAGAGAAGTGAGGAAAATGCAGGTCACACATCTCTTATAACATTTATGTGGGTCCTTATTCATTTGCTTGGACAACTTCCATATTTTGCTCAATAATGCAATTTTACCTATTTCTTTCTTCTGAAAAAGCGAGACAGATAAGGAAGCCAATTAATACATATAGAGAGGTGCTATCCTTCTGGTGCACCTGGTGGAGTTTTGCTTTTCAGTCACTAATTAATCATGTTTTATCTTGTAAGCCTTTGTGTAAACTGAAAGGAAGTTAGTTTCAACATTATTGCAAGTCCTCACGTGGTTTTGATTGTTTATCTTGGAATGGCTCTTCAGAATGAGAACAGGGAAGCGAGGTCCCAATGGGTCACATTAATAAAACGAATCAAGTAATTTACAAAATCCAAGTCAGCCTGTACTATTTTGTATATAAAGTAACCTTTAAAATAAAACTATCTATGCAACGTTAAAGAACTCCTGTAGGAATTTTAGACAAATTCTACAGAATGAACTGGTTGCATGCCAACATTGGGGGTGGGGGGGTGGGAGTAGATCCTATCACCACAAAAATGTCTTATGGATCTTTGGTATTTATAGTTTTGAAGTATGACTTGCTAAGAGAATGTGCTGTCTGAGTCATCCACAAAATCCAGTCCTTCTGCTGACCTCTGGTGTTAAGTTGAATTCATAACACATTAGCTATTCTGTATGCACAAAAAACAAAATGAAAGCTGAGACCTAAAAGAAGGCTGTCTTTAGCATTGCGCCGCCGGGGTGCAAAGATGCGCCCAGCGCCCCCAAATTTAGTTTAGCCCCCAAATTAACTTTTATTATGCTTATGTCAGACACCACGCTTACGCCTTATCTCTTGTTTGCGAAAGGAGGGAGGAAAAAGAAAGAAACTTTTTTATTTGCTCATTTATTTACAATACACTTACACTTAAGTATACGGCATGCTCTGTGGTGGCCGCTAAGGGGAGGATGTCGTGAGAAACCCAAAGCTGCTGCTGCTGCTGCTTCCCCCTCCTTCCCCACCGCTCCCCATCTCCCGCACACACAGCCAGCCAGGCCTCGCACTCTCTCTGCAGCTACGTCAAGTTGTTGCTATGGCAAGAGGGTGCCACATGATGCACCCGGTGATGGCTGCTTGGCAGGGAGCAGGATGGTGGCAGCAACCCCACGGCACCTGTGCGCGCTTCCCTGCGCCACCACCTCAGGCGTGCCAAAGGCTGCCTCATCCTCCGCTTGCTCGCTTGCTCCTCTGTCCTCTCGCCCGCCACCTTCACCTTAGGTGGCTTCAGCAGCGGGCACCTGGCACACCCCAGAATTCGGCGCCCAGGTGCCCCACACCCCTTGCACCCCCGGGTAAAGACAGCCCTGCCTATAAGATCACTTAAATATTGTGTGGGCCACACAACAACCAAGTGTTGTTAGTCACAGCCCTTCACATCACATGCTTGGAGACAAATAAGACCCCACAAGAAGGGCCTACTAGGATCAGGATCCTAGAAACATGAGGCAGGGAGAGGCTAATCTCAAAGGACCAAACACTTCCACCTGCCTTGCCCCACTCCTACCTGCCTCGAATCACCATTGGGCACACTTTAAAAGTGGCTCTTCAGATAGAGCTGAACATAATAATGCAAACTACAGGCTGCCCAGTTAGCGAAAATTGAATGTGGTTAATATAAAAGTGTTAAGAGTGTCCAGTAAATAAATGTTATATTTTGCTTTCATATAATATACTAATAATGCTCCTAAATCCCACCAAACAACAGCAGAGATTTTAGAATTTGAAGCTCATTTATATTCCAAATAGGCTTGGACAACATATTTATTCCAACTCAGTTGCATCTTTATTATTATTATTATTAATAATAATAATAATAATCTGGCTGAGTTTCCCCAGCCACTCTGGGCGGCTCCCACTCAAATGTTAAAAACAGTACAGCAGTAAATATTAAAAACTTCCCTGAACAGGGCTGCCTTCAGATGTCTTTTAAAGATAGGATAGCTGCTTATTTCCTTCACATCTGAAGGGAGGGCATTCCACAGGGTGGGCACCACTACCGAGAAGGCCCTCTGTCTGGTTCCCTGTAGCCTCACTTCTCGCAATGAGGGAACCGCCAGAAGGCCCTCGGCGCTGGACCTCAGTGTCCGGGCAGAACGATGGGGGTGGAGACGCTCCTTCAGGTATACAGGACCGAGGCCGTTTAGATCAACCATCTTCTAATATTGCATTTGCTAGCAATCTTCATTAAAAAGCACATTCCCAAAGGACAAGCTTTTAAACATGCACATGTTAAAATGTGGCTATTGGCAGAGCTGCATTGTAATATACTAAGTAATATATAAAGTACTTCAGGAGCTCAGTGAAAAGTTTTGAAAATGTAAACTAGATATATAGATGATGAAGTGTGGGATACAACACTCGTGCCATGCAACAGCAACTAATTCTCCTAAATTATTATTAGTATTTCTTTAGCAAATACTTTTAACTTGTGGGGGCTGCTCTTCTATGAACTCCACATTTCATTCAAAAAACACAAAATAGCACTCTAGCACAGGAAATAGCATTAGGTTGGACCCCAGTGCTGAAAATGCTTTGCCTCTAATACATGGGGAAACAATAGTAGTTTGCATTTACAATTTATCAGTCATGCTTGTTGAAGTCTTTACATTATGTTATTTGCTTTTTCTTTAAATGCAAGAACTCTTCCTTGTAACACGAATAACAGATGTCTCAAAAATAAATAAGAGAGATGATAGCTATTTTAAGTTTTCTTAATTAAAAGTAATTCTGTGGGGAAGGGTAAAACAGAATTCTGTGGAGAAAGGTAAAACAGAATGAACTGAGATGTAAAATTCACTTCTAAAGAATCAATTCAGTACAAAATTGTTCAGACACATTAACTAATCTAAATGAACTGAAAAGCATCCAGTTACATAACTCATTATAAGTTACAATGAAACAATTTAGATTGGGTCCCCTTATTATTCACTACCTGACATCTTTAATGGGTCCTGAATATTTTAATAGGTAAATGGACAACCCTTTAAGTTGATGCATGGTACATTTGCCCATTTAGATAACGTAATTCACTTGTGTGGTATACACTTCCGCCAAATGATTATAAATACATTGGAAGTAGGTAAAGTAGGTAAGACTTAATGGAAGAACTAATTTATTTCAGCTGTAGTCTTCTGCAACATTTTTGAGTCTCCACTGTCTCCCAAGGACTGTCATTTCATTGACCTAAAGTACCTAAAAGTCAATGAAACAATGCCAGACAAATGGTTCTATGGCTGCAGCTCAAAGTGACAGACAGCGATATTTAGAATGGAATGCCAATTTGTTCAGCAGATACCATTTTCTAGTAGTATATGTGTCACTGACTTACTCTTCTACTCCTGGAGTTTCACTAAGTGGTGACAGAGTTAAAAGTTGTGGTTGCTGAACAGTAAGGTTTGGGGAAACGGCCAGAGAACTGGATACCGAGGGAGGGAAAAGAAGGCATGACAGCAAAGTAGGCAAGGAATTAAAAGAAACAGGGCATAGGGGAGAAGTGTGCCCAGACAGGAACATGAGTAATGGAGAGCACAATTCCCAAAGCAGTAGGGTATGATGTTGAAATGCAAACACTTTCACACACTTGACGTAACTATTTTAAGTCTTAAACAGATGAAGCCACTAAACATTTGCACTTCTATAGGAGATTTATGCCACCTGTTATTTCTCATAGTAGCTTTTATCTCTTTAGTTTAGAAGTATGAATATGCTAGGATAAAAATTAATGCTGCCATGCATCCAATAATTTTGTGTCTCTCCAGTCATCTCTTTTCTTGCAACAAAAGAAAGCTTTGCTTAAGTCTGGTGTGGATCTACATTCTTGGGTTACTGAAACAATAGTCAGGCTCTGTCCCAAAACAGTGCTCAGTTCATCTGTCAAAAAATATCTCACTTCTCTCTAGGGGTTTATGTGTTTGGGACAAGATGTATGTGGCAGGTACACACACACAAACAAGTTCCAATCAGACACCCATAACAGGAGCCATACAAAACATCAGGCTATACTAAACAAATACACCAAAAAAAAAAACAATTGTCACCATGGGATAATAGTTTGAGACATAAAACAGGGATGACAGAGGTATCTAAAAGTTAATAAGACCACTTCACATGATTTATGTATGAAAGCAGGCTCATGAGATCAAGCATCAGCAGTGGTGCAAAGCTTCCTCGTCTCTGCCCTTGATGTCTACATAATAAGCATGGACACATGAAGGAAGAAAACCTAGGCACCATAGGCTTCTTCATGAAATCATGTACAGTGTCTCAACTCCTGGTTAAGTACACGCACGAGCTTTACATACAATTGAGATGTTTACACCCAACATATGGACATCAAAGATATGGCCAGGAGAATCCTGGCAACCTCACAGAAAGGGCCAAGACTGCAGCCCCATTACCCCTTTGATTATGTGCAGGTGGCTATACTCGGTCAATTAAATGCCTGAGTTCTAAATATCTCCAGGGTTAGGTGGAATAAGTCTCTATAGGCAACAGATTCCAGGATATGAGTCTATGAAACCTCTTCTCTGGATATATCTTCATTTCACTTTGCCCACTGAAATGTCCCTGCTTAACACCAGAGGCGGAGCTACCTGGTCTGACACCTGGAGCAACCCGCGGGGATGTGGCTAGCCGCCCGTGGGGGTGTGCCGGCAGCGTGGAGCATCCTAGGGGGGTGCACCAGCAGCAGAGAGCGTCTCAGGGGCAGTGCCGCCCACAGCGATGTCACCCCCCCTCAGGGATGACACCTGAGGCGGACCGCCCTCCATCTTTCTCCGCCTCTGCTTAAGACTCTAAGCAAAGCTCCCACCCACCTCATTCCAAATTTCAAGAATTCAATTGGTATTATGAGCAACTTTAAAGTAGGGTGTGTATTAGTCTATTTTACAGACATGGTGCACATAGAATCGTGTGTGCAGGTTTTGGTTTCATTTCACTGCTGAAGCTGCCCTGGCTGCAAATAGCCTGGAGAGAGATAGAAAACGGTGGTTTCTGTGCTGCAGTCCATTAACTTGCATGATTAAGAATATGCAAACCACGAAGATGCTCACAACCTTGTAAAGACTTTGACCAGAGCAAGACTTCTAAAATCAAGTGCTGATACATGCACAGACATGGTAGATTAGAAATGGCAAGCATTATCTATCTAGCTGTGGTTAAACGTTTAATTTACAAATATTATTTGATCTGAAACTAAACAGCATGTTGCAACCATTTTGTAACATTTTGTTAGCATCATTTAATAATTCCAAAATGCAAAAAGAGACTTCTTTTGTCTGAAGTTACATTATAAACAATTTACTTCTTTGTTTTGGTAAATATGTATTTTTAAAATATAAAAAATAGAACTGGATTGACTCTTTTAAATGAAAAAGTGCCACCATATTTTCAGGAGTGCTGTGCAGGAAAGAATAGCTCAGGACAGCCAGTGAGATTTGTACACATTACAGGCTTAAAACACAGTGAGGCTGTTTTTTCTTGCTGCATTTCAAGTTTAATTTTGCAAATCCTGATACACATCATCACGGTCTCATGTGTTTCCACTTCACCCATTGCCTGTCCTCAGTTTTTCACCCCTTCACCCACCCCAATTCTTATTGGTGAAGTTTTCATCCACCCAACCTTTTCCTCCTAGAGGTCATCTTCCTGTGGCTGCAACTATGATCCTATACATCTTCAAGATGCAATGAGATTTACTCCCAAGTAAGAGGAAAAGTCTAAGTGAACTCATTGCAGAGTTGAAGTTTAACTGTTTCTTAGCATTTCTAGCCCCTCCTTTGACTGACAGATGAAGACACACACACACACACACACACACACACACACACACACTCCCCCCATGTCACCTTTCTAAAAGGCAGCGATGATTCTTTTCTGGTGAGCTGCAGCTGGTGAACCTGGGGCACTCTTGTTTGAAGGGGGGGTGTTGTTGGCAAGAGAGGCACAGGGGACATGCTGCTCAGGCATACTATGGTGCCTGTGTGAAAAACCCAGCTTTGCGGAATGCCCTCCCACCAGATGTCAAGGAAATAAACAACTATCTGTCTTTTAGAAGACATATGAAGGCAGCCCTGTTTAGGGAAGTTTGAATGACTGATGTTTGGTCATGTTTTTAATATTCTGTTGGGAGCTGCCCAGAGTGGCTAGGGCAACCCAGTCAGATGGGAAGAATAGTAGTAGTAAGTTTTGTCTTAGTTTGAGCAAACTTTTTTGAGTAGTAGATCCATCAGCATTGGAGTGACTGTTTGACTCAAATTTCGGGAGTTTGTTAATAAAGAGAGTATGACCTTTCTTGGTAGAATACTACTTGGAATCCCAGACATCTTCAAAAGGCTTATTGCATTCACCTTCCGTCAAACAACTGCTAATGGGCTGACTTAAAAAAAAAGAAGAGGACTGTCAACAGTCTATACCTGAGATCTTCACCAATAAAGGAGCACATAACTGGTTGCTTCCATAATTCAGTATCATCTGAGCCACAAGCTCTGCTGCACTACTAGGATTCCATGCTCCCTCCCATCAAATAAAGTTCAAAGGGCATTAGTTATGTTAGCAGTAAAATGGAACTCTTAGGTGCACCATGGTGTAAGGCTGATTAGTCATTGCTGGGCATCTCTTATGACAACTGTAATTAAAAATGAATTCTCATTTTTTGTGATGTGCCAAGGAATAAGAAATGTGAGACTGTGAGCTGTTTCTCATTGTACAACAGAACACTCAGGTTTGCCACTGAGTATACACTCTAAGTTGCAGCCAATCTTGGCTTCACAGAATGCACTTGTGTCAAAGCATGGGGGATGCTTGTTATATTTTTAGATACACACTTTAAATTTCTATAACAATGTAATGTATTGAGTAGCCCTCGCCCGTGACCTCACTGACCCCAATTCCAAAGAATGGCTGCAATCCTGCACACAATCTCCATAAACCTCAAGCCAACAGAAGCTAAGCAATGCAACTCTGAACAGGTTTGCAGTATAGTGTTATGAGTTTGTGGAGTGCCTGGACTCCCTTTCCAATTCCTGGACCCTCCTTCTAATTCCTGGGTGCAAGACTCTGGAATTAGTATGTTAAAATTCAAGTCAGGAGCTAGCCTGGTAATGGCCCACTAAAGATTTGTTAGGGGGACAAAGGGAATGGATCTGTGCAAAACGGCAAATTAGAGGGTCCCGTCTCTCATAAAATCATAGGACTGTTGAGTTGGAAGGGACCCTGAGGATTATCTAGTCCAACCCCCCCCCCCTGCAATGCAGGAAGACAGTATGCAGCTATCCCATAAGGGGATCGAACCTGCAACCTTGGTATTATCAGCACCATGCTCTAACCAACTGAGCTAGAAAGACAAAATCCTTTGAGGAGAGCAGTTTGTTTTAGGATTGCAGTTGGGGATGATGTGGGCTAGGTAAAAGTAGTTGCAGTCTGTTAAAGGCAGCAAGCTAGAGCAGAGCCACAGAGGCTATGGCTGATTTCTGCTGGTATCCAAGGCTTTGGCTATGAGAGAAGCAATACCCTCTCGGAGCGTAAATGCTGTGAACCCCTCCATTGTAGGCTCAGATTGTATGTATGGTAAATAAACCATATATCATAAATGTTCAGTTTCTGTTAATTGGTTCTCGTGGGAAACTTGCAGATTCTAGCTTCTCACAATTAACTCAAGGTGGTGTCAATTTACTCTTGGCAGAAAGCCCAGGTCTGCTTGACCTAGAAACTACTCACTCTGATTGGTTAACGACCAGCACTCTGCTCTGTTATCAAGGGATTGCTAGCTCAGTTTGAAGTGAGGTGTTGTTAGGAGTAGAAGTGCTGTGTATGGTTTTGAGAGAGAGAAAGAGAGGATTTATTTTGCTTTGATTTGTATGCAGAAACTCTGCTGGTTTGTTTTATTTTCTCCTTTTAATAAATCCTGTAAATAGTTATTCTGAGTCTAGCTGACTTGTCATTACTGCCGCAACTAGCTTCCTCGCTGTGCAGGAAAACTCTGCTACGTTTGGGCTAAAGCCAATAGGGCTATGCCTGACACTTCAAAGTTCCATGAGGTTATGGGCATTGTGCTGCCAGCCTGAGTTGCGGTGGTGTCAGCATCAACGGCGTTGGTTCCAGTAGTTCCAGAGGTTGTTGTTCCTGGCTGGTTCCTGACCGTGGTGAGCTGGTGACGCAGTGGACACAAGGACAACAGCTGCAGCGTGTGAGTGCTGGGTGCTGTGGTTCCTGTTCTCTCTCTCGGTGGTCGTGAGTAGCTGGTTCCGGGTTCCAGGGACATCGCTCTCAAGATGGCCTCACAACCAGTTCAGATGGCTTTTGAGCGTCTGAACGACTCCAATTACTTGCTGTGGTCGGAACGCATGCAGGCAGTGCTGCAGAGGGATCGTCTCTGGCAAGTGGTGAGTAAGTTTCCTGCGAAGCCTGATGATGAAGACCTCGATAAAGACCAAAGAGCAAGGGCCACAATTGTCTTGGGGCTGGAAGATTCCCAGTTGCCGTATGTGAGGGGAATCAAGACAGCTAGAGATGTGTGGCAAGCACTTAAAGAACTCCATGTGCGTGAGACAGCGGTTTCCAAGCTGTTCATTCGCAAGGCATTGTACAAGGCAATGTTACAGCCTGGGGTTACAATGCAGGAACACCTACACAGTTTACAGTTAAAGTTTACTGCACTACAGGAAAGAGACTGTGCGTTAGACCAGCAGGAGAAGGTGGCTATTATTTTGAGTTCTCTCCCGGAAAGCTGGGATAATTTAGTTTTGTCTCTAGAAGGCATGCAGGAGCATGATTTATCAGTCAGTTACGTTACTGGGCGTTTGATTGAAGAATGGCAGAAGAGGCAAGAAAGGTCGTTGGCTGCAGAGGCTTCTACAGGTGGGCGGTTTGGAAGGAGTTCTCATGCCGTGCCAGAGGTGACGCAAAAGCAGCGTACCGGTGAGGAGTCAGCGTTTGCTGTTAGGCGTTGTTTCCGATGTGGGTCTTCAGCGCATCTAAAACGACAATGTCCGGAGTTGGTCAAGTCTCAGTTGCCGGTGCAGGAGCAGAGACGAGATCAGCAGCAGCAGCAGCGTAAAAGGAAATTCTTCAAACGAAAACAGTCGGCTCAGCTGGTGACCGGCGAGGTCAAGATTGCTGATGAGAAACAAGCAGTCTGGGTGGTCGATTCGGGAGCATCTCGCCACATCGTAAATTCAGATGAATTGTTTGTTTCCAAGAACTCAGCACAGCGCAGCCAGGTGGCTCTAGCAGACGGAAGTACTTCCGAAGTGATTTCGGGGGGTGCAGTTTTTGTTCCTTGTCTTCGTGAATGTCTGCAAAATGTACTTTGTGTGCCGTCATTAAGGAGCAATCTGATGTCTGTAGATTGTTTGCTAAAAGCTGGGTTTAAAGTGTATTTTGAAGGAGACAGTTGCATTATTAAGAAGGCTGGTGAGATTTTAGGCACTGCTAAGTCAGAGGGAGGCTTGTTTTGGCTTAAAGCAGGTTCTCAAGTTGCAGCAGTAGTCAGTAAATCTCAGCCTGCAGTGAATAACAAGGCTATACATGACAACTGTGTGCACTTATTGCATAGGAAAATGGGGCATGCTTGCTGGAAAAGTGTACTAAAAGTGTCTGAATTGGCTGATGGGGGTAATTTAAAGAGTTGTAACAAGTACCTTGATTGTAATGTTTGTAAAAAGGTTAAAACCCACAGAGTCTCTTACCCCAGAAGTGACAGAGTTAGTGAGTCACCGCTACAGCTGGTTCACATGGACGTAATTGGTCCATTTGCTGTAAGCAGGGGTGGATCGCGCTTTTCACTAACAATTGTGGATGACGCCACGCGTTACTCCTGGGTTTTCCCCATGAAGAATAAGGGTGACGTGTTCACTAAGTTTAAAGGCTGGGTGGCATCTGTGGAAAGATTTCTGTCCATCAAACTCAAAAGGATTCAGACGGACAGAGGTGGCGAATTTATGTCAAATGCTTTTAAAGACTGGTTACAAAAGCGTGGCATTGGGCATAGAAAAACGAACGTTTTTTCCCCAGAGGAGAATGGCGTTGCAGAGCGAAAAAACAGATCTTTACAAGATATGATGTTTGCCATGCTTGACGATGCTGATTTGCCCATGTCTTATTGGGGGGAGAGCATGCTCACCGCGTGTTATCTCCAAAACAGGCTCTTTCATCAAACAATAGGTACAACTCCGTACTTTAAATTGTTTAAGAAAAAACCCAAAATTGACCATTTGCATGTGTTTGGATCAAAAGCCTGGGTATTAATTCCAAAACAAATGAGGAAGAAGGGAGATCCTAAGACCAAACAGTTAGTGTTTGTGGGTTACCAGGAGCTGGGAAAAGGTTTCCGCTTTGCTGAAGGGACAAATGGCATTGTGATCTCCAGGAATGCCAGTTTTTGTGAACATAGTGGCTGGGAGAGACTACATGCCAATACTGAGGTTTGGTTTGAACCTTCCCAAGAGCTTCATGACTCTGAAGGTAGACACAGGGAGTCAGAGTCCGAGGGGGAGGAAAGTTCAGATAAGAGCTCTCAAGAAAGTGGAGTTAGCCAAAGACCAGTTGCTAAGCAACAAAAGAGAGGTCGTAGTTCTGAGGAGGAAAGTGGGTCAGAAGAAAAATTTTCTCCCAGAAGATCTAAAAGACAAAACAAAGGAGTGCCTCCGGTGCGTTTTTCTCCAGATACTGCAAATGTGTTTAGTGTAATTGCAGAACCCAAGAGTTTTCAGGAGGTGTTAAAGTTACCAAAAGAGGAGGCAGAGCGCTGGAAACAGGCAATGGAGGAAGAGATGTCCTCTCTGAATGAGCACAAGGTTTTTACACCAGTAGCAGCGCCTGAGGGGGCAAAGATTGTAGGCTGCAGGTGGGTGTACAAACTTAAACCTCTGGTGACAGGAGAGTACAAATACAAAGCTCGTTTAGTGGCTCAAGGATACTCTCAGAGGCCTGGAAAAGATTATGACGAGACTTTTTCCCCTACTGCTAAGGGGGACAGTGTAAGGCTGATTTTAACGCTTGGAGCAAAGAGAAAACTCCTGTTAAACCATTTTGACATTCAGACTGCATATTTACATGCATCAATATCAGAAGACCTGTATCTAGCCGAACCGCCTGGTTATGAGACAGGTTCCAATAGAGTGTTAAAATTAAACAAAGCTCTATATGGTCTCAAACAGGCTGCAAGATCTTGGAACAAATGTTTCCATGAGGCCTTAGTGTCATTTGGTTTCAAGCAGAGTACAGCTGACAATTGTGTTTATGTACGTGGTACAGGCAGTGATCAAGAGTTTTGCCTGATTTATGTAGATGATGTTTTGTATGCCTGCAAAACAGATAAACAAACTAAAAGGTTTGCCAAGCAATTGTCCAGTAAGTTCAAAGTGAAAGACTTAGGCCCGGTTAGGACATATCTAGGGTTGGAAGTGTGCTGGGCCCAAGATGGCAGCTGCCTAATTAGTCAGCAGAACAAAGTTAAACAACTACTGACTACATACAGGATGCAGGATTGCAAAGGGGCAGTGGTGCCTATGGATCCAGGTTTCATAAAAACACTTCATATAGATGAGAGTCCTGAATTTGAACATCCTGATGTATATCACTCTGTAATTGGAAGTTTATTGTATCTAGCACAGTGGTCCAGACCTGATATTAGCTATGCAGTAGGCATATTAAGTAGATTGGTCTCAAAACCCACACTAAATGCCTGGAAAGGGGTAAAACAAGTTCTGAGATATCTCAAACAGACAATTGGCTATATGTTACAATTAAATTCTTCAGAGGATGAAATGTTGAGTTGCTACTGTGATAGTGACTGGGGAAATTTGCCGGATAGAAAATCTGTCACAGGACTAGTCATAATGGTCGGTGGAGCTTTAATCAGCTGGCGGTCACGCAAGCAAGACGTTGTAAGTGTGTCATCAACGGAATCAGAGTACGCCGCATTGAGTGAATTGTGCAACGAGGTGATTTATTTCAAGCATTTGTTAACAGATTTAAATGTAAATTGTGGAGAACCAGTACAAGTTTACATTGATAATCAAGCTTGTATAACCTTAAGTAAAACAGAGGGTTTCAAATCGCGTTCCAAACATATCTCTGTAAAATACCAAAATGTACGTTGCTGTGTACAAGACAATGTAATCACCTGTACTTATGTATCAAGTGAAGAAAATGTAGCAGATGTGTTAACTAAACCATTGGCAAAGATAAAGAACAAGCGAATGTGCAAGGGTTTAGGTTTGCTGGAAAAATAATCTCCTACATAGGTGTATTTGGTGTTAATTGTTCAGCAGAATCTGTGAGGGGGTGTTCAGTTTCTGTTAATTGGTTCTCGTGGGAAACTTGCAGATTCTAGCTTCTCACAATTAACTCAAGGTGGTGTCAATTTACTCTTGGCAGAAAGCCCAGGTCTGCTTGACCTAGAAACTACTCACTCTGATTGGTTAACGACCAGCACTCTGCTCTGTTATCAAGGGATTGCTAGCTCAGTTTGAAGTGAGGTGTTGTTAGGAGTAGAAGTGCTGTGTATGGTTTTGAGAGAGAGAAAGAGAGGATTTATTTTGCTTTGATTTGTATGCAGAAACTCTGCTGGTTTGTTTTATTTTCTCCTTTTAATAAATCCTGTAAATAGTTATTCTGAGTCTAGCTGACTTGTCATTACTGCCGCAACTAGCTTCCTCGCTGTGCAGGAAAACTCTGCTACGTTTGGGCTAAAGCCAATAGGGCTATGCCTGACACTTCAAAGTTCCATGAATAAAGACACCACAGTCTCTGCTGTGCCTCATTTCCAAAGGAAACATGAATCCTGGATAAGGCGCCTAGACCCCTATAATCACACAACACTTGGAGATTGGGCTGGTGTGGGACAATACTTTTGACCCAGGAGCAAGTTGTGGCAGTTTTTTCTTCTAAAAGCAGCAACAAAATTTCAATGCACTGCTGTTTCAGCGACGAACAAACACAGCCCAACATTTTCAAGAATTTTCAGGGCACCTTTAGATCAGGCTTCCCCAAGTTGGTGTTCTCTAGATGTTTTGCACTAAAGCTTCCATTAGGCCTAGCCAACATGCTGCAGTTCAGGGAGATGCAACTTGTGCCCCCCTCCCCCCAGCCATGGAACTACAACTTCTATCACCACTGGCCATGCTGATTGAGGCAGATGGGAATTGGGAGTCCAACAGAATCTAAAGGTAACACTTCCACATTCCTTCTGGTAGTCCATAAAGGATTAATAAAGTATGTAAAATATGATAAATGAGGATGCTTAATTGAGAACTGTGTTTGTAATATGTTACGTTTACTAAATCTATTTTTGAATAGGGTACACGTGTAGTGCAATCCTATTCACGAGTAAGGGCTGGTAAATTCAAGGGCCCTTCCTCCCACGTAAATATGTATAGAATTGCAGCTCTAAAAGCAAATGGAGTACCCTGGGGGAAGTAGCTGTTGCTTGCAGTCATTTACATATTCTAAAAACGTCTACTGAGACTCACTTAGCCTCTGGCAATTTGCAAAACTGAAAAGTAAAAAGATGGGGGAGGGGAAACACAAATCATACAGCATTAAGCATCCATTCCTCTTAAGAGTTAAAACCAGCAGCAGAACAGACTATGTGAGAGCAAACTACTGCAAGGAAGGTCTGGTTTGATTTTGCAGTTCACAAACAGCTCTAATTCACTCTGCTCTCAGCCTTTAAAGGAGCTCTGTCAATACAAAAAATTGCCTTCTTATGGCAAAAAGTTTTCTCTCCCTGATGTATTTCTATGAAACATTCTTTGTCAAAAGCATCGCTAAATAACCCAGGTCCATCCTGGATTCCTCTGTGAACATGAAGCTGCCTATTTACTATTCAGTTTAAGCCTTTATGCTATTTCTATTTACTAGGAAATATCCTACTGATTAGCATGTACAAAAGACCCTCAACTGAGCCTCGACCATGTTACTAGAAGAAAAGAAGAAAAAGAAGAAACAATGTTTTTTCCAATACTTTCCTGGCTTAGTCATACAAGGCAAACATTACAACCCCAAAATTCTTCTACAGCTTAGATTTTAAGATAACAAGTTTTAAGAAGCTTTAATTTATTGTTAAAATATGCTTTAAAAAGTATCTATGTGTTTTAAAAGTGGCAAGCTCTGACACCTATACAAGGAATATGTGGCATCCACATATGTGGCATTTCCACCCCCATCATTCTACCCGGACACTGAGGTCCAGCTCCGAGGGCCTTCTGGCGGTTCCCTCACTGCGAGAAGCCAAGTTACAGGGAACCAGGCAGAAGGCCTTCTTGGTCGTGGCGCCCTCCCTATGGAACGCCCTCCCGCCAGATGTCAAAGACAACAACAACTACCAGACTTTTAGAAGACATCTGAAGGCAGCCCTGTTTAGGGAAGCTTTTAATGTTTGACATATTACTGTATTTTAACATTTGGTTGGAAGCCACCCAGAGTGGTTGGGGAAGCCCAGCCCAATGGGCGGGGTATAAATAAATTAGTAGTATTAGTAGTAGTAGTAGTAGTAGTAGTAGTAGTAGTAGTAGTATGGCAGATTTCTAATTCAAAACAGGTTGATAAATTATCCACAAGATGAATAAAAAAAATTCTCTCACTTTCTTTCCTAGGATGCTTAGACCATTCAAGCCATAATCTCTAGGGAGATTATTCAAAGGTTTAAGAATGACATTCTCAAGATGACAAACTAGAAAAGCATTCTATTGGGAAATATCCAGCAGGTGAAATGTGCTCAAGAAAATTAGTTTCAGGCAAACCCAAAGGAATTCGCTTGCTTCCTGTTTAGGTTGTGTTTGTTGTTCTGTCATTTTTTAAAGTTGACATTCCTAAACTGAAGAATACGGTCTTGTAATCACACAAGTGTTTGGTCAACCTGTGGGACTTCTAAAATCTATATTTCTTCCACATGCTGGTATTTCTGCATAACAACTAAGAATACTATAAATAGAAATAACCTCTTACTTAAAATAAAATGTGGGATCAGAAGAGACGCACACATACAGGTGAGACTGCAAACACAGCTAGAGCTTTGTGATCCCAGTCACACTACCTCCCCAGCCTATCCCCTGCTCTCATTCTATGGTGAAGTGAGAGAGTACAAACACAAGTGGACAACAGTCTGAGATTTAAAAATAGCCACAAGTTTATTGATTAGAGGTGTAGGTGGAATATTGGCTCAGGCATTGGGTGTATATCCATTCCAACCTCCTACTGGAGGGATAGAACTGCCTCAGGGTCATGCCACGGATTATGGCCTCCCCAAGACATCGATCTACTGAGGTGGCCATCCTAAGGCCACCACTGGAAGCCCTATGGACCAACTGCACCACACAAACTTCTGGATACGGACACCCATTGAGACCCCTTTAACGGGGAATTCTGAAAACACCGCTGATTCCATACTGAGTGATACAACACTTCACCCAACGCTCAAAGACTAGGAGTCCACCCAATGCCTTAACCACCCAAAGTTGTGACATTTTGCCATGGGGAAGGCAAAACCTCCTGACCGGCCAATTTGTCTACAGGTAAATTCCTTCCTGGCTCCAAATACAGCAACCACTAGTAGCCATAGCAAGGTCAAGAGGTAAGAAAAACAATTGGTTAAGCTGAAACAACCCAGGAAAGAAAAGCAATGATAATGTGGAACCTGAAAAGGAAAATAATATTAGCAATGTGATAAGAATTTACTTGAATTAAACAATCCTGGACCAAGCCTCAAGCTCTGAGCAGTCCAAGAGGCTTTTATATCTTTTCACCACCACACCACCACCCACAGCCCACTATCAAAGAGAGAATCCTAGAGGGCAGCAAGCAAAGACCACCTAAAACCCTGTGCTTAAATACGTTAATATTGGTTACTGTGTTCTTAACATGTGTAATTGAATGCTACTTGCAAGTTGCCTTAACAGGATTTCTATCTGGATAGGCAAGATATAATTATAATAAATAAAAATTTTAAAAAATCATGAAACACATAAGAAGCTTTGTGGTACATACCAGGGAAACCCAGGTTTCATGCAAGAATGAAATGCTTCACTCCTCACCCCAACAAATACAGACAGTATCAGTCTAGTGATTGCTTTAAAAATACATTATGATTTGAAAATGTGAAGCAAATTTCAGCAATCAAGGACAGGTTCATTTGAGAAGGACAAACCAATTCTCCCCATGCACTGATGCTGCCTAGTCTGCTGAATGGAAAATTGGCATCTAAGCTCGTCATACATCTGTGAGACATTTGTTTTGTATAAAGTAACTAACAAATGCGATAAATAATTTCAATTTTAGAGTTTCAGCAAAAAGATGGCTGATTCGCACTACTATTCCAAACTGAGAAAATTCCTTTTTTGAACATTTACGGTAGTTATTTTCAAACTGTGGCAGCATCAACTGTATTGGACTTTTAAATTTAGAAAAACACACACTACATTACAGAGTTTTAGTGGGAAATGCATGATGTGCATATTGCATATTAATGGAACTAAAGATCATCCAGTTCAATTGTTTGCAGTAGATTTAGGAAAGACAAAACAAGACACTTTCTCAACAAGGCAGAATTACTTCATGGAATCCACTGTTACAAGATCTAGTAATGGTCGCTAGCTCAGATGGCTTTAAGAGGGTACTGGACAAATCATAGAGGAGAGGGTTATGAGCAGTTATTAACCATGGAAAACAACTGGAGTCTCCCTGTTGCTAGGGGTAAAAAATGTGAAAGGCTTATGAAGTTTTCTTCATGTCCTGACATCCTGTTAACCACTGTGGAGAAATAGTTTGCTGCACTAGGTGGACTTCATCATGGTCAGCCATATAAAATCATTTCATAAATGAAAACAATAAATTAATGGCCCTTCAGTCTAATAACCCATCAAGGTTCTTCTTAGGGTTTTAATTTAATCTAAATTGTTTGTTTGTTTGTTTATTAGCACTATTTCACAGAAAAGAAACATTTCAATAAAATTATATCACCACACAACTTTAAGTAACTGCTCCAATGTTATGTGACATAGCATCAATAAATGAACATGCTCCCAGTGTTCCTGGGAAAAGCTTATATGAGCTGAAGTAAAATGGAAACATGTGCTACTCCAGGAATTCACTGCCAACATTTAACATGAAATGTAAGCAGAAATGTAAAATAAAATATAGAAGGGAAGGACTCCAAATTCACAAACACTGATTTTCTGACAGATAAAAAAGATCAGAGGAGAAATAAATTATTTTGTGGTCTTTAAAAAGTATGTATTATCCTGCTGTCCAGGGAGTCACTTGGAATAACAAAAGGTGCCATATATTTTATTGTTACGTCTTTACTGCAAGAGGTAACAATGCAATCCCACATTATTAAGTCACTCCAGGCAGATATACACACACTTCAACTGTCTTCTTACATGAAAACACATTGATATATTCATAGAATTGCAAAGAATGATCCTGTGAATTCAAAATGCAATTATATATCAGCTATCGTGCTGCTTAGAGGCACAGCATCTTGAAAATCTGTAGGACTTTCTGATCTGTAGAAACAGTGTTTTAAAGGAAAAACAAGTATCTGCATTTTAGTGCTTTGTTAAACCTAACTGTAAAAATTCTAACTCAGTATAACAAAACATCTGACAGGTTCTTTATAGCAAACTGCATTTCTTGAATTAAACTTTTGCTTACCTTTGAAGCAAACTTCTAATTGTTAAGGTTTTAATAAGCTCAAAAAGAGTGGATAAATCAAAGTTCCCAGACCCTGATTCTACCTGAAGGCTGAGAAACTTAAATACACCAAGGTCTCAAAGATACTGAATCTGACTTCCCCACAAAATGGCATGTTTTTGTGCATAGAAGTGTTGAGAGCTGAGACAAGGAAGTCAAGAAAGCCACGGTTATGTTAATTTAGTAACCCTTACTGATGCCCTGCACCCAGGAGAATTGAGATAACTATTTGTTAGGGCTGCCATCATTACCTAGATTTCAAAGGCAGAATTGACGTGGGGGGGGGCAGTTATGAAAGGCAGAGCTTTGTCCTGGATCTTAGGCAAGTCAAGCACTTTTTGGGGGCGTTTTTGTAAAAAAAAGTTCAGCAACTTTATGCGATATGCGGTGGTGATGGTGATTAGTATTACTAGCTGTGTGGTTTCTCTAGGTGCTTAAAGCTCTACATCCATGTCATCTGCCAGTTCTGTGCACATCTCTTTTATTGAGCTAAAGGTCTTCTCACTAAGTTCCCTTACATCTAATTTCACAAACTGCAGAGCTTGGGTGACTGGCTCTAGCATTTAAGAATTTTTGCTTAAGATCACAAGACAAACAATAAAAGCTGATGTGCAAGAGGTGCACAACAACTGGCACAAAAGCTATCTTATCTTGGCGTTGCTTGAGTTGTGATATAGTACTTGTGTCATTTCAATTGGGGTTTAGGCCTGGGTTAGGCATAGAAACTGCCTTTATGATGACGTGTGTCAGAGGAAAACAGGGGAAATGTGTCCCTGTTATTTCTCCTCTCACGGGCTTTCAATACCATCAGCCATAGTATTCTTCTGGAGCAGCTGTCCAAGTTAGTGATAGTTGGCACCACTTTGTGGTAGTTCCAGTCCTACTTGGATGAACATTTCCATAGGATGATGCTTGAGGAGTGTTCTTTAGTCCTGGGGAGACTTCAATGTGGGATTTCTCAGGGTTCGATTTTATCCCCTATGCTGTTTAACATCTGCATGAAACCACTGAGTGGGGTTATTCAGAGTTTCTGAGTACATTGCTAGCAATCTATATGCTCTACTTGTCATTTACATCTGCAGGTGTGGCAGTGGATGTGCTGGACCATTGTCTTGCAACAATAATGGGATGAAAATCAACAAACTGAAACTCAATCCAGATAAGACTGAGGCACTGTTTGTGGGCGGTTCCCTAAACCAGATGGAAGGAAAGTTGCCTGCTCTTAATGGGATTACACTCCCTCTGAAGGAACAGGTACATAGCTTGGGAGTACTTGTGGATCCTTTGCTGTTGCTTGAGGCTCAGGTGGCCTCAGTGGTGCGGAGTGCCTTCTCTGAGCTTTGGCTAGTGGTCCAGTTGTGCCCCTATCTGGACAGGGATATCCCAACTACTGTTGTCTATGCTCGGATAAGCTCTCGATTAGATTAGTGCAACATGCTATATGTAGGGCTGTAAGACGGTTCAAGCATATTACACTGATCCTGGTCTGACTGCACTGAATGCCAATTAGTTTCTGATTAGTTTCAGCTGGCGCCTTTATTATGCACCTTCAGGCACCAGGCAAAAACATTCCTTTTCAATCAGGTATCCTATATCCTTTCAAATGTGTTTGTGGGAGGGAGGGAGGTGGAGGGGGCTATTGCTTTGTTTTGTATTATGTATTTTGTGTTTTTATCTTGTATTTTTATGCTGTAAACCGCCTTGAGATCTAAGGATGAAAGACAAATTTGATAAATAATAATTATTATAACTTTCTGTAGGGGTCCAGCATTGTGTTTTAACACATCTGATGGAGGAGTTGCTTTGGATATGTACTTTGCCATATTCAGCTTTTCCTGTTGTTCAGGTTTGACAGTACCAGTAGCTTCCTCAGTATTTTCAGTTGGGATGTTCTCGTGCCCTGGCCCTGTCTATTGCTGGATATTTTCTGCTTCTTTTAAAGCAGACACATTTGGTGCTACTTGCATGATTGCTGAAGAACTCATGTCTTCAGTATGCGTCTGGAGCTCTCTAGCTGTCTTCTGCTTTTTGAACTAGTTGCAGATATCCATAGCTAAAGAAACAAAAGCTCCTCTTCTTTGCTTTCTCTCTAGCAACCTTATATAGAAAGCCCTTCTGCCTTTCAACCTTCAAGCAATCAAAACAGTAGCACGAAGTCTCTGTTTCCAAATAAAATTATTTTTGCTACCCGTTTCCTGAGAACCACAACTCCTTCATTCATATTATCTTTGCATTTTGGGGGTTTCCAAATTTTTAGAATCAGAATCAGAATTTGATTTCAAATCTTGTAACATTTCCAGAAGCAGCTTTCGTCTGAGCTGCCTCCAGGCCCAGGATGTTTTTCCTCTAGAAAAGTGCAGAGAGTCAAAGTCTGGCAGCCACTCTCAATAGGACCAGTGTCAGAGATCACTCTAGATCTCTTGCTGACTAGCTGGCATATGTGTGTGTGTCTGTGTATATCAAAAGAAATAAATGCATATAATATTTGGGAGTGGGGGTTATTTCAGATACAAGGGGAAATACCTCTACACAAAAGGGCCTCATAGAACCTACATTCTCCATGGTCATTTTCACCTCCCGCTGTACCATTTATTCACGGGCTCTCTACCCATCCATTTCTTTTATTTCACTGCATATAGAAATGGTTGCATTGTTACGAGTAAGTATTTGGCAACTAGCATTAAAAGTTAATTATTCTCTATGTTAGTTTAAAAAATCAAACACATAAATAAGCAATTTTAGAAGGTAGTTCCTACCAGCTCACTGCCAGATCATGTACTTTCAAGGTGTTGCTCAACCTATATATTCCAGACTTTAGAGGGCGCAAACATTCTTTTGCACGAGCAAGGTAGGGATTCACTTGAATATCTTCAGGAAACTCTGAATCCTAGAACAAATACACAAAAAAGCAAGCATATAAGTAACCCTCAGTGCTTATATAGGTTCTGAACAATATTTGTGTCTGCAATTTAACCAGAGATGGTAAACACAACAAGCTGGAACCAATGCTTTTTTCTTACATAATGAGATTCACATAAGTAAGAAATACATGTGGAGTCAATTTCATTGAACAGTGTGGTCAAATATTTTCTAAAGATAAGTCAGCAGGCTAGAAAATTTACTATTAACTCTAATTAACCAGGCTAAATAGGCTTTATTAAAAATTGATTGTAATTTAACAATGTCAGGAGAGAATTTGACCTTATATAGTATACCTTAAGCAATAAAAAGAGAGGATTAGAGGGTTTCGAAACTCAATAATGTTTGCAAAATTGTCACTCTACATTGTTAAATAGTGATTTCATTTTAAAAAGATAAAGAACATACAAGTTCCTCTCAAACTACTATCACCCCATGAGATTAAAAATACCAAAAAATATAAAAAAAACTCAGTATCTGAATCTCCATGCATAACAAAGATGCTCATTTGTAGCCATTTCATTCTGAAACCCTTCTGGTAGTTGTTCAATTTTATGATTAAACACAAGGAATACACCTAAAGCAATCACATTCTACAACTGCAAAATATGAGGAAGATATAACTTAAAGTCTCAATTCATATTCTACGTCTTCAAAGGATCAGAAAGCACAAAATAAAATTTCACAAAACTGGGGGGGAAATGAAAGAGGATTATAACATTCTTGTTCCATTTCCTCATTCTGTCCCTGCTTTTTCCTTATACAACAGAACTATTTGGACATATGGTACAATTTTTGAGGTGCATAACTATAATGGTTATTTCACAAGTTAGCTGTAGCTTTTAAAAAAATGGACATTGGTTTTACCATGCATTTCTGTTTGACTGCAGGGCATTTACTCAATAGGATGACTTCTCCCACTGGACTGGATAGGCAGGGTCTTTCTTTTGCCTCCTCTTCCAGATTACCTAATCATGGGACCATGGCCAATCAGGGGGAAGCCAAGAGGGTGATTCAACCTGGGCCTCAAAGTCAAAGGGGACCTCAACTTCAGACACTTCTTGATTTGGGGTATTTGATAAGGTCTGCAACTTGTGTGGTGTTGTGGTTAAGAACGGTGGACTCGTAATCTGGTGAACCAGGTTCGCGTCTCCGCTCCTCCACATGCAGCTGCTGGGTGACCTTGGGCTAGTCAGACTTCTTTGAAGTCTCTCAGCCCCACTCACCTCGCAGAGTGTTTGTTGTGGGGGAGGAAGGGAAAGGAGATTGTGAGCCGCTTTGAGACTCCTTAAGGGGAGTGAAAGGCGGGATAAACATTAGGAAGAACTTCCTGACAGTAAGAGCTGTTCGACAGTGGAATTTGCTGCCAAGGAGTGTGGTGGAGTCTCCTTCTTTGGAGGTCTTTAAGCAGAGGCTTGACAACCATATGTCAGGAGTGCTCTGATGGTGTTTCCTGCTTGGCAGGGGGTTGGACTCGATGGCCCTTGTGGTCTCTTCCAACTATGATTCTATGATTCTATATCAAGTCCAAACTCTCTTTCTTTCTTTCTTTCTTTCTTTCTTTCTTTCTTTCTTTTTATGCACATTGGACAAAAATGTGACACTCTCTCAGCTTTAAGCTTCAAATTTAAGAAAATAAGAAAAGTTATCTGGTAAAAGGCTTACTTTTTTGGTAACTGATATAGAGGTTATCATATTAAAGAGCATAAAATGTCAATAAATATTCATTAAAATATATTGGCTCTGATGGCACAAGATGAGATGATGGATGTGTCTTCTCAGATCAGCTGATTATATTAACAAACCTCTCACATATGTGTGTGTGCATGCACCTTATTTTGTGTTCATATATTGACATTTTTAAATATTTTTTATTATAGCTACGGTCCTCAAAAGATGGAAGTGGCCTAGGCCTCTCTGGACCTCATAAAGTGCACCTTCCCTTATTTGTGGTTATTCTTGAATCACTGAAGTGGAAATTCACTTAGAGGACTTGGATAACTTTTTGCATCCCCAACATGTACCCTAATGCTAGCTTTCACTCTCTGCCTCTGGCCTTAGGGGTTACTGAATATCAATAAAGTTCTCCTGTTACCATGACTGGACTCAAGTCTCCAGCTTTACAGTGTCTGCCCTTCCAATGTACGATATGTGAGAAAGCCACAGGATTTTCTGTTGCTCACTAAAAAATCTATATTACATCTACAATTATATTATTGTCCAAGAAGAAGGGGAAGGGGAAGACAGGCTGAATTCAAAGTACCCATCAACAGAATGATTTGAAAACATTTGGGGACTGTACTAAACATTTACTAAACATTTTAGCACATCTAGGGGGTGTATATAAAGGGCATCGTAACAAATAGTGTTGAATGTCCTCCACGTCTCCAGACTCACAGATATAGAGACTTTGGTACACAGGGGTGCTATTGAATCTTCCCATTAGATATGGGGAGGGCATACACTGAATAGGCAAAGCTGTAAATGCTTTTCTAAGTGGTGCCAGTGTGAGATTAATAAAGTACTGCTCCAGCCCAAAAGATGCTTCATATATTGGATGAGTATGCCATCTGGGAAAGTGAATGAAGGTTCCTCCATTTAGAGTCCAAATAATTTTTTCCTTTGATGAGTTGTTTAACGCTGTTAAAGGCTCCAAAATTAACTGATTCATTCAATGCCAGAATCTGATTCTTTCTTTCTTTCTTTCTTTCATATCACTTACAGTGGTAACTCGGGTTAAGAACTTAATTCATTCTGGAGGTCTGTTCTTAACCTGAAACTGTTCTTAACCTGAAGCACCACTTTAGCTAATGGGGCCTTCCGCTGCTGCCACACCGCTGCCATGCAATTTCTGAAACAAAGTTCTTAACCCAAGGTACTATTTCTGGGTTAGCGGAGACTGTAACCTGAAGCATCTGTAACCCGATGTATACTAAAATTATAATCTGCCTGTGTTAGGAGAGTCAATATATAATATGTCTTTAAAAATGAAAAGATAACAATGGATTCATACCAATAGGCAAGAAAATGCACCTTTGAAAAATGCAAATTCTGATTTGGGATTGAAACCTTTCCCATTTAAGTTAAGGCCAATGATAAATTTACAAGTACCTCTTTCACATTGAAAGGTAGAGACACAGGTTAATGAATCATTAAATTATCAATCATGCTGTTATACCCAGCAGGCTGAGGTCCAGGTGAAGGCTCCGACCTTCTGAACAAGAAATGAGGTCTTCACTCTCACTTTTTATACTGCATCGCCCATGCTTATGTAGAAAGAGAATATATGAAGTAATTTAAAATAATGTTCATTACCACTTGTGTGGTATTAAGTGGCATGTTTCTTTATCCAGGTAGTTTGTTTCTCTCTCACACACACACCCAGTATTTCAGCCATTTTTGTGAATGGGCACCCCACCCTCCCCATGGCAGCCATTTTATGACAGCTTCCAAGGCACTCTCTCAAGATTCTAAATGTGCTCATTACCTAAACTTCCAGATTGGGACACTTAGTGTTCATCTCAATGCTAAATTCTCTCCCTTGGAAGGAGGAGAGAGAGAGAGAGAGAAAGAAAGTGGAAGGTAAGCCAGAGAACAGCTCTGACCCAATGAAAACCAGCTCTGCTCTCAAATTTCTTCCCTTTCATTGAATCACAGAATTGTATAGAGTTGGAAGGAGCCCTTAGGGTAATCTAGTTCAATCCCTTGCAGTGCAGGAATCTCAACTAAAGCATACATTTATATTCTTTTATAATACTGATGGTGATGATGATAATGTTACACTAGCTTCCTAATAAACCTCACGCGACACGGTGAGCTCCTGTTGCTCGGTCCCAGCTCCTGCCAACCTAGCAGTTCGAAAGCACGCCCAAAAAAGTGCAAGTAGATAAATAGGTACCGCTCCAGCGGGAAGGTAAACGGCATTTCCATGCACTGCTCTGGTTTTGGTACTCTGTTGAGCCAGAAGTGGCTCAGTCATGCTGGCCACATGACCTGGAAAAACTGTCTATGGACAAACGCCGGCTCCCTCGGCCTGTAGAGCGAGATGAGCGCCGCAACCCCAGAGTCATCTGGGACTGGACTTAACTGTCAGGGGTCCTTTACCTTTACCTTTTTAAACCGCACAGAAAAATGTGTGGTGATTTGTGGGTGTGCATTTTTCTGGTTGCAAATTTTTGTGCTCATCCAAAAGTATGAGCATAAGCCAAAATAGCTGAAGACCTCTGGTTTAGGATCTGAATGGCATGCTAAACAGTAGATAATCTAAAATGGAAGTGGAAGCTTCCAATCTCCTTGTGGCCACATCAGAGGAAGAATGGGAAGGGGATGAGCATACAAATCGGGGGCTTACTGTGGTTCATGCTCAATATGAATGCAGCCATAGAGCTGAAAACATCTTCAACATGCAGAAAGTGTGTTTGATTGTTAGAAGTGCTATCCTCTAAGCCTTATTCTTCATTTTCAACTTGGGTCAATATAAAGCATGTAGATGATACTTCAATATTATGTGTTGCCATTGTAAAAAAAGGGTAGCTGTGAAAGGAAGCCCCATGGAAATACTTTTGAATACAAAAAAAAAAAAAAAATCTCATTTAAAAGGTTCTACAATACTTCTTGCAGACACTTTGTAGTGCAATGTGATTTAACCATGAGTGCAATTATTTTATAAACATCT
The DNA here is from genome assembly GCF_964188315.1 of Podarcis muralis. Classification (NCBI taxonomy): domain Eukaryota; kingdom Metazoa; phylum Chordata; class Lepidosauria; order Squamata; family Lacertidae; genus Podarcis; species Podarcis muralis. Next base: position 134,751,117 of record NC_135655.1, read on the forward strand.
GAAATATCAGGGGAAAGTTAAAAATCACTGCAGAAAAAAGAGCACAGTAAAAACTTTATTATATACTACACCTTGCTTAGCTTGCTAATAAAACTCATAAAAATCATCCACAAAGGCTGTGGCTACATAAATCCACCTTATTCAACTTTATAACCCTGACAGATTTTCTTTTCTTTCTTTTTTAATAAACATAAAGATAATATGCAGTAGATAGTAAAAGTTAGATTAATTAAAAAAGCCATTGTAAAACTGCAGTAACTTCATAGACAATGACAACTGTGCTCATCCAACTGTTCATACAAAGCTTGAGTAATAATGCCAACAGTAAAATGAAAACTGAAACGGCTCCTGACACAGTCCCAGTTTTAAAGGTCTGTTAAAGCAAGTGAAACTTTCTTCAGCGGCTGCTTATTCTGCAGAGATGAAATGAGAAGCAAAATGTGCTACAGCTACAGCTGTTTCTTTTCTGCTTGACATAATCTCCCAATCTGAAGCCACATGAACAATGCCAGGAAACATCTCACAAGACATCATACTCTAAAAAGTATGTCAAATAAATTCTGATGACCTTTCCAAATGGTGATTTTCTATTATTATAGCAGTTTGAATATTTTTTATGACACAACAGACACAGGAAATTGAGGAATAAGATCAGAAGTGCCAATGTTTTGTAAGAAATCTTATATGCATAAGGCTAATTTACAATACTCTTTAGATTATTAGAATCATTATTGTTTATTGGTATGTCATTACATGCCTACTTACCTATGCATAAGTCGCATTTGAATCAATGAGATTAGTCTTAAAGATGAAAGGATTGCACCCCCTTTCCTACGTCTGAAATAAGTAGGAGCCCCTATGCACAGATGAAGCTTCAAAAAGTGTCATCGTATTCACTATGGTGTCAGGAACACCATCAGCTGAGAAGCCCATTCCTGCAGAGCTCTGAATTATGGTAGTAGCTTAATACTAGGTGTCTCTTGGCTCAGTAAGTAAAAGTAAACGCCAAAGCAGCTGGCAATTTCTGTTGCCCATGTGCTGGTAACCTCCATTACTGCAATGCGCTCTATGTGAGGCTGCTCTTCAGCTTCACTTGGAAGTAGTGGCGGAGATTCTTGCTCCAGCACTGGGGGCGGAAAGCAGGCGGGAGCGTGGCAGGTGTGCATCCCGGGGGCATGGCACACATCCCAGGGGTGTGGCGCATGTCCCAGGGGCATGGCGCATGTCCCGGGGGTGTAGTACGCCGCCCGCAGGAGCATGGTGCGCCTCCTGGGGGCGTGGCGCGCTGTCTGCGGGGGCGTGGCACCCAGTGTGGGGGGGCAGCCGCAATGGCACCCCACCGGGATCGTGGTGCCGGGGGTGATGCGCTCCCCCTGCCCCCCTCTTCCTCCGCCAGTGCTTGGAAGCTGAAGCTAGTGCAGAATGTAGGAGATTGACTGCTTGTTGGGACAGAACATCCCCATCACAGAATGTTGCTGTTGTAAGAATTGCACTGACTGCCAAGTAGCTAAAAGGCTATGTTCAAGGAGATGGTACAGATGTACAGAAGTCCTATGCAGCTTGGGACCAGAATACCTGAAAGATTGCTGCACCCCAATCAATCACTGCACTCTACCGGAGAGGACGTCCTGCAGATGCTATCTTATCTTGAGATCCATTCCACATGTTGTAACAATCAGGACTTTACCCCTTCGAACTCAATTTCATTGCATTTCAGGCCCTTTTACTGTCTTTTTGACACCTGTTGAAGACTTTCCTATTTCAGCAAAACTTCTAAGTGGACATCTATTTACCCCGGTTGCTATCAGTAGTAGATTTGAAATTATTTTTATATATGTAATTGTTTTATGTAGGTGATATTCAACTATATTTTACTCCTAATAAACCCAAAAGACCTTACTTCGCCGTGTTTATTAATTTCAGTGGGTCTGCTCTGAATAAAACTAAGTTGAAAACTACCAGTGTGTTTTCTTGTATTGTGAAATTGCTTTCAGATGCCTCGTTATTATATAGATATTTAATAATTATCTAGAATGGCCTGCTACATGTTGAACGCTTGAAGTGGTAGTGGAGTAGATTTTTTACAATGCCAGATTTTATTATGACTGATATGGTTCCATCTATATGAAGGTACACCCACTGTTTTCCTTTCAATCCATACAAATGCCATATGCTGCATTTGGTGGAGTCTTGAGGTCAGATCCAACAAAGATCTTGTGCTAGTGGAAACCAGTGAAATGAGTCCCACTAGCTCAACAGGATTCCCCACCCCACCCCATTGCCTGTGTGTTCCTACTCCCTCACCAAATCTGCTTTGGAGGGTCAGGGTATACCTCCAGAACATAACAAAGGGGGAGAAAATGAGATAGGTGACAGAATAATTTGCTTATTATCACTACTTTGAATTCCACCATTGATTGTCTTTAAATCTTTTCCTCCTCCCACTCAAATTGGGAGGAACATTTTTTTAAGAAAGAAAAACCAGTCAAAGCCTTCCATGCAACTATAGAAGGCTTCCAAAGGATTGAGAGGTTTGGGTTTTCTTTTACATAAAGTTGTCCAGAAGGGGAAGAAGTTTTAAATATTTTCCCCTCAACTATGTTTCATAGGTGAGACTATTTATAAAAGGGCAGCCAAAAAATCAATCTGTAGCAGCTAACATTTTTTCCTATATTAGTACAGCCAGCATAGGCGCCGACTCCATGGGGCCTGAGGGGGCCCGAGCCCCCTCAAAAATTTTATTGGGGGGGCTCTGCCCCCCCAATAATTAAAAAAATTTTCGCGCGCCTTGGCTCCCGCGGCCGGCGAGGGGAGCCCGGGCCGCGCGCGGCTGCTGCTGCCGCCGCCGCCTCTCCTGGGGGCGCCGCCTCCCCGGGCGGGAACGCTGCGGGTGCGCGAGGGAGGAGGGCGGCCCTCGGGGGCTGGGAGAGCCGGGCTGCCGTGGCCGAGAGGGCTGCTCTGCCGGGCGCCGCTGACATAATTTAAGCAAATTATCGCGCGCCTTGGCTCCCGCGGCCGGCGAGGGGAGCCCGGGCCGCGCGCGGCTGCTGCTGCCGCTGCCGTTTGTGGTCATGGCGGAGCTGCCGCCTAGGGAGGAGGGGAGAGGGGGCTGGCGGGGGGGGGCAGGCGGTGAAGGGGGCTTGGCTGCTCTCTCTCTCTCTCTCTCTCTCTCTCTCTCTCTCTCTCTCTCTCTCGGGCTCTCTCTCTCTCTCTCTCTCGGGCTCTCTCTCTCTCGGGCTCTTCCCGCCCAGGGCTTGTGGGCATCTGCTCTGAGACGAAGATGGAGGTGACTTCCCTTAAAGGTCATGGAATCATAGAGGTGGAAGGGACCCAAAGGTCATCCAGTCCAACCCCCAGCAATTCAGGACTCACAGCTAAAGCATCCCTGGCAGATGCCCCCCCCCCGACCTCTCCCTAAAAGCCCCTTCCCCTGTCTGACTGCTCTCACCACCAGAAAGGCCTTCCTAATGTTTTGTGGGAATCTCATTAAGCCTACAGAGCTATATATGCAAATGGATCTACTTATTCTTTCCCTTGAAGATACATTGATTCGTTTGTTACTGTGGTTTCGATCAATACTTTCCAAAGATCTTTACATTTGTCCATGCATGATCTTTGTCTGAAAGCTCATGGGTTGCAGGAGTTGTCATAGGAGGTTATATTTTTGTCCTTCCAACTGTTATGGAAATTACAGGGGGGGGGACGACATCTTTAAAGTTGTTAAATGTTGCAAATATTATGCCTGAATGTACCCTTTCAACTTGACAGCTCAGGGAAGTTACCTAGATAAAATCCTGTAACACAATGTATCAGCCTTAATCATTTTGCAGCTGTTAAGGGGGGGGGGCAGAGCCTGCAGCCACCATCCCTTTCCGGTGGGGAGGGGGCAGAGGAAAGACAGGAAGCTTTTCCCTGCAGAGTTAGACCCCTTGGCTGCGTGGCCCTCGGGTCCCTTCAAACTCCTGGGCGTTTTGCTGGTGGGGGGCTGCGTGGGGGCCTGGGCGATGTCAGTAGAGGAAGCTTGCAGGCCTGGTTGTCTGTTGGGGGCAGCAGGAAGAGGCGGAGGGCAGGATGTGCAGCCCCTGCCTGGCTTTCCTGTGGGACCAAGGAAGCGGCTGGGGGGGGGGGGACTTGGCCGCTGGCCTTTGTTGCGGAGGTGGCAGTGTGGGAACGCCAGTCCCAAGGGCAGCCTCTGGGGTCTGGGTGCTGCTGCCTGTCTCCTGCCATGGACTTGGCGGGGGGGGGGCTGTGCTATTGGGCTGGCAGAGACTTAACGGGGGCTGCCTCTCCCAGCCAAAGCTGACCCACAAAATTGCAACCCAGTGTGTGTGTTTGTGTGTGGGGGGAACCAGCCTGCACAGGGTAAGCCCCGATGGGGCTCCTGGGCTCCTTCTGATGCATGAAAATTGGAGGTTGTCCTTTACAGCTCAGCTCCCCAAGGGGCTCAAAGCCTCCCAAGTCCATTATCAGTCGGAGACGAATGAGTGGAAGCTGGAAGAAAGGGGGAATCTTTATTTTTCTGTTGAAACAGAGCCCTCCTTCCCACTGACATTTGCAAGGAGGGGAGGACCCCAAACAAAGGTGTGCAGCAGCTTTGAAAGACTTTTCCGGCTCAACATCAGGAAGAGCTTTCTGACAATAAGAGCTGTTCAGACGGTCTCTGCTCCCTGGGAGAGGCTAGGTGGCCATCTGTCAGGGATGCTTGAGCTAAGATTCCTGCATTGCAGGGGGCTGGACTAGATGACCTTGGGGTCCCTTCTGTCTCTATGATTCTATGATTAGCATAATACAAGCATCTCAGGAAGAGGCATCTACCAACAGAAATCCAAGAGTGTGGCTTCTCTCCTGTCTGTCAAGGGACCTGCAGATGCTGATTGCCTTACTTGGCCAGTTCCTTAGGACTGGTACATACAGTCATACCTCGGGTTACAGATGCTTCAGCTTAAGCATTTTCAGGTTATGGATGCACTGAAACCCAGAAGTACCGGAATGGGTTACTTCCAGGTTTCGGCACTTGTGCATGCGCAGAAGCGCTAAATCACAACCTGTGTGTGCGCAGACGCAGCAATGTGAGTTGCGAACACTGCGGGTTGCGAACGTGCCTCCCACATGGATCACGTTCGCAACCCGAGCGTCCACTGTACCTTGGTTCTCGAACAGAATGCATTCCGGGAGTCCATTCGACTCCCGGAACCATTTGAAAACCAGAGTGCGGCTTCTGCCAGAGGAGCCCCCTGCAGCCAATCGGAAGCCGCACCGGATGTTCGCCCTCCAAAAATCATTTGAAAACCAGAACACTCACTTCCGGGTTTCGATTGTTCAGAAGCCGATTTGTTTGGGAGCCAAGGTGCTCGGCTTCTCAGGTACAACCGAACCTGAGTCCTTGGGGGCGCCGCCTCCCCGGGCGGGAACGCTGCGGGTGCGCGAGGGAGGAGGGCGGCCCCCGGGGGCTGGGAGAGCCGGGCTGCCGTGGCCGAGAGGGCTGCTCTGCTGGGCGCCGCTGACATTGGAACTTAGAAAACTTCCCGGGGCAGGACCCCGGTATGGCCCCCCCCCAATATTTTTTATAAGTCGGCGCCCCTGACAGCCAGTATGCTATGGGTGCAGCCTGCATGAAAACAAGCAGAGGGACAGAACAGCAGTCATCCCTTGATCAGTCCCCCCCACAGCAGGCTGATCACATCCCTGAGGAAGAAGAGAAAGCCTCTTAAGAGAGCAAGCAATCTGGGTGTGCACTCTGGGCCATGCAGCACTGATGTCTGATTCTCGCAGCAGAAAATAGCATACGTAATTGGCCAACTATAAAGGTTTAGTGAACCAAGGTTGATGAGTCCACAAATGAGTGACAAGTATACTGCTGGAAATCTTGTGTGACATACCTGGACTGACTGAATATACGGGGTATCATCAGCTGAAGCAGATGTATCCAGAACGGTGTCTGGCAGATAACAAAGGCAGTCAAGTAAATGCCGTTCTGCCCAAATGGCAAGGTAAGAGGAACAATGACATCTACACAATTGCAGGAAAGGCATACATGGCAAGAAAAAAAAGGCCAAGATTGTTCCACTGAATTGATGTTACTGAATGGAAACGCGACATAATTTGTCGACATTAATAAACAGCTGAAGTGAGCACTGTTAAGGTGACATATGAAACCCTTCAGGGGGGCTTGTCTTGGTACTGTGTGCAAAGAGGCAGTCATATATAAATGAAAAGGCAAAAATACCTACTTATGGCCATTACATGGCCACCACTAGCATACATCTGGTAAACATGTGAGGTGCTGGGGTGAATCTAAATCACAGTAGCCAGTATCAGAAGCAGGCAGCACCAACTGCAAAGCTCAGAAACGTTCTGTACTGAGGTTGAACAGAAACATGGGAATAAGCATCATTTAGCTTCACAAACATGGCAAAGAACACATATATGACACAACTGACATGTATATACAAAGAGGAGGATGTTAGTCAAATAAATTATCCTGAACACTTTGGTTCTTAGATAGTAATTGCCACCTCCAAGGTGTAAAATTGAGCAGATGTTGCCATCCTTCTTCAGCATTACGAACAGAAGTACTAGCTGAAATGCCATGAGGAGGCAAGGCTAAAATTTCAGTAAGAGGGCAGCAGTGAAAGCTGCTGGAACCTAGACCTGGTTAGGTGCCTAGGAGGTCACGCAGGTGGCACATAAGTCCCTATCCTCCTCCTCTGTGAGTAATTTTGTTGTAATGCAATTTCAATCACTCCATGACTTGTTTCCCTGTCAATATTAGGCAGGCACCTTTGCTGTATTACTTAGACTGCCTAAACACGTTATATTTGACCAATCTTACTCAGACATGTGATTCTGGCATGTACTTTAATGTGTGTGTGTTTGTGTGTGTGGTGTGTGTGTGTGTGTGTGTGTGTGTGTGTGTACACCCACCCACCATGGATTTTACTTATATTTTATAGTCCACTTATTTTTAACATCTGATTTTATTGGTATTTTTAATGTTTATTTTACACTGTGATTAAGCAGTATGTAACTTACAAAGCAATGACAAACCTAGACAGCATCTTAAAAAGCAGAGACATCACCTTACTAACAAAGGCCTGTATAGTCAAAGCTATGGTCTTCCCAGTAGTGATGTATGGAAGTGAGAGCTGGACCATAAAGAAGGCTGATCGCCGAAGAATTGATGCTTTTGAATTATGGTTCTGGAGGAGACTCTTGAGAGTCCCATGGACTGCAAGAAGATCAAACCTATCCATTCTGAAGGAAATCAGCCCTGAGTGCTCACTGGAAGGACAGATCCTAAAGCTGAGGCTCCAATACTTTGGCCACCTCATGAGAAGAGAAGACTCAACCCTGGTGTTGAGAAAGATGGAGGGCACAAGGAGAAGGGGACGACAGAGGACGAGATGGTGGGACAGTGTTCTCGAAGCTACCAGCATGAGTTTGACCGAACTGCGGGAGGTAGTGGAAGACAGGAGGACCTGGCATGCTCTGGTCCAGGGGTCACAAAGAGTCGGACACAACTAAACAACTAAACAACAACAAACTTATGTTAAATAAATGAAATTCTACTATTCTGAGACTGTAGTTCCTCATGCCACATCATACACCACTTGAGAGTACCTTAACTCTCCCAAGAGACTTTTTCGAGTATACTGAGTGTGTGTGCAAAGAATTGGTAGCATTCCTTATGCATGAGAAGCTACTGTCGACATCGGTGGGGTTTAGCTTCCAACTTATATTTATTTTAAAAACTAAATATATTTCATAAGAAAATGTAAGCAAGCACTAGATTGTTTAGTGTGTGTTCATCACCCACACACAGTTATTTTACCAGTGGGCTCACACACTATGTTCTAAAATGAAATTTTAACTGTACCACTTCTTAAAGTCTTTTCAAAACCTTCCTATTTATTCTTGCAACAGAAATATACATGAGTCTTTAAAAGGGTTCTTGAGACAGATGAAACTTAGTAACACTAAGTGTGAGTTTCTATGTTCATCCTAATGATCTCAATAAAATTATAAGTGCTTGTTTATTAGTACCAAAATAAACTGGTAAACACATTTATAAACAATTAATGATTTGCTGGCAATTGTATCAGAGATATCTCCCAGGCTACTAGTTTTTGTATAAGAGTGGCCTGATAAGACACAAATATCAACAAAATACAGCTAAAAAGCTGTTAGGAAGTAGGAACAGACAAGCAATATTGTCCTCACATAGCCAGCAGTCTGAATCCCAACCAGTATTGGAGGTAGGTGAAGGAATTACCCTAATAACAATTCAGTGAGACGATTAACAGCAGTTGGTTTGGAAAAAGCAATTGGCTATTGCAGGATTGAGAGCTGAGGCTGATTGGCTCCCAGAAATATTTTTAAAAAGAAAGGAAACCACACTCCATGGGACCCTGCGTCAATAATGATCCCCATCCTGTTTGTCATTCTGAGTTCTTGTTTATATCCAAACACATCTGCAGTAATGACTGATTTCATTTTAAACTTCCTTCCCAGTTGAACACTGAGCTGCATGCCTGGCCCCATACCAGAGAGTCTCAAAGGTATTCTTGGGACTACTACATTTCAATATCCTTCAAAAACCTGCAAAGCCGCTAGCTGAGGTGTGTATAAGGACAATATTTCCTTGAGCCTCTTTCTGGGGTGCCAAACAAAAAATGCCGGGCAATTCTAAAACTCCTTTCTTGCAGAAATACAAGGATCCTGTAAGGGGTGAAAATTAGTTGAGTGGGGAGGGTGCTGGAAAACTCAGATTTTAAAAAACAGCTGCTGTAGCTAAGTTTATTTCATAAATAATAGTGAGAGGTGCTGCCCATTTTCTAGGATCCAGTAGTCAATTTGCTTGCTGTAGCAGAGATTTGCTGCAGTGGGAAGGGACCAAAGCTGAATGGAGCCAAGAGCTAATTTAAGTGGGGAGATAATATCCACTCCATACATTTAAGCTCATGGCTTCCGCTAAATAACCCTCTGAATTTTAGTTTACCCTCGTAGAGCTACAATTCCCAGTACCTCTAACAAACTACAGTTCCCAGGATTCTTTCGGAGAAACCATGTGCTTTAAATGTATGGTGCAGATGTGACTAGGGCCGGGGGAAGATGGATGAATTTGGGAGTGAACAGGCTAAGCCCAGAACACTGTTTCTAATTTTCCAATAATTCTACAGTATTCATGAATTGTTTCTTTTCAGGTGAGATCCTTTTGAATTTAAATTTCAGTTTAATACTGAACCACCTTGACCTCCAACCATCACACATACACAAACACAAACAAACACAAACAAATCCAGAAACCCTGTTGAAATGTGCCTGCACTTGCACTTCTTTCAGAGTTTTTTAATACCTTCCCAAAAAGTTTTCAACTATAATCTCACAAAGAGTTGGTACACTCATTTTGTTTTACTGTGGATCCATTTCCTGGTGCAGAAAAAGCTGAAGAAGAATAAAATCAGTTTATTACCACCTGGCCTCTATACAACAAAATGTAATACCATATGCTTTTGTGGCTATCCTAAGTGCAAATTGTTATTCAAGAGCTGTAACTCACTCTAAAATCTCTAGACAGGGGGATAAATTATTTATGGGGGCTACAGCAGATGGCATGGTGAGTTAAAAATGAATTGTACTCTAAAAAGTGCCACAAACTTACACAAAAGATTTCTTATTCTGGTGCACTCACAATAATCTCTTCTAAACTTGCAGTCTTGACAGAATAGAGGTTCTTTCTGATACCTGAAAGAAGTGTCTGAAAGATACCCTATTTTTCCTTGATTAGCTCTCAGTTAAGATTCAGAGTGTGTGCAGTGGGGCAGGGGAAAAGGAAGAGAGGGGATAATGACATGGAAAGAAAGTTGTTTCCAATTCCCCTAAAGGAATCTGCTGGAAATAACATTTTCTCTGAGGGCTCGTCCACATGTACCTTTTGCCCCATGCTTTCTAGGCATAGGCCCGTGTTCTAAAGCTCCATTTCTGACCGCTTTCCCCCCTGTTTTTGCCACACAACTTTCCACAGGAAAAGCCGTTCTTTAACGCTAAATCAGAATAAACAACAATTTGGGTTTTTCGCAGATTGCTGTTTGTGCTAATCCAGCAGTAAAAAGCAGGTTTTTGCAGGGAAAGCTCTGGGGCAAAAGAATAAGTGCTTGGATATAGAGCTTTAAAGTGCAGACCTGAGCCTAGAAACACGGCACAAAAGGAAGCGTGGATAAGCTCTGACTAAACCAACAGCTGAAATTTGGTGCTGAGAATCTTCAGACTTATTGTACTGCAAGACTTCAGCATTCTCTGGAGAATTACAGATTCTATGGTTTCTAATTTGTCTAGTTGGGGCACCTGCCCACTGATGTCAAGAGCTGCTCAGCCAATGGCATAGCTGAAAACTGACCGTGGCCATTGACTTAGAAGCTCCTAAATGTCCTGCACAAAATAATACAGCTATTCTCAGCATGAATGTGGAAGGAAAGGCTTCAATTCAAATAAAGAGCCATTAATATGTGGGGAAATGCAACAAAGTGATTACCGGCAGTATTGAAATAGCCATGGCAGTTGAACCCCATGCAATGACATGGGGAAGACAATATTAATACAGTCTCAGTTTCACTTAAGAGGTCTAAATTTAATCAGCGTTAGTTTGTAAAATAAATCACACATTGGAGTGAGCACCAGGAGTGCCAACTTGAATAAAATATTTGGGTGCCCAGGTAAGCCCTGCTCCACATAATGGATCACATGACGCAGCGCGCGCACACTGTTTTTGCTGTTTCCAAATACCTCAGCACTGTACCACATGGAAATCCTTTTCAAAATGAAATGTGAGATGATAAAGCTTGGAAATCTTGTTGCTGTTTAAAAGCATCCTATTACTGATTCTGCTAGTGAGTGAACAACAAAAGACAAGCTGAGCCATCCCCTTGGGCTAAATGCATGCAAGGAGACACCTTTAAGTACCAGAAGCATCCAGATCTGCTGCTGCTGTTTGTGTAATTGCTAAACTGATAAAATAATAAATGAATTCATTCAATGTTAAGAACTGAAGACCTCTATAGAGAAAGTGTGGAGATTTAGTCCTGTTTGAAGGACGGCAGGTATGCATAAAAAATTCTTATGCAAACAAGTAAGCACTCATACGACGTGAATGTTTTTAAAAGTATCAGAATATGGGGATTTCCCCCCGCTATTTGTTTATTGTTCTCTTTACTTGTTAACCTAGGGAAACCTGGGGAAATTGCTTGCAACGGATTCAAATCACAGGAGACAGTCTCAATTTGTCCTCTATTACTTCATGGCTACAATTTGTTTACAGGTGCTGCAGAAATGCTTTATGGGTCTACAAAGATGTTTTCTTTTGCAGACTTTGAGGGGGAAAGCATAGTAACAAAAGCTGAAGCTTTCATCCACAAGAAATAATAAATGCGACAGGATGGTCTCCTTACAAAGTGCTGGTGTGACCAATTGTGGCTCATAGTAGGTTCAAGACAATGCCTTAAAATAGAATTCAGAAAGGAAGGAAGAAACTGTCAGCATGTGAATGTGCTAAGAGACTTGCCGCTTTAAAGCATTACAAACATGGAAAGCCTATAATCAGAGACACCCGTGGGATGAGTGTACACGCTGGAGTCAATAATGCCTCTACAATGTCATTTTCAAACCTGAAGAGAAAAGGGAGATACAAAAATGTGATAGAATCATAGAATTGTAAAGCTGGAAGGGACCAAATGGATCATCCATTCTAACCCTCTCCAGATGCAGAAATCTTTCATGGGGCCTGAACTCACAAACTGAGATCAAGAGTCTCATGCTCTACCAACTGAACCATCCCTCATCATGTAATGTCCAACACAGAAGGGGAAAGAATAGCAAATCTGCAACACGGAACACACTGCCTGTTCAGCCTCAGGCTGACTAAAAAAGAAATCAACAGGATATATTCATACTTCTTCTTGTCCCATGACTAGAAATCATGGGTCTGAGCAGTTTTTCATTTGACCTGCTGTTTCTAGGCATGGGTCCCCTTGCCCCATTCCTTTCCCAGGGAAAACTCATTCTACACTGCTAAATCATAGCAAACATCAATCCAGAGAAAATCAGAATTGCCATTTGCTCCATTTCATTTCTTTTAATTTGTATACCACCGTTCTATATTACTATACACAAGGTGGTTTACAAGCTGAAGAAACAACAACATAGACAGCAAAGATCAGACACTTAATAACAATCTTATCCAATACAAAAAGTCATAATAAAAACATAAGTTTGAAATAAATAATTTATATCAAATAAAACAATATTCAATAAATAGTAGTAGTAGTAGTAGTAAACAGTAACATTAAATATCAGCAAATAATAATTAAACAGTTTACACTTAACAATGACAATACAGAATTACTGAACTATAATCAATAAAAGTAACGGCAAGTCAGTGCATAAAATACCACAAAAACTTACAAAATGACAAATACCACAAAACCATGCCACATGATTTAGGTGCTTTATATATTTTTATCTTATGCTGGTCTATTGTAGTTGAGAGAATGAGATAATAGTTGCCCTATTGCCTATTTAGCATGCTCTACTTCTGTATGTAGGGACGCGGGTGGTGCTGTGGGTTAAACCACAGAGCCTAAGGCTTGCCGATCAGAAGGTCAGTGGTTCGAATCCCCGTGATGGGGTGAGCTCCCGTTGCTCAGTCCCTGCTCCTGCCAACCTAGCAGTTCAAAAGCACGTCAAAGTGCAAGTAAATAAATAGGTATCGCTCCAGCGGGAAGGTAAACGGCATTTCTGTGCACTGCTCTGGTTCGCCAGGAGCGGCTTAGTCATGCTGGCCACATGACCTGGAAGCTGTACGCCGGCTCCCTCAGCCAATAAAGCGAGATGAGCGCCGCAACCCCAGAGTCGGTCATGACTGGACCTAATGGTCAGGGGTCCCTTTACCTTTACCTTACTTTTGTATGTAGGTACTCTTACCTTATGTTGGCCTATGTGTGTGTATGTGTTGAGAAACAAGGGTACACACTTATAAAAAAATTTTTTTTAAACATCTCTGTACTCCTCTGAGCACTAAAGAGTGATTTTCCCTGGGGCAGCAGGGAAGTGGGCAGAGAAGTATGAATAAGCCCTTAGTCAGAAAAGCAAACATTTACATCAAGCCAGTCCACTCTGGACAGGATATGGGCATGCCCAGACAGCACACGCACCGGGTTCTGCCCAACTTTGGGGAGCCTGGCACATGTGTGTGATGTCATGCGCCAGGAGGACGCCCGGCAGGGTTCACTGTGGCTGCATTTAGGCCTGACAGGGCCTGTCACAGGCTGTGCTATATTGAGGGGGCCCAGCCCCCTGCTTCAAAATTTGGGGGGCCTTGCCCCCCCATGGCGTCCTGCCAGAAAGTGAAGACCTGTTTTGTGTTACACTGGCTCTGCTGCTTGAAAAAGCACTTCAGAGAAAGTAGAAGCAGGGAATCAAGCTAACAGCTCCTACAAGTTCCAACTGAAGTTTAAGGAGGTATTGATCTGCAGTTGCACCCTTTTGAGCCCTTTAGGGACTTGGGTACAGGCTTTTGCTGAACCCAGGACCCTTTCTCAGGAATCAGATTAACACTTACTCCCAATGTAGGGGGAAGACAAGGGCTGCAGCATGAACTACCTCACCTTGCTCAGCACATTTCCATGCTGTAATTCAGAAAGAAAGGAGCATCTAGGAATAAGACTGCAGGAACTGTTATGTACTGAGGTTCTCACCCTGGGCCAGCAGGGGGATACTATAGATAGTTTTCACTCAGGTCCGCATATGCAAATAAGGAATTGGAAGTGACATTCAGTGATTGGATATGTACAGAGAGTTGTTACTGTTGCTTTGTAGTTGAGCTCTATATAAGCAGGTGGGCTGAACCCTTCAGCCTTGTTCTGTTCTGGCCTGTGAATAAACAAGAGCTGTTTGAAGAATCGCTGTGTCGTCTGATATGTTCACCCACAACTTAACAGGAACAACAATTGGGACTCAGTAATTTGAAATCAGCATTCCAAAGCGAGGTTTTTGGAGATGATAACTCTTAACCTTTTTTGTGAGAACACTAAAAATGAAAGGATGGCTGCTGAAGTACCAGACAAAGAATTATTGTGAATAAAATATAGAAACATTTACTAGTCATTTATCTACAATCCTTTAAATTTAAATGTATTCCTGTGCACTGCTCTGGTTCGCCAGGAGCGGCTTAGTCATGCTGGCCACATGACCTGGAAGCTGTACGCCGGCTCCCTCAGCCAATAAAGCGAGATGAGCGCCGCAACTAATTATTTCAGGAATACATTTAAATTCTCTTAGTACTTGATGTTGAGTATAGTATTCTTTTTGAAATTCTATTCCAAATAAACATGAAGGAGCATTTGGCAATGTATACAAGAATTAGTAACATTTCAAAACTGAATGAAGTGGTAGAAGCAGATATCATTTCAAGGCAGCAATCCTACACAAATATACATGGGAACTCAACTGCGTTTACTTCTTAGTAGATATGTATAGGATTGCACTATGAGCCAGCAAAAGCAGCATGTTCTGCTAAAATAAAATTAAGCACTTGCATTGTTATGGACCAAACTGCAATACCCTTACACACTGGCTTTTGCGGTAGAAGGATAAGGATTTAGTAATGAAAGCTGCTAGTTAACAAAGGAACCACATCCATAGCTAATCCCCCTAAAATCTGTGAGGTCACCTCTTAGACCTGTAGAGAAACAAGTACGGTATGTTGTTAAACTGCGGTCAGAACACAGCACACTGGAGAACTAGAACCTGTTGTGAATCAATAGACAAGAAATAAGTATCTACAATCTTGTCAGAAGGAAAACCAACTGAGGAAAGTGACAAATTATTTTTAAGACCAAATATGCATTCCAAGGGTTGACTATGAAGCAAACTAATCCTGCCAATTATTAATTCATAAACCAGTTGGCATGTAGACTTGGCATCTTCTTGCACATATAGTTTCAGCACAATATGAAAACAATTAAGATTTAATTTTATACTCCCAGGAGTCAAACAATGTTTAAAAGATACAATGTAAATAACACTGGGTATCAGAAAAAGTAATATTACGTAAGTCCAATTTACTTGTGGCATATTAGTGTGATTCAGCATCAGGAAAAACTAAATGCTAATGCTGATTTTATTTCTTTTGGATATATTTACATATGCAGAGCTTTGTTTAAATATTGTGAAAAAGATTTAGGAGGAAAATCCATAATTCAGGATAGAATTATTAATTTCTAAAATAAATACTGCCATAAATGAGCACCTGAGCCCTTTTTAGTTAGGCTTAAGGCTTTGGCGGTCCTACTTGGTATTTGAATCACACTTCAGTGGTGGAAAACCATTCATGAATAACTTATAAAAAGAGGCATTAAAATGGAAATAAGTATTAACAATTATCATTGTTAACTACAATATCACATAGAGGTCCAAAAATTGTTGCTAATTTACTGGCTAACTATTAACTGTCTAGCAGCAAGCCACAATTTCAGTGGGCCTTAGTTCTAGGTAATGGCCCTTCAGATTATTTATTTAGCATCAGCTATGCAATGCAAAAGGCACTTTACCCCCAAAAATGGTATGAGAAGTTCTTTTCCCAAGGGACTTGAAAAACTAAAAACAGACGCTGGAAACAATAGAGGAAGAAAATGGAAATGGAGGCAGAAGTAATTCAGTAGTAATTCAGATGCAATGCTATTATTTCAGTCGCACATACTTTGGCTTAGTCACAGGGTACTGGGGCTAGGACAGTTTTCCCCAACCTGATATTCAACAGATGTTTTAGACTTCAACTCCCACCAGCCCCAGGAAGTATGGCCAATGGTCATACTCCAAACATCTGGAGAGCACTAGGTTGGGAAAGGCTGAACTAGGAGGTGTTCCAAAGATGCCAAAGCAAGAGAGAAAGGGTGGAATTGTTTCAAGGAGCAGGAGATGTTCAGATAGTTGAAAGTGCTGGAGCTGGAGATTGAGGGGGCCAGCGCTGTGCAACGTGTGTAATATCAGCGTGTTGCGTGACGGGCTGCGGAATTAATGTGAGCATGTTGTGCAGTGCAGCCACTGCAGATTTTGGGGGAGAGGGCCCTTGCCCCCCCCCCAGCACACCCTAGATGGCACCTATGGGCAGGCTTGTGTCTGGGTATATGGAATTACACCTTAAAATTGATAGCTAGTTCTATTTAAATGCTTAACAAACATATATTGCTATTTGTATAGAGTTCAGCGGGGCTTATTCTCAAGCAACTGAACATATGATTGTAGTCCTAGTCGCTATGAATAATTTCCCTCTTTTGTTCTTTAACCTTTCCCAAACTCTGGGTAACAAGGACAAGAAATAACATAGTGCATTGTCTTTGATCTGGCTAGATCAACTCACACAAAGACAGTAATTTGTTGACCTATTTAATGTACTGGTCAGATATTCTGCAAGCATAGTCTGCAATCTGAGGTAAGTAAACATGTGTCTCACAGGAAAGTTAATTCCCACAGATAAACAACCCTCTTATGGTTCAATTTAATTTTAAAATACCAAACCGAGGACATCATTCTTCATATATTCAAAGTTCAGCCTGGCATCTTTAGTAAGAATTACATCATAGATCTTGAAGTCAGAAATATCCTGAGATGACATTACAGTGCAAATTGAATAAACGGACATCAAAAGACAAACATATAGGATTAAAGAATTCTGAGCTCAAATGGGCATGGCTCGTCTGGCAACCAGACAGATGCTTAATGTGAGAGCTCTCCTGATTTTGAGGCCTATGCCACTTAGAATACAAAGCGCTAAGGTAAAACTGATCTGAAGCAGATGTATTTCCCTCAAGTCTGACTTCTGTTCCCCAAAAACCTCAGACAGTGAAGAAGACCCTAGCAGGGCTAAAGGTTCCGCTAACACACACCCACACACCAGTCAAGATTGTACAACTCTTCATATGTGGCAGGAAGGGGTGTGGCTCACACGCACGACAGGGCTATGCAGTGCAACCCCCTCATGCAGGCCTTTCAAAATATGAAGGGGGTTGAGAAAGTATCCACCTGATGCAACAAGCAAAAGGAGGAACACCTCTTCCTAACACAACTAATATAACCATAAATGTAAGCCGGAGGAAAAAGCCAAAAAGGACAATATTAAGCACAGAAAAGGAACACCGCTTATTCCATACACACAACTTTTGTTGTAACAGAAAGGAAACAGATAATGCTTCAGAAAAACATGGAATGGGAACTTGAACATCTTCCTGGCAGGAGAAACATCAAAGGTGTGCCTTGGCCTGGACAGCTCAGCTGGTTAGAATGTGGATGAGACAGTGTTACGTGCAGGGTGAACAGGACTTGAAATCAATAGAATGTACTTTATGTTGGACTGGATTGTGACTATTTCATAAATAGAAATATGTTTTTCAAGTTCTCCCTACCCAAATATAATACAGGCAGCAGCCATTTTGTGCACAACTGCCAACACACACTGTTTTTGGCCCTAGAAGGGGGGCTGAATGGGGAGGGAGCTATAAGGGGTGGAGGGGGCTCTGCCCGCTCTGCCGATGTGCACGATGACCCAGAAAGCAACCGCCGCACAACTGAGGAGTTGCCTGTACCTTCACTCCATTATCCTCTGGGTGCCCCCTAGCAACTTTCTCATACAATGTCTTACAGGGCCTGTAAGACAGAGTTGTTCCGCCTGGCCTTTGGCTTGGAGCCAATTTGATTCCCTCCCTCCCTCTCTTTCTTTTTTCTTTTCCTTCTCCTCCTGCAATGAGGCTACATTTTAATATTTTAATGTTCCATTATTTTAATGCTGTGTTTTATTTTTGTTTTTAAGTTGTAATCATTCTGCTTGTTTTTATTATTGCTTGTAAGCCGCTCTGAGCCCAGCCTTGGCTGGGGAGGGCGGGGTATAAATAAAAAATTATTATTATTATACAATGGAACCTTGGTTGTTGAACGTAATCCGTTCCGGAAGACTGTTTGACTTCTGAAACACTCAACAACCGAGGCACAATTGCCGGTTGCCAAAATCCATAGAAAAAATGGAAAAACGTGCCTCGGAAGCTGTTTGACTTCCAAAGCACGTTCAAAAACGGAAGCATTCACTTCCGGGTTGTTGGTGTTAGAAAGCCAAAATGTTTGATTTCTGAAGCGTTCAAGGTTCCACTGTATAGCTGCCCCCTTTAACACTTCTGAACCATCCTCTGTCCACATAGAAAAAAATTAGAAGAGCCAGTGTTTCTCAGCTGTAAGCCTCAGAATCCAGAACCAGTTTACACCAACAGCACTGGTGCTACACAGGAGTCACCAGTTGGCTTCTGGAATACAAAGAGGGATAAGCTGTCGGAAGCTACAGAATCTTTCAGCAAACAGTGATATGGTTAATCATGGTGGTGTTTGCTATCACATGAACCCAATACTTTTTGTAACAATATTAAAACACTGAACATGAGGCCAAATTCTACAAAAATAGGCAAAATGAGAATTGGCATACCTTTGGATATCTCTTGCCCATCTGTTTTGTTGGATCTTTGGCTGAGTCATACGGATTAACACCAGTAAATGCTTTGTGTTCCTTGGCTTCTCTGAGAGCTTTCTGGGAAGGTCCCTGTAATCCATCTTCTCTTTCACACTTACGGCCGGCTATAAAATAAAAGCAGCTTGGTTTTTACATTTGTTTAAAAAATCATTTTTTGGTAGAAATTAAGCATGCATAAATTTGTTCTACTATAAAACAAATTAATCCCTGATTAATTTGTCCAACTTGCTTGTGATTTCAATCCAATCCAACAAGGATTGGCAATCTAAACTGGAATCTCAAATGGAACAGATAGGACATTGGCCCTCATCCAGACTAAATATACTCTTTTGAACATTCCTGGCAACTGATCTGTACACACCCAGAAGATGGGACTACTAGTGTCAATGTGGGCACCATTATGCAGAGCCTGAAGAACCACAGAGCAGAAGATTCCATATTGTTTGAAAATCAACAGTGTTTGGGAGAAGAGGACTGCAGTCACAAAATTAGAATCTTGGGTTTTTTTATTTAGCAGAGCTCTAAAAATGAGTATGAGTATGAAAGTATATCTGCATGTACAACTGCACACCCACAAGTCACAAGTGTCTCATTATATTCTCTCCAGTTAAAAAGCTGGTTGAGAAGTCTATGCTGGATAGCAATTTGAGAATGACAGAAAAAGCTCTGACTAAAAAGAGCACCAAATGGACTATCTGCATTGGGGCTACTACCTGTAACATGAAAGATGATGTAACATTCACATTTACAATAGCAAATGGAACTAATATGGACCAGATCCTTCTGTGTTGCCCTTCATCACTGATTCCATGGGAAGTTCATAACAATGCAAATACATTACTAAGAAAAATGCTACAAAACTCTTCAAAATCTTCATACCATGCATACTTTTATTTATTTGTTTTATTTTTAAATTTTTATTAAATTTTATTGAATACAAAAAAAGAACTTTTATTTATTTGTTTTATTTTTAAATTTTTATTAAATTTTATTGAATACAAAAAAAGAACTTTTATTTATTTATTACTTGAAGTGGTCCTACATAGATAATACAATGTAACGTATTATTACAAACCCATTTGAAACAGCATTCAAATGCAGGTTTTATGCTTGATTTTTTTCTAATATAAAAAGCCCCAAACAATGCAATGTTCCTTCACAGGTGAGTTGTACCAGCCACTTTATCACTTTGCTGTTTTCCCAGCTTTACAATATCCTTTTTGAGATGTAGGTACCAGAACTGTACACACTATTCCAAGTGCAGCTGCACCACAAATTTCCCTTTCCTAATGCTCCCTACCATGGAATTCATCTTTTAAACAGCTGGGTCAACATATTAATTGAGCTTTCCATCAACAGTCCCCAAGATGCCTTTTCTGGTGGTCAGTCTCTGCCACTGAACTGCTTTTGCCATTTTAACACCATCTTAATGCTTAAGGGATGCTGGTGGCACTGTGGGTTAAACCACAGAGCCTAGGGCTTGCCGATCAGAGGGTCGACAGTTCAAATCCCCACGACGGGATGAGCACCCATTGCTCGGTCCCTGCTCCTGCCAAACAAGCAGTTCGAAAGCACAAAGTGCAAGTAGGTAAATAGGTACCACTCTGGCAGGAAGGTAAACAGCATTTCCATGCGCTGCTCTGGTTCGCCAGAAGCGGCTTAGTCATGCTGGCCACATGACCCAAAAGCTGTATGCCGGCTTTACCTTTAATGTTTAAGGTCAGCATCATAATTCCTGTCAATTTCCTTGTGCAAAATTCAACAGAACTGTTAAGTTTGAAGGTTACAAATGCTGGAATAATGATTACACATGAGCAGTACTATTTTTCTAGAAAAAGAGGTGCCGAAACTCACCATGAACGCCTCCCTTGTTCCATATTGATGGCAATGGTGCCCACTTGAGAGGTGCCAGAACTGAGTTCAAGTGAGTTCTGGCTGAAAAAAGCCCTGCACATGAGGCTGATGGAAGTTGCTGTAAATCCAGCTGTACCATTAATTTTTTGATTATTTTAAATATTATTTATTTTTTTGACTTTTAAAATATATCCGTAGGACAACCTACTTGATTCTTTGCTGGCTAAGATTTTTAATGTTTCTGTTAATCAGGAAAATTACTTTTCTTCTTTCTTTTTGCTCCTGTTCCTTTTTATATTAGATTTCAAAAATATTTTTTATTCTGGTGTATTATAAAAAGATACTTTGTATTGTGTATGAACTTTTGTATATCTTTTGATAAGTATCAATGAATATATATATATTCTATAAAAACTGCAAACACCAGTGGGGAAAACTGTTTGTTAAATCAAGTCTGTTTAAAGATTTAGAGCAACCAGCCTATGCATGTTTTCCAGATAACATATACCTTTTTGCATTGCATGCTTCAATGTTCTGCAAAATTGACTGTGATGGCCATATGGGCGAACTGAAGTCATTTGAATTGTCATTCTTGAAAAGTACACAAAATCCAACACTAAAATAAAATGTGCATCTAAAACAAATAAATTGAAAAATCCTTTCTGCATGTGAAATTATTCTTTCATTTTTACTATGAAGCCTGCATTCAAAGGGCACAATCGACCAGGGCCTTGCAGAGCCAGGCAGAGGCCCGGGCCAGGTAGATAATGTGGCCCCCTTTGCGCCTCCGTGTTCGCCCCAGTGCATCCCCTGCGATTGTGAATATGCTGACCCAGGCCCCCTTTGGAATCGGAGGACTGGGCCAAGTGGCCCATATGGCCCCCCCTCTGCCTGGGCCTGGACTAGGAAGTAAGCCCCACTGAAATAAACAGCTATGTTCTCTGCACAGTCCCCATTCATGGGACCTAAGCTAAGGGAGCTGGGCATGTTTAGCCTGGAGAAGAGGAGGTTAAGGGGTGATATGATAGCCATGTTCAAATATATAAAAGGATGTCACATAGAGGAGGGAGAAAGGCTGTTTTCTGCTGCTCCAGAGAAGCGGACACGGAGCAATGGATCCAAACTACAAGAAAGAAGATTCCACCTAAACATTAGGAAGAACTTCCTGACAGTAAGAGCTGTTCGACAGTGGAATTTGCTGCCAAGGAGTGTGGTGGAGTCTCCTTCTTTGGAGGTCTTTAAGCAGAGGCTTGACAACCATATGTCAGGAGTGTTCTGATGGTGTTTCCTGCTTGGCAGGGGGTTGGACTCGATGGCCCTTGTGGTCTCTTCCAACTCTATGATTCTATGATTCTATGATTCTATGACCTGCCCCAGAATATCTTCTCTTTGAGCTAAAACCCTTAAAATAAAAGTAACTGAAGCGTATGACCAACTTAACTAATTTATTTGAAGGGACGCATGTGAAAAGAACTGTTTCTTACACAAGATGCTAGCCTTATAAATACTTTAAAAACTTTTCAACAACTGTTACAAGTATCATGTCTCAGAGTATTTCCCTAAGCATTACACATTGCAGAAATGTTTTATTTGTTTGGAAGCTCTTCTCTCACTCAGCGGCTGTGGTTGTCTGGCAGTTACATTGCTAGTGGGATTGTGTTCGTTCGTGAAATATACATACTTGCAAACTGCTACAGAACTAGGAAAGCCCAGAGGTTTAAATGGCATCTTTTGATCAAATACATTTCCAAGTTCTACAAAACCATTACGGTTACACAGTATAATATCTCAGAAGCATTTGCAGACCTCCTGTTTTGAGTGCCTTTCAGGTGGGATGGAAGGTGTGTACTGTACATGCAGCAGAATTAAAACAGGTGCCTCTTCCTATTCAGTCATTCAGTCATTCAGTCATTTTGCATTGCATACCAACCAGGTCATTCTGTATTACATGATGACTAAAACGTTTTAAAACTGTAATTCCTTTTGGAAGGAACTTGCCTAATAAGCTTTAATGCAGGGTAAGGTTTACAGTGGGGGGTATAGTGAGGGTTAGACACACATAGATTCCTCATCTCTAGTTTACATAAAATTGTGTTGTGGCACAACCAGGTGACAGGACAGGGTTAGCAGACAATCTTAATGACCTGAACTAGAATAAGTCTTTCCCTCAGGCAGCCTAGTCCATTGTTGTTTAGGACTTTATAAGTCAGAACAAAAATCTTAAACCAGGTTGGTCACATATAAGAAACCGGTGCTGCTCCTCTTTTAAGAGTGACATAACTTGTGCATGGTATGGTGCCTCACTCAGCAACTTAGTTGCTGTATTCTGTCCTAGTTGCAGGTTCCAGACCAGCCTTAAGAACACTCCCATATACAGCATATTACAACTGTCCAGTTTTCAGGTTATCAATGCATGAGTCACCATGTCACGGTTATCCCTGTCCAAAAATAATCATAGCAGCTGGCAAAACTATACTGAAATCACTGAAGCCTCCAGCAAGAAATGTGAGACTATGCACCAGCTCTTCTGAGGGAAGAGTGCAACCCCATCTAGAAAGGAGTACAACCAATGTCTAGGCAATTTGGGGAAGCCTGTGTATAAACTTGCATTATTAATCAACTTCCCATTCTGTAACATTGCATTTGCCCCTTCAAGCAGCAGAACCATTTTACTCACTGTCCACTATCTTGGGGAAAACAAATAAATAAATGCATGTTATCTTACTAAGATTAATACTGGAATTCAGTTGCTGATGCCCCAACGTAACTAAGTGTATACTGGCAAAGTGCAAGAACCCAGTGACATGTAATAGTTTCCAGATTCATTGTAAAAAAAACCCCACACATCCGCATCTCCATAAATATGTAGGCAGTATGTAAGTTTGCATACAGGTATAAACAGGGACGTGAAAAGGCTTGGTAGCAGTTGGTCCAGTTGATGGGCATCTAGACCACTGCTATGTGATGGCTGGGGGACAAGAGTAAGGCATCCCAAAAGAAAGAAGCTTATTTTCCCCCTACTTGATCTTGTTGTAACTACAGCCTGCTGATAGAAGGCTCCTTCTGTGCTTATTTTCTGTGGGCTACGAAAACAGTGTTACACCATGGCATAAGTAGGATGGTGGAGCGAGGAGAGCGTCCAGCCAGGACTGCTGCATGACCACCACTGCTGGTACTCCTTGCCATATAATCCTTGCTCATTCACTCATTTCACCGTTCCACTTCCACCCCATCCCACCTACTAAAGTACTTAAGAGATTAATTATAAATAACAGTTTTCATCTCCCAAAAACTTGTTTTCAAAAATGAATAGAGTTTTTCGAAGAGCCACACTGAATAGCAGTACAGAGTTGTCCTGCTGTTGTGAGTCTGGGCTGTCTTGATTACTGTAAATGGGTATCATCTGAAATGTTTCCTGGTGGAGAACAGGAATATGACAAAATAACCTTAATTACTCCCTCTAAAAATAGGGTTGGCTTACTATCTGGAGTGCTTTAGCAAGGTAGCCTTTTGTTCATAGCCTATAACCCTAGGAACTGTGCTGGTATATAAAAGTGGAATGCTGTTGTTTTACCCCAGGAATGTTACCTCAATAGAGATATAACAAGTCACTCACTAGTGTCAGCAGGCAAAATGAAGAAAATCTGGTGTATAATATACAGGAAAAAACACTGTCTCAGCCACTACAGACAATTAGGAACATTATTACTGAAATTTAAGAAAAGTATTTTCCCATGATTTACAGGTTTTGCACTGTTCGCTCTGCATCTTTTCAGTGATGTTCCTGAAAATCACTTCAGTAAATTGTGCATCTGTTCTGTTAACTTTGTTCCATTTAGGTCCCAAACTGAGCAAAAGTGTGAAACACGTTGACCACAAATTTGACATGAGCCAACAGTGTGACGCGGCAGCTAAAAAAGCCAATGCAATTCTGGGCTGCATCAATAGGAGTATAGCATCTAGATCAAGGGAAGTAATAGTGCCACTGTATTCTGCTCTGGTCAGACCTCACCTGGGGTACTGTGTCCAGTTCTGGGCACCACAGTTCAAGAAGGACACTGACAAACTGGAACGTGTCCAGAGGAGGGCAACCAAAATGGTCAAAGGCCTGGAAACGATGCCTTATGAGGAACGGCTAAGGGAGCTGGGCATGTTTAGCCTGGAGAAGAGGAGGTTAAGGGGTGATATGATAGCCATGTTCAAATATATAAAAGGATGTCATATAGAGGAGGGAGAAAGGTTGTTTTCTGCTGCTCCAGAGAAGCGAACACGGAGCAATGGATCCAAACTACAAGAAAGAAGATTCCACCTAAACATTAGGAAGAACTTCCTGACAGTAAGAGCTGTTCAACAGTGGAATTTGCTGCCAAGGAGTGTGGTGGAGTCTCCGTCTTTGGAGGTCTTTAAGCAGAGGCTTGACAACCATATGTCAGGAGTGCTCGGATGGTGTTTCCTGCTTGGCAGGGGGTTGGACTCGATGGCCCTTGTGGTCTATTCCAACTCTATGATTCTATGATTCTACATACAGCCCCAATATCAACACTAATTATCCTCAGCTATTTTTTGTACACAAAGTCTTCTTTCAACGAAAGCTACATATTATCAGTGACCAACATGGCCAAAAATTTCACTAGGATCACAGCCTTAAATAAAAAATGGCTACATCTTGTTCAATCACTTCAGACTGTACCAACATATAAGGAGATTCTGGATGGACCAGACCAAAGTTCCATCTTGCAGAACTTCCGGTCAGCGCCAGCGATTAATGGCGGATTTTCCTCCGAGCTCCGGAGGGAGTCTGCTCCACAGGTTCGGGTCCTGACGCTACGGCGTGAACGAGGAGACTCGGCGGGCACCTTTTGCGCCCCCCCAAAACTGTGAAGGAGCCTTTTTAAAGGCTTCGGAACAGCAGCGGGTGAGCGGCGCGGTGCTGAGAGTTGTTTACCCAGTCCGTGGAGTGAAGCCGCATCGCCATTATCGTTCCATCTTGCACAGCATCCTCTACTCACAATGGTCAACCAGATGCTTGTGGGAGACCTACAAGTAGGACATGAGCACAACAGCCCTCTCTCCACCTCTGTTCCCCAGCAACTGCTACTCAGAGGCATGTTACTTTCAACATCAGAGTTATGCAGAGCCATCAGGACTTGTGGCCATTATCCCCCATTAGTTTGGTGGCAAATTCCAGTGTTTATTCACAGTATGAATAGTGCTTCCCTTTTATCTGTCCTGATCTTCCAACATTTGGTTTCACCGTGTGGCCCTGGGTTCTAGTATTATGTGAGGAGGAGGAGGAGGAGGAGGAGGAGGAGGAAAACTCTCTAGCCACTTTTTCTAAAGGACCTCCATGATGCAACCTTTCCTCATAGGAGTTTTTCAGCCCCTTGAACCTTTTGGTTGCTATTTTCTGATCTTTTCCAGCTTAACTTCAATGTGCTTTTTAAGGAGCAGCAACCAGAACTGTATACAATATTCCAAATACAACTGCAATTTAGATTTTTATAACAACATAATAGTATTGGTAGTTTTGCTTTCAGTCCCTTTACTAATGATCCTTAACACACCTCTTTTACAGCTGCTGCACTCTGAGTGAACAACTTCACTGAGGTATTCCTGGGACCATACCTTCTACCTACAATGGACCTGCTATCAAAATATGAAATCCAGCAGCGTTTATGGGGAGGGGCACTCTAAACAGCATTCTAACACGTCAAGGAGAACACTTGGCTACCATACTTCTCCTTATTGGAGCGACAGATTTTCTGTGTCAAGGGGATGTGGTGTGTATGGAGTTCAAGCATGTAAACTCCAACCTACAATCTGAAATGGTACACCCCAGTGAGACCTCTGCCTCTAAAATAAACTGCGTACCTACTGATTGAATCAACCAGAATCTAAATCAATGTTTTGTTACACACACACAACCACTACAAAAAATTATACGCAAAAGGGTTTAGCCATGCAACTATCATAAAATATTATAGGCGGATGCTAAACAGTTTACCCTGGAAGGAAGTCACACTAAGTTCAATGAGACTTCCTTGTGAATATGCTTAAGGCTGCAGCCTAATCACATTTCACTGCAGTTGCTATTTATTTTGATAGTAAGTCATTTCTATTAGACTTCTGGAAGGTGAGTAAAATGATAGTAATGCAGCAGATAGGCTGAAGGGCTCATAAAATAAAAATATCAATGTTCCATTGCCAAACCTGCAAATATATTTCATAAAGCTACTCAAAGGAAAAGAAATGTCCATGATCAAGATCTATAAAACTTGACATATGCTATGACTTATTGCCAACCTATTTTCCAGTTAAACAATAGTAGTAAAGTGATATTGCAAACAGCATTTGAGTTTCCTGTTTTGATTTTCAAGTCTCCATCCAAACATGAACACCCTTAACCTTTTAGCGAATTTGCTAATACAAATAAATGCCGCTTCCTAATATAAAAATGCAAATCCCTCAAAAAGCCTCCATATTTCAGTTTGTACATATTCAAATTTTGCTTAACATTAGCATCTTGTACTTCAAAACTTGGTAACAAAATGTTTTTTAAAACAGAAAAGCTCAGAGTCAATTCAGCCTGTATACAGAGGAATCCTCATGGAGCCAACACTCCCCCTTCCCATTCCTCAGCACATCCACTCAACACACCAAGCCATTAAGGGAATGAGATGTCTGTAAATGGTTCCCATATCAATGTCTGGCTTGTAACAGGCAGTGTACTGACCATGAACACAACCTGCAGGAAGGAAAGCGGATACAAAACTCTGTTGATTCCTGCAGGAATCTCTCTAAGCATGGAGGACTGTTTCTATGGTGGACTAGACAGAGTCTGCAGTATTTATTTAATGATATGATGGACTATCTCATCCCCAGGGCAACCTCTGCTCCCAGGCAATCAGGAAAGAGAACTGACGCAGTGTTAAAAATCCACTCAGTGACATCTCAACTCCCACAGTAGCTCGGAAAACATTTCATTCATTTTGCAGATTTAACAATGTTTTCCCACCATAGCCCTTCAGAGCTCACACCCATTTGCCTCGTCCATGTGAATCACTGTGTCTCAAAGCTTAACATTCATTAAATCATTTTAGGATTTAACATGCAGGAGAATTTTGAATGCCTAACCATTTGCACAATCTTTGAAAAGCATTTTTTTCTGTTCAAGTTTGGGATTTCAATATATAGGAAAACGTTTACCTTTAGTGACAGGAATTTGAATGTAGCTTCCAGACTCTAAGCTTCGTAAAGTGGCTTGTAAACCTGTAATCTGAACAATGAAGGGAAAAGGACATTGAGAACTTTCATTTCTCCCATTAAGAAAATCAGACATATGTGTGAATGCATGCAAAATAATCAGTCTAAAATATCTCAGTGTGGTAAGAATCTGAGTGCCTATAGAAATCAATATATTAGTTATCCTTCAACATACTTTTAAACAATGCTTTCCAAGCACTCAGTCAGGGTAATTAAAGTGAAGTAAACAATCTTTCCACCTTCTCAAGATCACTTCACATAGTTCATCAGTAACTCTCAGGCAAAGGGGAATCAGCACTCAAGCTTACAGGTGGCCTAAATTATCCAGCAGGAATTTAGCCTGCAAATTACCACCACACTCTGGCCAAAGATGGGAAATGCAAGGAAGCCAGCTGTATCAACTACAGCTGAGCCAAAATTTATCAAAAGCCATTTATTCTTCAAAAATATTAAGACTTCTCTTTTTCTCACAAAAATGTCACTTTGCAGTGTTTTTCAAAATACTCTCCACCATCTCCCCTTCATGGTGCCCTGGAACATAATTAAGTTCAAATATCTTAAGGGTTGTCACATGGAAGATGCAGCAAACTAGTTTTCTCCTGCTCTGGAGGGTAGGACTTGAATAAATGGCTTCAAGTTACAAGAAAGGAGATTCCAACTAGACATCAGGAAGAACTTTCTGATAGTAAGAGCTGATCGATAGTGGAACGCACTCCCTTGGGAGCTTGCGGACTCTCCTTCCTTGGAGGTTTTTAAGCAGAGGCTGGGTGGCCATCTGTCTTGGATTCTTTAGTTGAGATTCCTGCATTTCAAAGGGTTGGACCAGACAACCCTTGGGGGTCTCTTCCAGCTCCATGATTTTATGATTCTATGAAGTCTGGAGCATTTTGGTTGATGCAAAATTGTGACCACGCTACCCAAAAACAACCCAAACATTTAAAGCGCATACTCCGACCAGGAATCCTAGGAACTGTAGTCTGTTTTGGATGCTGGAAATTGTAGCTCTGTGTGGGGCTAATTACAGTTCTTAGGATTCTTGGGGGGGGGGGGAATCAAATACGCTTTATTTGTATCAATAAGGCAGCGTAATCCTGTGAATGCTTCCAGGGCTGTCTTGCTCAACAGTCTGAGCATCGAGGAGATCTGCCCTTATTCCATAGAGGTTGCCTTTGCCTTCTTGGCCCTCTGCTTTTGCCATGCTCTGTCCACAACTGAACAGGAGATGTTCCTGACAAGGAGGGAAATGAATGTATCAGATCTGCCCCACACTGGGATAATATGCATCAAACATACATTCTTCACAGTGTGGCCTAGAAGTGAGGTCACGTACTCTTCTATGAAATATATAACGACAGTTGTTTTGCATATTTATACTGAAGACACCTGAGGCTTTAACTCTTGCAAAATCTACCAAGTGCCTCAATCGTTTTAGTGAGGCTAATAAAGGGAATGATGAATTCTGCTCCTTTTCTTGAAATAATGTTATCCATCTATTTAATTGAGTCAAAATTGGGAGAACCTTGACATTAGATGCAGAACAGTGTTATGAATTTAGCAGCAGAACACATTATTCATTTTCTCAAGGCTTGTTTGAGGCATAAACCTCACTGAAATGAACGGAGGCAGCATAGCAGTGACACTTGGGAGATTCTGCATGGCTGACAATAATATCAGGATTCACCAGTGTGAAAGAGTGAAACCATTATGCAGTGAGTCATATTATCCTTTTACCCACTGTATAAGTAGCATGAAGTGACAGAGACACCCCTTGCCCTACACATAACCTTGCATTTTCCAAAACTGAAAATAAAAAATAACCTCATTTAAACATGTTTCAGGGTCTTAACTGAAAAGCCAGATATCAGCTTGCTGAGAGGCTTTGGAAAGAAAACAGGCCAAGCACAGCAGCACTCTTAGAGCTCTTTCATTGGCATACAGCCTAACACAGTCCAGCGCATGGATCCAATTCTGCTAGAAGGCAGAAAGAACTCAGAGACATGCAATTCTGGCCAGCAACTGTTGATTCAACAGCAGCAGCCAGCAGGACATATTTTAATTCATTTTATTCATAGGTATAGCTATATAAGAGAAAAAATCCTTGTGAATTTGTATGCTGCTGGGGTCTGGCATAGAGTGTCTGTGTGTGTGTGTGTGTGTGTGTGTGTGTGTGTGTGTGTGTGTAGAGATTGGTTTATTAACCTGGCAAAGAAATGACAAGCTACCAATTACACCTCTGAAGAGAATTTTGATGGACAGGGAGGCTCCTTTCACTTTAAGAAGTGCCTGCTCGCCAATCACCAGATCCAGCAGATGGCACTTGCAAGCAGCAAGCCACAGCTTTCTTCAGAATACAGAATTATCCCTCCCACACCTCAGGTAATCTCTCCATTTTATATTCAGTGATGTGACCCATTGATTTTAAACTAAGAAGAGCTCTGTGCACTTGACATCCAAAAAAAACTCAAAATCGCTAATGCCCCACGTTCTTTGTGCATTACATATTCTTGGGTTTTATACGTGGTAGGGACACAGGTGGTGCTGTGGTCTAAACCACTGAGCCTCTTGGGCTTGCCGATTGGAAGGTTGGTGGCTTCAATCTGTGCAATGGGGTGAGCTCCCATTGTTCTGACCCAGCTTCTGCCAAGCTAGCAGTTCAAAAGTATACCAACGCAAGTAGATAAATAGGTACTGCTGTGACAGGAAGGTAAACAGCATTTCTGTGCACTCTGGCTTCCATCATGGTGTTCCATTGTGCCAGAAGTGGTTTAGTCATGCTGGCGACATAACCCAGAAAGCTGTCTGTAGATAAACGCCGGCTCCCTCAGCCTGAAGCGAGATGGGCGTGGCACCCCATAGTTGCCTTTGACTGGACTTAACCGTCCAGGGGTCCTTTACCTTTTTTACCCTGTGTTTTGAGGATAGAAATGGAAACTTAAACCAGTATGTATGATTATGATTATGATCTTTCTTTATTTCCCTTCCTTATTTCATCCTCAACACAACCCTGTCAGGGGCTTAAGCTGAGAGAACGTGACTGGCCCAAGGTGACCCAGTGAGTTTCATGGTTGAGTGGAGATCTGACTCCTTGTCTCCCACATCCTAGTCCCACACTCTAACCATGACTCTACATTAGTCTACATTAGACAGTAAAGAGATCAGTGCTTTCTGAATCTCTAGGTTAAACACACTACAGGTTTTTACCTGCCCAACCACTCTGTCTCTTTCTAAGCTTGTGAGCATCTTCTCTCGCAGTAGAATCTCATATTTTTCATTCAACTGCTTTAACAGTGGCTCATATGATGCATAATGTGTCTTCAGTCTACAAATAAATAAAGAGAAAAATTATACAATGGCCACAAGGCAAGAAATATTCTGTAGCATTTAATTCTCAGAAGAAAGACGTTTCTTGGTTAACTGTAAGAATTATACAATCCAAGTTCTTTCAAACTAACCCAAATGTTCAGGTCTGAAGATTGGAAAAATATTGCTTAACACAAAGTAGAATAGTTGGATGTCATCCTAGAGTGAATGTTTTGAATAATTTATTTTATGTAACTGACAGACAGAAAATCAGAAGTCATTTTTATTTTATTTTATTTCTTTTCTCCTTCTCTATTCTTTTGTTTTTTCTTCTTTGGTATCCTCTGCTCTGGCCATTATTGGGATTCAAGGACGGTTGGTGGAAGGACCCTGAGTGAGAGGCAAAGAAGTGAAGATCTTCCAGGGTGAGAGATTGGGAGGAAGAAGGAAATCTCCCAGGTGAGAGCTGAGAAGGTCCACCACTTTCTGTGGGTGACAAGGGTTAAGAGCTACCTTTGAGAGAGGACTCTGCATTTTCTTTTCTCTTTCCTTTCTGTTTTTTGTTTTTATTTAGATTAGTTTCTTTTATCTTACTGAAAAAGCTTTAATAAAATCTTATGAAAAACAAACTATTCCAAATGTTAATAATTATTATTATTATTATTATTATTATTATTATTATTATTATTATTATTTATACCCCGCCCATCTGGCTGGGCCTCCCCAGCCACTCTGGGCGGCTTCCAAAAAATTATTAAAATACTGTAATACATCAAACAATGTTGATGGAGGTGGGAGTTTTCATTTTCCAAATTATCAAAGTACATTAAATGAATTAAATATGCTGGTCCATATTAAAATTTGTTTCTTTCTTGCAGATGAATGTTATGTCTATCCCTGGTGCAAACAAAATGAACACATGAACTGACAACCAAGCAAATTACAATTAAGAAAGATCAACTAAAATGTATTTCTCTAGTATTAATTACAACAGAACCTAAATTTAGAATGTTCCACCAAATTAAGTAGAAAGTCAAGTTTTCATTATGGATGGTGAGTCTATTTGCTATGTAATTCACAAGAAACTGCTTAGCACACATCATTTAACAAGTTCAGAAAGTCACAATATTCTTTTTCTGACTTCTACATAGAGAGACAATTTCTAATATAGGCAGGTTGCTTAGATCTAACTAATCCTCTGCATGTAATCTGTGCAATCAACAAATTTGCCTGCAAAGTGTTTGAAACCTTCTAGAGCTTATCAATGATGACCTTTTTTTTAATGGGAGGCCTGCCCCTTAGGCTGTTTGTTCAGATGAGCATAGCCCCTGTTGTTCCACTCAGTTCCTAAGAGATTATTTTCAGTCTAAATATGAATGTCTTCAGCAGGTGCTGAAAAGAGTACAGTGAAGGCACCTGCCTGATATCAATAGGCAGGGAATTCCAAAGTGTGGGTGCTGTCACACTAAACAATCAACTTTTTACAGGTGTGGAACTGGTATCATGTGGCACTTTTAAAAGTGTCAATTCTGCTGATCAAAGTGGTTGAGTAGGCACATATGGGGTAAGGCAATCTCATAGGTAAACTAGTCCCAAGTTGTTAAGGGCTTTATATACTAATAATAACACCTTGAACTGAGCCTGGTAGCAGGTCGACAACCAGTGCAGACATCTGAGCACAGGTCTCACTCCTGTCCACAATTATGCTGCATCATTCTGCACTAACTGCAGCTTCTGGATCAAACACGAGGGAAGCCCCACATAGAGCACACTGCAGTAATCAAATCTTGAAGTAACCAATGCATGAGGTACTGTGGCCAGGCTCTCCCAGTCCAAGAATGGCAAATGCAGTTGGTAAAAGATACTTCTTGCCACTGAGGCTACCTGTATCAATTCAGCCTCTTAGTTCTTTGTTATACAGTGGTACCTCGGGTTACATACGCTTCAGGTTACATACACTTCATGTTACAGACTCCGCTAACCCAGAAATAGTATCTCGGGTTAAGAACTTTGCTTCAGGATGAGAACAGAAATCATGCTCTGGCGGCGCAGCAGCAGCAGGAGGCCCCAGTAGCTAAAGTGGTCTTCAGGTTAAGAACGGAGCTCCGGAACGAATTAAGTTCTTAACCCGAGGTACCACTGTACAGGTGAATCCCCATTTATGCATGAGCTGGAGGCACAGCAGGGCTTTGCTGAGGCTCTTCAGGTTTCTTCCGCCACTTCCGGGTTTCCAGGGCTGTGCATATAAGTGGTTGTGCATGAATTGAACACATGTAAATAGGGGGATGTCGTAAATATCATTCTTAGGTAATGCTGGCTCTTCTCTTGAAAACCAAGTGGGTTTAGAACCCTGTTTGTAATCGTTTACCTTTTAATGTCATTAATGAGCCTGTTTTTTTCCTGCACCACTCGTTTATGATGCATTCGGTGGAAGTCACGCTCTTTCTGCAGTTTTAGCAGTGCTTCTTTAGCTTTGCTGCATGAGAGAAAAAGAAGAAAATGAATGCTTTCTGGATGAAGGAATATAAGACAAAAAAAGCAGGGGGGCATACACAACACTCCTAACTTACTACCTTTAACAGCATGCATTCAAATCAGCAGGGAATACTGCTGAGTAAACTTGCTTAAGCACACACTGAAATCATGGTGAAATCTCAGACGAAATTAATGGACTATGCAGAATTGGACAAAATGACAGGAAGGATTCAAAACCTGCAGGACCAGAGATTTACAGAAGATTGGAAGAAGTATATGAATTATTTGAAGAGCAACTGTAATCAACAAATTACGCTAGTAGGACTACAAGAAGTTTTGTAAGGAGGAATATACGAAGTGTTACAAAGTACAGTGGTGCCTCGCAAGACGAAATTAATCCGTTCCGCGAGTCTCTTCGTCTTGCGGTTTTTTCGTCTTGCGAAGCACGGCTATTAGCGGCTTAGCGGCTATTAGCGGCTTAGCGGCTATTAACGGCTTAGCGGCTTTAAGAAAAAGGAAACAAACTCGCAAGTACTCGCAAGACGTTTCGTCTTGCGAAGCAAGCCCATACGGAAATTCGTCTTGCGGAACGACTCAAAAAACGGAAAACCCTTTCGTCTAGCGAGTTTTTCGTCTTGCGAGGCATTCGTCTTGCGGGGCACCACTGTAGAAAAAGATAGAGATATTGGTTATGAGTTTGAAATGTAATAGGGAAGATAAGAAGTGCATACTGAGAGATTAGACTGGAAAATTTTCAGACAGGATTGATGGAAGTCAAAAATTTGAATAATATGTAAAAGTATGTTTAATTACTGTTGAAAATGATATGATTAAAAAAAATTATATATAAAGAAATCATGGTGAAATCAGCTTCCTCATTTGTGCCCCTTCTCTTTCCTATTTCCCTTTGCACTGGATTCAGTTTCTGGAATACATGCTGACATTGAACACTCTTATCTGATATACTGTAGTGCAGCCATTTCCTGTTACTGTCCCTCATACTGAAGCTACGTACTTCAAGTACTCTAGACTTGAAGCTGCTAGATCATATTTTGATTGACAGTATACTTGTTAACCTTGCTGAGTGTGTTTCTGGTCCTGGGTACCACAAAGAGGGACAACTGGTCAACATATCTCATAGTAATGTCTACAAGGAAGCGTGTTTCCAAAGAAATATTAGCACCTTGAATATCAAGCTCACAAAACTACTACTGCCTAGGACTTTCCCCCTTTAAATGTCTATGCATTTCATTTTCTGTCAGGAAGGAACATACAAGACAGATGCAGCAAACATTTTAAGGACAAATGCTTACTGCTGCCTCTCACCAACACGGTAGATCTCCCTCTCTCACATAAAACATGTAAATTACTTAGTGTTTTGTGATTTTTTTTCTGTATGGCATGCATTCTCAAAAGCAAATCAATAATGCTATAAAGGTTCCTGTTCCTGTATAGCCAACTCATAAATCCAAT
Source organism: Podarcis muralis (assembly GCF_964188315.1). Classification (NCBI taxonomy): domain Eukaryota; kingdom Metazoa; phylum Chordata; class Lepidosauria; order Squamata; family Lacertidae; genus Podarcis; species Podarcis muralis. Next base: position 134,786,044 of record NC_135655.1, read on the forward strand.
ATGGCCTTTCAAAAATTGTGAAATGTAAAATGTAGCAAACATACATGCATTCATTAAAATGGCTACAGCATGCAATAATTTCTTTTGTAAATAGTTATGCTTTTTATTTGTATCCCACAATACCTTCTAGGCTCAGAAAATTGACAGGATTTAGTTACATATAAACATAAACTGCTTAAGTAACATGGCATGTATCTCTGGTCAGTCTGCATTGCCATCTTTTCTAAACGCAATGGTTTACACCAATATTAACTTCAGCACCACAATGTTATTATTTAGACCTATTCATATATAACAATCCCAGTGCAATTAAACTACTGCTTATCTTTACATGGTTCCTGTTCTGGATATTTTTTTTAAGTTGATATACTATATGTCTTTGTATAGAGCAAGGAAGTGTAGCAAATAAAATTTTTTAAAGGCATGGTACCAAGCCATCTTCCGTCCATTTATTTTATTTTACTTAATTATACAATTAGCAGAGAACCATTTGAACTGGAAAGCCTGGATGCCTTCAGAAGGCTAAACAAAAGCTTTGCCTTATGGATTGATTGTGTTTCTGATTACCAGCCACAAATACACACACACACACACACACACACACCCTGCCCATCTGACTGGGTTGCCCCAACCTGAATACTAGCCTTTTTCCCCATGAACCCACTTGATCCCTTCAAGTTTAGACCCATGAATTGTGATGGGTCTGCAGTTTTGTGTAATGGCTTGGTACACTGGCTTTCCCAGCTCTCTCCTGTCAGCTAGCCCCAACAAGGTTGTTAGAATTCCATAAATCTGCTCACTTGGCAGCTTATTGTAACATGTTCATGTTGGGCACAGTCTAGTCAGACATAAGCACTCTTAAATCACTTTTACTTCAATGCTCTTTGCAATTAAAGCTGTAAGTTCTGTAAATAAATACATTCAAATCTTGTTGAACACATGCTTAACTTTCCTTTAGAAATTAACAGAAATTGTGGTTAATTTGGCAGGATCTTTCCCCAAGTGAACAGCAGAAGACCCATTAACAATAACAAAAACCTACTTGGCTGCTATTTTATAGCTCTCCATTTCCTTCTTGAGATATTTGTTTTCCCTTTCCAAATGTTGATTGCAGGTGTATGCATCTGGAACAAATCCAATGTCTTTAGGTTCAAGTATACCTCTCTGCATTAGCTCATACCTGAAATTAAAATGAAAAGTGTTTCTTTTTCTCCCTCTCTTCCTGGCCCCAAGGATTAGAAAGATCCATGAGTGGAGCGCCCAGTTGTAGACTGATCAAAATAGAGTTTACTACTTGATGGGAATGTTAAACACAGCAGGAGACCCATAGGTTAAAATACAATATACTTCCTCTTTCTAGAAAGCTATTACAATATTGTTGTCATTGCTTTAGAAAATTCAAGGGGAAAGGGAACACTTAGCAAGAAATGCATTAAAATTAAAACATGCCACAGTTTGGGGGTGTTCATTGAACCAACACTGTCATTAGAGTCTCAATGCCTCAGTGGCTCAAAGTTGTTGCTTTTTTATCAGCTTCTGCTGACCATACCTAAATGGAAATAGCTTGGTCACAGTTCACCATAGTCTAGTAACCTCCCTTTTAGTTTTATTGCAATGTGTTATACATGAAGTTGTCTTGAAAAATGATACAGAAACTGCAGCTGGTCCAGAATAGGGCTTCTACTCAAGATGCAGAACTATCCCTTCTACCAACCAACAGGTTTGGGGCTGCCTTGTTAACCTGCCCTGTAGCAAAGTAGAGCTGCTGTTTACCGGTTATTCCAGGTCATCCATGAAAACTATCATCCATGATTTAAGCTAGGATGAGCAGGCTGAACTGGCCTGTGTCACCAAGACCTGAGGAAATGAGCTGGGTGGAATTGATCTTTGTGAGTCTGGATAGCTTAGTTAGAGTCTTAAAGTGTGGTGCTGATAACACCAAGGTTGCAGGTTCGATCCCCATATGGGACAGCTGCATATTCCTGCATTGCAGGGGCTTGGACTAGAAGATCCTCAGGATCTGACCCAGCTTTCTCTGTCTATGTTATCTAGTTCAGAATCAAAAATAGGTGGGAGGGTAAGGGAAGCAAAGATGCTATTTTGCCTCACCAGGAGATCAGTTCACTCGGGTACTGGGTTTGAGTTTGTACCTTGTGTTGGACCAGAGAGACAGATCACAAATTCCATGGTGTTCCAATCATCCCACTGCCTAATAGTCTCCCTTCCTGAATTGGCTGATAGGCCCTCAAGAATGCTGTCCTGTGGGTTTAGGAGTGTCTGGGGTTGGGGCAGGTGGCCATTCTGATAACAATGGGGCTGTCACAAAAATCATTGTCCAGCACATTTTGCAACACACACTCTTGAGCCAATATTTTCAACCAAGTGGGAGGTTGTTGGTCTGGAATGAGGGGAGGGGCTCTGTAACCCTGTTGTCATGGTCAGACCACTTTTTAATGTTTTTTAAAAAGGCACACCATGCAAGACTGAACTAAGCCCAACCATACAAAATACAGGGCAGGAGACACATTTTCCCCTTATACCACTGCTATGTAAAGACTCCTAAACTGGATCCTGAAACAGTTCACACATTCAAGTCTTTGAATCCTAGGTTACTACAAGAGCTCTTAAAATGTCATTTTTTATACTTATAAACTGAGAAATGAGCCCAAACTAACAAAATGAATTTCAATAGGGACAGATGCAAGGTGCTGCACTTAGGCAGGAAGAACCAGATGCACAAATATAAGGTGGGGACACCTGGCTTGCCAGTCGTACATGTGAAAAGGATCTAGGAGTCTTGGTGGATCACGGGCTTAACATGAGTCAATAGTGCGGTGCAGCAGCAAAAAACAAACAAAACCCTAATACTATTCTCAGCTGCATTAACAGAAATATCCAGATCAAGGGAAGTCAATCTAAAAAGGATATTGAATGTGCAGAGGAGGGTAACCAAGATGATCAAGGGTCTGGAAACCAAGCCTTATGAGGAACAGTTGAAGGAGTTGGGTATATTTAGCCTGGAAAGGAGGAGACTGAGAGATGTGGTATACATCTTCAAATATAGTAAGGGTTGTCACATGGAAGAGTGAACAAGGTTGTTTTCTGCTGCTCTTGAGGGTAGGACTCAAAGCAATGGCTTCAAGTTACAAGAAAGGAGATTCCAACTAAACCTCAGGAAGAACATTCTGACAGTAAGCGCTGTTCAACAGTGGAACAGACTCCCTCAGGAGGTTGTATGTAGACTCTCCATTGGAGGTTTTTAAGCAGAGGCCATCAGTCATGGATGCTTTGGTTGGGATTCCTGCATTGTGGGGGATTGGACTAGACCCTTTGGATTGCGTCCAACTTTATGATTCTATTATTCAGCTTTCAGAATGAAACAGTAACTTGCTCTTATACATGCTGTGCCTGACCTCCAGATCAAAGTATCAAAAGCTTCAATGACAGGAGATAAAAATTAATTAGATTCTGAAACTGCAGCACCTCCAGCACCCTTCAAAAGTCAGAACAGAACAAATACATAGTTAAAATACACTGAAAAACTTATAAGCATATTATTGGGGGGGTGTTGCATGCTAACTATTTTGTGCAAAATTTTATTTGCTCTTGTTCTAGGCTTGTGTAAGCAGTTACAAGCAGACTACAATTCTGGAAGTAATAACAGAGTCAGCCATTGTATTAAAAGAACACAGGGACGGAGCCAGAATTCATTCATCTTTTAAATGAAGCCAGCACCACTCTAATTTTGCCTTAAAGTAGGTAGTGGACAATTTGCACTGCTTTTGACCTTCTTGGAACCCTTCTTGGAATCATGAAGGCAGACACATCTCTACTGATTGTATCCAAATCAATGTATAAGAAAGGCATTAAAGCTGCATTAAATGGGAAGAAAATATTAAAGCAATATGTTAAAACAAACAGAAGCAAGTCAAAAAGTTGAAATCATTTGAAAATAAGTGTGTTCACTTCCTGGTTGAAGCAGGATTTTAAGGCCTGTTAAATTTCTTTAGGGAAGGTGGTGTAGCTCTGGCCATAGGACTTCATCTAAGTGAAAGGAAGCTGGTGTACAAAGTGACTAAGAGCTATGAATCAGGAAGTTTCCAGTTTGAAACTAACTTCTACCAAGATCTCATGAGGTGGTCTTCTGTAAGCCACGCTCAGCCTCAGTCCTCCCCATCTGCAACATGGGAGATAATACTGATTTTACCATACAAGGTTGTCACCAAGCCAACAACTAGAAATACATGTGAAGCGCTATGGGATCTGGAAAGCAATATGTGAAATAGTTATGATGATTATGAAAAAGCTGACACTCAAAGCAACACATCTCCAGCAGAGTATGTGCAGAGAACCTGGTGGCTTGAGTATTCTCACTTGGTGCACAATTTCTGGAGAAGCAATAATACTGTGGCAAACAGTGGCAAACAGAAGCCCTTTCCAGGCTTTCCACTCACTTAAAAATCAATATGCAAGCAGGGAAAGTGAGGAAGAGCATGCTGAACTAGGTCCTGTCTCCATCTCTATCACCCATCATGAGTTGGAGGATGAACATTTGAGGCTCCTTGTGCAATTTAAACGGGTTCAAAAGTTTGTGGCAAAGTTTAGAAGCTTCTCTCCAACTCATGGTGGGTCATGGGGATGACAACAGGGCACAGAGCTTAGCATGCTTAGCCACCATTCTTGTGCTGGTTTTACACATTAGTAGAGTAACTAAGAGGGCTTGAGTCTCATAAAACCTCTGACTTTCCCAGAAGGCCCTTACAAAGATTCCACCAAAGGTACAGTAATGTGCAAGGGACTCAGGCGGCAAGGGGCGGGGTGTAGTTTTAGGCTGCCCTTTGCACTGGGTTTCAAGCTGAAGCTGCAGAACACTTGTGATGATTTGATGAGTCCAACCTTTCCTGAAGACTGAATGCAAGGACTGAGGATCAGGAGACTGGGTAAAGGAACAGAAGAACCAGGACTATTATGGGTTGGGAGAGAAAAGCACAAAGTGGCAGCTGAAAAAAATTAAGGAAGTGTGGAGAATAAAACAGGGAAGAGGAACACCATGTATCTTGGAGGGAAAGTGGAATATAAATGTAACAATAAAAAAGGAAGATTCCTTCATTTAGAACATTCCTCAGCCTGTACCTATAGACTCTCAAATGCACTCCTCCCTCTCCTAACCCTTCTATTCCAGCCCTTCTCACAAATACAACATTTCTACACATAACACATAGCGTCATCTTGCAAATCTGGGGGCAGCGTGGGCGCCGCCTTCCCTGGGCTCTGCCTTGGCGACCTGCTTGGGAGCCTCCTGCCCCTTGGTTCCCTTGCAGCAGCAGCAGCCTCTGCCACCGAGGGGGAGTGTGTGGTGCCCCAGCCACTGCACCCCATGATGGAAACTTAGAGAGCGCTTGCTTGTGGTGTCTGATGGGCACATGATTCATCACTGTGAGAAAGAGGTTGTTAGACTAGGTAGGCGCTTGGTCTGATTTAGCAGGACTGTTCTTGCAGAGTTTATCAACCCTAAGGCATCATTCTTCAGATCTGATGTGACAGGAATTTTGACAATCCATAGAAATGGCTGCCCACCCACTCCCAGGGGTGGGCGCAGTTGTGGCCCGTTGGAGTAGGCCCAAATCCTGGGTAATCCACGCTGGGAAGGGTGGCCGGCAGTTGGCTGATGGACTTTCCTGTCAGCCAGGTATTTGAATTTGGGCCAGTCAGGCCTGGCTGGGTAGGCAGGGCTTGGGAGAAGACCAGAGTAGAGCAGGCTTTGCTTTGGTCCACCCCCATCCACAGAAATGTAAAGCTCAACATTACAACACATAGGTAAATTTCCATGTATAGTCTTAAACTGCAAAATATAGATTTGTACAAATGACAAAAAACTGAATTTATGCAATATACCACTCATTTTATAACGAAAATATTCTAATTGGTTCATACTTTGGTTTTATTCTTCTATTAAAACAAACTGAAAGTTAAAAGATGAAACTTTTATACAAAATTAGATACTCAAAATACTCAGAATTCTCAAGCTATGAGATAAACACATTAATTACCTTGCCTAATTTAATTAAAGATTAATTCTTAAACAGGCTTTCATATCTAAGAGGTCATTTAATAAATGAGCTGAGCTCTTATAGGTGCAAATGAATCAACTTTCTCAGCATTAATTATTTTCTCATTTTGAATCCCATTAGAGTTTGATCACAGCATGGATCTGCTGTATATTAGCAAGAGAAAGATACTTGTACAAAGAAAAATGTGATAAATGTAATTTACTTTCAGTTATTAATGATGTTAATTAACAATGTAAATGCAATTTAAAAACATTCATAAAATACATGTTTAGGGCATCAGTTCACAAACCATTAAACATGATGCTTTAATACCATAAACACTAATCAAGAAATCACTTGTCTATGTGTGTACCCTCAGACTGTAATCAAAGTAGTCTATTAATTTACTTACTACATTTATATCCCACCTTTCCTCTGAAGTGCTCAAGGTGATGTACACAGTTTTCCCCCTCACCATTTTATCCTTGCAAAAACCCATGGAAGTACGTTGGGCTGAATGACTATGACTACTAATCCAACATGAGCCAATTAGTTTCCTGGCTGAATGAGGATCTGAACCCTAGTCTCCCAGTTTCTTGTTCAACATTCTAAACATTATTAAAAGATAACAGTCTCATAGAAATACAGAAAAACAATAGAACTTTTGAAAAACAGAGTATTTCCCCCTCTGTAGAGGAAAAGGTTTGAATTAAAATAAAACTTTTTTCTGCACTGGGGAGGGGGGAGAAAAATGTGTTTGGCCAGCCCTATGCTTAGGGGCTTTCCAAAGTGCATAGGCATGAGAATACAGGGGGGCAGCTGCCCCTCTAAATCAAGTAAATAAATAAAAATACTTAACTAACTGACCAATTGTGTCACAGATAACTCCCTTCTGCCCCCAAACATAAAGCCTGTCCCCCTAAAATAAATTCATGAGCATAGGGCTGGCTGCGCCACCAGGCTCTGTGGTTCCTAAGTACCTGGTAGTCAGTTCGCTGTCAAAATACCTTGTGTGGAACTATAGCCGCCTCAACACCAAGGTGAACAATTATTGACATTGTCAAATAGCTCATGCATCGTAAGTCACAGATTAGCATATATGTGTCATTCTCAAAGACATAGGCCACAAAAATAGGTTTCGAAGTGTGGGGAAATATGACTTTAAAAGCTAGGCGCAGGGAGAGCTGAGTAACATTTTCAATGGTCAGGTGTCAAGCTCTATCTTTTGTCCCTTCCACCCAATGGCAAGCCAAAACTGAGTAACTTATGAAAAATAAGCAAAGAAGCATATATCTGCTTAATTAACATAATTACATTGATTTTAGAATTTAGATCATCCAGACACTTATTTGAGAACAGAGTATACAGTTCTGGGTCTTAACCACTTGGTTCAGGATGCAGAACAAATAGGGCGGAAACACTGAAAATTGGCTTGACATTTTAAAAATAATGTTATGGTCTTTGCACTTTAAAAATGTTTGTGTTTTACTTAGCAGTAAATGAAGTGTGTGTGCAGGCCTAAAACTTGCACTCACATTGGGGAAAGGTCCTACTATGAAAAAATAAAGACAAAAATTAATACTTAAGGTTTCCAAAAGTTATAATTTGCCATAAAAACTGTCAACAAAAAGGCCTAGATGAGGCATAGGCAAACTTGGCCCTCCAGATGTTTTGGGACGACAACTCCCATCATCACTAGCTAGTGGGAGTTGTAGTCCCAAAACATCTGGAGGGCCGAGTTTGCCAACGCCTGGCCTAGATGGTTTCCAGAAGGCTGAGCTCATTTGCGGGCTGTTGGACAAGAGAGGCTGAGCAGGAAAATCCTTGGCACCAATTGATGCATTCCCAAGGTGACTGTAGATTTGTTTTTTGCCTACTTAACACTGTTTTTTGCCTACTTCGCACTGACAGAATGCTAGATGGATTTCATCACTTTGGGCAGTTTAGGTGGGGGGTGGGGAGGAATAGTTTGCTTAAGCCTGGTGATGCCCCTTAGGCATCTTTCAGGTGATGAGTCGGCCCCAAGGCTCACCTTTCAAGACTCTGCAGTTCAGAGGGTGAGATAGGGGCCTTCTTTGAGACCACACCCCCTCATCCACCTAGGGTTCTGCAGTCCTGGAGGGAAAGGCCTCCCTTCCCACCTTCAGGATGTGGCCCAGGAATCTGAGCAGTCTAGGAAGCCCAATGGCTATACACAGTGAAGTTAGTTCCTGCCCCATAGTCATTCCCCTCTGCTGATTATAATTTAAGGTTTAAATAAAAGTGGCGCAGTTCAACCTCATTTTACATGTCTGCCTCTTTATTTGCCTATCAGGATGCAAAATATGTCATACATATTTATTTCTGCAGGTTTGTAGTTGGAATACTTTTTTTTAAAAAAGGGCATACCATTCAGTTTGAAAGCAGTCTAGTGTCCTGTTCATCCCCATTCTAATCAGGAAATTGCAAAGAAAGTCATCTACAACTTCTGGTGTTTCAGACAAGGAATGTTTAGCAATCTGACCTGGTCGCTGAGCCTAGAAATAAAATTCAAGAGCTACTGTTAGAAATATAGCCTCCCTATTTGCCTCATTATTGCTTTCAAGAAAGCACATTTCAATCACAGGCCAGTTGGATTCTTTATCACATAAATTACAGCACAAGACAACTATAGCAGTTTAATTATCATGGTCTGGCATATTAGGGAAACTTTATGGGAACTGTCAAGAATTTCTCTTGGTTTTGGTTCATGCCTCCTACATAATGTGCTCAACCAGCATAGTGGGATGATATACTACTGCTCAGTTGCTATGCAGCTTCTTTACACAGAAGGAAATCCCACTTGTTGCTATAATTTAGAATAATGAGTGAAACTGCACTAACTTCTTGGTCCATGTCTTGAGTTGCCCGACCTCCACACCTGGATTCTGCTTAGCTGGATACAGCTGTACTGGGCTTTAGAAGCAGCCTAAGGCCAGAAGGAGGGACGCGGATGGCGCTGTGGGTTAAACCACAGAGCCTAGGACTTGCCAATCAGAAGGTCTGCGGTTCGAATCCCCGTGACGGGGTGAGCTCCCGTTGCTCGGTCCCTGCTCCTGCCAACCTAGCAGTTCGAAAGCACGTCAAAGTGCAAGTAAATAAATAGGTACCGCTCTGGAGGGAAGGTAAACGGCGTTTCCATGTGCTGCTCTGGTTTGCCAGAAGCGACTTAGTCATGCTGGCCACATGACCCGGAAGCTGTACGCCGGCTCCCTCGGCCAATAAAGCGAGATAAGCGCCGCAACTCCAGAGTCGGCCACGACTGGACCTAATGGTCAGGGGCCCCTTTACCTTTACCTAAGGCCAGAAGGCCTAAAGTATTACTCATCCACCCTCCCATTCTCTAAGGAATGTGTGTAAGTGCAATGGTGGGTATAAAACAAAGGCTGCATTCACCAGCATTAGTTAAGTGTGCAGTATCAGCGGTGAAGCTGAAGGTTACATGCTATATGGTGACAGTACAGCATGGTGAGCTAACACTGGATGAGTCTGCTGGAGCTTTGCTGATCACACTGACTGACGTGTGATGAAGAATCAACAACAGATGGTTGGCCCAGTGTAACAGATTATGGGCCAACTGACTTCACAAGTCTAACACCACTGAGTTCCAAGTGTTTATGCACAGGACTATATCCTTAAAGTAATAACTAACCGAATCTAGCTCCAACAACATATAACTCGTTTCATTCAACAACTAGGGGTTCAGGGGGAGTATTTATTGTTATAGCCACATCAAAACACGCATCCAACCACTTTGTTGAGGCCCAAATGAGCACCATGTTAGCCAGCTACACATGACTGACCCTGTTTCCATAAGAAGACAGACACGTCTTTGAGTTGTAAAGCTAGGAAAAAACAATTCCAAACTGAACCTGAAAATAATACAGTTAGTCAAGACACTGGTTCAATTGCCATTAAGTATTATTTACTTATTTGTTTGTTTATTGTATATAATAATATACCACCTTTCTGGGTAAAACCTTCTCAAAGATATTTCAAGCAAAGTAATAACATTTGGATCACCAAAAATTTATACTATGCTATGCTATATTAATTTATCTAGCCTTTGCTTTCATTTTCAGTCATCCCTGGTTCAGCAGTCTTGATCTTTACCCACTGACTATGTTTGCATGTAATGTTAAGCTATGGTTAGCTTTACATGCACAAGCTGCAGTGAACCCAAGCAAAGCATTGCACTCATGCACTCCTCCCTTCTCCTTCCATGGAGTTGTAAGGAGGGCCAGTTTCACTTTTAAAATGTTGATTTGATCTGTTTTTACATATGAGGAAACATGGATGACAATAAACTCCAGAAAGTTTCAAAACAGGGGGCCACTAGGGGGCGCATTGGAAGATGGCCGACAATACCATCTCTCCGACCCACACGGGGTAATTAAGAGGCTGTTATGGGAGTAGGCAGCCTCCCTTGTTGCCCCAAGGAAATGGGGAACACTGCCCTTGCCTGCTGTGCCCATAAATCACCCCCTAATTCAAAAGAAGGGGGTGAGGGCCCTAGGCAGAATGCCCCCGTGTGGACCTTGGCTCTCCTGGACGCTGTCTCTGATTGCGCACTAGTTGCAGCAATTTGGAATAATTAATTACAAAAGAAGCAAATGCACATATTTCAAGTGAAGAAGGGGAGTGAAGTCTGCTAATTTAAGTGACCTCTGCGAAAGAAGACGGCGGGCTGGAGAAACAGGAATATTTTACGATGAAGATACACCAAAGGCTGGGTATGTTGACAACGGGGCTGAATGGGGGGGACGGACCTTTTTTACTTTCCTTCTATGTGATTTACAAGAACCCCTCCTTATTAGAACCGTCGGTTGAACTGACCCAAGCAGGATGATTAAGGTCTGTGTGGAGATAAACTTTAACCAAAAGTATGCTTTATGGAGACCGAGAAGCAATAAGAGCTTTTGGGAATGGCGCAGCAATTAATTCGGAGTCGCCATCTTGCCAAAGGATTTATAGCCGGGAGGAAGAACGGATTTGTTTTCAGACTGCATTCCTAGTGAATCTCCTCAGAGGTTTTGAGAAAGGAGGCAAATTGGTGAAGATTAATGACACTAAGACTGTTTTGATGTATGGAAGTGATGTTATATGGAAAACGTCTGGATATGGCTACTGGATAAAAAAAATAATATCCACGCAGGATTACAAACTGTTCTAACCAGCTTGCGGAGACTATCAGAGGTCACAAAGAGTAAGGAAAAATATATGAAAATAACAACAAGAGATGTGGGAAAATAATAAGAAAGGACTGGATAGTACTGTGAACATCATAAGGTTAGATTTGTGGACATTAAAACAGCAGTAAGAAGCAAGAAGTTGATTGGATCCCTTCGGAACTTGATATATGGGTACCCCCAACAAAAATTTAAAATTCGGCTGTGTAATTTGGAATTTATGTAATTTGGTTTGATTTGATGTGATTGGTCGGTTAATAAAAAAAATTATTCATCAGAAAGTTTCAAAACAAGAAAACACAGTGGCTAAAACAAAATAAAGGGAAATACAAAGTTGCCCTTGGGGAAAAGAAAGGTTTACAGAGTTACCAAATCCAAATACAGCATGCATCTACACATAGTTACATCCCATAATGAACTGCAATAAACTCCTCGTCATTAATTGTAATAATTAACTGTGCAGTAAACAATTACTCCAATAGCTCGGAAATTGATAAAATACTTCTGCTTTTCAGGGTTTATGACTACAACAGAGAGCTTGATTGTGCACACATAGCATGGCTTTTGGCCTTTTTCTTCCTGTTCTTCTGCACCACTCTTCAAGACACTACTTTTAAATTCCATGAAGTTTCAAAAGAAGTATGTGTGCCCTCTGAAAGGAATTGGGGCCTATGTTGCAAAAGTAAAAATAGAATCAGTTGAAAGGAAAAAGGAGCTTAAGGATCACTTAACACCTTCATTGAGATGAGACTTGAGTATTATCCCTGTTGGCTCATTTTTATCTGTTCCTTTTAAATATATATAATTACACATGCACACAACTCACAGATTCTATATAATTTATGTCCTAGATCAAAAGAAACACTTTCAGGTTGCATGTGCTCCCTTCCTTTAATAGCATCTCTGTTGAAACTTAGGGCAGTTTCAGAAACAGTTGCAGTAAAGCGCAGAGGTCTGACATGCAAAGGAATGTATTTCCACTGGGAATGTTAAATGGCTTTAGCCTGCCTTAAGAAAGTGTTTTGAAACTGTCCAATAACATGTAAATTGAATGACAGCTGCACTGGATTTATTCCCACTAGATGCCCATTATTTTCATTGCAACCAGATGATAAGTCACCATATTTGAATATGAAATATAGAAAATACCAAGTTTATTTCAGCTTTCATTATGGACACTAGTGTAAAATTTGAAAATGGGGGTTAAACTACTTAGTTTGGTTCAGTTTTGCCACTTAGATGTAACATAATGTCACCCTTTTCAATCTAGAAGTTCTCTGCTCTCTCTCACATTAGTCTTGAATAATAATGCATTTGCTGTAACAGTCTGTTAACCACCACACTCACATGCATATTACATTCATAACTGTAAAGTCATATGAATCAATGTAGTCACATATTTTGAAAAACAACATATTTACCATAATTTGGGCATCAACAGCCTGTTCCTGTATGGTGTATAAAGCCTTTGCCAGATCTTCATCACCATCTTGCAAGCTAAATTCATCATCAGCTGGTACCTAAGACAGAATTATAAATACATATACAATGAGCACATCCACTGAGTTGAGGGAAACTGTTTCAATCCCCATGATGATATAATCTATTTGCCACAATTCAGCAATGGAATGGCTTTTTGTATATGTCATATCCCTGCTTCAGGGCTGTATCTAACTAAATCATACTCACAATAGTCCCACGGAAATGAATGTGCATGACTCACTAAAGATCATAATTTCAATGAGTCTACTCTGAGTATGACTTTGACTTATTTCGTTTTTGTTGTTGTTGTTGTTTAGTCGTGTCTATACCTAAATAAGGGTCTTAGGAGATAGAACGAGGAAAATCTGAAACCCCAGCAGAGGTATTGCTAGACAGCATAGGCCAGAGATCAGATTCAGTATAAGATATCTCCTTATAGCTTAATACCCCTAACTAATATACCTTCTTTATTCATTTTCATCAGGGGACCCAATCTGCATAAGTATTTATGGGATGGGGAAGCTATAAGGTCCATCTATTTAAATGAGCTGAGAACTCCATATTCAAATGCAATATATACACAATATTCTAGATCAGGACACTTGGTTGCCAGTTTAATGCGATACAGTGGTGCCTTGCAAGACGAAATTAATTCGTTCCGCAAGTTTTTTCTTCTTGCGAGTTTTTCGTCTTGCGATGCACGGTTTCCCATAGGAATGCATTGAAAATCAATTAATGTGTTCCTAGGGAAACCGACTTCAGACCAGGTCCGGGGACAGTCTGTCCCCCGACCTCTTCTGAAGGCTGGGGGGGGGGACAAGGGCTTTTCTTCCCACCCCCAGCATTTTAAAAAAACCCGGGACAGCGGAGGGCTTCTCCGCTGTCCGGGGCGATCTTAAAATGCTGGCAGGCGGCATTTTAAAATCGCCCCGGGACAGCGGAGGACTTCTCCGCTGTCCGGGGCGATTTAAAAGCCCCTGGGAAGGCAGGCAGGGGGGACAAAGACTTTTGCCCCCCGCCAGCCTTCAGAAGAGGTCCTGGACCTCTTCTGAAGGCCAGCGGGGGGCAAAAGTCTTTGCTCCCCCCGCCTGCCTTCCCGGGAGAGCGGAGAAACGCAGCGTGTTTCTCCGCTCTCCTGGGAGGGCTTTTAAAGGCAGGCAGGGGGGACAAAGACTTTCGCTCCCCCCCCCCCGCCTGCCTTCAAAAGCTGTCCGGCCAAGGCTTCGCGGACCTCTCCGTCCCGATGCCGGGCGGCGGGGGGGAGGTTCCTGCGCTGCCGCCCGGCATCGGGGCATCGTCCCGATGCCGGGCGGCGGGGGGAGAGGTTCCCGCCCCGCCGCCGGCATCGGGGCATCGTTCCGAAGCCCGGCGGCGGCGGGAGGAGGTGTCCCCGCCTTGCCGCCAGGCTTCGGAGGAGGTCCGAGGACAGTGGGGAAGACGCGCTGCGCTTCCCCGCTGTCCCGGAGATTTCCCTATGGGCTGTCGTCTTGCAAAGCAAGCCCATAGGGAAATTCGTTTTGCGAAGCGCCTCCAAAACGGAAAACCCTTTCGTCTAGCGGGTTTTCCGTCTTGCGAGGCGTTCGTCTTGCGAGGTACCACTGTACTATATTTGCTGTTTCTGTCAATTAAAGACTTGCCAATTTTGTACAGGCGAACTTGGTAAATGCACAAAAATGCCTGTAATGTTTTCCTTTGCATGAGAATACAACTTCTCCACATACGTTGCTTTGGATCAAAGTCTACATGAAATTACCCTTCTAGAAATGTGTACCAAATCATGGGATATTAAAAGTGAGAGCGTACTCTAGACCATAGTTTTACCCGAAGTTCAGAAGTCACTGAGCATATTTATCTGTGGCATCAGTAGAATTTTTTTCATATCAGAGTCCTGTCCCTGAGCAATTTTACATGGATGTTTTTACTATTCAGCAGGAATAAATGGAAAAACTATAAGCAGGATATTTCTTATTATCTTTCATTTTCATAGACACCTAAGTATAAAAGTGCATGCACTGTTTTCAGTGTGAGAATGCCTATAAATTACTTGGGATAAACAGAATCAATGGTACATTACAAATTATGTGCACTTGCATACATAAATGTAGGCTTGCAACTATGAAAATATAAGTTGAACATTCAGGCACCAAGTGGCCAGTACTATCCCAGAATGGATTAACCGGATGCATTTAACTGATTTTAAATTAAGATAGTACTAATTAACAAATTTCTGCGTAAAGTCACCAGTGTTTCATTGCTACAGCATACTATTTTTTTCAGGCACCAACTGTGCAAGAATAAGATTAAAAACATTCAGATATTTTCTGTACTAAATCAGGCCAATTCTATTTCCAGATTATTTACAAACTTACTTAATGTTTCACTGTATTATTTACATTTACATGCATGGAATGGGGATTGTTCATTATATGTCTTTTTAGAAACCAAAACATAAAGTTAAGGAGAAAAAAGAATTGCAAAAGAATAAAAAAAAACCAGGCACAGCACTTGTGAAAATTACAACAGGCATTGTTTTCTCCTCTTTCCACATCAGTATTCAGTGAACAAAAAACAAAACCAAACCTTCACAGGATCAGAAGATCAGTTCAGTGTACACTTTTATCACAGTCAGATCTACTGAGTTTAGGGTTTAAGTAAATTACATCTGGCAAGAGGGAGGGCAGGATGGAGGATAATGAAGATACACAGTGCACAGAGACCTTCTAATCTGTGTGGGCACAAAAGGTGTGTGTGAAAATAGGGATCTGTAGAATCCCATGTCAATATCACAGCCAATGCTTCTCTCAATTCCTCAGCTCTCCACTGCCTCATGCAAGGGGCAGCGAATCACAAGAACAGGCACTGGCAAAAATCAAGATGTGGGATAAACCATGAAGCCAGCCAATGCCTCTACATAGCTCCATCCTTATTTCAGACATTGTGATATATCGGTATATCGCGATGTTTAGCTGGTGATATAGCACAATGTTGAAAACCAGATATCACCCTAGTTCTGGGATAGACCTTGCCCTTCATTTACTGTATAAATAATCAAGTATGTAAGACTATTTTTTGTGGCTAACAATAAAATAAATCGTATTTCTCTGTCACTTATCAATATCACAATTTGTACTTAAAAATAAAATAGGTTACAATTTTTGTGTTAACGTCTCTTACCTCTTCATATTGGTAGTCATCTTCAGAGCTTTCTGCTACTGAAACCTCTAAATGTTAAGTTAAGTATAAAACAGTAAACAGTATTTACTGAGCAACACATACTCTGCAATTCTTGGGATAAGCAAATTCTATTCAGGGCTGTCAGTTTGCTGCTTGACTGCCTACACACACAACAGTGAAAGCCACTATACATCTGGCAACAAAATTTAGCTCTCAAACATTTATGAACACCATTTAGTGAATATTTGCTTTGCTTTGCTTCAGGAATTCAGGTTGCTATTTTCTCCAGGGATGCTGGAACAGATTCTAATCTCAGCTTGACTGTGTTACAAACTCCCAAGAGTTATCACATCTTCCAATAAATATCTGTATTTATTCATAAAGTACCTGTCCATTCAATTATCATTTCTAACTTCATTGCTGGAAGGGGGTTTGTCATTTTTGAGCTTGCCAAAAATATGCTTCTGTTATGAGATATAAATATTGTTCACTAGGATTAGGACTGTATTTTTTTAATACTTCTACAGGAAATGCTAATTCACTGATGCTGTGATGTGAAGAACTGTGTCAAGAGGATGAGGGTGAAAAGACTTCACAAGGGCACTATTTTCCACCTTGGTGTTTCTGGTGTTAAAACTTCTTAATGATCTGCACAGTGCACAATTGCCACAGAAGTCTGCTATATATTGACCCCGGAACCAAACAAGTCATCCTGATTGGGTGTTTTAAAAGCATACTTGTGGCCCTTTTTACTGGGCAGTGAAAGAGGGCCTTTAAAAAGTGTTCACAATGCCTGGCAGAAGCCAGAAGGTGGGTAAGCAGTTCTTGGTATCATGCTATTCCTTTGTATCAGCAGACTCCCACTTATAAGCTCCTCTCTCAGGTTTACTGCAACCCACAAGATGCAAAAGGGGGCTAATATCTCTGGACAAAACTGTAGGGTCCCTATAACTACCCTGGCAACCATGGGTATAACCAGAATTTATGCAGGGTGGGCGGGCGGGGGGGGAGTACCCCCACCTGTCGTCATCCTGTGTCTGGCTCTGTCTAGTAGATTAGGAATGAAATGTCTCAACAACAGTTTTTTTTAAAATTAATTTCTTATGGCAGTTGTTTGAAATTACTTTTCTTTTGCTCAGAAAAATCTGTCAAAATCTTCATTCATTTGAAAATTAGGAAGTCAAATAAAAAATTAACATCAGGGAGTACCTTTCATGCAGTTAATGATTATATTTTACAAAATTACAAAGATCACATATATTTCTCAGGAGAAAATCCTGGAAACTATGAGAAGCTTCCAGAACCGAGCTACCTGCAACGTGATTGGTCAGTTTGCAGAATCCACACCTATCACTCAGTCAGGTTGCCAGTTGTGTTGGTAGAATGCAGAACAACATCATCCAAGTGACCTCAGTGAACATTTCAATTTCCAATATTCTGATTATTTCTACTTTTGGTTAAGTATTTTTATTTATTTACTTTATGGGGGAGCAGCTGAACCCCCACCCCTCATTACATCCATGTTGGCAACCAAATAATGTATTCCAAAATATCAGTGGTTCATTCACGTGCTCATCTTCCAATGTGATACATGCCATCATCTGCCAACAATGCCCTTCTGCACACTACACAGAACAGGCCTGTCCCTACACAAAACACAAAACAGGCACTAATCTGACATCACAGGTGGCAATATGAAAAAAATGTTCCTTTGTACCTTAAACAAAGGAATTTCAAGGGGAGATTTGCAAAGGAACCACAATTCATAGAATCATACTGTTGGAATGGACCCAAGGGGATCTAGTCCAACCCCCCGCAATGCAATTCATCAAGTGGTTTCATGCTCTCATTTGTGAAATTAATTGGGACAAAAGATTTCTGTCATGTGTCAATTGGCTCACCAATGCCTGGATATCTGTATCAACAATAACTGGGTTTTTTGTGGACACCCACTACTGACTGTTACTTTCTGTACTTTACTGCATTTAATTTCCTTCTGACCTCACTATTTATACCACCACCTGCCCCATTACGCATGCTTGGATAGATATGCATACAGCTCCGGATAACATTTCATGCAACTGATGAAGTGGACTGTAGTCCACAAAAGCTAAAGCCTTCATCATTTTGGGTGAGCAGAGTTGGACAACAAGAGGCAGTCTGTGCTGTCGACTCTTTCAGTATAGTCTGTAGTAAGAAGACAATAGGAGAGGCACAAGTTTTACTGGGGCCAGGAAGAAGATGCAATATGGTACAAATAACGTTATCTAAAGTAAGTTATAGTACCATTCACTGCCCTCCCCCTTTTGAAATGTCTATTAAATGTTATTAGAAGATGCTGCAATGCTGACAAATATGTCACAACACCAAATCCACCCAATATTTCAAATAAGAGTGACTGAAGAAAAAGCTTGATGATTTAGGGCACTTCAAACCAGAAAGCATTCTGTACATTTTTATAAGGGCATGAGACTTGGCAGATCCTTTAAGCTACTTCATTGTAGACTCACTGTGGAGACTACACATTTAAGGCAAGAAAAAGACACTTTGTAGGGATGCTATATAGCAGGGAGTGGGAACCTCAAGGTCTGGGGCAAAATGGGGCCCTCCAGGACTCTCAAGTCACACACCCTCCTGGGCCAGATCCCTCACTAGACCTGTTTTGCACTCTTATTGAGTGTTTTTGCCTGGCTGGAATGTGTCCTTAGAATCGCCAGATCTCCGAAGTCTCAGATCCCAACAGCCACAGCATGGAGGCGCAAGCCTGGGACTTAATGAAGCAGTGGCAGAGCAAGGTTGCACTTCAAAATTTCAAACCTCTCCTTCTAACTGATATCCAGTGTCACATTACTAATCTCTTTTCAATGTGTTTTGACATATATTTATGTACCTGCCTTGGTGTCTACTTGAGTCACAAGCTCTTTCTGAGAGAGAGAGAGAGAGAGAGAGAAATATTGTACTGGAGGAACAAGATGGAAAAGGTGGTGATTTAAACTTTACTTTTGGGTAAGCTGGGTCCTATAAAAATAAAAGCCCACCGTGCTTTTGCATCCTAGACATCAAATGTACCGTAACTCATTTCCCTGAAGATCCTGAATAACTAACCTAGAAGAAGGAAGTATGAGAAACCTAGGTTCTTGCTAGGCCTGCCGAGTTAGTTGTGATAAGCTCTGACTAGGTAAGCAAAAGCTTTTCACAATGCCATGCAGATTTGCATTGGGAATTCTGTATTAACTACTCCAAAGCCATCAGGTTGCAGCCTGAGTATTGTGCATGCCTTTAGTTTATCCTGATAAGGTGACCGTCGTTCAAATAGCAGTTTAATATATTTCACAATTCAAGGCATATTTATTGAAATTAGACGGTATTTATGCTTTCGCTCTACAGAGATACATTCTTCTAAAATAGCTGGCATGTGCATTAGTCAGAAAAGAATAAAAGGGTATGCTGTCACTGCCTGCTCCCCATCCCTTTATCTTTACATTTAACTTCCCTTAAGAACTGCAATGGGGCAGCTACAAACCCTTAAACTCTATGGGTCAAGCTCCCTGGAAGCTGGCAAACATTGTGGTGGTCTGTTTTTGCTTTAGTATCAAGTTAATGGGAAAGATGAACGTACTGTCATTCATCACATGGAAATATGAGTTCTACCTACATGGCAAAGCCTGCAACATTTCAGCCCAGAGTACAAACCTATGCAGGGACAGGGATCTAAACCACCAAGCTTCTTGGGCTTGCTATTCGTAAGGTCAGCAATTTGAATCTGAGCAATGGGATGAGCTCCCATTGCTTTGTCCCAGCTCCTGTCAACCTCGCAGTTTGAAAGCATACCAGCGAGAGTAGATAAACACCGTACTTTCCCGCTTATATGATGCCCCCTTGTATATTTTAAGAAAAGGAGGGGAGATAGATGCTAGACAGGTGGAAGGCGACACATAAGGACAGCCGACAGGAGGCCGGACATTTCTAAAGAATTACACGGGCTGGGTTTGCGCGGCAAGCGGCGCTCTCCCCCTCGCTCGGCCCAAGGATACGCTGCAGGCAGAAGGTCCCCTCCGTGGTCGTCACCGTCGTCGCCTCCTCCATGGCCGCCGCCGCCTCAGCCCGACCCGCCGACAAGGCCGCGCGCGCGTCGCTCCGTTGCCCAGGCGACCCCGGAGCCCCGCCCCCCGCCCCGCCCCTTCCCAGCGCGCCTCGCTCCGCGGCCGCGTAAAAAACGCCCGACCACGCACGGCTCGCATGCGCAGTATACACCGCGCCCGTGCGTGGGCCGGCTAACGTGGGAATTCACGCGTCACACACGTGTCCTGACGGTGCTGCGTGTATTCCAAGAAAGTCGTACTTCTCTGTATCCTTTATCTGGCTCAGAAGATTTATACACCGCTCGACTGTAGAAACAGAATAATAATAATAATAATAATAATAATAATAATAATAATAATAATAATAAAAACCCACCCCTCAAAGCACTTAACGAAAGAAAGGCAATAAAACCGAGGAGCCACCCACAGCCCTGTCTTGAAAACGTGCAAAAGTCAGAATACGAAAATGGATCGAAAGTCACCTCAGCTTCCTAAAGCCCTGCTCAGTGGGGCAAATGAGACGAAAAGGTTTGACACGATTACAAAGGTAGCAAAAGGAAACATAATAAGCCATTAATGAAGCGCATCGAAGAGCATGATCCAGCTCCGACGACTCCACATGAATCGGGTGATCCAGTGCCGGATTTACCTATAAGCTAAACAAGCTATAGTTTAGGGCCCCCAAAAAATGTAAAGGGAAAAAACCTGGATGTACCTTTCCAAAATATATTCCGTTATGTGCAAATGGCTTTAGATACCTATTAGGTCCATGCAGCATATATTCAACACAAAAAACAGCGACAGTTTGTTGTTGACAAAGGACAGCTGGACATATCAAGGGCCCCATTACATTGAGGAGCTGAGGCTTCATCAAACCTGATCTGGTCCATATAAGATCTAAAAATAAAGGCACAAAAGAAATGAATATCAATGGCAGCAACAACAACAAAACCCAGCAACACACCCTCAACAATAGCCCAGCCCAAGAGTCCTGACATTGCTGTGTTTCAGAGGGATTTACTACTTCTACTACTACTATTGATTGATTTATATCCCCACCTTTTTCCCTGACAGGAAAAAGCTTACAGATAAAATTAAGGAGAGATTTAAAAACATTGGGGTGGGATAATATATTTTTTAATTAAATATTAATAAAATTAAAACTATACAGATACAGATATAAAGATCTATTAAAACCATGCAGATAATTGCAGTAAAAACAGCACAGCACCGACCCTTTCATTAAAAACAGACTGTGATGAGACAGCAACACTTTCCTCCAGCACTTTGAGAATAGCAAGGGAGGATGATCTGGGTGGGCAGATTTCTACTGGTCCCCGGAACAGAATTTGAAATAAACTACCATTTTGTTCTTTATCAGTAGTCAACTCAGAAAATTCCTTAAAATGGGTTCATAACTGTGGTACCTCTCAGAGTGGCCCATGTTAGAAGTGCAGGGAGTGACGACTGCTGCAGATGATGTGAACAAAGCACTTTATATATTCATAATCTGTTTTTTCTCTGTTTTATGTATTTTATCTTTTGTAATGGCTTCAGCTATAATGATGATGATGATGATGTTGATGATGATATCTGATAATGTACCGTGAGACTTTTTTTCATGGGAAAAATAAGAAAGCAGTCTATTGTTATGTCACCAGTGTTGACATTGTTAAACATTTGGGAGGAAGAAACTGAGGGGTGGGAGAGTTACACAGATAATTCATTGGTTTCATGTTAGCAGCTGCCTAAGTGGAAATGGCAAAGAATTGGAAGCAGGCTGGCCATTGAACAGTGGGGAACTGGACAAAACACACCTGGCATATTGCAGTGGCCAAGAAGCTGACTTTCAAATTGAAATTGGCAAAGGAAGAATCATTAACATTGGATATGCAGTATGGAATATCTTTGTGGTTAATATTAAAGAGTACAGACAAGGCTGTCCTCAAGGCAGGGACACATCACCGGAAATCCTAAATGTAGTTATTTATTTATTTTAATGCACACAGACACATACAACTCTAACTCATACAACTCTAACTAGCCAACAATTTAGAGACTGCGCCTTTTAAGAGTGGCTGCCAGACTTGGATTTGCACTTTTCTGGAGAACAGCTTTCCTGGGACCACAGGCAACTCAGATGAATGTTGCTGCTTCTGATGTAACAATGCTGCTTTAACAAATGTTACAATATTGTTACAAATGTTACAATATTTCAAACCCTTAAAGACCAGGTGTGAAATTCACCTTAGGGGTTTTTAATTTGATTTACAGTATTGTTGTTCAACTGACAAATTAGAGTTGTGTGTAAAGCCTTACTCTGTTATTGTTAAATGGGTGAATAAAGCAATTTGTGGGAAACTAATTCTAAATAGGTTTAGTCCCATACAAAATAGTAGATCACCATGGTTTCTCATTGCTTCTCTTCAGCTCCATGTTGTGGTACAATGGGGTCCAGTCATAAGTCAACAACCTGTTGTTACAAGTCATACATAAAATGATGCCAATGTATCATGTAAATGCAAACTTTTAAAAAGTAAATCACAAGACCAACCATTTGGAAGAGAAAACAAAAAACACTGGATACTGAGCAACAAACCAACCAGTGTACAGTACACATTATTTCAGACTGTGGGGGAGCAAACAATGGTTGGCAGCTGATAATGCAGTCCAAACACCCTCCTGGAGCGCAGACTTTGCCACCCATTCACAGTGCAGGGACAGCAGTCTTCACAGCATAGGTCTGGTCCCCACAATTTCCTGTGCATGCAAAGCTACCACCCGCCCTACATGCCAAAATGTGTGCAATGTGCAAAAGTGTTATACTAGTAGAAGAACTATGACCAAGTTTAGAAGGCAACACTAAGTTCAAATTTAATATCTTCCGTTTCTCACCCCGCTGTTTAAACAAGCAGTATGTTTTTTTAAAAAATCTCAAAGCTGCAGTTGACATTTAAGCCTACAGTATCAATATGCCACGCTGCAGCTTTCATTAGCAATGCCAGCCCCCGCATGGTTCCACACACCCACATGAATTATAATCAATTGGATGTTACAAGCAAATTGCTTCTTAGATTTCAACCGGACTCCGAGCAGCTACAGATTCTTTATCTATATTCAATTTCTATACTGAAGTAATAGCAATAGATTGGTACCAGGTGCCTTTTGTATTTGTTCAGCTACCTACTTTTAATATGCCTTATATTCAATCCAATGCACAAATTATTCCAGCTGGAGTACTTAGATTTAAACTGATTCCTAGCCTGATTCTAACACCTGGTGCAGTGCCACTCTGATGCTGATGTGATATGTCTGGGATTGAGTCTCAAATTCCTTTTTAAAGCATTACTAGTTAGAAAGGTGTCAGGTAAATTTCTAGATGTCTTGCAATCCAGGCACCCCCACCCCACTGCTTCTTTCCTCTCGCTTCTTGATGAAAATTTACAAAGTTACCATTAAAGAATCAGCAACATTTTATTGGACATTGTCAACAAAATGCAAGCCTTATTAGACATTTCTTTCCAATACATAGATCTGAGAGAGTAGAAAGCAACAATTTAAACTAGTTAAAGGAAGAGCAAGTGTTTATTTCTGGCTTGGGGACTGTTTAATAAGAAGTGCACCTAAACCATCAGATGTAACAATGAATCATCCTTAGGCAGTTCTTTAACCCTTTAGTTTAACAGGGTAGCACCAGCAAGCCACCAATAATCTTCAGGCAGTTTCAGCTTTTGGCAACTACACCAGCAAAGGGGTGTGGGGGTAAACTAGTGAATAACAGAACTAATCAGGGCAATAAACAATCCATTCACACATTGATGTTCAAGGGACAAGGGGTCGTTTACATTTCCCTGCAAATGTCATGAGTGGAGGTTTCTGCAATCCATGTAGCTGTCTGCCTTTATTATCAGAAATAATCTCTGCAGGGAATACATGTCCATTAATGATGAACTGAAATGGGTGCTTGTGCGTTTAGTAAATTTTTCCACCTGTGAAGCAATCCCCTTTCCAGCCATTTAGGCTACTCTTTGTGAAAAAATACGCGCCAATCTGTACGGCAGCAAGTGCTGGCAGAAGAGGGGGTGCAATCCTGCTGCCAAGGAAACCAGCGCAGCAAGACGGTGCCCCAACTGCAGGCAAGAGGACGTGTCTCTTTCTAGCCTGTGTTGAAGATGGAGACGATGCAAGGAATGCACTTGCTCCATGCCTATAACTTTAAAGGGCTTCTTCACAACACTTCCCAAGGTAGTCAGGGATTACATGGTGGAGACAATGCTATCAAGGCATCTTGTCGTGAATCACATTTGGCTACATGATCATATCACTGAGTGAGCCCTAATTGGTTGAAATAATGAAGTGAAGAAGTCTTTTCAGTAAAACCAATTGTGCCCAAGCAGCATTTTATATTTATGCCCTTATCCATGAGAATTAGATTCAAATGATTCATAACAGTCACATACTCAGCATACAGCCCCCCCCCCCCGTCTCTTTCCTCTCCCTCAACTACTAGGGCTTGTCCAGGACAAACATCATAAACACTTAGAGTTAGCGGAATACAACACAGCAGCAGACAAAGAATAATGGCAGTGGGCAATCTTGAAAAAAGATGTGAAATGCAGGAAATAGAGGGCTTTTTGTGTGAACAATTTGGCACTCCTGAAACAGCATCTTTTACAGTGAAAACTGAATCTTGTGAAAATCTTTCCAGTAGCCCCTTGGTCTCTAAGTTTGTTACTGGTATGAGCTTTCATGTGAATGCATACAAATCACTCCTTTCTGTGGCAGCCTTTGATTCCCACTTCAACCATCAGGTAAGGTTGATTTCATCCCTCACCTTGTTCCTGATGTACTTCTTCCCTCACGCCTTCTTTCCTGGCAGGAGGGGAATGCCATTTTGTGGTTCAGGTGCCAAAATGTTTTGGGCCGGCCCTGATGTGCTGGATTGTGCTGTGTACAAAGTGAATATCTTAAGCATTCTGATAAAAGGCTGTGGCTCAGTTATTAACCGGCTTTCACAGCTCAGCTATAAATTAGTCAAGCATTCCAGTCTTTCCTATTTATTTAGTGCTTGGCTCATGAATTCAATTTTCAGGACCACATTCACATAAAGCCTTGTTTAGTGGATGACACTTTGTCTATATTACCCTTTTTGCATCTGCCCCATGTTCCTTGCACTAATGGTTTGAGCAGTGCTTTTTTCTGGGGGAACACAGGGGTACGCATACCCCTAAACATTTTGTGAATCTAAGTTTGGCCTCATTTCAATATGAGTAGGAAAATGAGAGTACCCCTAAACATTTTTATTTTTTTTAGAAAAAAGCACTGGGTTTGCAAAGACTGTAAAAGGCTGGGTGGGGGACTTTGGGAGGTATTCAGCTGGTTTTACTCAGGGTTAGACCTGCTCAAATTAATGAACATGATTAAATTATGTCCATTAATTTAAATGTGTCTATGCTGAGTAAAAGTTAGTTGAATACTAGCCTTTAATGTTGAAACAGTAAGCAATATCTACAGTATACCTTGTCAATGTGATGATTTTTTAAATGCAGTTTATCTTGGCTACAAATTCGTTGAGAGTGAGGAACTGTTGTTAACAGTACACTGTGAATTTTGGACTGTTTAAAAAATGTCCATGTTATCATTCAACATTTTCTACATCAAAACAGATTCACAGGGTATCATATACAAGCTGCTTTTAACTTTTCTTTCTCTCATTGAAATGACAATGGTGACATCTACTGTTTAAGGGAAGGAACTGTTCAACTAGGTGCAAATCCACAAAGATTCAAATCTTTCCCAGTGGTATGCTGTCTTCCAGCGCATTGGCACATATCCCAATGTACGTACTGATGAAAACCCAGATCTGCGCTCACTGACGTTTTTTTCAGACACCCCATGCTTAGGCTCTTATAAGTGAAGGCTTAATATCTTGCAGAGAAAGTCCCAAAACTCAGGAGCAGAGAACATACTTTTAAATAGGGATGATCACACCAGGAATAGGGCAACTTCTAACCATTCATTCTGGCCAAGCTGGGTTATTGTTTAGTGCTTGAGACAAGACCCACATCAGACATTGGCAGACATACACAGAGTGCCTCTGGGCAAATGAAAATGGTTGGGTGGCTTGGGGTCTCACCAGCACTGTACTGGGCATGCAGGCAGCTCAGGACCAGCACAGCCATTGGGTGGTGCCTAATGCCATCTGCTGCCTCTGCCATCTCCAGAGAAGCAGTCCTGGCATTTGCTCTGATTTTGGGTGAGATTGTGCCTATTTCCGGCAAGATCTCACCAAGAGTGTGATATCTTGCATGATTTTGACAGGATCTAGGTGGAAATTGGCACAATCTCACTTGAGACCAGCCGGGGCTGTTGCCCCCTGTCTGAGTGTGGCAGATGTTGCAGGGTGGGTGATGGCAGTGACAGGGCACTTTCTCTTTTGCCTCAAGTGGCAACACAGGCTGTGTGGTCCCTGCTTCAGCTGTCCTGTAAGCAAAGTAGGAAAAAGAAGTTGTGTGTGTGTTGTTGTTTTTTAAGGGAAGAGCCAGGAAATCTGTTGTCTAGCACAGAGCACTGGGTCTCCGGTCCCCTAGACCACCCCCTAACAATGCCCATGTAGTCAACATTTAGTGACATTCTGGCATTTTTCTTAGGGAGGCAATAATAACTCTCTAGGATCATGCCCAGTCCCGGGGGCTTTCCACACGGGCCTTTATAGTGGTATAATCACTGGTGGTTTTGGATTATTGGCATGCTTCCACAGTTGTTATTCCAGAATATTCCAAAATAACTCCCTCTTTTTCCTCTACCACAAAAAATCTGACTTTTTTTTAATATTCAGTATTTGTTCACGCATAGATGAGTTACAGCAGGCACCCCCACCCTGCGGCCCTCCAGATGTTTTGGCCTACAACTCCCATGATCCCTAGCTAACAGGACCAGTGGTCAGGGATGGTGGGAATTGTAGTCCAAAAGAATTGGAGGGCCGAAGGCTGGGGATGCCTGAGTTACAGCATTCTCCTGACGTCTCTTTGAAGGCAGTGGGGCTGATGGACATGATTTAGGAGACATCTGACCAATGTAAGCTTTCAGTTTGGGATGTTCTGAAGAGACTAAGGCAGATCACGACAAGAGTTCTGGGACGAGGTGTAGAGGCACATGCCACCTCTTCTAATCCCACAAGGTTAGAATTTCAGAATACCAGGCATTATATACCATAAACAAATGCACAAAAGCAACAGCATGAAAGAGCTACCCCCATGCACATGCACATGCTCATAGCTCTTACTTTTACTGTCTGGAGGAATATGAGGATATGTAAGGGTCAACATGACAGCCATGGAACTTTTCTCAATTCAGGCACAAGCCACCATTAGTCTGGAAGGGGAAAACCACATTCATTTTCTAATAGCAGCAGTATGTGACCCCAAATGCAGATGGTCAGCTCCAAATTCACTCTTAAAAACATCAGAGCAAACAGCAACTATACCACTCTAAAAGGTAAGTGTGGAAAGCCCTTAGTTTGTTAAACTCTTTAGCCACTAGGTGGCAAAAACAAATCAACCAGCCATACATTGGTTTGCATGTAAAAAGTTCCAGGTTCGATCCCTGTTATCTCTGGCTAAACAGATGAGGATGGGAAATACCATCTAAATGACAGATCAGTTTTTTAAAACAAAAACAAAAACCCACACCTCTCCCACAGTTCTTAAAATGAGTATCACTATTCAAATTTTCTTGCTGCTTACTTTGTTGTTGTTTTATCCACCCATCATGAGCAGGTCCCATGATTTAAAATTGAGAGTAAAAACAAAACAAAAAAACAGATTAAAAATAGATTCTAGCCACAGGCCCTGAAAACACACATTTCAGGCGTCAAAAGTCAGGGTATAGAATCATAGAACTGTAGAGTTGGAAGGGATCCTGAGGATCATCTAGTCCAACCCCCTGCAGTGCAGGAATCCTGCCCATAGCCTTCGCTGGGTGGGCTGGAACAACCAATCCTCTTTTTAGCAGCCTGGGGCACTGACTCATTGCGCCACAGAGAGGTGTGGCTTCAGCATTTGCTGAAAGCTGTATAGTGAAGAAGCCAGGTGATCCTTTGAAGGGAAGGGATCCTATAAATTGAGGGCTGCCACAGAAAATGCCCTCTCTCAGGCCACCCAAACCTCTGAGGAAGGTTTAACTACCAAGAGGACCCCTCTACTGCTCTTAATATTTAGGAGGTTTCCTAGGGAGAACTTCAATTCTGTTTGCATTTAAAGGCAAATCTAACAATTTTGGAGTGTTCCAAAAAATATGTGAGCTGAAACATGCTATAGGACATCACAAGCTACATTTTTCTGAATTTTGCAGTGCCACTTTCAAGCCAAGTAAGGTGTACCAAAATTTGTGTGCTGGGGTAAGATGTGCATTAAAGATGCACATGTTAGTGGAAAATAAACTGATGCCAAACTGAATTTAAGTCAGAAACAAGAAACGTAGCAAGCCAAAACTGACAGATTCACTCATCTCTAACTTCTGCTGAGTGCTTGTCCTCCAAACTACGACCAGAACACATGGTCTGAATGAAGTGGCTTTCTCATTCTGGTTTGGAGGGCAAGGGCTGCTGCTATTGAATCCGATGACATCTAAACAGAAAATGGAGTGGGAAGCTGAATTAGAAAATCGTAGAATCTTAGAATGGTGGATTTGGAAGGGACCCCAAGGGTCATCTAGTTCTACTCCCTGCAGTGCAGGAATCCTGCCCACAGCTGTCCCTGGTTGGGCTCAAACCTTCAAGCTTCTGGTTAACAGCCAGATACACTGCCAGGGAGAGAGAAGGAAGGAGAAGGGGTGCAATCTGATGGTTAATTTATGGTCCACAGCATCATTTGGCAAAACACACTTTTCGCCTACATCTCATTGTCTAGAAGAGGACCACTTGAATTGGGCAACTGCGGCATAAATGGAGCCTAATATATCAACGGCTATTAGACATGATAACTAAATGGAACCTCCATCTTCAGAAGCAATATCGCTTGGAATGCCAGCTGCGGGGCTGCAGACAGTGGTTGTTGATTTCACGCCCTATGGGCTTCCCAGAAGCATCAGGCCAGCAACAGTTGGAAACAAGACACTGAACTAAATGGACCTTTAGTATGATCAATCTAGCAGGGCTTTTTATGTGCAAGAAACACCAGCCTTAATTTCAGCTGAAGCCATAGTGGAAATAAATTGCTCAGATTTAGTGTTGTGGAAATTATCACATGCAAATGGAACTTTCACAGTTGAGATTTTGAGTGTTTGTGAAATAGAAACAATTTGACATGCAATTTTTTGGGGGGGAAATATTCATTACACTTCTCATTTCAATCTAAAAGGAAGCATAACACCTGAATATATTTGAACAATAAATCATTAGCTGCATAAGTACGATATACCTAAGGAGGGGGAAAGACAGAAAATCTCTTTCAAGCTTTTAAAAATTGCCATAACATTCCAATATTCTAAAGTACAGCCTCCCAGATTTCTCCCAGATTAGCCTCCCTTTCAGAGTTTCCCTTGTTGTTCCCTTCTGAGATATGCTGCTGAATACTCCCTTCATCATTCCTTGAGATGTTTTCCAGATTCTTTTCAGTGGACTGTGGGCAGGACTGTGCATTCTCTGAACCAGAAAAGAAGACAGGCAGATAGAAAGAAAGCAAGAGAATTCCATGTCAAGAAAGTAATGTTAGAACTTGTCTGATGTGGTCCACAGGAAAGCAGAACAATGTTGAACACCACTCCAAAACACTGCCGTGCCGTAGCAAGACCCCAGGGGATTCCAGGCACTCACCCAGGGTTGTGTTGGCCTTGGGGAAACCAAGGCACACATATTTACACCTGGAGTCTTCAAGTGGAGGGGCTACAGAACACGATACCCCAAGAGTGTCTCTTATTGCCCCTCTCACAGCTTCTGCAAGTTTGGGTCCAAACCAGCAGTCAGTCAGTTCTGGACTCTTGGTGCAGCCTCCTCCAGCCACATGTCAAAACTGTACACACCTGGTTTAATCACTGCATAAGTCTTGTCTTAAGAGAGCGATCACATGATGTACCAAGGCTATCTTGTGAATTCAGTGGCTGTGTCTTTCCCAAGTGTCAGTTGGCATGTTCAGTTGGGCTTTGTCACTGTGGACTTGCTAGCCTCTCTCAGTAGTGACACACAGAGTAGTAATGGGAAATTTCATTGCAATGCAAACCTCCATTGCCAAAATATTTCTTCAGTGTATGACGTAATGAACATCTTTAGCATTTAAAGGTGATGTGCAAACCTGCAGGGTATGAATGAATGCCAAGGATTTCTAAAAAGGCTGGTTTTACTGCCAACATTTTTTTAAAAAAATCCTTGCAGTTTATATTAATAAGGCTGGATGTTATTGCATGTCAAAAGTTATTGTGGTTTATAAAGTATTCCTCACATAGTGCATAATAAAAATACTTCGCTCTCAAATCCAATAACTAACAGATGATAGTAGCTTTATCTTCAATATTTAACATGACCTGGAACTTTCTATCATATCTGATGGCATTTTGCTATAATATTTTTTTCCCTACTAGTATTTTAGATTGCTTGAACTACTACAGAACAAGGAGACATCAGGAGGAAGGAAGGGAGGAAGGCATAGATTCTATATTATTTTATCTCAGTCCTTGAAAATGTTGGCAGGTGCCAACAATTAATTAAAAATACAGATAATATTCCTTGTTCAATGTCACGCGGCATATTCTTGTATTTAGGAAGCCCCAGTATTTAACAACAGCATAAAACACACACATACACAATGCAATAAGGAGTTTTATTTGGTAAAAATTCTTAAATGTCTTTATGAACTACTAGTGGCCCACAATACATTTTCAGGTACCGGTAATTCTTGTGACTAGGAAATTATGGGAGGCCTTTTGTACTGCAGTGAACTAACACACACTAATTTAAAACACCAGCATGAACTCACGAGGTGGGGCTGGATTTGGGCAAGCAAGTACCATGCATTTCCAATGACCCACAAGGATTAAATTTTAATAAATTACTAACCTTCCTGACAGAGCACCATTTGATATGTCTCATTCAGTTCAATGGGACTTACTCCCAGCTCAGAGTGCATGGCCATTGGTTGGTGTGAGCCTTTGTCCTCCTGATGTTTATCTTTCTTTCCTCCCCCACTTTTAAAAATATGTATATTACTGTTTTGCAATAGCAAGTACAAACCAAACCATACAACAACAAAATAAAACAAACTGTGGAGTACTACGATATTGACTGAAGCACTTTAACTTAGGCCCCAAAAATGCACTAGCAACCAATGAAACTAGTACAATATAGGTATTGCATGCTCCAACATCAACTGGCCCTGTGAAAAATGGGACACCTCGTGAGAGTTAAGCAGCCAAAATTTTAGGCTGTGCTTTCTTTGGTCATGGTGCCCTAAAACACACATTTTTGGGCACTGAACCAAAAATGCACATTTTCTGTGCCCAGAAAAATCACTTTTTGAGGGGCCGCAGTCTCACACAGGTCATATGACTTGTGCAAGAGTGCCGCCCTGGAAGATGGTGTCCCAGTTTTGGACCACTTCACGTTGGAAAGGATGCTGCAACTGCCTGGCTTCCACCAACATCCCAGCATTTTGCACCAGTTGACCATCTTCCAGACCATCTCTATATCTTTATGTTTACCCCACTTCTCCATCATATTTATTTTCTTTGGAGTGCTGGCTTCTATAGGTGATAACCATAAAGGTGTTGTCCTTTCCAATAAATCTTGATATCTGCTCCATACTCCATATATGCTGCTTCTTCTTCTGCAATGATTTAAAAATTATTTGTGTATTTTTACCTTATCATATCATAAATAAGCATGCTACCCATCAGCAAGGATACTCTTATGGGGGTAAAAAAAATTCTTCTGTATGTTAAGTTCTGGGCACCACAGTTCAAGAAGGACACTGACAAACTGGAACGTGTCCAGAGGAGGGCAACCAAAATGGTCAAAGGCCTGGAAACGATGCCTTATGAGGAACGGCTAAGGGAGCTGGGCATGTTTAGCCTGGAGAAGAGGAGGTTAAGGGGTGATATGATAGCCATGTTCAAATATATCAAAGGATGTCATATAAAGGAGGGAGAAAGGTTGTTTTCTGCTGCTCCAGAGAAGCGGACACGGAGCAATGGATCCAAACTACAAGAAAGAATAACGACATGGGATAACGACATGGAAAGAAAGTTGTTTCCAATTCCCCTAAAGGAATCTGCTGGAAATAACATTTTCTCTGAGGGCTCATCCACATGTACCTTTTGCCCCATGCTTTCTAGGCACAGGCCCGTGTTCTAATGCTCCATTTCTGACCGCTTTCCCCCCTGTTTTTGCCCCGCAACTTTCCACAGGAAAAGCCGTTCTTTAACGCTAAATCAGAATAAACAACAATTTGGGTTTTTCGCAGATTGCTGTTTGCGCTAATCCAGCAGTAAAGAGCAGGTTTTTGCAGGGAAAGCTCTGGGGCAAAAGAATAAGTGCTTGGATATAGAGCTTTAAAGTGCAGACCTGAGCCTAGAAACACGGCACAAAAGGAAGCATGGATAAGCTCTGACTAAAAGTTTAGTCTGGAGAAGAGGAGGTTAAGGGGTGATATGATAGCCATGTTCAAATATATAAAAGGAT
This sequence comes from Podarcis muralis, assembly GCF_964188315.1. Lineage (NCBI taxonomy): Eukaryota > Metazoa > Chordata > Lepidosauria > Squamata > Lacertidae > Podarcis > Podarcis muralis. The sequence goes on from NC_135655.1 coordinate 134,818,709, forward strand.
GTCATATAGAGGAGGGAGAAAGGTTGTTTTCTGCTGCTCCAGAGAAGCGGACACGGAACAATGGATCCAAACTACAAGAAAGAAGATTCCACCTAAACATTAGGAAGAACTTCCTGACAGTAAGAGCTGTTTGACAGTGGAATTTGCTGCCAAGGAGTGTGGTGGAGTCTCCTTCTTTGGAGGTCTTTAAGCAGAGGCTTGACAACCATATGTCAGGAGTGCTCTGATGGTGTTTCCTGCTTGGCAGGGGGTTGGACTCGATGGCCCTTGTGGTCTCTTCCAACTCTATGATTCTATGATTCTATGAAGTTACAAGAGCTTCCATCATCAGACAGCATTCCCTGTGTTGGCAACAAAGTGTGTAAAAATAAAGTGTGTAAAAAAGCAGGAGGAAGGATTCACAGCTTCTAAACACAGGCCTGCCTCTCACACCATGTGACATCTCCATCCTTTGCCTGAAAGGCGACATGTGCCCTTTGAAGGGGACAAGAAGCAGAAAAGGGTGTCAGAAACTCAACACACAGCAAGCAGAAAAACAGTTCTCCATGCATGACCCCATATTATTATTATTATTATTATTATTATTATTATTATTGTTATTGTTATTGTTATTATTATTATTTTCTTTATTTTTACCCCACCTTTTCTCCAGACAGGGACTCCGAAGGCACTAAAAAGTCATGATGCACTAGACTAGCAACTTGAAAGAACACACTGAAGAGAAAAATGCATCCCAAACAGGAACCTGCTAAAGTTTTAACAAGTATTGAGACAAGGAGTGCCAGCAGGACAGTAAACAGAGAGTTGCCAACAGTTCCCATAACAACGTGATTTCCAGTGTGGATTTGTTTTGTGTACAGCTTGATTTGAAGCACAGAAAGAATATTTCATGTGCTAATGATAAAGATAAAGATAATGTCCATAAACTTCAAAGTTTAAAGGCGGTGTAGTTTTCTTAAAAAACTGGGTTGGGCATGGAATGGAATGAGTGAGAGCGAAAGTATCCTGACAAGTGGAACAGGTTGAGTGAAACAAGAGGCTGGAATTTGGGGGCCATAGTATCAGTTTTGATAAATGGCCCAATAGTGAAAAAGGCAAGAGTTGCTTATATTTTATGGGATGGGATAATTTGTGTGCTGGGTGTGAACTTACATCTGGTGTATGCAGTCCGAAGGAGCAGCTGAATGTGGGGCACCTGATGACCCATGTGGTGGCGCACTGAACTCTGCCTGGTAGCTCCCATGGAAAGTCAGCACAATCTTGGTTCCCCGTATGCCCAAACTGATCACAAGCACACTTGATGGGCACGGACATAGAGCAGCATCAAATTAGAAAAGGTATTTCAAAAATGCATATTTTGTGGTACCTCCCCTTCCCCCCAAACCCCACCTTTTAGTCCAAAAAAGACTTCCAGAACGACCAGTAACTGGACAGTTCCTGCACTCAGGCTTATAATCTGGGCCTGTGCTCAGACTTGCATAATACGAAAGGAAAAGTGATCAGAAGGGAAGAGGTGGGGAATTGAATGCAGATACTAGTTCTTTGTTGCAAAGTTATTCCTAGCATATACTGAATAAACTGTGGAACACGGTGATACTGTGCCACATTGATACCATGCCAATTATCCCTGTTCTTCATGGTTACCAACCCTGATGCCTCTGTTCTTCCTCCCCTATCAGAGACAGTCTGTCTTTCCTTGTGTAGCCCTTGGGAGAGGGCCATAGTTCTCATGTCATGCTAATGCATCTGATTGATCACTGTGAGAACAGAGTGCTGGACCAGAAGGGGCTTTGGTCTGATCCAGCAGACTTTTTGTTGTGATCTTATGAAGAATCTAAGATGCAGTGCACAGGTATGCAGTTTAATTTCACTGTAGGCTTGCAGTGTGCGCATCCTTCCACCGTGTCTACAAATAAAAGCAATTAATTGAAGTAGAGCTCATATATGAGCACAGTGTAATTAACTAAAGAGAGGCACGTACGTTACTAATTTAACCTCCGAAGGTAAGGCTGAAATGAAGATGACTATCAAACTGAATTATTTCTTTATTAGCAAAGCTCAGGGACAATCTCTGCTGTTGAGTAATGAATTTTAATTGTGTGTGAATGCTTCCATAACGCAAGTCCAATTACTCCACAAGGGAGGGCATTATTAATATGGGGGAAAGTATAGACAACCAAATAGAAGTGATTTAAGTAATATATATATACATAGTATTCCGGCTAGCAAGGCCTTCATAGTGTTATCTTGCTGTGCTACCATTTAAATTATTGGTGTTACTGAGAAGCACGTTCATGGGGGGGGGGGAATAGGTCTGCAAACCCACAAGCTATTCTTTCATCACATATTCATATTGAAACAAGCTCATGTTTCTCCCCATATGTTTATATATCCAGTCATGGACGACTCTGGGGTTGCTGTGCTCATCTCTCTTTACTGGCCGAGGGAGCCGGCGTTTGTCTGCAGACAGTTTTTCCAGGTCATGTGACCAGCATGACTAAGCCGCTTCTGGCAAACCAGAGCAGCGCATGGAAACGCCATTTACCTTCCTGCCGGAGTGGCACCTATTTATCTACTTGCAATTTGGGGTGTGGTTTTGAACTGCTAGGTTGGCAGGAGCAGGGACCGAGCAAGGGGAGCTCACCCCGTAGCAGGGATTCAAACTGCCAACCTTCTGATCGGCAAGCCCTGCTGTTAAAGTGTGCGGCTCAAATTCTTCACATCCCTAATTGTGTGGCTGTAGTTCTTTGGTCGATAAAAATAACTTGCCTCACTCCAGAGAAACTAGCAATGTTTGAGTCTTACCAAAACCAAGAGAACAAAACCAAGAGAACAAAACTGCCTCGGTCCTGTATACCTGAAGGAGCGTCTTCACCCCCATCGTTCACCACGGACACTGAGATCCAGCGCCAAGGGCCTTCTGGGGGTTCCCTCATTGCGAGAAGTGAGGTTACAGAGAACCAGACAGATTGCCTTCTCGGTAGTGGCGCCCGCTCTGTGGAACACCCTCCCTTCAGATGTGAAGGAAATAAGCAGCTATCCTATCTTTAAAAGACATCTGAAGGCAGCCCTGTTTAGGGAAGTTTTTAATATTTAATGCTGTATTGTTTTTAACACTCAATTGGAAGCTGCCCAGAGTGGCTGGGGAAACTCAGCCAGATGGGCAGGGTATAAATAATAATAATGATAATGATGATGATGATGATGATAATAATAATAGTATTATTATTATTATTATTATTATTATTATTATTATTACAATAGGGCACCCCTGTACATGTTTGTTCAGAAGTAAGCACCACTGTGTTCAGTGAGGCTTACACCCAGGCAATGCACATAGGATTGCAGCCTTAGTTGCTCATAACTAACTTAAGCTCAATTAATTTTAATGAGACTTAAGTCAACTAAGGATACAATTCTAATCCCCCAAAGTTGATGGCTGAGGAGGAAGTGGTTAAGATGGCGCAAATGTTGCTTCTCACCATATCTGACAGCCAAGACGTGAGCTCATAGTGGTGCAGGTGGAAAGCTGCCGCCGCTGCCTCTCCTGCCAGAGATAGTCAGCAATAAGCACTAGAGCAGGCACCCCCAACTCCAGGTGTTTTGGCCTACAATGCCCATGATCCCTAGCTAACAGGACCAGTGGTCAGGGACGATGGGAATTGTAGTCCAAAACATCTGGAGGGCCGTAGGTTGGGGATGCCAGCACTTGAGGTTCTGGACTTGTGAGGTGGAGCTATGGGTGGGCAAATCTGCCAGTCTTTGGCTTTCTCACTTTTCCATTTTCCCAAGTTTAAGCTCAGTTCTCCACATTTCAGCATCTGGTTGCAATTAGAAAGGAAAAGCCTGCATGGATTTTCACCAGCATTTTAGTGAGAGAGAAAAACCCTAATAGATAAATGCATGTATGCAATTCTGCCTAGTATAAATACTTTGCAGAGCAATGTTCCCTTCAATAATGCATTTCCATATGTTATTTTCACTTATAGTTGGATTTTTATGTACACTTTGCCCTAATACAGTAGTACCTCGGGTTACATACGCTTCAGGTTACATGCACTTCAGGTTACAGACTCCACTAACCCAGAAATAGTGCTTCAGGTTAAGAACTTTGCTTCAGGAGGAGAACAGAAAGCATGCTCCGGCAGCGCGGCAGCAGCAGGAGGCCCCATTAGCTAAAGTGGTGTTTCAGGTTAAGAACAGTTTCAGGTTAAGAACAGACCTCTGGGACGAATTAAGTACTTAACCCGAGGTACCACTGTATATGCATTTTTGTAAACACTGCTTGGCCGGAGAACTTCTGCAAAGTTTGGAGAACTGCATATTTAAAAGGATGGCTGTGTTTCAGCTCTTCTGTTATTTCAGAAAGTGCAAGATGAAGCAAGTTTGCCTATAGACTTGAATGGAATCAAATTTCCACTCCCATCCTCGACAGTGCACAGAAGGCTTTGGATTCCTGGGATTCAAAATTCCAAGGATCCCTTAAGGGCCCCCGTCAGAGGTGGATTTAAGGCAGTGCAACCGGATCTGCCACACCGGGAGCTAAGCCTGGGGGGGGGGGCACAGGGCGTTGCAACTATGAACTGAGCAAAGCGGGAGGGGAGAGGCAGGGGGCAGGCATCAGATTTTGTTCTCGCACAGGGTGCTGCTGAAATTTGAAAGGCCAAATTCTGCCCCCACCCATAGCTGTCAAGTGTCCCTTATTTGAAGGGACAGCCCCTTATTCCAGCGCCATGTCCCGCTGCTGTCCCTTATTGATGGATGTCCCTTAAATGATGTCCCTTAAATTTCAAAGGAAGCAGCTCCTCTCCCTCCCTCCCTGCTGGCCAGGGAGGAGGGAGGCTCCAACTGTGTTGCTTGGCTGTGTTGCTCACCCAATAAGAAGTCTAAGAATGACTGGGGGGTGGAGTTTGCATGCCTTGTGTGTGGCTAGTTAATGCAAGCTGAGGGGGGTTTTGAATGCTGGACGCCATTTTGTTGCACGTGCTGCTGCAAACTTTGCAGTGCAAAGCCAGGCTGGGGAGCCATCTTAAGTTGAGGCTGCATAGGCCTTGTGGTGCATGTGATTCAGATTCTAGTCAATTGAACCTCTGGTTACAAAGTTGGTTGGACAGTGTTCTCGAAGCTACCCAGCATGAGTTTGACCAGACTGCAGGAGGACAGGAAGACTGGAGTGCCTGGAACAGGTGAGGCTGCAGGTCCCTTATTTTGGCTGCTGGTCCCTTATTTTCAAGGCTGCTGGTCCCTTATTTTCAAATCTGTCAGTTGACAGCTATGCCCCCACCTCAGTCCTTGGGCCTTTCTGCTGAGCCAGCCTGCAGCTGACAATGCAAGCAAGATCCCGAAAGCCAGACCCACAATGGTATTGTGCTGGCCAGTGGGAGCAACGGTGCTTTGGGCAAACAAAAATGTTGAGGAAAAAGATGTACGGTAGATTTCTAATGCAGCCACACAATTGTTAGGAGAATGTGAGCATTTGTGTTTTCAAATTAAATCTTATTTCACTTGGCTCCCTGGCCCCCTGCATTAGGTTACTATGCTTATTGCTTATGTCTTTGCGGAGAAACTAACCATTTGTCCATTAGTCAAAGGTGGGTAACAACAAGGCCCAGAACCAGGAACCCTAAGGGAGCTAAAAGCTACCTATCCAAACCTCCTTTGAGCACTTAATGTTATGTAATGACACTTGGGAAATAGGTTTTAAAAAAAACAAAAAAAAACGGCTTCGCCATTATGTAAACTGACATATGGTTGTATAATGTTACAATATTCAAAGTGCAAGCTGCTGGGGAATAACTTATGGATATCGAAGGGAGAGAATATAAATATAAATAAACATACATTTATCCTTAAGTCTCCCTAAAAATGGTTCATTTGCCCCTGAAGGGAGTCTAATTTTGGTGTCTGGGTGTCGGAAGGACCATCATAATGCATCAGATTGGAAGGATGTGTGAGGCACATGAAGGACGTGTGACAGAACCTGAGAGCCAGGGGGACCATCATTACAGAAGGTAGTCTCCTATTTGAGGGTTAATCAACCCCAGTCTGGTTTAAAGTTAAGGATCCATATGCAGCAAGAATCTTAATAGCTCCAAATTGGAAGACCGGAGAAGTACCATCAAAAGCACAATGGCAAGAAAAATTGATGAACTATGCAGAGTTAGCAAAGTTAATGGACAAACTGCGTGAAAAGGACAATAGTGACTTTGAAAAAGAATGGGAACCTTTTACAATATATTTGCAGAAACAACAGAAAGAAATGGTCTCGCTGGCAGGATTTAAATAAACATTTACAATTTTATTTACAGAGAACAAGAAGTACAACAATGTGATAACATAGTATTGTATATAAACAGCAGAATGTATCCTCTGACGTAATAAAATAGAAGTGGTAGTTGAGGGAGAGGGGAAATTGGAAAATGTATGTTTAGCAATGATATTGAGAAAAGAAAATTAATAAAAATTATTTTTAAAAATAAAAAACTTAAGGAACCAAAGAAAATGAGCAGAGGAGCCTTGGAAATTGCCCTCACCAACAGAATGAGCAGGCACACAAGTCAACTGAAATATATGGTATATCTATTTAAATTATAGTAATCATTTCTAAGTTTGTGTCTATAGTTCTGGATATAAATTACTATTTGCAAACTAACACCCTCTTTTCCCCTTTCCTTTGGTACCACAACTCCTCATGTTTGGCATTGCATAACTGCCCAGCCTGGTCAAGTTGAGGATGCACAGCCTGTGTTGGCAGTGGCTCACCAGCTGCTTCTGAGAGTGCAGCCACAAGCACGGCTGTCTTAAGCATATGCGGCGCCAGGGTGCAAAGATCCGCCCAGTGCCCCCCCAAGTTGCCCAGTCCAAGGCGCACAGGAGGGCAGAGCTGGCCGGCTGCCTCAGTGTCTCGCTGGCTGGGTCGCCCCCAAACTCGTGGCGCAGAGCCGCCCGCAGCAGAAGAGCCCACTGCGGCACTCTTCCCCCAACAGGCGGGCTCTTCCCCAGACTCAACTCTCAGGCCCTGGACTCTTGGCCTGGCGCCCCTGAGAGGCCGGCGCCCGGGTACCTCGCACCCCTAGCACCTATGGGTAAGACGGCCCTGGCCACAAGCACCTGTCATGATCCAGCCCCAAGACCTTATGTGGTACCGCCAACAGTTGTGCCAATACAGTGGGTTACATACGCTTCAGGTTACAGACGCTTCAGGTTACAGACTCTGCTAACCTCGGGTTAAGAACTTTGCTTCAGGATGAGAACAGAATCGTGCTCCAGCGGCGTGGCGGCAGCGGGAGGCCCCATTAGCTAAAGTGGTGCTTCAGGTTAAGAACAGTTTCAGGTTAAGAACGGACCTCCAGAACAAATTACCAGTACTTAACCCGAGGTACCACTGTACCGCAATTTCACAAGGGAATCCTTCCCAAACCATTTCAGCACACTGTCATAGTAAGTTGCAGTGCTTTTCTTTCTAAAAAAATGTTTAGGGGTACTCTCATTTTGACTCAAGAAAATCACCATTTTATTGTTCAAATTGGGAAAAATAAATACAATAAATGGACAAAACTACAAAGATTCACAAAATGTTTAGGGGTATGCGTCCCCCGCGTCCCCCCAGAAAAAAAGCACTGGTAAGTTGTACCCACAGAAATTCCCTGACCAAGATCTACGGAGCTACTATGTGGACACTAAGGGCTTGGCTGTGCCCAGTGCGGTTTCATACTTTTCCTCCACTGAACAGCAGGCATATCAAAAAAACCCTTCCATTTAAAATGTGGCAATTACCCTGTGACATAGGGGACCACTCTTGAAGAAACAGCAGCCCAAAGACCCCTTGGAGGGGGAGTACAGGACTTACTTGCATGGATCTTTGGATCCTGCCCTTCCTGCTTCACAACTATAGAGGAGACCTCAACCTCATGCTCAAAGGTTGACCATTTCTGGGGTGAATGGTTAACAAATGAATTTGCTGATTCTTTATTTGGGCATTTCATATGGGGGGAAATGACAATAGGAAAAAGAAAACAGGAATATGTAAAGTATCATCATAATTAAAAAAATTCCTTCCAGTAGCACCTTAGAGACCAACTAAGTTTGTTATTGGTATGAGCTTTCGTGTGCATGCACACTTATTTAGATACATAAAAGCTCATACCAATGACAAACTTAGTTGGTCTCTAAGGTGCTACTGGAAGGAATTTTTTTATTTTGTTTCAACTATGGCAGACCAACACGGCTACCTACCTGTAACTATCATCATAATTGAGTGCATATATGTTCCCTTTATTTGTGAAACAGTATAAATGATCTTTGCAGCAGATGCTTTTGGGCCATAGAAACAACTTTTTTTCACATTCATCTTTTCAAAAAAGAAGACGGGGGGAAAGACTTTTTGCTTGATTTGTTTCTTAAAGGGAGAAAGGATATATCACATGTGTTACATTTAACTGATGTTACTGTAAAATACTTATTTGTTTGCATTTCTAATTGGAGAAGCACAGATGGCAGAGACGTCTGTTAAAATCATGAACTCTTTAAAATTTCTGATAATATTACAGCGAAGTGTAATCATTAAATAACTGTGCAGCTTGTATAAAGCCAGAGTTTAATTCACTGGAACCACATTTTTGCTTACTAGGTGGGAGAGGATCCTTATGTAATCTGGTTCATACTGCCAATTAGGACAATGGCTCAAATACAGATTGGCAACAGAAATACTTACACACTATTGTCTGAAGACACAGTTGGGCAGAATTAGAAATCTCCGCTTGGAATCCTATTTTGACATTAAGTAGTGTAATAATAAATTAAGCTATGGCCTTAGAACTTTTTATCTATCAGTCATGGCAAGTCCTTGTGAGAATGGGTTAGTGTATGGGAGAGACACAAAGTGAAATTTGAACCAGAATTCTAATGGCCTAAAGCCATCCATTGCACCAGTCATGGATTGGAAGCATCTAAAAGTCTTTGCAAACATTTAATTCTGGGTGCACTTACCTGGGAGAAAGTCCCATGAAGCCCAATAACACTCACTTCTGATTAGGATTGCACTGAAAAACAGGACCTCTCGCAGAGGAGGCGCCTGAAGAAAGGCCTCTGATGATGATTGCAGTGTCTGGGTCGGTTCATATGGGCAGAGGCATCCTCATATGAGGTACTGTGGTCCTGAGTCGCTTAAGACTTTATAGGTCAAAACCAGCACTGAATTGGGCCCAGAAACTAATTGGCAGCCAGTGCAGTTGGGCCAGGATCGGTGTCAAATGCTCGTACCGTCTTGCTCTGGTGAGCAAGCTGGCAGCAGAATTCTGCACCAGCTGAAGTTTCCAAATGGCCTTCAGGGGCAGGAATCAGGCCTTCCTTGCCCAACAGTAATCTGTTCCTTTGTTTGGCCTCTGTTTTGTGTTCTAGTAACATTTCAAGAGGTACTTAGACAGAGTTAAAACAAGGGCTTAGTTCTCACTGAGCTGGTGAAGGTAGGAGCCTAGGAAGCTGCCCTGTTCTATACTATGTGTAGCCATTGGACCATCCAGCTCAGTAGTGCTGATACTGTCAACAACTTCCCATGGTATCAGGGAACGCTGCCTGCCTGGCCTGGAGATGGCAGGGACTAAACCTGAGGTCTTCTGCATCTGAACCATTTTAAGAAGGATGTTGACAAGCTGGAGCATGTGCAGAGGGGGGCAACCAAGATGATCGAAACCAAGCCTTATGAGGAACGCTTGAAGGAGCTGGGTATGTTTAGCTTGGAAAAGAGGAGACTGAGAGGAGATATGATAGCCATCTTCAAATATCTCAAGGGCTATCACAGCAATTCATCGAATCATAGAATTGTAGAGTTGGAAGGTACCCAAGGGTCATCTAGTCCAACCTTCTGCAATGCAGAAATCTCAGCGAAAGCATCCATGGCAGATGGCCATCCAATCTCTGCTTTAAAACCTCCAAGGAAGGAGAGTCCACCACCTCCAGAGGGAGACTGTTCCACTGGTTCAATTAAAGACCAAGTACATCTTACTTCAACCTAGGAACAGAAACTGTCATTGGGGCAATTAGGAGAGACTATTCAAGGGGCAGGGATGTGGGTAGCACTATGGGTTAAACCACAGAGCCTAGGACTTGCCGATCAGAAGGTTGGTGGTTCGAATCCCCGTGACGGGGTGAGCTCCCATTGCTCAGTCCCAGCTCTTGCCAACCTAGCAGTTCAAAAGCACGACAAAGTGCAAGTAGATAAATAGGTACCGCTTTATAGTGGGAAGGTAAACGGCGTTTCTATGCGCTGCTCTGGTTCGCCAGAAGCAGCTTAGTCATGCTGGCCTCATGACCCGGAAGCTGTACACCGGCTCCCTCGGCCAATAAAGCGAGATGAGCGCCGCAAGCCCAGAGTCGGCCATGACTGGACCTAATGGTCAGGGGTCCCTTTACCTTTACCTTTACCTATTCAAGGGGCAATGAAGAAGGTATTCCTTATTAATCCTCCTCCCATCATGTTAACGATAAGAAGAGGAAGAGGAAGCAGCAGTGGCCAGAAATTAAAGGCATAAACACCCTGAAAAGCCCCCATAATCTTAGTTTGTTCACACTGGACAGACAAGTCCTTATATTGTTGCACACCACCCTAGTCTCCAAGCAGTGCAAGATTCCAGGGGTTCCAGGCACTTACCCAAGGTTTGGTTTCCTTGGACTGAGGGACAGCGGAGACTGCGGTGTCTTTAGGAAATATGCTTTATTTACACAACTCTGGCTTTTGCCTTTCTAACTAGCGGTGAGTTGAGGGAGGGGGGGGGCACCCTTTTTCTGTCTGGCACAGAGACACTTCCTTTGTTACCTTAATGGCCCATTCTTGGAGGGCCAATACCTCACCAGGAAGCTAGCCTAGCTATTCCAGGAGCTGAATCCATGCTGGATCCAGGAATTAAAAGGGGCTCAGGCATACAGCCTACCCCTCTACTAAACCCATAACACTATATTTCAATAAATCAGAACTGAAAAACAGAGAAAATAACAGGCTGCAATGATTTGACAACACTGACCAGAAGAAGATACGTGATCCTGTTCAGCCAAAGCTGCTAGGCAGAGGATCCCTCCAACAGCTGCCTTGTTAGAGTAAGATCTGACTCCGCCTGAATATCAGGTACAGGAAAATGCACTGGAAATGTATTTGGAAACACTTGTTAAACCTGATGAAGTGAGTTCTGTTCTGGAAAGATGGCAGAGCTCAGCATCTGCATTTTCACTCCTCTAGACCTGGCCCTTTACGAGGTTTAAAGCAGCAATTGACAAAAAAGAGACACTTTGAAATAAATCACAGCACATCACTTCTAATAGGTTTGTGTGTGGAGTGAGCTTGGTTTAGTATTGAAAGAGTTACTTCAACAGCACTTTTTAGATATATAAAAACACACCCTGGTAATCTACTTGTCTATCCTAAAAATTTCATTTTTAAAATTCAGTGCAGCACTGAGTTTCATTAAGTGTTTACGATTCTATTACATGATACATTTTTAGATAGCTGTAATAAAAGGGAGTTGATAAAACTTCATTATCTATAGTGTCAGAGGGAGAATAAAATCTAATATCTACAAAGTTTGTCCATAATATTTGTTGCAATAGTGCTTCAGGGGGGAAGCCTTCCTCTAACTGCATTTAATGTCACAGAAAGAAACATCTTGGCCCTTTGAAGTTAACTGCAAAAAGAACGTGGGGAAACTTTACTAAACAGTCTGAACATCATTGTTCCATTAGCTGAAGAGAGGTGGATAGCTGTTAGCCGTCCTGACAAATTGTCACAGAACAAACCTCCATAGTAGTAATCCATAGTAGATTTTTTTTTCTATACTCAGCAAGCAGAAGGAATATTTTAAACAACCCTCAAAATTTAACAACAGAGTGATAAGAAGGCTGAGCTTGTAAATGTTTTTGGGTGGTGTTTTTTTTTTTTTTTGCAAAATAGAGCTTTGAAATAACACATCCTCAAGTGGCTTGTTTCTGATGCAGAGAGTAGGACTACAAGATTTCTGTGTTGCTGTCACCCTACCCCACTTTTTTAAAATAATAAACATCCTCTGTTTATTTGCTTTTTTATATACAGAATCTAAAGCTCATGAAACGAGCATTGGTCAAGATAGCCATTCCATATGAAGCTGCTGATGCCACAGCCGGCTTGGGCCATCAGGAATCACCCAGGAACCTTCTCAGAAGCTGCGCCTGGACTGTGGAACAGTCTCCGTTTGAGGATCCAGCCGGCACGTTCAGTATCGTATTTCTGCTGAAAATCTTATAATAGTTCTGTTCACCCAAGTATTTGTGGATTACTGATCATTAATAAACAGATCACTTCTGCACTGTGTGATTTTTTTTTTTGTATATTTCAAACTGCTTTAATTGAATTTATGATATTGCTTTAATAGTGTTTAACTTTGTTGTACACCACTTTGCTATGCCAGTTTCCTGCATTGCAGGGGGTTGGACTAGATGACCCTTGGAGTCCCTTCCAACTCTGCAATTCTATGATTCTATGTGAAAATAAATATATTAATCTTTTTTAAAAAATTAAATAAATAAATGGCCCAGAGTTTTTGTTGAACTTGATCTATGTCTGGACACAAAGGAAAACAAGGGTCTTCTAACTTCAGTTATCAAGGCAACAGCTTGCACAACACCTTGCACAATTCACTCAAAGTTCAGCACATTTCCCATCAATGGGAAATTTGAGTACATTTTAAATCACTCCCAGTGAAATCAATGGAACATAAAAGTGTTTAATGTCAACTGGAATTTGCCCAATCACTTTCACTATAGAAAATTATAGAATTTTGAAAGAGATCTATGCAGCAGCACATTCAAGAGAACCAAATCTTCCCTGTTCCAGATCATTTTTAAGCAGTCTTCAGGATTACTTTAAAATCCCGCCCCCCGAATATCTGTGTGTCTTAACCATACTTGTGTTGTTGATGTGCACACTAGCATAACTTCCCAACATTTAAAATAGGAAAATCCTATTATAAGGTTGGGGGGCAGGAAGACCCCCCCCCAAGAAATTAATAAATGTTGGGATCTAGGTATTATTTGGAGTATTGAAGGGAAGATTCCAGGCCAGTGGAAAAATGCAGGCTAAGCTTCCTTTCCAAGCCAGGAAAGGAATAGAAGCATTAACAGGACAAAAAGTGTTGATGGCCCCCATGACTGTGCTCGGAGGGGAAATGCGGGTTGCTTGGGGCAGGGGATTCCCGACTACCTTGGCTGCTGAAGGGAGAGGCTACAATGGAGAGACCAGGGAGCATGGCAAGGTGTAGCATAAAAAGCCACAGCCTCCTCCGTGCCCTGAATTCACAATGGAAACATGACCTTGGGTGAGCGCCGGGAACCCCTGGAATCTCATGGAACTGCTGGGCAGAGATTGGGGTGGCCTGCAACATGACTGCTTTCACAAGGTGATAGAAAGCAAACTATGGTAAATGATTCTTGGTGACATTCTGTTATTCCCAAGGGGAATTGTTTGGGGTGAAAAGATGTCTGCCCCCTTGTAAACACTGAATATGCAATTGGTTTAAAGGGAAATTTGAGTTGGTGGGTGGAAGCAGTGTGCCACCCTCAGACTACTTCTTAAGTTGTTTTTACATATATCTTTTTGAATGAATATTTTTAGGCAGGGTGGTTTTTTCCTTAATTCCCTTAAAAATCCACCTGGGAATGTGACCAGACGGATTTGTTCCATCCCCTCTGAAAGCTGTTATGGACCAGACTTTAATGGGCCCATCCTGCCCTACTCCCCCTCCATCTCTACACAGGCTGATACATAAAACTATGAGACATAAAACTAGTTGGCAGGGTTGCAAAAGGTCCCACGCGCAACCCCTGGCATCCTTAGGTAAGGCTGGGAGGGGCTCCTGCCTGAATCTCTGGAGAGAGCCTGCTGGTCCATGTGGAGAATCATAGGTAAAGGTAAAGGTACCCCTGCCCGTACGGGCCAGTCTTGACAGACTCCAGGGTTGTGCGCTCATCTCACTCTATAGGCCAGCGCTGTCCGCAGACACTTCCAGGTCACGTGGCCAGCGTGACAAGCTGCATCTGGCGAGCCAGCGCAGCACACGGAACGCCGTTTACCTTCCCGCTAGTAAGCGGTCCCTATTTATCTACTTGCACCCGGGGGTGCTTTCGAACTGCTAGGTTGGCAGGCGCTGGGACCGAGCAATGGGAGCGCACCCCGCCGCAGGGATTCGAACCGCCGACCTGACGATCGGCAAGTCCTAGGCGCTGCGGTTTTACCCACAGTGCCACCCACGTCCCTTGGAGAATCATAACACTAAGCCAAATAGTCTGTCTTACTATAGGGCTGCTTCCTATCTTCCTATGACCCCTTTCTGCCAACATGATTTTGGTTGGTGAATTCTGGAATTCCAACTGGAAATATTTCTTTTCAGGTCAGGTTAAGAAATATCTTGGACATTTCTGGTGTATGAAAAGATTGAGAAAACTTACAACAGGATAAATATGGCTAGAGACACATTCCCCATAGGGCCAAATACAATGGAGGGAGTGGACTGGGGAGATACATAAGTTATTCAAGCAATTCAGTGTTGGCCATGTATATTGACTGGGTTCTACAATTGTACAGCAACATTTAAAAATATGTGATGGCTTTCCAATTTCTTAATTTACCATTTTATTTATGTATGTATTTTATTTCTTAACTTTTTATTAAATAAAATTTCTTCAGGTTCTAAAGTTTTTGGGGGGCGGGAGTCATAGTTTGTCAACAATATTCCTGCTTGAACCATCATGCTGGTGAAGTCAAGAGCAAGTCACGCCCAGCTATAAAGGTTGTCAGTTGTGACAATCAGTGTAATTTGCAACATCAGAAATCAGCAGAGGGGATAAACAGACTGAGGGAGGAAGGGGCCAAAGAAAACGCGACTGCCTCATATCTCTAAAAACACCATGCAGAAGTCTGGGTTACAAGGATATGAACAAAATATATCAATGGAACAATTCAGATCAGAAAGCTGTTTTGGAAATACAACAAAAAATAAAAATAAAACAATGGGTGATTGGATATCATGCTTGGAACATTTGTATTCTAATAATAATTTCATGATTGTCTAAGATCGGTCTTGGAAATCCCAGAACATTGTTACAGAGTGAATCTTATTTTTTAACATAAAAGCAATTTATAGCAGAAACGCTCTACGACACAAGGGGTTTTTTTATATGTTGAGAATCATAGCTAAGCTTTAAAATACCAAAATCAATACATGGTGGATAGCCATCGGCAGCGCATACCATGTTGCCTAATGTGATTTCAGTAATATTGTTACCATGCAACAGGAGAAGACGGTGTGTCTGGATCAGATATGATAGCCACTTACATTCAGAAAGTGCAAACAGCTGTAAAGGATATGTCTCTAGTTGAAAACCTTTTGCAAATTGAGAATTTTAAGCTCCACAATGAAATTCTAATGATAATTCTGACATAGCTGCAATATCTGAAATTTATTTAAGCAAATCTATCATAGAATAACACTGTCCCACTAAGAACTAAAAAAATCTAGATTACTTTTTAATCTTAGCATTACTTTACCTGCTTAGTGGCAAATATTTGCAATTCCATGGGCATTGTTATTGTTGTAAACCAAATATCAGCAATGGATATGAGAAAGTAGAGAAAACACAAATCATGTAAATTGCTTTCACCTTGAAATGGTAAATCTGAAAAAGACTAACAATCAGAATAAAGAGGACCACATTGCGAATATTCTTATGCCAGTTAACTACCAGCAGCTCATGCCGCCTTCTTCGGGCTTACTTGAACTGGGTGCCATCTGCAGGGCCAAAACAGGGAAAGGTGTTAATCACCCACAATCAACACAACTGCATGCATTGTGAACAAATGTCCTAAGGATTTGCTCCTGCTCCACTCCATGCTTCCTTCACCCATTCAATATAGGAAAAATATAGAAATGTTTATGGTTTTTTTAAATTAATTTTTAGAAAGGATTGGCTGATGTTTGCAGACATAGTAGCCCCTCATGAGTGAATAGAGCCTGCCAAATTACAGACAAAAGAAATCCGGGGTTCTTTGTGCCGGCCACCTTTCATCTCCCCCACCTTTCATTATTTTCTTTTTTGGAAGAAAATAATGAAAATTTAAGCCATGGGAGCTCTTTTCCTGCCACATTGCAGAAGGAGAGTTGTAGTGGCTTCCACAGTTCTGGGGTGGCTAAAGTATTCACTTACCAGTAATCTTCTTTTTAACCTATTAAAATAGTATATGTGAAAGAGGTAGAACTAGGTAGGAAACCTGCCAAATTTCAGACAAATGGGTCCAGCGGTTTTTGTTTTTTTGTCTTAGGTACCTTTAATGTTGATTTGGGGAAAACAAAAACTGATTTACTTTCTTTCCTGTGGTTTTGTGGGAATAGGGGGGCAGTAGAAGCATAAAGAGAGAATAAAATTTTGAAAAAAACATCCATGCATGTTTCACCTGTTGTTTAATAACACTTACTGCCAGGACGGTGACAATGCCTCCCCTGGATCCGGCTGGAGGCGAGGGGTTTTCCTGGGCTTGGGAAAACCCTTTTTGGCTTCACCCAGGAAGTGGATTGCGGCTTGCCTGCCTATTTGGCAGATCAGACTGAGCCGGCAGGGGTTTTTAATCCTGGGGCCTAGTCCACCTAGCCCAGGGGGGCTATGAGTAATTATTTTTTTACGGGGCAGTAGGCCAAATAGGTTTGGGAACTTCTGATCTAACTGAAGAGTAATAACTAAACAAGCAACTGAAGTTTAAACAGAAGCTGTGTGTTTACTACTTTCTTAGAAGCCTGTAACATCCACAAGTTTCAGTATAATTATTAGTTAACTGTTTCCTAAAAGAACTTTATCTCCTGACAAATCATTTTGTTATACCAACTTAGTTCTGCAAAATAAATCCTTATTTGTTCACCTTTCCGGAGTCTCCAGGTTCCAAAGTTTTACATCATGCAAAAACCATAAGATAATCCATGGTGGTTATAGTGTATGTAGGGTCTATGGAGGGGGGGGGGTGTTTGCCACATTTTAGTGGTAGCAGTGGGATCCACTTCAATGCTTACAGCTCCAATAGTTATGCCAAGTGACAAGACGGTTCATTGACTGAATTCCAAGTTTTCTAGCCACACTGTTGCAAACTTTCTTTCTATTATATAGAACAAGCTTTGACAAACCCAAACAGACTAAACTCAGATTATCATATAGGCAGTACAGTACAGCCTTAAATACTTCCAACAGTGGTCTTCCATTGTACTAGAGGTGAGTGGTTTTCTCCAGAAGTTCTTTAAGGCCTGGTGATGACAGAACTTTTCCTGCCTTATAATCTATGAAGTATTAAGAGCAAGTTTAATATGCAAGCTCATAACAAATATGCAAGCTCATAACAAAAGATATGAACCACTCCTCCATCTAGTGTCACACTAAATGAATCCAATGCTTCACTATGAAAATTAAAATGCAGATTTAAAAGGTTGTGGTTCAGTATTTTTAATAGCTATTTAATAATTTATTTATTTATTAGCCAGAGCTGAGGGCAATGAAAGGAGCTGAGAAATGGCTTGAACCCAAGTGGAGGAAAACTAGTGAGTGGTCATTATTGAGCCTTCTCAATGACAGTTGCTGTTTCCGTGGTCTCCTCGCTGTGTCATCCGGTGGAGCTTTTTCAGGTACATGGGGCCTTTTAAAGTCTGGCCTCAGGAGGAGGTTGAACCAATGGTGTCCTTCTGTGACATTTTGAGGATAACATCACTTGCTCCCACAGGTAGCTTGATTCTGCTCTTACAGCATAATCTCAAGAGGTATATAGAATTTAGTACTGGTTTTTGGATGAATTTTGGTTGGTGTGGACATGGACAAGGCACTTGGATTCATGCGGCTGACTGTGTGTGCTCCTGAGACTCTTGTCCCTCATGGCCGATTAAAAATAAGAATATCCATTATTGCAAAAATCAAATGCAACATAACAGCAACACAACCTTTATTATTTCTCCAGGAAAACTTGGCTCCTGGTCATTGTGAAGTATAAAAATTAACAACACATTTTATTAAAATGCAGCACTTTTTTGCAGTTAAGCGGAATACCCTGCAATAAGTGGATTTTTGAAGATTACCGGTAACTTTTCAAACAGTCTTCTCATATTGACTGATCATGTGCACAGAACTCTGTATATACCAGGGCTTCCTCATTCACTTGTATGCTGTGGGAAATTCCCATACAATTATAGGAAACTTTCTTCTCTCTTAAGACAAAAATGTGATTGGAAAGATAAAAATAACCTTTCGATACTAGCGTCTCTCTCTGTATATCTGCCTATCTAAATGAAATACATACATTTCCAAGCTGCCAACGGTTTCAATGAAAATAATGATTTATAGTAATAGAAAACAATTATTGCATTGTATAGCATCAACTTAAAAATTAATAAGACAGGCTCAGGAAATATTAAGGAGGCTCATTATTGTCTTTATAGGTATTTTTACTGATACTGCTGCATATAAACATAAAAATGGAATACTTTATAAGGAGTATATAATGTGGGGGTGGGAGAGATTAATGTACAGATTATTAAGGCCTATATAGTTTTACATTGTCTAGTACAGAGAATAAAGTGCAGCCACTGTGGGAATGCATCCAGCCCTGTTTCAGCACCCAAACTGCGACAGAAGGTGGACTGAAGGAAGTTTAGAGCAGGGAGGAGAGCTTGTAATGTAATCCAAATGCTATTGAACTTCAGCTTCCATCAACTTCAGCCAGCATGGCCAAGAGTTTAGGGATGATGTGACCAGGGGTAGTAATATGGCACCACGAATGAATACAAACTTTGGTGCCCCCCTAAGTATTTCTTATTTTCACAATAATTCTTTTTGGTATAGTTGCTTTTTTATGGAACTTCAGCTGTGCAACTTGTGTGGAGAAACCACCCGCACCACCCTAAATCCTGTGCTGATATGAGTGGCAGTCTCAACACTGATCTAGATAAAACGCACCCTTCAAACATTTCTGGAATTGAGTTGCCAGCTACTCAAGCATTCACAGGGGATATTTGTGACTAGACATTAGTTGCTACGGTCATCAGGCTTTAGGAGCAGCCTGAAAACTTCAAGGAGGTTGGAAATTTCGAACCATTTTTTCAATCTAGGTTTTACAGTCCCTTGGATTCACGCCTTTGCTAAGATACTATCTGCCAAGAAGATTTTAAGCAGACCTCACCACTCATTGTCGTGTTCAGGACAGCTCTGTGCAGTTGTGACCCTAAAATATGTTCTTTCTACCACCATTCCTGCCACAGAGTAGGTTCTTATATTAGCATACATTTGGTCATATTTATTCTGAAGTTCTTTCTGACTTTATTCCAGCTGTCTCCTCTTGTGTTTCATTACGTAGATTCTCTGGGACTGCATGTGGGGAAGGGCCACGGCTCTGAGGGTGAGCATCTGCCTTGTAAGCCAAAGGTCCCGGGTTCAAGCCCCAGCATCTCCAGGTAGAATTAGAAAGACCTGCATAAAATGCTGGAGTCCGTGTAGACAATACTGGGCAAGATGGTCTGACTCCGTAGAAGGCAGCTTCCTATGAGCTTCAGGCAACACCTTGACCCAGTTAAGGCCAGATCTACATATGTGGCAGAGTATGTTATAAAGCCCTGAAGTAGTGAAGTGGATGATGCCAGTTTCAGGTGAGAGTTGAAAGGTTCTAGCACAATTAGTACCTTCCTCACTGGTTTCCTACTTGCAGACTTTTTTTTTAGAAAAACAAAAACAAAAGAACATAGAGCAGCATTCAAGAAATGCATAGGTGTTCCTTGACAGACACGTCTGTGGAGAAAGTGCTATGTGATGATAGAAAGCCTGAAAGCCATGATGATGTATGATCCACCATTAATGTCAAATATTTAATGTTGTTGCATGTCAGCTATCAAATACTGCCAAGTATCAACACTCAAATATCAAATATTGAAATGCAGTATACTTGCACGTCAAAAGTTTAATAAACAAGAGAGCACTCAGAAAATACCTGGTTAATATTTCACATTGACATTCACAAATGAGAATTTCCAGAACAATTTCTGAGAGCATTTTGGTTTTAAAAAGCACTGTATGTGTGTGTCTTTTATGTATTTATATTCATATTCTATCTCATTTCAAATATTCTAAGCAGTTGCATAAATTTACTCATCTCATTTGCATCCTGAGCCTAATTATACTTAATTTAAAGTAAGTCCCCTTGACTTCAGAAGGACATCCTTCCAAATAGGAATATTTAGGATTGTAGCTTTGGCATCAGTCCTGCGAGGAAGGCCTCTACACTTTTCTTTTTCTAGACCTGTGTCCAAGGCAAGTTTTGTGATGGCCTATCACAAAATGCAGGTGGCGCTGTGGGTTAAACCACAGAACCTAGGACTTGCCGATCAGAAGGTTGGCGGTTCGAATCCCCACGATGGGGTAAGCTCCCGTTGCTTGCTCCCTGCTCCTGCCCACCTAGCAGTTCGAAAGCATGTCAAAGTGCAAGTAGATAAATAGGTACCGTTCCAGCGGGAAGGTAAACAGAGTTTCCGTGCTCTGCTCTGGTTTGCAGAAGCAGCTCAGTCATGCTGGCCACATGACCCGGACAAATGCCGGCTCCCTTGGCCAATAAAGCTAGATGAGCACCGCAACCCCAGTCATCCGCGACTGGACCTAATGGTCAGGGGTCCCTTTACCACCCAATTACAGTTATCTTAGCTGATCCAAATCCCGAGTTGCGGGATCAATAGTTCTGAAGTAACATAATGTGAAGTAACATAATTTGCTTTAAAATGATTTACATGTCATAGGACGTACAAACTTAGCTGTTGCTCCTACACATGGATCTTCTCCTTACTCTGCTAAGTTAGGCTGAGGCACTGACTGACCCAGGAGCACACAGGGAGCGTCCTGGCAGAGCGGGGATTTGAATCCTGGTCTCCCAGGTCATAGTTCAACACACTCTAGTGTACTGTTGATTGTGTAATTTTAAAAATTCACTGTAATGTTTCTTGTCAGCTGCCTTGGAAGGACTTGTAAACAGGATATAATTGTAATGAATAATAAGAAATAAGAGGCATAATCTCCTAAGTAAGATAAATGGAAGAAAGCTTTTTAAAACTGGTGCTTGCCCTCTGCAATTTTTAAAAATACTTGGATTAATAGTATTTTTCAATCAAGAACTGGAGGCCAAATTAATCCAACAAATTAAAATTGATTAATCTAACCAATATACTCAGTTAAATGTTTTAGGCCTAATGAGAATTCCTGTTTCCCAGCAAAGGCAGCTGCTGAAATCCTATGCACATTTTCCCAGGAGTAAACCCAATTTAACACAAAGGGGCTGATTTCTGAGGAGACATGCTCTGACGACTGATGCACAGCAACTACAAATGCACCCATTTTCCCCATTTTTATTGCCAGTTACCACTTGAACAGCAGAAGTACTAAAAGGAGGGTGCCTCTGAGATTGAGCAGCGTGGTGCAGTGGTTGGAGTGCTGGACTAGGAAGCTGGGAGACCAGGGCTTGAATCTCTGCTCTGCTGTGAAACTCACTGGGTTACCTTGCCAGTCCCTGCCTTTCAGCCCAATCTACCTCTCAGGGTTGTTGTGGGGAGGTGAAAAACTATGTATACCAACTTGAACTCCTTGGAGGAAAAGGTGGGATATAAATGCATAAAGTAAAAATAAAAATACCCCCCCCCCCCATCATGAGATGCTGGGTTTTCCATGCAACACACACACACAACCAACAAATACGCACGCAATTTGCTTGTTTCTTTCTTTGTTGGCTTCCTAGAATCAGCTGGAGGAGGGGGGGGGGAAACCCTTGCTCCGAAATAGGAGGCACCTGTCTCCAAAGCCCTGCTAGGCAGGAAGGAAGCCAAACCCCCAGCAACTTTTATCCCGGCCCCCTTGGCCGGGCTGCTCTTGCTTTCCTCCTGGAGGGAGGTGGGGAAAGAGAGATGGAGGCCGCGCCTGGCCAAGGAGGCTCCGCGATCTGCCCGGCACCTCTGGGTGCCGGAGGAGCCGGCTGGCCGAGGCGCGGGCGGCGGGAGCAGCAGCAGCAGCAGCAGCTGAGCCCTTGTCCTGCAATCGATTGCCGAGTCTGCTGAGCGGCTCCGCGGAGCGCCCGGCCACGCGCTCTCGCTCCCCGTCTCCTCCCTCGCCGGCGCCTGGCGAGAGATGTGCGCCGGGAGGAGGTGTGCAGCTGCGCCTGTGCGCGCCCGAGTTCCCGGGATCGGTTTCTCGGGGTTTGACCAGCTGTCCCAGGCTAACCCTGCTCTCTGAAGATGGAGGAAGTAAAAAAAAAAAACCACGCAGGATTACCCTTAGCTACAGATCCACTGCCTTAGTTTCCATAACCAACTGCGGCGCGCAAACATAGGAGCGTTACGCGCAGGAGGAGAGGAGGAAAGGAAAGGAAAGAAAGGGAGGGAGGGAGGGGGAAAAGGGGGGGCTTAAAGAAGCTCATTAACAAAACAAACAAACAAGGGTGATGGAACTGATTTGCAACATGCTCTGCTGCTGAGGTAAATCTTTGCTGGGGGTGCTTATTTTGGTTGGAGGGGGGGGGGGCAAGAGCAGCTCTGCAAAATCTGTGTGCAAAACGCGACCTCTGTCTTCTGTGCATCTTGTGTGTGTTTGTGTGTGTCTGTGTTTGGCAAAGGCGAGGGCCGGAAAGGGGAGGAAGGTCTGTCAGAGCAACGCGTAATAATGGAGCATCTCCGGAGCCCCGGGAGTCAAATGACTTGTTGCTGTTTTTACCCGCTCCTCGCCCCCCCCCCCGCAAATATTTATAGTGGTGCAGGAAGGCGAAGAGAGCTGTATGGTGATGATTTTTCAAAACATTCTTCTTCATTGTAGATCGAGCGATTCAAGAGACCACAAAGGCAATATCTATTAAGGCATAAGTCAGGGGTTTTTTTGTTTTGTTTTGTTTATTAAAGCAAGGAATCTGCTTTCTTGGGTGCTCAATTGATGAGTCAGTCCTTCCCCCCCCCCCGCCCTCATTCTTTGAAACTGACAGGGGCTTGTCACCGTTTGCAACTGTCTCCCATGCAAGATGCATGCAAGGAAACCCACGATTAAAGATTTCTTTGAACGCAAACGCAGGGTTTTATGGCATGGCACACATTGCATTTGAAAACGCAGGGCTTAAATTACTTTGACAGGTTCTGCTATGGACTCGGGAAAGAGAGAGAGATGAAATTAAGATCTCTTTATTTCGCCCAGGGCCAAAAAACAGTTCTTGTGAAGCTGGCCTTGGTTTCTTGCTGCTTGGTTCCCTTTCCCTTTTAAAACTCCCTGATCCACGCCTTCCAAGCACCCCCTTTCTTTTCCTCCAAGATCCCCCCCCCCCCCGATTCTTAAGGAACCGGTGGATCAAGTTTTCTCTCGTCTAGTTAATCGCATTGCTTGTCGCTTTGGCTGACCTCTCTCTCTCTCTCCTTTTTGTTCTTCATCTTTCCTGAAAGTACGTGCCATTCCAACAAGACCATCCTGGGGAAGGGGGAGGAAAGAAGGTGGGTGGGGAGGACAGAGAGGGAGAGAGAGAGAGAGGCGCTCCTTTCTCCTTCCTTCTGCTTGGTTTCCCCACCGATCCACTTGCTCTGAATGTGACCTACCTGTAAGTTTTCTTCCTCTTCCCTTGAACTCTGGAGGCGGGGAGGCGAGAGGGAGGGGGAAGAAGAAGAAGAGGAGGAGGAGGAGAAGGGGCTGGATTATTTCAAAACGCTTCCCCATCTTGCCTCTACCTCCAGTGCACCATAATCCCCTCTGTCTCTTCGCTCTTGGCAGGGAGGAGGGGTTAGAAGCTGCCACCAGAAGCCAGAAATGGTGAACAAACTTTTATTTTAATCCTAGAACTTTTTCTCTCTCTCCTCCCCCACCCTGTATAGTTCCTTTCCTTTCTTCCCATCTCATTGCCTGGGATAGTATCTCATCACCCCACCAAAAGCTTGTTGTTTTCAGACAACTCCCCCCCCCCCCAACCCTTGTTCCCGAGCGTGTTACCTGCAGGAAAGGGAAGATAAGGTAATTTTGAAGAGGCAGGAGGGGACGGCTCTTCTGCTCAAGCATTTAGAGCTCGTGTGTTATATTTATTATCATCATTATTAAAGCCATGTAGGCAAGCATCAGTTGGATGGCAGCTTTGCCTGTTGAAATGTAAGCGTTATGTATACTGAGTGTCTTAGGAATTTGATCTGCAGTTTGCAGAGTGGGGGAAGAAGGCAGAGAAAAGTGTATATCTTATTTATTTATTAAAAAAAAAAAGAGGGGGATGAGGTGAAGGGAAGTGGTTTAGGAGACAAGAAATGAAGCTGCCTGTTTTCCAGTAAGTAATGGAGAAATTCCAGGAGCTGGGTCTAAATATACTTGGCGATCAATACAGAAATGGCTCATTGTGAATAATTTAACTGCTTGGTGTAGCAGGAGTTTTGAAACTAAAGGCAAAAGGGAGCTGGGGACTGAGAGGAAAAATTGAAACTCTTCTTTTGCCATTATTTCCACACACACCCTTCATTTTAAAGTTTCCTCTTAAAATGATATGGTGATGATGACCAACCTTTTCATTTCATTTTATTTTTAATCAAGTCTTGAGCTAGTGGGCGTCATCTAATACAGTGACTTAGGTTTCTGGAAAGTAATAGCTTGTTCTCTGCTAGTAAAGTGCTTCAAGAAACTTTTTGAGATTACTACAGTATAGAGCATGTGGTCTGAAAGTATTTTGGAAGGGGCTCCAGGGTTGGCTAGAATAGATAAGTTAGAATGAACTGGACCCTGGGTAAAATAGTTGCTGCAACTCTGCTTTTAAAAAGTATGGACTCACCTACTTGTTCTGAAGCCGAGGACACCACGGAACAACTGCGGTGCAGGAAACCTTGCGGTGCCGGCATCCCACAAGACGTTCAGCTCAGTATCCCAAAGTTCTCACTTGGCAGTTAAGACCCCCTGAGTTCAGTCAGACTTACTAGCAAGTACACTGTGGACTGAAGAATAGAAGGCTGTTTACTGATAAAGCATTGGCATCTTCGTTGAAATACACCCGACACAAACAGGACTTCTTTAGAAACAGGGAAACAGTGATTCAGGTGTGTGTCTGTTTCCCTCCCACTTTCTTTCTTCTGCACAGGTTTGTTTCTGGCATTTAAAGTTTTCTACCTGCCTCAACACTTGGATGCCTGCAGGAGGATTCTAGGCAGAGACACTTGTGCTGCTCAAACACTGATTAAATTGATAGCAGCAGCAGCAGAAAATGGGCAAATGGCTTAGGAGTCCAGATGTTTAATAACTGACAGAGCGAGGGCAACTTTGACAGTGTACTTTTTGCCTTGCAGCACTGCACTTTGACTATGGAAGCAGAGGCTACTGATGGATACATGCCATGTAAGTATTGCTTTTATTTTCTTTCGTGTCTTTTGCTGCTTAGGGGCCACAATGTTCTTTGTTTTCTTATTGAATTCAAGACAGCATGGGTTGGGTGACTCTTAATACTAAATACTAAATACTAAAATACTAATACTAAATACTAAATAAATACTAAATATTGGGCACTTCAGTGTAACTGCATATATGCTTTGGATCTGTGCATTGAAGGGAAGCAGGGTGGACTGTAACTTTTTCATGTTTGTACTCCATATGTTTTTAATGCTTCCCTGTGGGATGACATATTCTGCTTTTAAAATTATACATACTATGCAAAGTCAAGTAACTGAGTATGACATGAAAAGGGGTGGGCGTACAGAGTGATATCTGTCCCAGAGCAGCAGCTAATATATTTTGCCGTGGAAAATGACCCTTCCTAAGCTGTGGAAGAATCTAATCATGCTGGGAACTGAGCTTTCAAAAATAATCTCCCCTCCCCTTCGCAAGCACATGTTCTTACTTGAACACAAATGTCAATTTTCCTCTGTGAAACTGATAGAAGGTTTTCTTCTATGGAATAGGTGACAATGAACTTTCGCCCGAAAGGGATCACTCCAATATGGCAATTGACCTCACCTCAAGCACACCCAATGGGCAGCATACCTCACCAAGTCACATGACAAGCAGTAAGTCACCTTTCATACAGCTTTTGCCTAGCAGGTTTATCAATCTTGTTCGATCTACATAGTTTGCAAATGCAAGAAGAGAGGACACAACAGATTTGTTGTACTTCATGCTGATGTCTTGTCTAAATCTGAGCTTGATTGCCAGTCTCAGTTATCCCAGGATGGCGGGGGGGGGGGGGGTTGGACTTATCTGAACCAGGTAGGAAAAACCTAGGCTTTGCTAGTTTCTTTTGTGATCGAAACAGTTTTTAGGCATGATTCCAAAGCAAAGGCAAAATGAAGACAAAGAGCCAAGAATATTCTAAAGCTATATTCAGTGAGCTGAATGACTGAAGGCTTGACAAACCCCCAACCCTATTCTCTGTGGCTGTTGTGTCTTCCTCTCACTGCCTCTGAATTGGTATTATTTGTAATAGCTTTCTAATTGTTGAACCACTTTAAACTTTTTAACTTAGACTCATCCTTCATACACACTATGCCTTTAAAGCACATTGGAAGCACGTGTCCCTCGGCCCTCAAAGAATTCTGGGTGCTGTAGTTTATTAAGAGCTGCTGGGAATTGTAATTCTCTGAGGGGTAAACTGCAGTGCCCATAATTCTTTGAGGGAAATAATGTGTTTCAAGACCGCTTTAAGTTTGCGAATACGCCATACCTTTAGAGTATTAAATATCCACCGGATGTAATTGCATGAGAGGATTTTATTTTTTTAAGGATTGTGGGTTGCTTTTGATGTTGATTGGAATGTCTTAATGGACCTCTAAAACTGAGAAACTTGAATTTACTACTTTGTTTTCCATCTGCCCACTGTTACTGTGCATTTGCTTGGGGATTCCTGCAAAGTGGATTTTTATTTTTTGCAAATAATGCTCTGCTAGGAAGGTGAAGCTTTGAGAATGAACTTGTTGTAATAATAAAGTATGATCTTCATATCACCCCTGGCTGAGAGGAAGGTGTTACCCTCGGGCTTTTTTCCTGTCCTCAGGGAGGTTATGCACAGGTTTTATGAGCCTTTTAAATTGAGAGTTACTATGAAATATCCAATTATTATATATACGTTGCAAAAGAATACGATTGCTGGTACTCTGAACTGAACTTTATATGGTAGCTTCTCATAATTCAGACATTTGGACAATTCCAAACCTGTGGAATTGGGGTTCAGATATGCATTTTATTGAGCTATGAAACTTTACTGCTCACTTCCTTCATTTTTTTCTTTCTTTTTTTATCAATGATGAGAAAGAAAACTCCTGTTTTATTATGTCGACAGGAATTCTTGCCCAAATTAGGCTGCAGTTCAGTGAACACTTACTTGGGAGTAAGCTTCACTGAACTCAGTGAGACTGGCTTCTGAGTAGGCATGCAGAAGAGTACACTTTTAATTGTTGGGTGAAAATGAACATATTGAAATCGGGCAGTTGCTCTTTCTTAGAATGTTATCATCTAAATTCAGCTGTTACCCTGTGCTACCCTGTTAACCTAAACCAGCAAGTACAATGCATAATTTTGTCTAGATTTAAAATAGATGGCTGTTCCAGGATGGTGGATGGGGGGTGGGGATAGATCTTTGTGCCTCTGACTTGGCCTGTGAATACAGACCCAATTCTGTTGCCAAGCAGCAGGGCTTTTGCCTGAATACAGAGGACTTGGGGTTTGAACCTCAAAGCAGTTTATTCTGAGACCTTCACTGGAATCTTCCACGGATTCCAGGCGCCCCAGCCACCTGCACCAGAGATCCTGTTGCCAGTGTGGAACATGCAGAGGGTGCTGTGCGCACAGCAGCACCACAGATCTTTTGAATTCCCACGCCTGCATTTCCACTACCATGGGCACCAGGGGCTCAGTTTATGCGGCAGGGGAAAGGCCAAGGGGATGGAGTTCAGGAGGGGCCATTGAAGTGGAGCATACCTGAGTTGTTGCCTCCTGTCATCACGAGATAGAAAGGGCCACCAGTTTCTAAAGCTCTGAGCATTTGTAACTTCTTCAGGTTTATCAACAGCAATTTGTGTCCATGGATTGGAGTTCTGATGAAAGCAGCATATTTGTGTGTGTGAGTGTGTATTGGTGTGTGTCTATGTGCACACGTGCACAGTACACCAGTCCTTCTCTGTGGGAGTGGATAGCCCCAAAATGTGTGGAGAGGGCTTCCTATGTGGTTTTAATTAAATCTCCTGTCATTTATTTTATGAAAAATCTTTCGATGAGGTGCTTGGTACATTGAAATACATTTTGAGTCAAGTTTTTAAGCAGCGGTGACAGAACAGTTCCTGTTTATTTTGCAAAAAAAAAAAAAAAGTTTGAACCTATGGACTTTGTTACTTATTTTTGGTAGGACCTATGAACAGAAGAGCTTCCTTGTTGTGAGATTGTTGATCCATCTAGATCAGTCTTGTCTTCTGGCAACGGCTCTCCACATCCTCTGGCCAGGGGGTTTCCCCGCTCTGTAACCTGGAGGGTGTTGGGAATTCAACTGGGACCTCACACCTGCAGGACATGTGCTCTATTCCTGTTCAGTAGAAATGTAATTGCAACCAAGTTGTGACTGGGGTTCTCTGCAGGGTTTACTGTAGGTACTTTCTTTCTCCCGTTGTTATTTCAATAGTTCTTCTCCATTTTCTTTGGAGAAGATGCCCTGGATAGCTCAGCTGGTTAGAGTGTGGTGCTGGTAACACCAAGGTTGCAGTTCAATCCCCATGTGGGACAGCTGCATATTCCTGCATTGCAGGGGGTGGACTAGATGATCCTCAGAGCCCCTTCCAACTCTACAATTCTGTGAATCTGTGTTAAAACCAGCTAGGTGGCAGGGCTTGCGTATGCCTGTCAGATCCCTAAAAATCTGTTCCATCTGAAGCAAGGTCTCCAGAGAGTCCTTCAACTGGCTTCTTTGCTGCTGCTATTTTTGTTTTCTCAACTTCATATTTAGAAATGAATTGTTTGAAATTCTATCCTACTTTCTCCCAAAATATGTTTAAAACAAAATATAATGGCATGTAGAACTATCAAGACACTAGAAGACAGGATGCTTGCTGAGTACATTTTGATGCATGATACATTGATACAACGATACATTCTGATACACTGTGTCGCTGGCAGGACTGGACGATATGTGGTTTTCAACATTGTGATATATATCCAGCTAAACATCACAATATATTGATTTATCACAATGTCTGAAATAAGGATGGAGCTATGTGGAGGCACTGGCTGCATTAACGGTTTTTCTTTCATCATGATTTTTGCATAACACACACACACACACACACACACACACACACACACCTACCTCATCATCAGGCCAAAAATTATGAAGCTGAGATCATGATATGGACTTCAAACTGGTTTTGGATTCTATATCTGTATATTTGCCCAGCCCTAGTTTCTGGAATCTGGACCTAGGCAACAGGGAATGGAGTGCTATAGTGGTGGGGTTAAAACTTTCTCAGACATTCATATTCGGATCATTAGGCTCACCTGGTATGGATGGGCTTATGGATTTGGGCTGTTTCCTATGCAGCATTTCATGCACTTGAAGGCAACAGAAACTTCTTTCTGCTTGTTGCATTTCTGACCAGTGTTGGCAACTTAGTCCTGTGCTGAAAAGCTGTCTCAGGCTGGTATGTTGCATTAATGCAAGAGTTGCCAAACATTTTGGATTGAAAGGTTGGGGTGGATTTGAATTTTGAGAGAGTTCTGGGGGCACCAGTCACAAAATGGCTGCCATAGTGGGAGTGTTGGCATAACAGTCATGATGAAGCTTGGCCCATGATTATATTTCCATATGAGAAAAGTTCTAACCTTTTGAATTTCTGCCTAGAAAATAAGTGCATCCAGGAGGGGGGAATCCAGCAACTCTTGAGGAATCCAGAGATTCCTATTGGCTGGTGTCCAAACGAATCGCTCATCCATCACCCCGGGAGCAGCCTGGCTTGCTCATTTCACAGAAATCACTTAGGAAGGTTCCTGCACATTTTGCTTCATGGCTTTCTTTCCAGGAGGGCTGGAGACTTCCTTTGGGGGGGGGGAATGAAAGTTCAGAGTCTGGGAGCCCTACTTGGGGTCCTGCACTAATGTGTGTGGGACTGATCGCTTAATTTTTTAACCTTAATAGAAGATTAAATGCTATATAGAGCTGTTTTTCCTTATCTAATGCCCACCCCCACCCTGAAATCAACAGTATTGATTCTGTTACTCTTCTGGGACTTATTCCTCCAAAGAAGAATAGAAGCTTTTCCACTGTGGCTTTCCTGAACAGATCAATTTAGGACTACACCCCTTGCCTTAGTCTGGCTGGATTTGTATCCAGTTGAAACAAGGAAGAAGCCCATAACAGGCAATTTTCTTGGCTTTTTTGTGTACCGTAAACAGTGTGTGTACCAGACAGGAGAGAGAAACAACTGCTTTCGAAACAAGCCACTCTCACCCAACTCTAGTAAAATTACATGCTTGGGAGAGAGGGTTTTTTCCCTTCATATTTATTAGCCTGTGGCAATTCCAGGTGAGTAAGACTTGGCTAAACTACTAATGATTTCAGGTTTGCTTCCAAAAGGTTGCAGGTCAAATATTTTTGGCACATGTTGCGTAGATGTCAGTTTCATCTTTTCATTACCACATCTATAATTACATATAGCACACATAGATTATAGATGAAGCCGAGAGCTCCTCTTTTATAAAGAGAGCAGTGATATTTGCAACATGAGATTGTGTCTGCTAACTAACAATATTATATATACTGTGCAATATGTGTCTCCGAGAGAGAAAGAGAAAAATACTGTGTATTCTTCGGTGGATGATCAATTTGAATACCATCTTGAAAGTTTTATAAGTGAGTGCTGAGAAACAAATTTAGTGAATAGGCACTTTTATCCAGCTTCAAGCCCTCTTGGCAGTGTGAGCCACTGTGATGTTGCAAAAGGGTTTTGGGGCACATTCTCTGCTTCCGAGGGGAACCAGCCATGCTCAAACATGAAGATTTGGCACTCTCCTGTTTGCATGGCAGGTGTCCTAGGCAGCTGCCTAGCCTGCCTCTGTAATTGAGCTCTCCTAGCCCTAGACCAGGGGTCTGCAACCTTTAAGACAAAAAGAGCCACTTGGACCGAAGAAAAAACACCTGGGATACGCAAAACCATTGCGACATTTAAAACAGTGGGGAGTGTCGGGGCACACAATGCGCCTCCTCCCCTCGCTAGTATCCGCCCCGGAGCCGCGGCAAAGGTGGATTGGATTGATCTTTATTACGGCCATTGGCCCGTTACACGACAGTTCCCCATACCAACATATTATACTTAAACCTCCAAATTTAAAATCGCCAAAACTTACAAAAGACAAATGATAATCGAAGCAAAACGAGAACAGAAACCACCATCATACAAAAACAGAAACCACCACCATACATTACAATAAATTGGTAACCTATACATCGCCCTCTGCACATAAATTAATCAGGGATATCAATGATGATATCGCCTAAAACATAGATCATGGTTTAAAACAATGGTGATATCACCTAAAACATAGGTCATGGTTTAAAGGGGTTATCCGAATCAGACAGGAGACCGTTTCTCTTCTTTAGGGATAGGACGCTGATCAGGAATCTGGCAACCATGAGCGATTTTAGGGGGTCATCATCAATTAGTAGATATCTCAGTTTGGCTTCAATCGTATCATCGGCAATTCCCTTAAGATATTGAGCAAGGAACTTGCTCCTGGCCGGTAAGTGAAAAGCACAGTCAAAGATTATATGATGCAACGATTCCGGTGCCCCACTATTGCAATCACATAAGAGCGATATCTGTCCATTGGAGAATCTATTTCTCAGGACGTTCGATGGGAAGGTGTTGAATCTTGCCTTTACAAAGGCATATCTATGAGCTGAGGAAGTTAGGGAGTTCAAATAGTTTGGGAGCCTTAAGAGGGGTAATAAACCAAGATTTAGAGGTGAGCAGGTACCATTGCCCAAGATCATTTTCTGCTGCAAGTCCATCTCCTCTAGCTTACAGGTTACTGTTCTTTTAGCTGGGACTATGTCCTGCTCTAGTAATTTGGATGGGGAGATTCCCATTGCCGTTATTTTCAGCTGTAAATTTTTTACCCATGGGCTCTGGAAATCATCTCTCCACATACATTGTATCAAGTACAAGTTTGGGAGATTGTGCCATAGAGATAACCAGTGACAGAGTATGTGCTTCCACAGAGCATTTTCCAGGGATACAATATTGAGTTCCATGCGTAACGCTGTATTACTTACACAGTTGGGCAGTTTCAATATCCCTCTTAGAAACTGATTTTGAATAACCTCTAGGTGAGATAGGTTGACAAAAGTCCCCCAAATTGAGATGGCATAAGCAATTATCGGAATCACCTTGGCCTTGAAGACTTTCAACGCCGATGGGATATGAACGGCCCCATCGGTGAAGAAGAATCGCAAAATCGCCAAGGAGATAGCTTTGGCTCTATTTGTAACATAGGCTACATGGGCCTTCCATCTGAGGTTATGTTGTAACCAAACTCCCAAATATTGGAATCTATAGACTTGTTCGATGACTCTCCCATCAATTTTCCAATTATGGAGTTTCCGGCTCTTTGAGAAAATTAGGATCTTAGATTTTCCATAATTAATTGTAAGGGAATTTGTGTTACAATATGATCCAAAAAATTTTAAGGCCCTCCTGAGACCTACTCTAGAAAAGGAAAGGATGACTGCGTCATCCGCATATAGTAACAAAGGGCAGCGATAAAGTGCTAGGCGGGGTGCATGAATCCTTTCTTGAGCCTCTATTAGGGGAGTCTTCATATCGCTTATGAACAAATTGAACAGGAATGGAGCCAATATACAACCCTGTCGGACACCTCTGTTAATGGGAATTGAATTGGTGAGATCACCCTCCGGGGTGAATCTCACTCTAGCCGCTGAGTTCTCATGGAGTTTGATTATTAGCCAGAGAAGCCTTCTGTCGATGCCCCAGCGGGTGAGTTTTTCCCAGAGGATGCTCCTGGGGATACTATCGAATGCTGCCTTTAGGTCAATGAATGCCACACAGAGTTGGCCACCCTTTGGGGTGGAATATTTCCAGGCAAGATGCTGTAAAATTAGAATATGATTAATTGTTGACTGTTTTGGGCGGAATCCAGCTTGTTCGGGCCCAATTAATTTTTTCTCTTCGGACCATTGGGTAAGTCTGTTCAGCAGGGAGCGGGCATACAGTTTCCCCACTATTGAGAGCAGACTGATATTTCTGTAATTCCCCGGGTCATCTGGTGAGCCCTTTTTGTGGATTGGAACGATAACAGCGTCCTTCCATACTTCCGGGATCATTCCAGAGTTGTTAACGGCATCGAAGATGGTCGCCAGGACTTTGGCCCACCAGTCACGGCAAAGGTGTAAAAGAGCCACATGCGGCTCCGGAGCCGCGGGTTGCTGACCCCTGCCCTAGACCAAGCATAGGCAAACTCGGCCCTCCAGATGTTTTGGGACTACAACTCCCATCATCCCTAGCAGGACCAGGGATGATGAGAATTGTAGGCTCAAAACATCTGGAGGACCGAGTTTGCCTATGTGTGCCCTAGACCCATACTGCTATCCCAATAGTATCCCTTATGCCCTGTACCCAAGGGGAAGGGCTGGTGAGACTGTTGCTCACCCATGTGGTTTATCTATTTAAGAGAATTCTAGGCTGCCTTTTAAAACTTTTATTATTAAGATGTAGAAAGGACAATGGCATTAGCAAGTTGCAATGCAATAACTCTGAATGTACTTAAGGGGGGAAAAGCACCAGTCACTGGAATGGTGAGAACAAAGCAGCGAGGGAGTCACAAGGCAATGAACGAAATGGAGGGACGTTGTCTTGTTAATCCGGGTCAGGTGTAGCAGGGCATGGTTTGGGCCGACCAGACAAACAAAGTCATATGTCATTGGTTGCCAAATGAAGTCATACTTCACAGGGATAAGTGGCTTCATATGTTGCTTGTCCATAGCCTTCAAGTGGCAGCAAATCTATTAGTTTAGCAGTCCCTTTCAGAACCTTAAGATGATGGGTCAATTTTTCAAAAGCAACTCGGAACAAAGCTTCCCAGCAGCTCATGGTAACAACAGAAACATGCTTCTATCCCTGTGTTACTGTCAGTCTAGTTGCAACTAAAAGGAAAAATACCAAAGGTAATTTTGCAGAGGGAAGTTGGTGTTAATTCCTGATAAAATTGTGAGAAGAAACAATTTGGGGTCTAGGACCAGTGAATGCTGATTCCAATTGCCTTAAGAATTTGTGCCCAGAAAATAGCCACAAGGAGACTGCCTTTTAAAGTAACTTCAGGAAGTGGCTGTAACACACTCCAAGTGAAGGGAGAAGGCATTATTAAAACTCTGAATGGTAATAGTCCCTCACTTTCTGACATTCATGCATCCATTAAGACTGCCAGTCGTGCACTGTAGAAGATTCACCATATTGACTGAGCTGCTGTGCAATGCTGGTGTAACAGGAGGGCACTGTTTGTGTGATGCTTGTGTCCTGTGCCCACCACACCCCACTCCCCGCCCCCAGTTGCACCAATAAGCTATTTTTTATTTGGGGTGATTTTGGACGCTTTTGTTTATATTCTGTGTGCTTAGTGTATGCAGCAAGCTTGTGCTCTTTCAGCCTCCAAAGAGAGAAATACAAGTCACAAGTATATAGTCACTTGTCCTATTTTCCTCAGAAAGAAATCACAGATGTTGTCAAAATACTTAAAATAATTTTTTTACTGATAATTATTTTTAACACACATAAAGTTTGTTTTTGACAGACTATATCTTAGTTCCCTCTCACCAGGTAGCAGTGATGTTATCTCTGTGGTATCCAATACGGTACTTTACACGCAAATCCACAGATAGATGTACATGTCTGGAACGGCACCTTTGGAAGCAACTAAATTGGCAGGATGGTGGAGAGGAGGGTTGTGACACAATGGCAGGTATTCCTGAATGAGACTGATCCACTACAATCTGTGTTCCGATCAGGTTTTGGAACTGAATTAGCCATGGGCGCCTTGATGGATGACCTTCATTGTGAGAGAGACGGGGGAGTGTGACCCTGTTACTTCTGCTCAGTCGCTCTGTGGCTCTCAGTACCGTGGTCTCCTTTTGGATGGACTCTGTGGCATGGATGTCAGAGGCACTGTGTTGCAGTGGCTTCATTCCGTTTTGGCAACTTCAACCTTGGTTTAAGGAGCCATTTGGTGCCTAGCTCGTATATCTGAGTTTCTAACACTGCTGTTGAGAGTGGACAGTAGGAGGTTTGGAGCAATGTTTCTTAAGCTTAGAGAAGATTGTTCACCCTCCCTCATGTTGTAAATGATGGCTGTATTTTATTATGGGAAAGAATGTTTTCCCAGGTCAGATTAGTTTGTGACTAGAGTAGCTTGTGACTTGTCTTGGTGATTTTGGGTCAGTTGATGCTCTTTGCTTCGGTGTAGCAGTTATCAGGTGTACCAGTTCTCTTCTTGGTGCCTTGGCCTAGTTCTCATTGAGGTGCTGAGCCTGGATCTGGGCTGTACCACTTCAAAGTGCAGGTGGAGAGTCACATGACTGAATGGTCCTCCACATCAAAATCCCCAGTGCATAGAAAACTTAGTGCCCCTCAACATACTATTTTCCCATGTGCAGGGAATGTTTTGGAATGGAAGAGAGTGTAGTCATGTGAGCTTCCACCTGTCATCTAAAGTGGTACAGTCCAGACACAAGCTCTCTGCTTCAGTCGCCTCAACTAATGCCATTTCATCTGTTTTCATCTGGGGTCCTGCCTTTTTGGAACATGTTGGCTTTAAACAAACAAGATGAACTTTAACAGGGAGAAATGTAAAGTATTGCACTTGGGCAAAAAAAATGAGAGGCACAAATACAAGATGGGGGACACCTGGCTTGAGAGCAGTACATGTGAAAAGGATCTAGGAGTCTTGGTTGACCACAAACTTGACATGAGCCAACAGTGTGACGCGGCAGCTAAAAAAGCCAATGCAATTCTGGGCTGCATCAATAGGAGTATAGCATCTAGATCAAGGGAAGTAATAGTGCCACTGTATTCTGCTCTGGTCAGACCTCACCTGGAGTACTGTGTCCAGTTCTGGGCACCACACTTCAAGAAGGACACTGACAAACTGGAACGTGTCCAGAGGAGGGCAACCAAAATGGTCAAAGGCCTGGAAACGATGCCTTATGAGGAACGGCTAAGGGAGCTGGGCATGTTTAGCCTGGAGAAGAGGAGGTTAAGGGGTGATATGATAGCCATGTTCAAATATATAAAAGGATGTCACATAGAGGAGGGAGAAAGGCTGTTTTCTGCTGCTCCAGAGAAGCGGACACGGAGCAATGGATCCAAACTACAAGAAAGAAGATTCCACCTAAACATTAGGAAGAACTTCCTGACAGTAAGAGCTGTTCGACAGTGGAATTTGCTGCCAAGGAGTGTGGTGGAGTCTCCTTCTTTGGAGGTCTTTAAGCAGAGGCTTGACAACCATATGTCAGGAGTGCTCTGATGGTGTTTCCTGCTTGGCAGGGGGTTGGACTCGATGGCCCTTGTGGTCTATTCCAATTCTATGATTCTATGATTCTAAACAGACTTCATCCATTCCAACTTTGGAAAAATAATTAAATATCTAAATCCTTTCCCGGCCTTTAGTTAACTGCACAATAATATAACAAAGCTATTTTTATTTGGTGCGTCCTGTGGGTCTTAACAGCCATGATCCATTTTTTCCAATCTGTTGCCCAGCTTTCCTATTTTATTTGTCACTTTGTTTAATATTGACAACTTTAATTGGTTGTGAATGTCTGTTTGCAAACTTTAATTAGTTATAAGCTATGTTTGCATGTGTACTATGAATCCTCTATTTTATTGCAAAACATATTGGATAATGTTGATTGAAAGATTAAAATGCCAGGGTACTGTTAGATTTTGTATGAACTATAAAATATCTATAATGGAATAAGTATTTTGCAAGGTTGTTCTGATCAATTTGGACAAAATCTATATCTATCTATCTATCTATCTAGATATATATATATATATATATATATATATATATATATATATCAATCAATCAAAATGTTTTTTCTAGAACTGAGCTGAAGTGTTCAGTTCTGATTTATGGAAGAAAAAAAACAATGGCAAGGAAAGCAAAGGAGTGGGGGTTGGAGGACGGAAGACTGAAAAACCCCAAAACCGTTGGAGGGTGGGTGGGGGAAGATGTAGCTTAAGTCTATGTGGTGGCAGTGGTTTTAAAATTTGGTTCTTCAAATCTAGAAGCTCTGTCACCCCTTGAAGCAGCAAAACTGCAACCCTCAGCCCAGCAGACTTGCCATTTTCAGTGACACAACGTCAGGCTGTAGCATCATCCCAGTGACATTCTTTAACGGGGAAAGAGAAATGATAGCACAGTGCAACTGCCACGCTTCATTCACACGTAAGCCTGAGCCAAATCATAGCTTTGCTTCTGGTAGCTGGAGCTTTGGTAGAAGGAAGTGGCTGTGATTTTTGCTCCTGGTGCCAGTGTGCTTGCTCATTCATGCTAAACCATAGTTTCACTCACCCACACCTGCAGAGCACACAGGGCCCTGACTCCAGCTCTGCAGGTAGCCTTCACGTCCAAAGGGGAAAGGCACTTGCAATAACTGAGAACCATTCAGGTCTTACCTCCCATCAGGCAACACCTCTGGTTTATTATTATTATTATTATTATTATTATTATTATTATTATTATTAGAACTGTAGTGGTGCCTCCACTCTAAATGGTTGAAACTCAGAATAATGCTGATCCAGGGGGAAAATCATTGCAATTTAACAGCAGTTTGAAGTTTCCAGTGCAGGATTTTGAAAACAGAGAAGAGGAAATACTTGGTAGGGCGGGGGGAGGATGAAGAACTGTGAATTAAAGTGCCATTCTGGACCACCATCTATCTACTTTCTAACTTCTGAGAGCCAGCAGGTTGTTTTACAGATGCTACAGTGCTGTGTCTGGTGGCTTTCTCCATATGGCAAACACATGCCGTGGCTTTCCACTGTTGATTTCCTTTATGCTACTTGTTTGTGGGTGTTTTGCAGGAGTGTGGCGAAAATGACCTTATTTTGCATTGTGAGTCCCTGTGCTGGAACTGCTTGCCTTCTGGAGTCAGCCGGCACATGGAAGGTTTTGGAGAAGCTTCTGTGTGGTTGCTGTAATCTGGCCATTGGCTACCAACTTCCATGAGATAATCCTTACATGCTTTCCAGCAATTCTCCTGCAGAAACAAAGAATAAAGGTTTGGGGCTCCCTCTACTTCTTTAAAAAAATTAAAATGCTGAAATTTAACATTTCTTTAAACTGAGCTCGGCCATGATCCAAACAGCACAGTAGCAACTGGTGGCAGGTCTCCAAGGTCTCAGTCCTTCCCAGCTGTGGCACCTGAGATCCTGCAACTGGAGTGTGGGCTTTTTGCATGAAAAACCACCTTCCGGGCTCTACCTCTGAGCTCTGGGCCTTCCCT
Source organism: Podarcis muralis (assembly GCF_964188315.1). Lineage (NCBI taxonomy): Eukaryota > Metazoa > Chordata > Lepidosauria > Squamata > Lacertidae > Podarcis > Podarcis muralis. The sequence continues at coordinate 134,857,263 of NC_135655.1, forward strand.
GCCAAAGGGAATAGGTTCCATTCTTGGGTGGTGATCCTGCGAGTATGCAAAGTATACAGAGTCCTCGGAAGACTTCTATACGTGCCAGTTACGTAGTTGTTAGACCACTCTGCTCTCTTGCTGAAGGTTACAATGAGGGTGGAGTTGAATCATTGGTTAATCTGCGGCAGAACTATTATATTCACATTAATGGCTTTTTGGGGAAGATTGCTTTGTAATAAAGCACAACCTGTCACACCCTCTCCTCCCGCATGTGTGCATAACAGTCATCCTGTCAGTTTCTCCCACACCCTCTTCAATCACCTGGAGGAATACCAGGTTGCTTGCTGTTCATTCAGCTTTTTAAACAGCTTCCTTTGGCACCTTAGGCAGCCATGTTTGTTTCTCACACACCTGCCCTGAGACCAGAAGTGAGCCATGCTATGGGGGGGGGGGGAGTGCCTGAAGCAAAGAAATATAGCAAGGGTGGGGGCATTATTTGGCCCTCCTCGCCTGCAGGCACAGTGTTGTTGTGAAATGCAGCCTCTTCATTGTCTCAGCGTGTGAATAAACAGACATCAGCCACCTCAAGCTTGGACTGCTTCCCAATGGGTGGCTCCTAGCTCTACCCAGCCAGTACTCTAAGCGATAAGTGAATTTTCTCCAATATTTGGAGGCTTGCCCTTTAAAAATGTACAAATACTGTCCACACCAGTGGCGATGCGGCACACATTCACTATAACCCTTGTGGTTGGTGCCATTTCAGTACCTTGTTTATTTTTGGCTCTCAGATGTTCTGTGATATGTGTGTGCATGAGAGAGGCCTCTAACATTTCCTCCTCTTTTTCCAGCCTCTAAGACTTTGGTGCTTGCAAGAAACCTGCATGCTGTTGATTTTTACAAAATGGCTTTACTAAATTCATTTCCTGCCCCCCCCCCTTGGTCTCTAAAGGGCAAGGCGTCTCATTTAGTTAACGTACAGTTATCTGCAACTGCCTTCCTTGGAGGATCCTTACACCAGACATGACTCATCCAATTGGCATATGACATGATTCCACCTAATTTGCATACTGTAATTGTACAGCATTGTTGTAAAACTTGTTTGAGACTATTTCTTCCCTCACACCATAAGTTTGTCAAATTTCATTACTGGGTGTAATGCTTGTTAAATACAGCTTACTAGTAATAGATGTGAAATTATATAGTATGCGCGCGCACAGACACACACACACACACACACACAAATAAGTGCTTGCCTCTTTCTCACTAGGGCATGCTTTCAGGTTCTCCCATTGAGCATGGAGTCCTGATTACAGTGGGAAATCTAGTAACAATATTAAAACAGCTTTTCTTCTTCATGAAAAAAAAGTTTTTATTGAACTATTTTCATGGATGACAAAACTACATACAGGGGTACCTCGGGTTACATACGCTTCAGGTTACAGACGCTTCAGGTTACAGACTCCGCTAACCCAGAAATATTACCTTGGGTTAAGAACTTTGCTTCAGGGTGAGAATAGAAATTATGCTCCAGAGAGCCAGTGTGGTGTAGTGGTTAAGAGCGGTGGACTTGTAATCTGGGGAACCGGGTTCGCGTCTCCGCTCCTCCACATGCAGCTGCTGGGTGACCTTGGGCCAGTCACACTTCTCTGAAGTCTCTCAGCCTCACTCACCTCACAGAGTGTTTGTTGTGGAGGAGGAAGGGAAAGGAGATTGTTAGCCGCTTTGAGACTCCTTAAAGGGAGTGAAAGGCGGGATATCAAATCCAAACTCTTCCTCTTCTTCTTCTTCTGCTCCGGCAGCACGGCAGCAGCAGGAGGCCCCATTATCTAAATTGGTGCTTCAGGTTAAGAACAGTTTCAGGTTAAGTACAGACCTTCGGAACGAATTAAGTACTTAACCTGAGGTACCACTGTATAGTATCTCTGTTTTCAGTTCATAGAGTTTTCTACAGGTCAGTTACATCTGGTGTGAGAGATTAACACAGTTTTCCTTCTTAGCACTATATATTTGTTAGTCTCACCACCTGCCCTGCTATATCCTGTCTTCATGTAAAAGAAGGAGGAAAGGCCTCTTAAACTCTGCTGCAAACATGACTTGCTCTGTGGATAACTGTACTTCTGTTCTTTAAACATGAACTTAAAACTCCTAAATTTAGGCTGTAATCCTCAGCTCATGGGAGTGGTGTTGGCCCTAGGATTTCACCGGGGGGGGGGGGCAGGGGAGTTCAGGCACAGTACTCTTAAGGGAGAGCTAACCTGGAACAACATGAAAACAGAATTCCCATGGACTGCCTCTGTTCTTATTGCATGCTCTATGCAAGGCAGAAATACTGATGCCTCGACCTGTCTTGAACCTTGCCTTCCTCTGGAGTCAGCACTGCCAGGAAGTGAGGTCTCATTGAAATTCGTAGGGTTACTTCTGAGTAGACATGCATATGATTGCACTGCACAACTGTAGTTAACTGCATTTAATAAGGATTTGCATCCTAGTAAGTATGCTATGCTTGGGATTGCAGCCTAAGTCTCATTTAAAATATTCAAAATATTGGACTTCTGAGTAGACATAAATAAAATTGGGCTACAAATGTACTTCTTAAAAATCCAGAGCAGTTGTCCATCAAAGCCCTGGAAAAGAGGGAAGGCGGAGCCTCCATATAAACGATTAAAATGGCAAAAGGCTATACAGTGGCAGTTGGGGTTTGCCACCTTAAAACAACAACAACATGGGTATGTACTACTGTGCTTGAATGATATCATGAGATGCTCTCAGCTTCAAATTATTAAAAAATGAAAAGAAAAAAAAGATAAAGTGCCAGCAAAATGGGGTGAACAAGTATCAAAGTGATAGTAAAAGGTAAAGGGTAAAGGGACCCCTGACCCTTAAGTCCAGTCATGGACGACTCTGGGGTTGCTCACTCATCTCGCTTTACTGGCCGAGGGAGCTGGCGTTTGTCCACAGACAGCTTCTGGGTCATGTGGCCAGCATGACTAAGCCGTTTCTGGCGAAACCAGAGCAGCGTACAGAAATACTGTTTACCTTCCCGCCGGAATGGTACCTATTTATCTACTTGCACTTTGACGTGCTTTCGAACTGCTAGGTTGGCAGGAGCAGGGACCGAGCAACAGGAACTCACCCTGTTGCAGGGATTTGAATGCTGATCTTCTGATTGGCAAGCCCTAATGTGCTCCAGTTGGGTGTCCATGCCTTTCACGCAGCTAACTTTCACAGTGCATGTACAACTACACAGGTGCAATGTTTGAAGTGGAAAGGATGGAATGTTCCCAGTGGGAAAAACCTTATGGTCTGGTTCCTCCAGTAGAAGTGCTACAATGAGAATGTCCCTCCAACCGAAGGGCTACCTAAGAAAGATACTCAGACCTCTGCAACAATCTTCCATTTTTTGGGGTGGGGGGGTGGAGAGATGATAAGACATAGTTGCAAAAATAAAAATTATAGTGCCGTTGTGAAAGATGTAATTAGGAGGGGTGTTCACCAACCACAAGATTCCGTTTAGATCCAGATTCAGCGCAAGGTGCTTCGTAGGTTGCTCTGTTTGACTCATCTGCCCAAATCTGCTCCGTTTCCTCTCCCCGCCCTCACTACTGGGAAATCAAAAGACGTCTATAACCGTTTTCCTTTCAACAGAAATTGGCGAATTTGCAATCATGGTGGATAAAACCTGCCAAATTACTGCCAAATATGGTCTGGGCTTTTGTACAGGACCTTTTTAAATTCTGGTTTTTTATTTTAAAAAGGAAAAGTCTCTAAATTTATTGTTTGGGGGCAGAACTGGATAAAATTTGCAGACATTCTCATAGCATGAATCCTGACAAATTTAAAATGGGCCTCTGCAATGGTTTACCAACAAGGGCAGCTATTATATTTGCTGGAATCTGCTCAGTTCCCCCCCTTTCTGTATTGGAAAGTAAAAAAATGACTATAACTCCCCCTTCCGCACCTTTGCTTGAAGTGGATAAAATTGCATACATACTAGTGCTTGCAAAGTAGATGACTCTTGCCAAATTACAGACAAAGAGGTACAGGAGCTTTTGTGCTGGGCACCTGTAATAAGTCATCTTTTCCAAAATGAAACAGTCTCTAACTTTTTAAATCACAGCTGTCAGCCATAATGGAGCCCTTTCACTGACCTCTCTCCATTTTGGCATCTTCCTTGAGCTTAGAGCAGACACGTGTTTTGCTGTTGCAAAATTCTTCCCACGCCCAGGTGCTCCTCCCCTCTCCAGATCCTGGTGTTTTCCTTAAGCTAGAGACGCAAGTTTGATTTTGCAAACTTCTAGTAGTTTTCCCTGCAACATCCTGGCTTTAAAGCATAAGCTTGGAGACATAATTTCATGTACAGTGGTACTTCGGGTTACAGAATCGCTAACCCGGAAGTAGTACCTCAGGTTAATAACTTTACCTCAGGATGAGAACAGAAATCTTGCTCCGGCGGCAGCGGGAGGCCTCATTAGCTAAAGTGGTGCTTCAGGTTAAGAACAGTTTCAGGTTAAGAACGGACCTCCTGAACAAATTAAGTTCGTAACCAGAGGTACCACTGTATATTTCTCTGCAGGCCAGGTCAGGTTGGGATCTTGGATAAGGACTATGATACTGGTTCAGGACCAAGTTAGTGGTCCTGCAGCTGACGTAGAAAAATACAAGTTGTCTCAGCAATACCTTGGGGAAGCTGCCAGAGCTTTATAGCCAGGGCTAAGATAACCTAGATAGAAACTTCACTTCCCGAGTGCTGCATCTGGCTCATAAAAGGGTTTCAACCCGTTAGGGCGGCTCCTTACACTGTTCCAGATCTCCCAATGAATCTGTGATCCGGTTGTTGGAGTCTGATAGCAGAGGAGTCCCTCTAGGGTTCAGGGGATGGAATATGAGCTCTGGTGCCATCAGATTGACACTGAAAGGCTGGAAGTTGGATCTATCTTATCCTTGGAGCTATTGCTGTTGAATTGACCTGGTTTATACTTTTCAGGCTGAAACATGGACCAGAACACATTTATCCTTTAGTTTTTGCACTTCTCTGAATTTTGTGATTCAGTTCTCTGCTCAAAAGCACTAGAATGCGTATTTTAGGTAACAATGCATACAAAATGTGTACTTTGAAAAAATAAAATGAATAACATAATTTTTTGTGCATTAAAAAACCACTGGCTGATGTGGAACAATATGGAACAGATGCATGAATGAACACGTGTGAAACTAATTAAATATCTGCACTGCCTTTCTGTCCAAATGAGCCCAGTGCATCAAAAAAACCCAAGCAGTAAAGCAATACAACTAAAATAAAATTTACAAACATTTTTAAAACAGTAAGAACAATTGAAAACATGTGTTCAGAACATGTATAGAAATATGTGTACAGAAATTTCTCTATAGTTGTTAAAAGATAGCTGGTCCTTGGCTACGGGCTCAGAATCCAAGAGACAGAGTGTAAAGGAAGCATCAGTAGGGAAGAAAGAGAAAAGCAAGGTTGGAATAGCTGCTCCATTACTGGCCAATGGAAAGAGCCTGGGGGGGGCCTCCCTCCACCATGATGGTCTTTCTGGGAGGCAAGGAGTGCAGTCTTATGGTGGCCCTTGGTCTCCTGGACACTAGCTGAAGCCCTAAACTTTGATTTGAAGTCGGGTCACCTGATATCATCATGACATCAGGAGATTGGCAGGAGGGCATGCTGCCCCCATGTCAAAGTGGCCCATGAGGTCACTCGTTTCTCTTGAAATTTTTAATCTGAAAAACCCAAGCAATATGATCTTTCCTGTGGAGGACACAAACATACTAGTTAATATATAGATATATATTTAAAGCACCATATGATGTTTATGTTTCTGCACATTTTGGATTTTTCTCTCAGTGCCATGTGTCTGTTTTCATCTGGATTTAACTTTGTTTTGTAACTGAAGATATATTTAGGAATATGCGAGTAGTTGCTGCAGAATGGCTTGATGGTCACAAAAGAGGACTTTGGATGGGTGTAGAACAAAGCAGAACTTCTTCAGGAGGCCCTCTGTAATCATAGGGCTTTCTCCTTATATGCGTCTCATTTCCCACATTTCTTCTGCTACTACTTGATCAAGACTGTCAGTTTCTGCAAAAGTTTTAATGCTGACATAAATTTATAATCAGTCATGCACTGAGCAATTTTAAAATATACATTTTTATATTTTGTGTATTGCTTGTATAATTTATGATGCATGTGGTATCTGGGTTGCAGGGCATGTATGTTCATCCCAATGGTGATTAGTCTGGTGTCGGGGCGTTTACATCAGATTTCCTCAGTACACCTTTGATAAGGAAGAGTGCCTGCTGTGGAGATTGCCTAACTGGAATACTAATGTCAACACTGATAAATATCTACTGAACAGAATTTGTGTGGGAGTAATAATTCAGTAATAAAATAGGTCAAATTAATTTTACTGCTTAAGGGGATCTCTTACAATAACTATTTTGTAACGCTATCTTTGACAGCTTGCTCGGTGTTACAGGGTAGTAGAGCTGGGATAATGTGATATATTTCCAGCTGTAAATGAGCTGTTATAGCAAGGTGCCTATTGGTTGATGGTTCAAATAATGTCTTTCTGCTTTTTGTAGGGTCCCAGGGGCTCTTGGTATTTTATTTCCTGCCATTTTGTAAGGAGACGCAAGATATAGAAAGTCAAGTCAAGTAAAAAGTTACTGAATAATGCTGAGAATTTGAGAAAATGAGCAGTGCAGTCAACTAACAGCACAATCTAGAACATGTCCACTCAGAAACAAGTCCCACTGAGTACAGAGAGCTGAGGTATGACTGTCAGAGTTAGGCAATTTCTCTCATGATTGAGTAACAACAGGGAAGACATTCACACTGGGGATCAGCGGAAAGAGTTTCCAGAGTGACTTGTGCCTCAGCATTGCTTTTTTCTGGATATTAAGCACCGCCTGGTCTATATTCTCTCTTGGAAGTCAGTACTAACCTATTTGTTTGGATCCATCATGTGCTAATCTTTAACATTTTGAGTGATTACTTGCACATATTCTGCAGTGATAAAAGAAGTAAAACAGTGAGGATAACTATTATCCTTCCTCCATTGTGCTTTAAACTTCTTCAGCATCTAATTATCTCTTTCCTGTGGACTTCTTGTTTCTGAGGTACTTAGACTTTTTTATTATTCATTCTTCTCTTCCAGCTCCTTCTCCATCTGACTTGAATAGACTTTAACTTGCTAGAATTTCTGGCTCTTCCTATTTCCCCTTTTGTTGTGGAAAATTTCTTCCTTTTAACGGTGCCCCACGCCTAGCCTTCTGCCATGGTGCAAGACTTGTGAATTTTTGCATTATTCCCATGGGATTTACAGAAGTATGTTTTGACCGTGAAGTTACATTTAGAGTTAGGGATTGTCAAGAATGTGTGATTGGATGCTATTAGAAAAAATGACTTTTGTCACGCACAAAAAGCAAGCAGAAGCCACAGGTGACCTTCACATAATTGTACTTAGGAACATAAAGACCACTTGTATAAGTCAAGTTCATGAGAGAGCAAAGAAATGAAACATACAAATTGTTCCAGTGCATAGTTTAGTTACTGAAGATATGTTGAACCTGCTCTTCATTGTTTTCTGATTCCAGGGCAGGTTACAACTTAAATCATGACATCAAAATGTAGATAAAGTGCATCATAAAGATTTCATTTCTTTACAAACCCAACCAAAAGGGGTGTTCAGCCCCTTTCCAGCAGAAGAAGGATGAGTAGAGATCAGAGCAGTCTTATATTTCCAAGGTCTGCTTGCTCATGATTGTTCAACAATATCCTAGTGACTTCATTCTCTACTCCCCTTAGGGAGTCGAAGGGAGTGTCCTTCAAGTAAGGGAGGTTGGAGTGGCAGAGCAAATTTACCATTGCTAAAGGTGAAGCGCCAATGCCTCCATGTCATAATGGCCAATCACATATAGTTATGTACTGATGTCATTAAAGGGAATGAAGCTCATGAGAATTCGGTCACAGGTGCCTGTATTGGGATCAGATATTCTCAGAAAATGTAAGCGCTTTTTAACCATCCTTGAAAAATTAACAAAAGGAGCTCCCGTTGATTGTAGCATTTTGCAAAACTGCCTCCTGTCCTGAATTTGGTTCTGCACTAGTCAGGAAAGATACCTTTTTTTACATCTGAATCTTGAACTATACAATTGAACCTTGAGGGTTTTTGTTGTTGTTAATTTGAAACTGTAATCCTTGGGCCTTAGTACTGTAATAAGGACCATTAATTGTAAATGTTCTGATGATGAAAATAAACAGTCCCCATCCTGCAGCATCCACAAAAGGCGCCTTTCCTGAGGTTTTGCAGAACAAAAGCACAATAATTTATTCAGTTAAAAACTAGGTAGTGAATAGAGTTTAAATGTATAGCCCTATTGATTCAGGTGAAGGCATCTAATCTCAACATCATCTTCTCTGGACCTAAAGGGAAGCACACTTTGGTCCTATCCAAAGCTAGGGGCTTTCGTTGTCTGTGTATGTGTGTGTGTTGTTACAGTCTATTGTAAAGCTACCTTGGGGATCATTTGATTGAAAAATGGAATATTAATCTTCTAAATGTTGTTTCCCACACTTGCCTGCCATATATTTCTTGAAAGCCCACAAGGAAAGGAGAGCAAGGCTAGAACTCAAAAGTGTTTTGCCCACCAGAAATTAGAATTTAGAGATAGACTACCTCTGAATCTGGAGGTTTCATTTAGTTACCATGTATTCACCATGAATTTGTCTATTCTCAGTACGGAACAATCTAAGCAAGTGGCCATCACCATTGTGTGTGACAGAAAATTCCAAAAGTTAATTATGCATAGTGTGACAAACTAATTTCTTTTTCTGTCTTGAATCTCCTCCTGGTTAATTTCATTGGCTAAGCACAACTCAGTTCTGTATTATGAGAAAAGAGGAAAAGTGCCTTTTTCTCACCTGACATAATTGGTTGACACCCCTAATTTTAATGGTTAAATGCCCTTTAAATGCCTTGATTGTATAGACCATAATTAAAATGTGTTAACTGTTATCATACATGTGTTACATTTTTCTGTGCTTGCTGTCTTATATGAGAACAGTTGAGGTGAGTGAAGATACTGGAAACCAGAGTTAAAGCCTGGCTGTAACTTTTGTTCTTCTTTTTTAAGCAAAAAAACCTAGAAGCAGCTCTTGCTGTGGGTGTCACTAGATGGCAAAGACATGCTTGCCCTATTTAATGGGTAATTATGAGTTCACATAATCACCTTTCTAAAATTTTCAACCGGATACCTTCCTTATGCAACCTTCTTGCAAAGATATGTGTTTCAGCTTTTTACCTATAATAATAGCATATATTTTAAATGTGTTGCTGTAATGTGGTTGGGACAGGAGAAATAGAAACACAGCCATTTCCCGGCAGATAGTAATAAGATTTCCCCCCCTTCCCTCAGGATGCTCAGTGCGCTGAGAGAGGTTTGTAATTATTATCCCAAGATTGATGCTTTTGGCGGGAGTGTAAATTTTGTCCAGTAGTAATCCATTAAGAAATCAATAATCACCCTACCCTGAAATGCAGTTTGTTTTCCTGCTTCTGTATGAACACCAAGCCCCCCCCCCCTTTTCTTCTAAGTCAGTGTCTTGGACTTTGTCAGAGAAGTGATGAATACAAGAATGGTCAGCTGAACTTAAATAATTCTGAAACCTATTTAGTTTCTAGTTTTCAGCCTTGTATTTCTGCACCGATTGTTCTAGAAGAGGGATGAAGAACTTGTAGCCTTCCTGTTGTGCTGGACCACAACCTTCACCATCCCAGACCATTGACCATGGTGGCTGGGGCTAAGGGGACTTGCCCAACTTCGGAGGGGCCATGGATTCCCCAGCTCTGAGAGACTGGGATTGCAAGTTCTCCCTCCACTTGGGCTTCTCCTGAATTGCACCCACCCCCTTCCTACTCCTGCCACCTTGATGTCCTGCTCTAGCACAGCAAATCCCACTAGGGTTCACAGTGTTGTTGTTGTTTAGTCGTTTAGTCGTGTCCGACTCTTCGTGACCCCATGGACCAGAGCACGCCAGGAACTCCTGTCTTCCACTGCCTCCCGCACCTTGGTCAAACTCATGCTGGTAGCTTCGAGAACACTGTCCCACCATCTCGTCCTCTGTCGTCCCCTTCTCCTTGTGCCCTCCATCTTTCCCAGGGAGTCTGCTCTTCTCAGGGTTCACAGTAGCCAAGAATAATTACTGGTGCTACTGTAATTCATCAGAGATCTATTGATCAATGCAGTGTGATGAACTAGAGGCAAAATGATTTTTTTAGAGAAGTTTGAAAAATATTTTCAGATGAGCTTTTATTAAAGCATATCACATTCAGTCAATATTAAAAAACACAACAAGAATAAAGCCCCCAGAGCACACCAGGCATTCTTAATTTCCAGTGTCAAGTTTGCTTTCATTTTAGCAATTACACAGTGAACTCTCTGTAAGATGCTTGCACCAGCAGCTTAGAGCTCAGACCCATAATAGAAGGAATAATAATATTTGACATTTATGTAACACATTTCAGGTGTTCAAAGTGATTTATATCTCAGTTGCACTGTTTGGAGCTTTTAAAATATTATCTGTAAGCTGCTTTTGAGTCTGGGAAAAAGGTGGGATGATGATGATGATGATGATGATGAATAATAATAATAATATGCCCATAGAAAAAGATCTCTGTGATTCTCAGGATTGCTTTCTATAATTCCATTTGCACATTGCAGTGCTGACTCAGCAGGGAGCATGGCATGTTGCCCTATGGATAAGAGCAGAGTAAGGAATTGGGTAAAACAGAGCAGATATTGGTAAAGTAGGCCAATTTCTAAGCCATCTGTAATTTTTCCAGAATTCCTGTACTGCCACTGGTGAAAATTTTTATACCTGTCAAGGTTTTCATACACGACTCCCAGAGCCATTTTTTGTAGTCCTGTGGCTGTATATATCAGAACATTATTCAGTTTTCTAGCAAAATTTCCCATGAAACAATAGGTAACTGTTTCTTTATCTCTTGCCACTGTGCAGAGGAATGTTTGTATTGGGCAGCTAACTGGGCACTCTGAAATGAACCGAGAGATGCTTGATCTCAAACTAAAGTTCTGTGCATGCATTCATTTGGGGTAGATATGACTCTGGGGGTAGGAAGAGGGGCCAGAACGATGCCACTGATCAAACGTCCATGTCTTCAGGTTTCCATTGGCACATTTGGACTGTGATTCACACCTGTCGCAATGGGGGGTATGGGTCTTTATGCATGGAGCCCCCTCTGCAAATGGCATCTTCAACTCAGGCAGGTTTGAGCACAGGGCCAGCAAGAACAATCCTGATCTTCTCCCCCAACATGTTAATTTCCACATGAAATGGATGCACAGAACTCATATGGTCTCTGATTAACAAGGAAACCCCTTGGAACAGCACCCCATGTGTACATGTAAACAGTAAACAGCCTAGATGCCCAGTGGCCTCAACCTGCTGCCTTGGGCTGCAACTCCCATGACTCCTGATTGCTGGCCATGCTACGTGGGGCTCTGGAAGTTGGTCCAGCCCCGTCTGGAAAGGACCAGACCTGTTGCTCAGTGGTAAAGTGTCTGCTTTGCATGCAGAAGGTCCCAGGTTCAATCCTTGGCCTTTCTCAGTAGGGCTGGGAGAGACTCCTGCCTAAAGGCAGCTTCCTATGTCCCTGTGACCTGGATCAAAAAATGGGGGGAAAGAAATAAAACCAGCCATATGGTGGGCTTATTCCTCCCTCCTTAAATATTCTGATTGCTCATCCCGTGCACACATTCATACGTTTGCTTTGCTCTGGTTTATGCAGCGGCTAAGATTTCTGAAATAATCAGTTTAGTTTTCAGCTGCTGATTAGTGTGTTCCTCTAACCAAACCAAGAATGGTTCTAAGAATGGAAACAACTAATTAAACCACCATATAATAGGGGGGCACGTCAGCTGAAAGCTACAGATCTTAAGGGGCATCTTATTCTAGGCCACTAGTTTTAAAGACTGTTGTATCAGCATTTGTGCCTCTGTGTTTAATTCTTCATTTCCCTCCCACATCTCAAAATGCCCTTCAACAATTAATCGCAAACCTACAAAATAGGCATGAAGTGAATAGCAATGGCCCTTAAACAGTCATGGATGTTTCGTTAGTGCCCGTCTGATTATGAAGCAGGGAGACATGATCCAGAGCCAAGTTTGAAGTGTTACTATTAGCATATAAAGCCCTTAACAACTCAGGACCAGTTTACCTACTTTATCCCTCGTGTGCCCACTCCGACCACCTTGATCTGCAGAATTGGCACTACTTCAGGGGCCACATAATACCTGCTCTTCTTTGTAAGAATTTGACCATTTAGTGTGGCAGTGCCTGCACTTTGGAACTCCCTGCCTATTGAGATCAGGCAGGTGCTTTCGCTTTCCTCTTTTCAGCACCTGCTAAAAACATTCCTGTTTAGATAAACCTACCCAGATGCTTAGACAGTTGAGGTAATTTTAGTATTTTAACTTTGTATGTTTTAAAGCAGGGTTGTAATTTTTTATTGGTTTTACTCTCTTATCTTTTGCAAACTGCTTTGAGACGTTGTTGTTGTTGTATAGCAGTGTATAATTTTTTATGAAATAAATACAATAAATAACTTATGCAACACAACCTGTCCCACAAAACTTGATTTAAAAGCCTCTTCTGTGGCAGCCTAACTAACATTTTCTTTATTTTTCTATTTACTTTTTATTTTTTGTAAATGGATGGTTATGCAGAAGGTTGGTTCTATTTTCTAACTGATTTTTTTTTGTAACCCTGATAGTTAGAATCCACCCTTAATGCCAAATTTAATGTGTCTTGCTTGCACTCTCCTTACCCGCCCCCCCCCCCCCACGGCCCTTGCATGCTGCCGTTAACAACTTTAGATTCTCAGCAAACCATACTTTGCAGTTTGTCCCAATGGCCAATGTATGGTTTGTGCTTTCCTACAAACCAGGTTCAATTGCAGTACTCAAGGCAAGGGCAACACACAATTTAGTGTGGTGTCAGAGTATTAGACTGCAGAGACCTGGATTCAAGTGCCCCCTCTGGGATGCAGCTCACTGGGTGGCCTTGAGACTTGACATTGCAAACCATGTTTCAGCATTTGATCTCGCCTTCCCCAATCTCCCCAAAAAGCACCAAGATGTAGAGGTTGTAGATTTTGACATTTTGAATTCTTTCTTTCCCTGCATTTCCCCCCTTCTTTCTATGCTCATAATGCTCATAACATTATTCTACATGCTTACCAGCAGCTCCTGGCAGGCTAAATGAATAGACAAATCCTCCAAATGTGGGCTTGTCAATTATGGTTGTTTACTTGCACATTTACTTATTTCCTCCTCTTACTTTGAGCATTGCATTTGAAGTTTCTGGATGAGCAGTTGAAAGAACTCAGAGCTGAGATGCATAAAATGGCAGACAAAAACGAACTAGATGAAGCTGAGACTGAAGTGGACACTTGGAAAATGATATACAGTGGTACCTTGGTTTACGAACTTAATTCATTCCTGAAGTCTGTTCTTAAACCAAAGCGTTCTTAAACAAAGACATGCTTTCCCATAGCAGCGGGAGACTCAATTTACACATGGAAAGCGCTCAACAGGAAGCGGAACATGTTCTGCTTCTAAGGCAAAGTTCACAAACCAAAACACCTACTTCCGGGTTTGCAGCATTCTTAATCCAAGTTGTTTATAAACTAAGCTGAAATAAAAAAAAAAAATGTCCAGTAGCACCTTAGAGACCAACTGAGTTTGTTCTAGGTATAAGCTTTTGTGTGGCCTCTAAGGTGCTACTGGACAACACGGCTACCTACCTGAATCTATAAACTAAGTTGTTCTTAAACCAAGGTACCACTGTAGATGGGGGACTGCCAGAGCGGGAGAGTGGATGCAGTGGATGCTGAAATGCAGTGGACCTCTGCTCTGGGTCAGTGAGGGGATTGTATGCAGATTAAAGTGATGGCTGTTTGGGGAAGGACCCTGTGGGAGAGGCAGGGAAGGGAAGATCTCCCTGGGTGGGAGGCTGGGAGAAGAAAGGGAAGCTCCCAGGTGAGAGCTGGGGGGTGGGTGGGTTTCAACTCTCTGTGCGAGACAAGGGTTACCTGCGAGAGAGGACCCTGCATTCTTCTTTCTCTTTCTGTTTAGATCAGCTTGTTTTGTTTATTGTATTGTATATGAAAAGCCTTAATAAAATATGTATTTTTAAAAAGAATTTGAAGTTTCAGTGGTGATTCACTTGTCATCCAGGCAACCACTGCAGCATCTTGTTAAATGAGGCAAACAGTTAAAAAAAGAAAGAAAATTACCTAGTGGGATGTTGGCCTGTGTGTGTGTGTGTGTGTGTGTGTGTGTGTGTGTTCTGTGTTACAAGTTAAGTCTCTGTGTTTTGGCTCAGATGAATGAGCAGTGGGGTTTGGAAGGCTGGTAAATGTGTGCATTAGCTCTAAAACTCTTGGGATGTTTTCAAAGCTTCAGTCACTAATCCTGTTACAAGTAATGGGATTTGTGAATGTAACTCCCATGCAAGACTGTTTTTGAAAATGTATCATTAAGTGTCAAAAAGTTTCAAGACTGATGTTTAACTTTGCACATGATTTTATTACCATATTTTTCGCTCTATAACGCGCACCCGACCATAACACACACGTAGTTTTTAGAGGAGGAAAACAAGAAAAAAAATATTCTAAACGAAACAGTGGATGTATGATTTTTGTGGTTCATGCTATGGCCACAGACATGCGATCTAACGATGAGTTTGGGGTAGCCCAATGCAAAAATCCTGAGGATCCATATGGATCCATGCTTTGTAACCACGTTTTAAGTGGGGAGGGAAGGAAAAGCACTCAAGGGACAAGGAGCACACGTGGGGTGTGTGGAGAAGGATGCTGCTAATAATGCTATTTAGCGAGCTGAGTTGGGAGGAGAGAGGGACAGAGAGCCTGCTTGCTTTAAAGGAACCAACTGGACAGGAGCCGCTTACACTCGTGTAAGCGGCTCCTCTCCTCTCCCGCTTTGCTCCTTTAAAGAAGCAGGCTCTCTGTCCCTCTCTCCTCCCCACTCAGCGGCTCTTCTCCCGCTTTGCTGTTTCAAAGCGAGCCTCAGAGGAGGGAAGGAAGGGGAACCATGGATCCTCTGCTCACGACTGCAGCAGATCCCCCGCCACCCGTAGGCATTCCCTCCATAACACGCACAGACATTTCCCCTTACTTTCTAGGAGGAAAAAAGTGAGTGTTATGGTGCAAAAAATACGGTTTATCTCTGGCTTGTTTGTTTCCCCAGTGCTTTAATTTGCACTGGCTATTGGAATCAACATAAGCCTGAAAGATTGGTGGGTTTTATAAGCTGTAATGCAAACCAAGAAAAATATGATCTAATGGTAAAGAAGCTTTAAAAAAAAGTCTCATAAGATTTCTGTTACAATACACTGTGTAAATTTTTGATAGTATATTGTTTTATTTCGACACATTCTGGTAGCCTAAACTTGTCAGGCACGGGTTTTCAAAGTAAATATAAAATAAATACACAGCAAGTGAAAAGCTTGGGTGTCCTGACATGTGCTGGTGCCAGCTAGAAAGTTAAAAAGTATTTTTCAGCCTTGAATAAATAGATTTATATTTCACATGCTTATAGCTTCATTGTTTTATGACATTGTTGCCAAGCAACCCGAAATGGGTAGGGGGGTACTTTTTTGAGAGAGGGAGAGAGAGAGAGCGCGCACACACATTTTAAAGAAAGTATACGTTAGAGGTTGCTAGGAAAGGTAAGAGGATACAGAATCGTTTTAGATGCCAGGAATGTATGAATTCGGTGCTATAAAAGTGTAAATTTTCCTATGCCAGTAATGTAACATCACAAATAGATTCTCATTTAGGCCCTAGGAGCATGGGGCATTTGAAAAGTACAGTGCAGCAGGTGAAAATATGGCAGAGAAGAATGGTTGAGAATTTAGGCATTTGTAGCCTGGGAGAACAACAAGGGAATTGGGTCTAGATTCTACACAATTAAAGCGGTTATGACTGAAGTTAGCCTCTATGAGGATCCTTTGAAAGGAAAGGTCATAGCAAAAATATCCCCAGTTCTATCAATCTTGCACAGAATCCTTTGGCAAAAGAACATCTTTCTGTGCCCTAGAATTTTCTCCAAAATGGGATGGTGATAGGTCTGGTGCAATGAGGAGGATGCAGAAGGTTAGCCAGCCTGCCAGCACAATTGCTGCTGCCACTGCTAATGGTGAGCTAGGTCCCCAAGAACTGTTGGAGAAAGTGGAGCTTTCAGATTCAGCCAGGCACAAAGCAGCAAGAGAAGACGAGGACAAGGGAAGGAGCTGGGCACACCAGCCTTTTCCTGTGCCCCAAATTGGTCTTCCAGCTAACGTCCTTTTTGATTACTAAACCTATATGAACTGCTTCCCCACACATAAGAGACTAAAGGTCTAACTAGTTCAGCAATTTATGGGAGAGATACTGGCTCACTTCAATCTCCCTTGCTCCACTTTTATTTCACTTAAAAGAACCTCTGTGGTCCACCCTGTGTCTTGGTGGTCTGGTAGAAATCAAGAGAGTACCCTCAGAATTTCTTAACTAATCTGTGTTAATTGATCCTGGGTAAACGTCACGCTTTAGTTAGTAGCTATTAACCGTGGTAGCTATGTTCTACCTCCACTGTCAGAAGCAGCAGGCTTTTGAACAACAGCTGCTGGAAACCCCTGGAGGGGCGAGGGCTCTTGTGCTCTTGTCCTGATTGTGTGCTTCCCACTATGAGCATAGGATGCTGGACTAGATGGACCTTTGACTTGATCCCGGAAGGCTCTCCTTATGTGGTTCTAGGTGAACTGCTATAAATTGATCAATAGATCACCAACAGATTCCTTCACCTTCCCACCCATCTTTCATAGAGTTCTTTCCACGTGCTATCTTGTTAGTCCTCACAACAACCCCTTATCTGCTTTACCTCACAACACCCCTATGATTTAGGACCTTATTCCAATATTGCTGTTGAGCAGCTTAGGCGAGAAAGTAGTGGACGCTGCCCCACCAACCTCAGCCTGTCTTTAGTCAGCCCCACCTGCCCACTACTCAGCTCTGGCCTGTTTGTCTCCCCCCCTTCCCCTCCACCAGTCCCAGTGGCCACCAGCCATCACCGCTAGAAAGTGTCTTGTCTAACTGAGCTATAAAATTGCCAGTTCCAAAGTCCTTACTATCACCCAGACTCCGCTGCTCTCAAACAAGTTCATTTGTTCAGTAATCAAGACATGATGTCAGGGACCGGGTAGATGAGGAAGAATGGTGGAGACCGCCACCCCAGGCCTCGCCCAGGGAGGAGGAAGGGGCAGATAGCATAGACCTCCAGGAGTGCTTTGGCACAGGCAGAGGGAGATGAGGGCAAAAGCTGGGAAATAATGGGAGAGGAGGAGGAATTGGATAGCATTCAGCAGGCAGAGCCTGAGCAGCAGTTGAATGAGATGCTGTTGCTGGAGAGCATCCCAGAACCCGTACCCTCCTCCCAAACCAGGTGTTCGCTGAGAATAGCAGAACAGAGAGCTCAGAGGCAACTGTCACATAACAGGAGAGGCAGAGGCAGGAGGAGGAGTCTAATGAATAGGGAAGGTGGAGCTTCACTCAGGGCAACGTTAAGCATTACGGTTCATCTTGGATTCATCTCTAAATCGTATTAATAAATAGAACTGAAAAAGCTTGCTGTTTCTCTTTCTCACTTTTTGAAGCTGCCGACAGCACCCTGACACATGGGTTGTAGTTCCAATGTTTCCTATCCAAGAAAGTTAGAATGGTGTTTGCAAAGCTCTGCGTTAATTTTGTTTATGAAGAAATATACAGTATATGACTGTATCTACCCGGAGAGCCTGTCTGTGCATCTGATGATGCCTTTCATGTCAGAAGTGAAGGAGGAGGCAACTAGAGAGAGCCCCCCCCCCCGTTTTTAAAAATGTTTTTCTATGCCTTGGTGAAACCATCCTGTGGCACTTAGCCAAAAGTCAAGAGGAAATCTCATAATAGAGGGCATTTGACTTAGTCAGAGCAGGAAACAGTGAGGAACACTGTGGGCTGATTCACACATTACTTTTTCCTATGTGGAGATCACTGCTTCATAGGAAAACACAAGTGTACCATAGTGCGCGGATTGTGAAATTAATTGTGTGTCGTTGTCCCCACCTCACAAGTACACAAATCAGGAGACCTGTGAAATTGCTCAAAACGAAAAAGGCTGCTCCAGGAGATGAAATTTAGCAGAAACTCTCCTGCCTTACATTACTAGAATAAGAGAAGAGTGAGAGAGCTGCTGGGGTTCATGAGGGTTATTCCATTATGTATTACCCCCCCCCCCCCCGTACCCTGTATTGCATTAATAATATTAGTGAGTTTGAGATGTTGTAAGCCTTAAGGCCAGAAATAAAGCTGGTGAAAGCCAAAGGGCTTGTGCTCTCTATCCAAGGAATCTTCCATTTGTCCTCACAATAGGCCTGCTGAATAAAGTAACTTGGCAAAATTGAAGTGGCCGCAATACAGAAGCTTATATTGCTCCTCTTTTCCATAATAAGCTTTCTTTCAAAGTAAAAGAACTGTGAGTTTTTAGTATGGGAGAAAGAAGAATAGGAAGCCCAGAAATAATCTTCCCTTTTTGCTGCTTCTTGAGGTGATTTAAGTCAGCATGAATTGCATGCATTGGAAGCAAAATAAAATAAAACTGCCATGTTTGTTTGTTTGTTTGTTTGTTTGTTTGAGATGTACAGTGGAGTGGGGACCTGAAAGCAAAATAGTATGGGATAATGAAGAAAATGCAACCTTATTTTCGAAGAATAGCTACAGATAACATATGCTAGTTTTTAACCAATTATAGTTGCTAACAGTAGTCCCCCTTATGCATAGCAAAGCAGCCATCTGTCATGTATGATCTAGTTGAAATTCCTGCATTGCAGAGGGTTGGACTAGATGACCCCCAGGGACCCTTCCAATGCTACAATTCTATGATTCTGTATAGTCTGTGGTTTTGCTGCCAGCTTCAGTAGTTTATCTGTGCAAACTATCTCAACGGCATAAGCTGTACACAGTACATCTGTAGTCTTTCCATGAGGTGGGCAGCTTGGAAATGCAGGAAAATTAGATATAAGACAAAGCCAAGTTATGGCTGTCGTCTCTTGTTGGAGACATCTGTCCTCATTTTGTAACCTTTGCACACTGGGCTCCCTTTCAGCCAAATAATCTCCACTGCTCATTTCTGTGGATCCAGAGCCAACTCTGGGACACCCAACCACCTGAGAACATTCTCAAAAGCATTCTGGGCTGACTTTTTACATGAGCAAGAGTAGAATAACCAGATCTTGCATGGGGGCTGTCACTACAACATTATTTCTTTCTGTCCCACCCTTTAGGCCTCCTAAAAGCAGGGCATTGCTGGTGGGTGAGAGAGATTTCAACTTCCCCAACCAGATTTGGGAAGGCTGGTATATATCATATTGGCATATGAGTGAATTCATGTTATGGTCAAGGTTTTTAAGTCCTATAATAGTGTTGCTTGAGTAGGACCTGAGTTGGTATTGGATTTGCTGCAGGTCTGTGTGCTTGTGTGGCCTTTTGGTCCTGGTGAGTAGCTGTTTTAGATTAGAGGGCTGCCAGTATTCAACAACAGACCTATGGCCCAATGTCTGTGAGAGGGGGAAAAATTTATACTAAAGAACAACACTGACAGCAGAAGTGACCACACTAAGAAACTAGTGACTTCTCATAGGCTTCTGGTTGTCAAATATGAGAACACAATGCTACAGTGGTACCTTGGGTTACAGACGCTTCAGGTTACAGACTCCGCTAACCCAGAAATAGTACCTCGGGTTAAGAACTTTGCTTCAGGATGAGAACAGAAATCGTGCTCCAGCAGCAGCAGGAGGCCCCATTAGCTAAAGTGGTACGTCAAGTTAAGAACAGTTTCAGGTTAAGAACAGACCTCCAGAACGAATTAAGTACTTAACCCGAGGTACCACTGTATAAGGCTTTTGTATGATCCAACAGGACTCTTCTTATGTTTTAAAGTTGTTATAAAAGGAATAATCTAAATGAGGTATAGAAGAGCTACCGTATTTTTCGCTCTATAAGACGCACGAGACCATAAGACGCACCTAGTTTTAGGAGGAGGAAAACAAGAAAAAAAATATTCTGAATCCCAGAAGCCAGAACAGCAAGAGGGATCACTGCACAATGAAAGCAGCAATCCCTCTTGCTGTTCTGGCTTCTGGGATAGCTGCGCAGCCTGCATTCGCTCCATAAGATGCACACACATTTCCCCTTACTTTTTTTTCTACTTTTCTGTACTACTTTAAAAATATTATGAGGTATCAGCCAGAAAACATGAACATTTAGATTATTTAAGGAGATGGTAACAATCAGGGTTCAAAAAATTGAACTGAGTTCTGTTCTGAGTTTTAAATAATGTAGTTTTTTAAAAAAATGAGATATTTGTGCAAAGAACTGAAGGTACTGACCAGGGTCTAGTAGGATTAAGTATGGATTAAGTTATGTTTATTAGTTCTCTGTGAGTGTGAGCACATGTGCTTGCACTGCACACATTTGGCTATGAGAACAATATATATTTTTATAGGTCAGAAGCAGAATTGATGTAAACATTTATTTTCAGAAGGCCCTCTGCATGTTCTGAATCTTACTTGCACTGAGGAGGGACTCGGACACAAGGGCCGGCTTCACTCCTGCTCCACTTCAACTAGTTCTGTTGTCTCCACTTTGTAAAAAGGAATGGCAAGAAAAGTTTAACATGCCTTATTCATGTTAAAGTGTGCATGCACATGAAAGCTCATACCAATAACTAACGTAGTTGGTCTCTAAGGTGCTACTGGAAGGAATTTTGTTTGTTTTGTTTTGTTTCGACTACGGCAGACCAACACGGCTACCTACCTGTAACTCAAAATATCACGTTTTGTGTTACCAGAGACATAAATAGTGGAATTATTATTGTTGTTGTTGTTGTTGTTGTTTATTGTTATTAAAATTGGGCAGGTGTGTGCATATCTAAGTTGATCTATCAGTGCTGTGAAATTGTACAATTTAAAAGCACAAGAATAGAGCATGTATGTAATAGCCCATTCAGCTGATGGATTTCTAGCATCTATTTTTCTGTTATTGTAAATAATTGGAATTTCAACTTAGCCCTGCTTCTTATTCATAAGTTAAAGGCACATGGAGGGAAAATAATATTTCAACCAGCCCTGAGTGACTTGACTTTTTGAGGTAAATGCCTTTGCTATGTTTTCCTCAGAGGACCAGAGATATAAAATAGTTAGTACGCTGGTACCTCGGGTTAAGTACTTAAGGAAGTACTTAACCAGAGGTCCATTCCTAACCTGAAACTGTTCTTAACCTGAAGCACCACTTTAGCTAATGGGGCCTCCTGCTGCTGCTGCACCGCCGGAGCACAATTTCTGTTCTTATCCTGAAGCAAAGTTCTTAACCTGAGGTACTATTTCTGGGTTAGCGGAGTCTGTAACCTGAAGCGCATGTAACCTGAGGTACCACTACTTTGTGCTGTGGGTAGGAATCTATAAACTTTCAAGTGATATGGAATACTTAATCAAGCAGAAAGGAAACGTAGCTAAGGTCTATACAATATATTTAAAAGGTATTCTTGGGCTTTCACCACAGTCTGCAATGTTCCAGTGTTGAGTTTCTTGTGTCATGTGTGTTTCAAGTGCTAAAAGCCTCCCCAGACTGTCCATATTGCTTGCCTCAATAAGCAGTTGGTTACGAATGCAAGCAATTAATAACCATGTGTAGGTAAGAAGCAGCTTCTTTTACTCTCTGTCTAGCGAAGGTTCCTGAGCAGCTCAGAAGTGTGCATAATCTTCCACTAATGAAATTTAGACCAGTAAAAGACACATTTCCTTTTTTAAAAAAAAGATATTTATTAAGATTTTACAGAATGAAAAACAAAAAAAGAAAAATGCAAAATAAAAATAGTTAAAAAACAATTCCATCTTTCCATCACTTATTTTTCATTTGCTTGTTTCCCAGACCTCCTCACACCTCCCTTTTTGTATTCCAATTCAATTTATTAGTTCAGCAAATCCTTTCCCTCTTTGTTTATCCTAGTCTTTAATCTTAAAATATTATAACATTAGATTTTTACCTGTTAATACTCCATTTTTTCATATTCCTTATAGCGTTATAGCTAAAACCACTTAACTTTTTATCCAACATCATTCTAACATTCATTAATTTTACAATATTTCTGTAGATAGTCTTTAAATTTCTTCCAATCTTCTTCCACCGACTTCTCCCTGGTCTCGGATTCTGCCGGTCATTTCTGCCAGTTCCATATAGTCCATCACCTTCATCTGCCATTCTTCCAGGGTGGGTAGATCTTGTGTCTTCCAATACTATGCAATAAGTATTCTTGCTGCTGTCGTAGCATACATAAAGAAAGTTCTATCCTTTTTTGGCACCAATTGGCCTATGATGCCCAGGAGAAAGGCCTCTGGTTTCTTCAAGAAGGTATATTTAAATACCTTTTTCATTTCATTATATATCATCTCCCAGAAAGCCTTAATCCTTGGGCACGTCCACCAAAGGTGAAAGAATGTACCTTCAGTTTCTTTACATTTCCAACATTTGTTATCAGGCAGATGATAGATTTTTGCAAGCTTGACTGGAGTCATGTACCACCTGTATATCATTTTCATAATATTCTCTCTTAAGGCATTACATGGTCCATAACTGTTCCCAGTCAGCAAACATAATGTTATGTCCAACATCTTGTGCCCACTTAATCATAGCAGATTTCACCGTTTCATCCTGAGTATTCCATTTCAACAGCAAGTTATACATCCTTGACAAAGTCTTAGTTTTGGGATCTAGCAGTTCTGTTTCCAATTTTGATTTTTTCACCTGGAATCCAATTTTTTTGTCCAGATTGTATGCCTCCATTATTTGATAATAATGAAGCCAATCTCGCACTTTGTTTTTTAGTTTTAAAAGACACATTTCCCACTCTTTCTGACATCCAAGGCTGTGGGTGCCTTGAAATGGGGACACCAGAGGAAACCCAACACCAGAGGAAAGTAGGCTTGGGAGAACCCTGAAGTCTGTGGGAGTCAGATAATACAATAATTAGTAAAAAGAATCACAAGGATTGGGCATGCTCAATGACTGACAGTTTGAGGGGGAAATGGAGAACTGGAATGGGTGGGTGAGAGAACAGAATGGAGATGACTGAAAACCTGAGCAGGCCTTTCACACTGCAAAATATTTTGTCACAGGTCCCACATGCCCCTTCACTATGATGTGTCCCTTTGACTTATTTAGGTATGCCACATTTATTTCATTGTTTCACAATTGAGTCTTCTTCTTTCAGTATAAAATGAACTGTCTATAACTAGGAAACCTTGAAGGCCATTATCCCACGCTCAGCATAATTTTTGACCTATTTCATGGTGCAATTTATTCAAGTGGGGGAAAGCGATGTTTAAAGGCACCTTTTTGAATGAAATGCTATGTGTATCATTTAACTGAGCTTTTAATGAGATAAGTACATCATTATAAGGATGAACTGTAAACTGAGAAAGCATCATTCTTACGAGATCCTTGCGGATATGCCCTTGGGATGATTTCAGGCTGCTAGAAAATGTGGAAAAACAGGAAGATTGCACTCAGGGATGGATGTAAACCAGCGAGGGGGGTGGGAAAAACACTTTCCCCCCTTTCACAATGAGAGTAAGATGACACTTTTGGCCTCAGGCCTGTGAGACTTCAGAGATCTGGGATAGTGTAGAAGGGAATCAGGGCTGGGCTGGACTTGTGCAGCTTTGCCTCGGCTCAACAGCTTTGGATGCTCAGGCTTAACTATATCTTTGCTGCTGCTTTTCACAAAAACAGTCAATGAGCTTGTAGAA
Organism: Podarcis muralis; assembly: GCF_964188315.1. NCBI lineage: Eukaryota > Metazoa > Chordata > Lepidosauria > Squamata > Lacertidae > Podarcis > Podarcis muralis. The sequence goes on from NC_135655.1 coordinate 134,881,183, forward strand.
ACTAAATCACAAAGTTGAATAGTTGCCTAAATGGATGAAAATGCTGTGGGTTTTCAGCTCAGAAATGTTATATCAAGGATGTTATCATAAGCTTCTCCATGGATTTGTCATATCAGTCTCTATTCATCCACCGGCTTTATTCGCCACTTCTGGCATTAGCCCCTTATTCCTGCTTTGAAAATGGTCAAAGGGGCTGGCTGGGGAGCCAGTTTTGCCTCCTGTGAACGGAAGGTGACAGAGCTCCGCGGATGGGAAGCTCTTGCTGGCTGGGGTGGGCGGGGAAGAGTCTGGATCCAACCCATGGTGTTTTGTAATGTTTCGTCCACCAGGACTGAGCGTGAGGCAATCTTCTTACCCCTTCATGTGCCCCCTGCCCCACAGATTGATGGAAGGGGAGTACGGACATAGAAATTGCTTTCTGGAGGCAATTTCAACACAAAGGTCATTTATGTACTGGATTATCATGTACTAATGGCCATAGAGCTGAGTGTTTGAAATGTGAACATATAAAATCTGAATATCTTTTGCTCTCTATACAGTGGGGGCTGTATTGTAGATGATGTAAAGCCTATGCCAGTTCTGTGTTCCTTCAGTTTCTTGTCATGCTAGGATAACATGTTATTGAATCAAAAAATATACATTATTTTAAACAGTATAGAATCTGATACTGAACTACCTTTCCCAGTCATTCAGTTAAAATTTATATTTTGCTCCAAGCTCTTTGAATTATAGGGCAGTGTAGACTGGAATTTTTTGTAGGGCCATGAGAGTGACTTCCCTCTTGGCAATATTATTATATCAGCCCGAGCTGTGATCCAGCCTGATAGTTCTTGATGATTCTTGTACAGGGAGAATTATTGGCAGCAGGGAGCTGTTTCCCCACATTCCCATGGGCCATTAGCATTAAATTTGCAAACTACATGTAAAGTGATGTGGCAGTAAAACTGCTGGCACATTTGCAAAGTTAAGCAGGGTCCAGTATGGTTTCAAACTGGATGGGAGATTTCTTCATTGCAGAGGGTTGGACTAGATGATCTTTGGGATCCCGTCAAACTCTATTATTGTAACTGGCCTTGTTGAAAATTATTCTTGTTGAAAAGTGACGTGGGGTGTTTTTTATATGCCATCTGTTAGTGAGATCATGTGAAAGCTCTGTCATCACTTACTGTTACGGCCATCAAGTGATGAAAATTACTTGTGTGAATTCATTCAAAGGATTTGGTTTCTCAGCACAACACATTGTGTGAACAAACTCTTAAATTATTTTCTCTAACAGTGTTACTACACTTGGAAACTATCGTGTTTTATTGGCTCGTGGCCAAACCCCCCCCCCCTTCACAAAAAATGACAATAAAGACTTGGAATGGTGAAAAGCCAAGCGCAGCCTTGTAAACTGTTTCAAGCGAAGTGTTGAATATAAATCTTAGTGGAACTTGATTGATCACTAGTCATTGCCATAAGAAAGCCAGGAAGGTCCATGGGGAGATCTGGGTGATACATGAATTTATCATCCGCTGTGAAATAAAAGTGACTGACAGTTACCTTCAGCCAAGGAGCTGCACTTAAAGAACATTAGTGAGACAGATTAAAATGTTATATCTTGCTGACAGTGGAAATTGATTGGAGTTGCTGGATGAAAGCAGCCAGTCCTTGTGTTATGCAAACTGTCAGATCAATCTATGCTCAATTCACTGTTTCCATTTGTGGCATGCATGGAACAGTGAATTTCCCTCATTTTAATTGTGAACTAATTTTAATGTTATGCTGCAAAGTGTTAGCAGAGAGGCCACATTTCCCTTTAAATCCCATCCTTGTTACATGTGAGAAGACCTGTGATGTGGAATTTGGAACTTGGCTACTGCCCTGTTAAATGTGCAGAAATACTGAACTAGAGGGTACTTCTGAGCATGGCTCCATACTGGTTAGTAACAACTCCTCCCCTTAAACATCTTTGAGGAATTAGGATTAGGAGAATTTCTAGATTGCATAGCCTGGGGGCAGCGCTCAGCCCTGCACCGCCCATTTCTCAAAACCAATCACTGCTGCCCGTGACCAATAGCAATTAATTGATAGAAGTTCATGCTAATTAACTACCGGTACCAATTCAGTTGAAAAGGAACACGTTTTGTGCATTAACGTGAAAAGCAGAGAGCTATGCATAGATGTTTTTCAATGGATCTTGTTAAGTGAACAAGTACTTGTTCCAACCTATCCTCCAAAAGGCGCCATATCAGTAATTTTATAAAATAGAAATAAATAAACAAGTGGTAAAATGAACACGTGTAAACGGGGGGGGGGGGGGGGCGCCCTGCATTTCTTTATTTCTTATGCAGGACCCAGAAGTTCCACTTGGTGCCAGTGACAGTTTTGAGCAAGTAATGTTTATATTTTCAAAGTGAGAGAAGATACAGCTTCTTAGTTCCAGCTTTTTTTTGTTTTTTTGCAGCAGACACAGTTCAACCTGATTAGGGCTACAATCCTGTGCATTTACCTGGGAGTAAGCTCCACTGAGTGCATTGAGATTGACGTCTGAATAAAGAAGGATGGGATAACATGATTAACTATGGTTTTCCCCATTCTACCAACAAGGCATTCCAGTGTGCCCATTGTCCCACCCCAACCTTACCATCTTCTTAGCATTCATTCTGAAGCAGAATACCAGTGAGCCTGAAAATTTACACTCTATCTTGCAATTTTTTGATTGGTCTTAAAATAAGTCATTGTTTTTACAAGGTTTCGTAGAGTGTGTTGATACTGAGTACCGTACTTTTCTGTGTATAAGACTAGGTTTTTATATTTAAAAATGATGTTCAAAATTGTGGGTCGTTTTATACATGGATGCAATCTTCCCCCATTTTCTCAGTTTGGAGACCACTAAAATAGTCTTATACATGGGGGCGTGTTATACATGGAAAAATACTGTATATCTAACCTTAATAGGCTGGGGCTTCGTTACCCACAAAGCCTCCCCACAGACATCTCATTGTTCACCCCTCTTAATAATTATAATGTTATAAACAACTATCATTGCTGCTGTGTTTGTTTGGAAAGAGATGAAACTGTACTAGGGCTTTCCTAGAAAGGCTTTAAAAATGTGTGTGCATCTCTCTCTCTCTCTCTCTCTTCTCTGTTGTTTCCCGCTAGACAGTCCTCCCAATGGAATGAGAGAAAACAAAAGGCCTTGTTTTCACCACAGCGGAGAAGCATCTGGCATTCTTAGGGCTGACTTTTCAATTTTCAAAATTGCGTTTGTAGTTTGAGGGCTGTTTGAGGGAGCACTTAAAGCCCTTCTTCTAGCCCCCTTCCTGCCCACCGCTGGGCTGATTGGTATTACTTTTTAAAAGATCAGCATAAGATTACAACAGTATTTGAGAGTGCCTTCCCCCCACTCCCAAGTGGTCCTAGTGAGTACTAGGGCCGAGTTTCGTGATTTGTGACGACCAAACGGAATGAGCACCCAAACTCAACACCTTCCTGTGCCTGACAGGGGCTTGGCCAACTTTCCCTACTTTTGCAGTGCCAGCCAGGCAGCAAAAGAAGATTTATTGAGCGCTTGATTCCCACCACCCAAAAACACACAGTTATGTTTAACCAATCTCAGGTCATTTCCAGATCGTCACTGTTTTCAGGTGGGATTCAGTCATATCCTGACAAATTCAGACACTGCAACTGAAACTGATTTGGCGCTCTTGTCAAACAATCCTTTCCCCTCAAAAGATTGGCTTGCATTTATTTATTTATTTAGAAAAGTAATGGGGAAATGCACTGGAAAGTGTGAGATTACACATTTGCTTGAAGCAGTTGTCTAATCTCCCCGCAAGCAAATCAGGACAAATGTTCATTAAATAGCCAATGTCAACTAAGCTCTAACAAGCTTGTTAAACAGAAGGAGAAAGTATTTATTCTGAATACTGGAATGATTATCATTGTCACCTTAATTCCAATTCAGATGTACAAAGCTGGACACAGATAGCCAAGCCAAGCACGACACTTTGCCATAGAGTCAGCTGCTTGCGTTTGATGCTTCCTTGGGGAAGGCGGACCTCTCCATGGCAGGCCACAGTAGAAAGCTGGTGGTGGTAGTGAGTCAAGACTGCAGGTCTGTTTGCATTAGATTGGGCTAACAGGGCTATTAGGATATAGGGAGCCCTGCTAGATGAGACCAGAGGCCCACCTAGTCCACCATCGTGATCTCAGTGGCCAACCAGATACCATCCAGAAAGCCCACAGGCACCCCTGTTTTCCTCAGTTGCTTGGCCTACTGTTAATAACTGAGAGCTATTTGGGCCCGGTGAATGGTGTGTGAAAATATTATGCTTCAGTATTGCTGAAACTAACAGATGTGGTTCTCAGCACAAGTGGATGCACCATGCAAAGGTACAATACAGTAATATTTTTCTTTAAAAACAACCACCACCAGTCAGTGGGATTTCATGCTGAGCTATCACTTTCTAATGACTTTTTCTAAAACTATGGGAACATTCTTGGTGGTGGCTCCATTTGTGGGGATTCCTCCTCCCATACGGATTACTCTAGTTCAGAAACCATCTTGCAAGGCTCTCATCATCTACTAGAAATGAATGTCTTTTTGATGATGGCCCCTATTTCATATTTCTGAACGAAGCTCACCAGAGTCATTGCAAAGGTTTGGACTAAAAGAGCCTTGGGGTCCATTCCAAATCTACAGTTCTATAATTCTGTGCTCCTTTTAAATGACCAGTGAAGATATTGCCATTTCTGCATACCTTCTCCCATCCCATTGTAGATAGTATTGATTATTTTGATTTATATTAATGTATTTTAAAATAATGGGACGCGGGTGGCGCTGTGGGTAAAACCTCAGCGCCTAGGACTTGCCTATCGTCAGGTCGGCGGTTCGAATCCCCGTGGCGGGGTGCGCTCCCGTCGTTCGGTCCCAGCGCCTGCCAACCTAGCAGTTCAAAAGCACCCCCGGGTGCAAGTAGATAATTAGGGACCGCTTACTAGCGGGAAGGTAAACGGCGTTTCCGTGTGCTGCGCTGGCTCGCCAGATGCAGCTTGTCACGCTGGCCACGTGACCCGGAAGTGTCTGCGGACAGCGCTGGCCCCTGGCCTCTTAAGTGAGATGGGCGCACAACCCCAGAGTCGGACACGACTGGCCCGTACGGGCAGGGGTACCTTTACCTTTACCTTTACTTTAAAATAATAATAATAATACCTGTAACGTGTTCATAAGAAACACAACAAGATATTTAGCAGTGACTCGCGATTGTGGTTTTCTGCCTTGGTGTATCTTTAAACATGCAGGATCTGGAAACATAATGTTGCTTTTGTTTTATATATATTAAATTTTTTATTAAATTTTCCAACATACATTTATAGTATCCAATCTAAATTTATCACATATTTTCTCTTTTAGACTTCCTTCAACCTCTCTGACAATCATCCATTATTCAAATTTTTAAATACGCATTTCCTAATTTTATATTGCATTTTATAAACCTTCACACACTTAGTTTTCATCAAAAGCTTTATTAATGAAAGCTTTTGTGTTTCAGTCTTGACAACAAAGTAAAGCAATTCACTCTGGTCAATTTTTCCCTAAGTGGAAAATGTTGTTTTCTGATACCATAGTGATAAAATCATCTAGTGTTTCTGATCATAGGACTTACTCCTTCCTATTATCTATTATTTTATTAAATTGCAATATTGAGCAGTTGAGATTACTGTTTCTGATCCAAAGGAGCCAGTAATACATCCATCTCTCTCTCTCTCTCTCTCTCTCTCTCTCTCTCTCTCTCTCTCTCTCTCTCTCTCTCTCACACACACACACACACACACACACACACACACACAGAGGTTTTTACTCCTGCTTTTGCAAGTAAGCTATATTCTCTTGAGTATAAGAAGTGGCTTTGATCTGAGAGCTGCTGCAACTAGTAAAATCTCATGGGCTTGTACCCATCTGGTGCATATGGTTCTGGTGATCAAGATCATTATGTGTATTTTCTTATTGTTGCCTATCACACTGCTCATAATCCCGAACTCTTGGTGTCATTTCAGTGTCAATAATTTAGGATAGGAATGCATGTCTTGCTGTGGGGGGAAAACCTCAATGTTGGCAAATGCCTCTCAAGAACTACAGTTATAATTAAAACTTAAATAATGCCTGAGGCCATTAACCAAAGCAGAAGGGGGTTGAGTGTTTTCCATATTGTACTGAACAGGCCTGCACAACTTGTGAAATTCGCAGCCCCCCAACCAGCCACATATCAGACTCTACATGAGCTGTCACAGTGTTCATCTTGGTGGAGCCAAAGAAATTGGAGCTCATGGAGCTGGATCGAAGTGCAGTGGTGGAAGAGTTGCTGCCTCGTCTTCCTCCGTGATGGCCGGTGGTAGCTAGAGAGAAGCGGGGTCCTCTTCGCTGGAGCTGTCTCCGCACGCAGTGGAGGTGGCCTGACGGCCACTTCCTCTCCCTCTGATGGCCTCAGCACGAAAAATAGAATAAAATAAATCAAGAAAGCTTTACATTTATTTGTTTAGACTACTTGAGTTCCAGTTTTAGAAGAAATAGAAGGCCGGGACTAGGAAGGAGTATGGCCACTAGTGTGCCTGTAACGCAATATAGAATCCAAACTTTGGAAGCTCCTGTTCAATTCCAACACATGCCCACCCCAAACCTCCAGGGTTTGGTTTGGTTTCTTTAAAAACTTATTTCTTAGCCCTTTTCAGGGGGGAACAAAAACAACAAAGACAAAAAACCTACTGCTGGAGTATTTGCTTAAAACCAAATATTAAGTAGACTTTTGAATGAACGTCTCAAGTGACTTAGTCTTATTCCAAAAGTCTCTATTTCGTTCGTGTTTGAGGTTGTTGTTTTTTTAAAGGAACTTTTAAACAAACACACATTTTTATCAGAAGATTCATAAAAATCTATCTGTCTCAGATAATTTCATTTTATAAGATCTAGATTTTCTAATGAAGGAATTTGCACTTTTTTAAGTGCAGAAATTAGGATAGAATCTTGAAAAAGTATCTGCTGCTCTTTTGGACTGCTACCATGGGGTGTTTTGTTTTTTTAGAAACATACTGGGAGTCATGGAATTCTGGTATCATTTGAAAACAGGAGGTCCTTTGTTCCTCTTGCCGTGCTGATTATAGGGAACAAGGCGGGGGGAGTTTCTGTGTGTTGCCTGGATTTTGCTGGTTAATCCCAGTTGCAGCAGGGAGTTAAGAGAAAATCATACCAGCATCTGGAAAGCCGGGAAAGCAGGAGTGAGCAGCAGTTCAACCAGCCCATCCCCAGGCAAACTGGTTTCAACCAGGAAAATGTCAAAGAAATTCAAAGAAATTATTTGCACACCACCTCAGGCAATTGAGTATTCTGTTTCCTAGTGACATTTTTCCTGGTATCAGCTCCTAAATGACTACATTCCTGAAAAATAACCCTTTCATCTGCTAGACCAAATTCTGATCTGCCAAGGGCAATGAGATTAGAAAAGAATGTAATGGAATTTGGGCATTATTCCATTTCTATGTTATTTTAAGTAGGCTGCACCATATTTGGAGGGGTTAGTAGCTCAGTGGCACAGCAGCACCTACAGAAGGACCCTGGTTTGGTCCCTGGCATCTTCAGTTCAAAGACAGGTTTTCGGTAGGGCTTCCTAGCAGGGCTGGGGGAAAGCCTAAGATTAAATAATTGCTTCCAGAATAGATTAAACCAGTGATCTAACTGAACTTCTTATTACAGATTAATAGAAAAGTAGTTTCCTGTTGAAGACATTAAGTTAGGGGAATTTCTTGATCTCGGTTCATTTGATTATGGTGAGATAATGTGACCCCATTTCCTTTCATAAAAGTGCTGAATGTGTGAAATCAAAGAAAGAAAGAATAGTGGTACCAGAGAAGAGCAGCAAAGTCAAAGGAGAGGAGAACGGCAAACTCACCCCTGAAAGAGTTTTTGTGGGTTGCCAATTAGGTGCCAGGGACCCTACTGGTTGATCTCATGGTCCATTCAACGCTTGTGATACTTTGCATGCAAATACTTTGCATTTGCCAACAATCCAGTATTTTTTTGACATAGAATGTGAGCACTTAAGAATCTCTTGGTTTTGTTTATAATGAAACAAGTTTTTATTGCTAATGGTAACGGAATTGCATTATATATGTGTGTGTGTGTGAGAGAGAGAGACAAAACTGTTGGCTAAAAGTTCCAGCAAGTGACATGTCACACCCTTCTGCCCTTTTGCCACATCCTTCTGCACAGCTTTGCTAACACTTTAATTAGCTATGTCTTTTCTTGTGCCCTCATGGCAGCTCTTTATTTATTTTGCAAAAATGCAAATGTTGGGAATGTAGAAATGTTAATATGAATGATTTGTTCGGGATGTCATATCTTTCAACAGTCCTCCACTCAGGGAATTAGTCACTCAGAAAGAGAATGAAAGAAAGGAATCTTATCCCTTAGTGTAATCGTCTTCATTACTCCCCCCCCCCCCCGCCACTCTGCCCAAATGTTACAAGTGCAGCAGGGAACGTTCAGTCAAGACTTATTTTACTTTGAGAACCGCCTTTCTCAACACACTTTAACATTCAAAAAAACAACAACAGTTGAACCATTGACCCATAGATTGCATAAACTGAATTAATAAAACAGAATAATTGTTCCATGTTTTCACACTAGTACATATCTGAAATATTTTTAGAGGTCAAATTTCAGAAATTTAAATTTTGAATTGTGTACCTAGAAAATGCTGCATACAATAATAATCTTGATAAAATGCTATGATACCCAAGCGCTTTCAATTTCTTTCCAGTCTCATGCAAAGAAATGTAATGAAATACTTGCATCCCAGACAAGTCCCCCTGCCCTGCCCTGCCCCACCCCTGGGTGGAATACTGTCCTCTTCTGATTTTAGCTCAATCAATTAATGCCAAGAAAAAGGACTTGGCTCTGCTCTCTCTCACAGTACATGCAGCTTCTGCAGTGCTTTTATAGTATCATTCCCTGGTCCGGCAGAATAATTTATACATATTTCTGGTAAAACAGTAAGTAATGCCATATATCTCTCCCACAAATTCTCTTGCCTGAGACATCTCTTCAAGGCTCCACTATTTTTTATTTTTTTTGCTAGTATAAATATATATGAATCAATCTAGGATGCAATGCTATGTGCACACTTACCTGACAGTAAGCCCTTTTGAACTCAGCAGGGCTGACTTTTCAGTAAGGAGTGGCCTGTAAAATAGAATACAAAAAATAGCAGAGAAATATGTTGACCAGTTATGCTTGTGTTCACATAGCATTCAAGACCTTATTTTAAATCTCATACATTGTAAAGGTAACAGCACCCCACAGTTGAGAAGTGGTATTCAACTAAGTTTTCAGCAGTAGACCTGCTGAAATTAATGGCTCTAATGTGCTCAGGTTCATTAATTTCAGTGGGTGTACTCTGCGTGAAACAGTTGCATGCCAGCCCAGGCTCTTATAGGATAGTTGATCACCAGAGCTTTAAGATGAGTAGTCCACAAGCCCTATGTTAACTCTGTGGGGCTGATCAAGCCTCAGTGAGTCATAGACATTTTGCCAAGGACTGGCTGCAACCTGCAACGGTTGTCTAGACTGCCTCATCTCTGGCTCACCTCTTGCTCTGCTAACGAACCACGCTTCTCTTGCACACTCTCGTTTCACAGAGCTTTTTTATTCTGGTGTTTTGGAGGAATGTTTACTTAGTTTCTAAATTGTTGTGGGTGTTCAGTCTTGGGTATGAGGTACGAAATGCAAACAAACCAACGGCCCTGAAGACTGAAGAAAGTGCTAGAAGGAAGGCAGTTTGCTATGTTAATCTGAAAATTAAGCCAAAAGGGATATGAAATGCATAAGAATCACATCTTTTATAAACTGCTCCTTGTGGAACTTTGCCTTCTCAAGGCTGTCTATTTCCATTTGGGGTTTTCCTACTCTAATGGCCCTGTTCTCAATGACAGCAGATTATATCCCATATGACACACCTTTATGGAAAGATTCCAGTTCAGTAAAGCAAATGGTGTAGAATAGACTTTCATTCAGCAGGAAGTAAGACGAGTCTTATCTCTCATATGATCCCATATTTGGAATTTCTTCTACTAATTGTTGGCCCTGGAGCACCCATCCTGTACTTTCTGGTGATAACAAGATATCTTGGGGGGTTAGTAGGTCATATTGCTGAGTCACTTTGGGTTGATTTTCATGTTGTGCAAGAGTCATGAAATGGCTTGCTGTGGCCACGATCCAAAGAAATATTCAACTCATTCCATGTGCTGGAGGGAGACGAGGGCTCTTTTATTCTCCTGCTGCAAGTTTGTAATTTGTTTTGTAGGCCTGTTTCTGAGTGCTTTAAGGACCAGGCCACAACCCTGACTGACTTTATCTCTTCCATTGAATTTAAAAGTTTGGGTTGGATTGTACTCTGAGTTGCTTTACTTTTTTTAATTGTGGAGATAATATTGAAAGTCCTCACCATCCCTTTATTTGTATGCTACATTTCCACAAAAAATATTCCAAAAGCAGTTGATTTGTCTGAAATGTGGAAACTCTGAATTATTTTAAGGGCTGCCAATAAGGCAGAACAGCTTTAGAATTTTGTTCTGGATGTTATGTACATAAGTGTGTTTGTGCCTGTGTTGGTTGGGTTGGTGTTGTTGTTTTTAAGTAAAGATTTCTTCAGCTAAACATTTGGATTAGTGAAGACATAATTGCAGCTAGGCATATTATCTTTAAAGAAAAGCCGAGAAGATGAATGACAAATACTCTGTATGAGCAATTCAGAAATATTTACGGTATGGCTTTGCTTTTGTTTGCCTTTCTTGTGGCTTAAAGATGCCATTGTGAGAAAAGAAACATGTGAGCAAAAGCTGTTGGTTTGAACATTATGTCAGAAAATATCGAGAAATTGCAAGTTGCTACACAGATGTATAGATTTAATGAGATACCACAATGCCATTTATTTATGCTAAGGACTATGACACACATGGAACTGAAGAAAAGTTTGCATTCTGAACTATTTTATATTTTTTGCATTGCCATCTGTTACTACAAGCAGAAAACTGCCATAGCAAGGAAGCCTGAAAGTTACGGGCATAAATAAATAAAATAAAATGACAATTTATTTCCATATTTTCAATGTGTGATAGCTGGTGCATGTAAGGCCTAGTCCAGCCATCTGAAGTGGTCTTGACTCAAAAGCAGGAGAAAACAGAAAACTGTAAGGTTTTCATCTGAAGATTTTGTAAGACGATACCAGATGAGTGTGAAATGTGTAACAACCCAATTTAATATTGTGCAACTCTTACTGCAACAACTGCTCTCGAAATGTTGCTACTCTACGTTCCCGTATTCTGCTGCTGATCCCTGTACCTGCTTCCCTTCACACTCTCCCTCTTGGAACACTTTTTGTTAATCAAAGTTCAAAATGGCTTGATCCTGTTTGGGGGTTATTGTGACAATATAAAGAGCAAGTGGGTTGACTTTTGGCCTACTGCTAAACCCCAGTCTGGGGACAGGCTGACAAAGAAATGGTAAATGTCACATTTAAGTTCCCAAAAGACAGAGACAGAAAGGCAAAAGGGCCATGGAAAATCTGCTGGATCACATAACTGATTGCCCCAATCCAACTCTATTTACATGTTTGGCAAGACAACTAGCTGCACCAGAATGGAGATGTGCATTTAAATATGCATTTATCAAGCCAGGTGAAAACAGAGCAGTGTGCATCGCGGGCACTGTAATTTGGATGTGCACTCTGAAGAAGGGTTAGATGGGCATCAGATCTGCCCATATCTGTTTAGTCAGGTGATACACATGACTGGGTGGGAAAGGGTGTTTATGCGTGTGGATCTCCTTCGCTGGAAAGAAATATGTACTGAATTAGGGGTTTGTGCCCCACCCCCGCTCAACTGCATGATCTTAATGATCTGACTCAGATTTGAAAACTGTGGCTTTTGAGTACCCTTTCTGATTTACCCTGGCTGTGTTACCGTAGGTACGCATTCACCTCAGCAACACTTTTGCAGGATTAGTTGTGCTGGCCGCACACAATGGAATTCTACTTTACAGTGATATCTTAGGGTGGGGACCTTTATCTACCTCCAGTAGATCAGTGTCAAAAATTGACAAGATTCCCACACGGTTTGGGAAGCTTAAGTGTAGTCCTATATCAGGACTATCCAACATGGTGTTGTTCAGATGGTGCTTGACTATGACCATTGGCCATGTTGGAGTCCAATAACGTCTGGGGGGCACCATATTGACTATCCTAGCCTATCAGATTCAGTGCTATGCAGGAGGCCAGATATATCATCACTATGATGGATATGTTGGTGGAACACCACAAATAACAACAGCAGAGCACTTTCTGTGACCGCAGCTGCAACAACTGTTGTGAAGAAAAACCCAGGCACTTTCCAGCTAGTTTTGCTTATTATTGTGTTAACTTTTTATACAGTGTATATTGTGTTACGTACCGTACTCCTTACGAATTCTTCGGGTTACAAGCTCCGTTGACCCGGAAGTAGATGCCCCTTGTTGCGAACTTTGCCCCGGGATGTGAGCGGAAGTTGAGCTCTGGCGGTGCGGCAGCAGGAGGTGCCATTAACAAAAGTGCGCCACCCGTTACGAGCGGTTTCCGGTTACGAACGGACCTCCGGAACGTATTCAGTATGTAACATGAGGTACCACTGTATTTACCATATTTTTTGCTCCATAAGACGCACTTTTTTCCTCCTAAAAAGTAAGGGGTGCGTGCATCTTATGGAGTGAATGCAGGCTGCGCAGGTGCACAGCGATCCCTCTTGCTCTTCTGGCTTCAGGGATAGCCACACAAAACCTCTTGAGCGCAGCCAGAGCGCTCCTCCCTCTTCGCTCAAGAGGCTTTGTGTTGCTTTCTTGTTTTCCTTCTCTAAAAACTAGGTGCGTCTTATGGTCGGGTGCGTCTTATAGAGCAAAAAATACGGTATGCTAAGGTTGTCAATGGATTAGAAAACAGTTTCATTGAACAAACATTTTACTTTTTAATTGACTAATCCAGAGGTTGTGGTGTGATTTTATTCTAAATTAAAAAGAAAATGAGCTGCCACTACATTGATTTGGAGCAGGCATCCCCAGCCTGCAGCCCTCCATATGTTTCGGCCATGATCCCTAGCTAAGAGGACCAGTGGTCAGGGATGATGGGAACTGTAGTCCAAAACATCTGGAGGGCCAAAGGTTGGGGATGCCTGATTTGGAGTGTTGTCCCTGTTTCCCACTACTGCATCCACCCTGGCCAACTTGTAATGGTATTAATAGTCCCTGAAAGAAGAACCTCAAGATTTCTTCCATATTTGTTTGGTGGAATTATAGATGCATTGTAATCTGTCCATGTCTTCAGGAAGCAACCACGCTTTTCCTACTGATTGTATGTAACATTTCACAACAGAAAGAAATGTCAGTGGTCTTGAAGAGTTGGCTATGTATGCTTGATTTTTAAAAAAAGACTTCATCTAATCTGTTTGATTTCAACAACTGCAGCCCGATTTCAAATATCTCATGTTTAGGAAGTGTGATTGCATTGGGCGTGCTGAAGTAGCTTAGAGGGTTTGTGGATGAAATTTAAATTCTAGACCTGTTCCAATCTGCATTCAGAATGGGATTTGGAATAGAGATTAGTTTATTGGCTCTGGGGGCAGGGATGGGCATCATTTGGAGCTTGGCAGGACAAGTCTAACTGTGAAATTCCTTGCTTTGAAAGAGGTGGAGTTTGCACACTTTTTCTGAGCTCCATATCATAGTCCGTTCACTGAAGAACAAACGTGGAACTGAGAAGGGAAAAAGATGAGCTGCTGCTTACTGGAAAGACAGTTTAGGTTGTGAATTAATAGTGAAGAATGTAGCAATGAGAAAACACAGGATTACATTTTAAGTTCTCACTAAATTGGGTTAGAACAAAAGAGTCCAACTTTAGACTACAAGTACTTAATTTCATTCTCTCACTAGATAATGCCACTCCTTGTTTATTTTGAGGACCTTCTGACTGCAAGTGTTTTTGGATGGTTCCAATTAACTAGGTTCAGAGTGCTCAGCCATTCTGCTGTGCTTTGGGAAGGGGAACCTGTGTGGCTCTCTATTGTTACTATAGTTCCCATTAGCCCAACTAGAATGGCCAGTGGTCAGGGATGATGGGAGTACGGCAATAATGAAATACATCTTAGGTCTCTAAATGTCTGTTGTGGCCTTTGCATTTATCTATGAGTTCCGTTTGAGTTTCTATATTCTATAGATTCTATATTCTATATAAGTAATAATAAATTAGACATCCCTATTTTCATTGGAGAAATGTTGGAGGGTATGAGGTAGGTCAGCCATGTCCAACAGGTAGATTGTGATCTACTAGTAGATCACTGGACGTCTGCGGTAGATCACTGGCTTCCCCCAAAGAAGCTGAACAACTGTGGCTCCCCTAAAAAAAAGCTCAACATTTTACCTCCTCCCTGAAAAAATGCAACAACTTTGACCTGAACCTCAAAAAAGGGGGTAGATCGCTGCCAGTTTTTAACTCTGTGAGTAGATCACAGTCTCTTGGGAGTTGGCCACCCCTGGTCTAGGTATAAATCCTGTCATTTTCCCCCACAGCTATCTCCTTGGCAGTTACAGTACCACCTTTACAGCTTTGTCTCAAATCAGATCCCTATCTGTCAGTAATTGGGTCTGGGTTTTAATACTACCAGCTCCACAAACAAATTTGCCTCTTAATATGTCCTCCAGAACATTCCCAAAAGAACAGTGTTCAGTGAGTTTATTGAAATCAGGCCTATTCTCTTTCTGCTATGGAATTTGAAGCATTCCACAATTGTACTTGGCTTTGGACAACAGTTTTCAGACAAGAACTTTTGCACCTCTGCCAAACTTTTATCCCCTGGCTATTGTGGCTGCAATAAACTTCTCAAAGGGGAATATGTTTTCCTGCCACATACACTGAGAAGTATGGCTCTTTGCTTGTCTCCATCAATGATTTCATTAGCCAGAAAATGATGGCCCCATCTCCCCATTGCTGCCATTCCCAGTCTCTGGATTAAATTCCTTGTTTTTTCCATAGGATGACACGGTCAGATTTTCTCACTGCCATCATTAATTTTATTCCAAAGAAGGCAGAGTTTACTCACTTTTGCAGGCCCCAGATCACAGGTTATTTGTTAAAGAGCCAGCAAGCACATAACTGAATAGGAAAATGGAGGAAACCACAAGAAGAGTCTGAGAGTGGGGTCTTTAACACGAATCAAATATTGGAAAGACTAACCCTATCATTTCCCTGTTAGTAATTTTGTTGTTGTTGTTTAGTCATTTAGTCATGTCCGACTCTTTGTGACCCCATGGACCAGAGCACGCCAGGCACTTCTGTCTTCCACTGCCTCCCACAGTTTGGTCAAACTCATGCTGGCAGCTTCAAGAACACTGTCCAACCATCTTGTCCTCTGTCATCCTCTTCTCCTTGTGTCCTCAATCTTTCCCAACATCAGGATCTTTTCCAGGGAGTCTTCTCTTCTCGTGAGGTGTTAGTAATTTTAGACAACTTTTTAGGGCTGGCAAGAGTGTCTACGGATAGGATGCTCAGTCCGTTGGCAGTTCTACTCCTAACTGATGGACCAATCACAATGGATAGTATTGGATAATTGCTGTTTTATTTGATGGCAGTGCTTCTCAACCCAAATGCTATGGCTGCCAAGCGGGGGCCACTGTCAGGTGGGCCTCAGTGCCACAGCCTGCCCAGTGCAGCCTCCACTTGCCCACACCACACACTAGCCGTGCCATAGCATTTTGGCTGGAAGAAAGCCAGGACCAGAAATCCCTTGCATGCTGAGTAGAGGTGGCCAGGAGGCAGATAAGTTTTGTGGCGAGTGGAAGCAAGGGTGGTGTTGGAGGAAATTAGAAAGTAAGATAAAAGGTTAATATTCATTGTTAAAATAAATAGATAGCTAGGCAAGGAATAGAAAGGAAGGTGATAAGAGGGAAAAGCTGTTACAGGGAAGAGGAATGCATAGAAGGGCCAGTTATGTCACACTCTGCTGCCACCTGCCACCATTTTGTGACTGGCTCTGCGGCTGCCCTACAACACCCATTTGCGACTGGTGGGCCTCAGTAATGTTCAGGTGTCCTGGAGGTAGAGAGTTTGAGAGCACCTCCCTCATGAGATTTGTACTGTGGGTTTCTGCAAAGTACCACATGCAGAGGCTGGACAACTGTTATCTGTTAGGGATGCTCTAGCCTGGATTTTCTACCTCTAGCAAGGGATCAGACTGGATGTCCAGGCATAGGCGAACTCGGCCCTCCAGATGTTTTGGGACTACAACTCCCTTCATCCCTGACCACCGGTCCTGTTAGCTAGGGATGATGGGAGTTGTAGTCCCAAAACAGCTGGAGGGCCGAGTTCGCCTATGCCTGCTCTATGGTTATGAGGTTCAGTCATGTTTGTAGTGGCTTTTAACATCCACGTGCAGCCACTGAGAGCAAGTTGTCCTGAGTTTTAGACTGAACTTTTATGTTATTGGTAAATTCTGTTTTTCATTTACATTAGACTCAGGAGCAGCACTTCTCTGAATAAGTGCCTGAATTCTGTTATGGGATGAATGAAAATTAAAAACGTGACCTTGTTACCCTGTTTAGCATCATGAATGTTTCACCTGGTTGTTCACACAACACTCTAACCCAAAATTTAGTTGAGTGAGGCAGCACAAATGCAGCATCATACTTTTATTTGTCTGCAGTCCTTAACATAGTTCAAAGCTTGCTCATGACGAGATTCACATAATAACAAAAAATGTCATAAACAATAAATAAAACACAACAAAAAGTGCACAACAAAACTGAAACATTTCCACATAAATCATAAGATATAAAAATACAAAAAGTATCAGTAACAGCAACCCCCTATCCCCAACCCAAGAGTCTGTTCAGCAGCCTCAGCTTTTGTAGTTTTGAGTCATTAAGGACCCTCCCAGACCAGGTGGGAAAAGGCCGGCCATACCTTCCAGAACTTACAGATAAGAAAGGTCTGGGCCCCTGGCGAGAAACTTCCAGCCCCTTTACTTATCCCTTGCTCATTCTTGCTGCTGCCCCAAGCTAAGCCAAGCCAAGTCAAACTCTGAACTATGACTTAAGCCAAGGTTTGTTCTTTGTTACAGCTCATCATTAAAAACAAGTGTGGGGCGGGGGCTGCATGCACACTATACATGTAAAGCACTTTGCTTCCCCAAATAATCCTGGGAACTGTGGTTACCTCTCACAAAGCTACCATTCTCAGCACCCTTAACTACAGTTCCTAGGATGCTTTGGGGGAAGTCATATGCTTTAAATGCTTGGTGTGTATGCAGTCTGGGTTTGGACAACACTCTAAGACAAACTGTGGCTTTGCTTAAGCAAAGCGGCAGCAGAAAGGACCCCGGCAGCACCTCTCCTTGAGCCTGCATGTTCACCCAGTCCCAGTAGGTGTGAACCAGGCCATTGTGTGGCCTTGGGTTAGTCACGGTCTCACACCTCCTCCTCCTCCTCCTCCTTCCTCTTCTTCTTCTTCTTCCTCTTCTTCAACCAAACAGGGTCAACCAGATAATAATGAGTGCAACAAAATTCACATGTTTAGGAAGTCAATCCCATTGAGTTCAACGGGGCTTACTTCCAGGTAAGCATTGATAGAATTGTATCCTGAATGTAAAGACTATAACTCTGGTCTTGATCCAGCCACAGTTGAGCACAGTGACTTCCCAGTGATTCAGAAGATGCTAAAATTCCCCCCATTACCACCAAATGACCCCCAAAGTGCTTAGTAGCTGTATCTCAAATAAATAAGACCCTCGTCTCTCTCTCTTTCTCTGTGTGTGTGCCTGTGTGTGTATGAAGTAATGCTAAGGCAGAGGGAATTCCCTAAGCAGCAGGGCTACTTGTCAAGAGCTGAGGAGATCCCTGCTGTAGCAGCATTTCCCTCCTTGGAGACCTGCAATTCTTCTCTTAGTCCCAGATGGAGAGGAAATCTTCACACAGCAACAAGCTCTAATGGCAGGTTCCTGACAATGGTAAGGACTGAGAAAGGGGAGGATGGACATTTTTAAAACTGTGTGCACAACTTTGCTTAGTGACCAAGGTGATTTGCAGTGGAGCATGAGACCTGGCAGTTTTTATTCCTCAAGCGTGTGGGAGTCTTACAATGCACTGCGTTCAAACAATCTGCGTGTGTGAAAGGCTGTACTTCAAAGCTAACTGGCAATCTTTTGTTTTGCTGGTTTTTACAAGCGGATCCAACTGGATTCTCGCCAGGGTTCAGAAGGGAGCGCTTAATATCACAGGTGAAGTCAAGATGCTGCTGCTAATACACTTTTCATGTCAGCTCTCTTGTCAGCAGGGCTTCCTCTTCTGAAAATCAAACCTTTTGTTATTTAAGGAAGGAGTCAGATGCCCCCACCCCAACCTCATTTCTTAAATAACAAAAAGTTTGGGAACAACGTTGGGAGCAAAATACAGATGTATGTTCCCAAGAAAAATATGCATTTGCTTGCCTTCTCACTAGGCACACAATTCTTTGCTTAGTTAGGTAATCTGTCCTTAGTTAGTTAAATAAATAATTAACTTTTAGGGATAAACACTTTTGGTGCAAAAGGCTTTAAGGGTCCAACAGCCCCTCTCCTACACCTGCATCTTGTTTTTATTTATTGGGGCAGCTGGGGTGGGGCTGGGGAAGCTTCTCTAATAGTTCAAGTCCAGTACAGGAAGAGAGTTCAGCTTTGAGTGATGCTACATATTTCCTATGGGAGGGGCCGCCATGTGCTTTGGGTGCAGCAGGTTCACTTAAAAGAGGTTCAGAAAGGCTTTTCTGTCTGAAACCTTGTAGTCATGCCTCTGTCATCTATTGGCCACTGCTAGCCAGAGTAGACACTTTGGGGCTAGCTGGACCAATGATCTGGCCCCATATAAGGCAGCTTCCTATGTGGTCAAGGAGAGCCTTCACACAATTACTGTCGCAGGCAGCACAGCACTGGGGCAGGAGCTACCAATGGGTGGGAGAGCGCTTGCTGGTCCTGTCTAGCTCCTGTGTCTAGTTGGCCAATTCAAACACTGGAGCAGAGGGGTCTTGTAATTCTGAATTGCTCAGAGCCTTGACATGCCTTGATGACATCTTGCTGACCATAAGTTTGACTGCTATGGGATAGAGACTTATCAGCATTGTTCTTTGTTAAGCAGTATGTACACAGATGGTGCTGAAATTCTTTTTTTATTTGTGTATTTATTACATTTCCATTCTGCCCTTCATCTCAGGATAATAATAGCTAACAACGAGTATTAACATTATGTAGCAACAACTGCTTCTTGGGGGCCTGCTGTGTCAGTTCTTGACTTGCTTACATGACTATGCACACCATGTGTTCCACATTTGCTGATTTGCATTTCTGTTTCTTGATTGGTTGGGCCATTATAGCAGATCAGCAAACTTTCAAGTTAAACAAAGGTTGCAGGAAATGGAAGATGTCCTGTGAACCTTTTTGAAATTAGTCTTTAAAACTAACACAGCAGTATTGTTGCTCTTTATTACAGTCGCTAATGAAACAAAAGTTTATTTTCTTAATGTGCTATTTATTTATTCGCAGCAAATTCCATAAAGCTAGAAATGCAAAGTGATGATGAGGAGTCTGACAGGAAGCCCCTGAGGCGGGAAGATGGGATCAGGGGTCATAATGAAGGGAGCAGCTTGGAAGAGCCCCTTACTGAGAACCACGAGATGGTGGAGAACAGAAAAATTCAGGAGCTGTCAGGCGAGGGAGGAATCCGGCTTCCGAATGGTAAACTGAAATGTGACGTCTGTGGCATGGTTTGCATTGGGCCCAATGTGCTTATGGTACATAAAAGGAGTCACACTGGTAAGCAGCTGAAAGAAAACGTGATGACTGCCTTTGGCATCTGATGTTGATGTTACCTGACATCTGTTCTCTTGCATTTCTTGATTCACCAATGATAATCAAGTGCAGTAAGGAATATATTCAAAAATCCTTTCAAAATATGTCAGTCTGTTGACTAATTGGGGAGAATGTTAATAGCACAGATTTCTAGACTTACCTACTTCACAGTAATGAATGCATTTGAGAGAAAAAAGTTCCCCTGCCAAGTGTCCTTCACTGTGAAGGGACGTCCTAAGCCAGCTCTTTAAAAGTTGACCTCCCTTTTTTCAGTAGCTTTACAAAGCCCTCGCCTCCTGTTTCTCAAGTCATTTAGCTCACACCAAAGTGTAAGTAAGAGTATTTGCTAAAATCAGGACATCTCTCACATGGCAAAGTGACTGGCCTTCATATTGGCTAGGTCTTTCAGTAGCTATCAGCCATGATACCAACTATTAGTTTCCATGTTTGGAGGTGTCTGAATACACTGGAGAACCCAGTGGATGGCTTGAAATTATGTTGGACTCAACAATTCATATTTGTGAAAAGCCTACTAGAAACGAAAATTGTACATTGGCCAGAGAGCACCTGCTTGCCTCTGTTGTTTTTCCCATTTTGTTTGACTAAAGCCTTTTGTAAGCCCACCCCCTCCCCAAACTTCCAGGGAAGTAGCATGACTATGCCTGCTTCCTAGATCACATAAACATGCCCGGCACCATCAATATCAGCTTCTAGGGGCCAGCGAAGACATTCCTGTTCACCCAGGCACTTGGCTCTTATTTAGGGTAGCCTAGCCAGGATTGCTGTTCATCTTTTAGTAGGGTAGGGTAGGATCTGTCCTTTTTGTTTTATTGAAGGATGAGCACTTTAAGTCAATAGTATTATTTTATATTTCTGCTGTATTTAAAATTTTGTATTATGTATGCTTTTGTAATTGTAAGTCACCTCGAGACATTTGCTGCAGTAAGCGAGGAGAAAATGCAATGAATAATGAGACTATTAAGTGTGGAGCCCTAAGGAATAAGGTCGGTCATGAAATACCTCTCACTGGTGTCAAAGGCCAGGGTAAAGAGGTGTGTTTTCAGCATATATGAAAGCTGTATGATGAAGGTGCCAGGTGTGCTTCTTTGGGGAAAGAATTCCACAGCTTAGGGGCTGGCACAGCAAATGCCACTCCTGAATCACCAAGGGCTGTTGAACTCCCAAGAGAGCCCCCTTCTAAATGCATGCTGCTATTGATAAAAGCAACCAGGTTGCTGGGTTTCAGTTGTGTTTAGGTGTGTCTGCTGAGCGAGAGTTCTGTAACTGGGTTTAATCCAAAACATACGTACTTCTATGGAAGTGTGTTCTATTAGTGTTGGTGGAATTTACATACTGGTAGATGCACTCAGAGGGACGCGGGTGGCGCTGTGGGTAAAAGCCTCAGCGCCTAGGGCTTGCCGATCAAAAGGTCAGCGGTTCGAATCCCCACGGCGGGGTGCGCTCCCGTTGCTCGGTCCCAGCGCCTGCCAACCTAGCAGTTTGAAAGCACCCCCGGGTGCAAGTAGATAAATAGGGACCGCTTTCTAGCGGGAAGGTAAACGGCGTTTCCGTGTGCTGCACTGGCTCGCCAGATGCAGCTTGTCACGCTGGCCACGTGACCCGGAAGTGTCTCCCGACAGCGCTGGCCCCTGGGCTCTTAAGTGAGATGGGCGCACAACCCTAGAGTCTGTCAAGACTGGCCCGTACGGGCAGGGGTACCTTTACCTTTACCTTTAGATGCACTCAGAACTGCAACCTTCGTTTTGAGCTCTGCGGGCACTGCAGTATGGATAGTGTGGGTGTTCAGTCTGCCCCCAAAGTCGACATATTCCCAGTATGAATTTCACAATAGCATTTGTCTAACGGTAAATCCAAAGCTGGAAAAACTGATTTCTAAGGTAGGGCAGAAGGGTTCAGATATGCTGAATAGAAATAGCTGATTATGACATCCTTGGGAGGTTCTCCTCCCTTTTTTAGGTGCATTAAAAACAAATACTTTGCTTGTTTAATAAGAAGCAACAACTTTCATATTGCTCAAAGTCCTGCACCCAAACAGAAGCAGGAGGGTCTTGGAGAGTGGGCTCCTGCCTGTCTCTCCTTAACTGAGTAGCTAGAAGACAAAACCGCTCCCAGGCTCTTGAGTGTTGGTGGGGTGGCATATGCACTGCCGTGAGCTCCTTGGCACCTAACTTGTGATATGACCTGGCAGCACTCAGCATCTGAAAAAAAAACCTGTTCATAAATCTACATGATATAGCCTGAGGCACGACTACATATAGGATTCAAAAATAATTAGCAAAGGGGAGCAGGAGGCAAGGAAGAAGAACAATTACAAAAACGAAAAAGGTTGGGGGTGATAATAGGAGGGACATGAGAAAAAACAAGTTGGGAAAATCCTGTTAAAAACTCATTGTCTTCAACAAGGTGCAACGAGGGTGTGGCTGGTGCAAGCGAGGAAGATCCACCTCTCAGTATTAGGGCTCATACTTTGCATGCAGAAAGATTCAGTTCTTGACATCTCAGGAAGCAGAGCTAGCGGAAAACTCTGCCTGAGAGCGTGGAGAGCTGTTGCCTTTCAGAAAGGTAACGCTGGGCTAGAATTACCAATGGTCTGACTCAGAATAAGGCAATTTCCTATGTTTTAAGGGGCGTGTGTGTGTGCATGCATAGAGTGGGAGTGTAAAGTACCTGACCCTGAACTGAACATGGAGGTAAATCACAGGTATTATTATTATTTGATTTATTACAGTGGCAGTAAATATAGAGACAATTTGGACATTTTACACTTTAGGCACTGCAGAGTTGTTGTCTCTCCACCTCCACCCCATAGCATTGTGACCCAAAAAAGAAAGAGAGAAAGAGATTACATAAGACACTGTCCTTTTGTTAGAGCCATTAGAGTTCCTATATTGAGGAATAGTGCTTGTTCCCTCTCTGAAAAAAGGCAGTGATGCATTGGCTATTCAGATGTTCTCAAGCATATAGAAATGACTTCTCTTTCTGTGTGTAGCTTTGTTCTCTACTTTGGCTGACCCCAGATGTTGCTTAGCTATTTTATTATATGGAAGTTTCCTTTTTTGTGGGGGAGGCGGGGGAGGTTTTCCGGTAGAAATGGTACCTATAAAAGGTAAAGCTGAATCTCCAGCGTGGGATAATCATGTTGTTACCTCTAATAGGACAGTTGTAAGGATCACTCAGGCAGAGTCTACGCATGACATAGAATGTGGTGATGGAGTTGTCAGGAGGTAGAATAGACTTGTACGACTTCAAAAAGCAATTGTGATTCCTTAAAAAACCGACCCCTATAAGAAAAAACACTGCACAATTAAAAACCAGTACGTACAATTGTTTCTACTCAGTCTACTCCATTTCTTACTTGTAGGGAGTAACTCTACCTAGTGGAACATTCAGAAATGGTATTCACTCCACCCCCCAGTTTGAAGTGGTACAGCCCATTTTGCCACCTCTTTTGACCTGGCCTGAAATAATTCAAATGCTTTGAATCTTCTAAAACACTGGATATGTTATTTTGATGCATTAAAATCTCCTTGCAAATAAGCACCCAAAAACATACTGCTAACCCTGTAAGCCTGTGGTGCATCAAACAGCATGAGAATAAAAACTGAAAGGTGCGGAGGGGAGGAACAGCTTAACTTTATTTAAAAAAATAAATAAAAATACCCTACCTCATCTGCTGGATACAGTTCTTGTGATGTAAGAGGCGCAGAGTAAGCAGATAAGTAAGCAGTAATTGTGACTGGGAAGTATAATTAGCTGGCTAGCCTTTTTGGGAATGATATTAATGTGCACCATGAATTACTTCTTGGCCTTTTGTGAAACTGTTCCATACCACAAAACTTGGCTGCCAAACCCTACAAAATAGTTTGTCTAAATAGATATGTGTTGGTGCGTATCCAAGCATAGTATTTCATTCTTTTTAAAAAGGAAGCTCACTAAAAGCATTGCCCAGCAGACTCAGAACTGTGTAGATGTTTGAATCTCCCAGTCATCTGATGCTCAGATTCAGGGGGGCAGAGAATGGAGCATGGGAGGGGAAGGAGTGGTGCCTGGAGCATCTGGGGGAGGAAAACTGCTGAGGGGCCAGGTGGGTTGATGCAGATAATTGTTCCTGGTGGCGGAAAAAAACCTGAATGTGTTTAGGGTCTCATTCTGGAGGCCTGAGGGCCATGTGTGTGTAACTCTCAAGCTATGCAGCTTATACCCCTTCACCCTCATTCAGGTCCTTCAGCCTAAGATTTCACTCCTCCATCTAAAAAAGCCCTTGGGAACAGGCTAAATTTCAGACTGTAACTTCTAACCCTACTGTACACAGGGGAGAGGGGCAAACGCAAAGAGGACAGGTCTCCTGTGCCTTTCATGGTTGTGTAGATGAGGGAACTAAAGCAGGAACTAAACCAGTGGCCCTCCAGATATCGGAGGACTACCATTCACATCATCTCCATTTCTTGCCGTGCTGGCTGGGACTGATGGGAGCTGAAGTCCAACAATATCTGGAGGACCAGAACTTCCCTACTCCTGTTGTAGGGGGACTTACAGCAGGAGTGGCTGTTCCTGGCTCTTAGCCAGAGATTTTGTGAGGTGGGAGCCACTAGGGGCAGAGAGTAATTACAGAACAGGCAGGCCATAAAAGCAGATAGCCTAACATACAGGAAGTTATTTAATCCTTGGTTTTTTTTAAAAAAGTAAAAAATTAAAGCTTAAGGTTGAGCAGGAGCCTGAGCCAGGGACAAGCCCTATAGTCATATGTCGTGATGCTGCACTACTGGATCTTGAAACTACATTCTCATGAATGCTACTCATGAAGATGAGGAATAGTTATGAGAAAGGAGGCTCCCGAAAAGACTCGTGTACACTCCTAGTTAGCTTTTTGAACTTTCCCCCTTGCTCTTCATTTTATAAGGCTTTAGGTACATATGTAGGTACAAAAAACAATCTTATACCTTGATCACCTTATACCATAAACCAAATCAAGTGATAATGCTTCTTCTGGACTGTACTAGTTCAGCCCACAGGTTGGGGCCAGGAGGAGATGGCATGTTTGAATTCTGTCCCATAGGGGTAAATCCCTCTTTCTGAATAGTGAACTGAAATGGTAGGAAGAAAGATTCAGCTTGTTGTTTTCTGTAGGTGGTGTGGGGTTGTTTGTTTGTTTGTTTGTTTGTGTTTGTTTGTGTTGTTTTGAGAACATGCAAACTCACAGTGACCCTGAGCCTCCAGTGCAACCCATAATGGTAATTTCTGAAAAGATTACCTTTTTGATTCATTTGAATCTGTAAATTGGTCTTAATTTGGCCTTATTGTCTAGGTGCAACACCTGAATTGTGCATAATGAAGTTGTGGCCGAGGGAAGGTTATAACACAACACATTTTAATCTTTAGGACGCTATAAATATTATTTCTGGGTTTTGACTGTAACTTATGAATGTTTCACAAATTCTAAACTGATTTCCTGATTGTGAGCTTTGGAAACATCTAAGGTCTGGGATTCCTCCCCATTTCCCAAGTGGGATTGTAAAAATCAGGGGTCATTTGGGCTGAGGCCTAAGATTCTCTGTTCAGTGGATTTGTGCTCCATATGTGAGACAAATCAGCACACACACACACCCCAAACACACACACTGTTCTATTAAGAAACTGATGCACAGGATGGTAATTCACAAGAAGGCTTATAAGAAAAATCGAAAACTTGTATAACATAACATGATCTCAAAAACCTATCTAAAATTGGCAAGACCTTCCCTTCCCCCTTTTCTTGCTTTTTCTTCTTTAAAACTACTACTCCCAGCAAAGGGCTTTTAATCCATTTATCATTTCCAAAATGCTTTGACGTAGCCTTTACAATCATTGATCATGAAATGCAAGCTTTCTGTGGACCATCATTCATCAAAGAAGTTTTATTTACAGAAGGATGTGAAACTGTAGACAACATGTAAAACTGCTGTTCTACAGTTTGTTTCACAGGAGTACCAAATCAGATTTGCCACTTTTCAACTTAACTTCTTGGTTACTCGAAGACTTGCATTGCACAGCCTACTTTATAGAATTTTTCATGATTGCAATAGCCAGGTAATCAGGTAATATTGTCACTGAATACTTAAGGTACTCTTTGGCCTAGTTCTCACAGAGGTGGTCTGTGCATAAGGACTGTGTCATATGCAGATGAGGACTCATGTGACTGAATATTGTTTCATGTAAAACATGTCTCTGCACACAGAAAACTAGGGTTTGAAGAAGTCTGGTCTGGACCCTTCTCCCTCACATGCTAGTTTTCGACATTGTGGGTGTTGGGTGGGTGTGTTAACGAGCATTCAACTCTGTGTGAGCCACAGCTGTAGCTTGAAGTGCTACAGCCTGGACTCAGATTTTGTTCATCGGTGAGAATCAGGCTTTTGTTGTGGAGCTTATAGAAGAGATTTCTGGGTGCCAGTTTGGCGACCGCAGTTAAAAAACTTCTGCCGTAGTTCATAGTTAGTGCCATTTCCATTTTCCCTGTGTGTGTTTCTCCTTCTTGCATACGGGGGCAAATTGTTGTGAGAGCGAGCTGCAGGCAAGCAATGTAGTTGAGATCAGAGGAGCATAGAATTATAGCATTGGAAAGGACACCAAGGGCCATCTAGCTCATTGGCACCTAGCTTATATTTCTAACACGGATTCTATGAAAGTTTATGCAAAGCTATGTGCATCACTTGCTCTAATACTACTTCAGGTGGATCATTATTTTAGCAAGGGCAAATAGTTTCACTAGATTCAGAAGATATGGAAGGTAGTACTCAGGATGGGTGCTGCACAGACTGCCTGATCAGGGCATGAAACAAATCAGCACAGGAAATCTGAAGGCCTGGTTTAGCCTGGCTAGGCTTCCCTGGTCAGCAGGGCTTGATGTGAACCAGGGTTTAGACAAAGGATGTATTCCAGTACCAAGGCTTGGAATATATGAGGCAGCTATAAAAGGAAAGGAATCTGAGCCTATACAGTCTTTACTTCCCCACCCACTAATGATAGCAACCACCCACCAACCCTCACATTGATATGGGTTTTAGGGTTTAGAGGGCCTCAGGGTCAAGATGAATCTCACTTCAGACTTCCCTGGTCTGCTCAGCACAACATGATGCTTCCCAGTTCAGATCTTCTAGGCAGGTATAAAGGTTTCCCTTTGAAGGTAAATGTGCACTATCAGGGTATGACTGTTGGAAACCTGATTGAGAATATTAAAGCATTAATCCACTTGCTCAGTTAAGCTCATTAATCTCCCTATTAAGGTAGTTTTAAATGACTATTCTGCAGATGACATATGTGAGAAGGGGGAAATGCTGGGGATGACTCTGACATGAGTAATTAAAGCATTCTGTCAGATGAGAGGGAAAGCTGGCTACCCTGAAAGTTCCATCTGAGGTAGAATAATGAATACTGACTCTGGAATTTCTTGAATTTAAAAGTTTTTAAGATCTACATTTACAATTTAGCTTTAACTCTTAAGAACTAAGCTCAATCCTAGGCTCAATGTCTACTCAGAAGTAAGTCCCATGGAGTTATATGTGTATGTGTGTAAAATTGTAGCTGAATTCTGCCATTTTTTTAATCAATAATCAGGGCTTTACTGCTCAGAAACTTGAAGGTGCTTCATTGTTAGCCTACCCAGCTACTGAGCTGCTTTAAATGTAATCAACCCAACAATAAGCAGAAATGTTGCCGCCTTCTGTTCCTGAGTTCAGCATCTATTCGCTTGTCAAATACCTTGTGGCATTGTTGTGTGTGAGAGAGACTTCTTTGGCAATGTGCGGGCTGCACTTTACATGTTATCTGTGTATAAGAAAAATGTAGTCTTTATAGAGAAAAATGTCCATCAGCTGCAATATAATGCAAGCACGACTGTTATATGGAACAACTTAATTGCCATATTTATGAAGTCAATACAGGAAATCCCTCATGTGTGCTTAGTGGGCAGATCCACACCGTACATTTAAAGCACATGACTGAGCACAAAGAATCATGGAACTGTGGTTTATAGCTGTGAGAGGGACACTACTGTTCGCAGGATTCTTTCGGGGAACTGATATGCTTTAAATGAGCACTCATAGTTCTTTGAATGTATGGTGTGGCTCTGCCCATTGTGGTATACCTGCGTTTGTCTGAATACATATATAAAGCCCTATACAGCTTGCAGTCAGGATGCTTGAAAGACGTTCCCTCCCCTTGTACTCCCAAATGATCCATGTGCTCTGCAGGCGGGGCTTCCTGCGCAATCCATTTTATCAGGGTGTCTGCTCTGCACAGTCTAGGAATCTGGCCTTTAGTGTTGTGGTACCAACCCTTTGGAATTCCCACCTGTTAAATATTAGACAGATGTAGTGTCTTTGGTGTCTTCTGAAAGCCTTCCTTTCCCAACAAGCTTTTTTTAAGTAGAGTTCTTCCCCTATGTGTATTGGAATTGTTTGTAGATATTTTATTTGTTTTACTATTTCTGTGTTTGCTGCCCTGAACTCCTTTGGGAGGAAGGGCAGGATACAATTTTTTATAAATAACTATTAATAAACCAATGGCAGCTGATTCTGCTGATCACATGTGGTCTAAATGAGTATGGGTGGGTGGGACTGCATAATTATTTGGTAGCCCCAGCTATGGTGATAAAACATAAATGGTGGCCACAGAAGTGTCCCACATCAGTGTATTCCTGTTTTGTTGACCTCCCTGGTCTCCCAAAACACAAAGAGGAATGAAGACGGCGGAGCAAAGAGGGACAAGACGAAGGAGCGTTAGGTTGCTGGGGAAGGATCGGGGCGGGGGGAGGAGCCTTAGAGAGTGGTGACCTTCAGTCCTTGCAACTGCCTCATTGGGGCAAGACCTGCTGGGAAGAGTTGCTGTGATCACTAGGCTTGAATTGTTTTGGTTTCTTTGAATGAAGAGTGTTTTATTGCTGATCTGCTCCTGACTCCAGCTCCTGACACTATATTTGGAGAAGATCCGTTAAAAAGCAGCAGTACCAAAATGAATTATTGTGAAAATAAGAAATGGGTGTGTGATTTGGTCCTCACCCAGGGTGCCATATTACCAAAGTGTGTGCCTGCTGCTGCTGCTGCTGCTGCTGCTGCTGCAAGTTTTTCTCTACTATTATGTAGCATTTCAGGAGGGGTAGATTCGAAGCTTTCCTGGATTTCATTGTCTCAGATGTTATATTTATGAGAGCACCCTTGTTTGAATATTGGGAGATTGGGCATGTATATTTATTGGCCATGGTTTCTCAGACCTTTTCTCCGTTGTCTTCTCCACTGCAGGTGAACGTCCCTTTCACTGTAACCAATGTGGAGCTTCCTTCACACAGAAGGGGAATCTACTGAGGCACATCAAATTACACTCTGGGGAGAAACCGTTCAAATGTCCCTTCTGTAGCTATGCTTGCCGGAGAAGGGATGCCCTCACAGGACACCTCAGGACGCACTCGGGTGAGTCTACAATGCCTGCTCTTTAACTGCAGTGCTTTTTAAAGCACTGAACATACATCACTAGCTACCTTATAGTGAGTTATTATCTATACTGACTGACAGTGTCTGTTCAGGATTTCCGTCAGGATTCTCTTTCACAGTGGCCTGGATTGCTGAGCTACTAAAATGGCAGTTCCCCATGTATTGGGGGTGGATCTTGCCCACATCCACTGCCTGCAATCCTTTTAGGCCAGCAACGCCAGGGATTTAATCTGGCCAAGGCGTGGCTTTCACCTTTTACCTGTGGCTCCTTTGTCCTACTGATATGCTTATTGATCTGGAGGCAGACAGGTGTCATTTATGTATTTGTTACAAAAAAAGCAAGCACTGCTTCTTCAAAGGGATCAAGAAGGGACTCTGCGTACAGGCAAATGGCTTATCCATACCTCAGCTTATTAAGCCAATATATGGTTTTCTGAGTGTGACTAAAATTTCCACAGTCTTGAATGCTGCAAAAACTGTATTTCTGTGCCTTTCACACATAAATTGGACAGGCACAATAATGGGTCCACCAAATTATGATGTCAGTTTAATGGTTCCAAGGAAAATTGATTCCATTAGGCCAAAGGAAGATACATTATTTTAAACAGACTTGTATGGATACTCTTGACAAGCTTCCTGTGCCCCACCCCCGACCCCATGGTTCCCGGCCTGGATAATGTCAACCAGAATTATTATTTTTTGTAACTTCAGCACTTTGGGTATTAAGCCCACCATTATCTGTGATTCAGTAATCCCCAAGTATCAGAAAAACGCAGAGGTCCAAAACCTTCCCAAGCTAGCTTTTCTGATCTGTCCTACAACTGTGAGGTTATTGATGTGTATGCAAGATGTAAGACACAACTGTTAGGTGTTGGAAACTTGACTAGGTATTTCAAATTACTGTTGAAGAGCTAGAAATAGAATATTGTGAGTGTTCTTTATGTTTTAAGAAATGGAAATCCTTAGAAGATTCCCCACTAGATGTGGAAAGTCATAAACCAAACCCCAGCTGTTTAAAGATCTGTTTCGTACAGCTAAGATAGAGAATACCTTTAAGGAGCGCCTCTAGCAAGTGCAGGTTGGACCCTCTTGTCTTCTAGATCACTTTGTCACTGATAATGATAAACATTTGTTTTAAAATAGAAATAATGTTTTAAGTTTTAACATCATAGGAAATCATGGTATTTACATCATAGGAAAAAGTTACGAAGCTTTGCAGGAAGAAATAAATCATCTAAGCAACAGACTACTCAGGTGCAGGTGTATATTCCAGTACACAGGGGATAACATCATCATAACAAAACAGTTGGCCTCTGTTGCCTTTTGATTTTGAACTTTCATCCTAAACTGGCACAGAGAATGTATTTTCTTGTATCAGAAGTTGAACGTCAAATTACCATGGTCCAGTTTCTGCTTGCAAAAAGGTACACCTAGCGATAATTACCTAATTCCTTTCTCTTCTGATCTTGCTGTTTACAATTAACTCACCACAATCATGTTTAAAAGTGCCTGCTACTCAGAATAACACTTCATGCATTTGATGAAGTGGACTAGTCCATGAAAGCTTAAGCTATAATAAATAAGTTAGTCTTTACGGTGCCGCAAAACTGCTGTGTTTGCTTCAAGAGACCAGCACAGGACCCCTTCTAGAAATTGTTTTTCTTGGGTAGATTCCACATCTAACATTTTGAATAGGTGTTAAAATAGGTAGCATTTTCTCTCACTATGGGAAACTATTCCACTACATTCCTTTCTTCATGATATCTTTGTCATAGATTCTGCTCCATACTGATCAGAGCAGACCTCAACATATTGGTAGCAGAGTAAAACCATAAACATGATGCAGGGTTCCCCAAAAAACAACTCAGAGGTAATCAACTTCATTCAGCAGAGTTTATTACTGACGGTAAATGAGCATAACAGTCACAAATCAAATTCTTCAGGATTGGCACAGTCCATAAGAAATCCAGTTGCATCAGACTTAATTTAAACTTCACTAAGACTAAAACATAGACTTAGTGCTATGTACAGACCACCATGCCAGAAAGAAAGAGAGACAGAAAGTGAAACCCAAGCTCTTCTGGCCTATTATTAGGAACCACCTGCTTGTTTCCAGGCAGAATAGAAGCTTCTAGAAACTTCTAGGGTGCACCAGCTTGTATCACACAGAGAAGCTTTCAGAACCCTCTTGAATTAATTAGAATAGGAAAAATCTCTACACTTTAAGTGAATACTTTCTGTACCAAAAAATGTAAACCTGACAGTCTTTACCTTTAAGTTACTCCCAGGTGGTCTTTACCCCATGTGAAGGCTATCCTGAATATCAAACAGACTTGTACACAAATCCAGTGTTTGGGGATGAGATGGGGAACGGTCTATCATTGAACCACTGACCAATTTTTTTGTGGATCTCATAGTGCCTAGTGGCTTCTGTTATTCTTGCTACAAATACAGGATTAAGTAATGTTTGCTCTGATTCAGCAAAGCACTTTTTATGTTCTTAAGCTAGAACATATATTCTAGTATTAGTGAATACAGATTAGTTACTTTTTATTGTCAACAGATTCTGAGTATGCATCCTTATTTTCTAAATTAAAACATATTTGTGGACCATAGGGATTTCACTTATTTTTTTTTTAAAAAAGTTGAACCATGCAAGATGTAAGTCAGACTGACTCATTTTAGGGTGAATTACTGTATGCTGTCATTCACATTGTAATCTTGGTCAGTCCTTTATAAGTTGAGCACATAAAGAAGCTTCCTATAGTAGCCATATCATGAGTCACTATTTTGTTTGTTCTCACAGCACTGGGCACAGTATAAGCCAAGATCAGAATTTCTGAGAAGGGAGTATTAGTTACTGACGTTACTTTAAGCATGTAAAGATGGAACTATGGTAAAAGAATTAGATTTACAGGAGATGTGGAGATTCAATACAATGTATTACTTCTCATTTGGAGAGCACAAAACGAAAGCCGAGAATTTCCAACACACTCCACAACCCAAGAAAATATTTAAATTTATGCTTCTTTCTCTTAAAATTCATTCCCACTGATTCTAAACAGATATCTTAGAAGTGAACCCCATTGATTTCAATGAAACATGTATGTCAGTAGTGTTTTTAAAACCCTTCTTGAAGCCCAAATCACCAACGCCCAAATGTTGAAGCATGCTACAGGTAACTTCATATGGGACAACATGGCTTTATGCTGTGCTACTGATACTGAGAAGCTGAGCTCCTTAACGGGAGCCAAATGAAAACCAGGTCTTGAACCTGGACCTGTTGTGAACTTTGCTTGACATTCCCCACACACCTACATTTTATTGTACACAGAAGGCAAAGAAGTTTTATCCTGCAGGCTTCCCGTCTTAGGGAAGAGCTTTTAACTTGATTGCTGCTCTCTGGCTGTTTCCCCATTTCTCTGTTTGATAAGTGTGGCCTTTTCCCGCCCTGTATCTCAGCCTTCTTGCCCTGTGGTGGCTAATGGAGATTGACTATGCAATGGGTTACACAGGATGTGTCATTTGCATACATAGGTTTTGCTTAATTATGCTGCTCTGGCTGCAGGCACAGACACATAAGTTCCCCTGCTCTCTGTGTAATAAAATAAAAGATTTATATTGTCATAATTAAATGTAGGGCTGCGGTCCTTACAGTGCTAAATGAGCATTGGAGGCCTGGGCAAAGGCAGTTGTTTGAGGGTGACATACATCAAAGCAGAGAGGAATTAAAATACTGAAAAGGACAGAGAAAGAAACCTTCTTGGAGACTCATAAACATATTTATGTGGTAATCATATGAACTTAGTCCCTCACCCTCACGCCACAGTGATCAAGATGGCCATACTCCCATCAGTACCAAAGGTCACAGGAGGTCTCTCTCTTCCCATCCCCTTTGTTATATCCTGGGAATTCCTAGTGTTCTAACGTTGCTGTTAGCATTTTAAGGGCCTCAAGTCCACTTCTGAAGCATTGCCGTAATTTTTACAAAAGTTTTTAAAAAATCAAAACATTTGCATCCCTCCTTTTCTTCTAGGTAGCTAACAACAGCAAGTTATAAAAATGAATTACAAACACATGCACACACAAATATAAAGGTAAAGGGACCCCTGACCATTAGGTCCAGTCGTGGCTGACTCTGGGGTTGCGGCACTCATCTCGCTTTATTGGCCGAGGGAGCCGGCGTACAGCTTCCGGGTCATGTGGCCAGCATGACTAAGCCACTTCTGGTGAACCAGAGCAGCGCACGGAAACACCGTTTACCTTCCCACTGGAGCGGTACCTATTTATCTACTTGCACTTTGCTGTGCTTTCGAACTGCTTACAGCTAACTCAAGCTAAAAGTCTCCACTCTCCAACTGTTTTGGTAAAAATTCATTAGTTATTTATTAGTTATATCCACATTTCCTACAAGATGCAGCTTAAGGTGGCTTACATGCGGCTAAAATCAGCATGAATATGTGTGTGTTAAGGCTTGTGTTTGCATAGATAGAGATAGATAAAATCACTTACTAAATTCCGTAAACTTCAGAACAACCAGCAGATTTGTTAACTAGAAGAATAAAGACCCATCAACCAAATGTCTGGCAAAATACAAAAATCTGTTACTTGTATTTTAAAACTATCTGTATTGGGGGGGGGGTGATGGGAGTTGTAGTACAACACCTTCAAGGGGGCCATAAATCCCCATCCCTGTTTTAAAAATCAAGGAAATTAAGGCAACATTGCCACTCAAGAGCTAATCTTACAGGGATCAAGGTGTCAATGCCAAAAGCCATTGGGATATTAGCCTAACTAATCTACCTTCCTCTGCTGCCTCAAAGAGTTTGGATTTGATATCCCACCTTTCACTCCCTTTAAGGAGTCTCAAAGCGGCTCACAATCTCCTTTCCCTTCCTCCCCCACAACAAACACTCTGTGAGGTGAGTGGGGCTGAGAGACTTCAGAGAAGTGTGACTGGCCCAAGGTCACCCAGCAGCTGCAGGTGGAGGAGCGGAGACGGGAACCCGGAACCCCAGATTACGAGACTACCGCTCTTAACCACTACACCACACTGGCTCTCTTCTAACTGTCCCCATCCAACCCAAAACAGTCACCAAGCAAATATATTGATTATTTATTTATTAAATGTCTATACTGACCTTCATCCAAAGATCACAGGGCTGTTTACAGTAGAAAATCACAAAAAATGCATAACGTAAGAACAAACAAAAACAATCACACACACACACACACACACACACAGAGAGAGAGAGAGAGAGAGAGAGAGAGAGAGAGAGAGAGAGATTAAAATGCCATAGATTGTTAAATTACCCAAAGGCCTGGGAGAAGAGGAATGTTTTTGCCTGGCATCCAAAGATATATAATGGTGATGCCAAGCAAACCTCCCTGGGGAGAGCATTCCACAAACGGGGAGCCACTGCAGAAAAGGCCTTTACTCATGTTGCCACCATTCAAGACTCTTGTGCAGAAAAAGGGCCTCAGATGATGACTGCAGGTTCATGTTCCTTCTCAGTAGCGCCACCACTACACATGTTTCACTTTTATGGCCACATCTAATATGGCAGTGTTCTGGTTGGTATAGTTTCTCAGAAAAATGTGTGGAACCAAGGGGCACATGATTACAGGAACTTTGGCTGTGTTGATCCCTCTTGTGAAATTTACTGGCAGGAATAAAGACTGAAGATAAATATCCATATGGCTCAGTATAAGCTTTCTTACACTTCCTTATATGTCGGAACAAAGGGTATCTTTTTATGTTCATGCTAATTACATAACAGTAGCTCAGTGAGTCATAGTTGATAGAATTGATTTCTAAAGCTGTCACTAAATAAATAGCATGAAATATTTTTGGAGCGAATGTGCACCAGAAATCGGATAACCCAACTGCTGTTTGGTTAAATGTGTGTTTGGTTGAATGTGTCTCCTGGTTGTTCATCTGCTTGGCCTTCTAAAACAGGGCGCCCCTCAGCTATTAAGATACCTGAAATACTAGTTTTAGCTGCAAGGTATGGGATTTGCTCCATGCAAATAAACTGAATATGTAGGAGATTTAAAACATTGAAAATGGATTTTCAGCCCAGCATAAAACTGGCATTCTCTTCCAACAGATACAACAATGGCAAACTCTGCAAATGAGTTCAACATCACACACACACACACACACACACACACACACACACACACACACACACCATTTACAGTGGTACCTCGGGTTAAGTACTTAATTCATTCCAGAGGTCCGTTCTTAACCTGAAACTGTTCTTAACCTGAAGCACCACTTTAGCCTCCTGCTGCCTCTGCACGATTTCTGTTCTCATCCTGAAGCAAAGTTCTTAACCCGAGGTAATATTTCTGGGTTAGCAGAGTCTGTAACCTGAAGCACATGTAACCCGAGGTACCACTATATTATTATTTACCAGGAGGGAAGGCATTTTTCCTAATTAGGGCTATGCACAAAGGAGGTCTTAAAATTCTCCACCCTCTTTGTGGGCAGAAGAACTGGAGAGACCATTTCACTTCATTTCCCCAGGGGGAGGAAAATTGATCTAGCAATTAATAGGGGGTGGGGATTAGTGGCAGTTGCACAGTTAATTTATTTTTTTCCTAACTTTTTGTCTCCCTTTTGCCTTCTTTCAAGGGAGCAAGAGAGCGAGAAACTCTGGACATTTTTCAGAG
The DNA here is from genome assembly GCF_964188315.1 of Podarcis muralis. Lineage (NCBI taxonomy): Eukaryota > Metazoa > Chordata > Lepidosauria > Squamata > Lacertidae > Podarcis > Podarcis muralis. The sequence goes on from NC_135655.1 coordinate 134,917,272, forward strand.
AAAAAAGTATTTGGAGACATTTCAGCTCAGCTCTAATACTAAATTTTAAAGTCTCAGATACTGGAGTAAGCAGTGGGCGGGGGGAGTGAAGGATTTCACGTGAATAATCTAACATTTAAATGATCTGTAGCATTCTGGGCACTAAGAGAAACACTGGCTTCCCCAGTCATAAGGATTGACATGTGACTGGATGAAACCTCTTCTAGCCCACTCCATTCTTCCCCAGAGAGAGCTCGCCAAGTAAGCTGCATACAACTCTTAGCATTTCTTGTACTTCCTCCTGCCAGAAAGCTACGCCTGTGGGACTGGCATGCTCAGAAGTCAGTGGTGGTGTGGCAAGGCTCAGTGCCAGCTCCATTACTCACACTTTATCCTGCGATTTCTCCCTTGTCTGTAATCTCCACCCGCTACCCTTTTTTATTTTTTCCAATTGATCCGTGCAGGTGAGTCAGAAAAACCTGCTTGTCCACAAACCTGTTCCTTCTTGCCAAACATTGGTCCTGGTTCTTGTAGATTCTAGGAATAGATTATCAAAATAAGATGTCAAGTAGAGCTTGTTCATGTGCAACACACCCCACCCCCCAAATGTGCATTTCATTAAATATAAAATAAAGGTCCTCTGGATATTTATAAACAGAGCTCCCACTTGCACACTCCTTCATAGTTGGTGTTTTACTTTCTCCTTTCCTTATTTTATTTATTTATTAAAAAGGTTTGTTACCCTCCTCTTCAGTCATAAGGATCCCAGGGAGATTTATAGATTAAAAATAGAAATAATGTCAGACATAATTAATAAAAAAGCAGATGATTTGTTTTAAGATAACACAAATGATTCCAGCATTTAAAAAAGCAGCTTTAAAAATCAAAATACTGCAAAATACTGCAAAATTAATGAATATTAGAATGATGTCGGAATGAAGTTAAGTGGTTTTTAGCAGCAATGTTATAAAGGAATATGTAAAAATGGATTGTTAACAGGTGATAATCTAAAGTTATAATATATAAAGATAAAGGATTAAGATAAACAAAGAGGGAAAGGATTTGCTGAATTAACTAATTTGAACTGGAATACAAAAAAGGGAGGTGTGAGGAAGTCAGGGAAACAAGCAAACGAAAGAAGATATGGAAGGATTGATTTGTTTTTAACTGTTTTTTATTTTTCTGTACTTTGTATTTTCTTTTTTCTTTTTTTCTTTTTCTCATTTTTGTAACATTTTGAAACTTTAATAAATATCTTTTAAAAATCAAAATAAAAAGCTTGTTCACCTGGTGCCAGAAAGGCATGAGGTGAGTCTCCTTGGGGAGAGCATTCCATAATGGGGGGGGGGGGGGCACAACAGAGAAGGTTCTCTCTCCAGTTACTATGTGTCTCATTTCAAATGGTGGGGGGACACGGAAAAAGGCCCTTGAGGAAGTGCTTAAAACTCTGATTCCTGTCCTGCCTACATAAATGGGTCTCTCCCTGCAACAAAATGTCACAGTGTGTGGAGCGCCTGCATTCAGGGTTCTAGTCACTCCATTGCATTTTCCCTCTCCTCCGGTGGCTTTTGTTTTTCTGTTCATTAGAGTTTGGGGGGTGCTCATTTGTGTCCATTAAAATTATTGATTTATTAATAATATTTATTAGCGCTTTTGCCTCTCTCTCTCTCTCTCTCTCTCTCTCTCTCCCTCTGTCTGTGTGTGTGTGTGTGTGTGTTGGAACTTGACTGACTGTACAAAGTGTTAAACCAGGAAGGACACATACAGGCCCTGAACGACTAGTCCTTGGGTGAACTTCCTGCTCTTCAGATCTTTGAATGATTAGTGCAAATGCCTGGTTAAGTTTAAGAAACCACCTTGTGCATGGACACATGACTTATCAGAGTTTCTGATCATAAAAAGAGTTCCTAAATGTGTTCTATTGAATATGCTCTAAAGCCCATTGCAGACCTTTGCACTAATCGCACAAAGATCTGACGAGCAGCCAGCCTTCCTGTGGGTGTTGGCGACAGGCTTTGCATGCACACTCATCACTTCACATCTTGAGATGAATGCCTGAACACATTGTGTCAGTCGCTCACCATTCCTTGTCTTTGAGTTATTATTGAGCTGTCTTGGAAAGGTGTCCTCTCCCGCTGGAATTTTTTCCTTAAGATTTTTCTTGCCTCTGGAAACCTCAGGGTTAGCCCAGATTGGTTGGTTATTTATGGGTGGGTAGTGTGCCTTGGCTACGTGTGTGGGAGCACATGAAAACTTGAACTGATATTGGGTGGAATGGTAGAGACTTTGCTATTAGACAGGCTTCCTCAACCTCAGCCCTCCAGATGTTTTGAGACTACAGTTCCCATCATCCCTGACCACTGGTCCTGCTAGCTAGGGATTATGGGAGTTGTCGGCCAAAGACATCTGGAGGGCCAAGGTTGAGAAAGCCTGCTATAAGATGTAAATGCACCCACCCTCTAAGTTTGGAGGCCCATCAGACTGCCACTTGTGGAGGCCAGACAACAAAAGAAGGATGTTGCCTTTATGCTCCTCGTGTGGAAGCATCTGGCTGGCCACTCTTGGAAAGGGATTAGGTAGACCTCTGGCCCGATCCAGCAGAGACTCTTTCTGCATGTTATGTTCAAGGATGAAGCAACACTCTTGACCTCCTGCTCACATTGCTTTTACACAGCTATAAAACCTAATGGTCCTTTGCTCTTAAGTTCTTTCATTATAGCAGCTTTCTCAGACTTGTTCAGTAACACCCTTACTTTCCACATTTAGTACATTCTTGTTGCATATGTCTAGAACCAAGAAGACGGTTTTATACTCTCAAGGAAAATACAAGTTCAAGCAAACATTTTGGCAGGCTGCTGCAGATAAATGAAGATTTATTTTCAGGTTGTGGCCCTCAAGCCCTTGGCAAATTGCCCATATGTTCTTTGATGTTAAGAGAAAAACCTTACACTGACATAAGTTAAAGAGCTGATGTAATCAAAAGCACCTGTGTGTGTGTGTGTATAGGCAGGCCTATTCATCTTCTGCAATTCCATGCTGGAAGATAGATGGAATTACATATACAAGGGGCTTTGAGAACCTCAAATTCAGTGCCAGGTCCACATTTTTTACCCCCCCCTTCTCTGTTGCCCCCCATTATGCAGCACTTTTGAGTTCCAGACAGTGGTAAAGAAGACGGGGGTCTGAAGGAGAAGACAGGTGAGGAGTGGTGGCTGCTCCTCATCACCCGTTATTCCTTCATTCACCCACCCACCTGTGGAGAGGTGAGTGGTGATGGCAGTGAAGAGGGGGCTCCAGGTGCTTTTGGTGACCCATACTAGGGTGCTGGAACCTTGGCCATTGCCCAAGGATGGCCACCCAGATACCAGCTCTGCTCAGAGTCCACTTATTTTTTCCTCATTATTATTCATTCATTTGTTAATCTTTTCCAAGCCTATTTGGTTGTGCAGAAGCACCTAAAAACAAAATGGTCAAAAAGAGGAGTAAGATTTGTACATGTGTGAAGATATGGAAATTTAGATTCAGTCACTATAATCTAAATAGAAATGCGGTACATTTCACCATAGAGGAAAAGACTGACCAGGTGATGTGCGTATCTGCTCACTCAGCTGTCTAGGTGCTAACTGTAGATGGGCAACTTCCGATCTTTTCTTTAAACTGGACTCCTTCAGGGAAGAAGGTCCTCTGGCAGCTGTAAAACGCAATATGTGAGCACACTATTTGAAACTACATTTGCCTGTAGTTTCTGCTCAGTCCTTCAGGAGCCTTTTTTGAAGGTAGAATGGCTGCTTTTCTTGTTTGTTGATGTTCCCTCTGTTCCTGCATATTCACCAATGTTAGTTTGATCCAGCTGATTATTTACAGCCAACTTACATTCATCACATTATTTTCATTACATTCATTACATTTTTCATTACATTATTTAATAGCCAACTTACATTCAGAGAATGTAAATTTTTTCCATGCAGAGACGACTGACCTTTGGTTTGAAAGAAATGGGTTGAGTTGAACTGAGGATATAGTTCAACTGTAACTATAACAGCCGTGAATGCTTCATTCTTCTATTCTTGTTGTCTTAAAATTCCTCTGTCTAATCCTTTTGTTCATGATATTTTGTGTCCTTTGGTCTGGTTTTCATCACACCTGCATTTTCCCCCTCTTCATTTGCTTTGTATGGTTTTACTGTCTGAGTTCCTTCTGCCTTTGGGTTTCACAACTGTATATAACAACACAGACAAACCTGTGATCTTTTAAGGAATGGCAGGAAATTCTCCAGAAGGAGAATACTATGTCGAACAGGAATTGCTGCATTTCATATTGTAAGCTGGTTGTCAAACAACCAAAGGTTCTTCACTATACCAATATATGTTTCTCCCCACTCCCTGCAAGACATTTTAAAGATCCTGTGATTAGAAGTGCTCTAATTTGTGCCATGTTTGCATTACTGTTTGATTTCAGATGTATGAGAAATGTTTTTGACCTTGGCAGTGGGATGTCTGATGCAGACCTCAGTACTCATCTGGGTTTACTTGATCCACTCCAGATTTCTTATGTCAATTGGAAGTCATCTCTACTAAAAATAGATTTTAATTCACAAATCAAGCTTAAAGGGAAGGTCCATATAAAGAAATAAGTTATTTGTCTATATTTTTGCTAGCTTCTTTCTTGATACCTAATGAAAAATGAGGTATCCCATTCTGGGGTGTTTTGGTAGGCCTAGCTAGAGTCATTATACTAGGTGTAAGAAAGAACCAAATATCCTTTGAATGGGTGCATGAAGCAAAGTTCTGGAGCAGGGTTTCCCAAACTTGGGTCTCCAGTTGTGTTTGGAGTACACTTTCCACCATCCCTGACCACTGCTCCTGTTAGCTGCTAGGGATGATGGAAGTTGTTGTCCAAAAACCGCTGGAGACCCAAGTTTGGGATACCCTGTTCTAGTGAATGTCACAGATAATTAAAGCTTGTGACAGCAGCCATTTTGTGTTTAGTTGTGAAACTAACTACACAATTTTGGCTGGTGGGAGAGAGTTCTATGAATCAGTCTCATTTACAAAATGTACAGCAGCAAAAATATGCTAGCTGATATATATAAAATATCTAGAAAAGAGAACTGATTTGTCTGACAGCATTCCTGATGCTAACTGAGGAATCCATCCCTTTGTTGCTTGTGTGATCTGTAAATCTCCAGTTAGGAATAGTCAGTGTCTGTGCAAATGAAAACTGAGTAACTTCAGCAAGTTTCTTAGTCATGATACGCTAATGCAAACAAACAAACAAACAAAAAAGAATCAAGTAACAAAGAAACCTCTCTTCCCTCCAACAGTACACAAACTTAGGATCTTTCATGCATCTAATTGTTCTAAAAATGATCAAGGATTTGGAGTCTCTTCATTCTTAGGAAAGACCAAAGTGTATTTCAATATTGAGACTCACAGAACATCCACCATCCTCTGAGAAATTTCACAAACCTAAACAAATTTATCTTCATCACATAGTTGTGAACTGTAAGAAGAAAACACCCCTTTAGCAGATAGAGGAGCAATGACTGGCCTAAGCTCACATAGTTTTGTCACAGGAATTATGTTCAGATCTTCCAAGACATCATACTATTTTAGCCAAAATGAGTTTTCTAAGTTTGACCTTGCTACATAGCGAGTGCTGTTGCAGACAGCACAGCCAAACCTATGAAGGTGGACAAACTGGACAGGACAACGTTCTGGGATTTTAAAATAGGCTACAACTTTATTGATTCCAGATGTAGGTTAGATTTGGCTTAGGCATTGGGTGTACAGTATATCCCTCTCAGCCCCCCTGTTGGAATGCTGATGCCTTGGCTTTTGGATGGAGACTTCGGGTACCCTGTTATCACATTGTTCTGAGGTGGGGATGGTATACAACTTCAGCTCCTTACCTGATGTTAAACTAAAAGGATTCCACCCAATGCCTTATCTGCCAAAGCTGTGACTTTTCCTATGAGGAAGGCAAACCCCTCAAACAGGGCCAATCTGTTTGCGCTCAAATTCCTTCCCAGCTCTGAAAATGGCAACCGTTATAGAACCACAACAAAGCCAATAAACACAGTATCTAGGAAGGAAAAAGTTAGCATACAAAACCCACAGCATTTCTGAATAGAGTGGGAAGGGAGGGATGTTCTTTGTCCAACTGCGGTCCTTGGGGTCAGCCACAGCCAGCCTTTACACCAGAGAGAAGCCTGCTCCACCTCAGTCCGTTGTCAAGTCACGCACACTCAGCCTGGCCAGATTGGCCACCATTCAAATAAACGGCTGGCTTGGGAATTCCCCAACTGCTGGCCTCCTAGCCTTGCTCCCCAGGGATTAGAGCCCACCACAATGGGCTGCAACAGCCACCCACCCCATGACTGGGCAAGGAGCCATTCCCACCTATTCTGAATCATTGTTTTCAACTTCTTAGTTAATTGGGTTGTTTTTTTATCAGGTTTTATTATAAGGATCAGATGTTCTAGAACGGTTACTGGCAAAGGATGAGCAAGAGTGGATGGACAAGTTCCTGTGTTCTGATCACAGAGAAAAGATGGGTTCAAGAGTGACATGTTGATCTCCCTTCTTGTTACTGTTCAAAAGCTGCCCCCTGGCAACAGGTCCATCACGCAGACAGTGGGATAAGCACCCTCATATACCCAGCATGCTTAAGTCTAATTAGCGCATGAGAGGTTTAACACCACAGAGAAAGCTGTTCTGCCAGGCTTAGCTATGTCACTTCACCTTACTTTGGGTAATCAAGCTTATTATCATAACCCCAGTCTACCTGAGAAGCTCAGTGTGTGAAGAGGTTTGAGTTGGTTGCTCCAGCTCAACCGCGTGGCTCTCATCAGCCACTCTTAAATTCCTATGTGGAACTTTCACCACTTTATAACTAAGGTGGGTTTTACAGCCTGTGCAGCTTTTCTGACTGATGTGTGGAAAAGCAAATGAATCTGACCTTTGAAGAGTTTGTAAGTAAACTATTTTTAACTTCAAAAGAAAAAAAAGATCAGAAGTTCTAGAACCCAACATTTGCATTTAATTAAGTGTGTATTTAAGGTGCTTCAAGCTTATACATGAAAACATAAATTGTGAATAGGACAAGGATGTGTTTGCTATTATGTTTATCATACACAAATATTCGCCATGGAGCTACGACTGACTTTCGTTCCTTGTTGAGTGCATCCTACCCTAAATGTTAATTATATATATCATTATACCTCCCTAAGTTTGCCTAGTTGGTATCAAACTGCCTGTTAAACCTTGAGTATGTTAAGTGTGAGTTTTTCAGATTTACCTCCCCAACAACAATAAAAACTGGAAACTTCCACTTCAGAGATACAATACAATAAAATGGATTCTGGATTCTGGGTGGAAATCTATGATAACATAGTGATGGTTTTCCTCTTTCCCTTGAGAATGGCAGCTAGTGTGGAGAGGGAAGTATGGTGAATAAAATCAGTTTCTCTTTTTCTTTTTGACAAGCAGATATAGCCATCTTGCTTGCTAAGCTTTTCTGCTAACATATATGTTTGCAAATTTGTACTTGTCACCTAGATAGATGGTGGTGATAACATAGCACCTGCAAACCTTACAGAGGGCCAGAGTTTCACACCTAAACTAAAGTTCACTCTGAGCAGTTCAGGATGTGGTACTGGAGCTGCTTTTGAGTTGAAAAGAGGTATAACAAACATCTGCTTGAATCTATTCATTTCATATGCAACCATTTCCTTACACGTCCATCCAGAGTCAATTATGGTTTGTTAACTTAGATACATCCAAACAAATGGCTGTTTTAATTCAAACATTTTAAGTATAATATTTAAGGCTCAAAATACTATTGATTTGTAAGTTTTGATACTGATTTCTTATCAGTATTTTACCTATATAGCTATCACTTGTTACACACCAGAACTAAAGCCATTAATTAAACTGAATAATTCAATGGCTACGTGCCAGACCCCACCCCCAGCTGCAGCTCTGCATAATTGACACAGTGCACCCACACCATTTGAATGGCAATGTTCAACAACATTGGAGGGGGGGCCTCGAATATTTTATGGGGGGGGGGTGAAGGAACCTTTGCCCCCAGGAGTTGGCTCCAAAGGAAGGGAAAGAGGGAGGGTACTCTTCAAAAGCACCGCTGAAAGCTGAAATTCACTATGCATTCTTCTAACAGTTCCTTCACACTGGCAGGATATCTTTTAGGATTTCTAGCCTTTTCAAGCAAACAATCCACAGTCTGAGTTCTGATCTTCTCTTTCTTCTGATCTTATAGGCATTGTTAAGTGTCTGTTGTTTTGTGATGCAACAGTAAAAGTAATTCAAATGGCAAAGGACACTTCTACAAAAGCCTGATGAAGACAGACATCAAAATCGGACACCCAGACATTCTATTTACGGGGAGGGTACCTAATTTCTGGTGCCTGTCCCTAGCAAATCTGTATCTTTATTCCTGTTCTGCCTTTGGGAGAAAATTTGAAGATGCCCTGTTTTAAAAAAAGTGTGCGTGCGTGCATACACACACACACACACACACACACGTGCCTGCATGCACAAGTTTCCCTATTTTGATCCCTTCACAAGACCTAGTCCATAAAACATTAAAAGCAATCCAAATATGTTTAAAAATCAAAATCAAAGATAAAAGATAAACACACAATCAAACTAAAAGCAGAAAAAGGAACCAAAAGAGCAGAGTTAAATATGTACTAAATAACAGTTCTATAAACACTTACCTGGGAGAAAGAACTGTTGAACTCAATAGGGCTTACTTCTGAGTAGATATGAATTGATGTCATTGTAAAAGAGCCGCAGAATTAAAAGCTTGCTGACAAAGATAAATCCTCAGCTGGTGGCAGAACAAAACGTTGCAGATTATGTTTTGATTTGCAGGCAATTGAAGTACAACTGCATCCACTGCAACATTAAACATTTTAGCAAACTTGTGTAAGTTTTTAAGGGAACAATACTGTTTCAGTTAGTAACATGTGTTTCTGAAGCCATACAGCACAAGCTATTGCAGCATAAATGACAACGGTGAAGTTTTTAATGTCTGGTGCTTTATTATGTGTTTATATTTTGCTGGAAATCACCCAGAGTGGCTGGGGCAACCCAGTCAGATGGGCAGCAGCATATAAATATTATTATTATTATTATTATTATTATTATTGTTGTTGTTGTTGTTGTTGTTGCTCAAGCAATTGCCCTCAGTTTGAGAATGGGGATGGTATATGTACACAATTAAGATGTTAAACATTTGTCTAGTTCCAATGGTCTAGTAATCTGGAGGGCATTTCACTCTAGCCTTTTTGTTGGTTCTGAATAAAGTTTACATCTGGCAGTGAGCTTTTTCCAGACCAGTAGAAACGAATTCAGTTGTTAACTGAAGGTATTTGCATGAACTTCTGGGTTCCCCCTCAGTGTCCATAAATCAAATTTAAAAGTTAGACTGATTAGACTGTACATCATATTACAAAAATCACTCCTTTCTCTATATATTGGTAAAGATTGCTTTGTCAGAAGTAATACATTCCGGACTAAAAGGCATTTTAAGGCCCTTGTTGCACATTCCATAGGAGTGGGAGCGATTTGTGCACCCTCCCCCCGCCCCGCCCACCTGGAGTTTCATGCGAAGGGGGAGGGATGCCTCTCCCCCTCCCACGGGACTTGGAAAAAAGGGAGAGAGGAAGCTTATTTGTACTTTGTCTTTGAAATATAATGTCAAAAGAAGTAGGAAGGTAGTTCCATCTAGGCTTCCTCTCTTGCCACTTCTCTCGAGTGATGACCTTGGACTTGAATGCACTTTCTAAGATTCTTTATCTTTCAGAGTTTAAGCAGTACAAAGCATTGTTTTCCTTACTTCAGTTTATAAGCCAATTTGTTCTTGGTGAATTCCGTTTTGTGCTTTCCTGTTTCAGGGTGATTATCTAGCATAAATGGAAATATTATTTCTGCTGCATACATCCCATGCCCTGCTCCCTCCAAAATTAAGAATGAATGAGAAAGAATGCTTCTTCCTTACCAAGAAACATTAGCAAGAACTACAAAAGCTTGTAACACAAATAGCTTCCTGAGTGCAAGGGTGCAGACGCTTCCCTTCTGAGAGGCAGGTGCCAATGATGGGCAGGTCCAGAGGGCAAAGCAATGACTGTAAACACACATTTCATGCAGCCCTCTCTGTCCTCCATCCAGGCAGGCAGGAGGCATTGTCAGAGCTCAGGGCCACATTCCAGCGAGGCAGAAACACTCAGGATATGAAGCAGGCTTAAATGGGAGGTGTGATCAGGGGAGACGCTGAGGGTCTCATCTAGCCCACAGTCCTCCACCCATGCTTAGATGGGAGATAACAGATCTCCATATCTGATTTCATATGACTTCAGGTTACTGGCAGGGGAGTGTGGCTTGCCCAAAATGGTGTCCTGGACCAAATTCAGAGACCTAATTAGTCTCATAGCCTGGAGGCTCTCCACCACTGGCATAGAGACAATGACATTCTTCCCTTCCCTTTCATAAGGACATAGACACCCCACAAAGCTGCCATACCAATGTCATAACTGATAGTTGTACAGATGCAATGCAGCAACATCTGGTGTTGCACTTCATCAACAGCTCTTGCATCTCGTCCCTGTCTCCATTTTGTTTTGCAAAACCATTAGAAACATAAGGATGTTCTGATATTATCCCATAGCCCTGCTTTTAAAAAGAGTATAGTCATAAGAGTCTCCCCAAGACCCTGTGACGTGTCTTGTGATCTTTCCCTCATTGTTATTTCGATGCGAAGGAAAAATTATTTGTGGCTACAGGTAAATGTATTTAAACCACACTGTGTTGGCCTTTGTGGGTACTACACACTTCTGTAACATTTCGTTGCTATATATTCATGGTGTGGGTGAATGACTGGTAGGGTAGTGATGAAGTGAGGTAAAGAAAAGGGAAATGAGCAAAGGTTAGAGGGTGGAATAACTTTTGTAGGCGTTTTCCTATTCTATTTTTGTAACTGCAAGGTGCCCTGGCAACACTGATTTAACCTGAAGCCTCTCTTCTTTCCACAGTGGGTAAACCTCACAAGTGTAACTACTGCGGACGGAGTTACAAGCAACGCAGCTCTTTGGAGGAGCACAAGGAACGCTGTCACAACTACCTTCAGAATGTCAGTATAGAGGCTGCTGGGCAAGTCATGAGTCACCATGGTGAGTGGAAGCCTCAGTCCTGAGTACTTCTGACAGCACTCCCTTCCCCCCCTTTTTGTGCTATTCCTAGCAATCCACAAAAGTGAAAGAATTGGGAACATGTACTTAAATAGACCCATGATGATCCAAACATTAAATATAAACTCAAGCCTAAAAAAAATAGTGTTACAAAGACTTGTTGCGAATTATGTTTATTGTTAATTTAGTGCAGTAAGTAGCTATGAAAAGGAAAGCTAGCTGCAATGGAGAGGGAAGGGGAAATACCCCAACAAGGTCAAAGGGGAGGATATAAATGAATTTATCCTGGTCGAGCTACTAGCTATAGGCACACATAATCTCTGAGGAAGCACAATGGAGCTGCTCCATGCAATTTAAGTGAAATGTCTGGGCAGCCACTGCAGACAGAAACTCTGAACATTACAGTGCACATTAGGCCAGATCAGGGCAACTGCAAATTGATAAAAAGAATGGGACATTTTGAGGCATGTAACAAGTCATTCATGTGTCTTCAGATGTTAAACTACACAACAGTTAATCTTGCTTTTTGGATACTGAGAACAAATTTCCATCCATTATATCAGTGTCATCTTAGTAAATGTTGCCCCACCAAAACTTTTAATACTGTGGGCACTGCCCGCTGTGCCAGTTCAGAACATAAAGCATAATAGGAGGCTGACAATTTATAGGCAGCTACTGTAAAAGCACCCGTGAAATACTGCACACGAGTCATCTGGATAGTGATGAACTGGCCTGGGCTGCTGATGGAAGTTCTGTCCCATGGAATGCTATGAGCAGGGGTGAGGAGTGAGGGGTTGGACCTTTGCTGTAAGTTTGTACCCTGTGCTAATAATGCGTTAGACCTGATCACTCTGATGGTTTGGGCATCTTTCTTTTGGAATTCCTGTGTATCTGAACTCCTTTGAGCCCTCTGGCTCTGCAGGACATTTCCGAAGACTCAAATCAATGAGCCATGAACAGAAAATCTACTGTACCCACTAACTCCATTCAGACATAATACAAAACTGTGGCTTTGCAAAAGGGAATGCACACAAGGGATCACATGCTCTCTCTTCCCTGCTTCTGTGCAAGTTCCTTTCCTCCTTGACCTGCTGACTGTCTTCTGCTAAGTATGGTTTGCTGTTATGTCCAAAACCGCAAACTGTGATTAGCACCTTTCTTGCAAACCATGGTTGAAAACACATGTCAAATTAGGGTTTCAAGTTGTGGCTTGGAGGCAAGGTTCTAATATTCTTCCAATATGGGCATCATGGCAAGTAAAGGTAAAGGTACCCCTGCCCGTACGGGCCAGTCGTGTCCGACTCTGGGGTTGCGTGCCCATCTCGCTTAAGAGGCCGGGGGCCAGCGCTGTCTGGAGACACTTCCGGGTCACGTGGCCAGCGTGACAAGCTGCATCTGGTGAGCCAGCGCAGCACACGGAAACGCCGTTTACCTTCCCGCTAGTAAGCGGTCCCTATTTATCTACTTGCACTTAAGGGTGCTTTCAAACTGCTAGGTTGGCAGGCGCTGGGACCGAGCAATGGGAGCGCACCCCGCCGTGGGGATTCAAACCGCCAACCTGACGATCGGCAAGTCCTAGGCGCTGAGGCTTTTACCCACAGCGCCACCCGCGTCCTGCATCATGGCAAACTAGTCAGCAAAAAGAAAGACCCCAGCAAACCCAAGTGAAGGAGAGAGACATGCAAGAGGGAAGAGAGTGGGAAGCGCAGGTGCCCATTAGAAATGCTCCCAATTGCCAAACCATGGTTTAATGCTAAGTGTGAATTGAGCCACAGTAGCCAATGCTTTGGGGCAACAGTAGCCAGTCCATCAATTCCACTTCAATGAATAGGATTTAAGCTGTGAATCAGGCAACACAAGAATGGGAAAAAGTCACCCCTGCACAACAACTTTTTCTCTAGAACTATGAAGAAAACAGGAACCATAAGTCTGTCAGGAACTGTGGCAATCACAGTTAAATGAAATCAACTAGGCTTTAGTGCTATTTCAGTTTTGATTAATAAGCTTGTTGTGCTGCCCGTAGAGATTTCTGGAGCCAGAATTCACAACCCACCATCACTGCTGCGCTGGATTCTGGGGGCCCTCTGAATGTTTGTGGAAAGTCTGATTTTGTTCTTCGTTTTTGTCTAAAAAGAGTTGCTGAGACTGTTAGCACTGCTGGAAATCACACATCTGCCCTGAAAGACCTTCTCTCTAGTCTTTGATGTGTGAGAGCTGGTTGTACCTGGATGATAGCTTTTCAGAGACTCAGAGGTCATATCATAACGGTAATTTCCCGCAGTACACAGTCATGTTTCCTCTCCTGCTATGGTTTCTAGTCAAACTGCTTTATTTATAAAGGCTTGTAATGATTCAGTCTATGATTCCCCTGGAAAGCCCCCAAAGCAGGAAAATCTGGAAGTATATTTATGTATGTTTCTGGTCCAGCTTTTGTGTACTGCTATTGGATAGTGCCCATGAAACTTCTCCACCTCTCCAGCCGCAGAGCAGTTTATTAATTATTTTCAAGGGTTAATTTTAGGTTTTTGTAGCATTCAAAAGGATTAGTTCTTATTTGAAGAAGCCCTCATGTCACCCCCTCCCCTTTTAATGCATTTGCCTGGGGAAATGTGCTCAAGAGACATACTTGTTCTTTGGGCCATTGTGTTGGTACATCAGTCAATGCACTCTGGCCCCAGAAATTATTGGCTGGCATGCCTAACTTAAATCCTGAATTTAAAGTCTTGTTTCAATATTCTGTGACTGCGGTTACGCCTGGGCAGGGGAAGAGATAGAGTAGCAGTGAACCTCTGTGTCCCACATTATGAACAGGACTGCTCAGAGCACTACAGACTCAGTCACTATCATTGTGGTTTTTTTTGGTTGTGTTTTATTATCTTGTTGTGCTATGTACTAGCATCCTCAAACATATGTGCATTACACATTGCTCGATTGCATGTCCATTGTAAAAATGAGCATTATAAAACATGTTGATTTAAATTAAAAACCTAATGCTGAAAACCTCTGCAGTCTTACTTCATTGGGAATAAGACCTGTTGAACATAGTGGGCCTTATTTTTAAGAATGCATAGGCACAGGCTGCACAAATTCATAACAATTGCTTAGAAACTTTGAGTTGGTTTTGACTTAAGCCCCACACCATCAGAGGGAAACAAGGATGCAGACTTTAATCATCTGCATATCTCAGTCATATTGAAAGAAGTAAATATGAGTTCTGGTTTTTATTGTTATTTGAGCTTTCCAGCCTTCCATTTATTTCTCTACTGGCAGTTCGACTCCTGTGGCAAATGAGCGATCTTTGTGTGTCTCAGCAAGAGCATACTGTGCAATTAAGAAAAAGAAAGTTTACAAAATAAATGAGGTTCTAACATTTGGCGTTCCTTGGCAGCCAACCCACAAATAGATAAACGGAATGGATTGTCAGTTGGACAGTTTCCATGAGCCAGAGATTTCCCTCCCACCCCCAGGAATTTTTTACCAGCAAGAGGAAGAGGAAGAACACACTCTTTTGTGGGTTCTCTTGCCCCTTTTATTTTTTATTTTAAATTTCCAGCATAAAGCTGTGATCACGTCAGTGAAATCAGCGTAAGATGTGATCTACCTGTATTAATAAGCAAAAGGTACTTCTAAAGTTTAATGTGGAAGATCAAATCTCTCCCCCCTCTAATATCAGACATGGGTTGGCCCAGTTACAGGTGTTCAGTGGTATTAATAGTTTCTGGGTTTCATAGCTAGGCCTGGCTCAAATTAAGTCATGTTTATAGCTCTCTTCTGAATTCCTGCTCTTTTGCCAGTTTCCCCTTTTAATTGTGGGAGTTGGGGGGTTCATGAAAAGCCATTAGTAGGCAATGAATAATAGGAACAAATCAAAAGTAGTATTCCCTGCAAATCCTTCTCCACAGCCAGTCCCAAGCCAACGTCAGACCCAGTTCAAGAAGAAGTGTCCCCAATGCAGAGAGCTTGTGTGCTACAACTGAGCCTTCATGGCAGAACTCTCCCTCTCTCTTGCGGCTCCTTTCTCCAGCTCCTCATGATGAAAATTTACAAAGGTCCTCAGAAGAGAAAATAGTCCAAACAAGATTTTACTTTACTTGGATAACCTGATTAGCAACTACATCTGGGGCATTAAAAATTAAATACCACGGGTAGTCGGGTGGAAATGACGGGTTTTAGCAAAACTGCAGCATGCAGGGAGGGGAGGTTCATTCTTCCCTCCCCAGCTCTGATCCCAATGAAAACTGCACATGTACACGCAGCCTAGTATTTCATTTTTGAAAACCCCAGATGTGGCAAAGTGTGTTGTTACCTTTTCCCAGGTGGTACTGAAAATGGGAATGAAAGCGGCAGTAGGGTGTTGGGGGGGGGCAAAGTGGACATTTTTAATGGTTGGAGATGCATACTTAGTTTTAGCAGTCTCTATAGGAAATAGGGGTTTTGATTTGAAGGATGAGAGGGAGAGGCAACGTCACACAGGTGTATTTGGAGGAGAGAAGAGCAACAAAGGAGGAAGTATAGAGTCTTCTGCAGGAGTGGGAGGTTTCTGGTAGGCTAAAGGCCTGCTTTCACCTCGAGAAGACTAGCTCTGCCTATCTAGAGGTGAACAGAAAAGGAAGGAACACAGAGAAAAGGTTGGGGGCTTCTCTCAAACGCAATCTTCACTAAATAAGAAAGCTCCTGGATGACATATAAATTAGAGTGATTTATCAGAGTGTTTTCCTGGAAACCTGTTTTTCTTCTGTGCCAAGTTGTTGTGAGAAGTGCAAACAGAACAAAAGCAATGGGTGGGGGGTGGGCGTATAGCAGCATAGCTTTATACCAACTTCATAAACACTTACACACACAAAAGTTCCCAAGTCATTCTAGCCTAAGTGTTCCTATTTTACTTCCATAGCCTCTGGAATTCAGGAGGACTGAAATGGCTTAAACAGTTGAGCTGCTTTTCTGCCTAAGAGAGAAAAAAGTTCAGTGCCATTGCTCCACCCTTCAGCTGTATAGATAAATATCATAACTATTTATTTACAAAGTATTTGCCTTACTATGAGTATCTGATCAGAGGCAGGGCATCTAAAGAGGACTGATTTTGGGGAGCTGCAAGTTGCATGGCTAAACTCCTGGATTTTCAAAATGTGTGTCCCACTAAGCTGAGTGCAGCCCAGCCCTGTTTGGCAGCTCTTCAGGGGCTTCCTAAGCCACCTGTGCTTGTTGCAGGCCTGGAGCTGCAGAAACTTGCAGACATCTGGCAAGCCACAAAATGTGGCTGGTGACACGCTCAGCTTGATGGGTTACGTATTGTGCAGGGATATCTTATATTCTGTTGGAAGTAACAGAGCAATATGAAATTGAAAATAGTTCAGATGATTTTAGGGAGCCAGTAAATGGATAAAACTTTTTCTCCAAGGTAGTATTGTCATTGTAAAGGGGACTGTTTTGTTGTTCTGGTGGTGGTGACTTCATTTGGAAGAATTATTAGCCAAATACATGGGGAAAGACGAATGAATTCTGCATTTTCAACTGTAGTCTTAAGCTTTGTTCCTCTAGTCATTTTTGCTAGTTTCATACTTTGAACTATCTTGTCTGGATCTTATAGAATAGTCAGTACGAAAGTGTTGCAATAATCCGCATTTAGTGCAGCCCTATGTCCTATGTTCAGTCTGAATTCACTAAGCCAGGAGGACAGAATTGTGGTGGTGGTAAGACCCACTTCCAACCTACACACAATTCAGGAAACTGTCAAAACAGACCCTATGCCAGGACAAATCGTGAGACATACAGGTTTTGTTCTGACTGTCAGCTTTCTAGTGTCTGCACATGACTCAGAGGTGAGGTTGGCCACTGTGGTATTGTTCTTCGCTCTTGTGCATTACACCAAACATATTAACTGTCTAAAATGGGTGCCCCTTTAGTTAACCTAAGTGTAAATGGTGCGCTTATCTCAGTAGTTCCGTGGTGTGCCCCCTCACCCTGCCATTTTGTGTGATTCTTGAAGGGCTGCTGCCATGTTGTCTTGGTAGCCAGTTTGCTAACAGCCCCTTGCTTCAGAAGACGGGGCTCACTATGTCAGGATAAAGGAATCCTGTATGCAGCAGGCAAAGAGGAGTTTTCTTCAAGGGTCCTGGTTCAGGGAGTGACCCTTGGTGTCAGAAAGGCTGTTAGAAATGCACAAATGCCCCTATTCTCATCTCTGTAATACAGGATAGGCTGTTTTGCTTTGCAAAGAAATATACTTCTCAAAGTTCTTGACATAATCATTTTTTCAGGAAATATGAGTATGTAATTCTGATGGCCTTACGGTCAGCATATCCAGCCTGAGAGAGCATGTGCAGAAGGAGGATCGATGAATATCTTTGTATATACAGCTGCTTCGTATATACAGCTGCACACAAGGGATCTCTCCTGGCAACTGGGAACTTGCTTGTCTAAGTTTCCATCATGAAGAGGGAGTCAGTGTACAGTTGAACATATGTCTACTCCATGCATGCAATTTACAGAATGCGCATAGATGGGGAGTGATGGATCCAGCCAATGTGATTGTGTCCCTCTCACTCCTGCATCCATTCACTCACCCTGGATATGTTGTGAGAGCAGGGCTGTAAACCTGGGACATTTTTCTTCTGCTTTCTTTTCTGTCTGAAGAAAAGGTGACATACCTTCACTCACTTACTCACTCGTTCTTTCTTCCTTGGCCTACCCCCACCTACTGTATCCAGTCCCTCTCCCACTATACCTTTGCTTACTCCATCTAGGCTTCATATTTTTCACCTTTCCAGGCCCTTCAATACTCAGGCAGTCTAGGGTTGTCAGCTCCACTCACTACTGGGTAGAGGAACCATAGAACCATTTTGGAGCTGTGCTGCATGTTGGTGGACGTGGAACCATTTTATAAATAAGCAATAGCAAACAGACAGAAATATTTTTTATTGGCTTCGTTTCAGATAATAAATACAAAAGTATTTTAAAATGGCAGTTTCTCATTGTGTGTGATTAGTATGTGCACTGCTTAACCTTAAGCATCATTTCTTTGATTCGTAAGCAGAATTAATAAATTGGGGGGATTCCGGAAAACATGTGGCATGTTATTTATGTAGTGCATAAACATGGTGTCAGTCTGATGTTGCTGGACTTCAACACCCACAATCCTTGACCGCCACATGCTGGAGTTCAGGAACGTTTGGCGTGCACACCATGTTGACTACTCCTAATGTAGTGGCTTGTAGAGGCAATTCACATATCCATAGCTTTTAACCTAGCTCACCAATCCCAGATCTCCTTTCCCCAATAGTGGAGTTGTTTCTTCATGCTCCACAGCCACCTTCAGTTGCAAAGAGCCCTTGCCCAGAAGGTTATTAGAACCAAAGGCCAAGAGCATCATCAAACTTTCTAGTGCTTTTATGGGCACGCATTGACTAATTATAGTTTGCAAACCTCAGAAATGTTGACCACTTTTATTTACTTCATTTCTCCTGGAAGTGTAGGTAGCTCTATCTGATTTGGCTTTTTGGTTTTATGTAGTATCTACTATGGAAGATGGTAAGGAGCAAGATCCTGGGATGGACAACAATGTTACTCTGGTGCCTTTTGAAAGACCTGCTGTTATAGAGAAGCTGACAAGCAACATGGGAAAGCGTAAAAGCTCCACCCCACAGAAGTTTGTGGGTAAGCGTCAGATGAGCATGTTGTTGTTTGTAGCAAAAAAAGGGGGTAGTTCATTGTTATATCCTAAGCTCTTAAATGTTCTAATGTAGGGATGGCACAATCAGAATGAGACATACCTGGGCGGGGGGAGCTGAGGACTAGATAAGTGCATAGGCCATGGGGCCAGAGCCATGCAATATGACCTGCAGTATAGAACCCAGGAACTGCTGAAAGCCGAAGATTCATTCATATATATATATATATAATCTGGGGACAAAAAGATATACCAGATTGCTTAAGAGCTCCACAGAGGACATTTGCTTACTCTGTGATAGCAGTTTCTTAAAGGCAAAATTTTAAAAACCCATATTCCATTTCTAGTAGTGTTTCCCTAACAGTGTTATGTGGTACAACACTGTTCTGATACACACCGTTAAAAGAGTGCTGTTTCTTTAGTTCTGTCTGAACTACAACTGGCCTCTTCTTAGTGTAGAATGACATTTTCTCATATATTTCCAGAGCTATCAGCGATATCGGATAGGCTGCTCAATCAATTGTGCACGCGCGCACATTTTGTTTCTGTTATTCAAAAGACCTAGAAAGGTGGGTGCAGGAGAATCTTCGAGTTTCCAGGGACACAATCGATGGCCAGGAGTGGCCGGCACAGTGGGCCAGAGCTGCCACTGGCCTCCTGACAGCCATGTCATTGCTGCTTACCACAGTGGTTTGGGGGCAGGGCAGCTGACCTCCCCACTGTTCCACCCTGTGGGAGGCAGCACCACACCAGCTACTCCTCTGGATGACTGACATGGCTGGCCTTTGTATATGGTCACATGAAAGGATATAAGATGTTAGGGAATAGGTAAGAAACCCAGCTGGATGGACTGAGTGGGATAGATAGTGGGAAAACATTAGGAGTGCAGGGGCATTGCTAGGGGGTAGCCCACTGGTCCCCCCCCCCATTTTGTTTTGTTTTACTTTTTAAGAAGAAGCTACTTTGCTTTACAGGCCTAGTCACCCACCATCTTACTTTGTTCAGAGAGCTGAACTTACATCTATATATGCAAGATAGCATATATGATTTTTATGAAAATTCTTGTTGTGCCTGTGCCCTGAGTCTCTTAAGCTCCTGGGGGGAATATATTAGTTGCACTTCAAGTAAATGTTGGGAAAATCCCACATTTAACAGTTTTTGCATGAAGCCTCATTGCACGCTCTGAATAAATAGAGGTATAAAAGAATTCCCCCCCCCACAAGATGTTCACAGCCCCAGTTCTCTAGCTGTGTGGGTTCAGAGGAGATGGGAGTCCTTCCCACAGGACAATTGGTAATAGAAGGCCTTGTGAGCAGTGGGAGGAGAATTTTCAACTAGAAAAGGCTGTGAGGTGAACTTCACTTGTATCCCTCTCTCTTACTTGTCTTTAAAGATTTGTTCTGTTGACTGAGTCACGTGGTGGTTCAAACTTTAGTCTTGCATTTATGTAGACATTTTGCCTACCCTGTCATTGGGTGCTTATGCTGTCCTGGCATGTGAGCCATAGCAACGCTGTTCCTTCCAGTACCATTTGTTCCATAATGCGAGAAACCCAGAACCACGAGAGCAGAATCCATATTGGGATTCCTCCTCCTCCTGCTCCTCACATCAGCACTAGCCCATTTTCCAAAGGATTAAAGTGACCCTGTACTTTGCATGTTGTTTTGATGGCAAACAACAGATCAGCACTACTGAAGTTCCCATGCCATCAAGGTAGCATAAGAACTCCGTGTGAGGTTCAGTATGAGTAACAATTTTTACCTTATCCTTGTGAAATTTAAATCATAATTATGGCTGTTTTATGGATGAGGAATTGAGGCGCCAAGAGTTGTATGTCAGCCAGTAACACTTGGTGTACATGGAGAGGAAATGACCCAAGTCAAAGTTTGTTTCATGTTCAGTGGAGTAGACAATTTTGTTCATAATAGATAATCACGTGTAAAACAATGTGCCCAGTTCTTTTTTTAAAAAAATGTTTGCAAATTCCGAAATGGCATCATGGTAATTATGAGAAGGGCCAGGTGTCTTTCAGGAATCATTTATACTCTCTTCTTCTTTGGCGATCACTCATAGCCGAGTAAGATTGTCTTCCATAAACATGGTTTTAACAATGAGTCCGTAAGTGATTGTGGAGGCCAATTCTGGATCCATACGTCCTTCCACAGTGGGGACATTGGTTTCCGGGTGGGAGTTAATCATGGTGTGGAATTGCGCAGCGTGCCTTCCTCTGAGGACGTTTCTCCCTTGCGTTCTGAGTTCAAGTGTCTTCAAAGCCCATGACACCTTTGGTAAAGGCTGTTCTCCAACTGGAACACTCGCAGGCCAGTGTTTCCCAGTTGTCAGTGTTTATACTACATTTTTTTTAGATTTTCCTTGAGACAGTCTTTAAACCTCTTTTGTTGACCACCAGCATTACACTTTCTATTTTAAAGTTCGTAATAAAGTAGCTGCTTTGGAAAATGATCATCATCACAACATGACCAGTCCTTAACAACACATTAATGTTCAGAACCCATTAAAAAAGGTGCATTGTTTCTTTTTAACAAGTGGGGCAATGAAGCTAAGAGACAGTTACCTTTCTTGCTTTTATCTACTAGGTGCATACAGCTTAAGTGAAATTTGATTTCAGATTGATTAGCCAGCCACCCCCAACCCCAGCACAATGGGCACCAACTAGCAGATGATACAATAGATCTGGAATTTCAGAGAAAGGTGTCACACTCTGGCACAGAGACAGCTAGAAGCACGGGCCCTTCTAGTCAGGAGACTGACCTTTCACTCTCCGGTGAAACCTGCAGGTGGTATTCTGAGCTGAGCAATCTCAGTGTTACGGTTGAAATTTCAGAAGAAAGGAAGGAAAGTGTCATGCTTCCAGTGTAGGAAAAAGTTGAAACAGACAAAACAAGGCCTGGTAATCAGTATTCATGTCACAGAGTGAAACTGAGTGAAACTAATGTCTGCTCCCCCACCTTCATAATATAAGTTTAGCCCTTAAACCTTCACAAGACAAGGAACAGTGTCCATGTAAATTTCGTCTGATGCTGTATTAAAAATAGTCAATTTTAGCAACATACTAATACAATATTTTTACCTTTTCCCATTGTACAAGGGTCATTCAGTTAGAGAATTACAACTATACAGTGATAGCTATTTTAAAAAAAAATCCTTCTGTGATAGCATTTTAGCAGCTCCTCTATGGCAGCATGTTTCTGACTAAAAACACTTGTGAACATTACATTTGTTGAAGGGCACCAGTGTGAATTTATGGGCGCAACTTCACCTTGGAAGCAAGGGGATGAGAAGAAGGACAGTGTTTTCCAGATGGCATAATATGATGTGGTTAATTGGATCTCAGTAGCTAGTTACTTTAGCTAATGGAGCAGTTATTATGGCAGTAAAGGATAGAAAAGTATATCATTTTAATCATAGTGAAAATTCCTCAACTAGGCAACATATTAGGTTTTGAAAACCTGCAATGAATAATGCTCTTCAGACTGATGAACTTGCTTGGATTTATGAACTAAAAAATAGTTTACCTTTTATGCACATAACATAGTTTTTTAAAAAACTTATTTTCTTAAATAATTTTGTGGTTTTTATGAAGTGTGTGATTAGCAGCCATCAATTTATTAATGACTGCTTCTAAATCGTATTGGTACCCTGACCACTTTGGCACACAGAATCTTACCCATGTTACAATCTGAGATGCCAGGGCTTGTTTCAAAAGTTGATAATCCCAGGTCATTATCATGAATCATAATTTAAAGGGGGAGGGGGACAAGATGGTGTGTTAAGCACACATTTCTTGCTCATTATCTCTTACGTTTCTGAGAAAACAAAATTATTTCAATAAATTCTCTTAACACCTTTGCGTACATAATGGGCATGCTGTTTTCATATGATAGTTTATTCTGAAATGTAGGTGGATCCTGTAACTTGCCAGGGCCCTGCTTATCTTAAGCTGCTTCAGAGACTGAAGGCTGATTTTACCCATACATCTTGTACTTCAGTACGGATTCCAAACTGGAAACATTCATGTGTCCCTTGTCATGTTCCCAGTGGCACTTCAGAGCATTGTTACAATCCTTCCGCAATCTCTACTGGAATGAAGATACAAAACATTATTTGGTAGGGGTGTGTATGGCACCCAAGATTCAGCTTGTATCTGTATTTGCGAGGTCTTTTTTTTTAATCCAATATATTTCTGAGTTGCTCTTTGCTCTCCCTGCTTCAGTCTGTATCAGGTTCCAAGATGATGTGCAGAAAGGGTTCCCCCCTCACTGTAATGGTGAATCAGAAAATGACTATAATAACTGTTCCCTCTTTTGGCCAAAGTGAATAAAATTTTCAGGCACAGGAACCTCTCCAGAGTATGTTAAGCCTGCCAAATTGCAGACAAATAGGTTCAGGGGCATTTTTGAGGGAAAGAAAAGTCATCATTTTCTTCTATAATCCATATTAGTTTCATATATTGGAGGTGAGGGCAAGGGTTTGTTGCTTGGTCTTCATTTATTATAATCAAGAGGTAGCCATTCTTGGTGTGTATTCTTGCCTGAACATTAAAAAGAAAACATCTGCATCTTCACACTGGCCTTTCTAGTGCTAGCCCTTGCAGACCTTCATTCCTTGCCCCAGGTTGGTCAGATGTCCCCTGCCTTGGGGTAGTAGCATTGCCCTCCGTGTGTCCCCATCCCAGCTAAAGGCGGTGGGGGGGGGGGGACTGCCATTGCTAGAGGATCAGCATTCCCGTTCACTATTTAGGAGTACTTTAAAGATATACATGGTGTATTTTACGTGTGTATGTTTCCTTCAGGTTTGGCAAGAGGCGTGGAAATATAAATGTGAAGTGAGAATTAGCTCACATTGATCCTATCCACATTTTGAGCAAAGTATACTGAAGTGCATTAACTGACTTGCATTAACCACTTTGTGGAACCTTTGTATTGGTTATGGACTGAAGTTACAAGCTCTAAACCACAGAAACCGTATTCAGACATTAGCAAGGGGAAGAAGCAACACGGGGTCAACCAGGTCATGCATTCAGCACCATTCCCAAGGCCATGCAAATCTCCCAGCTCCTCCTGTAATGAGAGTGGACGTATGCAGCAGGAATCCTTTCGTGTCCATTGATACTTCCTATGAAGTTGAGAACCCCTAAAATATCAGGGTTCTTAGTCATGTGCGAATATCAGGGTTCTTAGTCATGTGCAAAAGACTCCCTGCTGCAGAAATTCACTCTTATCATGAGAGAGGCCAAGAGTGACCTTGGAAATGGGCCTAAACACACAGTCCCATCGCTCCACTGCATTGCAGTGCCACAGAAAGAATGTAGTTGGTCAAGGGAGCTGTGGACTCAAAAAGATTGAAAACCTTCGGGCCAGAGTGTCAAACTGAAAATCCATAAGATGATTTCCCCCATTCCTTTTTCACTTTGATTCCACTCTTGCTAATTTAGTGTAATAAATTTAATTTAATAAATTTAAGAATGTAATAAATGTAAAGGAGGATGTGGGGAAGTCCAGTTGATGTTGAAAAAGGATTTGAAAAAGTGAATCTTTACTTTGTAAAAAAAAAAAAAAAAAAGAATGTAATAAATGTAATTTAGTTCAGAGTCCTGCCTCAGCTGCCAATCATGTGCATATTTAACCCGACAATAAGCCCCATTGAACACAGTAGGACTTCCTTCTGAGCACAGGATTGTGCTGTAAGGGACCAAAAATGTTCTCATGGAGGCCACATTTTACAAAATGGATGCACAAAACATCTCTGTATTTTCATGTTTAATAACAGATTGTTTCCTTCTTGTTTCTCTATTGTTGTTCTTCTCATGTAGGTGAGAAGCTCATAAGATATGGTTACCCTGATATACATTTTGACACGAACTTGCCCTATGAGAGAGATACGGAGCTGATGCAGAGTCACATGATGGACCAAGCGATCAACAACGCCATTTCTTACCTTGGGGCAGAGGCACTTCACCCCCTGATGCAGCACACGCCAAGCACAATTGCTGATGTAGCCCCCGTCATAAGTTCAGCTTATGCTCAGGTCTACAACCCTAACAGGATAGAAAGACCAATGAGCCGAGAAACTACTGACAGCAATGAAAACAACATGGATGGCCCCATCTCCCTCATCAGACCAAAGAGTCAGCCCCAGGAAAGAGAGGCTTCTCCCAGCAATAGTTGCCTGGATTCCTCTGACTCAGAGAGCAGCCACGAAGACCACCAGTCCTACCAGGAAAACCCTGCCTTAAATCCCAAAAGGAAGCAGAGCCCAGCTTACATGAAGGAGGACTCCAAGGCTTTGGATGTCACGAAAGCATCTAAGAGCTCTTTAAAGGATATCTACAAAGTTTTCAACGGAGAAGGAGAGCAGATAAGGGCCTTTAAGTGTGAGCACTGCCGAGTTCTTTTCCTAGACCATGTCATGTACACCATCCACATGGGGTGTCATGGCTATCGGGACCCATTAGAATGCAACATTTGTGGCTACCGGAGCCAGGACCGCTATGAGTTCTCCTCACACATTGTTCGAGGAGAGCACACGTTCCACTAGGCCTTCTCTTCCAAAGGGGACTCTGAGGTGGGGGGGCGGGGACCCGCAGACACTGCACATGAAGAAATACTGCACTTACAATTCCACTTTTCCTCAGACGTTGACACACCTTTTGTTGTTGTTGTTGCTATTTTTGTTGCTTTTTTTAAAAAAAAAACTTTATTTTTGTTGTTAACCATACTGGACCCAGTCTCACTTGGTACCAGTGGTAAGGAAGAAAGGAAGGAAATAAGGAAGGCAAGGGACTAGAGTAGTTCTGTTGTTATTGTTGCTTTTGCTCTGAAAACTGGTGTTAGCTGTTTCAGTGGAAATCGAAAGGCAGTCCATTTCTGTCAGGTTTTTCTCTCTCTACGTTTTGTAATACCTTGGGTACTGCTGAACTCTACTAGGTGCTCTAACGTCTTAGCAAATTGTCAGCTTTTGGTAAACAATTTCAGGTAAACACATTTCAGAGGAAAGCCCTTTCAAATATGTAGATACATTTTGGGGGTTGAGAATTGGGAGTGGAATATTATTTTGCAAAATTGTCCATCATGGGTGTGGGGAGCTTTAGTATAAAGCCAACCCAAATTATTTAGATTTAGGAGCACAAGCAAATACCATTTTTCACTCAGACATTACTTCCTACAGTGAACTACTTTCCTTGGGGTTCTGTGTTGCTTTTTTTGAATATAAATGAAATGCTTAGGTTTAATACTGAAACAATAAAATAGAAGCTTGATTTTATATTTATGACGAGACATCCTGCAGGACACTTGGAAGTCCTACAATATTATTTTACTCATCCTGACATGCACTTTTAAAACAAAGGGCAAGAGAATTACTGAGATGTTCTTGTGTCATAAATATTAATTTCCCAGCTTCATCCAGGCACTTAATTAGTTGGGCCCTGTGTACAATGAAAGGTATTTTCAAATCTAGTGGAGATCTATGCATGTTTACTCAGAAGTAAGCTCCACTGAGTTCAGCAGGAGTTCCCTTCCTAGTAAGTGTGCTTAGGAATGCAGTTTTAGAGGTGCAAATGTCAAGTTTTATGTAACAGATTCTGCTGCTTAACAGTCTTGGGCATACTAATCAGAAATGCATTTTAAAGATGAAATGTTTCTCTTTTTCATTTTATTCTCTGCAGTGTTAATTGCTCAACAGCCATCTAAAATTAGACTTAAAGTTAGCAGAGCACCATGGATTGGGGCTGCTTCTGTCATTCTGAATGCTGTGTGGCAGTTGGTGGGGTGGCACTGCTTATCTGACCTCCTGCCACTGCTGTTGCTGTCGTGGCGGCAAGCTCAGTGTGGTGCAGACACACCAGCAGGAGAACCCGATTGGCTCCACCATCGCCTCCCCCCTCCCACTCCTGGTATGTCCCAGCAACTGCAGGGACAGGATGGCTGGGAAGCAGCCCCACCTCTCCAACCTGCTCTCACTGCAGTGGCGGTTGATTCATGTTTCAGTCAACATTTCTAGTTTACATATGCAAAGATTTCCAGAGAATATTAGAACTGCTTCACACATGGCATTTTTTCTACACAAATTTTGGGTTGGGGGGCACTTCCATGTTTTGTAAAAAATTCACAAATGTCTATTTTGCCACAAGTAAACATATGAAACCGATGGCATGTGGTTTCCATCCATCTAGCCATAATAAACTAGATACTTGTTTCATGAATGACAGTATATGTAAGGATAAATGGAATTCTTACAGCATACAGAAAAACAATCATGTGTGAAGCAATCTTAATTCCCTCTTCTCTCTCCCTCTCTAGTGTCTCTCTCTCTCACACACACAAACGTTTCCCATCTTGTTGCTGTGTACTTGGGAGTTCACAGCCAGTTGTAAATTCTGCTCACATTTGCAAATGAGAGATACTGCCCTCGTATTGTTTAAATGACCATTCATTTCAAGCTAAAATAGAACTAAGTCAAGAACCCCAATTTATCTGGAGGATAATTTCTTGACTAGCAACTCACTTCAGTTTCTAGTTAATTCCCTGATCATTAGCAAATGAGAAATTAAACTAAATTAAGAGATTACAAATCTTGAGGTTGTGTAAATGAGCCCTCCGTTGACTGTACTTAGGTGAGCTAGATTCTGAACTTTTATTTTTAATAGGTTTGTGGTTTTTTTGCTTAGAGATACTCTTTTGCTTTAAAAAAAACAACAGTGGCTACCTCACTTTTTTTTTTACATCCTTAGTTGTTTTCCCAACCTTTGGGTTGAGATGTTTGCACATCTTCTTGTTAAACGAAGAGAGTAGTTAAAAGTGGTGCATGCAATTGAATTAGATAAGGTTTTAAGGTTGTTTCTTAAATCTTGAGCAGACTATTTATAGTTTTTTGTTTTTATATAGTTTTCTTCAGCCTATTAGAATAAACACAAGGTAGTCAACTCATTCAGTTTTTAAAAGTATCTGAAGAATGAATCCTCTCTCAGTGCAAGATGAGAAGGATGGGCAGCTGTCCTCTTAGTTTGCTTTATGTGGGTCCACGGCAGCATTGATTCAAACCCAAAATGTCCCTTATGGTGGTTGCAAGTGGAAGTAGTTATGGATCTTAGAAATGTGTTTTTAGACATGTTTATGAGCCATCTGATTACAGTAGAACTAAAAGGGTGACTCTTGTCAGTATATGTGCTCATCATCTATGCCTCTCTGGTAGGAGGGCTTGGTCGTGTTGCTTTGCTTACCTTTCCAGGTCTGCAGCTATAGCAGAAAGGAACTGTGTGATTTAAGATTTCCTCCAGGAAACATGTTTGGCTGGTTCAATCTATGTTTCAAGGATAGAGTATTCTGCAGTTGTTATGCAGAAGCTACTAAAAGTTTCATTAATAAACTCGTCTAAAATGCAAGAAGAAATATTGATGTGATGTAACGATTTCCTGGCAGGAAATCTTAGGGCAAAATGGTGAGTTCTGATCACATTTGTATAGTTGGCCTCTTAATTTTTACTTAAACTTTTATTCCAGGATGAAAAATTACTATGTAAAAGCCCTGAATTATCCAGGTGCTCTTTTATTGACTGACATCTCACTTTGACTTATGATTGCTCCCTTAAGCATGTTTTAAATGAGAGTTTAAATTAATTAAGAGGTTACTATTTTCATATTGTGATGGTGTAAACAAATTTTCATTTTTTACTGATCTACTTTTACAATAGATCCACACACCCACACCCAAATTGCTCTTTGAGCTATTCTTAACCCAACAAGCAGCTTGGCAATCAGGCAAAAGGCTTTTCACAAGGAAAAAGCAACCAGTTCCTTCTGTTTCCACTCTTCCCTGGTTGCCAGTCTGCTTTATGACCTAAAGCAGGTTGGCAATATTCTAAAAAAATGCCGCTCAGAAAAAACAAAACAACGGGTGCACACTTGAAACACACTCAGTTGCCTCTTTGGATTCCAGTCCCTGTCTTTTTCAACCAAATGGTTTTATAATCTCCCTTTGTCCTTGTAATCTGCAATCATGGTACAGGCAGAGCTCAGGAAAGACTATCTGCCACTAACACTCTTCCTTCTTGCTCTCAGTCGTGCAGGTCACTTTCTGAACGACTATTTCCCCCACTCCCCCAACTGATACCACTGAAAAACTTCCATGCCTGAAGGGAGCAGTCAAAAAGCTGTTCACAAAGATGACTGTTGAAAGTAAAGTTGTGTCCGCACCGAATCAGCCCCACCATTGCATTGCACCGCATGATGTGCACTTCCACAGTTGTTGGAAGAACTCAGAGAGCAAGAAGCTTATACAGTCCAATCACAAAATAGGTCTTTGGGGGGTGGGCAGCCCTAGCATGCTTTTTGTTTCCCATAGAAATGTGTCCATCAGCATCCTTGAAGGGTTTCAGAAGGACAGGGTGTGAGATCCCGGAATGGGGCATATGTTGCCAGGAACTCCTCTGTCAAACTGGGCTATATGAGGCAGGTGGGGAAGTGTCACTCCTGCTGATTAACGTTACAGGTGAAAGTAAAGAGGCATCGCTTTCTGTATTGATCAGTTTTCAATAAGCAAAATGATTTGCTGAAGAAAGAACAGTATTTTTGATATTGGTCTTCCTGGCTTAGCAATATCAGAAAACCTTTGTTTTATGTAAGATCTGTCAGAAGAGCAATACTATGGTCTGGAGAGAGCTGAGTGCAGGAATCCTACCTCTGCATTACATATGTCCTTATAACCTCCCTATTTGTTCTATTTGGCTCTGTGTCAGTGCTGATTTAGCCACAGAACTGTGAGTCCATTGACCTTATATATCCCAGCCTAATAAAATGCAGGCATCCTGACACCTTCTGCACATAAACAAGTCATTATATTGGCAGTTTGAAGAGTGGGAGGTAACCACAAGTCCAGGGGTTTTAGGGGGAAAGGGGATCTATTCAGATATCTTACTTATCCTGGAATTAATGATCAAATCTACAAATTAAATGGGGATACTTTTTAAGTATCATGTAAATTGAACATTTGCTGAAACTCATGCAATGCCTAGATGATTGAAATCTGATAATGTTCAATTCTGAGATTGAGCATACATTTTCTGCAAGGCTTTAAGGAGTAATAGATGTTACTGCATCTGTTACCTTTTCAAGATTTTCTCATGCGTTTTGTATTTATCACACACACACACTCACACAATGCATCTCCCAACAAGTATTTATTGGCATGTTTTAAACAGTGAGGGTTTAGATTAGATTATATTCAATATTCTTAAAATACTATAGTATATTGATTAGAGCAGTGTGAAGTATTATTGCAAGAACAATGATCAAAGAATTTAATGTGGTAAACTTGTATTCTGCAATGTTTTAATAAGGCTGCAGTCCTTAAAAACATATTGGAATACTTTGGTTGAAGGGTCGGCTGAGCTCAGAGGCACTAATTGTGGCTTGCAGCTTGGCTGCTTTGAAGCTTGGCAGCATATAAAGTGAAATCTTCAGTATGGTCAAAATAAGGGTGAAATAAGCTTGTAAAAAGAAGAAATTGAATTTGAATCTCCATCAGTGTGAAATCAGCATAATTATTTCAAAATTTGGGTTGCTATAGGTTCTATGTCAAGCTTGAAATTTGAGGATCTCTGGCAGTTTTCAAGAGGCAAAATTGCCCACAATTTAAGTTCAGTTGATTACTTAGCATTAACATAATGGAGGGAGGGGAAATTGCTTAGGAGATTTTTGTTTTTATTAATAACAATGCTTTGAAACTGAAAGATCTTTCTGTTTTCCAAGCAGGGCATGCTTCGGTTGTGAAAGTAAAACAAAATGGAAATGCTTCTATTGATTTTGATCAGATGGTTCAGTTTTAATTTGACCTTTAAACTCTTGTTTCAGTAAAACCCTTGAAAAATTAACTAAATTTCACCTAAATGAAAACTTCAAACTGACAGAAACCTAACCTTAGGCTTCTTAGAATTACAGGCTATGAAGTATACACATTTAACTGACATTAAGACCCATTGAACTGAATGGGACTTACTTCTGAGAAGACGTATGTAAGAGTGCACAGTTAAATGGCTGCTTAGAGATACAAAAATATGTTTTGTTACATCACTCATTTTTCATTCACTTGTTTTGTATTGGGTCTTGACCGTACAAATTAGCAATTTCCCCAGTTTTGGCTTTTGATTGGCAGCAAACCCTTAGTGCATTGAATTTTCCAAGAACCTTCTAAAACCTTGTATGCCTACCCATGGATTCTGGGGCTTGTTCCAGTGGTGCACGCAATTTATGTTATGCACTGATCAAGCCTGTTGACCCTCACAGTTGGCCTTCTTGGACTGAAATTGTGGTCTAGAACATCCGTACAACAGCTGCAGGCATGTCCAACAGGTCGATCACGATCTCCCCTGGTCACTCCTGGTCGATCTTTGCACCCCCACCAAAAAAAACAACAACTCTGGAAATGGGTAGATCACTGGCAGTTGTCTTATACTGTGAGTAGATCACAGTCTCTTGGGAGTTGGATGTGCCTGCCGTAGAGGAAGAGGAGCAATGGTGGTCAAACTGTCTTTCGATGGCCTTCCATTCAGGAAACCCTGCAATCAGATGCTCAGTAGGGTTCTATGGAGCACTGTTTGAAACTCCTTCTCATAAGCTTGCTTATTTGTTGGAAGCCACCCAGAATGGCTGGGGCAACCCAGTCAGACAGGTGGGGTACAAATAATAACATCGTCATGATTCTTATTATTTCTGGTAGAGTTACAAAGAGAGGGGGTTTTTTTTATATTGAAAGTTGCATGCCACGTGGAGAAGCCTCTTGCAATAGAGATGGAATGGGTGTGTGTCTGTGCTAGCTTCAGAGTAACTAGATTGCAAGAAAGTTTGCCTTGGAAGTTTGCCTTGGTGGTGGGGCTTTTAGAGTTACACAGAGGGGGGAACCCTGAAAGTTAGAGATTATCAAATCTTTTACTGTCTGCTACCTGGGACACAATACAGTGGTGCCTCGCAAGATGAAATTAACCCGTTCCGCGAGTCTCTTCGTCTTGCGGTTTTTTCGTCTTGCGAAGCACGGCTATTAGCGGCTATTAACGGCTTAGCGGCTTTAAGAAAAAGGAAACGAACTCGCAAGACGTTTCGTCTTGCGAAGCAAGCCCATAGGGAAATTCGTCTTGCGGAACGACTCAAAAAACGGAAAACCCTTTCGTCTAGCGAGGCATTCGTCTTGCGGGGCACCACTGTATGAGTAGAATCCAATGTAGCTCTAAGCCTCTTGTTCCAGTGCAAGGAATTCTTCTTGTTCAAATGCTTTTTCCCTCTCCTACCCCTGCTTGCCCCCGAAAATCTGATCTAGGGATTTCTGTGCAAGCATAAGCATGGTAACTGAAAGGTAAAGGTAAAGGTACCCCTGCCCGTACGGGCCAGTCTTGCCAGACTCTAGGGTTGTGCGCTCGTCTCACTCTATAGGCCGGGAGCCAGTGCTGTCCGCAGACACTTCCGGGTCACGTGGCCAGCGTGACATCGCTGCTCTGGCAAGCCAGCGCAGCACACGGAACACCGTTTACCTTCCCGCTAGTAAGCGGTCCCTATTTATCTACTTGCACCCGAAGGTGCTTTCGAACTGCTAGGTTGGCAGGCGCTGGGACCGAACGACAGGAGCGCACCCCGCCGCAGGGATTCGAACCGCCGACCTTTCGATCGGCAAGTCCTAGGTGCTGAGGCTTTAACCCACAGCGCCACCTGCGTCCCTATGGTAACTGAACACCACCATAAATACTTATATAAGAAATTAAGTTAAACACCAACCCAAAACCAGTAGCTTCAAGTTGCAAGAAAGGAGATTCTGACTAAACAACAGGAATAACTTTCTTGCAGTAAGAGCTGTTCGACAGCGGAATGGTCTCCTTTGAGAGATGGTGGACTTTCTGTCCTTGAAGGTTTTTAAGCAGAGGTTGAATGGCCATCTGTCATGGATGCTTTAGCTGACATTCCAGTATTGGGCGGGTGGACTAGATGACCCTCGGAATCCCATCTAACCCTGCAATCGTATGATTCAAGGATTATTTATAAATTCAAATTGTAATTCTTAAAAATAGAAAAATGGGTTTAGAAATAGGCAATAGGGTTAGAAAGCCAGTTTTGGTGCCAAACATTTTATTTTTCAGAATTAAATTCTAAGGTCCCAGTCCCTCTTCTTGAGCTTCTCCTTCCTAGCCCAGGGCCTCCAGAACAGCCACCAGTACGTTAAGTGGAGCTGCAGCTGGAGTTGGCATGATCGTGGGCTTGCAGAGGAGCTTATTGGCTCCCAAGGCTTGAGAACTAACCCCAAAACCGAAGTTGAAAGGTTGGGTTTTTGGAAACCAATTGCAAATATTTGTGCTAAACAATATCTGGATTTCATTTTTAAAAATTGGGGCGTGATGCAGCCAACACGAAGCTCATTGAAGCCCAGTTGATTTCAGTGGGAAATATTTAGGGACTTAGCTCCCATGAGAGCCAAGCGTGGAATCAGGCCTTTGTTTTTCAGATTTATTTCTGCTTTACAGTACATAGTAGAACTTGATGTTCATATCTGTGAGGGACTGTAACAAAAGAGAAGGATTTGGGTTATTTTTGTAGTAATTCAGATTTTGAAACTGTGATTACAGATTTGACCTATTATCAAGCACTCTCAAATCTTGACCATATTCATGTTACATGTCACATGTAGGAATTTTCTCTCTGTTTTGTTTTGGTCTCATGTTGTAGTTTGTTTCCTGTAGCTTTGAGTTGTATTGTTTTTCATTTTTAATTTGTTGTTGGTTGTACAGTCTGTTTACATATTTTTGTACTCAAGTGTAGTTTTGTATTAAAAAAAGAAAAAAGCAGTTGATCTGATATATAGATATATATATACAGATATATATTGAGATATATATAAAGGTAAATAATCTTTGTAACTATCAAACATAGGTTACTTAGTGATGGCAACGCTGTGGAATCTGTATATTTGCCTTCCTTTAAATTTTTGGTTGTGCATTTCTCTTAAAATGTGTATCATTTTATGACCGACTGGAAACTTTTAATGCATAGCTGATTAGAAAGATTTAAAGTATGTCACTTTCCTGATGCTTTAAAAGAAAGGTTTTGTGTCTGTCCTGTTGCTGGGTATGGTTTCTACCTGCCAAATCTGCTCTTGATGCTTCATTCTCGAACTTGTTTTTAGATTATAGCCTGCTGCGCGCAGGCTTGGACCCATCATTCATACCATTTAGTTTAAGATGGGGTGTGGGGGAACCTGTCTGGCTGATTGTCCCATTCATGTGCAATACTTTCCCCCTCAAAAGTCTTATGGTGCATTAAATATTTGAATTATTACTTCAAAGTCTGAAACAAACTTGCGAGCAGGGAAGTAAATGTGAAGGCTATTTTTTAAAAAATGAAAGTGGTTTTAAAAGAACCTTCAGAGACCTGTTTCCACTTCAGTTCCTCTACTGAGGAGCCCCAGGCACATCTGCTGTTGAAATCCAGGCACATTGTGCAGGTTTGTGGAGCACTGGCTAGTCCTCTTGGACTCTGCCATTGCCTCTCTCTCTTGAACCGTGCACTCCAATGCATGTCTATTCAGAAGCAAGTCCTGTTAAGTTCAGTTCGACTTGCTCCAAAGTAAACGCGCATAGGACTGCAGCCTAAGACTAAGAACATTCCCAACTCTGTCCTACAGATGCACAAAGCAGACCTGTGTGATTGGTATGCTGTCCTTCAAGGGTTTTTTCTGCCATTCCTTGAAGGATTATCTGGATCACAGTTAAAACAAGTCAGTTTTAGCAGAGACTTTTGTTCAGAACTAGATGTGGTACAATGGTTAAAATAGAGTGGGCACAAGCATTCCAAAACTGCACCTTCCCAATTCTTCTTACTTTGCAGGGCAACAGCAGATGCTGAGCAAAGGCTAGTGAGAACTACCATTAATTCAGTGGTGGGAATGCAGCTGAGGGGCCCCCAGTTCTTCTTTGTGCTTTTCTTCATAAGTGTGCCTTTGAGCAATGCAGCCTCGGCAGGTTGCTTGTTAAGGCCATGCAGTTTGGTTTCCTCCTAGGTAGGACTGCAATCTTTTCCTTGGGTAAGGCACTTAACATTGCTAATGTCCTCCCTCCCCGAATGGGCCTTGTCCAGAGGTTGCAGGTGCCCATTGAAAACGTCTTTTGGATTGGAAAATTCTGGGTTAGACTCAGAGCACTTAGTGTAGGCTTTGTTTTGGTGGGAAATTTGTTTCTGGAGAGGAGTGCAGGCAGACATGCTCTGACCAGGACAGCTGATTTTGAATTCTCCTTGCCTTATCTGTTGTGATAGGACTTGTTTTATATATCATGCTTTATTTATATATCTAGTGTATTTTAATGCCTATTTCTCAATAGGTGGGATCTGCTGTGCTGTAAATATGTATTTAGGTACAGAATGAAAATCCTTGGGAATTTCTTTGGGAAACTGTTACTGAGCATGAAAACCACATAGTGGTTGCTGGGGGTTTTTTTTTGGGGGGGGGGGAGTTATGTGGGGGGTGTTTGTGTGTGTGTGAGAGAGAGGGAGAGAGAGAGAGAGAGCGCACATGTGCAAGATTAGCAAAATTAATCTTGTATTTTAAGCACTTGCCAAAAGAAAAGAAAGTTTAAGAAGCATTTTTATTTAAAGAAGTGAAGTGCATTCAGAAGAGGGAGTCTCCCACCTGATTTTAAAGTATGTGTTTTTCAGAGCAAGCTGAAAATCTCTGCTCAACTTTTATTTCTGTTACTCCGTAAAGATTTCCATTTGAGTTTGACGGTTTATTGGAGGGACATCCACCAGTTGTTGGGTTTCCTACTTAGTCAGGCCAATGTCTGAAGTTCTCTGAAGGTCTTGAAGATTAGTGGGTCTTGCAACTGAGTAGTTAGTCTTCTCTTAGCTTAATAGAGAAGATAAGAAACAGCAGGAATCAATCCTACCTCTTGAAAGAGACTTCTGCTGCTGCTCTGCTTTGGCAAAGGGATCTGTGCTCTGCTGGGTGAGGAGAGGATCTGGGTTCTGTGTGTGCTTTTAGTCAGAGAGCTCTTGGCTAGCCGGTGCGTGGATAAGTGGATTCCTGTTCTGGAGAATTCTGGTGCTGCTATTCTGCATGATTAAATGCAAGAGTTCAAAGCTAATTCCTGCTGACATTTGAAATATGCATATTCTAGAACTTAGTGCAGAATTGAGATTCCTGGGAATCTTAGTGGGTGCATATGAACTTAAGAACTGGCAGCGATTCCTGTCGTCACTTCAAGAGGGAAAAGAGTTCACCCAGTTTGCATATTTGAAGTGCCTCCTCTGAAACGGTTTTTATCTATCACAGTGGCAGAAAGTTTCAGGAAGGAGATGTGCTGCATTTTGCATTATGTGCACTTCGTCCACCAAGGTTTCTAATTATGTTCTTCTTCTGAATTAACCTGTAACTTTGCTCTTGTCACCACTCAATCCTTTGTCAAGTAGTTCCAAAATTTGCAGTGGCTTCAATATAAATTTTATTATCTTATGTGATTCCCCATCCCCTCAAAAATCTTGAATATTTACATCCATTTTAATTATTTTTGTAATGTATTTGTAATTTCTTGGCAGAATATTTAGAGATGTTTGATGGGGGAGGCAGAATATGAACAAGTCAGTTCGGGGAGTTGGAAGATATTGGGATTCCATGGATTCCTAGTCTGCCTATGGTTGAATTTGACATGTATCAAAATTGAACGTGACCTATTGCTTTCTTCCCTAGCTTGTGAGTGTTTGTGCAAATTCTCAGTTATGAGCAGGCGATTCATGGCACAAACATTAGATGTGAATAAAAGGGTTTGGAGTTGTACAAAATTTTGAAAGGGCTTTAGATCAGGTATCATTGCAATAGTGCTGAACAGTGGATCATTTGGAACTGGCCTTATTGAACAAATTCAGGTATTGGGAAATGCTTGGATGAATGACTTGCAGTCACTACCTACCCTTCCTCTTCATCCTCCTGGGAGAGGTGTGTCCCGATTTTTAGCTTGGCCACAAAAGAGGTTTCAACGTTCTCTTAAAACTGGGGAAACTATCAGTTGGCTGATCCATCCCTTACTAGGTATGAGAGATGTAAACCCATTATGTCTTCACACACATAAAGCCTGGGAACTTAATGATCTAGCACTAGTTCTGGAAGCAAAGTGAAAAATAAATGGTACTACTCTAGAATAAAGGAAGCAAGGGTTCCTTTAAAAATGGCATCTACAACTGCTATATGGCATAGTTCTTGAAACTGGCCATATTTTCCCCCTTTGCTTACATGCATACAAATGGTTCAGTACATATATGTGTGCACTGTATACAGATATGAGTGCAGAAAGTGCATGAGAGAGAGAGTGTCTGACTATGTATATAAACAAGACAAAGCTGCGGAAACTTTGTAATACTTTGTGAAAATGATTATATTATGGACGTTTGTACTGTGCACAGCTACTGGAATTAAATGTAGGGAATCTCAGGAACAAGCATAAAATTTGTCCAAAACTTATTTCTCAAATGTGTATGTGCAGTTTTTAATTCTGTATACTATTTAATATTTTACCAATAAAAATAAACTTCTCACATAAAAGACTTTAGTCTCTCTTGTCATGGACATTGCAGAAATTGGAACAAGTGTCTTAGTACAATTGATGCTTATATATTCTATGACAGCCAGTTAAAATATATGGAAGACACTGATGGCAAACTGTGCAAGGCCAGCTTCACTGTTTAGAGCAGAGCTTTCCAAACTTTTCATGTTGGTGACACACTTTTTAGACATGCATCATTTCGTGACATGGTAATTCAGTTTTCCTAGCAAACTCGAGGTTAAACTAACCCCTTTTAAGAGATACGGACACATATTGCATGACATACAGGTACCTACACACTGCAGCCAGCAGGCTAACATCTGTGAAAGCTCTGGTTTAGAGGGTATCTCAGACAAGGTAACTTAAGTAGTGTGCTCCCCTAAGCTGGACAAGCTCCATCAAGGCTGCACTTGCAAGATCACAAATTTCTCATAATACCTATAACCTTCCTTTCATAGAATAGAATCATAGAGTTGGAATAGACCACAAGGGCCATCGAGTCCAACCCCCTGCCAAGCAGGAAACACCATCAGAGCACTCCTGACATATGGTTGTCAAGCCTCTGCTTAAAGACCTCCAAAGAAGGAGACTCCACCACACTCCTTGGCAGCAAATTCCACTGTCGAACAGCTCTTACTGTCCTTTAGGCTCTGCAGGAAGGGAGAGTGGTGAGAATTCTTGTGGAGGTCAAAGGGGATGGTCCTCTGGGTATGGAAATATATGACCCTGGGTAGCCCAAAGAATGCTTTTAGAGAACATGGGCATATAAACTTCAATTCTGTACTGAGCCTGCTCACCTTGTTTCAGACTTCCAAATAAGCTGAGACCTAGGCGTAAGGAACTGGAAACTAGTGTCTAACTTCAGCCTCATATCTTGAAGCTGCTAATGATCTATTATTACAGTGTCATCTGCATGTTGATAACTTCACACACCCAACCCTTTGGATGACATCACTCTGTGGTTTTGTGTAGATGTTAAATAACAGGGGCAACAGCACAGAACTTGCAGAGCCCTACAGCATAAATGCAAAGGAGCTGAGCTCCCGCAACCATCACCCGGAACATGCCATCCAAGCAGGATCAGAACCATTACCACACAGTGCTTCCAATTCTCACTCCAGGCTCCCAGTCCAGAAGACATTTCTTTGAAGTGCAAATGATTTAATTAAATAACTGTAACATGGTTAGTGGCATCAAAAGCTCCTGAGAGGGCCAAGAAAATCAGGAGGGTGACACTCTTTCATCTTTTCCCCTGGTATAGGTAATCTTTTAAGGCTCTCAAAGCAGCCAATGCCAAATCCAGACCTGAACCTTATTGAAATTGATCTGGAAACATGGTCTCATCCTGGAGTTGTGCAGGGACCACGTGCTGTAATGCATGCCCAACACAAGGGAAACAGCGGGGGGGGGGGGGAGGCAATCATTATTACATTTTTCTGAATCTAGAGTAGAGTTCTTAAAAACAGCAGTTGGACCACTGCCTCCATTAGAGCAGTTGAGAGCATCATCTCCATTAAGGCAGTTTTCAACTCTTGGACCCAGCTAGTCAATCCCACCCTGAGCAAAGAGGGGTTAGGACTGAGTACATGCAAAGTGGATCACACACTTGACCTTGCCCATGTCCTCAGGCCTCAACAGCTGAAATTCATTCAGCAGAGCAGGACCAGATTCTTTTTGGGGGGGGACAGTAGGTTGAGAGAAAGAAATATTAAACTAGGAGGTCAAAAGACCATGACATTTGAAGCACAGCTTAATGTGTGGGGGAGCTGTAACAGTTTCTTTGGCACATGGGGACAATGCATTCACCTTGCCCGAGAAGCAGCAACCGATCAGAGCACCAAAGCTATGAACAGCCATGGGAAAATGCATGAAAAGCATAAGGAGGGGATATGTTGGACACATTTTCCCCCCTCATCCCCTGAAATATGAAAATCAAATCTCAAGAGAAGAAAATGTTTATTTCCACCACCCCATATAAGAACATCTGCCCTATGTCCCAGTGGTGCATTTATAAGTGATGCTTGTTAAGAATGTGCATGATGGCTCAGTGTTGGCTTTTTAAAAGATGAGGAAAAGAAGAGTGGTAGCTCTTCTTGAGATGTGTGTTCGCTGCTTTCTACCTCTTCCCAATCTGCTAGTCTTAGTAGATCTCTGTTTAACCAAATCTGATGTAAGGATGACGCAACTGGAATACAAACAAACCATGGGAGATTACGGAAACCTTTTCCTTGGAGAGTTCCAAGGAAAGGCAACTCCCACGGGTTTCTGTGGGGGTTTAAAACTCATTTCAGAGAAGTCGTAGAAGCCACTGGAGCAAAGGTTTCTGAGTTCTATATGCTGATCACATGTCACTTAGAAAACAATGAAAATTAGCAGAAGGGTAATTCTCACAAAACCAAAAAACCAAAGGTTTCCATTTTGAAGGTGCAGGGTAAAGAATCGTGACGCCCTTGCATTTCAAGATCTTGTTCTTCATCAGAAACATAGCTAGAAGCATCCAAAATATTTTAACTAGTGAACGTTGCTAATTTGCTTTCACTTTGTTAATGAGAACTCTTTTGTCCTTTAGCACAAATGCTCCTGCAAAGAACTGAGTGCTTTAATTCAGAGATACGTGCTTTGGTGATTTCATGTGTGTTTTAGAACCTGGTATTATATGCACCAGGGACGCGGGTGGCGCTGTGGGTAAAACCTCAGTGCCTAGGACTTGCCGATCGCATGGTCGGCAGTTCGAATCCCCGCGGCGGGGTGCGCTCCCGTCGTTTGGTCCCAGCGCCTGCCAACCTAGCAGTTCGAAAGCATCCCCGGGTGCAAGTAGATAAATAGGGACCGCTTACAAGCGGGAAGGTAAACGGCGTTTCCGTGTGCGGCTCTGGCTCGCCAGATGCAGCTTGTCACGCTGGCCACGTGACCCGGAAGTGTCTGCGGACAGCGCTGGCCCCCGGCCTCTTGAGTGAGATGAGCGCACAACCCTAGAGTCTGGCAAGACTGGCCCGTACGGGCAGGGGTACATTTACCTTTACCTTATTATATGCACCCCTAGCCAGATACGTATATGACTTGTTTCCTGAACTTATCAAGCCTACCTGATAATCATGGAGTAAAGACCCTGACACAAACTTTCCTCTGGTGGTTCTTTCTCTCGTGGTAAAAAAGAAGAAGTAAAAAACGTCCAATCTAACACTTATCAAGATGGAAACATGGCTAGGCCTGTTCTTTTAGATAAAACGTTTTGGCTTCCAGCTGCCTAACAACTTATCTTTCATCCTAACGGTCTTAACCTAAACCTTTTTCCTGATCTTTGATACTTCTGTTTTTCTGTAGAACTGCAAGGAGTTATGAGTACAGGGATGGGGGCAGTTGAGACAGGGCAGGAAATGAAACTGTCATTATTTCTGGAAATCTTTTAAACTAGGAAAGGTGCACCTGTACTCACAACAGCCTAGAAGACATCAGCCGAGGAGAAAAATGAATACTGGAGCTTGGGGTGGAGATTGTTTACAGATCATAGACATAAACCTTCAGTACAGCAGGATTTCATTTCTATTTCTTGATAAAAAAAAATTATAATCAGTGGTACCATAAAACACACACACACAAAAAGAATCTGTGATTAAAGCCTCAGGATTGAATCCTACAGGCTTGGCAGGGGAAGTGAAGGCACCTCCTCTGCTTATCCAATCCTTGCTGCCGCTGCCACCGCTCTCACTGAGCTCTTTCACTCTGTTGTTTTCCAGGGAGTTGTGATATATCTATATAGATATATCTGATTTCCCTTCTATTGGAAACAATGAGAAAGAAATAAGCTACACCTTTCTGAAAGCTGGTGTCCCTGGTTGAGGGGCATGTCCTCTGAGCTTTATGGCTAAAGGGGGGTGGCTGGGTAAAAATGAAATAAATAAAATACTTCACCACATTGGGGGCACACATCACAGAGTGATATAAATCACCGACTATGGTATCTCACCTCATGATGAGAATATTGACTGCATGAAATTACTCATGGCATCTTTAAAGAAAAAAGGAAACTATGGGAGAATGTGACATAAGGCAAACACTATATATCTCAAACCTCCAGAACTCTATCTCCCACTTGGTATTTTCTGTTATTCTCTACTTATTTTCTGGCACAGACCCAGTACAGGGACAAATTACCTTGGTTGGTGTGCATTCACATGAAATTGTGGGGTGAAAGTATTGGTGCAAAGCAGCCCAAACTCCTCCAAATATTAAGGTGAGAAAATATGGCTCTTTTCTCGCCTTCCCCGACTGACCAGGAGAGAAATCCTTCCATGATTTGATGTGATTTTACTCCCCTGCTTAAAGTCCGACCAAAAATAAGGAGGTGATCGTCCTGAGCAAAGCTGTGCTTTCTGTACAGCATTTTTAGTCAGCAAAGATAGCCACTGCTTAATCACTGGGAAACAGGAAAAGTGAGTGCATATTCCAGTTGCCTTAAGTAATCATTGACCTGAGGCAGCACATGACATTTGATGTTACCTCTCATTATGGAATTAATCATATGATGTTATCACTGTTCCACCTACTCATTTTCAAAGGTGTTTTTCCCATGACAGCTTGGAGGTATTCCTCCAAATATGTACCCTTAAAGCTTTCATTGGCCACGGTTGGAATGCTGCCTAGACAATGCAGACCGTCTAAACAGGGAGTCAGTGTGGCATAGCAATTAGAGTGACCTGGACCTCACAGACCAGGGTTCAAATCTTCAACCTGGGTGACCTTAGAACAGTCATTGCCTGTTAGTCTAACCCACCTCACAGAGTTGTTGTGGGGATTCAGTGAGGAGGGGGAGAATCATGTACGCTACCTTGAGCTCCTTAGCGAAAATGGTGGGATGTAATGCAATAAAAAAATAAATTGCATGGTGAACTTAAGTCATTTGTTACAAATGCCATGCTCATCTTCTTCCAACTGCTTCTTTTTATTTTATATTCTTTATTTTTATTCTTAATTGCTCATTACTCCCAGCTGATGCCCCGAATATTCTATAATAATGAGTCATCAAAATATTATTAAAGAACCAGATATATCCGTTGGCGAAAATGGTATAAATCACTTATGTATGTCACTGTTGCATGTATGTGTAGGACTTAAGAAGTTTATTACTCTTTAGTACACATATCACAAGCTTGATCCTGTTTGATATATCTAGAACATGAACAGTATAAAGTATTTCATAAATTGAAAAAGGAATGCATTTGGTGGGCAAGATTTTCTTAGTGGGGAAAGACAAACAACTCCAGACATTTCTTTCTCGCTATGAGGCACAGCAGCAACAGCGATATAGATTGTTAATGGTTGTTAATGATATAGGTTGTTAATGTGTAAACTTCACTGAGCGCAGAGGACTTATCTCCAAATTAACATTCATAGGATCAGGCAGCACATCTATTCTTTGCTTGCAGGTACGAAAGGTATGCTAAATCTGTGAGATATACTCATATAACCAACATGCCTAACTCTGATTAATGCATGAAGGGGTTAAGACCATAGAGTAAGCTGTCCTGCCAGGCATAGCCAGGTCACACCCCTTCACCTTGGGAGGAAGTGTTGCCAAACTCTTTGTTCTCTCACTTCCATCATGTGAACCCCACTTAAGCAAGCCATATTTGTGTTTCTGTTCCAATAATGTAGAAACTCTTACCATTTTGGGACCTAAGTTATACTGCCTGTCTTTTCTTGCTGCTGTATGGGAAAGCACATGAATCTGAAGAATTTGTAAGTAAACCATTTTTAACCTACCAAACGTGTGGTCTCTTTCTATGCTAAGGGAAGTGGGGGACTTTGGATGCAAACTAGAAGGGGATATTTTAAAGATCTAACAGCCTATATTTCCACACCTTTGCTGCATATTTTGTGATTTTAAATCTCTGCTGAGTCTCTCTCACCAAATAGTACTTGCCCCAAATGAGGAAATCCTCATTTTATTATACCAGATCTACATTTTCCCCTTTTAACCAAATTAACCAACAAAATCTTACTCTTTGCTTGGGATGCATCATATTTTGAAAGGTGAAGACATGCTGTAAAGCTATTATACAAGATAAACTGTTAGGAATTCTTGTGTTTGGAACAGTTTCAACAGGATGGAGAGTGAAACAGATGACCTTCTGACCCCTTCCATACTTAGAATTATGATTCTTTAAAGCCATAGTGATACTGTCACAGTCTTGTCATGTCTTCAAACCACATGAATCTCTCTTGCATGTGAGAAAAAGATAAAGTGATAATAAAAGTATGATGAAATGGTTATTATCACAAAGATGGTTGCAATACTGGGGAAATAGGATTCAAAAACATGGAGTAACTGTACACATAATAGAATGTTTGGATAAGATTAAGAGAGTTCCTTGTTTCAGCTGACACTATCAGTACAAGAAAAGAAATATTGCTTTAAAAAACCCTGTAAACTGAAAGCCTGCGAAAGTTCTTATCTATAGGACCAAGACAAGAATACTCCAAACCACAGTTAGGAAGATTTAGAAATGTCTTCATGTGCTCCAGATATGAACAAAAGTGGAATAGGAAAGTACTGAGAGCATTTCTGCCTAATTTATATCTGTAGTTTAAGCAAATGCCTCCCATTTAAAAATGGCCTTGGATTTTCATGGTATTAAATAATAGAAACCAATAAATAAATACTTGTTGGTAAAATAAATTCACATCTCAAAGGTCTGCCTTGAGACACAGTTTTCAGATGTCTAAAAGAACGCAGGGATGATTTCTGCCCAACCTCTACTGACAGGGATTTCAGCAAGACAGGACCTTGAACCTGACTTGGTAGGCAACTGGCAACCTGTGCAGCTCTCCATGTTGCCAGACCTTGCACTTGTGAGCAGTCTGGTCTTAGCAATCTGCACTAGTTGCAACCTCTGGACTGGATACAGAAGCAGCCACACATAAGGCATGATGTAGTAATCGAGCCTTGAGGTTACTGTGGCCAGGATTATCTTGGTTCAGGTAGAAGGCAGGCCTGGCCACAGAGTTCACTTGAGACTCTAGTGACACAGGTGGCTCAAGAAGTGCCCCCAAGCTGCAAACCTGCTTCTCCAGAGGGTGTGCGGAACAGGCAACTGATAAGCACGTAGGAAGAGTTACGTTGGCTAAGCCCAGCATCCTGTTTCCCAAAGTGACCAACCAGATGGACAGGTCATGAACACAACTGGTATTTTCTGGCAAATGGTATTCAGAGGCCTTTGCTCCTGGAGGAAGGACATAGCCTTCGCGACTGCCAGCCATTGATGCCTTATCCTCCACACAATTGTCTAATCCCCTTTTGAAGTCACTCAAGTTGACCACCATCCGCATACCTTGTGGTAACCAAATAGATTGTTTAGCAATGTGCCATGTGAAGAAGTACT
The DNA here is from genome assembly GCF_964188315.1 of Podarcis muralis. NCBI lineage: Eukaryota > Metazoa > Chordata > Lepidosauria > Squamata > Lacertidae > Podarcis > Podarcis muralis. The sequence goes on from NC_135655.1 coordinate 134,962,096, forward strand.
CTCTCTTGTCTGTATTGAATCTCCCCATCCACTTTCTTCACACCATTTATAAATGTCTGCCATATCTGTCTGGCCCCTCTACTTACCTTGTTTAAAAAGATGAAACATTCCCAGTCATTTTAATATTTTTACATGGCGTTGCTCCATCATTTTAGTTGCTTTTGCAGTGTGGGTGTTGTTAACAGACACTATTGGGGGGCTCTGCCTTTATCCCACCTCATCCATCACCCCACAATTTTGAGATGGGGTTGCTGGAATGGAAATGTGCTATATTTAATTTTCAGGTCACAAGGCAGAAAGGAAGCAGCTGAAAAACAGTTTTTGTTTCTAGAAGTGTGTTGGGAGAGGATAGGTTGATAGGCATGCAAAATATCTTTCATTTAATGTGTGACATACAAACCTCTTTTTAAAAAGTAGCCTGGTTCCTCAGTTCAGTTCAGGCCTGAGACGGCCAGTGGTGTGGACATGATTTACCTCTATAAATTCTGCCTGTTCCAAAGCTATTATTGACATAAAGGCCTTGGCAGAAAAAAGACAGAGATTGAGGTTCAAATACCTGCTCAGCCCACAGATTCATGGGAATAAGACCCTCCCCACCAACCTGGTTTTGGATGACAACTCCCCCCCCCCCCCCGAGAATTGGACATGCTGCCCGGGACTGGTGGGATCTGTGGTCCAACGGCTTATGGAGGGCACCAGGTTGGGTATGATTGTGCTATACTTTGCACAGAGGTCTTGTGAGGACAAACACCCTGAAGACAAGTGCACTCGTATATACAAAAGGTCAGGGCAGAGTATGAAAAGTATGAACTGAGAAAAAAGATCCCAGGAGTTTTGTAAGACATGTTTAGCACACAGATTCTTTCCCTTTTACCTTTCCAAAGTGCTTGCTCTTGCTCTCGCTCTCGCTCTCTTGTTATGAGTTTTGGGGAGGCTGTATGACAAGACCCTTCTAATTCCTGGATCCAGTGTTAAAATCTAAGCACAGATTCAAATTCATGGAATAGCCAGGCTAGCTTCCCAGTGAGGTAATGGCCTAAATATGGGTAGTTAAGGTAACAAACGAAGTGGCTCTGTACCATATGGCAGCTGGGTGGGCCTCCCTTCCTCAACTCGCTGGTAGTTAGAAAGACAAAGGCCAAAGCTGAGAGTTGTGTGTGTGTCAACTAGAAGCAAGGCTGCAGGCTGGGCAGCTGGGAGACAGAACCATGCCTGATTTCTGCTGGACTCCAGGGCTATGGCTATGTGAAAAGCAAAACCCTTTTGGGGTGTTGATGCTGCGAAGCCCTCCATCACAGGCTAAGGTTGTACATATGTGCAAATAAACCATATATTCCAAAGACACCACAGTATCTGAAGGCAACACAAACCCTGGGGAAGTGCCTGGAACCCCTGGAATCTTGCACTGCTCAGAGATTGGGGTGGCTTTCAACAATAGATAAAAACATTCTGACAACTTACATGAAAACATGACTTCAAACATGTAGGATTAGAATCAATCTTGACGTTGTTTTCAATCCCGGTGTCATAATTGTTTATCCCTTTATTAAAATAAATAAGCACATGGTTTCTCAATCCAGGTTTCTCATCAAGCCATGATTCAGGAAGCTTGACTGCATGCTTTAAAGTGGACTTCCTAACCCTGGTGTGTGCTAACTGTTGCTTGTTTGATGTGGCATCTGAAATGACTAGCCTCATCATTGCTCCAGGGAACTGGAGACCAAACGAAAACAGGCAATCACCTCTAAACTATGATGTGCCTGTAGATTTGAAAACTCAAGCTAGGTTCAGGGTTCTTCTAAACTATGGTTGGTACCAGCAATCATCTGTTTGATGTGATGTCTGAGGGCCAAACCAGACACGATGCAGGAGAACTCGGATGAGGATCTCCTGTGATTTGCCATTAAAACAAACAGCTAACCCTGCATGGCTGCTTTTAAAACTATGGAAGTGGCGCTCAGGGACCAGGATAAGGTTTTTAACCCTTCTTTCCTTTGGCGGAGGGCTGCAGTGCAGTGGTAGTGCAGATGTTTTGCATACCAAAGGTCTCCAGTTTATTTTTGGTGTCTCTAGGTGGTGTTGGGAAAGGCTGTTGACGGAAACCCTGAAGAGCTGCTGCCAGCCAGTTTAGAGACCATAGTGAGCCAGGTGGACCAAAGGCCTTGACTTGGCAGAATGAAACAACCTTTGGTTGCTGTCAGCTTCACTGAAGGTGGACAAAGGTTAGTTAGTAGGGGGGACTGTCGATTCTGTCGTTAAAGTGTGGAATTTAATTATAAATGGGTAGGATCCTGAGGTGTTTATGTTTTTTGTTGGAATGAGGGTGTTGTTGCTTTTTTATTGTTGTTGTAAAAGCTATTCAGCGTTGCAATGGATTTGTTTTAATTATATTTTGACTGGTGTCCTACTTTTTACTGATAGGTACAGGTGCTGTACCTTTTACTGGTCCTCCACAGATAATAGCAGCTTTAAGAGGCCTTTTTCACTGAGGTAGAGGCAAACGAGGGAAGGGTTAAAAGTCTCCCCCAGAGCACCACTTCCCCAATTTTCAAAGAAGCTGTGGAACTAATAACTGATATAACAACGCCAAGCAACCAAGGAGATAAAAATCAGCGATCTCCTGAATGCATCTAGTTTGGCCCTGAATTGTCTTAACAGCCTTGGTGGAACAAATGCAATCAAAGTTCTCTATTGCACAGAATTGTGTGCTTTTTGTACCACAGTTTTGGGGTTGTTGTTTTTTTTAAAAAAATAGTAATAATTAAAAAGTTGAAAAGAAAATCCTGGGCTTTTGATATTCTGTCACCTTCATCTCCCACGATCTACAAGGTTGAGAACTTGACATTGGGGTTCAAGTGGTAGCCAGTCAAGCAGGGTCTTCCTTGCCCTCTAGACACAGGACTGGCCTGTCTCAGGAATTCCTGATAATTGTTGTTATTGTTGCTCCTTGCAGCCCTGAGAAATACACCTGCAATGTCTCACAGAATACGCCTTGTAGCGAGAGGCCATGGCCCCAGTACACAAGAACATAGTCTGGTTATGTAAAGTGTGATCTATCTCTCATCTGTTTATTGCTCTCAATTTGTTTGTGATTCATATTTTGTATGTACAAATGCTTGTTTAATTCCTGGCACAAGGGCCGTGCTCATCAAAAGTGAGAGACTAATAGCATTGCCTGCAGCAAAGCAGTAGCAAGCCAAGTACAGGGCATGTTAACACAAACAGCTTAGTCAAAGAGATCCAGGTTCTGGCATGTGGCTTCTCAATGGTCCTCTGTTCAACCCATTCTATGTCAAAACCATCAGTTATGCCAAATCATCCCTGTTCCCCCATAGCCATTTCATGGCAGTAGTTGGATAAATATTGTGTTTTCTTCACTAGTATTGGGAACAGTTCGGCCAATGTTATAGCATTGTAACCTTACTTTTTTCTAATGATCTTTTAAAGTTTTTCCTATAACCATGTCTTATATAACAATGGAGACAAAGAATTACACTAAAGTTCAGAGGGCCACTTGTGAAGGGGGGCAATTTTCATGCTAAACCATTACAGAGTGTTCTCACTAACCGTACATCCCACACACTCAATAGACAATGGGAGATACTAAAAAGAAGGAAAAAAAGATTACTCCAGCCAGAGGAATTAAAGTGGTGCTCTTTTCCCCACCCCACCCTATTCTAACTATTCAAGGAAGATAGCACATCCCATATTAATATTTGCCACAATGGGAGGGAACCCAACACCTCACCTTTTCTTGCTTTTCCTGGCAAGTGCAATTGCACAAAAGCCTGAGTGAAAAAGAATGTGGTGTTGTTGTCCTCCTGTCAACTTGACTGGGTGACTCAAAGTGGCAGCTTTTGCCCAGCAATTCACTTCCAGGCTTAAGAATTACATGTGCACAAATTTATTATGCACAAATGCAGTGTGATTTGCATAAGAGGGGACCAATATTTTCCACACTACATTGCGTGGATGGGGCTCCACATTTCCAGGCACTTTGCAGTGCAAATGGTAAGGTATATCCCCCACAGCTGGCACAAGTTGACTGAACATTGGAGGAGGAAAGGATGCTATGAAAGGGCACGGGGTGTATCAGTTATTCTCACCATTAAGGTTTCTTCCAGTGGTTCCCCAACTTTGTATACGATGAATGGGGAGTATAGGTTTGTTTTAGTTTTTATTATGTATTTTATGTTTTTGTTTTGTATGTTTATGCTGTGAACTGCCCTGAGATCGTTGGATGAAGAGCAGTGTACAAATCGAATGAATAAAATAAGTAAAAATAGCTCAGTGGGAGAGCATTTGCTTTTGAATGCAGAAGGTTCCAGATCAAACCTACAGCATCTCCTAGTAGGGCTGGTACCATCCCCTGCTGAAATCCTGGAAAGCCACAGCCAGTCAGTGTAGGCAGGGGGAGGAACAAGGGCTTCTCGTGCCTTGGCCTAAGAAGGCCTGGCCTGGCTCCTCATTTTGCCATGCCCACCTACCCTACACTGGATGTCGTCGTTCATAGCCAAGAGAAGCTTGCTGTCATTGCCAATCAGCTGACCAGTACTGAGAACAAGCCAGCTGGCATGGGCTTCACTATGGAGTCCCCATGGGGCCAATCCCTTCCCAAAGTGGGCCTTGACATCAGCGCCTATCAGCTGATAGAAACTGACTTCAAGCCCACTGAATCAGCTGTGCTCCTGAGTTCTCCATGGGCTTGTGGGTATGAGTATCCTTGTGGGTATGCACAGCCAATCCCTGCGGAAAGCAAGGCTTGACGTCACCGCCTATCAGCTGATGGGTGGAAACTTCAAGCCTTGTTTGGGTTTGCATTTTCCTTTGTAGAGCAGCTTGTATGGGAGATGAGTCACCTAACGTCTTAGTGACTGACACCAGGTGATCAGCAGGTGGGTGAGTCCCATCCACCTGTCAAAGTGGCCTGCCAGGGGTGGGGGAGCCCCATCTGGTCCATTTGTCAGATCCAGTTCTCCACCCCTGGTGCAGACAGTACTGAGCTGGACAGGTCCCTGATCTGATGCAGCATAAGGCAGATTCCTGTGTTCCTATTAAACCTCTGATTCATATTTCCCCAAGCAGGAGTCAAAACACTATTTCTCAACTAAACAGCTCTGTAAAATAAACTGAAAATCAATTACTTAATGCTGGATTGTACAAACCTTGAGAGAGGGGAGAAGGGAATTTTTTAAAACCCAGACCCCCATTCATGTTAATTTCTGCCATGAAATGATTTTGGAGAATTTGGCTGGATACACACTAAACCTTTATATCACATTCAAAGCACGTTCTTTCCGTCAAATAATTCTGGGCACTGTAGTTTCCCCTCAGAGAGTGACAATTCTCAGCCGCCCTTCAAAAACTATGACAGGGAAGCATAGGAAGGTCTGTTTGCCCCACCCCTCCTGCCCACTTGCCCAAGCAAATGCAGTTGGCCATCGGCGTGACGGCTGACGAGTGTAAATATAATATAGAGAGATACTAGGCATTCCAGGATGTCAGCTAAAGAAGCCTCTTTTAACTTAGGCCTTTGGGGAGCTTAAGTGAAATAATATTGAATTGGAGCTGCTGCTGGAGTAATTGTTTGGAAGTTATTCTTCATATTGGAAATGCAATTGAGTTTTAATTGTATCTGCTGAGTGATGTTTTTTAAGCTACTCAAGGAGGTTTTTTTTATTTTTATGAAGAGTGATATATAAGTTGAACAAATAAATACTGTACTGTTCTATAAACCGTAAGTGGGTGGCCGCAATTGCCAGATACCCAAAATGTAAGCGTAGCTTGTCAGGATTGAGCAAGGCTGCTTGCACCACACACCTCTTGTATCTAAGTTAGAATCTGTACCATTTGTATTTTGTTTCTGCCTTCCAAGCCTAGGCCACGTTTTAAAAAGATGAGGAAAACCTGCCCGTTCACTTTTTTTAACCCCAGAGGAAAGAATGAAACAAGTGCCAATTTATTGTTTCGGCATTCAGCACCGTAAATCTGTGAAAGAAATACAGTCCAGACAGGTGTGGCACTTTTTACTTAATAGCGCAAGGTTACAGAGTTCAAGTCTTCCATGGAAAGAGAGAAACACGTGAAAATTGTATTACAATTTTACTTATGTGACTTGTAACAGGGAACTGATGTTGATTTATAACTTACTGTAAGTTAATGTTGAAATGCTTGGTAGTTGTTTCAACTCTGAAATTCAGAATCAGTGTACACACTAAGGATGCTTTCAGACAACTGTTTATTGAGCATTCATTCTGATCTGTTTGCAGGCAGATTAAACACTGTTTTACATTTAATGTTTGTGGGGAGGCTAATTGCGATGGCCTCAAAGCAGGTGTTCTCCTGCAATCTCCACTTCATTTCCTCGTCACTTTTCTTATCACAAAAGGTCCAGTGTTTGGGGAAGTGGATTTATTGGGTAAGAACTCCAAATCATCTTTATTTGGAACAACCTGAGTTTGCCAATATGTGATTGAATGTGACCTAAAAATAATGACCACCTGGAAGTGTCCTTAAGAGAGTCAAACCTCTATTAGCAACTCTGAATTAGTTCCTGGTGACCACCTGCCCCATTCCAGCACATTTTGAAAGACGCTTTTCCTCCGCAACTTCTCTTCACATGGTAGGCATCTCAGAGGAAGAAGAAGCAGCCTCTAGCTTTATGCCGGGTGCAAGAGATCCATCCGCTTCCTCCTTCTAACTCTTCTACCTTGTGCAGAGTCCCAAAGAGGAATCAACCTTTCCTTTCATGCTGTGGTCTGATGGCGCTTTAAACCAACCTCCCACTGCCCTTCAGCATTTGCAAGGCTAGAAGCAAAGTGAATGAACCAGAGGACATTTATTTGGATCAGCACTTGGAGGGCACTTGGGAGCAGTGAGGAGAAGTCACCTCTGAAAAGCCATAGCCCAGATCAAGGTGAGAGGGCAGCCTTCTGCACACACCAGGACCAAACATGATATACCGTATTTGGATTCTCTAGCTATCCCACACAGCATAAAGCTGCTCTCCAGACAGTTCCCTTAGCGCAGGGGTGGGGAGCAAATCTTTTAGTCCAAAGTACCTGGAAGCCACCAGGCGGTTGAAGGCTGTCTTTTACAGGCTTTTCTTGAAATCTGACTTTTGAGCTGTTGACTACCTCAATTACAAGGCAAGGGAATGCTGGAAAGTGGTTGGAACTGGTTTGAGTCAGGGTAGACCTTTGCTGGAATCCTGCCTTCCTTTGGTGTGCGTGCTACTAATACTGCTCACAGTTGATAAGGTATTAATGTACACCATATAACAGTGCACACTGAAATGCCAAATGCTACAAAGGTATTAGCATTAGGCACAGTGAATCATTCATCACTGCACAGGAGCCATTGAAACATGTGTTTTGGAGTTCTCAGTCTCCCCGTTTTAAAGCATATCAAATTGCCTAGCAGCTCCGGTGATGCTTGTCCTTGCCTTCTTGCTTCTGTTTGTCCCCTTGACCTCTTGCAGTGAATTATATGAAAGGTAGGACTGATATGTGCTTGCTGTGCCAAAGCCTCTTCAGAACTTGCAATTAGGAATGTACATTTAAAATGGTTGGAAAAGGGATTATGGGGATACTTTACCCTTTGTATGTCAAGCTAATTTAATCTGCAATAGCAGACTGAGAATATTTCCATTTGACTCCAGTGTACCAGATTTTTCTAACACTGGGCATTCTTTATGTGTTTCCCAAAACACATTTAATCTTTCTTGCACATTTACCAAGAAGTTTTATGAAAAGAGCAGGCCTATGATTAGAGGAGCTGTGAAGAATTGGATTTACAAGAAAGTAGCCTGAAAAACAATTGGTGACAGCACAAACCTTATAGGCACAGATGCAGTGTTGAGAATCATATCAGTGCCTGAAGGAAGAGGACTTACTGCTGTATAAATGCCCAGCAGATATTGATTGAAGGAACACTCAGGCATGCAGCCTGAACATATCTATCTCCATGAGAATAAGCCTTGGACACTTGGATGAGTGTGTGGAGGAGCTTGCCTCAATTCCCCACAAATGCTTCTTCCTCAACACTCCTCTTTCACATCTGGCTTACCAAACAGGGAACCAAGGCCAGATTTGGCTCCAGGTCTGCTAGTTGTCAAGCCCCTCCCCCCAGGGCAGAGAGAGAATCTGTAACACTCAAATATTTAGCTGAGAACTGTCTGAAAAAATCTAGAACCAAGACTGAGGGAACCAGCAAACAACAGACAGATAACATATCTCTGCTTGTACTGAGACCTAGCTCATTCTAGAATCCTTGAGATGATGACATAGCTAAAATTACTGCATGAAGTCAACGCGTGGGTAATATCCCTCTAAACTATACTCAGTTAATGGGTCTGTTCCATGAAATATATGGTCTGCTCTGAATATGACTCAGCTAGATAGCTCAATTGGTTAGAGCGTGGTGCTGATAACTGTATGGAACAGCTGCATCACAAGGGGTTGGACTAGATGATCCTCAAGGTCCTGTCCAACTCTACAGTTCTATGTCTTATATACTTTACGACCCCTCTCTTGTTGTATGTGGATGACGCGACCATCCTTCCCGAACCAGACCTGGTCTGAACTACCAACTAAGGAAATTCTCAGACTACTGCTCTGGTAATGGGTTATCCATCAATTACGAAAAATCAAAAGTCCTGGTGTTTGAGAAGAGATTCTCCCCGAGTAAATGGGTACTGGACGGTCACACACTAGAGCAGACCGAATTCTTCTGGTACCTAGGGCTTCTATTCCATCATTCCAAGTCCTGGAAATATCATTGGCAGACCACCTATCAAAAGGCAGAGGTAAGCAAACTGGCTATAGTTCAATTCTTTTATACAAGGGGAGGCCATTATGTTCCATCAACCATTAAGGTATTTAATGTGAAATCTGTCTCTCAACTCCTCTACAACTCAAATGTCTGGTTCAATGGCTCATTCTCCAGGTTCGATGGCTTTCAGGCAAAGTTTCTCCGGTCCCTCCTACAAGTTCCAAATTGTGTTCCAAATGCAAAACTATTTTTAGAAACAGGTGAATGTCTTCTATCAACTAAAGCATGGTGGGCTGCCCTGAGATACTGGCTCAAGATCTCAGTCTTTGGCCTAGGGAAGGGGTTACTTCCATACCTAAACAACGAGGAGTTTACCAGCTCATGGATGAAATTATGGTTAGAAAAGCCACTTGGATTGGTATGCCACCTTCTCTCCTGTACCATCTGGGCTATGATACCGCCCTTGAATCTCTGAGGCAAAGGCTCTGGGACATATCACATAGTGATCTCCGATCTCATTCTCATGTTATCTGTGGCCCATTAGCAGTAGGAATTCACTATGGGTTCAATTTTCAGACACCAGCATATCTTAGAAATTTGTCTGTACCAACATATTGGCGTCTTTTCACCAAAGCCAGATTAAATGTATTCCCATCAGAAGTGTTAAATGGCAGACTGAGAGGTATCCCTTATCAAAATAGGATCTGGTCCATGGGGTCACGAAGAGTCGGACACGACTAAACGACTAAACAACAACAAAAATGCTCTCAGGATGTTGACTGCATGACGCATATTTTATTGCATTGCGGTCAATATGATCATGCTAGGGAACTATTGATTAAACCACTATTGACAAATCGTCCGGGTCAATCTGAAGCCTACTATATCAAATATCTTCTGGACGACAAGTCCAATGATATCACAGTGGCTGTGGCAAAGTTTCTTTCAGTAGCCATATGAATCAAAGATCAACATACCCATGACTAAACAAATAACGCTTTGGTCTCCCTTCCCTGGGGGGGTTGTCTGTATGAATCTGTATTTTATTCTGAATCCATGTTATGGGTCGCTGGACTGCAATAAAGATGATGATGATGATATACTTTACTGAATTCTAGTGTTCTAATTCTAATTCTAGGCATCACCCCCTCATGATCGCTCTGGCTAGAGGTGGATTTAGGGGAGCGCAAGTGGTTCCGTTGCTCTGGGTGCGGAGCCTGGGGGGTTCCGCAGGGGGTGCCACAACTATGATATAGAATGGAAGGCAAGAGGCGGGAGCACACAAATTTTGGCGCTGCTGAAATTTGAGACCCCCAAGGTCCGCTACTACATTTGTGCCATTCAAAGGATACCTTACGCCAGCCTGGTTCTCACAACCCACTCCAGCAGGAGCATGTGCTCAGTCTGCAAATCAGTAAATACATTTTTATAGAATGTCAAAACTTGAAATAATGACAGAGGATGGAACAAAACCACCTCTCTGCTGCCTTATTGTTACCTCTCGCCTTTCTTTGGGCTCCGTGTTCCAGTTTTGGTTGTGTGTGTGTTTTTCTCTTCTGGCTAGGGAGAATGGGCCTGCAGTGCTTTTTCTGCCTGTCAGCAATGCTCTTTAAACTGAGTAAAGAGATCCGGAGTTGATTGATTTGAGCCACTCCCTTCTCCTCCAGGGGCTGAGAATGCTTCTTAATCTGTGTTCGCAGTCTCTGCTGGCTCAGTCAGCGGGAAACAAGGGCAGGAACACCAAGTTCTGATTTCCCAGTGTCTCAGCCTAAAGGAATATAACCAGGATGCCTGGTTTGTCCATCACACATAATCTCCTACTGAAAAGATGACCCTTTTCTATTTCTTCCTGATGTTTTTGCAGTGATGCAGCTAATAAGGGGAGCCTTTGGTTCCTGCTCACCAGTACCAACATGTCTGCTGTTGTTCACATAATCATAGGAACACAGGAAGCTGGTTTATACCAGACCCTCCAAGTTTCCCTATTTTCCAGGGACAGCCCTGGATTTACTGAAACCATCCTGGTTTCTGATTTGATCCTGGAATTTCCCGCTTTTCCTTCGGGTTTCTCTATTTTCATCAGAGAAATCTGGGAGGGTATGGAGTTATGTGACTCCTGAGCCAAAGAGATAAGTAACTATACAATCTTTAGAAGACATCTGAAGTTAGCCCTGTATAGGGAAGGGAAGCCACCCAGAATGACTGGGGCAACCCAGCCAGATTGGTGGGGTAATAATAATAATAATAATAATAATAATAATAATAATAATAATAATTGAATAAAGGTAAAGGTAAAGGTACCCCTGCCCGTACGGGCCAGTCTTGCCAGACTCTAGGGTTGTGCGCTCATCTCACTCTATAGGCCGGGAGCCAGCGCTGTCCGCAGACACTTCCGGGTCACGTGGCCAGCGTGACGAAGCTGCATCTGGCGAGCCAGCGCAGCACACGGAAACGCCGTTTACCTTCCCGCTGGTAAGCGGTCCCTATTTATCTACTTGCACCCGGGGGTGCTTTCGAACTGCTAGGTTGGCAGGCGCTGGGACCGAACGACGGGAGCGCACCCCGCCGCGGGGATTCGAACAGCTGACCATGCGATCGGCAAGTCCTAGGCGCTGAGGTTTTACCCACAGTGCCACCCGCGCCCCACAATAATTGAATAGGATGTCCCTATTTTCAATGGAGAAATGTTGGAGGGCTCCTCTGGACTTCCATTTGTCCTGCCTCTTTCCCCCTGGGAAACCTGATCTTTATCGCTGAATCGGAGCAAACATCATCTGGGCAGGGCTGCTTCCCAGCTCCCTTAGCACTGGCGGCAACGACTGCTTCTGTGTCCTCCTCCAGTGGTGCAATGGGTCAGTGTGCCTGGATGTTAACCAGAAGGTTGGCGGTTTGAGCCCACCCAGGGCAGGATTCCTGCATCTCAGGGGGTTGGACTAGATGACCCTCGGGATCCCTTCCAACTCTACAATCCTATGATTCTATGACTATTGAGCTGTGGCTCCTCATGGACTCATGGACTTAACACTGGAGTGGGAGCAGAATAACCAGAGGTTTGGGGGGAGATGGGATTTAAGAGAACACATAAGTCAAAAACTATCACAAAGCTGTATATCTTGTAACTAAGAAATCAGATGGTGTGGAAAAAGGAGGAATGTCAAGGAAAGGCCTGGTATGGATTTTGTTATTTCTGCTGTTGAGCCTCCCCGTCTTGTTTTCACCTCACCTGGTTTGACTGTTCTGCATTTCTCCTTGCTAGGGGCAAGCAAGAGCAGTTAACATCTCTTTCACCTTTCATGTGACCCTTCCATTGCCGCACCTTAGTTGGGTGACGATAACAAAAACAGAGCTGAGAATTCCCAAAAGGGCGAGGTCCAGCTAATCCTCTCAGAACAACACCAACCTGATACTTCATGGGTGTGTCTCTGGTAGTCTCAGAGTGAATTAACGTCTCCTATTCTCTTCCTTATCCACTTCTATGACTGTCTCTTTTCCTCCCTCCCTTCTATTTTATTAAGGCAGTCATCTGTCCCATTCTCCAACGATGACTGCTACGCCTCTCCTGCTTATGGAGTTACTGCCTTGAAACGAACATTTTTTCCCCACCCTCAAATATTTTTTACCCTCCACTGGCATGTGCAAGTCAGTGGAATATATTGGAGCAGTTTTCAACCGAGGCAAAGAAAGGATATATTTTTATATTGGCCAGTTCATACATTACTGAGAAGCACTTTTGTGTGTTTGAATTCCATGACCCTCCACCTTTGTAAGAAGAACTGGCATGCCAGCTGTCCAACACGAGACTAGATGACCCCTGAAATCCATTCAGACTCTGTGATGTTTTTACACTTTGGTGGGGCTCTGGTGTATGATCTCCCACTTTGGTTTTGGGGATGCACATAGTGTTTTCAGGGGTGCAGCAAGGAAGGATGGTTAGTTAATCTGCAAATCATCCCCCAAACACTTTATTAAGCCTACTGTATCTCATGGCTGTTCACAGCCATCATTTCCCTTCTCTGCTGCTGCATTGATGCCATTTCTCTCCATTCGTTCACCTTCCCTAAGTGATCCCTGGCAACCAGAGATAGTAAATGTGACACCATTACAGTACTGCACAGGTATTCAGATTCCCTATGTAAAGATGCCACTGAGGCCAATGCACCAAATCCAGGCAAAATCTGTGCTTTATGGGCCAGTAGTCAACCAACTGCATCACAAATGTCTTAAATTTGATATCAGCTTGATGTGGGCAGCCCCTAACTCTATTGTGAGCCACACCCCAAATTGCCAAAAATGTTAATCAAAAAACTGCAACTTTTGCCTCAGTTTAGGATTGTTAGTCTTGTATAATTTATGCTGTGGAATCCTGTATAATTGGGGAGTAACCTCTACTATATTCTTCCTCCAAGGTAAGAGCACATAGGACAGCAGCTATAGTTAAAAATCTCCAGGGAAGAGGAAACTGTGATATTTTTCTCTCAGTGATAAAAATGCAGCCCTTTTCTGTGCACATTTTATGTAGATAGAAACAGCTACACAAGCCTTACCAGGCAAAGCTTATCGCTATGTTCCAGGTTAGGGACTGATCTTTGGATCAACAAAGGCCTACCCATAAGAAGGGCGATTTAGCAAGCCTAAAAACTTAGCAGTGAGACTTGGGTACAAGCTCCTAACCCACTTGACACCTCGCCTCACTTGGGGTTTTTTCTGTTAAGGTTGCCAGCTTATCATATTTTCTTTTTTAGCAATTGACAAACAGAATGTTGGCTCTGTATTGCAATTTTGGAGAAGACACATCCACCTGGCAAAGACTTCCTGGCTGTACTCTTCATTCATTTGCCCATTTGCAAATGGAAGAGAAAAATGCTGTTGCCTTTCAGGGATGTCACAGGGATATTTTAAAAGAGGTTATGGAATATCTTTATGTTGTCATAATGCAGTTTAGGTCTGCGAAATGATTTATCTGCTCCCAGATGCTAATCTTTTCCGGAAAAGTGCTTAACACCAACAGGAAAGGTTGGTTTACAAACTAAGAGTCCAGTAGTTTTGTAACATTGATCATTTGTTTTCTATATGGATTAGAGAAGATGCTAACTGCCAGATTAACATGGAATAAAACATAGTTTATTATTGTGTGTGTATCAGGAAACCTCAACATTTAGACTCATTCTTTGACTGTTTCTTTAACCACTTCCAAACTTTTCTCTGAAAAATGTGCTTGGATATCACAACCTCAAAGCCAGATGGATTTAACAAATCACACTTACATGATCAAAATGAAATACTGATCACTTACTAACTGTGTTAAAAATAAAGCACTTTAATTGCGAGTTTAACATGGAATAATACAGTACTTTGGATAGCTGAGGGGTTTTTTAAGTTGCAGTAACATGGGAAACCTTAACTTTTTGATAGATTTGAATGCTTCTCCTTCTGTATTTCAGGCTTCTGCTCTGAAACACACGCTTCACTGGACTTAGGAACACAGGAAGCTGGACTTAGGAACATTGGCTCATCTGCTCAGCACTGACTACAGTGACAGATGGTGGCTCTCCAAGATTTCAGACAGGGCCATTCCTAGCCCTACCTGGAGATGCTGGGGACTGAACCTGGGATCTTCTGAGTGCAAGATGGATGTTCTCTCATTGAGCTACAACTCTTCCCTATCAGAGTCACAAAGCCAGATGTGTGAAAATACAAATTTCATGTGTTAAGTCAAATTCATTCCAAAACAATTTGAATTTCTTCTACAATGATGCAATAAATCATTTTCCCACTTTGTCTACATCTGCCCTCCAAAGATTCAATAAATTAATATAGCATTTCTGCCCATCAAAATTACTACAACATTAAATAGTTTGCGTTCTTTTTCATGGTCTGTTATTTACCTGTACTGCCTGCATATGTCTAGGACATTGCAAAAGAGTGTTCTCCTTTCCAGGTCCTGTGCTTAGAAAGAGATTGGGTGTGCGTGCATGCCGTCATGTGCATTCATGCTCAGAGTAGAAAAGGGCAGGCCAGTATGTACTGTGGGCTTAGAAGAAGCATTCTGATGTGTATAGATGCTAATCTGCTACCTCATGAATGCCAAAACACCTTAAAGAAGTAGAAACCAAGCACTAAATACAGGGAAATAACTTTGTCCTCTACTGGTACGGGTATCTTGGTGTCACGTTGTTTTCCAGTTCCTCCCTGTCTTCGTCCTGCAAAACCCAACTGGAAAACTCCACTCCACACAGTCTAAACCAGATAAGCAGCTGGAAGAAGGGAGAGAGGCACAGCTGCTGCGGCAATATCTGTTTCGACCACAACAAAATGGAGAGTGAATTCATGTTTCCATTTTATCTGTACTTTATCCCATTTTCGATCCAAGTTTCACAACTAAGATGCATTTTGAAACTGGAATGCTTACCCACCCACATCACGTGAAGCTGGACCAATACAAGGTATTGCCACATCCTCACGTATGTAAACACCATTATGCACCTAAACGCTCCATTCACCTGGTGGGTCAAATAGAGGCAATCAAATTTTTCTGCAGTGATTGTTGTATGAGTTGCTATTGCTCTCTTGAGTGAGTCTTAGGTTGATGTAAGGGATTGTCCTTTGGGCCTATGGTGAAATTGTCTACCTAGAGTGGTATGCACACAAATGCACTGAATTTTAAAATTCAAAATTAATGTGTGGACAAAAGAATTAGGGTGTGCTTTTATGATCATGTCTCTGCCATGAACTCACAAGGTGTGCTCTTTCACTCTTCCCAGAACATTATACCTGTGAAGTGCTTCTGAACACTATGAAGCCTATCATCATCACCATGACCACCACAAGGGAGCTTTCAAACACTCAGTCCAAACCTACAGTTTGAATTCTGATCAGAACCTGCTAATTGTGTGTTGCGGTCTCGAAGACTCTCTGGACCTTATGTTGCCTTGGCTGGCCCACTTGCATGAATGGATCAACGTTGTGTAGACCTGGAAAGGTTTTGAGAATTAGCTCTAGCACCATTGCTGCAGGTGACCACCAAAAAAAGGCAAAAAAGAACTCTTTTGAATAATGACAGCAACAGTAATGAAACAGGTTAAACTTTTAATATTAAAAATGACTGCAATAAGAAACAGATTTTTTTTCCTGTACATGCTGTTCACCTTTATTGATCTAGTCATCAGTCTGAAAGTTGATCTAGTCCAAACCTCTCACCTTAATCTGGGTATCCTTCATCTGAATATTTGCCCATCTATCTAACTCCATTTTGGAAACCATCCATGAGGGAGATTCTGCAACCATCCTGAGCTCTTACAATTAAGGAATCCTTCCTAACGTTTACCCTAAATCTGTGTAGCTGTAGTTCAAAACTGTGGCCTGATCTCTGAAACACATGAAGTTGTTATAACTGGTCTAGAACCAGCTGGTTTTGTATGTGTGTTTGTGCGTTTAAATTATCTGTTTCTTCCAGAGATGAAATAACAAAGCACAAGCTGAAACAAGATGATACCTGAATCCATGAAAGTCACCCTGCTGTTCTGCTCATTGTGTTTATACTGTAATTACAGGTAGACTGCAAAGGAACTGGAGCATGGCACCTCTGACTGATTGTCACATTCAAGAAACTGGGAACATGAAAGCCACATTGTTACATGTAGGCATTGGCACTGCTCTGAGTCAAAACTGTCATCTCCAGCCAAGGTGGAGCTGAGAAAATGTGCAGCGTTCATTTCTGCATATAAATATGTCACTCAGTGTCCTCCAATATACAGCAGCCAAATGCCATCAAAGATAAGGAAATTGATCTAATGACAGTTATTTTTCCTGGTTGATTATGTAGCCACTCCCCAAAAAGCCATTTCCCCACTGTCAGGAGTGGAGAGCATTCTGCAGGACTCAAAGAGGCTGGAGATGTCACTGGTGTAACATTGATGGTAACTAGATCTGTATAAACCGAGTCTGAACATTGACCACTGGAGTTACCACACATCAAACTGGAGATCACTTCTGTCCCTTTGAAAGCTTGCAAGTAATGACAGAGCACAGCCACTCCATATCCTGCTCCGAACCTCCACTGGACCTTTTCTCCATCCTTATACATCAACAGAAGTCTAGTGTCCAAATCAAGGGACACTCTATTCTGCCTTGATCAGACTACACCTGGAATACTGAGTCCATTTCTGGGCTCCACAATTTAAGAAGGATGTTGACAAGCTGGAACATGTGCAGAGGAGGGCAACCGAGATGGTTGAGGGCCTGGAAACTAAGCCTTATGAAGGGAGGTTGAAGGAGCTGGGTATATTTAGCCTGGGAAAGAGGAGACTGAGAGGAGATATGAGAGCCATCTCCCATATCTTAAGGGTTGTCACATGGAAGAGAGAACATGCTTGTTATCTCCTGCTCTGAAGGGTAGGACTCAAACCAATGACTTCAAGTAACAAGAAAGGAGATTTCGACTAAACATTTGGATAAACTTTCTGACAGGAAGAGCTGTTTCACAGTGGAACAGACTCTCTTGAGAGATGGCGGATTCTCTTTCATTGGAGGGTTTTAAGCAGAGGTTGGATGGCCATCTGCCATGGATGCTTTAGCTGAGATTCCTGCATTGCAGGGAGTTGGACCAGGGGCATAGGAAGAGGGGACGGTGGGGGCAGTCCACCCCAGGTGCCCTCACTGAGGGGGGTGACACGGCGCGCCACCCATCCGCATCAGGGGGAGGTGGAGCTGCGCCGCTTTGCCGACGGCATCCCCCCCTTTCCCCTTCATTTTGATAGTTTGGGGGAGGCTTGGGAGTCGTGGGCGGGTGGCGTGACAAATGCCTGCCATGGGCGGCTCACTCCACCCCTGGCTGCAGGCCATGCACGCTGCTCTGGGCACCTGAGTGGCTATCCCGCGCCTGGGAGGGCACCCTCCGTGCTACGCCCCCCTCGGGAGCATGCCCACCCTGGGCAGCGCGGCCATATGCTCCGCCACTGGCTTGGACTAGGTGACCTTTGGGTCCCTTCCAACTCTAAGTTTATATGATTCTGTGATTATCCCTCACCTGCTGTAGCAAGCCCGGTATTAGCTTAGCCCCACAGAGGCAGGAGAAGAAGAAGTTTAGCAAAGGGAGGAAGATGTGGGGAGCTGCATTGACAGCTTCTTCTCTCTCTATTTCAGAGCTTTCAAAGCAGCAGGTGTGACCTCTGGGCTCACAGCAGGTTGATGTACTTGCCATTAGCAACCTGTAGGTGAGCTTTTGAACAGGGACTACCGTATTTTTTGCTCTATAGGACTCACTTTTTCCCTCCTAAAAAGTAAGGGGAAATGTGTGTGCGTCTTATGGAGCGAATGCAGGCTGCACAGCTATCCCAGAAGCCACAACAGCAAGAGGGATTGCTGCTTTCACTGCACAGTGATCCCTCTTGCTGTTCTGGCTTCTGAGATTCAAAATAGTTTTTTTCTTGTTTTCCTACTCCAAAAACTAGGTGTGTCTTGTGGTCTGGTGCGTCTTATAGAGCGAAAAATACGGTAATTTATTGAGCATTATTATGTAGTACTTTCATACTCCACACCTCTCTAATTTCCTCAAGTTCTGTCCTCATACACACACACATATCAAATTCCTAATTATATTGCTCAGATCAGTATCTTTTTCTCTTGAGTTTTGTGTTTGTGGGTGGGTGGTTATTGGTTTGTTTTTGTTTTATTCTGTATTCTGTATTCTCATTTAGTATTTTTATGTTGTGAACTGTCCTGGGATCTTCAGATGAAGGGCAGCATACAAATTTTAATCATCATCATCATCAACAACAACAACTGTTTCACAAGCTGCTAGCAAAATAGAGTCTAACAGAGAAATATTTGGTTGTGATCAGCTATGTTTTTGGCTGTGCTGTGAGAGGGCTGGAGTTCTTCATTTTGAAGCAGGCTATAAATGGTTCAAATACAGACAGACAGGTGGACAGACTTTTATTTTAGAGGCGATTGCTGGGAAAGCCATTTAACCCTGAAGGATTTTATTATTATTAATTTGCAGTCTGATCTTGAGTAGCACCTGCTGTTGCATTCCCACAAAGTTTGAGAGGGGGCAAAGCAGGAGGCATTTCTAACAGGACTTGCAACTTTATGATTGCAATTAAAGTGGGCGGGAGAGGACCCAGTTCTTTCTGCCTCTCTCCCCTACCTTTCTCCCTTTTCAAAAAAAGTTTCATTATGTTTACAAAGATATGGGTCTTTGTTGCAATTAAAGGATTCCAGTATGGCAGCCCAACACACCAGCGGAGCAGCATTCCAGCTTTCCATGGTAACAGTCGCATGTTTAGCCAATCCCACCCAGACAACCTTAATCCTACCTTTGTGGTCACCCTGAAAAAGCTTCTAGCTCTGCTATCAGATGCAATCTTCCTTGGGTAAATATTTACTAGAACCGGCTTAGGTCTTTCTTGGGGCGGGACCAAGGGAAAGGTTTGTTCTATTCCAAGCCCTTGGAGGGATTACTCATTCTGTACACCAGATTTTCCGTATCCAGTTTACATGTCTCCTGACTTCCTGGTTGAAAGCAGATCAAAGGGAGGGAGGGAGGCTGTATCATCACCATAATGGCGGTCAGGCGTTGCCACCACAATTTTCTGATGTGTTGACCACGGTGGCTCTCAGGGGCCAGACTGTGGCAGTGGAGGCCAACTGGGATATTGCCCTACCAGGCTCCTCTGCCCCTCCTGCCTGCCTTCTTTCTTACAACTAGTCCAGAGGCTGGCACTGGCTGTCAGCTTCCTCCTCAGCCCCCGTGAAGAACTCAGCAGAGAGCAGGAGGGAGACAAAACTAGAATTCATTGGTTTTGCCTGTCGTTGGCTCTGTCTTCATGTACCTTTGGTTTCCCTGCCTTCATCCTACCGGCCCAATGGGCACCAACCACCACTGGCCCAAGGTCTAGCTAGTCTAACATTAACGGCAATAAATCTACCAACCAGCAGGGAAACCTGTGGCCCATCGCAGTTCCTGCCCAGTGAGACTGGAAGCACAGTGGCCTTTCTTACAGAACAATCTTGCCTCTGGTTCCGTCCATGATTGGTTCTGGCTCTGCCCACTGCCAGCATGCAGGCCCTGAGAGATTGCCACCCCGCAAAGGAATAATGACCCCAGCAGAAAAGAAAAGTTGCCCACTCATTGCCTAACTGCACAAATTGCAAGGCCACCAAAAGGTTCTTATTGCCACATCCTAAAAAGAAGGCAGACCACACTGCTTCAATTACTCTGGGCCCCCCTCATCAAGTAAAAAAATAATAATTAACTAACTGACCGATCACATAGCAGATATCTCAGTTCTGTCCCCCAACATTGAGCCTGCCCCCCTGGCTACGCCCATGGCCCAGAGCACCCATTGCCACCTGTCCCCAGAAAAACATGATTGTCCTTTTTTGGAGAAAAGTGTCCCCTGTCCTGTTTGGACTTCAAATATTTTCATGTATTCAAGCTCATCCTCATCCTCAAAACTTTGTGGGCAGAGGGTGGGTTTGGGGGAGGAGTTTGAGACAGAGTTTTTGTGCAGGGCAGGCGGAGTGTGGGTCGCAGAGAGCAAGAGAGGGAATCTGCAATGCATGGGTTGGCTACAGTGTAGTCTCGGGGGGGGGGGTAGCAGGGGGGAGAGCAAGAGAGGGGTTTTGCATGGGCCTGGTGGGGAGTGGGGAGAAAGAGTTTTTGTGCAGGCAGAAGTGGGTGGGCTGGAGACAGAGACTTGGTTTCTGAGAGCAAAGAGAGGGGGTTTGCACAGACCTGGTCTGCCATCCGGTGGAGAGTGGGGGGGCAGCTAAAGTGATTTTTAGCCCCCAGTCCTCCCCTGACTGTCCTGTATTTTGGTGGCACCCCTAATTGGTAAGTACCAGCACTTTGAATTCAGCTAAGAAAACTGATCAGAAATCAGTAGAGCTTATACCAAACAGGTGTTCAATCTTCCCCGAGGCAAATTCTGGAGATTAATCAGGCTGCCAGTTTTTGAACCAACTGCAGCTTCCAATCAGTGTCCAACAACAGGCCATGGAGAGTGCGCTGGAAAAGGAACCAGGCTTCCTGTACAGCCCAACTGAACATTGAAAGCCATCATGCCAGACATCCTGGTCCCCAAGGGAATGAAACTTACCTTGGGTACCAGGGTGGGCCTGTAGGCTTCTTTCTTGGCTCCTTTCTTGGTTCCCAGTTTCTCTTGGTATTGTGGGCTCAAACTACATGACTCCCAGGCTGTGTTCACATTCCTGATTAATGTGCATTCACTGTTCCTGCAGTGCTGGATTTTTGTTCCGTATTCACACCACGCTATCCAAAATGTATATGTCTCCTTTATTTAAAGTTATAAGATGCTACTGTTTAGTATACTTATTTAGATGTACCCTTTAGCACAGATTTTCATGTGAATTGTGTGTGATGTTTTTAAATCACAGGTTGCTGGAGAAAAGGGATGGAACACACCTGTCAGTGAAGAAAGGCAACAGTGACATGAATCAGAAACAGACTGGTGTATCCACAAAGGGGAATGAGTCTAGGTGTTGAAGGAATCTTCTGAACCAGAATAGCTTTTCTTAAAAGCAACAGCCCAGAAATATTGCATATGGAGCAGGAGCGGAATTTACGAACAGCCATTACAGGTTTATGGCTACACGCTTACCTAAGGGCAAAATGTGTTTTGCTTTCCCCCATGATAATCAAGAGCACAGATGATGCAAAGGAAGGTCCGTGAATGTTGATTCAGTGTTGATTTGTGTGAGAGAGTGTGAACTTGACAAATAGTTTTTGAAAGGGTATGCTCAAGCCCAGTGGGTCACATGGGAGGCGACACGCAGACTCCGCAAGAGCCTCTCGCATCTGGCGCTGTTGGCAGGGAGAAGAGGGCTGGGTGAGCCCGAAAGGTCAGCTGCAAGCAAGAGTGGCAGGACACAGAGGCTGCCAAGAAGGGTGAAGTGGGGCAGCCGAAGTCTGGGGTGTGAATAACAGGCAAGGAATTGTTTTGGCAGCAAACTATTGGAGAGGCAGAAAGGAAACCAGTTTTTATTTTTTGGTCGCTGGACTTCCTCTTTTCCTTAGCATGCAACTTTCATAAATAAACTTTGTGGTATCCCCCTGGGGACTATGTAGCATCTCCATTTGTTTGTTTGTTTGTTTGTTTGTTTGTTTGTTTTGGAAGGCAATAATTAGCCAGGCATTTCCCACAAAATTTACTGCAATTTTTCCCTACCTAGAGCACATTTAAAGGTACATCCCTGAAACCCAGTTGGCACGAGGGAGTGGGGCTGTAACTATCATGCCCAGTTATGGCTCCAGAAGATTCAAAATGACTGGAAGAAGCCCACAATGTATTGAGATAATTTGCAGAGCTCTATGGGAAAGGTGCAGAATATGTTATGCAAATTTTATTTATGTATTCATTTAATATGCTGTATTTTATCATAAACCCAAAACTGGTTTCCCTATAAGAATATCAATAAATAATCATACAATACAATTAAAACATAATATGTGATTTATTTATTAGAGACTTGTGTATGCCACTTTTTATCATAAAGAATACAAGAACATCAATAAAACATCATAGAATAAAATTAACAACTAATATGACATTTTTAAAAATGTGCATAATGCATATGGATTAAATCTTGTATTCCGGAGTTCACATAAGGGGGAGAAAGAACCTAGAGTCCCACGGCTTGGTCTGTTTCTCCATTTATCAGAAACTATGCAACTGTCAGACACTGCAGTTATTTGCTAGGACAAAATGTCACCCACTCCTCTCCTTTTCTACCAACATTAACACTCGCACTACTTTACCGCTACCAGTGTGCCCCATTTCCCCTCCATGTAATGTGGTTGCCTGGGCATTTCAGAATAATTTCTTTTTAAACAATGACAAGTACGTGTTTTTCCATGAGAAATCATTATATTTTCCTTAATCAGCAGCACTGAGGGAAAAATGTGAAATGAAAACTAAATTAACATGTCTAGCTATATAACAGAGGAGGTCTCAATAAATTAACTAGGGAAATAATATTCTTGTAAGCTGTATAACTTTTAAATTTTTGCTCAATATTCAGCTCCCTGTGGGCGACGGCTTCCCATGACTGAGAAACTGGTCAAATGTCTGCCCTGGGTGGGGTTGCGTTCCCCTGAAGGCCCAGTCTGGGCTGCGTCTGGATCCAGCACTGTCACCGGAGGCCCAGGGAGCCCCAGTGGGTAGCAGCAGTGCCTTTGGCCAGCTGCCACTGGTCTGGGAAACCTGGACCACAGTAGTTCAGACACTGGTGACCTCAAGACTGGGTTAGTGCAATGCACTCTAGCAGAGGCTTCGCTTGCACACGATTCAATAGTTGCAGTCAATGCTGAATGTTGCAGCATTGCTGGCAGGAGGGGGCCATGTCAGCATATCACATGTCTTCTCAGAGATCTGCAGCAGTTGCCCATTTGCTACCAGGCCAGGTTCAAGGTGTTTCTAGTAGTATATAAAGCCCTTAACAACTTGGGACCAGTTTACTTGTGGGATCTCCTGACCCCATATTATTACCCCTCACTCGGCTACTTCAATCTGTGGAACAGGAGCCACATAATGCTTGTTGTGCACTTGTAATAAAACCCTTCCGTATAGCAGCACCTTCACTGTACACTTTCTGCACCTGCTTAAAACATTTTTGGTTTAAGCAAGCCTATTTGGATATGTAGAAGTTCCATGTGTTTTATCCCTTTTGAACTAATGTCCATTTTAAATCATATTTGGAATATTTCTAAATAATTACTTTTAACTTTTTAATCAATATTTGTAGGGCTTTATTTTACATATTTTTGAACTGCTTCAATTCTTCTTACAATCAAGTGTTTTTTAACCAAAAAAAAGGTTAACATAATAATAAATAAGTACAGTTATACCTCAGGTTACAGCCGCTTCAGGTTGCTTTTTTTCAGGTTACGGACCACCACCAAAACCCGGAAGTGCCGGAACGGGTTGCTTCCAGGTTTGGGCGGTCGTGCATGCACAGAAGCGCTAAATCGCAAGCCGTGGATGCGCAGACACGGGTTGCAAACACTGCGGGTTGCGAACGTGCATCCTGCATGGATCACATTTGCAACCCAAGCGTGCACTGTACAAATAAATGTCTATGTCTGTAGCTGTGATCGGTTTGGAAACTGATGGATGGATGGACGTCCTGTTGCTGCTACAGCAGAAGGACAGAGCTGCTTGGCTTTGCAGCCAAGATGTTCTGCTTGTCTGTGCAGGGCAGCCTTGCTGGATCATGGCCAATACCTCAGAGAGACAACACAGGTACATTAAATAGCAGTGAAAAGCAGTTCTTCTTGAAAGAACTGAAAGATGAGTCATATCCCCTGAATTCATATGAAAAGTGAATCTAATAGCAATTACCAGGGTGTGAATTGTTTTCCCTTAATTACCTGACAGTTTTGACAGATCTGTGATTTGTGTCCTTAAGCTGTCTATCTTCCAACATTAAAGTTAATTCTGCAATTAATTCAATCTTAATAGTAACCTCTGAAATGCTTATATGTGGCCTATGAGTTAATGGGGTTCTCACTAAAACAATACTGGAATTTTTAGAAGAAACACTTTTACAAAACAAGATCAGAATTTGGCTTCAAGGGTTTGCCTCTCGTTTTGCAAACGGCATTTTGGCAATCGTTTCTGCTTCCAAATTTGCTGTTGCAAAGGGCACCATTGACATGTATTTTCCTCTTAGAACTTCAGTAGACTTATTCACTGACACACATTGATCCAATATATGTTTGGCCATGATCTCTGTAGATGCACCAAACATATACTCAACACTATCAGCTTCTCATCCATCTGTTGTAGGGCAGCAGTGGGGCCTGGATGCAATCCTGTTCTCCAGCATCTAAGCAGACATATTGCCCCTAACTAAACTCTAGTGGTCTATAAAGGTCTTTTTATGCAATCTGTATGATCAGATTAATCAAAACTGGGATCAAAACAGTGAAATGGTCTAATGATGCATGGTTTCAGCAGCTTATGGTACCTGTGAAAGTTGTCAGTATCACACACACTGCCCGCTACCTTTAATCTATCCAACCAAAGGTAGATGACACACAAACTTTTGGGCACAATGCATTTGGCCATTACATCATGAAGGGATTAGCAGGGACTCTCTTTTTAGTGCTCCTGGAGTTTTCTGCATAAGGGAGTCTAGAATGGGAGTAAGTATGCATGATCTTATATTATTGGGAATACAATGCCCCAGAATGAACTTTCCTCCTGATGGTTCCTAGTGAATGCTTCTCCCTATATTTCCTGAACTATCTACTGAATAAGAAAAGTAGAAAAGGACCATTTTGCAGTTGAATATATCCTGACCCCATAGAGATGCCCTGAAAGGCTTGATTCCTACCCAGTTTAGCGATACCCTCTCCCCATCACAGCCTTCAAGGTAAACATAAATAGTTCAAAGGTCGAGGGAATGCAAAGGGGCACTGTGGGCTGCTTTTCTCACAGCTATGGGAAGTCATTCTTTTAGAGGTTCATCGGCTTGATCACATAACATAGGCTGCCTTTTGCCAACCAGGAGTGAAGCAATTTTATAATTTAACTAGTTTTTTTGTAGATTTTCACTAGATACAGTTACAAGCATCATGTTGACCCTCCCAGATGGGGATGGGAATGGACCAATAGATTAACTCACCTGTGACTTTCTCTATGGGACAATGATATGTTGATTCTTCCTTATTAACTTGATGAGCATTTTTTCAGCATAAAGAACAACATTGAGACTCTGAACATAGCAGAGGAACACCTTTGCTCTCCACCACATTTACAGCATAACAGCATTGTCAATGTACGTTCAGTATGTTGAGAAGCTCCCTGTTGATAACAGAAAACCTACAAAAATGTCCATTCTATCAGGATTCTTTTTTAAAAAAATGTTTTCAAAAAGAAAGATGATTGCTTCCTCGAATGTGCAAATAGCTGAGATAAGAAAAGGTGGGGAGGAACCACAACAGGTATGTTCATGCCCATGAGACCCGTGACAATCGGAAACAGAAATCTGCGTTGGCCTTAATTCCCAGGACAGTCGCTATTTGCACCCGTAGAAACCTCAGTCCTTTATTAGCACTCTGGAACTCTTTTTCCAGTTCTGAATTGCTATTACTCTTTTTCTTTTAGAACAGCAAGAAACGGGAAAACTGACTTTATTACAAATGGGTGACTCCCAGTGATTTTTTTCTTCTTCAGTTGGAGAGCTAAGCACATAGAATTGCAGAGTTGGAAGGGGCCACCATCTGATTCCATTCCAACCCCCTGCAATGCAGGAATCTTTTGCCCAGAGTGGGACTCAAACCCACAACCCTGAGATTAAGAATCTCATGCTCTGCCAACTGAGCCAAGTGTTTAATTCTTCATTTGAAAGGAATGACGCTTCAGTGCTTAATTTTAGCTGGATTATGCCCATTGTTTTGGTGCATTTATGTAGCTATTTAATATTTCAAGATTACCTTCCCACATCCTGAAGTGTGTGGGCTGTGTTGTATGAGGCACCAGTGAAAGGGAAGCGTTGCTTGAAATCAGGTGGAGGACCCTTGAACTCATTTGGTGCAAGGTTTGCCTAACTCCAGGCAACTATGCCTCCAACTGTGATGCCCACATTGTCCAGTAGATCCTCCCACAAACCTCCTGGAAAGAGTTTGCAGGAGATACTCAGCTCCTCCTCGCAGCCCAGTGTAAGGTGTTTCTCCCTGAGACACAACAATGGAAACAAGCTTCTATTTCTTCTTCTCTGCAGTAGAAAATGGCCAGCTGATTCACACATGGGAGAAAGCACACATGGGAGCATCTCCTGCATGAGACACTTGTCACATGGAGCAGGAGTGCAGTACACAAAAGTCCTTCTAGTGAGCCTCTTTCTGATCCTGCACTGCTATTTCTTTATTATCAAGGGTATGGTGGTCTATAGAAGCCCCTGCCCTGAGAACCTTCATTCATTTCGTCAATGCCCTTTTTGCTTCCTTCCATGTTCCTCAAAGTTTTTTCCAAGGCAGAAACCATGATCTTTGAAGTGAAATTCCAATGAATTGCTAAAGGTGTCATTTAACTGAAGAGTCAGCAGATGGCACTGCACTCGTGACGAAATTCTGCATATATGATATATTTAAAAGCAGGTTTAGATATCCTTGCTGTCTTTCACAGGCCTCTTTGCCTCTCAACTAAGAGCTCCTTCCTTCCTTTGCACTTCACTCCCTCTTGACAAAGTTATTTTCTTGCCCATCTTTCCTTTCCCCCCTTCATCCTGCCGTCTGTCTGCTCAGTCCAAATCCACAGGAGATACATCCCACGCCCCCAGACCCCGACCTCCCAACAGAATTCCTCATACCATGCACTCATTTTGAGCCCACACCTCCACCCCACGCAACCAAGGGAACAAAAATGACAAGATAATAATGACAGAACAGAGCTTCTGGGCAAGAGAATAATGCCATTGACATAGTGCTATAATTGTAATTTTATCCGAAATTTAATAAAGAGGTGGACTCAGTACAAAAAAAGAAGAAGTAGAGAGATAAACAGCTACCTTTCCTTTTTTGCATTTCATCTCTACAGCCGATGCTTTTTTTTAATGCCCAAGACCTGCGGCCCTGGCTGTCCATGTTTAATCAGAAGTAAGTCCAGGTTCGTTCCCTGTGAGCTACTTATGTGTAATTGTGCACAAAGGCTGTAGCCTTAAACTATGCAATTGTGGAAGCTGGAAATTATTTTCTCCAGAATTTCAATTCCTTCTTGAAAGTCCAACAAAAGTGCTTTTGGGGGGATGGGGGAAAAACATGTTTCTAGCCCACATTATATTAATAATAAGTTTCAGAAGATGAGGGGAGTGTGCGAAAGACAGAGGCACGCAGGAGTGCTGTCACTTACAGTATGATATTCTCCCAGTCTAATGATCTCCTGAACTAATGATATAATTTTAAGGGTCAGAATAAAGATCCCAGCAAGGCAAGCCCAAGACATTTTGCTGTATGAGGCAAAGGATCAAAGGATGATCCACATGCTGCTCCCCATGCAGAAAGTGGCTGGACTGACAACAGGACAGCGTCCTCCACCACATCTTGGGGAACCAGGCGACCTTCAGGGGCACAGAGCACCGTCCTGCAACGGAGGGGGATGGCTTAGGGGCTCAGGAGGAATGGCAGGAGGGCTGCCTTGCCCCAGCATCTGCGGCCTGAGGAACCCCTCAATAGTGGCATTATTTGGAGTTAATAAGAGCATTGCCAGGAGGTACTCAATGCTAAGTATGCTCATTCACGTACATAATCCAAGCTAATAGGTTCATTAACTTCAGTGGGTCTACTCTGAGCAATAGGTCATTTGAATCCCACCCTTGGTACCTGCACAGTGCTAGCGTTAAAGTTGCATGAGTCTGCCCCATTCCTCATCAGAATCCCATAGCTCAGTGGCAGAGCACATGCTTTTCTATACAAAAGAACCCAGATTCAGTCCTTGATTTCTCTAAGCAGACCTGGGAAAGCTCTCATCTGAAGGACACATGGACAGTGGCAAAGCTGCATGCTCCGCTACCGGGGGCGGAGAGCAGGTGGGGGCGTGGTGCACATCCCAGGGGTGTGGTATGCCGCCCACGAGAGCGTGGTGCTTGTTCTGGGGGGGCTGCCGCGATGGCACCCTACTGGAATAGTGTTGCCGGGGGCGGTCCACTCCCTCCGCACTCCCATTCCTCCGCCAGTGCACATGGAGAGCCTCTGGCAGTCAGGGTGGGCAGTACTGAACTAGATTCGGCATACGGCCTATTCATCCAATGCGCTTTCCATTTGCTGCCCTTTCTCTGCCCCTTCCCTCTGAGAGTGTGGCTGTTAGTGCAGTGTGACAGGGGTGGGTGGGGGGCTTTGCAATCATTTTCAGTGCTATCCAGGCAAAACGAAGAATCCGTAAGGGTGACTAAGCTTTTTAAAAACAAGCCTTCTTAATTTGCAGTCAAACTACTTTATAATTAGTCACTTTGGCGTAATTAATTGTTCATCTTATCCACTTAACTCAGCCTTACTGTTCATTGTTCATGAGGCTTACCAGTCGGTGCAATATTGAATCAGTTAATTAAAATGCAGAAGCAGAAATCTAACCCAAATTTCTATTTGGCAAATGAAAGTGGGAGCGCTGACACTTCATGCAAAGGATAGTTACATAATTTATCTTAGTTACCGAAAGTTTATGGAAACTTACAAAGCACACCTGCTTCACAAATAAAGTGTGCTAACTGAGAGTTGGGAGAGCAGGGCAGTTCTTTTGGGCCTCAGGCAAGGAGCCTAGCAAAGGCTCACCCACATGTGACATTCCTTCACATTTGCAGGGATCCCCTCCTTTACTGGAAAGACCTCTTGCCATTTGCATCTTTGAAAGATTTCCTAGGGGCATTTCCACCCAGACTTTCCCATTTTGTGCCTTTTTTTAAAACACACTGACAGTACATAGAAATTAGGGTAACCAAAAAATAAAATAAAATCAAAATATCCAATCCATCATTGACATTATTATTCACAATTCATCTTATTTCTCATTCATTAAAGACAGAGACAGGTACAGCAGGTGAGCAGAGGCACTAGACAGAACACACAATCTCTCAGGTAAACAAAAAACCTGCCAAAACATTTATTTTTTTTGCATATGGCAAAGCAACACAAGAGAGGAGGCTCGGGAATACAGATGTGGATACAGAGAAGGGTGCAGCATTTAATTAACATCAACTCTAGCACCTAATTGCCAACATTTTGATTCTGTTATTCCAATAAGATATATGTTTATTTCTACCAGCATTCTAACAGAACTGTTTTAGTTTTTTCACGCTCACCAAAGTTTCTTGCCAAACATTTTGTGTCTTCTAGTGAAAAGAGTTGGGTTGTTTTCCCCCCACATTCTTTGCTACTACAGCACTCACTATAATTATAATATTACTATCTACCATTTCAGGAAATTAAGTTGGTAGTAGCATCCCAAGTCCCACCCTCCAATAACATCCTTTTACTGATATTTTTTTCTAAATATGTGTATGCCTTATTCACGTATTACTTTTTAATAATTTCTTCTAAGTCTGCAAGCATTTGTGGCACTCAGTGCTCCAAAATTTCAGTCATACTCACAGGAGCTTTTATCCAGACTTTCCATTGACAGACACATTAAACAGGAAACAAGGAAACCACACACTGCAAGGCAACACATGCAATCTCCTAAAGTTCCTTCGTATTGCATCCCGAGGCAACAATGTACATCACCAAAGAACAATGGGTGGACATGTGTCAAAAATTCAGCAAATATTTTCTTGTTGTCTTTATCTCGATTACCCATTACTTTGCCTTGTTTAGTGCCTTGCCCTGGGCCCAGCCCTGAAGTTAGCTTTGGCAATCATCTTTGGTGTTGTGGTATTTAGACAACCAGGCCCTCACTTGGGGATTGGGTAAGTCAGAAAGTAGCAATGACGCCATTACGTAGTGGAATCTAGAGACAATGTTTTCTTACCAGACCTTGCTCAATGAATGCTGAGATGCTCAAGAGGTCCAGAGGGTTGCAACATGAGAACGGGGCCTTCCCTGCAGTGGCCCCATGGAAGTTCACCTGGCGCCTTCATTATACAACTTTAGGTGGCAGGCAAAAACGTTCCTCTTTAACCAGGCCTTTGGTTTATCATATTGACATCCAACACCCTTTTAGAATGTTGTTCTTTTGGGTTTTTTAAAATTGGGTTATTGTTTTTGGTTTGTGTCAGGGGTGCCTCAGGTCCCAGCTCACAAAGGACCAACGCCAGTGTCTCTTTATATACAAAAGTCTTTATTGAAGTTCATTGTTGGTTTTACATCCGTGGCGCGCATTCCTAAGTCTGTAACTCTAGACTGTCGAAGCTCCGTCTGACTCTTCCCCTCCCCTACACCAGTTTAACACCTGAGCTTTGCTCCACCTCCTCCTCTGCTCTTTTCTCCTCTGGGTCCTCCTGCCCCCTGGGGTTCCACCCCTCCTGGACTCTTCGGAAGCGGATTCCTCTGACTCCTCCCCCTGTCTCCGGCGGGCTTTGGGACCTGGCTCCCAATCCGGATTTTCTGCTGACCCGCGCGCCTGCACATTTGAACTTTGTGCGCGCGCCCAGCCGGCCACTTTCCTCCTAACGGCTACACTGCTCCTGTCACTGCTTCCTCCTTCGGAGGGGCTGGCTGGAAATGACCTCCGCTCCGCCCCTCCACTCTCCGACGGAGGCGTGGTCAGCTCTGGCTCTCTCTCTCTCCCTGCTAGAGTGGACGCCGGTTCTGATCTGTGGGCTTCTTCCCCCCCGCTACGCTCTGGCAGGGAAGCTGGCCCTGATCTCCAGCTGCCGCTTGGGGACTCACCGCTGGCCCCCCTTGCCCTGACCCTGGGCACCTCTTTCTGGGAATCTTCTGATTCGCTGGAGAGACTCATGGAATCTCTCGGGTCACTGTCATACCCTCCTAAGCTCCCCTCAGATTCCTCCCCTTCGCTCTCCAACTCCTCTTTCCCCTTTGGCTCAGCCCCTGAGCCCCTGACAGTTTGATTTTATATGTTGTGGTCTTGTTTGTGAACTGCCCTGAGACCTCTGGGTATAGGGCAGTGTATAAATTGAATAAACAACAACAACAACAACTACCCCTGTTTCTGCAAACATGGCTCAATGTCCCTGAAGGCCAACCTGTCTTCTTTAGCTGTGCACTCACAAGCTCCCGAAGCTTGGCAAATGTCAGTGGTGAGTCACACTCTCTTTGTACTGCTCTGATCATGTCTTGGTTAAAGTCTTCCCCCAGGCATCTGGTTGGCCCCTGTGAGAACAGGATGCTGGACTAGATGGGCCACTGATAGTCACACGTTACTTCTCATTTTTTCAGATGCCAAGGAGTGGGGGGGGGGGGACCTCAGGTTTTTAATTTGGAGAACAGGGATAAGTAGCAGAAGCAGCTTCAGGACCTTACACAGCTCCTGATGTTTTGGAGGCACATGAAGGGAGATATTTTGTGAGGTGCAGCTTTCCCTGACACTGCACATCCCAACATTTCACAGATAAAAGAGGGTCACGCTTGTATCATCCTTATTAGCATTCCAAGGATCACTGCCAATAACCTATTCCCAACCCCCCAACCCCATCACACGTCACTGAAGGCAGTCTGCCCTCTACTCAATTAAAAGTCAATAAGCCATTTGCATTTCTGGTAAAAGATATATGTGGGGAAAACACAAGTCCTACCTGCTTATTCTAATTCTTATTTAGGCAAGGATATTGTTGGATTCCAGCGCCCATCATCCCCCTTCAACATGGCTTATAGTCAAAAGGGGAGTTGTAGTCCATCAATAAGGGACGCGGGTGGTGCTGTGGGTTAAACCACAGCGCCTAGGGCTTGCCGATCGAAAGGTCGACGGTTCGAATCCCCGCAACGGGGTGAGCTCCCTTTGCTCGGTCCCTGCTCCTGCCAACCTAGCAGTTCAAAAGCACCTCAAAGTGCAAGTAGATAAATAGGTACCGCTCCAGCAGGAAGGTAAACGGCGTTTCCGTGCGCTGCTCTGGTTCGCCAGAAGCGGTTTGGTCATGCTGGCCACATGACCCGGAAGCTGTACGCCGGCTCCCTCGGCCAGTAAAGCGTGATGAGCGCCGCAACCCCAGAGTTGGCCTACCTTTACCTTTAGTCCATCAATATCTGGAAGGTCACATCTTGGCCTTAAAGAGACCGGACAATTATGAGGCTCTGGACCAGTCAACCCAAGGTGACAAGATTTCAAGAAGATCTACTTCATTAGGGAGAAGAAGAGAACTTCCTGTACAAAGCTATCTAGGGACTGCACTGGTCTCTCACAAGTAAGTTGTCCACTATTATTGTGTAAACATAACTAGGAACCTGGAAAGATAGTGAGGTGTGAAAGTCTCTTATTTAGGTTTTTCATATCGGGATTCTAGACCTACTGAGCAGGTAATGGTAAGCTGGTGTGGGTATTGTCATGCACAGCTCCAAGATAGAGAATGCCATACATTATGATTGCTGCCTGATATTCTGCCATTGCTTACCGCAACAAACCTGTAATATATCAACACCAGGCACATGAGTACACATATATGCATCTTCAACCACCAATGTACATATACCTGGGAAATTTGATTGGCCCAGGGTTCATGTACATGCACGAGCACAAAACTTTATATGCATGTACACGAACCCTGACCCAATCAAATGCATGTAAAGGTTTGTGTAGATGCATACACGTGGTCTAAGGATGGATGAAGCTGCCAATTTGGGTTGCTCCCCCCCTCCCAATCTTATGTTCAGTTTGCCACATTTCTACATCAATTTGCTTTTTTTTTTTACACATCTTCATTTTTGTTGTATAACTGCATGATAAAATTCAGAGAAGTGTGGTTTTCAAAGGGTAGCTGTGTTTTGGTTCACATATGGTGAGTGAGAACCAGCTTTCCACTTCCCATGCAACCTGCAATGTATTTGTACTTTGGAACACTGTTGTTGCCCCTGTGTTTCCAGCGCCAGTTGTGATATGTGGGGCTGCTCTCATTCTTAGGCACTCAGGAGATAACAGTAATGAGGACATATGGGCAGATAGACTGAAGATGCCAGGAGACAGGTTGGGCAGTGCTATCATACAGCGTCACATTCTTGCCTCATAACCTTATTCTTCCTCTGCAACTGAAGCATTTAATGCAAACTTGAATCCCTAAGGCTCAACATAAAATATTGATATGAAGAGATTATGCACTTCATACATTACAGTTTCTAAATGATTTTAGCAGTAGGTAGCAAAGTGTAATTTTCCAACAGTAATGCTCCAATTTGTTCTTATTAAAAGTCCTTGTATTAGATTTTCAGGAAACAATAACAATTATAGCAGAACACAGAATGAGTCTTATTTTTAAGTGAATTATTATTCCGTTCAGCTTGACTTTGCTGCAGCAATTAGACATATTTAAGCTCTTCAGTGCAGTCTCACTGTGGAGACACAGAACTGTTTTGTTACCCTGGTGTTCATGTTCCTGGCTTTTGTGGAGGCTGTGTAGCTAATGAACAGCGAATGTGCTGTCACTGTTTTCATCATACGTGAGAACCAGGGACTTGCTGGTGAATTGCTAGCTATCCTGGCCCAACTGCACCGGCTGCCAATTAGTTTCTGGGCCCAATTCAAAGCGCTGGTTTTGACCTATAAAGCCTTAAATGGCCCAGGACCAGAATAACACACGCCTCTCTCCCTATGAACCTAACCGGACCCTGGTATAATAATCTAAGACCCTTCTTCATGTTTGTCCTCCACCTGAGGTGGCAACATGAGAATGGGCCTTTTCTGCAGTGGCTCCCCAGGGAGACTCACCTGGAGCCTTTGTTACATATCTTTAGGTTCCTCTATAACCAGGCCTTTGGCTTTTATTTGTGGCCTTTTAGAAGTGGGTGGGATGTTTTCAATGTATTTCTCTTTCCTCTTAGTTTTAATGGGTTGTTTTGAGTTTGGGGGTGTTGGTAGGCTGTATGCCCAAGTCTCTTCAAATCCTGAATCCAGCAAGGATTCAACTGTTGAAAAAGCCAGGCCAGTTTCTTGCTAATGGCCCCATAAATATGGGTCATTAGGGTAACAGAAAGACAAAAGCCAGAGCTGAGAATGTGAGAGCTGAATTAGAATCAGGTTGCAGGCTGAAGCATGTGTGTGAGAGAGACATGGCTCATTTCTGCTGGAAACCAAGACTGTGATTATGAGAGAAGCAATACCCTCTAGGGGTGTTAATGCTGCAAGCCTCTCCATCTTAGGCTCAGGTTGAATATATGTGCAGATAAGCCATATATTCTAAGGACACCCCTGAACCCTGGGTAAGTGCCTGGAATCCCTGAAATCTCTCACCGCTCAGAGATTGGGGCTGGCATGCAACCAGTGTCTATGTGGGGGTTATTGTCTGTTTGGTTGAAAGTTGCTTTGGTTTCCCTGGGCAAGAAAATGTGACTGACAAATTTAATAAATAGAATAAATAATATAAAAAACCCAAATCCATGGAGAATAGTAGGGATTCCTACTGAGAGCCCAGTTAGCCAGAACATACAGTTGGGAAGACAGTCTCACTGGCTTTCTTCCCTGATTTTTTGCATCCTGTCTTCTTCTAGTGGGGCCTAGACATCAAGCTAGACATGATGGGCATGACTGTGTAGGAGCTCCGATTGTATGGTGGCATAAGAATGTGAGCTAAGACAGGCAGCCTGGTCACCACCACTCCCTTTCCCACCCACTTTGGTTGCTGCATGGTGCTTACAAGCCACTCTTGAATTCCTATACCAATAATTTAGGGCCTTTCACTACCACAACTAAGCCATGTTTTACTGCCTGTGCAACTTTTTCTGAATGCTGTATGGAAAAGCACATGAATATGACATTTAGAGAGTTTGTTAGCAAACAATTTTTAACCAATTGGGTGGTCTTTTTCTATGCTAGGGGAGGAGAGATGTTTTGATACTCAGAAGGGCATATTTTAAAGGTCTACGCCTGTATTTCCATGCTTTCCTTTGTTGCATGTTTTGTGATTTTAAGTCTCTGCTGGGGTTTTCTCACGAAACACTACTTACCCCAAACTACAATCTTGGCATCTGGGAATTATCCATTTATAGCTAATTCTTCCTTGAACCAACAAATGCTTCTTTGTTGGTTCACTTATTTCTGGATAGCCGCACTTATTTCTGGATAACCACGGAAAGTCTAACGAGGTAAATGTAACACCATCTTCTCCTAAATGGTTCTCTGTTTCTCTCTCCTGAGTCCTGGATATCTACCTACCTTCCTTTCTTACTTACTTTTCAGTCCCTAGTATAGTTATTTGGAAGTCAGTCCCATTTCAATTCAATGGGACTTTCTGGAAAGGCAGCTTAGGGTTTGCTGTCTTCTTGCCTCAAAGTTCTGGCTCTCATAACTCCGTGAGGTATATTTAACAGAGCCGGCTGAACTAGTCTGCTGGCTTTCTGGAATTTTTTACAGGCTTTGATCTTCAGTCAAAGGAAGGAGCACTGAAAGTGGGAAACAGCAAATATTTGAACACTGTATTCCATAGTTACAACCCCACCCAAGCCCCCTAAATAGCTTTCAGCCCCATTGGCAGGAGCGGCCCTTCAGTGAGCAGCTGGAAGAGCATGGGGGAGTCATAAGAGTGATGAAATCTTTCATTTTCTGATCCAGAAACCCTCCCCAGCCATTCCCAAGATAGGTATTCCTTTCATGTCACGAATGGTTTAAAAAACAACTGCATTTTCAGTTTGGTTACTAGAGCACATCCTGAGAGCTTGATAATGTCACAGTTCTTCTGAGCTAGATGTAATTTTCTTCCACCCCTCTTCATCATGCCTGTTGCCCTCCAGGTTTCTAAAACATGTGGGGAGCCCCCATAAGTTCAGAAGTTCCCTGCTTCTGACAGTTGCTCTCCAGTTGTGGAGGGTGACAAGATAATATGACTCTGAAGGGTTTTCTGTCTCAGTGACACTATCTTGTGTAGCTGTATTGTCTTGTGAAGTAAAACAGAAACCAAATTCTCAGTACCTGCAACAATCCCATCAAAAAGTACATGTTCCCATAATGCTAATCACATTTCGGGATTTTACTGTCTGGGTGAATGCTCCTCTTTCAATCAATTAGCAAATGAATCCCTGCCTATAGAAACCCGTATGTCAAGGAGACAGCATAACTTCCCCACGCCATATTTGCTTTCTACAAGAAGGAACCTTTATTCATGAGGGAGCATTGGCCCTATGCAAGACCCCCCACTTTCAGTCTAAAGTCAAACAGCCCAGTCACTGGTTGACCACCTTGGAAGAGTTAGCCTGAGTCTATGCACATTCCTAAGAACCTCACAGAAACTATGTAATGCTTAGAAATTGTCCTGAAAATGCATGCTACTCCTCCATATAAAGACATGAAAATTCAAGGATGGGGGATCCATGACCCTCCAGATGTTGTTGAACATTCAACTCCCATCAGCCACAGCCAGTCAGGGATGCTGTGAGTCCATCAACGCTAGGAGGACCACATGTTTCTCATCCCTGATTTAGGTGCTCCATCTCTCAAGCCACCCTGTGCAGTTATGAGTTTTTCACCCGCATCAAGTGGATAGAAAAGGGGGTGCCTGTAACTTTTCCAATGCTTTGAGTCTCTCTCTCTGTGTGTTTGTGTGAGAGAAGGAGAGGGAGAGTATAAACTGAAAAGAAGTCTCACCAAGCCATCCATGCTCCTGTGGGAGAGGAAGGCAGGCAAAGTCCACCTCAGATCCTCCTCCAGCTGTCGTATTTAGACATCCATCCACTCTGAGGTGTTCTACCACCAACTGCCCTGAACATGGTGGAATTTTATATGTTGGTATTGTTTCTTACGTGTGGGTTTTCCTTAAATATAATTTAATATTACTTGTAATCTGCCTTGGACAGATTCATATCCAGAAAGGCAGGGTATAAAAAGGTAAAGGTAAAGGTACCCCTGCCCGTACGGGCCAGTCTTGACAGACTCTAGGGTTGTGCGCCCATCTCACTCTATAGGCCGGGAGCCAGCGCTGTCCGCAGACACTTCCGGGTCACGTGGCCAGCGTGACAAGGTGCATCTGGCGAGCCAGCGCAGCACACGGAACGCCGTTTACCTTCCCGCTGGTAAGCGGTCCCTATTTATCTACTTGCACCCGGGGGTGCTTTCGAACTGCTAGGTGGGCAGGCGCTGGGACCGAACGACAGGAGCGCACCCCGCCGCGGGGATTCGAACCGCCGACCATGCGATCGGCAAGTCCTAGGCTCTGTGGTTTAACCCACAGCGCCACCCGCGTCCCTTAAGGCAGGGTATAAATGATGCCAACAAACAAATCTCAGGCATACACAACTTTTAAGTCTTCTTTACCTATGTGACATCATTCCATGTAGTTCTCTGCAAAATTAACAAAGTCATCACAGCTCTTTTCTCTCAAACAACATCTCAAACGAAAATGAGAGCCCACTCCGCAACATGTTCAAACTTGGTATCAAGAAAGTAATTCCTCTAGCTAATCGCCAGTGAGGAATGCTAGCAATTTCCCTCATTCAGTAATATCTCATAGTCCCCTTTCTTTAATAAAATGTAACTGCCATTAGAAGAACCAAACAGCAGATTTTAAAACTTTCTATTACTGATATAGTTATGTTAATTTCTTTAGAACATAAATATTGATGTTATTTGGGAATATTTGTAAGGCATGGGAGGGGTGTTTACTCCTCAGTAGCTTTGAGTTATGATGGTTGTGCGCTACACCCCAGAATCAGACACAGTTGCAGGGGAACAGCTCCAGGAGTAGGTTGTTACCCCCATATCCTGTTGTGGCTTCCGAGGGGTATCTGATTGGTCGCTGTGGGAAACAAGATGCTGAACTAGACAGGCCTTTCTCAGCTGCAGGGAGGTCTTCTTCAGGCAGCTGACATATTTGGTCGAAACAAAATAAAAAAAATTCCTTCCAGTAGCACCTTAGAGACCAACTAAGTTTGTGTGTGCATGCACACACAAGAAGCGTGCATGCACATGAAAGCTCATACCAATAGCAAACTTAGTTGGTCTCTAAGGTGCCACAGGA
The DNA here is from genome assembly GCF_964188315.1 of Podarcis muralis. NCBI lineage: Eukaryota > Metazoa > Chordata > Lepidosauria > Squamata > Lacertidae > Podarcis > Podarcis muralis. Next base: position 135,000,433 of record NC_135655.1, read on the forward strand.
AGGAATTTTTTTATTTTGCTTCAACTACGGCAGACCAACATGGGTACCTACCTATAACTACCTGTAACTAGATATATTTGGTATTTGGGTTAAGTAAACCTGGGCACAGCTTTCTCTCTCTGAACTCAGCTGCCAACCTGCTAGACACCTGACTCATCCCATTAGCACTGCTTCACACAAGCAGGTTCACCACTCAGTGCCTCATCGCATAAAAACCTGGAGCTAACTGTGGCAACAAAAGCATCCTGTTGCGATGAAGTCAGATGTTATAAAAGCTCTGACCTGGGGTGGCCATTTCACACCTGCACACCTCCATTTGCAACTGATGAGCATGCAAGTATGAATTCACACTCAGCCTGGCACTTAAAAACCTAGTAATATTCAACCTTTTCATGAAACATATTGTATAACAGGGAATTTCCTACTTGAAATTCAAAAAGATCCAAGGTCTCATTATGACAGTTACTTTGATTATAATGTGTCAGATTCACTGCACCAATAATTAGGAACACAAAAAAGTCAAGGCAAGGTTGCTAGAAATGTGAGACCTATGTGAAATTAGCTAACCTGAAACCCACAGGTTTCAGGGCAGAGAATCTGGGTTTCACTTCAGACTTACAGTTAAGGTGTGATGGAGAAAACAGATTCCTGCATTGTGCATGTCTGATTAAAAATGTTTTAAAATGATAAAACAATGGTGTGCAATATCACAGAAGTTAAAGAAAATCCATCCCTCTGTTCTGGGGTGTTTAATTGTAAAAAAGAAAAGGAAAAAAAGAAAAACTATATTTAATACATCTAGAGTAGACACACAATAAAATCCAGCAATCTTGGATCTTAATAGTAAATACTAAATAAGACACAGCAGAATTTTAAATTATCATGTGTCCCCATAGATTCTTTTTTCCCAAGATGTTGGCTCAAAATAATGTGTCTGCATAGGTTCTTCTCCCCTCAAAATGTTGGCTCAAAATAGATTGAAATACTTTATTATTTTCAGGCAGAATTTTAATAGAACATGACTGGAGAGAGCCAGGATTTCATGGCAAATTTAGAGTTACTCCATGCTGAAGGGTTTAAAAGATGCCATAATATGTCCCTCAGAGAAGATGAAAAATGTAGAAGAGATCATCTGTATTGATACCATTATTCAGAACTGGAATAAATTACTCAAACATAAGTGAATGATTTCTAGTGTACATAAATTAAATAACTCAACAAATCAATGGACTACATTATCCAAGTGAAGAATACCATTACAATTGGAATTATATATGTGTGTGTGTGTGTGTGTGTGTGTACATGCGCGCACATGTTAAAACTGTAAGATCTGGAATGCCTTCCCAGTTTGGATCAGGGCCCCACAGTGGTTTCCTGTTCTTTGTCCCTGAAGTGATATTTATTTAAAATAAATATATGCACTCTGAAAGCGCATATATAAATTAGATCCATTCTGAAGGGAAAAACAAATCTGGATTTCACTTCCTAAGTTAGCGCTGTCCCCAAAATTCACCAGATAATGCCCTGACCATGACACATCTCTTGGGCATCCCACATATCACTCAGAAGGCTGCAAGAAAGGAGTGCTGTGTCCAATGTGTTGGAATGATGACCATTTGAGGCAGCCCCATGGTAGTCATAGAGGCCCTGGAGTCTTGAGCTGGCCTAGAGGCAGCTTCTGGGTACATATTGAAGCCCCCCAGGACTATTTTGCTGGGGTCAATATCCCAGGAAACATCAGAGGCCACCTCCACCAGCTCAGTCAGAGATGCTGCTGGGTGGCTGGGTGGCTGGGGTTGACTCAACCCCAGCATACCCAGATGTAAGCCCCCCAAGTGCACACTGTCCCAAGGGCAACATTAAAGATGAGTCAGACTTTGCAAAGGGTCAAATACCAGTCCATGTCCAACACAACAAGCATTGTTCAAAGTCAATCCGCACAGCCAGGTTCCTACCTGCTTAGAAGACCAAGGAACACCTGGGGTCAGTCCCAAAGCCACAGTCCAGTGGCATTCCCAAAGCAGCCAAGTCACAATCCATCAACAGGGAAAGCTGAGCAGACAACAGAGCCTCTGCCTTGCTTCTCTTTTATCCTTCCCAGTCTTGATGACTTCACCTGAGTTTGCACCAGCTGGGCCTTGACGATGCAAGTGATTCTCACCTGCCCTGAGCCTCATGCAGCCAAGTGACCACAAACCTCCTCCCAGACCCGACAAGCCCCATGATCTCCACCGGGTCACTAGTGAGCTGGGCTGGGTTCCCTAGCCTGCCTCAGTTTCCTGGAGTACACGTCCCACTGTTCCTGATGCCTCAGAGCCTGCCATGTCTGCAGAGACAGGGGCACCTCCGGTCCTGGTGATATATCCCCTTCCCCTGGCTCCCATGAATTGTCAGCTCCCCTTGGGTGTCCTCTGATGTCCCATCAGAACCTCCTAAGTCCCCAACCTGCCCTTCCCCATCTTCAGCTTGTCCCAGTGTGTACCAATCATGGCTACACTCCTCGCCAGGATCCCCTTCCCCTTCCTCAGTGTCCTGCCAGTTCATGATATAGACCACCAGCACCCCCAGTTTGTCTCTCTAAGCCCTTCCCAAGCTCCAAAGGGTTTTCTGGTAAAGGAAATGCTGCTTCGATGGAACACCCCCCCCCCCCCGCCGCTGCTGCCCCGATCATGCTTGGTGCTGTGCCAAATGGGCACAGCTGAGCCAGTATTACATGCCAAATCAGCCCCTTCATATGGATCAAGTCATGGATGAGCATTGTCTTATTATGGACCAACCTGACATTCAGTAAGACCAGTGGGCTTATCAGATGAGCCACCAGTATCTTCTGGAAGAATGGGAGGGGTGAAACGGGGGACAGAGACCAAACGTCTAGATCTCCACCCAGATGGCGGTCAGCTCCTGCATTCCAACTGTACCTTCCCCTGCCCAACACCTCTGAAACTGGGGCAGCATCTTTACAACTCCCTGCTACCTGTCAGCCCAGAAACATCCTAGCATCACTCAGTGTCTCACAGTACAGATACAGAAATACCCAGTCCTTTTTTTCTCTAAAAATGTTTAGAGGTACTCTCATTTTGACTCAAGAAAATCACTGGGAAAAGAAATGAAGCCGCCATCTTATTCACAAAATGTTTAGGGGGTATGTGTACCCCCAGAAAAAAAGCACTGGAAATAGAGATACAGAAATGCTTTCCACATAAATCCAGAATACTTTACATGCAATAATGTTGACATGCCAGCCTCGTTACAAGTTATTCTAGGAATGTCTAGTTGAAATGCAATTCAGAAGGGGTCATCACCTTGGTAACTAGAGGGAAATGCTTAATCACTTTTTGGTTGCCTTCAAAATGGCCTAGGATGATTTGCCTCGTGTGTTCAGATCTATTAATGGCACTGCAGTAATGCAATAAATAGTGTTTCTGCTTGGCAAAGAAAGTGCAACCCATTTGGCTATTGATAGTACTAATACTAAGCATTTAAATAGTGGCTTAGAGTGGGGATATCAGAAAACATTTCACTGGGTCACAAATAAAAGTCCACTAGCATTCTTTGAAGTCATGGCAGTACCTACACACAAAGCTAAGGGAACAGTGAAATGTTTCATGTTAGATTGGAGCTCTGAAGATTAATGGATGAATGGATTGGACAACAGAAACCCAGTCCTTGATCTGATCCAATGTCAGATGTTCCTGACAATAGAAAGGTCTGTCAAGGTATCTATAAAGGGATGTTAATGTAATAAATAATGCCATTCTATCATGCCATGGTCACTCACATTGAGAACATTGTACGTAGTTCTGAATGCCCTGCAGTAGCAGAAAATGCAGGAAAGAGCAACTAAGATGCTCAGGGGGGTGGAGCAATAGCACATGTATAGCACTATCACTTTCATCAGAGTCAGCTCCCATTGACTATTGACTTATTGAGCCCAGTGTTTTCTGTCTACATTTAAACATGTTGTGTGATGTCAGGTAAGATGTAATCTTTGTCTTTGGCACTGGATCTGAGATGGCTGTTTCCACATATGAAAGCTATTACTTGATGCTGCAGTTATCAAGTGATGACCTTGTGTGTAAAGTCATCCTAAGGGACAGGTTACATGTTACACGCCCACATGTAATTACACTGTTCTTCACTTTCATTTAAAAGAGCAGCACAAGTTGAGTTGGGAAAGAGCAAAATGGTGACTGCTCTAAAAAGTTGTTTTATAAGGTATGTAATAAAAGCTAACAGTAAATATGTATAGTAAATAAGCAAAGAGAAAATACTTTGGATCAGGGCCTGCCCACCCATGAGGCAAGGCGAGGCAACAGCCTCAGGTGGCAGAGTCCACAGGGGCAGCAGCTCTGGCCTCCAAGAAACGCATCACCCGCTGTTGCTGCTGCAGTGGCAGTTATGACTGGGGCGGCATGCTCCATGGAGGCCAAATCTGCCACCTCCTTGGTGCCCCCCGGCTGCCTCTTGGGGAATAGGAGGTGCTGCTGGTCTCCTCTCGCCCTTGTTCCAAATGTAGATCTTTATTCCCTCCTTCTTCCTGATATAGCTCTTCACTCACACCTTCTTCCCTGGCAGGGGGCGGGGGCAGCTCCATTTTGTGGTTTGCCTCAGGTGCCAAAATGTCTTGGGCAGGCCCTGCTTTGGATAATATTTCTCCTGAGCTTTGTTTAGCTCAAAACTGACTCAAGCAGTCATGAGATTAATGATGCATTTAGTTTTAAGATGGATCATTGTGATGATTCCTCATCCGACGGATTGTGGCAGGCTATAGAATGTCACCAGCTGATTGTTTTGCATAGGCCATTTACTTGGTATTCGACTAAAATTTATCTTTCAGAAAGGAATCCTATCTTGACCTAATTATTTCCACATATTAACACATTTTTCGACCAATGGGGACCAAGATATATCCACTTAACTTGATATTCTGCCTAAAACAAGGCTCAAGGGAACTTTCCAGTATTTAATTGTTTATTGATCACACTTTCTGAAAATGGGTGACTTTTTATAATGTAGTAGAAATATTTGTAATTAACAAGTATAGCAGCTGGAATATGAGGATTCCTCTCCCAACTCCAAATGATGTGATGATGAGTCCTGGAGCTGACCATATGGCTGCCTGTCTTCAACCCATATGCTAGCTAGCTCTCCACTTTTAAGGTTCAGAAATGAGGAGAGTTGTGAATTGACAGGAAAATGACCTGGCCTGCTCTTGTGACTTTAACAACACCGTGATCGACAGACATCAGCAGGTGATGTCATCAGCAGGACTCCCTCACAGAACCATTCATTCCTCAATGTGTGTTGGGGGGGGGGGTATTGTCCTCTTTTAGGAATAGATGGGCAAATTCTTTGAACTCTTTGGTGAGGGTGAGTTTAAAGATGCACTTGCAGTTGGTTGTCTCTTTTTCTCTTTTTATAGGGAAAAAATGCTTCAAAGCCACTTCAAGCGACATAATCCCTCGTGAGAACAGCAATGAATCATGACACAGCATCATTCCCATGAAGCACTCATTCAAAAATTACAGTGGACATGCCCCTCAGCAGCCAAGGCCAGCCAAGCTGCCTTTTCTGTATATTTTTGTATAGGGAGGGAGGGAGAGAGAGAGAGAGAGAGAGAGAGAGAGAGGGAGAGAGGATTATAGAATCAGCATTGTAGAGCTGGAAGGGACCCAAGGGTCATCTAGTCCAACCCCCTGCAATGCAAGAAGAGAAGAAAAAAGAAACCTTCAGCCACATTCTCCTTAAAGGTAAGCCCACCACCACCAAGTTCTTAGATTTTGCCCCTCCAAAAAGACTCCAGTCCTTGAAAGTGATGGAAATGTCTTGGCTATTTTGGCCCATCATTGGGGTGCACCCTTTTCCATGTTGCAGATAAATATGATCACATGCTAATTGAATCACTCTTAGTAACCATGTGTGTGGGCTACAGATAGAAGAGAAGCAAAGCCACTGGGATTCCATAACAAGCTGGATATGGAGTGAGACCAGCTGCCCAGCTTGCAACTGTGGTCCAGGATGGGGGGGCAGGACAACCTTAGACATCCCACTGGTGCCTCCCCAGTGCTAAACCTGCCCTGTGAGAGCAGGACTAGTTGGGTTGGCTCTGCACAGGCTTATGGTATCGGTCAGAGAGTTTATCCCAGTTTTTGATTCTTTGTGACATTTAAATATTTAAAGACGTATCCCACTAGATTAAAGCCAAAGGGGGCATTTGCATGGGAAGTCAGATAGGTGTCTTAATATTTTGGTTCATGACAGGAGGAAGAAATGGCTTGCATTTAGGTTGCTGGGTATTATTCAGGTAGAAAAGAAAGAAAGACAATCTGCTGATAAGTGTTGGAATGCACCCTTCCCCTTTCATCAGTAAATTTCAAGGTGTGGGTATTAGACTCCATGTGGAAGTGGAATGTGTGGATTAAATGTAACATAAAAATCTAAGAGAAGGCCAAAAGTGATAATGTTTACATGTGGCGACATGTGGCTTTTAAAGGAAGACTCTTCTATCTGATGAATCAAAGTGTGTTTTTTTATCTGGGAGACTGAATCACAGCTGGAGCTGTTAGAATTCAGAACATCCCAGGATACTGGATTTCTGGTGGGGAGCCTGAGGAGAAATGTCGTTATCTGGAAGGACAATGGCTCCAAAGCAGAGAACAGGCTGTGGATGAAAAGGTCTCAGGTTGGTTGAGCAGTGCGCCATTCGCCCCAGTGGACCAGCCTCCACCCTGGACACGGCCACATTCTGATTTTGCATGGGGCAGAATTAATATGGATGGGAGAGGTAAAGACACAATGTACTTAACTGGATTTTATTACTACAGACATGGCAGGTTTCACATCCCTGAAAGAACTAGCGGCTAACAGATCTGAAACAAAGTGGAAGTTTTGCTTATGGTCAAGGTTCTGGTTCAGAGCCATTCTCTCTTTCTCCCTCCATGGCAGCGGGGGGGGGGGGGGGCGAAGGAGCATCTGACTCAGTTCCTTCACCAAAACAGAGACAATGGCCCTGAGCAGTGCCCTCAACAGTATAACAACAACATATATATTCCTCCTGAGCCAATCAAACCATGCACATACACGGGGGGGGGGGGGCAGAGAAAATAGGTAGAGTTTATATATATATATATATATATATATATATATATATATATATATATATATATATATAAAAATTGATATTTTAGCATGGCTTAATGCATTCCGTATATAAGTACCCAGAACTCTTATGCAGGTACATGTGATTTTTTAATAACGCTGTGCCTGCATTCTGTTCCTGTTAATTGTGCTAAAAAAACTAGTATTTACAGGAGGGGTGGGGAACCTTTTTTGGACTAAAGGCTGCATTTCCCAGTGGAAAGCTGTCAGCAACGGCATTCCAATGGTGGGTGGGACTAGACTCATATGCAATTACACACCATTAACGCACACATTAACGCACACAATTTCTCTCTCTCTCTCTCTCTCTCTCTCTCTCTCTCTCACACACACACACACACACACACAGAGTGCTAAGCCCCATGGGAACAGGCATATATTATATTTAGTTCTTAGTAACTCCATTTTCTCTATAGAATTGTTTCTTGAATAAACTTTGTAAAAACAGCTCTCCAATACCTTTATCTGTCCTGACTGCAAAAGGCAGAAAGACCTCAGCAGCTGCGGCAGAAGAATGCAAATAAGGTCTAAGCACAGCTGAAGAGCCTTGCCAGATAGCTATTTAAAGCTCCAGCCTTCATAATGCAATTGCATGCATGCAGTTGAAAAATGCATATTCTGTTTTTGCATGCTTGCAAGAAACAAACTTTTAGTGAAACATTTTCTCCTCCACTTTGATCTTTTTACAGAGTAGGAAGCTGCAGTTGTGCAGTTTGCGCAACATCAGACCCTTTGCCTCCCCCCCCCCATCAGATGGTGGCCAAGAAGGGATGTGCGGCCAGAAATTTGCTACAGACACATCCAACCCAAGCTGGGTTGTCATTCCCCCTCCCCCTTTGCAGTGTTGTGTTTGTAGGAACAGAGCAGTAGTGTATATATTGCTGCTGAATGTGTCAGTGCCAAACATCACACACAGGCTCCCCATAGTTATATGTTTGTGGTGAAATGCATATGCTTGCTGGCTTCCCATACATGTGTTTAACTTATACTATAGAGTTTATCAACAGGAATCATAATGCCCCCATGAGTTTGCAGTTGTGTGCCTGGATGTCTGCCTGTGCGCTGGGCATGTGAGATTTGTTTTAAATGAATGGGGTGTTTGCAAACACGAGAGGCCCATCAGGCCATACAGTATCTATTTATGCGTGTGCAACATATTCAGGATCTGGGCTTTATTGAGAAATCAGTGTATTTGTACTTAATTTCAACAGATCCAGATCACTGAAGTTTAAAGCCAGGTGGTTTTGCACAGCCATTTAACAATTCCTGCAGTTGTCATGTTTAAAAATATTAATGTATTTCATGGACAAACAATTTCATGTCTGATCTATTAATACAGACAAGTGCAGACAAGTGGGTTTCGAGGCTGCAATCCTATATCTACTTACATGGGAGTAAGCCCCATTGAGCCCAATGGGACTAATTTTTTAGTTAGACGTACATAGGGTTCCACTGTGATTTTTTTTATTAAGATGGAGAAAGAGACTGAACATCTGATGCTTTAAAATGCCTTTTGGGGGGGGGGGGGACAAAGAACCTGGTGCTTCAAAGGGAATCTACATGAAATCAGGGATGAACATGACACATCTGCTCCCTCTTGTGGCAAAAGAATGAATGATGCAGCAAGAAAAAAAGAAATAGCCAGCAGCAGGCTACTGTCATGAAATTTTGTGTCACCCAAACAAGAACAAGATTGGTTTAGAGATTGTGAGATTTTTAAAAGTTCATATACCTGTGTGTAGGAGTGCTCATAGTGGATCTCATCACACTTCGGGTTTAAAAGCTGCAAGCACCCCATTTCCCACGCTAGTTTCAGTGGGTTGTAGCATCCGACTTCCAGTTTTCCTCGGAATGCCGGGTGCTGGGAGTCGCAAGTGGAGAGAGTGCTATTGCTCTCAGGCCAGGCGTCCCTCAGGCAACTGGCTGGCCGCTGTGAGAACAGGACTCTGGACTAGGTGGCCCTTTTGTCTGCATCAGTGGGGCTTTTCTGTTCTTAAATGGTATACTGAAATTTTCCACCCAATTTGTGGAAAGCAAAACGGGTCTGGCTGCAGGGTGGGGGAAGGAGTTTGCCAAATATTCTCCAAGGTGAGGATGAATTACAGATTAAAAGAGAAAAACCTCAGAAAAATACCTTCTTTCAGTTAATTCTCTCAATCAGTACAGAATGAAACTATATTGTTGGTTCACACTAGCTGATGAAGGAAGCTGTGGTCTAAGAGGATTGCAAGGAGCTGGAGCCAAGACCATTGCTGCCAATATATCTGGTTGGATCTAGAGTTGCTTCAGAAATTATTGATGTGTGGGTGGCAAAGGGGGAGGGAATTTCACTGAATCGCGAACTTTTCCAAGAAACAAACCCAGAGAAAATGCGTAAAGAATTTCTTGCAAAATTCAGTTCAGCTATAGGAGTTGGGAGCATGTTTGGGCTGCCCTTGCCTCCTTTATCATGCGTGATTCTCCATCCTTTAGTGGTGGCATCTTCTGCATGGAATTATGAGGAGAGGGATCCATGACAGGCTGGAAAAAAGGAGAGGAAGAGGTCTCAGCTAGTACTGGCAAAATGTTATAAAAATGCAGCCGCACTAACTAGGGAAGAGCAGTTTGCTTCATTTGGGACCACTGTGGTTTGGAGATAGCCCCAACTACCTCCAGGGTGGCCTGATTTGGCTCAGAATTTGAGCTTTACCTACAGTAGAAGCACGTCATTATTTATTATGGGGGAATACCTTTTTAAAGCTTCCTGACACTTGAAGAAGTAAAGTCTACTGGGCTTCTGAGAATGTAATACTTTCTTTTGTATTGTGCTTTCCCATTGGGAAAATATTCTTTAATCTTTCCTTTAATAGCTCAGTAAGAAACTGAGTGTGGAAAGTAATGTCTCTAATTCGCTAAATGAGATTGTTGCCTTGTGTCACAATACTTCCTGGCTTCCTCAGGAAAGTGTCTGGAGAGGCTTACGGAGGTGTTCATGTCACTTGAAGAAATGCGGTTGTCGGTTCTTTGTCAGCCATCTGCTGACAGGAGTTCTCCTTTTTAATTAGTCAAGTTGTGCAGTAATGGGGAGAAGGTGTGTGAATAACTGAGCAGAAAGGGAACAACACCACACAAGATCAGCAATGCAGAATGAAATTATCAGCCTAATGAGCCGTGAAATGATCCATTCAGTTGCATGGGAAGTTAACAGCAGCCCACATTAGACTCTGACATGGTTGACAGAGCTTTCTCAGGAGAGCCCAAGCAGGTAACAGGAGAGAATGGGCTTTTCTCATGGGTGCGTCTGTCATCAAACTGCAGGGAAACCTTTGCCTGGCGTTTACCAGCACACTGAACATCAGGGCTGGGTCCAAGTTGTGGAGGGAGGTGGGGGGGGATGTCTTTGGGCAAGATGACCTTGCTGAAGCCCCAGCATTATAAATAGTCCAGCTGCCACTCCAAAGGGACATGCAAAGTTGCCCCACCGCACTGTTATGATTGCCCGTTTTGCAAAAGGAGAGGCACCTTATGGCAGGGAAGTGAGCCAAGTGTGACGGTCTTGTTTGCCTTTCATCCCCACCAATTTCCTTTGTGTAGAAAGGGGGAGAGGGAGTGCCATCACTGGCTGAGATGGCCACTGAGTCTGCACACGACGTTCCCTGCTTTGATAAAGCCACTCATAGCCTCTTCCTACCTGCTCAGATTGCTGCAATTTTGGGTGTGCATATTAGGGAAAGCCAGAGGAAACATTGCTGGAAGGTGAGAGAAGCCTCTTACAGCATACTTCCTTTCTGGCATCTCTGCTGGAAGCAGTCAGATCCCACCCAGTGGCCAAGCAAACATGAGCACCATGTCCGGGAAGCCCCACAAACCGGAGGGGGGGGGGGGAGAGAAACATGGCTGCATTTGTTTAAAAGGAATTTGCTGCCCAGTTCCAAAAGCAACACAAGGACCTCTCAAGCACCAGGAAACAAGGATTGATTCACCTGAATCCAAATTAAGATGATCAGCAGTATCATCTGAAATTAGCAACCCTATATACTGAATCGCATTGCCCCTTTATCATGTGTTTCAGAGACACTTAGTACTGAGTCTCACAGGTTTTCATCTTGTTCAACACTTATAGAACTGTGGAATTGGAAGGGACCCCAGGGTCATCTAGTCCAACCCCCTGCGATGCAGGAATCTCAGTTAAAGCATCCAGGACAGGTGGCCATCCAACCTCTGCTTAGAAACCTCCAAGGCAGGAGAGTCCTTCACCACCCAAGGGAGTCCATTCTGCTGTCGAGCAGCTTTTACTGTCAGAAAGTTCTTACTGATGTATAGTCAGACTCTCCTTTCTTGTAACTTGAATCCATTGTTTTGAGTCCTACCCTCCAGGGCAGGAAAAAACAAGCTTACTCCATCTTCCATGTGACAGCCCTTGAGATATTTGAAGGGGGCTGCCATATCTCCTTTCAGTCTCCTCTTTTCCAGGCTAAGCATACCCTCAAAACTGTTCCTCATAAGGCTTGGTTTCCAGACCCTTTGTGAGCCCAGGTGCAGTGAGCTGGGGGCCACCGGCTGTGTGTAAATAGCAAGAATTTCATGACCATAGTTTGGAAACGAAATGGCCACAGCTATATTGATCACAGATGTCAGTAGGCTTTGGCATAGGCACTGGGTATGTATCCTGAATCACCCAGCCCAACTGCTGGCTGATTCCTCCATTCAGGTCAATTCTGGGGTTAAGGATCCCCCCATGACACAAATCATACCGGGTGAACCCTCCAGGTCACAACTAGGGTGATCTATGGCCCTTCGGACTTTTAGACAGAACCTTCTCCCTGGACCCCTTTACCAGAGTATCATGAAATTTTGATCCTGGTGAAGGGGGAGGAGCTCCCTCTTACCTCCTAGTTTAGACTAAGGATCCAACAGTTTCTGCCAAAAGTTGTGACAGTTGCTATGAGGAAGACAAAATTCCTAGACAGGCACAATCTGTCTGCATGCAAATTCCTCCCTGCCCCCGAATATGGTGACTGATAAATTCCACAGCTTGTGCAATGCCTGCTTAGCTCCGGGCACAGCCAAAAACCCAGGCGGGCGGGTGGGTGTCTGATTCTGCCTGCACTGTTTGCTCCCAGCGCAGTTGGCTTAAATGCTGTGGTAGTGGACCAGAGTGAAGGTTGTCCATTGTCAGAGCCCCCTGCCCAATGACTGTGATTAGCCAACTCAAACATTTAATTTGGCAGCAAATCCCATCAATCCCTGCTGAGGCCGACGGCAGAGTCAGCTGGTCATGCAGATAGGAAGCCCCTGCCCCCCCCCCCGGCAACCCCACAGCCACACTGTGCCACAACCATCGCTGCCAGTGTTGCAGCTTACATGAGCCTGCTGTGCAAGATTGTTCGTGGGTGCATTATCACTGGAGTAATCACTTAAATCTTTGCATGTGGCCCATGAACAGAAATAAAGAGAAATATTATTATTATTTATTAAATTTGTATACTGCCATTCATCCGTAGATCTCAGGGCAGTTCACAACATAAAAACATGAGATATAAATGCAAAATACATAATAAAAACAAGAACAAACAAACAAACAAAAAACACAAACCAATAACCCCTCCCACCACCGACAAGCACATTTAAAATATAGCTAGCAACCGCTATGAAGCAGTTTTGGAATTTCTTTATTCCAAAGTGCCACCACATTCCAGTTAGGTGAGCCTTGCTGAGGTGGTGTGAGAACCAACCCCCCAACCCCGCCTCCCCGCAGGTGAAGGGTTTTTTTGGCAGCATCTTTGTTTCTTTTTCTTTTGTTGTTAATATTGTTAGCAGAGACTTTGGGATAATGTGGTGATCAAAACATAAATAAACAAAGAATAAAATTTATTTATGGGAAGTCATTTGTTTGACTTTACCTCAAATCCCTGCCAAAGGAATTAAGGTTCTGTTTTTATAACCTGCGTTCTATCCTAATTAGCTGTCCGTGAATGACATGGGTGCTGGATTCCTACCCAGCCCATTTTGAAAATATTTTTACTCTTCAGATCCTTGCCAATCATTTTGCTAGGTGTTCACATACCTATGGCAGCATCTGAGGTGTGTTTCAGGGCATCATGGTATTAAAAATAAAATTCCAATATGTCCAGGTAGAGCCTAGGAAAATGCTAACCTGCTTTCAGGGTTTTTCAAATGCATTTCAAACCATTTTTAAAAGGAAATCACGGCCGTGTTGATTCTTCAGCTGACTTCATTTATTCTGCTCCTGTGTCTTTTCATCTTCAAGCAAACATATGCTCTGCTCCACCGGAAAGGAAAACAGCCAACCATCAGGTGCGCAACGGATGCCAATAACTTTCTTGGTACATTTTGAGGCATAACAGAAGTGAAGGGCAACCGGCTCCCCCCTCTGACTTATCCAGGCTGCACCCACTCAAGGTCTACAGCAGTGTGCCTGGAAAGGAAAGTAATGTGTTCCCAACATTTGCAATAAATGGATCATTAGATGGCCATTCTGTAACTTTGGGGAGAAGCCGACCAGAAAATTGGATTTCCTTGGATTCTTTGCCAAGCTTTGCTTAAAAAAAATGCCCCCTGATTACTTAGTTGCAGCAGATTATTTGGTTGTATCATTACCAACTACATCTGAAGTGCAAAGACCCTTGACATGTTCCTCTGGTGGGCAGCTTTATTTTTAGATTTAATTTCAAATATGAGCATAGCCTTTGTCCTTTTGGTAAAGTTTTGCAATTTTCTGCTCCAGCTGTGAATCTATATGACCTTTGCAACACTAGTCTTGGGAGGAGTGATATAACCGTGTTAACATTGATCTTTCTACTGCGAATGGACTAGAGCTTCTTTCCCACAGTCCTTCCTGGGCCTTTGAGTACAGCTCCTTCTAGGTAGTTTGAGAAGCCGGGTTTCTCTTTGCTTTGTACATAGAGTTTTATGAATACTTTGTTACTACCCTGGCAGTGATCAGCTACAGGTCTGCATATATATATATATATGTGTGTGTGTGTGTGTGTGTGTGTTTGTGTGTGTGTGTGTATGTGTGTGTGTGTGTGTGTGTGTGTATGCATATGCATATGCAAAGGTCTGAAGCAGGGACGGGGACAGGGATGCAATCCTGTCTCCTGTTCTTTCAGGCTTACTGTGGGGTGCTGGGTTCTTTAGAAAAGCTTGTCACCAATCTTTGTTCAATATCTGCCCCCTTAGCCATGAGATTTCAGGGATTCAAACGGAGACCGCTATTAATTGCACTCAGTCACATTCTCAGCCTAATTCAGTCTGTCAATTTTTCTCTGCTCCTCCCATCTCCTCCTTCAACTTCTGGCTCCTGCTCAGGACAAACTTCTACGACACAGAGAGTTATAGAATGCAACACCGGGTTGGCCTTGGTATATTGTTGGCTTTCCCCCTTCTTCTTTTTTAAAAAAGATACTTGCAACAAGCCAAATCTCATCCTTTGACCCTCTGTTTTCTAACCTCTTTTAAAAGGAAGCTTTCCACCATTCTTCAGCCAAAAACATTAATGCATTTTAAATGGCCCAGCACACAAACACATCCACACAAACCCCTCATGAGGCTTGCAATTGATGCTATTCTCTTATGGCTCTTAATGAAAAAGTTTTCTCCTGAGAATTTCCCACTTAGGATTCTGGTCCAAGGCTGACTTAGATAAGGGTGGGGAAGTCGCTTCTTTTTGGTGGATCAGGCCCTTATTCAAAATGTTTTCCTCGGCTGTTGCTGTCTAATCAGAGGCAACTCTAACTGAAATATTTCTTAAACAACATAAGGTAATTGTTTCTTTTCAGATCATTTCATATAATTAAGCAATAATTCCTCTTGACACAAACATTAGTGGGAGAAAATAGATCACAGATTGATTTAGAAATATTGAACCTGGACTGAAATCCATTTTCTCGGCTCAGAGTCTGTAACAAGGGATATTCTTTTTTTAGGAAAGCATTTTATTAGAACTCTTAATAATGACTTAATGTTTTAGCACATCAATATGCTCTGCAGCGTGGACTTTGCCTAGAGATGCGGTGACGCTTCTTTCCCTTAGAGATGCCTGAGAATATATGAAAAGTGCTAGATGCCTATAGAGAATAAAGTTAATTTGAAGATGAAAAATAAGATTCATTCATAAAAAGGTATGGAAAATGAACCAACATAGTGCAAAAATACACCGTATTAAAAATAAAAGTTAAGAGTTTGAGGAAGTGAGCCCTTTATGCCTATTTTTATATACAAGTGTTGTTGGTTGCGGGGAGGGAGTCGCAGCCGCGGTTTCTGTTTTGTATGCAGTCGGATCTTATGTATGATTACCCAGAATCAAATCTCTGTAAGTTCAACAAGACTACTCCCAACAGCTGCATGTAGGCTTGCAGTCTTGGGCTACAATCCAAACCCCAGTTACCTAGCAGTAATCCCCAGTTAAGTCAACTGGACTTATTTCTACGTCAATATGGTTAGGATCGCACTGTTAGTCTGTCTGCTGGATCTACTCCCTTATGAAATGCTCCCTTGCCCAGAGTTTGTCACATGTTGTTGTTGTTGTTGTTTAGTCGTTTAGTCGTGTCCGACTCTTCGTGACCCCATGGACCAGAGCACGCCAGGCACCTCTGTCCTCCACTACTTCCCGCAGTTTGGTCAGACTCATGCTGGTAACCTCGAAAACGCTATCCAACCATCTCGTCCTCTGTCGCCCCCTTCTCCTTGTGCCCTCCATCTTTCCCAGCATCAGTGTCTTCTCCAGGGAGTCTTCTCTTCTCATGAGGTGGCCAAAGTACTGGAGCCTCAGCTTCACGATCTGTCCTTCCAGTGAGCACTCAGGGCTGATTTCCTTAAGAATGGATGCGTTTGATCTTCTTGCAGTCCATGGGACTCTCAAGAGTCTTCTCCAGCACCATAATTCAAAAGCATCAATTCTTCGGCGATCAGCCTTCTTGATGGTCCAGCTCTCACTTCCATACATCACTACTGGGAAAACCATGGCTTTAACTATACGGACCTTTGTTGGCAAGGTGACGTCTCTACTTCTCAAGATGCTGTCTAGGGCTGTCATTGCCCTTCTCCCAAGAAGGAGGCGTCTTTTAATTTCGTGGCTGCTGTCACCATCTGCAGTGATCATGGAGCCCAAGAAAGTAAAATCTCTCACTGCCTCCATTTCTTCCCCTTCTATTTGCCAGGAGGTGATGGGACCAGTGGCCATGATCTTCGTTTTTTTGATGTTGAGCTTCAGACCATATTTTGCACTCTCCTCTTTCACCCTCATTAAAAGGTTCTTTAATTCCTCCTCACTTTCTGCCATCAAGGTTGTGTCATCTGCATATCTGAGGTTGTTGATATTTCTTCCGGCAATCTTAATTCCAGCTTGGGATTCATCCAGCCCAGCCTTTCGCATGATGTATTCTGCATATAAATTAAATAAGCAGGGAGACAAAATACAGCCTTGTCGTACTCCTTTCCCAATTTTGAACCAATCAGTTGTTCCATATCCAGTTCTAACTGTAGCTTCTTGTCCCACATAGAGATTTCTCAGGAGACAGATGAGGTGATCAGGCACTCCCATTTCTTTAAGAACCTGCCATAGTTTGCTGTGGTCGACACAGTCAAAGGCTTTTGCATAGTCAATGAAGCAGAAGTAGATGTCTTTCTGGAACTCTCTAGCTTTCTCCATAATCCAGCGCATGTTTGCAATTTGGTCTTTGGTTCCTCTGCCTCTTCTAAATCCAGCTTGCACTTCTGGGAGTTCTTGATCCACATACTGCTTAAGCCTTCCTTGTAGAATTTTAAGCATAACCTTGCTAGCGTGTGAAATGAGTGCAATTGTGCGGTAGTTTGTTACATACTTCCATGCAAATCAGAGGGACAAATAAGGGATGCTGTCAGGAAAGGTCAATTATCTAACACCCTAAGTGCAGTGGTACCTTGGTTCTCAAACTTAATCCGTTCCGGAAGTCTTCCAAAACAAAAGCGTTTCAAAGCCACAGCTTGCTCTCCCATAGAAAGTAATGTTCCAGACTTTTAAAAACAACCTCTAAAACAGAAGAAGAAGAAGAGTTTGGATTTGATATCCCGCCTTTCACTCCCTTTAAGGAGTCTCAAAGCGGCTGACATTCTCCTTTCCCTTCCTCCCCCACAACAAACACTCTGTGAGGTGAGTGGGGCTGAGAGACTTCAGAGAAGTGTGACTGGCCCAAGGTCACCCAGCAGCTGCAGGTGGAGGAGCGGAGATGTGAACCCAGTTCCCCAGATTACGAGACTACCGCTCTTAACCACTACACCACACAAACAGCAATTTAACATGAATTTTACTATCTAACGAGACCATTGATCCATAAAATGAAAGCAATAAACAATGTACTGTACTATAAAATAAATAAAACAGTATTGTAGATGATAAAAAAATAAAATTATTATTTTTTTCTTACCTGCACTGATGATAGTCATCGGATGGGGGGCTTTTATTCATAGCACCAAATATAAGCTCCAAACATCACCTCAGAACACTGCAATAGGAAACAGAAGGCTTGAATTACAATTGGGGGGGGGGACACACAAATTAGCAGCGCAACAAGAAACACAGGGAGAGTGCAAAACAAAGCACATTCAGCATTTGACAAGTCTTGCTTCTGCACATTATATACATTTAGTACATTATGTACTAATTTTATATATTCATCAAATCCATCATGAGACATCTCCTTGAACAGGTGGTGGGGAGAAACCCCAGGCAGTTGGTATTCCTTTTTCACCATCAAATTTCAGTTCTACGTCATAGAGATGTTGAATTTCTGGATTAGATTTCTACATCTACATCAAAATTTGTAAAATTTGTTTGTGTTATTAAAACATATTTCTTTCTCTCTACCAAAGAATTAGCAAGTCTACGTCCTTATTCTTTAAGCATTAAAGGGATGTCTGGGTTGTGGAGTGTGTGTCAGGCTTCCACTCAGCTCTCCTTGAATTAACAAAAGGCAGCCTGACACTTCCAGTGTCCCCTCACTGGAATGAAAACCAGTAATATTGCTCTTGGAACATCTCACCACAATCTCATATTCATTAAGAATGAACATTATGCAATTAAAAAAGCTTTATATAATGGAAGAGGCTCCAGGTCTCAATGATTATCGAAATCAGCTAGTGCAGAGAAACAGCTTGGAGTGTTCCCCCTGCCCTGATAATTCTGCTTTTAGTTTTTAAAATCCCATACAGACTGGTCTGGTCATATCTAAGGGACAGACATCTAATCCAGGCCCCTGAGGTTCAACACGCTGTTATTATATAGGGTCTCTGGTTGTGGGCTTTTAGGCAGCAGGCTTATGCAGCAACAGCCACACCTGGGAGAAAGACTCCTGGAACCATTTTGGTTTTGTTTTTTAAATATTGTATCAGCTGCCTGAGCCTGCAAGCCTTACTTAATAATCAATCTGACTGACTGAAGTAAAAGCTTACTTCTAAGTAAACATGCACAGGGTTATTCTTCAGTTAGTTCTCTTTCAAACCAGTGTTCTTTGCTTACCAAGGTGTTTTAAGGTGTTTCTATGCTGTGCTTTGCATTCATTTACTATTTGCACGGCAACTGATTGCAAGCTTTCGAGAGGGTGCGGTACAAATTGAAAACATGGCATGTGTGGCAGCTCCAGATTCCAGACATTTATTTCTTCTGGCACTTTTTCTGAGCTTGCTTAAGTTCGCAAACAGGCATCTTTGGCTGGGAGTGGGGTGAGAGAAGAGGGAGAGAGGGAGACGGTACTTCACATTTCAGTATCTCTGGGCCTGCAACATTTGGATGGGGGACAGGATAGAGTAAATGGTCACAGACAGTAAAATGTCAATAAACGTAAGTGGAACAGTGACACCTAGTGTCTGAGACATCATGTCAAAACACACAAGTTGTGTAATCAAAACTAAATTAAGTTAGCAATACCCAAGCCATTTTTTTAAGGACGCATACATAAAATAATATCAGTAGTACACAGATAAAACCAGCAAAATGTCTGTGTAAGCTTACTAAAACAAAATAAAGGTTTTTGCAGACATTTGAAACAGTACAGCAAGGGTTCCTTCCTAAAACTGATAGGTAAGGATTTCCAAAGGTGGGAAAAAGTCTCCCAGCCACCAAGGCTACCTGAGCCGCCCGCGGATCCAGCGGATCCCCCAGGACACACAGCTGCTGCTTCCGAGGGAGGGCAGCCAGTCCAGGGCGGGACCCTTGAGCTCTAGTCCTCGGCCAGCCTGGTTTTCTTCTAGAACCAAAGCCACGTTCATTTCAAATCATCAGAATGCTCTCATATTAACTGAGGGTGATGGAAAGTGGGAGCAAGGAGAGCTGTCCTTGTGGAATAGCTGCAGAAGTGGTGATAGAAGAACAAAATTGATAGCTTAAACGTTCCTTTTTAACCATGCTTTTGGTTGATCCGATTTACATCCTATGCCCTTTTAAAATGTGTTTTTTTGGGGGGGGCTATTGGGTTGTTGTTTTTATTTTTATTAGGTATTTTGTGGTTTTATTTCTTGATTTTATTCTGTGAACCACCCTGAGCCCCCAGGTATAGGGCAGTATAGTAATAGTAATAATGATAATAATGATGATAATAATAATGATGATAATAATAATAATAATAATAATAATAATAATAATAATAATAATAATAATAGGTCTGTCTCTGGAAACAAGGAGCTCTACAAAGCCTGGTGTACTTGGGAGTAAATTTATGCTGGCCTTTTGTCTCCTGAGTGTTGCATTCCACCCCAATCTCTGAGTGGTTACCCAGGGTTCATGTTTCCTTTGGGGAATGAGGGGCACCATCTCCTAGGGGCCAAGCTCTTTTGGGGGCCCCCAATATTTGGGGGGGGCAGGCTCCCCCCAAAGGTGGTGTGAAGCACCCTCAGGCCAGTGGCGGCAGGATGAGGCTGATCTGTGGCCATTGAAGCTGTGTTGCTTTTGCCCTGTCGCCACAGTCAGCTCCTCGCCTGCTCCTCCAACGTCCTGACATCAGGCACACACTGGGACACCATGCACACAATGTCACGCACCTCACACTGCCGGCCCCCACATTCTTCTTCCAAAGGTGGCACCTGTGACAGAGACTGTGGTCTCTTCATTTACACATATAAACAACCCGAGCCTATGATGGGGTTCACAGCATTAACACCCCAAAGGGGTCTTTTTCTCTAACAGCCATAGTCTTAGATTCCAAAATAAATCAAACATTGCCCTCTGGCCCTCTGCTTGCTTCTAGTTCACATAACAGCAAAGCTCTGCCCTCAGACTCCTGCTTCATCTAGAGGAGGGGCTCCATCCTTTTGCGATGCAGCACAAAGCTCCCATTCCATGGTCCATCCAGCCAGGTGATTCAGGAAGCTAGCCTGGCTTATATTTTAACACTTGCTGAATCCAGGGGTTCAAAGGTCTGGCACCCGCAAACTCATAACAATATTTTTTCAAGTCCATCTTCTTTTTGTGATTTTACGTTGTTTTAAACTATTTTTAATGCTGCATTTTACATGGTTGAAATCCACCCTGGGGGGTAGTGGTAATAAATTAATCATAACATCATCCCCCTGAGTTCAGTGGGCTTACTCTCCAATAAGTACAATCGGACTACAATCTTTCTTTCCTGATGTGAGGAAATAGTCAAATGGACATTCACTCGATTGCACCTTCACTCACTGCCCCTAATGTGTGTCTGCTTGTGAAGATACTGGCACTTGCTGGAAGCCATGCAGATGTGCCGTGGTCTACTCTGATCACATGCACACTATGCCAGCCATGTTTATTGGGCTGTGAGATGGCAACCCTAGAGAGGTTGACCTGGCTAAATTAGGATGTGTATCCCTTACTATGCTTAGCCTGGAGAAGAGAAGACTGAGAGGACATTTGATAGTTACCATCAATACCTGAAGGTAAGACAGAAGATGGAGAAAGCTTGTTTTCTCCTGCGCAGGAGGGTAGGACCCAAAGTAGTGTATTCAAATTACAGGAAAGGAGATTCCGACTAAACATAAGGAAGAACTTTCTGACAGGAACAGAAGTTTGACAGTGGAACAGACTCCCTCAGAAGATAGTAAGACTCTCCTTCCTTGGAGATTGTTGAACACAGGTTGGATGGCCATCTGCCAGGGATTCGTTAGCCGTGATTCCTGCATTTCAGGGGGTTGGACTAGATGACCCTTAGGGTACCTTCCAGTGTAGCTATTTTATGATTCTACTGGGACTGAAGTTATGCCACAGCTGAACTGTTCAGAGGAACAGCTCTATGGTCAGTGGACCTGAGAGCCAGATTCATATATTGAAGAGCCTCTCATATAAAATCAACAACAGAGAAGTACGCTTCGTAAAGAGCACTCTTATCTCACTGACTGGGAGTATACTAAAGTTTGCCCAGCAGTTCCTTGTGGGCTTAGTTTATGAAGTCCAAACACTCCGCCTTTTCTGCAGCAAATTAGTCAGTGATTCAATATTAAACAAAGCAGGGGTCAGCAACCTTTTTCAGCCGTGGGCCAGTCCACCGTCCCTCAGACCATGTGATGGGCTGGACTATATTTTGAAGGGGGGGGGGAAATGAACAAATTCCTATTCCCCACCAATAACCCAGAGATGCATTTTAAATAAAAGCACACATTCTACTCATGTAAAATCATGCTGATTCCCAGACCGTCCGCGGGCCGGATTGAGAAGGCAATTGGGCGGCATCCGGCCCCTGGGCCTTAGGTTGCCTACGTCTGAAATAAAGCACTTGGTTTTAATAAAAGCACTAGAAGTAACTCAAACAATTGAGTGCGGAACATAATTGGAACTTCACACATGAATGTATCCCGTGGCTACGTTATTTTATGAATGTTTTTACATATCTTTTTATCATAGCACTTTAACTGTCTCATAAATACTGCTCTACTTGTCTTAAATATGACAGATAGTGAAACATTTGAATTCCTAGTACCATGCAGAAAATTTCCCCACACAGGTGGAAATTAACAGCCCAGCCTAGACATTTATTTAGACTGGGTTTGTTCCCTGGAATTTTGGTTACCTGGGTTTAATATAGGGCTAAACCTAAATGTGAGCATTCTGACTTAATTGCTAGCCTTCAAAACACACACAGAGACCACATACGTGCAGGTGGATGAGGAGGTTATACATCTCTGTCTAATCTGCCTTGCCTTTTAAAATAAAAAAAGCCCTGATCTGCTGCTGGTGTGACTACTGCTGCTGGTGTGACTACACATGGGGCGTGGGGGCCAACAGTATGAAAGTGATACAGTATTTCAGAATCTTGAAATCTAGCTGGAACATCATTTGGTGATGATGTTATTGTCGTTAACGATGATAATGGCAACCCCATTGATAGCGGTCAGGCATTTACCAGTCCATGCAAAGGTTTATTAAATGTGGGATGTGGGAGAGGGGCACAAGGGCACTTTGCTCCCAGTGTCCTGTGTGGCTCTTCAGATTGGTGCATAAAACTCAGATGAGGTTTTCTTAAGTGGCCGCAATCGATCTTGCTTAGAAACCTCTCCACAAGCAGGAACCCCAGTGCGCCAGGCAGGGCCATGAGGCAGAGTGAAGCAGCCACATCCCTGGGCTGTGCCTCTGCAGGCAGGGCTGGTCAGGGTTATGCGGCAGCAGCTGCTTCTGGTGAGAGGTCACTGGAAGTTGCTGTACGACTCCGGTAAGCTCATAATTTAAAAAGTTGATGCCAGTTTTTGATATTGTAAGATGAAATGCTTAATTTTTCATTTCTTCCTTTATACTCTCTTCTCTAAACAAATTGACCAGATGTATTAGTATCACCTGTAGCCTCGGCCAGTAGGTCTGTCATTAGAATCCACCTTTGCAACAGACTGGGTAATAGGACTAGAAAGTCATCCTAGGGCGTATGTCAAGGCTAGGCTACTGGCAGCTGCCAGAGGTGAACCCAGGACCCAGGAGCTGAGCCAGGGTATCAGAGCTTAGAAACACATCGGAGTGGGGAGACCATTGTTGCCCTCAGGCAAAGCTCCTGCCCAAAGAGGAAGCTCTTTTGTGGTCCTTTCTATACAGGAGCACCCAGGATTCAGGGATATAGCTGCAAATAAAATGTTTGAATGTGTTGCAAAGTGCAATATACAATTGGGACACTAGAGATGGTGACCGTGGGCTATAGCAAATTCAATGCATTTTTCAAGACAATTTTTAAAACAGCATTTTCACAACGTTTTTAACATTTGTGTAGATTCCACCCCGGGAGCAGCTGAAGTAGCCTGAGAATATTTCACTGACAGGAATATATTCTAAGTTGCAGTTCTGATGATTCGCCACATGCGGCAGCCGAACACAGAAGGAGCCCCAGCAAGTTCTGACACTCTCCCTCATAGCTTTAGATGGAGTGTTTTTCCCCAAGTAGTTGACCCAGCATTTAAATCAAGGAAGCTGCCAATGCAGCTGCCTGTGATAATTACAGGCCATGTGCTATTGCGCCTTTCTTCAGTGTCATTAAGTACGTAATATATTCCACTTCCTAATGGCCTGGGTAAGGATCACTTGGGTTTTCCCCATTGAAATGAAGATATTGACGGGATTAGAATGCAGAGAAATGTGTTTCCACATCTGAAACTTGGCACATGGGCATTCTGCTCAGATGCCAGCTTCCTTGTAAAATGTGATGAATGGCCACTTGCCTAACTTGGTTTTAATAAGAGAGAAATTAAACGAACATGAGTTGCATTATATGATCCTTTGTAAAGGCAGACCAGGAAAAAAACACCACACAGATGCTTGGAAAGCAACTAACTAGCTGTGCTGTGATCACGAGCATCTATGGAGGTAGATGGGAGAGCACCCAAAGCAAATGAGCCATCACACTTGCCAGCTCTGACCTTGGCAGGGAGAATTTTTTGCTCTGAAGCAGGGAGGTTTTCTTTCCCCTCACTACGCTTGTTTCCTTTTTTATACTTTTCAGTGCCAAGTTCCTTGAGATGGGGACCATTGTGCCACCAGTTTCCTTTTTACTTTGCACCAGAGTTCAATGAGTGTGCCTCTCTTGCCAAGTAGACATAATCTATGCACGGTACCACTTTTGGACGCTTCTATTCAGATGTTGTTCAGTCACTGACTCTACCCATGTAGTTTATTCATCTCCAGCATTTTTCACGTGGAACCAGTTCTCACAGCTACATCCAGAGTAATCACACCACAACACAGGCTACGTTTCAGCTACCAGTGCCCTGCAGAAGCAGCCACGTGATGTCTGGCCTTACATACCTTATGAACAATGATTAGTCTGTGTTATTTCCCCCCAATGAGATGGATCAGGATGGTGCACAAGGTTCTTCACTCCCTTTTATCTTCACAGTAGCTGTGTGAGAAAGGCTAGCCTGAGAGATAGTGGCTGGTCCAAGGTTACTTGCTGAGTGGAGATTTGAACCCAGATTATTATTAACATTAATTGTATTTCTTGCCCACCCTTCATTAAAAGATCTCAGGGCAGGCTTTAGTGTACAAAAACATAATTTAAAAAGAAAAAAGAATCCCTCCCATAATCTCAAAATCCACAATCGATATGATACGACACAGGAAGGGCTGCAGAATCAGTTCTTGAATTTTCCAAGGCCAGTTAGAAACTGTGAAGAGATCATAGAATCATTTCATTTCACTTTTAATTTGTATACCTCCTTTCTATCTTACTATATGCAAGGCGGTTTACCAGCTGAAGAAACAACAAAATAGACAGCAAAGATCAAGCACTCAATAATAATCTGATCCAATACAAAGAAGTCATAATAAAAACATAACTTTAAAATAAACAACTTTTCAAAGGATCTGGGACAGTCGGTGGAGGGAATTCTTCCGTGCCTTGTGCTGCAACCAAGAAGAGCAAATGGAAGGAATGGCGAGCGTCTGCCTTCCACTAGTTCCAGTTCTGAGACAGTGGCTCACTCAGCTTTGAAGCTGAAAAAGACAAAAAACATTTTTTAAAAAACAGCCTTTGTTAAAACCAATGGTACCCACTGTGGTACCCCCCCCCCAAAAAAAAGATATTGTTGGACTACAACTCCCATCACCCCTGGCCATGGGCCATGCTGAGGCTGATGGAAGCAATCACCCAGCAAATTTTGGAGAGCACCATGAGAGCTACCCTGGTTGAAAACTGTTCAGCCACAAAGGATCTGCTGATTACAATGGAGACCCAGTCCATTGTTTTATGCTTGTGACTTTGGAGTTTTCTATCCAACTGGTATGACATTTTCAGACCTGAAAATTTCAGCCAGATCTGGACAAAGCAATTGAAAAGGAATAATAGAACCATAGTATTGTAGAGTTGGAAGGGACCATGAGGGTCATCTAGTCCAACCCCCCGCAGTGCAGGAATCTTTTGCCCAATGTGGGACTCAAACCCACAGCCCTGATATTAAGAGTCTCATACTCTACTAACTGAGCTAAGTTTCCCATTACTTCATACTTCAGATTTGACAGTTTTCATAGCCCTTTAAGTTGTTCAGAATTAAAGCATGAAGATGCTCTTAACATGTGCCCCCATAACTGATGCATGGTTGGCATCTGTCCCCAAAGGATCTATGAATGTACTGTTAGCAATGTCACTTTAAATAACACTGATGCAGTCCAGAGAGAAAAGAAATCCTGAGGAAACTGAACAAAACAGCATGTAACTTGATGAGGGAAAAACAGCAACTTTTTGTATTTCTTAACTTCAGGCCTTGTACAGAGCAGGAAGAGATTCAACTGAACATACAGAGGAAATCTTCCTTAGTACTACACAGCCAATCACAGCTCGTGCAACCTCAGCAAACATCGCGCCACTCTGCCTCATTGCTAAGAAACTCCTCTGCCAGCACCATCCCTCCTGGTTGGCTATCTTACTGATAATAGAATTAACCCCTAAGTTACAAATGGATTGATCCTGCTGTTCCACTTCAAATAGGTACATCAGGGTCTGCTTTATCATGGAGGGAGTCCAGTGTGCACCTATCTCTACATTTATAAAGCTCCTTAAGACGAAAGCTAATTGCATTCTTGAGAGTTCTGTTCCATATGCACAGATACCAAATCCATGAATAAGACTCATGTCGCTTTCAGAATTTCTCTCTCTCTCTCTCTCTCTCTCTCTCTCTCTCTCTCTCTCCATATATATATATATATATATATATATATATATATATATATAGTTGGCATTTAATACCATCGACCATGGCATCCTCCTGGACTGGCTCCGGGGAATGGAATTTGGATGCACATTGCAGTGGTTCTAGTCCTACCTACAGGACCGAGTCAGAGTAGCCCCCTAACAGCTATGTTATTGGGTGCCACAGGGGACTATCTTATCTCCAGTGCTCCCAGTAATATCTACTGGGAGCGGTCATGAGGCATTTTGGAGAAAGATGCCATCAGTATGCTGATAATTCTCAGTTCTGTTTCACTGCAACGTCTGAATCAGGAGACGCCATGCAGTTCCTGAGCCACTGCTTAGATGCAATGGTGAAATGGATGAGGAAAAACAAGTTGAGCTCGATTCCTGGCATGATGAAGGCACTGGATGAGTAGCTCCCATGTCCGAGAAATTGGATCCAGCTCTGTCACTGGAACTCGGGTAGCCTCAGGTTTACATTTCCATTTGTTTCTTGCAGAAACAGATGAGGGGGGGTGCATTCCTTTTGTTTTTCAAGGCACACTTCTACCAAATTCTTCAAGGAAGTGAAAATCCCTCTACCAGCCATTAGGGGGTCATTTCTGCTCAGACCGGCCGGCCTGATTAAAGAAGGAGCTGCAGCTGCCCATTCCTTAGCTAAATCTTTCGTTCCTTTAGGCTCTGTTTCTGGATTCCCTGGGTGAAAGATGAACAAAACAGGCTACGTCTGTTGGCCTTGATATACGAACTCTGGCTTCTGCATAGCAGCTCTTTGTTACATCTACAACTCCGTGATTTGCTCCACCCCCACCCATTGCTATATGGCGGGGTGTGCAGCCTTGAAACCTTGCCTCTCCTGAATCCCTGGCCTCAGTGCTTGCCTTTTCGTCTTCTTCCTTCTGCTTCTGCTCCACATCCAATTATCCAGACTGAGGGCTTGTCAGAGATGACTTGTGGAAGCAACTGACCCTTAAGCAGTATCATGTCTCACAATAAGCGATAAGAACAAATGAGGCTGCCATGGCGATGTTGACACTGGTGCGCCTTAGCATGGCATGTGTTCAGGGGCACGTCTGGTGTGAGTGAGCTATTAGTCAAGGGCCATGAGCCGCAACCCTCATTGACTTCACCGGTCGTCAGAGGTGGACAGCTCAGCCTTCCCAGTCCACCATCTTTATTGACCTATTTCTTAGAGACAGATGTTAAATGAGAGAGAGAGAGAGAGAGAGAGAGAGAGAGAGAGAGAGGAGTTTGTCTGTACAGTAGGCAACTTTTAACAAGCGATATCTGAATGAACAGCACAACAGCGACTACAGCATAAGAGGGACACAGCTAAGCAGTTGGTTTGGAGATCGCACATCCTGAGCTTCCAGTGCTGATACAAAAATGCTTAAGTGCCTTAATTGTCCCCGGGTCTCTGTGGTATTTATAATCGCGAACTGCCAAGGGCATGATGTGCAGGTGCAAACTTTTGATGACAATGGCTGTGACTGATCGGCACGAATCTCTCATGAATCCATAGCAGCAGCTGTTCCCGGTCTCCTTGTAGAACTCTGTGCCAGCCTCCTGTCCCAAATTACCCATTGAGCCCACGCCTGTGATCACCATGTAATTAAAGCAGATGAGTGTCAAGAGATTGCAGAAATGATAACCAATAATTTTTGGGCTGCTTGTATTTGTGGAAGAATAATAGAGGCCATATCCGATGCAAACAGCCACCCGGGACAATTGATAGATCTGCAGCATTGCCAAAACTTTTCAGGGGCATTAGAAAGAGGCTTACGAAACATACTGCTAGTTTACGGATCCTGATAACTGGCCATGAGAGGAGGAAGAGGAGTAGTAGTTTTGCAATCCCAATTATTTTCTGAGATTTTAAAATGGTGCTTTACAAGCACTTCACTGAGGGAATACACTAATGGGATGTTGCCTTCATTTAGGACTGTGGCGTTTGCCTCCTAGGATGGGTCATAGGGAAAGGGTTAAAATAGGTGTGATGTGATTGGCCAGTGAGAATGCAAGGGGGGAATAAAAGTTAGTGTGGGAGGTTTTGAAGGTTGAGTTGAGGTTTGGGAGTTGAAGAAGGAAGAGGGAGGTTTAGGTGTGGGTTGGTAGAGTTGTATTGTGAGAGAGTGAGAGGAATTGTTAGGTGGAGTCAGATAGATAGTTGGAATAATCAGTTTGGAGTTGTTAGGAACTAAGAATAAGAAACTGACAAGAGAAAAATTAACTGAATCCATAAGCTTGTTCTTGCATTTAAAAATAAACTTGATTATTTGTTTATGTTAACAACTGACTGGACTCCGTGTGTCCCCGTGAGATACGGGGTGGTGGCAGCGGAAAAAGCAATCGCAGTGGCGGCACAGGGTCAATAGACCGTCAAACATCCGGGGGCCCTGTGTGTGATCGCCACAAGGACCTATCTGCTTTTTCAATTCAATTTAATATCATGTGATGCCTTGTTCCATGTCAGTAAATCCTGGCAACCTTAGTGTACTCCAGCAAGTTACCTGCTGCAGAATTGCTCATCAACAAAGGGACTCTAATCGGGCTGAGGCATCTGCTGACAAAAGGGGGAGAAGACAATTTCTGCTAATTCTCTCTCTTCCCCTTACAGCTCTGCACCACCCCAAATAGTAGTAGTAGTAGTAGTAGTAGTAGTAAAATTATTTATTTATTTATTTATACATACATACATACATACATACATACATACATACATACCCCGCCTATCTGGCTGGGTTTCCCCAGCCACTATGGGCAGCTCCCAACAGAATATTAAAAACATGATAAAACATCAAAAATTAAAAACTTCCCTAAACAGGGTTGCCGCATCAGGTTGGGGAACCTCCATACAGTATCAGAGATGACTGTGGTTGGTGAGGACAAAACAATCCTTCTTCTGCCAGCAGAAGCCCCTCTCCGATCCATTCACGGGGGGGGGGGGGGGGGGGGACACACAGGAGCTAAGCCATTGATCTCAATGGAGCTTGAGTAGAAGAAGGTTGGGTGGATTGTGCCAAAAATATTTAATATATATCTTTATTTAATTCAATATATGCCAATTGACAGGATATTTTGTATGCAAAACAATACTGTGTTTTCCATTTATAACAGTTAGGAGCTCAGGGAGCAGCAAACCAAATGCCAAGATTAATACAGTCAATTACCTTGCCTTCATACTTCAAGGCGTTGAAAGAAACCCACCCACTGAATCATTGTAGCAGCTGCAAAACACAGTTATTGGAATTAAAATGTACATACCAAAAACAGGAAAGGTGTGTTTAAAATAAATTGTCTCAGAAATGAACATGCGTTCTGTGGCACATCAATATTCAATGAATTTAAGAAAGGGGGCAGGTTTCTCTTTTATGGAAGCAGCTACAAAATTTCTTGAAGAGTTGTAGTAGTTGAGCTAAACAAGATTCAGTGCAAAAGGAAACTCTTTTCAGGGCAAATTAAGCCCAAATCAAAGAAATACAAATTTAACAGCCCTGCCAAAGTCATAGCCTTACGTTCCCTTCAGCCAACCACCACTGGAGGGGCTGTATGATTTTGCAGTTGCCTGGGTGTTTCTGGACCCATAGCCATTCCAGCTTGATCAACACCATTCTTCTAGGTAGGGAGCTGAGTGGGTGGGGGGAACATATGCAATTGGTCCAACCCACATGGTTGTATTGCATGCACATTCTGCATTAATATGGCACTATATCATGGCTTCCGTTGGAATGTGCAAATAATCCATATTATGCTGTACTGGAACACAGTGGTGTTGTGTGGGGTGGTTGCCCCGGACGCAAAATTATTAAGGGTGAAAAATTTCAACACTTGGTGCTGCCTCAATATAGCTGCATGCTTCCGTCGGTGGGCTCCATTGAAAACAGCTTCTCCATGCGTACCAGGAAGTGACCTCACCAGACAATGGAATGACTTATCTCTGTGGCTCATAGCTGTCAACTGACAGATTTGAAAATAAGGGACCAGCAGCCAAAATAAGGGACCTGCAGCCTCACCTGTTCCAGGCACTCCAGTCTTCCTGTCCTCCTGCAGTCTGGTCAAACTCATGCTGGTAGCTTCGAGAACACTGTCCAACCAACTTTGTAACCAGAGGTTCAACTGAATAGAATCTGAATCACATGCACCACAAGGCCTATGCAGCCTCAACTTAAGATGGCTCCCTGGCCTGGCTTTGCACTGCAAAGTTTGCAGCAGCACGTGCAACAAAATGGCGTCCAGCATTCAAAAAAACCCTCAGCTTGCATTAACTAGCCACACACAAGGCATGCAAACTCCACCCCCCAGTCATTCTTAGACTTCTTATTGGGTGAGCAACACAGCCAAGCAACACAGTTGGAGCGTCCCTCCTCCCTGGCTAGCAGGGAGGGAGGGAGAGGAGCTGCTTCCTTTGAAATTTAAGGGACATCATTTAAGGGACATTTAAGGGACATCCATCAATAAGGGACAGCAGCGGGACATGGCGCTGGAATAAGGGACTGTCCCTTCAAATAAGGGACACTTGACAGCTATGCTGTGGCTGCAATCTCCTGGATGACACAGATGCTGTTAGGCAGTTGAATACACATGTATGCAGTGGCGTAGTGTGGGGGGTGCAGGGGGGGGGCCAGCCGCACCGGGCGCAACATCTGGGGTTAGGGCAAATCCACTTGTTAGGGGGCGCAAATCCACAGGTTAGGGGGCGCAAATCCACGGGTTAGGGAGCGCAAATCCACGGGTTAGGGGGCGCAAATTACTTGCCTTGCCCCGGGTGCTGACAACCCACGCTACGCCGCTGCATGTATGCTTTGTTTGTTTGTTTGTTTGTTTGTTTGTTTCCCTCCCTCCCATTCCTCTGCACTGCCCCCAGCACTGACAACCCACACAATGCCACTGCTGGAAGATGTCGTCAGCTGAGTCACAACATCATGTCCTCTTCCACCACAGCCTCCCAAGATTCTCCATCCTATTTGCAAACAGTGAAGTGGGTGTGGGTGTGAGAGAGACAGGGAGAGTGTGAGAGAGTTGGGGTGATTTCACGGAATACTGTTTCAGGAAATGCCTGAATTTCTCCATTGGGGGGGGGCGCGTCAAAGAGAAAATTCTCAGATAGTTTATTTTAAAAAGATCTTTTCTGAGAAATTTCAGCACAGTCCTACAAAACAGGCAGAAGAGGATTCAAACGCACATTCCAACATTAGGAGGGGAATGTGAGAATCAGCAGTGGCACCCACCCTGAATGCACAACACTGCAAGCATAATTGGTCATTTATTTTTTCCTCACTTTTAAGATAAACTCCAAAAGTCAGGATCATGGCAGGAATATGTCCTTTGAGAAAAATGTGTGGGTTATTTTAAGAAAAAGAAAACCGGTAATTCATATGTGATAAATGCAATCATATCTAGAAATATGAGCTGAGGTCTGCTGATAGATGTTGTGACAGATGCTGTGAAGTGAGTGGTCTTTAAAAATATGGACTACTTACTGGGGGGGGGGACTGATCAGGAGGGTTTCATTTTTCTGAGTGTTGAATTGATTTCCTTTGTGCACTTGCTGTTTATGTGTAAAAAGAAAGGTTGTATTCATTTATGTCAGCGGAAGATCTGAGAAATATGAAACACATATTTATATGATATTTATTGCTTACCCTTTAGTTCACACTCTATATGTTTTTCATTAATTTTAGAACATGGGGGAAAAAAGATAATATTGAGCCAGGGCCTGTAGGATTGTATTAAGATCACAGAGAGCTTTCGATATCTATCTATCTATCTATCTATCTATCTATCTATCTATCTATCTATCTATCTATCTATCATCTATCTATCTATCATCTATCTATCATCTATCTATCTATCATCTATCTATCTATCTATCTATCTATCTATCATCTATCTATCATCTATCTATCATCTATCTATCTATCTATCTATCTATCTATCTATCTATCTATCATCTATCTATCATCTATCTATATCTATCTATCTATCTATCTATCATCTATCTATCTATCTATCTATCTATCATCTATCTATCTATCTATCTATCATCTATCTATCTATCATCTATCTATCTATCTATCCAGCCAGCCAGCCATGTTTGTAATCCTAGAACTGTAAAGTTGGAAGGAACCTTTTAAAATTACCATGGTGATCATTTAGTTATAGCAGCATTTGATTAGTCCTGCATGGTAGAGGATCAATGTAAAATTGAAGCAATTAGTGGCAAAGATATATTTGTGTAGCAAAAACTTATTTGAATATCATAACTGAGCCATAACATTTGCTCAAATTCTAATGGAAGTAATCCCACTGTTGGGCTGTACTGCATATGCATCAGTTGTAAGTGTTGGGGGGGGGGGGAGGAAAGCAAAATATTTTCCCTCCCCAAATTCCTAGAGCAGAGCATGTTTACCTTCTTTCATATCTGACTTCAACCATTGTTTATCCAATCTGCTTCTGCTTTGACACCGTCTTTTCCCGTCCTTACAGCTTCTGTTGCCTTCATTGTGTAACCCCAGACAGTCAAGGAATGTGTCGTACAGCATCACCAAAGGCAACTGGAGACAACTGGCTGGTTACATGGTCAATGCAATACAGCAGGATCACCATGTGCACAGTTCCTGACAAATGGCCAAAGTGCGGGCTTTCCACCATTGCCGGAAGTGTATGAAAAGCAACACCCTTTCACCTCCGCCCAAATCATAGCCTAAGGCCACTTTTTATGACTTGTTGCTTTGTTTCAGCACAGGGATGGGGAGCCTGTCCAGATGTTGCTGGACTACAACTCCCATCATCTATGACCATGGTGACTAGAGCTGATGGAAGCTGGAGTCCCAGAGGTTCACCTCCCCTGATTTAGCAAATGCTTGGCTGCATTCAAGTCACCTTCTGTTCTGTGAGGGGGGTGTGTGTAACAAAGGCCAGGGATGGAGAGTGGGCATCTCCACACTTCCGCTTGTCCCAAGCACAAGAATGCACAAGTCCAAGTGGTTTTCCATTTACCGAGCACCACTTTCTCCTGCAAAACCTGCTCTTTAGCGCTAAATTGGAACAAATGACAATCCGTTGAAAACCTGATTGCCGTTAGTTCCGATTCAGTCTTAAACTATGGGTTTTCCCGGGGGAAAGCAGCAGGGCAAACAGAGGTGTGTATAAACCCTAAGTATGAAGTAATAAGTAATGCCATCAGCAGTAGCTAGTCACGCAGGCACATTTCCCACAGGACTTGAAGTAGCAGTTGCTAGGCCAGCTAGAAGGATAATTGCAATTTCCCAGCAACACAATGTCATTAGTTGAGTGCTGGGAAATGATAGCACCACAAAAATGTGACCGGGGGTGGGGGTGGGCAAACAAGCTTAAGCGGAAGGCACTTGGATTACATGCAGTCAATGAGTAACAACCATGCATCTGCTGTGGTTATAGTGTAGGACCAAGAACTGGGAGACCCAGGTTTGAACCCCCATTCAGTCATGCAGCTCCCTGGGGGACCTTGGGGCAGCCAGTCTAACCCACCTGGCAGGGTTATTGTGAAGATGACAGGGGAAAGTAGGAGAACCATGATGGTCACTTTGACCTCTTTTGAGGTGGGGTTGAGGCATAAATGTGGTATAATCATTTGCAAAGGCTGCAGTGGAGAGAGGAAGGGAGAACAAGGCTCAGAGACTGTCCAGCGTGGGTAGTCTTGTCACTATCTTATAACCTCTCTTCCCATTTGTGAAATGGGTATAATGGTGACCTGCCACTTAAGGTTATGAAGATGACTGAGGGAAGGAGCTTGTAAAATATTTTATATTTGATCTTCAGTAGATGGTGACGGCTGAATATAGTGGCTGAGATTCAGCTCATTGTTATTATTGGTTTAATTGTACATGTTATATTAATAATATGCATAATTTAGTACAAACCAACAGCCTTGCTATAAATTCCCATTTAGTACCTCCAAGATCCGAATGAAGAAACCCACCACCCGAAAACAAGAGGAGGGGCAGAAAATAGGGGGGGGGGAGGACGATGGATGGTTAGGGAAAAGGGGAGTGTGGCTGGTTGTGGAGTGCAGCTGCACTCTCAAATCAAGACCTTGGGTTGTATTCAACTAAGTCCTAATCAGAGTGGACCCCCTGAAATTAAGGAGCAGAAGGCAGCTGTGTTTATTAACTTCAGTAGGTCTACTCTGGGTAGGACTAGTATTAAATACCTCCCCTTCATTTTCACTAAACTGCTGACAAATGTTTTCAAATCCGTTTGACTGCAATCCGTTTGACTACATACAGCCTTTTCTTTAACATACAGGTCTAACATATTCTCTGTCCAATTTTCTTTGGCTGGGGCTTGTTTGGATTCCAATTACCATTGACTTTGGGTTGCCCTCCATGCTTTTGCTGATCTTTGGACTTTTCCCCCTCCAAGGATTTCACACCTAGTTTAGATGTAAACTATCTCTAAGAAGGGATAAGTGCTCTTGTCTTCTTACCTATCTAGCTCTATAGAGTCTTCTAAATTTTGATTGTTGTTTTTGAGCATATGCCCCGCTAGAGGCCAGTGGTGTATTGCGTTAGAAATTCAGTCTCTCCACCAGCTATATCAGCTGTGCTACTCAGTGAAGATAGGAACCAATTCATCTACAGCAATGAAATGCTACAAGCAGAGCCCTTTGTTAAAAAATAGAGCAAAATTGCTGATGTTGTTTTTTAAGGTCGACAACATTCAACAATGATTTCACACAAATTCTCTTCTTATTTTGTTACAGTAAGTAGATAGAAAGAACACCCTCCTCAGCAGAAAGCCTTCAGCAACAGCCATGCTAAGAGCTCCAGAACGAAAGTTAAAAGCAATTTTCAGGAAATTAGTGTCTGGAAGCTGTATTGAGTGTTTTACACAGCAACTGTGAGGTGGAGTGTATTTATTAGCCACTTTAATGTAGTCTTTAATCTGTCAGTCAGCAGTATGAAGGCACTATATTATAGGTGTGGGGGGCACAGAGCTAGTTCTCTGCTGCTTAGGGACCCTGCCTCATTCATTGCAGAGGAGTAGAAATCTGAAAGCGAGGGCTAAAGCAGTGGCACAGGCGAGCTCTTCAGCGGAGTGATCTTATGGGTATGAAAAGCATTTGCATGCATGTGATAAAGTTTAGCAAAGCAGGAGGTGTATTTGGAACAGGCTCCAGCTGCTTGAGACTCTATGCAGCAGGAGGTCAAACCAAACCTGTAAGATAAACAGGTGCAGGGGCAGGGAGGGGGGCTGTTCAGGTCAGCAAGGCTCTTAAGATCACTTGTTCTTTTATGTCCCCACCAGCTAGATGACGGTGAGTCACAGAACTAAATGGGAGAGTCATGCGCTCCCCTCTATCTCACATCGACTGAGATGTCCGTTTGCCAGACCAAGACTCCTTTTGCCACAAGTAGCAGGGCTGTCTTGTTGAACGGACTGCGTTGCTTCTGGATCAACACCTTCAGTTGTGATCTGCGTTGCTTTGCATCAACACCTTCAGTCGTGATCTGAAGATAAATGGGCAGCCAGGGCTGTTGCCAGAACTCATGCTTGCTGGAGGGTCAGCTGTCCCTAGTCAGGGCAAAGGCAAGAGCACTGAAGGAATTCATAGTCTCCAGTATAAGCAAGACAGAAAGGGAGAGGGTGGCAAGCAGGAAATAATAGCACAGCATTCAAAATGCAGGTTGGCAAGGCAGAAGTTCTTCTACCAAGGCACCTTGCAGTGAATTCTTGGGCACCTGATCTCCATTAGGGGATGCTAGTGTGACCAATGTCCATAGCATTACAGTTGTGATAGTCGAATTTGACAGGCCAATGATTGCAGTTTCCCAACAGCTGGATTCAGCAGCTGGGAAGCTGCAGTTCTCCTACAACAGCATTTCTTGCTGGGGCGCTGTCATCCAAACCACTTTATGACAGCTGCACAGTCCCCCTGAGAAAGCAGCAGCATCTGGAAAGGCACGCATGTTTGCAAATATATGCCGATAGAGATTTCAAACGCATGAAGGACGGCAAGATTCCACAACCCCCACTAATGTTCTAAACATTCCCCTCGTTGGATTTGACCTTGTTGATGTTCAGGTGGTGCCAGCCATTGCTTCCCCTAGAGTTGGTCGAATTCTGCCTCCTGCCTCCTTTGCTCACCTGCTCTGTGAGACACTAGAGTTGCTTCTGAGAGCAACCTTGTTTATTTCTAGCTGTCTGGCGATTGTGTCTGCCAGATACAGCTAGTTAACTTTTTATTAACTAGGACTGCTTACTCTCCCATGCTAAAGAGTCCAGGAAGTATCTTATGCCTGAAACCTTGAATTAAGCTGCACTCTCTGTCGTTTAATAAGGAAGGAAAATAGAATAGCTATTTGTGATCACATCACATAAAATGCGAATAAACATTATACAGTGGTACCTCAGGTTAAGTACTTAATTTGTTCTGGAGGTCCGTTCTTAACCTGAAACTGTTCTTAACTTGACGTACCACTTTAGCTAATGGGGCCTCCCACTGCTGTCGCACCACCGGAGCACAATTTCTGTTCTCATCCTGAAGCAAAGTTCTTAACCTGAGGTACTATTTCTGGGTTAGCAGAGTCTGTAACGTGAAGTGCATGTAACCCGAGGTACCACTGTATAATAATTATACAAACTTTGCTTACTGCTGAAGCAATTATGAAAGTAAGAAAAGGCGCCTCTAATCCAGTCTCACAGTGTCCAGGCCCAACAGCCACGCAACCGTCAATTCCCCATTCTCCAAACCATGGCTTAAAGGTTTGTGAATGAGAGGAGCTCAAGTATTCCCTCCTTCCCATTTGCACGCACCTCACTGAATGTCTGAACTAGGAAAAGGTGATTGGAAAGAACCCTCTAAACTAGAATTGCAAACTATGTTTTGATCCTTGTCTGCAGGCTTTGTTTGGATACTTCACCTGAATCAGTTTGCTGGTTCGGATGTCATGAAAAATTGTGATTTGAGAAAAACAGGTCTTCTATAGAGACAGGCATGTGAGGGGTAGGGAAAATAATTGCTTGAACTCATTGATCATTCCCAGTCTTCTAAATTATGGTGATGTGGTCCTCAAATGTGGCCATTAAATTTTCTTTCTAGTATTAAAGATCATTTTTGTAAAATCAGTGGCCAGGATCTAAAGAACTACCCAACGAGTTCTGCATGGTCAAAGGGGCTTTGGATGAATGTTTCTCAGACCTTAAACCCCCCACCCCACCCCACCCTCACCCCACACAGAGACTTTTGACACTGAGGGGACCTTCTGTAAGTTTTCATTACATACTTGCTCTGGTCTGGCGGTGGTGGAAAGAGCCCCTTTTATATAAAGAGGCCCTTATCAACGATTTTAACTTGCTGCAAATTCAGGCTGACACTTTTTTTTTCTGCAAACAGATCAGGGACTGTTGTTGCAATTTCCCGAGAGCTGTGAATACAAACAAACTCCGAGATTAATTTTCTGAAGGGAATTTGTCCCTGCAGAATCATAGCAAGCCTATCCTATGGATACGGTTTGAATCAGTCACACTCTTTCCAAAAGGGATTTGAGAGACAATCAGCATTTGCCGGCACACCATGAAAGCTGAGCTACCTGACAGCTCCCTGCCTTGACCATTTCCACCTGCAGCTTTTGATGCCTCCCTGGACTCAGCCAGTTTATATATTACCTGCAGCAGTTTAAATGCAACATGGCACCTCCAACGTCACTTGAAGGAGAGAATGAACCAGCCCCAACTTGTCTGCACTCTATCGCCATCTCTTATAGCTGGGCTGTCTGAGCTATTCAGCTACAAGTGGGGCAAACTGGAGAGGAGGATTCAGAGATTCGGCTATGGGGGGGGGGGATCCCTGCAGTTAGAAAACTAGCATATCTCTCTCCCCACCTCTCTTCTCCACCCAACCTTATACTGTATACAACATTAAAGTCTCACATCGAATATAACTGATCTGCAGAAAGGACTTTGTGATCTGCAAATAGAGACCCCAGAAGATGTTTAATAAAAACGATTAGAAAGAAAAAAGGAAACTCGTATACCAGGGAGAAGGCCCAACCAGCAAGCTTTTCACCCTCACATCTCTTTTTCTATGTGCAGAGATTATCATCATCATCATCATCTTCATCATTAAGCATTCAGTCCTGCAAGGCTTCACTTGCAGAATGAGGTAAATGCAGTAATACCCCTTCAGAGAAAACTAAGTCTCTGGTTCAGCTGGGTTGTATACACTACCCAAAGTGAAGCAACAAAATTCTGGACTGTACCACTTTAGATTGGGGGTGGTAGTATAGACCCTCCCCATCCCACATGCTAGTTTGGTAATTGCATGTTGGGAGGGGCAATTTGTCCCGTTTTTCTGCCTGAAGTGAAACAGGACCACAGACCTGCAAAGCCTCACTTCCTGGGATTGCACAGCTGCTGATTCTAGATTCCAGCAAGTTCTCACAAGAGGTCTGGAAGATCTCACCAGAACCCGGAAGCCAGAGCTATTTCTCCTCATTTCCCTGGTGGTGGAGAAGTGAGGAGAAGCAGCAGCACCAGTGAGATCTCACAAGATCTCGCTGGTAGCTTCTTCTCCTCTGTCTGTTCCCTGGTGGCAGCGGGGGGGGGGGGGCACTTGCAGAGGTGCTGCCCCCTTGGGATTCCTCTGCCTGAGGTGGCTGCTTCAGGGGCAGCCCTGCATGTGTGAGTGCTTTGAAGAAGCATCAGCAAGAACTGCTGAGGAGCAGAGTGCAAGCCCTGCATGGGACCTTGTTGATACTGACTCCACTTCTGGGGGAAGAGAAGGGGAAAAAGCAGTGACAACTGAGAGCTACACTTGCGCATGGCAGGAGGAGAAAAGCCCACAGGAACCATTCCCTCAAGAAACAAAGATCCTTTAGTTTTCCAGGTTTTTTTTTTACTGAATCACAGCGAACAGGTGAGGAGTTTCCGAAGCCCATGGTGAAGCTCCAACTGTCAGACACAAGCTTCTTTTCAGCCATTAGCAAGATTACGCTTTTAATAATGTGCTGTAATAAATATAAATAGTGCTGGGCATGAGGTCACTGTGTTGTGTTAACGCCTGCCTCAGCCATGTGACTGTCTATATCTTGAAATGTGGAAACATTAAATTAATACTAATTAGCACCAATTAATAATGTAGCATAAATGATCACTTCACAATCAAGTCCATGCTGAAGCTTATCTCAGAGTCGAAGTCTGTGAGCTTATTAGAATGACACACTGAAGCTCCATTTTCATTAAAATTTTAACGAATCATGGCTTAATTAGCACAAATTCCTGGGCCTTCTTCACATGCACCTGGTATTTGTCTCTTATTTACCAAGGAAGAACACTAGCTCTTTGAAACAGACACCCTTCAGTTTGCATGCTGGGAACTGAATCTAAGTTTAGAGGAACATTACTACACTGGTGCTCTGAGGGAGGGGTTGGGGGAGGGGTTAGCATGGATGAAACTGGTTCTGCTTCCAAACCTGAGATCCTGTATCTGGGACGGTAAAAAATATAAGGGGAACCTTGCCAAACCAGTTCCTTTGTCAAGGCAATGGTTTTGGCTGGCTAGTTAAGTACCGCGACTTAGCATAACCAAAGAAGTTGCTCAGTGTCGTAGTGCCCCCCCTAGCTGCTATGTAGGAGAACAGCAGCCGGAGCAGAGTGTGAGTGAGCAGGCTGGAAGCTGGAGACATAGAGACATGTACTGCTCTGTGCTGAACTTTGACGCTGCTCAGGAAATAATGGAGAAGCAAGATTTGTTGAGGCGCTGTGGGTAAAACCTCAGTGCCTAGGGCTTGCCGATCGCATGGTCGGCGGTTCGAATCCCCGCGGCGGGGTGCGCTTCCGTCTTTCAGTCCCAGCTCCTGCCAACCTAGCAGTTCGAAAGCACTCCCGGGTGCAAGTAGATAAATACGGACCACTTACCAGCGGGAAGGTAAACGGCGTTCCGTGTGCTGCGCTGGCTCGCCAGATTCAGCTTGTCACGCTGGCCACGTGACCCGGAAGTGTCTGCGGACAGCGCTGGCCCCCAGCCTCTTGAGTGAGATGAGCGCACAATCCTAGAGTCTGGCAAGACTGGCCCGTACGGGCAGGGGTACCTTTACCTTTAAGATTTGTTGAGTGCTGATGTTGTGAGCCCCTCCAGCCTATATTCAGGTTGTGTGTGTGTGTGTGTGTAAATAGAACCATATATCCTAAATACAGCACATTCTTCACTGATCTTCATTTCAAGGAAAATGAGCCTGAGTAAATGCAGAAACACCTGGAGTCTCTCACTGGTTTGGAGACTGGGGTAGTGTGTAACACTATTTTCTCAATTAATGGATTAAAAAAAACCATGCAAAACCATATTGCACACAAATGCACGGCTTTAAATTATAGTTTGAACTTCCACTGGAAATGTTTGTGGTTGCTGACTGCTGTGTGCACCGTTAGCGTTCCATTGTTTAAACAGGACTTAGTTGTGACTCAGTTGTAATTTAATGGAGGCAAACGCCACCCAACCTTCAGAGGTAGTCCTACAAGAGGCTGAAGCCAGGGTTTGGCTTGCCATTTTTAACTTCCACCTGAAACTAACCTTCCATCTAACTGGCTTAGTCTAGCTGTCTCCTCAGGATGGAAGCAAACCCCACCCCATAAACTCCAGCTATACAGATTTTTCTTGGCCTCTTTCAGCCCTCTGCAATACAGAAAGGCTTGAGTGGTTCTCAAGAAATGTATTGCAAAAGTTGAACGCCAACACGATCTATGTTCACCCTCCAACCACACACCAACCACAACTGATAGAAAAGTCCAGTCCAGTAAGCCAGCTAATAATCTTAATAATAACTGTGCTACCAGGCTGGCTCCAGGCTGCTGACTGCCGCTGCTGCCACCACTGCCAAAGGGGAACCGGGGACGTCCGGTGGTACAGATCTCTTGCCCCCTTCCCCCTTTGTTTTGACTGATAGGGGAGGCTTGGGAGTAGCTGGTGGGTGGCTGTTGCCCAGTTTTTTAAAAAAACTCTGCGCATTTATGTTTTGCAGGGTGTGAAAGAAGGGCTTTGCAGCACCTTTATACAATATGCATGTGTGCTTGGGCCCAGGGTCTTTTGCCTCACCATCCCCAATACTGACTCCTTGTTGCTACTCAGCTTAAAAAAAAAAAAAAAGTGTCCCCGGATTCATTGAAAAAAATCTGGTAACCATATTGTCTGGGGCTCAGGGGCAGAGCCACGGGGGAAAGAGGAGTTGGAGAGCGAAGGGGAGGAATCTGAAGGGAGCTTAGGAGGATATGACAGTGACTCGAGAGATTCCATGAGTCTCTCCAGCGAATCAGAAGATTCTCAGAAAGAGGCGCCCAGGGTCAGGGCAAGGGGGGCCAGCGGTGAGTCCCCAAGCGGCAGCTGGAGATCAGGGCCAGCCTCCCTGCCAGAGCGTAGCGGGGGGGAAGAAGCCCACAGATCAGAACCGGCGTCCACTCCAGCAGGGAGAGAGAGAGAGAGTCAGAACTGACGACGCCTCCGTCGGAGAGTGGAGGGGCGGAGCGGAGGTCATTTCCAGCCAGCCCCTCCGAAGGAGGAAGCAGTGACAGGAGCAGTGTAGCCGTTAGGAGGAAAGTGGCCGGCTGGGCGCGCGCGCCAAGTTCAAATGTGCAGGCGCGCGGGTCAGCAGAAAATCCGGATTGGGAGCCAGGTCCCAAAGCCCGCCGGAGACAGGGGGAGGAGTCAGAGGAATCCACCTACGAAGAGTCCAGGAGGGGTGGGACCCCAGGGGGCAGGAGGACCCAGAGGAGAAAAGAGCAGAGGAAGAGGTGGAGCAAAGCTCGGGTGTTAAACTGGTGTAGAGGAGGGGAAGAGTCAGACGGAGCTTCGACGGTCTAGAGTTACAGACGTAGGGATGCGCGCCACGGATGTAAAACCAACAATGAACTTCAATAAAGACTTTTGTATATAAAGAGACACTGGCGTTGGTCCTTTGTGAGCTGGGACCTGAGGCACCCCTGACACATATATTACTCTCAGTGTAGCCAAGTGCTGTGCTGCAACAAGCAAAACCCTCCAGAAACTGCCCTTAGACATTCTGTAGTTTTTCCTCTTTGGAGTTCACATTATGATTACAGCTTTTAAAAATGTTGGTTCCCCTTTTTATTTCACTCTGTGCTATTTTTATGTACTTTATTTTCCTTCATTTCATTTCATTTTTTATTTACTTTATTACATGCATCTGGATAATCCGTCCTATGTGCATCTTATCTTGGTTTCTCAATGCTGATCACTGACTATAATAATAAAGATTTGATTTTGATTTGATGGAGCTATCACATTCTTAAATTTGAAGGATAATTTGCCGTCATCCTTCCCCCCCACACACACACACTAGGAAGGGGTGGGAGAGAATCAAATATTGTGCTTGTGATGGTCCTCCTTCTTTGAGGAAGACAACTAGTCCAGTTAATGTTATAAAAATACAGTTTTGATATTTATGTTTTCCCCAGAATAATATACGCTGGTGGCTGGGAATAAAGGAGCTACTCTCTTATGCAGTGGGGTTTTTTATTCTTCACTCTCCCCCTCCCCCTCCCCCCTTTGAACATCAGATTCCCACACCACAGAACAAACTGCATTTGAAAGACTTCAACATTTCAGAAGCTTTTTTCCATGTGGCATTAATGTGAGAGTGGGGAATATGCTGTTTGAGAAAAGCAGTTCTAAACTCCTCTTGGGCACACAGAACTAGCTGCATAAGTCTTTGGATTCTGGTTAACATTCCTCTTTGAATATATCTATTTTCCTTTAGAAAAGATTAACCAGCTGATCTGCAGCAGAAGGCAAAGGCAGGAGAGGCAGAAAGACAGAGTCCCACAGTGCATGTATCTTAGGATACTTGCTTGTTCATTATTATTTTTTTAAAAAATGAAAGTTATAGCCTCGTTAGCTACATTTCTTTGAAGTTCATAAATATTTCTGTCTTGCTTAAGACAGAGGGCATTTCACTTTCCATAAAAGCTCTACAACGATCCTGTTATTAAAAAGGGGGAGGGAAGATTTATCGGCAAGCCAAAACTGCTCAGGCACACAGTCGTTTTCCCCAATCCATTGAGTCAGTACATCTAAATGGCCTTTCATTCTATCCTGTAGTTCAGATTAAATTGTTTATTAGAATTTTTGTGCATTATTAAAAAAGAAAGGAAATTGTAGTCCTTTCTTTTAAAGATTGCAGCAATAAAAATTTAGATGATTCAAATTTATCAAGTGTATTGTATAAGGCAGTAACTGCTGCTATTTCTTTTTAATACTGCTAAGAGATTCACTGGATTTTGCCTCTTGCTTGCAGTCATAAATAAGCAGGCTGTTTACAAGATGTTGCAATGCAAGAGAAAGGAGGAAATGTTGCACGTATATATGCGGGGGGGGGGGGGGGGATGATCCAGCCAATTGCTTAAAGCGTAAAGGAAGTTTTGAAATAGAGCTTAAGCCCCATTCCAACAAAATGATACTGAAGTTCTTTGTATGACTACTACATGTTTTCAATATTTGCCCATATGAAAGCAAGGAGTAAATAAACTGGCCCAGATTCTGCAATACCAGAAATGCTCTGTGCATGTCGCTCTGTGTTCAAAAGCTGTGGAAAAGAAGACACAGATATTCCAAAAGACAGTTATTCATCTCTGAGGGTCATTTCACATGTTTCATTTAAAATGTGTCCCAGTCTCCTCACTGAATTTCACATATTGTGACATTTTGACAAAGTAGATTCAGAACTTAGGAGCAACACTGGTGGCATTTCAAAGGCAGCACAAACATGGGTTTCTGGTGTGCAGGGCAAGTGTTGCTCCCCCGGTGGACTGGACAACTGGGGCAGAGGCACACCGGGGGTCCTTCCCCCTCTGGGTGCTTTCCAGCCTCCCTCCCCTCCTCAGTGGGTGCTGGCAGCGCCCTCCCCCTCCCTCCCTCTTGGCCAGGCTGGGCGGCACATGGGTAGCAGTGGTGAGGTGCAGTGGGCATGCTAGCAAGCACCCGCCCTGGGAAAGCTTGTGTACCCACCAGCCATGCCCCCTCCGCCACTGGTGAGGCCAGTGCCAGGAGTTCCAAGTGGAGACGCCGCTACTCTGCCTGCAGTGACTGCAGCGACCCCGGCTTAGCCTCCACTGCAGCCTCCCCCTCCACGGGAGCAGACCCCTCCTCCCCAGCG
This sequence comes from Podarcis muralis, assembly GCF_964188315.1. NCBI lineage: Eukaryota > Metazoa > Chordata > Lepidosauria > Squamata > Lacertidae > Podarcis > Podarcis muralis. The sequence continues at coordinate 135,044,840 of NC_135655.1, forward strand.
GTGCCTAGCACCAGAGGCCCCACCCCTCCATCCTCACTGCTTCACAGGTTGAGCAAACCCTTGTCTCTTGGCAACCCCAGGGGCAGGGAGTGGGCACACAGGTGTCCAAGGAGAAGGACGCACCACTCCAGGCTGGGTGGAAGCCCAGCCTGGGCGCAGCTTACCTCCCCAAAGCTCCAGAAGGTTGCAGGAGCTCAGCAGGGAAGCTGTTGTAGGGGCGTCTGGTTTTGCACCCCAGGTCACACACCCAGCCCCCCCACTACACCACTGAACAGGGGCACGGGTGGCACTGTGGTCTAAACCACTGAGCCTCTTGGTCTTGCCAGTCGGAAGGTCGGCAGTTCAAATCTCACGATGGAGTGAGCTCCTGCCAACCTAGCAGTTCAAAAGCTTTCCTGATGCAAGTAGACAAATAGGTACCGCTGTGGCAGGAAGGTAAACGCCGTTTCCATGCACTCTGGTGTCCATCACAGTGTTCCATTGCTCCAGAAGCGGTTTAGTCATGCTGGCCACATGACCTGGAAAGCTGTCTGTGGACAAACGCCAGCTCCCTTGGCCTGAAAGCGAGAGGAGTGCTGCAACACAATAGTCACTTTTGACTGGACTTAACTGTCCAGGGGTCCTTTACACCACTGAATACAAAACATTTTGTAAGACTGCGGAAATTTCTCAGGAAGAGGGCAGGTGCATAGTCCAACCACATGTTGTATGACATGGCATTGAGTCCAGGATTCATCAACAGATAATTCTAAATGAATTGGACTTCACTTCTGCCTTTGCAGAGGATATATATTCAGAGGGAGAGCAATGGCTTTCCTGTCTCCATCTCCTAACACTGCAAAATGTGTTGCTACTAAAGGCAGGATTGGACCTTGACCATGAGACAAGGTGAGGCAACCACATTGGGTAGCAGGATCCATAGGGGTCGCAGATCCCAATGTAGATCTTATTCCTCATCCCACCCCCTGCTTGTTCCTGATGTAAATCTTCACTTGTCCCTTATTACCCAGCGCAGAGGGGGTGCCTTTTTGTGGTTCATCTTAGGTACCACAAGGTCTTGGGCCGGCCCTGACTAGGGGCATAAATATTTATGTACTGTGATTGAAGTGTAAATGTGAAAACTGAAGGCCTTCCATCTGGTGGAAAGTGTTTGTGTTCATGTCCATGGCTGTCTTTGCTCCTAGGAAGTGATTTTTGCTGACATCATAAGCAAGCGAATCCATGAAGTGTCTGTTTTGGTGCTTTTTTCAGTCGGAACTCACTGGAACTCAGTTCTGGTATCTCTTATAATTGCCAATATAAGAGAACAAAGGAGGCACCTCTTTTTCTAGAAGAACAACACTGGTATGTTTCTTTTTTGTAATAGATAATATTTTGGTTGTTTAGGCCAACTGGAAGCTAATTGGTTGTGTTTTTGCTTAACTGGTTCATGGACTGCATAGTGAATGAAATTGTCTTATAAAATATTAGCTATTCCGTGCCACACATGGGTAGAATATTGTGAAGAGGCTGGAATGCAAGCAAAAGCATATTTCTTTCATGTCCAAATCCTCTCTTGCATACTCCTTCAGAGCTAATGGGACTAATCTGGAGTGTGCTAGAGATGCTTTAATCACTTTGTGATCTAGCAATGTAGAGAAAAGAGTTTCTTTAAATAGCTGTAAAATGGTGGCTGTATAGTGTGATAACCAGGCCCAGGCCCAGCACAATATGTAATGTTTCCTGACCCGTCTCAGGTTCGGTCCTTGGCATCTCTAAGATAGCCATGCTGGGAACCTTAAGGTCCGCCTAAGAACTTAAGACAAGGTCAGAGAGCTGGTGGTCCTCCAGATGTTGTTCAACGCACACCAGCCCCAGCCAGCATGGCGAGTATTGTAGATGATGGGACTGGGTGTTTAAGTATTTGGAGGGCCACAGGCTGCCCACCTGAAGAGAACCACTGCCAGCCAGGACAGACAAGACTGTGCTGGACAGACCAATGGTCTGACTCTTCTCAAGGTAGCTTCATGTCAGGATTTACGATGTCTCTCTCACTCCAAGACACGTCAAGCTGGCAGGTTTATTACTCTTAGATTTATTTAGTAATTACACAGCAGTTTCAGTCCGAGCCCTCCCAGCTCATTCTTCCCCTGATGAGGCAGTTGGACGCACTGGTTGGCGCTGCCTACGCCAGCAGGATATCCTCTGTTTGCGCCTCTACTCTACTCGACTCTACTCTTCCTCCTACTACAAGGAGATTCAGGGGAAGGCTGCCCATCCTCCTGAGCTGAATCTAACAGTGGCTGTTCCTCTGAATCAGGCTCTGCCTGCTCTGTGCTGTCTTGAGGATTTATAGCCTGCATTCCCGAACGGGAGTGGCTGGCATCACTCTCAATGTGGGAAGGAATCAAACCTCTACTCCCCTCAGCCTGCCCCCCTTCTTCTCCGGAGTCTTCACTGTTGCTTTGGGAAGGGACGTTCCTGACACTTCATGTGTAGAGAAGGTAGTCTGTACTGCAAGTAGATCATGTTTACTAGAAGAAAATGTGAATATATCCATAGGAATCCATATAAAGGTAAAGGTACCCCTGCCCGTACGGGCCAGTCTTGCCAGACTCTAGGGTTGTGCGCCCATCTCACTCAAGAGGCCGGGGGCCAGCGCTGTCCGGAGGCACTTCCGGGTCACATGGCCAGCGTGACAAAGCTGCATCTGGTGAGCCAGCGCAGCACACGGAACGCAGTTTACCTTCCCGCTGGTAAGCGGTCCCTATTTATCTACTTGCACCCGGGAGTGCTTTCGAACTGCTAGGTTGGCAGGCGCTGGGACCGAGCAGCGGGAGCGCACCCCGCCGCGGGGATTCGAACCACCAACCTTTCGATCGGCAAGCCCTAGGCGCTGAGGCTTTTACCCACAGCGCCACCCGCGTCCCTAGGAATCCATATAAGTAGCGCTATTAAAAAGGAAGAATCCCCATATGCATTTGCTGAGTTCTCTCTACTGTAGTAGCCAGCAAAGGTTGCCCTGAATGCACATGATGCTCAGAAGGCTCATGGCCTGCATTGCTAGTCGAAGTCAATGGAAAGACCCATGGGAGTAAGGATTTCAGAGGAGACCTTTAGATAAACAAACAATAAGCAAAATGAACCTTCATTTCCTCCTAGATCATATTTTTACTCTTTTTGCTTTAGTGTTGTGAGAGAATAAATTTCCAAGTGCCATAACCATGTATTTGGTCTTCACACAGAAGTTCTATTTAGATCAAGTGGGAGTCCTGAACAAAAGGTGAAACTCATAATATATGGTCCTAAGTTAAGATGTATTGATTATGCCTCACACTTTGGGTAAAGCAGTGGAATTCATTTATGGGATGGATGCTATTTCCCCAATGGCAGGGTATAAATTCTGGTGACTGTTCATGCAGAGTATTTCCCCCCGCTTCCCACATGGCTTAGTAAGAAAAAAGGAGGCTTTTTTTTTTATTAGCCTGAAGGTATGTCACATTGTTTGGTGAAGCTGTAATAGAAAACTTGCAGTCAAGAAAAGATGTCAGTGATGGCAAACAAGCTGTAAGGCGGTTTGTGCTTGTTATCTGTGGCAGTGCTTGTTAAAAATGAAACGGTAAAGCTTCCATTTTTCAACCTGATATGCAGTAAGCTTTACATATTTCCTACCTGATGTGGGTTTTCTGGAAAAGATCATGTTTACAGGTCCAGGATAGGGATCTTCTGACACATGCAGTAGTGACAGATGGGGTGATGCAGGTGGACTTCTGTTGCTCAGACATTGAGGTCCAGCTCTGAGGTCCTTCTTGAAGTTCCCTCTCTGTGAGACGTGCAGCTACAGGGAACCAGGCAGAGGGCCTTCTGGGTAGTGGTGCCCACCATGTGGAACACCCTCCCATCAGATATCAAACAGATAAACAACTATTTGACTTTTAGAAGACATCTGAAGACAGCCCTATTCAAGGAAGTTTTTAAATGGTTGATGCTTTATTGTGTTTTTAATATTTTGGCTCGCCAGAGCAGCGATGTCACGCTGGCCACGTGACCTGGAAGTGTCTCCGGACAACGCTGGCCCCCGGCCTATAGAGTGAGATGGGCGCACAACCCTAGAGTCTGGCAAGACTGGCCCGTACGGGCAGGGGTACCTTTACCTTTACCTTTAATATTTTGTTGGGAGCCACCCAGAGTGGCTGGGGCAACCCAGTCAGATGGGTGGCATATGAATAATAAAATTAGGAGGAGGAGGAGGAGGAGGAGGAGGAGGAGGAGGAGGAGGAGGAGTAATAGCATCATAGAATTGTAGAGTTGGAATGGACCCCAAGGGTACCCATGCACACACTCTGGTAGAGGTGAGACTTGGGTTTGTGGTTGCATTTGTAGTTTTGACAATTGCACTTTTGGAGGGCTGAGAGGTAGTGGTGGTCTTCCTTTTTTGACGCTCTACCACTTATAAAGCCTCATGGGAAATTCAGATTGCTTCACTTCAAATTGCTGCTAATCCTGCTACAAAAATGCAACCTCACAGCCTATCCTGTGATTCACAGTACTGAACTTGGAAAGACAGAACTGAAAGGGACCTTGAAGGTCTCTCTGCCAGTGTGGAGAAGTCCTGACTCTACCATCCCTGCTGATAGGTGATAGCTTCTTCTTAAGATCTTTTGGTGAAGTCCACCAAGTTCTGGGGCAGTCTTTCTCAGTATTTTCATTCTCTCCCGTTGCTGGATGTATAGTTGTTACATCACATGTCTGTGTTTACATTGGAAAGTGTGGGAAACGGAAGCCAGACCTATCTCTTCCGTTGTGTTGTACTTTTGTACTTTCTCTCTCTCTCTCTCTCTCTCTCTCTCTCTCTCTCTCTCTCTCGGAGAAGATGTGAGAGGATGCCATGATTGCTTTGTCCTGTATATATTACTTAATAAATTACTTAGATGCCACACCTCATAGCCTCAGCTTTACTCTGCTGTTTGAGTGTGCAGATATCTTCAGATATGTGTTGCTGCTGCACATCGGGACTGAAGAGTTACGACCGTCCCATGCTGCGTCCCGGAGAGGTTTGTCTCAATTCGGGGGCTGTGCGGTGCCCCCCAGCGCTTCCAACAGTCTGTTCTCCTGTTAAGCAATTCATATCATCCGTAAGTCCCTCCTATTGTTTAATGTATATCCTTTTTTCTTGTAATTTTAACCCATTGGATCAGGTTCCACAGAGAACAAATCTGCTCCATTATCTCTGGGACAGCCCTTCATAAATCTGAAGTTATTGCCTCTTAAGGATCTGCTCTCTAGTCTATCCACTTCCTTCAACCTTCTCTGCTAAGACTTGGTCTCCAGGCTCCATGCCATCTTTGTCATCTTTCTCTGGATATATTTCAGTTTATTGATATATTGCTTAAGCTGCAGAGCACAGAACTGGACACAGTGCTCCAGCTGCCCTGCTGCTAATGTAGAAATGCATTAGCATTTTTTCTGCCGCATCACACCAATTGATTGATTAGGTTTACTTATATGCTGCTTTTCCACAATGAATGTAATCCATTCTGGGAGCCTGTTCGGCTTCTGAAATGTTCGACAGCTGAGGCGTGGCTTCCGATTGGTTGCAAGAGCTTCCTGCACTCAAGCGGAAGTCACACCTGATGTTCAGCTTCCAAGAAACATTCGAAAACCAAAGCATTTACTTTGGGTTTTCGTGTTCCGGAGCTGAAACGTTCCAAAACGGAGCCATTCGGGAACCGAGGTTTGACTGTATCCAAAATATGGAGCATGTCAGTAATTTCAAAATAACAAAAATCAGCTATCTAACAAGCAGAGAATAAATTCAATATTACCTAAACAAAAAACAAAAAACCTCTCCAATCTAGCTATAAGTAAATAAATACAAAGCAAAACAAGAGTTTAAACTTTCTGGTACTGGTCTCCCTGCACTCCAAGGAGCCTGGCTTAAATAAAGTTCATGGGGGAGGGATCCTTTCACCAGGGTAGATGACATACAGCTGGCTCCTATATCCTTCCTCCAGAGGAGGCTGGCAGCAGCAGCAGCAACAGACAAATCTTGGGGCGGGCAATGAGGCTCAGTCTCTTCCCCAGCCTCCTGGAAGAACCAACCGCTAGTGCAGGTCTTACTGCACTGTTGACGTATGTTTAGCGTGAGGTCTACAACCCCCCCAACCCCTAAATCCTGTCCAATGAAGCACTGCCATCCTGCCTTTTATTCTTCCTACCTGAACGCATAACTCTTGTTAACTCTTTTCAATCTTGATAGCAAACTGAGGTGGCATTTTAAAGCTCATCCATTTCTACATATCTAGTCCAACAATTATAGAGCCAGAGTAAACTTTCAGAAAACTCCTTATCCTGCCCCAGTCTCCAGCCACATGTCAAAATATGATTATGATTATTGTACTGGGGAGAGGTCATGTTTTGTAAGATTGAATGCTTTTGCTCCTAATGTACATTTACAGTACTATAAATTCAGCACAGTCATTGGATATGCATCTATTCCACAGTTACGATTCTAAGCAATTTTACTAGAAGAGCCAAAATTTAATTCATGTGTTAAATATATCATTGTAAGCTGTCACTAGAAAGAGCTATTCAAAGATGTAAATTAATTAGGGCTGCTAATGTTTAGTCAATTTATCATACCAATCAATAAATAAAAACCCTCTGATTGACTAACAAAGGCGGGGAGGGGCAGTGATGGGTTGTGTGAAGGTATCCCTCCTCCCAGTCCCGCTGACCTCCACTGGCCCCGGACACCAGCATGGAACTCCTCCTCCTTCCTGATGAATGGGTGGGTGGAGATGCTGTCCGCAGGTTCCCCTCCCTGCAGCAGCCAGTGGAAAGTGCCCAAAATGCTCGAAGGGAGAAGCATGCGACGGGGATCCACCAGACCCATGGCCATCACATGATGGCATGGGCTCACCAGGCCTGGTTGCTGTCCAGGGCAGCATGCTCTACAACAGGCTTCCTCAACATCGGCCCTCCAGATGTTTTGAGACTACAATTCCCACCATCCCTGACCACTGGTCCTAGCTAGGGATCATGGGAGTTGTAGGCCAAAAACATCTGGAGGGGCGAGGTTGAGGAAGCCTGTTCTGGAAGGGGGCAGAGGTTTTGGTGGTTGCCCCCCGGGCCAAAGCAGAGTTTAGGATTCCACCCAAAACACTTATTTCTGGTTAATTGGACAGGACAGCTATTCTTAGAAAGCTGTATTGTTGTTTTCATGTAAAGAAATATGAAACTGCAGTCTGCAGATGAGCTACCATCACAGAAGAGGCATGTCCTCCCCCTTCTTCTTTCTCACTCAAAAGGAAATGCCTAATTTAGGATGGCGCTTCCTATTGCAACCCATGCATGCATCTTCAAAAAAACTAAGACAACATGCTTCGTTATATATGGACAATTTGAGTGATCTTCAACTAAATTTTGCTGAGAGTACAGAAAACTAAATGAGCCTAATTCCAGTGGATCCACACTGAGTAAAGCTTGGTTGAACACCACCTGTTGATATTGCTGTTTTTTTAAAAGTGGGTGGAATTCAAAGTACCGTAGCTCCAGTAGCACCAGCATTTCTCGTTGCCCGGTGGACGGACCTCCCCCCTCCTCCCGCTGTGCACTGGTGGTTCTCCCCCTCCCCAAGCGCTACTTTGAGGGGCACAGGGGGAAGCCCTATCACACTAGTGGGACTCGCTTAATTGAATCCAGCCCAATATTTCAACACTGGCCAGACCTCTAAAGCTTCTTGGGTAAGATAAATGCACTGAGAGCAGCCAGTGTTGTATAACGGGCCTCACATGCACTATAGGAACCAGGAAATTTTGCCACTAAAGGAAGAATCCTCCCCTGTGTACAGATAGGAGCCAGGTGTGCAGCAGAGGAGGAGGCTGACAAACATCAGAGGTGAGCAGTGCACTCTTTGGAGGCTGAATCTGCAGCCTCTCCAAGAGGTTTGGAGGCTGCCGCCCTGAGGCCACTTCTTCACCTTCCCTCATGGGTGAGCAGGCCCTGATAAGACCATAGGAAATCAGCATATATGTGGTCAGTTCTGGGCTACTCTGACAGCAGCTCAACAACTGAAAATCTGTTACTAATCTGTAACTAACACATAGTTAGGTTCATAATTTGCTCTAGCAGCCCAATAGATTAGACAAAAAATTATCACATAAAATGCCGCCCAGTGTGCTGGGAATCACCTGTGCTAAAATGTCTTCCTCCATCTGGTTGTTTATAGTTTTGTGATGACCAATGGCTTTTAAGGAATAAATTTGGCCTTGGGCCAGGCACTGTTCTCAGTCACACCCTACCCTACAGGATTGTTTTAAGGATAAGCAATGTATGCAGTTCATGAGTACAGGATGAACTGTAATCAATATATAACATGTTCTGGCTTAGCTAGATTGTAAACTGCGTCCCATGGCCTTTAGCTTTAAGTAATAAATAAGAAATGAATGAACTCTGGACTGACTGAGTGGGTAGTATTGTAGAATGGAGAAGAAAGTAACCATTTGCTAAAGTGCTACTAAAAGCTGTTTGGACTGCAATTAGCTGCTGCAATTAAGAACCATTCAAACATTCTGCTGTTTGGCTGTTTATAAAATAACAGCACATCACCTAGAAGGGAATGAAAAAATGTATAAAGTGTCCAGAATTGAATATTCTAATGATTGAAAATGAAAGGGGTATTTGAGAAAGTTATTTTAATTTCTACACTAGGTGCCTTTTTGTTTAGTATTCTTAGTAAAGCATTCTGTTAAACTAGGGAGTCACGTCAGTTCACACAACTGAGGGGGGATTGTGTAGAATTCAGATGCAAAATCTTGGATTTCTTGCATGCAGAATTATGCATTTGTGAGTTACCATCAAAATTTCCAACAGCTTCCACGGAGTAAAGGGCAAAGTTACACACTTTAATTTAGTATAATTAATTCCCACAAACCAAAGTGCAATCATCCTGTAATAATAATTACTTAGCTTGTAATACGTGTAGCAGCCTGAAGCTGGAATCAGTTAAGCTCGAGTTCTTAGGTTTATTTATTTCATTGGATGATTTATATTGAAGTCAATTAGATTAAATCCATTTTAATTAGGGAGGTGTGGAACTCCCCTAAGAAATTCCAATAGTCTTATTTTTGCTTCTCTTGAAATTCCTCCCATTTTTCTCCCAAGCAGGAGAAGTCTTCCACTAATGTTTGCTGTAGGTGAATATGATCAGCTGTGGTTGTAGCTCCAATCCATAACTGGCTCCTCAGAGGTCCCTCAAGCAAGACACCCCTAGGGAGCCTCCCTCCCTCAGCAAGCCACCAGCTTAGGGTGACTGTGTGTCCTACAGAGGACATGCCTCTGTTTGTCTGACAGCCCTCTGTGTTTGATAGGATCCTTCTTCGAAGAGCTCTTCAGTTGGCTGTGAAGTTGTGTGTCAACAGTTGGTACCTGGGCAGCAGACTGAGCAGATGTGCAAGTCACCCAGTCACAGTCTTCTGCATGGGTGAATATATATTTCTTTCCCAGTTAAAGTAGTTATTTCTAAATTAGTGCCTACAAATATACATTAGCATATTCACATTTGCATAAACATATATGCCTTCTTCTCACCACCATTAACTGCTTGTGGAGCTGGCAGACAAGCTGCAGGTGGTGACCTGTTCCTCTCTCCTTCCCCGCCACCATCACTGACTCCCTCTGCAAGCTAGAGGGAAAGAAAGAAGGCAGCAGCAATGGGGAGTGGGGGGGGGGGCAGGGACCTAGTATTTTGCGGCACGTCCCCAACCATGCCAGCCCCTGATGCCGTCCGTTTTTATCAATTAAAGCCAGTCAGGAAGTCTGACTGAGCTGGATCTGGAAGGCAGAAAATATAGTTTAAGGACCATTCTTCTTTTTCTACATGAGCATAATTTAAGTGTTACAGAAAGTGTGCATTCACTACATGAATCATGGTAGCTGAGGTGTGCAGTGGCTGTTTGGCAAATGTACCTGTGACAAAATAAACCCTTCCAGCATGTTTCATGTTTCACGTGCTTGCTTGCTTGCTTGCTTGCTTGCTTGCTTGCTTGCTTGCTTATTTAGGTAGGTAGGTAGGTAGGTAGGTAGGTTATCTACTTGCAAGGAAAAATTCATCCATGAAGATTAAGGCTGAATCCCGGGTCTCACTGGTTTCCCTGCTTTTCTTTTTTACTACTCTTAATTGTTGCAGGGAAGTGTCCCATATCCAGCAAATGCCCAGATCATAAGATGCCATTCCCTGAACTGCCAGTTCATTTCAGGATAAGAATCCTTTTAATGGGTTCCTAAAGCTCCGGTGGTCGTTTTTGTTCCACAACAAATAATGATTCAACAAGGAGGCAAACAACAAATTACAATGGAGCCAGTGTTGATATCAGGAAAATTGGCGCAAATTAATTAATTGGTGAATAGATGACTTCACGATCCACTTGTAGTCCCACTTTGTTCTGCCACTTGTGTTATGATATCATCTCAAGGCTCAGCAACTCCAGCTGATGCCAACACAGCTTTTATTGTGTGTTGCAGAGAGAAGAAATGGAGATTGTGAGCCAACAAGCAGGGCATTTTTCCTGTGTTTTGGGGGAAATGGATGTCTCCCACACTTCTCATCTTCCTCCAGCACCCTATTATTTACAGAGAAACACCAAACTGTGTAAGGGGGGGAGGGGAGAGCAACACAGAATCTTGTGGCTGCTTTGGCAAAGGCTTTCATGGAGCAGAGCAGACAGCAGCGATGGACTTCAGGCAGGACAAAGGCTTCTCTTATGCAACACCTTCCATGGCTGATGAATCCCCATTTATTTAGTTAAAGCAACTTCATGCCAACCATATACCAAACCACATACCCAAGCGTCTCCAGGTAGTGTGCAGAAGGTGTTTTTGTTTTCAAGAGAAGCCCAACAACAAGACAGGCACACAGGTCAGCAAATCAAAGGCTTAGTTAAAAGAAAAATAAAATAAAATTATCAAGATGTTTAAATTACCTGGTTGAATTTAAAAAAAAAATTTTTTGCCTTGTCCCTAAAAGACAATAGAATATGATCTAAAATATACCTCCAAAGTAATAGTAATAAAAAGAACCCTCCCAACCCCCCCCCCCAAAAAAAAAACCACCACAATACCCAAGAGTTTGTTCAGCAGCCTCAGCTTTTGTGGCTGGAGTCAGTCAAAGCCCCACCCTCCCAGGCCAGGTGGAAAAGGCCTGCAAGGCAGGGAGGGGGTCTTCCAAGACTCACAAGCCAAGATGTCCTGTATCATGTCAAGATAATATGATGATGATGATGATGATGATGATGATAATGATAATAATAATAATAATAATAATAATAATAATAATAATAATAATAATTTTTATTTATATCCCGCCCTCCCCAGCCTTAGCCGGGCTCAGGGCAGCTAACAACAATAAAACAGTACAAAAGTACAGCATAAACAACATTCTAAAACCATTCATTATAAAATTAATTAATTCAAGCCACTGGCAACCATTGGGCCAGAGCTCCGCGAAGATTGCCGAGGCAGGGAGTCAGGCTGTGCCCTGGCCAAAGGCCTGGTGGAACAGCTCTGTCTTGCAGGCCCTGTGGAAAGATGTCAAGTCCCGCAGGGCCCTGGTCTCTTGTGACAGAGTGTTCCACCAGATCGGAGCCACAGCCGAAAATGCCCTGGCTCTAGTTGAGGCCAGCCTAACTTCTCTGTGGCCTGGGACCTTCAAGATGTTCAAGATGATGCTATTATTGCTGATATATCTGGTGTCAAAGGGTGCATCCATATGGGATTTTCTTCGGTGACCTGATGTGATTGTCTGCACAAGTTCTCTTTCATGAAAACTCAGTCCAATTCATAAGCCCCTAGGTGACGTGTTTGTGTGGGTGGTTTGTTCCCATGTGCCTCACCAACCATGTTTTGCACTTACTTGCACATGGGTCACACAAGCCAGGTGTGCAGTTGCACTGAATCCACATTGATCTCAATGGGATTTAAATTAATTGCATTGTGGCTATATTTGCTGTTCTGCTGCTCCATCTCCCAGTTTTGGAAAGATATTTTAGAGCACCTCACAGTATGTGTGAGATTTCATCACATTGCATAGCTCACTTTGGCTTTCCTTTTTTTTCTCTTCAAATTAGCTCACAGCATTCAGCCTGATCATACAAGGCCCTAACAAATGACTCAACCATTTCTTCTGAGCTCTTTGAAGGAAGCAGGCCACCTCATTAACCACATTCCTCTAGGGATTGAAACGGGCATTGAACTTGGCCAGAGCAGTTGTGCTTATAGGCCTCTTCAGCAAAGCTGATTTGTAGACATTGCTGCCTTCTTTCCCCACAGCATAAATAAATGGGCTTACTTGTCCCCTTCCTTCCTCCTGGTGTAGCTCATGACCTGGTGAAAACATGCCAGTTTTGCTGCCAGTCAGGCCATGGGGAATTGTGAAAGCTTGAGGCTTCTGGTATGGAAGGAACTGTGCCATCTTCTTTGTCTTATTTGACTCGGCTTCTGACGCTGTGTCACGGAAGGCCTAGAGGACAGACCAGGCAGGACGCTACACAAAACTTCATTGTGGTTCTCCACCAAGAACAGAATAGCAATTGGAAAGTCCACTCAGATACAATTAAGTCCTGTGCCAACTAATGATTAAACTGTATAATGAGTATATAATTACATGTGATTGCTCTCTGTCCCTCTCACACGTTCCATGTGTTACCCATTGTAATATCTTTTTCAGAAGTCTGCTTCTACCTTATCCCGTATTATAGGCTTTGTCTAAGATGCAGGTTCATCACGTGATGGCTGCACAGTGAAGAGATAGCTTCTATGGTTCCATGTATAGTTTGTCATAGATCTAACACCACAAATGTCTGTGTACACACCGTACATTAAAGCACATGGCTCCCCACCCATAGGATCTTGGGAACTGTAGTTTATCATAGCCGCTGGGAATTGTAGCTCTGTGAGGGGCAAACTACAATTCCCATGATTCCCTGGAGAAACCCACGTGCTTTAAACTTATGGTTGTGTAGGCAGTTCACATGTTCAGCAGCCCATCAGCAAAGTGATCAAGAGTTATCATAAATATGCATTTATGAACCAGCCCTTATGCTTGTGCTTTCAGTTTTTTCCTGTGAGAAACACTCTTTCTTATGACTTAGCACTGTTCTCTCCTGTGCATAACATGAATTTCTTGGGGTTGTTATCTGCCAAAGTCTTCAGTTTGTTGAGATGAGCCCCAGCCTCTCTCCTATAGTGTCTGTAAATCCTGTCCACTTTTGTGTCCTCAATGAAACAGCTAGGCACGTTTTACATTCTTCCATTCAACTCATTACTGAAGATGTTTAAAAGCTATGGATAAAAAGCGCTCTTACATCGCCCACCCCCAGTCTGATAGCCAGCCCATTCATTTCTTTTGTGTATGGTGTTTGAGCCAAATGCGTTCCTAGCTTCTGAGATACAGTTTTGCTCTCTAGAGCCCATTTCCAAACCTCCCAATAACAACTTCTTCTTTTCTTTTCAAGGCATTATCAAGTCTAAACTTACACCTGATCATAAACTTGGCATAATTGATTATACAAGTGCTTAGCTGTGCTTGTACATTGTACTGAACTAGTACAATGCCTGAAAAACATGAGAGTTATGGCTGCATCACAGGTTGGTGCGAATGGCTTAATACGTATAGTGGCAACTGGCAGTGTTACAATAAATGAAGGACAACGGTGGTTGGTGCAAAGGATTAGGATCCAAGAGCCAAGCTTCATCCACACTTATAAAAGTATTATTACTTTCTTTAGAAATAATTAATGTTAAGAGTTTACTGTCCTTAACAATCCTTGAAATGCAGTGTTTCAGAAAATCATGTTAAAATACGACTGTTTCATGAACAATTAGCTAAAGCTTCAATTGTGAAATAAGGAGGAACTCCACATTAACTAAGAGGCCCTGAATGATAAAGAATACATGAGAGCAGTGCTTCAAGCAAGGACAAGCATGCAATGCACACCATCACCACTTCTCACCATTAGACAAGAGTTTAATAAAGATGTGAGTTAACAATTTTGAAGCAAGTGTAAACATGGTGTTAATTAAATCTGAAGATGAAATGGTATTGAGAAGCTCTGAAAAAGCACTGGAGGGTACAGAAAAATACAACAAAGGAGGTGGTGAAGTCTGGCATATGGGGTGAAGGCAAAATGCAGGTTCTAGATGAACAGAAATACACAATATTATCTGAAATCTGGAGTTTTGAAGTTGGTTTCCAAGTTCTGTTGTGAACCTGCCTGCTCACTTGACCTGCAGCAACACATGCCCTCTTCTGGGTAAAGGAGAGACTTGCCAGCTGCACCAACATGGGCGGGGCGGTCCCAGAACATTCTGCTCCCCTGACTCTCACAATGACCATGACTCCTCCGCTGCCCCCCTCCACCATTGCCAACACCAAGGTGCAAAAGGGAGGGGAAATGAGGCTGGGGGAGGGGAGTTGGCGGCAGCAAAGGGTGTGTAGGAAGAGGATGCGGGGGGCAGGTGATGGGCTCCTCATGGGCCTAGAACTGCCGCTTGTCCCTTGTGGGCCTGAGCCTGCTGAGCAGAGGCAACTGCTTGACCTGGCCCTGAACATGGGCAGCGACCAAAGCAGTATCCAGGGCCAGTCCAAGGTCAAGGTCCAAAAAAGCAGAGGCCACAACAAAGGGTCAAGCGAGAGGCAGTCAGAGCAGTCTAAGGTCAGGGCCAGGGCACATTTGACATAGGCAGGAGATCAGATAGCCGACAGTCTAGTGCTGGAACATAGACACACACCTCTTCCAGCCCAGCACCTGAAGTGAAACAATTCAACAATTGGGTCTGCTAGAGCCACACCCCAGCTGACTCCCTTCATCCAAAGGTATGCTTGAGAGGAGGATCTTACTCCTTAGAACACATTTAGTCCTGAGATCTGTAGTTGTGCACTTCTCTAGATGGGAACCAGTTATCCATATTATGTTTGAGGTGCCACCTCTCCCTTGGGCTTGGGACATCAGAGACCAAACTCATCGTGGGTGTGGATGGCCTGTCCCAAAACATGTTGGTGCCTGAGGCAAAAGACAAAATGCTGCCCCATCTGACCAGACTTAGGCTGTGTACACACCAAACTGTTAAAGCATATTTGAAGCAAGTGGCTTTCCCCAAATAATCCCAGGAACAATAGTATGCCCTCACAGAGATGCAGTTCCCAGCCCCCTTAGCAAACTTAGCAAATTCCCTGGGGATGCTTTGGGGTGGCGTTTGAATGACTGGTGTCCACCACATCTGAGGGCAGCAGGCTAGCCAAAGGGTTGGAGGGCAGGCAGCTATGTGGCACACTCAGGTCTGTCTTTCAACACCTCACCATCTCCTAGCAGCTGCGGACTGCGGTGACTGCCTCTCTGTACCTCACATTAGGGCCAGCCCAAAGTGGTACAACCCAGAGGAAGCTTTGACACTTTACTTAGCTGATTTTTTAAACAGGCTCTCAGAAGCAAAAGGGGAAGGTTGACATTTGTGTGGACCATGACAGGAAGCAAACATAAAGGCTGAAGAAGGATATTGTTCTCTTGCTTATGCCTGGCTAATTTATGTAAAAGAAAATAGGGATCTTGTGCAGTCTGTTGCAAGAAAGAAGACCATTTCCAACACAATTAGCATTCCAGCTGATTCACTCTTTTATGAGGCTGAGGTTACCTTTTTGGCTCCTTCTTTGGTTCCATCCAGTGTCTTGAAAACTGTAAACAACAAGATAAAGACCTTGCATGACAAATTACTAAGAAAAAGGAGGTGGTGAAGACACACACACAAAACGGGGGTCCAGGAAGCCTGCTTGTTTCTGTCTGAGAACACAAAGCTCCTGCTTCTGCGCTCCTCTCGGCTGGCATAATTACCTCTTTGCCACCACTGATCTATGTCGAACTGTCATAGGGCAACAAAATGCAGTGCGCTAAGTGCAGTAAAATCTCACCCTTTACAACGACTTTCCTGCAAAGTCTGGTTAATTCTTTACAGCTCAAACTTTTGAGCTTCTGAGAGGAATAAACAAAATAAAAGAACAGTGATCTTGCTTGAAATATAGCCTTGACTTTGGGATTTAAAACACCCAGCCAGCCTCACATTTAATTGGAAAAGGAGCAATAGAAATAGAGGGAAACGGGCGGCATCTGGCTGTGGGAAGAAAGTGACCTGAGGACTCCATTGTGGGTCCCTGCTTGAAGCCTGGTCTCGTGAGGTGACATTTTGCAGGCAACGGTGTCGTGAACATTTTAAGAGGACGAAAGTGAGGCTACAATCCCACCCACCATTGCACTTATATTGGGGTGATATTTGGAGGTGGAAAGAGAGTGTTTAGCAGGCTTGGAAGGGAGAGTGCCCCCTTGGGTGAGTGTTCTGAGGTGCCAGGAGCATCAATATGCAATTTTGGCTTCATGTGCTATCCCAAGACGTAACCCCCACATAAACTGAGAGTCTACTGTACTAACTTAAAAATACCCTTTGTTTAAACTGTACTTCCTTGTGGTCCTGGGAAATGTCTACATATACAGGGTGCCTTAATTACTGGAATGGAGCTAGACCTTGACCAAAAATAAGCCATGAGGAATAGTTTTTGCCGTCATGGCATCTATGGCTGCAGCTCAGCTGACTCCATTCTGGGTCAGTCAGGATACATTTCCTCGCAAACAGTGAATGTACTGTAACAGGTCCTTGCTCTGGCTCCTGTTTTTTTCTTTCTCTGACCTGGCAGACCTCCAGTTATCAACACCATTCCTCATGCAAGCAGGCACTGGTTGTAGCGTTAATTAGTTTGCAATGAGTCTCATTTCAGGGAAGCCTCAAAGCTGCCCGCTCATATTCACATTCTGTGTCAGGTAACTTTCAATAGCCACACAAACAATTGCAGACCAAAAAAAATTGCTCTAGGAGAAATGTAGAGAATCCAGGCAGATTTTAATCAGAACTCAAAACAATTTACTGCATTGTGGAATCATTTGCTGTGATAGATTTATTTCTGATCTTCAAGTTATGTTGCCGGCCACATTTAAAAGGCACCAGTCAAGGCATAGTTTTCCACATGACCTTGTGACATTCCAAGTATAGAATACGTTAATAAAATGCATGATTCACACAATGAATTGAAATCTTGAAAGGCAGAAAATCACCGAGAAGGAAGGATTGTGTCTCGATTGCTAATTTCTTTAATTTCTACACAAAATATTTCTTCTCCTTCCTTTTCATTCTTCCTTACATACCCCTTCTGAGCTCTACATGGCTCTCTGTCCATCTTTCACAATGATTTCCAACCCTGCTGTCACAGCCTCCCACCATTAATCCCTTTAACATGCCCATACATTTCTATTGTGGCCACACAATTTCTCCTCAACAAACTCCATTTTTTTTGCAGCAGAGTCAGGATAAAGCATGGAAATTGAATAGGTTGATGAAAAACAAAACCAATATGCCTAAGCTTATGTTGATTGGTAGAATTCACCTTCATATTGGCTTTAGGCAGATATTTACCCCAAGGGTTCTCTGACAGCTCACACAGAGAGAGAGACTCCTTGCGCATGGGTGTGGCGCCATTTATTCTCAGGGAGGGAGAACCAAAAGTGTGTTTGACTCATTAGAGCAGAGGGTTTCAACCTTTTTGAGTCCATGGCTCCCTTGACCAACTACGTTCTTTCTGTGGCACCTCTGTGGGGCTCAGGAGCCCAGTTATGTCACCTCTTGCCTGCAGAGCTGGCAGCTTCTCACCCTTTGTCAAATGCTCTCCCTTGTTGAGGGTTCCCTCAGCCTCCTCTCCTCTCCCCTCTCCTTGGGAGTCCTCCAGGCAACTGCTGCTGTCCCTGGTCTCTGAGCTCCCCCCCCCAGCCCCAAAGAGAGGTGCTTCCGCACACTGTCCCACAGGGGCCTGGGATGCCCCTAGCCTTAGTGGCCCAATGGTGACTGGCCAACTGTGAAGCCAGCACCTCACCTTGGGTGCTGCTGGGCCTGCATGGCGGAAAGGCTCCCCTTCAGCACCAAGCACTCAGCTCCCAGGCAGCCTTGAACACAGCAAGCACAAGAAAGGCTAGCGTGATGCCTGTCTGCCTGTTCAGCCTCCCACTTGTCTGTCCATTCCCAACAGCAAGGGCTGGCTGGGAGCTGAGTGCCCTCACCCAATTCCTTGCTTACTCTGAGGCCTGCCTTTGCTCCTGGCAACCAGCACCCCCTAACCAGCCCCAGAGGCACTATTCGCCCGCGGAGCTTGTAGCCAGGGTTGCTGCTGAATAGTGGGTAGACATGGCAGACGACACAGCGATTTCTCCAAAGCAGCTCTTTATTTTGTAAGCTGGAACAGAACTGAACAGCAAACAGCTCAGCCGGCCTGCTTTTATAGGCAGCCGGCTGTCAACATTGTAGCAACAACAACCCAGGGTTTCCCGCCTAAAATAACTGACGTGGACCTGAGTGAAAACTATCTACACGATACTCCTGGTGGCCAGGGTGAGAGCTTCAATACATAACACCCCTCCCCACCGAGATAAGACGTTAGTTACAATCGTAATGGTTTCCTTATATACAGCAATGCATGTAATGGTTCAATTAAGCACAAAGCATATCGGTTACATTCACATACTTCCGTTAGACCAACGGTGTTACATGTCCAACAACATAGTCCTTTAAATACGGTCTACTGGCCTTGTGGATTTCCTGGGCGGAGAGTTCAACAGCTTCTGAGGCCGTGGCCTCCTCAATGGCTTTCTGCAGCGTGAGGTCTGGCTTGGTGAGGAGATGCCGTTGCAGACGGATGTCCCGGACCCCGCAGACGATTTGATCCACCAGGGCATCGTCTAAGTCTCGGAACTCGCAGTGCATTGCAGCCTCTTGGAGGGTGGTGGTGTAGTTGTTGATTGACTCCCCATCTGCCTGGTTCCGGTGGTAAAACGCATGGTGGGCAGCAATCTTGGATGGCTTTGGGGCGTAGTGGTTGCGGAGCTTCTCTTGAATCGTGTCCCACGGCTCTGCCTGGACTGCTAGAGGCACAACCAATGCTCAGGCCGTTGCGAACACTTCGGGGCCACAAAGGCTGAGGGAAGGCCCCGCTTCTGCTCTTCAGACCCTCTTGTCAGCTCATTTGCTTGGAGGTAGCAGTCAAACCGAGCGAGGTAGGAGTCCCATGATTCAGAGGCTGGGGCAAACGGCGGTAGAGGCACGAGTGAAGCCATGGTTCCGATGCCGACGTGGAGGCGATGGATGGAACACTGTGCTCTAGCCAGAACAGTCAGTTCTGAATTGGTTCTACTCCGTGATTTTGCTCAGTGTTTCAGCTCCGTGATTCAGCTCATCTCAGAGGGTGGCCACATCTGGCTGTGCTCTGTTGTCCATCGATCCCACCTTCGTCGCCAGTGTTAAATAGTGGGTAGACATGGCAGACGACACAGCGATTTCTCCAAAGCAGCTCTTTATTTTGTAAGCTGGAACAGAACTGAACAGCAAACAGCTCAGCCGGGCTGCTTTTATAGGCAGCCGGCTGTCAACATTGTAGCAACAACAACCCAGGGTTTCCCGCCTAAAATAACTGACGTGGACCTGAGTGAAAACTATCTACATGATACTCCTGGTGGCCAGGGTGAGAACTTCAATACATAACAGTTGCTGCAATGAACAGCCACACAAGCCTTTGGGAGGCAGAGACGTGAGAGGGCATCAAAGAGAAGGAAAGAGGGACAGAGGCCAGTCTTGCCCGCGGCACCCCTGACCATCATTCAAGGCACTCCAGGGTGCTACAGCACACTGGCTGAAAACCACTGTATTAGCGGAAGGAAGCCACTGGACTTGAGAGAACTCCATGCATGCCTCAGAGCTCTTAACCTTGGAACACTGTGATATGAACATGTAATCATGATCTTGATAATCATGATCATTTCCCAAGAGTGAAATTTCTGGTCTCTTTTTATGGCAATGCATGGGCCAATTTATGTCGATTACAAACCTTCCACTATATCAGTTCCTCCTATATCCACTATATCCCCCTCATAACAACCCTGCAAAGTATAATAGAAGTAATAATTTATTATTTATTAAATTTCTATACTGCCCTTCATTTGAAGATCACTGTGATCAGATAGTAGCTAGCTTGATAAGATCACCTAGGAAGAATCAGTCAGGCTGCATACATAACATACATTTAAAGCACATGACTTCCCCCAAGGAATCATGTGAAATGATAAGGGTGCTGGGAATTGTAGCTCTGTCAGAGGTAAACTACAGTTCCCGGGATTCTCTGGGGAAACTGATGTGCTTTGAATGCATGGTGTATACACAGCCTAGGTTTCAATGCAGTCCTTCTTAATTCAAGTCTGACAATCTGTCCCCACAATTGCTATTAACATATTAGGAAATCTGAGACCTTAAAAAGGCCAGGGGTGTGGGGTGAGCAGTTATAGGCCTCCTGTTATGGTGGACTATTATCCCTCTCCAGTATCCCTTCTGGATCAGGCTGGCAGGAGTTGGAGTCCAAAACTAGGAGAGCCACTCTTGCCCATCCATTATAAGCCATCTCCCTAGCTGGTGGAAACGCAGTGCTGAATATGTCCTGTGGTGTCCACTTTCTGGTCAGAAATTATTGTTGGCAATAACTGTGTTTTAGAAAATTTATTCATATTTGTGAATGCTCACATAGTCTTAAATTATATACCTGTGGTGTGGAGACTAATGAGTGTACAACAAAAGTGGACTTGATGAGCCCTTGTGGTGGCTAAGAAGGTGGCTTTACATTGCCATGCTGGAAGGACATCAGCAGATCTCGCTGTCCTTTCCACGTTTGAATGCATGGCTCATTTTTGTTTAATTTTTTAAACTGAAACAAATCAAATAAAATCAATACAATAAAAATAATAGAAGTACAAATACAAAAAACAAAGTGTTGTATATGCAGAAGAGACTTAAATCAGGTAAGTAGAGTACTTAAGACCACCAGGAAAACCCAATTTCACGTTGTACAATGGAGAGGGCATCCTGGGTCTTTGTATTTGTTGCCCAGTATTTAAGACAAAACCCCACCAAACAGCATAGAATTTTTCAGGATCCTCTGAGCCTTTGGCAAAATGTAATTTATGAGTTGCTGTTTTTCAGCTGCTGCTAAACTCCACATATCTGTATACCAAAGTGAAAGTTGCAAGTCCTGTGAGCTTTTCCATTTCTGGGCAATTGAAGTTCTGGCAGGCGTCAACATCAAGAATTCCTGAGAGCTGAAGCCTTTCAGTTGATCATCCCATAGATTTAGTAAACAAAGCTGTGGTGAAATCGGACTGCAATATTTGAGTATTTTGCTCATCTCCTGACAAACCATTGTACAGAATTTGAATACTAGTGCTCACCAATATTTTCCTTCACCTAAACCTGCACTGTATCTGCCAAATGTGGAAGGAGAAAGGAAAATAAGAGCCATAGACAGCCATGAGCAAACCTTAGACCAGTGTGACATGGACCAAAGAAACACAGAACCTTGCAGGCTCCAAAGTCAATAAAAGAAGTTTACTTACATCAGTTCACAGTTGGATTCCTGAAGGCAGACTTAGTTACAAATATGTATATGTGGATCTACCCCATATGGAGGAATAACCCCAGTGCTTCTGCTAGCTGAGAGCTAGCAGAGCAGTCCTAGCTAAAAGCTGGTCAAACGAAGAAGGAAGTCAAAAAAGAGAGAGGTTGCTGCATGACTCGTCCTTTTGTTACCTGGACAGGTTAGGTCATGCCCACCTTCTATCACATGCAACAGGAAGTTTCTACTGGCTAGACCAAACATTACTTCACATGTCTTCTCTAGCATTTCAAGGAATGTTGTACTTGACTGCCTCTCATGGATCACATCCCACAAAGACTTCCCACTTAGACAGCATCTGAATGGTGAGGAAGAGGAGGCACAATGTCTATCCCACCCAAACGAAAGCAACTGTTTTGCAGCCAGCCCCAAAGGTGATCTCCAAGGCACTGGGCCAGATGCAAAAGGAGCTCCCCCTCTCACTGGAAATGCCAGGTGAGGGGCTTGTGTATGATTCCTAGAGTTGGAGTTAGTGTGGAACAGAAAGGTATATGATGAGAAGGATGGGAAGGAAAAGACAAAGAATTTTTAGTGGGACAAATCAGCTCTTTACTTCTCCCTCAGTGAATTCAGGACACAAGACGACTAACACCAGGGATGTTTACAAAATCCTCCCTGTCTGAATTTCTCCAAGATCTCCAATTTACTTGGCTTTGTTTGCAGAGCAGCACTGATGCCTGCGGGATCTTTTGTCATTTCTCCATCTTGTTTTCCAGGCTTCGAGGGGTTTTCATTTCCTTCCACTTGTGACACTTGATGTAACAGGGCAAAAAAGGAACTGTGGTGCCCCTCTCTGGGGCTCTTTGAATTGTGTGTGCCCAGGAGACTATGTGCTCCTTCAAGCTGCGTTTTATCAATGATCACTTATACACATCAGTAGAGGAGGGGAAGTCTTAAAAATGAAAAGAAATAGTACAGCATACTGTTCACGTAGCAGCTCTTGAATTAATTGCAGAAGGTTTCAATGTGAACAGAATGGTTGGCATAAAGAACCCACAGAATTAAAGCAGAATGGGAATCAAGGAAACCAACTGCTCTCTGTGTGACACCTTATCTACTACCCAAGTGCCTTGCCCATCAGTACACGGGCCATAGAACCTTCTCTACCAATTACATTCCTATGGTCTTAGTCGGCCTATCATCAATGTGGCTCTGTGGTCTTAACCCCTTCACATGCTAATTCACAAGAATAGGCATTGTTAGATTTGACTGCAAATCAAATACCACAGATGCTGGTATCCTTTTAGAGTAGGGGTGGAAATCTCCGGGTGTGAGGAAACTGCCTTTTACTAAATCAGACCCATCGCTCCATCTAGCTCAGTTCTATCTCCCCAGACTGACTGGGGTCTCTCCTAGCCTTATCTGGAAATGCTGGATTGAAACTGGGACCTTTGGTGTGCAATGCAGGTGCTCAGCCTCTGAGCTGCTGCGCTTCCCTGCAAGCAGGTGTTGCTGGATTGCAGCTCTCACCAGCCCCAGCCATCCTGACTAATGATCAGGGTGATGGGATTTGCAATCCAACATCTGGCTTTGGAGGATTAACAACATTTGAGACTTCCATCTTGATTTATGCTCATTTCTAGTGGAGAATAAAATACAACAGAGAAGTACCACAAGAGTCCAGTGGTCTTCACACAATTTAAAAGGACGTAGGACAGAGGAGCGCTGTTTAGGGAGGCTGAGGAGGCAGTTCACGTATCCCATAATTCAGTGGTGGCCCTTCAGGTGTTGTTGGACCTCAAACCCCATCAGCCCCTGTCAGGGTGGCTGGTGGACAAGAATTATGGGAACTGTAGCCCAACAACCTCTGGAGGGCCAGTATTCCTGCGCTGAAAGGTTTGCTATTTATGAGCTATCAAAAACAGAGAAAGAAAGAAACCTCATTTTAAACAGTTTAACCATGATTTTAAAAAAATAATTTGCCAAACAGCAGCATAAAGAAAGAAACAACTGTCTCATCATCCCAAACACATATATCAATACACGTTTGCAAAGTCTTCCATTCCAACTCATACACTCACCACAAACAGATCAGACAGGACCAAAAACAAAAAGAAGAGGTCTGGGTATGAAAGGAAAACGCGAGCATATTCCTGTACAGACCTGAGGACTTGGCTGGGGCTCTGCACACCAAACCTCCCCACCCCCCCAAAAAAATGGAACAGGGGGCAGGGCGGTGGTGCCGGTCACCGGAGTCTGCGAAATCCTCCTTTCCTCTCTGTCTCTGCGCTAAGCTTTCCACCCGAGGGGCATCCGCGAACCAGCAGCCTAAGGTTGAGGCGGATCGTCTCCGTCTGCAGGAAGAGGAGAAAGTTCCGCTCGCTCTCCGTCGAGCCTCGCCGCCCCGGCTCACTTTCCCTTTCAGTTTCTCAGAGCCGTCGCGGCGAGGAATCGCTCTGGAAGGGAAATAACCCCCGCGCAACGGAGCGGACCCCGCCGCCGCCTGCTGTATGCCTTGGCGCGGACTTGAACTCTACGGGTCTTCGCCTCCCTCCCATGTCTGGTGGTAAAGAGAGGGAGGGAGAAACCCCAGATTTGATTTGGGTGGTTCGATTTCCGAGTCTTTCTTTGCGCGCTCTCATTGTCAGAGAGAAAGGAAACGAGATTCGGATCTAGCTGCACCTCTTTTTACCGGGGCGTGTGCGCTACCGGAATCACACCTGTCTATGCTCCTAGTAAGTACACACATGCACCCCCGGCGACGGCGATCCTCTGCCCTGCACACTTTTATTCGGGGTGCGGGAGTAAGT
The DNA here is from genome assembly GCF_964188315.1 of Podarcis muralis. NCBI lineage: Eukaryota > Metazoa > Chordata > Lepidosauria > Squamata > Lacertidae > Podarcis > Podarcis muralis. The sequence goes on from NC_135655.1 coordinate 135,069,146, forward strand.
TCCACTGGAATTCAAAGCGCGCCTTCCTTCCGAGTAAGCCTGGAAGGATCCGGCGTCACGAGAGGGAGCCGGCAAAACAAAGCCGAGGGAGCCCGGCGGAAGAAATCCGCAAGAAATGCCTGAAATGGCACATTAAAGAGCAAAGCCGCCCAACACAAAACCGCTTTTCTCTCCTGCCCGGGCCTGAAAAGGCACATTGTGGCGCTCGCTGGCAGCGGCTGCCTCCGCCTTGCTTTATGGGAACCTGCGCGCAGCAGCCGCGCGCCCCGCTCGCCGCGCGCGCCCCTGACAGGTGTTTCCCGGGTATTTTGGTGGCGCGGGGGGGGGGGGGAGGAGAGCGGCTGATCCCAGCATGCGGGGGGGGGGGCTGGGGGCGGGGCTTGCTCCGCTCCGAGGCAGCGAGGAGGCGGGGCCAGCGCTGAGTTCCTCCAACCTATCCTCTCCTCCTCCTCCTTCTGGGTTGGGGATTTTTGGGGGCTGGTGGGGGTGGCTTGCTCGGCCGGCTGGGTTGTTCATCTGGGTAGCAGCAGCCGGAGTCCTGGGAATCAAGGGGAATCGACGCGCCGAGGTTTTCCTACTAGAGCAGCTCCTGGACTGGAGGGAGAAAGCGGGAGGCAGGGAAATAAACTAAAAGCAAAGCAGCAGCAGCAGCAGCCGCCCCCCCCCCCGGATCGCTCGCGCTCCCTGTTTCTCCGCTCAACACCCAGGGAATCGAGGAAGGGAGCCGAAGAGAGGCGGCCAGAGGGGGGACCAGGAGCCGGCGGAGAAGCGGAAGAGGAGCTTTGCCCCGCTGGGGCCTTTGGGGTCTTCTGGCTTTCGGCTTGTTTTGCCCTTTTGAAAACTGTGGCACCAACTTTTGGGAGTTGCGGGTCGCGGCTTCTGGGAAGGTCCTCCGGTCCAGAGCAGCAGGCCCTGCCCAGCGCTTAAAGGGGGCGGCCGGGAGAGAAGAGCGCGCCACCTGAGAGGGGCTCCCCTCGTCCTCGGCTTGGCGGGGCCGAGCGCGCCTTCCCGCCGGCGGCGCACCTTCCGCGAGGGCGAGCCGAGAGGACGCTGAGCGGAGGGAGACGAGGCCGCCGCCTGGACCATGTAATTGGGGAGCCCAGGAGAGCGTCCTTCCGAGTCTCCTTCTTCCTTGTCCCGGCCAAAAAAGAGCAGACGATCAAAGCTCGACGATGACGAAGAAGCCGGCACGAAGAGTGCTCTGCTGGGTCAGCTTCCTCGCGATCGCCGGCACCTTCCGCCTCGCCGCTGCTCAGTCAGGTGCGCTCCGCTTCTCGCTCTGCTTCTTTCTAGGGTTGCTTTGGATCATTTCCCCGCGCCGATCCAGCCCAGGTTCCTTCCTTTCCCCGTTTTACATGTCCTCTGAAGATCGGCAGACTTTCCCTCCCTCTCTATAAATAAATCTTAGCGGCTTTTCATGCGCCCAGAAGGACACCCCCGGATAATATTTCAAACTGGGAGATTTGGTCCAGGCAGCGAAAGCAAGTTGAGGGGGTGGTTTGCTGCTTTCCAGGGGCCGCTGCCACCTGCTTCCCTCTGGGGCGCTTTATTTGCGCGCGCGCGCTTGTGGTGCAGGATCCGGTCTTCTTTTAAAACGCACGGAAACGATTTGGTTCGAGACGGGCCTCTTTGGCCCGGTTCGGACTCCAAGCAAGCGAGCTCTTGGAGCCGGGCGCCAGGGAGAAGGTGGCTCCAGTCCTTCGGTAGCCCTCGGCGGAGGGCGCTTCTGGCAAATGCGGCGCGTCCGGCGCTGTCGAGGCTGGCAGGTGCCTCTCGCTTGTGGCCCAGGATCCGGTCCCAGGGGGTGTGGGGCGGGGAGGGCTGGGGCCGGCTTTCCTTCCAGCGGGACAGCAGCCCACCGGTTCTGGTTGCCCTCGGACAGGGCTGCGGAGGTGAACGGGGTCGTTTCTGGTTTCTGGACGGCGCTGAGTTGTCCGGCAGGCGGGCTCTCGGTTGGCTTGGAGAGGAGAGCCGGGAGGCGGGGAGGCATGATCCAACCCGGGCAACGAAGGGGCATGATCCAACCCGGTCCCAGCACGTTCCACGCCTCCGTTGGTTTCCCTCCGTTCCCCTGGAGCTGAGAGTGAGGGTTTAACTTTGGGGGGATCCTGCCCGAGGTGCCCTGCTTTGTTTGGTGCAAGGGTCCTCCGGGGGAGGGAGAAGAAGCCCCCTTGTTTGCAGCTGCCACCTGGAGGAACGGGTACTGAATACAGATCGGGGCTTTTCCAGCTGGGTTATCCCCGCTCGCCGCCCCGGGCGCCTCCTGGAACAGGAGACCCTCCCTCCCTCCCATCTCCTGCGCAGGAGCTTCTCCTTTCTGGGTGGCGGGCTTCGCTTGTGGGTCCTTCTCTTACTGACCCAGAGGCACGACCCCTCGCAGGTGGGTGGGGAGAGATCAGGGTCAGCCAGGTTTGCTTTCCGGGGAGGGCCGGGCAGGATCTGAGCGCAAAGTTGGACACACTTTGATCTCTCCTGCCGGGATGCTGTAGCCAGGAGCTGCTTCTGCCAACGGATCTTGTTTTCTTGGTAGTAAAGAGTCCAGAGAATTTCACTGGCGTTTACTTCCAAGAAAGGAGGCGAATTAGGATAAATTACTGCTCCCAAAAATCTAGACCTTTGGGCACCAGGGTGACACAAACAGACAAAGCTTCGGAAGGTGATGGACTCGCCTTCTTTGGAGGTTTTGAAGCGGGGGGGGGGGCGCATCTGCTATGGAAGCTTTAGTTGAGATTCCTGCGTTGCAGGGAGTTGGACTAGATGACCCTCGGTGTCCCTTCCAACTCTACAGTTCTGTGATTGTCCGCTAGCCCTCCTTGGCTTCTCTTGCGCTCGCAGGGCTGTTTGCTGGGCCGAATTCTATGGACTTTTCTCGCGTGTGGACGGTGTTGCTGCCACGCACGTTTTGCTGTTGACTCTTGACGCCTTTGGAGGAGCCGCGGCTCCAGATAAGCGTGCCATAAATGTCCAGATGAATGCAGGAATCTAATCTCCTTCGCTCCGCCCTTGCTTTTGATCCCCCTCGTTCTTGGGGGTGGGGGTTCAGAAGGCACTGTTGATTCCCCCCGCCCCAAAGCAGAAAGATTTCTTTCGACTGGGCGTTTCATAGGGTCGAGGATTTTTCTTGAAGGGGCTTTGTGGCTCTTGATGGTTTTGGTCCAAAGCAATTTTTTGCTATTAGTTTGAGCTTCTGGGGTTTCGCTGTTTTTGGGGGATTCCCTCTCTTCTCAGCAACTTTCTCCCTCCCTCCCTCCCTCCCTCCCTCCCCCCCTCTCCAAACACCTACTTTATTCTGCAATGCTCTTAAAGAGAGCATCCCTGTGTTTTCATATTGCTTTAAAGTAACTGGTAGCAAGTGCTGCTTTTTTTTCTTTTTCAAGCCTTCTGCTGCTCAGGTTTTCAATGATGGAACATTTGGGCAAGAGACTGGAGCAAAGATGTGGGCATTTGCAAATGGCAACACCACTGCTTGGCTAGGGAAAGGCAAAGATACAGATGCAATATAGACGTCTGTGTGTGCATGTGAAAGAGAGACAGTAGGAGAGAAAGAGAGAACTGATAAGAACATGTTTTGTTTTACTGGACCAATGACTTTATACAAGTTTCAGGCGCCATCAAATTTCCTTTGTGCTGAATGGAAGTAGTGCAAACTACTCAGCTCCATTCAGAGCAAAGCAGACATAAATATGGCAGGATGAGACTGCCATCTGAAAACAATAGATGCTTTAGGAATAGTTCCGTGTTACTCAGAAGCTTGCCTGCTCTCACAAAACATTGACAGGGCCAAAGACAATGCATGTGCTTGTGGGATCTCCTAAGGCAAATCTCTAGGAAAGTCATCCTGAGCAAGCCCCACTGACAACAGGAGGGGTCTCACACATCTCCCATTCATTTCAGTGGAGCTTTTACAAGATATTTTCCCAGTGGAATATTCCTTCATGTCCAGGGCCCACCCCCCTGCAGCAACCGCCTGTCTCAATCTCTCTGTGTTTGTGTGTGGAGAGATGGAGAGGTACAGCTAATCATCCCCTGGTAAATCTACACAGGGAGCTCTTTTTCCTTGTCTTCCCTTCCCTTCAGCCAGTAGCAGTTTGGAGGAGTTTGTTTTGGTCCAAATGAGAAATTAAGTGTGGATAAGTAAACTGAGCTGCCAGAGGGCGACAAGATGTTGAGTGAATTGCTTTTAGATGAAACAAATTAAGGAAACGAGGGGAGACAATCTGCTTCTTGCATTATTAGACACGGCTTGGAGTTCAGGGGGGGAAAGTGGTGTATTTTTGAAATGCTAATTCCTTAGGAAGTGGGAGGGATGCACCTTATTTACTGCTCTATGCGAACAGCATGGGAATTCAGGCTGCTGGTTGTATTTTTTTGTTTTGGTACGCTACCAAAAAAATAAATAAAAAATAAGGAAGCAGATTTTGTTTTGAGTTCTTTTCTCCAAAGAAATCGCAAGAAATTCTCCCTGTGTGTTTGGTTAATTTTATTGCTTGAATAATATATGGACAACCCCAGTCTCTATGAGATTTATTTAAAAGAGGAGGTTCCAAGAATGCTGCCTCATTTCATACTGGGATGTTTCATTATTTTTAGACCCATTAGCAAAACATTTAAGCCTGCTGTTCTTGGAGAATGAGATAGACAAAAATCAGTGAGGAAAGGAAACCCCTTTCACGGGGCCGGTTCTCATTGGTGTTAGAATCTTGCCCATCAAGGGAGATGGTTCAGTAAAAAGGTATTATCTTACCTAGTTTCTTGAATTATATTTATGGACTGAATGGAACTGGGACTGAATGGAACTTTTAAGGTTGTAAATTGTCCTAAGGAAAACTATAGCGCATTGAAATATTTTAACACGATTAGGATCTGGCTGTATGTTGGCATAAATCCTTTTGGTCCAGCTACACTGGACATGTGTGGGATTACGCTGCATGTTGTTTACGAGTGCAGATCTCACCGCTCATGCTTCTCTGCAGCACCTTTCTTTAAAAATTAACACCATCATCATAACCTCCCACACATAGTAAAGTGATTGTTTTGTGTGCTGGACAGATTTGATCAGGCATTCGGGTCCACACACATTATGTTGCATTGTTTAATTTGGATCTCTGCCTAAGGCATACAGGCCAGCTATTTTTCCTTCACGATTTTAAGGTGTCTCCAAACATGGTTGACTAAATCCAGATAAATGTGAGGTTCTGATTACATGTGAGCCAGAAGCCAGATAATCATATTGGAACTGAGAGACAAAATATAGTCAAGAGTAAAAGCTCTATTTAATTTCAAGGCAATAAGGGGGCTGTGTTGGCTTTGATCCTCTTTTTAAAAGAATTCCCGTTTTTGTATACACATGTGGTTCCTGTGAGCTAGAAATGACAGATAGCCTTGATTATATTCGGTCCATTCTGCCCAAATAGGGATATTTATATTAGCTGCATTCTATTGCATTTCCCCAGTAGGCCTAAAAGAGTTTAAACCTGGCTTAGGTAAACAGTGGCAAGCTAAACGTGAGAGCCATGATAAACCTCAACAGACAAAGATGTGGAAAAGTTTGGCAAATGCTAGCCTTTTGATTTACATATACTGCGGCTTTCAGTTCTGTTCTTATAGCATGAAGCTTCCTGGCATACTGTGAATGAAGCAGAATATTCATTCTTCAAACCATTGTTTTAGGAAAACTCTTTCTGGTGTGTACTGTTTTCCTCTTTTTACAATTCTACTGAATTGTTGTTGTTTTTGTCCATGAATGTTACTTTGGTCTTTTGTCTATTTTTAGTTAACTGATCCTCTTGTATTTCCTTCTGTTAGGCTTTTTCCATTGGCAATTGCAGGATATTAATAATTCTACTTATTTTTGCACAAGCCTTTCTTCTCTGTTAGCCATAGTTGAAATATCATTTCTTATTCCCTCTGTGTTTTGCCTCTTGTTCTTTTCTTGCTGGCTAACCTTCCTTCCTTCCCCTTATCAACTGTCTTTCCTTTTCGTTCGGTCGTTGCCTAGTCTTTCCCTCCGTGTTATTTCTTCTCTAGGTGTCTTTGTTTTTTGCCGTTACTAGAGTTAATGATCCTAACCCGCCGTCTAGTTTTGCTAGAGCGCCTAGACTTTAGGCGTGTAATCCTTAGCATGTTTTCTTAGAAATAAGCCCCACTGTGTTCATTTAGCTCCAGGTAAATCAGTATAGTATCGAGCTGCATGTCACAAATTTTTCCTTTTTTTAAACATAAATAAATAAATCACAATATGTAAAAAATAATTTACAGTAATGGAGCCGTTTCCTTCATAATCTGATGTAGTCCAACTCTGGAATCCATTGATACTTAGCTGCCTTTAGGTTTCACTGTGTTTGTGCAACTGACTAGATTGTCTTGAATCTAAACCCTTCAGCTTAACTGGATGGTGGATGGAGCTGAGCTGCTCTCTATTTACCCATCTCTGATCAATCTGACATGGCTGGCTGAGTGGACAATCACAAAGCTATTCTGCTGCCCAGATTTATTCCTGAAAGAAAATAAAATGGCATCGATCCAGGGTCACTTGCTCTTTAGAACACTGACTCCCAAGGCCGAATTGGTCCTTAACAGGATGTTGATGCCTCCCCTGGGCACAATCTCTTATAGCTTCTCCTGGCTCCAGAGGGAAGAAAGACACTTTAGTTAAACAGAAGTGTTTTAATTGTAAACATTTGCTGATCCATTGTCGACCTATTATCTCATGACGGATGCATCCTCTGAGAGGAGGTCACTGTATTAAGCTGCAGTCCACAAGCAGCCTTGCTCTGTATGACTGCTGGTGCCGCCTCACGTTCTCAGTGAGAGTTGAGCGGAAGTGTTTCAGAGCGGGTGGCTCCTAAACTGGAGAACAGTACACCTTGGGGGGAAATAAGGGACACCCATGCCTCTCCCATGCATTTCAGAGAACCTTGCACGGGAGATGATCATGGTGGAATTTGGCCAGCGGCATATGTTGGATGGTGTGTCCAGCAGGGGAGAACCTTCACCTTCAGGGGCTCACGTTGCCTAATTTCATGCAGGTGAGAGGAGTCTGGAGGGTGATTAGGGGTGGGCTGGGGAGAAACCTGAAATGGGTGGAATGATGGGAGGAGGAGAAAAGCCCTTTGCAAGCCATCAGTCCAGACTTCCAGCAAGAGTGATTTGTCCATTCTCCAGCAGGGAGAAAGAGGCAAAGGAAAAAAGAGAGAGTGAGAGAAAACGAGTGCCTGCTTCCTTTGGGCTCCAGCCATGCCCATAACAGGCTTTGACCCCTCTTACCACCAACTCTGGCCTGGCCTGCCACCAGCATGTGGCCCCTAGCAGAAAAAAGGTCCCCAGCCCCTGCGGTAAGCTCTGATCTGAAGTCCACTAGTGTTGCCTTGGAGATAAGCAGGACCAGAATTATGAGCCCACCTAAGTGTGCTGATGGGCTGCAAAGGAGTCAGATCAGTGCCAGCTGCTTGCCTGGAGAGAACCGTTACTTGCCCAAGGTGAACAGCTAACGGAAAGACTGCATTACAGGAGGAAAACTTCAGTGATTTGGATCATGGTTCAGTGATTTGGATCATGGTTCAGATTCTTCTTCACCCATTGCAGCTCAGGACTGCAATACCTCAAGGATGGCCTCTCCCCATATAAACCGACCTGTGTTCATGATCTGAGGCCCTTCTTTGTGTGCCTCCACAAGAGGTCTGGAGGGTGGCAAGACGAGAACGGGCCTTTTCTACAGTGGTTCCCCGTATGTGGAATGCTCTTCCCATGGAGGATTGCCTGGTGCCTCCGTTATATATATTTTTTTGGCACCAGGAGAAAATGTTCCTCTTCAACCAGGCTTTGGGCTGATTAATATCCCACAGCCTTTTAAATGTGTCTGTGGGAAGGGGGACTATTGCTTTGTTGTTTTTGTTTTAATTATTTACTTGGGTTTTTATCTTGCATTTTATTCTGTGAACCACCTTAGATCTTGTGATGAAAGGTGGCATATAAATTTAATAATAAATAAATAATAGCAAGAGTTTGCCATGTGTAAAATGAGAACTGGGGACCAGAGTAGAGAGAGAGACTGTGAAGCCCCTTGTGTATTAAGAGCCTGATCTCAAACTCAGGTGTGTCTTACCCTGTATGGAATTGGGCTTCACAAGATAAACATTTGGAAGAGGGGAATCTGCAGACCTCCAGATGTTGCATGATAGCTGGGGTTGATGGGAGTTGGAGCCTAATAACACCTGGAGGACCAAGGATTCCCCACTCCAGTTCTGAACAATAGTGCTTAGCAATTAGACTTGAAAGTTATATTGTTTTTTATTTATTCTAATTGAATTTTAACTTTTCAAGAACATTGGGAACACTGAATAGATTTACTGGTTAACCTGAAAAAGTGGCATAGCCTGCTCTCCTTTAGCTTTAACAGCGGTTTGATGTGAAGATTTTCAGAAAATGGTGATAACCATGATCTTTTCCACATCAGGCAGTTGCTAAAAGCACAGCTACAGTGGTAAAATGGTAATCTCAGTACCAGGACAGGAATTTTCCACTGGATTAGAGAAAATTTTCATTTTGAAGAAAACCTTACAAGAATGGCTAGTTTGTATGAGAGAACCAGCAACAACAGTTAATTGCAATATTCTGCTCTTGTGGCTCTAGAAGAAGAAGAAGAAAAAGTGAGGTTGTTTACTCCTGTGTGGGTGGGGGTGTTCTGAAATTCCTGGGAAATGAAGGTTCCAGGGTATGTCAGGAGTCTCCATGATGCACAAGGCTCCCCACTTCACCTCAGGGGCAACATCTCCTGCCAGAAGAAGGCTGTGGAATTTGGTCCATACTTCCTCTGTTGATGGGCAGCTGATGGAATCAAGCAAAATGCTGTGGAGGGCTCCTCAAATGTTCCTGCCCATTTTTTCGTTAAGCTGTTGGCAGATCAGTCAGCAGCTCCTTTGGTTCTATATTTATCTTTGAAACTATATTTTCCTGGGACGCAGACTGCACATTAAGTAGGATAACATCATGAAGTGAGTTTGGAGTGAGGACAGTCCTTCCTGCTCTCCCTCTGAATGGGCAAACATAGTTACCGCCTCCCTTTGCCTTTTAAAAAAGGCAATCCCTGACCATTATTACAGCAGGAGAAAGCTTTTGTGAAAGTTGTTCCCTCTACAGCTTCAGCAGAGCCCTTTCACCATTTTAAATCCAAGAACTACAGAGCTGTTGAATAAGTAAAGCCAAGTTAACTCTGCAGAGTTTGAAGTATCCAGCTGCTCTGTCAAACAGTGCAGTTAATTTTTTTGTATGTGCTTTCCCCTTCCATAACAAGGAGACGACTTTATCTGATATATTGGTTAGCCTACGTTTCCTTCAGAGGACTTTTCTCTGTCAAGTGGGGCCTCTTGGCAAGAGATTCACCATGGCACAGCTTCATCATGGCATTTTTTTCTCTGTCAAGTTGATGTCCTTTCTTTGGACTGGAGCTAAACATGACATCCAAGTGCTTCTGTGTTAATGTTGTAAACACTTGCATTTGGAGCTGTATTCCAAATATGGTCATATCCTGAATGATACTTGTGATTAAATATTGACATTTATTTTTGAACTCTTTTTAAGAGGCATGGCTGTATTTAGAGTATTGGTCTGCCAAGAATCAGCATATAGACATTTTCCTTTGAGTTTCATAAATACTGGTACATATTTTCAAGATCTAAAAAAGTAAAGCTTGCCAACTAATATTGTTTCATCTAAAGAGGGAGTATGGACCAGGTAAGCTGTTGTGGGTCATCGTTCACTCAGTCGACACTGATTCCTTTTAGAGAAAGAAACGCTCTTGCATACTGCTCAGGCCTTTTGCGTTGTCACATGTTTGATCTGATAACAAGGAGATCATGGAGCAAATGATGGGTGCAATCCAAGTGCGCTTCAGACCCATTGAAACAAGTGGGATTTAAGGGCTAACTGCCTTTTGCATTCTACCCTGTGGTCACTGGGCTATATATAGTTTGGCTTGGCAAGGGGAGGAGATCATTTGAAACTCGGGTTTCAAGCCTTCAGTGTGCAGCTACAAAGAAAATATAGCAACTGGTGAGTCAGACTTTCCCCCCACCTTCAGTTTGATTCAGGTTGCACAAAACCCTCTGAGGGAACAGATCAGATGAGGCAAAACAAAATATGTCACTCTGTTTGCTAACAAGGAGAGACTGGTTTTCAAAATGACAAGTGGGACTTGCAACAAAATGATGTGGCGTATTGCCACCCCCGAGGAATGCTCTTGTTCAGGGCTTTTACCAGCCTAGAATAGAAGCCTTGTAGTGCTGTTCAAGCCGCCCAGGAGGTGGGGGAGAGGTGGAGGGGAAAGGACACACTATTTAAGGTGCTCACACTAGTGTTTAAAGCCCTAAATACTGTGTCTGAAAAACTGCCTCGTTCCCTCCTCCTTTCCTACCTCTTTCCCTCTCTGATCTTGGTACTTCCACTGCCCCCAGAAGTTTTGGGGTTAGGGTGTCCGGGGCAGAGTATTCTCTGTGGTAGTCCCTAAATTGTGGAATTCCCTCACAACAGAGGTGCACCCGGCCCCTTCACTGTACAACGTTTGTCATATGCTGAAAACACGCCTCTTTATCCTGGCCGTTGACTCTGTCTATCTTTCGGACCCACTCTAATTGTGATCGTAATTTTTAAAAATATGTTTTTAATGCTGTATTTTATTTTTCTGTAACATGCCCCTCCCCCCAGGGCCTTTCTGATGTAGGATCAGTAGTAAATTTAATAAAATAATAATAGTAGCAATGCACTTCCCAGGGTACTCCCTGAATAGCTCCGTAGACACCCATCGACATTGCTTATTATTTATGTTTCCAAAAGGCACCACATAAGACAGGCAGTGAAGAACTGATTATTCTGTAACTTGACCATGTACTGGGAAAGAGTTAATTGTCCTGTAAAAGTTTGTTGTTGCCTAGGGACCAGTATTCACACAGTCTGCTTGTATTTGTTTTATGCAAACAGAATATGGAATATTAACTTGCATTACTTTACTTGCACTGAGTGCCATAACTAAACTGGGAGAAAGAGTTCAAGAGGTAGACAATTCTGATATGAAGGACTTAATTCAGGAATTATGGATGAATAAAATAAACCTCTCAATAAGAAGACCAACAATTACATAGTAAGTTTATAGGAGACAACAGGAAACACCATGGATTTGTAAACACTTCAGAAACATAATTTGTATGAACTAGTGAGAATTTAAAGTCCCAATATGCTGGAACTTCTGGATTGTACACAATCCCATTTATGATCACAATCATAAATGTACATAATCCCATTTATGTCTGGTTGATTTCAGAATTCTATCACATAGAATTAAATGTGGCTTATTTGCACATAACTACAGTCTGTATCTGGAATCACAGAGGCTGTAATTTTAAGCTAAATAGATTTGGAGTGGAAAGGGATAGTAGTGATGAGGATGGATTTAGCAAGCGGCTGGGAAAATACCTCACTTGGGTATTTATTGAGCCTCCATCCTGATTCATTTGCAGGGAGACTGGACGGCATTCATCAAGCAAATGTAACCCCCCCCACACATTTCACCATGTATTTCCCCATCACCTTCCTTATTGCAAGAAGTGCACAAAATCTCCAAATCGACTCTGATTGCATTACTGGAATTTGCTGGTATGTGATAGAATCCCACCCTAAAACAGCAACAGTCTGGAGGTGTCTGGAGGCGTCTTCCCTGTCAGGACCCTCATTCTCAAGCAAAAAAGAAAGCACTTAGCTCATGCTCTTTGTAATTCTCCTGTGGGGGAGGGCTGTGCCATTTCCCCTGTCTCCCCTACTTGCAAATGGGGTTACGGTATTGGCAGGAAACACCTTTCACCAGGGGCAGACTTTGGTCATTTTTCATAATATAGAACCCTGTGCATGGCCAAAATTTGGTGCCCCCAAATGGACCTTCTCAGTTGTGGAACTTCTCAATGTTGTGCCCCCTCAGCTTGGCACCCTGTGCGGGGGAACTGCCTGCACTGCCCTAAATCCAGGGCTGCCATGTACCCACTGGACAATGAATTGTTTTAAAGAAAAAACCCTATTTTCATACTATGTTTTCAGAACAGAGGGGTAATTCATAGGAGTTAAACTCTGCTTAACTGCAGAAGGAGCCCTGAGAGCAATTAATGGATGCTTTTCTTCTCATCTATTCATTGTAAATGGTGTTTGGAGGAAAGGCATTCTTGCTAGGAAACTGGGTTATTGCACAGTCTGTACTGGAGTATTTTGAACATGTTTAGGTGCATAGTACTTCACCTGTGTATGTCTTAGAGGAAGGGATTAAACTAGTTATTGTCAAGGGAGGTCAATATTGTGCCTGCGTGTACACATGGAAGGCCCTGATCCACAGAAAATGAATTGGTGACTGATGTGTATGACCACTCTCCCCCACTGCCATCTACGTGCCCCACATGCACGTGGCAAGGAGAGCCATTTGTGGAAGCCTGTTGCTGCTTTATCTTGCTGTCAGTCTGCATAAAAGGAAAGCTGTTGACTTGGCCAGCCATAATGGTTTGTTTGGATTTTTTCATCGCTCCCACTGTGTAAATACTTTTAAAGCTGGATAAACACAAATTAAATTTTGAAGTAGACACCACCGTTTAGCTGTTTGACTGGCTACAAATTTGGAAGGACAATGCCTTTTCAGTGGAGTATGTATTTGTCTTACACGTGAACTTAAACAGGCTTTGGAGGATTCAGCCAACATAATTCATGAATACCATTTTGCAGTCGGCGTAAGCATTTGAGTGGTGCCGGCAACCTTGAATCCAAATTGTGCTCTGTAGATTTGAAGACCGCATTAATAATTGTGGAGTGCTTTGATATATTGTGCAGATAATGAATCTCTTGTGGCAGGACCCTCAACCATGGCAGCTAGAGGGCCTTGTCAGGGTCTTTGAGATCCCCAGCATGACCCTGTTATACTCTTACCACACTCCACGCAAATTATCCGGGATGGAAGGGGTGAAGGGCTGACACACCACTGGGGGCTACTGTAGGCCATAGCACTGCTTCCCCATTCCATTTAAATTAGCAAGGGTCAAGAGGGGGGAGAAGTGAGAAATTTGCAAGCCGATGAGGAGGGGAGTAAATTTCATATTATTGTCTAGGATTGCTTCTAATGCCAAAATAGGGATTTCTCAGAATACTGACAAAGCAAATTGGACAATATTGTGAAAAAAGAGGAAACTTTCCTTGCAGGTTAAAGAATTTTATTTGTTTTTATCAGTATTGCTGCCCTCCTGCCCCAGTGCTGTCCAGTTAAGCTGCAGCGCGGCTGTGGGGAGTTGGGAGTATAACTCCACAGCTCTAGCCCATCATACTCGCTGCTACTGCATGACGGTCAAAAACAATATTCAAATCAGAACATTATCTGACCTAGCAAGGCAGAAGCTAGCTGGAATAGAAAGCCAGCAGAAAACAGAAGGAGGGGCGACCAGGTGAGCCTCATGGGGCAAGGTTCTCCACAGCCTGGATGCTGACACACAGGTAGGGTCTTTTCTCAGGCCCCTACCGACTGCTGCTTAATTGGTCTTCAAATGTGGCAATTCTGTAACTCTCCCTGAACCAGGCTGGCATTCCAAGGAAGTTCTGTTCATGTTTTAGGTTATGGTTTGGCAGAGATGCAAAGGAGAAGACTATTAGTAAGGTTGTGACACAAAACCACAATGCATCAGGGGTTGGAGGGGGGTCTGGGCAAAATCCTCAGTAGGCACCCTGCAGCGATCAACCCGCCCCCCCCCCCATAAGGAGGCATATTGTACAGGGTTTTAAGTAGGGAAGTTCAGTGAATTCATAATCTTCACCCTTCCATTTCACCCAACTTTTCTGTGAAAGCTTATTCTCTTCCAAGGTCGCGCAGAGCTTGATGGGTGGTTGCCCCTGGATGCCGTCTCAATCTGGGAACAGAGCGTCTCCCCACCAGTAGGAGAGAGTCGGTGTGGCGTTTGCCCTCCTAGGTGTGTGACATCATACTGGGTTCATAAGGAAAGGGTTAACTAAGTGTAAAATGACTAACTGATAGGAACCCAAGGGGAGGAGTTAGAGTTAGAGTGGTTAGAGAAGAGAGAGGGAGGATAAGTCTGTGGGTTGGGCTAGTCTGATGTGAGAGAGTGAGAGAATCTGTTAAGAGGAGTCAGTCAAATAGTTGAGATAATCAGTCAGAAGGTATTAGGAATATATAGGCCGGTAAAGAAACTGAGGTTAAGAAACTGACAAGAAAATTAGCTGAGAAACCATAAACTTGATAACGCTTATAAAATAAACTTGTTTAATGTTAACAACTGTCTGGACTCAGTGTGTACCCGAGAGAAACGGGTTGGTGGCAGCGGGGAAGTGAGCACAGTGGTGGCACAGGGATCAATAGACTGTCAAATGTCTGGGGACCCTGTGGGATCGCCACAGTCGGTATAGTGTAGTGGCTAAGAGACTGATGAATGAGGAAGTCCCTGGTTCAGTTTTTGCCTCAACTCACTAGGTGGCCTTAGGCAAGTCACTATTTCTTAACCTCATACAGCAATATGGGGAGTAATAATGACTGTCATACATAGGGTTGTTACAGGAATTACAGCTGGATAATGCGTTTCAAGCACTTTGAATATTTAATGCTGTGCAAATACCCTCCTCCTCTTGTGTCTGCTTAGCTCTGGAGCGCTAGACGAGCAGTAGACGACTGGCAGGAGTAGCCATTTCACACCTAAAGTTTGTGTCAGTAGGTTTCCAGGCCACATCTTGTCCTGCCAAGTTTCTGGCATAACCACATTAAAGTAAGATTTTTTTAAAACAAGAAGTAGACAAAGCAAAAAACTTTCCTTCCAGTAGCACCTTAAAGACCAACTAAGTTAGTTCTTGGTATGAGCTTTCGTGTGCATGCACACTTCTTCAGATACACACGAAAGCTCATACCAAGAACTAACTTAGTTGGTCTTTAAGGTGCTACTGGAAGGAATTTTTTTTGTTTTGGCTACCTATCTGTAACAAGTAGTAGACAGTTAATGAATTCACACCTATGAGATCACAACCTCATTGAATTAAGTGAAATTATTTTGCCTACTAATGAAGCTCTATTACAATTACCATTTCAATTGTGTGAGGGAGAAAACAGGGTTGCACTTAGTGGTGTTGGAGAGAGAGATTTGGAAGAGAGATTCTTACTCTTTGGTAGCAGAGGTAGTACAATGCTGATTGCTCCAAGTACGTAAAAACTTGGTTAGATTTATATCTGCCATCCTCCTCCTTTAAACGAACATTCCCCATAAAAATATTTAGGCTAGAATAAATCATAGACACTTAGCTTTGCAAATAAGTGAATCTTTGACTCACAGAGTTTCCAGAAATTACAGCAAGCAAGTCTCCATCTGCTAGCAGTAAAATGAAGATGAAAAAAAAAAGTTCAAAACAACTTCAAAATAAAAATAGTTGGTTTGTTTATGAAAAGGATTGTGCAGTTTTTGGGTTAGCAAAGATGCAGGCTGTAAAATCTCCCTTTTAGAAATATTCAATTCACCTGGTTTTTCTTGCAGCTAGAAGACATTGACCACATGGCTCCTTCTTGCTCCAGGAAGCAAGAAAATAAAGAGAAGGATGGGGTGGGGGAAGCAGAGGATGCTGAGACCCTGCAAAACCACATCCACTCTGGTAACTTGAGCTCAGGGGTCAGTTTAACCATTTCATGCACATATGTGTGAGTCAGTAACTGTATATTACTACAGGTGGCCCTCGCCCTGCTATCATAATGTTGCTGACCATGCCCCATTGTTGAGGGAAAGCCTGAGGAGGGAAGTCTGCTCTCTGTGTGCAGGACTCCCCCTTGTGATTTAGAGCACTCTGCAATCAGGGTTCTAAATCAGGCACCCCCAACCTGTGGCCCTCCAGATGTTTTGGCCTACAACTCCTATGATCCATAGCTAACAGGACCAGTGGTCAGGGATAATGGGAATTGTAGTCCAAAACATCTGGAGGGCCAAAGGTTGGGGATGCCTGTTCTAAATCATACAGCGTGTCTCCAGGTGTCCAGCAGCCCCCCTTCTTCAGACATTATTCCAAAACATAGACAGGTGGGGGAGGGACTAGCAAGCAGGGCCCTGATCTTGCCCTTGCAAAATTATAATGTAATCACATAAGAAAAGCCTGCTGGATCTAGTCTAGCATCCTGTTCTCACAATGGCCAGCCAGATGTCTGTGGGAAACCAGAAAGCAGTGTGCATACTGGGCGGGGTGGGGCGGGAGCTGTGCTGCGTTGCCAGCGGCCTTTCCCCTTCCTCAGTCTCTCCTTTCCTGGCCTTGCAGGAGAGGGCGGGGGGCTACACACAGGGCTGGCGCTGCTTTGCCGCACTCCTGGTGCTGTTTGCCCCACGCTCCTGGCTGCGAATATAAGCCACACTTTAACTTTTCACGGTTAGAATTTGGAGGAAAGGTGAGGCTTATATTCAGGCCAATACGGTATAATTGCTTGAGGGTGAAGACCTGAACACACCTCCTGGTGCTTCTAGTTGTACTGACTGCAGTGAAAGTGATAAAAATGACAATATGCTAGTAATAGTGATATTTACACTGTTTATTTTTGTTTGTTATTCCCTGACAGATTATATTTAGACGGCTTCTGATGCTTGTTTGTTCAGAATCCACTCATTTTCTTCTGTGTCGCATGCCGAAACTTGCCACATTTCTGTGTGTTATTAAGTCAGATCTGTAGTTACATCTGTCAGGGCTGTTATGAAGACATAGCAGAATGTCAATCCCTTCAGCTCACTTTCTGGTTAATGAGATATGTGCATCTTTTACCCTAGTCAAACGGCACGTTAGCGCATGAGGAGTTTCTCATCATGTGTGCTATCATTTCCTCTTTGCATGGAAAAGTTTGCTGCTAATGATTTGGTTGTGTTGGGTCCAACTGGCTTTGTGATTGTGATCTTTCTGTAAACCTGAAGCCATTAATTTCCCACTCCCTCACTCAATCTGACTCTCTCAGCTGCTTGCTATTCCACATTTTAAAGAAATCCTTTTTTATACCATAGTACTGGAGATATGCAAAATACATACCTTTATTTCATGGGGATTTTCAGCTCGAGGTTCTGTCCCCTCATTGTTGGGATGTAACCTTTCAGATGGAGATGGTAAGTGAAGACCTAGCACAGGTTAGTCAGAAAAGTCATTCATTTGCTGGCGTAGCAGGGATGGGTATTCCGTGGCCTTCCAGGGGGAGCTGGATTCCACCTCTCATCAGCATCAGCCAACATGGCCAATAGCCATGGCAACTGTAGTCCAGCAGCATCTGGAGGGTCTCAGGTTCCCCATCTTTGCTGTAGTATCTGTCTTCTGCGACATCTCTGCATATGTTTCACATGACAAAGAAATCTGTTGTCCAGATTTAGAGAGTAATGCCAGAAACATTCCAATTTGCACTGTACATGCAGAGGATTTCATGGATCCATTGGAAGGCAGTGATAGTGAGTCTGAGGCTGGCAAGGGCAATGGGATGGAGTTCAAGGTGGCCAGCTGAGGTGGAGGATTCCTCTTAAGAGCTGGGTTCCCTCTAGAATGGAAGAAGCCCTCACCCAAGTCTTCATCTGCTATCAGTGGTGCTTCCGTTTTCACTTTGCCGGGGGCACAGGCAAGATTCCTGTCTGACTCCTCTCGTGAACTGAGAGTGACCAGCACCAGAATCCAGCACCCAGAGAATTTGGGATCATGTTCTGTCAGGTGCTGCTGCTGTGGCTGAGGAACTCTTCAGTCCCCCATCCCAGCGGTCCAGATCCAGTGCATCTGCAGTTACCCACTTAGCAGTGGGTCTGAACAAGTGGCTTTCTCAGAGTGGGATTGTTGAGGAATGATGTATATAAAAGTATGATAGTATTTAATACGATAGTATAGATTTCCCTCACTTGCCTCTCAAAATGTTAATTACCAGTAAATGACAACCTTCACCAAGTTTCTGACATTTGCTATAATGTACTACATACTTTAAAAAACTTAATATCTCAATAAAGGTACTAAGTGGCTGATCAAATAATAGCCTCATTTGCAACACATGAATTGTATATTAAAAAATTAACTATCCAAGTAATGAAAGAAAATGGTTTGGAATGCTAAATAAATGATTCCAAAATGAATGGGGGAGGGGAGTTTATACAAAGATGTCAATAGATTCCTGATGCCACACAATAGTTTACAGTCCAATTTCATGTTTTGAATCTGAACAAACATACATCTCTTTAACTAGAGGTTTATACACGCAAGGCATTGGGTCTATCAATAAGCTGCAACTTCTGTGGTCCATGTGTATATTTAATCATATGATTGTATTCAATGCAGTGTGAAGTAAAATAGCTTAGCAATGCACTTGTTGCACTGGCAGAACAATGTTGCATGCGGAAAAACACAAATGCATTGCCAAAGATTGTTGCACAACAAGAACCAACTGTTGCACAACAAGCTTCCCACTACTGCAATTGTGCATTGGACTCTTTTGTTGCTCAACCTTTAAAGGTTGCCATCGGCTAGTGCTAGCGGCTCTTGTGCTCATGGACAGAGAACGTTGGCTAGGGCTCACAGACCTTTTGGGCTGAATTCAGCTGGCCTGGCACAGTGTCATGGACCAGGAGTCAGCTTTGCCTGCTGAACAGCAGCCTGAAGAGGCAGAAGGTGGAGTGACTCCGCCTGCTGCTGATCATAGCTGTCAACTTACAGATTTGAAAATAAGGGGCCAGCAGCCTTGAAAATAAGGGGCCAGCAGCCTTGAAAATAAGGGACCAGCAGCCAAAATAAGGGACCTGCAGCCTCACCTGTTCCAGGCACTCCAGTCTTCCTGTCCTCCTGCAGTCTGGTCAAACTCATGCTGGTAGCTTCGAGAAGACTGTCCAACCAACTTTGTAACCAGAGGTTCAATTGACTAGAATCTGAATCACATGCACCACAAGGCCTATGCAGCCTCAACTTAAGATGGCTCCCCGGCCTGGCTTTGCACTGCAAAGTTTGCAGCAGCACGTGCAACAAAATGGCGTCCAGCATTCAAAAACCCTCTCAGCTTGCATTAACTAGCCACACACAAGGCATGCAAACTCCACCCCCCAGTCATTCTTAGACTTCTTATTGGGTGAGCAACACAGCCAAGCAACACAGTTGGAGCCTCCCTCCTCCCTGGCCAGCAGGGAGAGAGGGAGAGGAGCTGCTTCCTTTGAAATTTAAGGGACGTCATTTAAGGGACATCCATCAATAAGGGACAGCAGCGGGACATGGCGCTGGAATAAGGGACTGTCCCTTCAAATAAGGGACACTTGACAGCTATGCTGCTGATTAGCCTTTAAGGACTCAGAGGAGGAAGCACTGATGAGAACCAGCTGCCTCCAACTTTCTTAACCAGAGTTTCCAGCCTCAGTCAGTAGCTGGAAACAATGTTTGTCATTTCTGGCTCACCTTGCTGTTTCTTGCTCTTCGCTCATCGGATTCTCTGACCCCTGGACTGTCTGACCACATGATCTGCCATATGCCTGACCTTAGGACCAGACCTGACTTTGCTTACGGACTCTGTTTCCAGGCCTCTCTGAGACTTCAATGGTTGGCTGGCCTCTCCCTCCACTGGGCTTTACTCATGGCTGTGCAGCCCAAGACTGCGACACACACCAGTAGAACCCAGAGCAAGGACTCCTGCTAGCACAATGGGGGTTCCCTCCTGCCCTGCACACCCCTCATACCTCCCCTGAATCTGCTCTGGAGAGTCAAGAGAACCCCCAGAGCAGCACATAGGGGAAGGATGGGGGGGGGGATCATTCTGGCTGGCAAGCTGGAATGCATGTGCTGACAGAATGATCAGAAAAGTGTGGTGAATGCTTGAATGCTTCCCAGAAGTTCACTTCAGGCTCAAATGTCCTTTTAAAAAGGCTCAACTTGCAGCCAGGCAGAAATCAAGGGTTCGCTGCCAACCTCCATTCAGCAGAAACCACTGTCACCTGCCCTCTCTGTCTGAGTGGCAGCAGCAGGGGTCATATTGTGCCCCCGCACATCTTTCCTCCTGCAATATGTGCCTGAAACAACGTGGGCCTCAGATAGCTGAAAGGGTGCCCTGCTTCCCTACAGAGCCTTCCAGGCATCAAGATCAGTGATACTTAGTAGTTCTACCTCTTGGAAGCTTCTTTTTCATGGTGGTGGCCTGGGAGAGGCTGTTCTCCATGGCAGCCCAAAGGCTGCAGAATTCCCTCCCCAAAGAGGGAATCTGGTTTTGGTAGATTTGGAATCTGTGCAGCTTTTGGTAAATGCCAAAGATGTGCTGCTCCGTCCTAGCCTTTGACACCTGGGATGTGTGTTTCCAGGGCTCACCCTGTTCCTGTGACTCTAATCTGTTTTAACTGTTTTTAATTCTGAAGGGAGAGATTAGCACCAAAAGCCTGGAGCTGGTCCATACAGCACGGGGGTTATTAAATCTTGTGTAAAGCATCACATACTCTGATTGCACTGTAAAAATAATGTGATATCTAGCCACTGGTTATTGCCACAATTTCTCCAGAGGAATTACTTTGTTTTTATCTGTCTCCCCAAGTTTGAATGTGGTCCTCTCTTGACAGCCATTCGCAAGGAAAGTTTACCATTTTTAATCCAAGCCAAATTAAAAAGTTGATATTTCTATTCATTGCTTTGTACCAGAAAGTAATAAAAATGTAATCAATGAAGTATAGGTGGCTGGGCATGGAGGATTTGTGGCAATCCTGAGAGTCCAGAGTTATTTCTATGTCTTTTATAAAGAGGGAAAAATAAAAGATCCTTTTATTTTAGGAGATAAATTTCTGCACTGAGTGCAAATATCAATAGAACATCAAATGCTTTTCAATTGCTAGCATCCATTTTTAGTAACTACTGTCCTTTGTGATGCATTTAACACTCTAAAAATGTACTTGCTATTAACTCTGGGGCACAAATTATTGGTCAGTAGATGTAGTTCTTTGGTGGCTGTTAACCAAGTGTAGACTGTGAAGAGCAATTGCTGAGCAAATCCCTGCAGCTGCACAGGATGACAAAACAACATATGTGACTGTTTAACTTCTTGAAATATATGTTTTATTATTCTTCCTGCGAATACTGTAAATGATTGTTGCCTGAATTAGCACTCTATGAGCAAGAGAAATTGATATACAAACAGGCTGGCATGCAGCTAATTTTGTTTAGCAAATTGAGATCTGATACCTGCTATTTCACGCCTACTGCAAGCGGACTCAGTCACTCGTTGCAGGCAGCATACATATGAAATACCTATGGGATGAATTCTGGCAACCATCTGCAAACCCGAAACAAGTTCAATGGAGTTAGCAGCAATAACAGAGTTAACATTCCATTTGTAGGAATGGATTGATTTTTACGCACAAAGTCTGTAACATATTCTCAATGCCTCCCCACTCTTCTAAGCTTTAAGAAAGGAAACAGGCCACCTGCATCTTAGAGTTTTATGCTCCAAAATGAATTGGCTCCAGCATCGCACAACCATGGTGATGCAGGAACATTTTGGGAGAGAAGCTTCATTCTCATCTTGCTTTGTCATATCCACGAGTGGTCTTCTCCTCTGTTTAAATCTGAGGCATAGTTAAGATTTTCTCCAGACTTTCCAGCTCTCCATATGTTTTGTAGGTGGGGTGAGATCCTTGTTTTCTTCACCATCAAGGGATGCTTTGTACCTGCTGAGAGTTTGTCCAATTTCCTTTGCATGTGCATCCAACTGTATCTTAAAAGTACTTTCTGAACCAATAAGAAGGAATGTTGATCTCTTGATGGGTTGATTGGATTTGAAAATGTTTGAGCACCACAAAAATCAAAAGCCCATTTTCATAATTAAGACCTCACGATTATGCAATAAGGTAATTGTGCATATAATTGCATGCACAGCCAGTCGCTTAGCTATCTAACCATCCCTGCCTGGCATAGCTGGGATTGAAATATTGTGTAGAATAAATGTCTGTTGGGAGAAGGAACATAGAACACTGGTGGCTGAAATTTGTGAAAATACCAAATTCAGGTATAATACTGTCATTTCCATCACATTGGAACCCTAAATTAATAAATTCTGCTGGTTCTTCTGGAAAATATAATGCTTTCCATGAAGCAGCCAGAAACACCATAACCAGACAATGGAGAGACCTGTCAGGAGTAAGCATGGACCAATGGTACCAAATAGTATGGGAAACAGCCCTACTAGAAAAATTAACTAATAAACTGAAACTGACACGGGGACAAACAGAAGAAGACACCTTCACCCCGGTATGGCTCCCCTTTATCACACACACAGCCCAACAGGACAATGACAATAATCCACCAACAGCATACAAATCAATATGGCTAACCTGATCCAAAGCACCCACCCACCTCACTCACACACGAAAACAAAGATCACCACAGCCAATCACAAGCAAACAATCACACCCTAGGCCAACCCCAACCTCTCTCACCACCAAAGGAACACAAGTGAACAACACAAACAACGCTGACACCAAACTCTACATACATTAAACATAATAGAAACACCGCCACCCGACCCCACCCCCATCCATCTTCCCTCTCTCCACCCCCCTTTCTTTTTTCTTTTTTTTTTTCTTCTCCCCCTAATGCCTCAACAAATGAAACGGATTTGTAAAAATGTTACATGGGAAAAAAAGAAAATACGAGGCACTACACTTCTGTAAAACAAGAAAATCCTTAATAATTTTTTTTTTAAAAAAAATAATGCTTTCCATGACTTAGAAGGACTCAGAGGGTTTTCAGGCCAAGCATGGCCTTTCCTGATGACACCCGATTCAGCTGCGGCTTCCCTTGCCTAGACTACTTGGGTTTTCACTCTGGGGCTGCCTTAGACCAAACAGTGTCACACACAGAACTGTATATCAATGGGTTGTTCAGCAAATCTACAAGATTAAGAGTTCAAGTGGGGAATTCTATCATAAATACCAAGGATGGGGAAATGGTTGGACTCCAACTCCTCTCAGCCAGCACGGCTCATGGACGCGGGTGTTTCTATGCTTGAAGAAACAAATCCGATGTATTGAAATAGACACTTTGGCACACCAGATCACCAGGTTCTTCTTTCAGGGCAGTTTTCATTGGCAAAACCCGGGTAAGAACAGCCGATAGTTGTAACTGACCTTGACGAAGTCACAGCAGGAAGTAAAAAGTATCCATCTATTCACCACTGTCTTACAGAGGCCAATAAAACATATCAGGGTGAGGAATCAAAGTTATGTCCCTCACATATTTTTTGAAAAGGCTTGAAGAATGCTATCAAACCAATTTCAAAATAGACCATTAGTTTTATTTAGCAGGACACACACAATGTGTTCTTTCCTTCCTAGGGCAGTGTCAATGAAGGCTGCAAATACATTTAGGTAATTATGATTTGTCCATTTAGTGAAAGTTCTTTATCCCAAAGGTGTCCCTTGCAAATGAGTTATGCATATTTAACTCTCCGACAGCATGATTTCCATTAAAATTTACAGCTCAGGCCCATGACCATATACATTCGGAAGTAAGCCACATTGAGCTCAGCAGGACTTACTCCCTAAGAACTGTGTAGGGTTGTAGCCTTACAATACTAGTCATCCAGCCATCAAATTGTCATTCTTCCAAGTATTCACAGGCATAAAAACAGAAAAAGTTGGCCTTGCTTGTGTCTGTACTTCTTAATTGTGCCTGCTCAAAAGTATTTTATTTCCAAACTCTCATGAAGAAGCTGCAATATTTGAGTATCAGCACATTAATCAAAAGTTGGTAAGACAGTAGAGGAGACATGGTTGGAATTCTGTGAGGGGAAATTTTAAAAACAGCTTCTACTAGCTGAGATTTGTTTGCAAAGTTCAAATTTATGTTCTCTCTCTCTCTTTCAAACACCCCCAATTTAGTATGCTAATAAATTTACAGATTTTAGGGGGGGGGAGCCAAGGTGTATATGGATTGGGTTTAGCAAGTGCTCAGCAATTATGTAATGCATATACCTGTGCAAGCTGGCCAAACATTAGCTGAATACAAATTATATATTATCACAATTTCTGCAATCTTGCAATACAGTATTTTAACATTTTAATGCCAAACCATTTCCTCCTTGTGATCTGTCAGCCATTTTGCCGTAAAACATATTTTCATGCCAAACTAAATATGCTCTTAGTATTTTGACACAACGTTGCACAGTGGCAGGTGGGGTGTGCATATGTGTAAAACACCTGGGCCTCTTCCTTAAAAGTGTGGAATTGACAAAATGGAATGAAATTGATCTTCCACCGGGAAGATTTGAAAACCACCTGCAGTACTGGAACGTGCAGCTGTGGAGAGCCACACAAGTCTCGCAGTAGTAGCCTGCTAGTGTGCAGAGCGACAGACCACCCCACTTAAAAATAAATAAAATCTCAAGATTTTGAAATGTGCTGTCTTCCAATAAAGAGCTGCCTTTTGTTTGTGCCAATATTATATCAAACGCCTTTTGACCCGTCATCCATCATGGGATTCTGGCGAGAGGAGAAATATTAATGCTAGCACGGAAGTGTGAAAATTAAATATGTCAACTAAAATTCATAGCTACCTCTGTGGGCCGTATTCTGAAAGACTTCTAAATATACTTCTAGTGACTTTGATGGTAATTCACTTGCCAGATGAATGAAGTGGACAAACCCAGGGGGAGAGGGGGCAAGATGTCCTTTCTTCTGACTTTGTTGCCAAGCTTCTCAGTATTTTGCCTAGGGTGCTTACTGCTTTCAATAAAACGTCTAAAATAAAATCAGTAATCAGGTAATTTTTGGGGACTATGTACGGGATGTCAGTGCATAACTATATGATATATCCGCCTAGCCTTAACACTGGCAGACTGTTACCCCTTGAACTTTGCCCCCCGCCCCGCTATCAGTTGTCCAAAGCTAGCCGTAATAGAGAGTTAATTTATTCTGTCTTTCATTTCTATCACAATCCACTTTTGGTGAACTGCTAAGCTCTAGTGTACTGACACGAATGCTACATGCACAGGAAAAGCCTCTATTTTCAAGCTTTGCAATGAGGATGAAGCCAGAACTGAGGACTGAAGGACAACCAAAGGGTAGAGGAGCACAACAGAGCTGTGAAGACCTTGTCCAAGCAAGGCTTAATGGGAGGAAGCAGCCCTTTTATAATCCAATGACCACTCTGTGGGGATGTGTCCACCCATGACCGAGGATACGAAATTGCCTATGCAGATCCTGTAAGATGCAGCTTAGTGGCACACTAGATGGGGCAGCACCCCACATGCCCGTTCAAGCTCTAGCAGCTCATTCCAGTAATACGGGATTTTAAAAGAAAAGAAAAGTATAAATAGCAAGAAGGGAGGGGGGCAGCATCCTGATTAGGGCCCTTATGAGGGTTAGGGGGGTTGCAGCACTTTGCCTTCCCCACTGCAGTCCCAGTCTGGATTGGACCTTGCACCTGCTGCTAGCATCACAAGGAAAGCTCCAGTTGGCACCATAGCTAATTTAAGACCAAACACACAGCTAACTTGTTCTGGATTCAGCTCATTTTAAAGTGTGGTGGAATTGATTTTGACATTCCGAGTTCTTTGTTTTCGGAACAGTGAATTCAAACCACTTCCATCACACTTCTTATGGCTATAGAATAAACTGTGAAATTGGGGGTGGGGTGGTAAAAGTGTGAACTAATGAGAAAAGGCAAAAATTCCAAATGTAGACCTGTAAGTCTACTTACATCCTATTGTAACATATGCTTAAGGTAAAGGTAAAGGTACCCCTGCCTGTACGGGCCAGTCTTGCCAGACTCTAGGGTTGTGCGCCCATCTCACTCAAGAGGCCGGGGGCCAGCGCTGTCCGGAGACACTTCCGGGTCACGTGGCCAGCGTGACATCGCTGCTCTGGCGAGCCAGCGCAGCACACGGAACGCCGTTTACCTTCCCGCTAGTAAGCGGTCCCTATTTATCTACTTGCACCCAGGAGTGCTTTCGAACTGCTAGGTTGGCAGGCGCTGGGCCCGAACGACGGGAGCGCACCCCGCCGCGGGGATTCGAACCGCCAACCTTTCGATCGGCAAGCCCTAGGCGCTGAGGCTTTTACCCACAGCGCCACCCGCGTCCCTAACATATGCTTACATTCCTTCTTAACCTCTACCCCGGGCTGGAGAATTTCAGATTTTCCTCTCAAACTTTTATTCCGCTAACCAAAGCATATTGCAAGTAAACTGAAGTTAACCAAATTGATGTCCATTTCTGTGCATTTCTATGCACTCAGCTTTCTGTTTTTCAGCCAGTAGAGTTGCTTGCATGTAGGAATTTACACATGCAGTCCTGATAAGCAAGGAACACCATGTCAGCCAGAGAGCATCCCTCTAGTAAAAATAGACCTAGATTCCAATCTGGCTATGTGTAGAGATGGGTGGGTCAGTCAGCTTCTGGTCCCTGCTAATTTTGCATGTGCATTCATTACATCCCATTCGCACATTAGTCAGTTATTTAATATATACTTATTTTATCACAAAATATTTAAGTATGCATTTTATCTCAATGTACACATTTCTAAATATATTTTATCTAAGCTACACATTTCTATTGGTTTTTGCGGGGGTTCAGTTGGAAAATTCAGAGAAGTACAAAATCTGATCCATGTATTAATCTGAGATGCAAATTTAGGTGGTTTTGCATAAAAATGGCTGGGACAAAAATTCTAAAACCCCGCCTACAACATAAAACTATGTGTTAGAAATAGGCATCTATGAAATATACTACACTTAAAGATTTGCAGCATGTAAAAATAGGTTTAACCAGGACCATTGTAGATACTTTTGTGTGCATGAGACAAGATTGACAAACATGTAAAGAATGTATTGCTTTATATACAGCTCCATGTGTCAGGCAGAAGGGCACAGGGTTTGATATTCTTGGCTAAAACATGTTCAAATGTAAAAAGAGATGAAATTTTCTCATCTAAAACTATGACTTGCGTCTCTCTCAATGAGACTCAGTGAAATTCTATGCATATCAATGGCACCATATAAAGAGTAAATAGTTAAACTGTAACTAATAAAAAATGCCTGTATAAACTACCAAGGTAACTGCACTAGGGATGGGATGCCCCTGGCAGCAGGACCCATGATCAAGGATGATGAGCCTTTGAGTTCAACATCTAGACGACCACAGGTTAGCCACCTTTGCTCTACACGTTATGGGCACTGAATGAAAACAGTAATCTGTAGAGTTGTTTGTCCTGTGTAAATTTTCCCCATCAATATATCTATTGTCTAGCAGAGTTGCAGGCTGTTGGGATTACCTTTCAAGCCATTGTTCTTGGTGCTCAGCATAAAAAAGCATTCTCTCTGTCACCTCTGAAAAAACCTGGCTTAACTTCTTAACATCAGCAGAGGATCTAACCTTTAATTTTATGGTACATTTGGGCATGAACTTCTCTTCCCCATGTTTCTCCATGCTCGTCAAAGACGCTAACAGTCGAGCGCAGCAGTTATGTTTCTGGAGCCTGCCCTGCTGTCAAGATTCCCCAGTCATTTTGTGGAAGGAAACATACCCACAATGTCTTCCTCTCATCCAGACTGCTTGCTTTGGTCAGGTGCAAGACTGCAGCTGCCAGCTAATTTTATGTACGTGCAACATATTTATTTAACTGCATATAGGGGTTTTCAAAAAATTCTGTAATAGCGGGGTAGCTTGCTTTTTCAGCAGGAGGTTACTGAAAACACACTGGTGCAGTTGTCAAAAACATGTTTTTTAAAATGTATTTTGTACATTTCATATAAGCGAGAAGCTAAAGAACTTTTCTTTTGGTTCTGTGTCACTGACGTGTAATAAATAGCACTGCAGTGAGAAGCAGCAGCCTCATTCACCATGCATCCATGCAGAAATAACTGAGCTCTTTTCCCTGTGCCTTGAGAAGGGAAGAAAGAGAATTAAAGAAAACAATTGACCTTGACTCGCACCCATACTAAAGCATCAGCCTTCAAGAGATTGAAGCCTTCACTGGCTTTGCACTACAACATATGTATTATTACTCCATGCCATTCAACACAGAGTATAAAAGTGTGTCTCCCTTCTCTTTCACAAGACTGCGAGCCGTGGCAGGTAACTTGTTTTCAGCCAGCATAATCCAAGAGAGTTCAACTGAACAAGAGAGTTGTTCTCTTTGCGTACTGTAATTCTTTGTGCAAGGAACTGTGTGCAAAACTAGCTATTTCTCACAAAACCTTAAGGTTCTTCAGAACCTATTAGGGAAAAAATGACTTGCATTCATGGTTTGTTATGTTTGAAATGAAAAGGCACTTGGTGTGAGTATGTGCAGCGTGTGTACAGGTGATTTCTTTGGATCTGGCTATTATCCTTTGTATATAGGAATGCATATACCTCACAGTTTATGAATATTAGCATCTCATTGCTCCACATACTTGGACGTGAGAGCCAAAGCTGGCTTTTTCTGATGATTGCATGTATTGTGCCTAGAACTCACTCATAGGAACATAAGTAAGCTGTCTGAAACTGAATGGCACCCAGCTAAACAGCATTGAATCAGGCAGATTTCTGATCTGCCCTCACTTCTGTTGTCCCTTTGCATGTGAGCACGCTGATTGGGCCAGCAAGCACCCCTGTTTTCACTTCCACAATTGATGTGTTTTTCATCGAAGGCATTGGTGTTTCCTGCAACAGTCACAGCATGTATAGTCAGGGCCAGCCCATGATATTTTGCTGCCTGAGGCCAATGACAATATTATGCCTCCCTCAGTTACAGCACCAAAGTTGACTAAACAGGCAGTTGGCGCTTACCTCAACACTGCTGCAACAGGGCAGCAGCATCTTGCATTGGGCCTGATTGCCATAGGTTAAGGTAGGTAGCCGTGTAGGTCTGACACAGTCAAAATAAATAAATAAATAAATTGTCCAGTAGCACCTTAGAGACCAACTAAGTTTGTTCTGGGTATAAGCTTTTGTGTGCATGCACACGAAAGCTTATGCCCAGAACAAACTTAGTTGGTCTCTAAGGTGCTACTGCACAATTTTTTAATTTTCCCATAGGTTTGTGTATGTAGTACAGGGCAAACTATGTGGCAGACACAGCTCTCTTCCAGCCAAGGGAAATGGACAGGAGGAATGACCAGGTAATTGCTATCATTGCCCCTTAACATCCCATGGCATCTGTTGCTTGAGGTGGTTACTCCACTCTACCTGCCAGGAGGGCCAGCCCTGCATGCAATGTTGTCCATAGTTTGTTGTGAGCCCGGGATTTGGGTATCTTTAGTGGATAATGTGTATGGTTTTTGGATGCTTTGAAGTGTGCTATTTTTCTTTTGAAACAAGATAAAAGGAAGGTACCTGCAAGCCTTCTAGCTATTAACAAATATAAATCTATTTGGGCAATAAAAATAATGGGCTTATTGGGTTAAGAGATTTTATAGAAGATGAGATACTAATTAACTGAAAACTTTCTGTTACTTCTCTCTAGTTGTGATTTGTCTTTCATTAAATGGTTTTAAGCAAATGAGCATTGATATTTTTCCCTTGATCATTTCAGCATGTATTCTGTAATTCTGACCTCCCATTATTCTGTAAAATTAGATTTGTGTGCAATACGTTTGGTAATTATCTGTGTTTATTTTTATTGTGAATTTTGCAAAGTGTTTTGTCTTACTGGATCTTCAAAGCTGATAGCCAGTTCCTATAGATTGCCCAAGTTTCTTGTAGTGTCCCTCTCACATTCATTCCAGACCAAGAACCTGTCTGTGTTTTTCAGCCTCAGATGCTTGTGGATTTCCTATAGCAGCAGCAAAGGGATGAGGGAAAAAGGAAAAGAACATCTCTAATTCAGGCCTAATGTCAAGATGCGGTACCCTTAGTTAGCTAGGTTTGAACCATCATTTTAATTTATCACAAAGTCATTCACCTAGTGTCAGTCCAGGGCATTGTGTTGCTTGAAACCAGGCTGAAATGATTCCAGGTAATCCTTTTTCTTTCAACTACATCTGACCCCGACCACCCACCACAGGGAGTGACCTTGCCCACCCGCCTATGGTTTTTAAATATATAGATCCCTAGAATTCGTTATTATTCATGTACAGTGAATGAGGCTTCCACCCATTGCAGTGTTGAAAAACAATGCATTTGATAACCAACAGCTAATCCATATTTTTGTTATGAAGTAAGCTTCCATGTGATTAGGAAGTATCCTGGCAATACTATGAGTTACTGTGATTTTATTGAATTGTATTAATTGTTTTGATAAATTTGTGGTTTGCTTTATATGCTGTTGTGTTTGATATGATATTGACTGCAGTTTTGTTGTTGTTTTAATGCTATTGTGAGCTGCTCTGAGTTCAACATTTGTTGTTGGAAAAGTGGAATACAAATATAAAATCAGCTCAGTTCAACACATTGGAGAAGGGCCAGAGCTCAGTGGTGGAGCAGCTGCCTTTGTCTGCAGAAAGTCCTAAATTCAGTCCCAGGCATCTCCAGGTAGGGCTGCGACAGACTTCTGTCTCCCTTGAACCCTCCAGAGCTGTTGCGAACCGCCCAGAGACCTGCGGGTATAGGACGGTATACAAATTTAATAAATAATAATAATAAAGACAGTATTGAGCTAGCTGGACCAATGGTTTGACTTGGTGCAAGGGCACCTTCCTATGTTAAATGGTAACCTATCCCCCACCTGCCCTGTGCTGATTACAGCATTGGTGGTGCTGCCTGCCACTGCCACTGAAAGCGCAGGATGAGCTCCGCAGGGCACTATGGTGCGAGAGAGAGTGGACCCCCAGCAAGCACTCTGTTGTGGGCCCCCTCAAGCCTGGGGCAAGCCCTGGACCTTTTGCATGCAGAATCTGTGCTCTCTCACTTTCTAATTGCTCCATAGGGATGTCTGTTTGGATAAAGAAAATCTTTTCTGCTAAAGATTTCACTGACTCCATTTGAAAAGATAGATATGTATGACCTCGCTATAAGGAAATGAGAGATTTGCTAAATGTATCCAGCCCTTTAAGGCAGATAAAAAGAATTTCCACCAGTGAATCCTGGCCATCTGGTTGTTTCTTCCTTCCCAGTTGCGTCTTAGGGGCCTTATCACTTCTGTTACACATACTTCCTTCACCTCTTGGAGGCCTTGGCTCTGCTTTTCATAACATTTACCAGTAGCTGTAAATATTCCAATAATAGACTAGCATTTGCTGCAGTATCATTGGGACACAATGACTATACTCTGTCATTGGTTTTGCCTGAGAAAGACAAATGCCAGCTGTCATATTGCTTTAGCATCAGGTTACGTCTAAGCGTAGCACTAGGTTTATTTTTAGTGGTTATGTGTGTGGATTTCTCTTGGTGTGGGTTTTGTCTGCTTCCAAAAGTACTCTGGCTGTTTTAGAAACTTCAACATAACTGCTGTCACACGTGAAATTTTGTTTGCTATATTTTAAGGGTGCTTGGCATAGGAATGTAGTTTGAAAGATAAGGACCCTGTTTTAATCTTCTATCTTTTTCTAGGTGGTTATAGATGTGCAGATACTGGCAGCTGAACTATGAGAGAGCATTCGCCCAAGTCGTTTGCTAGTTGTATGGAATTCTTGCTAGGCATTATGTCCATTGTAGTTCAGGGTCTGAACACTTAATCCTTTATTGAACTTGCTCGCTAGTTAATCTGGCCACTGGCTTCTGCTTGTTGGGCGAATCAAATATTTTAATTAGGCCAAATTGTGCTGATGATGTACTATTGCATTGTCTTTTCATTTATAAAGAACTATTTTCCTTGTTGAAGTGATTAGTATAAATCCATGCTTGTATACACCTGCATAATCAGGGGTCCTCACCAATACCCTAAATTTGAGCAAAACAGTTTCTTCCTTGTAAAACAGCATTTTGAAATGAGCTTGTCAGTCAGTCACCACAAAGAAAACAAACAAAAGCAGCCTGGCTTTTTCTTTTCTTTGGAATGCTTGTTAGGGGAGATTTTCCATCTTGTTTTTCTAACAGATTTATTGAAAAAATTTCAGGCCCTCTGGTTCCCCACACAGGAAGTGACACTCCATGAATGGCAGCCAGCTAAGCAGAGGCATTGCTTGGCAAGTCCTTTCTGGTACGGAGTTCCCTTTGTCTTGCTCTGCCTTCCCCAAGCAAAGCAGATGTTGCTTGGAAAAGATAGAGGAGGTTTGGCAAGGAAGCAGGGTAACTTCATTTCATCATCTGAGCCAAATCTTATATGCTCAGCCGAAGACCATTACTAATTGTGCAGCGGGACAATAAAAAAGTGTGACACCCTGCATGTGGTGTAATTAAAACACAGCAACCTAACAAAGTAATTCATTCAAGTAATTTTATTATATAATTTTACTAGAAATCAAACACAAACCAGCTTTACAAACAGGTGTTGCAGAGTGTGAATATTATTATTTCACAATAGAGGACATATTTATATTTACTCTGTTTCACAAAGAGAATCTTTTATATACAAAACAAAAAAAATCCTTCCAGTAGCACCTTAAAGACCAACTAAGTTGGTGAGGTTGATGGACTTCCATTTCATGCGGCTCAATGTGGTGCCTTCCATAGTTCCAGTTACAGATAGGTAGCCGTGTTGGTCTGCCATAGTCAAAACAAAAAAATTCCTTCCAGTAGCACCTGAAAGACCAACTAAGTTAGTTACTTAGAATTTTTTCTATGGCAGACCAACACGGCTACCTATCTGTAACTGAATCTTTTATATAGTTATATAAGTTAAATTTATAGAAATCTATTATTTCACAAGAGTATCATCAGTATAGTTTTGAAGCAAGCATGGCTAACCCACAGCTTGATGTATTTATTTAATATTTATTCATTGAGGTTTTGTAGCCCTGAGCTGTTTAAGGCTTTATAGGTCAAAACCAGCACTTTGAATTGGGCCTCGAAACTAATTGGCAGCCAGCGCAGTCTTGCTTGACTGCTGAATTCTTTGCCAGCGGAAGTTTCCGAACTGCCTCCAGAGGCAGCCCCACGTATAATGCATTGCAGTTATCTAACCTAGGTTGGACTCTAACCTAGAGGTATTTAAAGCACTAAGGAGTGAACTAAGGGTTACAGAAGAGAAATATTGACTTTGTACTCAACGCTGCAGTCCTGTGCGTAGGATTGCACCAGAAGCACTCCAGTACAATGCAATAGAGCAGCCATAGACAGATGCGCATAAATCTGTGTTAAATATAGAGGAGGCTAATATTAGCCACAGATGAAGAAACCTCCTGGAGCTGTCCCCCTGTACAGAGTTTGGGAGTTTTTATTTCAGTAGCGCAAAGAATTACTCCTGTCATTTTTGCACGGACATGGTTTTAAAAATGCCCCTCTCCTCATTTAATTCAGATCCCACTTCTGTGAAGCAGCCAGTTCATTATTTCCTCTTGGGCATATCATCTTCTAAAATACTTTCCTTCCCCTCAGTGGGGGTTCTGCAGATAAGCCTAGGCTCCCTAATTCACATTGATCAGTAGGAGAGAGATGCCTGAAAAAGCTGGCTGCGGGATTCCAAATTCAGCGCTGTTCCTGAATTTAAAGTCAGCCCCTCACCCTTGCACTCCACTGTAGGAACAGAAAGTTCTGAGACAAAGGCTGGTAAGGAGTTAGCAAGAGATGGAAATGGGGGAAAGGCAGTTGTTATAAATGGATCTCCTCAATCAAAATACCACCTTAATGTTGCATTAACTTTCTTTTTGCTGTTAGCTTGGCAAGACAAGGTTTGCAATACACTGTTGATATGTGTATGATGCTTTATATTTCTGGGTGACTCTCCTCCCCCTCCATAATAGTTTCATTATTATGAATTCATTTGGTCGGCTATAGAGCTGTGGAACTAATGAAACAATTGAACATTCAAGGGGATGCCATATGTACTTCTGAGAGAGTTTCATCGCAATTCAGTATTAGTTACTGGGCACTTAAAATAAACGGTTGCCAGCTGGGTTTCTACTGATTTATTTTAACTAATTATTTTGTTCATTTAATAGGAATAAAGCATTGTGTCGCTATTGTTTCATACGTACCATGGAGATTAGTTGGGATGAGTGGAATGTGTCTAAGGGTGCTTCCAGATGGGTGCTTCTGGCAGGGGGCTCCTCATGCATGCATGCATTTATTTTTTGCAATGACCACATAACATGATTGGCTTCAAAATCCCAGCCCCTACCACACCCGTTTTAATTTGGATTTATCATTTCTTGGGCAAATCTAGTAAGTAAAATCAAAACAAAACACGCAAACTGCTGCAAACAACCTGTTCACAATATCAAAGAGACACATATACAATTTTAAGTCCTGGAATCATCCTAAACAATGCTGGTTTATTGGGTAGCACACCTTGAATTATTTCTCGGGATTAAACAATCCCATGTCTGCAACTTTCCAGGTAACACAGCTATGGGGGGGGGGGGGGAATACAGAAATAAGATAGACAGGGCTTGTGTGTAGAAGGATGAACTTCTATAGTTAAACTTACATAGTTTAGTATTTACAAATAGTTTTTACTTCTGCAGGCCTTGGGGATATTCTAGTCCCCATCCCTAGATGATCAGTTTTTATTTTTTAAAGAAGTCACTTGTGGTGGTATAAGGAAAACCATTTAGGTAGTATTCTAGCCAGCGCTCACCGATAAGTAATGCAGTTAAATAGTTTAAATAAGCACAATATTCTGTGTTGCTTGGAAAAGATAGGGGAGGTTTGGCAAGGAAGCAGAGTAACTTCATTTTTTACTGTTCTGCAATTATTCCCCGTATCACAATATTTCTGGCTATTGGAACGGGCTTGATAGATCCAGGTTCCACACAAATGGGTCTAGATTTTGAGCCAAGGAAGCATGTGAAGAAGAACCTCTGTGAAACAGACAAACTGTTTTCAGGTACCCCTGTCAGGTGCCAGGAGCTGGTCAGCAATAGCTCACATGCTTCGGTGAAATTTAACTCTTGGTTCAAAGCGACAAGGCAGTTCAGGAGGCCAGGCCTAGTGAGCACAGCAACTCTTCCGGCTAGAACTTGCCCCATGAGCAGCTGCAGGGACTGAAGGTCCCCACTTTCCCACAGCTCTCTTAAGTCTCCTCCTCCCCGACTCCTTCCCAAGCAAGCCGAGATCCCATTGCCTTTTCTGTCTTAGTTCTGCACACCTCTTTGGGTTCTGGGTGACCAGGGGGAGGGGGCTGCCTATTGCAGGAGGGGGAGACAGCCTGGCTTCCTCACCACCCTGACTTATCTCTGCCTCTTGGCCCCGCTCTCTAGCCTCTTCTTCTGCCTCTGCTTCTGGGCTGCTCTCTGCCCCAGCCTGTTCCTGCCCACTAAGCCCTGTTATTTCTTCAGCTTCTGACACCTCCTCCTCCTCCCAGGCTGCTCCCTCTTCTCCCCCTGACCACTCATTGTCATCCCACCACCAATCCCCGGGCTCTGAGCCTTCTTCCCTCAGGGGTTCCCCAGCTGGTACTTCCCACCACTCCTGCATTCATGACACTATCCCAAGCCATGTAAGGTCATAATGAGCACTTTGAACTGAGCCTTGAAACATACTGGGAGCCAGCAGAGTTGGGATCACTCAGCCCCATTTAACAGCCTTGCAGCTGTACTTTGAACTAACTGCAGTTTTTGAACCGTGTTCCAAGGCAGCCTCACATATACACCACATTACAGTACTTTAATCTCTGAGGCCAGGTTACCTTTCTCCAGGTAGGATTGCAGCAGATGGACCAGCCTAATCTCACAGAAAGCCTCTATATCACAGAGGCAACTTGTACCACCAATGGCGAAGGTGGGTCAATGAAGGACCACCAGACTGTGGGCTTGTTTCTGCAGAGGTTTGTGGGTATATGTATATATAACTCAGTCCATCCAGCAGAGGACACATGGGCAGATGAATCTCCCACCAGCAGGACTCCATCTCCTCTGGATTCTGTTTATTTGCCCCCATCTGTGAAGGCTAAAAATGTACAGAATGAGAAACATCCATCCAGGAGACCTGCTGTTGGAACCCAAAGTGCTGTTTATTGATAAGATGCACTTTATAGGCAGGGGCTTTGTTTTGGTCCATGCCCTAACAAAATTTCCTGTGTTCCGTGATTCACTGTTGTGTATTAATTAATGTTCAACTAGTGCTTAAACAGGATTATAATGGAACAGTGGAAGCGCTTTTGAAAGCCACACAACCAGTCCATGAATTCATTATGAGCGCAGCAGCTTTGATGAATACCAAACTAATTCAGAGTGATGTGATGCTCACAATCCAAATATTGCCTGTGTCATTAACCATTACATACACACTTCTCACTATATTTGGAAAAGTGTGCTTCTTAACACCTGCAAATGGACTTTATCCTCAAGTGTGTATTTGTCCTACCTTGACAGTTCTTACATGTGAATACAGCTTAATTGCCTATCTGTCTCTTTCACAGTAATGAGATGCACAAGTAAGAAGCAGTTGTAAAGTTGATGTAAATATAAACGGTTCATAATGGAAATTGTGTAACTGTAGGTTGTCTTATAAAAGTGACAAGTAATTAATAAGAAAGGGCTGTGATTTAAAGCTCGTGACATGAGGAGGCAACAAAGGAAAGGGAAATGACTGAAAATATCTCTTGTATATCAAATAATTCTCGCTTACTCAAAGTTCAGACACTGAGTTTCTGAGACAAGATATGTTTGAAAAGATGCTGTCATACTAAAAAAATATTGTTGGTTTTAATCATTATGAATGCACACGGGGCTTTTACACATAGTTACATTTATAGGATTCAGCCCCACTTTGGGTTATTATTCTGTGCTGCCTATTCAGTGCCTACCCAGGCACTGCAGCCTTCCTTTGTGCATTTGCCAAGTAGCAGGTTGTGCTTAGATAAAACTCTGGCGGGATCTCACTAGAAGCCACCACCACCTGCCACTTCTCCAGCAAGGGGATTATGCCACCTGAGGCAGCTGCCTCAGTCTGCCTCATAAGCGGGCCAGCCCTGCCGCCCAACCTCATTTTTACCAGTTCCATTGCACTGGTGCCACATGTCACCTGTAGTGCTGCATGCCATTCCTAGGGGCCATGGTTCCATGGTGGCATCTCCTGGTAGGACTGGGAAAGATTCCTGACAGGACCTCTGGAAACCCTCTGCCTGTTGACTAGACAACACTTAGGTAGATGGACAAATTGTGTGACTTGGTATAAGGCAGCTTCCTAAGTTATTTCTGTGTGAAAGTGTAGCAGTCTTACTGCTCGAGAGGACTGCCTTGTTGTGTGCTGGAAGGGAATACCATTTCCAGTTTTAAGGCCCCAAGAGTGTATGTGAGAACTGCAGCTCTCCCTCTTGAAATTGGCTTTTTCCTGCCAGTTTCTGAAATGACAGGGGAAAGAGGTAGCCTTGCTGCGTTTTATTGCGTTTTCAGCACTGTGGTGGCACAATGGGCAAAGGGGACCTTGTGGCACCTTAAACACTTAAACGTTTATTGTGGTATATCAGTCAGAGGCTACTCCGCCAGCTGCTTGAAGTAGGCCTCAGTGGGCAGGAATATCTGCCGGAGGATCAAAGAGAAGGGGCAAGGGGGGGGGGAGGGCAAGGACAGCACAGTTGAAAAAGAGATCCAGTCAAAAGAGTAAAATACCCCTCAATGGTTTCCACTCCCAGCTGGCGATGAATTGACAAACAGAATATACGTATTGTACAGAAGAGGGACAATTACTTTCTGTAGTGAGCTAGCCACTCTAGTGAACCCAAGTCTGATAGTGTCAATTTGTAAATTAAGTTCACTTTATGCAGCTGTGTGATCCTCTGAGATTTCACATTTCTGTGGAAATGCTTAATAGATAGATTATTTGCAGCACCTGTTGCCAAAGACTGAACCTACATGGGCTTCACCTCCTGCCTGCTGAACTTCTGTGCAAATTTAGACCAAAGTTTACTCTCTAATGCCCCAAACAGTTTTATTTGAAGCACTTTTATTGTAGTTGGTTGGATGACATTGGAGAAAAGGAACAACGGCCTGATGCATCTATTTAAATCAGGAGGTGTGTTTCCATTAAGCTGATTTTGGTTCAGTCCCCCCCCCCCATTTTTTTGTAATAGCCTTTAGTGTTGCTTATAATGATGGCAAAAGAGCTCATTGTAGTAAAAGTAGCATTTTTTTAAAAGTAGACATTGCCCCTTTAATTTAGCCCCTTTTGATATTTATTAATGTATTGAAAAAATGTTCATCTGGCTACTGTTTTAAGTATATATTAATCCTCGCTCTCGTCAGAAGCACTTCTGATTAATGAAGTGTTCTAGAAGTGTTTGCAGTTGGCCTATTGCTATTTAAACGGAACATTAATGGAATTCTACTGGCTTCCCAACGTCAAATCTATTTACTGTACAGGTTAGCTCATCTGATCCCAGTTCAGATAGCACAAAACAACGGTTAAAAATAGAGAACAGGTTTGCACTCAGGCATTGGCCGCTGGGTCTACCTTTCTGCACTTGGCACTTTTTAAAATGCCTTACCAGGCCAGCTGTGCCAAACAACTGGAGACAAGAGGGTGTTGATGTTCCTATGAGAAATGTTGTTATTATTACTGTAATTTCAAATGTGCAACTACATTTTTATAATGTTCATTTCACCTTAGAGTACAGTTGGCCTTGCAAACAGATGTTCCCCAAAAGTTACTGTTATCACAAGTATTTTTCAGTGAAGCGGACTCCCATAGGAGGCGGTGGTGGATTCTCCTTCCTTGGAGGTTTTCAAGCAGAGGTTGAATGGCCATCTGTGATGGATGCTTCAGTTGAGATTCCTGCATTGCAGGAGGCTGGACTAGATGACACTCAGGATCCCTGCCAACCCTACAGTTCTATCATTCTGTTAGCCCTCCTACCCCTCATATACCCGTGTTACTTATTCATGGAACTGTACTGAGGAACTGGACTTGAGACCTCCAGACTGCACCACTTCAGCGTGTAGCAGACGGCTCACTTGACTGAGTGCTCCTTCCGCCATGCCATAAAATTCCCAGTGCGTATCAGGGATGAGGCCAAGCTTACAGCAGCTTTTGTCCTACACTCTGTGTAGATGGAATTTTTTATACAGAAGAACATTCAGTCGTTTTATTCCCCCCGTTCCCCCATGGTGATAAGGACCTAAGAAACTTTCTTATATAGAGTTAATAACTCCATGCATATTCTTTTAAAAAAGGAGCTCATTTCTGTGAGGTCCAGCGTAGTGGTTAGAGAGCCTGACTAAGATTGAGGAGGCCCACATTCAAATCCTCACTTATGCATGACCTCAGGAAACGTGTTTTCTGTCACCCTAAGTTCCTCACAGGGTTGTTATAAGGATAAAAGGAGGTACTATGTAGGACAACTTGAGCTCCTTGGAAGAAAAATGGAATATAAATGCTGCAGAAATAACAACAACAATAGATATATTTCAGGAAATCAAAGTAAAATGGGACCCACTCGCATCTGCAGCCATTCCACTCTGCAATCTTGCTGCGTTCTCTCTCTCCTACCCACAAGAATGGGAAAGGTTCCCATTTGCCCATCAATTTCCTCTTACGTTTCAGGGGAGAAAATAATCCTTCCAGAACATGGCTTTCCTGAAAGCCAAGACCTCCAAGTTTTGAAAACACCTGCAATGAGGCAACGGACGAGGGGCCTTTTGGCTGTGCTGCCAAAGGTCACGCAGCGCTTTGTGTTTCCCACAACATGACACTGCGTGACAGAACAAAGGGTTTATCTTATGTTCTTGTCAGTTTTGTTCTATGAGCTCCGAGCCCCTGCAGAATATGCCGCCGCTTGTTTTCTTGAGGGACCTGCACTGATTTGTTTAAAGTGTCATCGGCACCCTGTAAATATTTCCTTTGTTATAGCTGAAAATGTCACCTTAAGAAAAAGGGTAGGAGAGGGTATGCACCAAAGTGTTGTCTTTCCCCCTTCCACACAATGTGTATCACATGCACACATTTTTCTCGTGGCTTAAGGTAAGTGTAGGTACTGAAAACAAAGTGCATTTCTTCAAGCCGCCACCTGGGTGTGTGTTTGTGATTGAACTGCCACGCTGTGTGTGATGTCTTGGAACGACGTCCAATCTCAATCACATAAATGAATTTTGACTCCTGGTGGGGTCAGCGTAGCTGTTAATTATCTTGGTGAGTCTCACACATGATGCCTCAGTCACTGCTGCGCTGCGGTGGCTTCTCTTCCCGTACTTCACCCGTTGCATATTCTGATGTCTAAGCGAAAATAATGCTCTTCTGGAGTGTTAATGCCTGAAAGGTATTTTTGGGTGACAGCAATAGTTATAATAAAGCAACAGAAATACTTGTGGTTAATGTGAGTTCAGTGCTGAACATCCTGACTGCTTTTTACACAGATCTTTGTGCATTAAGATGAAGAACATTGCCACACATTGTTAGCTGCTGTCAATGAAAGATTTCTTCTTCTTCTATTGCTAATACTTTATATCCCACTTTTTTCTCTGACAGGGACTAAAGGTGGTTTGCAGATTAAGTAGAAACAGCCCTAAAACATAGAAACCCCCCACATCATTAAAAACATTCCCTCAAAGTCTATTGTAACAAGAAAGTCTTCACCTGCTGGTGAAGTTTCATAGTCTGGGAGCAGCCACTGAGAAGACCCTCTCCTGTGTCAGGCTCCACAAACTATTGGTCTTCTGCCCCATCAGTCCCAATAGGCCCCAGCAGCCGTTCCATTAGGCCAGCTGACAGCGTGTGCCTCAGGTGGTAGATTTGGGGGTATTATTAGGGCGGCACATTTTCTAACTAGCTTGCTATTGCACATCTGCTCTATCAAACCTGTGGCCATTTTGCTTTTCCAGATCAGGCACCAAACTGGTTTGCCCATTTTCCTTTGAGTTTATGTGCAAATCTTGTATGAGTAATTTCCCTTCTGCCCCCCCCCCCCCCCAGGCTGTGGAAACTAAATTCAGCAAAGTTTGACATGTGACAGAGTCAAGAAAGGAAGTCACTTTAACCCCCACCCCTTTAACAAATATGCACTTGTTTGTTAGAATGCAGAAGGCTGAGCTCCTATATTTTGTCTGTGGTTGTATAGTACTGATTATGCATATGGATTTGAGGCTTCCAGTTACAAACTAACTCACCTGTCAAGATTCAGCTAAAAACCTGTAGCAGGTAGAAAAATAAAAATAAAATATAGAGCCTTTATGGCTATCGCATAACGGCCAGAACATAATAAAACACACTTGTTCCTTGAAGTTGTTTTCTTTGCTGCTCTTGCGAACCTGTAAATGGCAAATATATTGCATATTTTAATGTTGTTTTGTTTTACAACTGTCATTACAATTTTAATTAGCCAAATTAGATGCCTTGCTTAAGCACCAAGCTTGCTTTAATTTACTGTTAGAAGTTTTTTATTCAGTCATTTCAGGAAGGAATATTGGTTCTATTCCTGTTTTGGCTGTTGTTTTTTCTGGTTGTTATTCCTCTCTCTCTCTCTCTCTCTCTCTCTCTCTCTCTCTCTCTCTCATTCTCAAGCTCCTACAATTAATATTTGCAGCAGAACATTGTTAGCCAGGAAGAAGTGAATATTTTAGCAGTTCCCCAACTAGAGTGCTTATACTCTCCAGCTGAAAACCTCAAGGGATACACATGTGACAAGAAAAATTCAAGGGACCTTTTCGGATGTGGGTACCGAACCAAAATTTCATGAGTCCCAAGAGTGTTAGAATCTCATCACAGTCCATGGGCCCTTTTTGTATGGTAGATATATGCTGCATATAGACAATATTTCCCCTTAAATCATAGGAGACTTTCCCCCCTTCCTGCTACTATGGCACGTCTTCCCTGAGATCTCCCCTAGTGCTGGGCCAAATCTTACTCTCCATTTTCCTGTGACCAATTCTGCACACACACACTCACACACAATATGGAGAGAGGATTTCTGTCCTTTTCAGAGATGGCAAATATAATAATAATAATAATAATAATAATAATAATAATAATAATAATAATACATTTTTTGGGAGATGAAGATTGGCTTACCTTACTGATAAGGTAGTAAAGGGTAAGATGCCCAATCTTCTCTGTTTCTGCAAAGCTGCCTTCTGACTTTCTTCTGGCCGCACCACTGTTCCAGGTCACCATGGAAACAAATCCAGCTAGAAACACCAGTGAGGCCAAAAGAAAGCCAGAAGGGAGAGGAGGGAGGACGCTTGGTCTCTCTGCAGCTTGCAGAGTTCCTTGTGGCTACCTACCCCTTTTATGCCTGGTCAGAAGATACTCAGAACATGACTTTGAAAAGTCAGTGATAAGGCTTTCTGGTACAGAGAGAAAAGGGAAAGAAAAGGAAGACTAGCCTCAACCAACTCATTTATAAATGAAGGTGAACCAACCCTCAAATCTCTCCCTGCCTTCCTTCTGAAAATGATTGAGTTGAAAGCATTCTGAAATATCATTCTGGCCTGAATTTTTCCATCGTTTTCAGCTACAGTACCAGCTTATTCATGTTTTAAAGATTTAAGCACATGCAGAAAATGGATAGTAATTTTTATTGTTAAAAAACCCCATTTATGCTTCTGCCCGTTTACTGGGAAACTCCACTACCATATGTCTAGTCATCATTGTTTTGTGTGTTGTGTGATTGCTAGGTCGGGTGTGTGCATCTGTGAACATAATTTTAGGGTGAACACCAGTGTTTACAGTGAGCCTTTGAAGAGGTTTCCCTCAACTTTTTTTCATGGTACTTTTTTAATTGCACATCTACCTGTTTATATAAAAATATAAAATCAGTCTCAGTATGGTAACACTTCATACTTCTGATGGCTCTAGTCTGTAGGCTTTTTACGTTGTTAGGCTTTCAGGTGCCACAGGACTCTTGGTTAGCTATACTTGGAAATTGTAGCCATAAGCTGAACATGGATCGATTCACACCAACATTATTTCACTATGAAGTGTCTTTTCAATCATCTTTCAGGCACAGCAGAGGACCCCAGTTTTGTGAACCCAGTTTTTTGTCAAGACTCAGGGTTCATGACTGAGACTTACTCCTGAATCAGAACAAATGCCCATCGGGTTTTCTACAGATTGACATTTGTTCTGATTCAGCAGTAAACAGGAGGTTTTCTCAGAAAAAGCCGCAGGATAAAAGAATAACCTCTTAGACCTGCCTAGAAATCATGGGACAAACAGAAGAAATTGTGGGACAAAGGGAAGAGTGGATAGCCCTTAGTCTTAACTGCAGGCAAGATTACTATATCTTTTGCTGTAAAATAAAATGATTACGTAAACAAACCCTGAGGAATCTTGTTGACTTCTTCAGTTGAGTTGCTTCAATCCACCATTGTTTGCTATGTGTGTGATGTCAGCTGCATGAGTAATAATAATCTACATATTCCCCGGGAACAGCCTTTTCTTCAGACAAATTCACTTGCTAATAGTTCAGCCTGGCTAATAGAACAGACAGATTGCTGACCACATTGGTGGATGTGGTTGGAGCTTTTCCCTGGGCCGAATGATTATCTATCCCCCTTTCAATTTGCTGGGCCTGCCAGTTATCTGGAGTGGTTTTGTTAATTATGCAGCCATCAAAACAGAGAGGTAACCAGCCTGGAGGGAGGAGAACCACAACTGCTTGGGTGAATCCTTATTACTATTGAAAGCTCTGAGGACAAATCAAGAACAAAGAGCCATATGATGAGGGATGGGAGCGTGCCGGGGAGGGAGAGAAAGGGCAGGATGCTATTGGGATAATTTACCTGACTTTATTGGCCATCTTTCCCTTGGCAGGACCAAAAACGGATAGCTTTGACATGCCAGATTGGCAGCCTGTAGCGTGGACACTCATGCATCACTGAGGAAAATATACGATATCTGAAATGAACTCTGTTTTGGCAGCCACCAGTCAGCCAACACTGTATTCAATTATACTCTGATGGATTTAAGCAGCTTTAAAAGGTACTGGCAAGCCTTACTGGTCGTCTGCTTTAAATCCATGATGAGAGAGATAAAATATTTGGCGTAGCATTTTCTTTGATTTGAACTACTTCAATTCTCTTGGGGTGCTAACCCCTTTCG
Organism: Podarcis muralis; assembly: GCF_964188315.1. NCBI lineage: Eukaryota > Metazoa > Chordata > Lepidosauria > Squamata > Lacertidae > Podarcis > Podarcis muralis. The sequence continues at coordinate 135,113,148 of NC_135655.1, forward strand.
GGCAGAGCGATGCACCGCATTGACCCAGGCTCAACCTTCTGGGGGCATTGTGTCAAAGGAGGTGGAGCAATTTTTTATATTTTCAAGGACACATTTTGGGGCTATGGGAGGGGGTCACAAGCACCTTTTGGCATCCTGTAATCATAGCAAGGGACCCATGGCAGTGCCTATGAGCTGTTCCGTGGAATCCCTGACCTGGACCTTGTGTAGAAATGAGTGAGCTTTACACCCCAAGAATGAGTTTACTGCAGAACAGTCTTAAAAAGAGTTACAAGTTAATGTTACAAAATGACATAATACAAAAGCAACACGAGTCTCTCTCACACACATAATACAAAAGTTACTCAAGCAGCAACAAGATTCAGTTCTTTAACGCAGTCCAAGAACTTCTCTCTGATCCCTCTCAGGTATCCACTTCCTGCTCACGATAGCTGCTTGGATTTACCACATTAACTATTGTAAAAGCTCCTGTCCAATCTAAACTTCAAACACAGTATTTTGTGTACATTAATAATAATGACAATAATAATTAATAATAATTTTATACCGCACCCATCAGACTGGGTTGCTCCAGCCACTCTGGGTGGCTTCCAGATGGCAAGCATATAAATAATAAATTACTACTACTAGTAGTGGTATGCTGAGATGGATGAAATACAGTGGTACCTCCAGTTGTGAATGGGATCCATTCCGGAGGTCTGGTCGCATCCTGAGGTTTTCGCAACCCAGAGGATGACTTCTGTGCATGCGCATAGCATGGTTTAGTGCTTCTGTGCATGCACGCGGGGTGAAACCCAGAAAAATACTTCCGGGATTGCCGCGTTCGCATCCCGAAGTTTACATTACCAGAGGGATACGTAAGCGGAGGTACAACTGTAAATACTAAAAATACAAGATGATTAAGAAGTTGTTATCTGTATCATTTCAGGAGCTTTTGTTCCTTTGAGGGAGAATGGGGCATCATTCTGCATGGTTTTACTAGCATTCAGTAGTTGGTTGGCAGAGTGCAAGTATTCTGCAAGTGTTCTGCAGTGACTGGGAAAAGTTTTCTGCATGTGGTTTTCTCTAAATTTATTTTGAAACTCTGATTTGCCACTCATGCAGGGCAGCCCAGAATGTTTTGCTGCCTGAGGCAATGGACAAGACAGCAGCAACACCCTATTCCACATACAGAAGCCAGTCAGACCAAGAGACTGGCAAGAGACTCTTACTTTAACAGGGGTGATTGGACAGTATCTTCCACATCTGAGAGCAGGAGGCTAGTTTATGGATCACATGACAGGCCACATGGCAAAACTGCTCTGTCCTCCAACATCTTGCCCAGCCCCTGCTTAGCAACTGGTGCCTGAAATGGCTACCTCATTCTGTCTAATAGGAGGGTAGACTTCCCTACACTTGTAAACCCAAAGAAATGGGAAAGGGATCCTTAGTGATTCAAACTGAGGTTCTTTGCAAGTCAGGGTTTACAATATCAAACTAAATCGCTGTAAAAAAGCTGTTCAGTTTACCTTCCAGGCTTGCTCAGTTTGGACTGCACTTCTATTTAGGAATGTATGGCAATAGTCTGACATTTTAAGAGGCACCTAGCAGCTTACCTCTCCCCAGCAACAAATCAAATATGTTTTATGCATTGCTAAAATATAAGAAATGGCTCCCAAGGAATCACTATATCCAATTAATTTTGCTGATGAAATCAGAAGTATTCTTTGTGTGAATACCTTAGCTCCCCCCTCCCTTTAAATATGTGAACTGATCAAGTTCCCTGAAGGGGAAAGAGAACAGAAAAATTGAGTATTTATAACTTTCATTTACTCTCATTTTATTTTGAATGTCAAGAGCTGTAAGTAATCTGCCTAAAGCAATTATTGCCTGAATGATAATCCTAACCGGTAAATAAAATGTACTGTATAATCTTGCTCATTTGCAGCCATCTGGCTCTAGGTCTCCCTAATTGACTTAGAACATGACTACAATGTTGGCATCAGCAGCATGCATTGTTCAGCTTGACTGCAATTCCCAGGCAGCCAATATCAGGCATAAAAAATGAGTCTTGTGGCACAATTCATGTCCATTGGGAAGATGAGCCCTGCTAGGTGATGCCCCCACTTCCTAAAGAGCAGCTTCATTCAGTGGGAGAACGATCAGATCCAAGGAACTGGAAGGAGAAAGACCACCACTATTCAGGATACCTCTTTGGTCACATTTAGCCCTCCTCACAATATTATTAAGCAAGCACTCCCAAGATAACATGAAAGCTGTAAAGGAAGTGAATTTCCCCCCAGTTAAAATTCCTCGAACATATCCATTTCTGATGTGTGTGGCATAATGTCACAATAACCCTTTAAAAAATCAGTTTAAGTGCTTATTCTTTTCTATCCTACTGAGCAGTACTCTAGTTTTGATCTAGTTGTGATGAACCTTGTTAGACTGATGATGTGGCCTCAAGTACAGCAATCAAATGGAACTAATACAGATCTCCAAGTAATAAATGATTATGATCATGCATTGTAAATGTTGACATAGACCCGGTTCCACAGCTTGATTTAGGAGATAGTGCTGAGCCAAAATGGGGAGGGTACATCTTATGAATGTCCCCACTCCCCTGAAACAAGCCTTCACTGCTTTTTGTGGGATGTGAAACACAGAACAGTCAAATACAACCTTCCTAGAGTGGACATGTTTGTACCAGCCAGTCAGAACTTCCTGTTTCCTCCTAGGCTGGGGCAAACTTCCTCTACATGTGACCAGAGGTGGGCATGGCCTTACTTGTGCAGGTAACATAAGCACAGGGCTGGCCACCACCTCTCCCTCTTCTCCATCTTGCTTTCATCGTAGAAGCATCAGCTGATTAGCCTGAGATGCTCTCTTGGCCTCCAGCAAAGCGAGGACAAAGGAACTATCTCCTTATGAGATAGATTCCAAGTGTATATGTTTTGTAGCTTAAGTCTGCCTTCTGGGATCCATCTGTGAACAGAATGTGTGAGTAAACTATTTTATACCTTCTATACGAGACTATTCGTGTCTATTCTTTTTAGGAGGGAATAAAGAGGAATTACCAGAAAACTTATTTAAGAGGCTAAAGCAAGCCTGGCAACAAGTTATCCGCTGTGTAAGTTTAAAAAGGGAGTGTTACTCAGCTAAATTATATAACTTGCTAATGCAAGTTGCAAAGAATATTATTAAACAATATATCCTCTCCTGCCTCCCTGAACATTCCCACACTTTTCAGCCATTTCTACACCCCTTTGTGAGAGCAAATGGAAACGTTTGAGAGAGGGGCGTGATGGGGCTGGACAAGGAGAAAGGCATTCTCCTTGCTGAGGCCAGCTCTTGGTCAAATCGAGCAAAAAAAGAAACAATACTGAGAGCAGTATATGCAACCAAATGCAACTGGTATTCTTCTGCATTGCTTTTGATGTGCTGTGCCCTTGAATGTGCATCCAGTGCACCAAACACCATCCTGGTTGCACATGTTCTCACTCTATGCAGTGGCTTCCAAGCAGATGGGGGGGGGGGGCGAATGCATGAAGTAGTGGGAATTTGGAACGTTTTGCATACTTATTTCATGACCCCAAAGTGGCAACAATTTCAGTGAAAATTACACTTCATGCAAATTTGATGCAGCCCTCAGTAACAGGCTGAGCAACATGCTAAGTGCCTGTAACATATTAAGCAAATATGATTTTGCACAGGCATTAAATAGAAATTGACTGGAAGTAATGTTTACAGTCAGTTTCCAGCTTCCTAGTCACTATTGCCAATAAATAATTTGTGTTGCACAAATTAAATAGTACAATGCCGAGGCTATATAAGATTGGAATACTCAGGAGACAGATTTCATCAGAGTCCAGGAAAAGGGAATTCTCCCTTGATTTAGTCTGGATTGATTAGATAGTATATTGATAGAAGAGCTGCATAGTCCTTTGCCTGCCTTTTTATTCTTATTTCTTTCTCACAACTAATAGAGGCAACTCAAACATTTTCTACAGTGGGAGGTTTACAGTTTATGTCCCCACTGAATGAAATTCAAAGATCCAAAAGATATTTTATTTGCCTTTGATAAAATGAACATAGGACTTAATCTCACATTGGCTACAATTCTCAAATCACACATGCTGAATAACTGTGGGAAATCTAAAAGGAAAAATGTACAAGTTGTCTAATCAGTTCACATCAATATGCAAAATTGTTTCCCCCTCAGGGCTGCTGGGTCAAAAAAATGCAGTATAAAGTAGAATCTAAATTAATTTATTAGTTTTGATTCAGCACCCTTACTTTATTTGCCTTTCCCCTGGGGGTCCCTGGCCCTTACTGCCCATTTGCGGCTGAATGTTTCCATCTCTCAGCTTGCCCAAAGAAAGCAACTCTTGTCTCTAGGGACTGTGTGTTGTTGTAACCCTGTCTAAATGACATCTTTCCTGTCCCTCAGAAGCAGACTGCAAACATTTTGACAACTTTGATCCCTGAGCATGTGGAATCTTCATGAATACTCTAGCCAGCACACAAAGTTAGTGCCATAGATTACAGAAACAAGATCTCAGTGTAGCTTCAAATTTATTACTTCAAGATACATAGTTTGAGAACAAAATCTGAATTTTGAAGATGGAGAAATAAAATTCAGAGCATTCAGAAAATGCTTTTTACTAGAGAGGGCTTGTTCAACTTGTGAACCATCAATTCAAATACTGTCCATCAGAAATCAATAAATATTTTTAGTCTGTCTACCTGCAAAAGTAGAGAAGTTATCAACCACTTGAATACCCGCTATTATATCTGGTGGGCAGTGTTTGACTTGACCAACAAGATGTGGAGTCCTGTACTAATGTAGGAGAGCCCGGAATTCTACTTGGCTAGACTCTCGCATGGAGCCTGGTGGCATGGCGCAGAATTTGCTGTGTTCTTCAGGACTCTGAAAATCTCTGCTGTTAAATTTTTTATTCTATTTTTTTTAAATGAGCTTCTTGCCCTTGTGAATATGGGGGAAAACACATTTAAAGATCTTCTAAAGCTGTCTCAAGGAAGGTAGTCTCTACCCACAATACAGTTGTTGTTTGCCAATGATTTGGCAGTGTCAGTGCCAAATGAGGTAATTATGGGTTGTTTCCAACAAAGTCACCCTGTTAGTACAGTAAGTTCCGCAGGTGCAATGGGACTTCCTCTCCTACTCTTCTCCTTTTGCCCTTTCCCCATGCACAAATCTGCTCCAGAAGGTTGGGAAGAAGTCTGGAAATGGAAGTGATTGTGCTACTAGGACCACTGCACTGGAGAGAACTCTATGCTTTTACACTGGCATTAAATAAAAAGCTGGCTGGGAAACATGCTTCCAGTCAGTTGCCAGTTGTTCCTAGTCACTGTTGCTCATAAATCTTTCATGTTGCACAAGCTCAAGCACAGTGTCAGGTTTATAAAATATAGGATGGGAATACTCAGGAGAATTCCCCCCAAAAAACATTTGGTAAGATTGTGGCTTAGTTTTGCGTGTAGGAAAATGGGATCTTACATTAATTACCATTTTATTTCGACATGAGTGATCGTCCAATCAGCACTAAGAAACAGAGAAATTAGAAACATTGAAAATTAATGCATACAAAGCCAGACTATCAAATGCAAAGTTGAAAATGAAAAATTGCAGCCATAATGAATGGCATGCAACTGCTTCTTTGTGACTCCTGTGAGCTCTAGAGCAAAGAGCTACAATGTGAAAGTTCATGCCTGGCTCATAGGACGATGATGTAAAACATGCATTGCTGCTTATTAAAGAATCATCACTGCTGGAGCAATAATGAAGAGAATGGAAAGTAGATTTGCTTTGCTGAAGTGCTAATGGAAAGAAATTTAGAGTTCTTCATTGGCTTAGTAGATTCTGTGCTGCACTTTACACATTAAAAATACCTTGCAAGGCTATTTAATGACTTAAAGTTAGTTACCGGTATGCTCGCTGGGTTACTGAAAGCCTAGTTTAAAACTCCTGTTGATCTGCCACAAAAGAGACACCGCTCACTTCTTCGGTAGGTGTTGTCAACATTCAAAAGCAGTGGTTCCCAAGTGCATCTTCAATACTGCAAGGCTCCCTGGGAGTTCATCTGCCTTCTTCCTTATCATTTGTAGACTTTATATGTACTATGTGATGCAGATGTTTGTAAGGGGCCCAGCCCCTCTTTGAGAACTTCAGAGGGGCCCAAAGTGTCTCTGGCCCCCTCAGCTGGTGTTCCTGAGTGGAGCTGTCACATTCACAGTCCTCCTGGTCACCATGGCAAAAGCAGGAGGTGGCGGACAGTCCAGCCTAATGCCTGCATCAGCTCCAGGCTGGTGCCGCGATTTGGTCCGGATCAGTCCTGATGCCAGCCGGTAATGGCAGTGAGAGCAGCTTGGATTCCTGTGGAATCTGGCCGAATACAACCCTTGGAATATCCCATTTGGGGGCTTTCTGTGGGACTCCATCAACTGGTCTCAGACCTGGAGGCAGGAGGCCAGCTCAGCCGGCAGAACTAAGCAGAATGGCACCTCTGCTCAGTCCACCCCCATAGCCCTACATAAGAACCATGGGGACCAGAGGCTTGCTCTATGTTTGACATGGAAGTATTCAGATTTGCCAGATTCCATGGCAGTTTATAGTATTCTGTGCTGAATAGTTAGTATTCAGTAGGGTTCTGCAGTAATTGAGGTTCTTATTTGCGCCAATAATTTGATTCTTAAAACAAATTTAAGATGGGACCCCTATACGTAGGACATCTTCAAAAAAGCTGTTAGTGTGCCGCGCTTTTTATGACACATAATTTCTTTGTAATATTTTATGTATGCACAGACATGTTATTTCCAGAAGTACAACCCTTCTGTCTCTAAAGAGGACAACTTTTATGACAGAATTTATTTGACGAGGCAAATAGCTTGGCTTGTCAATTTCTACCACCCACGTTTTCTACGTAGTTTATTAAATTTGATTATGCTATTTGTCTAGGGTGTACAATATGTTTATCTTTTAGATGACAGCAGACACCAATTATATAATAAATACTGTATATACATTTTTGGAGGGGGGAGTTAATGGTTTAGGTGTTTCTTGGACTATAATTAAATTCATCTGAAAACTTTAAATTCTTTAAATAAATTAAACTACATTTTTGCAAATTTTTTTAACCCTCCAACTTTTATCTTGGTTACTACAATTGTGGCCTGATCCACAATGAGTTTACTTGTTATTGGCTTGAAGTTAGTTATCTGCATTTGAATCTGTAAACTTTTCAAAGGCACACCATGAATATGTCCCTATTTGTGTGAAGTATTCATTTTCCTATTCTGATGAAAAGTCACATCACTTTAAAGCTTCATTGGCTTGGCCAATACAGTTGTACTTTGAATTAAACAGTCCTAAAAGAATTCAAATAGAACTTCTCAGCTCCGAACCACACTTGTGCTCTTTTAGCAAGATACATTCTGAGTACTCTCAGATGTGGCGACTTCCATGACAAACGAAGTATGAGCAAATCGCTCTGAAAATGGATGCTTAAGTTGTGCATCTCTCCTGTGTGCACGGGAGCCTATGTTTTGGACAGTAGGAAAGAAGCAAGAACACAAGCAAGCATGAGTGATTTGTACTTCCTGTTTACCAGGGCAATTTTGCACCCAAAATTGTTCTCTGGAACCAGCAATAGTGTGATGGCACTCACCAGAATGGAGTCTGCCCCTCCTCTTTTTTTGCTGTCCATGGTGGCCATTTTGTGCTAAGCACCCGCAACATTTTTATCAATATAAGAGCACCGGCACCTCCTTTTTTTCTTTTTTCCCTTTTACCAAAAAGCACTGTGCATAGGCATAGCATAAACTTCAGTTTAGGGTTGCTTTTCTGAGCCTTTGCATGTAATCATCCCCAGAAGCTGATCCTATGGATCTTATAAACTCTTCTGATCCTAAATTCTTTCTCATGAGCTCCTTACCAAGCTACATTATCATAACTCCAAATCTAGCTAGCAACTTTTTGTCATATTTCCCACCTCAGATTTTAAATCAGGAAGAAACAAATTGTTAGTTCTGTTTGTAGTTAGATTTTGGTACTGCATTCTCTGAATCTGAATGTATGTGTGTGCAGTGCTTCCCCCCCCCTAAAAAAAATGTTTAGGAGTACTCTTATTTTGACTTAAGAAAACCACCATTTTATAGTTCAAATCGGGGAAAATAAATACAGTACAAAGATTCACAAAATGTTTAGTGGTATGCGTACCCCTGCGTACCCACAGAAAAGAAGCAATGTGTATGTGTATATTCACATTTGAGAGCTCCGGATTTTAAAGCAGGCTATCATTTCATCATGCAGATCATCATTTAAAACTCCAGATTTTGAAGGAGACCAGATTTATATATGACAAGAGCCGTGTGGAAAGTGCTTACCTATTTAAGAGTAGCATGTATGCTCAGTCACATACATACATCATATATAAATTTATGCATCACATAAAAATTGGGCCTTAATGTTCAGGAGAAAGGCCAAACCTACAAATATATTGTATGAATGTTCTTAAAGTATCACTGTCATTTCTTCCTAGCACAAAGAAGAGCGAGCTGGTTCAATAGAGACTCTTGAATCATTCAGCAGAAAATCATTACAGAGGGTCAGGGGTTTACATGAGGTGCCAAAGAATTGCAAGAAGACAATTCTTCTTAGGGAGAAAAAAAATATACATATCAGTTTATTAACGCTTCAGGCAGCAAGACTCTAGTTGTTAGAATGGCTATCGAAAGCTTTGTTTACGGCACAGATTACAAAAGGTGTTGTTTGTACTGGTGATGGAAAAGGTCCATCTCAGTTGCATTAAAAATACAGGCCAGCACCTGAATATAAAGGGTATCAATGGCATATTATGGGAGGTTCAACCAACAAGCAGACAAAAGAAAACCCTCCTCATTTTCCCTGTGTTCCTCCTAGCTCAGTTTCTGCATTCATGGTTGCTAACACTTATAAGCAGACGCCCCTTCATTTACGTAAATTTCACCCTGGTGCTGAAAAAGAGCAAAGTGCTTCCTTTCCAAGGTAACATTTTATTCTGCAGCCAGAAATAAAGCTGAGCCTCAGTGAGCATTGGGCTAGAGCTGCTTTATTTCACAGGCCAGTGAATCAATGCCCATCTTTGCCCATTCCCTATCTTCTCCTAATAAAATAAAGTGTACCATGCAGTATTGGCCACGATAGCAAATCTTGCTTTATCCTGAGCTTTGCTTTGCTGTGTGGTTTTCATAGGGTTTTCAGTAGATGGTTTGTATTTTCCAAATAACTGGCGTACCTATCAGTGCGCGTGTGTGCAAGCCCTTTGTTGCTGTTGGACATTCTGGTCCTGATTAGTTGCTGAAAATTGAAATCTGTTCAAAGCTGAATGGCTTTGGAGACTTGTTTGGATGACAGAATTCTGCAGTGCTACAAAATTAGAAGCTATAAGAAAGGAAATCATGCAGCAAATTTAATCTGCCGAGTTAAAACATGAGGAGACAAAATAAGGATTTTTGAGTTTGCAGAATGTAATTGTGCAAAAGTAGACTCAAAATAACAACAGGCTTTGGCTCTTATTTATTTAGAAGTAGTACCCGATAGTATTGCTTGAAAACTATAGGCATCATTTCTTGCCATTCCACTTTTTAAAAGGTTAACTTTAGATTTCTTTATTAACTTTAGATTTCTTTACTTCTGCATGTTCTCAGTGGCAGAAAAGGGATCGTCTTGCTTAAAATTATACCAGGGTTTTGCCAGCAAAGATAATTTAGCGTTCAATGTTTAAAATGATTCTTTAGGAAGCTTTGCTGCCTCCCTCTAAAAACAACAAACTGAGGATGGAATTCCCAGTTTTATTTGCATAAAACTAAGTAAGAATGCTACAAAATATGCTGCCTAGTGGCATCCCTCAATCCTTCACCCAATTGGCTGGCATAGTAATGAATCATAAGTGTTGTCTCTTGGAGATCCAAGTGAGTGTTGTTGTTGTTGTTGTTATGTGTTTAACACCAAAATAGGCTTCTAAACAGTTTACAAAGTATAAAAGCCAGTTACACAAATATTAAAATATTAACATCCATATTTAAAATATATGTTAAAACAATCCTATTAAGACATTAAACTATAAATATCCATAATTGCTTAATTAATTAATTTAATAGTTTTTGTTTATTTAATTGCTTAATAAACAAACTTAATTATAAAATTAAGTTTATTTTATTTAAACTTCAGTCTCAGCATATGCAGCTGTGCCCACAAAATAGGAGGCGATCAGAAGGGCTGTAATCATTCAACGTATTGAGAAGCTGGAGTTTTGTGAGTCAACAAGAAGCGAGGTGGGAAGCTTTCAGAGGCAGAGAGGAAGTATTCAGCTGCTTCTCTCTGCTGAAGAACCATGAACAGGGAATGAAAGGCTTTCCTTTCCTTTCTGCTCTCTATGGAAGAGAGGAAGGAGTTGTGTTGGCTATCTGCATGGAAATGAACCTTCCTTTGATCTTGGGTCATCAGGTGGGAGGAAATGGTGAAGGGGTTGGAGAAGAGGGAAGGGAAGACAGAGAATGACATTAAGGAGATGGACAGTGTGAAGGTGAGAAAAGAAGAGAGAACGAGAAGGAGGGACACAAAGTGGAGCTGCTGAGAATGGACTGAGGGAGAGAGAAAGGAGAAGCAAATTCCAGAGAAGGATAGAAAACAATGGCAGTAATTGGCAGCTGGCGATGGCAAACTTGAGTCCCATCTACCACCACTTAGTGGCCGATTGAGCCCCTGCACCCTCATTTTGTGACTGAGGGCCTTATCTATTCTCTGCTCTAGAGTGCCTGGATAAAAAGAGGTCATTTGTTTCTGCATTACCCAACCTGTGCAAATAAGAGCCTGGCCAAGTGGTATGAAGAGACGCAGCCCATGTGGAGATGAGCAAAGACTCTCTCTCTCCCCCCCCCCCCCCGCCATGTTCCATCCAGACACTGAAACAAGGGATTGTTTTCTCTGGCTGTCTGGTGGTGTAAATGAGCTCTAGTGTGTCACACTAGCCTGTCACTTTAATCTTGATGATCATGTAAACAAGAATTGTCTACACGGAAGTAATGATTCCACTTGAGGTCTTGGCACCAGAAGTACACATCCATTAGAGCAAGAATAAATAATGATACTGGTAGGTGAAAACCCTTCTGTGATTAATGCTAAAAATAGGTCGGCAAACATCTGAGTGCCCGAAGCTCCTTTTCTCCCCAGTGCCGAAATGGCAAGGAAGGGAGGCTCAGAATCATCATCTGTTTCCTGTCTTCCAAGCAGAACCTGCACACTGAATAGCTGAGTGACAAGCAATCTGGCCTATCCATATGACCATATTGTTTTCCTCCCCTAATTAGCCTGGTCCTCACTGTGCTGATGAGGAAACAGATGCATCGAGCAGCAAATTACCTTCATCTCGCCTCTGAACAAAAAAGACACAGCGCTTAATTGACTTATTTGATCTCCGGCAATTCAGCGCAAGCAAAGTGGAAATATTTAAAAGTGGCACTTCACTTTGGAAGTGGAAGAAACTGCTTTTATCTACATGTGGTGGTGTAAGTACAGAGGCAGAATTTGAGGCCAGTTCTTGTCCATCATCCCGTGCTGCCAAAACAATACTGCTTTCTCAGAGGGCTTTGGAGGTGTATTAAGGGAAACAATGGCACCACTATTCTTGGTAGTAGTGCTCTGTGAGCTTTGCAGCCTTAGTCCAACTTCATTCCATTAGCAGGAACTGAAAGTGCATCATTTCAGTTACGGCTGCATCTCATTCCTTTCTGTTCTTTCCCAAATGTCCTCAGGCTTGCTTGTTTTCCTTCCGTAGCCCATTTGTTTCCATTTGAAAACTGTTTGCTAAGAAAATGGAAGGCATTGGAAAGAACATGGCGTCAAAGCGCAAGCTGAGTTGTGTTTCCTCATTCTGCACTCATGTGTAACATGGAAGTAGGAATTGGAGGGTAGGGAAGATCTGGGTGCTCAAGCTGTGGTGACTGCTTGCCTTTCCCAGTTCTGCAACTTTCCCTTTCTGTGCTTCGACTCTCACATGCAGAGCAAGCCCAACTTCACTTGCAGCACCTTGAGAAGTGAACCTCGTGAGGCTCCCATGGTTTCCTATTTGAGGGCCATGTTATGCCTTGCAACATCAATGTGGAGGCTGCTGAATATCACTTCAATGGGGTCAACACTGACCCCAGATTTGATTCTGCCATTGGTGTCAGTGAGAAGTGGTCACAAGCCATCATTATACATTTCCCCAAAGGGCCTGATGTAGCAGGACCTAGAGGAAAGAAGGGAGCTTCTTGAATCCTGAGGGCCACATTCCCTTGTGGGAAACCTTCCAAGGGCCACAGTGACTGGCAGTGCCAGAGGCAAAAGCAGGCAGAGCAGTGGATGTGACTCTTGCTACATTCCAGTCACACAAAAACCACACCCTGCACATGCACATCTCTCCATGCTCCTCTAAGAAAGAGGCAGCAGGCCTGAATGGGGCTCAGTGTCCTATTGTGGCTCCTCAGAGGAGCCCATGGGTCAAAGGAGGCCCTAGAGTCTCCCAGAGGGCCAACACGCAGGCCTGCAGATGGGCATTTCCTCTCCCACCTGATGTGCACGCTCTGCCTTTGGATTGGTGAGGGAACAGATGACGCACTTTGCATTTTGCTATCCTTCTGCCTGTTTCCTGCTGCTTCTCTGCAATGGGCAGCAGCGGGGTTTTTGAAACACACTGTGTAGTTCTGACAGAATAATATTTATACTCAGTAGCTTAAGTACAGCCTTTCTCATTTATTCTGTCTGACGCCAATATCTTAAGAGATTCCACTTAGCAATACTGTACTAAATTCACAGGACTGGATCGATTCATTGGATAGGGTAATATCTGTTGTAAAACCGTGTCTGAGCCATATTTTTGTAAGGATGCATACATTTGTGCCGGAGCCCCAGGATCACACTGAATAAGTCTTCTTCTAATATGAATTCTCTTACCTCGCTCTATAAATATTGCATGGCACAGAAAGACTAAAGATCCTGCCAGATAGCTGCTTCTGCTGGGAATTGAGTCTAGCCCTAGTTCTTTCACCAAGCTTTCTGTAGTGAGCCATGGAAGCAGAGGCTGCTAAAGGGCTCCCTTGATTCTTGCCTCTAAGAGAAGCTCTCTGAGGGAGGCCCAGATCTGAGATAGTAAACCTGTATCTGGATACCACCACTTTGTAGCAGGTGGTGGTTCACATGTCAAAGAGAATTCCAGGCTAGACCCTGTCTCCTTGGCATACTAGTTTTCAGTGTCAGTGGATTTTCCCTTCTATGGGAACGTTCCTCCAGACATTGCCAGACTGGGTCACCTGTTGCACCACCTGACCTCTGGCCATGCTGGCTGGCCTGAGGGAAGCTGGAGTCCAACAACATCTGTAGGATTAAAACATTTTTTAAAAAGACTCCCAGAGGCAGAAGTAAAATGCTCATCCATTAAGTACATTACCTATTTTAATTTGGAGTGGGAGTCACCAGCCTCTTGGGGTCCCTGGGCACATTGGCAACTGGGGAAACTAATAAAGGCACCCCACACCCCACCGTCCATTTTACTGCCTGCAGTAGAAACGTTTCTTCAAGGGGGCTGTTCCTTCCCCCATTCCTTCTCTCAGCAAATGGTAAAAATTAAAAGGCCTCATCAGGTATTTATTCACATTTATTCCAAGCCTTCTCTCTCCACCCCCCTCCCAAATCAGCATGTATAAACAAAAGAAGGAGGTTAAGTAGCTGCTTAATAATGTAACAAAATCATGGAGGGGGAAGAACCCCTCTGTAAAAAGCGATTAGTCTGAATATAATAATTAAACATTTCAAAACATTGCTAAGAGGATTGGATTTGAGGAACAAGAGCTGAATGGTTATTAGTTTCAGACTTCAAGAGGTTCCTTCCTGATAGTACCTCTTGCATACCTAATCCTATGAGCATCGTTCCAACTAGATGGAGGAGTTGTTTCTGTATTCTGCTGCCTTAGGTGTTGACGGCTGATAGACAAGTATTTATGTGCATGCTACACTACTGGGTCAAAGCAGAGTTGGAAATTAATTGTTTTTCCTCAGATGAGTTTTGAATTCCAATTGCCCTCACTTCTCTTCTTTCTCCCTCCCTCAACGTTTAGTCAAGGCAATTGAGCTTAAATTTAAAATTTTGCTTTGCATGTACCATTGACAGGATTGTAATTCTGCAGTGGAGAATAGGCCTCAATTAATCATCTTTTGAACTGAGCTGTGCGGCTAATTGAACTAAATTTGTTGAGAAAAGTCCCAAAATAATTAGCTTTCATCTCATAAAATGTCACTATACAGGGATGAAATAGGTTTGTTGGTTCAGGAATGCCTTTTTTACATAGTGATATGGCAAAGTAAAATATTACTTAATGTGAAAAAACAGACCTTGAAGGTGTAGTCCAATACTTACTTAGCTGGGAATAAGCCCCATTGAACTTAATGGGATTTATATTTGAGGACACAAATAGGATTGAATTGTATATATATGGTTGCTACTAGTCAATACTTATTGCTTTGGGATAGTTATGGCAAAAATATGTTGCATGGTAAAGGAGAGGCTGGTTTTTCCTCTAATATAAATACTATTACACATTTTCAATTTTGATTTCTTATGGTCTCCGTTCTACAAGTTATGAATGCATTATATTTTCTGGTATATGTTGTTGTTATTATCACTTCAGGTGATCTTCCAAAGAGTTTTGTGGCTGAACCGAGATCTGAGTGTGCTTCCTAAAATTCAAGCTCTGAATACCAAAGCTTTGCACCACATGAAAACCTATTTGAGGTTTTCACCCCAAATTCATAGAATCATAGAATCATAGAGTTGGAATAGACCACAAGGGCCATCGAGTCCAACCCCCTGCCAAGCAGGAAACACCATCAGAGCACTCCTGACATATGGTTGTCAAGCCTCTGCTTAAAGACCTCCAAAGAAGGAGACTCCACCACACTCCTTGGCAGCAAATTCCACTGTCGAACGGCTCTTACTGTCAGGAAGTTCTTCCTAATGTTTAGGTGGAATCTTCTTTCTTGTAGTTTGGATCCATTGCTCCGTGTCTGCTTCTCTGGAGCAGCAGAAAACAACCTTTCTCCCTCCTCTATGTGACATCCTTTTATATATTTGAACATGGCTATCATATCACCCCTTAACCTCCTCTTCTCCAGGCTAAACATGCCCAGCTCCCTTAGCCGTTCCTCATAAGGCATCGTTTCCAGGCCTTTGACCATTTTGGTTGCCCTCCTCTGGACACGTTCCAGTTTGTCAGTGTCCTTCTTGAACTGTGGTGCCCAGAACTGGACACAGTACTCCAGGTGAGGTCTGACCAGAGCAGAATATAGTGGCACTATTACTTCCCTTGATCTAGATTCTATACTCCTATTGATGCAGCCCAGAATTGCATTGGCTTTTTTGACTGTTGGCTCATGTCAAGTTTGAATTGATACAAAAGGTTGGGGTGGAAAGAACCAAATGCATCTACTACACAAAGCTTTGACAAAAAGTGGGATGCATCCACTCTTCTTTGCGAAAACCTCAAAGTAGATTGTGGAAACCACATACTGCCTTGATCCCAGCACAATCTAAAGTTGGGCATCACCACAAATCATGGATATATATATATATATATATATATATATATATATATATGAAAGTAGACATTGGGGAAAAATGCATTTAAGAGGGGGCTACTACTGGTCACAGCCACTGTTGGCCCCATGTGCCAAGAGTACCAAGAAATGTGATGGTTCCCTTTTATGTGTATTGATCTAAAAGGCCTAATTCAGCCATAATGTCAAACCATAGTTTGGGGAATGCAAAGGCTCTCCCTCTCCAAAGGCTCATTCCTGAACCCTTAGTGTAACATGAGGGCATTATGTCTGAGACTGAGTTGACCCTTTGAGATTGATACATGAAAAAGGAAGCCATCATAATTCTCAGAACTCTTTGCACATATGCCAATACTAATTTGTTTAAGTCAGACTCCCATTGATTTCATTGGATTAAGGGACAGTTCAGAGGAGGCTTGGTGGACATCTTGTATGCCACCATCTTGGAGCCCTCCCCTAAGTGATGTAGAAGAGCTCTAAAGGCAATAAACCCTATCATTCTCTAGTATGCGCAGAGCATGCCTCTTAGGGTTGAGATGTTTAAATGCAGAGCTTTATTTGAATGAGCAACTAATATTAGCTACCAAATTATTTTGCTTTTTATTAGGTTTTTATTGTTGTGCTCTGCAAAATGTGTTTTTAATGTTGTAGGCTGCTCTGGGATCTTTTGAAAAACGGTGGCATATAAATTGCAATTGTTATTATTATTATTATTATTATCATCATCATTTAGATTGGGAGCTTTAATGATCTTTGACAAGTATTTCATAGGGCAGAGATGAAATAAGAATCCAGATATGCCACACATCAACATCACACATCATGTCTACTTTTCTTAGTAGGGGATTTGTACATGTTCAATGCCATTGAGAGATCCTTAGCCCAAAGGTTTCCATGGGCATCAGCTTTGGACCCAAGCCAAAACCTACACAATTCAGTCATTGTTCTAACACATGTCTGAGTTCAAGCTCTCTCTGCCTGCTACAAAACTCTGAAGGCACTCTGATATGGACAAAGACCTCCTGACTGCTCAGGCTTCCCATTTGCTGCAATCAGGCAGCTCCACATAGAGAATGGAGAAAGCCTTGAGCATGTGGGATTCCTGGGTGAACACTTTGCTTATGGGTCAGGGCAAGTAACTTAGTGGTATGATAGCTTTCATGTTCAAGCTGAGGTGGTTCATTGGTGCTCACCAGGTGTGGTGCTAGGCAGATCCAGTGGTGGTATTTTTGCAACAGCAGCTTGTAAATCTGGGCCTGCCAGGAATTCCAGGTTCTGATGTCTAGTAAACAAGAATGAGTTAAGTGAATGAGTGCTTTCATATTTTTGTGCTTCATTTTACAGACCTGGGGTAACCTGTGTTTATGAACGATTGCTGCAAATTCCAATGTTTAGATATTGCAATTTCACAGCAACATGGTATGAGATATTTTTCTATTTATGAGCTACCAGAGAAGCAAATCCTTTTCATCACCAAACAGCCAAGCACTCAGCTGGAGACTATCAAAAGCCCAAAGTCACCAAGAGACTAGTGCTGTCTTGCTGCAGAACTGCATTTCCCCCTCCGCCATCATAGATGAATAAGTCTCGTTTTCAAAACTGTGCCAATTCCCACTGAAGGCAGAGCAGAGGAAGTTCCACATGATTAGTGCTGTCTCAAACCTTCAAAGTGCCTTAATTTTAATCATTTGGCGAGGGTGAAAGGTAGTGAAGATGCCTCCGAAAAGACTGGAAGATGGAGAGAACTGCATCAGACTCCCTCCCCCCCAAAAAAGGATGGGTTATTTTTTGAACTAATGTTAGGGAGGGTGTCCTTTCTTTCAGTTCAAACATTTTTAGAAAAACCCCACACTGACTCTCAGTACCACAACAAGGCTCTTTAGAGATGGGCTTCCAGCTCAACAGCACCTTATTTATTTGTTAAATATGTTAGTTGCTTTATCTTGCCCAGAGCAACCGAAAGTGACTTACAACTAAACAAACAGACAATAAACCCCACATAGTTACATTAAAACCAACAGGAAATACATTAAAAACATCTCACCCACTTCTTAAAAGGCCACAGATAGTTAAAGCCCACAGGCCTGGTTATAGAAGAAAGTTTTTGCCTGGCACCTAAAGATATATAATGATGAGACCAGGTGATCCTCCCTGGGGAGAGCATCCCACAAGTGGGGAGCCACCACAGAAAAGGCCCGTTCTCGTGTTGCCTTGAGACTGCTTGCAGAGGGGGCACACAAAGAAGATGATGATTGCAGGGTCCAGGTGGGTTCATGTGTGTGTGTGGGGGGGGGGTATTGCAGTCCTGGAGGTATTGCAGTCCTGAGCTGGTTAAGGCTTTATAGATTAAAACCAGTGTTTTGAATTTGGCCCAGAAACTAACTGGCAGCCAGTACAGTTGGGCCAGGATTGACGTTATGTACTCAAACCAGCTTGCCCCGGTGAGCAGCCAGATGCTGAACTTTGCACCTGTTTTGCATCTCATTGTGGGTTTTGTGTTTTCTGGCCACTTTAGCGCTTGGCTGGGAACTGATGACTTCTTCCACCCCACCCTAAATCCATTTTTCCCATCTCTTTTAAACGATACTTATTTATTTATAAACAGTATTTATATAAAAATATATAGCCTTAAAGAATATTAGCTAACAGAGCAATACAAATTTTTAGAATAACAATATTAAAAACCAAAGCATGGGGGAAAGTCTGAGACAGATAACTCAGTTAGCATTCGGTTTGCTGGTATGTATGTATGTACCGGTATGTATGTATGTATGTATGTGAAGAACAGTGCAAAAGCAAGGTGTTCAAAGGAACAAATAAAACTAACATCAGCTTCCAAATCATTTTTTAAAATGCATCTCTCAGAATACAAGTGAGAAAAAGTTGTGCATGAAAATCCCAGAAAGTACAATTTCATATGAGGGTGTAGCAACAGGGAGCAAATCAACACTTCTTCCCAGCAACTAAGATGTACCACTGCTGGATTTGGGGAACTAGCCTCTGTCTAACTAGCTGAGAGGTGTGCATTCTGTGCGTTGTGAGCATATGATACTTTTGGTCTGAAGGCTGTAGGAGCTTTTGGCCAGCTGCGCCTAGTGCCACATGAGTTTCATTATATCTTTGTTCTCGGTGACTTCTCAACTATTTCAAGACAGGTTGGTGAGTGTGGGTCCTGTCCTGTTGCCAGACAAGAAAGACGGAGAGAGAAAAGTGTTAAACTGTTTTGTCAAAACAAATTTGGCTAATGAGTCTGGGCAACAGACATTCCATTTAAAAACCCCAGACCTCTTGGAGTGCAAGTTGTAGGATATTTGCTTATTAGCTTTCTCTCATTTTTGGTGCCCTTCACCTTTTCTGAATAGCACTTTTCTTCTCAGCAAGGCAGCTTTGCATAGTAAAGAACCCCCACGACAAGGGCTCTTTTTTCTGCCTCTCCCTCTGAGGTTCTTAATCCATACACTTTCACTTCCACGTCACTTAGCCTTTTCTTTATAGAGCCACACCCACTGGGCAAGAAAAGAACAGCCCCACACAACTGGCCGGACAAAAACCTGCCATTTTCTCTTCCTTGCCACAATAGTTTACCCATTTCTTCTAGGGTAATTAACATAGCTCTGTGGCTGAAATTATCAAGTAGAATTGCAGCTAATATCTCTTGGCAGCCAAGTGCAGTGGAGGTTCTTATTAAGATTATCAGGAGAGAAGTCAGAATGGAAGAAGAATGAATGGTAACAAGTAGCGTAACATTTTTCTGTATATTCAATTTGTTCAGCAAGCATCTAGCTGCAGGTTTCTGCTATCCAGCAAAAAGCACTCTTTCTTACTTTAGCACAGCAAAAAGATTAATATGTGTCATAATGTCAACAGCAAGCCAAATGAAGTCTATTAGTTAACTATGTGTCTGTTTTGGAGAGTAGAGTAGGCAATTTCTACAAACTTTCTCCAGCATTTGGGTTTTCATTACAGGGGTATTGAACAAAGAATCAGACAGGCGATCTGTGAAAGCCTTTGAAATTGTACTCCAATCAAGAACCTTTCTAGACTTCCATTGCCGTCCCCGCTGCTTTCCAACTCATGGGAGGCAAAGGTCTGCATCAGGGAGTCTCCATACCTGTGGAGGCTCCTTGGGCACCTTAGAGCCCTGATTTGCCAGGAGCTTCCAAAAGTGCTGGAGATTCCCCGATTCCCTTGCCTTCCATGAGTTGGAAGATGACGCCTGCCACAAGAGGGAGATGGAGCTAGTTTGAGAGTTTGAGCTGATCGTCATTTGTGCCTTTATCTTTACCTTTACCTCCGTTGTAATGCCTGCTGCATAGTGTTACCAACACTTGTGAGCCAGGTGTCTTTGAGAAGTCTTCAAGCAGGCCATGAAGGTAACCACTGATGCCAATAAAACAAAACAAAACAGAACACCTTTTGGCTCTCTCTGGATCTTGTCACAAATTCAACTAACTCATATAAACTAGAACCGAAACAGAGTTGAATGACACACCTGGATTGAATCAAGCTACCACTGAGTGTTGTTTTGTTTGACATAAGTTGTTTATTTTAAAGTTATTATGACTTTTTATATTGGATCAGATTGTTACTATTACTGTTTGATGTTTTTTTGTGTTTTTATATGTGTTGGAAGCCGCCCAGATTGGCGGGGTATTAAAAATTATTATTATTATTATTATTATTATTATTTTATTATCACTGGCCAGATGCAAAATCAAAATTAGATGTTTTATATTTCAGTGAGGAACATAGTATAGATAGTACTGCGTTGCCGCGAGGCTTTCTGTCATCTTGTGTTTCAGCTCAATGACAGGACAGTATAGGATGTGTTGCATATGGTGTTCTCTCATTCCCATCAACTGCCCCGGAAGAAACAGGACATCCTGTTTTTTCTTGTGAGAAGACAGTGACTTCAATGGCCGCTGTGATCTTGTGCAATTTTCAGCTGCACTTTGGGTGGGGGCAAGGCATCCCAAAACACATGTTTTGGGGTGCTATGCACAAAAAAGTGCCTGGGGGGGCTGCAATCTCATGTGGGTCGTGTGACTCGCCTGGGAGTATGGACCCAGAAGATAGCGTCCAGGATTTGGGCCACGTCGTATTGCAAGGTATTTGCTCTATGATTTGTGTAGGGAGGAGGGGGAGTTCCAACATGCCAGGGGATGCTTCCTGAACCTCTGACAATCCCCTCCCTCGGGAACATGGGTTTTGCAGGCATCCTACGGCAGTGCTCTCCTCCAGGGCAATACTGATCTACTGGAAGTTTTGTTCCTGACTGCAGTGTGTCAGAGCTCAGTGGCAGAGCATCAGCTTTGCATGCAAAAGGTTCCTGGTGCAATGCCCTGGCATCTCCAGGTAGGGCCAGAAGAGACCCCTGCTGCTGCCAGTCAGGGTAGATGATGCTCAGCTAGATGGACCAATGGTCTTACTCAGTATAGCACACCTCCCTATGTTCCTGTGTAATGTTAGACGCTCCAGTAGATGCCACAGGCATCTATCTATCTATCTATCTATCTATCATCTATCTATCTATCTATCTATCTATCTACCTACCTATCTATCTATCTAGCTATCATCTATCTATCATCTATCATCTATCTATCTAATCAACTATCATCTATCTAATTGTGCTAGCTTTATTTACTGCCTCAGAAATCGCTGCAATCTGATAGGCTTCAGCTTTTTACGTACACATAACGGTATTGAAACACCTCTGGAGTGGTAGCAATATCTCTATGAAAAGTGTGAATTCATCACACCATGCTGCTAGCTTCATATGTAATCCAGATTATTTATTCATAAATGGGGGTGGGGGCTCCTGCCACAACCAAATGTGAAAGAGAGCAGCAATAAAAATATTGTGCATGTGTGAGCGCATTGCATTAGCACTCCTAATGGCACAAAATTATGCAAAAGCATCCTTGTCAGTTTGTTTTTTTAAATCATCCTACACACAATAAATTGTTTAACAGATCTCATGGATGTGCAGAAGACAGGACTGAAATAGTGAATCACCATGGCCTATTTTAATATTTTATGAATAATTTCTGTAATTAAAGGCAAGGGCCCACAGCCGGGGACTGTGTAGAAATACCAAAGTACTCCACCCCAAAGAGATTCCATAATGAGACAATATGAGCCCATTAAAATACACACTCACCCCCCCCCCCAAAAAAAACCCCCAACATGCACAGAGTGGATGAGAGTTTATAGCACTGCAGTAAAAAAGAAGAGGAAAAAGGCAGATATCCCACAGAATGAGTATATGTTCCTGAGAATGAGGCAGAAAAATGGAAGCCTCCTTCGCAGGGTGAAATCAGCTTTGGGAAATGGGAGTTTCAGCAGAGCACCAGTTTGAATCTAAATTTTAAGGAGAGAGGGCACATATGTAACAATCTTTTAAGAACAGACTCCAGTAACACAAGAGGGACCTGGAGTCCCATCACAGAGCAACAGAAACCTGCTTTACTGAACCTGCAGTGCCATCTTTGTTCATCCTACTAGGTTCACATTTGTCCTTTTGCCTTTTCTGACAATTCACCCAGTGCCCTTCTCCTAAATAATTGTGGGGTTAATAAAGATTTATATATAGTAAGTTGTTTTCTCTGCTATGTTATGTATCTGGAGAACAATAATCAGGTAAAGGCATAATTTAGTATTAATTAATCAGCACTGAATGATTGTTCTGCTTCTCACCTCACCCTTTGCCACTAATTTAGGTCACCCTTTTTCTTTGTAATATTCTTTTGACTACCTCGTGGGTACTGGCTTGTACCCTCAGAATGTTTATAATATATTTTACCCATGAGGAACACCATAAACTATTCTCGAGCAACCAGTTTTGGATTCTGTCCGCCTCCACCCAGGTTTCCCTAGGGTTCAGCAAAAATAAAAGGGAAGAAAAGAGGACAGACTGTCATAGAACTCTACAGCTTCTTTTCCATGCCCTTTGGCCCCAAGATGCTGTGCTGAGAGATACTGAAACTGTTTTTATTTAAAGATTAAAGGTGGGCCTATGTGCTCCTTCCTTCCTTACTGAATAGCTGACAAGGAGTGGGGCTGATCTGCACTTGAACTTGTAGGAATCTGCTTGGACAAACTGCTAAGTGCCTGGACTACTTGGAAGAGCCACTAATCTTTCCACAAGGCCTGTCCAATTCTCACAGCCTTTACAGACCTGTTCCAACTCATCTTCCAGACACACTGTTCCTACTTCCCACTTAACCTTTATATTCAGCAAAACATTACCAAACTCTGCAAAATACATCTGACTTACTAAACACCTTCCCAGTTTTTCCAAACTCATGTGCCCAAATTCTATGTATGTTTACTGAGAGGTACGTTCTGCGGGTCTTACTCCAAGGTAAGCATGAATTGGGTTTCTTAACCAATAGCAGCACTTGTGAATCAGTCACTTTCCCAGGAGTCAAATAACCTCACAGTTAGGAAGAGGAGGAAGAAAAGGAAGAAGATGACACATGCCGAATTGGACCACATTTGTGTATTATTGGCCAAATATGTCTTATACCTCAACAAAACTGCCATATATATTTAAATTGCTGCAGAAAGAGTGCTGTAATTGTTACAGCTCTGTCTTGTAATTTACCAATTTATTATGTGTGTGTGTGTGTGTGTGTGTGTGTGTGTGTATATATATATAACACATACACACACTATTAAATTAAGTTCATACATATTGTTGTATTTGTGTTTATTTTGAAAGCTTCTTTGAAGCAGTAGTAGTATTAGATAATGAGGAGGGGAAGAGAGTCACACAATAACTACAAACACACACATGCATATGCACAAACACAAACACACACAAATTGGCAGGAATATGCCCGTTCTGAAGGTTATCCAAGTCCTTTGTTGGAAAAGTATTTTTCCGTTTCCATATTTTAGTTCTGTCCTATCTTTGCAATAGTATATGTGGCTGATCGATCCATTTGAGTTTAGATAGGTCAGGCTTCAAAGCATTAAGCCTTTCATCTGAAGGCTTCCATTTAACCCCCCAAATGCTAGGTATTGTGGTGATCATCACAGTGTGTCTCATGGGCCTTGCAAATGCATTTCAAAGATATTATTGAAGATAACAAAACAAAGGGGGGGGGGGAAAGATAGCCGTTAGCACCATGGAAAGCAAAAAGGATCCTAGGGAGATATCCATGTTATTGCAGCAGAAACAGGAGAGTCTTGTGGTAGCTTAAAGATTACCATTTATTGTGGTACAAGTTTCCATGGACTGCTTCTTCCAATGGAATTGCACTTAGTTGTTTGCCTTCGCCTTGTATAGATGAGATGCTGCAATGCACACACACACATACACCCCCCCCCCAATACACCAATTCTTCCAGTCCTGAGCTGTGCAACTTTTGTCCATTTGTGGAGTGACTGGGAGCAAACTCAAACCCTCCACAGTCAGCAGAAGGGAAAATAAACCTTTGTGGAGTGGGAAATGCCATTTATATTAATCTAGATGTGAGGAATTTGCAGCCCTCCAGATACTGTTGGACTCCATCTCCCATCAGGCCCAGTGACCACGGACAATGCTCAGGGAGTTGTAGTCCAACAACATCTGAAAGGGCACAGGTTCCCCTTCCCTGCTTTATAATAATTGAATAATAATAATTTATTAATATACCCCACCCTCCTGACTGGGTTCTCCCATACAAGTTAGCCAAGGGTCTCCTTCTTGTTCTCCTTCTTGTTTGTTTTAAAGGCAGCTAACAAGTGTACCACACTGTTCTCGGCTGCCTGAGGTCCTGCAGGACAGCAGAATACCTTGGGAGCAACATGCGGCAATCCTGGGGGAAGGACATTTATTTAGTTAAGTTTCTTGCATGCCTCTTTCCATCATAAATGACCCCCAAATTGTTCCCGCATAACAATACACACACACACACACACACACACACACACACACACCAGCAGTCAATCAATAAGTGAAAATAGATTACTGTCAGCCTTGTTCTCTAAGTGTGGAAAGAATAATAAGATATTTACTGTGTGGTGGAATCCTGCCAATGGTGTGGCATTCTGAACTTCCAAGGGCCCAGCGCCAGATGTGACTGTCCTTGCAAATCAGCCACTTCTTGTTTATACTGCCTGTGACTCACTTTATGGACGGACTGTTTTAGGTATTCATATTCTGCAGCTGAATTTAAAAAAACAAAAACAAACGACAAATAAAAGCAGTGTGGCTTACATGCAAGATTCATAGCACAAAGTGGCAGAATTAGATCTATAATACCTAAAAGACTTGGAAGAAAAACAGAGGTTTTTTCAGTGCTTGAAAAATAACAGTGTTGTTGTTGTTGTTGTTGTTGTTGTTGTAGTAGTAGTATTTATATCCCACCTTTTTCTCCAAGGAGCTCAAGGTGGTGTACATGGTTCTCCTGCTCCTCATTTAATCCCTCCAACAACCCTGGGAGGTAGAGGTTGAGAGGTAGTGACTGGCCCCCAAGCCACCCCAGTGAGCCTCATGACCGAGTGGGGATTTAAATCCTGGTCCCCTAGGTCCTAGTCTAACACACTAACCACTACACCACACAGGCAAAAATACCATCTCACTTGTCATCCCTCCCCACGTCCAGCAAGACGGAGGCGTGTGTGTGTCTGAAGAAGAGCTGTGGCAGATGACCTTAACATCCATGCGGCTTGGTCTCGAGACAGGTCTTCCTTTCCATGCCTCAGGATTCCAGCTGTTTACAGCCTTAAAACTCAGCATTTTGATTGGGCTGCTCATCTTCATGAAGACTGCAGCATTGCATGCCTTCAAGCTATTTATTCACATTAAGTAAATGCATACATGTTTCTCTAATGTGCATAATATTTGCCTGTTGCAGCATTTCCTAACTTTGGATCTGGACCTTCTGTAGTGATGGCTGGCTCCTCCTTCCCTTGTGTCAGCTGTTTTTCTCAAGGTGCTGAGCTGCAGTCATCTGCCTGCTAAGTGGCTGTTTACCCTGTAAAAAAGTGCCATATTCATAGACTAGAATATTTGTGTTTACTTGTGACCTACTGTTTTGTTTGTTTATTATAAAAACTGGTCTGTGAAAAGAAATTGCAGGCTTCCTTTCAGCTATATTTCAGATGTCAAGCATCTGTAATAAAAAGAAGAGATGAACCTTGCTGATCAGACAGAGTGATTAATTTGCAAGCCAGCGAGAAGTTGGGTTATTCTAACAATTATCATATTTGATGGATTAAAGACCACACTAGGATCTCGGTTGCCTTGGGAGTTTATTTACAATTTCTGATCTGCTGAAGACAATGAATCCATGTCATGATGCTTGCTGTAAAATGCCCTGCTAAACTCATCACATTAAAATGCAATTCAGAGAAGCGTATTTGCTCTGTCTGTGTTATTCTGCGGCCAAATTTTGCAAGCCTTTTCTGCCATTCTTATTCTTAATCGCCTCATTCAAATCAATCAAGGTCCACAGGGCAAAATTACCTTTAGATTTGATAGTTTCAAAACCTCTTTCTTTTTCATAAGCTGAAATGTAGCATTCTGATTGGAATTAACCCCTCTGCTTTCCTACAGTGGTGGATTTGGATATTCTGAACTGTTTCTCTTTTTCAATGGATACCTTCAAGATGAATGAATCTCCAGCAAATATCTATGTTGTCTGCTGCAGCCAAAACAGAAAATGAGAACTTTCATGGTCAGCTTAGATATGTGCTGACATTTAAGCATTAGTTTTTTAAGTGCCCATGTATTTTGCCAAGCTGGGAAATAAACAAAGATGGCAAGGAAAAAAAGCTATCCTGACAGCTGAGGTTCATGACATCCATTCAGTACACCATCTACGCCAGGGGCGGGGAACCCCAAACTCTCTAGGTGTTGCTGCACTTCAGTTCCCATTATCCCTGATCATTGATGATCATTACTGGGACAGATGGGAGTTATAATCCAGCAACACATGGAGCACCACAGGTGCCTCATTCCTGATTGCAATTCCATTGCTCTTTGAAATGTTTCAAAGTGTTGGGTGCAGAACTCCAACACCTAAAGGTCTGAGTGGTGCTTCTAACCACTTTCAGCTGAATGGGCTTTGAAGCCTCCCCATGATCAAGAGCTGAACATGCAGAGACCAGAAATGGCAGCGGTGTGGACATTGTGACGGGAAGGCACACATTGCCCCAGGGCCCTCCATGAGTAACCCCAGCTCTAATAATGCCTGCGTAGGGCTACCCTTTCTTCCCTCCCCCCCCTCCCTGATTAACCTCCTCCTTACAGACATCATTTGCATTGTAGCATCCTTAACTTATATTATTCGGTAATGCATTGTGCATGCTAATGGAGGGGTGGTGATGATGTGTTGCTGAGTCTACTATCTGAAGAATCTTTCTTAACCATTAGTTAAGGCAGTGTGGTGTAGTGGTTGTACTGTTGGACTAGACCTGGGAGCCTAGGGTTCTAGTCCCCCCTCAGACATTGCCATTGGGCCAGTCACTGTCAATGGGAAGAGGGAGAATCATGTCTGCCACCTTGAGCTTATTGGAGGAAAGGTGGGATATAAATATAATAAAATGAATATATAGTTGATTGCTTGAGCAATATTGAAAGTCTGAAAGTTCCAGTAGGGAAGTTATGTTAAGGCAGAACATGGAATATTCACAGGTTCAGAGCAACTCTTTACAGTTCTTCCTTAGAACTTGGAACATGGGTGGCAGTGGCTCTTTGAGCCCCACAGCAGAATTCGTTTACTCAGAGGTAAACCTGTGCTGGTTTGATTACTCCTAGCATAAGCTGTAAAGACTGAGGGGTCACTCCACAAAGCAGTGACCACTTACGAGGAAGTACAGAACACGTGTCACCATTGTGGTGCCTTCCAGATTTTGTTGGACTCCAGTTCCCATTGGCCCCAGGGATAATAGAGTTGGAAGCCAACAACTGGAGGGCACAACATTGTCTAGCAGGAGGGGATGGCAAGTGTAGCAGGAAGATTCAAGGACAATCAAATAAACATTAAAACAGTATAGTATAGTATAGTATAGTATAGTATAGTATAGTATAGTATAGTATAGTATATCAAAATATATACGTATACATATACATTCAGAATATGGATAGATATCTTTTCAAAATGAGAACAAGAGCATCAAGTGATACTAGGGACAGTCTTAGTTGTGTTTTCCAGTATTTTTTATCAATTAAAAAATCAGTATGGCAGAAGCAAATTTTTATTTTGAAAGTTTGGTCCAGAGAAAGAAGTTTGAGACCCACTGGTCTAGCCTATCCCTGTTTACAGCGGATGCATGAAGTGGGACCTACCACTTACAGTGAGGGGAAGAAGTATTTCATCCCCTGCTAAATTTGCCCATAATTTTAATGGTAGGTTTATTGTAGCTGTGAGAGACAGAATAACAACAGGAAACCCCCCAGAAACCCAGAAGACAAAAGTCAGAGATTGATGTGCATTATAATGAGTGAAATCAGTATTTGATCCCTTTGCAAAAGATGACTTAGTACTTGGTGGCAAAACCCTTGTTGGCAATTACAGAGGTCAGACGTTTCTTGTAGGTGGCCACAATTTCACCAAAAATCTGAGGTTATCCAATTCACTAAAAAATGGTGCCAAACTGTAATTATCTGGGTAATGTAAATGCATCTATAACTTGTAAGAAAACAACAAATATAACCACTTCCCTAAACCAAACTGCAGACTAATGTCTGATGCAATAGTTTATGACCCTGGTAAGTTGTCATTTTACTCACACTCTTGTCTTCCACAAAGAGCCTTGCCCCTTGGGAACCTTTGAAAGTCAAGAGCATATGCAAAGTCCTTCTGTCCCTGTGATTTACAGAGCCGTTGCTAACTTTGAAGATCTTCTCCTACAATTCATTCTTGGCATACCTTTCTGTCCCAATCATGACCTCTACAACTGAATGGAAGTTATTAACAGGCCCCAGTTTAAGTGTGTGTGGGGGGGGGGGCTTGTTGGAAAATACTTAAACATTCACAAACTGCTAAGGAGATGCTAAGAACAATGTTGCTCTTGTTCTCTTGGGGTTGTGTTTAACTCTTTTGCTTTTGCTGCACACAGCTTAATCACCACCACATATAAATCTGGCAGGCTTTGTGCATACAAATAGCATCGCCCTATGGAATCTAGACAGAAATGAATGGAATGCAAGCCTGGAATAGCTTTGCACTGCAGTATTCCAGTTCATGCACCATAGGCTTAAACTCAACTGTCACAGACATTTTTTGGGATGTCGCTTTGGATACAGCCACCACAGTCTTTGGATAGTTATCAGAAGAAACATATCAGTATGAACAGGCCTGCATTTTTCTTGTTTGATGACTAACCAAGAATCGCAGGACCTTGTTCAGTGTTTAATGTCATCTATTTTTATTACAATGTGGTTAGGTATTCTAAACTATGCGTGTGTTCTGTAACATCTCAGGAATTTTTATAACTTTGATGTAGCTTCTGTACTAATAATAGAAAATATTAAAACAGGGCAGTTTTGAGTTAAAATCTTTCTGTTGCCTGATGACACTTTCTCTGCAATAGATGCCCTGATAGTAATTTTGTTATTTGGGGCAGAGCTTCAAGCTCGAGTCATTTGCTAAAATTCTGATCCCAATGCCACTCTTCCAGTTGTCAGTGGGGATGAAAACAAACAATAACAAAATCTGGGATTTGGGATGCTTTGAGAGACATTCCATTCACTCCGTTTGGCACACAGATTTGCCAGCTCAATCCTCTTGGACTCTACAAATCTTGACAATTTAGTGTACTTTAAATCTTGGTTGTAGAATGCCAGCTCAATAGTAGAGTTGAAAAATAGTTCCACTTATATGTGAACAGAGAGTTTGTCCTCCTTGCATTTTACACCATGCTTTATTATTCCCAAGGAGAACATATGTTTCAGTAACTCACTAGTTCTACACACTGAGTGACTATGTCTTTTTTATTATTATAAACAATTACGGTAGATGGTGCCCAGGCGCTATGCAGGCCCACTAAAGGCGCAGGTCCTTTTGACTAAGGAAAAAGGTGACAGTCAATAACATTCCACTAGTTATTATTATATTATATACTGATACTACCCTTGCTGGTGCCTTTCCCGGGAAAGTCAGAGGCTCACTATGTCAGGTTCCTACTGGAAGACCGGACAAAAGCTAGAATGTTGGCAGTCGCAAAGTTTTTATTGGTGGTGGCAAGAACAAACAAGCCCTATATTCCAAACAAAGTGCTTGATTAACCTGGAGGTAGGCTGTATGAACTCTGTATTGATTTGTAATGTTTTGTTGGGTCTCTGGACCGTAATAAAGATTGTTGTTGTTATTATATTTTGAAGAAGTGCATTTGTTGGGCATAACAGATGATGCTAAACTAAACCGGTAACTGGCTCTGGTTGTTTTGTGATTTAATCTTGGGAAACTTGCTTCCCTCCTGCAGTCTTTTAACTTCCACTCTCCCCCAGTTCTAGTCTGAAATGGTGCCCCTGCTTACAAGGTGCAGCTCATGTCCAGTGAGAACTGAAATCTATTGACTTCAATGGAATTTACTCCTGGGTAGGTATGTAAGAAAGATATTCTGGAATTTGGTATTATTAGAAAAATATATATATCTTGAGCCAATGGTAACATTATTCAGCTATCTGAAGGATAGCATGCCAGAGGAAGTCGTATAAATTATAATTTATTTGCTAACGGCAGCCCAATGATGATATGTCGTTATCATATGGAATGATAATATGACAGAATTGAAAAGTACTGTCCCTCCCTCTGCATATTCTTAACTCGTCTGAGACATGACATGTATGGTGAAGCTAACAAATCTGGTTAAAGTGGGGGAAAATGCTTTTTATTGGAAAATTGAGTTTGTGTATTTTATACTGGAACAACAAAGACTCAATGAACTCATAATTAGCTGGGGCAAGTCTAAGAGTGTAGATGAAATAATAAAATAAATTGGGAAATTATTATTATTATTTCCCCCTGTGAGGATTTGTAGGAATATTTAAATATATTTAAATGATATATGATGTGATTATTTAACAAAAAAATATAGATGAGTAGTAGTAGTAGTAGTAGTATTGCAGTCTTACAAACAGATCTTATGTTTCATTTTACTGTATTATTTTTCAAAGCAAAAATAAATTATTGGTTTTCTGTTGGTGGATTGGTTAATATGCTTGTGGCTGAGGTCTCAATGACTGCTTCTCTTGTGCTTTCCAGCTCCCTTTTTCTGTGGCTGCTCCTTGAGCCCCACCTTCCCTGAGATGCAAAAGGAACTGCCATTATAAAGGAACTATGGGTGCAAGGAGGGATGGATATCTGTCCCACCCTGTGATCATTGCGCCCTGCGCTGTTTCCATAGCACTGCAGTTCGGCTCCTACTAAAACCTTTGTTATTCACCTCATTCTCCACTATGGCTGAAACTTCTTTAATTCATTCATAATTAATCAACCAATGCATTTAAATGGAAGGGAAATGCCAACAACAATACAGAAAAGTACACAATGATTTACGTAAAATTTATGAACTTGAAAAAGATAGCAAATAGTACTTGTATTTGCTTGCATGACTTCTGTTCCTGACCTCAAATGAACACATGAATTGTGGCAATTTCCACTCCAATTTCCATTTCCAACAGAATTCTCTGACATCCCTACAAGGAACTACCACCTGCCTCCCTGTGTACAAGGAGAACCACGTCCCACCCATTTACTGGGGATGCAGCCAAATGTGGTCTCGTATATGTACATTTCATCAATCTAGAAGAAGAAGAAGAAGAAGAAGAAGAAGAAGAAGAAGAAGAAGAAGAAGAAGAAGAAGAGAGGAAGGAACTCCAGGTGCTTGGAGAGAGATTTATTTCAGGCCCGGTACATTTTGGAACAACTCTTCCTTGGGGGTTTCAAAAGAACATCAATTCTCATCAAGTGCATAAACCCCTATAAAACTACCAGGCTTGAAATAAATATTTCAAGCACCTCGAGTTTATTGCTCATTTTTCCTGCCATTGGGGCTTTCCCAGTTTTGGAGTCAGGTTTAGTTCTAAGGCGCATCTATATTTCTGGTCAACTCACTATTTGACACTGAAGAAATGTGATTATAAACTCCTGAATGGGCCTTTGCTGGGCATGCCTGATGTTGCCATTTGCTGTTGTTGCTCATCACCCATCAGGGTTCAAAGCACACTTTAAAATCACAGACCAAACATCTACGGTACAACACTTTCACACCTATTACAGGATCACAAATCTCTAAGGTTATATCCACAAAATGATTCATCAGGTCTTACCAAATAATCACACAAGACTGGATGTAGGGAAAAGACTTAAAAATAAACCAGCGCTTACGTTGGACGGAGTGACTAGAAGACTGGCCAAGTAAATTTCACCCATTGAAATATTTGGGGCAACAAATCTGCTCAGAAACTTGGCAAGTGAAAATATAGCCTGTTTTTCCACTCAGACATGTGGAGGTACTGGCGTGTTTTGAGTTTGAAAAGCAAAGAAGTGTGCTTTAAGAAAAAGAAAAGTAAGAATTCTAAGGCAGATAGAAAATTCATACAGAAAGCATAAGCCAGGCAAGAAAAACAGTTTAGCAGAGTGCGGCAAGAGGGTTGGCTGGAGGCTTTTTAAAAGCCATGAATAGTCAACTCAAACGCCGGGATTTCTGGGCTTTGGTTGCTCATTATTTTGGCTCCCTGACTTCTCCTAGGATGCAGCACAGGATGTACAAGCTTGCTGCTTATGTACAAACACAGGCTGCTGCTGGGGGGAGAATGAAAGCTAGAAAGTTCATATCTTTTATGGATTACAAAGAGGAGCCAAGACTTGTGTCCTCCAGCATGACGCATATTATGCACTGGGCAGACTGAATGAAGATCGTGCGTAGTATTTGACACACTGTTTTGCTTGCGCTAACATCTGCAAATGTTTTGGCTGCAAATTCAGTGTGTATTTATATCTGCAGTCCTGCTCATTTCACTTGGCTCTGTTACCACCTGAGTTTTTTTATGGCAGGAGAAGTGACCTGGTTGGGGGAATTCCACCCCCCCCCCCCAATGTCTTGATGCTTGAATTTGCTCTCTGCTTTCCATTCAGCTGGAACCAGGAGCCTGTTCCTGCTTCTCTGACTTGTGCAGTCAATTTTATTCTTGTCTTTGGCAGGAATCAGCGGAAACTTTTGTAAGCAGTTTTGAGCTTAAATTTGGGGACAACAGCAGCCATGACAGCCTCTTACTTAACTGGTGGTGGGGAGCTTATATAGTATCTGAGCATGTGCAACTTTGCAGGCTTCAAAGAGTTTCTCTCCAATCAGAATGGTTGTCCATTATTCTAGGCAATTTACCCAGGATCCCAACATCTTATTGGGCAGTGCTTAAGAGAAGGAAGAAATCCGGAAGAAGGCTGTTTGGGCAGATAATCTAACCATGATAAATTAGAGGCTTGTGTTGCAGGACTTTGCTGAATACATGCAGCTGGGATTTTTTGTTGTTAATTGAAGTCTTTATAAGGGGTGCTAAATATTTCCCCAAAGTTTTCTAAAGGCCTATCACTTTCATTAAAAAATTGGAGCAACTTTTCAGCCTCAAGGGTCCATTTGACTCAGTTCTAATCTCATAATTTGTCAAATTGTGCCTTCCTTCCTTCCTTCCACCTGGTGCAGAATGTTTTTCTTCTTAATCAAAGTTTACATTTCTTCCAAGAGAAAAAAACAAACAGACAGCTGAAGATAAACCTGAAAATCTCATCTCTCTCTGATTATAATATCCTCTGTTAACTTGTTTATCTGGTTTTGGGATAGTCTGACCTAGATGACCATCTGGGTCTCACTCTACTCTGTAATTTTAAGTTAAACCCTTAATCATACACCTTCAATTCCACATTTTCTTGTGGTAATTTCCCCTAATTTCATTTACATCAGTTGTTTCCCTGCGCACCCCATACTGAGAATGACTATCCCATATTTTCCCACAAGGGAGGAAGATAATTTAGACCATAAACCTGAGGGCAGGGACTGTGTTTTGATCACTGATCTTTGTAAACTGCTCTGGGAGCCTTTTTTTGCCTGAAGAGTTGGGGGGGGGGGGGAATCCTTCGGATAAATTAAAATAATACAATGTTTCCAGTTTTGGAGGAAAAGAGGGCTGCCTGTTGGGTTTACCTATCGTTACACAGTAGTGTGTGTGTTTGTGTCAGGGAGAGCAATGTACTTGGCCAGTGAGCTGACACAAGCTCTACTGGTGGTTGTGGCTGCAAGCTAGTCACCAGCCACTAATTCCTTGCCCTCAGAAATACAGTCAGTATAGAGCTCCGTTGAGCAAGCTCCATTCTTCAGGCACAGGTGGGCTCTGCCCTCCAAATAACTTTGGTTTTGTCTTAACTGCACTTAGGACGTGCCATACTGTCTCTTAATCTGACTGCCAAACTCCCAGAACCAAATCTGAGGGTCTTTCAATCTAAAACATGGTATGGCAAAATGTTGGCACAACAACTGCTTGTTGATGCTGGTAATATACATACTATGTTAATTAAACACAGAATGCTTTTCACCTTAAAAAGAGAATCCCACCAGCAACTTGTGAAGAATTTTTCAAAGGTATAAGAGATGTAATCCAAGTGGCAGCATTATTAGATTGTGTGCTATAAATGTTCCCGTGCCATCTTTACACAATATAATCAAAGCTGTGTAACACACAAAGACAATGCTGTTTCATTAGGTTCACAGATGCTGCCAGGAGTTCATCACGGCTTTCCTCACACTCTAGACTCCCTGTGAATCACTCCCAAAAGGGGCGAGGGGAAGCCGCCTGCAAAAATGAATGGTCCCTTGCTGATCTAGACACATGCAGTCTAAAAGCAGGTCTCTTGGAGGTCATCCTTTAGAGAAAAAAATGTATTGACCATTCCTGCTTCCATTGGTGTTTAATGAACTCAGATGCACAGCACGAAAGTGGAGCTCAATAATGTGCAATGATGGCTTCTTTTAAAGGAGAAAAAAAAAAACCTAATTGGATTCTTATCAGGTGATCTCTCAACAAGGCAGCATAGCTGCTAATTACTGTTATTGGTGACATTTGGATTTATTTAAGTCTAACGCCTCCTTTGGGTTAAAAAATATGTATTTACCCCTAAAAAAGGAAGGGGGGAGTGAGTTATTTAACACTCATTGGGGTGCTGTCAGATAGAATAGCAGTGTACCTATTAAATTTTTAGAGCCAGATTATGATTCACAGCCGGTGCACAGGAGCAGCAAGACCCCAGCAGCAACAACTAATTAATCAGGGGCTAAAAGTGCAAAGGGGAGAAGAAAGTGGAAAACTGGAGCCAAATAATAAGAGCCTTACTGGGGCAACAGTCTGTTGAGGATTTCAGTTTTTATAACCTGCAATATGTAATGTGGTGACAATATAACATTTTAATCTGTTGAGTGTTTCCTGTTAGTGTACAGTTCCTTTCTTCTAACTGCTGATAACTCATGGATTGAAATAGAGAGGTGAACCAGGACCATTTAGGAATGCCAATTTGCCACATCCCCTTAGCACTCTTTCAGGTTTATGTTAGGGATGTGCATAGTGCAAAGATTTGGTCGGGATCCCACTTCATAATCTTGGATAGGGGGCTGTCTTGGCTCAGACAGGCATTGTGCTTTGGTTCAAATCTGAAGTGAAGACTCACTTTGGAAGGTTTTCTGAAGCTTCCTATGCCTCACCATTGACCATAGTGTGGAAATCAATGAATGGCTGTAACATTTTGATGTTCTGGCAGAATTAGATGAAATGTGCAGGCATGTGAGAATGTTAAGAATGTCAAATGTCAGAAAAATAGGCTTTTGTGCAGGGGCAGCTTTTTTGCATGTATTTTTTTAAGGGCCCCCCTACTTTCTCTGTGGTTCTGTGGCCAATTTGCATCAAGGCTGCATCATAGAGGTGCCCCAAGGAATATTTCCTGCAATGTTTTAGAAGAGTAGGTATAGGGGTTAGGGAGCTGTGATGAATGAAAAACAGTCTGAGGCATTTTCTTTGTTTTCTGCTCAGTTGGCACCAAAGTCTAAGTCAGAAAGTTCAAAGCTGATTAGACAGAGAGGGATATGGGAATACAGGAGAGGAGGTGGATATCACTGTATGGTGCGTGCGGGGTGGGGGCAGAATGGAAGTGTACACTGTAGTACTTGTTCAGTACACATTTGTAACGGGATTTATATTCCACCTCTCCACCAAAAATCTACAAACAGTTTAAATATATATGTACATGTTACAGAGTCACACAAGAAACACACACAACAGCACAGATATAGTCAGACAGATGCTATACTATATTCCTAGCCAGATGCACACAGACTTACAAATAACTATCTAAAATGCTACTGTGGCTAGAAGGGGGGGGTGGGGGTGGAAGAGGGGAGTGGTGCCT
Organism: Podarcis muralis; assembly: GCF_964188315.1. NCBI lineage: Eukaryota > Metazoa > Chordata > Lepidosauria > Squamata > Lacertidae > Podarcis > Podarcis muralis. The sequence continues at coordinate 135,149,163 of NC_135655.1, forward strand.
CTATGATGCTAATAACTCATTTGCAAGGCAGGCACATAAAAGAAAACCACATGACTAAATAAAAAAATAGAAGGATGCACATGGTGAAATTTTAGGAAATTGGTCTGGATTGAAATAAAGATTTAGGTTGCACAAGCAAAACACAGCTACCAAGAACTGCACAATTTTTAGTGGTGTTTGTAACCAGGTGTCAGAAGTTATACAACAAAAGTATTTACTTGAAGGAGGCTGTTTATGCTCATCTATTCTCAGAGTCCCTGCTGCTCTTTCTTTGTAATGCTATGCTGAGTTGCTTCCTTACAGCTGTTCCCTCTGTGACACAGTTATTCCCCTATTTATTTTATTTTATTTTATTTTATTTCATTACATTTATATACTACTTGATTGTAAAAAACAACTACCCTCAAAGCAGTTACTTCCTAACTATCTTATTCAGCTTCATATGTTTAGTTCTACATTAATACACCAGCAATTTACTGCAGATTCAAAACCAGGTCAATAAACATACCTAAGGAAGCTACAGAACAGGATTAACCCAGGAGGGGACCTTTCTGAGGGCCACTGGGCCTTTTTCCTTTGAGGATAAGTCCAGCTAGAAGCTTAGGGCTCACCCACACAGTGTGGTGTAGTGGTTGAGAGCGGTGGACTCGTAATCTGGTGAACCGGGTTCGCTTCCCCGCTCCTCCACATGCCCCACTCACCTCACAGAGTGTTTGTTGTGGGGGAGGAAGGGAAAGGAGAATGTTTGAGACTTTGAGACTCCTTAAAGGGAGTGAAAGGCAGGATATCAAATCCAAACTCCTCCTCCTCCTCCTCCTCCTCCTCCTCCTCCTTCTTCTTTCCCCCCTCTTTTTCCCCTTGGGGAAAACCACTCTTTTGCACTCAGTTGGAGCAAATGGCAATTTGAGATTTATCCAGATTGATGTTTTCTCTGATGTAGCACTAAAGAGTGGGCTTTTCATGGGAAAAGAGTGAGGCCACTTGGATCCATGCCTAGAGAGTGTGGGTTAAGCAGAAAACAACTCAGACCCATGCTTTCTAGGTATGGGACAAGAAGCAGAATTGTGGATGAGCCTTTAGAGTTAGTTGAGAATTCAGGCGTGATGAGAATTCAGGCGTGATGAGCACACTTTGAATGATGCATGGGTTCCATAGATTCTAGACAAGTCAAACCAAAGTAGAAGTTAGTTAATTAGGGATGTTTGAACAGACTTTTATTTTGTGTTGCATTTGTAGACCGAATAGCTGTCACGGGCAGCTCATAGTTTGAGCAGAGAAGAAGTTGGGGGAAGAAAGAACCCTTTCCTCTCCCATTGCTTGACCAAAATCACTTTCCCAGTATTGGGTTTGTTCAAAAATGCCCCACTGTCTTCCATTTATGGGGTTGCCTCCTCCTTTTCTTCCAGCTGGGGTACATCTGTCCTTCCTTGTACACTAAACCTGCACTTTCCTTACCACTATTGCACACAGAAAAACAATAGCTAGAATGAATCATTTCTTTCTGAAAACAATGCAACAAGTTTTTGTGCATGCATATTTTATTAAAAGCATTGTCACTGATACATGTTTACACTTGTTTGTTTAAATAAAACATTAGTGCTATTATTGAATGTAGTACTCTACACATACATTTATATACAGTATCACTATGAAACAGAACTGCAAATGTTTCCAATAAATGATGCTGACTAGGGCAGTCTAATGGTAGGGCTGGTACTGAGGCCTGGTGTGGGTGGCGCTGTGGTCTAAACCACTGAGCCTCTTGGGCTTGCCGATCAGAAGGTTGGCGGTTCAAATCCTTCTGAGCTCCCATTGCTCTGTCCTAGCTCCTGCCAACATAGCAGGTCGAAAACACACCAGTGCAAGTAGATAAATAGGTACCGCTGCAGCGGGAAGGTAAATGGTGTTTCTGTGTACTCTGGTTTCCATCACAGTGTTCCGTTGTGCCAGAAGCAGTTTAGTCATGCTGGTCACAGGACCCAGAAAGCTGTCTGTGGACAAAGGCTGGCTCCCTTGGCCTGAAAGCAAGATGAGTGCCGCAACCCCATAGTTGCCTTTGACTGGACTTAACTGTCCAGGGGCCCTTTACCTTTACCTTTACCCTGCAGCCAAACCCAATTGGCTATGTGGTGTCATGATGATATCATCATGTTCACTGCAAGATCCCTGACTGGCTGGGAATGTGCGGTGAAGAAGCCCCTTGAAGCCTGTACCAAATGGCTGCAGACCAGCATGATAGAAATGTTCAAGAGAATGACAGAAAGAGTGAGCATGCCTGCAGAATCCCTCCAGTGGCAACTCTCACAACAAAAAATCAAACCTCACAAAATGCAGCCCAGCCTTAAAATCAAAAATCAAACAAATGGTTTAAACAAATAAATGGTTTAAAATAAATAAATTTTATTAAATAAATAAATAAATAAAATGAACAAATAAATCCTTTAAAAACCAGTAGCCAAAAATTAGTAAAACAATTGTATGAGTAAATTGAGATGGTGTTCAAAACAGGGCACAACAGGTGGGATTTCACCTTCCTAAAACATAGTGGCAATGGCATGTGGCAATTTTGTGTACTATCTGATATTCTTGATAGCACACCTGCAATATTCCATACTGTTCCATACTGCATTGGGGAAAACTGTCTGCAATGTGTGACATTAGTCTGGAAGAAGCTAAAAATACCGTATTTTCCACTCTATAGGATGCACCCGACCATAGGACACACCTTTTTTAAGAGGGGAAGAACAAAAATAAATAAATCTCCCCCTCTCTGCGCAGCGCCCCTTCAGTGAAGCGCCAGGAGAAATGGAGCCCCTTCCATTTCTCCTCCCGCTTCGCTGAAGGGGCGCTGTGCAGCTCTCCCTCTCCCACGTTGCCTTCGCCTTCAGTGAAGGCAACCCGAAGCCTCCAGAGGGCAGCGGGAGTACCTGCTGCGCTCCGGAGGCTTCAGGTGGCTATCCCTGAAGCCAGGAGAGTGAGAGGGGTCGGTGCGCACCAACCCCTCTCTCTCTCCAGGCTTCAGCGAAAGCAACACGAAGCCTCTGGAGCGCGGCGGGAGCGCTCCCGCTGCGCTTCGGAGGCTTTGCGTTGCTGAAGCCAAGGAGCCTGCATTCGCTCCATAAGACGCACACACATTTCTGTTTAATTTTTGGAGGGGAAAATGTGTGTCTTATAAAGCGAAAAATACGGTACCTGTGAAGATAATTTTTACCCACATCCTTGTGTAGTATATTTGTACAGTATGTTTGTTATTACATGTGCATACACTATGACCCATATAACCAGCTTCTCTGAGTGATTTACAGAGGCGTTTAAGATACTGTAATTCCAGTTACCGGGTGGGGATCCTCTGATGGCAGTGGCATTGTCTGCCTTACACCCTTCTTGTGTCAGTGATGTATTAAAATACCAGTGATACAGCTAGCAATTGAGGAAGGGCAGGCCATTGTATCACACTTTGCTGTATATCATTCCTGTGATTTTATGGCTGTCTGTTCTTATCTCCCACACACCCTATCATTTAGCTTTGAACAAGTGGCAGGTGGAGGAGAAACAGACACTCGGCTGAGGTAAATGGCATTGCAACACCATTATTTCACACTCTGCATGCCCTGTTAGAGGCACAGTTGGAGGCTGGTCCTTTCAGGAGCTTTGTGCTACAACCCCTTGTATAAATGAGGTGTGGAATTTAGTGGGGTTTCTGGAATGCTAAAGCAAATGCAGCCGATTAGGCAGAAGGAAATTGATCAATGAATGCCTCCCCGTTTTGTGGCATTGATTTAAAAGCAAGCAAGCAAGCAAAAGTGGCAAACTGCAAATTTCTTTGTTTGTTTATTGATTTATAATTTACTCATAGCCTCTGTGTCCCACCCTTCAGCCGAAAAGGCTCCCAGAGCGGCTTACTCTGGGACAGAGGATGGTCCCTGCCCACAGCCAAGCAATCTAAAAAAAACTTGACACACAAGGTGGGAAGGATATGGAGTGATGAGGTGGGGAGAAGATGAAAAGGGACCAAACTCCAGGGGATATTAGGCACACTTTTTAAAATAAAAAATGTGTTTATAGTTTGGAAGAAAAGCAACTGTAGGGCCTCAATGCAGAATGTGGTCCCATCCTGACCTGTTTTTCTGCTTAAGTTCCCCCATTTTGGGCTGAGGTTTGCCCTCAAGTTTGCGGCAAACAGCACTTTGGGGGCCAAAGAGTTATGGTGGGGGCGATTTACAACTTTCAGCAGAAAACCAACTCAGGGCCCTGATTCAGAGCATGTTCTTAACTGGGAACTCACAGCTGCTTTCCCCTCCAAAATAAAAGTAGTTTACCTTACCCCCAGAGCAGTACTTATTTATCTACTTGCACTTTGACGTGCTTTCAAACTGCTAGGTTGGCAGGAGCAGGGACCGAGCAATGGGAGCACGCCCCGTCGCGGGGATTCGAACCACCGACCTTCCGATCGGCAAGTCCTAGGCTCTGTGGTTTAATCCACAGCGCCACCTGCTGCTGAGTAGGAAGGGACAAAAAAGTACCAGCCAGTTACAAAAGTGAATGTTTTCATATTCCTTCACTGAGGGCAGTTTTGATGTTCCATAAGATTCCTCCAGATACCCTCCTACACCTGTGTTCATAATATGAAAATGCATCAGTATCAATGTTCTTGTGTTGACACTTCTTCAAAGAGCATCTGGTGGGCAGAATGGGAGCTTCAAAACACCCAGGGGCCCCTTAGCCAGCCTTCTAGGGAGTTTATAATGCTGTTCATTGCCTTGTGTGGACTTTGTCATGGACCACAAGCTACTTTTTGCCCAGGGATGGTCTATTTCTTACATATTTCACATATGTTTTAATATCCCCCCCCCAAAAAAAAAATCACTGTGCAGGTGAAGAATTTCAGCTTTCCTGGACCTTGTCCTTTCCTCTTGTCACCATGCCAGCCACCCTGTGGTAGATCAGCCATTTATATTTCTATATTTTATTTCACGTTTCTTGTGGGGGGGTGTGTGTAAAAATTTGTGAGGCTGAAGTTCCTTTGGGGCCAGATAATCTTTATATCTCAAATACATAAGCTTCCAATCCCATCTACTTTTGTGTATCCGAATATGTCTCTTTTGACATTATATTGTGAGAATTATACAAGCTTCTTAATTTGGCTGTTTGTTCAAACTGCTATATTTTTCCTTCTGTAGGCTTATTTCCCCTACGGGAGGACAAAATACCTGATAAAATCTTATCAGGGCTATGGCAAGCATTATTTGGAGCAAAAGAAACTGCAGCAAATCCAGCTTATCACTAGAAGTTCAGATTCAGTGGAGGCGGGAACGCCCGTGCATGGATTGTTATCTTCTGCATTAAAAGAAACTTGCAAATGCTGCAAGAAACCTGTTTTCTATAGTCATCAGTTAATAACTACATTTATTTCTGTTGAAGATCACTGGAGATTACCCTTGGCTGATATTGTGTTCAGTCCCACAGAGTTCCCCTGGGGAGAGTGGGGTGGGGAGCAGGTCAGCAAAGGCACAATTCTGGTCATTGCTGTGTGTTGTTGTTGTTGTTTTACAAAAATGACACTTTCCCGCAGCGAAGCAGCAGGAACTGGATAGGCCCACCATCTGATAATCTGTGTTCATTGCACAGAAGTCTCTGAAGATTTTTGCTTTACTGTTTTTTGTTTTGTTTTTAGATTCCCAAAGGCTGTTTTGAACTATTGTGAAGATAGACATTCTAAAATATAAAGATAAAGGTACCCCCGACCGTTAGGTCCAGTCGTGACCGACTCTGGGGTTGCGGCACTCATCTCGCTTTACTGGCCTTGGGAGCCGGCGTACAGCTTCCGGGTCATGTGGCCAGCAGGACTAAGCCGCTTCTGGTGAACCAGAGCAGCGCACGGAAACGCCGTTTACCTTCCCGCCGGAGCGGTACCTGTTTATCTGCTTGCACTTTGATGTGCGTTCGAACTGCTAGGTGGGCAGGAGCTGGGACTGAACAACGGGAGCTCACCCCGTCGTGGGGATTTGAACTGCCAACCTTCTGATGCCGACCTTCTGATCGGCAAGCCCTAGGCTCTGTGGTTTAGACCACAGCGCCACCCGTGTCCCATTTTCTAAAATATACTATTACCCTAATATGATTCTACTTCTCTAATACTGGGGGGAGGTGGGGCTCATCCCACCACCTTTGTGCCAGTTCTGGTAGCTCCTGATTTCAAAAAGACATAGTGTGGGAGTGGCATGATTTACCTAAAATTTGGGGAGCCAGGGGCTAGGGCTTGTAGAGGCCATGAAAGCTTTTATAGATTCCCAACACCACCCCATAATTTGAGCACTGACAGATTCTGGTACTGCCTAGAACAGGAATTGGAAGATCTGAAGAACTTCAAGGGACAGCCCAACCCTGGCATGCCACATGGCGACCCAACCTACTTCAAGTGGTATTGGGGTGGTGGTGGAGATAACTGGGGGATGATGGCAGGATTAGTGTCTGAACAGTGCAACAAGACATTTTAAAATGGTGGCCCTAGCAACAGCACAGCCCAAACACCATTTGGGCTCTGCCTCAAGTAGCAAGCTTTCTGGTGGCAGTGTCAAGGGAACTGAAAGGTGTTTCTCAAGTTGTGCAAATCTCTAGGTGTGGTGTGCAGAGGTAATTTTACTTTAAATATGTATGAATGTGCAATCCGTTCTTTTCAGAGCAGCATAGTGATTATCTTTTCTGACACAGCTGTGCAGAATGTGCATTACTGTTGTTGTTAATTGGGTTTATTTTGCTTGCTTTTGCTGAGGAGCAGGGGGTTGTGTCTCTCTGTGTGTCTGTTTAAAAAAACCTGAAAATACAATATTGGCCCAGTGCATAAGTGGCAATGATAGGGGAAACACTTGCTTAAATTCAGGTGCTGTAGCATCCTTTAATGAAGCGAAGGGAAATTGTCAAAAGGAGCAATGCCCTTCTCCCAGCCAGCCCCGCATTTGTTCCCAATGCGATGGCAGATCTTTGCAGAAAGGGGAGCAGGTCCTTTCTGGCAAAGAACTGAGAGGGTAGCTGTGTGTGAACAGTGCCGTATTGTGCAGCCCCTTCAAAGGCAGGAAGCTGGGAGAGCTCTATGTGAGCCTTAATCCTCCCATCAGCTTGGCCCATCCTGCCATTCCTCCCAGAAGCTCCTTCATTTCGACATGGCAGATAAATAGGTGTGAGTGGGAGGCAGGGGCCCGGCATAGGAAGGTGGGTCCCATGGAAAGGGCTGGCAGGGGATAGAGCTCAAGGGCTGCTTCGCCATTCACTCCCCTTGATCCCTTGGCATTCATGTCAGCATGACAAATGCAGCCTCCTTCATCGAGTACTCTTGATGGTTGCATCGGCTAATGCAGCCGTGGGTAGATGACGAGAAAGACAAAGGAAAGTATTATACAAGTGCAAGTTTGTGGAATGGGCTCTTTGTGTTTATGCAGAGTTTGAAAGAAAGGCACTAACGGGGTATAAATAGATTCTTTGTAGCAGTTTTTTTGGGGGGAGGTCATCATACACAGATGTGCCCAGAATATTTTGTTTTTGATCCAGTTGGGATTTATCTCTTAACATACGTTGTTTTAAAGTAAACTTTTAAAGGAGCTGGGTGGTTTGTACGAGCAGAAGCTGTCAACAAACGCATTTTATTTGGAGTCAGTTGGGCAGATTTGTAGGATACTTAAACTACAGTAGTGACAGAAGATGCCAAACCTGCTGTCTGACTCAAAAGCCAAAGTGATGTATCTGAAAATCATATGATGTTTGTTCTTCCTTTCTTCCAAAAGTATCAAGTTTGGTGGAAACTAACTGGTACCACCATGGAGAGAAAGGCTGAACAGAAAATATCATAACTTTTCTTTATGCGTGTTGAAAGGGATCCTAGCACAAATACAACATAGCGTAGAGTGCTCAAAAACATGCGCTAGCATCAAAAAGTCATTTGGGAGGCGGATGCTGTAATGGGCAGATCTCATGTAATGCAGTTCATGTAAACCCCACAATGATGGAGAATTTCAGGTGTTCATGCAATGGGGACACCAACCATATTTCTAATGTTATTTTTTTGAGGGGAGCCATTAAATGATGATTTATTACCAAAAATGTTTTAACTCTTGTTTTAACTCTTCTTCAGGGGTGTGTCTCAGCAAGTCACTCCTGAGAAGGAGTTATAGCACTCGGAACATTTTCAGCTGATCCCTGTCAGTATTCTGGAGCCATGTTTTGCCTCACAACCTGGCTAAGGCTACATCTGTAGTTCTTTCTTGTGCTGAGTCAGCCCATTGGTCAGCCGGCCAAATGCTTTTGCTCTGACAGCAGCCCTCTCTCTCAGCACCACTATCTGCGAATGTTTTGCCTGGAAATGCCAGGGACTTCTTTAAGCAAATCAATTGGTCTACCACTGAGTTATTTTAGTGAATTTTACCCAAAGCAGACTGATATTCCTCAGAATCCCTTGGGCAGCTTGATGATGATGCCGATGAGCGTCTTGCTGCCATGCTGTTGTGATGTTCCGTCCTGAGACGCACCAGTGGATGCAGCTTCCTTACAGAAGGCCACTTAGGGCACCATTTTTTTACAAGGTCTTTTTGAATTTCTAGCTACCTGATCAAAATGCAGCGTGTGAATTCCTGGCACATGAATTTTACTTGCAGTCAGGTATGTACCCTAAGATGAACTCTGGAGCTCCGGTGAATCTGACTGCAGGAAATATCCGTGTGTGCTACTGATTTGCACATTATGCTTTTGGAAGGTATGCCGAGGCTCCGCTCTTGCTGCCTGAAGAGAATTTCATTCTCTGAGGAGGATCAGCATAGCAGACTACTGCCAGTTCATGCTATATTATTCTGACAAATACCTTGTGGGGAAACTTGCAACATGTTAATAATGCTCCCAGTCCTCTTGATAGAGCCCCCCCCCCCAGAATGAAGCTCCAGAGCTCTTGTGTGCATGGCCCCAGCCCCCTCCCAGCAGCCTGCAGCTTTCTCGAATCAGAATAAATGACGTTTTGTGCGTTTTGTTTCAAAATATTCAAGTCATCTGTAGATAATAACCTCATCCGACATTCATTCCTTGACAGCATCATAAAAGTCTACTTTCTTCAATCCAGATAGAGGCGTCTTTCTGAAATGAAATACAACTCTGAGTGGAGCAGAATAAAGCTTTTTATGTTCCAAAACAAAGCAGGCAACACCTTGGAGCTTGAATGCAGTTTGGAATGATCTCTTGGACTGTTTATGTTCAGTCAGGTGTTGATGCAGATGAAGATCTGCATGGTGACAATACAACTGCCTCACCAGAGGTCAGCTTTTGAACACACTGTGCCGTAAACATACTCTCCATTTCAGATGAAATCATTAAGGACATTTCTTGCATCATACCCACGGAAAGGAAGGCAGGGGTGGGATGAAGTAATCAGCACAGAAAATTCTGGTCATTCTGCACTGCAGGAATCTTTTAATATCACTAGCACATGGAATTATTTGGATCAGAATATGTGGGCCCTATATGATCCCAACAATATATTTGGTTATTAAATACTCTTAACTGGAGCATTAACATTTCTTTTAAGTGCCTTATTGTAGATATGGCAGGATTGGGGAATGAAGCAATATAATGTCATTTAACATAATAGCAGCACTTCACAGTTTTAGGGCACCTTTAGAGCTTCAAATGTGAGTTCCAGTGCCAGCGCATGAGCAAAGTGTCTCCTGGTTTAACACTGTCCCACTCAGCAAATTGCAAACATTAAATTTTACTCCCTTCCCCCGCCCGTTAAAAAAAAATCTGTTGAAATGGTGTAATATGCTAATAAAATTTCATCCCTCTTGACTAATAAGACTATGAACCTGCTGCTCAATAAGTTTACAATGTTCCCCCATAAATATAGACAGTCAAGCAGATGTTAGTTGTGGTGGCGGCAGCGTACTTCAAGAGCCGTCAGCAACTTGGGGGGAAATTCTGAAAGGAATGTTTGCTGTTATCTGAGAATTCAAATGTTGGCCCTCTATTTCCACAGCTTTTCTTGTTTATTGCCTGTGTCTAAGTCTGGAAGAAAACCAAGTTTCCAGGCTTTCCTCTTTCTTCCCTCCGTGGAAATAATGATGGTGTCACAGTGCACAACTACTGGTTTGGAACAGATAAAAAACAGTCCAGAGCTCCAGTCCCCAATACGAGGGCTGTAGCACCTCAGTTAAGTACAACTTGAGGCACCCGTGACATGCAGATGATTGCTGTCCTCAGCCATGAGCCACCTGGCTTCATCTGAAACCAAAGTTGAGCATCCCATATCAGGACACATGCCTGGTTACCCTGAGTGAACTTTTCTGGGAAGCAGATGCTCTCTCTCTCTCTGTGTGTGTGGCCCTATTGATTCTCCTTGCCCGGTCAGTGGCTTTTGACATCATCAGCAAGGATCTCCTACGGTCTGCACTGAAGCTCTAGCTCTGAGTGTGTATGGTGTATACTTTGCACTGGGGCCCCTCCTGCCTGCCCAGGAGGCTCCATAAGTGAAAGCAGTTGTTTCATCTCCAGCACTTGCCAGGCCCGGTGTGTCTGGAGATGCAGTGTCTCTTGAGCAAGAGGCTGAAGACAGCAATAGTCAGAGAGGAGAGGGAGGATGTGGTGAGCAGGCAAGCGAGGAAGGGGTTGGCAGCAGGGAGGGGGTGAGCAACTAAGATGTGGGGTGGGGGGTGCCCTGATTTTTCTCACAAAATGTTGGAGGGTATGTCATTTACATTTTTCATTACCATTATTAAATATTTCAATGTACCTTTTATCTTTTACTGCACACAGACACACTATTATTACTAAGAATCAACATGAAACAAATTTTTCATTCTTTTATATGCCTAGTGGCCTTGTTGCACTGAGATAATGTGTGGAACCTCCTGTTTCCCCCCCTTAATAATACAACATGGAAGCAATTGGCTTAAACACTATAGTGTCTCAGCTCTTAGAGGCATATGCTACAATCCTGCTATCAATTGTGTGTATCTGGCTGACTGCAGTGAAACTTATTCATGGGGGGGGGGGAGCAGGATTGCCTCCAAAATGGGGTGACCAAGGTGAAGGTTGGTGTAGGAGCAGTACCAATGGGCAAACTCCACTCAGCTCAAATTGGAACTAGCTCAGTATTGACAAGTTTTTCCCCAGCAAGCATCCAGGAGAGCTCATCTGTTTTCTGAGAGCTCTCATCAAGTTCATAATATTGGTGCCTGTGTTCTCATGGTGCTGCCTGGGAACTGTGTTTGGCTTCACATGTTAATCACTTCACTTCTTTGTAAATATGCTATCAAGCTACTCATTGGTAGCCTGAGCTATGTGGATATGAACTAACCTTCACTCCTTTAATGGGAGCCAGTGTGGTGTAGTGGTTACGAGTGGTGGACATCTCTGCTCCTCCACCTGCAGCTGCTGGGTGACCTTGGGCCAGTCACACTTCTCTGAAGTCTCTCAGCCTCACTCACCTCACAGAGTGTTTTTTGTGGGGGAGGAAGGGAAAGGAGATTGCTAGCCGCTTTGAGACTCCTTTGGGTAGTGATAAAGCGGGATATCAAATCCAACTCTTCTTCCACATCTGTGCACCCATCCAGTATGCAGGTTAAAATATTTGACATTGGCTTCTCCCACCTGTATGGGTTCTCATATCTCTTGAGGAGTTAGAGCTTGGCAACTAAAGGGTATGGTAGATCAAAGGGCAGAACTTGGTATCGTCAGGGTAGAATCTGGTGGTGCCTTGAGAGGGTGACAGAGCCTGACTATGGTGGATTAGGATTGAACCCTGATAGATATGGGCAGTGCTTTTACTGGGGGGGGGGTGCAGGGGTACGCATACCCCTAAACATTTTCTGAATCTAAGTTTGGCCTCGTTGAAGGGCAGCATTTCAGTATGAGTAGGAAAATGAGAGTACCCTTAAACATTTTTTAAGAAAAAAAGCACTGGATATGGGGAAGTTGAGGTAATTGCTAAAGCATTTGAGCCAAGTAGAAAATATCCCGCTTCGTCACCTTGAGATTTTAGTCCTTCCCCTGGAGAACCTGAGACAGGGGCTACCTCTGAGAAACCCTGAAATCTGATAACCATTCTGGTTAGTTAGTTAATATCTGCAGCCTAGAAGTTTTATTCCTTCTTGCAGAGTATGTATTATGGTCATGTGTCATGTGAGATTTGCTAATAGGGCAATTTGGTAAGGAGTTAACATCTGGTGAAAAAAGAAGATGCATGCATCCTTAGACATGTTTGCATACTGTGAGGAAGGAATCACTAGAGAAATCCAGGGTGTTCTACTTCCGGTGTCTACACTCACGCATTCCTAAAGTTGACCTGAGGCAAGACCTGAAAGCAGCCCTCCTGGCCACTTGGAGCATCTGCAGCTGGCCCTTGGCTCTCACAGCTTGCACACTCTTAGCTGAATGAAGGAAGTGGAATGGAGAGAGGGGAAAGTTGAAAGGCAGCATACACTTCCTAGGAGGAAATTGTTGTTATATCAACTCTTTGAAAAGGCATGGTAGGTAACAACTTCCAGCTCACTTTAGCTATCAGTTCTGAACACAAAAGGTTTCCTACTTTTTGACTGCCAAGCCTGAGAAATAATCCAATTGTCAGTTGCTTAGTAAACCTGCTGTCAAGAAGGAGCAGTGCCCTCACCCTGTGGGATCTTTGAAGTTTCCTTTTGGTTGTAAGCAGTTGTGCATCTTATATATCTTATTTGAAAATGGTCTTGTGTATCTTGTGCTTTCAGGTTTCCCACAGGCCTCTGTGTGGCCCCTGGAAGAAGAGGATGCTGGACCTGGTGGGCCACTGGCCTGATCCATCAGCCTCTTTTTATGTACTTAATTTATTAAAGCTGAGGCAACAGGGATCATCCCTGCATAATGATAATGAGTCATGGAGGCAAGGGAGGCTTAATGCTGTGTGTGTGTGTGTGTGTGTGTGTGTGTGTGTGTGTGTGTGAATACCCTGAATTCCATATTCAGTTTAAAGCTAGACGGCGGTCAAGCTGCCATAGAGCTGTCAAGTGCTCTCAGAAAACTGCACCTTGAAGCTAGAGGGAGCTGTGTGTAAAGAGTTTTCTCAAGATTGTGCCATAAACCAGGTCATCTAGACAGGTTCAGGTTGAACATGCAGAGCTGGTTGTGTGTGTGTGTGTGTTCCAATGGTTTTTTTTTTTTTTTTTTTTTGTATTCCATTGCTAATACTCTAAAGCAACTGTTGAAATGGCAAGTAAAAATTCATTCCGCATGAATATCTATACCTGGCATCAGAAAACACCGACCCAGTCTACATGTAGTAGCAATTTGGTGATAAACTGCACCAAATTGCAGTTTCACGACATGGAAAAGGGTGTGAAAATCTGCCCTACCACAAATTATTATCCACGAGAATGGTAAAAGAGCAGCCTGGGCAGAATGTCAGCTGCCTGGGAAGGCAAATAAGGATTTTTTTGGTCAAGTCCCTAAATCTTTCCCTGTAAATTAGGAAAAGAAGAGATGCTTATCTAAGTACATACTCAAATGCTCACATAACTTAGGAAATAAACATGTTTACTTAAATCTGCCAGTCTTATTTAGCTTTTAACAGTTTGCTTTTCTACAACAACAAAGATGCTAATTCCAAACTGAGTGTATTGTTTTAAAGCTTTCACTGCTCCCCATGTGAAACACAATTTCTGTTTCCAATTCATATAAGCATAATAATGATCATTAGGTTTGACTCTGAGCAACTGAGACAATAAAAAACATTAGCTGCAGTGTTTGAATCAATATCTGCTCTTTCAACTTAGCACACAGTTGTAGAAACCTCTAATTAAGACTGCAACGATTTTGCGGGGAGTGAGGAGGGCTGTCTGTTGCTCTGCTTTTCAGTGCTGATTGGCCAGCTCAACTGATCTTCTTGGTGAAATCCAGTGCGCTGCCAGCTATTTTGAGTCTTGTAAAGTAATCAGCATTAAGGATATACTGTGGTATAAAAGCCTTACTATGAGCATGTATTAAGAGTAAGCGCCATTAGTTAAGTGACAGAAATAGTGTGTGGACCCTGAGCATGTCCTGAGTGCATTTACTTTCTTGCATTATAGTCATAGACAATGTTAGAATTACATCAAGAATTTGCAGGACAAGGTTTTCATGCAGTCTTCTGTCCCTCTCGCTTTAAACCTAACTACTGAGAGAGCAGCTCTTTTTGATGCAGTAATGGCAACAAAATTACCCACAGGAAAAAGATTGTACTATTTGTCCTGCAGATTGTTAATCAGGGAAACTGGGTCAAATAATTCCTTGAGTTACACCCATGGTAGACCTTTGCAATCAGTAGGCTGCTGACTGCAAAAGCTAACCCTCATGATGAATATTGTAATCTCTTCTATATTTCATGACATGGCGGTGTTATATTTGTGTTCAGAGGAGGTGTAGCATTTTGCCATTTAAAGAATGTTGTAGAATCCCAGTCCCCAATGCAATGCAAGTCCCCTTAATTTTTCCAAACAGCCAGCCATTGTGTTCCTAATGGAGACATCAGCTATTTTACATTATGGGAAGGTGAAATCTGCTAAGGAAAAGTCTCAGCACAACACTGTTTGCACAAATTATTTTGACTCCTCCCACATCCTAGATTCCTCTCTGCTTTTCAAAAATCCCACCCCCCAATGCTTCTGTGGGCTGGTTTAGAGAGTTGATTAAATGCTTGACCAGGCAGTTGCCCTCCCTCACCCATATCTTCTTTCTCCAGCAAGGTGGTTGCTGCTTCTCACTTATTTCATGGGCCTGCCCTGCCCATGCTCCTCCACCAGCATGACGAGAAGATGGGTTGGGGGGTGGGGTGGAGGAAGAGACAGAAATGTGTGGACCTGTGAGAGAGAGGAGGCAGGTACAGACAGGAACACACACAAGCACACACATACGCAGACTTCCCCCTGTACTGCAGCGTAAAATGGATTTCTTCGCAAACTGGGGAAAGGGAAAACAGACAATAAATAATGGATAAATTTGCTCCAAGACTTGCCACTTGCCAGTCTCCCACCAGTATGATAATGACAATGCTATTCAGAGGTAAAATATCCTGTCACTTATTTTTTTTTAAAAAAAACCCTGTTATTAAATTGTTTTCTATGGCACAACATTGCGTGTTCTACCATCCTGATTTCATTCTGCCTTATGGCAGGCGAATAGAATGAGAATGATAGTGGTTTGGCCATGGCCAGGCAAGAAAACTGAACCCACAAAGTAGCTTTTGATGCTTTGATCTGAGCTAGTTGCTACCAGTGAGGAATTCTGATAAGCTAATCATTCAAAATGAAGAGCAGTTTTCATTCTGCACTGAGACATAGCTGTGGGCTGCTGCAAATATGAATGTTAGGAATTAGAGAGATGCCGCTGATTTCTGCGGAGGAGACCTTAAACTGAAATTATTTTGTGTGCTAGTAAACACAGTTAATTTTTAGTGTATAAGGCTTTTTCTGAGGAGCTGCTTATCAAGTTACTGTAAGTCCCTTCACATAAGCAGTTGAGGCAGAAATAAGATACTATGTGTTCTGATTTAATAACCTTGCATTCAGGATAGATGAGAATGAGTATAACACTGGCTTCCTCAGATTTTCCCAGCTTTCCAAAATGCTTTCACAAGGGGTCATTTCTGAACATGGGTTGTTTTTGTAGGCTAAAGAATGAGTCGTGTTGAGAATCACACAATCCAGAAGTTGGGATGGGTGTTGGTGTAAGAGAATTCAAAGTTTGAGATGCATAGGGCTCTTAGGGTCTATTTCACACTATTAAATTATGCTGGGAAAATTTATTTTCTCGCTTAATCTTTGGTGCTTAAGGGTGTCACTAGATAGCACCAGTTCACCTTGATGTGATCCACTCCTCACCCTACCATTTCTGCTCAAAAATTTCAATTTTGTCTGGAAAGTTAAGCTGTCAAGTTCTAGCTTAGTTTAGCTTCATTTAATTTTGTTTTGTTTTGTTATGTTATATGATACTTTTCCACAGTGAGCTGTGCCGAAATTTACAAGAAGCACCCACTTATTAACAAAATTCAAAACATTGGCATGGGGAGGAACTAGATCCAATGAGTTGGGATAAAATGCGTTGAAAATTCCTACAAAATTTCTGTATTGAAATTGAAAAAGAAGCGCCACACCCTCTATGCAGGGTTTCTAATTCAGTCAGGACACCCTGTGTCACTTATAAATTGGCTATTGATTTGATAGTCCTGAATTCTCTTGTGGTTTCTGAAAGCAACACCCGCCAAGAGTGCAGCACCCCTTTCCATTTTGTTAAGCAAGATAGTTAAGGATCTTTCTCTCTTTTGTTAATGGGAGATAAACTTAGCTTGACTGACACTGGAGTGCCTGCTTGTCTCTGCACCACATCAACTGGTGATTCCTGCACAGAAAAGCCTTGCCGTAGCCAAGGAAAGCAGCCTTCACACTGAGGAACCTCCTTCCCTTCCTTGTGTTTCAAATAGAACATAAGGAAGGAAAGATATACAGTGGTGCCTCGCAAGACGAAATTAATTCGTTCTGCGAGTTTTGTCGTCTTGCGATTTTTTTCGTCTTGCGAAGCACGGTGTCGGGAAAGTTTTGGAAAAGCTTCAAAAATCACCAAAGTCTTTAAAAACCTCAAAAAAGGCTACCACACCGCGTTCTATGAGTTGCTCCTCGAAGTCAAGTCGCAACTGTATTAACGGTGTTAAGAAAAAGGAAACAAACTTGCAAGACGTTTCCGTCTTGTGAAGCAAGCCCATAGGGAAAATCGTCTTGCGAAGCAGCTCAAAAAACAAAAAACCCTTTCGTCTGGCGAGTTTTTTTGTCTTGCGAGGCATTCGTCTTGCGAGGTACCACTGTACAGTGGTACTTCTGGTTACACACTTAATTCGTTCTGGAGGTCCGTTCTTAACCTGAAACTGTTCTTAACCTGAGGTACCACTTTAGCTAATGGGGCCTCCCGCTGCTGCCGTGCCGCCGGAGCCCGATTTCTGTTCTCATCCTGAAGCAAAGTTCTTAACCTGAAGTGCTATTTCTGGGTTAGCGTAGTCTGTAACCTGAAGTGTATGTAACCTGAAGCGTCTGTAACCCAAGGTACCACTGTAATCAATTCTCTCTTGCCTCCTTTTGAGGTTCCACTGTTTCAGTCTGCCTCTTATCCCCCAAGTGCTGATGCATCACTGCACAATGGCCTTTGGCTCGCCACCATTTCATTCCCCCACTATCTTTCCCTTTACTGGGAAAGCCTTCAACAGTTCACTCAAAAGCTGCCTTTTCGTGTAAAACAAAAAGGCCGTTTTTGAGCGAGCTGTTGAAGATTGGCTTTTTGTGTAAACCTGCCTTTTTTGTTCTCCTTCCTCATTTTTTTTATAAAAATAAACCAACAACAATTTGTGGGAAAGCTTTGTGCCCTCTCTGCCTCTTCCTCTCAAGTACCATACAAGGTCATTCTGCTCTCTAGACAGATGTACCTCAGTTATGCATGCTCTGCTGCTGTGCCTTTTGGTAAACCTGCTAGTTCCTCAGCTACCTCAGGCAGATTGGCAACAGCCTGTCCTTTACCCGAAAAGACCCAAGGCTGCAGTTGGGAGAGGTCCCCTTAGATCTTGAGTTAAATCCCCCCATGTTCCAGAAGACCTGCCCCCTGAACACTGAGAAGTAAGCTGCAGAGGTATATAGATGTGTCCTGAGCAAATGTGATAATTTAACCTGAATAAAATGCCAAAGGGCTGGACATATAATCATTGACCACCGTGGTATATTCTTCATTTAGTGGGATGTGCATGTGACCTGGGATGGAAGGAGAGTAAATTAAGCAAACTCCTCATACATCCCCCTGAGCATCTGCTTGGGCCACAATTTTTTACCCTTTGTGGGGTAGAAGGCGCATGCAGTTCTGGGTTCTAAATTTGTTCCACTCTGCATCCGCTGTTATCACAACAATCAGCATCTGAACCAGCCTGAAGTAATCATGGGAATATAGGAGGGTTTCTGTCTCTGGTATGAAGACAGAGTGAAATACCAAATTCCCAAGGGACCTGCATAGGGTACGCTCTCAATCTGTGGGAATTCTTTGTTTATGTGAACCTGACTCGTTTTCTCCAGCCCTGGGATAATAGCCTCTGTGTCTCAATTGTGTAATAAAGCCCCCACGAGGAAGGGTCTGTAGCACATGCTTTCCACGTGCAAGACTACAGGATTCCGTCATATCTCCAGTTAAATAGATCCCACAGTGCTGAGCTGGAAAAGAACTACCGACCTCAGAATAGACAAGAGATACCAATAGAAATTCAGTACAAAGTACCCTGATGTGGTCAAGTTATGTTGGAACCCCAAAACTGCTAACTCTGCTGCTGTAGAAAACACACCTTCTTATATAGAAATGCAAATATTCTAACACACCTAGCAATGGCTCAACCACAACAGATCATAACAGTTTTATCGGAACAAAACAAAACAAAAAAATCCTTCCAGTAGTATGAGTATGCATGCACACTTCTTCAGTTTTTATTGGGAACTGTTGATATTTGAGACATTTCACATAAAAATAAAAAAATTAATTTTTTTTGGGGGGGGGATATATATTTTCATTAGTATATAGGCCACCTTTCCAGAAATGCCCATCCAAGGCAACTTACAATGGTAAAAATTTACAAAACATCAACACAATACAAGACCACTACAATTTCCAGTTTCCACCCCCCCCCCCAAAGAAAACCAGATGGCCAATGAAGACACTTTTCTTAGCCCCAGCAGCTCACAGTCCAAGCCAGAAGATATTAACCAAGAATAGGGTAGATGCAGAGCATTTTTCTCGCAAGAACTGAGTTCCGGCCCCTCTCAGGTGGGCTCCATTGCCATATATAAGAGAACAAGGGAGGCGTTCCTGGTGAGTTCTTTCTAGAAAAATAGGACTGGCTACATGAATGGTTGTTTCACACGTAAAACCAATACACTCAATTAAAATAAGAAGAATAGGGCACTTGGAAGAGATATATTCTTAAAGCCCTCCAAAAAATTTGAAGCATGTCAGCCCACGGAAGAGTTCCACAAAAGGACAGGCCCTCTCCCTCCTGGCCATTGTTTGGTAAAGCAGGATTAGGATTGTGGACATTCAGATTTGCATTCCATTGAAAGCTCTGCACAGCATCTAAGTGTGGCTGTGCATTGTGGTTTGTATTTATGCTCACAGTTCTTAAAAAGCAAGGAAATCTGAGACTGCAGAGTTACTGGGAATATCAAAACCCATGGAAAAGTGGAAAACAGCAGAAATAAAGTGGCCGCCTTTGTGCATCCTTCATTTCAGCAGTGTGTAGGAAGGAGAGGGGAAAGGGGCATTGGTGCAGGGAGAGAGTAGAACTGAGCTGGCACAGGAACCTGTGCCATCCTCATTGTGAAGAGGACTATTTATGCTTGTTATGTGCTGTTGATAGTTTATTTTAAGTGCAAAGCTGTTATGTAGTCTGCTTGGCACTTGCAAGACTATGCTAATTTGCCTCTTCCCCTCTCAGCTGTTAGACTAAACGACCTTGCTGGGATGATAATAGAATTTTGTAAATCGCATTTCAACAAGTTAGTAGTAATGCTTTGCAGAAGTATAAACCTCCGCTCAGCGCACATGTGCACACACACAGTGCAAAAACCCAAAAGTACTTGCACAAATAAAGGTTTTAAACCCCATAAATTCTAGGTGTGAGATACCAAAATTCCGCCTGAAATCAATTTGTAACTTAAGATGCAGCTCAGTTGGGTCAGGCAACAAAGTCATGCCGTCACTTTTCGGGGGGGGGGGGGAGCATGCCAGTGCTTGAGAGGGTGCTGTGCCCCAGAAGTGAAAGCGCTGCAGCGGAGCAATCAGGTAGGAGCTGGGGGCTTGCCTTGGCTCAGGCTGGCAGCGGTTCAGGCTGTCCTCTTTTTGCTCTTCAAGATATGGCAACCCTATCTAGTAAACACTATACCTTTAAAGCGTATTTTAATATCTGTTTTTGTTGTTGCGCCACTTTAAACTTTTAAACTTTTTTATTCTGTGAACTGCCCTGAGATCTTTTGATGAAGGGCGGTATATAAATTTAATAAATAAGAATACCTTGGACTCCACAGCCTGTGCATATGATAGCTTTAAAGCCCATTTGAAGCACATGCATTCCCTTCTGGGCACTGCAGTTTGTTAAGCATGGCCGGGCATTGTAACTTTGTGAGGGGTGAACACTTAACGGTGGGGGTGTGTTTTGAATACAAAGCCTTTGTGGTTTAAAGTCCTCTTGACCAACTCAGCATCTGACAGCAGCGGGGGGGGGGGGCTGCTAAATTCCAATCTGCCTACATACATGCCCATATCTATCACGTTTGGCAAGCTTTGTAACTACGAAACAACCTGAACTGCGGTCAATTTGGGATCACCATCCATTATGCTACACTTACTGTCTAGTGTCAGCAGATGTAAGGTTCAGCTTGGGTTCTTTTTTGGAAGCGAGGGAGGCCTACAACATTCTAAAACGTGTCCCTATATAAATCCTGTTCATGCTTTTGAGATATAGGCATGGATTTTTAGGATAGGTACATGGGCTGCTATTTCCTTTCATCTTTCAGCATTCTGAGAATCAGCACTGGTGGCATGATGAAGCGGAGTGGTAGCCCTGGTACCAGTAGATAACCTTGCTGCAAAAATGTAGTTGGGTTTCTCTCTTGGTACAGTATTGTGTTAAAAACTCGAAAATATGCGAGTGCTGCAAACAGCGGGAGAAAAAGGAGCGGGGAGGGCCAGAGCCGTCTTCCCCATAGGGCTTAGTGGCACATTGCGCCCCAGCCCTGTCCTCTCGGGGCGCCCCAGCCAGTGGGGGAGCTGCGCGGCTTTGCCGGCAGCTTCCTGTTTTCCTAGAATCCACTTGTCCCGGGTATGCACAGTGCTTCTGCGTCCTGGGCAACGCAATAGTTGCTCGCTGGCGGTGTTGTGAGGTTGGGTGGGGGTGTGCGCGCACACACTTCTCTAAACTGGGCAGCTGAGCGAGCGCAGCGCACAGCAACCCTCTCCTCATGTGCCCTCTTTGGGAGCCGAGGCCTTCTTGGGGATGGGAACGAAACGAAAGAAGGCGCACGTGAGGCTCCTTCTCCTCCTCCTTTCCCCTTGCTCTCACAGCCAACTTGCTTTTGCCCTCCTGCTCCTCCCTCTTTCCTAGCTGGGCTCTCCTTCGCTCAGTCGCATGGCCGGCCGTGCCACTTGCCTCCTGCGCATGGCAGGAGTGCGGGAAGGGAACCCCAAAGAGGCAGGTGGGAACGCTTTCAACGGGGATGCTGCAGCCTCTCCCAGCAGCTCCCTGTCAAAGCTCCCCACCAGCAAGGGAGGACCCCATCTCTCCCTTTTCGGTGCGGTGGGTTCCTGGTGGGCCGAAGGGAAGCAGACCCGTCCTTAGCTGTGCCCAAGTGCACTTTTATTTCTCCCTTTAAGTAGCATTGCGAAATGCTGCGGGCTGCACACGCCCACCTCGTACGCTGCGTGGGTGGTCGTGGGTGAGGACAATCTGCTGCTGTCCCTCCAGACCCACCCACCCACCCACCCACTTCAAGGGGATCAGGAAGCAGCTGGGGGTGGCGTGTGTGTTTGTGTTAAAAAAAAAAAAACCCTGCTGTCCTTCCTTCTTGGCTGCGAAGCCTGCGTGGGTGGGAGGAGCGACGCTATTTCTACCCCGGCTCAGCTTCCCGACCACCACCCTCCTCTCCGCTCCGTCGGTGGGTTAAATGCCCTCTCTGCTTTCCTCTGTCCCACTTTCTCTCTCTCTCTTCATCCAGTAAAGGAAGGGGTAGGTTCCCCCCACCCCCAGCTCTGTAGAATTCCCAAGTTCAGGTCAACAACTCTGGGGAACCTTTGCCCCCCCCCAAAAAGGTCGACAACTCTGGGAAATGGGGGGGGGGATGGGATCTTCGCATCATGGCACCGGATATGCTTAAGACGGCCCTGGGGAGGGCTGTGGAATTGAAGGGGTTTCCAGCTGATGGGGATGGTGCTTAAGGTGGCTGCAGCATCGCAGGGACCAACAAAGAGGTCATATTTTTCCAAAAATATTGAGGGGAAATGGTAAACTCTCAGCAACTCTTCATTGGAATGAAGTGCCAAGAAAATGCCATTTCAAAATAACACTTGCATTAGTCGATGATGCCATATGAATGTATACGCACAACAAGTGAATAGTCATTTCACAACCCATTTCCCAGTGCAAAGGGCTGAGGAGCCATAACTCTGTAGTAGAACGTATAAGCTTTGCATGCAGAGGGTCCCTGGGCAAATCCCTGGAATATTCTGCTGAAAGGAATTCAAGTAGAAAAGACCTATGCCAGAGTCCTTTGAGAGCCATTGCCAGTTAGATTAGATAGCAATGTTCAAAACCCTGCCTAGCCCTGTAGCATTTAATCGATGGCTGTAGAGATTGGCAAGCACAAAGCGGCATGAGAACTCTTTGCCGCCTTCCTGAAATGAAGATGCATCATCACACTCTGCAGTCAACTTTCTCCAGCTGTACAAGTATATGGAAGCTTTTGGTTTGCGCGGCAGCAGTGGGGAATTGGGCCTCTGAGGTTGTGAGGAGAATATCACCCCCGTTCCATTTCTTAGCTCTCCGTCCTTTTGCTCCGGGGAATTAATCAAACATCTAAGTAAATATTTGGGAGAGCAACTCATTTTACGCAGCGGTCATTTTGCTACTTCAGGATTAATTTGTAAATTTGTTCTTCAGGACTCATTTGTCGAATAATTCTAATGCAGAAAGATTCAAGGTCACACAGTAGCAGTAGTTTAAACAAAAAGAGATTCTGTGTTTAAAAGGCAGCAGCAATTCAATGAGAGTAGGCGAGTGTAAACTTTGTTCTCCTTAGCTTTCCTCAGTTAAGGAGGAAGAAAGTTGGCTGGAGTCTCCCTGGTGTTAATTAAGATGTAACAGAGACAAGTCACTGAGCTCCTGGTGTGCATTCTATGGGTAATTTGCACAAACTGGCGACACTATTATGAATATGTTTGAATTTGCAAAAACAGCATTTAAATGGTGAGAAATAGTGTCTCTTGGGTGTATACTGAGAGCTATATCACTCAGCCCCAGAACAGTTGTACAGTTCGCCTTTATTTAAAATTGCCTCCCACCTTTTAAACTGGCATTTTGAGCTTTATGAAAGTTAAACAGAAAAAGGATTTATTCCACAAGCAAAATGGTGAAAAAGATGTGTTGGGAGTTGAAAATCTTTAAAGAATCAGCAAACTACGTGTGTGTGTGTGTGTGTGTGTGTGTGTGTGTGTGTGTATATATATATATATATATATATATATATATATATATATATATTCAGTAGAGTTGAATTTCAGAGGCTTTTCAATAAGGTGGCAAGTGTACAGCTTAGATTTACTTCAGTTACTTGAACTTATCACAGAGCTGTTACAGGTTAGGTTTCCACAACTTTTGGTACTGAAACAGACAGGGACTTTCCGTCAGAATAGTACTAACCTGCCTATTGTCCTTCTGATTCCCAACCTTTTTGAAACCTCACCCCTGAAGCTCCTCTATTGAAATCTGAGCAGATGGGATGTGGCAGAGGGATGGCAAGGCTGGGGTAGCACATTCATTTCAAAACAAATGAAAACACAAACACACATGGACACATTTTCAAATCAGGGATGAATGGGCAGGAATTGGAAGTACTATTCAGGATTTCTATTCATGCCTGTGTGGGTGGGTGAGGGAAAAAAAAAAGGAAAATTAAACATTGGATTTACCCATCAGTCCCTCTTCGCAGGGAACTATTGGAAGTGTAGCTCTGTGAGGGGAATAGGGGTCTCCAAACAACTCTCAGCACCCTTAAGAAGCTACAGCTACAAGGTTTCCTTTGGGACTCCTGACAATTAAAGTGGAATAATAATGCTTTAAATGTATGGTGTGGATGTAGAAAGACACTGATAACAAACATCAGGACCAAATTGGCATAACAGCCAGTGAATTCATGCAAAAATTTACAAAAACTTGTCAAATGAAAAAGGTGCTAAATGAGGCTTTCAGCAACAAAAATGAAGTTTCCCGACTTCCTGGACTTCCTTACATAGAGCTGTAAGGTTTAACAGTGTAATTCTAACTATGTCTACTCACCTTAACCCTGTGTGCCGTATTTCCAGCAGCGTGAAGCAGTTCAAAATAGGCTGTAACTTTGCTCTGGAATTGCATACCTCCCATCGGTGCCGCTTTGAGCGGGTGATCCTGGATTTACAGAAGCCGCCCTGGCTTCTGTTTGAAACCCCAGGGGTCCTGCTTCTTCTGCCGAGCTGCCTTGGCCTCCCGCCACCTCTGCCATGGCCTCCCACCTCTGCTGTGGCCACACACCCGGAAGCCACTGCCGTACTTCTGGAAGTGCACTGGCTTCCAGAAGTACGGAGGAAGCCTTGCAGCGGTGGCCTGGCAAGCCTCATGCTGACCTGGCAGGCTTCGCGGCAGTGGTCCTGGAGGCTTGCAGGGACAGTGGCAGCCTGACATACCTTGCAGTGGCCGAGGAGGCAGAGAGAAAGCTGGCAAAGGTGAGGCAGGAGGTGGGGGGGTAGGGGTGGCGGCGGCATGGTTTTTTGGGGGGTGTCTCAGATTGGTGGCAGGAAAAGTTGAGGCGCATGGAATTGGTAAGGTGCCTGAATTCCTCTGTGTTTCAGAGCAATTTAGCTGCAGGTCACCCTTAGGGAGCCTTGTCAGGGAGTTTCTCAGGATAGGATAAATTATCAGCATAGCTGTGGAGCTTTGGGGGTGAAGAGGACAGAGAGAGCTCTGTAGTTTTCCATTGATAGAATTAGATTTGAAGCTCCTGTAGTTTCAGCCGCCTTCTCCAGGTCTCCATGTGTACACGAGAGTCAATAAGCTGTAAAATAATTGCATGACTTAGGTCTTCATATATCATAACATATCCTAATGGCTTCTTGTATTAATAGCTTTGACATTTAACCATTGTATAAACATCTACTCCTACATTATTTCACCAAGCTTGCATTGCTGGAAATGGATTCAGCACCAGCGGTTAGAAACTAGGTTAGTTTGGCTGTCCTGGGACATTTCCCATGAAAGTACTTTTTGATTAGGCCTTAACATAAATACTTAAAGGCTTACATTTCAAATGTTGACTTTCATATAACCTTTATGAATATAAATATGTACTCATAAATTCAATACGGAGGGGAGGGGAAATTGAAAGTGAAAGGTCTGCCATATGTCTTAATGAGAAAAGGAAAATGGAAGGTGAGTAAATGACCTAGTTTTCTTTTTGCTGGAAGCCTTGCGACTTCTGAATGCCGCGGATACAGCCTGAAACCCCATGGCAAATTTAATTGTTTAATGAAGGCACTGCGCCTATTAATCCTAGTGGATAATCCAGTCTCAGATGAAGGGCTCTTTGGTGACATGACTGGTTTTATCACAATGAGACCTACAGAGATGCGTCTTCAAGAGATACCTGAAAGTTAGCGGCAGTTCCTGGCAAATTATTTAGCTGTGGAGATATTTGCTTGTTTTTAAATGTTTTTGTTTTCTTTTTTGTTAGTTTTGTTGTTTTATTGGTTGCCACCTTGGAGGAAGAGCAGCACAGAAATAAATAAATAAAAAATAAGATTATTGTTCTAATTTTGTCTTTTATAATGTATAGTATTGTCACGATGCATCAATTTCAAGACTCTTGGCCTTTCAAGACATTTTCTGTCACCCACAAAAAGAAATGCAATACCTATTTAAAATCCCATTTTTCTGTTACATATCAGTCAGAGTGACATCCAGTCAGTAAGTGGGAATTAATTTATGTTTAATGATCCACAAGCAGCTGCTAATTTTGACTCTCCAGATTTATTTTTAGTAAAGGCACTGTTGTCCTGTTCACATAAGTGAATGTTAATTTGAAGTTCCATTTTGTCATTTGCTAGACATTTTTGTCAAGGGTTGGGTTTGCTGTTGTGTTGTTGTTTTTTGTATCGGACCTACAAAGAATCCAGCTGTCATTTGTTATCCCCTTAAGAGGCATTTGTTTACAGTGCCTACGTAGCTATTATATTACTGTCCTCAAATGGTGAATCTTATGTTTCCAGATGCCTCGGTAGAGATAGATGCTTTCAAAATGCATCATTGACTGTAGGTGGTGAATCTGAGGTTTTAGTAGCCCTTTAGCAAATTTATGTAATTCCCAGCAGTGCTGTAGTTAGTAAATTTAGCCTCTGTACTTCATGGTCTTCCCCCTTCTCCCTTTAGATGGAAATATATCTTACTTCAAAATGTGGACAAGAGGTCCTCCCCTTCATTCTGCTGAGTGGGTCCCATAACTTCTCCCCAAAATATAAAAATAAAATAAAATAAATGTCCAGTAGCACCTTAAAAGGTAAAGGTACCCCTGACCATTAGGTCCAGTCGTGGATGACTCAGGGGTTGTGGCGCTCATCTCGCTATTGGATTCCTGTCTCATTACATATGCTAATCATCTGCACACTATCCCTTCCTTTTTCCTGTAGGACTAATTGCAGTCGTCAACAGGTTTACCATACCCAATGAGTCAATCACCCACCCTACCCTCACACTATATATAAGGGTCTGGTGACTTCTGTTTCAGTGTATCTGAAGAAGTATGCATGCACACAAAAGTTTATACACAGAACAAATTTAGTTGGTCTCTAAGGTGCTACTGGACATTTTTATTTTTATATATTTTGACTGCATCAGACCAACACGGCTACGTACCTGAATCTATTCTCCCCAAAAGTCCTTCTTGACAACAGGCCTGGCGCCAGTGGTCAACCAGGTTGGGCTGAGGACTTCAGCAGCTCAGAGGGGCCTGTCACTAGCCTGGCCCAGACTTGCCACCCTCTTCTCTGGTCTAAAATGCCACCATGGTTCTGTGAAGAGTGGAACAAGTGTGTTGTTGCTGCTATTACGGTAGCAGCAGAAGCAGAGGAAGGTGCAGCTGCACTGGTGTGTGTGGAGTGGATGTTTTGTGAAGATGTGTGCTGGATGTGTGAAAACCTTTTGTTTCCAGTTTTCCACTTTGCATCTTCATGCGCTAGGATAGCCATGGGAAGTTGCTGAATCGCTTGGATACTTATATACTCTATTGTAGAAAGGCTCTCTGCCTGAGAGAGCCACTGCCTGACATAGACAATTCTGGGCTAAGTGGACAAATAGTCTGGTGTTAAAGCAGATGTTTCTGTGCATTAATAGGCCAAGTGTTCAAATTTCAGAATAACTACAATAACTAAGGAAATATAATTCAGAATAATTGATCAAGGACTCAAAAACTAGAAATTGCTGAAAGGAAGTCAGTGTACTCCACATGGAAAAAATATGGGGGATCAATGACAGGTGGCTGGTATTTGTCCTGTTTCATGCCATCCTCAAGAGCCATTTTAAATGCAGAGCGTCTGCAATTCATTAACATACAATAGACTTGCAGTTCCTCGCCTACTAGAGGCTCACAAAGCACATTCTGAAAAGCTTAAGAGTAAATATAAAACAATTCTAAAGGTTAGGAAAGGCAAGAACACTGTGGCAAGAAATACGTTACCTGTGATTAAAAGGTGTAAACGTTACTCAGATGTGTACATTGCCTAAAGTGTACATTGGGTAGTGTCTCTGCAATTTCTCTGGATGAGATGAAGTGTGTGCATATAGCAACTGGATAAAACATTTTGAGATCTTATTCGCAATGAATTCAATGAACAAAAATGAATTTTAAGTACATGGATCCAACCCTGGACAAGTTTTATATTTTACAGCTTTGCTCGTACTGGATATACAATGCTTGAGTGGTTCCAGAGCTATTACAAAATGTGAGTTTTGGTCACCTTTTCATTCTGTAAGAGAATATGTTGATATTGTAAATTGCCCTGTGATCCTCGGATGAAGGGCGGTATGGATATTTAATAAATATAAAAATAGTCGACGTGTAAAACCTGGAGATAAATTCTCTAGGTTTATCAGAACTCATTGGCTGCCTCTAAAAATTTCAGCGGAGGATGAATCTTAAACCTGCTTTGTCAAATGTGGTGACACACCAGGGATGTGCAAAGCTCTCATCACTCCTGAAAAAAGAATTGCTAGTTTTGTTGAAAAGCCTTTGATTACCTCCATATTCTTCAGGCATTTTAATATTAATTATGATAAAAAAATGCATTCCTTTCCACCACTCAGTTTAACAAAGCTGAAGTGGGGTGGACCAACAACATTCTTCAACTTTTTGGTGTGATGGTGCCTAAAGCTTCAGTCATTCAAACTTCAAATATATATATGAACAATGTTATAGTCATATAACAAATACCAGAATAAGAAACCTTGTTTATTCTGGTATGAATTTACTGCACACTATCTTTCTTGAGGGATGCAGGTGGCGCTGTGGGTTAAACCACAGAGCCTAGGGCTTGCTGATCAGAATGTTGGTGGTTCGAATCCCCGCAACGGGGTGAGCTCCCTTTGCTCGGTCCCTGCTCCTGCCAACCTAGCAGTTCGAAAGCACGTCAAAGTGCAAGTAGATAAATAGGTACCGCTTTGGCGGGAAGATAAACAGCGTTTCCATGCACTGCTCTGGTTTGCCAGAAGCGGCTTAGTCATGCTGGCCACATGACCCGGAAGCTGTATGCCGGTTCCCTCGGCCAATAAAGCGAGATGAGCGCCGCAACCCCAGAGTCGGTCATGACTGGACTTAATGGTCAGGGGTCCCTTTACCTTTATCTTTCTTGAGGTCTTTGTCAACATTGCCTTCTCATAAAGTTGTAACTCTTTCCTCAATTCATACTGTCCAGATGTTTCATCGTCAGCCCATACGTGTTTCAATTATCTACTTAAAATTGACTGCAGGTGGAAATGGATATTGTAATTATAATTATGCCTGCATAAATTATTGTAACTTTGCTTTTAAATACGTTTTTGATGTGCTGACCCCTCTGGAGAAACAGGGACTATAAAAATATAATAGAGTTTTTCCACAGCACCGTAGTGGAAGTGGAAACAGAAAGGGAAAGCAAGAGGAAGAAAAATGGAACGTGATACTTCTTTGACCATTACGTATTTAGCTCCTGTAGTTAAGTGCCTCGGTTGAACCTGAACTCCGAGAAATGTTAGCGATTCACTTGCAAGTGAGAGAACAGGGCAAAAAATGTTCCAGCCTTTTTGTCGCTTTGCAATCAAGTTACTGAGACACTCTTGCCCCCAGCGCAGCTCCTGCAACTGCACTGCCAGGAGGGAGAGAGAAATAAAAGAGGTTAAGTGAAAAGGCTAACTTGGTGCCTGGGGTGGAAGAAGCCCCTGGAAATGATCCAAGCCACTTTCAGGGCAGTCCACTTGTCTTAAGTCACTGCCGCGAACTGCTGGAGAAGAATTTTGATGAGGTGCTACAATAACATTGTAACTCAGCCTGTCTGCAAATCATGTTCATAAACTGCCTAGATAGGGTCACAAGCTCTGTCACTTACTTTTTTATGATGTCTCGCTTCGGGGAAAGGAAAGGCAGCTTCTCAGCTCATTACGGAGATGGTAGCCACTGGGGCTGGGCAGTTTTGCTTGCTGTAAATTATTAGGTTTAGAAAGACTGTTTACTTGTTTGATGTGACACTACAAGCAAAAGATAATTCCAGCCTCCCCACCACCACCCATCTCACACAAGGGAGCCATCATTCTGGCTGGGGCTAACAGGAGCTGGACTAAAAAAAGTGAATAAATCTGGAGAGCACCAGGCTGGGCATGGCTGATAGAGAATAGGGTTCAAAGTTTCACTTAAGCACCACAAAGCATACAAAGAATTAATGTTATCTAAAGAATTGGTTTTTGCAGCTTGTAGGGGTCTGAGCATGGGAAGTCCCTGGAAGGTAATATCCAGTGCTACGGTAGAAGAGCAGAGAGAGAGAGAGAGGTTTTTGGTTTTTTACCGAATCAAGCTAATGCAACAACATTCAAACCTTATATTCCTAGATGGGCAGGAGGGGTCAACAGCTTTATAGATGTGCTGTGCTAGTCAACTGGAACTTTTTGAAATAAATGTTGCCCCTGGCTTTTAAAAGCACCAGAGGGTTCCTAACAGACAAGTGAAACCTGAATTAAAACTCCGTGCCGGAGTTGGTGAATTGTTGAAAGTTGTGGGACAGTGTCCTTGTTGGCCAGCATGTGTTATCTGTCACCAAATTCCATAATCTGCATTGCCTACCTTGGACCATTTTTGGAATTCATTTCACTCATCATGTTATGGAAATTCATGCAGAGAGGAAGACTAAATAGGAAATGGCTGGGCATGCACACTTTTGTGATGAGAGAATTATCAGAGCAGAGTATGAAATGCAAGCAGAAGCAGGAACCATCTGTAGCTTCAGACATGAAGATGTATCTTTTTGTCAATGCCTTCCCTAGCACATAAGATTGGACTGTTTCATGAATGAATTCTTTGAATCCCTGTTTTATTTGCTTTTATATATTGTTATACTGTTGTTTTAGGTTGTATTTCTGTTGTAACTGATATGTTTTTTATATGTATACTATTGAAAGAGTTTTTTAAAAAAACACCGAGCACTTTAGAAATGCTTTAAATGATCAGAAGCAACACTGTATCCATAATGCAACTACAGAATCATAATGTGGGAGTGTTAAGGCAGCAAACATTGTGACTAATGACCCTGTAAAACTTGATTCAGGAGCAGGAAGAGACCTCGGCTTCATCTGACCCAGGGCACAGCCAGTGCTTCTGAATGTGTGGGGAAAGCTTTTGTCTTCCCTCCAGCAGCCGTGAATGATGGGTGGCAGAGCCATCACAGGTCGGGGGTGTCTATGTGGTGCACCTGTGAGCTCTCATGATATTGCTGTGACCTCTCCCCACCCCTCCTGCTGAATGCAGTGCTGCATTGGGGAGGGGGGCTGCTTTGCCCCCTTCCCACCTTCACCCTCAACTCACAGATGATTCGGTTTAGATGGTGTGCTTTCATATGTCTTCTAGCCAGTCTAAGAGTCCCTCTCCATTTAGAAATTAACCATCGGTTAGAACTGTCTCATGTCTGAAAGGGTGACACTTAAGAGAATAAGAGACCATCATGAAAGAGGATTGTAATAGGGCAGCTTGGTGCAAAAGCAGATAGGATCACAATACGCCCTTACAGGTTTTGACAGCTTGAAAAGAGCACTTCCTTGCTATAGAGCCAATCTGACACTGCATCCGCTGACATTATTAGAGGATGAGTATGGCAGGGCAAAGCTCAGGCTGTCACTTCTCAGTATTGACTGATCCTCGCTTAGTTAGCAATAGCCCTGGTCTGTATATGCACTGAGTATGTGGCTCTTAAAGTACGCAGCAAAATCTTTATTGAAATAACAAGGACTAGGAGCTTTGGGGCTTTTGTTTCTGTGTAATCTTGGCTCTGCAACATCACAAACCAGGGAGGTCAACTATATCCCTCCAGAAGTTGGCTTATTGGTATTAGGCTTTGCATCAGTTCTTGAAATAAGGAAATCCAGCAAGCATCTTTGATCACCGACAAATGACAGCCAGAGTTAGCCTTTGCTCAACAGCGAAGTTCACATAGATTAACCTATTCATTTGAAATGTTGAATAGCAATTGAATGTGTGCCTTTAGTGTAGGCAGTATTTATAATAAAAAATTTAAGTGGTGGTTTAAAATATTTAAAAAAAGGCGACGTAATACGAGAGATGGATTGCAAGAGTCAAAATGTTGCAATATTTAAGAACTCTATACATATTCAAAGCATTTGCTTGCATAACTACATAAGATGTCTACTTTGGAAAGTCTTTTTAAAATGCAGTAATTTTTTATACAAATAATGCCATTACTTGTATGCATAATTTAAAGTTGTGCAGGCTGCTGTTAATTAGTAATGATTACTCAGGTGGAAGCAGGAATTCATATTTCAATCCTAGTAGTTGGATTGTGTACGACGTGCTTCTTTACTTTGCCCCGGAGCCAAATACAATAGAAAGTAAATGTAGTTATCTTCATTGGTATGCTGAGAAGCAGAAAGACATCCCGCTATGGCCACTGTAGGGCTTGTACGCAGCAAAATAAGGGTTCGTGCCATCTTCTCCTGCCTCAAGGCTGGGCCCTGGCAAACCAGGTGGTGCTGGGAAGAAATTAAAGTAGCCATGAGCTACAAAAAACCCCTCTTGCTAGATTCTGAAAGTTGTTTTTTCAGACTCTAGTATTGAGGAAGATGATATTCCTTCCAGGCATCTTCCATATATTACGATCTGTCCTGACCCCTAGGTGCCTTATACTGGAGCCTTATGCTGGAAGGATGGGAGCTCACTAAATCTCAAACTTGTGTTGATGTAGAAATGCTTCCATAATTCTCCTCATCTGATTTTCTCCCTGGGTTTTCCCTGAGGTCCTTCCCCCACCCTCAGACGTGAAACCAACGTGACAGGAATCCTCCACAGCTCCACTTTTTAAAATTTTATTTCTGAATGTTGTACAGAGCACTAGTCATGTTGCAGTTTGCTGCAGCTTTCAGTACATCCAGTTCTTCCTTGTATTCCTCTCTGTGCGCTGATCAAACCCTGCAATATGGGCCATCTTAAGTTGATTGCACGTATTGACATCTTCAGATTTTGTGTGCGCCATGTTTTACCAAGGTGCAGGAGCACATGAGGAAAGCACTGCTTAAAAAGAACCATACCTATAATCACATCAGAGTTGCCTCTCTCTCTCTTTCTCTCTCTCCATTCAGCCGGTTCTAGGAATATACAAATAATTATATTTCAGACCCCTTCTTAAACTCTTCTGACTGATGGATTCTATGTGACTCCAAAGCTTGCTTGTTATCTGCCTTACCTGTATTGTATCATTCAGTACATGGATCAACTGTCTGCAGCAACAGACACGCGGCTTAATTATTATGCAATAAACATAATTATTGCAAAGTATTTGCATACAAGACAGATGGCTGTTTTCTAGTGGCCAGTTAGGAGTCTGCTGCTTGGAATAGCTAATATGTATGGAGAATGGTCTGAGAGAATCCTTATGTACAATGACAACAGAGCCATGGTGAGAGGATAGTGGAACTGAAGCCAAAGGCAAAAATCTCATTAATCTGAATCAAGATGGATTACACCCTAAATGTCTTGATAGCAAATTAAATTGGATCTTCTTTATATATCTGTGTAACACTAGAAGTACATTCGTTTGTATGGTGCTGAGTGTTTGGTTATCTGAATGTTTTGATTAACCCTTTTGCCCCCAAGCAATCTAGAGACTTTAAAAAAAATGTATAATGTATGTATCCTTACAGATTTTTAAAAAGAATGACTACATCTAAAATAGTAATTTGGATTTAAGGTACATATCTCCACACTATAGGCACATACTGTATTAGCTTAGAAACTGGCCAATGGAAACCACAGATCTGTCCTTGTAATTTACGTAAATATCCAGTTTTAGAATAATTGTGTTTATTGCATGAAAATTAACCAGCCAATATCAATCACACTATATTGCCACCTGTTTGTTTAACAAATGGCTTTAAAATAATCCTTAAAAAAGCAAGATCTTCAGTGCCTGCAGATTTTATTTCAAATCCAGTTCTTGTTATCGTAGTAATTAGTTTCCGAGATGATTTAATCTGCAGTAAAGCTCTTCCCTATACTTGCCATTCTTGCTTATATATTAAAATTTTTCAAGTATAGTAAATGGCTGAATAATTCACATTAAGTTATTAAGAGCAACAGTAACAGCCAAGATCAGATGGTTTTGGTATAACCTTATAATGTTGTTTTTCCTTGATTGTCTTAAAGGATGAATAAAGACGAAACAAGATGATACATTATTAAATGCTTGAGAAAACCATAATAATTTTTTGACTCCTACTTGACTCCATATAACAATGCTTTTATGGGGCTACCAGAAGTAATTAATAGGGTTGTCAACTGATTATGATTTTTTAGCTCTTTGCCCTATTTTAAACCTAATCAGCTAGTTAATTAAAATTGCACAATAAATATTAAAATTTCTCAATTAGGGCAATGTATTTAGCTTTTGGATAAAAACCATCTTTGAAATCTGAAGTCCAAATAATGTGATACTTTTCATGAGAATTGCCAACCTCCTTGAACATTTTTGGTTAAGCAGCACACAAATTAAATTGTTATTGATATCTATGGGTTGGTAGTAAGATCCAGCTTGTTAATACTGAAAAACAATGAAAGGACTCCAGACTCCGAAGTCACCAGGGTACAATTTCTACTTCAAAAGTAGTGATGAGGGGGCTGAACTTTTTCCTCCAGTGTTTCTAACTTCACAGCCACTATTTTGCCCCTCTGCTACAGCTTCAATAACCTTATTTTTCTGTTTCAATTTTCTGAGTGATCGCAGGCAGCCATTGAACACATATTGGATGTGATGGCATCAAAATCCTATCTAACCAATCAGATTTGGCTTGTAAAAGCAAATGAAACACATAAAAATAAGGGCAATTTTTCTGGTATTGGTAACATGTATGTTCCTAGCCAATTATAAATTACTCTAAGAATCAAATTGCTTCTTGGCAATTTTACAAGTCTCTAAAGAATTGCCAAAGGGAGGCCCTTTAGATTTTGACAATGGTTTTCTCAAGCTTGCTTTACATTTCAATTTAGCACTGACTAAAATAACTCAGATTAGGGACCACCTTGCAAAATCCACAACCACTACAAACCTACTGCTGCAGCACGAAATTGATGAGACATGCAGATACAACATTTCAGCATCTGGGCACTCTAAAACAGCATAAAAACCCTGGTTCGTGCCCTCCCTTAACTTCAGTATAGACCTGGAAGGTTGCAGCAAGGTGAACTTCATCATTTCTGGGTCTATTGTTAGAACGCAATATTAAGATGCATCCCAACATTAAGTGGGTATAGGATTGTAACCTCTGTGACCCCTTGACCACCTTCCCATGAAGATAACCCTTCACTTTCCTCTGTTTTGAAACAGGGGATTTCTACATCAGGAGGCAGTCAAAGGGGCACTGAGGCTGCAATCCTATACCCAGTTACTTGGGAGTAAGTCCAAATGAACTCAGTAGCACTTGCTTTGGAGTAGGTGTATAGGATTGTATTGTATATTTTGTTGTTACACTGTACAGTAGATGCCATTGTAGCACATTTTGGGATTAGGCAGTCCCAAACTCCGACTTGCAGGGCGGTCTGTAGCATATGCGCCGCTGGGGTGCAAAGATCCACAAGCGCACCCAAATACAGTTTATCCCCAAAATGAAGAAAAAATGCAGCTCATGGTATTCATAGTGTGTGCTCTAGGTGCATTTTTGCGGAAATGGAAAACTAAAACCGTGTGCTGAAACGCATGTGTAGTAGAGCCCTAAGTAGTTGGTCAAAGAAAATGCCGACAATTAGTGAAAATAAACATATATTTTTTAACAATTTCTTTAAATGAATTTGAACTGTAAGTGATGAAATTAAAACACAATTTGCAATGTTCTACTTGGGGCTAGCAGCACCTTTGACACAACTGATCTTGCGCTCCCTGCCTGCCAGTCGTATCAAAGGTGCCGCATAGCAGCTCAATACAACATGGAACATAAAATTTTGATACAAAAAAAATTCCTTCCAGTAGCACCTTAAAGACCAACTAAGTTAGTTCTTGGTATGAGCTTTCGTGTGCATGCACACTTCTTCAGATACACTGAACTTCAGTGTATCTGAAGAAGTGTGCATGCACACGAAAGCTCATACCAAGAACTAACTTAGTTGGTCTTTAAGGTGCTACTGGAAGGAATTTTTTTTGTTTTGACTATGGCAGACCAACACGGCTACCCATCTGTAAATAAAATTTTGATGTAAGAGTTAATTTTGCATGCACGGCGCTGTTGAGAATGACAAGCGGCGTCTTTGAGTCCGACAAGCACCGTCGTTGTGAATGACAAGCGCCACTGCTGGCACGGCGCATCTTTGGTAAATGAGTGCACAAAGTCGATAGTCCTTTAGTAAGTATACATTTCGGTAATACCTAGGTATATATGTATTTTGTTTTTCTAGCTTGATCAAAATTATTTATTATTTCATAACAGGTAGATAGTTAAAAGCTTAGGTGGCTTCAGTGCCCGTGTGCCCTGCACCCCTTGCATCCCGGGTAAAGATGGCCCCGCCAACTTGTTTCTTGAGGATTCTATGACAGGAGGCGAAGGGTGTTCTTCTGTTCATGCTAGTATGGGTCATTTGCTACTCATTACAAGGGAACACATTTATTTTCTATGACTGCCATATAGCTGTTCTTTTCTGCTATTGCTGCAATAAGTTCTTTAAAAATACAATAATGTAGAGGAAGGGTACTGAGAAGGTAAAGTCTTAATCTTAATTTTGTCCTAACCTTTAAAAAGAATTAAATTACTTTGAAAAGAAATGTCGGCAATCATGTACTTACAGCACATTGTACCTAGCAAATGCACATATAAGCAGAATGAATTATCTTCATTGTAATATTCATTAGAGCAAGAAAAGATTTTTAAAAAACTATGCACAAAAGAGCTTATCTTTCTACATATTTTTCAAGAAAGATGCATCCATAAATATTAAACAAACATCAACTGTAACTTTCTCCACTCACACAACCAGTTTTGTAGATTCACTGTTGTGACTCATATGGAACTTGGTCTTGTAGAAGGAACAGAGGAAGCCGCCCTGGATGAAGTCCATCCAGCTCAGGATCCTCTGCACCCGCTGCAGCAGCCCTCCAGGATTTCACACTCGGGTCTCTTCAAGTCCTACCTGGAGATGCCAGGGACCTTCTGTATGCAGAGGAGATGCTCTACCTCTAAGTTACAGTCCCTCCGAGAAAGGTCTAGTTTCAAGGAGGAAAGTCAAGCTGATTAAGTCAATAAAGCACTTCCATCAGAAAGCCAATTAATAGCTTGGATAATTAACTAGTAAAGAAGTAGAACTGATCTGCAGGGCACCGTAGAGTGATTGTTTATGCAGGTCATTAGACACCTGTAACCACTTCCAGGTTGTGCAGACTGTGATTGCTGCAAAGAAATTTCCACATTTTAGTCTCAGACAGTAGTGCTACGTCAGAGATTGTTATTCTGCATGGCTACTGACCCAAATGAGATTGACTGGCTTCCTAATCGAAATGTGTTATTGTTTTCAATAAGTAATCTGGCCAATTCATTATTAAGAACAAAAATGATGCAACACTATCAGGAAAATTCCGAAGTGCTAAATGTATCATGACTATATGGTATTTCTTGTAAATTGCTGGTTTTGGTACAATCAAGTGATCTATAAAATTTGTTAAAATGTGTCAGTTTAAAAGAGGGGGAATGGATATGCATTTGCTCTTACAGTGGCTAAACCTCTATTATTATACTCTTAAGAAAGAAGTTTTTTTTTTATGAGACCATGATTTAAATGTTTCTTTTTAGCCTTGTTTAATGGGGCAACTTGACCCAATTAAACTACCCCATTAAGCAATTATTTTGAGAAGATTTTAAGGGACGTGAGAAGAAATTTTAGGAATGCATATAATTTTCTCAAGAAACCATATTAAGATACCCTATTAAGAGAGGTGCAGTAGCCTCAAGATTTGCCTTGTGCGTGTATCTGTGTGTTTTTGAAAAGTCTGATGTTTCTGGTGCACTTTGTGTTCTCACTTCTTTGATCTGTAATTTGGGTTCCAAAACATTCTATAGGATATGTAGCTCTGTGTTCTTCTATCGTTTTAAACCTAAGCTATAACTTCCCTCCTTTGGCCAAAGTGAGTGAAATTTGCAGGCATGGGAACTCTTCCAGAGTGGAGTAAATGTTCCCAATTACAACAAATGCAAAGTCTGTAACTTTTACATTTTCTCTCAGAATTAGATCCAACTGTAGCTACAACTTTCAGAAGGATACCACCTTTCAGAAGAATATTTTACAGCAATTTTCCCTCCAGGGCATCAAGTGACTAAAAAACTGGGAATCACTTAATCTACCCTAGTGTTTTGTGGGCAATTGGTTTGGAATTTGCCCTTGGACAAACAAACAAACAAACAAACAAACAAACAAACAGACAGACAATCAACCCTGCAAAATTGCAGATAAATAGGTCTAGGGGCTGTGGTGAGGAAGTAAAATGGAATCACTTTCCTCCTCAATCCATATTAGGGTATGTTTTCACTAGGACAGCTAAAACTCCAAAATCCATATTGTTTCTTACTGCAATGAGTTATATGAAGGGCTGCCTCTGAAGATAGTTTGGAAACTCAAACTGGTGCAGAATTCAATGGCCAGGTTGCTGACTGGGGCAAAACAGTTTGAGCGCATTACACCGATTCTGGCCCAACTGCACTGGCTGCCAATCAGTTTCCGGGCCCAGTTCAAAGTTGGACATTTGTTTTTTATTTGCCGTGTGGTATTTTATTATTTATAAATGATTTAGGAGGACATTCTTGTAGCCGCAAAAACAATAAATTCATTTATGACAAATGGAAGTTCCTATGTAGTCTCAAGGCTCCCGAGGACAGAACTTTATAGAGAAGTGGCTAATACTTGTAATAAATAGCAGACTGGGAATAGCGAAGTTGTACTACAGGGGTCAGGATTTTTTTTTTTGAGGGGGCCGGTTCACCGTCACCCAGGCCTAGTGGCGGGCCGGACTGCTTGCGCAGGAGCTTGCACACGGGACGGCGGAGGCTTCTCTCCCCCCAGCCCCTCCCCTCCCCCTCCCTCCCTCCTCTGCCACTCTGCCTGTGGTTGGCAGCCGGCGGCAGTGGCAGCACCTCTCCTTTATGCAACAAGCTCCAGCCTACAGCGAGGCCAGGAGGAGAGGCCAGCGGGCAGGTGGCGAGGGGCCAAGAGGTGCACCAAGCCCCTGCCCACAGCACAGCCATGGGGAGAGGCTGGTGGGCAGGCGGTGAGGCTTCCTATCAAAGCCCAGACCTCTTCATCCGCAGGGCAGGGAGAAGCCAGGAAGGGGGGGGGGAGGGAGGAGATGCCACTGCGGTGAGGGAGGGGGGGGACATCGCAAAAAAAATGGCGCCTGATTTTTTTTTTAAAAAAATGGTGATTGCGCCGATCCAAGGGGCGATGGCAGAACCGTTCGTGGGCCAGATCCAGAGGGCAATTGGGTTGGATCCGGCCCGTGGGCCTTAGTTTGCTGGCCCGTTGTACTGCCTACAGTGTGTGTGTGTGTGTGTGTGTGTGTGTGTGTGTCCGTGTCCCAGCTTCATTAAATTCAAATATATTCTCATTAAAGTCTTATCTTTTTGGTCAACTTCTTTACACAGAGACATTTGGCAATATTGTAGTTGTTGTCACAGTTTCTGCAACATGAAAGATAGTGATTTTCTTTGCACACCTCTCTTCAGAATATTGAAGAGACAGCAACACATAGGGAAGGCCATTATTATTATTAATGTCAGCCTTGGTATTTTGCCTTGTGTTCTAGCAGGGAACAGGTGTAAGTTGCAATCTCTGAGCATGTTTAAAGAGTAGCTTTGCTTGAATAAAACATCAGCAAGCAGGCAAATGCCCCCAGTCAGTCCGGTTGTAATCTGAATATCAGTTTAAAAGTTGAGCTTTGAGGTTTCATAACCCCCTAAAGCAGTGGCTGAGCTCCTTCTGCAGCACTGTATTAAAAGCCAATGTGAGTCAGAGCCTCACAATTTAAAAGTCTTTCCTTCCTGTCTTCCGTTTGAGAAAGTGAGGGTGAATGGAGTTTGCTGGCATGCACAAAATGTGAAGCAGACATGAAAGGTAGAGCAGTGTGCAAGTGGGGATGGGGGCGGGGCGGGGGGGTTATTGAGAGTCTGCTCACACAGCTGAGTCTGCCATCCCAAGCGGTGCTGGACCTGGCCTTGTTTTGCCTCCTGAGAAAGCGGCCTGGCATTCTTTGCCCTTTGCAAAACAGCTACACATTTAATTTCCTGTAATAAGATGAAATGCCGTGCTGCAGAGTCAGCTCCCCTTCTTTATAATATTTTTAAGGGAAATAAATATGAAAGTTGAGAACAAATTTATTGGAAGGAAATCTGTCTTTATTTATATAATATCCTCCCCTTCCGTAGTTTCATTTTCTTTGAAAAAGCTGCCCTTTTTGAAATAGCTCCAGGTTTCCATTCAGCGGATTGTTGGATAAGAATTAGTCATTCGTTCATGTTTTTACTTATTAGAAATAGGAACAGCAAGCAATGTTTGAATTTACTTTTATCTTAGATTCAGTTCAAACAGCAGGGGTGCTGAATGCATTCCAGCGGGAGGGCCGCCTTCCCTCCTGAGCAATCTCCCAAGGGCCACACGCCCACCTGGTGGGTGGAGCCAGAGGCGGAACTGGGCGGGGCAACAAAAGTCAAGTTTATCTTTCTGTGGTGGGCTCCCTTCAGCCAGCCTGCCAAGATAGTTCTGCCCCTTGTTCCCCTTTCTTGCTGGCAGGAACCCCCTGCTCCAAGCAAGGCCTCTCCCCCATCTGCTATCCCATGCCTTGTTTTAAAGAGGCGCATTTCCCCTCTGAGCACAGTCTGCCCAGGCCCAGGGATTCCTCTCTGATGGGGGCCAGCAACACCTTTTGTCATGTTAACGCCTCTATGCCAGGTAGCTCCCCTCAGTGCTCCAAACAATTGCTAGTTCCTGGCATGCATTAATTTATTGGGTGTTTTTTTTGGGGGGGGTCTTTCTCTCCCCCAAACTTATAACAGTATTATAGCCCAGCCATTTATTGACTCTGCTAGAGCATGTAGCATTTGAATATCATTCTGTGGAAAGGCCTCAGCTTGACTGGGGAAATGGGAGATGGAAAGCCCCCCAGTTTTACACCTGAGCAGCTGAGAGGAAAAGGGTATCTTCTTCTATGGAAAAGCAAACAAGTTGAGTACTGTGCCTCATCTGCACTGTGGATTTATAGCGTTACTGTGCCACTCGCCACAGTCATGGTTTCCCTCAAATAATCCTGAGGTGTAGTTTGTACAGTGGTACCTCGCAAGACGAATGCCTCGCAAGACAAAAAACTCGCAAGACGAAAGGGTTTTTTGTTTTTTGAGCTGCTTCGCAAGACGATTTTCCCTATGGGCTTGCTTCGCAAGACGGAAACGTCTTGCAAGTTTGTTTCCTTTTTCTTAACACCGCTAATACAGTTGCGACTTGACTTCGAGGAGCAACTCATAGCACGCGGTGTGGTAGCCTTTTTTGAGGTTTTTAAAGCTTTTTGAGGTTTTTGAAGCTTTTCCAAAACTTTCCCGACACCGTGCTTCGCAAGACAAAAAAAATCGCAAGACGACAAAACTCGCGGAACGAATTAATTTCGTCTTGCGAGGCACCACTGTACAGAATGCTGGGTGTGTGTTAGGAAACCCCTATTCTCCTTACAGAGCTACAGTTTTTAGAACGGTTGAACAATCAGTCCTTCTCCTCAGGGATCTCTGGAAACTGTGACAGTTCTGTGAGGGCAGAAGGGGCTCCCCTGACACTTCTCACCACCCTTAACAAACTAAGCAGTTTGCAACAAAAGTTAAACAATAATACAATAATAAAAATCACATAAACATTATCAAAACAGATTTAACCGTGTTATATATTGCCACTGGAGCACAAGAAAACAGGAAGGTTTTTGGCGCTGAGACAGTGGCAAGGTTGGTGTTGGGCAGGCCTCCCTGGAGAGAGCATTCTTCTTGTTGCTCCACTCTGGACTTATCCTGAAGGCGGCCAGTTCTGAATCTATGTTTGGGGGTGGACAGAGAGCCAAAACTCACATGGCTTCACCATAATATTGGTATTTCCTTCCCTGTGGTTAAGTTTCTCAAATGTTCTAACTTCAGGGAACCCTTTCCACACCGACTTGCCCTGAGCAGCCTTCCCTAACCTGGTGCTCTCCGGGTGCTGTTGAACTACAACTCCCTTGAACCCCAGCCGGTATAGCCGGTGGTCAGGATTGATGGGCAGCGACATAGAGAGCTGTCGGTTCTCCAGTCCCGCCCCAGCACTCCACTACTGCTGCATTTTGGAAGGCAATGTAGTCGTGGCAGGCAAGCAGGCGTCAAGAGATGCTTATCTGCCAAACCATTTAAAACTAAATAAACAATGAAGGTGTTCATCCTGTCACAAGAATCCCTTCGCCACTATCCTGTGGTATGACATCGGGGCAGGGACATGTCCTCTCTCTCCGTTTTGCACAGAACCTAAAATGCAAAAATGAAATATGTGCAAGGTAACGGACCCTTTCCATGTGACAGTTTTGGAAATGTAGTGAAGGCTTTTTTCTGAGGAAGACCAAAATAACTGCAATAGTGCCTTAGGGTTCCAATGACCCAATTTTTATGGCATTGGGAGCATTTTATAAATAACTGGTGGTCAAGGGTATTGTGGATATTGACCACAGCTGTGTTCCACTTGTTTTCTGGCTTTTTGCACCAGCTGTTTCTGCAGGGCCTGTTTTCACCTTGGCTTGATTTTGTCCTGAGCTTTGGGAAACTTATTTCAGCTGATCAGTTTATGGAGGCTCAAAATGCAATCGAGATCTCTTCTGCAGTTATGGTTTCAATAAAACCCCAAATGGTTAAGTAGCTTTAAGACATCCTATGCATCAAACTGAGAATTTCTATTTTCATCACCTATATATAAATACACACACACACACCCACCCACCCCTGTCTGATGTGTGTGATATCTGGGGAGCATATACTGCCCCTTCTTGTGTTTCTGGAAATTGCCTCGTATACTGCTGGCACCACCAAACAAATGATTAATGATGATAATTTTGATTTTGAATGGGTTCATTTATCTATCTAAATGTTTCACACAGCGATTGCCTTATACAGAAGACAGAGAGTGAGGTTCTGTTCTCTTTTTGATCTATACACAGTTTTCTATTATTTTAAAACTATTCAGTGTTCAAAGACTGAATTCAATCTGCATGTTGTCTTATCTATGTGAAGATGGCTTATCTGGAACAGAGTGCTAACCTTGCCTTGAATGGCAGTGTGAATTTACAGGATATTTCTAAAACTAATAACATGTTTTAAAAAGAATAACGTGTAAACCTGGAAAAAGCACATAAAAGGCCGTTTCTGAAATGGAATTGTTTCACCCACCTTTTCTTTTCCTAGTAAATTATATCTATATTAAAAATTAACTTTTTCAGGTGTGCATACCATGAATAGAAACTTTTTATGTGATTGTTGTTTGTTGTTTAGCACTTACAGCCGTCTAATTCAGGAGAGGGGATCTTACGGCCCTCCAGAAGCTTTCCTTTCCTTCCCCCCTTTTAAATAACAAAATGTATAGAGAACTTGATTGTAATCAAACCTCTCATCAGTTTATATGAAATATTAAAATAGTTCCCCTCCCTTTTGCACGTTTGACCCTGTAGAACTTTCTACTATTTAGAACAATAACTGTCCGGAGTGTAATTGAATTTTAAAAGACCTGCCAAATTACAGTAGTGGAATATAATCAATAAGATCTTAGGAGAAATGTTGACAGCCATAATAACAAAGTGTCCCCTCAATTTACCAATCCAGAGTAAATTGCAGCCAAACTCTGTTCAGCAAAGCAGCACTGACTCATTCCTCCTTACATATCTGTTTGAAGCATTTGTACTTAGCCATTGTTAGGCACTTTTCACGGGGCAGATATGCCCCAAAGGCACCTTAGGGTTGGGGCTTGCAGGTGAAGCAGCCCTCCCTCCACAATCCTAAACGTGTGGAGACTAATGACTAAAAAGGGGGGTGTACGACACACAGGTATATTTCTCCAAGGTGGATGTGTATTAAGTGACCTGCCATCATGTTTCACCAGGAAGTCCCTTGACCATCTCTATATTCCCAGCCTGCGCAGGGAACCCAGGTATTCTGTGTCCTTATATTGGCCAGGTTGTGTGGAGCTCTGTGTCTTTTCTCTAGGCAACACATGTACAGTACTGCACTATGATTAATGGGTGTACCCATGATGCCCCCGGTCCACCCCCCACAAAAAGCTTTTCAGCAGATTTCTTATCAGCTATCAAGGGAGTGTTTACAGCAGCTAAAACTCTTGTCTGGGAGACTGATGGGGATAATTAAGCCAGGGTTTTCCAGTTCTCCTTGCCAGGAAATGGCAAAGAAAAATAGCATTAGCCAGTGGGACACATTGTGAATCTATGCCTGGCTATTTCGTCATATACTGTACTGGATGGTTGTTATTTTTACCTTTCTTGCCAATACTGACGGATATGAACCATCAGGTAAAAACAGT
The DNA here is from genome assembly GCF_964188315.1 of Podarcis muralis. Classification (NCBI taxonomy): domain Eukaryota; kingdom Metazoa; phylum Chordata; class Lepidosauria; order Squamata; family Lacertidae; genus Podarcis; species Podarcis muralis. The sequence goes on from NC_135655.1 coordinate 135,193,301, forward strand.
GCTCTTTTTGACACTATGGGCTGTTTTCTTCCCTCACTATTTTTTTTTTAAAAGCAATAATACTGTACAACCTAATCAAAATAAAGTTTCTGTGTTCTAATTTATGAAACAGCAGAAAAAGACTGCAGGATATTCTGAACTTAAGAAAAAGTGAGAACAATTGATTTGTCTTCCATTTGTGTTGTTTACTAGTCTGGATGAAGTGAAGAAATGCAAATTTCCCAGGATCTAAACAGGAAAACAGATGCAGAGATCATGGCCAGTAATCACTGCTACAGTAGAGTGAGTTTTTCTCAAACTGCTGTGAAATTGTGCAGTAAATGATGATGGCATTACACCAGGTCCCTTATCCTCTGTATTAGTAAACAAGTCTCCTGGGAAGCTGTTCTAGCAAGTTAGTGGGAGAGATATGTACAAGCCATCTTTCTCTGTCTGTCTCTCCCTCCCCCCCTTCTCCACCACAGGAACATTTATAATTGCCCTGCAGGTAGCTAAAGAGGACCTGCTTAGGCCTTTAGATACAGTGGTACCTTGGTACTCAAACAACTTGGAACCCAAACACTGCAAACCTGGAAGTAAGTGTTCTGGTTTGTGAACTTTTTTTGGAAGTCAAACATGCTCTGTTTTGAGTGTAACACTTCTGTTTTGAATGCCACACTTTTGTTTTGAGTGTTACGCTGAGGTCTGTCTGTTTTTGCTATTTTGTGTTTGTGTTTTTGTGGCTCTTTTTGTTTTGTTTTTGTGCCTGTGTGGAACCCAGTTCAGCTATCGATTGATTGATTATGTGACTGCAGTACATTGTTTATTGATTTCATTTTATGGATCAGTGGTCTTGTTAGATAGTAAAATTCATGCTAAATTGCTGTTTTAGGGTATGTATTTAAAAGTCTGGAACGGATTAATCCATTTTGCATTACTTTCTATGGGAAAGCACACCTTGGTTTTGGAACGCTTTGGTTTTGGAACGGTCTTCTGGAATGTATTAAGTTTGAAAACCAAGGTACTACTGTGTAGCAGATTGAGTTGATTTGGGGAAAATGTTGGTGAGGCAAAAGGGATAGAAGAAGATGGGTTACACATCTGATCTCATGACTTGTGACCTTCTGTACTTCTCTTAATAGATTGTGTCCGTCCGTTCTCTTGTGCTTCCCCTTATGCCAGGAATTTCTTCCCAGGTCACCTTTGTGAAACTCTTGACTTAACCACTTAGTCTTTATCCCAGCTGCAGTTGCTTCTTCCCTTGTTATTCTTGTCTCTTGCTCCTTCCCCATCTGCGGTTCCTTTCTTCCCCACCAGTCTAAATTTTGGGTGGCAAGATCCAAAGGGGCAGCAAATCACAATGTAGATCTTTGTTCCCTCACTTGCTCCTCATGTAGATATTCCCTTGTCCCTCCTTACCTGGTGGGGAGGAAGGCACCATTTTGTGGTTGAACTCTGGTACCAGAATGTCATTTGTATTTGTTTTGTCATGCAGACTGGTTTGCCATGAGTAGATTTTGTGTGTGTGTGGTTCAAGTGTGTTTGAGACCAGGACCCATTTCCCATCTGTTCAGTACAGATGCTAATCCACTCTGAGTCCTTGGCATAAGACAGGGGGTCAGCAACCTTTTTCAGCCATGGGCCGGTCCACCGTCCTTCAGACCATGTGGTGGGCCGGACTATATTTTTTTTTGTGTGGGGGGAAATGAATGAATTCCTATGCCCCACCAGAAATGCCAGAGAAAAACCAGAGAAAAACCAGAGATGCATTTTAAATAAAAGCACACATTCTACTCATGTAAAAACACGCTGATTCCTGGACCATCCGTGGGCCGGATTGAGAAGGTGATTGGGCCGCATCTGGCCCATGGGCCTTAGGTTGCCTACCCCTGGTATAAGAGAAATGAAAAAGTACTTCCAACTTCCTTTGCTTCATTTTTCTGGGAATGGATTCTACAACCACAAACCTTCTTTTCAGCTGCGCTATGGGCTACGTAGCTCTGGCTGTTTTAAAGCCATCCCATAGGAAGGCTGCAGTCTCGTGGGGGGGGGGGAAAGAAATGTGTTTTGATGTAATACTATATATTGCTGAAAACAGTAATATAAAGTAACTCTTTAAGTGTAGCATTTTTAGACAACTGGGGCACTTTAGGGAGCATGATCTGAACTTCAGTCCATGATGGAAACAAGATTTTAAAATTGCTCATGTGGTCCTTAGGGAATTGTAAAGGGCTGCTGCTTGCTTTGTTCTCAAAGCCAAAATTGTTGACTTTAGTGTGTATATAGTTTTAATAGTGCAGAGTATACCTTAACTTTCCAGACTGCAGTCTGGGTAATTAAGACCCCATAAATTTGTATTTAAAATGTCTTTTTAAAGATGGCCACTGAAACCTGCTTCTTTTCGAAAACCAAATGCGAGTTTATTACTCAGATATTGTCTTTGAGAACCATTCCAAAGATTACTTGCTCACAGTTAAAAGTATGAAAACACCCCTTGTTTTTAACCTGACAATGTGGTATTTAAATTACCTTCTTTTATAGAGAACAAAAGTGAATGACTTTTGTTCCAAAAGCTTCTTTATATGCTGGTAAGCAATTGGGCCTCTTCAAAGCCTTTATTCTTGCTATAATGGTGGTCAGAGTTTCTCATCTCCAAAGTACCGGGTACTTATGCTCTGGGTGAGCATACTATTTTAAAAGCTGAACAGTCTGCAGGACAATATGTATTGAATGTGCAAAATGTGGCTGCTCAGCTTTTAGGTGGATTTGCTAGTCAGACTCATACTGTTCCCAAAGATCTACACTGGCTGCCAATACTGTTCTGGTCCAAATTCAATATTTTTACAGAGGACATATAAAGCCCTGAATGGCTTGAAACCTAAGTACTAGAAGGAGTGCTTCTACTAATACAGCCTGGCCCAAGAGTTAAGATCTCCACAGCATTCCAACAGTGAAATCCATATATTTGATGGTGGCACTTTGGTGGTTTGTCTTCTTGGTGGCACCCTAGCTTTGGAATTCTCTGCCCCTTTAAATTTGACTGACATTGTCATTGTCATTGCCAATTCAAAGCCAGGCTTTTTACACAGGCATTGGACAATTAACACTAATCTTCAGCAAGATAGTCTTGTATAATGTTCTATGTTCTTCTGATAAAAGGCGGGAAACTTCCCTATACCATGTCCTAAGAGAGGACTTAATGTTGCATTTAGTTTCGTATTGAGAGAGAAAATGCAGTGAGTACATTCTAGAAAGGAAGAGGAAGTGGCATGACAGATAAAGGAACAGTCTTCATACATAGAGGAACTTGTATAACTACACCTGCCTACCACATGGGGCAGAATTCTCACTTAAAATTTTCATAATTTAACATTTCATTGTTCCGATTAGTGCTTGCAAGCAAAGCCGTTTTGCTTCACACAGTGTTTACCTGCTATAAGCTAAATGGTTCTCAATGAATGTTGTTAATCATCAAAGCTATGTGTTTACCATTCAGGATGGATTATTTAGTCTATTTCCAATCCATGTCAGTTTTGCAGTGTTTTCTTATTCATCTCTGTATTGTGGATTTTAAATGTCGTTAATTCACTTTTTTTAAAAAGTGTATGTATTTAATCTTAAAATATACATTTTATACACATTCTGGTGCATTTTTGAGCCAATAATCTGTTCTAGGACCTTGCTTGGTATCAATGTCAAGCTCACCTGTTGGTAGTTACCAGGGTCTTCCTTTCCCCCTTTTTGAAGTTGGGGACACCATTTGCCCATCTCCAGCTGTTGCTTCTTTGACTATCTGCAAACTACCCCATTGTTCTATGAAACCATCATATTTACTATGTTGGTCCATCATATTCCAAGTGCCCTAATTTTAGGTCCTCGTATAACCCTGACTAATGTGTTGAGTTTACAGAATGACTTTAAAGTTTGCTGTAAATGAGAGAAGCAGTTTCATTTTCTTAATATATTATCATTACAAGCATGGTGAACAGGGATGAGGCTGTAGTACGGGGAAAAGAAGGGCATCCCCCCCCCCAACACATTTCTGAAAAGGGCTGAGATCCATTTGGGTGCTGCTGTTACTTAACACGCATTCTGATTCAAAAATGGGGGAAAAAACCTAATAGAGTATTTACATAGAATTTGCTTGCATTTAGTAAAATATTTATGCTAATGTTGGTTTTGAATGTTCTCAAAAGAATACTTAGGTGCTTTTTCACTTATTACTTTTATTGTTTGTAACTGAAGCAAGTCACACTGGTATTGCCCTGCCTTGGAAAATCACCCAAGTCTTTCTTGAAAGCAGTGGACTGCTGTGGTGAGAATACATACCCTCCAACATTACTCTGGTGAAAATTGGGACACGTGTGTTTTGATGCGGCACTCTCAGGGGAGCCAGCTGATGCATGTGAGGGTGTGGCACCACTGCAAACACCGGCTCATCCTCCCTGATCCTACCCCATGTCCGCCTAATGGTAGGACCGGCCCAGCATGATCTAATAGTCCGATACCATAGATTTCCCCATGTCTCTTAAGAACATAAGAAGAGCCTGCTGGATCAGGCCAGTGGCCCTTCTAGTCCAGCTTCCTGTTCTCACAGTGGCCAACCAGATGCTTGTGGGAAACCAGGGAGGAGAACATGAGCAGCCCTCTCCCCTCCCATGGATCCCAGCAGCCGGCATACGGAGGCATTGCTGAAGTAGACCATAGCCATTATGGCTAGTAACCGTTGATAGCCTTCTCCATGAATTTGTCTAATCCTTTTTAAAGCCATCCAGTGGAGGCCATTCCTGCCTCTGCTAGAGTGAGTGTGTAGTTTGACTATGTGCTGTATGAAGAAGTGCTTAAGAATAATGCAGGCACATGGTAGTACCTTGTTAATGACGTCACTGTGTGTCTCAGAAGGACTTGAAATTAAATATTTGGTATCTGCCTGTTTTAGCTACCAATGGACTGTGCACCATGCCTGCTTTGAAAGACAGAGCATTTAGATGCTGCTCGTCATAATGCAGTGGGGAATTGCTAGTCTGTTTCTCTTTGCCAGCTACGACTGTAGGGTGGAGAAATCCTCAAGTGAATGTTTGGGGGCACAGATGGGCAGCAACGGCCTGTGTAATGGTGCACACTGCGGTTCCTGGCCACCAGCACTGAGCAACAGCTGGGGGTGAGTGACCTGTGCACTTACCGGCTGCTATCGAAGAGCAACCACTGCAGATGGTGGCAGAGCCCAGTCATGCAGTGCACCTCCATTGAGGCCTGCTGCAGCATGAACAAAATAGCACATTAAATAAATAAAATAACCCACATTCACAAGCACCCGAGCTACTCAAAGCACACCCTCATGTCTCTCCTCTCTTGAGTCCAAGGTAGACAGCTTGGTTAAGAGGCATGTAGTGGGAGTCGATGCTTCTTGCCAGTCTTATCAATACATTATCATATTGTAAAGCTTTGTTTCGTTTTATAGTAAAGGTTTATGACTCCAACTTTGCACCCCCCTGAAATTCATATCTTCCCCCTGGACATCAGGAATTATTTTAGTAGCACCTCATAGCAACTCCACCAGTGAAAGGAAAGCTGCAGGGGTAAATGGGGGTGGGGGGGTGGGGATAAACGAAGACAGGAACCTTTCCTCTCTTGTTGCAAACACCGTCACTGGCAAGACACTATTTTTTCCTCAGCCAGAAGAAGCATAGACAGAAGCAGAAACTCTAGGCAGTTCAGCAACCAGCAGGAGAGTATCCCATCCAGCAATACAATCAAAAAGAGACAAAGAAAGAATGCCAAGCAAAGGGCGACTCTTACCACACATGCAGGCACACCACAGCCAAAACAGACGATAAGATAAAAAGTTCTCAATAAAAAAAACGCAGTTGCTTACTGTAAAGGTAAAGGTAAAGGTACCCCTGCCCGTACGGGCCAGTCTTGACAGACTCTAGGGTTGTGCGCCCATCTCACTCTATAGGCCGGGGGCCAGCGCTGTCCGCAGACACTTCCGGGTCACGTGGCCAGCGTGACAAGCTGCATCTGGCGAGCCAGCGCAGCACACGGAAACGCTGTTTACCTTCCCGCTAGTAAGCGGTCCCTATTTATCTACTTGCACCCGGGGGTGCTTTCGAACTGCTAGGTTGGCAGGCGCTGGGACCGAGCGACAGGAGCGCACCCCGCCACGGGGATTCGAACCGCCGACCTTTCGATCGGCAAGTCCTAGGCGCTGAGGCTTTAACCCACAGCGCCACCCGCGTCCCTTGCTTACTGTAATACAAGCAAATAAAAAAGAAACTATTTTAGAAAAATTAGGACTTCAAAAGGTGTTTAAAATGATAAAAACTTAAACAAACTGCAGAGCGAAAAACAAACGGTGCTCACCGTCATACCCGGAAGTCGGTAGACACTTGGCCCATTTTTTTTAGCATAGTAGGGATGCTTGAAGAATGTGATCTTAGTGAATTCCTATACGAAATGACCTGATATGCATGTTTAAGGCTAACCGTGCAGGTTGAAATATATCTCTTGATCAAGTTTTTCACCTCATCTCATTTAAAGGAAAATATAAATTTAAAATACGTTTTTTGAGAGGACTCTTAAAATCACAATGTGGAAATAGAGTGGAATTATGGCTTAAGTTCCATGATTACTTATGAGAAAGTCACAGGCATTGTTGAGCTGCTTTTGGCTCTACAGCACATCTGTCTCTTTCCTAAAAGTAAGGACATGCACTAACCCAATATAGTGTCCAGAGTGATACACAGGTAGCATAAGTGAGTTCTCTTCAATATATTAATCGGCTTTGTCGAGGAAATCATTCTGAGGTGCCTTCAGTTCAAATACCGTGTATGATATATACAAAGCCTTTGGTTGTTGTTGTTCTCCTAGTCATGGTATTCTTGCTACTTCATCTTCTTTACCGCATTAGTAAGAAACAAAGCAAATATATGTGATATAATCATTTAAAAAACCCACAACTTTGTTGCATTCTTAAGCTTAAGTTGGCCGGGAACGTGGAGTGGTTGGCCATATAGAAGATAAAGTTCTTGGGTGTTTGGCTTTCATTCCTCAAAAGGACAGTGTAGTCCAAGGTTTGCAACATCCTCTGGTGTCCCAGATTTAACTTTCTTTCAGGGTGGAGACTTCTATTTGAGGAACAATCCTGCTAGATCAGAATGAAGCCAGGCTTAGAGATGAAGCCTGGTCTCTTCATTCCTTGGCCACCCTTGTCCCCACCCCCTTGGTTTTTCTTCTGCATTTCCCATCCTTTGACCATGTCACCATCCCTTTCTTCTCCTAAATTAGTCAGTTTCTTCTCTCCAGCTTTTCCACTTGATCAGTAACGCCACTTTTTGTATTGATCCTTGGTGGCAACTTCTTACAATTCATTTAAAAGTAAGGTGCACACTCTCTGAAGACATTCCCAAATGTGAAAATTCACGAAGCTAAAATGAGAAGAGAGTTTTGCAAGTTTCTTCAGTGACAGCGAATAACATATTGTTGGTTTTGCATTTGCATATAAATGTATATCCAGGAGAGAGAGAAAGAGAGAACAGTACATCTAAAACGAATGTAGTAACTTCCAGAGGTGTAGTCATGGTAGTTTGGTGTAACAGTTGCAACAAAGAGTCTCATTGCACCTTAAAGACTAGTATTTTTATTATGACATAAGCTTTTGTAAACTGGAATAAACTTTCACGTATCTGAAGTTCACAAAAGCTTATACCGTAATAAATGTTTGCTGTAATATGTAAGGTTTACTGCATCTTCCATTATAACTGTTCATTTATTATTATTTAAATGCAGTCACGAGTTTGAGTTTTCTGTAACTCTGGTGTACAGTGGAGAAAATAACACTGGAATGACTCTTGGAGAAATCGGCTTATGAATACTTAGCAAAATGATATTGAAGTTTCCTTTAGAAAGCTGCTGCTGTGCTTGTTCCACAAAATAAGCATCATAGCTAAGCAGTTGTAGTTCACTGGTCAAGCTTCAGTTGCTGTATTATGAAATATGAATGTACAAGTAGAACAGCTCTCCATTAGGCAAAACCTCTTAGCATGAGTTCATTTTATGATCTACGTGAGGTGGGGGGCAATCACCACATTGTCACATTTCTCCGACTTTCTCCTTTCATTTTTCCTTATTTTTGAATCTACCGTACTTTTCCGTGTATAAGACTAGGGTTTGTTTTTTTTTTACTAAAAAGTTTTAAATGGGGGGGATAGTCTTATATACGGGGGCAATCTCCCCCCATTTCCTTAATTTTGAGTCCCCGTCTTACACACGGGGCGTGTTATACACAGAAAAATATGGTAGTTCCATATCTAGCATGGTAGTTCCAACATGGTCACAATTGTGTTCAGCCATTTCTGTGGGGAGGGAACAGCCTTCAAGCGTATGGTGGCATCATGCCAGAAAGCCACTGTATACTGACTTTTTCTTATCTTCCACCATCACCTAAACTAACAAAGGAGTGCAATGCAAGATAGTATCTCATGCCTTTTGTATTTGGGATGTGGAAGGAACAATGTTAGTCTGGTACAGGCAGACACCCACCCCCCTCTTGCAAATAATAGGGTTTTGGCATTGCTATGTGGTTAATTAGCTGTCAGCTGTACACACACATTGTACTGTGCCAGCACTGAATCTGTAAAGCCAAAGACATTATTTCTTATAATGATAGTGATTTTGAAATAGCCAAGTCATGAAAATGAAAACTCAGAGTAGTTATGAAAAGCTGATTTATCAGTAGACTATCTTGGTGGAATTAATGCCCTGACGATACATAAAACATTTTGCCTAGAAGGAAAAATGCGCTTGAAATCTGATGATCCTGTCTAGCTACTACCTGATCTTTTCCTCAGTGTAATCTCTTAAGAGATTATCCTAGTTGGGGAGAGATCATATTACTGGGTGGTAGAGGAGTTGTTCTCAAACTTTCTGTTCCACTGAGATGCCCGGAAATTATTGAGGCCCACCTGTCACAGAGTGCTGGTGCAGGGGCAGATCCAGGCACAAAATGGCAGCAGGTGAAAGCAGAGTTTGGCATAATCAGCTGTCAATTACAGACATCATTTTCTACAGATATTTAGTCCATCCTAGGAAAGCGCTAAATTCTTTATCGCAGCATTTTCCTGTGGCAATAAGTTAATTAGCTGAGCTTACCTCAAGCTTAAGTACAGACATTTGTTCTGAAGGTATTGGGAAAAACTTCCCATTTGAGGCAGGATTTGCTTCCCAGAAGCTCTAAATAGAAAAGCCTTTTTTTTTCATATTTTTCCCTTTCCCCACCCAAATGCCTCTCAAAGTATTTCTACCCATCTCCTTTAATTTCTCCCCCCATTCTCCTTCCACACACAGCTTGTACCTTTATAAGGGCTACACGATATTCATACATGACATTGTTTTTAATTGAAGTCCTTCCTTTTCTAAAAAAGATAAACGTATCTTCCACCGCCCTTAAGTCAACTTATTTTAGGAGTAAAGTCAATCAGTGAGCACGCCAATCTCAGGCACTTGGTAGCAAGCCTCCCCATCTTCCTGCCCTTTAATTAAAGCCCCACAGAAGATGTCATGAGGGAGCTCTCCCCGTGGCGCTTTCTCAGATCGGGGAACGTGGGGTAGGCTTGCTGCCTGCAGTGTACTGGAGAACGGTTTAATGGAAAGGAAGGCGGCATGACCCACCTTGCCCTGTAAGGTAAGCTCAAAACTCAACACTCAGGGAAATCTCAAGAGCGAAGTCTCCCTGTGAATGGAGCAGAGAAACAGAAGCTGCTTTTGCAGGGAAAGAAAACTTTCAAGAAATCTGGAGGACAGGTTTGGGTACAGCACAGCATGCTGGACTTTTTAAAGTGAAATGGTCCGCACTAGTTTCCCCAGAGAACATATTTTCATGGGAAATTATAATTTATGGAGCAGCCTGAAGTGAAACAGTGGCACGTGTAATTCTGACCCAAGAAAGTTTGATGGCAGACACCTTGCTTCGGGGCGAAAGCAGAAATGTTATTGCAACTGAGTGACAGCAGTTGGATCCAGGGTTCTGTTGGACATCATAGACCCGGAAAGAAGTATTAGCCAGAGTCATTCCTGCATTGGTAGATTATCCTATAAAGCTCAAGTCCCCCCCCCCCCCATTTTTTTTTTTACATTTCAAGCTACAAGCCCTCATGATTACAGAGAACAACTGGTGAAGCTTATTCCATAGTCCTGAAGATGCCATAAGACTCCTTGCTGTTTTTATGGGGTGGGGCTGCTAATGTTGTTGCAGGGGCAGAGACAACCTACATTTTGGTGCTGTGGGGGGGGAATCCAAAAGGCAATCTACATTTAAATATAATATGTAACACTTTATAAATAATTGGATGCGTCAGGCAAGGTGTAAGGTGTCCCTTTGCTGAAAATCAAAGGGATAAGTTGCTGTGGGGTTGACCCATGGGTTTTCTTTGCTTGCTTGCTCTTTTCTTTTGGGTGGCTTTTGAAGAGAACACGTTCCTTTTTAGACATACAAATACAGTGCCTTGATGTTTTGATTCTTAAGAAAGCTGGTTTGTATTAAGTTTATTGTTGGTTCTCCTTATCCCATTAATGTAGATGTTTCACAGAAGCAAAGGTTTACGTTTGCATCCTACTCTTTTTGACAGCTGTAAAACATTTAGGTTTTTTTAAAATATGGCATGATACAGCAAGATAACAATTTTCTTTGGTAGCTTACAAAGCAGACTAAAAATGAGAATTAAAGGCTCATGGAAACAAGACCTTAAAATGTTATGCTGTACTCATTTATCAGTGTGTACAAAATGTATTTATGTTATCTGAAAGGAGCCATTCTTAAAGCCTTATGTGGTCAGCTCCCCCTTCTCTGTTGTTGATTAACAACAACAACAACAACAACAACAACAACAACAACAACAACAACAACAACAACAACAACAACTGTAGTGCTGGGTTGAATAATATCCCTCCACCTCAACATTGGGGGACATTTATGGCAACTTTTGGTGATTTGATGGGAAAATAATTTGTTTTTGTTCGGGGCAGCAGTTTTCCCATGAGGATGGCAGCACTTGTATGTTTAACTACAAAAGTTTCCCTGCCCCTTCAAGTGGTGACAGCAGCCCTGCCCACCCCCTGCCTCCATGTGGCTCTCCCCACTTGCAATAAAGGTAAAGGTACCCCTGCCCGTACGGGCCAGTCTTGACAGACTCTGGGGTTGTGCGCCCATCTCACTCTAGAAGCCGGGAGCCAGCGCTGTCCGGAGACACTTCCGGGTCACGTGGCCAGCGTGACATCGCTGCTCTGGTGAGCCAGAGCCGCACACGGAAACACCGTTTACCTTCCCACTAGTAAGCGGTCCCTATTTATCTACTTGCACCCGGGAGTGCTTTCGAACTGCTAGGTTGGCAGGCGCTGGGACCGAACAACGGGAGCGCACCCCGCCGCAGGGATTCGAACTGCCGACCTTTTGATCGGCAAGCCCTAGGCGCTGAGGCTTTTACCCACACCCGCCACCCGCGTCTGCAATAGACTGTCCCAAATGGAACAGTGCTGGGGGGCTGTTACTTTGGTGACGGGGAGGTCTTTGGCTGCTCTCATTGGCCCACCCCATCCCTGAAATATTTAAAAACCCCACCACAAATAAGCAAAATATTTTGGCCCAGCACTGTTACTATGTTCCACGTGTGCAGAGATAGCTGGTTGGAAGCACCAAAGCGAACAGATAGTAGATGCAGAAGAAGACCAGGACACCAAGCCATGAGATTTAATCAAGGAGGGCATGAAGGTTCCAGGTCTTGGGTCTTCACAGAAGATTTGAGTGTTTCATTTCATTTCATTTTTCATTTACGAATCACTTCCTATGAAGCATCTCAAAGCAATTTGAAGCATCTCAAAGTGATTAACCTCCCTCTTACAGTGAGAGGTTGAAAGCAAAGGGAGGTGGGGAAGGCTGTCTCACAATGTATCCCTAACAGCATTCTCCTCTGTGTCTAAAATTGAGAAAAAGATTGTGGTAACCATGCTGTGAACTATGTGTTGAGAGTCAGACTTTACTTGAGAACTTATTGTCTCTATCCACTTCATCAAGACCCACACCTGAACCACCAGGACCTGCCAGACTCTGCCCTTTGGCCTGCCAGACACAACTGAACTGAACAGCTGCGAAGTTGCACCTCTAAGATAGAGAGTAGAAGCTCTCTGAGGAAAGTTGCAGGCCAAGAAGTGTGCACGATTCCTGCCTGCAGGCCTTGGGTTGGACAAGGAGGTCCTCACTCCTACTGTTATTATGGGATGATAATATGATGCCACTTACACAAGAACTTCTTCCTTTTTCATAAAGTGATTAAAAAAATACATTTCCCATAAATTCAAAAACAAATATATAAGTATAAATTTGGGCAGTAACAACAATAAAATAATTAAGCCTATACATAAATAAGGTAAGCAGGAAACAAAATCAGTGACAGACAATAAAGTCAGTGTCCAACATGTAAATAAAGCAAGTTATGGACTGATGAGAAATAAGCCATGGCATAGGGCAGTGATGATGAACCTTTTAGAAGCTGAGTGCCCAAACTGCAACCCATAACCTGCTTATTGATTGCCAAGTGCCAACTCGGCAATTTAACTGGAATACCAAGGTTTTCGTTTAGAAAAAACAACTTGGACATTAACATATTTTGCCTTAAAAGAAAAGCACAACAGAGCTTTCAATGATACAAACCACTTTCTATTGAAAGGTAAAAGTTTGCACATGGCATGCTTTGGAACAATTAATGTGATTTTTGCTGTCATATGCACGTTGATCATTTGTCTAACCTTGGCTCATACTTTGTAAGCTGTTGGATGATCTGTTCTAGAAAGAGAGTTGCAAAAACTTAAGATACTGGGAATGATATTTCATCAATTTCCCTTCGGGAAACTCTTTTCTTTCAGTTTCACCAAGTTGGGCAACACTTTTGTGGTTGGTGTCAAAGCGCTGTCAGAGCCTTGATGTGCGACACACAACACTTTCATTGCACAGAAGACATAACGCTTTTCCATTGCGTTCAATGATCTTCCACTGTCTGTTCTTGCTCCCCACTCCCCGTATTCCTTTTTGAGTGTTCCAGACTTGGAGTCTACAAAAACACACACAAAAATTAAAAAATGAAGCACCCAATACAAATCTATCCCTGTGTCTGCGTCACAACAGCGAGCTTCGATTTCTCTGGCTTTCTAGTAATGAACTCGGTGCTGGGGCAACGGCACCTGTGCCCACAGGGAGGGCTCTGAGTGCCCCCTCTGGCATGCGTGCCATAGGTTCGCCATCACTAGCATAGGGAATGCATTTGATAATGAAAGCAAACTACAAAACTAAAAAAAAAAAAGCATGTATACAGGAAATTCCCCCATTTGCGTGCATTTGGCTTGTATGCAACTGCTGATGCACGCACTGTTTTCGGCACCAGCAGGCAGCTGCGCATCCTGCTGATGCATGCAGTGCCTCAGAATGCAGCCCCCGTGCAAATGGGGAGTTGCCTGTAGATAGTTTTCTCTCTGCGGGGGGCGGGGGGGTCTGTGCTGCTCATCCGTCAAGATTTCTGGCGTTCTCAGGGAATGGACGAACAAAGTATTCTGGTTTAGTTTTGCATTTTATTAGGCGGGTGTTTAAATGGTTGAATTCTACTTTTGTTTTTAAAATCTCCTAGAAGATTTGAATGTGAAGCAAGCAAGCAAAAATAGGAAAAATTATTGGCGGAAAAATGAAATGCTGAATTGGTGCTTGCCTTGTTGGTAGAAGTATGGGGTTCTTAAGATTTCACCTTTCCTTCTCTAGTATTGGAGCGAGTGCCATACTCTGTTTTGCCAGGAAAAAAAATGAATAGCGTTTACAAGGAGTTTACAAGAGCTTAGCATGGAGGAGCAAACACAATGTATAGTGAAACATGGAAGGAACTCTTCAGGAACAGGAAAGCATTAGCCTGTCTTTGATATCAAGGGCCTGCCCCAAAAATTAATTATATATACTATATATCACAAGTAATTTTACCTTCAAAATTATAAGCTGAGCAGCTTTTCTGCTTTCATAGAAAAGACTGGAGATTGCATGCCTGTTCTGAAATGTAGTCATGGTTACTTGGCTCAAATCTTGCTGGGAAGGTTTGCTACTAATCCACCAAGCAGGTAAAAGATGATAAGGTCTATTAATCACATGGCGTGGCTATGGAACCTGAAAGAAATAAAAAAAAGTGAGAAAGTGTGCTATTTATGAATAAATAAGCACAGACACAAACAGCCATAGTTGGAGTTACTAAACTGATGTGTGCTTGTTATAAAAACTGCCAAAAAACCCCAACCTACACAGGTAGTTTTCTTTTTTCTTTTGCAAACTCCTAAGTGTAATTCCTGAGTTTAGCGGATGATTTTGAACATGCATACAGACCACTTGGACCCAAACTGAAGAGGGAGAGCTCCCCCCTCCTGTGATATCATTGTCTGTTTTGCCTGCTCCAGGAAGAAGGAGGAAGTATGGAACAAACTGAAGAATTTAATATCCATAAAAAACATCCCAGTTATGGTGATGCAGCCTTTAACCTAACCCCTGCCCCTTTTCCAACTCTCCCCCATTTCCTTGACTCCCATTCACCCAGCCCCCTCCTCCCAAGCACCCTTCCCAACATCCCAACCCTTATCTCCCTCTCTCACTCACCCACCCACCCACACAGAGAGAAATACAGTGCACAACAATACTCTTAATTCTGAAAGAAGGACATCTCCCACAGCTGGAATGTGCTTTCTCCAGCCAAAACCAAACAAAGTGTAACGTGAAGTGTGAAGTGGGCAACAGTGGAGCCCATATGTCTTTAACCCTTGCATTATGCTTCATATCCTCCTTTTTAAAGAGCTTTATATGTAGAATGTTTAAAATGTTTGTAAGCTCTTTACTGATTTTCCCCTGCTGCAGTTTGCAGGTTCAGAGGTCTGCCCAACCACCAGACCAAACATATCAGCTGGGAAAATGTGTTACTCTTACTGAAAGTCAGAGATCTGTTTTTATATTGTTTATTATATATTATAATTTGCTAATTGCTAGTAGCCCAAAAGGGAAAACTTTAACATTGCCCAAACAAGTTGTTGCTATAAATGTTATAATAATAACTTTTGGACATGGTTTCAGTAAAAGCCATAACACTGAATGTAAGGGGAATTTGTGATCAATAAAAAATGACTAATACTAAATCTAAGCACAACCACAAGGGCTCCTGATTAGGCATTTAGCTATGCGATGCTGAATATTACCTGTTAATTCTGGTCTATCCGATTTCCCCTTTGTTTTTGTTTAAACCAATTCATGAACCAATAACTTATACATTGACCACAAATAATGAACCATATGTTGTAGATATTGCTGAAAAATTATTATGCTATTTTTGAGATATACAAATGACATAAGAAGATCTGGCCTATTTATTTGTATCATTTATTATTACTAAGATATTTGTTTATAAAACCCAATAAAAGTTATTCAAAACAACAACAACGATCTTACACTTTGTTTGGTGTTTTTCTGGAGAAAACAGTCCTTTCAGCACCCCAAATCTTACTAACAGTTATGTCCAGTTCACTTCTGAAAAGCAAGAAAAATCGCCTGATGTTCCTCTGGATCTAGCTTTGTGTTATGCTTTTTTAAAAAGGTGGATTATAATAATTTATGTTGAGTGAGATCTCAACTATTTGTTTGCTGCTATCAAGCATAAAAGACCAGAATTTCTCATGTATTGTAATGCAAAATGAATAATGAGGCTACTTTGAGATGAATAGTGACAATATATCTAAACTTGGTTTACGTTTTGCCTGCACAAATTTGTGTGTGGGTTTTGTTTGACTGCTGTTTTGTTAATTGTAATGGTCTAATTTGCTGCCTGCATGGCTTATCTAGGAGGGGAAAGGGAGATTCTGATATTGTCATTGACCTCCTTCATTAACTCACCAGGCTGGCTTTCAAATTTGCACAGAAAAAAAGTTGTGTGTGGGCTTGTCCCACACCAGGGCAAAATATGGACCCCACCCCAGGGTTGTAATGGACCTTTCCCTCTTTAAATGCACAATTTTTTGATCCTGACTTTTTTGAATTTAAAAGGATGCAAAAGCCTCCCATTGAAGAGGAGAAAGGTCCATGACGGCACTGGCATAGGGAGGAAATGATATATGATGTCCTATGAATGCTCCTACATTAATGGGGAGACAGGTCAGTGCAAACAAGACCACGTAAATAACATCATGTGGAAGGGCAGAAGAAGCACATGACCTGATTGTATGTCAGATGCCCCCATTCATCCTTTTCCAAATGTTCTCTCCCCGTCCCCCAAGTTTTAAAATGAAATCAAGTTTACTAGTAACTAATAGGTGCAATAATGCCTTATAGACAATATATTCACAGCAAAGTGAGTCAGTGTTAACAGAGCATCAGAGTTGAACTGGGGGAAACAGAGATTCATTTGCCCACTCAAACAGAAAGTTTACTTGGGTGACCTTGTACCAGTCACACTTTTTCAGCGCAAACAAGGGAGGACAAAAATGTGGAAAGGATGAGACCAATAAACGCCAGTTTGGCGTTCATTGCACCCTCACAGTCCCACATAACGCAAGATAGTCTGAGGGCATTTCTAAGGACGTTCAATTGAAGTGCTTGGAAGCCTCCACACAGCCAAGAATCCTGCCTTAGCAGGACTCCTGAATTGTGCTGGGGCTTTCAAACACATGTGGTGGAGCATGTGAGGTTCAGTGCACACAGGGATATTGGGGAGGGGGTGACTCAGTTTGCATACCTTCAGCCTCCCCTATGCATGTTTCCATTTCTTACCCAGGCATATTGCCTGAATAAGGCTCAGGTGGAAGAAAGAAATCTGATTTCTAGACATATTCTTTTCATTAGATGAAAGCCGAAATTCTCAAGTGACTGATTTGGAGCCATGTCTTGGAAATCAGAGTCTGTGACTGATTCATACTCGACCAGCAAAATCCCCTTTATTAGTATGGCAGACAAAAGAATTAGGAAAAAAGTATCAGGACAGGAACCAATCAAGGAAACAGAATGTGAGTGCAACAATTTTTGATGGTGTGAAGGGCGAGATGTCTGAGAGGTATACCAATTAAATGTCACCAGTTTATGCAGCTGCCTCTGTAAGTGGTCTGTTGAGAGCAATAAAGGCATTTTCTCTGCTACTGTTCTTATTTGAAATAACATCTGCCAGCAAAGCGATGCCAAAAAGCTAATGCAAAATGCAACTGATCACTACTTGATTGTGTCATGAAGTGCAAGAGGGCACAGAGGGAATTGATAAATAACAAACTGTCGCTTATCTTCAAAAGATTAATGGAACCAACTCCCTCCCCCCACACCAAAAAAAGTGTTGGGTGGGACTGGTGTGCATTAATTGAGCTTGACCATCCTTGAAAAATATGTAAGGTAATATGAATCCCTTCCCTTTAAGTTTATTGAGCAGCCTGCACCAAAATGACTTAGACTTATGTTACACAATTCACAAAGAATGGATGTCTAAAGTTTTTGATATTATGGTTTAGCATAAGCTCATGAGGCTGAGATGCCCTGGTGCAGCCACGGTTGGACCTCAGGGTGGACGTTTGGGGCGTCGCAGCTCAGGGGTCCCTAAATGATCCACCAGACTGTGACAGATGACGGGGCCCCACATCAACAGATGGGTCAGCATGTTTATTTTTATTGAGAGAGAGAGGCTAGCTGGGCATGTTGTTTGTTACTGATGGTCATTATACTTTTTATTGTAAGTGCATCATTTTCCACAACAAAATGGTGCTTATTTCCAAGTGAACATAGGCAAATGCATAGGCAAATGCATGATGGTGCTATGATATCAGTGAAGTTAGAATGAAAAGCTGCATACACTCAGAGTATTTCTCTTTTTATTGGAGACTGGTCAATTGTTTTTTCTTTGTTCTAACCCAGGGGTGGCCAATGCGATGTCCTCCAGATGTTTTTGGCCTCCAACTCTGATCCTTTTTGACTCTTGGCTGGGCAGGCTGGGGCTGTTGGGAACTGGAGTTTAGCAGCACCTGGATGGTTCCACGTTGGCTGCCATTGGCCTAACATATCACGGGTGTAGAAGCAGTAATATAGCCTGGAAGGGCTGCAGCTGAAGTAATGCACATGGCCATCATCCCTCACATAGGACCATTAAGTTCAAGATCTGAAATTACCTAGCCGTGCCACTTGCAAAATGTGGACTAATCACATTTACTAGAACTGTGGTTCTTATTCTGTGAACCAGAACTGTCTAGACAGATGTTACTGAGCTGCTGCATATTAGTTTGTGTTTATTATTTTGTTCTTTTTATCTTAGTTGCTTAGTTATAAAACTTCAGTAAAAAGGTCCAGCAGCTGGACCTTTTAAAGTGTGGTTTTCCAGCTTTAAAGGGCATGCTTACAACTTTCCATTATCTAGCCTTCAGAAAAACAGCAGCAGTGTCCACCAGTCTGGACCAGGACTGCAGGTGCAGGGAGAGTTTAACCCTTTCCTAACTGCCACTTTCTCTTGATTGTGCCTAGAGGCGTTATTTCATGCAGGTTTTGTGGGCACAGATAGCACTTGGTTGGGCAAGCACAAGCTGAAAACATACTTAAGATAGCATAACACTTTAGTAAAGCCAAAGGAATGGTGGGCACAAGAAAGTCTTCATTCATCCCCATATCGCCAGTAAAAGAATATAATAATAATAATAATAATAATAATAATAATAATAATAATAATAATAATAATAAAAATTTATACCCCACCCATCTGGGCAGCCTCCAACAAAATATTAAAATACAGTGGTCTGTTAAACATTAAAAGTTTCCCTAAACAGGGCTGCCTTCAGATGTCTTCTAAAAGTTTGGTAGTTGTTCTTCTCTTTGACATCTGGTGGGAGGGCGTTCCACGGGGCGGGTGCCACCACCGAGAAGGCCCTCTGCCTGGTTCCCTGTAACTTGGCTTCTTGCAGCGAGGGAACCACCAGAAGGCCCTCGGCGCTGGACCTCAGTGTCCGGGCAGAACGATGGGGGTGGAGCCGCTCCTTCAGGTATACTGGACCGAGGCCGTTTAGGGCTTTCAAGGTCAGCACCAACACTTTGAATTGTGCTTGGAAATGTACTGGGAGCCAATGTAGATCTTTCAAGACCGGTGTTATGTGGTCTCGGCGGCTGCTCCCAGTTCATAGAATCATAGAATCATAGAATCATAGAGTTGGAAGAGACCACAAGGGCCATCAAGTCCAACCCCCTGCCAAGCAGGAAACACCATCAGAGCACTCCTGACATATGGTTGTCAAGCCTCTGCTTAAAGACCTCCAAAGAAGGAGACTCCACCACACTCCTTGGCAGCAAATTCCACTGTCGAACAGCTCTTACTGTCAGGAAGTTCTTCCTAATGTTTAGGTGGAATCTTCTTTCTTGTAGTTTGGATCCATTGCTCCGTGTCCGCTTCTCTGGAGCAGCAGAAAACAACCTTTCTCTCTCCTCTATGTGACATCCTTTTATATATTTGAACATGGCTATCATATCACCCCTTAACCTCCTCTTCTCCAGGCTAAACATGCCCAGCTCCCTTAGCCGTTCCTCATAAGGCATCATTTCCAGGCCTTTGACCATTTTGGTTGCCCTCCTCTGGACACGTTCCAGTTTGTCAGTGTCCTTCTTGAACTGTGGTGCCCAGAACTGGACACAGTACTCCAGGTGAGGTCTGACCAGAGCAGAATACAGTGGCACTATTACTTCCCTTGATCTAGATGCTATACTCCTATTGATGCAGCCCAGAATTGCATTGGCTTTTTTAGCTGCCGCGTCACATTGTTGGCTCATGTTAAGTTTGTGGTCAACCAAGACTCCTAGATCCTTTTCACATGTACTGCTCTCAAGCCAGGTGTCACCCATCTTGTATTTGTGCCTCTCATTTTTTTTTGCCCAAGTGCAATACTTTACATTTCTCCCTGTTAAAGTACATCTTGTTTGTTTTGGCCCAGTTCTCTAATCTGTCAAGGTCGTTTTGAAGTGTGATCCTGTCCTCTGGGGTGTTAGCCACCCCTCCCAGTTTGGTGTCATCTGCAAATTTGATCAGGATGCCCTTGAGTCCATCATCCAAGTCGTTGATAAAGATGTTGAATAAGACCGGGCCCAAGACAGAACCCTGTGGCACCCCACTAGTCACTCTTCTCCAGGATGAAGAGGAACCATTGATGAGCACCCTTTGGGTTCGGTCAGTCAGCCAGTTACAAATCCACTGAGTGGTAGCATAGTCAAAACCGCATTTTACCAGCTTCTTTACAAGAATATCATGGGGCACCTTGTCAAATGCCTTGCTGAAATCAAGGTAGGCTACATCCACTGTGTTCCCTTCATCTACCAGGCTTGTAATTCTGTCAAAAAACGAGATCAGGTTAGACTGACATGACTTATTTTTCAGAAATCCATGCTGACTATTGGTGATCACAGCATTCCTTTCTAGGTGCTCACAGACTGTTTGCTTAATGATCTGCTCCAGAATCTTCCCTGGTATTGATGTCAGACTGACTGGGCGATAATTATTTGGGTCCTCTCTTTTCCCCTTTTTGAAAATAGGGACAACATTTGCCCTCCTCCAGTCTGCCGGGACTTCGCCTGTTCTCCAGGAATTCTCAAAGATGACTGCCAGTGGTTCTGAAATCACATCTGCCAGTTCTTTTAATACTCTTGGATGCAGCTCATCTGGCCCTGGAGACTTGAATACATCTAGACTAGCCAAGTCAGTTACCAGTCTAGAGCTGTTGTTTTAACAGGAAGGTGGCCTTATACTCCACCTTCTTATACTTATGTTTTCCCTCCTTCTTTAAGTCATCACTTCTGCTTCTCCCATGCCTAGAAATCAAGGATCCAAGAGGTCTTCTGTTTGCCCCACCTTCCCAAGGAGAATCTCCTCTTTACTGCTGAAATGGAGCAAACATCAATCTGTGGAGAACCTGGTTGACATTTGCTCCAGTTAAGCAGTAACAAGCAGGTTTTCCCTGGGGAAGTCAGCGGAATAAGTGGAAATGTAGATGAGCCCCTGCTGGTTTAACCTGGAAAACTTCTACAATAAATAATGTCAGAATTGGCACATGTGCAGCTGGGCAACAATTTTTGATGTGTGTGTGTGGTTCCATCCCCATTACAGAGTTTGCTAATATGCACCTGTGTGTCTGCACATTGTTTTAAATCAAATAAAAATAAGAAAGGGGGGTTGTTTAAACTTGCAATCTCTACCTGCAGCATGACATCTACTGTATAAACTGGCAGGTCTGCTGTACAGTGGTACCTCAGGTTAAGTACTTAATTCATTCCGGAGGTCCGTTCTTAACCTGAAACTGTTCTTAACCTGAAGCACCACTTTAGCTAATGGGGCCTCCTGCCGCCGCCGCCTGATTTCTGTTCTCATCCTGAAGCAAAGTTCTTAACCTGAAGCACTATTTCTGGGTTAGCGGAGTCCGTAACCTGAAGCGTATGTAACCTGAAGTGTATGTAACCTGAAGCGTATGTAACCTGAAGTGTATGTAACCCAGGGTACCACTGTATACAGTTCCACTTTCTGCCTAGTAAAAGTGTTTGGGATTGCAGTGTATGCATGATTTAAAGTAAAACAATGATTTATTGTTTGTGGCAACTGTCTACTTCTACAAATGCCTGTAGAGTGTTGCTGTGATGAAGCAGGCAGATGTATAGGGAAGTTCATCAATTAATAAATCAATTCATGTCTAAGATTGGGACCCAACACCTTTAAAAATTAAGCAAAAGCCATTGTTGTTGTCATAATTTTAACGCTTAATGTGACTCTCCCTAGTTTGTTTCAGGTGTTAGTGGACATACGCCCTGCATTTGGGTTCATACTGCTTTGTACACTACACATTATTTAGTCCTAAATAAAGGTATAGTTTTTACTGTCCCTGTGAATTTTGCTTAATTCCACCCACACAGCTACCTGCTTTCATATAATTTGCATGAACACAATTTGTATGAATACATACATACATAATAATGCACTTAATGGATATTTTCCACAAGTTAGCTGCCTTTTAAAAAAAAACCCTGTTTGTTGACTCAATTAAAATCCCAAATGCAACTAATGACCTTCATCAGGTTTAAAATTATTTTGCAAATTAAGTTGTGGTAGTGAGTGTGAATTTCTATGAGAGCTGTTTTTGTACATTGAGTTCAGACTTTGTAGCAATAGAGCAATGCTTATATTTGACTTTCTGCTCACACCATTTCAGGTTAATTAATAAAATGCATAGCTCTGGGGGTGCTCTTGGTAGTATATGATTGACTAACCGCTAAGCCATATTTCAAAAGCCCTTTGAAAAGTTCACTGCTTTCATGCAAGTTTTTTTTCCTTGTGCTGATGCAAGTCACTTCCTCTAACTTTTATGCCACTCCATAATTAACCAAAGCTTAAAACAAACAATTCCTAATTAAGTAAACCAGGACAATGCTGAGAACACTTATGCTTTAAAATGTTTTGAAACCAATGAACTATGCTTAGCCCTTTTGCAAATATTCTTTTTCTATTACATCTCAATCAGATAATTGAATTCAACATTTGGGTGGCTGGGCATCGAGAATTTGAATGCTGAATAAATTTGGTATGAGTTTGCAGTGCGTGTCTGAGAAATTTTCTCATTTTTGGTCTTAAGGAACCTGATTGAATCAAAAACATTTGATCTATGAGGCACGGAAGAGTGAGTGCAAAAACAGATACCTAAAATGACTTCTGTTCATAAATTTCAAGAAATAGGGCTAAATTTTAATCACTGCTACTTAGCAGGGAATGTGCTCATAATTCTATTGCAGAATATATTTTTGTTTGGAGCCAGGCTAGACTATATGCAGAAGATCTTTTTTAAAAGTATCTCAGCATCTTTTGTTTTATACAGTACTCCTGAGAAACAGATGCTGTTTGAGTGGAGAACCTACTTAACCTTCTCTTTGTCCACTCAAAATGTCCCTTGCCTAACTGCTTTTGATCTCAGAGGGGGAAAGACTCTATATCATTCCCCCATGGACCAGAAAGCAGCCTGGTAGGACACATTTGAGTATAAACTGGCAGGAAGGGAAAAGCTTCAGCCACCCTTCCCCTCTGGCTCATTATTGCAGCCTCTGAGGCTGCCTATACAAAGGTGGGTTTTGCTTCATGCTCTGGTTTTATGTATTTGCATTTTGAAATTAACTTTCCTCCCTGTGAGACTGTCCAGCAGGTCACTCTATGGCATGGGGAAGCTGTGTTCTGCCTGAGAAGGCTCTGCATCAACAGGAATAAGATGCAGACTTCACCTGGAGCACGTTTCATATGCATAGCACCCTAAGTTCGTTCCTCGGGATCTCTGGTTCAAGGTTCTTTGACAGCTGGTCTGGGAAAGACTCTTCTGCCAGATACCTTGATCTTGCTGGTCAGGGTGGAGATCACTAGGCTAGTTGAATTGATCTGACTCTGTGTAAGGGAGCTCCATATGTTCTATATGATGGGCAAGACAAAACAATTTGTTGCAAATAGGGATATTGGAGAACTCTTCCAAAAACGGAAATGGTCATGGAAATTGTGACATGTCTGGAGCCAAAATCAATCCAGCGAATATGATTGGTGTTCACTGTTAATTGCTTTCAGTCTAAAAATGATACACAATTATGTTTTTCCACATTTGGCTTGTGTTTCCTCTGCATTGAAATGAATGGGATGGAATAATGCAATGACGTAATTTATGTAATTAATTACCTAAATCACGTAGTTTATTCATACCAGACAGCAAGACCTACTTTTGGGCAGAAGACCAGTGTTTGAAATTCGCCAGGCAGCAGGCGCATTTTGTACCTGGCTATTGGCCACTTGCGACCGAGTGAAGATGCCTGGGTGTCAGGATGGCGCCTGACCGCAACCTGGAGCTGCCTGCCTGGGGATCCTGGGATCTCGCCTGCTTTCACACACTAACAGCACATCCTTCTATCCACGATATTTTCTCTGCACAATCGGAACGAATTTCAGGAACCAACAAGTCACTTTCGAGCTGTCTGGCTTAAAATCGCAACTAAACATTCCATTTTGGCAACTGTAGCCCTGGCTTGGCACCTAGCTTATATATCTGAGTTTCTAATACTTCAGAAGACAAATTGCAGTGGAATGGAAGCAATGCTGTGTCTGAGGAATACTGGGTGGAACATAAACTGATGCTTCTTTCAATACCTGATTGTGAAGCAGGGCACCCTCCTTTGCCACTGAGCTAGTTCAGCACAAAGATACACTCCAGATTATGGTGTTCTAGAGAGGCTCGTGTCCTCAGGTGTCTTTTGTTCCTCGCCTCTTGTCTGATCTGTTTTAAGCCAACTCCCCCCGTTTCCCTTCCTCCAGGGACCCCATCAATTGATATGCAGTGGAATGCACTCTTTGCAATACTTTGGCATTTGCACTGTCTGGAACAGCTGCTGTAACAAATTAGCATGTATGCTTCTCAAATTGACAGCGGGTCAGAACTGATAATGTATGTTTAAAGTTTAGCTGCTGTATTATATTAGCGTTGTTTACCTCATATTTGTGGCATTATCTTGACACGTGACATGAGTGATATAAGGGTGCTGAATGGCAAAGACAGGCTGATGGAAAAGCCACATGTTGAAAGATGGATTTCAGCACAAGTTGCAATAATACTGACATGCTGTTTGTGCTGAAAATTCTACTTTGAAACTAGTACCGTATTTTTCGCTCTATAAGACGCACCAGACCACAAGACGCACCTAGTTTTTGGAGGAGGAAAACAAGAAAAAAAATATTCTGAATCTCAGAAGCCAGAACAGCAAGAGGGATCGCTGCGCAGTGAAAGCAGCAATCCCTCTTGCTCTTCTGGCTTCTGGGATAGCTGCGCAGCCTGCATTCGCTCCATAAGACGCACACACATTTCCCCTTACTTTTTAGGAGGGAAAAAGTGAGTCTTATGGAGCAAAAAATACGGTAATTTAGGAAAGGGGAATCCATTCTACACTCCCAAATCCCTTGATTCGATTTATTGTGTCTTCCGCAGCCCCAGTATTTGTTAACGTCTGCTGCTGTTTTAGTGAACATCTTTCATTAAATCTGTGTAATCCCAACCAATTAGGGATCACTCAGACCATCAACAATAATGTTCTTCCGGATCACCTGTTCAGGAGCCCACTTGGTCTTGGCAAAATGTGCCGTAGAACTCCCACCTGCAGTTTTTGTGCAGTTTTAGCAGTGTGACATAGACTAATTATGTGGGGAAGGCTGAAAAGTGGGTTGTGATGTGGAGTAGCCAGCTTAATTAAAAAGCAAATTTCAAAAATTGCTGAAAATCTTCTTAAAGGGAGCCTTGAAACTACAGCTGCAAAGGCCAAGCATGAAGTGGGCAGCGCAAGCACATCTGTGATTTTGTTTAAGGACAACTTAGTTTATCAGTTAAAGTATGATTTGCATGCTCTTCCATTTGCAAAGAAATATGTGATAGCCCCCCCCCCCCGCCCCCCATCTCTCTCCGTGTGCATGCACAAAGCAAGAAGATGAATAAAATTGCATCTGGAATAGCTTCAGCATGTGATCAGCTTTAACCTGTAGTGTGTGTGTGTGTGTGTGTGTGTGTGTGTGTGTGTACATTCAGATGTGATTATTCACTTTCAGTTAAAAATGCACTATTGCCTCACTTCCTTATTTGGAATATTCAGGGCCAATTCCTGCAATAACTGCAACTATCACTTGAAATTCTGTGTGAAATGGTGGTGTGAAATGGTTATCAGAGATAAGTTTCTTATCATTGGAAGCCAATATTTCCCAGTAACTTACCAAGCTTATCTAGTGATCACACATCCCTTGATAACTTTTGCAGCTTTGTGAACTGGTCCTAAGATAAAAACCTGCCTAAAGTCAGCAGACCAGTCAGTCCAGATACAGCATTTCTTATGATATGTTTCCCATCTAATGTGGGACTGTCAAGGATATCTCTGTCCTGAGACAATGCTTTCTGTTCCAGGCAGCATTGGGAAAGGGCAGCGTTTTGGCTATGTAAACCACAGCAGCAGATAAGGGAAGCGTCTGTTCAAAGCAATGAATAGCTCTGCTGTTCAAAGAAAAAGCTTAACAAGTTTTACAAAGTGGATTTGTTCCCACGCCAAGAGGGCCATTAACTTAAAGTCATTTTTGTTTTTAAAACAAGACATACATTCATTATTTGAAGTAATTTACTGGCAGGCGTATAAAACGTTCTTTACATTTCTGATGTGGGAGTCCCGAAAGTAGATAAACAAGGAATGGAATGAAAAAGCAATGTTTCATCATGGTATTATTTATATTCTCCAAATGTGAACCTTTTTGGATACAGCCTACTCAAAACTTTTAATAGTACGAGGTTTTTTTTTTAAAAAAAACAACCACAGAAAACTTTACCCATTAAGTCCTGCAGGAATGGTGTGGCTTTTCATGGATTCTTCCAATCTACTATTAATGTCACTGTTCAAATAGAGGATACTTTAAACTGGAATAGATTCAAATGGAAAGACCTAGTTATCATAACTGCAAAATAAAATATTGAGGCATTTACACTGTGACCTCAGTTCACTCCTTCAAGAAAAACTAGATTTCTTTTCCTTTTATTTTTTCAAAAGAGGAAAGCAATGAAGACCAAATAAAGAAATATGACACTTTCCCCTATTTTATAGTGGGCCATGAACGTACAGAACAGCATAGATTAAATATTCCTTGCAGTTATTTAAATTGGTACGGCATTTTGCCTATTAACATGCTCTTTCATAAGGAAAAATTAAATACTTTCTGCTTAAAGAGTGTCGTGTGAAACTGAAAAACAGATTAATTCTCAATCACTTATACACAACCGTGAATGTGCTTCTAGCTCTCCGTAATTCCTTGCACCCTTCCACTTTCAACTGCTGGCTTCTTCACATCAGAATATCCATGGTGTGTGCAGCTTACTGCTTCTAACTTTTGGTTGTATCCTGAATGTGTGGTGCTTGTGCAAGAGAACCTCCTGTCCCTATCCAACACCAGCATAAAGGTTTTCCTCCAACCTTGCAGAGCAAATTTGGGGGGGGGGGGGAGAGGGGAAATTCCATTCCACAAATGGAATTCTGTGTGGGAAGGAGATTATGTTGTTGGATACAGCATTTAGCCCACAGTAAAACGATGAAGGACGAACTGTGTATTGTTCCCTGGGGTTTCCATCTTGGCCTGAACAAGAGATATTAAGGTTCTGTTTCTTTGAAGTGGAAGCTGTGAAGGAAGGCATTCAGTAAGACTGGAGAGGAAAAAGAAGCAGATCCCCCTGCAATTCTAGAGTTCCCTGATGAGGAAGAGTCATGCAGGCATTAAGTGCATGAGATGACTTGTGAATACGGTAATTTCATTTTTAATTGCACCTTCAGGCTAGTCCTTCTCATTTACTGCAGTTTGATGATGCACCCCCCTGCCCCACAGAGGCTCTGCCACACATGCTTCAAAGCACTATGGGTACAAATGACTCTGAAATATGACAGGCTTTTGCGTAAACTTTATTATTTTGATTAAGATACTTAGAGCTACCCAAGAGGTTCGGAACATTTTATTACACAACTGATGATGTTTTCAGTCAGGGCCTCTTGTAATTACGAAGCATAATTTCCAATATCACTGAAAAGGAGTGGCACATAGTCTTCCACCGTTTTTCTCAATCTTGTTATTCTTTCTAGTAAAATAATAATAATAGTAATAATAATAATAATAATAATAATAATTTATTTATTTATTTAACAAACTTTTATATGCTGCTTAATTGTAAATAGAATATCCTAAGTCTGTGGTTCCCAATTCACTCAGTACTATGGACTCCCTGCTTTTTTTTAAAGTAAAGCCATAGACCCTTTACTTTTGAAAATGTTTATATCTCTGTGGTAGATTTTGTTATGTGAATGGTGCCACAATGTCGCCAACACCAACCAAAAATGTGTGTTTATAGGTGTGCCCCAGAAGAACATGGCAATTAACAAAAAATGTTAACACATGATATTTATCTTATCTCCACCCCCATCGTTCAGCCCGGACACTGAGATCCAGTGCCAAGGGCCTTCTGGCGGTTCCCTCATTGCGAGAAGTGAGGTTACAGGGAACCTGGCAGAGGGCCTTCTCGGTGGTGGTGCCCACCCTGTGGAACGCCCTCCCTTCAGATGTGAAGGAAATAAGCAGCTATCCTATCTTTAAAAGACATCTGAAGACAGCCCTGTTCAGGGAAGTTTTTAATGTTTGAAGTTTTATTCTGTTTTTAAGGTTCTGTTGAAAGCTGCCCAGAGTGGCTGGGGAAACCCAGCCAGATGGGCGTGGTATAAATTTTATCTCCACAATAATTTTCTCTTTTCTGTGTCTAAATATTTTATCCAATCTATTAAATTGCCTTTTTAATACCCTTTATCAAATTATATTACAAGTGCTAATCCAATCCTGCTAATGTTTTTAATTGTTTACAATGCTCCTTCATATATTCTATAAAGTTAATCCATTCTTTTTTAAATTTATTGTCCTCTTGGTGCCTGATCTTCCCAGTCAATTTTGCCATTTCGGCATAGTCCATCAGTTTCAAGATCCATCCTTTTTTCGATGGGATTCTTCCTTCCTTCCATCCCTGACCATATAACATTCCTGCTGCTGTCATCGCATACATAAATAGGACCTTTTTCTCCTTCAGTAGTTCTTCTCCTATTATACCTAATAGAAAAGCCTCTGGTTTTTTAACGAAAGTTATTTTAAACTTTTTTTTTACTCATTATAAATCATTTCCCAGAAGGCCTTTGCTAATTTACAGGTCCACCACATATGGTAAAATGTGCCCTTATTCTCTTTACATTTCCAACACAAATTAGACATTTTCTTATACATTTTTGCAAGTCTTGTAGGAGTTAAATACCATCGGTACATCATTTTCATATAATTCTCTTTTAACGAACAGCAAGCAGTAAATCTTAAATCCACATTCCACAACTTTCCCCATGAATCAAGCTGTATATTACGAACCACATCTTTTACCCAAATAAAATCATCATCATCATTATTATTATTATTATTATTATTATTATTATTATTATTATTATAAATTGGCCAAGCAACCATACACATTAATTGCAGAACAAATCCAGTGTAATAGTATGTGACCACAGCATGGACCTACCATTTCCGTATATGAATTATAAATCTTGATTTTGACCTCGGCTGTCACGACTGCAAGGCAAATGTAGCCAGAGTAAGTGCCAGTGTGAAAGGTCCTTCCCGGGAGCAACCCACAAGGTGGCCCCAAGGCCCCTGCAGGAAGGACCGCAGCAGGAGAGATGGTCACCCCCATCTGGCCAAAAGTGACTGAGCAGCACAGATGCAGGGGCTGCGAGTCCACTGCCCGACTCCTGCCCTGCCCTGCCATGGGATGCCTGGACTGCGCTGATGAACCAGGACCAGCCACAGCCTCCTCAGCAAGCAGCAGGGACTCCCTGTGGAGGATCTCCTCGGACTCATGGAGGCTGCAGTTCTGTGGGAAGCAGATGGTGAAAGACTGGGGGGTTTTTGGGTGCTGCGATCTCATGTGAGACACATGTCTGGCCGTGATCTCATGAGAACATGGCCCTCAAAAATGGGATGTCCAGGACAGTTGATGGGTACTGTTCCTGGATGCCTTAAAATTATTAGCAGTGGTGATATATCCCTGCTTATTAGATATTATTAAAAGTTTTATTATATTTGTATTACTTTGTGGCTTTGTTGCTTGCTGCTCAGGGCTCCTTTGGAAGGAATAGCATGAGAGAAATATACAGTAATAAGAAATAATTGGCAGGACATTTTTCCTTTGCATCCTTAATGCAGATTTGTCCATCATCTTCGTCTGGTACTTATGTGAAGCATATTGGCAGCTGCTCCCCCCCCCCACTCAACACACACACACACACAACCTCATGATGAGATGTGCCGCCCCATAGGGATCCTATTCCCTAGCATCTCCATTTATGCTGTAAAAACAGCTAAGTGTTTATTTTAGTTCATTTCAATGATGTATTGGCTTCGATTTCAAATCCCTTGTCTGTCTCCATTAGTGGAGCTCTTCCTCCTGCCACTACAGTGGATTGAGACAGAAACTTTCTTCTGCAGTCATGATGATCTCTTCCATCAGCAGGACGCCACTCACCAACTGTTCCAACAACTCTCGCTTTTAACTTCTCTAGCAACAGGCATTGTGAACCTCTAAATCTGTTTGAAAGTTTTGACACTGAGCATGTGATCAGTAGCTTCAAAGTGCCCCCCCCTTTTTGCTCTGAGGTCCTTGATTTTTATATTGCATCACGATCTCTGATGGTCAACTGCATAGAGAATACAATGCCTGAAGACATGAAGTTACATGATGGCTATAGAAAAGAATCTCTGCTTCATATTGGTGCATTAATATGAGATGTTGATGTGAATATTGAGACACGATCCTTTTTAAAAAGGAAACCAAACCTTATTATCATTTCAGATTTAGGATTGTAAGACCATAACCCTGAAAAGAGACCTTAAAAGAACTGTATGTTTGCTGGCCTTCATGTTCTTAAAATTGTTCATTGATGCCAAGGTGGTATCATTCCTATTTGTGATAAGCATAAATATAAAGAAAATGTTGAAATGCATTTGGTGGATTGGACTTCACCTATCCAATACTACCTAACTATAGTGAGCCTTTGACCCCTGAGCCAACAGATTATTATTGTAATAAGAGTTTCAAATTTTAAAAATAGCTGGCTAATCACTTTGGGATGCATCTTGCTCCCCATAATGAGATTGGCGTGGCTCTTATAGGAGCCCTGGATCCAGCCTTTTATGTCCATTATTTATTAGATAAGGAACAGTAAAAGGTAAAGGTACCCCTGCCGGTACGGGCCAGTCTTGACAGACTCTAGGGTTGTGCGCCCATCTCACTCTAGAGGCCGGGGGCCAGCGCTGTCCGGAGACACTTCTGGGTCACGTGGCCAGCGTGACAAAGCTGCATAATAATAATAATAATAATAATAATAATAATAATAATAATAATAATATCTTTATTGTCATCTGGCGAGCCAGCGCAGCACACGGAAACGCCGTTTACCTTCCTGCTAGTAAGCGGTCCCTATTTATATACTTGCACCCGGGGGTGCTTTCGAACTGCTAGGTTGGCAGGCGCTGGGACCGAGCAACGGGAGCGCACCCCGCCGCGGGGATTCGAACCGCCGACCATGCGATCGGCAAGTCCTAGTCACTGAGGTTTTACCCACAGCGCCACCCGCATCAGTAACTTGCACTTATTTAGAAGTTTTGTTTCTTCTTACTCTTGTGTTCTGAAAAAGAGGTTTATTTGAGGTAATCTATTATGTTTATTTGTCTACTCAAAGGGAGATGGGGGGAGAAGGAATAAGATTGACAAACTGAAAGAAATATGAACCAGGATAATATAGTTTTATCTGTTCAAAAAGCAGGTATAAATATAATGGCCTCTTTATATTACCTAGCTGCTAGTCATCTCTTGCATCTATCTGTCAATTTTATGCTGAGCGTAAGAGCCCTCTCAAGACCACTGAATCCAAGAACTCAGCAGCTGCCTTTAGCCTCACACTCTTGTGCTCACTGTCGAAAGGGCAAAAGTATTAGGAGTGTTCCCTTCTTGTGCATTCTTATGGTGAACTGGGGATTCTGATATCTTAAGGATATTGAATGCATAACTGTGTTTGTCTAAAATTGTATGCTGTCTAAAGGTGTGATTTGCAGTATCAGACATGGATATCTTCTAAGGAAAAGGGGTGGTTGAAAACCTTTCAGCTTGCTTCCAGGCATATTTCTGCCTTCCCAAACACTGTTGGTACATATTAGAAGCATGTACCAAATCATAATAAAAAATGCATACAGCTGTTGTGTCGCTGAGATTGTGTTGTTCCTGAAATTGCTGTTTCACATTCCATGCCTTTATTAAGCAAGGCCTTGTGCTCTAATCATGGCTGCTTTTCCTGCATCATCTGCTAACTAACAGCACATGAAAATATGTGGCTTCTTAAGGATATTTGTCAAGGGACGCGGGTGGCGCTGTGGGTGGCCTCAGCGCCTAGGGCTTGCCGATCGAAAGGTTGGCGGTTCGAATCCCCGCGGCGGGGTACGCTCCCGCTGCTCGGTCCCAGCGCCTGCCAACCTAGCAGTTCGAAAGCACCCCCGGGTGCAAGTAGATAAATAGGGACCGCTTTCTAGCGGGAAGGTAAACGGCGTTTCCGTGTGCGGCTCTGGCGAGCCAGAGCAGCAATGTCACGCTGGCCACGTGACCCAGAAGTGTCTCCGGACAGCGCTGGCCCCTGGCCTCTTGAGTGAGATGAGCGCACAACCCTAGAGTCTGTCAAGACTGGCCCGTACGGGCAGGGGTACCTTTA
The DNA here is from genome assembly GCF_964188315.1 of Podarcis muralis. Lineage (NCBI taxonomy): Eukaryota > Metazoa > Chordata > Lepidosauria > Squamata > Lacertidae > Podarcis > Podarcis muralis. The sequence continues at coordinate 135,225,705 of NC_135655.1, forward strand.
CCTTTACCTTTAAGGATATTTGTCAGGGGTTCTTAAAAATGCATGGGATTCTCTCCTCTGTTGCAAGGGAGCAGTTTCAAGTTAAAGGTTCACAAAGAAACTCCTTTGCAGAAGTGCGGAGTTGGCTCAAGAAGTCAGCACTAAAGGGAGTGGCTTGGTGTGGGGGGAGATGAAGCTTGGGGGGGCAGGTGCGGGGGGGGGGGGTGCTCATAGCACTCCTACTATAAGGAGCAGCTCTGTTCGTCATGGTTCTTTTCTTTGACCTAGTTGCTTGTATTGCCATTCAGGCAAAGGAATATTCCTATGTGTTTCTGCAATCCAGTGCCAAAAGTGACCCTGAAGATAGCAAATGACTATTTATGAAGACTTACCATCAAGATGGTATGAATTTTATATAAGAATGTTTGTACTCAGTGATGAACTTGGCAACAGAGAAGCAGATGGTGTTTTATTGCTGTGAAATTTCTCTGCACTCCCTGAAGTTCCATGTAAACAAGAGAAGTCAGTATTTCTTAGCCTAAGCTACCTAAGCTTCTGCCTCTGGAATAGTGGTATATAAATATGACAAGCTACTTTACATTTTAAGAACATAGTGCTCTTTGTCTTTCAAGTTCATCATTTGGAGCTGTGACTGAACCAATGAGTGCGTGGGAAATCTTCATCACAATCAATCCTGACACAAACCCTGGTGGCATTTTTGGGGAAAGGACTGCAAATTTTGTGTTCATGTGTTCATTTTGTGCTTGCTGATTGGCTAAGAGCTGTACAAGAAGCACTGGCCTCTGAATTATCGGCATCAGCCAATAGTCAAATCTTATTAGCTACATACAATTATGGCCTCATCACATCTAACAACAACAACAACAACAATAATTTATATGCTGCCCATCTGACTGGGTTACCCCAGCCACTCTGGGTGGCTTCCAACTAATTAAAACACAATATGACATCAAACATGCAAGGGACAGTCGCATGATTGCCGACAGTAGCAATTAAGTAGCCTTAAATCAGTACATTTGAGCCAAAATCTAAACTTGAACAACTTTGGCTGTTCACTGCTATAGGTGAATCTCTGTGATGTAGCTGAAATTCAACAGCCTTCTTGAAATCATGAATAATTCACATAGTGGGTAGTTTATACAACCAAGGTAAAGAAGGCACAGATACTTTGAAAGAGCAGTACAAGTCAATATTTCCTGGGCTAAAACCTGACACAGTGGTCACAAAGGGGGGCGGTTTTTCTGCAGTGCTTACTGAGCACATCATTCTGTTTTTCGCCAATGGCTGTAGCTGACCTGTAACAAAAGGCAGCATAATCCTGACAATATTGCTTTCTGGATGACCTGTAACCGAACTGGGTCACACTATAGAAAGGTGGTGCTTTGGGTGAATGCTGTCTTAAATTGTTTTTGCTCTCAAGTTGCCATCTCTGCCATCTTGGTGTGAGCTACTGCAGCTTTCTAAGGGTATGAATGAATGAAAAGTGTTGTAAAGGCTAATCCAGAAATAAGTTCTCAGTTGGTGGTTGCTTAATGTAACAGAGAATCGTTAGTATGAGAAGTGTCCTGAGGAAAGACACAATCACATTAGACTGGGAATGACTTTGCATTATGGCCCATTTATACATAATACTTAACTACAAAAAGCATTTTCATTTTTTAAAATAAAATGTATAAACTGTCCATTAGTAGTCTATTTATAATGGCTGCTTATCCAGTTCACTGCAATATAGGAATCCCGACAGGGTCTTATAGAGCCTTGTGCATATCCCACCTCATGGAGCGAACACATGAATATATGCATTTATTTCTACAATCGGCGTTAATTTGTGTATCTACTTCCAAGCCTAAGTGGGAACAAATTCAGGTGCTTGTGCATACACAATAAGCCGAAGACAAGTTGTTATGCAGAGCTTTGTCAATTGCAAATCACCTGCTAAGGGTGAGGGGGAATAAAATGTCAGACCCTCCAAGTGTCCCTATTTTCCAGGGATCTCCCTGATTTAGAGAACCTGTCCCGGTTTCTTATATGATCCCAGAATGTCCCGCTTTTCCTTAGGATGTCCCTATTTTCATCGGAGAAATGTTGGAGGGTATAAATGCACACAGTGGCCTGTTAAGCTTTGCTCTTGGGCAAGCATGCAAACTAGGACTCCCACATTTTGAACATCAACTTTCCTCAAATGACCCATCTATTAGATATGCAGCCTGCCTCTCACTGATGCACACACTGCGCATGATAAAGGTAGTTCTAGGACTGTGTCCAAGCTTTTGTTTGAAGTGCTTTTCTGTAATACCAATAATAATCCACTAGTCACAATTAGACGTAGTTCCGATTTCTCAAATGCTTGAGTGATCATTTTCTTTGGTAATTGAGTTCCCTTTAGAATTCCTCTGTTCTGATCACCCACTCAGAAAACTAAGCATATTAATTTGAAAAACTGCAGGAGCATGTGGCCATATAATGGCAGCAGAGTAATTGAAAGGAAATCTTTTTTTCCTCTCTCATTTATTTTCATCTAATAAAGCCTTCCCTGATGATTCTGTTGCATGCTGTGAATGTGATATAGGATCTGCATGTTTGTGTGTGTGGTGGGATACATTGAAGCTGATAAAGCCAAAACATCCTGTGATCCATTCCATAATGCATGTTCATCCTTCTCCTTTTTATTATCACTTATCTTTCCATGTTTCTTTGAGTGATAAGTGTGGTGAGTGATGGGTTGAAGGCAACGGAGAATAAAAATCTGCAGAAATGTTGTGCATTGCCCCAGTGCACATATTTATAATAAGTATACTGGTGTAAAGAAGAATAAGTCATCCTGTAAATATGTTTTTTTTGTATTCAGCAATAAATTCAAATGTAGCCAAACAAATATAAACAATAACCACTTGCAGAGTACAGCATTTGTGATAATAATAGCAGGTCACTACCCCTGCACTCCTGTGGATGGGATGCTACGGTACCACACAGGGAGCTATGTTCTGAGTCATTTATTACAACAATCCTGTAAGCATTTGAGCAGGCTGGGATGCAGGACAGATATCTGAACTGTGGGCTTTGCAGGTCATAGCTGTGCTCTTAACTAATATGCAACACAAGAAAGTCTTTTTTTAAAAAAAAATTATGTATTTGAAAATGTGCATTTAAATCTAGATTTTCAAGATAGCTTACAAAAGGGAACCAAAAAACAAATATAAAACAGATAAAAAACATTAGAAATTAAAGCAATTACCGTAGCAACAGTAAAAAATCAAAAAGCAGTAGATATAAAGGACTTAAAGTTCTATATTTACAGGTGGCTGTAAACATGCCGGCAGAGTTATTGCTAAGGAGAGTTTGCATGCGACGTCAAACTCATCTTGAGACTTGGCACCAAAATTATAGGGGGAGCTCTTTCTACGCGAAGCATGGTGCACCATTTGTTCAAGGTTGCTTATGATTGCATACATCCCATTACAGAGAACTTTTTATTACCTAGCTCTATCCCTCTGAGCTATTGTTGATCAGGCTGCATTAATACTTGTGAACCTTACATGCTGCTATGACAAGAGCCAGTACAGCAGGGTAAAAGAGAGCAGGAAGGTTATGGCACACAGTGCACAGGCATCGATGCCCCAGAGAAACATTGGAACAAGAGCTCTTGGCACTGTTAAATCAGGCACAAGCTCCAACCTGTTGGCATGTGTGGGTATAACTTATCCTCAAATACCCTGTCCTCTACAACAGGCCAGCTATCACTCTCTGTAACTCAGGAAGTGAGGCTAAAGCAAAAGGATGGCAGAATCTCTGTAAGACATAAATAAGTAACTACATTCTGGGCATTTAGACATAACCTTGGTGTTACATTTACGCATGATAGGCTGGCTTAATGTGATATTATAACGAAAGGCTGCATTTTTGAAGTCTTTCACCCCCTCTGCTCCTATCTGTGTAGTCAGTTTCAGTTTTCACATGAAACAGATGGGAATGGCTCCTGTTTCCATTTCACTATTCAAAATTGTCCTTGGCTGTTTTTTTGTTTGTTCTTTGAATCAAACTTATAACAGCTTTTAAAAGCCAGCTAAATATTATGCTCCTGTAGCCTAGAGTATGCTCACCTCACTCCTTATCCCAAAACCAGTGCACTTCCACGCCTAATTTTTGAAGTCACCTTCACACATTAGTCGCAATCCATGATGATTCTGTCATTGACTGACAAATAGCACTGTTTGATGTTCATACTAGCTTCTGTCTGAATAGAAAACTAGGTGTGGAGTAAGCGATAAGGTGAACATACTCTAATGGTTGTTGCGCAGGCGCAGAAGAGCACATGAGGGGGTGTTGCAGGGGCAGGGAAACCAAGAATGTCGTGCATGTGAGACGAAGACATTCCTGTCCCCTTCTCTGATGCAAACATCTCTGTGAAAATGTGGTTTGAGATGGAGGAGAGGAATGGCTTTGCTGTGTTTCAAGCTGCTAATATGAATATACCCTAATTTAACACTGCCATCTGTGGGAGCAAATTAGGGGCCAGATCTGCAAAGAAACTGAATCTTCACTTTTTGAGTTCTTATGCTTTGCTTATATATTTAACACAGTCACAGGGTCCCGGACCCCTTCAGAGCTGCCCTTGCTTCTTTCAAGGGCAGACTGCACTTCCTTCTCTGAACAGCTTGTCTGGTCAGAAAAGCCCTGGTCATCAAGGGAGGGGCAGATGGGTAGTGTCATGGGCTGGCTGGACACACAGGTCCTCTGGGGAACCACCCCCAAGGAAAGAAGGCTCAGAGCCTGGGAAACGGTGGTGGGACAATGATGAGTGGTCACAGGGAGGAGACTGGGAAGAGGAGGTGTCAGAAGCTAGGGATTAGTGAGTTGGGAGAGTTTGTGGCAGAGAAGTCCAGAATTGGAGGCGGAAGCTGAAGCAGGAGAATGGGAGGAGGGAGGCCAAGAGGCAGAGATGAGTCAGGCTGGTGAAGAGTTGTGGGTACCCCGCCTCTCCTGCTGCAACAGGATCCCCTCCCTTCTTATCTCCCAGAACCAGAAGAGGTACGTGACAGGAGGAGCCAAGATAGGCAGCACACAGACACAGTCTCCAGGTGCTTGGAAGGAGCCCAGCAGAAGAAGAGGCATAGACGGCTGTGGTGAGGTGGGGTCTTTGAGTCTTGGCAACTGGCTTCATGGAGTAAGACCTACAGGGCCTGGAACTCAGCCAAGCTTGTGCAGATCGTAGTTAGCTAATACAGCCGTACCTCGTTTTGTAGCCAGGATCTGTTCTGGAGCCCTGGCCGCTAGCCGAAAAGGACACAGGGCAAAGTGCCGCATCTGTGCATGCGAGCAGAGCAGTTTGCGCTTTTGCACATGCACGAAGCATGATTGGCAAACCTGGAAGTAACCCGTTCCAGGACTTATGGGTTTACCGTGGATGTTCGCTGGAATGGACGCTAGACAAGGCGGACGTTCGCGGAGGTATTACTATAAAGAGTTAGCTCCAGCTTTAAACTGTTTGATTTACAGACCGTCTTGTTCTGTGACAGAGAGACAAAACTACCTAATGCTGCACGCCAGAGGCAGCCTTCTTCCAGAGCAGCCTTTCTCAGGTCTCTCCTCTATCTCCTTTCCTCCCCTCTTCCCTGCCTCCCTCTAAGCATGTCTCATGCACTTGCCACGCAACATGCTCCCATGTGCATGCTGTACAACATGCTCACACTGTGCAACATGCTGACATCATGCAAGCACAACATGCTGACGTTCAAGTGATGTGCTGATATGTTTGCATATCGCTGCAGAATATTGAGGGGGCCCAGCCCCCTCCTTGAAAATGGGGGCTTGGCCCTTCAGCCCCCCTAGATGGCGCCCCAGCCTCTAAGACTTATAAACTCCAGGTCTGAAGCTTTGCAATCACTTCGCCCCCATCCTTATTCAGCTGCAGCAGATCCTGTCTGGTTGGGCTACTTACAAGCAAACAGCCAATTTAACCACTTCTTCATGATCACATTGATTACAATATCTGAGGCTATATGGTAAGGAAAGATCTCCTATTTGTTGAGCATTTATTTGATCAAGAGATGTAATTCCTCATAACAAAAAAGCATTTTTAAAAATTGCTTTCTCCTGGAAGGTATGTAGGTGTGCAGTGGTTGGTTGGTTGAGTTTTTATTGTGAAATAAAAACTATCAAACTGTAATAGTAGAAAATCGTATACATACATTCAGCAAGGTTCAACATTTCTGAAGTTTCATTCCACTGAATTTGAGGGATTTTATCCTAAACCATCATTTGAAACTGAGACGCTACAGAAGTAACTACATTTAGATCAGAGGTGGGTTGTTTTTCCTCTACTCCCACATGTTGCAGTGTCTGGCTGTGTCAGTTGTCACGTCCACCAAGCTGTGCTCATTTCTCATGTCACGTTGTATGGTGGTGAGATGCCAAAATAGGCTGCAGATTAATAGCACATGTAGTTCTAAACTTGAAGAACACTAAAACACTGTCCTACAAACCTGTTTAGGTTGCTCTCCATATCTTTGCAACTTTGCTTGTCACACCTCAGATTGCAGCGGACAATCTGGAAGACGGTGAAGGCCAAATTATATGGGATGTGGGAGGCCTGCAGGATGCCACCAATGTTTTCAAATGCTTTTTAATGAACCTACAGGGAGGGGGCTCTGAAATTGATCAGAACAGAGCCAGAGGGACTGATTAGCTGTTCAGCTGTAGGGTTATTTTCCTGATCTAAAGTGCCTCCCAGCTGCTTTGCCAACAGGGGAAAATGTAGAGGTCCATATTATTTCCCCCCCTATACAGCGGTACTTCAGGTTACAGACGCTTCAGGTTACAGACTCCGCTAACCCAGAAATAGTACCTCGGGTTAAGAACTTTGCTTCAGGATGAGAACAGAAATCGCACGGCAGCGGCACAGCAGCAGCGGAGGCCCCATCAGCTAAAGTGGTACTTCAGGTTAAGAACAGTCTCAGGTTAAGAACGGGCCTCCAGAACGAATTAAGTTCTTAACCCGAGTTACCACTGCAGAAAGAAAAACAGTTTGTGGAGGGCATTTTTTGGTGGACAAATGGCTGTCAGGGAAAGGGTTAAGCTCACTCACCCTGTTAATAATCAAATTTGAAGCCCACAACAGCTGAATTAAAGTAAAAACAAGACACACTACATGGCTGCCATGTCATAGCTGATTTCAGTCTAACTTCCAAACTCTAGTAATTTTGAGGTTTAAGTCACTCAGTTCCCACATTGTGTGCTATTACCACCAAACCCCCACCCGACTTCAGGGTCTGCCTCCCATGAGGGCAAGATATGGCTTTGGGGGCAAATTTTTCCCTTTCTTTATCTTCCTGCTCCTTGCCTCAAATTGTTCTTTACATTTCCAGTGAAGCTATGGATCATGACCACTGGATTTTCTTAGAAGAGGAGTGGGGACTGTTTGGGCAGTGGTAGGGATCTTTTGTAGTGATGACTTGTGAGCATTGACCTTTCATTGACCACTGCTCAGCCTTGCTCCATGTTGTTTACTTCAGCTAGGAAATAAAGGCCCTCTCCAGGTTCTTCGGAATCTCTGCTTCTTGAGGCTCTTGGACTGGGATTGCAAGGGATTTGCTGCTCACAAAGTACACTTGCTTCACTGCTGAGCTTTGGCCCATCTCCTTGAGCCCAGAATCCAAAGCAGGCTTTTAACACTTTGAAACTAAAAGAAGACTTGCATGGTAAAATTACAAGTTTGACAGATTTAAAAGTCTCTGGATCTTCTGATGACCATGTCAAATATGGGCATTTTGCAGTTTTTTGCAGGTTATGCTATGCACGCACAGGCAATGTCCTTAAATGTCTTTTAAGAAAACCTTTTAAAAAGCACAGCATGCTCAAAATTGTGGCAAATCTCGGTAAAAATTACTAGGTGATGAAATGATTTTTCATTGTATATAACGAGCCAGTTGATAACTGGCTATCGGTGTCCCCTGGGTTAAATCGGTCCTTTGTTCTTTGCTTCTACTTGGCAACTTGATTGTGCTCATGCTGGCTTGGTGCTGATTTGTACATTCATCATTCAAGTTACAGGATTTCTTTGCAAATACTGCACGTTATTAATATTCCCAAAGAACTTGGGTCATAAGTTGAATGTCTATTTTCCACTCCACTGAAATTCAAGAAGAAATGTCAAAGCATGTGAGAAGGCAGGCCTGATTTCCAGCGTATGTGATTAAAGGGATATTATATGTGTTGACACAAAGGTTAATCTAAGGGTGCCTTTCTTATTTTTCAGGCAGGGAAAAAGAAATGTAGGTTGACAAATTGGGGAATGTCTCTTGTGTTTGAAGCTCAGTAGTCTTCAAATAAGAGTGACAAACAACACATGTTCTTCTGGGAGGTTATAGCTGATAAAAAGAAGCTGCAAACACCATGAACTTCCAAAAAGCAGCAGTCTCTGGCAGTTGTTTGATGTGGTATTATCATGGGAGAAAAGGTCATTCATTAAGTTCCTATGAAAAGGAGTTTTGGACGAACAGAATTGATAGGATACAAAGTTTTTCAGGTGCTCTAAAAGTTATTGTCTTCAAAGCACTCACTCCTTGCTGCCTGTTGGCCTCCACCAGGTTCTGTAATAAGCAGTTTGGAGGTTTAAGTGAGTTGGGGGTGACAGGAGTGCCTGGCGTGCTGTGGTCCATGGAGTCATGAAGAGTCGGACACGACTAAATGACTAAACAACAGCAACTGCCTGACTTCTTCTAAATCCCATAACCTCCTCAGTCACACACAGATATTTGTAGGTTGTTTTTTAAATGTCACATATCTCCAATAATTTATTCCTTAAGAAGGAAAATCGCCCGTACACCAGTTCCTAGAACTTCTTATTTCTCAGGGTGTGTTTGTGTGCAGTATAAATGTTTCATTATGCTGCACTGATGCTTCACCAGCCAACTTCACCAGTCCCTGTTGGCAGGGACCAACACTGGCTGTGCAGCTCGCATGTGTTAAGTGAGGGTGTTACCTTTGAAAAGATACTTGCCTTTTGCCAAGGCCTTTCTTTCTACAGTGGTACCTCGGGTTACATACGCTTCAGGTTACATACGCTTCAGGTTACAGACTCCGCTAACCCAGAAATATTACCTCGGGTTAAGAACTTTGCTTCAGGATGAGAACAGAAATCACGCGGCGGCAGTGAGAGGCCCCATTAGCTAAAGTGGTGCTTCAGGTTAAGAACAGTTTCAGGTTAAGAACAGACCTCCGGAACGAATTAAGTACTTAACCCGAGGTACCACTGTATTTAGTTCTCCCCATGATGCTGAGCTGAGCAATATCATCCTAAACTGCAGCTGCTGACTCCTGTGACTGAATGCTCCACAGTTCAAAACAATTCCCTCCATATAGAAAACTGACAGAGCTAGCCTAGAACCCATGGTGATGATATTTCCCTTTCTGCTTTCTTTGGTAAGAGGGATCTTCAATGTATGTAAGCCCCTTTTTACAGTCTGGAGTGAAGCAGGTCAGACTCGAGGTTTATAACCTCAGTGAGAACTAGGCGGTTGAATAGCATGGAGCTAAATATGGACTTTGTTTGTGGGTTGCCACAGTGCTCTAATTAGCAAGTTTTCAAATTGCTGGTGTAAATTAGAATTGTGCAGTCCCTTGCATGGGAAAATAAGCCTCATGTGTTGTCCATACTTCTGTTTTCTTTGTACATCCACTGCACCTTTTGCTTTGTGTCATAGGCTTTCGTAGCAGCTTATAATGCCTCCAGCAAGAGGCTTTCAGTACGGTTGGCAGTGCTCTTGTATAGATTAGCTTGGTATTATGCACCTCTCAATTTCCCTATTGGCAGCATGTATAGTAATCAGTGCCACATACTCTCCTTTTGTTGGCCTGCAGCCGCCTCCGATCCACATGGGCTCCCTGGCTTCCAGCTTCCAGTTTACAGTCCCGTTTACACACAGTTGCCTCAAGACACAGATGGCCTTGATCGTTTTTTATTGCTCCTGAAACATTCTCTCATTTGCAATTGGCCTCACATCTTCTTTTGCAGAAAGCACTTCTTTAGGGTGCTGTGGCTTAGAAAGTATGCGTGGGGCAAATAACGTCAGTTACAGCAAAGAGTGCAGAATCTGGGGGCAAATAAATGTTAAATTCTGCATTCAGCATATGCGACATATCTTTAAAATGGTCAAACATGCCTTAAATTTTAGTCTGAATTCTCTCTCTGTGTGTGTGTGTGTATGCGTGTGTGTGTAGTGGCAGGTACACTTAACTGAGGAGTTGTCAAGAGTTCTTTTGCCAGGAAACACTGCCAGCATCTAGGAACAGAAGACAGGCAGCCAAACAAAACGGAGGTGTTTCCTCCCCTGAGTCTTTTGCAACTGCTATGTGTGCATTTTCAAACACATCCTCATGGGACAGAAAGTTTGCTCTTTATTTTGAAAGAAAGCTGAGATGGTCCAGCAAACAAGTGCCTTGGTGGGTACCAGGTTCCCAAAGAAATTACCTGCCCGTTTGGAATTGCAGTAGATGCACTGCCACATGTCCATGACACTATTCTCAAATGTGGTCACTTTATTACATAGGGAAAGACTGCATGTTTTTTGTCGCGCTGTGTTCACGTCAAGTATGTGCTGTTTAAATCATCTTCCCAATTGCGCAACCATAATTGTTTTTCTTGTGTTTTTAAACAGGGAGATGTTTCCTAATTACTTAACATGGCTAACTGAGCTCTTTGACACATCTGTATGGTGGCAGCAGATCCTCCAGCCATAAGCAACTGAAAATGTTTTTTTAAGCCAAAAAAAGCAGCTTAGATTTTTTTAAAAAAAACTAACTTAGATACACTAATTAATGTACCCAGCAGCCCCATTATACAATTAGAAATATTGCCAGTGTCCAAATGAATGGTTCTTACATCTGTTAGGAAAGAAAAGGAACAAAAGAATTAATGCTGATGATAATTTAGTCTGGCATACCAAGTAAGAGGAAGAATAGCAGAAGCATCCCTTGGCAACGAAGAGGTGGCCAGGGATCATAACTAAGGAGCTGAACAACACAAGGGCACTGACCTTTCTCCCTTCCTCTGTTCTTGCTTCAATTTCTGCCATGACCTGAGGAGCCATGCTAATTAGTGCTTTGTGTGCTTCCCCCTCTGTTTGTTTTGTGTGGTGGGGTCAACTAAGGAAGGTTCTCAAATGTTTGCCGCCTCCTCACAGGAGGAGAGGGGAAGTCACCATTGGTCATTTGCAGCCCCCCCCCATGTTAACTCTTCCCAAAAGATAGTATTAAGGAGAAGGAGGGTGGAATTGTGTGAAAAGATACCAATAAAGGAAGGGATAAACTGAGAACATAGGAGAAGTAGTCATGTTTTATTATATTGGGTGCACTGGGCTTCCAACTTCTGTGAGGTGTTCAATATCCGTGTTCCGTTCAGGAGAAGGAGTGAATGCATGTCTGATGTGAATATGTAATTATATGTAAGATCAATTATATATTTCTTTATTGACCTCAGACTTGTGCATCCTTGCAGCACTTACAGATTCTATATGCTTTCTCTCTCCCAATTCCTTGGGCTTTCGTTCCCAGCCATCCTACAGCTTTTCGGGAGAGAAGTGGGCAAATGTCTCCCTTCTTCCTTGCTCTGTTTATTTCCTCAGTTGCTGCCTGGAACAGGACACAACACAAAGACGGAGAAGATGCTTGGGCTTTTCTAAGCTACCTTACAGTCAGACTGCCCAATGCTTCACATCTTGCTCCATATTTTGGTCAACTGCCCCACTAAACAACCCTGTATGCATGGCAATGTAAAGAAGTGTCACTTTTGCTTTCATATTTTCATTAATTACTGTTTACTCCAAACTGTAGAACAGTCTTGCTTATTTTCTCTGTAAGTAGTAAGCACATTTGCACCAAATCTAGACCAAATCTAGAGAGCCAATTTCCCCCCCATTAACTTTCCTACAAAAGACTTGAGTGGTTTCAGTTTACAATTGTTTGAGCTTGATACAGGCAGGTCAACTAGGGGCGGTGGCTTTGGCCTCCTCAGTATCAGCTGACAGGGGGCAGAGGAGGCAGAGCTTGGCCTCTTCCCTGTCATGTGACATTGTGCACACACTGCATGCATGACATCACACACGTGTGGCAGGCACCGGGACCCCAATCTTAGGCACAAGACAGCGCCTCTGGCATGAGATCTAAGTGACTTAATAATGTGAGTTAAGGAACATAGCTGGTTGAGAAATATCCATTATTTTTTTAAAAAATGGATAAATATATTCAGTAGTGATTTTTCATCAGACCATTTGTACTTATGTTTCGATCATTATCTTGTATTTTTGTTTATGAAGCATGCACAATGTTGTTCATCAATAATTAAATAAAAATATATAATTTTAATATAATTTTAAAGCTGAAACTTCTCTATTCCAAGGTTGGATGAATCAGTTACTTGCAGTTTCTCATTTCCCCAGTTTACCACATTTCAACATAAGTTCTGGCTATTTTCTTTTTTTAAAAAAAAGGCTTGACAAAAATTATTCAGCTTTTATTTGGCTTTCTTCTAATGCAAATTTACTTGAGGAACTTTTGCAAACATTTTCCCCAATATATGCATTTTTGTGCACCCTTTCCCCATATATATTCATTTTTGTACACTTTTTTTTGCTTGAAAAACTGCATTTATTTATTTATTTTATTAGATTTCTTTACCGCCCTTCATCATAAGAACTCAGGGCAGTTCACAGAGTAAAATACAGGATAAAAACATGAAAATAAGTAAAAGAAAAGAGCAAAACAATAACCCCCCTTCCCATAGACCCATTTAAAAGGCTGTAGAATATTAATCAGCCAAAGCATTGCAAAATTTGGAGAAGTACAAATTTCACTGGAGAGCTGCATCTATCATTTGTCTGTTATTTCAGGAAGTGTGAACTTAATTTCTCTCCCATTCCTAGCCTGTTGCCTTAGCTTTAATTAGAGCCTAGGAGAAGTCTGGGACTCTCCACATAATATAAAAGAGTGTCAGTTTCTAGCATTTCCCTCCTGGCTGATCTTTGCTCTGTTAGGCTGGCTTTGCAGACAGAATTAATCACCGATTTGGAATACGGAATCATTATTGCCGTATTTGTATTGGCAGGACTTAAATATTTAAAAACCTTCTGTCGACTTGTGGAAGCTTTGAGGGGTGAAAACATGATGTGAACAGAGGGCTTGGCTGCTAACTTGCATGTTTCTGCATTTTTTTTAAAAAAATCTCTGTCATCCTTCATTATTTAATGATAAATACACACAAAAACCTCTCTCTCTTAAAAACTGTAGCTCTTCTCTGAAAAAAGACTCTGAAGCTGGGCTCAGCAGCTTTTCCTGTTCTGCATATCAATGACTCTATATCCATTAGATGCTCAGCTACCAAGTAAAAGGAAAGCTTTTCTGACTTTTGCTAGCTTGGCAAGATCACCACAAATCCCGAAAACAAAGCTCATTTCCTTCTGTCTCACACACTACTACTTCTTAAAAACAAAGTTAAGGTTAAAGTTCACCTATATATGCCTTCATAACTTTACTTTAAAGCATACAATGAAATCTGAACACCTGTCTCATACATTTCAAGGGACCTGATTGACACAGACGGTTAGAGACTTATTTTCTTTCAGACCAGAGTGAGTGTGGAGGTGGTGGAAGTGACAGAGCTCTTCCTTATGGGCTTGTAGCCTCACTGAACCTGCCAGTATGGCTTTTTCAGCGAGATGGTGTGCCTTGTTCACTAAATCAGGATCTGGGGAGGCAACATAGCACGTTGCTGAGGCTGCCCCATATACAGGAACTGCCCACCCACCGCAACTCCACCGTACCAGGATCCTTTTCATTCCCAAAGTTTTGCTTCTAGGCCTCTGGTAACTACTTTGCTGAAATACAAGAGCCCCTGATTTTCCTCAAAGTTCTTTGACAACCCATGTCTGAAGCTGCTTCCAGTTAGCATAGGCAACCCTGAGTTAGAATTTAGATGGACCATTGGTCTGACTAAACATATGGTAATGTAAAGGTAAAGGGACCCCTGACCATTAGGTCCAGTCGTGGCCAACTCTGGGGTTGCGATGCTCATCTCTCTTTATTGGCCGAGGGAGCCGGCGTACAGCTTCCGGCTCATGTGGCCAGCATGACTAAGCCGCTTCTGGCGAAGCAGAGCAGCGCACGGAAACGCCGTTTACCTTCCCGCCGGAGCGGTACCTATTTATCTACTTGCACTTTGACGTGCTTTTGAACTGCTAGGTTGGCAGGAGCTGGGACCGAACAACGGGAGCTCACCCCGTTGAGGGGATTCGAACCGCCGACCTTCTGATCGGCAAGTCCTAGGCTCTGTGGTTTAACCCACAGCGCCACCCATGTCCCAAACATATGGTAGCTGCCTGCATTCCTAACCCAATTTCAACCTCAGCAAATTAGAACTTTAAGGGCCTGTTAGGATCAATGTACTTCGTTAACACACCACATTTAACTAGTCCAGTGCTGAAAGGTTTTCCTAAAAGATGACACCTCTGCACATGCTAAGACTGAGTTCCCAGTGCAATCCAGTGAAAACCAGCCCTATATTTGCAGCATTAAAATATGAATATGTACTATAAGTTCCTCCTTTATTGTATTGGCTTGTCTAGCCTAGTACTGCCTCCTTTGATAGGCAATGACTCTCAGGGTCTCAGGCAGAGCCAGTGGGGGGGGGGCAGGGGGCAGTGGCCCTAGGCACAAAAATCTGAGATGGGTGTAACCAGGCAGCTACCATATGTTTGGGATGAGGCTCCCTCACCAAGGCTGTGTGGCTGAGCTCCTGACATGGAGAGACAAGCCATGACTGGGGTGGACCTTCAGCAACGGGGCTGTGCCTCCTTCTAGTGGCTGGCAAAGGGACACCCATGCGCCCCACCCCTAGGCTGTCTGAGCTGGGAGGCGGCACAAGCCCCTAGTAACCAATGCTACGCCACTGGGCAGAGCTTCCCCTCCCCACCGGCTTCCTGATGTTTCTGTGTGAAGACGCCAAGGGTTGAACCTGAGGCTTTCTGAATGCAAAGTATGTGCTGCTCCCCTGAAAATCTACTGGGCTCCCTAGACAGTGAGTGACACACGATGCTGTGCGTATAAGTTAGGACTGCCCTGGTCTCTTCTGCGAGGGTAGGTTGTGTCTCGTCTACTTCTTGGGCATCTTCTGAATAAGGAAGAAGGATTACTTACACTTGATTACATTCACTTATAGTGCTCATTTATTTCTCAGGAAAATTAATACAGATTCATAACCAGACCAAGCCACAAAAACCCGCTTAGCACTCCAGTCTTATGTCTCCTTAAAAAAACAAAAAGCAGAGGGAGACAATTTAATGCAGCAATAGTGATTTTTATTTAGGTGAGTTTTTCTCTCATCTTTTGGAACTATAATGACTTGTTTTGGCAGGACAATGGGGAGGGGGGTATGGCATTTGCCAGGAAACTTTAATTGTGACAGATACCTCTTGTTAACATCTCTGCAGATGGCTACATGGAAGTGGCATTGAGAACAATACTGCGTAATTAACACTGTTCAGCATGCTGGCATTTGCATGAAGGCAAATGCAAATTGACAAGACAGTATAACAATGTCATTATTAGGCATTCTCTTCATTGCAGGATGCTTCAGGGCGGGTCACAAGCTGCAATAAGATACAGTAACTATTTATTTTTGTATTACCTCTCAGGGGACTGCTTTCCTACTGAGCTGCATTGTAATCTTTTAAATATTTAGTAGATGGTCATCTATTTGTTTTATACAGCTTGAGTTTTGTGGTTCAGACTGAGAGGATGCCTCCTCTTCCAGAACCTTTGACCTTCTGCTGTTGTGTAGATGTGCATATATCATAACACTACAGTTGTCAGTTTTGTTAAGCTAGCTATGCTTCAGTGATGAAATCTGCCTGCAGCTATCACCTATGTTATGGCTTTTCTTGCTTCTTTTCTAATTAGTTTACTTCAATTTACAGCCTAGAAGGGGAAAAGAATCTCAATGATTAAAGATGCTGCGCAGGGGTGTTTTGTGTTTTTCATTTTTCCTTATCAATAACTCCCTGCAAGGTTGTGGTAATATGTCCTCCTGAATGAAAAATTAATAGCCACGGGCTCCTTGTTACTGGGAGAACCTTATGATGTTCTGACAAGGGAGCCTGCATCCAAACTGCTTTGCATTAAAATTGCAATACACTCTTGCTGGGTTTTTTGCTCTTGATCAAGTCTTCTTATGGCATTTCAATCACTAGTCAAGAGTGTCCTCTGAGATTTAAAAACACACACACACACACACCTAGAAGACCACTTTCGATTACACCATCAATTCTTACTGTAGTCTTACATGACCTTATCCCACTTCTCCGTGGGGTGAGGTCTTTGCCACCTCCTCTTACAGAGCATGGAAAGAGGCTCAATATTTGTGTCCCCCCTTCCAGCTGTGACAAATAATGTTATTAATAGGTGTGCATACAAAATAAACATAGAAACAGAAGACAGTGCTTCTGATCACTTTGCAGTGAATTCTTAATCTTATTGAAAAATAGGGCAAATGTAACATGAGCATTTCCAAACAAAGACAAAAAAGAAACAACCCCAGATAACTTTGTAAAACGGAACAGTAAGCACAATGGCATGCTCAGCAAAATGACAAATTCTGTTTGTCCCTTTTATGACATGAGAACAGCGTAACAACAGTTGAAACTAAGGGAAAGAAAAAGACAGCCTTTCCAAACACCCCAGTCTGCCCTAGAGCAATCAGCCAGCTATTTTGCTGCACTTATGAGATAACTGGCTCTGCCATCCCTATCCCTCATTCACCCTCATTCACAGTACTTGCCATCATGATGTTCTGCCTATTCTCCGAATGACCATAGAGATGGTCCCTAGTTTGTAGTATCTCTCTGATCATGGTACCTGCTTTCTTTCTGTTTTGCTTTTACAGAAGATGCCTTTAAAAGTAATTTATAAACCAGTTCATTATAGTTTTTCAGGTGTGATACCTCTGGCCTTCGTCAGTTTACGTAGCAGCTGTGGGGGACGCAAATCAAATTTGTGGGGAAGCCCTGGTGGGAGAGAGTGTGGAATTAACCTTCTGCACCCTATCGCAAGCCAGACCCCACCCCGCCTGTTGTGCCTCTTTCCTTGGCCCACATAATTGACTTTACCCTGATGGGACAGAGGAAACCTGCAGCAAGATTGCCTCGGGATGTGGGTACGCCTTACTCATTACAGAAGTGGGGATGGCATTTTTCATTAAAGGAGGAGATGTTAGGAGGTGCCGGTGCTAGAAAATGAAGTAGTAGTCAGTGAAGAATGGGGTGAACATTCAGTTTGCTGTAATACCCTGTAGTCCAGGTGTGAAGGTAGCATTAGGGTGCTGTGAACTCTCCTTTTATCTCCATTTATACCCGTCTCTAGCCATAGGTTGCGCACACACCATATATTTAGAGCGCTCACACACAATTCTGGGAACTGTAGTTTATATCTCAGCTGTAATTCCCAGCACCCTTAACAAACTGCAGTTCCCAGGAATTTTGAGAGGGGTGTGTGCTTTATATGTATGTTGTGCACACAGCCTCTGTTTCATGCTTGCAGTCAGGTGGCTAAGCAGAGAGACTGTGTGAGCTCATTGCTCAGTAAGAACAGCTTCCATTTCTCAGCTGGTAATACTATTCTTCTCTAGAAAGAAGACCACTCTGACCCCTTCCATGTCATGCCCCACACATCTCAGCCATTGTGTGCTTGAGGGGGGAGGAGCCACATGGATACAGCAGACATTAAGTGTCCAGGCAATTTGCGCAATTCAAAGCAATTGTGCCCGTAACTCCTATTCTTTTCCACCCCTAGCATTTTATGCAGTTCTGCTTATCACTATTTAGGAGGCAACACAAACTGTTTTCACAGGAAAAAATGCTACATTTATTCCTGGTAAATTTTTTATGACCAGCATACACTCATGTGCATGATAGCCTGGAGCATTTAATGTATGATTCTGACCTGCTGTAGCTTCAGAATATTTGCCATTTTATTGATATTGCCACCATATAATGTTTTGCACCAGAACATCTTTAAAATCGTTTTATGATGTTAGTATTGTATACACAAACACACCAAGGTTGTATGGCAGCTGGAGCCTTTGCGAAATTGACTCCCTCGTCCAGCTTGTTAAGTGGGAGAGGGTCATAGTGTCGTATTTAAGGCTGTGATGGAGAGTGACCTGTCCTCCTCGCACTGGATAATGGACTGAGGATTTCTACACCAACCCATTAAACAGCAAATAGCAGTCAGTAGACTTACAAGCACCAGTACCACAAAATGCTTTTTAACAAATTTGATCTGTATTTTTTCTTAAGTGTATGAATATTTAGTAGAGGCTGCTTCAGATCACCACACCTAGTCCCATCCCTGGGTTTAGGACTCAAAGGCTAAGGCTTGGTTCTCACTCAGGTGCTAAACCTGACCATGTACTATAGAACGTCAGATTATAAATGGGGTCTTGGCATGGATTGACTAGCATCACATGCAAGCCAATTCCTTGCACATAGAAAATCAGCATGTCAGGGAGAAGATTAGATGGGAACCCTTCTTCAGAATGTCAGAGTTTCTCTGTGAAAGACAGTTTTTTATGTTTATGTTTTTTTAAGTTTTTTTATGGCAAAACTTCCATTCTAAAGTGATGTAGTTCATACAGGGCTTTACCACCTAAATGCTATACTAGGCATGATTTTGCTGGGGGAAGGAGGAGGGAGTTGGAGAGGGAAGAGGATAGACAAGGTATTGGGCAAGGAATATGTACAACTTGAAAAAATGGATTTAAAATAAAAGGTAAAACTTCAGTCTTGACTTTTTTTTTAAGGCAGCATGAATATTGGAAACAATGGCAGGGGAAACTATCCAAACAAGTCTCTTAGTTTACCATCTTTCCTTATTTTCTGGGATACAGGTGTTTGTAATGTGCTGAGTTGTGATGTGTTAGATAAAAATATTTGTGATGTGTTGAAGAAGCTTGAATCAGTAAGTGCCATTGAAATAATTTAGATCAGAACTTTCCAGAAGATGAGCCAGAATATGTTCACGTGACTCATGGGAACAGCGAGTGTGTCACGAGGAAAAGAAAATTAGCCAGCTGGAGACGAAGCTGCCCAATGCATCTCTGTGTGATTTTGCCTCCTCCAGCCAGCTCCCACTAGAAGTGGCTAATTCTTCCTTGCCTTGATATCAGCTGTAAGAGATAAAGTATGCAGCCATTCCCAATATAGAGATGCAGCGGACTTACCTGCCTACAGAGGAAACTGTTGCTTCATCACGAATTACTGTTCAAGCCCAATACTGTTTTAAGAGAGTGGGTGGTACTTTCACACTGTAGTCCCATTCACCTTTACCTGGGACTGTTCAGCTGAACTCAGTGTGACATGGCTCCAAATAAACATGTATAGGGTTTCATTGTAA
Source organism: Podarcis muralis (assembly GCF_964188315.1). Lineage (NCBI taxonomy): Eukaryota > Metazoa > Chordata > Lepidosauria > Squamata > Lacertidae > Podarcis > Podarcis muralis. The sequence goes on from NC_135655.1 coordinate 135,245,142, forward strand.
AAGTATTTTCAAGTATAAGAGTGAGGCATGCCTCCAGTTTAAATTCAGGGAGAGAGAGAACTGAGTCTCTGTTAGCAGAAGTTTGAGAATTGAGAGACGCTGGATTAGACCTGTCTGCACAAAACTGTGGGAAAGACTGCAGCCATGGGGCAATATGACTAATGCCACATTTAAAAGTTATCCTACTATAATAAAGCCAAACTTTTAGGAAATGGAAAACAGCATGCTTTTTAAAAGATTTCCCACCTAGCAAAATTTCCCATTAAATGATTTCTAAAACCTCCAGTTTCTCAATTTATTTTTCTTGTGGGCTGCCTGGTCACTGTTGGAAATATAATGCCTGGCCTAGATGAGCTCACCTTGGTCTGGTCCAGAAAGTCTCTTCTGAGATTGTTTTCGTTTCCAAAATGTGGCAGTGATAGTACAAATCAGCCCTTAACTGCTTCCCTGTGGATTTTTCACATAACCATAAAAAGTCTGCTGTGTTTCATTGCACCAAATCTATACAGCATAAAGAACAGGAGTTCAGCAATGGAGCACCTTGAAAGGCAGAGCATTAAGGAGATGGTTTCATCTCGTCTTCTGGAACGTACGGGAATTTGTGGTGTGCTTGGTTGGCGATGTAGTGCTCTCTGCTGGTTTCTAGGAAGGAAAGGCACATGCCATCCTGTCCACAGCCATTAACACAGGTGTGGGGTTAGGAAGGTGCTGTTGTTGATATGTGCTTAGATGGAGTGTTTTAAATTACTAAGATGGTGGTGACTGTAAAGGCAGTGCCTGGGTTTTTTCTTAATTGTTTCTTCAATGCTACCATGCTGTTTTCATTGACTAGTAAATACTGTACTCAATACTAGCAGCATTGGGACAGGGCATGATCCTTATCAGCAGACTGTGAACAGACCATGCATGCATACAAACTGCACACAAGTAGACATGTCCATGAAATCAGGTGCTTATAGCACTGGGAGTCCAAATTAGGCATGCGGGCCAGAGGTTCTCTATTGCTGGTCTATAGGTTGGCATGGTGTCAGGCAATACTGGAGAATTCTAACTTTCTTCAATATACTCTAACACCAGGCAGTCAGTTGATGCCCTGCTTTCTGATCACTTCACCAGTTCAGTCCCCAGTGAAGTGAATCAGGTGGGTGAGCTTTGGGTTGCACAAAAGTGATATCTGAGCAAATAGTACGTTATGAAATGGTTTACTTTTATTCACATTTCATGATTAATGGGTACATCATTCTGAAGTTTGCAGGATAAATTAAAATTCAGAAATGAAACAAGCAATACATTTGATACAAGGCTATAATTTTATTCAGGTGCTGGCCTGTTTATACCATTCATGCTAGTCATGACATGGGTGTTTAATAAATATTGAACAAAAAGAGGGGGAAATGTGAATTTGATGAAGTTTGCAGGCAATTAGAGCAATTTATTTCACTATTAACATGACAGACTCTAAATGGAAATCAGCTATGGATGAAAATGCAGTTTTATTGCCCTGTATTCAGGCGGCTGTGTAATTAAATAATGAAATAGGGTGGCATCCATGACTGCCTTTTCTAGCAAGGCAACCATCCATCACATCATCTTCTGCTGTGTGTGTATAGAAAGAGCTTTCATCACCCCAAACCTGTTTCTGATGGGTATAAGAATGCATCCGTCTGCTATGTCGAAATTCCAGCTACAATATGTTGTTCTCTTCCTTGCTACTCCTTTGAGAATTTTAGGTGGAACAATACTTTTAAACCTGCAGTGTTGGCCCAGACTTTACAGGCTCCTTAGAAAGAATCCTATAACTGCAGACATATCCCTGCAGAATCCATTTTCAAATTCCACATAGACATGGCCATACTGGAGAGGAAAAGGTCTGGGCCCTGGATGGGTAGAGAGCTATTGTTCCTGGAGCGATGAGGTCAGTAATTTGAGACTACTTGGGAAGGTGAACTGTGAGCATAGGTGCCAGGTCTAGAGAGCCCTGGGTGCCAGGGCACCTACAATTTGGGGGGGGTGTGCTTAGCACCCACAACAAGTGGCTCTGACGCGACTTCCGGTTACTGACGCAGCCTCCCAGATGATGAATCCAACTTCTGGTAGAAAGAAACTTCCGGTAGAGGTCTTACGAGGCCTCAGACGTGACCTCTGAGACCTCGCAAGGTCAAGTCCAAGGCCTCTAGGCCTCTGACACAACTTCTGGTATCCACCAGAAGTTGCGTTCAGAGGCCTGGCAGGGCCTCGGAAGTCAGTTCTGAGAGCTCGCAGGGTCGCAGAAGCAACGTCCAAGGCCCTGCCACACCTTTGCATGAAACTTCTGGTGGAAACCAGAAATTGTGTTCAGAAGTCTCTCTTGGAAGAGCTGCCACAGTGTCGACCCAACATGACATCGTGACATCACAGGCGCCATTGGGCACCCATAACCTGGGGCCCAAGTTGGCGCCCCTGACTTCAAGGCAAAGAAGAGAAGGGGGTGGAGCCCTTGCATAAGAGGATGCTGGGGGACTGTTTGCAGAGCCCCAGTGTAACCTCAACTAATCATTGGCTAGGATTTTTCCTTGCACTAGCTTGCTTATTCCACCATATGCTGCCGTGTTCTGATTAAACTGTTGGCAAGGGTTATTGGTCTGGATTAGGTTTGCCCTGAGAATATGGGGGCATTCTGATTCTTTGAAGATGGTCTTGTCCTGGCCTTCACTGCCAGAAGAACTCAGATTTCCAGCTTGGTTTTTGCCAAATACTTAAATCAGAGTGGCATATGAGCAGAGCGCTGTTACAAGGTGAAGCAGTTGTGCAAGAGGCTTAGATGGCTGGGTGCAAGCTAAAACGTTGATCCAACAAGCAACAATCTCCCTGCACCCTCCTTTTGAAGTTTGGGATGGGAACATCCCAGCATTTAGCCTGGCTGAGTCATGGGCCTGGGCAAGAAAACAGGCCATTTCAAACATAAGTTTTATCCATGGAAATAAGCTCCATATAGATTCTGTTATTATATAGATGATAATACCTGCACAATACATTCATTGAAAAATCTCCATGGGTGTTTTTACCGATGCTAACTGCCAGAGCTAATACTGGAAGGAGATAAATTTTGTTTTGCTTTAAATCCCTTAAGATTAAGCACTCTGTACTCTTTTATAATTCACTATATGCTGTCTGTGTCCAGTGTTTGAAACACCTGTTTCTGAGACTGTGTCACAGGAATTTGTGATTGTGTTAAACATGGTATTATTACTTCTTGTATGTATTCTGATTGGAGGAAAAATTAATATGGAAGTGCTCATCGAAAGGCACGGTTTTCATGTATATTCATGATCAAGGGGCTAGAGGCGCATTTTATCTTTGCAATGATTATAGCAATGTTTGCTAGCTATCAAAATCAGAGCTATTTCATTTTGACTCTTTATTCATATTCAGATGTGTTGTTTTTTCCACTACTGGTTTTAATTACCTTATTCATAATTCCTAGCTTGAAAAGTGTGGCAACATGAGTGTGGCCTGTGGCCATAAAAGGTTTTAAGGGCAAGCAGCTTATATGGTATCAATGCTCAAACTTCTGACTTTGGTCAAGGAAAACACACAGCAGTAGTATGAATACAGAAAATTATCTTTGCCGCATCACACGTGTTGTGTTTGTTTTTACACATGCTTATACATGACATATTGAAACAAAAATAAAAACAAGAAATTTGTCGCACTTAAATCAGGCTTATTGAAAATTTTCTGATTCCAAGAAGGTTTTCTCAAAATAGTCTGCCTGTGCTGATGAGGGAAAATGTGAAATTAAATGAAATAAGGAGTCATAGGTCTATAAACCCTAAACAGTGCCTGTTTGTTTCCCCTAGGCTAATAATATTGTTTGTTTGTTAAACAATATTTCTACAAATAGCTTGGAACTATGCCACCATAAAATGTGCTCTCTTGAATCAATTGGACTTACTCTGAAATAATAATTTCACATTTACACTTTCAGTTTCTCAGGGTTATTTTTTAAGTCTGTCTTTCAGTTTCATTCCACTGTAATGTGAATGGGACTGATAGGTGAAAATTGCAGATCCAGCCACTCTGGGCAGCCCCTATTTTCCAGGGGCAGTCCCAGATTTACAGAAGCTGTCCCGGTTTCTGATTTGATCCAGGAATGTCCCGCACTTCCTTAGGATGTCCCTATTTTCCTTGGAGAAAAGTTGGAGTGTGTGAAGTTATACAACCTTTAGAAGACATCTGAAGGCAATCCTGTATAGGGGAGTTTTATATCTTTTAAGGTTTTATTATGTTTTATATATGTTGGAAGCAGGCCAGAGTGGCTGGGGCAACCCAATCAGACGGGTGGTGTATAAATAATGAAATTTTCATCAGAGAAATGTTGGAGGGTATGACATTGTTGCTTGATCTCTAGCCATTTGTACCTGATTCAGCCAAACTCTCCCCAGGTGTATCTATCCAGCATGACCTGAGATAATTAAGGGAGGCCTTTCTTCTCTTTGGAAGGTGAGATGTGGCAAGTGGCAAGAGAAAGGGCCTCCTTAAGCAATGAGCCCTTGGCTATGGAGCACTCTTCCCAGATAGTTTTGCCTGGTACCCACTTTCAAGTCTTTTTTATTTGCACAGGCTTTCAAATTCCATGATGCTAATCTGTAGAATTATACTGGGTTCAAATATGGTCATTTTAATTCTGTGAAACTTGGTAGGCCATACTTTTGTGTTTTGGATTTGGGGATTTGAGACTCTTTTTATTTTTTTGTGCATCATCCAGAGAGTGCCTCTTATTTGAGGAATAAATAAGCAAAATAATATACACTGCCTTGCCGTGCAGCTTGTTCTTGTGGCAGAGTGCAAGAGAGGATCACATATTGTGGGAGTGGAGGGCTTTATGTATGCTCTACACACTGTGAGGCAACCCACAGACTTCTAAGTTCCTGCATGGACAGAAATCCAGAAATTGAAATTGAAGAAGTATGTTTGTGAAAGTGGGCACCCTTGTTCAACTCATGAATAGGTTTAAGTAGGGCTTTGCTTGTAAACATGCTGTGAGCAGGCTGCAAAGAAGACTTGTTCAACTTGATACTCAAGCACATCATTCATTGGCTTGATCACTCCCCCTGTCCTGTAGCTTCCCCACCCCAAGGCCGCGGAAACTTATATGTAGAGATAATGGATGCGGGTGGAGCTCTAGCTCCCTGGAAGAGTATCCATCCTCATGGGGCAGGGGAATATGAATATAAGCCCCAGCATCCACAGTGAACCAGTGACACCACTTTTTGCAAACAAGCTACCTCTCCAAACATGTCAAGCTTTGGATGGAAATGTCAACCAGACTGGCAATTTCAATAATAATAATAATAATAATAATAATAATAATAATAATAATAAATTTTATTTATATCCCGCCCTCCCCAGCCGAAGCCGGGCTCAGGGCGGCTAACAACAATAAAACAGTACAAAAGTACAGCATAAACAACACTCTAAAATCATTCATTATAAAATTAATTAATTCAAGCCACTGGCAACCATTGGGCCAGAGCTCCGCGAAGATTGCCGAGGGAGGGAGTCAGGCTGTGCCCTGGCCAAAGGCCTGGTGGAACAGCTCTGTCTTGCAGGCCCTGCGGAAAGATGTCATGTCCCTTAAAAAGGACTACTACTACTACTATTTGACATGCATTTTGCATCAAGGCAATCAGCGGTACAAAACATGAGTAGAGACCTATTGTCTTCATTAAACGGGGCTGTGACCAAAGTAAATGCGATTTCAGAACAATGCCTTCAGTAAAATCAGCTTCAATTTAGATTGCAAAGATATATTTTATTTTAATGTTTTAGTGCTAGGATTAGTTAGAATGCATAAGTTAAGATCACCTCCTTTTTATTCATCCTTTTATTGTTAGGCATCTTAAATGCTAAACACTTTATTTTATTTTGTGCGGAGTATGAGTCTTCTTTCCGTTTTAAAGATCTGGGTGACAGCGCGGAGAATCTGAGTGCTGTCAACCAGTTCTGCCGAACCATGACGAACACCCCGTCCCTTGACCTCTCCCTTCATCCAGTCCATCGCTCGCCATCCCTACATTCCTGCCAAGAATTTCTCCCATTTCCAGAGACTTCCCAGCTTCATGAAACCCCAGTTTTGATGAATAACGCTACATTTTGCGGCAGTTGTTGGGGTTGGGATTACACACATGACAGGAAACCCTCACAAATCCTGTCATCTTTCTGTTCCCATGGTAGAGCTGCCTGCTCTAATTCATCTTACAGATCAGTAGCAGAAAACACACAGCAGCTGTTTCTGCATTACATTTTGCCCACTGCATGGAACATATCATTCATTTATAGGAGCTGCCATTGATAGTTATTTATTAAATCCCACAGTTCTGATTGTTTATGCACAGTTGATCATTTTTATTTCATGGGATATGAGAAACACATCCAAGGCCAGCAGTGTAGCCAATGTTTAAGTGAGTGCCTTGTCACTATTTTTTACCTCTTCGATGTTCTGAAAATACTTTGCCCCACGTGTGATGGATGGTCATGATGGTATAGTCATGTATAGTCATCCATGAAGACAGCCATAGTTATTTTTTCAATCTTGATAAACTATTAAAAAACAACAACAACAACAGTGACTTAACTTACAGATATAAGAACAATTGAGCCAAGCTGGTTCAGATTTTGTCTCAAAAAGCGACTGCTGCTTCTTCTTGTTTGCTTCATTCTTCCTTCAATGACTAAAGTCAATCAGCAATCACATATTAATTGTGTTATTTAGTAGCCAATTAGGTTTATCTACATATTGATGTCCAGAACTGATCACAAGGGCAATCTTAGCTAATCAGGAATCCAATTGTTGTTTTTTTCTGCAATGATACCTTAAAAAGTGGCTCCCAAAGTAGGTCTTTAAATTTTTTTCCTAATGAATATCTTCATGAACTGGTCACCTGCAGTTTTAGCTGAACTCTACATGGTACATTGCCCACCTCTTCATGTTACTCGTGCAAAGGGGCACCACGTGTTTAAAGGAACGGCTAGGTTGCCTCACTGGCCTCACTCAAAGGCATCCCTAACCCTGTCCTGATGTCCTTGTGTTAGGCATGGACCTCAGAGCTGGGGAGGTCTATGTGTGTACATCTCAGTATATGTAAGCTTCCCTGTGACCCTGGTTCAAGATTATGGGGACCCATGTGTGGCCCAGACATCCTTGCCAAATGTGTGGATGCCAAGGACAGGGCAGAGAAAGCTGTGCCAACAGTACGGCACCACAGCTTTTCTTTAAATGCAGTGCCCCATTCAAATATGTAACATATGAAGATGGCTATTGAGATGATTAAATATTATCCACCCAAAGCCATGAGAGTAAGATAAGAGCTTTGTGCTAGCCTGAGGGACAAGACTGTTAATTCAACCAATCGTTATGCATGTGTTATATAATTGCAATCTGATTATTTATTACTTGAAACATCAATATAATTGTGTTTCTTCAATTGTGCCTGTGGTGAAGCATTTTATATTGGGAGTTAGGGGACGCTTCAGATATTTATGTGGCAGGGCTTTGCGTGAATGGCACAGGATGGCAGTGACAAAACAAATCCACCAGTGGGAGCCATAGGGGAGAGGCTTCTTGAGGAGCTGTTGCAAGGTGGGGGTTTTTCATTGACGGTACGCAGTCTCTCTTAGATTTGTTTCCTGGTGAATGGAGAACAAAAATATTGTGAAAGCTTTTTTTTTTTTTTTTTTTAATGCCACTCAGCTCTCCAGCAGTTTTGAAGGTGAAGTAGTTTAAATGGGAAATGTGGGGAGAAGCTAGCATTTGAGGAAATGTAATATATATTTGTTTGTTGGCACAATGAATAACAAATAAGATATATTCACAAGAGAGCTGTTCAGCACAAGGGCAGAGTGTAAGATGTAATTTGTTTATTGACAAACTATCCAGCAGTGGTGCAGCGGACCAGCAAACATGACAAAAGTAATGAATCTTTTCCTTTTTAAAGTGATTATATTTGAACAGTTCAAATTAACCTGTGGTTTGAGCCTATTGCTTGGGTGAACTAATTTGCTGATGTAATGACTCCTCTCAACTTGGCCTCAGCTGAGCAACTAAAAGAATCACATGTTGTGCATGCATAACTCAAGATAGGAACTGGCTGGATCTGGTCTAAGTTGGTGTACATTTAGAAACCACAATGGCATAAGCAACAGCATGTTAGCAGCTAAAGCCAGACCAGGGTACCTAGCAGCCTCTTCATCCCTGACCACCGGCCATGCCCGCTGGGGCCGGGGGAGATAGAGTCCAACATCATCTGGAGGGTCACAGGTTCCTGGCCCTTGGACTAAATCTCCCTGGATCCATCTGTTTGTGAGGTGTGGCATCAGCACAGACCCATCAGCCCATTGCAGCATTGCTGTGTCAAAAGTGAACCACTAGATAATGAATGGGACATCTGCGCCAAGTTAAGCAGCAATCAGCTGTGGGCTCACATGACTGAGTGCTCTTGACACTAAAAATTCCCTGCATGCAGAAAACAAGCATGTCAAGGAGGAAGCTTTTGAGTATCTACTGTACACTAAAATGTGAAGCAACAGAGCCCAGACACAGATTTATCCCTTCAGAAAGCATTAGACCACAAGGCACAGGCAATGTGCCATCCTTAACACTGTATTTGTTGGCAATAGCTATCTTCCTGTTATCCAACTGTCTTCTACCTGATTGAATATGGCATCTTTAAAGGTGAGCAGCTCTTATTTGATATATTAAAGGGAGTTGATAGGCCCATTCAGCAGTTTTACCAGTCTATTAGACCCATGTGTGGCAGGGGTGTGGGAAGTGCTAAGTAGCCATGACATCCCACAAACAGACTAGCCACCCCCTGGCAGAGCTGATGTCAGCAGAGATGGAATCCTTTAATTAGTTTTCTGATGTTCTACAGTTTCATTCCCTAATTCTGAGGCATTTTAATTAATATAGGCCATCCTCATCTGTTGATGGGGATACTTTCACCCTTTTTTTAAAGTGCTGCTCTGGTCAGTGATGCAAGTTGGCAGCATTTTAGAATGTCAGTTGACTTTTTTGAATGGGGATTTTTAAATGAAGAAAGATGAAGTGGATCTTACTTTCTGGGGGAAATCTCTAGTTAATGTTGAAGTTGTATAGGCAAGTCTTGAATATAAATGCAGTCTCAAATGTTTCCTCTTATGTACCAAGTGAGTATCAGGGCAAATTAATATTCAGAGACAACTGTAATTTGAAATCCAACCCTGAATGCAAAGAAGCAACTTAATGGAATTTACCGTAGTTTATAGTTTTGGGATCTGTTCTCCTCCCCGCTGGGATTATGGATTCCGATCTCAATGAGTTTTCAGACATACATCCAGTGTGGCAAGTGGGGAACTGTTTGTGTGGTGCTCCCCACTGCTTTATTTTGTGAGCCCCTACTGGACCATAAAGAGAGCTGGACCATAAAGAAGGCTGATCGCCGAAGAATTGATGCTTTTGAATTATGGTGCTGGAGGAGACTCTTGAGAGTCCCATGGACTGCAAGAAGATCAAACACATCCATTCTTAAGGAAATCAGACCTGAGTGCTCACTGGAAGGACAGATCGTGAAGTTGAGGCTCCAATACTTTGGCCACCTCATGAGAAGAGAAGACTCCCTGGAAAAGACCCTGATGTTGGGAAAGATGGAGGGCACAAGGAGAAGGGGACGACAGAGGATGAGATGGTTGGATAGTGTTCTCGAAGCTACAAACATGAGCCTGACCAAACTGCGGGAGGCGGTGGAAGACAGGAGTGCCTGGCGTGCTCTGGTCCATGGGGTCACGAAGAGTCGGACACGACTAAACGACTAAACAACAACAACAACAACTGGTTTATTTTTCTAGATCAGAAGGAAATAGGCCTTATGAACAGATTTCCCATCGAAGTCTAAAGGTAAAGGTAAAGGGACCCCTGACTGTTAGGTCCAGTCGTGACCGACTCTGGGGTTGCGGCGCTCATCTCGCTTTATTGGCCGAGGGAGCCGGCGTACAGCTTCCGGGTCATGTGGCCAGCATGACTAAGCCACTTCTGGCGAACCAGAGCAACGCACGGAAACGCCATTTACCTTCCCACCAGAGCGGTACCTATTTATTTACTTGCACTTTGACGTGCTTTCGAACTGCTAGGTTGGCAGGAGCAGGGACTGAGCAATGGGAGCTCACCCCGTCACAGGGATTCGAACCACCGACCTTCTGATCGGCAAGTCCTAGGCTCTGTGGTTTAACCCACAGCACCACCCGCGTCCCTATCGAAGTCTAATGTTGTGGTTTTAAGGCCAATTTCACATTACTCTTGGATTCTCTTCTTATTCAATGGCCTTGCCAATAGGAAGGACTGATCAAAAGGTTTTCCCTTACCGTTTTGGACAGCTACTACACAGACATAAAGAAAAAGAACCTAAAGCTGTATACAGGCAGTAAGTTCAGTAGAACAGCGGGAGCAGCTCTCCTTCGTGTAATTGCAGCTATTTAACTAGTCCCAGGCATCAGAGTTCTAAAAACAACTGTTCACAACTTGTTTCTAGTCTAGTCAATTGCACTACAGTATTAGAATTTTCAAAAAATGTTCCTGAAATGTTTCAGGGAGGGAACTAGATCATCCAACAAAAAAATGTTTCAATAAAAACAAAATCATTCTGGAAACGGTGAGGCATTGCTTTGTGCATGGCTGTGTGTAGCCAATTTTTATTTTTGTTTTGAAAGTGTACCAGAATAAATAGTGCATATGCATGCACCCTTTACCTTTTTTAACTTGCTCAGAGTGAGGTGAGGGAGTATGCTATTTGTCCACAATGGTATTATGGCCTCATTTTTAAATAAACAAATAAACAAATTTAAAAAAAAAAATCAAGGAGGATGCTGCTTACTGCCAATGCTGACATTGTATATCTATTTGAAGCAGCGTTAGGAATCAGTTTGGGCATTTCTCAATACGTGCTTAAAGTGCTACTGAAACCTCCCAAACCAATTCTGATCAAGTAAAAATAATAAAAAAATAAAAATAAAATGCCCAGTAACACCTTATAGACCAACTAGGTTTGTTCTGGTATAAGATTTCGTGTGCCGGCACACTTCTTCAGATACATCAGTTCTGATCAGTGAGACATGAACGTGTGTACCGAGTCCCAACATACTTCTACAATGCCCCCTAGCTATCTCTGAAAAGTTATCAGCTGCACAAAACCTGTATTTCTTACTCTGTTTCTTATAAGGGGCTCTGGAGTTATCTATTTGTATCTGAGCCTATAGTCCAGGACTGTATGAATAAGGCTAAAGAACTTAATTGGCTTTATATTGGTTCAGACCACTGGCCCATATTGCTGAGTATTGTCTACAATAAACCTGTACTGATTGCACCATGTCAGACTGGAGGTGGGAATACCTCTACAAAAACATTACCAGCATGTTGGGGAGAAGGGATAAATAGGTACCACTGCGGCAGCAAGGTAAACGGCGTTTCCATGCACTCTGGCACTCATCATGCTCCTCTGTGCACCAGTAGTGGTTTAGTCCTGCTGGCCACATGACCCGGAAAGCTGTCTGTGGACAAACACCGGCTCCCTTGGCCTGAAAGTGAGATGAGCACCACAACCACATAGTCCCCTTTGACTGGACTTAATCGTCCAGGAACCCTTTACCTTTTCTTTTCTTTTTTACCTAGGACTCTGGTGACACTCGGAGAAACAGTACACAGGCAACTTTCTGTAATGTTTTTGAATGTGTTAATTGACGAAAACCTAAAGTACTGGATTTTTTTCTTTAAAAAAAATCATAACTAGGAGGAAAAATTAAAAGCTTGTATAATTTAATGTCCATTATATGGTCCAGTTTAATGTTCATTATATGGTCCATTTTAAGTCAATGCAGTTACCAAACGAGATCATTTTCTTCCAATTCTATTTTCTCCTTATGGAATTGTAAAAACTTAATCATTCCAGTTGTATAAACTGTGTTACTGCTGTGATGCTTCAAAGTGCTAACAGATAAAACCTCTGAGGTGATAGTATGGTACCACCAAATGTCACCCTCAAGGGGTTGAAAACAAGCAGGCAGCCAGGACACTTACTATATCAGATTTTTAATTGACAACTCGCAAGGCCTACTTGTGATTTATAGCTTGATTAGGGGACACACGTTCATGCTTTGCCAACTAAACTAGCTGCATTTCAGTCCACAGATGGTCCATTAGCCTGGACAGATGGCTGCCTCTGTAGTGCTGCATCCCAAAACCAACTACCTGACACCAGCAGTGACTCAGTTCCCTGGGTGACTCAGGAAAGTTCTTGCTCACAGTTTGCTTCAACAAAACCTTGAGGCGTGTGATAAATAAGGAACCATCAGAACTTTCACCCTCTTCAAATGTTGAAATACCTTATCTTGTTTTGTGAAGCCAAACTAAAGGGGTTTTCTTGTGTGAAACACTTGTGTTGTCCTTGTAAACCATGTGAGTTGTTGTTAGTACAAGATGGTATGTCCATCTTTTGGCAGCCATTGTGCCTAACTAGATGAAACAAGCAGGTGAGAAGAGACTCTCTATCAACACTAGAGATCACAGATCTTCCAGGAAAATATCAGAATGGTGACCCTTCAGTTTGAGACTTAAAGAATATGGGAAGAGGGGTTGGAGGCCCCACACCTTGTGACATGAAATATCTGAGCCAGTCAAAGGATAATCAGAGTGATCAGGCCTAGAGGATGCCTACTTTCAGGGTGGGCATTCAAACAATATTTTCCCAAAGACTTGACAAGAAAGCTCACAGTAATGAAGCTGATTCTGAATGGAGCCAAAGCAAGTTCACTCATAAGTTAGTAGTGTGCATGCCAGGAGCCTGGGGAAGAATTAACTGCTGGATACTTCTAGGGGAGACATGGGGAAACGTTACCTTAAAGTGAACAGCCTGACCATGTTGTGGTGCACCTGGCAGTGTGACTGGAGAGCTATACTGGCTCCTATGGGGTGCGTCCATATGCTGTTTGATGCAAGCAAGGATTGTGTGCATAGAATTGCAGGTATCAGCATACCTTGATGGCGTGCCTCGGGTTGCAGGGAAGTATTCTTAAAACAGGTGCTTTGTTAAAACAAAAACTCAACATTTTTTAGACCATACGCATCATAAAGGTGGAAATAATACACTTCATTTGCCAATACACATGTGTCACATCTGAAACACGAGTATTCCAAAGGATGAGCCTAATTAAAAAAGATAGCAGTTCTGTATTGCTCATGGAGCTGCAAAGCTATAATTTCATCTCTTTTCTGCCAGATCTTCTCTGATTTAATTTCCAACAAATCAGTAGAAAAGAAACTTTCAAAAGTATGTTTTGTGCTTGGCAACATTAAAATCATAGTCTTATAGAAGTTGGGATGACATATGACCTGGCTTTTATTATTATCACAAGGTAATGCCAAATATAGAGTTATAATATTCTTGTCAAGTTATAATTTTTACTTGGCAACTATTATTTAACCAGGTGCATATTTTGCTAATTATTGGATGTGAGATGTTCCTTTAGCTATGAGTGGGGGGTGGAATGTGTATTTTATCAAAGGAGTTTTAAAATGAACTGACGGGCTGAAACAATTGCTTCGTGTTTGTCAAGGTATCTTGGGCAACTATAGCTACTGCAATCTATTTCCACTTGAAGAAAGTGAGTCAGGTCGCCTTTTGATAATTTAATGTTTACGGGAGTGGTTCTGTGCCCCATCTTTTGGCAAGCAGTAAATGTTATGCACAAATGTGCTTTGAGGGGAGAGAAAAAATCAGTTCCCTTTTCTCTGCTAAGTTATCCTATGGAAATAGAAGCATTTGTAGATTAAAGGTGCCAGTGAAGCAGTTTTATGTAGAAGTTAAACAACATAGGAGGGGGCAAATGGGAACCCAAGAGATCCTGCATAGGGCCATCAGTTCTGAGCCCCCAAAGCCTAACCAGAAATATGCCATGGTGAGAGTGAGCCAGGACCGTCAACAGCAGACACTTCCCAATGTGACCAATGCAGCTTAAGTGCCAAACCCAATAAGGAAGCTAGATTGAAATGGATCTATATAATCAGTCATCCCACATCACTTTTTAGCTCCAGTCCTAGAACAGCTGGCTATAGATCTGAATGCACAAGGAGCATAAGCATTAAGGACACATTGCAGCCATTTTGTGATTTGGAGATTCTGCTCCCGTCTTCCCAAGAGAGGGTGGCGGGAATGGACACCTTTTCAGACAGAAAACTCCCCATGTGGTCTTGCTCTTGATAAGGCAATATGGCAGGACACAGCGATATTTTTCTCTGATGAAGTGTGCAACAGACCAAGTCAGAAAATGACCAGAACAGTTGACCTCTTCATATTTTTTAACATTCCCATTCACACTTGTGTAGGGATTTAATGTTGAAAGCGGATATGTTCATCTTCACATCATCACAGTTTAGGAAGGACAGAGATGAAAAGTGGCAGTTAATGGCTGAATTTAAGGTCCTGTTTTGGTTTCATAGAAAAGCTACACCAAATGTCCATGTGTTCAGTTTTCAAAATGAAAACAAAATTTTTGTGGAAGCAGGGTTGGCATATTCCCTCTCCCAATTCTTTCTATCCATTGAAATAGTATATTAACATATACGGTATGTAATAGTACAGAATGTACAGGGTGGGAAACTGAGCAAACTTTAATGCTTGTATCCCTACTGAAAATATTCAGCATCAGTTGCCCAGGCTCTCAAATTGCAGTGCCCCAGATATCTTTTATGAATTGGGCCTTATGCTGGCTTTTTTGTAAATAAAGAGGGTTTTCCATTTATATGTCACAATCTAATAGGTACATAGTGCCTGCTTAATGGGATTTACATTCACTCAAACAAAATTATTCTGGTAAAAGACAATGCAACATGCTGTAATGTAAATAGGACTGACGGCAGAATTAAATGTTTGTGGAAACAGGGCAGCAGATCTATCAAGAGCTAATTAGACTGAGAGTTCAGAGACAGGCTTGGGAGTAAGTAGAATGAACAAAGAAAGAGAAAGAAAGAAAGAAAGAAAGAAAGAGAGAGAGAGAGAGAGAGAGAGAGAGAGAGAAGAAGGGGTTCTTTGTGTAGGGATGAAAGGAAGCCATGAAGACGGATATTTAAATTAGAAGGTCTGACAGGCCCATCCCATGAGATTGTCTAATAATCTTATCTGAACCTGTTGATTAAAGCAGGTTGAGCACCAACTTTGATAACCTCTTTTTAAGTGTAAATATCTCCTTTTGTAGCAATTAGCTAGTTAGCGCATCCTTCTTTGATGCACTTTCCATTGCACAGTAACATCCCCATTTACTTTTCTTATTTATTCAGTTTAAAAACCCACCTTTCCAAACACACACATGCAAGTGACGAGAACAAGTGTATGCTGCAAAATTTGGAAGAGCACCATCACCTCTAAGTGATGATAGAAGTCAGGACCGAGCACTCAGTCTGGTATAGCTTGCTGTTCTAAGATGCTGTCCCTGCCCTGCCACATGGCAGAAACAATCTGCTCCAGGAAACAGCATGAGGGGAGAGAGGTGCAGGCAAGAATTGATGCCTGAATGGTGCAGCAAGACACTTAAAAGTCTTTGTTGTGCCTAGTAGAGGAGGGGTACTTGGGCTCTGCTTCAGGGGCTACTTGGGTGCTCATTAAATTCTCCCCATCCGAATTTCTCTCTGTCCATTAGGTCAGGTCATGAATTACCTGATCTCGTTTCCAGAGTGCCACTAGTTTGTTAGCTGTCTGCCACCCTTCATGTTTTGTTTTGCAGGCCACATCACATATACAGATTTTGAAACTCCCCCCCCCCCCTGTAGGATTGCAACTCAGGCAGCAGCAGCACACATGAGCCATAGATTAAATAATAGCACAAAGAAGGATCTTGATGTGATCTTCATCTTCTGTTTCTGAATCACCTGGTTCATCTTAAGCTAGAGAGGTCAGGAACACTTCCTCTCAGGCTGCGGACATCCCTGTCTGGTTTAGTGGCCTCCGTGTGGTCCAGCCCTTCTCTGGTTTCACCTACTTATTTTGCCATTGTTTTTTGTTTGGAGTCTGATCTTGCCTCCTCTTGCAGGCAATGGCAGGCTGTCACAAGGTGGTTCCTTCAAAATATGTTATTTCAAATATGTTACAGTGGTGCCTCGCAAGACGAAATTAATCCGTTCCGCGAGTCTCTTCGTCTTGCGGTTTTTTCGTCTTGCGAAGCACGGCTATTAGCGGCTTAGCGGCTATTAACGGCTTAGCAGCTTTAAGAAAAAGGAAACAAACTCGCAAGAACTCGCAAGACGTTTCATCTTGCGAAGCAAGCCCATAGGGAAATTCGTCTTGTGGAACAACTCAAAAAACGGAAAACCCTTTCGTCTAGCGAGTTTTTCGTCTTGCGAGGCATTCGTCTTGCGGGGCACCACTGTAGTGTTAAAAAGATGCACACCCCCTCCCGCCCAGTCTTTAACTCTTCTTGACCATTTCCTTTTTTGTGTGAACTCAGACATGGGCAACATAGTGATTCAGATATTTTGATGCTTTACTGCTCATCTTCTGGGTTCCACACTGAATTTAGTAGCAGGTGCTAAATTTGGACAGTTCTTTTAAGTCCCACTGACTTCAAAGAAGAATTACCGTAAACTCTCTATTCGACTGACCTTTGGCCCATTATTTTGAAACAACATTTATTTTAACTCAAGATAATACATTATACTATGTGTATTCTACAGGGTAATTATGTTCTGTTAAAATAATCTTAACACCGTAGTGGCAAATAAAAATAGTTTATTGTGGAAATAACTTCTATCAGCCATGGTATCCCATCAGAAACCAATCAGTGTTTATTTCCCTCCACCAATTAAGCATGATCAAAAAGGTATGAGGAAGCGCTGATTCTTATCATTTGTTGAATCCATATAATTTCCTTTTATTGAAATGACCTGATGATAAATCTTTGACTTCTACATTGATTTAATCTTGATCTTAGTGAAATGCTTGAAAAGTTTCTCCTCTTCAGACCTAGCAATAAAAATGCAAAGACATTACTCTGTCTCAATAGGATAGAGAGGTAAACTGGCATATTTCAGTAAGGCTTGATGGGGAAAGCATTCCAAAGGTCAAAGCTGGTCTTGACTTTAATCAGGGAAGCTGAAATAATATGCATGCAGAAAAGCAGCTGGGAGTAGGAAGTGCACAACTCTGTTGCAGCCATTCTCAAATTGCCATTGTCAGGTTCCTGATATTATGTGGAAACCTTTTGAGCTTTCAAAGTGTGACTGAGACTGAACAAAGATGTTGCAATTCAGCAGCAGTTCTCATTCTAGTCCTTGGTTCATGGAATGTGGATTAATGGACAGAGTATGGAGTAAGAATTGGGGAACGTATGTCAAATTTAAAAGCCCTCAAAGGCAGCCAATTCTCCTTTTGCAAATTAATAAGAAGCTTTTATGATTCCATACCAGAAGCTAGAAATGGAACAAAATGCTTAGAGAGTCGACCCCCTCCCGCCCAGTCTGAAAACATCCCTGAAGGATGCTTTGAAAACAAGTGATCCTGCATTAACCATAAACATTATCTATTGAATACAAAGCAACCTTCAAATCAAATGGAGACAAATGCTAGGATCTCCCAATGGTAAAAAATGCAGCTATGGGCGGGCCCAAATTTGCAGAGGGAGGGCTGCCGAAGGAGAAAAATCATTTCCCATAACTGTTGGGAGGTGGATAAAACATGCTGTCTTCCCCAGCAACTGAGGTTAACTTCTTCCATAATGTTTGCAATAAGAGAAAATGGTGCATCGGTTAATTTTTTCCCCCTACTACCACTGGCATAATCCAATTTCCTCCCTGCTTCTCCAGCAGCTTTTAAGTTTTTCAAAAAGCCCAGAGATCAGCCATGGATTTCCCCCCTTTTAGTTTCCCCCCCTAATAGAGATAGATGTATAGTTGTCCCAAACAGAGAAGAATGAGATGGGTTGGAACACATGAGGAAATTCAAAGATACAGATTCAGCTTAGGGTGACCTGTCTCAGAGTTATTCTTTCTTCTTTGAGCCATTGGTGAGGAACCTCCAGCCTATGGGCCTTACAGGTCTAGCAGAAGTCCTGAGGCTGTTAGGACAGCCCATGAGGCTGTTTTCCCCAAGCTGTGCCCAGTTGCCCTATGATTTTAAACTGCATGGGCCAAATGATGTCAGGTGATGTCTGGGGATTACTGCCCTCCTGTCAAAATGGCCCACAGGGTCCAGTCCACTGGCCAGTCCAGTTCCCCATCCCTGTTTTCTGAAACAATTGTAGGAAGCCTACCTCAGATTTTGAGTAACTAGACCCTTGACTTGGGTATATTAATTAAATGGCAGGATTAGCATAGTGTTTAGTCATATCCTCCACAGGTGGACATTTGCCCAGGCCTCTGGTCATAAGAGGAGACACTCCCAGATTCTACTTGAACTAAGTCTCAGCCTTTTCTTTTTGTTCTGAAGAAAACGAGGAGGTGGCAACAGCTTCGGTTTTGTTGTTGTAGGAGTGTGTACGTGTGTATACACTGTGGGGAGCTGTGGTGGAGTGATGATAGTGTGGAACTTTGGAAGGAGCAAAGGTGCAAAGTCTGTAGTTCTGCAGCAGTTTTTGGCTTTTCTCAGATGAAGGTGCTCTTCTTAAGAGACAGAGCATAACTGCCGGGCACAGCCTTCTGCAAACATTATTCCTTTCCAGAGCTTGCCTCTGAAAACCTGAGTGACTGCTGGAATTTAAAAATCGCCACCTTTACCCTGCTTCACTCTTTTCCTGAGCCCTGTACAAATGAGTTTTTATTGAAGCTGTTCCGTTCAGGCTTGCCTTCAGGGCATAAGTAGATAACTCAATATGTATCAAAGCACTTCAATACAAATATATTATTGGTAACACATCCTTTATCTGTGGATGAGACTGAAAGGAAAATATTGTTAGTTAAGGATTTTTTTGGAAAATCAGCAATGTTTTAAATAAAAAACCCCAGATAGTAATGCATCTGGGAGCCTGTTCTTTTGTAGTCCTTATAAACCAATCCTTACCATTCATAGGCAGACCTGGAATTCACAGAGTACAACCGTTTGTCACAAATAGTTATGTTGTATGCTTGCGTTATAATTATGCAGTAATTTTTAAAGAATTGAGCCCAAACCCAATGGCTTGCTCGGTAGCAGCAGAATGCAACTACTTTTCACCCAATATCTGTGGAACATGTTGACACGTGTGCCTGAAATGGTGCCAGAACACGGAAGTAGAATTGCCTACAATAGAAGTAATCTGAGAGAGACAGCAAATGCAAACTTTAGCTGTGAAAGAAAATAAATCTGGAGGGCCACAAATCCTGCACCCTTGTTCTAGGGCCATGGGTAGGCAAACTAAGGCCCGGGGCCGGATCTGGCCCAATCACCTTCTCAGTACGGCCCACGGACGGTCCGGGAATCAGCGTGTTTTTACATGAGTAGAATGTGTGCTTTTATTTAAAATGCATCTCTGGGTTATTTGTGGGGCATAGGAATTCGTTCATTTCCCCCCCCCAAAATATAGTCCGGCCCCCCACAAGGTCTGGGGGACAGTGGATCGGCCCCCTGCTGAAAAAGTTTGCTGACCCCTGTCTAGGCTGTTACTGGAAGGTATTAGCTTCGAAGGGTCTCACACAGGGAAATGAGTTCTTTCTTATCAGGTATCTTTTTTTTTTTAACTGGGGGCCACTGAGAGGTGTGTGTTCAGATCCGATTTATGACACCATGCAGATTAACATCCAGCCAGTACACCATGTTGGGAGAGGCATACACTCTAACGAACTTCATTTCTCTTCTTGCAACCTCTTACCTCCCTGCCCAGTGCCTGACCCTTGCACTCAGACCACACATTCAACCTTGGGCCTTCTATAAGCCATTCTAGTACTTCACCACAAAGCTGTGATCATGGATAATATGGGTCCTGCTTTTTACATTTGATCTTGGAACCCGAAATGCAGTAGGCATAATTAGGATTTATCAGTGCGGCCACAGTGGTATGAATAGGACTAGAGGTAGGGATCAGAAGAGGGTGACCAGGAAATGAATGGGTTCACTTCCTACATAAACGAAGAGTGTTATTTTAAAATAACTATTCTGAATCAACCTGTGGAACAACCTTGTGTATCCCTGATCTTGTAAACAAGCTCTTGGTCCAGTAGCCCCTCAGCACCTTTCAAGATCATTTCTCATCTGTCCCCATCTCATGCAACGTTCTTGCCTCATCCCCCCTCAGCACCCCCACGTGATAGATAACACTGTCTTATCAAGGTCAGTCAGAAAGGGCCTTTTTACATATCTCATAAATTTTAGCCAGGTGCCACTGATGTGAGATTAATGTAATGGCAGTACAGCAAGCACTCAGGCTTGTCTTAATTATGCTAAGGTTGCCAGTTCGCCGTTTCTCTTCATCTGTCTCTCGCTTTAGGGAACACTAAACACTCTGTCATTAGATTGTCGGTTCCACAACATTGGCCGTTTGCATTTACAAAGTCATCAGCTGGCTTATGATCTAGCTTTTCTAAGAAATTAAATAAATAGTAAAATAATACTAATAAAAAAAAGCAACTGAAATAGGACCCTGTGAAAAGGGGGTGACATCGAAATTCCTCTAGAATTCAGAATCTTGCCAACTGCTGAATCTTGCTTATACATACTACAGGATCACCTGAAGGATTGCAGTTAAGGCTCAGCCAATGCACTGATTTCTCTGTATGACTTCCTCTGTAATCATGATTACAATTCAATGTCGGCCTTAGTGCCTTTCATTGGGAATAACTTGGCTCTATCCTTTCTGGTTTTGCACTATACCTTTCTGCCAGATTAAGAAAATGGTGTCATTGTGGAGAAAGATGCAACATTTATAGACTAGTGAGTGCAATGCACTCTTCATCTCCAGGATTAAGTCTAGGAAAAAAAATTCTTCGAATTTGCAGCAGTAGCTTGTGTACTTAGAGCTGACACCTGTGATGTCACCAACAAACAATCAAATCAAAATGTTTATTCGGCTTTAGGCCCATCATGAAACACAACACAACAAAACAAATCAAATAAAACAGCAGACTCGTACAAACCACAAGTAGTATAACACAGTTCACAACTCACAAGGACAGATATTAGCCATTCATAAGAAAAGTTTAAGTTTAAGATTAAAAATTTTAGGCACTACACTAAAATCAATATCTGATGTCATTATAGAAAATTCTTATAACTATCAATAATCAGCTAACATTCCAAACATCTGAGAAGTTTTAAACATACAGTGGTACCTCGTGTTACGTACTTAATCTGTTCTGGAGTTCCGTTTGTAACAGGAAACCGCTCGTAATGGGAGGTGCACTTTCGCTAATGGCGCCTCCTGCTGCCGTCGCGCAGCTGGAGCGTGACTTCCGCTCGCATCCCGGGGCAAAGGTTGCAACAAGGGGCATTTACTTCCGGGTTAGCGGAGCGCGTAACCTGCATCATTCTTGAGGGGGATGGTACATAACACGACGTACCACTGTATTTCCATTTCTAAAGAAGTGGATGAACACATCAACAAAAAACATGTCATCATGCTTTAAAAGAATAAAAATACAGACAGCCTTCAGAAAAACTAGCATGACCATTGAGCCACCATTCCAAATTACTGTATTGCAAGTGATGGAAGTGTGCTTACCTCTTTGGTGAGTAGCGCACTATAATTTCTCTTCTCATGATGCATTTGCCTTCCATCACATAATCTGG
The DNA here is from genome assembly GCF_964188315.1 of Podarcis muralis. Lineage (NCBI taxonomy): Eukaryota > Metazoa > Chordata > Lepidosauria > Squamata > Lacertidae > Podarcis > Podarcis muralis. The sequence continues at coordinate 135,266,891 of NC_135655.1, forward strand.
TTCAGATACAACATTATCAGTCTGAAAAACATGGTTTGGAGGCTGGGAATATGGTGTAAACGTACAAGGGTCCCTCTGTTCATTCATGCACTAATTCTGCCTCCATCCACAGTTTGCTGTTACCATAGGTTAATGTTATGTCAGCACTGGAGCCAACTAAGTTAGACAAGCTAACAAGGGTTGCCAGAAACCATGGTTTGCAAATCAATTCCATACAGTGGTGCAAATCATTTTACACAATGTCTGGTGAATGTACACATTGGGCCAAATCTTATTCACATTTTCCATTCAACTCACATGCATCACAATGTATAAACCACCATCTATCTATTTGTGGGGTTGTGCACATAATTATGCTTTACAGTATTCTTCGATTCTTATATAAAAGGTGTGAAAAGGTGTGATGCAGGTGTGAACCTCATGTCTAAACAGTGTCTAGAGGTAAGCAAGTCTCTGCCAAGGCATAATTGCCGCTTAACTTCATCTCAGTATGTAGATACGTTCCCTGGCCAGGGACCGGGAAGGACCTAAAACCTTCTTCCCTGAAATAAATTCCATTAATATCTAATGCTTGCATAAGCTCCCCAAAAGCAGGTTGATTGTTTTTCATTGTTTTGAATGAAAGGCAACAATGCAGTTTCTCTTGCAATTTCACCTTGTTCAGCCACATCTGTCTGTCCACAATTGCTTTGTTAAGGAAAGCAGAGTGTTGGGCACTGTCTGCCAGCCACCCATGTTCCTGAAAAATACAGCAGGCCCCAGACTTTTCCAAGCCTGCTAACAAAGACAAATGACCTGATGAAGAGGTAACTAGAATAATTGAATTCTCTGTGGCATTCTACACAGACCTTCTGATTTGTTCTAGTACTCATTTGCTTGTGATCCCAGCCAAAATTCCCCTATCCACTTACGCAAAATGAGAAAGCCATTGCGGGGTGGGTGCCATTGGGTGCATTGCCAGTGACCATTTCAGAAAGGAGCAAGAACAGAACTTGTCATGGGGGTGTGTGTTCTTTTTATAGCAACAATTAAATACAAAGAATTAGTATTTTATTTTTAAAAGTACAATTCCCCTTTTATCAAACGCTCACTAAAGTCAACAGGAAATTTAACAGTGAATCTGAATACTTGTAGTTGACCCATCCTTCTTTTTATTTTGATTCCTTACCCACCCTGGTGGGAACTGTAGACATTCTAGGCGTGTCTTCATTAGAACATATTGCATTGGAGTTTCCCCCATTCTAGTGAATGCTACTTGCCTTTACAAGCCAATACCCATAGCTTCACACCAAGAAAACCTGCTTTATAACAGCAGATCAAGATGGTCAGATCAGCTGCACAGACGTGTTGGCATAAAAAAGTCTTAAAGACACGCCTGGCGGTTGAACAATAATCAGGGCTAGCAGGGGTTGTTAGTTTGGGGCAGGAGCTGGTCTGCACAGCTGGTTGGTATGGCTCCTCCCATAGTGACTTTTCATTTGCTGCTATACATATCCTCTAATAACACTTTATATGGGACCCCCTGGACCACTTTATATGGGACCTCCTGGTGATACTGATTATTCCTGTTAGAGTAATGATCAAACATTTATCCTAAAATAAGATATGCAGTAAAATTTTGAGGTTGGTTCCTTGGGTGAATCATAGGAGGAATTATCATGAAAGTAAAAATAGTTATTGATAAGACAGGGAGGGAGTTCCCTGAAGACCCTCTAGTCTCGTGGGGTCATAGACAGTGCTCTGCCCAGGACTCCACTTGCCGGTGGGAAGGCATCCTGCTTGCTTCAAGGGTTACTTGAAATCTTTCTTTACCACCAAAATCAGAGTATCTGTTGATAGAGGTTGTTAGAAGTAAAGACCATATTTAATGTGTCTTTTTCAGTCCCTATGACAGCAACGCAGATCAGAGAAGACTGGATTAGGAACTATTATCAGTAATTTAAGTTTAGTTGGCTGGAAATGGAGGATTCTGTTACAATCTTGCTGAAGAAACTTAATCTGGTCCTTTTGGAGGTGGGATGCTTTGCTGAATGGACCATTAGGAATAATCAAATTGCATCAGACATTTTCTTCCTCATCCTTCTGATGTTATTTGTATTAGAGAACTATTTTTTTAAACCTGTAGAAAGAAAACAGAGGTAGCAGCACGAGCCTTTCCCCATCTGCTCACAGTATGCAAAAGAACCTGTCAGGAGTTTAACCTTTTGGAGTTTAAATAGAGGGCAATCTTTATCATCACAACCTGGTAGGTTTGGAAATGCCTGGACATGGGCCAACCTCAGTTCTCCATTTAATGAACTTTAATATTTTTCTATTTCAAACCAAGATTGAATACGCCTAAATGCGTAGTTTCTGTGCATGCACCTATCTGGCTGTTGCTGCTCCAGAGCACATAATCCATTCCTCTGCCTCACCCTGAGGAAGGAAAGCATCTCACGTGAGGTGGTCTGGCTTTCCTGCAACAGCTGTAAATTAAATCTAGATGAACATTTAAGGTAACTTAAATATTTAACTAATTTTAAACAGAATTTCTAGCTGCAGCAATATTGCTGTTGTGTCACAGGTGATTTTTCTCAGAGCACAACTGAGACTGATAGTGCTGCCACCTCTAATGCAGTGACAAAATGCTTATTTCAAAAGCAGGGAGATGACTAGTAGAAAGACTAACCAGATGTTGGTTAGTATCCTCTTGCTCCTTTCCTTTTAAAAATTCTTTCTCACTCATGGCTTTCCGTGTACAAAAATGGAAGCTAACTAACTATGAGATCTTAGAAAAACAAAAGTTTCATGTGGGCTTCTACATGAGATTTCTTAATGAAACAGTTAAGATTTCTCACCTTATTTTATTTTATTTATTTATTAAATTTGTTAGTCGCTTTATCTTTCTCAGAACAACTTACAGCCAAAGGGGGGGAAAGAAAACACCCACATAAATACATTGAAAGCAAGGAGGAAGGGAATTCAATAAATATAGTAAAAAAATTCCTAGAAGGCCATAGGTAGTTGGAGGTCAAAGGTCAGTTCACCTGTCCAGTGTTTTAATCTTTCATGATGTCATTTGACTAGGTAAGTGCTATCTTTCAAACCACTATACTTAATAGACAATATTTGGGTGAAGACCAAAAACTGGGACACGAACAGTATAAATAAGGCAAAGAGCCCAATTCACACAAACTTGCAGGAGTTACGGCTTCTTAACATGCAGCCACCTGAAGACTTCCAGATTACAGCAAGGAGCTTAGGTGTTGCACCTTGCCATGCAGATTTAGTCATTTTCACCTTACTCTTGCAGTTCTTTCATTTTGACAATTTTGCAATTCCAGGTGAAATCTACCAGATGCACTTGGCGATCCCCTTAATTATACCAATTTCCATGTTTACATTTTAAGCAGAGCCATGCTGTTTCTAGTTCGTCTGAATTTTGCCTCAGATTTTTGTAACGAGGTGACTCTGAGAGGAATTCCCATTTTAGAAACAGTGGGATTTCCAATGCTTAGAAGTATAACATGCGCACAAACATGCTGTGTTAGTGTTAATGTACTGTTGTCTTTAATGTTTTGGGTAGTAGAATTTCCTTTTCTGTGCATGACTCATTTATTCCTTCTCTGCAGTAATTACATGATTGGGGGATAAGTTGGCTTCCATTTAATTTAAAAGTTTCTCTGCATTTCAGAATCACAACTGAACTAGCTGGTGATATGGCTCTCTTGCTGCTCATTTGCTCCCTTGAGTCAGCTTTAGTAAGGGAAGAGCCCCCTTTCCTTTTCAGATCAAAGCTTATCTCCCTGCCACCCAAGAGCGCCTGAGATAATGTTGACCTCTTTAGCTTCTACTGCATATTTCCCCCTTTCCCCTTACGGAAAGAAGGCAAGTGGGAGAAGAATTAAGCAGGCATCTTCTGGGGGAAAAAACCCTCATGCCTCTCCGTCTTTTGTTGCTCAGCTTCAAATGAAAGGAATGTGAAGCAAAAGTGTTTAAAGGCAAATAGAGTGAAATTGAAAAACAGCATCTCAGTTGCTCAGAGGGAGAGATTGCTACTTTTGAGGCATAGGTGGAGTTCTCTTTAGAAAGATAGGATTTGAAAATGAAAATTGCTATTGCAGCAAAAGTACAGCAGAAGGTCTGCTAGGACTGATTAGCCCCATGACTCTTTATATTTGCTCCTGCAGTGGTTACTATAACACAGAAGGAGAAAGAGAAATTTTGGTGGAGGCTGATTGATTCACCTTCCTCTGTATATTATTAATAATAAGTGTCTTAATAGCATATTTTTTATTTATTGATTTTTGCATTTAAATATATAATCCACCTGGGATGTAGTAAAAAAAAAGCCATGTCTATAATCTATTTTGGTGATAATTAATAAGCATATATACATATATTAATAAGCATATATACATATATATTCAACATATATCTATTCAACATATTCACAGCATATTCAAGATGCATTGTTTCATAGTGATGCCTACAGTATTATTATCCTCATATTGCAGATATTGAGACTCAGAAATCTGTGGCTTGCCTAAGGCTACCTGTTGAGTGCTTGGCAGAGGTGGAATTCAAGAGAGGAGCAGCCTGAGTTATAGTTGTCTCATTATGGAGTACTTAACACCAGCAAAGACTGGTACATTTGTCCTTGACTGGTTCCCATTACCAGTTCCCCTAGCCTAGTCTATTGCCACAGTTACAGAAAGACTTTTAGTGGCAGCAAAGTTCCTAATTTTAGGACTCCTGGAGACAGAGTTCCTTTATTACTGCCAGGTGTGTTGGCCCTATCTCAGCACTGTAAGGACTAGTTGCATGGAGGAAGTAGTGAAAAGGTGGGTAACCTGTTGCCCTCCAGATGCTGGACTGCAGTTCTCACCTTATTTGACCGTTGGCCACACTGATTGGAGCTAGAGTTCAACAACATCTGGCACATTGACATTTCCTGGAGGGCGCGCTGACATTTATTTTGCATTTCCCCCAGTAATCCCAGCTGCCACCGCTTACTGAACTGGATCTGGTGTCTTTCAAATGTGCTACTGTGATCATGTGAATCACCATTGGGAAATGGCAGCTCTGTTTGGGGAATCATATGCTCACACACATTCAAATAGGGTCAGGATCTTGTTTGCCCCATCTTTATTTTCTGTGCTCTGCCTGTCTCTCTAGGCCACAGACCTTGAGCAGACAGTTTGCTTTAATTCATTGCCCTTTGAATAAACCAACTGTGTTTGTCTGCCTACCTCTCCCCATGCCATATGACACATTTTCAAAAAAACCGGTGTGGACTGCCTATAGCATTTGTTTTTCCTCCTTCCCCAAACAAATGCACACACCAGTACTTGTCTTAAAATAATCCATTATCATCCCTGTCTTTCTGAAGCACTGCCCTTGTTATGTCTAAGACACCCATGGGCAGCATTTTCTTGATTGAAGTGGTGGATGCCAAACTCTTTAGGAAGGAGTTTGCAGCTGTGCAGTACTTTTTCTTTTGAGGAAAACCAGAGCTTTGCCATTGATTTAATATGTACCAACTTTGAGCATTTAACCAATGGGATTGACAACAGTCAACCCCCCACCCCTCCAATAGATTTGTATATACAGGTGGGGGAGGAAATAACGTCATTTAAATTGTGAGCCTCTATGAATATGTAAATAGCATCCCTAGCAAGCTGCCTTATGCCAAGGCAGATCAATAATCCATCTAGCTCAGTGCTGTTTACACGGGGGGGGGGGGGGTGCTAGTCAAGGTGATGCCCTCAAGATGTTGTGTGCTCGCATCAGCCTTGGCAAGCATGGCCAATGATCAGGGATGATGGGAGCTATAGTCCAGCAACATCTAGAGGGCATCACGGTGATGACTCCTTGTCTTTGCTGACTGACAGAAGCTATTCAGGGCTTTTCAGATGGGAATCACTGCCCACTTGTTCTGGAGATGCCCAGAGAACCTGGGACTTTTTCTAAGCAAAGCTACAGCCCTTCGTTGTTACTCTTTTAATCAAGCTACTTTCCCCATCACATTTCAACATTTGTGTTGGGATTAATGTGACTGGCAGCGGAATCCCAATGAACAAGACTTCTGGAGACGAATTCCACATTGTTCTTTCTATCTCTCTCAGCAACTGGATTTGAGAGCACCAGCACAGCCGTGCATCAGCTGCATTTCATTGTGCTGGGGATGAATAATCAAAAAGGGAATAGCTGGTGGATATAAATTAAGCATTTTGTTGAGCTTCCCCATTTGCTGCTGAACAGTAGTGTAATGTCAGAGAAGAGGATGAAAGAATACATAAGCACAGTATGCTTGAGTGATAAATCTATTGTTATAGGGAAGCGCCCCGACAGAGCCTACTGAGGCTGATGCCTGGAATTCCATTATATTTACTTATAGACAGCTTTTCAACACAAGGTCGTTTCCAACATACCAGTATAGACTGAAGGAGATCAAACATGGTGACCAGCTGACACCAATCAGAGCAGCCGCTCTGTCCCTACCCTATTACAGCACTACTGTCAGTTAGTCCTCTCTGGGCTGATGTGGTGACAGGCTGTCCATGAGGCAGCAGGTGGCAAGGGGGGCACCATAACCCAATTGGCACTGTGGGGGGCAACAGCAGCACCATGCCAAGGGCCCGTTATAGCCTGGCAGTAGCCCTGGGCAATCCTGTAAACTATTAGAAGGGTATCAGAGAATTAAAAATTGGAGGAGGAAGGAAGAGTTTGTTTAGAAGACTGCAGGTTAGGAGTCTTATAGGGAATATAAAAGGTAGTAACTTTGTACGATTACAAACTGCATCCTTAAAAGGAAAGATTTTCTGACCACCCTCAATCAATGCAGTTTGGAGATTGGCTCTGATCCTGTATAAACATCTTCTCTCTTACACAGGCAGCTAAATATTACACAGGCAGGTAATATTGTCTGGTACTTTACCCCCATCCTTGAACCACTTCTCCCAAACCCTGCAAAGTGATTTAAAAAATAATAATAGGGCATTGTTTATTTCAATTTTTTGGTCTCTTGATTATTTTGATCTCGACCAATCATTTTTATGCCCAGAAGAAGCCTTTGGGAGGCTATATTATGCTATAGCTTTTTTCACGTCAAACTTCAAGGGCAATTGTTAATGAAATGAGTAAGTTAAAACAAAATGCTCACACTGATGTGGTTACATTAAAAGTTGAAAACCGAAAGCTCGGGATTCTTGAAAACAAAACGGTATTCACAAATTGTTAATTGTGGAAGAAGAAAAAAAAAATTCTTTCCTGCTGCTGTGACATATAGAACATTTTGTTCCCGGCATGGCATCCTACATTCATCTAGCCCTATGATTTCTGCTCCCTTTCTTTGTCTACCTCATCATCGCCCAGGACCTCACATTAACATAACACAATGTTTTTCTGTAGCTGGAGATTAAACAAAAATGCCTGCCAAAGCTTTAGGCACTTAATTTGTTTAAAAGAAAAGAAAAAATCAGAAGGGCAGATAAGAAACAAAGTTCTGCTCTATTCCGATTCTACATACAGGGGTACTGCAGACTGCCTTTTATTTTCGGAATGGAGCCAAGCAGAGAAATTGGCTTTTTAGAGAAACACGTCACTAGCCCTCACGACAGTGGTGTAGCTGTGTTTTAAGGTTTCCAGACATGTTGCTGTTGTTGTAATGGCGATAAAGAGTCTTGTGGCAGTTGAAGATTAACAAATAGATTATGGCATGAGCTTTCATGGACTACAGTCTACTTATTATGCCATAATAAATTTATGTCTTTAACATGCCACAATTCTTTGAATTGCATTTGGACTATGTGTCAGGCAGGAGGTTCTGATGAAGACTCTCCACTTCAGACCTCTCTCCTGCATTACATGGGAGGGACCAATGGGGCTGATTTACAGGAATACAACAGAAGCTATGGGGCCTCTAAGTGAGTCTCCATACTCTCCTCCATGCTGATATGATCACATGGGGGATCATAGGGCTACTATCTTGATCAAATCTTTATGATGTCAAGCTTTCTACTTTTGAAGTCACTCTCATTACATATTTATCAAGTGTCACTGTTTTTCTTTCTTTCAGTCCTATGTACACTTACCTGGGAGCAACACACCAGTGAACACAGTGGGACTTACTCATAGGATTAGTTTGTGCCATATTTAAATATTTAATCTAGCAGATAACACGCCTGCTGCACGTCTACCTAGCTAAAGCTGGCAGCCAAATGGTTTTGCAGATGGGTTTTCTCTCTTCTTCCTCCTACACTTTCAAAACAGCGGTCAGTAACTTGAACCCAAGATAAGATTTATATTAGAATAAATATACAGCGAAAGGTGTAGGCTGAGATATTAGACACAAATGTTTGGAGTGATTCACTGTGGCATGATGCATTCCATTGTAGCAGAAAAGAGAAACCAATCCAAAAGGTTTTATTGATCTGCAAGTTTCCAGTGCAACTGGACATTTTAAAAAATTGAATATTTTATGAATGTATTCATATTTATGAGCATTTATCAATTATAGAACAATTGTATTAATTATCATACATTTTCTCAGTTTAAATAATGGATGATTGCAGGAAAGAATTGATCCGTTAATTATCGTGTTTCTTCTCACTTCCAGCCTGAAGCCTTGTTCAGGCATTTGCCATCGACTGTGTGAAGGGGTTCTGTAGGAAGGCAGAGCCTCAGTGACACCTCACATGCTAGCAGATGTGTGGTTGGCTGAGCCGGAAGAGAAGGGTCACCTTAATTACATGCAGGGTTTCCAAGGAGGGACAGCAGACCTAGCCCATTAGTGAGCCCATCCCTGTTTGGGAAACCCTCTGCACAGTAAAGGTGCACTGCTTTAGATTTGGCCAATCATGTGCCAACTTGAGAGCATTGTCAGCATGTGTGGTGCCACTGTGATTCAGGTGTGTGCATGTGTGTACGTGCATACCTACTTCCAACTTAAAATGCGGAAGAGGAGTCAGGAGAAAAATCCTAGTTCATTTCTCTTTATCCTGTTTGCGGCAGCACTTATTTCTTCCTAGCAAAAGAACAGAAAATGATGCCTGAAGAAATGTTTTAAACTGAATGTCGAGTGACATTTGGCTTCAAATGATATGAACTCATTTTCTACCTAGGATTGGTAAAAATGCTCAGCATTCTATCAAATAAACAAAGGCTTGGTGTCAAAATATATATTTGCCTAGCTAAATTAGACTGGGACTGTAGCAAAACTTTCACAAGATTTGAAATTTAGTTTGAACTTTCCAAGGTTTGATTTAAAAAAGAAACCCAGATGATCATTCATTTTACATGGCTTGGGTATAAAAGTATCATCATTAATGTTTGTGAATTTATAGTGTGAATAGTCACGTTACCCTAATTTTGAATTCATGCTCTTAGACATTAGTCCTACATGGGTGTTCAGTTCCTCCATGTGACTGTAATAGCTTGAGGGAGAGCAGGTGAATGGAAGCTAGCCCCACCCTCCCTCTCTATCTTGCCCCCAAGCCCAGTTTGGCTGCCCTCTGATCTTTGGAAGGTGGCCAACTGCGGCTGTAGTTGTGAAGGATTCCCACCAGATTTAGACCCCTGAATACGTAGAGAGCCCTGTGGACACTTGCTGTCCATTGAATGGAAGATGGTTGGGGAGGTGGGAGGCAAGACTGTAGCCACCAACACATTCTTGATCAATCAAGAAGGAAGAATATATTGATGAGTATATTGACTGGATAGGATAATGATCAATCAGTTCTACATTCCACATCCTGTCGTTTGGGTTCTTCCTTTTGAGAAAACGCAGATGGAAATTGGGACTTCTGGTAAGTTTGCTTGAAAACATGGCCAACATGTTGATGTAGGCCATGGCTTGTAGCTGTAATTGAGGTAGCCATGCTCCCAAACGAAATACTGAGCTGGTTTAGAGTTGGCAGGAAGCCCAAAATGGCTTTGCCCATGTAAAAAAGCACATATTGTATTGCCACTATATGGTGATTTTGGTGGCAGGCTACTTCTGGAAACAAGTGCTATATATCACTGGCCACCTGGCACCAGCTTTTCCTCTGCCATTACCAAGGAAAATTGGTATGACAGCCCATGAATTGGTATGGTATGAGATGCCCATGAATTCATGAAGCTGTTGTATAGTGGCTTAGTTGCTTAGACTATTGTTCCATCTAACTTAATACTGTCCGCTACAACTATGAGTGGCTCTCCAGGTTCATAGGGTGGGAGTCTTTCCTGGTCCTTTAGGAAGAGATCCTACAAAATGAGTTTGGGACCTTCTGCATGCAAAACATTTGTTCTATGACTCAGCTGTGGTTCATGGAATACCGTATTTTTCACCCCATAGGACGCACTTTTCCCCCTCCAAAAATGAAGGGGAAATCTGTGTGCGTCCTATGGGGTGAATGCAGGCTTTCGCTGAAGCTTGGAGAGCGAGAGGGGTCGGTGCGCACCAACCCCTCTTGCTCTCCAGGCTTCAGGAAGCTATCAGCAAGCCTGGGGAGCCTGCGGGAGTTCCCACAGGAAGCAGAACGCCCCGTGCTTCGGGCAGATATCCGCAGCCTGGGTAGCCTGGGTAGCCCTGCGGGAGTTCCCGCAGGGCTCCCTAGGCTGCGGATAGCAGCCTGCTGCCTGGAGCACGGGGCGCCCTCCGGAGGGCGCCCCGTGCTTCGCGCAGGTGTCCGCAAGCCTTGCGAGCCCGGCGGGAGTTGCCGCGGGCTCGCAAGGCTTGTGGATAGCAGCCTGTCCTGGGGGCTGGGGTCAGGGGAAGCTCGGGCTTCCCCCGCCCCAGCCCTGCGGCTGAGGGGGGGGGGATAATTTTTTTTATTCATTCCCCCCCCCCAAAAGGAGGTGCGTCCTATGGGCCAGTGCGTCCTATAGGGCGAAAAATACAGTACTTCCTATCCTCCATGAAACATATTTGAGAAGGCTGTTCCTTTACCTGTTAGGGGAAATATGCAGGTACTCATAGCTTTCCCTCCCATGTGAGTGGAAAAACAGCTTGAGTGGGCTGAGGGCAGTTTTCAATGGAAAACTGATGTGGGGAAAGGGGTTTATGCAGCCTTCCTCGTGGGATTTCAGCCTCCCGTGTTTGCTTTCTATCAAGCAATAAATGTCGAGAGATCTTACAGGTCTCTAGCATCTTGTTTGGACCTAGTCTAACCTGGAATTCATGCGCTTAATGGAGTTGGCAGACATTCGTTCTGTGTCCTGCATCCTGCATTTGTGCATGTGAGGGTGGGGGGAACAGTTGGAAAACTCAGAGCATCTGTGAAGCCAATGTGAAAGCAACTACTCGACATGGAATGAGCTGTGGATCAGAGCTTTATTTAAGATATCAGTGCTTCTAAATTAAAAACTGAGCTGGTGTAGAGCTTTTCCATTCATCGTTTGCAACACCACAAGAAGACCGAATATGGAGTGAAGCATAGGCTAGACCTTGGATTTAAAGGCAATTTATAGCTCCAATGACTTGTAAGATAAAATAGTGTGTTGAGTTTATTTCATTCCTATCATGGCTAGGAATGGGTGAACGAGTACAGAGAAAATATAAACTAATTCAACCTGCCCTGAAACTTCACTCAAAATTCTTACTCAAACCTGGTATTTCTTAAGGTGAAAGGACCCTTCCCTAGAGACCCCAGGGGGGATGTTTGTTTAAGAAGTATTTGATGCTGCTCTTGCAGAAATTGGGCTTCAAAAACTGTCACTAATAGAGGAATAAGAGCCAGTTTACATACACAACATTAATAAAAGTACAGCCCTCCACTTCAGACTAAACCACTTCAGACTAAATAATTTCAGAATGTTCTCATATTTAAAAACGTATCCTACACATAAAAACTAGTGTGTCATAGAGAAGTGTAGGTTAAAATCTTTTCTCCCTGCTATAGTAGTCTTTAAAAAATAATTTCCACATAATTTTTTGGTCAAGGTTGTGGTATGTTTCTGCCCCACTGTACTGGAGTATATGATTGCTCTGGATTGTTACAGCAGGGTCATTCCACGCCAAATCACCTGGTGCCATGTGCTCTCACGACTCAGATTTTCTTCCAAAAAAAAAATTAAAAAAAAATTATGTGTAGATACCTATGAAATAACCTCAAAATAATATTTTAAGTTTTTTTGATCCAAAATTGGGTGCAGGAGAATTTTTTGAAAATTTCAATTTTCACACAATTTAGGCTAATGCAATTTCTGTGTCAGTGTAGAAAAAACCTCCTGTTTTGCTTGTTTTTCAACTGATTGGGCTTCTTTTGGTATCAAAATAAAGCTAATTGTGGTCTCTTTCCAAATAAGGTATAAAAATGGTATTAAGTGCCACAGAAAAGGGCCACCGACCATTCAAAGTGATTTTTTGTCATTTTATTCCCGGTAGGATCAGTAATACCAAAATAAGCCCAATTGGTTGAAAAAATTCTCCTGTGCCCAATTTTGGACCAAAAAATCTTAAAGTATTATTTTATCATAGGTATATGATATATATTTTTTTTTCTGAAGAAAATCTTGAGTTGTGAGAGCACGGTCGAGTATTAAAATCAGGTTATTTGGCGTGGAATGACCCAGTAGTAACATAGATAGGTAAAATGAATTTATGGCACATCCGGACAGAAGAAGACACTTTGGTGGGGTGTATTTGGACAGGTACATGAGGATTTGTGGGTTGACAATGGTACAGAGTCAGACCTACATTCCTGCCTCTCAGGTTCTGTATTGTGTCTGCTCCCCAGCTCACTATACTGGAGCCAAAACCACTTTCAAGATACGGAAGGGGTTTCTGATGTTCTGTGCTGCACACTAGATTGGCGCCATCAGAAACATTGAACAAGGCCTGTTGTCTCTTTGACAACAGTACATTCCATTTTTCCAAGTACCACATTGTTCTCTCTCCAAACAGTGCACAGATAGCAACTGGGTCATTAGGTTAATGTCTGTCTGTCTATTAGGGCTAGGCAACATATCAATATATTGTCCAAAACCGGTTTGAAGTCCATAGCGTACTATTGGTTTCATAATTTTTGACCTGGCAATATATTGTGAATCATGATGCATGCATGCATGCGTGTGTGTGTGTGTGTGTGTGCATGTGTCCGCCATGTAAAATTCACAATGAGGGAAAAACCATAAAACCAGCCAATGCTTCTCCCGATTCCTACAGCACCTGTTAACTCTGCTGGCTCAGCTCTCCCCTTCTTCATGCAGGGGGCGGCAAACCACAAGATCAGGCACCAGCAAAAATCACAATGCAGGAAAAGCAGTAAAGCCAGTCAATGCCCCATCGTACATAGCTCCATCCTTATTCCAGACATTGTAATATATCCATATATCAAAATGTTTTGCTGGTGATATATCACGATATTGAAAACCAGATATCGCCCAGCCCTGCTGTGTAAAATTATAGATAATCTATAATCTTGTTATGATGTGACTGTAGCTCAGTGGTAGAAACCTCTGGCCCGCAGTCCACATTTCGCAACCCACACCTACCCTTTCCAGGCATGAGATGATATACAATGTCAGATTCGAGAAGTCCAAGCCCAGCTAAAATGAAGAAGAATCAGCAATATACTCCCAATTCTTCCTTTGCACCCCTGGCTTAATGTTTATTTATGGTTTATTAGATTTATACACCTGGCTTAAGTTCAAGCCAGGGATGCAAAAGATTCAAACTGTACCTATAATGTCATTTTTTTCTTTTCCAGCCATAAGGGGTAAGTTGCACCTGCAAAGGAAGAATTGAGTATGCTCCCAGTTAGTTCCTCTGAAGCTGAATCTCTGGGGATATTTGGACAGTGGGGAACTCACGTCTGGCCCACCAGCAGTGGCTTCGCAACCGGGGTGTGTGTGTGTGTGTGTGTGCGCGCGCGTTGCGCCCTGGGTTCCATGTCTGCTGGGGTGACAAGAAGTCATCCCGCGGGGGCTCGTGGTGGCACGAGCAGCCATCGCACCGCCACAGCCGCATGTGGAGGATCCTCCATTTGCGGCTGTAGCAGCGGCGGAGGGATCCTGGCACCGTCCGTATGGCGCTGGAGCGGCGCCAGTGGCAAACCACTATACAGCACATATGCGGCGTCGCACGCATGCGCTATACGTAGCGACGCCCACCCTGGGTGTCACGACGCCTTCCTTCGCCCCTGCCCACCAGTCCTCTTAGAAAAAATATGCAGCTCCCCTTGACACTGAACAAGCAGGCCACCTCCACTGCTTTCTCAAGCCCCACTCTTCAAGGATCTTACTGCATTGCTTCCACACAGTAGTTCTGCTGCTGTCCTGTGACCTTTGCAGAAGCTCAAACCCATGCTTATCATTTTTGAAGATGCATTTAGTGGAATTTGATGCAGAGAAGCAACTGTCTCATCTTGAAACATTTAGTATCACAAGTTCAGTTATTACTTCTCACTGTTTAATAGAATTGTTAAACTTTCCTTTGTGTGTTTTCTGCATGGAAGCTGGTGACCGTTCCATTATATGATAACCTGGCACTGTTTCTCAAATGAAATGAATTGGAAAGCTATTGGTTATATCTCCCCATCATCTACATTGGTACCTCAGGTTACAGACACTTCAGGTTACAGACGCTTCAGGTTACAGACTCCACTAACCCAGAAATAGTACCTCAGGTTAAGAACTTTGCTTCAGGATGGGAACAGAAATTGTGCTCTGGCGGCATGGCAGCAGCAGGAGGCCCCATTAGCTAAAGTGGTGCTTCAGGTTAAGAACAGTTTCAGGTTAAGAACGGACCTCCAGAACGAATTAAGTTCTTAACCCGAGGTACCACTGTATCAGGGACGCGGGTGGCGCTGTGGGTAAAACCTCAACGCCTAGGACTTGCCGATCGCATGGTCGGCGGTTCGAATCCCCGCGGCGGGGTGCGCTCCCGTCGTTGGGTCCCAGCGCCTGCCAACCTAGCAGTTCGAAAGCACCCCCGGGTGCAAGTAGATAAACAGGGACCGCTTACCAGCGGGAAGGTAAACGGCGTTTCCGTGTGCTACGCTGGCTCGCCAGATGCAGCTTGTCACGCTGGCCCAGAAGTGACCCGGAAGTGTCTTCGGACAGCGCTGGCTCCCAGCCTATAGAGTGAGATGAGCGCACAACCCTAGAGTCTGGCAAGACTGGCCTGTACGGGCAGGGGTACCTTTACCTTTTTACCTTTACCACTCTATCTATCTATATCTATCATCTATCTATCTATCTATCTATCTATCTATCTATCTATCTATCTAATCTATCATCTATCTATCTATCTATCTATCTATCTATCATCTATCTATCTATCTATCATCTATCTATCTATCATCTATCTATCTATCTATCTATCTATCTATCTATCTATCTATCATCTATCTATCTATCTATCTATCTATCATCTATCTATCTATCTATCTATCTATCTATCTATCTATCTATCTATCTATCATCTATCTATCTATCTATCTATCTATCTATCTATCTATCATCTATCTATCTATCTATCTATCTGTCATCTATCATCACCTAATCTAGCTGGAACAAATCCAAAAATAGTTATCTGTATTTATTTTTACTCATCAGTAGATGGTGGGCCAGTGATCATTTTTCTTCTTGCAGAATAATACAATACAACTGGAGCAATGGGTGTTGAATCCTCTTCTTTTTTCTATTTGTTTTTAAGTATCTTTTTTTAAAGAAAGAAAATGGATTAAACAGCTTGCCAATCAGTTGCACATTACCATTTTCCAGTACAACTGCTGCTAAATAAAGAAAACTGTGAATTTATGAAGAATCAGTGTCATAAGGCATTCTGAGATACTACTGTTTGGGCTGGAATATTGCTACCCTGAGGGGTTTAGCTCAAATTGTTGATTCCTCAGAAGAACAGATTGAGCCAGCAAAACTTGGCAGAGGAGAACAGGTGGGGAGAAAGAAAACAGCACAGCAAGAAAGTGTGAAATGTTTATTGCTGCTTAAGAAATTTCATTTAAAGGGTGCACACATACACAAACACAGCTGGGGTGGTGGCGGTTGTCTTTATGCTGCGATGTGTGTAAGCAGAGCCAGCCTTGCTATGTGCCTTTTTGCCCTAATCTGTACGGTGCTGATCTAGTTTATTTTATGAGTAGATTGGTGTGAATTCCAGCCTCTAGGCTCCCAAGCAGCCTCTCAGTAAATACAATAAGCAGCAGCTCTTCTAGCCTAGAGGGGTGGTTATGAATTTTTTATTGCTGGTTTTTTGACATGCCGTTCCGGCACAGTTTTTGTTTGGGGTGTATGTGTGTCTGTTTAAGAGAGGGAGAGAGAGCGCACAACTGTTATTCATTACAAAGGGTTTACTAGAGCAACACAGCAATATTGGGCAAGCCTTTTCCTAGTATTAAGGATGCACAATAATGCAAGCGAGCCAGACAAACACACTCATGTGAAGAAGGCCTGCTGGCATTGACTGTGACAGGCAGACATACACATTTATTATAGGTGATCAGTGGGCGTCAAATCCATTTCTATGAGCAGTGGTGGAAATATAACTGCAGTGATGGAAAAACAATTGGGGAGAGAGCAAAGTGCCTAAACCCCTTTTCCTACAAAAGCGCTTTTGCTTTTTGAGCTAAAATCATAAGAGGACCCCCAGAAGCCAGTTCTGGGTCTGAAAAAAACAACTGGAATCACAAAAGTGTTGTCTGAATAATTAATACAATGAGAATTAGATACATATATGCAACCAGGTTTAGAGCAGACCCCCAAATCATAGACATGTATGTACAGTGGTACCTCGGGTTAAGAACTTAGTTCGTTCCGGAGGACGGTTCTTAACCTGAAACTGTTCTTAACCTGAAGCACCACTTTAGCTACTGGTGCCTCCCGCTGCTGCCGTGCCGCTGGAGCACGATTTCTGTTCTCATCCTGAAGCAAAGTTCTTAACCCGAGGTACTATTTCTGGGTTAGCGGAGTCTGTAACCTGAACCATATGTAACCTGAAGCGTCTGCAACCCGAGGTACCACTGTATTTGGACATAACACTGAGTATAAAATCTGCTGCAGGAAGGAGTGAAGCAGGGAGTGCTTGGGCTGCTTCCACCAGCATACAGGGTTATATCCAACCAAGTTGTTTGTGCAAGGACTTCTACTTGTGCAGTGGAGCTCCCACCACCTCTCTGGAGGTTTGGAAGAATTCCCAGAATGGATTGGGGGGGGGCACTTGGGGAGGAGGGGTAGGGGCAGTTCCATTGCACAAGTGGAAGTCATTGCACAAATGGATCAGCATCTGTGGATCAATCCACAGTCTGCCAACAAGCCAGTTCATGCAGTCTGGGTTCTCTCTCTGCTGTCAGAAGCAGTGTGCTTGTGAATGCTAGCTGCTGGAAATCATAGGGGGGGGTGGCGAGTGCAGTTGCCCTGTGTGACACAATATTCAGTTTGTTCCTTTTCTCTTACTGATTTCGATTGTGCAGAACCACACCAAAAGGCTTGGTTAAAAAACATTCAGAAGGGGGATGTTGGTCACATGCATCAATATTTCTTCTTTTCTTTTCTTTTCTTTTCCTTCCTTCCTTCCTTCCTTCCTTCCTTCCTTCCTTCCTTCCTTCCTTCCTTCCTTTTTTTTTTTTAGTGGTCTTTGTTTTCTTAACCATTGTGGAGGCAATAGGGGGGGGGGGACAGAAGCTGAAAATGGTCAAGGTGCAAAGTCTCAAATCTTAGAAATTTCCAGTTGAAACTGAATGTAGGTGGGACAGAAAGCAAGGCAGTGCAAACGCATGGGGCAACAAGAAGGAAATGGGTGGCTGTTGCTCATTTCTAGTCTCTGCTACCCTCCCCACAAGAAAAGGCACACACATTATGAGACACACACAACAGATAAGGGAAGTAATGGGGAAAGTTCCGCTTCTCAAGGCCAGCTATTGACTTTTCTGCAACCAAAGGACCATACCCTTTCCATTGTGCTATTTCAGTTGTTTTTGTATGCCAAGACTATGTCCTAGCATTGAGGCATTCCTTGTTCTTCATGTCATCAGGCAGCCCACAGAAAGTATGTATAAAAAGCTACACTCGGTGGCTGTTTTTGAAGGGACTCAGTTGCTACTCACAAGACAGGGTAGGATTATGTTCTTCATTTTAAAATAGCTAAATCCAGCCCGAAGCTGCCCTCCTTGTTGCAGAGCCCTGTTGCTGTATAACTACAGACATGGCTTACATCACTGAATAATACCAAATTCAATGGGGGGAGGGGGTGCTGAATGTATAACCCGTTTCCTGCATGCATTCTCCAGTTCCTTTTGCTCCATAAGAATAATCTACTGCCATAAACAAGCAAAACTACATACCAGACATTGGCCACTATTAAAATTGGGTAACAGAGCATAACATCCATAAATGAGGTCTTGCAATATTAACAATAAACAAGGCATTTGAGCAGGTGCCCTTAATTCTGTCAGGGGTATACAAAATGAGCACACAAGGTTTTATCAAGAAGTCATAAAAACTTAATTGAAAGTTTATGTTTATTAGCTCATGCGTTCTATGAAGATGTGCCCACACACCACAAAGGGCAGGAGCTTCACCCCAAAGACTGGTCACTGGGTGACTTTGCGCATTCTGTAAGAATGAGGTTGGAAGTAGAAGTACAAATGAATTGTGCTTACAATACTCTACTGACCTTTCTGGCATAACTTAAATAAAGCTCACAGGTTTTAATGCGTAAGCTGTTTTTGCATGCCTATGCATTAAAATGAGAACTCTGCTAAATATTCATTCATTTTTATATCGGTTGCAAAATGAGCATAATTCACCCACCAAAGCTAATTACAGAGGTTGGGAGATACCCTGTTGAACATTCCTAACATTCTGGTGGTGTTTATCTTCTTTTTATTCTTTATCTGCTGCTGTCTCACATTACTTTTGCCTTTTTGTTGTCCCTGCCCCTGGTTTTTCATTTGTCTTCACTGCCCCGTGATCTGATTGGCTCTGGTGACCCATATGATTTTGTCAATGAAATCAAATTCTGATACCATGGGTGCCAGAAAACAAAATCAAATTAAAGAGCTGTTGGGACAAATGTAACTGAGGACCATGAAAGCAAAAATAAAGAAAAATTATGCTGAGGATGTGAGGAGAAGGGTGTGGAAAATGCCTCAAAACAATGCCAATACAGTGGTACCTCGGGTTACAGACGCTTCAGGTTATAGACACTTCAGGTTGCAGACTCCGCTAACCCAGAAATAGTGCTTCAGGTTAAGAACTTTGCTTCAGGATGAGAACAGAAATCGTGCTCTGGCATCGCAGCAGCAGCAGGAGGCCCCATTAGCTATAGTGGTGCTTCAGGTTAAGAACAGTTTCAGGTTAAGAACGGACCTCTGGAACGAATTAAGTTCTTAACTCGAGGTACCACTGTATGTTCAGAATATTACAGAAATGCTGGAAATGGATGTGTCCCCTGCCAAATCAGTTGGAGCTCAGCCCAAATTTAGATTCCGCGAAATTTTTTTGTTCACCCCATTTTAGAGGATGCACAAGCCTGTTTCCTTCCCCCACAATGTTTCTGAGCAGTGGTGTTGCGCTCACCTCGGAGGGAGGTGGGGTGGTGAGGAGATGCTATAGAGGCTGCACCCCCTTTTCATATTATCTCTGTGCCTACATAACCTTTTGCATGTCTCAACATAACCTTTTGCATGTCTGTTTAGAAGTATTCTGCACTGTGTTCGATGGGATTCACTCCCAAATAATTGTGCATAGGATTGCAGCCTAAGTAGCTCAGTTCTGAAGTTTTTGGAATTTAGATCTGGGCTCTTTAGCAGGAGAAATTTTCTAGTAATCTCTATGTGAGCTGCACAGCCAGCAGGAAAGCTAAATATTTTGTTGTTTTGATGATTGCTTATAAAACGTCTCTCCTGCTTTTCCTTCCTTGTCTGTTTCTCTTGACGCCTCATCTTCTCTTTTCAGATTCCCTCCCCCTGTTTACTTTTCTTCACGTGTCATCCCTACCTTAGGTTGTAAGTCTGCCAGCAGAAACCAAACCAGTTAATTATTTTGTGTGGTACGGTACCTAGCCACCATAGGCACTTGATAATGCAAATAATAAAGTTAGTTCTATTAACCCTTTGTGACAGTGGCATGGGAATTAACAACATAATTGCTCAGGGTTTGTGTGGGAGAAAGCTGGGTTAGAGCCCCTTTTTGTCATCTAGTTTTTTATATGGATTGTTTTTCTATCATGTGCACCTACAGTCAGAAGTGGTAGTGTGTGGCCTGTGCCACAAGTGTGCCACCTGACTGAAAGCTAAGTCCAAAAAATGGAAGTTTGGTGAAAAGAGGTGGATTCTAGAGAAAGCAAGAAAATATTCTTTTTGTGCAGGGTAGACATCTAGAAACGTATTATACTGAAAAATGAAATGTGGCATCACAGTTCAGCCAATATCCCTCCCTTCCTTTCTACTTATTGTCATGATTTTGCTGCTTCAACTCTCCCTATTGATCCATGACTTGTACTATGAATCTCTCTTTGGTGATGAACCGTTGATGTCCAGAGGATACCTTTAATTTTTTCTAATGCAAACAAGAGCCCAGTGCAAAATTTCATTAAACTTATTGTAGGACACAAGATGAAAAAAATAGACCTTTTCTTGTCAGAATGAGATTTCGCACAGTGTGAACAGAAAAGGCCATTCCCCTCCCCTTCTCCCTTTCTCTCACTCATACAGAAGGAACAAGTTTATCTTTTGCAAAAGGCTGGGTCATATGTCAATCATTACAGCCGTGCACAGACTGCTTTTAAGTGAAGGATTAATCCAATTAATTGGAGTGCTTATAACAAAGTAATTTGAGGCTATGTTCTTTGTTGTAATGGCCATATTAACATAAATTACCTCTTAGTTTGATTTTAACTTCTTTCCCTAGAACTGCTATTGCCCATGTGCAGTTGCACTTTAAGTTGATTTATTTTGGTTGTGCCTGTATTGTGGATATAGAACAGAAAATAAGTGTCTGTCATAAATAAAGCGGGTGGTGGGAGTATCACTTTATGGTGGTTGAGTTTATCATTGTTGTTATTATTATTGGGTTTTATAAACAAGAATAATGTTATACAAAATAAGTATACCAAGTTTTCTCATGTCATTTGTATATCACAAAAATAGCACTTTAAAAGAAACTAGAAACTCAAAATCAGGTCCAGCCATTTGACTACCTAATCCAGCTTCCTGTGATCTTACATCTTCGGCACCACAGAGCCGTTAATCCTCCGTGTTGAATCATCGGAAGGAGCTCAGCTTTTTTGCACCTGATTCCATATCTTTACTTTTTGGTGGTAGCCGATGGAGAGCCAGTAACTCAGCAACAGAGCACATCCTTTCGATCAGCTTTCCCCAGCCTGGTGCCATGCAGATGTTTCAAACTACAGCTTCCATCAGACCCAACCGGCTTGGAAATGCTGACTAGAGCTGGTGGGAGTTATAGTTCAAAAGATCTGGAGGGCACCAGGTTG
Organism: Podarcis muralis; assembly: GCF_964188315.1. Classification (NCBI taxonomy): domain Eukaryota; kingdom Metazoa; phylum Chordata; class Lepidosauria; order Squamata; family Lacertidae; genus Podarcis; species Podarcis muralis. The sequence continues at coordinate 135,288,312 of NC_135655.1, forward strand.
GGGGAGGCTGGTTCAGATACAGACAGCTTAGGTCCAGAGCCTGGCATTTACAGTTAAAGGGGAAATATTCTGCCGGAGGCTGTAGAAAGCTGCCAATCAAAATAAGCAGTGTTGGGCTATATGAGTGTCTGCAGAAATAATTCTCTGTGGGGAGCAAGTTCTAAGACTTGTAGCAACAGGTTGTTGACTTGGCTGTTTGCAGACTTTATATGACCAAATTCCACACACCAGCAGAAGGGAAGCAGCAAGAAGCAGTGGTGGGTTGTGCCTGTTGGTGATTTACTGTATCGCTCGGGATTATACATTTCAGAAGTAACTTCTAGCAAATTGCTTTAGAATCATAGAATCATAGAATCATAGAGTTGGAAGAGACCACAAGGGCCATCGAGTCCAACCCCCTGCCAAGCAGGACACACCATCAGAGCACTCCTGACATATGGTTGTCAAGCCTCTGCTTAAAGACCTCCAAAGAAGGAGACTCCACCACACTCCTTGGCAGCAAATTCCACTGTCAAACAGCTCTTACTGTCAGGAAGTTCTTCCTAATGTTTAGGTGGAATCTTCTTTCTTGTAGTTTGGATCCATTGCTCCGTGTCCGCTTCTCTGGAGCAGCAGAAAACAACCTTTCTCCCTCCTCTATGTGACATCCTTTTATATATTTGTACATGGCTATCATATCACCCCTTAACCTCCTCTTCTCCAGGCTAAACATGCCCAGCTCCCTTAGCCGTTCCTCATAAGGCATCGTTTCCAGGCCTTTGACCATTTTGGTTGCCCTCCTCTGGACACGTTCGAGTTTGTCACTGTCCTTCTTGAACTGTGGTGCCCAGAACTGGACACAGTACTCCAAGTGAGGTCTGACCAGAGCAGAATACAGTGGCACTATTACTTCCCTTGATCTAGATGCTATACTCCTATTGATGAGGCCCAGAATTGCATTGGCTTTTTTAGCTGCCGCGTCACACTGTTGGCTCATGTCAAGTTTGTGGTCAACCAAGACTCCTAGATCCTTTTCACATGTACTGCTCTCAAGCCAGGTGTCCCCCATCTTGTATTTGTGCCTCTCATTTTTTTTGCCCAAGTGCAATACTTTACATTTCTCCCTGTTAAAATTCATCTTGTTTGTTTTGGCCCAGTTCTCTAATCTGTCAAGGTCGTTTTGAAGTGTGATCCTGTCCTCTGGGGTGTTAGCCACCCCTCCCAGTTTGGTGTCATCTGCAAATTTGATCAGGATGCCCTTGAGTCCATCATCCAAGTCGTTGATAAAGATGTTGAATAAGACCGGGCCCAAGACAGAACCCTGTGGCACCCCACTAGTCACTCTTCTCCAGGATGAAGAGGAACCATTGATGAGCACCCTTTGGGTTCGGTCAGTCAGCCAGTTACAAATCCACTGAGTGGTAGCATAGTCAAGACCGCATTTTACCAGCTTCTTTACAAGAATATCATGGGGCACCTTGTCAAATGCCTTGCTGAAATCAAGGTAGACTACATCCACTGCGTTCCCTTCATCTACCAGGCTTGTAATTCTGTCAAAAAACGAGATCAGGTTAGTCTGACATGACTTATTTTTCAGAAATCCATGCTGACTATTGGTGATCACAGCATTCCTTTCTAGGTTCTCACAGACTGTTTGCTTAATTATCTGCTCCAGAATCTTCCCTGGTATTGATGTCAGACTGACTGGGCGGTAATTATTTGGGTCCTCTCTTTTCCCCTTTTTGAAAATAGGGACAACATTTGCCCTCCTCCAGTCTGCCGGGACTTCGCCTGTTCTCCAGGAATTCTCAAAGATGACTGCCAGTGGTTCTGAGATCACATCTGCCAGTTCTTTTAATACTCTTGGATGCAGTTCATCTGGCCCTGGAGACTTGAATACATCTAGACTAGCCAAGTATTTTATATGTCCCTAAAACAACCACAGAGAAAGGCGCTAGAAACACATACAGCTTCAATTTGTCAGTTGAACAACAATACCGTAGGACTCAAAACCAAATTAAAAGCCCCTAAGGTTGAATTTCACACCTTTTACACAGAATCTGCCTGGGCTGTGGTGAATATAATACAAAACACTTTAATCAAAAACTGGAGTATTCTAGCATCTTGGTCATCTTTTATAGGGCTTCAGCTTTTCTTTATGGACACTTGACAAACACACACCAATCAAGCTTCACTCATTGCTGGAATTCTAAAACATTTTGTCCCCTGCCTGAGTACAAAGCTCTAAAAGGTCTATCATGTTACCTGTGTTACTGGTCTTACCACAAATAGTAAGGTCACATGACACACTGTACACAAGGGTTAACAACTTGCTGGTTTTCCTTCATAGCTCTTGTAAATGACTTATTAAGTCACTGTTCAATTGACACCTTTTTCCTGTTTGACAGAAAGGATAACTTCTTCACGTGAATTGCCATCCATTTTGTGAGTGCTCTCTTTGTACTTGGTACAGACCTAGGTAGTGAATGTGCCCTGTAACCCTCGTACAATCAGCTGTGGAAATAAAAACCAGTAATGACATACAGTATGTTACCCAAGAAGAGTATATAGAAAGCCAAAGATGGTGAAATGCTCTTAAAGTTGTATCTTTTTGTCAGGGTCCAGCATTGTTTGAGCAGCTCAAATTTTAACACATCTGAGAGAGGATTTGCTTTAGATATGTAGTTTTTAGATATGTAGTTTTGCTGTCATTCAAGTTGTACAGTCCTGGTAGCTGCTTCAGTATTTTCAGTTGGGAGGTTCTCATCACCTGCGTGTACCTCAGTATTTACTGTCTCTTTTGCGGCAGACACATTGGGTGCTACTTGCATGATGTCTGATCAAATAGCATCTTCAATATGTGTCCGGGGCTGACTAGCTCTCTTTTGCTTCTTGAAGTTGTTGATGATATCAGTAGCTAAACAAATAGAAACAGCTTCCTTTCTTTGTTTTTTCTTTCTAGCAACCTTGTGCAGAAAACCCTTGTACCTTTCTTTCAGCTTCAACCAGAGAAAACAGTAACACCTAAACTTCTGTTTCTCAAGAAAAGGATTTTTTGCTACGTGTTTCCTGAGAACCTTGCCAGTGGGTTTGGTTTCTATTCTGCTGCTTCACATTAGCTTTCTATTATTGGCCACTACCCCCCACTTCCCCGCTGCAAAAGGAGGTCCAGCCAGAGCCGTCTTTCCCATAGGGCTTAGCGGTGTATCGCGCCAGGGGGCTAGCCTCTCACGAGCCCCCCAGCGAGTGGGGGAGCTGCGTGGCTTTGCCGGTGGCCTCCCCTTTCCCTGCACTCATGCCACCTGCGCCCCGCCAACCATATGGCTGGCAGGCATGCAGCTTCCCTCCCAAGCATCTGCGGGGATTGCTCTCCCAAAGCAGTATGGGGTAGAGTTGCACCCCCTGATGGCTGGCAGAGCGCAGCTTTGCCTCCCCTCCCCCCCCCACTATCCGTGGTAATTTGAGGGCACTGGGCGGATATTTGCACCCTGGCGCCGCATCTGCTAAAGATGGCCCTGGGTCCAGCAGTACACATATACCCCCAGCTCCTCACCTGATCACAACATGGCACCACAACTCATTTTATTATCATTGTATTTGGGGCGTTTCCAAATCTTGTAACATTTGCAGAAGCAGCATTGTTAGATAAGAAGGAGACGCAGTGTCCATCTGAGCTGCCTGCTGCCCCAGGAAAGCTATCCTCCAGAGTGGTAACAACAACAACAACAACAACAACAACAACAACAACAACAACAACAATAATAATAATAATAATAATAATAAAACCTTTATTGTCACTACACCACCTGTGTGTAGCAAAATTAAATGAGCCCCCCCCCCCCCCAGTCTTGTTTGCGCTCTGTGTGCTTGTCGGAAGTCAATTGCACCACTTTTTTTTTTCATTTAGCAGCCCAACAGCACACAGATAAAAACTGTTCTTTAACCTGTTGGTGCGGCTGACTATACCTCTGTATCTCCTGCCCAAAGGTAGGGGATTAAAGAAGTGCTGGCCAGGGTGTGAGTCGTCCCTAAGAATTTTCCTCTCTCTCTCCTGAGGCAGCGGTCTCCCGTGATGTCATCTAGCGAACTCTGGGGACAGCCCATGATGTCATGTGCTATATTCGCCAGCCTCTGTAGGGACTTCCTGTCCATGGCTGTCAAACCAGCGTACCACACTGTTACACAGTATGAAAGGACACTTTCTATTGTGGCCCGGTAGAAGGAGATCATCAATTTTTGTTTGACATTGTTCTTTCGCAAGACCCTGAGGAAATGGAGTCTCTGTTGGGCCTCCCTAACCACCTGGGTTGTATTGAATTTCCAAGTGAGGTCTTCACTAAGGTAAACTCCCAGGAATTTAAAGTAAGAGATTCTCTCCACACAGCCCCCCCCCTCCCACAATATACAACGGAGCTAGTTCCCCTCTCTTCCTCCAAAAGTCCAACACCATCTCCTTTGTCTTGCTGAAATTTAGGTGCAAGTTGTTCTCCAGGCACCATGTCGAGACTTTTTGAACCTCCTCCCGATATGCTGATTCATCTCCACCTGTAATTAGACTCATTATGCAAACTTAATAACTGCAGTGGATGGATCAGATGAAAAAAAAGTCCCCGCCCACAATTTTGTGTTTGTTGTATTTCAGATGTCACCTGATAGCTGTGATGCTTCCCTTGTTTGTTTGTTTGTTTGTTTGTTTGTTTGTTATTATATTAATGCATGGTGTTGGAGGGAAAATATAGCATCAGTTAAACCCGATGTCATCTGTCTGTACTCCAGCCTGGATAAGGATCATGCCCAGAGATTATTTGTGCCAGTTTCAGTGCTGCTTCCCACACATGAAGTAACTGCCCATCCCTACCAAACTGCCGAACAACAAGCAAATACAAGAAGGGTTAGCATGATGCCCCTTTCATCTGTCTCAGCCTGTCAGACAGTGACTGGGAGCTCATGTCACTCATCTGTGGATATCAGGAGCTGCTTGTGCTGAGTCAGACTGCTGCTCCATCTGCCTCAGCATTGCCAAGGCTTATACATTACTAGAAGTTTTTCCTTCCATAATTTTGAGGAAAAGTCCTCTTCCTGCATCTTTCCTGTCTGCCTTTAACTCTAGATGCTGAGACTGTACCATGCAAAAATCATGAAGTGTACCATTGACTGAAGAACAGTTCCCAACCCATTTCCCCCCCTCTTGCATTTTGCTTTGAGTGATTCTGGTCAACCAGTCAGCTCAGACTTGGTGTTATTTGCTGATGTCACTAAGAATCAGTGAATCCCATTAAAACAAGGGCAGTGTTTCTTGTACTGGTAAAATGGGCAATCCTATCCTACAAGGAATCCCTATAAGAATCAAGCAATTTATGACCACACTCACAATGATCTCCAAGAATTGCCCCACTGGGGTCCTCTCTTTATTCTGATAAGCTTTTTCATAAAACTATTTTCCCGCCCTTTTAGCTAATTTCGTGTGAATCTGTCCCCCCACCCCACCCCCTGAATGCACAAGCTTACAGAATGCTACATTTCTCTAGGAAATCTCAGAGCTTTGGGCACATTATGATAAAATGTTCAGCTTGTGAAACTGACCTTGACAGGTCACTTTTTCATGTATTAAAATGCATACAAATGCATTTAAAGTGCATGTAAAATGCATGCAAAAATGGGATTCGCGCTTCCCTTTGCTTCAACAAGATCAAAGTCACTATGCATTTGCAGTAACTTATGATCACCCATCATCTCTCCATATGCAAGATAAATGTCAATGGCTTTGTTTCATATTATTTTATTAACACAATGATTGTGTAGTATAATCTAAGGCATGGTTGTCCCTAAAGAACCGGTGATATAAGAGAGACCTGAGTAGCAAGCATGGCTTAACTGAACTTTATTGATTACATTTGTATATTTTTACTTACTATTTTATTCAATAGATTTCTGTCCCAGCATTCAAATTATCTAGAGTGGCTTATATAAAAATATATAAATACATAAAATCAAACAAATCAGGACATAGTACAATAAAACAACAATAAGGCCAGCAATAGTAAAGCAAATGGTAAAAGCATTAAAACTAGTAACAAATTCAACCAGGAAAAGCATAGCAAAGCAAAATATTTTTACCTGGTGCCTTAAGGTAGACAGTCGAGGTGCTAGGCATATCTCTATAAATATGGTGTTTTACATCTAGAGTATTATCATAGCACCCTGTTTAGCAATACATAGATTCCACACCACATTAGAATCATAGAGTTGGAAGAGACCAACCCCCTGCCATCGAGTCCAACCCCCTGCCAAGCAGGAAACACCATCAGAGCACTCCTGACATATGGTTGTCAAGCCTCTGCTTAAAGACCTCCAAAGAAGGAGACTCCACCACACTCCTTGGCAGCAAATTCCACTGTCAAACAGCTCTTACTGTCAGGAAGTTCTTCCTAATGTTTAGGTGGAATCTTCTTTCTTGTATTAGCTCTTTGAAACCTATTGCAGAACTTTGTACAGTCACGTTACCAACACAATTTCCCCTATAACATATTGCCCCTGTAGTTGCTGTTGTAGGGTTATTAGTTTATTGCTGTGATTTGGTCTATTGGCTAGCAACTGAGAGGTTAGCAAGAGAATATTCCTCAGTGGCTGAAAGTTTGTCTCCTCTGCCTTTGGAAGAGAATACATTCAGCTGTTGGGCATTTTTTTTAAAAAAAAAAAGTTTGTGGGATGCTTAGATTGGGATACAAATTCAGAGCTGTGGAGCTAGCGAGATTGGAAGCAGCCTTGGAGATTGAAGAGGAGTCCACTCTGCTACTTCAAGAATCTGGTGCAGGCTAACCAGTTACGTTGCCTGCCCTGAAGAGTCTGTTTTATATATTTACAGATACAGCAGATGTAACAAAATACCTTGGGTTTCCAGTGTTCTCTTATCTAAAAGATACAGGACCCTGTATTGCTGCTCCTGGATCCAGTATTTCAAAGCCCATGCTGGTAGGGAGCTCTGGACAATTTTGTTATATGTGGCTGGAAGATGAGTACATGCCTGAATGATAGTATCACTTCTCTACTGCATGTAAAGACATAGTGGAACAGCAGTTTATTTGAGAAATGGGGCAGTTTTCCTACTGACAGACAAACAATGCTGAGCAGTTTGGTGTTTTTTTTAAAAGGACTATAACACTTCTATTATTTACTTATTTGATATGTACCAAGCATGGTGGTAATTCATTTTACAGCACTTACATATAAATTTACAGGTCTCTCTTTCTCTGCTCATCATTTTAATTGCTTCTATTTTGCAGTGTATCATTCTCAGCAAAATAATAACTGAGCTGTAAGAGCTCTTGCTCCATAGTCCAGAAGGCAAAAGCACAGTCAAGTGCAGAATTTGGTATTTCTGTTGCCAGGACGTGGGCCTGGATGTCAATGTTTCCAGTTATGAGTGAAGATCTTATTTCTGCTCATCTTTTTAAAACTCTAATGCGGACTCAGTGGAGTCATAAAGAGGGATGTGCCAAATTTCTGCCCTTGGAACATTTTAGAAATGGTATTTCCAAGGAAATAACATTGTTCTGAAAAAGGTTTTCTATGATTTTTTTTTTAGTTCTGCCCCCCTTTTCTGGGGCTGTTCACAACCGAACCACAGATTTCCCCTCTTTTTGGCTCAGCCTCCCTCACTTTTGGCTGAGCTCTGTTTAAATATGCACAAATCTAATAGTTACAAATAGAAGAGGATATGTATTCCAAGTGACGCAATTCATTATTTGGGAATAGACAGCATCACCATGCATGCCAAGCCCAACATGTATCAGAAGCAGAACTCTGGTGCCAAGAAAAGACTACCAAGTTATGAGGTAATGCGAAGGGTGTGTAGGAATGCCGAACGCTATGGAAGCTGCCAGGTGGTTTTCAATTGAGCATGCTGACTTCTGTATTTGGGCTGGGAAAGAAAACATCTCCAGCTATATTCTGAAACTGGCTTGTTGACATGGTATCCATTGGATCAGAAATTATGTGATTATTATTATTTTTAAAAGAGAGAAAACATTTAATATCTTACTAAATATTGTGATCTGTGATGTTAATGAAATGTCCAATCCACATGGTAGAATGGTCATAAAAACCCAGTACAAGCACCTAGAAATAGTTTTGGGGGCTTGGGGCTTGAATCCTAACCACGGCTTCAACATTCAAAAGGAGATGTTGTCTTCTCTTGTATGCCCTGGACAATCATAAGATTGGTGCATTCACCTTCTTGTTACAGCAACATTGTGAATTGAAATCACATCTTAAATTTGTTTGGTATTCCATAGATTGTGATGTTTGTGATCAAGCATCTTCCCGCTTTCCTGACAACATGAAAAAAGTAGGATCATGCCTTTTTCTTTTTCTTTATTTTTAAAAAAGCATTATAAAAAGCTTTGTCATTTTATTAAGTGCAGAAAGTCCTAGGCAGGCTTGGGTTTTGAGTTCCTTAATTACCTGCTGGATTGCTGTAAGTAAAACTCCAGTTTAGTACTGCATACAAGTGTGTTTAATCATAAATACCTGCGAGAAAGAGAGCAAGCACTGTAATAGACTCATTGGCATTGATAAATGAATCAGAGGAGAGAGACGTAGAAATAATGTGGCAGATTGGGTGTGGAGTTTAAGCTTTCTAGGAACAAAAGAGAGAGAGAGAGCTCTCAGCACACCATCTGGATGAGACGGTGAGGGGTGCTGAGTTTCATATGAGCAGAGGGAGGAGGAGGAAGAAGAGGGTGTTTTCAGTTGTCACTTATCAGAAGTGACACTTTGATGTGTTCAGGGTATCATCTTCCCTGTCTAAATATTTATTTCTTTTGCTGTGCTCAGCCTAATGCAATCAGACTATAGTGTGGAACGTTGCCATATTCTTTCAGGTCTGGATTTGCCTGCCTCGGTAGACTCACATTGCATGTGATAAGGGATGTCTAAGCACAAGCCTTGGCTACAGCAGGGGTTGGCAACTTGCTCAGTGCCATTGGGGAAATGTATGGCATGCAAGAAGGTTGCTGCTAGCTAATTCAGATATTTTAATTGCATGTAATTAACATAATTTGCATATCATTTTCTTGGACATGGTATAGATGCCAAGCTGTAGTTGGCAGCTATATTGCACTTATTTAGCAATACTGCAAATTTCTTAGCCTCAGACGTGGAAAATACCTTGCAATATCTTGCTAGGTTTACTTCAAAATGGCAAGAATCTTTTACACATTTAATGGATTTTGATTTTAGTTTCTCACCTTTATGAAAGCATGATACTCCAAATATTTTTTCTGTCATATTATTTCTAGCTATTTTAAAGGAAAGTTGGGATTCTAAGAGGTGTGCACGCATCCCACAAGTGGATAATATTGCCTTATGCTATAATGTGCATGTAATACTCTGTTGCATATTATTAATTAGATACAATTAATATACAGATTGTCTTCCACTGATTCCCAATTCATTAGCCAGGATTTACTGGTGGTTTTGTAGCTGAATTCAATGGGATTTATTTCTGGTTCAACTTATAAGAAAGCACTGTTGATTGCCTCCCTCTAATGACTTATTTAATTATTTAATTAAACAAACAAACAAAACCAGAGGAAATCCATTGACAGCTCTCCTCTTGCCTTGTCTAGTTTGGCCCTTTATAGCTGCCTACATGAACATCGTTGAACACTGTTGAAATGAATAGCATTGTGCAGTTTTGTTTACTCTTTTAAAATAGAGTAAGTATAAAGTAAATGTTATACACAGTCCAGTTAAGCAGTTTAAAGTCCCATTAAATTTTGTGACAGATTTAAGCTTGAACTTAAGTTGCCCACTAAAGTGATTGTCACTTTACATTGCATAATTTTAGTGAGATTGTAGCCATTTTATATTATTTATATACATATACACATGCATACAAATGAATAGGCAGGATTATATTTTAAAAAGCAAAAGTTGATTTAAAGTTAGGATGTGCAAAATAGCAAATCACCAACTGAACAAAGAGAATTTCTGTATGTTAATGCATATGCTGTGCTTATCAAACTGAAGTGCTCACCAAAAACCAGGATACTAAGCTCATTTTCTGCTTAGCTGGTAAATCCACACATGGCTATGTCATCCCCCTTGGGAAAGACAAAATGCTGACTCACTGACCCGCCATCTTCTCCTCAGTGAGGACACAACAGGGAGGAAAAGGAGCTAATGGACTCTCTGCACCACACTAATGTTATTCCCAGATATGGATTAGAATAAAACACATTTTTTTAATTAGAAGTTCATACAGTATGTATATATTTATATATTAAGCTAATCTGGAAGGTCTGTGGGGTGATGGAATATACCTTCACTGAATGTTGAATGCTGAAACCTGCCTAGACGGTCCATTTTTGGGGAGTGGTTTTTAAAAAACATTAATCATCAACCTAGTTCCCAGTGTGGTGGTAAATCTGTGTTTGTGTCGTACAACTCAGATGGAAGCCTTGCCAATGGAAGGCTCACGTGATTGAAAGTTTCTTCACACACAAAAATCCACGAACGCATAAAACTAGCATGTCTGGGAGATGTCTCGGTTACAGTCATTCTGAATGATGTATAGTTTTCTATATGGAAGGAATTTGTATGGGGAGAGATTCAGTCATGTCAGCCTCCCACCTGCAATCTGAAGTGGTACTGCTCAGTTACAGCTTTTCCACATCACTGATAACTAAACTGGAACCTTCATTGGGAGTGCAGGTTTGGATGTTATGAAAGCCTTGTGTCCCTCTTATGAACAGTACAATACAATTTTAGAGTGTCTTTATATTTTATGGGATATCTGGTCCCAGCTGGCACAGAGTGAGTTGTCAGCTTACAACAATTTATTGAGAAAGCTCACAAGGATTCAAGATAAATAAAGAAAGGTTGGACTGATGAAAGTTAGGAAGTACCAGGAAAGCCCATAAGAATCTGCTTCCAAGAGCCAAGATGGCAGCCAGAGGGATCCTGGCATAGACCAGGCTGGATTGGTCCATATTCCAAAGCTGTGTCTGCTGAACTAATGTGCAAATAAGGATGCAGTTAACCTTCAATTTCTGCAAGACTTCCACTGTTCCAAAGATTTCTGAGAGCTGCCTTAAGTTTAAACCTTTTCCAAGGCTTGCTCACAGACAATAGCAGCACCAAACAGCTGTTTTGGGTTGGAGATGTCCCTAGGAGCAACAGGACATGATGACATGCCATCGTTCCCGAGGGCATTGGGAAAACATGCGTGGGGGGAGGTTAAAATATACCCAATGGGATGGTGCATCAGGAGCACTTCACCTCTGTTTTGAATATGGTTGCAGAGGCATGTTAAAGTACCTCTTACCTATAAAAGCAGGCCTTTTAAAAGCGCAGCCCTCAGGCCACCCCTTAACAATGTAAATACTATTTTAATCACTAATTTTCCTGCATTGGGGGGGGGGGGATGCAAATAGAAAAATAGGGTTGAACAGACCTAAGAAAGTGAAAAGGGACGCGGGTGGCGCTGTGGGTTAAACCACAGAGCCTAGGACTTGCCAATCAGAAGGTCAGCAGTTCGAATCCCCGCGATGGGGTGAGCTCCCGTTGCTCGGTCCCTGCTCCTGCTAACCTAGCAGTTCGAAAGCACGTCAAAGTGCAAGTAGATAAATAGGTACCACTCTGGCGGGAAGGTAAATGGCGTTTTCATGCGCTGCTCTGGTTTGCCAGAAGCGGCTTAGTCATGCTGGCCACATGACCCAGAAGCTGTACGCCTGCTCCCTCGGCCAGTAAAGCGAGATGAGCGCCGCAACCCCAGAGTCGGTCATGACTGGACCTAATGGTCAGGGGTCCCTTTACCTTTACCTTTAAGAAGGACCAGAAATAAATCGCTCCATCCATCCCTAATATATCAGGGGTCTGTATCAGCCCTGGAATTAGGGTGGTGCGAGCAGTTTCCCTTTACAGGATGCCAGACTTAGGAGGTGCAAAAATGAGAAGCTTCATTTGGGGGGCACTGAATTTTGGCCTCACACTAGGTGCCATATTACAAAAGATTAGTCTTCTCCTGTGTGTATCACACATCAGATACAAAAGAAACACACACATGTGCATTGGGGTATACAAGATTTTGTGGTCAGAAGGGTGCAATGAGTTACCTTATCACTCCATTTTAATGCAGTGGCTTTTCTCACACCACTTAGCACTTTCAAGGGCATCTTCATATCACTGTTGCTCCCATGCCAGATGATATTGTGAGAAGGTGGTCTTAGTGACTTCACACCTGCATGTTAATAGTTTTGAAGGATAAGGCTGCACTGTTAAATATGAGGGATGCAACCTGTATTTAGTTGAGAGCACATGACACACACACACACACACACACACACACACACACACACACGGATTATCATATATTTGGCTTGTGCTAAAGAAGCTTATGTCAACTTAGCCTGCCCTGTTTTAAAGGCTGTTTTGTGCTGAAGCAAAATAATAACAGAGCAAAGCATGGTCTGCCCACCACCAGGGATCGTTGGTACTTTCAAAGTCACTGCTTTGTTTGCCCTTGTGTAATCCCGAAAGACGAAGGTACTGATTCAGTTTGGTGACCCATTAAAAATGTCATCGGGTCTGCTCATTAAATGCAGCTTTATTTCTTCTTGATTAGAAAACAATTCAGTTTCATGTTGAATGATTTGGAAAGATATGTGAAGAAACTGACTGTGTGCTCTGTACTTCCTGGGGCACAGTGGCATGTTACTGGGATCAGGTCCTCGTTTTGAGGACGTGATTATTTATTGTCTTTGGAATGCTCTTGATTCACTATTCCTTGTGGGAGAGGGAAAAGAAGGGGAGAGTAGGATTAAAAATAAGAAATACTGTGAGTACTAAACACTGCGGTGTAACTGATGACTTGTGCCCTGATACTGATATTCCCCCAACCTGTCAGTTTTTATTGTGTGTATACAGCCCACAGGCCAATTATACAATGTCTGAGGAGTTAACCAGAGTAATATGCATACTTCAAATTTGCTGTTGACTCTGAGTGATTATTTACATTGTGCTATCAACCTGTTACACATTATAATAGGGGCAGCCAAGAACTCAGCTGTTCTTTCTCTAACGCTGACATGACTAATCTGTGGCCCTCCAGATGGCCTTTAACTCCAAGTGCCATCAGCCCCAGCCAGCATTCCCAGTGGCCAGGGATGAGGAGAGCTGTGTTTGGAAGCACAACAAAAGTCGCCTATAGCTCTGAGCTGCTCTCTCTGCTGAGGTCTTAACAGTTGGTAAAGCATCTCTAAGAACTTCCGCTTCTCAGAAATCTATTCTGGATTCCTTAAAAAAATGCTAATTTTATAATTGACCCAAATTTCAAGCAATAATCAAGGCTCCAGACTTTGCTCTGAAAAAAATTAAGTGCTGGAGAAATTGTGCAAGTAAAATAAGTGCAAGTAAAAATGGGCAACGGCAACTATACTATTATTTGCTTTGGCGAAAACATATTATGCAGGTTTCAAAGCAAACATTTCTGTAACCACAGCACCCACAAAGCCCAGGGCAAATAAATGATTTATAATGTAATAAGATATAGCTGTCCGTCTAAAACAAACCTATATTTATTGATTATAAACCTGACTAAATTAATGTCAGTTCTGAGTGATGTTTCCCCACCTTTGCTAAGCTGCTCTTTTGACCTTTCAAAAATCTATGGAGCAGTTTTCATTGTTTTAATTTTTCTGCATTTTATTCCTCATTCTAATCACTGACCCCTTGCAGCTGCTGAGTTCCATTGCCTGGTTTCTTCTTGCCCTTGCAGCCTCTGTACAGAACACAGACAGGCATTGAGCTTAGATGGGCAGTTGGAGGAAAGTTCAGTGTTCTGCATGAGGCAAGAAGAAGGTGAAGCAGAAGACAAAAGTCATATGGAAGTGGTGATGTATGAAAGAGGAAGCTTCATGCTAGGATAATTCAATAAAATCCACTGAAAGATTGGGTCGCCTTGAGACCAAGTCAGGCTGTCAGTTTCTGAGTTTCCAAAGTGGGTGGAGCTGTGGCATAAAAGCGAGTGGTGCTTTGTTTGGGTGCATCAGAAGTTGGCAGTTCTTACTACCTGGTTTGTTTTAATACCTTGTTTGCTCCACAGGCTGCATAACAACGAGCTTGAGGGAGTTGGGCAAGTAAGATACCTTATAACTGGCAATGCTAGAGCCAAGCCACAAAAGGCATTGCTATATAGATATAGTTTTGTTCAGGTTCTTTACAATCAAGTGGTGTACAAATTTTATTAAATAAATGTATTATAGTTTGGGGGAGATGCTCAGGTTTCACTTATGAAGAGCAGGCTTGAGGACTCTGCACCCTACCAGATATTGTTGGACTCCAACTCCCATCAGCCCCAGCCCACAGGGCCATTGGACAGGAGCAATGGGAGTTGTAGTCTAGCATCATCTGAAAGGCTGTAAGTTAGGTAAAAAGGTAAGGGTAAAGGACCCCTGGACTGTTAAGTCCAGTCAAAGGCGACTATGGGGTTGCAGCGCTCATCTAGCTTTCAGGCCGATGGAGCTGGTGTTTGTCCACAGACAGCTTTCTGGGTCATGCGGCCAGCATGACTAAACTGCTTCTGGTACAACGGGACACCGTGACGGAAACCAGAGTGCACCGAAACACCATTTACCTTCCTGCCACAGCGTGCTTTCGAACTGCTAGGTTGGCAGGAGCTGGGACAGAGCAACGGGAGCTCACCTCGTTGCTGGGATTTGAACCGCCGACCTTCCCATCAGCAAGCCCAAGAGGCTCAATGGTTTAGCCCACAGTGCCACCCGCATCCCCTGCTGCAAGTTAGACACCCCTGCTGTCGAGGAAATTTGTCCCAAAGACTGACAAACAACCTACCAAAGTTAAGGAAGGAGAAGCCTTATTTAGAGGATAGAGAATACTGGGATGGGGGCTACTTTAAGGATAAACGTATCATTGTTATAAGTAAAAGAAAGCACATTTGATAACCCAGATCAGAATCAGAAATGGAGAGGGCACACAATATATAATTAGCTACGGATCACCAGTTTCCAATAGTTGATTTGTGTTTTCGAGGTTACCAGCATGAGTTTGACCAAACTGTGGGAGGTAGTGGAGGACAGAGGTGCCTGGCGTGCTCTGGTCCATGGGGTCACAAAGAGTCGGACATGACTAAACGACTAAACAACAACAACAACAAATTGTGGATCAGACATTTGATACGCTGTTCATCCAACTAAGCAAGATACCAGGCGTTCCATTTCCCTTGGTTTCAAATTTGCTTTCCAGTACTTTACATATGTCAGCTAGTTCACAGCAAGCACGTAAACGGCATTTCTGTGCGCTGCTCTGGTTCGCCAGAAGCGGCTTAGTCATGCTGGCCACATGACCCAGAAGCTATACACCGACTCCCCTTGGCCAGTAAAGCGAGATGAGTGCCGCAACCCCAGAATCGGTCACGACTGGACCTAATGGTCAGGGGTCCCTTTACCTTTACCTTGTCTTCATATGTGACACCATATTTACTTATTAGAGCTCATCTGCACTTCCACTTGTTCCATGTCTAGAAAGCACGGGTACAAGCATTTTTGCACTTGGGTGAAACAGAACTTAAGTTGGCGGAGGGTGGGGTGGAATGAGAGACACTAGTTCATCCCTGCGCAGCAGTCTTCAAAAGGGAGTTGCTGGCTGAATAACTTGGAGGGGGTTTCTGTCCATTGGAGTCTAGTTATAAAAGTTGGTGTGCTGGGTTTCTAGTTACTATTGCTGATAGTGGCCCCTTTGCTTTAGGGCTACTTTGGGATATTAATCTACCTGTTGCTAAGTTTTATGCCCACTTAATTTTCTGTTTATATATTTTAATGAATGGTTAGTTGCTGAATGGTTAGTGCTCTAGTAATATTACAATTTTCATTATGTGTTGTGTTGTGGAATAAAGAAAACATTCCAGGTTGGGAATTTCTGAGCAATGTGGCATTTGGCACCAATCTGTGTGCATGCACCAGTCATCAAAGCCTTGTTTTGAGGGGTTTGAAAAAAGATAGATGGTTGATAACTGAGTCTTATGAAAGAAGCAAATTTTCCCTCTTACTATTTATTTCAAAAATTGAACCAAACAGCTCTAGTATAATTGTAGCTGTAATTGGTTTTCCTGGTACTTCTGTAGGTTCTCTTCCTGGTTATTTAATGTAGAATGTTAATATTCCCCCCTTCTTTTCCTTTTTGGATGAAGCAAAGTAATGACATACCCACGAAGGAAGCATTACAAATGGTAAATGTCTCGCAGTATGTCAAAACTAGTAGCATACAGATGTAGCTGTCAGACAGAAAGTATTAAAACTGAAGCACGTCCAGAAGGGATTATTTCTTCTTTTTCATTAGGAAAAAATAATCTCCATTTAAAAGTTAGTAACTAATGTGCCCCATGACCGCATATTCATCTATACACATAATAATGTGGTTTATCATTAATACCCAAGATTTCTCACTTACATTATAATCCAATCAGTAGCAAATCTTCCTTCTTAAATGCAAGGGATTCAGCAGACTTCAATAGCACATATGCTGCCTATTGCTATTTTTCATCGAGGCAGGTCAGCTGCGTGTTGGAAAGCTTAATCTTTTGGAGCTTTACAATACCTTACAGTGCTTTAGCCTGACAACGGAGCAAAAATTATCTGTTGCAAGGATTAAAACACATTCTTTTCAGCTGTAAAAGCAGATACGAGGGAGGCTGTATTGAGGTAGGAACAGACACAACTACTGGGCAGGTGCTGCACCTACAGCAGCGGGGGTGGGGAACTTGTTGCCCCCAGGTGTACTCGGACTCCAACTCCCATCAGTCCCAGTTAGCATGGCCAGTGGTCAGGGAGGACTGAATAGGACTAATGGAGACAACACAGCTTGAGTTAGATTGAATAAGGCCACAGTTTTATGGACTACAGAAGAAGACTTCTGGCCTGCCTGCTGGAAGTGACACCAAAGGCTAACTCAGCAGTGGGGGATTCCTATGACTTACATCTAATGGGGGGACCTCCGCAGGGATTGCCACCATGTGGGCATATGGATACCCCCCAAAAAAACCCCCACAGATTTATAGGCAGCATGCCCTACACTGGGTTCTGTATCTTGGTCACTGTAGTGGCGGAATATTGGGATGTGAGTTTTAAAATGTTTTTGTATCTTTACTTTTTTCACTTTTTATTAAAATGCAGTTTATAAATGTTTAACTTGAATGGGATGCAACAATGAACCTCCTTCCTTGGGAGGTTTTTAAGCAGAGGTCGGATGGTCATCTGTCCTGGATGCTTTAGCGGAGATTCCTGCATTGCTGGGGGTTGGGCTAGATGACCCTCGGGGTCCCTTCCAACTCTACAATTCTGTGATTATGTGATTCTAACTAGGCAGAAGAATAGTAGATTGGAAACTTTATTGTGTCCAAATAATATTCAAGCAGAGCTGTTTAGGAGAACACCTAAACAGATCGTTGCTAGATGGAGAGCAACATTTAAAAGAGAATCATGGCACCCTCAGGGTTCCTGTTGACAGTGGCCTCTTCTCTGCATTAACATGCAAAGCCTTAAATGGCTGAGGGCCCAAGTACCAGCCAGCCCTTAGGCCTTGAGACTGGCGGGCGCAAAGCCTTGCTGCTGCTGCCGCCGCCGGGGGTTTGGGGCAGCCTGGGAGCAGTAGGCCAAGGCAGGGTCTGTTCTGTGGCCGCATCCTGGCTGAGGAACCCCTTCACTTGTGAAGTGCACATTTTGCCTAGCTTTTCTTGAAATCTCAGCATGCTGTTGTTGCCCAGGTGTTAGCAACTGAAGGGTGGTTTGTTTAGCAGCTGCCTTTTTTGAGATTTATTTAACTTCTGCAGTGTTTTAATTATGTTGTTTTATTGTGAATGATGTATGGCTGTTTTGGGCTCCTTTGGGAGGAAGAGTGGGATAAAAGCAAGCAAGCAAACAAACAAATTTAGCATGGGAATATTTGGCTGCAGAGGCAGTGTGTGTTTCAAATTCACCACTAGGCTAATCTTAAAACCATGAATCCCAAACCGCAGACAGGATCCTTCCCTGCCAGTATCATGGGCTGCCTTGTTATTCACCATGCCCAGCTTCCATATGATGGTGGTGGGGACCTTTATTATGGATTTGCATCTCATTCAAGCCATGAACAGATCAGCTATTCATCAATGCCACCTTTCATTACACTTCTTTAAAGAGCAGCATGTCTGCCACAGAGGCTGCTTTTCACTTCATTCAGCATTGGGGTTTAATTATTCCCTTAGAGCCCATTTCCAATGTCCTAGCAGGACAGCAAGATTTAATATCCTAATTCATTTTTCTTTTTTTCCCCCTTTTCAACACTCTAACGTTTTGGTCTTCCCCCATTTCTGTCTGTTCCTGCAGAGCTAACAATACAAGATAATTGTTTCATTTTTATTTATATCTGCAACCTTAGCTTTATCGTTTTTACTGCTGGCAAGAAATGCCACCATGACCTTGTTTCCTCCCATTGCCCATTATTTCCCACGTAGCCAGTCTCTTGACCCAAGTAAGAAAACTCTTGCTTCATTATTTTAAGATTCTGATTTAGTACAGGAAAAGTATTAACCCAATGTTTGGCCACATATTTCTGCCCCTAAAAAACAAGCTGCTGTTGTAAATAATGGCCAAAGGAGCAGAGCAGAAAATCTGGAATGTTGTGCTTTGGGATGCTCGGAAATACATCACTCTTCAGAACTGCCATTTTGAGTTGCAGCCTGGCTCACACATTCTATATGGAGGTCTTAAAAGCACCTAAAGTGAAGGCAGATGCCTCCCTTTCCAAATTTCAAGATATTAGATGGCCAAAAGGATGTTAGGGAAGATAAAGGCTGAAATGAAGCAGTATTTATTTTTAGCAGAGGATATTTTAAGCTGAATGGCTTCACCTTTGTTATTCCCCAGGGTAAAGAACTTTTCTTGCCTCCTGGAATTTCTCGGTTTCTCTCTCCGCCCCCCCAGCCAGTGCATACAAAACACCAGCCCTGTTATGTTTAAAATAACTGTCCAGGAATGGAAAACCTGAGAAGCTGCAGACTTTTGTGATGCTGGCAGGGTCTGATGGGAGTTTGTAGTCCAACAGCACCTGAGAGTTGCAGGTTCCCCCAACACCTGGCCTGTAAGGAAAGCCACTAAGGCACTCTGAAGTGCAATTCTGCCTGCTCATCTCCTTAAAATATAGAACAATTAAAATTTAGAATACTTCCATAATTTTATTGGCTTTAAAGAATAACTGGAGAAGGTCTAACAATGTGTAGACTAGAAGTTGATGCAAAGGACACAGTGCAAATGTGTATTTAATTTGTATGGGAAGCTTTTTCAGGTGGGATTCCGTAAATGTAGTAAATAATACATTTAAACCCCTCCCAAGCAAATGTCTCTCATGCGGACTATCTTCACTCCCTTGAATCAGTTACATTGAAGGGATTACGGAATCCCACCTGAAAACATCACCTCTGCTGGCACTGGCTAAACTACTAAACTCTGCTTATGCCCATTTTTATAAAGCTTTCCATACAAATTAAATACCTGACAAAAAACTGTAAGTAGTAAAATTCTTGCGTGTTAAAAAGATTTTTTTGCTGTTGCTCACAATGCAAAAGGTGACATTTTCTTATTCCTGCATCATTTTTAAATAAAAAAGGCAGATTTCAAAAGCAGAAAATTGGCATTTTGCTATGAAAAGCTGTTTTCACTGACACAATTGGTCGTTTAGAACGGTTCTAATTTTCCATTCTAAATATGTTGCAAGATTATAGGGTATGTTCTGAAATCTGTGCAGCAATTTTCTCTCATGTGCTGCTTAAAGTTTAGAGAATTATCCTGATGATGGCACATATCTATGTATAGTTCAAAGGAAAATGAGGAATACTTTTTCCTCCTTGACATTCAAAATATGCTAGTTTGCATTTGTGTTTTTCTTCTGATTGCGTTGACAATTTAAGGTATTTCTAGAATCTGAGAAACCAAGAGAAACTAGCTGCATTTCAGCTTGTCATTGTTATACAGAAATTAGAGAAGCAACTATTGTTTATTGTCTTCATATTTCTACGTTGTGTCTGCCCTACACAAACGATGGTGCAGCTGGTTCAGTGACCCACCTGAGGCTAAAGTCCTAAAATGCTTCTTAAGTAGCGAGCTCCGTTGAAGACGGTGAGACTGGCTAGAGAATGAACATGCATATGACTGAGCAGGAAGACTTTACTTTTCCTGAACAGCTGGCACAGTGCTGCATGGCACACTGCTTTTGAATCTGGGGGGAGTTCAGGAAGTTTTCTAATATAAGGCATGGGCATCATCTGTTCAAACAATGAAAAGTTTAAAATTCTATTAGTTCCCACACTCCAAGGCCTGGGTGAACTTTGGCCTGATTTTATACAGCCCTTGGACTAATTTCAAAAGTCCTCTGCAAGTTCTCACATTAGGCCTCTAGCAAGAGTGATCTGAACTCTTCCATTGGCCTGTTAGTTGGGAAATGGAGACTCAAGTGGAGAGCATGGGATGTCAGAGAGAGAGCGAAAAGGGGCTGGCCCTTCCCATTTTTGCCTCTGACCCCACACACCATTGGGATAGTCATCTCTGTGGGAATATGACCTTCAGCAATAAGAAAGTTTCCCATCCTTGTCTGAGGTGGCTTAGTGCAACGGACGACACAGACCGAGTGATGTACTTTGTTTCTCAATGATAATGAATTAAGGTGGTTAATTAATTATGGAGTTAAGTAGCACAATCCTACACATCTATCTGGCGGCGGTGCACTCCCCCCGCAGTCCTCTTCCTCCGCCAGTGCTTGCCATGCAAATGTATGCTGAAAGTCAGTGTGATTTGGGGGAAGCAATATGGTGAGAGCAGAATGCTGGAGTTGGACCTTGATGAGAGATGAAGCTCATTGAACCCAAACCCAGCAGGTGACCACTCTCTCCGCCCAGTGTAACTTGCATGGTTGTAGTGTAGTGTACATGAAATTGAACATAATCTGACCCCATTGGTCCATCTAACTCAGCAGTGTCGTTGTGACTGGCAGTGACTCTCCAACATGTCAGGCAATTGACTTCCCCAGCTCCGCTCCTTTGGATCTTTTTAGTCAAATAAAACAGGGATTAAACTTGGGACTGTCTGTATGCAGAACATGTCCTTGATCTCTGACCAATGACCCATGCATGACAGTGCCATCCTGAGTGCTCTGGAGAAAGGGTAAAATAAAAGTATAGTTAATATTAATTGGCAAATAGGTACAAATAGCATAATTCATTGGGATCTTGTGCGCTTGGATGAAGCAGAGTTATTCAACACTCTTGAGTCTCTTCCTATGGAAAATTACTATCTTCACAGGATAGAAAGTCAGTCACACAAATCTATTGCGTGTCAAGCTCAATGGTAATAAAGACTGACCAAGACATGCAGGCTGAGAAAAGAGATATACGATATAACTATGACTCATCATGATTAACGCACAGAGGAAAGTGCATGTGTAAATCTATATACAATAGTATTATAACAGCCTTTCCTTAAAAAAAATGACATGAAAACCTAACAACACACAACACTAGAGCAAGTCTTTTTTATTAACTGAGTTGAACTTTAAAAATTATGTTATGACCAAAAATCAATAAAGAGAAACTGATTTAAGTTCATCCAAGTGTGAAGGGGGTTTATTACCAGTGCTACATCACTCTAATGATGTACTCTTAAAAATTTGTTTTTGTGATATATTACATCCATTATTGCTAAAAGGATAAAACCGCAAAGCAATACTGGACATTAATAAATCAATTTAAAGAAAGGGAGGGGGAAAGGGCAGATAGCCAAGGGAGAGCCAAGTTCTATTTGTGGATTTTAAATGTTGTGCAATTGTATAGTGCAATGCAAACAGAGCCCTCATCTAGCCTTTAAATGGCTGATAGGGTTTTTGCTCAGCAACTTGTTCGTTGCATTTGTGGCATAATATAACCACACTTGGCAACCACACTGTGCTAGGTGATATTGCTAAAATTAATCCTCTAACTTAAAATTATTGATTGATATGAAAACTGACATACATTGCTGGTTCTTAGCACCATCACAGTCCATGGTGATTATTAAGCAACCACCACTATTTAAACCCCATCCCATGGGAACTTTTTATTTGCACATTTTTCCTTCTACCAGAATGCCATGATATGTTACATTTGTAGTATGGGAGCTGCTTCAGTGCGATTGCTTGCAACACTGCTCCATGGGTAATATTTGAAGGACTATTTCTGCTGGACAGCTATAGTGGAAGTGGGGGATCTCCTTAGGAACACCTGTGATGTTTGTTATTAAGGAAGGAAGACATGTGTCATTGGGGTTCTGTGAAATCTAAACCAATTATTTGGGTGTTCCTCATTTTTAGTATCCAGTTTTCTAACACTTACCACCTTAGTATGAGTGAGGATAAATTTAGGCCAATTTGTTTGGTACTTCAAAACCATTTCTCTAGTGTCTTTCCCCAAATCGTGAAAATAACATTACTTTTCTTATTCAGAAGAAAAAAGCTTGCGGAGAAAAGAGAGTGGCACTTTTGTACATCAAATCTTGTAGGCAAAATATGCTTATGCCTGCAGTTGTGATTGTCTGAAGTCTATGTTGCAAGTAATTCCCCACCACCACCACCATTGCAACTTGATTGGAGACTGCAGAAAAGCTTCTACATCCAGCCAAAGACCCTTCTAATCTAGCACCCTTTTTGGCTATGGCCAACCAGGTGCCCATGGAAAGCCTACAAGCAGGACATGATATCTACAGCCCTGTCCCCAACTCCTGTTCCCCAGCAACTGATATTTAGCCTCCGTAGCCATCATGACTAGTAGCCAATAATAGTCCTTTCCTCCAATAATTTATCTTCTTATGTCATCCAAGTCGGTAGCCATAACTACATCTTATGGTATAAGATTTCATTGTTTAATCATGCACTGTATTAAGTACCTCCTTTTGTCTATCTTGGATTTCTGAACATTCAACTTCATCAGATTATTCTAAATTCTGATATTATGAGAAAGGGAGGAAAACTTCTAAAAAAGCATAGATTCATTCATGCTTTTTTGAACTGACTGCATAACCAGCTGCATTGAGTTTTATGTATGTAGTTCCTAGTTAAATATCATGCTTCCATGTAGATGGGTGGGGAATCAGAGAACATCCAGACATGTGTAGGCAAGGAAAAGAGGCATGTTCTTTTGTTGTTGTTTAGTCGTGACCGACTCTTCGTGACCCCATGGACCAGAGCACGCCAGGAACCTCTGTCCTCCACTGCCTCCCGCAGTTTGGTCAAACTCATGCTGGTAGCTTCGAGAACACTATCCAACCATCTTGTCCTCTGTCGTCCCCTTCTCCTTGTGCCCTCCATTTTCCCCAACATCAGGGTCTTTTCCAGGGAGTCTTCTCTTCTCATGAGGTGGCCAAAGTCTTGGAGCCTCATCTTCACGATCTGTCCTTCCAGTGAGCACTCAGGGCTGATTTCCTTCAGAATGGAAAGGTTGGATCTTCTTGCAGTCCATGGGACTCTCAAGAGTCTCCTCCAGCACCATAATTCAAAAGCATCAATTCTTCGGCAATCAGCCTTCTTTATGGTCCAGCTTTCACTTCCATACATCACTACTGGGAAAACCATAGCTTTTACTAAATGGACCTTTGTTGGCAAGGTGATGTCTCTACTTTTTAAGATGCTGTCTAGGTTTGTCCTTGCTTTCCTCCCAAGAAGCAGGCGTCTCTTAATTTCGTGACTGCTGTCACCATCTACAGTGATCATGGAGCCCAAGAAAGTAAAATCTCTCACTGCCTCCATTTCTTCCCCTTCTATTTGCCAGGAGGTGATGGGACCAGTGGCCATGATCTTCGTTTTTTTGATGTTGAGCTTCAGACCATATTTTGCGCTCTCCTCTTTCACCCTCAATAAAAGGTTCTTTAATTCCTCCTCACTTTCTGCCATCAAGGTTGTGTCATCTGCATATCTGAGGTTGTTGATATTTCTTCCGGCAATCTTAATTCCAGCTTGGGATTCATCCAGCCCAGCCTTTCGCATGATGAATTCTGCATATACTGGTAAGTTAAATAAGCAGGGAGACAACATACAGCCTTGTCGTACTCCTTTCCCAATTTTGAACCAATCAGTTGTTCCATATCCAGTTCTAACTGTTGCTTCTTGTCCCACATAGAGATTTCTCAGGAGACAGATGAGGTGATCAGGCACTCCCATTTCTTTAATAACTTGCTGTAGTTTGCGGTGGTCGAGACAGTCAAAGGCTTTTGCATAGTCAATGAAGCAGAAGTAGATGTCTTTCTGGAACTCTCTAGCTTTCTCCATAATCCAGCGCATGTTTGCAATTTGGTCTCTGGTTCCTCTGCCTCTTCTAAATCCAGCTTGCACTTCTGGGAGTTCTCGATCCACATAGTGCTTGAGCCTTCCTTGTAGAATTTTAAGCATAACTTTGCTAGCGTGTGAAATGAGTGCAATTGTGTGGTAGTTGGAGCATTGTTTGGGGTTGGTATGTAGACTGATCTTCTCCAATCCTCTGGCCACTGCTGAGTTTTCCAAATTTGCTGGCATATTGAGTGTATTACCTTGATAGCATCATCGTTTAAATTTTTTAATTGTTCAGCTAGAATACCATCACTTCCACTGGCCTTGTTATTATCAGTGCTTCACTCTCCAGGATGCCTGGCTCAAGGTCAGCAACCACACTACCTGGGCTGTACTCTCTGCCATACATATGGGAGTGGATCCAGGCTGAGGTACTGTCTGATCTGTACTAACGAAAGTTGGGGATGTGGGACACAGTATGTAAGAGCATGAACTTATATTTTCATAGTGAAGCAGTGAAATACAATGTGTGCTTCTGTTGTTGTTTTTATAAAACCTTACAGTTATTGTAGTTTTGGGCTTTGTTTTTCTCTGGGATTCCTTTATATGGGACATAGTTTTCTTATAAAAGCTCATCAAACTGAACATAGCTACCTTCCAATTCATTTTAATGGGAAGTACTGCCTCCAGACTCCCACTAAGATGGGTTGCAACCTTCTCCCATTCATTCATTTAAATTAGTTAAAATAAGAGAGTTTGCATAAGATAAATTGACCATAACCATTTTTTAAAATCTAAAAACAAGGTTTATGGTGCTCTTATTGCTTCGCAATGCAAGTGACAGTGCAGGGCCATGTACACTATACGACTAATTTTCCAATGTAAACATCTTGAAACTTCTGTATCCATTCTGTTAGTCAGTGGAACAAAGCTAGTTTTACTTTGGAGAGTCACTTACCAGAAATGTGTTGTTTGCTCCTGGACAAATATGTGTTTTGGAAAGCAATGGCAGAAGGTTATAGTTTGGTGTGGACAAAAAATAATTAAGATTATTTTGGAAAAACTGAATTTCATCTGATTTCCCCCTATTTTACCCAAAGACCCTTTTTAGAGCAAATTATCTATCCAAACTTCTGTCAGCCTTATTAAGAAATGCAGTTACTAGATTATGTTTTTTAAGTCTTGCCAACTGTGGTCTTCAGTGGACGTTCTAAGAAGATGCCAATGGAACAAAGACTATGCATTTGTGATTAAAAACAAGCTGAGCAACCAGTGTGTTATATTTTAATCTGCATTCTGTGCATGAACCTCAGAGTGAGAGATCTGAAACCTTGGATAACTGGTGAAGGCATTAGCACTCTCATGGAAACTGCTTGTTTTCTCTTGAGTGATGATAAAGCCCATGTTAGGGACGCGGGTGGTGCTGTGGGTAAAACCTCAGTGCCTAGGACTTGCCGATCGTATGGTCGGCGGTTCGAATCCCCGTGGCGGGGTGAGCTCCCGTCTTTCGGTCCCACCTCCTGCCCACCTAGCAGTTCGAAAGCACCCTTAAGTGCAAGTAGAGAAATAGGTACCGCTTTATAGCGGGAAGGTAAACGGTGTTTCCGTGTGCTGCGCTGGTGCAGGCTCGCCAGAGCAGCGATGTCACGCTGGCCACGTGACCCGGAAGTGTCCTCGGACGGCACCAGCTCACGGCCTCTTGAGTGAGATGAGTGCACAACCCTAGAGTCTGACAAGACTGGCCCGTACGGGCAGGGGTATCTTTACCTTTACCTTAAAGCCCATGTTACACACAAGTGGCTTCTTTTGCCCTGCCAGTAAGACAAATCAGAAAGAGAAAAGAGCTGTAAACTTCTGCGAACATACAGAGATATAACCTGAATTAAAGTTTATGCTTAATGCACCCCTGCAGTCCTGCTAAGATGTAGAGCTTTATATTTTAAACATTTGTAGTAATGCATTGATCTGTTGCAATGCCTATTTGCAGAATATATACCCTTATTTTAAAGAATACAGTATTGGCTACAAAGTATGTTTTCTTTGTGCTAGGTGCCAGTTTTTAAAAGCTATATCTAGTGGTAAACTTTCCCCTGGGATAAGTGCTTCAGGACTTGACTTCTCCCCCCCCCCCCCCTGGGGAAAAACACATCAAACTCTCTGCAGATAGAGAAATAGTATATCCCAAGCTTACCCCTTCTGTTTGACATGCTAAGTGCTTTTGTTAATCTTCTGGAAAGGGAGAGCATTCAAACCTTTGAACCCACATCTGTGACATCAGGTTGCACAGTCCAGGGCAGCTTCACCACATGAGTCTGCTGGGTGGATAAGCTGGCTCTCGCTTTGGGGTCCACCATGCCTAAGAAACTGCCTCCACTCTCATGTCGTGTTGCAATCTTGGCCAAAGATTGGCCAAGCATACATACCTTCTTAAATTTACAAACCACGTGCAAATCTGAGCTTCAGGGCCATTCATATTTCTCAAGTGCACAAGCCAATCAATATTTGTTTGGCCATGAGTTTTAACAACAATACAGTTGTCATATCAGTATGACTCTCAATTGCAAAATACTCTTCTCCTTCATGATTGCCAAAGTATGACCCTCTTTGGGTGAAGAAACAGCACAATGAGAGGCAGAGTCCCATTGGTAGCCCCACCCCCCATTTTCATGTGTCTCGTGCTGGCTTTCCCATGTCCTAGCATACTTTTTGCGACTTGGAACTGGTTCTACATATGGAGGCTCTCTGTGCAATGAAGAACCCTGGAAGATGCAGCTGCAGGTACAGCTAGGCTAGGTAAAGGTAAAGGTACCCCTGCCAGTATGGGCCAGTCATGTCGGACTATGGGGTGGCGTGCTCATCTTGCTCTAGAGGCTGGGAGCCGTCGCCGTCCGAAGACTCTTCCGGGTCACGTGGCCAGCGTGACGAAGCTGCAGCTGGCGAGCCAGCACCAGCGCAGCACACGGAAACGCCGTTTACCTTCCCGCTATAAAGCGGTACCTATTTATCTACTTGCACTTAGGGGTGCTTTCGAACTGCTAGGTGGGCAGGAGCTGGGACCGAATGACGGGAGCTCACCCCGCCGCGGGGATTCGAACCGCCGACCATACGATCGGCAAGTCCTAGGCACTGAGGTTTTACCCACAGCGCCACCCGCGTCCCTATACAGCTAGGCTAGGGGATGGCATATTCAATGCCCCTCCACATTACAAAAAGGACTGAAAAGGTAAAGGAAAAGGACCCCTGACAGTTAAGTCCAGTCGCAGACAACTCTGGGGTTGCGATGCTCATCTCGCTTTACAGGCCAAGGGAGCCAGCGTTTGTCTGCAGACAGTTTTTCCGGGTCATGTGGCCAGCACGACTAAGCCGCTTCTGGTGCAATGGAACACCGAAACCAGAGCAGAGCACGGAAATGCCATTTACCTTCCTGCCGGTGTGGTACCTATTTATTTACTTGCATTTTTGGCGTGCTTTCAAACTGCTAGGTTGGCAGGAGTTGGGACCGAACAATTGGAGCTCACCCTGTTGTGGGGATTCGAACTGCCGACCTTCTGATCAGCAAGCCCAATAGGCTCAGTGGTTTAGACCACAGCACCTCCAGCGTCCCTACATATTGAGCAAGGCCAGAAGCAAAAGAGGGCAGGTGTGACACAGGTATGGGGATTTGGACTGAGGAGAGTCTTGGGGGCTTGATAGAGAGGCCTGGAGGCCTGACACATACACATGCCCAGGACTGAGGTTCCCCAACTCCTGCTGTATATAAAAAATAGTGCATCAGATAAATGATTAGGGTAGTATCCATCTCCTGGATGTGCTAACTTTTGTGCCCAGGAAGTTTGTGCAGTGTGGGAGAAAATTCAGTTTGCAGATAGAAAATAGCATATATGAAGGGGCACAGTCCCTGGACTCCCAACTCTGGAGGCTTCCAGATTCAGGCTGTGGTGAGCTCTGGTGCCTCTCCAGAAGAGAGAGGAGACAGCTGCTGCCATCTATGCAATCAAACAACTGAGCATAGACCAGATGAAGCACCTTGACTCTCTATTTGAGGAAGTGGGACAATCTTTTGAGGAAGGATATTTTTGAAAATTGGAAATATAGCATCATTGATTATTTCCTATGATTTCTAGTAAGTGTTATTTTAAAGTGAGATACTGTGAGCTAAAGAAGCTCCATTCCAAACCAGAAACAGTAATTCTTTAATTGCCATTATTTCATGCACAAGACTGAAATATGTTTTTAATTGCATATAATGAAATGCACGAACCTTAATGTCTGAAAGGGTTATCCATCTGATATCCATTCCATGGGCAGCAATTACATATACACTCTTTTTTTTTTAGTCTGAGAGCAAAGCATAACATAGTATATTAACTTACAATGAACAAGCTGTATGATCCTAATGAGTAAGCTTTGCTGTATCACTGACATGAAATTATTATAAAGTTAACACTACTTATTAAGTGTTGTCCCTAGAGTATAATCTATTGAGGAAAAGCTTCAGTTGTCATTTAAATTAAAGTATCCCCCCCCCACACACACTAACCTTCCTTTGCTATACATCAATCCTCGTCCACCTTGAAGAGGCCCCATGAAAGACAGATGAATAATCCCAGCAGCATATAGGCTTAGTCTTATTTCACTGGTGCTCTTGTACCTTTCTAGTTAGTCATATGCGCCTTTTTAAAGCACCCATTAAAAATCTTGATCACTTGGTAAGGAAATAAAAAGTTAATAGCAGATTTATAATTTTATTAGCATTTATGCTGCAAATACAAGAGCCATCCCAACCCCAAATTTAATGCACCCTTAAAGTCATTTTTATTAGCTTGATCATTCTATGCAGCGTGAGCTGATTGAAAAGCGTTGTGCATATTCTCTGAGGGGAAAAATTGTGGTTTAGAGCCAGAATGTGAGAATTTAAAGATTCACATTTGTTCACTCCTATGCTGCAATATGCATTGCCTTTTCTGTCAATATATTCATATGTGTTCTTACATTTCTCTCTTGTGTTGTGTGCAGATTCCTAGGTTGTCTGGACGTTTCAGACACATCTGTCTGACCACTTTTTGAAACAAGATACTGGGGTAATTTGACTCACAATCTGATCCATGAAGGTTCTTTTGATGTTCTTGGAAATACTCCATTGCTAGAGCACAGAAGTTTTGAGACTGGGGTGGGGAGAGACAACATGGTATTCTTCTGATTATCCATCAGCACAAGCAATCTCCCCTCTCTTTCACCCATGCACTATTCTGAGGGTTCTACCAGCCCCCCAGAGCCATTGGGGGCGTGTGTGGGGAAAGTGAAGGGGGAAGCCACATTGCTTGTTCAGGCTTCCACTGTCGGGACTCATCAGGTGACTCCTGACTAGGAGATCCATGAGCAATTGTAGCCTTCACTATAGGTAAAGGGACCCCTGACCCTTAGGTCCAGTCGCAGACAACTCTGGGGTTGCGGCTCTCATCTTGCTTTAGTGGCCGAGGGAGGCGGCGTACAGCTTCCGGGTCATGTGACCAGCAGGACTAAGCCACTTCTGGTGAACCACAGCAGTGCACGGAAACGCCGTTTACCTTCCTGCCAGAGCGGTACCTATTTATCTACTTGCACTTGGATGTGCTTTCGAACTGCTAGGTTGGCAGGAGCAGGGGCCGAGCAACGGGAACTCACCCCATTGTGGGGATTTGAACCGTCGACCTTCCGATCAGCAAGCCCAAGAGGCTCAGTGGTTTAGACCACAGCGCCACCCGCTTTCACCCAGCTTTCACTACAGGGCGTGCCAATTTTCTTTGCCTGTTTTGGACACTTCCCTCTTCATCCACAATAAGAAACAGCAGCCCAGTTTCATTGTGCTTTTGTGTCAATACATACCTTCAAATAGTAGGAGCGGATTGGTGGTGGTTATTGGGGGAGCAAGTACCATTTATACGTTCCTTGCTGGGAATGGTAAACAATGCTTCCTTTAGCAATCAATGCAGACGTTTCCTTTTCCTGCCAGTGCTTATGATTGGCTCATATCCCACAGTGTAATTGTCAGGATTTTGGATGGCATGCATTGTGACAGTGCTGATGCTTCTCCATAGCTGCAAAAAAATAAAATAAATGTCTGAGATGCCATCTGATGGGAACTAATGCAAACATTGATTACTCCCATGTTGACTGACCTCCAGATACTGTCATGTCCTATTGTCAGCTGAGAATAACTGAGGCTGTGCTGCTATTGAAAGAAAAACAAAACTCCAGTTCCATCGTTGGAGGAGTAAACAGATGAACGTTGGAAAAATCTAACAGCACTTGGGAAATGAGAGGAGCAAGCATTTTTCTTTTATTTTCTGCTTTGCCTCTAGAAGGGCTTTTGTTTACCTTAATCCTCTCAGGAAACCATGTTTGTAATCTAATTAAAATGGTGTCTGATGAAGCCTTCTCATTGTGTGGTCGGAAAGGCTCAGGGCAAACTGCAATGCAAGCCAGCATCCTGTGTCACAACCACACCCCAGATGGACTTTTAATTGTGCTGCCATGTGCTGAGCTGGTCACAGGAGTGTCCAGTGGATGCTTGAGGGATGTGGAATCTTTATTTAAGCTATTTGTAGACTGCTAGGACATAGCTAAATGTCATAGGGCTGTACAACAACAATAAATACAATAAATAGGACCAGTTTTCTAAACAGATTCTCTTATTCTGTGGGAAAACGAAGGCAGTAAATGGTGAGGGTTTCTTACATTCTCGGATTGGCAATCTTTCCCGTTAATCTTTTCTGACCAATTTTTTCCTGTGTGGTTCTCCCTCCTTAGTTGTTTAGTATATAATTCATTTGATAGAACAGAACATATTATTTTAAATGACACTTGGCCTCTTTGGACAGTATTTACTGTGTAAGATTATCCCTAGAGAAAGAGAGACTGGGAGTGAGCTTTCTGGAGAAAATGCGAGCCCCCTCTATACTGACTTCTGTCTGCTCTACAGAGAGGTACCTGAGATAACTGACTGCAGCTAAAAATAAATGGAACATGTGGCACATTGAAGGCTGCTAGCCTTTTGCATGTGGCATGAGCTTTGAAACCAGCTTTGTCCAGGTCATGAAGTAATAATTATAAGCAGGTGTGAAAAAGCCATGAAATGTAAGAGTGGCTGGTCTGCAGAGATCAAAGGTAAGCTTTACAGGGTAAGAGCAATGGCCCGTTCACAAGTTCACTAAATGGTGATAATACAACCTTTCGTGCTGTACTCTGATAATTTAAGTCCTCTAGTGTGCAAGAAACTCCAAGGTCCTAGTTAAGCCAAAAAATGAATGGAATCAAATCTTCTGATTGTGTGGTAAGAAATTCCACATTGGCCTTATGTTTTCTAGTGAATAAAGCTCTGACTTTAATCTGTGAGACCTGGGTTCTGATATGAGCTTAGTCACTGGGACTCAGTGAGTAGGCTTTTGGCAATGAGAGCTGAGATGCTGGTCAGGTTACTGTGACTTGCCACTCAAAGTTATTGTGGGGGTGAATAATGCGAACACTGTTTAGCCTGAGTCTATACTCTATAAATCTTAATTCATATGCTTTCAGAATTCTACTGCTTATTTGAGAGACCACTAAATACAATGGACTGTGGTCTACCTTCATATATAGTCCTATATGCTATCTGCTTCAAAATCAGCCAAGGCACAGAGAGTTTGAGGGAATTCAGCTGGGACAATTGAAAAGAAGATATTCTCGGAGAATAACAGGAGAAAACATCTTTTGGAAAAATTGGTTCTAGTTTGTCAGTTCTTTATATTCTTCTGATACCCGATGAATGTATCATTTAGTTAGGATATAGGCTGCCTTACCCAGGGGGAGCTTGCAGGGACCTTACGCAGAGCCAAGCAAGAAGAGTGGCTCTATTTATATTCTCAGCAGGTCCACCTGCTTTCTGCAAATTTTGCAGTTACACTGTAGACAGATCAATACTGGGATTTGCTGTCAACAAAAGGAGGGGACACCTCCTGGTACTTCTTGTCTTTAAACAACTAGAGTTGTTTTGTATTTCCTAAACGATATTGATCCATGAAGCTAATGATAAGTTGCATAAGCTCTTTCTTTGTCCACTCTTTTGGACAGGATGCATTGGAAAATTACAATTAGCAGCACCGAAAGTGCTTGAAATCTATTGTATGCCACAAACCTTCTGCCAAGCTCCTGCTATGTGCGAAACAATGTGATAGGAACACATTCTCGCCCTCCTGGGTGGAGGACTGGATGCACTAATGGAGTGGCATTGAGGGTGCCTGGTGTGTGTCTGTGCTTCATGTCTTGGGGAAGCTGCACCCACTGCTCAAACTCATCTGTTGAACTGTCTTACCACTTATCTGAATGAGCTTTCTGGGCTTTGTCTCCACATTAAACAAACAAACAAAAAAACCCCATGGAGATTAAATGAGAAAGCAGGAAGCTGCTATTCAAATATTTAGGGCAGATCTGGATGTTCTGTGAAAAAAATGCCTCAATGCATGGGAAAACAGGGAGAAAGAGTATAATAAATATTTGCTATTAGTATAATGCATGTGGTCTTCACCAGAGACTTTTATCTGTGTCATCCCCCCTCCCCAGAGGTCAGGGAGTGGCCATGCGAGAATGTCTCCTCTCTGCCCCCCCTCATTCTGTTTGTGGAATGCTTTCTCCAGGAGAACAGCTTTACGACATCCCAGTTTAACCACAAATTTTGTTGTTATTTGGGAACATTCTGTAGTATAAATTCTGGCAATTTTTATGGCACTGTTGGATGAGCACTTTTTCAATACAGTCTCTTAGTTGTATTTTCTTGATGGATTTGTTTTAAATGTTTGTGAACTTTGTGTATTTTATAGCTCATATGGGGAGAATATTCATCTCTCCAAGATTTTATTAATATAAATCTAAAGTTCAGGATAGCCAGCATCTCTTTATTTGTTAGATTTTTCTAGCTGTGATGAATGCATCAACACTTTTCATATAAGGGTGTAAGTACATCACCATGAGTAGAACAGAGCCTGTATCTGTTTTGCTACACATTTGCACATTCGGAAGCCAGAGGCTTCCAATTCATGCATATATGATGAGATTGATAGGGATGTGCTATGCATGCACCGTCATGATAAAAACAAGCTCTTTTGCTAAACCTGGAAAAAAATCATGTACAGTCATACCTCATGTTACATTTGCTTCAGGTTGTGCACTTTCAGGTTGCATCCCGCGGCGATCCGGAAGTACCGGAAAGGGTTACTTCCGGGTTTCACCGTCCGCGCATGCGCAGACGAGCAAAATGACGTCACACGCATGCACAGAAACGGCGAATTGCAACCCGTGTGTGTGCAGACATGGATTGTGTTCTTTTCAGGTTGCGAACGGGGCTCCAGAACCTGCAAGGGGGTAGGGAGCTAGTTGAACCAGAGCCTATGCAACCACTCACTTTTCTGCAATCAGTAAAGTTGTGGCCTAAATTCTGCCAAAAACCAAAACTAATATTTGAGTCAAATGTGTCTTTATTTAGGAGGGAGTTCTCTGGGCCTGAACACACAAATCTTCAGTAGCTGGTATTCCATTTCAAAGAGCTGTAAAAATGCACCTGGTGGCTTTCATTATAAGATGAAGCATTTTCAAAGGGAGACTGACCCAGTCAACTCATTCACTAGCAGTACATAGTAGCATGTTGTTTGGCAAGGACACCCACTTTAGCAATGCGTTTGGGACTTGCTCCCTGAGCTGACTGACATTAGCTACAGCTGAAAGAGCTCCTTTATGGTCCTCTGGGACACTAGCAGTTTGCATCTTTTGTTCCCTGGAGATCAGAGTTCCACAATTGCATTAAGTGTCAACCTCTGGAGCAAAACCTTGCTGTTCTCGTCACACACGTTTACACAATGTTGGGGGAAGGGTAAATCGCTTAGCTGCTTGAACATACTGTGACATTTTCCCCAGATTGCTAGCCTAGCTGAGAGTCACTGCCTTTAGAAGTAAAGGCACCTTGGCATATTTTTGTTCCCCTTGAAAAGCTGAGGCATTCAGAATTTTATCAAATGCTCAGAAATAGAAAGCTCTGAAGAGGCAAGTAATAAAATATTGTTCGATCTACTGCACATGTCGTTTGATATAAAGGTGCCTAGTAATATAACATTGTCATGATAGCTGCTGTAGCACTCATGCATCAAACATTCCTTCCTATTTTCATTGATATTTTCACTTTCTGTTGCATTGTACATTTAGAGAGTTTAAGGGGATGTGTGATTTTCACATCAATAAGAATGGGCAAGAGTGAGTGCCTATGAGTTCCATTTAATTTAGCAGGACTTACTTCTGAGGAAACACTAAGCTTGGGCTAGTACAGTGGTACCTCGGGTTAAGAACTTAATTCATTCTGGAGGTCCGTTCTTAACCTGAAACTGTTCTTAACCTGAGGTACCACTTTAGCCAAGGGGGCCTCCTGCTGCCGCTGCACTGCCGCTATGCGATTTCTGTTCTCGTCCTGAAGCAAAGTTCTTAACCCGAGGTACTAGTTCTGAGTTAGCGGAGTCTGTAACCTGAAGTGTCTGTAACCTGAGGTACCACTGTACTGTGATATAACCAATATGCTTAAGTCTAATTTATGCATCAAGGGGTTAATGCCATAGCGTAAGCTAGGTCACTCCCCCTCACCTTGGGAAGAAAGGCCTTTGTTCCCCTTCAGTCTACCTGAGAAGCTCAATGTGGGAAGATCTGAGTTTGTTGCTCCAGTTCAGACTGCATGGCTATACCACCACTCAGCCAAATTGTACTGCCTGTGTTTTCTGGCTGCTGTATGGGAAAGCACATGAATTTAATCTTTAGAGAGTTTGTAAGTAAACAATTTTAAACATACCAAACGTGTGGCCTTTTTCTATGCTAGGGGAAGAGGGAAGTTTTGAAACCGACAAGGTCATATTTTAAAGGTCTAACAGCCTATCTTTCCATGTTTTACTTTGCTTCATGTTTTGTGATTTTACATCTCTGCTGGGGTTCTCACCAAAGAATACTTCTCCCAAACCTGGATCTTGGCATCCAGGGAATTCTTTCTATGTTTTCTTTTTCCCTTGCCAACCAACAAGTACTGTGTCAGTCCAGTACATTTAGCTCAGCCCCACTACCAGAGATATTTAATAGGAGAAGCTGTCATCCTCACAACAACTCTCACGTACTCGTCTGTGCTTGGGTTTCCTTGCCCTTTTCTATGTAGAAAATTATACTTCATCTTTTTTATTTACAGTAATCCCTCATCTTAGTAGCAGTTGATTTGAAGATGGTTGAAGATGGGCTGGTTGAAATTGCTCAAGTTATGTCCCAAGCAAGGCGGAAAGCTTAAAAACTCTTTTTGCATGGGGTTACCCAGTGCAAAAAGAGATTTTAAGCACTTTGGCTGCTTGCTGGGCAAAGCCCACTCAGCATACAGACTCTGAGACTGCTGGGGACGCTCTCTTTCTCCCCCTAACCCACTAGCCAAGTGGTGGCTCCAAGAACTTGACTGTACACAATTTTCATGTAAACCTGGAATCTTTGGAACCAAACCCACACGTAAGATGAGGGATTACTGTATTTGTTTTTTTCAGAGTATTTTTAAGGTAGTATACAGCAATATACATGGAATGCTATAGGAAACCATAGAGTGGACACATCGGATGTGTCTGGCCCACAAAGCCCTTTTAACTGGCCCCCCAGCCCCCCGCCTTCCTCAGCATCCTTCAGCAGCAGATCTCTGAAGGGCAGAGACAGCGATTTCCTCACTACCTGGATGCTGCATGGAGAAATTGCCCCATCACAGCACTTGGCCGAGGCTGAGAGGAGAGAGAGGTTTAAATGCGAATCTCCATCATAGCACTCTGCATATGTGTGTGAATTGGTTTGCTTGCAAGAGCTCTCCTGCTTCTATCCAAGATGAACGAAGAGGCAGGTAATCTTATTGGCATTTCCCCCATCATTGTACCCGAATAGTGAAAGAGACGTACGGCTTTAATGCTATCAATTACATCAAGGCATTATCTAAAATATTCTGAGTGGCTCTGCTGTGTGCTTTTGCCAGTGCAATATAGATTGTGTCACCATAGATAAATTTCTCCTGACTTCCCTGCTGAACATTATGGGCCACTGTAGCCTTGCTCACTCTAGCCTTAGGGCAGACTCTGTATGTTTCACCTGAGGAAGATATGATTGCAATTTTTGACAGGGAGACTAATGCCTGTTTTATTGTTGTATATTTAAATTTGATTTTGGGGGAATGCAAGATAGCTTTTTATTAAAAAGAAAAGGAGAATAAATTTGAAAATATTGTTTTACAAGGGAATTCAGCAAGGCCTTTATGAGACTTTTTTTTTCTGGGCCAGCTGGCCAGAAATCCTGAAGATAATTTTCAGAAAGATTTGTTCCAGCTTGTGCTTAAAACAGAAGGTGCTTTTCTACCTGACAACTACATGTGCAACATATACTTGAGCCAGAGTTCTGACGGACACAGGGGCACTGCCAGGACTTTGTTCTCTACCTAAGAATCAGGGCTGGTTGAAGACATTTGGTGCCTGGGACGAGCGACCAGATGGCACATGCACACACCCAATCCCACACTCGGAAGCCAAGCAAACTGGCCTTTGAATTTCACTTCTGTGCTGGCTTCTCTCCATCAATTAAGAGAGTAACAGGGTACCTTAGGTGCAGCAGGGCTGAATGTGTGGCAGGCATAGCTGTGCCCTCACACACTCTGCCTGGGGCCGTCTTTACCCGAGGATGCAAGGGGTGCAATGCACCCAGGCGCCGAATTCTGGGGGGCGCTGAAGCCACCTAAGCTCTTAACCGCAACACCTGGGTGATTGCGGTCGATGGGTCATTTCCATTCTCTTTTGCAGAAGATCTGCAGAATCAACGTATTCGGCAGTGCCCCCTAGTGATGTCTTTCATTTTCACATGATCACAAAAACGGAAAGACGGAGTTATTGCTGCTGCTTGTTTTTTTCTCCATGTTAGCGGTTTTCGCTGTTCCCCTCCTTAAAAGCTCAACAACTTTGAGCTGCCCCCCCCCACCAAAAAATTTGGGGTGCCGGGCGGATCTTTGCACCCCAGCACCGCATATGCTACAGATGGCCCTGACCCTGCCACTTCCCACCCAGCCGTTGCCACCTGAGGTGCCCGCCTCACTCAGCCTAATGGAAAGGCCAGCACTGCTAGAAATTTAAATATTCATTTCTAAATACGATTCTGGAGCTAAATACGATTCTGCAAGCAGGTAGAGGAAGGAGCCTCCTCTTCTTCTAGGTCCAGAGGGATGTGGAGCCTTTTGCACTCCAGATATTACTGAACTAAAACTCCCATAATCTCTGGCCATTGGCAGTGATGGCAGCTGTAGTTCAGCAACATCTAGAGAGGCCTGTGATGGCTGTACTTCAGTATTATACTCTCTTTAAGTTTATTATTATTTTTAAAGTATTTTTACTTTAAATAAAAATATTTAAATTTTTAAGTTTATTTTTTTTTTTTAAGCGCCTCTGTTTGATTTGCAGAGTAACTTCTACAAGCAAACCATATTTAAAAAGTGAGCCAAAACTATTGAAATCACACTCATTCAAGGATTGGTTTTGGATCTCAAAAAAACTAAACCTTTAGCAGCACAACAGTATTCTGGGATTCGTACAAAGTTATTTCTAAAGCTGTTAGACATCAAAAGGCATTAGTTGTGGTTAACACACAGTGAAATACAACCTTCTTCAGGGGCACCACTGTTGAGTTATTGAGTTGCTTCCTCTTGTGTGTGGAATAGCATAGCCTAATGGCAGTCCATGGGATGCCCCTCTCCCATAACACCCAGATCTGCTCCCACCCTGAGTTTGCAACCACACCTGCCCTTTAAATAAAATACTCTTAGGTTGGGCTACAGGGGGAAGCCGGTTAAATAATTATTGGTGCAAATATTTGAAAACCCCAAAATACACAGGGATTTACAATTTTGGGCTGGCCTTGTAAGCCAAGTAAGAAACCATGGTAGCCAGATGGCTCCTTCTTCCCTGCCAGCTTCAGGGAAGACACCTGGTACCCCACTACCACCTCCTCCCTCCTGCAGAGAAGAAAAAGAGGCTGGAAGGCTTGTCGTTTTCGTTTCTGCTTGGCTCAGTTGTATGGAGGGGAAGGTGGGTGCAATTAGGAGAAACGGGGGCACACATTTGATCCCACAATTGAAGACTTGCTATTCTGGGTCCTGTTATGCACACACATAGTCAGTATTAAGTAGCATGGGCGCCTATCGTGATAGTTCTCCCTGCATGCGATAGGCACACACACGACTTAATACTGACTATGTGTGTGCGTACGCAGGCATAATGGACCTGGAACAACAAGGCTTCAAATGTGATTTCCCCCAGCCCACCAGGTGAGCCGCTGCAACCAAGAGGTCAACAATTCAACCCTAGATGGATCTTTGCTGGGCTTTGAGGTGTTCCTTTGTAAAAGTAGGGAGTGAAAATATGAAGGCGCCTCCTGTCCCCTGCTTTTGGAGCCTCAACGAAGACTCAAGAATGATTTTAAGTTCTAACTGGAAATGGAATCCCTTTGCTCTTAAATTTCTATTCTGCCCCGCCCCCCACCATAACGCTCTCCCCTAGTTCATTAAATCATTAAATGAATTTAGCAGGTATTAGTTTTGAGCTTTATTAATTGTGACTTGTTTTTCATTATGAGATAATTGTCAGTCATGAAACATAAATGCTGCGTATCTGACTGGTGGCAAAAGTTTCCAGGAGGAAGGCGGAGGAAAGGAGCAAAAAGGTCAGTTCCATCAAAAACTTCTCCTTTTACAGCTCAGCTATATAGTACATATCTGAAATATTCCAGACATGTAACCTATCCCTTTCCCCCCAATATTTGTCTAAAAGGAGAAGAGAAAAAGGCAGAAAATGTGTGTGTGTGTGTGTGTGTGTGTGTGTGTCTCCTTCTGTGCTATCTCATGTTGTT
Source organism: Podarcis muralis (assembly GCF_964188315.1). Taxonomy (NCBI): domain Eukaryota; kingdom Metazoa; phylum Chordata; class Lepidosauria; order Squamata; family Lacertidae; genus Podarcis; species Podarcis muralis. The sequence goes on from NC_135655.1 coordinate 135,327,573, forward strand.
GTCTTGGAATAACACAGTTTGGACTGTGACTGATAGGATGATAGAAAAGGCCTCTGTATTCTGGAGATGATTTCTAACTGGCTTCAGAATCAATTTAGCTAAACCACTGTTAAAATATATTTATTACAATAGGACTTGCAAGCACAGATGGTGTAGGGCCAAGAGTGTTCCAGTGGATGTGATTTGGAATGAATGGAAGCTTGGAAGCCAGAAAACTTTGGTTTCAGGCAACCAGATACCTGCAGTATGATTGGACTACAGCTCCCATCATCCATGGCTCTAGACCATGCTTTCTGGGGCTGATGGGAGTTGTAGTCAAGCAACATATTGACCACCCTGGGCTGGAGGGTGAGGTTGCCACTCCAGAACTGTGGAAGGAATGGGGCTGGAACCAAACACCCCCCACAGTAAAGGCCCAGCCACACTTCCGTTTGTCCCGTGATTTCAAGTCATGGGTCTGAGAGGTTTTTTCTTTTTGTCCTGCCACTTTCCTCAGGAAAACACACTTTTTACTGCTGAATCAAAACAAACACCAACTGGGTTTTTGAGGGAAAGAAGCAAGATAGTAAGAAACAACCCTTGGACCCATAAAACACAGGATAAATGGAAGTGTGGGTGGGCCTTCTGTCACCAAAAGGCAAGAGAATCTGCAAGGGGTTGTGAGTAAGGAAAGGAATGGTGCCCCTCTCCCCGTTGCCTTTTCCTCCACAATAAAAGGATATAAGGTTTTTTGTGATTTTTTAGATCACATCACTGCTGTGATTTCACTTCTCTAGTGTTTTATCTATTGTTTAATGGGCTAAAGGAGTAAAATATCACCTTACAGTGATTCTTGACTGTGTTGCTTTTTATTGCCTCTCATGGAGACAAGCTTCAATTTCACCCTGAAGAAGTTCCTAATATAAATGGGTAATAGATCAGTAAATCAGATGGAACTGCGAATGGAGGGCTAGGGAAAGAAATGCTGGGTTGGAACAGTTCAGAAAAGAGACTATGGGCAGGCACCTACCAAAAATTGAAAGCCTGCAGTCAAATAGGATGGGCAGAGATTATTTCAGTAGCACACATGGCTACGCCTAGCATTGTGAGCGACAACTTACTGCCTTCTTTGGAATTCAACTTGGATATGTTCTCTTTCTTTCAAGTGCACTTTCTATTTATCTTGACCTTGCAAATTGGAGTTATATGGCTGAATCAATGCAGTGCTTGCTTGGAGCTGAGGGAGCTTCAGATACACAGAAAATGCACAATGGCAGGGATTTGGTCTCCGGGCTAGTGCTTCTTAGTCCCACTTTACATTCAGCAGTTTCTTGTACATGCAGAAGGTCCAGAAATGATCTTGGAGAAACGAAACAAGGATATTTAGGCCCCATTCACTAGTGTTGGTGTTCTGAAGCCCTGTTGCCATACTAGGCTTGCCAATTCTTAATATTTTTATTTATTGAAAGCATTTTTTTTACCCCATTCTTTTGCCGAAAAGCAGCATAGAAGTCAGCAGCAGCAGCAACAACAGCAGACCCAGCCTGCCTAAAAAACACAACACGAAAGAAAACTGGAGGTGGGGTGGGAAGAGGGAGGAAAGCACACAAAGCTGCTAGTTACAAGAGTTATGACCTGCTGAGATGGAATGAAAAGTATTCAGGGAGAAGAGGAGCCAGTAGCCTCTTAGCAGGGGTGATGCTACTGCCCTGTTCATTCGCATCTGCCCCTCTCTTGCAGTCTGACAGAATGGCCACTGCTAGGAATTGAGGGAGAGCCAAAGGCAGCTGCTGTCTTAAGCAAAGCCAATGGAATGGCCCCCTGCTTCTCTCTCCCCCCTCTGCTCTGCAGCCTGATGGTATAATAAACATAAAAAACTGGTACCAGACTTGACCAGGGCCTGAGCTCAGAGCAGTTTTTGGAGGGCTGCCACAGAAGTTTCTGCAGCAGCAAGAAGGATGCCCTGTGGGCTGACCTCCTGCTCCACCCACAGAGCTTCCTCTCTGCTCTGTGGCGGACAAAAGCTTTCCTCCATGGGTGGGATTCAACTGCCCTGTGAAATAACTTCCCTTGCACAATGGGTCCCCCCCTCCTCCCTGCTCACACCCCCTGAAACCGGCTAGGGTTTGTGTGTGCCAGGAGAAGCCTCCAGAACAGTGCACGGGGGGGGGGGGGGAGAGAAGAGGGGTCTGAAATGCTGGCACTGGTGGAAAGATCAGAGCATCTGGAGCGCCTCCCCATAGGATTGCATTGGTAGATATTTATTACTGTTTGATTGTTATTGTTTATTTGCAATCCACTTCTGTTTCTTTAGAAAGATGGGGAAGAAATGCCAGCACTAAATAATGTTGACTGGTGCAATTTTATGTTTGCATCCCATTTTTCTGTGGATGTGTGGCTAATGCAGCAAAGGTGTTGATGTGGAGATTGCGAATCTTATGTGTGTGCCATTTCCCATCCCTGACCTTGGTCTTTTTTGTGATATGGCATCCAAAGCTACTCTGAGAAAAGAACTGTAAAGCACTTCTTATACTGAAATTATTAAAAAGAGTGACCCTAATTATAGTAACAGGTTTTTGGAATGAAAATCCAGGCATGGAGGGTTTGTGAAATGTCACAAAAGGTACATAAACCAGAACCTGACATTCTCTGTCTCTTTTCTTTTGCATAACAGTTTAATATATTTCTGTTTGAGAGATGTTACCTTTGTTCATGTAATTCATAGAGGTCCATTTCATAAAGTTTTGTTGGTATACATATTTTCTTTATAGTAACTCTATAATTAAACTCATAGGGTTCAAGCATTTTTTTCTTAAAAAACAAAGCCAGAGAATAAAAATTATATATGTTTTCAATTTATTGGACTGACTTTCTGAAGGTTCCTGCTGGAGCTGGTAACAGATTTGATTTCCTTGAAGCTAGTGAAGCCTGTAATTACACAAAGTGAAATAGCCCCTGTATGAAGTAAATATAAGAAAAATGTTAATATAGTTGAAAATTTTTATCTAGGCCCTTTCATTTCCCTCTCCATTCATAAGCTCTGCCTGTACTCACCAGCCAACTGGTACATTAAAATGGAAGAAGAAGAAAATATATTTGGGATATGCCTTTATAGTGCTGCGGAATATAAGAATTGGCCCCAATAAGCAGGAATGTCCAGAATTGCATGAAAATCGCAGTTTATTATTGCCTGTCCGGATGATGGGCAGGAGTGGGAGGGGTAAGTGAGAAGGGAGGAGACATTTACAGTCAAGATGCCCACACTGCCGGCCTCAATGAGCCTGCAAAGGACAGAGGGAGAAGCAGATTTCAGATTCAACAGCAAACTGGGTTGCAGATACGCTCCCTGTGCCTTCCACACTTCTTCATGCACAAAATGCGGAGCTTCCATTTGCGATTTGTAACAAACATGGAATCTGTGGCTGGTACTTCTGCCAGTAGAGGGTCAGGGGGAATTCCATCCCACTTATAGTAGCGGCAGATGGAACAGCACTGCAAGAACATAAGACTTGCTCCGAGGGAGGCCCCTCAGCCAGCATTTTGTTCTCATAGTGGGCATTCTTGGAAGCCCAGAAGCAGGCCCTGAGCGCACCAGCATTCTCCCCAGCAACTGGCACACAGAGGCAGACTGTGTCCAACAGTGGAACTGGAAAATGACCCTTGTGGTGAGTAGACATGAATTGGTCTATTCCTCATTTTAGGCCATCCAAGTCGGTGGCTTCTTGAGGGAGTGAATTCCAAAATTTAACTATTCACTGTGTGGAGAAGTCCATTATTTTGTATGTCTTGAATCCTCCAGCATTCACCTTCATTGGCTGTCTATTGTACTGTTGTGTATGTATTATGTTCTTATGTATTATTATTATTTTTGTTGTTGTTGTTTAGTTCTTATGTATTATGAGAGAGAGAGAAAAACCTTTCTCTGTCCACTTTACCCAGCCATGCATACTTTGGTACACCTCTGTGACAAGCCACAAGGAACCTTTGCTGGCTCCTTGGGGATGAAGGATTCAAGCAATATCAGGAGGAGAGAGTGCAGCCCCATCTGCCTTCTGTGTCCTGGGCAGTGATGGCACTTGGCAAGCGAGGGTGTCTGTGTATTGAGAACCAAGCAGACCCTATGCTCTAACCCAGATGTTATGATTCAGGTCTTTTGACATTCAAGCCTTCAGTGTTTCCCTCCTTTTTTGTCACTACTCTTTGGGTATTTATTCTGCATTTTTCACTGTTTTAGAAAGAACACATTCCTTTAACCAAGAGGCATTAAAAACAGACAGGGTAAATTACATTGTTCAAAGTCCTTCCATCCATTCCATAAAGCAAATTGCCTCTGAGTCCCCGAGGAAACACAACCCTACATAACATCGCCAATATCCCTCTAGAAATTTTCCTTGCCATAAAACAAAGTGCTCTTTATAGTCCTAACAATATAAGGTCCTTGGGACAAACATCTTTCAATGATTTAGCTATTTTATAAACCAGTTAGCACACTTCTGGCCTTCATGCTTATTCTCTGGCTCGTCTCATCAGTGCACAAGTGCAGTTTATGTATGTATAGAAATACAGTTAAGGCATCAGTACTGGTAAAGGGACTCTAGCCATTCAAAACAAGATTATCCTGCCATTGCTATAAAAGGCAAGACTCTCAAAGACTTCAGCATGTTTGCCCCTCTCACTCCTTGTCTTTTGTCTGCTTTGCTTGTGATACAATTGTTATGCTACATGCTAATTACAGTTTTCCATGTGGTCTAAGTGATTTCTTATGACAGTCTCTCTCTCTTGGCAGTAAGCACTAGGTCAGTTCATTTAAGTTGCTGAGAAAGTCTGCTCACATACCTTTCACAGGACCAAGACATCAGGGAGCATCTAAAAGCATGCTTCACTAAACCACAGTGCCCAGACATTCCAAATTCACTTTCAAAATGAATCTTCAACAGGAGAAGGCCATCCTCACCACCTGCCAGTGATGAGTTATCAGTTAGCTCCTCAGCTCCCTTACATGGCAATTTGAGAAAGTGGGTAGGATGTGGCGTGGGATAAGATGTTTTTGTATGTTGGCTAAGAGTCACCACCAGAGCTGGTGGAAAACCTGAAAATAGAAATGGTGTGCCAGAGAAGAAAGTCAGTTGCCTGATGTTGGGCTCATAATAAAAAACTGAAGACAGCTTGTTGTTGTTGTTGTTTAGTCATTTAATCGTGTCCGACTCTTCGTGACCCCCTGGACCAGAGCACGCCAGGCCCTCCTGTCTTCCACCGCCTCCCGCAGTTTGATCAAACTCATCCTGGTAGCTTCGAGAACACTGTCCAACCATCTCGTCCTCTGTCGTCCCCTTCTCCTTGTGCCCTCCATCTTTCCCAACATCAGGGTCTTCTCCAGGGAGTCTTCTCTTCTCATGAGGTGGCCAAAGTCTTGGAGCCTCAGCTTCACGATCTGTCCTTCCAGTGAGCACTCAGGGCTGATTTCCTTAAGAAAGAATAGGTTTGATCTTCTTGCAGTCCACGGGACTCTCAAGAATCTCTTCCAGCACCATAATTCAAAGGCATCAATTCTTCGGTGATCAGCCTTCTTTATGGTCCAGCTCTCACTTCCATACATCACTACTGGGAAAACCATGGCTTTAACTATACGAACCTGTGTTGGCAAAGTGATGTCTCTGCTTTTCAAGATGCTGTCTAGGTTTGTCATTGCTTTTCTCCCAAGAAGCAGGCGTCTTTTAATTTCGTGACTGCTGTCACCATCTGCAGTGATCATGAAGCCCAAGAAGGGCAGCTTGTAGATAATGCCCTCCTGGTGGAATGTGTAACAATAGCACATGTTTGGGAGGAACATAAATAACATATGAGGCCCTTAATCAGGGCTGACCCACCCATGAGGCAAAGTGAAGTGACTGCCTAGGGCAGGGGTGCCATGGGCAACATTGGCCTCTGTCCCTCTTTCCTTCCCTTCCTCCTCTGATGCCCTCTCGCATCTCTGCCTCCCAAAGTCTTGTGCAGCTATTTATTGCAGCAGCCCTGGCTACAAGCTCCGTGGGCGAATGGTGCCTCTGGAGCTGGTCAAGGGGTGCTGGTTGCCAGGAGCTGAGGTGGCCTCGGAGTAAGCAAGCAAGCAGGTGAGGGAGCCCAGCCAGCTAGTCCATCAGCCCTTGCTGTTGGGAATGGACAGACAAACCCCAGGCCTCTGTGGGGCAGTGTGAAGAGGCACCTCTCTTTGGGGGCAAGGAGGGCAGCTCAGAGACCAGTGACTGCACAGAGGACTCCCTCCCAAGGAGAGGAGAGGAGGCTGAGGGCACACTCCGCAAGGGAGGGTGTTTGAAAAAGGGTGAAAAGCTGCCAGCTCTGCAGGCAAGGGGTGACATAACTGGGCTCCTGAGCCCCATAGGGGTGCCACAGAAAGAATGTAGTTGGCCATGGACTCAAAAAGGTTGGACATCTCTGGCCTAGGTCATCAGGATCTACAGGGCCAGCAGCTCTTGATGCAGATCTTTATTCCCTCCTTGTTCCTGATGTAGATAGTCACTCACCTCTTCTTCCCTGGCAGGGAAGGGGAGCGCCATTTTGCATTTTGCCTCAGCTGCCAAAATGTCCTGAACTGGTCCTCTCCTCAATACTCCATTGAATAGAAATTCCAAAGGATAGAAACTCCAGAAAAAATGGCCCGGTTCTCCAGAATGTCATGGAAAAGCCTAGGTTTTTGAAAACCTTCTTCATAGAATCATAGAATCATAGAATCATAGATTCTATGATTCTATGATTCTATGAAGAAGGTTTTCAAATACCTAATTCTTCCTGATACCTAATTTTCTAAGTGCTCTGCTACTATTTTTTTGTATGAAGAATCACTATTTCATCATTTGATCCTTATCTGCATTCTTATGAGAGTTGACTCAAACAGAGGGTTACTTCTTTACTGGGAACAAGGTCTCCAAGACCAGATTTCAAGACTGTTCAGGGGGTGAGTAGAGCTCTGATTTGGGTGAGAGTGGGCCTAAACCTCTAACAACTGCACTCCATTATCTCTCTCAAGGATCCCTCCTCTCACCTCCAATCATGTCTACCCTCATCTCCATTTATCCTTTTGCTGCTGCAATCGTCGTTTTCAGTTTCATATACCCTAAATGAGCTGAACATTTCAAAAGTTTCTTTTTCAACCATCATGTTAGGCAGGTAGAAACTTCACTAAGGCATTCTAGGTAGCCAGCCAGGAGCTGCAGAGAGCGCCTTGTGCCGCTCTCAGTTATAAAAAAGCAAGCAAAGGGAGGGGACTTTGGCAGCCTTAAAAGGTTAATAGAGGTAAGCAATAACTCAGTCTCATAAATGTCAGAGAAACCTTGCCTGTCCCCAAGAAAGCAGCAGAAGATAGTCCCCATTTTCACAGGACCGGTTATGTACTTTTTGGGTAGGACATATGATTTCAATGTTTTCAAAAGCTGTTAGTGACGTTGTAGAAAATCCCACTGATACATGAGCTTTCTAAGTAGATGGAATTTTGTAAATACCTCTTTTAGTGAAATTTGTTTATCTTCACAGTTGGCTAAGAATAAATAAAGCAGTCTCACTGTTCCCAAGAGGATACATTATATGCTTCAATAATTGGCGCATTATTTCAGTGGCAGATGCTGCATTTCTTCATCTAAAAGAGAGAAAGATCTTTGAACAGTAAAACTTTTTTTTTTTGCTTATACTGTATAATTATCACCATACTTTTTATATCAAAGGCATCTGTTTGATATACCCTAATTGTGAAGTTTCTTTGTACTGAAATTTGCACTGTATAGGGTTCCTTAAAGTGGCAACATTGTAGTGAGTGTCTTGCCTGTGGACGCATGGCAACTTTCCATTTATGGTCGACACTCGGGTTGCGAACGTGATCTGTGCGGGTTGCATGTTCCCAACCCGCAGCATCCGCAACCCGCAGTGGTGCATCTGCGCATGTGTGGGTTGTGATTCGGCACATCTGCGCATGCGCAAAGCGTGATTTAGCGCTTCTGCACGTGCGCAACCTCTGAAACCTGGAAGTAACCCGTTCTGGTACTTCCGTGTCCGAAACCTGAAAAAAACGAAACCTGGAGCGTCTGTAACCCGAGGTATGACTGTACTTTGACATTCTGTCAGTTGAAGCTTTACAGAATTATACAGTGTTCAGGAATTTTTAGAAACTTCTAGGATTTATATAAGGACATAAGAAGAGCCTGCTGGATCAGGCCAGTGGCCCACCTAGGGCAGCATCCTGTTCTCCCAAGGTCTCGCCAGAGGTCTGTGGGAAACCAGGGAGCAGAAGATGAGCTCAAGAGCTGCCCTCTCCCCCCCCCCTGTAGTTTGCAGCAGCTGGTATTCAGAAGCATTGCGGCCTCCAGCTGTGGAATTTTAGGTATTCTGCTAGGATTGTAGTTTACAGTGAACCAACCACTGCTGTTAAAACTGCTGCTCATTCTTTTGGCTAATAACAAAACGAAACAACATTGGTAGGTGCCAATCCTCTGAAAATATGAGGTCAAAATCAAGGTAAGAAATTCTGAGTATATATGTACTATAGATTAAAAAAAAATATGAGTAAGAAAATCACAACCTTAGCATTTCAGTAAATAGCAGTGGGTGTGTCGCAAAATGATGTACAGCACAAATGAATACCGAATCTAACAAAAGCAGTCAAGTGTTGGTGTCAAACACTCCTAACAGCTTGGAATCTGCATTATTTTGTCCTTTTGTAGCACACCTGTTGTTTTGTCCATGGAGTTTAAAAATAAATAAATGCTTACACCTACTGTAAGCATTCACCTAGGTCAGGGTTAGGGTTTATAAGACTTATAGGCTGTATACTCATGAACTTATACCGGCTGTATACTCATTCAGACCACAGGGCTACCATACAGTTCAAAATGAATGCTTCAAGCACAACAGGGGATACGACTAATCAAACCTTGCACCTTCAGCTAGGGGAGATGTCTGCAGCTTTAATTTTTAGGTGGAAGTGAATCTTGAACCTTTTCCACTCAGTCCAAGGCAAGGCTTCACCATGAAACAGGTAGACCACCCTGTTGTCCAAGAAATTCTTCTTCAAAGACTTTACACAACTGAGGCTTTCCCAGCATGTTCTCACTCAGCTTCCACTTTTTCTTGTACACCTTCTTTCCTTATGAAATCTTTTTTTCTGTATTTTGTACTTTCAAAAATTGATTAATGACCTCATGGTTCTCTTTCATTACTTATTTAGCTACATGCTATAGCATGGTGCAATACCTGTCTCAAATGTCTTTGGAAGCAACTGAGAGAAAGTGGAAGTTTCCATATAATATAGAACAAAGCCATGATCTTCATCCTATTTTACAGTAGCCCTTATTCTCTTGACTTTTCCACCACATACATACCATTACCTCTTCTTATTAAGGTTCATTCCAAAGTATGACAACTCTACATGACATTTTAGTTTAGGTTGATTTCTCATCATCTGGTTAGGACATGACCTGCATATGTCACCCATCACAATATCTTTGTTTGCTGCAAGCATAAGCAAAAAAACTTCAGATTCTGAGCAAATGTTTTGCTTCAACTTTTGTGTTGCTGGACCTTCTGAACTTGGCTTCCAAAAATGGTATGTACATGTGGGGTGGGATTCAAATAATGAATCTGGTCAGCTGAAACTTCCACTGGCGCAAGAAGTCTTTCCTCCTCCTTTCCCCGCACCACAAAAAATGATCTGGAGGGGTAGGAAGAATCTCTGGAACAATGCAGGGAGACTGAAGAGGGATTGTTCCGTCTGCCAAGCCAAAATGCTTGTGTTGATGGCAGGGCCCGTCCAAGACATTTTGGCACCTGAGGCGAACCACAAAATGGCGCTCTCCTCCCCACCAGGGAAGAAGAGTGAGTGAAGATCTACATCAGAAACAAGGGGGGAATCATTATCTACATTGAGATCTGCTGCCCCTATGGATCCTGACACCTGAGGCAGGATTGCCTCATGGGCAGACCGGTCCTGACTGATGGAACAATCAGAAGAGCATGACACTGAAATCTTCCCAAATACTACTTCTTCTTTCTGTGCTCAGGGTGTGCATATTAATATCTATACATAATTAGGTGAGCACCCCGTGCAGCTGATAAAATAGGCTCTGTCCTTTCCCACCTGAAAGCCACCTGATGCATTTGTTAAATTTCAAGGTGACATACAGGACTCTTTCTCTTTTCAGCAGCAGTCAAACACAGTTTCCCTTCTGGAATGTGACAGATCTTTTAGAAATCTTTTCAAAAATTGTCCTGAGCAACCCAGATCAAGCTGGCCTGGGAAATACTGACATTGTATATCATTGGGGAAGTCACATGTACTCTGCATTGCCTTCTGGCTGATCTAAAAACAACTTAGCATGGTTGCAGAACAGAGGGTAATGGAATCACATGCTCAGGGAATCACCATGCAAATAGTTCTCCTAGCATGTTGATCCACACTTCTTCAGTACTGGGGGGATTTGAAGGGATTTTTGTTGCCAATTTATTTGAAATGAATCAATAGTAAATAAGGAACAATAATAAAACTTTTGTTGTTCCCATTGCGTGATTGAAAAGGACCCTAAGATATTGTTGTCTCAAAATAGGCAGTTTTATAATTTCAGTTTTATAGATTTGCCATTCTAGGCATGAGTTAGCAGTGCACATAACGTTCCCTTTTAGTCAAAAATACTTCAAAGCTGCTGCCTTCTTATTCAAGCGGCAGAATCCTGCCTGAATAGTTTCTATTGCCTTCAAAACTCTGTGATGAATTTTCATTCACTTTGCACTCTTCACTGCCATTTGTTCACCTCTGGGAGATTTTGTAGGAGTTCAGCTCCTGTATTTCTGAAATAAAATCCTTCTCCACAAATGATACGCATTGTGTTGACCTTCATGGGTTCAACCTGAAGCCGGCAGGGTGACCTGCACATTTCAGCGCAACTCGTATATCTCGGAATCTCATGTTACCCTTTTATCTGCACAAACAAAAGAAGTGTCCAGATAGTCTTATCAGTACAGTTCCTGACATACACTGGGACATGGGATTGGAATAACCACATGTGGCTCTTCATAAAATTGCCACCTATATTCTATTCCTCCCTTCCCCCACCCCACAAAAACCTCTTCTGAACAGTCTTTAAAGACGTGTCTCACTCTAATTCTTTGCCCTGCCTGCAGTGTTCAATCAGTATGAATGCAGCAGGAATCTATCTAATAGCAGGCCTTTACTGAGACAGGCAGTTAATGGGAACAGTAGCAAGCCCTGAGGTATGTTTATACAGTCAGTCTCGCTTCCTCTACTCCTGTGATATATTAACTACTTCAGAAGTTTCCCAGCTGTTTCGGGGGATAAATAATGGCAATGGGAGCCCATATTTAACCTTCACTGTACAGGCTGCATACTTTGTAGTTGTCATCTTGTATCTCTTTGGCTTATCTGGAGAGGTCCTTTGAGCCAGCTCCCTGTTCGTAGCATTGTTTTCCTTTCTGGAATGGTTCAGGGGAGTCTTTGTAGGTGCTGCCGTCGCTCTAATTTGCACTTACGTATGTCGGATGAAACTTATTTTCTACGATATGTCAAAGCAAATGGCAAGCCTCAAAAAAGAAATTAAGCAAAGCCCTCTCTCCCCAGCACACAAGTTGCCTTAAGCTTATTTAAAGAGAGTTTATTTACGCAAAATTCCAGGGCACACCAGTTCAGAGAGAAAAAGTGTTGTAGGTCATAAAATAATGTGTGTGGGTTTTTTAAAAAAATCATAAATATTTCAAAGGCAGAGAGAAACAAATAAGTAGAATAGCCATTCCCACAAAAATGGTATACATAATTGGTGTGCTTTATAACTATAAAATGTGTGTGCTTTATAACTACACATTATGTTTGTGTGTGTATGCTAGCACATTTCCTAGCCATTATTGATCCAGGAAGAGGAAGATTATTTGGAGCAATTATGTCCTTGGGTGTCATGTCCATAGTTGTAACAGAAGCAAGTCAATGATACCATTCAGTGTTTTACCTTTGAAATATTTTGTTTCTAAATAAAATGCTTTAGCACAGACCCCAGAGTGTCCACGTAACCCACCCAGGGGCTCTGTGACACCATTAACATAACAAAAACTACCAGAGATAACAAAATTTACAAAATTAGGAGGTCCATGACTTGGCTTTTTAAGAAAATAGGAGGTCTGCAGTACTTAGCTAATTAGGAACCACAGCTCTAGCTATTTGGGATGGAATTGAGCAGGATATAAATGGCTGGACTTAAGGCTTCTATCCTACACGGAAGTAAGCTCTACCAAACTCAGTGGAACTTATTTCAGTGTAAATGTATTTCCATTTGAATTATAATAACCAGACTTTTTTCAGCCAGAACTCAGTTCCTCTCAGGCGGGTGCCATTGCCATTACAAGTAAACAAGTTCATTGTGAGTTCAGCACCTCTTTGCGTGGAGAAACAGCACTGATATTTCTGCTTGTGCATGGTGTTCTTCAACCATAGGGTAGACCACAGCTCCCTTTACCCTTGATTTTTGACTAAGCTGGCTGGGGATGATGGTAGCTGCAATCAAAAATGCCTGGCAACCCAAGGCTGAAGAGCACAATTGTAAGCATAAGAGCTGCTCCACGGTCTCCCTCGGAGGTGGTGGACTCTCCTTCACTGGAGGTTTTTAAGCAGAGTTTGGATGGCCATCTGTCATCGATGCTTTAGTTGAGATTCCTGCATTGCAGGGGATTGGACTAGATGACTCTTGGGGTCCCTTCCAGTTCTATAATTCTGTATGCTAAATGTTATGCAGTGAGTGATGCGTTTCCTCTTCTTTTGGTGATGCACAAGTGGGAGGGTTGTGCGATCTTTGGGGGAATAATGGCTGGGGGTGCAGTCAGGGAGTTGAGGGGGGGAAATGCTCCCCCTGCTCTCACCCCTCTGGTACCACAATAATTTCTAATGAGTAAACAGACGTATTTGGGTCAAGACTAGTACAAGCTAGATGGGTGCTCCCAGCTTAAATTCCTTCCTTCCTTCCTTCCTTCCTTCCTTCCTTCCTTCCTTCCTGCTGCCACAGGAGAGAAGGGCTCAATACTTTGCCCTGGGCATAGCAGAACTGCTTATGAGGCATTAGCTAGTCCACTGGATATCGCACAGAGAAAATGGTACAAAGAACTTGGCCAGCCCATCAAGTATTTTTGGAAAGGGAACAATGTAGGTTTTGGAGGAAGTCCAGAGGAGAGAGGAGCTTAGGAGCAGTGTGAAGAAGACACAATCAATGGCAACAGAAAAAATGATGGCATGTCAGCGAATTGAGAAGACGAGCAGCATCTCTTCTAGAAGCTGCTTGGGCTGCCTGGGCTGTTTGGCTGCCCTACATGGCAAGATGTTTTGTGCGTGCTCAGTGCCCCGGTCAGCACCCACAGTGCAATTTATTTCTAGTTTGCTGCCAAATGTCTCTGCTGGTGACTGGTGTATGTGGGTGGGTTTGTTTCCATAATGGGGCAACTCTGCAAGCGGGTACAGAAAGAAACAAAAATGGGTTGCTCTGTGGAGCAGTTGCCATGCAGAAGTGTTTTCATGTGGCCTCCTTTTTGTGTGAAAAGCCGCTGGTATGACAAGTTATTTAGCAAGGTATTTAAGCAATGTAGTGAGTCTTGAAGAGATTCAAAGCAGATGAGACAAAGAGACATATTCTCTCCCTCTCTCTTTTAATAAAGGAAAATTGTTATTGTCTTTGAGGTACGCTAGAGCTGCAGAATAAATTTGACACAGAGTAAGTTTACTAATTAGTTGTAAATTAGATGCTCCCCTGCAGAAATTGTACAAGTCTGTTTTCCCAGACAAGCAGTGGATGCTGAAGAGGTTTCAAAGATAGGAATAATAAGCTAGAAATTCTAAGCTCCCAGAGTTGGTCCCTCACTTGCCTTCATCTAGGCAAAAGGAATGTATGGAAGGAGCAGCAGCTATGGCAATGTTCACAGGGGTGGGAAGAGAGACCAGGAAGCTATGACTCAAAGTGTAAAAAAGAAGGGTGTTATACACACAGGGAAGTAATCAATGCTTTGTGTGCTGCCAGGCTAACAGATAAGGCAGCTTTTATGAGCTTGTGTGCTGAGGGCATGTTTGCATTTCTCTCATGCTGTTGGTTTGTTGCTCAAGTTACTGATAGCAGGGAGTGCAACACTCTTGAGTTCACATTTCCCCAGCGGCAATTTGATGTAAAAACAAGTTTAGTTATTGTTGGGGGAATTGGCAATAGTTTAAGCTTTGTAGTCAAAGCCAGCTTTGGCAGGACAGTGTGATAGTTCCAAGATCAATCAGGAATCCCTTTTTAAAAAAAATAAATTTAATGGTGGGGAGGCCTTGAAATGTTTTAACACGTGTGATTTTATTTTATTTTCAATTCCCAGTATGAAATGGAAAATGGAAAGGATCCAGTTTAGATAGAGTATTGTATTGTATTGTGAATAGCAGGAAGAAGTTCAGAAATCACCACCTCAGTAGAAGTGCAGGGTCACAGAATGATTTTGGACAGCAAAATACACTGGAAGTCTCCCTCGCCACCTTTTGGGAGCTAAATCTTCTTGTGACTATACTTAATGGGGCAAGGGGGATGTGGTGCACACTGTCCATCTTCCGCTTCCAAAGAAAGGACCCTTTGGGCAGTGAGGAGCGGCTCCTTCACCAGGTTCTGGACCAGGCAGTTTGTGTCCTCCAAAGGTCTGCCTCAAAGAGTCTGCATTTTGTATGCCTAAATCTTTCTCAATGACCCTTTCAGCTGTTGAAACTATTCCAGAAGGGAAGGAACATTTGGCAAACCAAAACACAGCTATCCTTAGAAATTCACACTTAACCAGATTTTGCAATGCAGTTCTCCAACCAGTTTTTACAGAAATGTAAGGGGAAGCATGCATAAAAATGAAGACATTGCTTAAAATAACATTTAGGGGAAGTTGCTTGCAAAAAGGTGTGCATTGGTCCAAACAGCATATGTAAACAAGATTAGTAGGAGAAATTTGCACTAAAACGCTGATCAATTGTTCATGTGGATTTTTTAAAATAAAAAACTGCAAACTGCTGCAAAATGTGGAGAACTGAAATTCAGACTAGAAAAATGAGAAATCAGGGGAACCGAAATCGACATGCCATTCCATCCCTTCAGAAGACACACATAGCCCAAGCCTGATTCTTACCACAGAAACCTTGTGATGGTGAGGGGAAGCTTGCCATCACCCACTGAGCCCTAATTTCTTGCAGTTCAAGGTGATAAGTTGCTTGAGCAGAAATGAATAGGGAAGTTCTGTGGTTGAATGTGAGTGACTTGGGAGAGAGTAGGAAGCAGCTGGCAGGAACTGTGAGAAAGGGGAAAGGCCAGGTAAAAGGTGAGTCAAAGGTGTACAAAGGGCAGTCAAAAGTGTGCACAGGTTAAGGAGTATAAGCTTAAAGTTGTAACTAATTCAAGACTTTGGAATGGTAGCATTCAACTGTAGTATGTGACCGCATATATAATCTAAAGCTGTTAGCAAAAAACTCTGTTGAGCTAGCACAAAAGTATTGTACAATATCCTTTGATGCTGTCTGAATAATACCACTTCTATTCTCATAGCATTCCTTTCTAGCATTCTCTGAAGAGGCTTGGAATACTCTGTGCAAAAACGAAAAACAAAAAAGGGAGGGCTGTCCTCAAGGGTGAATGTGCTGCACTGATAGTATAAATGAACTGCTAAGGTGACAGTAACACAAGGAAAAGAGATAAAGATTTGATTTATCTGATATAATTGGGCTGCAATTCATTTTTTATTCTTGTCTGGCACTTTGCATACTGATAATAGCCGTGGCTGGAATTGTAGATGCTGGTTCTTGAGAGTGATAGAAGGCTGTGTGAGTTTTAGTGAGGTCTTTAAATGAGGTAAAAACAGAAAGACCAGATCTGATGTTAGACCATTTGTACAACTGTCGAGCACACCAAATAAGTCTGAGATTAACTAACCTGCAAAGGTGCCATGTGTGTGTGTGTGTGTGTGTGTGTGTGTGTGTGTGTGTGTGTAGCATGTCTCTTCTCCAGCTGCCTTTTATTCTCATAACAGTCCTGTGAAATACCCAACGAGCTTCATGGCAGAATGGGATTTGAACCTTTGTCTCCCCAGTCCTAGTCTGACACTCCATTACACCACACCACACTGCCTCACACTAGAATAATTGGGAATTAGGAAGAAGAACCAGTCAAGGACAATGAGAGCCAAGTGTGGAACAAGTTCACATGGCTACTGCTGCTCTTGTCTAGCAATCCCACGAGCTTTCATTCTCAGGCGCTTTGCCACAACCTGTTTCTGTTGCTGGTTCTGCGAAGGATGATAGAGTTGGGTATTGCTCTAATTTTCTCCCCATCAAACTCCTGCTTAAAGAACAAGTTATGTCTAAAATGTAGGCCCAAGTCAAACACTTATTGGGTGGCCACTGAACTCCCAGTATGGAATGCCTCAGTCAAGTGCTATGCCATTTTTAAACTTGTTTTGTGTTGTGCTTTGACTTCTGGAGGGGACGCAGGTGGTGCTGTGGGTTAAAGCCTCAGTGCCTAGGACTTGCCGATCGAAAGGTCGGCGGTTCGAATTCCCGTGGCGGGGTGCGCTCCTGTTGCTCGGTCCCAGCGCCTGCCAACCTAGCAGTTCGAAAGCACCCCCGGGTGCAAGTAGATAAATAGGGACCGCTTTATAGCGGGAAGGTAAACTGCGTTTCTGTGTGCTGCGCTGGCTCGCCAGATGCAGCTTTGTCACGCTGGCCACGTGACCCGGAAGTGTCTCCGGACAGCGCTGGCCCCCGGCCCTAGAGTCGGACACGACTGGCCCGTACGGGCAGGGGTACCTTTACCTTGACTTCTGGAGAGTGTTCAGCTGTTGCTCACCCAAAGGACCCTGGGTAATCCTGATCCCCACCCCAGCAAGTTCCCTCTCTGACTTCCTGCTCAACAGAGCTGTGAACCACATCTTTGAGCCTATTCTTCCAGTACAAAACATAGTGTTATTAGCTTTTTGAGGGAGGGGAACAAGACTCCCCTAAAATATCTGGATTCAGTAAAGGGTTAGAATTTAAGCAACCCCCTAAATTCCTGGGCCTAGCAGAGGCTGGAGTTTAAACCAGTTTTCCATGTCCAAGAAACCGCCTGGCAGAGGAGCCATGGAGAAGAACCATCAAGAGGTAATCATTGCAATGGCTGACTCATTAGCATAACAAAGACAGAGTTATTATGCAAAGCAAATAGGGGATAGTTGATAAGACAGAAGACCTGTAGTTTTGGTGTAGAATTACAGTTTGCCTGACACAAGTGAACAGGAAAACTGTGTCAGTTTGGCAAGCGGTTTGCCAAGCCAGAGCAACCGGGGGCGGGGGGGGGGAACACTGTGTGGGCTGGTTGGGTCAGGCTGTAACAAAGACACAGACAGAATGGCTGGTTTCTCTGTTTGCAGACCCAAGGCTTATGAGAGATGCAAAGGACTCTCTTGGGGTGTAATACGGGGGTTCTCCCACCATCTAGGCTCAGGTTGTATAATATGTGTAAATAAATCATATATTATAAAGACGCCACAGTCTCTGCTGTGCCTCTTTGTCCAAAAGGAAACACAAGCCCTGCATCCCCCGGAATCTCGCAGCACGTGGAGATTGGGGCGGGCGTAACAATAGCATTAGTATTCAAGGTACTTGGTGGGTAGCAGATAACAAGTGATTTGCTCTCATTTTGCATGTCATGTGATATATTGATTTATTGCTACTAGATTAAGTGCTCAGTTAAACCATCAATATTGTGACCAGTGCATGATGTATGAATATTTCCTCTACAAATTATCATGTTTATTCCAGGTTCAGCTTTACTCTTCAAAATCCATCTTGTAATTTCAGAAAGATCTAGACCAAAGAATACAGTGGAACAAAAGGGATTTCCCCTGAGACTGTTGGCAGATGATTTACCCATTACAGTGGTACCTCGGGTTACATACGCTTCAGGTTACATACGCTTCAGGTTACAGACTCCGCTAACCCAGAAATAGTACCTGAACTTTGCTTCAGGATGAGAACAGAAATCGTGCTCCGGCGGCACAGCAGCAGCAGGAGGCCCCATTAGCTAAAGTGGTGCTTCAGGTTAAGAACAGTTTCAGGTTAAGAACTGACCTCCGGAACAAATTAAGTACTTAACCCGAGGTGCCACTGTACTTCCTTGACTACATTCTTACCCAGTAGCACATTTTCCCAGCTAAACTTTCCCAAATTCCTCTGATTATTATTATTTACCTAACACAATACTGGGTTAGCAGCAGCTCTCCAAGATCTCAGGCAGAGGTATTTCATGTCGCCTGCTTCCAGTTCCTTTTAACTGGCAATGGCATGGGTTGAACATGGGGCCCTTTGTACACAGTGCAGGTGCGCTACCACTGAGCTATGCTCCCCCTTTCTAGTCATGGGGATTGTTAAGGATGCTGCAGTAGTCTCTTAGGTTTGCTTCCCAACATAGTTTCACTGGTGCCGACAATCATTTTGCCACTAATCCTGTTAGGTTTACTTTTTACATTGACGATGACAATGATGATGAATATGGGCAGTCGGAGGTGTGCACACTTTCACAAGCTAGCTGGGTGTTTACGAATAGAGATCTGCACCCCATTCAAAGCCATGCACAGCACCTGCACATGGATGCACATGCCCAAATTATGCCCACGGTTTTTAAAAGAGTTATGCTTGTGATACTCCCTAGGGCTTTGATTGGTGTTTGAGGATCGTGGGGGGGGGGCGGCGACGGGACAAATTTAATGAATCCCTAGGTAAATGTGTGTTGCATGAAAGAAGCCTCCTCTGACGTCTGTGTTGTTGAAGCTTTAAGCCTGAATATTCCATTCTTTGAACTAAATTATCCAGCTCTTACATTTCTATATAAAACATCAGTCTGGAAATGTGCATCTTGGTGATCTTGAGAAAACAAAGTTCTAATGCTTTTAATATGCAAGTAAAGTTAGAATTTAGGCTTATTGCTATAACTTCAGAAAGCACCTTCACAAATATATTCAGATATTTATTAATATTCTATGAATATTTGAATCTCATGAAGTCAAGCCCTGATCACTGAATAGTTGAATCTGGAAACCCTGCTGGCTGTTAGTATTTTAGACAGGAATTATTGCAAATCCTTTTGGTTTTTAAAGCCTACAGCCAGGAGAAATTGAATGTTTAAATTAGGGTTAGATTAATTTTGATTTAGGTAGATAAAGAATCAAATATCATATTCTCTCTGTGTGTGCATGCACATTTGTGTGTTCTAATCAAAGTAAGACTTCAGAACTTTCCAAACACTGTACTTCAAATATTGTGTTCAGTAGAATACATAAAGTATTCATTGACCATGAGAAAAAACTATTCTGCCTTCAGTTCCATGGATATATATTAAATAAGTCATGGGAGATGGGCTCCTCCATATTTTCAAGAGCGAACAATAGCACAGATGAGTGACAGCTTTCCAGGATTGCAGTGGCTCTGAATAACAGCCGTGATAAACAATGAAAAGCAGATGAAAGATTATTGTGTGGTACTAATATCATCATCAACAGATATGAAAGTGACCAAATATAGAGAATCAATAAGGGTTTGGTCACTCTAAAAAGGGTAACTAGTCCTTTCGTGATAAAGCCAGGGCTGCACAGCACATTTGTGTGGGCAATAATGATATTTGCAATTGGTGCAACAGAGATAAAGCATAATCCAAAGAATTGAAGTGTTGGGTTGATTTCTGTGAAAGTTAATCACTTGATTAGAAGGAGAAATGAAGTTTATTCAGAGGAACATGCAAAGTATAAAAGTAAGAAAAGGGGAGAAATTTGCTCTACTCATGTTAGTTTCTGTACAGAGTGTTGATTAGGCTAGGATCGGATCTGTATACAGAAATGAATCATATTAGTCACTTACAGCCCATCTGAGTATAGCATTCCTCATTTTGATGCCCTGATCTTTAGGATTGGGGTGGAAAGTCCAGTTTGAGGAATCTAGTTGTCCATTTCAGAATTGTTAGGTCAGCAACTACTTAGATTGGTCACCAATACAACACCACAAACTGCTAGGTCACGGCAGAAACATTGCTGTGGCATTGCAGGCACACCCATGTCAGCTCTCAAAATGCTTCTGAAATATCTAATCTGGAATTAGAGGTGTAACATGGGGGACACAGGGGCAGTTGCGCACTTCCGTCGCTGGGCTCCGTTGAAACGCCAACCAGGAAGTGACCTCTCCAGACAACTGAAGGGCTCTCCTGGGTGACGCGGATGCAGTTGAATGTGTACTCCATCCATGTCCTCCCTCCCTCCCAGCACGACCCTGGGCCGCTTTCCATGGAAATCAGTGAGGCTTACCCAGGCTGTAAAAGCTGAATATTAAACCCATCCACCACTGGTAATTGGTAAAAGCACATGAGTCACAGTGATTTGTGATTATTTGTATGTTTTAAACATTTTTTTAATATATTGATAGTTTTTTAATGATATTTCCCCCCGTTTTTTAGTGATTCTTGTTTATATCTGTAAACTGCCTTGAGTCCCATCAGGGAAGAAGGTGGTGTATAATAATAATAATAATAATAATAATAATAATAATAATAATAATAATTTGTTAAAAAACCCGAGGCATTTTTGTTGGGGATTGTAGGGAAAGACCTGCCAAAAAAGTTGAAAAACATCTTCATGTATGCGACAACGGCCGCGAGAGTTCTGGTAGCACAAGGATGGAAGACTGAAGAAATCCCAACTAAAGAATCATGGCAAGAAAAATTGATGGATTATGCAGAACTGGCAAAATTGACACATAAGCTACGGGACAAGGATAACTGTGACTTTAAGGATGAATGGAAACCTTTCACAAAGTATTTGAAGACGCAACAAAGTGAACTGGACTCCTTGGCAGGTTTTGAATAAACATCCACAATTTTTTACTGATAATAATTAGCTAAACAGTTGGAGGATCTATACAACTCTGTAACATGCAGAAAATAGCATTATTGGAGAAACTAAAGACTGGAACTGAGGGAAGTCGGGGGTGGGGGGGTGGGGGGATGGGTTTTGTGGGGGGTGGGGGGAGGAAAAATGGGGGGGGGATAAGGATATGTTTTTGGGAAATATGTTTTGTTATAACTTTGAATAATAATAATAATAATAATAATAATAATAATAATAATAATAATATACTTTATTTATACCCTTCCTCCCTGGCCAAGACTGGGCTCAGGGCGGCTAACATCAAATGTAAAATACAGTTAAAAACAAAACAAAAAAACAACAAAACCCAATTGATTAAAATACAGCTTAAAATGCAGCCTCATTTTACTGGTGACCCATAAAGCAAGACCATGAGTGGAGGAAACATCAAATATTCACCAGGGCCAGCTATCCATGTTGGTCCTACATGGGCCAGTAAAAGGGCCGAGGGGAAATTTATATTCAGGATCTCATATAAGGGGTTCCATCAAAAAGAAGAAAGGGGTGGGGTCAGACTGAGTCCAGGCCAAAGGCCAGGCGGAACAGCTCCGTCTTGCAGGCCCTGCGGAAAGAAGTCAAATCCCACAGGGCCCTGGTCTCTTGTGACAGAGCGTTCCACCAGGTCGGGGCCAGTGCTGAAAAGGCCTTGGCCCTGGTTGAGGCCAATCTAACCTCCTTGAGGCCCGGGACCTCCAAAGGGTTGTTATTTATGGATTGTATGGTCCTCCGCAGGGCATACCAGGAGAGGCAGTCCCATAGGTCCAAGGGTCCTAGGCATGATCATAATAATGCAAAACCGCCACGGTCCCCTTCTCTTTGTTGAATGGAACAATTCTTTAAATACCTGTATGGGTGCAGTGGAAAGAAAGAACATTCTCCTGGGTGTCCAGAGCCATGCAGTTTAATTCTATATGTGTTTACTTTGGAATAAGTCCCTCTTTATTCAGGGCCTCCTGTTCACAGGAGTGCATGGAATGAGTAATATGAATCATCATTGTTTAAGGCGGTAGTTATAAACTTTCTAGATTTAATAGGAACAGTTTAATTAATAACAATTATCCAGAATATTACTGTGGTTTAGGTAATACCTCTGAAAGTGCGGAGGAGGCTTGACATTT
Organism: Podarcis muralis; assembly: GCF_964188315.1. NCBI lineage: Eukaryota > Metazoa > Chordata > Lepidosauria > Squamata > Lacertidae > Podarcis > Podarcis muralis. The sequence goes on from NC_135655.1 coordinate 135,349,643, forward strand.
TCCTTTCTTTGGTAGATAAACCAGGCTACTCAATCTTAAACCCCCTTTCATTGTGCTGCCTACATTTATTAAGGTCTGCATGAGTCTGTATATGCACTGCAGTATAATCACCTGCTTTATACGGAGTCAAACTGCTGGTCTGTCTTGCTCAGCATTGTCTACACAGGCTGGCAGCAGTTCTTTATATTATTGTATTTTATTTTATTTTAATATTTTGCTGGAAGCTGCCCAGAGTGGCTGGGGAAGCCCAGCCAGATCTTCAGGGTATAGATAATATATTATTATTATTATTATTATTATTATTATTATTATTATTATTATTATTATTGGTTTCAGCCAACAAACAATCCTGGCCTTACCTGGAGACACCAGGGACTGAACCTGGGACTTTCTGCAGGCAAAGCAGGTGCGCTCTGCTACTGAGCTATGGCCCCTCAATAGTAAGTTCAGCACTTCTTAAAAAAAAAAGCAACAGAATGTAAAACTCTACCTGCAGTTTTAGGTGGAGGAAAGACTTCTGTAAAGGGAAATGGACACACAGCCCCCAGGAAGTAAAATCTGTTCAAAGCTGTGCCGTGCAGGTCATGGTCTTCATACCTTCCTAACAACTGAGAAGCTGCAGCGCGCTTGTTGAGACTTTGCTGTGGAAGTGTCAGCTGGACCATTAGCATGCCCTCTTCCTATATTTTAAAAAGACAAATTGCATTTGACTGCGATGACACTAATTATAGTGGAGAGGTTCAAGCTGAGACCCCCTGCTGGCGAACTCAGCCAATAAACCATCTGTGACTGACAGGAGTTTCTACCGCTTTAGACAATTGGAATTTCATAAAAAACGTTCTTCTCCTCCTTGCCCAGCCGCCTCCGAGAAGAGAAATTGACATGAACAGGCGAGATCCAGAGTCACCACAGAGCAATCAGAGTGTTGCATTACTGAGATCACGGGGGTTTAGCACAGAAAGCTCAGAGCTCTGATAAACCAGCATATTGACCCCCAGAGGAACAATGGTAGCCGTCTCTCTATCTGTACATCATGTAATGAAGACAGAAAACAGTTACCTGTAAGATTATTATTTTTTAAAGAAAATCTGTGACACGCTTTCGAGGTATTTGACCAACTGTTATTAATATGCAGCAAGGGCTAATGATCGTAGAAGTTAGTGCCAAGCGCATTCCTGTGACATTGGCATCATTTCAATAATTTTACAGTACATTTGAATTGCGGCAGCAGTCATCCGCTCATTTTCCATTAACTTTGCCTAGAAATTTCTTGCGTCCGCACATGGAAGCAAAGTGTCAAGCGTCTCCTTCATGCTCGGAGACATTGCCTGAATCACACTGACGCTCTGGATAATTGTTATTAATTAAACCTTTCCTATTAGCCCCTGTTTTAGTTGTAACAAACTGCAAGTGATTGCATTCAGGCACTCTGTCTTTTTTGTTAGAATGAAGGGCACAGAAGTGAGCCCCGTTCATCAGCATATTTCTGTTGTAACACTGAGTAGCTAGTCTCTTATGGCTTGATTATTATTATTATCATTATTATTATTTTTAAAAAGGAAAGCCAGAGGTTGGCGGGACGTACATTGATGCATAGGCTCATTATTGTCAAATTAGATTCACTGACTTTCACTGCCGTTTACCAAGAACTGATGAGTAGCTTCAAGGACCCTTTGCAGCGGGTAAATTCACGCACGGGACCACTTGCCACCAACTGGTTTGCACATGCTTTGACAACTCCTTAATATTATGCAGGAATGTTCAGTCACAAGTCTTGCTTTGTGCCTTAAATGGGTCACATTCCGTACGCTGAGAGCGTGCAGTAATGACTCCTTCAGAAACCCCTGCATATGCACAAATGCCCTCAGAAGTTAGATGAAATGGACCTTTGCATTGTCCCCATTTAGGCCATGGGAGAGAAAGCAGCAAGGCCCCTGACATTTGCTTAAGGGCAACAGGAGATAATAGACAAGAATATTAAAGAAAGGTCTTTTGTTTCCCAGAGCTTGTGTGCCCTTGTATTTACTTCTGGTGGCACCGAACAGCAAAATGGAACTCGTGAGGCAGCTGGTAGTCTGCTCCCCAATTGTATGGCTACAACTATCTCGTCAGATAGAAGTGGGTATCAGTTAGCAAGGAATGGCAGTCTACATCTTGCATAACCAAGATAAGCTAACAAGATACAGTGTAGGAGGTAGAGCAGGACTAGTCAACATGGTGCCCTTTAGACTCCAATCCGCACCACCATTTCTTCCTAACCAATAACACAAGGTTCTTGTTTTGATAAAGGGATGTAGGTGAGGGCTGAAATGTGTGACCTGCATGGGGCTCTTTGAAGGCAAGGTTTTAAAACACAGTAAAATAAAATACTCTCTTTCGTTGCCTCCAAAATGGAATACAGTAGATAAGGACCCAGACTATGATCCTGAACATACTTTGCAGGGAGTAAATGCCATGGAAATCAATTCCCAGCAGGATCTTAGTCATATTTACATGGAAGTAATTCTTACTACATTTAACAAATGTGTTTAGAATTTCAACCTTATGCGTAGTGGAAGTCTGGGGTGGGGTTGGGAGATTAGACAAGGAGGTGGCATCATGGAGAGCATAACGGACAAGACAGCACTTAACTGACTGGATTTGTTGTAAACGTTTTTTCTTCTGTTTTACCACTGCTTCTTGCTTCCAGCTGAGAACATGTAGTGTGTATGAGCTGGGTAGCAGGAGCTGGGGGGAAGAGGACACAATAATGCCCGGACTCCTTGCAAGTGTGTTGTATTTATTGTGCTCCTTCATTTGGATATTAATGTTATGAAAGTTCATCATCAATAACAGTGAAAACCTTAGCTTTTTTCAGCTGTGGAAATGTGAGTTCCCTTCACTTGAATTAGTAGCAAGCCATTAAGGTTCAGGGGCTTGTCTTTCAAATACAGTGCTACTGACCTGCAGCAAGGTTATTCGATAGCCCACTTGGCTCTGTTCCAATACTTCTTAATATTGTCCTTGACTTTATTATACTGCTGCCCTTGACTAACTTCTAAGGCATATTTTCGTCACCTGCTTAACACCTTGTCAGGTTTTTTTAAAAAAAGTATTTCAAGAATCACTGGGGACCCTGAAAAAAAGCCACATCATTGAAAAGCCATAATTGAAAAGCAACTGGGGGGGGGGGGGTGTCCCCACCCACCCTTGACTACTCTTCCCATTTCTGGGAGCCTTAAACATGGGGTTTTTTTGGGGGGGGGACAAAACCCATGACTGAATAAAAAAGGTCAAAGGAGCAGTTTCCTATAGGCAAGCTGGGCTTCATGAGCCTTCAAAAGAAAAAGAACATAAAGGGACATGACTCCCAAAGCCAGGGGTGGAGAATCTGTGGTCCTCCAGAGGCAACTGGATGATGGCTCTTATCCCCCCCCCCGACCCTTTAGCCGTACTGGCTGGGCTGATGGAATAGGAGCCCAACAACACCTGGCTGGCCACTGGCTCCCCCACCCCCCCACCCCACTCTCACGTTGTTGGTGACCTCCAGCTGGAATGCTGGTCAGGGCTGGATGGAAGTGCAGAAAAGTGTGGGCAGCACTTGGAACATGCTGATAGGCTCAGAAGCAGGGGTCACTTTCACCAGTGAAAGCCAAACCCCAGTTTGTTCCCTCTGCCATCCTTCTTCACAGAGAATGGTCCCTTCCATGCACCCTTGGGTGCAGGGTGCTCAGGTGACTGGCTGGCTTTGGGGCAAGCTATCTCCATGGCATTAACCCCTCCCAGGGCACCAAGCCCATTGGGGCTGGGAGATCATTATTCCTGCGAGGTCCCAAATGAAGCACAATGTGTGTGTGTGTGTGGGGGGGGGGGTCCCTGTGCAAGCTGCTAGGGAGATGTGAGGGGAGGGAGGACCAAACTGCCAAGAGTGAATCCACGTGCTGTATCCAATGGACAGGGAGGAGGGAACAGCTTCTTGCTATCAGTCCCCACTTGATACAATCTAAACCAAGTATCTTTCTATTTTTATAAAGGGGAGGACGCTGGACAAATTTTGTGCTTCTAACAGGACATGCAGAAGGAAGCAGGATACCTAATGAAGTTGGGCCCATGTCATTTATCCTGCTCTTTAACCAGATTTTCAGGGTGTTTTTTAAAAAACAACAACTGTTAGAGCAAAGTGTGAGCTTAGTCCATTTGTAGTGAATCAGCTAATGGTGGTGGGAAAGTACTTGGATTTCCGCTTGTTACTGACTTCCTTGAATTCATCACCACTGAAAGTCAGCTTCTGCAATTTATTATGGAATTGTTTTAGGTGAAGAAAATCCCTATAAATCAAGCAAAGCTCCAGAGAGAGAGAGAGAGGGAGAACAAGGAAATGTCATGAGGAGCAGCACCGGTTTTGATATCCTCTTTCAATCAAGCAGCTGGCTTTTATTAATAGCCTAATCAGTGCCATAGTGTGTCTCATTTAAAAACAGTAACTTGCAACAAAAGTTTAAGTGTTGACTAAGGCAAAGAAAATGTGCAGACCATCTCATTGGTGGGAAAGCATTCCATACAATTCTTCTTCAGGCTAACCTGGTCTCTGGATCGGGAGCTTAGGCACACAATTTACAGGGTGGAGGTGGTTTGGCTTTGCTGTTGAGACTCAAAAACTCTCTTCCAACCTTTTCCCCAGTAGCAGATCTAGATAAAAAACAGAACACAAAACACCTTGTATCAATCAATAGCTATGTGTGTACAGAGTCTTTCTTGTTAGACATCTTTCTCTGTACCTGAAGTAGAGAGCAGGTAGAAAATGCATTCTCCTCTAGGACCTGATTCAGACAACACACTGAGCTAAATCTTTGCGAAGTGAGACCATGCGGACTCTTGCTTAGGAGCTTGAACTTGCTTTGCTCTTCCTTGGTTTTGCTGGTTATCCAGACTAGGGCTTTCTCGTCACTAACCATGAGCCACAACCAAGAACTAACCATTAATGGTTAATGTGAAAAGAGTTCAACAATGTACCCCAGTTTGGATGACACATTAAGCCAAACCTTGGCTTAGTGTGGTACAACATGAGCAGCAAACAGGGCTGGAGAGAAGAAACAAAGTGGCTGAAAGCTCCTTTTTGACCATGTGCTCCCATAGTCCCACAAAGCCATGGTTTGGCTTGGTGTGTCATCTGGACCAGACCATTATAACCACAACCAGCCTGCTTAATAACTCGGATTAGGAGAAGGAGCTTTCAGAGTAGAAGGATGGAGCTTCTGATCAGGATCTGCAGCTCGTAACCCCCGAGATGAAAGAAGCCCCTATTTCCCTCCTCCCTGCTGGATCAGGTCAGTTAGGGAACATAAAGCTCCGTTGGAAAACTGCTTAAGGTATTTTTGTTTTGCTTTATTCAGATTGTGAGCTGCTGTGTTGATCAGCAGAAAATATTCTACAGTAAGTTTAATTTAATCTTTCTTAAACTTGTGGGAATTGGGAAGAATGTCATCTTCTGCTGAGGCTCCCAATACGCTGGAGGAGCTTTGGAGAAACATCAGTGTCAGTTAATTTTAATTTCATCCTTGCTCAGTTGAATAGAGGGTTTTTAAGCCCTAAAGGGGACATTTTATACTTAAGCACTTCACAACCCAAATGTTTGTCGAGAGTTCCTTTTCTTTTTCTGAATTTTTAGTCCTCTTCTAGCTCAGCAATGCAGTAAGAGGAGAATATTGGGGCGTGGTTCTCTATAATTAGGCCATTACTCAGTCTAATTACCCACAACAGATATTTGTACCTTTTCATTATGTGACCTATGGATTATGTGGCAATTACTAATTGACTTTGGGAGAGGATTATTATGTAATTTGTGGATCTCAGGGTAATGCTTTAATTTTATGGCACAAGTAACCACAGAGTTAGCCTGTAACTACATAGTAATTGTAGTGCAATCAAATGGTGAATAATTACACATAATTACATTGATCTGTGACTGGTGAAGTTAAATGCTGATCACTACCACTCTGGACTGCCACCACTAGAGGCATCTCTCTTGCACAAGCCATGATAGTGAGATGAAAAAAGTTTCCTGTAATTTACCAAAACTCTGAGGTGGAAAATAAGAGCTCTCTTCCAACCTACTGAGATGGGTGTCCAAGCTGCCATTGGTTTGAATGGTGTTGAGCCTGATATCAGATGAATGAATGGGCACAAATTTCAGTGTTTTTGTGTGCTGTTAATTAAAACACATTTAACGTCAAGTAAATGTCTGCAGCCCTCAAGCACCCCCTGTTCAGTCTCCCTCCCCCATCCCCCCACATTCAAAGGCGAATGAAAAGCTGAATCCCAAAGGAGGTTTTGTGTTGCTGGAGTTGCTATGGTGTTCTTTGCTCCTGTACCAAAGCAATGTGTTGTGCAAGTTAAGCAGACACTTGGTCCTCCAGGAGAGTGCCAGCTTTACAAAGGAGTGAGGGAAGAAAAACCCTTCATGCTTTGAAGCTAGGAAGCATAATTCAGTAAGGACTGCAAGTGGTTTGGTCCCAGCATCGCAACAGATGTTGTAGAAGCTCCTGGGTGAATTTATTCTTCTTTTATACACACACTCACATGCATGCAAAAGGGCTTCTCTGTTGTGCTTTGTGATTATTCATCACAAAGTTTGTTGTGTCTACCCTCCCTCCCTCTCCCCCATCTCATCCCTTTTCGAAACCAGCCTTTAGTCACAATATAGGAGAGCTTTTTCTGTAACCAGTTAGACCTACAAATGGAAAGATGGGAGTGGGGAGGAAACAATGGTCCAGGGTGGCAAAGGAGGATTAAGCTTCTGGAGTGCAGGTGATGAGTGCATGCAGTTTTGCCTGCAGGGACATGAAAAACTGTAACTTCTATGCAACTATCGAAAGCACAGGGGGAGACAGGACCCCATCTTTGCATCAATTGCTCCATTCCATGCCTTGTCCTGTTACCTCTGGTGATGGCTGTATGTGTGATACCATGGCTGGATGTTTTGCTAGTTTCTAGGAGCAGAAGAAAGAATGAAGCTCACTGAAAGGCTTTCAGGCACTTCTCAGTTCATTTGGAAATAGCTGTTACAAATAGTTGTAAATCCCCTCTTTAAATTGCCTAGCAAACAGAAAACATCTTCATTTTCCCTATGCCAGGAATAACTGTTCAATTGCACCATTCCCTAAAAGGCTAGTGGTGCATGGTATTTTTATTTTATTTTTTTGTCACTGAACATGTGAAATAGCAATTGACATTATGCTTCTGAGTTATGGCTTCACTCAGTAAACTCAGAGGAGTAACTGTAAATGCTAATGAATGCTCTTTAGAGGAGAAATCATTGTTATGAGATGAAAGCGTATACAGAAATACTGGAAATATTGTGAAAAGCATTTGGACCAGTTGGCAAAGTGTTGGCAACAGGCTTAGGAAACCTGCGTTCAAATGCCGGCTTGGCCATGCATTTTAGGGTAACCAAGAACAAAGAAATACAGGACTGCTGTATCTTTAACAGGTGCATTGAGTTTTAGCTGTGCAGATGCACGGATGAAAGAATCTGTATTCTGAAATTCCCACCTTTACACAAAAAATAAAGACACAGAAGCTCTTCCATTCTCTTCTCTAGCTGCTCACACTCTTCACTTGCTGGGCAGCCCAGGAGCAGAGAATAGCAGCTTCATCTAGTCTATTCAAAAGATCATCCCAGTAGTCTGGGGCTAGTCCAGTCAATCTAGCTGCCTGTTACTTGAGGTACATAGCTGATGCTTCTCTTTTAAAAGGCTTGGATGGACAAACAGCCTTGCCTCTTACTTTTCAGGCAAGTGGACAAAAGTCAACCCCCAATCAGGCTGTTGTATGGTTTTTATGGTTTTGGGTCATCCTTACCCACAGATGGCTAATCCTTTCACCATTCCAGAGTAATCAAACCATTCTTGTTTCAAAAGGTTTCCAATGCACCCGAATGCCTTTTAGAGCAACAGTGGTTGTGCAGTGCTTTTTGATCTAGAAAGATGCCTTTGCAGCCTTTGGTTAGGATGGATCATAGCTAAGCAGGTTATTGTTAAGCAAGTGTTATTGACAAGAGGTTGTAAGCTGCTCCAGATTCGTGTTGTTGTTTTTGAGCAGGACATCAGATTTTAAACAACTGTAATGTTGATGGGGTTTGGGGTGAATAAATTAGCATGTTCAGCTTCAAGTTGGATGCAGTTCTTACAGCCAGTGATGTAGCTGGGGGGGGGGGGAGTCGGTGGCCCTGTGCAGAAAATTATGAGGGGGCACAACCAGGCTCCGGCTTCCACGGGGATCCCTGCCCCATCCTGGCCTAGGCGTCAGAGCATCTCAGTCCCATGGTGAGCGGATGCAGATGGAGGGAGGGGAGCAAGGGGCAACCTCAGCCCAGCCCAGCCCTCCTTTCTGTGGCTGTCAGGGGGGTTCACCTGCTAGCTGGGCTCCCCCCTGGGCAGGCAGGCAGGCAGGCAGGCAGCGCAGCTCCATGTATGAGCACAATGCTGCAGCTTCTCGGCATCATTTTCTAAAATACAGCTCAGCCCAGTGAGGAATAGCTCTCTCATTAGAATAAACTTTTGCTTCTGTGCATTGTAATGCCTTCTGAAGAAACATGTAAGAACAATAGGAATTTTATAGCTAATGCTTACAATGGGGGGAGGGAATAATCCTACCCAGAGTATCTTGTTAAATATATATTTGCTCATATGTGTAGCTCTGTCTATTTGCACATCAAAGCATGTTTAGTAGTGGTGCTTTTGCAATCTAGCTTCTAGATCTGTGACTGACAATTTTTATTCAGAGGATGATGGTGAAATCTGCACAATAGCATCTTCTCTCTCAAGCTTTGTTAATGCTTTTATTAATTCAGGCTGCTGCAAGGGTGGCAGGGGGACTGTCACATGATTAAATACAAAATCAAAACTAATTCACACAAACACACAAAAATAGATACTGGGGAGAATGTTTATAGCATATACTTCTCCCTGACATAGTAGTTTTCTATATGTAAGGAGTTTTTACCTGGGGATTCCCACTTGCACACTACTGTGATATGCAGAATATAGACTTGCCTTCTAGCGGTGCGGCAATAAAAGTGTTAGCACGTTTACAAAGCTAAGCAGGGACCACTATGGTTTCAAATTGGATGGGAGTTGGGCTAGATGACCCTTAGGTCCCTTCCAACTTCATGATTGGCTCTCAATTAAATTTCGCTGCATAATGCATTTCTGAAAGAACCATTACTTAAGAAAGCCAAAGAGTTTTCATTTGCATCTTTGCAAGGCTATATGTTGTTTCATATTTCAGTTTGTATTTGTGCCATGGGCATAAAGTTTGGGATATTGATTTGTTTTAAAATTGCTGTTCCGCCTTTTCACCAAATGGCACTGAATACAGTTTTTAAAAATCAACATAGTTATACTAAACACCCATAAACTAGCCTATAAATCAATTTTAACAATCCTCCTACATCTGTGATTCACCTCTGCTGTTTGGATTTGCAAAGCACAGGAAATCTGTGGATTCAGGCCAGGGAGTGGAAAGTGTGCAACAGCAGTATTTGGACGAGAATGCCACAGGGACAAGGGTGAATTAAAGTAAGTGAAAGGGGTTCACAATCCTCATTAACCCAAAGTATGGGAAGCCCCAGGTGTCTGATTGTCACATAGGTTATGAGAATTCTCCACTTCAAATGCCCAGTTAGCCCTGCTTGAATGTGAGCTGTGTCTCACAGTGAGAAATTTTAGCTTGGTAATTGTGCACTGAGGCTGAGGCTACAATCGTACATGCATGCTTACAAGGGAGTTAGTCCCACTGAGAATAAAGGGACTTATATGTGAGTAAACATAACTAGAATTGCACAGTAGCTTCATATATTCATATCAGCGGCAGAGCTGCAGTGTTCCTAAACCACCCCCCATAATAGAACATCAAGAAATACAAATTTTAAAACATGCCAATAACTCTCACATCAGCTTCCTCCACTGTGTCACTTTCTTCCCACCAGAATGGTGTCTTGTGCCCTTTTTTATTATTATTCCCACTCAAGTAGATCCAGATTCACAGCAAGGCCGCGAGGAGAGCCAGATGATCATGCAGATGGCAGGTGACAAATCTAGCAAGGTTTGACGAGTGGAAATTGCTTGCTCTAATTGCTTGTCAAGTCCGGTACCTATGTTAGAGTTAAGGACTTAAGCTCAAGGCAAAACAATGCTAGAACAAAACAAGGAAAAGGCTGTTAGAAATTGAGATGGAGGACGGGAACGGCAGTTAATTTATTCCCAGCCTAAGTTAGAAAGATGGTTTGGGCAAAGCCTGGAGATCTTGTAGCTACTTGTGTGCAAGGTGTAGACCCTCCAGCATATTTTCACAGTAGTGCAGTATTTAAACATAGGAACACCTTTACAGACGGGCCATAACACAACATAATAATTGGTGACCAAGGAAGAAAAATGTTTTTCATGTCCATTATTGTCAAATCTAAAAATATTTGCTTCACTTCCAACTACAGACCAATTGCCCTCATTGAACAGTGGCCTAAAAAAATGTTCACAAACTAAGCAATGGCATAGAGAATATTTCTGAAGTATTTGTTCTTCAATAAGATGTAACAGTTCCCAATATTTGCATGTATCACTACTTCTTATAAAGCAAACATAGCGTGGCATCCTATGCAGTGCAAGCAGAATTCTACTCATACAACAGGGTTACCCCTTCCTCCCCTCTCCTCTTGTGCCCCCACAAATCTACCCTTAGGGGTCCCCAACTCTCTAGATCAAGTTTTAGAGGGTGTGCAGGGGCTTCCAGGTGTCACAAGAGGAAAGAGAAGTTTTGTTGCATATGCAGAAGTCTGTCATGCAAACAGAACTTGAGTGTGAGATACATCCTGTATCCGCTAGTTCCCAAAATTATTTATAGCTTTGAAGAAATACTTATATTATGTAGCAGTCATAAGTCCCAGTATGGAACTTTGAAAGCATTTGGTACCACATTAAGACATAGCAATTTTTGTCAGCATCCCTACTCAACATCAGCATCATGTCTTCTGCCAGGTGCTTAGCAGTATTGCATAAATATATAAAAATGCCCTGCAGAATCAGAGCAAAGGCTCTGGTTATATCTAACTAGTTAAGCATCCTCTTTTCCACCCACCCACTACCAAGACACGAGGGCAATAGCGCTCTGCTGCAGTTTTCCCCACCGACTGGTGTTTGGTAATGTGCTTCACTTGCTAATTGTGTTCTGTATTAGCATCCATTGCTTGCTGGTTTATAGGCTGGTTCCTTCTGGTAATGTAACACTGCAATCTCAAAAAAGTAAAATCGCTGTAGGACCCTTCTGAAATGTTAGGACATCTGTAAAATCAGGAAAGAACTCGGGAAACAAAACCACGAGAAAAGGCAGAATATGGGTCTTGCAATAACTGTTGCAGAATGAAAGGAAAGGTAACAAAATGTGTAGCTTTCTTGCAAAGTCATGGGAGAGAGTCTTGTCAAGATTTCAAAGTTTTTCTTAAAAGTAGCAGGCATAGTCCGGGGAGAAGGCAGTGAGATGGTAAAGTAAGCATGGTCTTCCGTGGCAAATCTGTTTCAGCTGCATTTTGCATAATGGAGAACATACTGTTCTTTTGGTTTATTTTTTTTATTTTACACAGTCACTTAGCACAGATTCACATGCTAAACGTGGCCATTATGTATAATCTCTGCAGCTAATGCAGGCGATCTGCTAGTTGGAGCATAATAATATGTGAGCTGATGGAGTGGGAGACTGTAGCATGGCTGCATCTTCTGTAATCAGGGGAGCTCTGGAATCTCTCCCTGATTGTGCAAATTGCCACCGTGGTATGCTATATGGGTTTCGAACCAGCACATATTAACTGCGCATATTAGCAGACAATTTGCATGAGCTGAAAAGTAAGCAGCCACATTTAAAGCACCTGATTCAGACTGAGGGCTGAGGTGAAACAGGTGCAACAGGACTCGTCTGAGATAATGGGACCCTGTGGACCCTTTGCAGGGCCTTAGAAATGGAGGCAACTTAGTCCTTCTGGAACTGTTAGGCAACATCAAGATGATTTCTTTGGCCTTTTCCAAGGGACCTGATGCTGGGGACAAATGCCTCATTTGTTGAATGGCCAGTTTGGACTCCTGACTACCATTAAGTCAATCTCCTGCTTTCAGGTTGCTGCTGCCTCAGAACAACCTTTTTAAAGTTACAAGTGGTTACATCAAGATTAGCGATGGTGCCCACACTGGCCCCTTGGCATCTTTCTTAAAAGGCCATTTGTGAGGCTTCAGAATAGAGGCATTTAGGGTACCAATGTGTGGTTTAACACATTCTTTCAAGACTACAGAGCAATGTTTTTACTTGTATCAGCCAAACAATTTAGGTTGATAAAGCCTTATAAGAAAAAGCTTACAAACACATTGCAATTGTGTTCAAAAGAGGGCTCCATGTCGTTAAGCTGACATGGGAAAGTGAATTTTCAGTTCTCTTTTCATAAATGGACTTCTGAAATCAATGGGCCTGATCTTGTGAGCAATGCCTTGTGTATATACCGCCTGATTGGCAAATCGATTGGCAAATGAAAGTCGTGCTCTACTCAGGCAAGGCCTCGTGTAGAGAGGCACGGCTGGTAATCTTTTCCGGAGCCCCTCTTTAACAAGCTTTCCCCCCCTTCCCCTTTTCCTTTTTTTTAAAGTAAAATGACACTCTTGCACACAAACAGCCTCAGCAATTTAAAAAGTAAGCTGCAGTTTTGATGAGGAGAGATGCACAAAAGTGCATAGTGTTGCATTAAGTAAAGTTAATTAAAAATAAAAGAAAACAACCAGCCTTGGCTTATCGAAAATGTGCTCCTGAAAATATTAGCAATTATTTAAATGTTAAAATGGAATTAATCAAGGGATAACTGCAGAATGACTATATATTTCTGTAATCATTTGTAGAATGTAGCTCTGTCTCTATGTTTCATGTTTGGTCCATCACATATAATAAATTTCAGAATGCATGTTTTATGATGTGATGAAAAAATATGCCATTGAACTCTTTGTATTTATTAATCTGTCATTTAAACAGTTAACCTCATTAAAGCAGGAGCAGAATGCGGAAGATGCAATGTGTGGTTGCGCAGCTCCTACAGCACCATCAAGAAAGCAAAAAATGCGTGGCTAAAATAGTTAGAGGCCACACGCCAGCCTTGGTTTTTGAAAATAGTAGCAGGTTAATATATTTTCTGTTTAAAGTCTTCTTTGTTGTCAGAATTTCAGTTGGTGTTGGATCCTTACTTAGGGTGGTATTCAGCTAATAAGTCCCATCCTATTCAAGGAATTCCACTTGTACAACAGGACTTTCCCCCACTCTTTCCCCCCATGTGCACCCCAAAATCAGCTCAGAGTGGGTGGAAGAAAAGTGTGTTATAAATTTAAGAACATAAATACAAATAAATTGAAGGTAGTCATTACTGTATGATTAGCTTAGTCTGGAACCATCCTAGTATTTTCATTGCAGGTGTCAACATTTGGGGTTGAATATTTAAATCTGAGTAGATATGTGTCAGTGCTGATATTTTTATGGGAAAAAACCCCGTTTAGATTTCAAAAGTTGGACAATGTCATGTGTTCAGACTTCAACATCTGTCATTTCACTTTCTGATAATTAAACATATTTTGGACTAGCCATAGTTTGCCAAATTCATTCCATGTATAGCATTAGTGTTTTTTGCTTGTTGTCATGCATTGGGGTGGCTGCTAAAAATACGTACAAGTCTATATGACTCCTAATTTCTTTGCTAAGCAGGCAGAAGGCTCTGTGTATTAATACTTGGCAATTGTATAGCAATTTATACATGTCCAACACAATTCATGTGCCTTTATCTCAGGTTGATACATATGTGGGAAAATATATAGACACACTTACCCTGGTAGGTTGTCGTGGTATAATATATTTTATCACTACAGTGCACTCATTCTTGCAACTTTACTGTAAGGTGGGCTGGTATTATTATTGTAGCCTGATGAGAAATTAGGCAATTGTGTGAATTCATGGCTGGGGCTTCCTGACTGTCACTTAATGCCACTACTCTATGGCAGCCCTCTGCATTAGCATGACTGAACCTTCTCTGGGGCTCTCGTGGTTTCTGCCTGGCTTTTTATACTCTGCTACACCAATCCCATTTTGTTCTTTTTTCTCCAGAACAGGAAGATCTTTGGTCTTTCTACTCAGATCTTGAAAGAGTAGCAAGGCGCTTTCTTATAAGGCCATAATATATCTAAACATACCGTATGAAAATGTTTTATGAAACTTACAATTGCAATCTTGTAGAGAACCTTACTGATTCTGACCTCCAGTAGGGATTCTGACACTAGTCTCACTTGAAGGAGGCACTCCTTTGTCATTATAAATAGGGCCTGTGTTTCTCCAGCGCCACAGGGGTCATTTTCACATGGTTAGCTATGTCTTGCAGGTTTCTTTTTCAAGGAAACAATTGTGTCAGTTTCTTCTGTCTGCAGATTTGCATAATATACTTCTGCTCCGTCTCAGACTTCAGAAACTCTCTTAAACCTGGAACTTATTTCCTAGGCTCTCATCAGTCACTAAACTGAAAGAATTATCCCGCAATGCTCTGCTCATCTTTTGGTATTTTACTCCAATGTATCAAAAGGATACAGACAGAAAATGTTCTTCCCCAAAATACATCTTATTGCACTTTTGCTGCCAGGTGTATCTATGTTTGTTTTCCTAAATTTAAAATCCTTCCTGAAATCAAACCAATCTGGCCTCTAGTCTTTCCTTTTTGGAGGTAAAATATTTGGGATGGGGTGGGTGGAGAACTCAAATAGCTGTTTATTTAGCATAGGATAGAAATAGACCAAAGTATCATGCTGGCTCATATTTCTCAAAGGCAAGAGATTTATGAATGAATTCCTGGAGAATCCTCTTTGGACCAGGCATGGAGTTTTATCTTTTCTGGATAGGATGTTTGCAAGCAACATGGTGCTGAGCCAACACATTTTCAGAGCACCTAGCTGCTGTGTGTACCATTAAACTGTGCGGTGGTGGCCAGTAATCCAGATTGCTGGAGCTGCCAGAATGTTCAGATGTACACTTTTAAGTAAGTAAAATCCAAGAGGAAATTTGCACGGAGAGATTTCTGTAGTGTAGAGGTTGTATTCCCCTTTTGGATACGACATCTGCCATAAAATCAGGGAAGAAACGTACTCCCTTCCAGCCTCTTGAAGCTGGGCATCCTAAGTCTTTGAATCGGCTGCAGAATCTGGGTGGTTGTTTGTATGATTTTAGTTTTTGGCATAGTTTTATCCAACCTTTACATTCGAATGCAGTTTCTTTTTCCATAACTGGGGACTGTCTGGACCTGGGGGAAAGGATTCTTTTGCACTCTCTCTGTCCTTCGGCTACAAAAAAATCTGGGTTGCAATACATATTTGCCCATCTCACAAGATGTGGATGTATTTTGAACCAAGCTCCCTTGCCCCTGAAAATGCTCTTCTGCCTGCAAATTACATCAATTTCTTTATGAGTCTCTAATGCTTGTGTGATCTGGTCATGTGTGTGTAGGGGCAGGGCATCCATATTGTCAACAAGATCTTTGCAAAATCAAATAACTGTTTGCTGACTTCCCAACCTCAACACACTGCTCCTGACTCGCCAGGAACATAAACTGGCAATTACTTGGATTGGGCTCAGCTTGCACCTGACATGAGCTGGGCAGCAAGACCTGACCTGCAGCGACAGGTGGCTTCTCTTGGGCAACTAGCACTATGACTTGGGTAGCACACACTGCTGCTACTACTACCACCTCCTCTTCTCTCCAATAAAATTCTTGATTGGCAGTGCAAGAATATGCTGGTAAAAATAAAGTTCTTTTTTAAAAAAAGTTAGTAGATGATGCTTGCAGGCAGTTACAATTAGAAGTGAGGGGAAGAGGTTCATACTGTTGCTACTATTGATAATATAATTCTAAAAGCTGTTGGTGGCAAGGAAAAGATAGGTCTATAGAAAAAAGAATTCCTAGATGCCAAAATCCAGGTTTGGGGCAAGTACTCTCTGGTGAGAGAACCCCAGCAGAGATTCTGTTGGGAGCCACCCAGAGTGGTTGGGGAAGCCCAGCCAGATGGGCAGGGTATAAATAATAATAACGTCTTTGTCTTCTTCTTCTTCTTCTTCTTCTTCTTCTTCTTCTTCTTCTTCTTCTTCTTCTTTAAAATCACAAAATATACAGCAAAGTAAAGCATGGAAACATAGGCTGTTAGACCTTTAAAATATGGCCTTGTGAGTTCCCAAACTTCCCTCTTCCCATAGCATAGAAAAGACCACACGTTTGGTTTACTTACTCTCCAAACATCAGGTTCAGGTGCTTTTCAATGCAGCATTCAGAAGGCACAGGCAGTACAACTTGGCTTAGTTACAGTGGTGAGAGTTCCTAAATTATTGGTACACAATAATGGCTTGTAAGAGCCATGAGGTCTGAGCTTGGAACAAGCAGCTAAGACATCTTTACATGCTAAGCTTCTCAGGTAGACTAAACGGGAACAATAGGCTTGGTTACTTTCCTCCCAAGGTGAAGGGGAGTGACCTAGAGAAGTCTGGCAGAACAGCTTACTCTATTACATTAACCCCTTCATGCAGTAATTATACTTAAGCATGTTGGTTACATGAAACTGGTAATCCCACAAAAGCTTCCAAGAGATAACTGTACATGCTGGTCCTTTGTTGTTCTGCATCACCGTGTTTGGTTTCAGCAAGCCTTGGCTTATTGTGTAGCACTAAGGAGGCACTTGCAGTGGTGAGCTTGAGAGGGTGCACATTTTCCTGCCCTGGACTCCATCTCTATTCACCATTAAAACAAAACAGAACAGAAGAGCACAGAAGGCACATAAATTTGATTGTTTCATTCAGGTGCAAAATAACTGAAACCCAGCTTCTTTTGCTTGGCATTCTGAAACTACTTGTATTTCTGTGCTTTGGCTAAGCCTTCTACCAAAAGAAGTCTTTCCTTCTTATTTGGTAATATCCAAACACCCCCTCTGTCGTGTACTGTACTCAGACCTACTTAGGTCCAGTGCCTTTAAGTTATAGTGGCTATTTAAAACAAACCTTTAGTGAATTCTGATGACATCAACATTTATTTCATTATCCTGGATTCTTGAGTGGTTGTTAAGATGCTGCAAAAGTTATGTCAGTGTATGACCACAAACTAGCTCAGTTTATAAGCATTTCTCCATAGTTGGGATTGGCCACCACATTCATCACCCACTGTAAGGTAATGTACATTTGAGTCTGTGCTAGGTTTCCACTGGCTGCCCCACTGATATATTTTCAGGCATCACTACCGATCTTCTGATCCCATTTCAATATACACCACTTTTGAATTGCAGCATACACATGCTTGAAATCCCATTGTGAATATTAATTTCAATGCAGAGTTGCACATATGCAGATCATGGAACGTAATGAAGCTTTTCTCATTTTCTGTTTGGAATCCCACCTGTATCTGCCCCATGTATTCTGTTGCTGCAAATCTTGTGGATGTTTAAAAAGCATATTTGAATGTGGAAGAGGTTGGCTAAATGGCCGACAGTCAGGAGAGTGAGAAAACACCCTGTGGGCATGAACCATTTTGTACATTTTGCTCAAATGAATTCACTGGATTGTAGCTTACTTTTGTATATATTACCATTTTGCTTCAAGCATAATGCATGGAGTAAAGAGGCATGGTCTAATGGAGTCAAGTGCATCATGTACAGAAACCTTGTTCTTGTATATCTTGCTACAGTTGCTACATATTTGCATTACTTCTAATTCTTTCTTCCCTCTCATCTTTCTTCCAGTTTGTGCTGGCACGGAGAACAAGCTAAGCTCTTTGTCTGATCTTGAGCAACAGTATCGTGCATTGCGAAAGTACTATGAGAACTGCGAGGTAGTTATGGGTAACCTAGAAATCACCAGCATTGAACATAACCGAGATCTCTCCTTCTTACGGGTAAGTGACATCTCTGCTACTTTAAAAATACATGTGAGCTGACATTTGGTTTTGCAATGACAGATTGAGGCTGTGTACAGATGACAGCTCTACAGAGATTTTTAGGGGGTGATGTAGAGCTATATTGCCAGTGGTACACAGGGTGTTTGTGTGCAGGTGTCCTGCGGTGGCCTTTAGTCAGATTGATTTTGCAAGTTCCCATAGGGCTCTAATTTGTACTCTGTAAAAGACAATGTTAGCCTTTGGAGGAATGCAATAGATCCCTGGAACGGATGTGTGTCTGTTTTGGTGTAGCTGTTGCCAATGCCTTTTGGGTAGTGCCTAGGAGAGTCACACGTACAGCTCTGCTCTGTAATTACTAGAGCAACTTCGAAACTTTGCTCTGTGCAACATGAAATACTTTCTGCACAGCTAATTGAGTAATTTACCTTGTGACAATGACTAGCAGTCCTAGTCAGCTTTACCACTTAGACAGTTTTACTACTCCAAGCTGTTAAATGGAACTACAGTGGTACCTCGGGTTACATACGCTTCAGGTTACATACGCTTCAGGTTACAGACTCCGCTAACCCAGTAATATTACCTCGGGTTAAGAACTTTGCTTCAGGATGAGAACAGAAATTGTGCTCCGGTGCCACAGCTGCAGCAGGAGGCCCCATTGGCTAAAGTGGTACTTCAGGTTAAGAACAGTTTCAGGTTAAGAACAGACCTCCAGAACAAATTAAGTTATTAACCCGAGGTACCACTGTAGAGAAAGTGGCTGCATTTATTTGGTTATATTAAGTTTCTATACCGGGGATCACAGGGGAGTTTACAATACAAAAGCAAAAAGATACATAACATAGTAACAAACTAAAACAATAACCCCCCCAACACATATTTAATTAGGGAAACTGAGTAAACACCGTATTTTTCACTCCATAAGATGCACCTGGCCATAAGGTGCACCTAGTTTTTAGAGGAGGAATGCAAGGGAAAATAAATATTTAAAGGGTGTGCTGAGCAGAGCCTATATGCATGCAGGCTTTTCCCCGAGGAGGGAGAAGCCCCCAAGAGCCACACACACTCTCTGCGCGGCTCTTTAAAGGGAGCGCGGCTATCCCTGGCTTTTGCGGGAGGTGGGGGAAGGGCTTTAGACCATATTTTGTGCTCTCCTCTTTCACCGTCATTAAATAGTTCTTTAATTCCTCCTCACTTTCTGCCATCAAGGTTGTGTCATCTGCATATCTGAGGTTGTTGATATTTCTTCCGGCAATCTTAATTCCGGCTAGGGATTCATCCAGCCCAGCCTTTCGCATGATGAATTCTGCATATAAGTTAAATAAGCAGGGAGACAATATACAGCCTTGTGGTACCCCTTTCCCAATTTTGAACCAATCAGTTGTTCCATATCCAGTTCTAACTGTAGCTTCTTCTCCCACATAGAGATTTCTCAGGAGACAGATGAGGTGATATACACACCTCACACACACAACCATAATACACACACCCACACACCCATAATTTGGAATATTAAAAAAATTGCATGGAAAGGAGTTAATAGATGTAATAATAATAATAATAATAATAATAATAATAATAATAATAATAATATAATATACTATCAATATCTTGCATGCAAGTATGCTACGGGTGAGCAACCTGTGGAGGCCCTGGTC
Source organism: Podarcis muralis (assembly GCF_964188315.1). Lineage (NCBI taxonomy): Eukaryota > Metazoa > Chordata > Lepidosauria > Squamata > Lacertidae > Podarcis > Podarcis muralis. The sequence goes on from NC_135655.1 coordinate 135,369,263, forward strand.
CAAATCCATTCCCTTGAGAGATGCTTTGTCTGAGGAAGTTGAAGCAGTATACCTCTAAATAAAATTTACTGGAAATCCCAGATGTGGACAGGAGTGTTGCATTTTGGTTCTGCCTGTGGGTTTCCCAGGGGCATTTGGTTGGCCCTTATGAGAACAGAGTGCTGGACTCAGGTGTGCTCTTTACCTGAACCAGCAGCAGGGCTCTCTTTATGTTCTTCAACTGAGAGGCAAAAACCACATAGCAGGCAGACCTAGTGGGAACAGAACCTCCTGCCAGGCCCCACCTCCCCTCACTCACATCTCCTAGTGGTCCTCCAAGAAAACTAGTTGCTGACTATACAGTAAATGTTCATAGAGATAGCGGCTCCCTGTAATATTTTCCCTTAACTTCAAGCTTCTGTCTAGTGCTTATTTCTCCTTTCCTTTCCTTTTTTTAAATAAGACCCCTCTGCTGTTCCTTTTGACTTTAGCTTTCTAAATAAAGAACTGAGTGAAATGTTATTTGAGGCTGCTAAACCTGAAGAAATAAGAGCCAGCAGGTGGCAAACCCACAGAATCTCGCCATTTGGGCGTGGGCGTGGGCGGGTGTTTTGTAGTAATAGTTACTGAGGATTTCATGCAGTTGTTTTTTATTTTTACCTGAGACTGCCCCCTCACAGATGTCTCAGCAAAAAAGAGCAGCTCAAGTTAATGTGATAAATTATAGCAATTTAGTTAGAAAACAAAACAGAGAAAAGACGTTTTTGGAGGCAGAAATAAAAGGTGGCATGTTTATACTAATAATTTAACATTCATTAGCTCGAGGATGCTGCTTATTTCTTCATTTAAAAAAACACATTTTAATGGCCTAACAAAGGTGGCAGATGGGATATAATCAAGAGCCCAAGCGACTTGTCACTTTCAACTTGGAAAATCATGAAATCTTTCCTGCTATTTGTGAGGCTCCCATTCTTACGAGAGCAGCTGCCTTCCGCTGACTTGAAATGGGCTTCATGTATCTATTTATGTATTTAATTATATAATTAGCATCATGGAGCTTTACAGTGTTGCAGTAGTAGATGGGTTCTTGCTTTGAGGTGCATGCAATCTACAATTGGATATTTGCAATTTCCACTTGGATGTAGGGGACACAACAGGGCATGGATTGGTAGCCTGTGGCCCTCCAGATGTTATTGTATTACAATTTCCATCATCTCTGGCCATTTGTAATTGTCAGCCTGGCAGTGCAGGGAACTGGGAGCAGAAAGTATTATGGAAGTCAGAGTAAACAGGAGAAGAACACGCATTTGGCTGAGGTTTTGGTAGGGGATGCCAACTTGTATCAAAGGTGTAATGGAAAAGACCATTTTTCTATCAGCCTTAGTTCATATTATACAAGGCAGTCTCTTCACCATGATGTGGCCGCACAGAAAGATTCAAGCAAGCAGTTTTTACCTCGATTGTTCTAAGAATGTGCAACCTCTCCAGAGTGGTTCAAAGCTGTTCTGCAGCTTTGGAGATACTTTTTGGAGAGGATATTGTAAAACTTTGCCCTTTTATGAAAGGCTTACAGCATTTGAGTGTGGGGAATGTAGTCTCATGTTGCAGCTGCTCTTGATTGTCTTGATGGTACTGACATATTAATGATAGCCTTTTATTTATTTGTGGCTATGCATCAAGTAGCACTTCATTCCCGCTTGCTCTGGGTGCCTGTTGGGATTTGGAGCAGCAGGACAGCTGCTACTATTTTACTGGACTTTACTACTTCACCATCACCTTCAGGTCCTGTGATAGAACCTAAATCAATGAGTGCAAAAAATAGGACGTCATATTGGGTATGTAGGTAGAGCTACAGCTGACCTCTGCACATATTTTAGAAACCAGAAATCTTCAATTTTGACTTTTAAAAAGTGGAGAAACCAGTTGCTAAACCTTTAAATTCTGAGAACCACTACCTGAGTTACCAGTTGTCAGGAACCAGAGTGCAGGGGAAGAGTTAGACTCAGAAATCAAACTAAGTGAACGAGGGACCGACTCTGCAGAAGAGAGCTGGTTGACATAGTCAAGAAAGGGCAGTTCAACCCCCTTCCCAGGGAAGACTCTGTTAGTGCTCAAGCAGAGGAAGAGTTGGAAGGCAGCCAGAGCGTTGCTAGGCAATCAGCAGATAAGCAGAGGTCTGAGTCTGTGTTGAGTGAAAGTGGAGAGGGGGCAGGCTAGCCTCTCAGTCCCCGTTCTAGGCATCTGGATAAGATCAGATGGCAACGGAAGGGCAAGAGGGAAAAGGCAGGAGTTTGGCATCCTTCCTGCTGTGGGAGGGGCGAAAATTAAGACTGACCAACTATCGTAAATGCGAGCAGGTGAGAAGCCATGCTCTGGATGTGTCTTTTTGTAAATAAACACACTTAAAACTGCTGGAAAGTCATTACTTCTTATTGGGACTTGTTCTCCTGTCAGAGATCATTATACCTGTTAACTTTTAGATGCAACCATGTCAGCCAAGAGGGAGAACTTCTGGATGACCACACAGGATACATTGGCTCCCCATGGCCTCAGCCTGGAGGATAGTTCCACTTAACTTCCATGAATGAAGCCCTTCTGAGCATTTCATCCTCAAAGCTCCATATGCTTAAGAACAACATCATTTCATCTTCGTCATGGGACTGTGTGTGTGTGCGTGCACACACGCACACACACACTCACTGTTAGGAGCCACTTTGCACTTTGAAGAGCTAAACGGTAAATGTTTTGAGCGAATTTTGAGCGAATTTGAGCCAATGCAATTCTGGGCCTCATCAATAGGAGTACAGCATCTAGATCAAGGGAAGTAATAGTGCCACTGTATTCTGCTCTGGTCAGACCTCACCTGGAGTACTGTGTCCAGTTCTGGGCACCACAGTTCAAGAAGGACACTGACAAACTGGAACGTGTCCAGAGGAGGGCAACCAAAATGGTCAAAGGCCTGGAAATGATGCCTTATGAGGAACGGCTAAGGGAGCTGGGCATGTTTAGCCTGGAGAAGAGGAGGTTAAGGGGTGATATGATAGCCATGTTCAAATATATAAAAGGATGTCACATAGAGGAGGGAGAAAGGCTGTTTTCTGCTGCTCCAGAGAAGCGGACACGGAGCAATGGATCCAAACTACAAGAAAGAAGATTCCACCTAAACATTAGGAAGAACTTCCTGACAGTAAGAGCTGTTCGACAGTGGAATTTGCTGCCAAGGAGTGTGGTGGAGTCTCCTTCTTTGGAGGTCTTTAAGCAGAGGCTTGACAACCATATGTCAGGAGTGCTCTGATGGTGTTTCCTGCTTGGCAGGGGGTTGGACTCGATGGCCCTTGTGGTCTCTTCCAACTCTATGATTCTATGATTCTATGAATTAATGTTAGATGTAACTAGGTGTGGACTTAAGCAGCATCTTGCACTAGAGCTGCATGCTATCCATGCTGATTCTGACCTGGCTACTAAATACTATTCTAAAGTCAAACATATATTAATAACATTAATAGCATTTTGTATCAAAAAGCCAAGGACACACCCATACAGAACATTAGTAGTTACCATAAGCCATTCCATAGAGAAAATGATAAATATAGTCAGAATATATCCAAATAGAAAAAATTTGCAGAGGAAGGGGAAACATAACACAAATTATTCCAAGATCATTGGATAGTGTATCCTAAGGGCAATTATTTCCTGACCTCATATAAGGTCAGTCTCATTCAAACAGAAAACAACATCTAATTGTCAAACCTTCTCAAGAAATGTTTCCTAGCAGTGACAGGAAAGAATTAAAAACTATTGATAAGTGCAGGGGCAATTAGAATAAGATCTATTATTTGATTATTGATGTAAACCTCCAGAATGTATTTTGTCCAGAATGTCTTAGTTGGCACATAATGTCTTAGTTGGCACATCACAGTAAGCCATAATCTGAAATAAGCTATGGTTTAACATGAACAAGCAGCATGCTGGTGCACGTGGCTCATTTGCACCCGCCTTGATCCCTGCCTGCATCCCTGCTTCTCCCTTTGCTCAGCTGGGAGGACACAAACTGTAGCCTGGATTAGCTTTATGTGTGAACCAGCGCTTGTGATTTGTTTCTCTCCAACCAAACTATGACCATAAGCCAAGGTTTGTTATTGGCTTGTTGGCAGCTTGCGCCTTGCAAGAAACAAACCACAAGTGTTGGTTTACACATAAAGCTAAGCCAGTGAGGAGAGCTCCCAGGGAGAAGAGACCCAAAACACAACAAGAGAGCAGCGCTCTCAGAGAGCTAAACCAGTGCTGTCCCTTGCTTCCACTCAGCTCAGACACAAGTGAGCTGTGTGCACAAGTGTATGTTGCTCATTTGTGGGAAGCCGTGGTTTGTTTCTGACCATGTGCGTGAATTATATGAGGCACAGATCAAATCTACGTCAGCTATTTAAATTCACATAGTGTTCTAGAGGAGTATTGTGTGGCCTTTAAAGGCTGGCTCAGAGCATGCTTACTAAGAACGGAACATTGCAAATGGCCAATTCTAAGACCATGAATAGAATTTTTCAGTTCCGCTTGCAACGAGACATACCATGCTTCTTATGGAATAGTCAATAGAGGATACACTCACACAATTTCTTTTTTGGAATTTAATCCATGTCCTGGTATTGTCATCCTTTGAGCTGTATCACTATATTGTTTGCATGTGAATAATAGTGGCTTACCCATGGTGGGCTCAATGCCGGGGGCCTAGCCAATCTGGCTGGGCCAGGTGCGAGGTGCTTGGTCCCAAGATAGGCTGGCTGCGCCTGCCCTCCCCCCCCCCCCCCCAGGATTGCTGTTGGCCAAAGAACAGAAGAGCAGGAAGACTGGATGTCCACAATTGTTGTTTCCATTTAAAAAGTAGGTTGAAAAGACTTCCCACCACGAGTTTCAGGAGAGGATCAGGTGTTGGTGCTCTGAGGTGCAGTGAGAACACAACCATTCTCCTTCTCTCCTCCATTCTAAACATTAAAAGGTTCAACTTCTTAGTAGTACCCAGCCCTTTTAGTTCTGCTTGCAGATCACATAATCTGCCTGTCTAAAATATCCTAATACCATTGTTTCCATACAGCTTCAAACTGCAGATCTTTTAACAGCTTTGCCTAGAAAGTATTGTTAAAGGATAGTAGATAAAGATTCCAAATAACCTTCAATTTTTTTACTGTAGTTCTCTATGCCTTGCCTCCCTCAAAGCACTTTGAAACACGCTTATTCCATTATACTCTAGCAAAGGCATGCAGAAATTATTCATTTGATTTGTCATGACCCCCTGCAATCACAAAGTCTTAAAATAGGATACTTGAGTGGCACAACTGTAATGCTCAAACTTAGTGTTGCAACCGTGACCAGACATGCTAGCTAATGAACAGCCCCCTTTCTGGGATCATCAGACGGAGGCATTCCTTTCATCTCTCCACCTGAGTTTCTCTCTTTTAATTGCTGTGTCATATTAATGGGATTGTTTCATTGTTCATTTTAATTCTGAATGTTTATATTTTAATGGTTTAATTGAATTGTTTTGTTGTGTATTTTAACTGTGGGTGTTTATATTTTAAAGTCTGTGAAACAGGTTTTTATCCTTTGTAAGATGCTTATAATCCTATCTTGGCATAAAATGGTATAGAAATCAACACACACAGAAACTAACAAGTACATTGGTTGATTGGGCTGCATGGGCTGCTGTGGGGCCCTCGAGCCCAGCACAGAAAATTAGAAGCGTATTTTTTCATCTTGCTAGTAGTGTCTGCACTGATTAGCAACAGTTTTGTCCCACTTTAAGGCAGGAGCCTTTCCCAGCCTTGGCTGGAGCTGCCGGGAGCTGCACTGAGACCTTCTGCACACAAAAAGTCACTGAGCTGTGACACTGAGCTGTGACACTATCAGTAATAGTTCTCCAGAGACTGTCCTCAGTGCAGCCGCCTAAGTCCTTTACTTTTAGATGTTAGGAGTCCGGCCTGAAACTAAATATATGCAAAGCAGATGCTGTAGCACTGACTTTGTGTTTCTGGGGGTTGAGAAAAACACCCATATTTTTTAGGGTGGTCGAAGAGCAACTGTGGTAAAGGATAACCATGAATTAAGGTATTTCCTCCCTGTGTTGTCCATTAAATGTGGACCTTGTGACTAAAGTCAGCATTGGTGCAAATAATGCTTCGCTATGCAATAAACGCCACAGTTTATTTTTGTTGTTGCTTACAGGTAATTTAGATATTAGTTTGTTGTTCTCCTGAATGAGAGAAGCACTAGACCTCTGCCACCTACTTTAACACCTCAATTCTATATCTTGATGCCCTACACACCCCTTGCCGTCATCTGCATTGTGTAGGAAATGCTGGCTTAAGTTTTATTTCTGCGAAAACAGTCCAGTATATAAAGCATCCAAAGCTCTAGTGGCAAATGCACTTAAATTGAAAATGGATTTATTAGGTTGTAAAGCCAAGTGCACGGCTTCCTGGGGGACTTGATGGTGAGGTATTAAGATTTGGCTTCAATGATGAGTGTAATGAATTTTAAAGGCTGGTCACAACCTTAATTAGGAATCCAAAAAATAACATTTCACGCTATATATTGATGGACTTTGCTCAAGGGAATCCTAGGGGTCATTAAGGCTTGTTTATGCATATCCTTCTTGCTTCTGCTTTTTCCCTCCAGGGAATAAAAGTTATATCTTCAGAGCAAGGGAAACATAGAAATGTTGAGAGGATGGGGATCAATGGGACGATAGCTATAACAGAATAGAACAATTTTTGATTCTGCCTTGAAGAATTTCTGTCATTGTCACTGTGAATACTTTTTTTTAAAAAGTACAAAAAAATCAAGTTGTTCTGCCCTTCTGAAAGTGAAACTTAACAAAACTGGCATTCAGAGGATTGAATAATGTTGCATTGTAAACCATCGATTTAGTGTCTGGGATTAATGAATTTAAAAGCTGAAAGAAATAGAAGATAAAGTCTTTAATTGTAAGCCGTCAGGGGGCAGCAGAAGTGGGGGAGGCGGCTGTAGGCTCAGGGAACTGGTTTTCACTAAACCAGATCAATTTTAAAGGCTTCCGCTGTGGATGCCTGCGGGCAGGCTTTGAAAGTTCAGAAGTGCCAACACACATGTTGATATTGCAGCATTGAACAATATTACCAACAGCTCCACCTGAAATCTGAGAGTAACATTAAGCTCACGTACTAATTAGAGGCTTACTTGCAGATAGCCGTGAAACTTATAGTAGGGAGCACAGTAGGAATTACAATATGAGGAAGATGCCAAGGGTCTAGTATAAAGGAAGCTGGACCCTTGAATGATTTATTCACAATGTCGGCCACAAAAACAGTTTGTGCTTCAGTTTTGATGCCGAGCACATTTTTAAAACCCAGAATGTTCCCCTCTCCCGTAACACATTTAAACTGGACCTAATCCCTGCCTTTGATTGATTCTATTCACTGAACAATTTAAAGCGGAATATGTTAATCAAGCACACAATCCCTGTTACTTACTTTTTAAAAAAACTCATTTTTTATTACCCCTGTTACTTTCTGTGGGTACTCTCTGTGGGTACAGATTGAAGGCAATTGTGAAGATGAAATGAGTTACAGTACACTGCCATTGTGCCTGTTCTAGCTCCATGCAAAAGCAGAGACATCACCTTGCCAACAAAGGTCTGTATAGTTAAAGCCATGGTTTTCCCAGTAGTGCTGTATGGAAGTGAGAGCTGGACCATAAAGAAGGCTGATCGCCGAAGAATTGATGCTTTTGAATTATGGTGCTGGAGGAGACTCTTGAGAGTCCCATGGACAGCAAGAAGATCAAACCTATCCATTCTTAAGGAAATCAGCCCTGAGTGCTCACTGGAAGGACAGATCGTGAAGCTGAGGCTCCAATACTTTGGCCACCTCATGAGAAGAGAAGACTCCCTGGAGAAGACACTGATGTTGGGAAAGATTGAGGGCACAAGGAGAAGGGGTCAAACAAAGGACGAGATGGTGGGACAGTGTTCTCGAAGCTACAAACATGAGTCTGACCAAACTGCGGGAAGCAGTGGAAGACAGGAGTGCCTGGCATGCTCTGGTCCATGGGGTCACGAAGAGTCGGACACAACTAAACGACTAAACAACAAAACAACAACAAAAGCTCCATGCAAGCAAGGGAATAATAATAATAATAGTAGTAGTAGTAGTAGTAGTAGTAGTAGTAATAATTTATTTCTACCCCAGCCACAGTGGGCGGCTTCCAACAAAAGATTAAAAATACATTAAAACATCAGTCATTAAAAACATTAAAAAACTTCCCTAATTTGGTGTGTCTGTAGGAAATACTTTCAGAATAACTGTGATCTGGGCCATGATCTTTCTGTGGAAGAGACTAAGAAGACTTTCAGAAATGTGTTTACTAAATCTGTATTTAATCAAATGATCCCGAAACGGGTTACAATGTGGTTGAAAACAAGAAGCAGTTGAAAACAGATAAAAGCAAAGCACCAAACTTCAGCCATAAAAGCAGTCATGGTGTCTTCCTTGGTTTCCAATGGCAGTGGCAGCTAACGTCCCATCATTGTTCAGTAAAAACAGAAAGGTGTTTGCCTATTTGTGGTGCCAGTAGGAGGGCACAGTCAGGACATCACCACCTAGAAGTAGGGATGAACATTATAGTATTGACACGGATTCTGCTCATATTGATCCAGAGCAGACCCCAACATAGAGTTAGCAGAATAAAAACATAAACACATTGCAGGATTTCCAAAAAACAGAGCAGAGGCCATTAGCTTCATCCAGCAGAGTTTTACTTCTGAAAACAAATGAGCTTAACGGTCACAAATACATACATCTTCAGCATGGCACTGTCCATAAGTAATCCAGTTGCAGCAGACTTAACATAAACTTTACATTAGGACCAGTGGCGTAGCGTGGGTTGTCAGCACCCGGGGCAAGGCAAGTAATTTGCGCCCCCTAACCCGTGGATTTGCCCTAACCCCAGATGTTGCGCCCGGTGTGGCCACCCCCCCTGCACCCCCCACGCTACGCCACTGATTAGGACTAAAACCTTAACGCTAAACATACTATGTACAGAACACCACCCCAGAAGGAAAGTGAGGCAGAAAGTGAAACTCAGGCTGCTTCTGGCCTTCTTATTACAGTCAGTATGACCTTGACAGAAAGACATAACAGAACCAGTTTGAACCAGCTGTTCAGCTTCTCTGAAGGAACAACCCAAACACCAGGAACCTTCTGCTTGCTTCTAGGCAGAACAGAAGGTTGCTTGTCAGCTAGAAACTTCCAGCTTGTATCACACAGAGAGGCTTCCAGAACCATCTTGAATTAAATAGAATAGATCTCTACATTTTACTTTCTGTACCAAAAAAAGCAAACTGACAAGTATTTCTACTGCATTTGTTAGAAAAATGTATTTTACAAAGAATAAATTGGGGATAGGATTGTAGGTAGAGGATTGTAACCTAAGTGTCTTTATAATTACAGCCTACCTGCAAGTACCTGACCTGGGAGTAAGCTTCACTGAACTCAGTGTGTTTTAAGAGATGTAAAAAATTGTGCAGTCCTGCTACAGTCCTATACCCACCTGCCTAAGAGTATTCCTCATTGAACAGAGTGGAACTTGAGTTAAAATTAACCATACCTAACTTGTATAAAACAAGTAAGGAGCACAGAATATGGCAAAATAGTTGAAAAGCTCACAATTCAAATCTCCTTTGTTAGAGTGAAGGCTGTGATCCCACACTTTAAAAAAAATAAAAATATTTTGCTGACATCTGTACCCTGTTTTTTTCTGAAAATACTGATATCTGTAATTGAGGCCAGGCTGAGGTCCATCAATTTTAACAAACCATTAGCTGAAAAGAGCCATCCTGTCAATTAGATCTTTTGCTGGTTGTCAGTTTAGCCTGAGGTTACAACAACGGTGCCCCAGCACTAAGTAATGACTGTGAGTGTTGATACACACTCTCTAGTCAGCCATTCACTTCAACCCAGAAATAATCATCTGATCTCAATGGAGCAGCTGCTTTTACACTGCAAATTATCACCTCTTTGTTTCATTACTTGTAAGGCCAATTGGGATTTTAAAAAAAAAGGTTTGGATATAAATTTATATCCTGTCCTGGGGATGTTGAATTGTCAATGAAGACAAAGCAGATATGTGAGAATGTATTTATATCCTTGCAAATACATCTCAAAACTGAAAAAGCTATGTATGTCAGCAGTAGTATCAAATAGGACTTTCTGGTTATACAAATGAGCTAGAAAATGAATGATGCTCAGTTGAATTGGAGGCAGCAGCTTGGCAGGCCACCCACCCACCCCATCTCAGTTGGAATAATATGGCATAGCCTAGTCCCAGTAGCATTGCTCAAAGAAAAGAAAGGGCCCATCACTGGCCAGATGCTGCTACTTCTGTCATGTGACCTCTATAATAGAAAGATTCTTACCCATAGAATCATATAATTGTAGAGTTGGGAGGCACCTGAGGGTCATCTCGTCCAGCCCCCTGCAATGCAGGAATCTCAACTAGATCATTCATGACAGATGGCCACCCAGCCGCTGCTTTTAAAAAAAGAGTCCACCACCTCTTGTGGGAGACTGTTCCACTGTCAAACAGCTCTTACCATCCGAATGTTCTTCCTGGTTAGAAGCTAATTTTTTGTAACTTGAATCCATTGCTTCATGTCATAGCTTCTGGAGCAGGGGAAACAAGCTTGCTCCATGTGACAGCCTTTTAGATATTAGAAGATGGCTATCATATCTCCCCTCAGTGTCCTCTATACATACCCAATTCCCTTAACCCTTCCTCATAAGGTTTGGTTTCCAGAGCCTTGATCATCTTGGTAATAATAATAATAATAATAATAATAATAATAATAATAATAATAATTTTATTTGTATCCCGGCCTCCCTGGCCAAAACTTGGCTCAGAGCGGCTAACATCATATAAATAAGACAATATGCATAATATGATATACAATATGCAAATAAAATAACATTCAACATTCATTAAAATAATATAGAATAATATTAAATATCAGCACTTCAAAATTAAACAGAAATCCACACTTATCAGTTACAATAAGTAATTTCTAAACTCCAATCAATAAAACAACAGCAAACTACAGTGCACAACATAATACAATGCAACAGTGTTTCCCAACCTTTTTTGGGCAAAGGCACACTTGTTTCATGAAAAAAATCTCGAGGCACACCACCATTACAGCCCCGTGACGTCAGCGCGCAGCGTCACGCCGGGAGGGACGCACGAAAGTGTAAGTTTCAATTTTTTCCCCTCCCCCTTGCCTTCCTTCTGTGCCAACCGCCAAAAAGCCAAGAAAAAAGCCAAGACTTTAGGGCAGCAGGCGCGGCCCCGCTTCCTCCTGCCCAGGGCTGAGCTCCTTACCCGCGATCTCGGTCTCGCGCACGCGGATCCCACTTATTCTGAAGCCCGCGCCACTAGCCGGGGCTCTCACACCGTGCCAGGGCGAGGCGGCGCGGCCCACTGACATCATCGCGGCTCGCCGCCGCCCTCGACTTCCCTGTTCCCTCCCCTCCCTCGGGTCGCCGTGGTTACCGAGGACTGCAAGCTGCTCGGGCGAGCGTGGGGCATTAAGTGGGAGAAGGAAAATTAAAATTAAAACTCGCCTGAAGGCCGCCTCTCCGGATATCTTTCGAATTTTTTAATTTTTCCTGCGGCACACCAGGCAACGTCTCGCGGCACACTAGTGTGCCGCGGAACACCGGCTGGGAAACACTGCAATACAAAATGAGAAGCTGAGACTGGAGGGTGGGGCCTTGCCTGGTGGAGTCTCTCCCCTCACTGGTCTTCCTCATAAAGAAGCTGTGCCTGGAGGAGTCCCAGGGCCGGAGGGGGGGGGGGGCAAGGCAGGTGGAAGAAGGCCTTGCCTGATGGAGTATCCTCTTCTGCATATGTTTCAGATTGTCAGTATCCTCCTTTAATCTGGCCACGGGACTTCAGATGTAGTCTGACCAAGGCAGTATAGAGTGGGACTATGACTTCTCTTGATTGGGGCACTATACACTGTTGACTCATGTTATTATTATGTCTATTAAGACCCCTAGTAACTACATCCACATGGCCTTCCTAAAGGCAAATCGATGCAATGAGAAATGCTATATGGTTTCTTCTTAGGTTTAGAGTCTTAACAGTAATATTGAAAGAGAGGGAGCTAGGAGATAGCAGTGCTATGCAAAGCCTAAAGCGCACAGGGCTCTGGCATTTTGGAAGATGCATAGTTCAGAAAAGTTGCAGCACCTACTGTATTCTATACTACTGTTAAAAACATAATAACCCTGTCTTCTTCTACATCTGGCCTCCGCAGCAGAGCCCAATAAAAGGCCAAGGGATGCCTCTGAACAACAGCCTCTCCTCTAACATGTTATTCTGAATGAGGGTTTCTTGAAACACAGGGTGGAATTCAACGTCACACTAATAAGATTGTTCCATCAGCTTAAGCATTTATGTACACCAGATGGAGTTCTCTCCCCTCTCTTTCCCCTGCATTCTGTGCTGGGGGTTCTCCCAAAGCTCTGGAGAAGATTTGGGTGAGGTGTGGGGGTGAGTGCAGGGAGGGGGGGGCTGTTGAGGAAGCAGGAGTCCTTGCACTGGATTCCTCTGGCACTTCAGGGGAGCTGAATCCAGCCAACAGTATTTGTCCTTCTGAACTTCTTGCTCCCATATAGCTATTTTTTATTTTCTCTTACTCCTTTTAAAGACTATTTTAATGAACACTGAGCTCAGATAATAGCTATTAAAGAAAGAAGGTACAAGAGAACTCTTCAACCTAGACCGTTGGACTTTAAATTTTTTAAAAATTAGATTTTATTAAAATATTTTCATGGATAAACCCGACCCCCAACCTCACAATGCACATGACAGCAATGTCTCATATCAAATGTACTGACAATGTAGATAGGACTCTATGAACTGAAAACAGACGGTATATGGACCATTGCCTTGTTGAGTATTCTGCTTCCCATGCACAGATCTGTGCAGTAGTTTGTGCTCTCTCCCTCTCCCTCCCTCCCTCTCTCTCCCCTTTCCACCCTTATTTTCTGTTAATGGATAACATCAACACCAGGAGAGTCTGTAACCTGTCCATGATCAGCACATCTGTTCCTTTTCATAAAAGAGTCCAAAACACATTGATGTTGATAGCCAACCATTGTTCCCAGTAGCCAGGCTGACCTTCTCACAACCTACCCTGCAGAAACAAAACCTCCATGTCTCTGTTGTGTTTTCTGCTCTCAGAATGGAGAGGAGCCATGGGCAGGGAGCAGGGGGTGTTTATAGCAACCCCTCTCCTGGAGCCCATGAGGACACCTGGTAACACATAGGATGGTGCCATTATGAATTGGCAGCACACTTTGCCTCACTGTGAAAATACTTTGCTACTTGTGGGGTGAGATATAAAGAAGTTTTCCTTTTAGGTCCCATACCAGCATGACATTCCTTGTTGCCACTGGTGATCTGATGGCCATATCTGTGAGCCCCTGCCTTTGATCCAGAATCATGGAAGAAGGTTGTTGAGTGTGATGCTTGTTCTTGTACAGTGGTACCTCGGGTTAAGAACTTAATTTGTTCTGGAGGTCCATTCTTAACTTGAAACTGTTCTTAACCTGCGGTACCACTTTAGCTAATGGGGCCTCCCACTGCTGCTGCTGCTGCTGCCGCACTACCGCCACATGATTTCTCTTCTCATCCTGAAGCAAAGTTCTTAAGCCGAGGTACTATTTCTGCATTAGCGAAGTCTGTAACCTGAAACGTCTGTAACCTGAAGCGTCTGTAACCCGAGCTACCACTCTATGTACTTATATGTTAAAAAAGGGGGGATTTTACATGATTTTGTATTTTATACTTGCAAACTCCATGCATTTTCAAAATGAATAAGCTCTTAAATGTTAGCCACTTTTCTTGAGAGTTGGCATTTATCTCCCTTCTTCCCACCCCCAGTCTAAACCAGGTTCTTTTCTGGCTGAACTGAAAGAAGAAGAATAGTAAAGCAGATTCTAAGATGTTTCAGGTTTTCCCCCGTTACTCTAACAATAGGAACTATCTTGGTATCTCTTGATTCTAGGCACTGGAAATTTTCAGCAAATTGTTGTGCAGGTTTAATTAGAAACAGTGAATGCTATTGAGATTTGATTTTTCAAATCTTTCAAACTCCTGGGCTTTCAAAAATAGTTCATCTCTTAACAAGCACAAAATGCAGTTCTAACTGCTCAGAATTTGATGGGGTTAGAATTGTACAGGGAACAGTTCACTGACCATTTACACGGATGCCATTTCTTGGAAATCTTCTTCTTTGGTGATCACTCGTAGCTGAGAAAGATTGTCTTCCATAAACATGGTTTTAACAATGAGTCTGTAAGTGACTGTGGAGGCCAATTTTGGATCCACACGTCCTTCCACACTGGGGACATTGCAGCAGCAGTGGATGGTGTGGTGGGGTTGTGCTGCTCTCCTGACTTCTATCCAGCTGAATCTCTGCAGCATACCAGGACAGATAAGGGAAAGAGCGTAGCAGCCAAGAGGTTGGCACAGTGCAAATGCACCAGCAGAGCCAATGCAGTGCTCTGGACAACCTCACTGCTGCCGTGCCCCTGTCCCTCTCCATTCCAGAATGCTGCAGCAACTCAGCTGGATAGAGGCCAGGTGCCTGATGGCACACCCCCAGCATATCATCCACAGGAGAAATAATTCTGAATTTTAAAATGTCTTATTAGTGCCCTGATCCGAGTCAGTGACTGAGGCAGCAAACTGGTGGAGAGGGAATGCCGTTCAGTGGTACGAGTACATGTGCGGAGGGGGTAACCAAGGTGATAAATTGTCTGGAAACCAAGCCTTATGAGGAACGCTTGAAGGAGCTGGGTTTGTTTAGCCTGGAAAAGATGAGACTGAGAGGAGATATGATAGCCATCTTCAAATATCTAAAGGGAAGAGGAAGAGGGAACATGCTTGTTTTCTCCTGCTCTGGCGGGGAGGATTTGAATCAATGGCTTCAAGTTACAAGAAAGGAAATTCCGACTAGAGATCAGGAAGAACTTTCTGACAGTAGGAGCTGTTCAACAGTGGAACAGTCTTCCTCGGAGGTGGTAGACTCTCCTTCCTTGGATGTTTTTAAAGCAGAGATTGGATGCCATATTTTTAGCTGAGATTCCTGCATTGCAGGAAGTTGGACTAGAGAACCAATGGAGTCTCTTTCAACCCTATGATTCTGTGAATGTACAGGTTCCCATATTCCAGCACAACATCTCTACTTAAAAGGATCTTTGAAGGTGGGTGACATGGAAACCGTTGTCTGAGACCTTGTGGAGCCACTGCAGATCAGAGTCTACTCTACTGGCTGGACAAATAGTCTGACCTCTTAGAAGGCATCTTTCTGTGTTCCATCCCTCTTCCCAGGTAATGACACAAATGCAGAGGACATAGGGTCAGAAACCCTTTAGGCAATATGAAGCCCAGTCTGGAGATAAACAGGTCATGCTCACTGGCTATATAGATTTTTGTTTAAAAAATTCCTGACCCAAAAATTAGCCTCCTCAATTAAGATTCAGTATGTAGAGTTGCTAATGGGTGCTCTGTATATGAGAAAATAAAACACTTGCTTTGCTATGAGGATTACAGACTAACTTCCTAAGCAAACAATGGAAAGAGAGTAGAGGAAAGAGGTATAGGAGCGATATCAGTTTTTCAATGCCAGAATGAAGCAGTAAGTGATAAACATTTGCATCCAAGTGTGGCTACTCTCATCTTAACTTGCTGGTGTTTTCTCTGGACTGTATGTGATGTAACATTCTGACAGCTCTTAATCTCCAGGCTGGTTCCAGAGGCCAGAACATGCTTCCTCTTCTCATCAACAGGCCCAAGGTAACTGGGAGTAGTTATTTTTCAGAAGGGAGCAGGAATGCTAGCTCCCTGCAACCCCTTCTTCAATGGGTGGACCTTTGCTACCTTACTCCTCTTGGGAGGAAGAGGATACAAACAACTTCATTTGTGTGCAGACAAGGCCACTAAAAGAACAATAATATTTAAAGAGTGACTTCTCATCTGATGGCTGAGGTTTGAGGCAGTTTTCAAACCTGCTCTGCTCTCTTGTTCTGTTCTGGAGATCTTCTCCCTGGGAGCTGTCCTCAGTACTGATAGTTTTCTGCTTGAGTCAAGAGCTTGCAATCTGCTTTGGCTTCATATGCACCACTCCAGTCTAATATAACCTTCCAAATAGTTGAGGCTTGTTAGGTGTAGCAACTGGATAAGCCAGATGATGCAACCTTCCTTACTGCCCAGGACCTCCAGAACAAACCACAGTGGAATCATAACAATGAGCAAGAGTTCTGGAGCCTAAATATTGCCCCCCCCCCATTTTTTAAAAATTAATTTTCCAGATTTATAACAAACAAATAGAAAAAAGAAAATAAAAAAACAAACCAACAAACATTTATCCTGATTGTAATAGTTCCAGTTTTGTTAACATTGTGGGGTGACTTCCTCGAATCCCCCGGCTGAGTTTCCACATAAATCATTGTAACAGTTTTCCAAAACTAGTTTCACATAAAATTTACTTGGTCAATTAACATCTTTCTTTCTTTTCATTTTAACTTTAACATAGTATTTTACACATCACATTTTCAAATCCTAGACCTATTTGGTACTCACAAGTAATTCTATTTATGTTATCTTATCATATTTAGCTAAATAGTCTTTGAATTTCTTCCACTCCTCTTGGTGCTCCTCCTCCCTCTGGTCACAGACTCTTCCAGTCAGGTCGGCTAGCTCCCCAAATTCCATCATTTTCATCTGCCATTCCTCCACTGTTGGTACTTCTTGTAGTTTCCAATTTTTGGCCAACAAAATTCTAGCTGCAGTTGTGGCATACAAAAACAATCTAACGTCTTTCTTGGGCAATTCTAAACCTGTTATTCCAAGTAGAAAGGCTTCTGGTTTTTTTTAATAAATGTGTATTTCAATAAATAAATAAATTAAATTCATTGTAAATCTTTTCCCAGAAGTCTTTCACCTTGGGACAGGTCCACCACATGTGGTAAAAGGTACCTTCTTTTTCTTTACATTTCCAACATAGATTATCACTCATGGTAAATCTTTGCTAGTTTTACAGGGGTTAAGTACCACCTATACATAATTTTCATAACATTTTCCTTTAACACCGTATATGCCTAAATATTGCTTTTAAGAAGGCCATCATTGATGGCATCAGAGCAGCTGGCCAGCAATGTGTAAACTGGATTAAAGTCTAAACCGCCCTCCAAGGACCAGATGAACACCCGACTACTATACAAGCTTAGTGGATGCCATCAAAACCTGGGGAGGTATAGACTCAGAGAACCCTCAACACAAAATGATAATAAAGGGGTTCCTTAAAGACCAGTCCGCTCCAGACATAACCAGAGGCTTGACTCTCCATTTTGGCCATGATGGGGAAAGCAGAAATGATATCCTGTCCATAGCCAGTATTCAGTACCCACAATGAAAGGAGAAAGAAGGACCCTAGGGATGTGACTTGGAGATGTGCATGGCGTCAGTTGGTCTCTTTCCTTTTTTTGGTGTAGTGAATTTTATTTTATTTTTAATGAGAGAGAAACTTGCCACCCACACCATCAAATAAACTAACTTCAGGAAAGAAGTATGGTCTTTGTTTTCAGGCACGAATCAAATTCCACTGCTAGCAACAACCTGCATCCAGCTCTAAGGCAAACTTTGATTCCTATAGTAGTAAATCTCTGGCAGAAAATTTGTGAATCCTTGTGCCTGGTGCAAAGACAGACATCACTGGCAGAGCCTGGTGTCCACATGCAGCAATATAATAGAACCATAGGTGGTGCAATGTACTGTACTCTTTCAGAATGGAGGTGGTAGTGCCATTTCCAGATGCTGTCTTGATCCTAAGGCATGTGAATGGGAGGAACATTTCCCTCCTGCAAAGCCTCTCAATGCATATTTCCATTACAGGGTTTTGCAACTCCTTTTGTTAATCATATATGTCTTGTTTTCCATGTCCTGTGGTGAAGAGTCTGGTGCTCCATACATTTTGGAATTCAAATTTTTATCCCTTGGATCAAGAAATCAGTGTCCTGCACCTCTTGGTTTCCTTATTTGTTTTCATTATCTGCCATTTTGTACTTCAGGTGGTAAAATACATGCCCCTTCAAAACAATGAGTGCAGTGATATGGAAAAGAAGATTATGGATCACACATGTAATCTGTCTTTGTTAAATGTCTGGATGCTACATCTTGTCCCTGAATGACGTTGAGTAGTAAATAACAACTGGAATTGCATGTTTTTACTTTGGCTCAGCTGTGAAATGCTGAGCAGTCAAGTGAAATAATTTCAAATAAAGTAATCTCAGGCTTGGCACACAAATGTACCAGCCCACCTATATCCTCACCCAGAAAGAAATAATTTTCATTTATTTAGATAGCTTTGAACAAAGTTCACACACACTTTGTTTCAGATTTTACTCTGAAACTAGAAGAAATATTTGATTAGGCTGCTGTACCAGGCTATTTTAGAAGTTCATCTCTCACCAAGGATGGCTTTTATATTGGGAAATGATCAATCTTTAACTCCTTGCCCAACCTCTGATCTTTTACTTATGGTATTTCTTTCCCTTGCTTCCATACTCAGAATTCTTCTATGCACGGCTCATATTGAAGAGTGGTTGTTTGTTGTTGCTGTTTAATCGTGTCCGACTCTTCGTGACCCCCTGGACGAGAGCACACCAGGCACTCCTGTCTTCCACAGCCTCCCGCAGTTTGGTCAAACTCATGCTGGTAGCTTTGAGAACACTGTCCAACCATCTCGTCCTCTGTTGTCCCCTTCTCCTTGTGCCCTCCATCTTTCCCAACATCAGGGTCTTTTCCAGGGAGTCTTCTCTTCTCATGAAGAGTGGTAGGAATGCAAAATTAGCCAGGCAATTTTAAAATGTTGTTATGACTTTGGCTTATTATGTTACTGTTGGGGGTGCGTGCTGGGACAGATAGTTTTTTAAATACTTTAAAGTGTACAGGACGTGTGTTTAGAGCTGCAGCTGCCATTTTGAAAGTGGCCATGCACAGGTGGCGCCACAATCTCTTGTGTCTTGCAAGTGCATTGTCAAGAAAGGATTAACAAAGTAGATTCCCTCCATTCAAGTGACTGCAAATAAGCAATCCTGCACATCCAGCACAGCAATCTCTCCCCTCTTGTGAGAAAAAAGGTAGCAGATCTCTTTTGCAATCAAATATTACTCTTGTCCAATGCAACATCACCAGCACTGCCAGAGATATCTTTACAGAAAACTTCACATACCCTAAGTGACACATTTTTTGCTGCAAAAAGGAACCCCACAAAAATGCAGGCCATCTTTAGAGACATTGGCTTTCTCTTGGTTCTCATTGAT
Source organism: Podarcis muralis (assembly GCF_964188315.1). NCBI lineage: Eukaryota > Metazoa > Chordata > Lepidosauria > Squamata > Lacertidae > Podarcis > Podarcis muralis. Next base: position 135,388,660 of record NC_135655.1, read on the forward strand.
TTTCATCATTTGGAGCTCAACTTTTGGGTTGCTTGCTAGTGTTGTAGGCCAGTGGGGTAAAACCTTGTACCAGTCTTGCTTCCTTGAGGTACGTACTTTAAGAAGCTTAAGGCATACCATTTTTATATGTTCATGAATAAAGAAAATAAACATTAACTTACTCTCTCCACACCCTCCCCCCAATGAATTTTGGTAAAGAGTGTCTGTGTGTGTGTGTGTGTGTGTGTGTGTGTGTGTGTTACCTTACCTACCTAGTCTGGGAACTCCTGGTGCTGCAGCATGGCTGAAGCTAAATGGATGATGACCTGATTGGTCCCTAGATGAGAACCCCATGTAAGTGTGGGATTTTAGCAAAATAAACATTTTTAAAATGCAGAATAAATGAAGGTATCATAACATACATAGACACTAATTTCAGTCCTGGGGATGGAATTAATTAAAACGTTACTAGGGTTGCTCATACTTTTACCCGCTTTCGGCTGCACGCGCTGCTTGTAACTGGATTCTGACCTTTTCCCTTTGGCAGCCTCATTCTTAATTAATTGTCACAGGAGCACATAAACTTTAGCATGGGAAGGTGCTTTCTTTGGTCGTTGCAGCCATAAAACGAAGACACAATTAGGTACATGTAGTAAAAAGAGAGTAAGGAAGCTCCCATCGTCTCCGTTTTATGAAAATATTAAGTTCCAGTAAAACTGTTCGTTGTTTCCTTAAAGAAATCTGGCTGTATCATGTTGGAAGGAGCATGCTTAAGGCCCAGTAGGAAGAGCTTGCTAAATAAGAGGTCTCTTGCTAGAACTTTAAAGAGGCTGTTACTATTTAAGAGTCGGTTAGGTATTGAATAACATGCACTTAACTTTTATTTATTAGATGTCTTTGTTTGCATGTATTTTTTAATTGAAATAAAAGACTGCCCCTTGCTCTCATGCTGCGACTGCTTATTGCTGCTGTCAACAAATCTTTGCCGAGTGTGATCCCGCAAGTTGCTCCACTGGATTTCATCCCCTGTGTGCTCTAGTTTACTAACAGTTTGGGGCTGATCACTGTGACAGTGACTTACTGCACACCCACTGCCTGTATTCTTTTTTTGTTTAAGCCACAGATTTATAGAAATGTGTCTCTGGGCTTAATCAACATAATCTTCAGCAGGCGTCCTTTGAAACCCTGGCTATAAAAAACAACAACCATGAATGTCAGAAGCATTTTATGGCTTGTGGGAGTCTTTGGTACTATTGACAGATTTTTTTTATAAAAAAAAGTGCATGGGAGAGAGTTGTAAAATAGAACAAACAAGAGTCTAAGGCTAACATTGTGCTAGTAGCTGACAGTTTTGACCCTGCTCAGAAATGGACAAGGTGCCAAAAATAAAATGCACTTACCCAAGATAAAATGGTATCAAGGATAATGGCATGGATGAGCATTTCAGTTTTATATATGGAAATGTATTGCATTTCTTTGCTGCATTCCTCTTTCTTACACCCCCTGCCTTAGACACAAAAGAGCTATTGAGATTTCTGATAACTCTTCAAAACAGAAGTCATAGGTGCTTCCTCTTTCACTGAATGTGTTATACTCTAATGGCCAATTTCATCATTTCTTGTAGGATTTCCTGTTTGAAAGATTCCAGCCTCTTCCATATATGTTCTCAGTCTATCACCCTTTGTGGAAAAGTGAGCTGTTTGTTCAATAACTTAACAAAAGATGCAGTAATTTTTTTATTTTTTTTATAAAAGGGTGTGTTGGAAAGGGATAACATATAGTGGAATTTATAGTAAGAGATCCCAGCTAAACAGTTCTTCCAGTAGTACTATTTCCTCCCCAGCATGGATGTGAACTGCCCTCATCATAACAAACTTGATATAATACTGTGTGCTTGTAGTTTCTCGTTTTGAAATTTGGCTTCCTAAATGTAATGCTTGAGCTTAGTTAGCATTTGGGCGTATGCATGCCAGGTGACTCTTGCTGAACGTTTTGGATATATTTATGTGTGGGTTATAATGTTAAATAAATTAAACCTCTGGAGAGAGATATTTGTAATATAGGGTTAGCATTTCCCAGTGCCATTTGGGAAGCTGATTTGACCGCAGGAGGGGAGAGGGGACTTAACCATTGTTGCGAAGCACTCTCCTCTCCTCTTCCTTTCCCTCTTCCACCTCCTCTACATTTTCCCTTTTCTTCTTTTCCCTTTTAAGACACTTACCCTGCTAGCAGCTTGGGTGGTATTGCATGAGCAGTGAAACTATGGCCACTACCACTGCCAACCTTTTATTTCCAGAGAGCCATTGTAACTTGCTCCTCCTCACTAAAATGGTTTAAGTCGCTTTATGCTGTCTTCACCTTCCCAGTCTGGGATTGATCCTGCTGCCTCAAAGCAGGTGAATTCCAGAACTGGGAAAAGGAGACCAGATTGTTAATACAAGATTAGAGAAAAAGACATTCTGCATGCACTGATTTTGAAATTCATTTTATACTTCCTCCATTAAACTGGAAGGATTTTTTTAGATTTTATCTATTAACCCAGAAAGTTAATGGAACAGTCTGAGGGCGATTGCTCATCCCCCTGCTTGCCTCTCTGGTGTGTTTGAAGTCAGCTTTCTTGTGTCCAGCAGGACCAGACAGCATCGGTGCTTCCCCCATTTCTATCCAAATCTTGGGCCTGAATTTTACCAGGCTACGCTCTCCCTTCTTTTCCACAAGGCACCCTGCTTTGCAAAACTCCATTGCAAGCTGGAGATATTTTATGTTGAAGAAATGCAAATGTTAAAAAGTGAAATTTTGAATATCACAGAAATCATTGTTAAATGCTGTTTCAATGTACAATTATGTGCAATTAGCATTGATAGTATTACGTGTCCTGCTGGAGTCTTATCTCGTAGATTTACAATAGGACATGGCAGAATATTTTTCCCATTACTGTCATAATGTGCTAATTGAACTGGGTCTGATTTCTCACATTGACTAGCTCAAGCTGTATAAGAATAATGTATTTAAGTACAAATAGTTTTATTGTTGCCATATTTAAATGAAGCCTGAAGCAGGCATAATGGATGTGGGGAAATATATTGTCCATTAAAGCTTCTTCCATGATGTGTCCTCAGTGAAAACTGTTTCAGGCGAAGGAAGCAAGACTGAGATCAATCTTGCTGTGGCAACTGTTAAAATACTTTTTTTCTGGCCTGTAGCCAAACAGATAAAGTGGAGATACTTAGAAAGCTCCGAAGAATGCAAGAGCCAAGTAAAATGACTGTGTGGGCTTTACTCTGCAAGGAAAATTCCAAATCCTAGTTTGTTTCAAAGGCCAAAACAAATTTATATGTAGAGCCCCTTCAAGAGGCTCCATGCCTCTGCTTATGTAATTTCTTCCTATATACATGAAAATGTACAATGCCATCATGCTCCAGGTTCCAGCTGCCCAGCTTGCCAGCTGCAGTGTGAGGAATGGTCGGCCAGAGTGCAAAGTGTCTCTCCTCTCCTCTGTTAAACACACCTGCAGCAAGGTTTCATAGAAGGGTGCAGGGCTGTCTTAAACATATGCGGCACCGGGGTGCCCAGAGTAGTCGACCTTTTTTTTAGGAGGGGGACCCCAAAGAAAACAGGAAACATAAGGAGCCCAGTGCAGCAAACCAGCCGGGCCTCTCCACGGTCCTACGCCAATCCCAGGCACGCAGGAGGGCGGAGCCTGCCAGCCGCCTCAGCACCTCGCTGCCTCGCTCGCCCCCGAACTCACAGCATAGAACCACCCACAGTAGAAGAGCCCACCATGGCGCTCCGACCAACGGGTGGGCTCTTCCCCAGACTCCAACTCTCGGGCCCCAGACTCTCGGCCTGGAGCCCCTGAGAGCCGGTGCCCACGTGCCCCTCACCCCTGGCACCTGTGGCTCTGGAAGGGTGGCAAACCCTTTAGCAAAGCCACTGGGTGAGGTGCCTGTCCCCCTTCTGAAGGAGGCAGAGGTGCTTCACCGAGCAATGTAGCAGGGTGCCCTGTGAACCTTGACGCTGGCAAGCTGATAGGCATATGGCAGCTAACATCCAGCTGGCCGCATCTCCTTCAAACCACCACTGAGGCTTGAAAGCTGTTTGAGAACTTCCCCTCCCACAGGAGCAACTGAGTGCTCTGTATACATGTAAGGTAGGCGGAGGGATGTAGTTTGCAAAGCATCTAGGTCTGAAGGCCCTAGAATCCCTGGCAAGCTATAATACCTGGGGTCCATTGCTGTTTCAGGCCTAATAAAAGCTAGAGGAGCAGGCTTCCCCTTGCCCTCCCGTCAGCTGCATTGGGAAGGCACATTGGGAAGGCAAAGGGAGAGTCCCATTTGGAATGGACTGGACTCAACTTACTGCCCAAGCAACTGCCCAACATATAAAGGAATCATAACAAGCTTAGTTTCCCAATCCCCTCCCCCAATTCCAAAGCTTGTTACAGTTCCAGCAAAAAACATCTTATGAAATAATCAAAGATTCTGCTATAGCAATGGAGAGGGAAATAACTTTGCCCAGTGAAGGAGGAGGTAATAGGGCATTGGAACATGGGGGAACCTGGAAAGGAGGAGAGTGGAGAGGAGGAAAAGGCCACATCCACCGCTGACTCGTATAGCTTCTCAGTCCATGTGCTTAGGTGGAATATTATCTCCTCTATTAATTAGCCTTGTATTTGCCAACTGCTTGCTGTGTCCAAGGTGTGCCATTCTCAATGCTAATGAGATAAAACTTTCATGCCAATTCTCTCCAGGTGACCCAGTCATTCTGCAAAGTGCTAAGGGCCATTGAACAAAAATGTAAAATGTATAATTAATGCAATAATTGTATAATTTTATTCCCCTTTTCATCAAAGTTGCTGTACTCAGTGCATGTATTATATTATTACTACACAGCCATTTCCCAAAACGGCAGATGAATGCAAGTAAGGAAGACCTCGATAGGCTATCCCCAGTTAAACATTTTCTTTGCAAAATAAATACAGCCTGTTGTATGAATAAGAATGAGATTAACTAAAGCCATTAATTAGGATGACTTTTTAAAAGGCAAAGCAGTACATGGAATAATTTGCCATGTGATGCATCTTAATGTACAGCAAGTTAACATGCAGTACAGTCAAATGATTTCATTTCTGTTGTTTAGCCTTTGTTGTTTGTTGAAAATGTTTGTAAGTTCAGAAAGGCACTTTTTTAGCCACTACTGAATTTCTTCCTTTTCCATTTGTTAAACATGGATTCCAGTCTCTCTCTCTCTCTCTCTCTCTCTCTCTCTCTCTCTCACACACACACACACACACAGAGAGAGAGAGAGAGAGAGAGAGAGAGAGAGGGAGAAGTACTGGCGGAGAAAATTTCATTGCTTCCCTAAGGTTTCATCCTTCTGAAGAATTCCATTTGAGATGGTGGTATTCTATATTGCCTTCAGAACAGGGACCTGCCTGTCAGGCATGCGTCAGCCCTAAGGAAGTGAAGTTTGACTGTGACATACATGACAAGCCGGGGGGGGGGGGGTAGTGGTGCTAGGAATAGAAATAACTGTAGTAATAAAAACAAAAAAAAATCCTTCCAGTAGCACCTTAAAGACCAACTAAGTTAGTTCTTGGTATGAGCTTTCGTGTGCATGCACACTTCTTCAGATACACTGGAGCAGTGTATCTGAAGAAGTGTGCATGCACACGAAAGCTCATACCAAGAACTAACTTAGTTGGTCTTTAAGGTGCTACTGGAAGGAATTTTTTTTGTTTTGACTATGGCAGACCAACACGGCTACCCATCTGTAACTGTAGTAATAAAAGATCTTGTCTCAGAAGGCAAGTCTGTTGTCTGTACATGGAAACACATAGATCCCAGTCCTGAGCATTTTATAGATATATATAATTTTCTCTTCAAATATAAAACATGAGGGATTAGGCAAGTATTTCCTGAGTTTGCTTTAAGCCTTTTTGCCAGGGATTCTAGGGCCTTCTTTAAAGCCTTTTTGCTTCTACGTTCTGTACAGTCTAGGTCTGAAATACTGAGTGATAATTTGATGTGAATACTTGCATAATAATGCAGGACCAGGGGCGCAGCCTGGGTGTCATTTTGGACTCACAGCAGTCCATGGAGTCACAGGTCCATTCTGTGTTCAGGGCGGCTGTCTACCAGCTCCATCTGGTATGCCAACTGAGACCCTAGATGCCTGTGCACTGTCTTGTCAGAGTGGTACCTGCACTGGTTATCTCCCACTTGGACTACTGCAATGCGCTCTACGTGGGGCTACCTTTGAAGGTGACTTAGAAACTACAACTAATCCTGAATGTTGCAGTGAAACTGGTGATTGGGAGCAGTCACCGAGACCATTTAACACCGATCTTGAAAGGCCTACATTGACTCCCAGTATGTTTCTGAGCACAATTCAAAGTGTTGGTGCTGACCTTTAAAGCCCTAAACGGCCTCGGCCCAGTATACCTGAAGGAGCGTCTCCGCCTCCATCGTTCTGCCCGGACACTGAGTTCCAGTGTCAAGGGCCTTCTGGCGGTTCCCTCATTGCGAGAAGCAAAGCTACAGGGAACCAGGCAGAGGGCCTTCTCGGCAGTGGCCCCCGCTCTGTGGAACACCCTCCCACCAGATGTCAAGGAGATGAGTACCGTATTTTTTGCCCTATAGGACGCACTTTCCCCCCTCCAAAAATGAAGGGGAAATGTGTGTGCGTCCTATGGGGTGAATGCAGGCTTTCGCTGAAGCCTGGAGAGCGAGAGGGGTCAGTGTGCACCGACCCCTCTTGCTCTCCAGGCTTCAGGAAGCTCTGCGCAGCCCTCCCAACTTTCGCGCGGAGCTGCCTGCAGCCCCGGGCTTCGCCCAGCTCCGCGCAGCCATCCGGAGCCCGGCGCAAAGTTGCGCCGGGCTCCCGACGGCTGCGCGGAGCTGCCTGCATTCTGAAGCCCGGGGCGCACTGAAGAGCGCGCCCAGGCTTCGCGCACCTCTCCGCAAGCCTGGGGAGACCGGCGTGACTTCGCGCCGGGCTCCCTAGGCTTGCGGATAGCAGGCTGTTCTGGGGGCTGGGGGCGGGGGAAGCTTGGGCTTCCCCCGCGCCAGCCCCGCGCCTGGGGGGGGGGAAATATTTTTTTTTCTTTATTCCCCCCCAAAAAAACCTAGGTGCGTCCTATGGGCGGTGCGCCCTATGGGGCGAAAAATACGGTAATTATATAACTTTTAGGAAACATCTGGAAGCAGCCCTGTATAGAGAAGCTTCTTAAGGTTTAATGTTCTACTACAGGGACATCCAGCTCCCAAGAGACTGCAATCTACTCACAGGAAGAAAAGAAACTGGGGGGTTCAGGTCAAAGTTGTTGAGCAAAAGCAAAGGAAAAGAAGCCCACGATTGACAGCAGAGATCAACCATTCGGTCCCAATCGACCTGTGACATCCTTGTTCTACTATGTTTTTATATATGCTGCCCAGGATGATGTCTGGGGCAACCCAGTCAGATGGGTGGGGTACAAAATTAATAATAATAATAATAATAATAATAATAATAATAATAATAATAGAAGCAACATCTGGAGACCACCACTTTGGTTACCTTTCTGAAGTGTTAGTCTGTTGAAGCAAAATTTCTGAGGCACCTTGCAATGGTGAAAAATCAATTTTGGCTGCAGCCCTACTTCATTAGTTGAATGTTCAATGAACATGTTGTGTTTGTTTGTGTATGATCTGCTGTATATCCAGCTATCCATCTAGAGAGGGGGACAGTTTTCTGTGAATATGGCAGGACATCTCCTTAACAAAGGAAACTGGTCTGACCATATTTTTCAATCCTCTTCTGTGGACTCAAATCTTAAAGCTGTAAAATCACAGGGCTTAACAGGGTACCTAGATGCCCTTAATTTATTTTTTTTAAATCCAGGAAACTCAAAAAGCTTGGCCTCACTGGGGCATTCCATGTGTAATAGCACTCTCAGTGTGCCGTACCCACACTCATTTGTCCACATGTATCAACATGTTAGAAAAAAAGGCTTCAGGGCTCTTAGGTGGATGACCCACATTGAATGTTGTAGTGACATTACTGCTTCTAAGCAATATATCTGATGATTTGCTACTATGGCAATGTATCTCCGTTTGGAGGTTTCACATGACTCATAGCAATTAGTCACAACTTTTGGTGGATAAGGCATTTGGTGGAATCCTTAGTCTAATATTGGGTCGTGGTGAAGTGGTACATCATTCCAAACTGGTGCTATCACAGGGTACCCTATTAGAGTGATCTAGTGGGAAGACTGTCCAGAAGCCAAGTGTGTGGGGAGATGGGCCATAGAGCTTCTGGCAGCAGCCTCAGGGGGCCACCTAGGTAGACCCACATCTTGAGTAGGCCCCCTAATTCCAGGCATGACCCTGCTCAAGTGTCAGCCCTCCATCTGGAGGCTGAGAATGGATATATACCCAATTCCTGAGCCAAAGCCTACCTACAATTGTACTCAATAAAAGTTGTGGCCAATTGTAAATCCCAGAGCATTGTCTTGTGAAGTTTTTGCACCTTTCATTGCCCAGGCCTTTGTTCCCTGGGGTGGGTGGGGGTCAGTTGGGTCTGCTGTAGTTGTGCTGGCCCAGTCATGGGAATGTCCTCTTGCAAGTGCTTTAGTGGATTGCAAGCTGCCCAAAGTTTCTTTGAAAATTTGGTGGGGTATATATTTAATCATAATGTAATGTTTTCTGCTCAAAATTTTAGAACCAGTTCATCAGTGGGTTTAAAATGCTAGATAGGCGAATGAATTAAATAATTAAGCTGAACTTTATAATCACGAGCAACATAACTTAGAAATAGAAAATTGATTCAGTTCAGCACTTTCCTCTAAAACTTGAACTAATTTGCTTAAACATCAGTTTTAATATTTATTTTCTTTATTTTTGTCCCGGTGTCTTAATTTTCCTTCCTTGTTCTGGTGTGCCTACTAATCTTACATGCTTTTGCAAGCCTGATTTTTCTCACTTTCAAATGAAAATCATAGAGATTAATTGCTGTTTGATTACCATGTAATTACATTGTGACTCATGACAGTTTAGACAAAGCATCATATCTACATCTTAAGAGCAAGATAAATGTTTGACTGATATCTTTGGAAAATGGTAAATATATTGTGGCTCATTGGCACTTCTAATATATACTCATATCCTCTTGTCTTGCCTTCTGTAGTGTTTCAATAGGTGGCTGATACTCCTGTGCTTCTGTTTATCATTGATTGAGGCTGAATCACACTTAACTGAATGATGTTATGAGCATTGCTGCCTTATTATTCAAAGCTTCCCACTAGCTTTGGCATGGCCACCAGCAATGGATGCTAATTAATGTGCAATGTGACCTGCAGAAAATCACCTGGCCATTTGGAGAGTTGCTCCACACCCATTAAAAGGGTGGAAAGAAAGGCAGTGAAACTTTCGGTATAGGGGGCTCCAAAAAGCTGAGTTTGGAGCTGGTTGATGGAGTTTCTGATTTATAAAAAAAGAAGCAGCTTTGGAGTTTTTTTAGGGTAAAGCTAATGGGATGGATTTGCCTGTGAATCTCCTCCTTTCCCCACACTAAGAATTTTCTCCACCTTATAATACCTGCCCACGCTGTGCATTTGTAAATTATTTTAACACACGTTATAAGCTTCCAATGATTTTGTCTCCAAAACTGAATAGATCCGATCAAGGTTGTCCTGGCAGTCTCTGTGGGAAGGGAAGGTGTATCATATTATCGTTGGTGAAAGTTGGGATCCCATAAGACTAGAATGATAAGTGCCCTACCCTGACCATAAGCAGAAGCACTCAAAATATGATAGATGCTGGAGTGGAGCTGTTGTTTACTGACTGTAGGTAGAGTCACTGCAGTTGCAGGACTTGGACAGCTTCAAGTAGACAGCTTGCTCCAACAGAGCTCGACTGAGGCCTGTTAGAAGAAGAAGAGAAGAAGAAGAAGAGTTTGGATTTGATATCCCGCCTTTCACTCCCCTTCAGGAGTCTCAAAGCGGCTAACATTCTCCTTTCCATTCCTCCCCCACAACAAACACTCTGTGAGGTGAGTGGGGCTGAGAGACTTCAAAGAAGTGTGACTGGCCCAAGGTAACCCAGCAGCTGCATGTGGAGGAGTGGAGACACGAACCCGGTTCCCCAGATTACGAGACTACCGCTCTTAACCACTACACCATACTGGCTCTCATACTGTTAGGGCCTGGTCCCAGACTTTCCTCATCCTCTGAGGACAGTGTTGTTGTTTCTGAAACATTTTGAGGTCTGGGTCTGAGTGCAGCATTTTTGTGACTAGCTTCGTCTTCTTTCTTCTTCTTTGGTGCTCACTTGTATCCAAGTAAGATTGTCTTCCATAAACACGGTTTTAACTATGAGTCTGTAAGTGACTATGGAGGCCAATTCTGGATCCACACGTCTTTCCACAGTGGGGACATTGGTTTCTGGGCGAGAGTTGACCATGGTGTGAATTTGCCCAGCATGCCTTCCTCTTAGGACGTTTCTCACTTGTGTCCTGAGTTTAAGTGTCTTCAAAGCCCATGACACCTTTGGTAAAGGCTGTTCTCCACCTGGAGCGCTCGCAGGCCAGTGTTCCCAGTTGTCAGTGTTTATGCTACATTTTTTAAGATTTACCTTGAGACAGTCTTTAAACCTCTTTTGTTGACCACCAGCATTACACTTTCCATTTTTAAGTTCAGAATAGAGTAGTTGCTTTGGAAGACGATCATCAGACATCTGCACAACATGACCAGTCCAACAAAGTTGATGTTGAAGAATGACTAGCATGGCTCATCCTAATCCAGCATCTTCCTTTTCTGCAGTGTTATCCTGGCTGCTGTTTAGGATTGGGGTTGTGACCTCAGGTTTGAGCCGCATTTCGTGAAATGAAATGAGAGCAGGGCTGAGTTGTGATATCCATGGCTTCAGTGTCCTAAAACTGAGCCCTTTGCCCCCTTCCCATGGCTAGCATAATCACAATAAATTATCTCACTAGACAGATTTGCATATATTTCCATAATGTTTTATAATTTATGTAGGTCACATAATTTAGATTTTCCAGTCACAGAATCTGGATTACTTTGGCAAAGAATGTTAACAGATTTTTTTTTTAAAGCACAAAGTATACTCACACCTGTTTCAATGCAGTTTGCAGAACACAACACCTAATTCTGCACTAGCAGGAACTTGACAGTCAGCTCACTTGACTCTAGCTTTGATTAGTGAGTATCGTCACTGACTTTGGCCTTGGCATTACAGGACCATAATGGTATGTTATCTCTTACCCGTTGCAACTGTCTCTATCTCTCTTCTCTCTAGAAGTTTAGACAAATGTGTCCAATTAGACTTTAAGCACATACAGTAAGTCTTATGTGAGGCATTCATGAGAAATTAAAACAACCGATGTGCCTGAGGAACACTGCTGTCATTTGGAGCCCCACAAGCTTTCAGTAGGGAGTTAACTTGGATCAATAGTCATATACCTCATTGGAGCCTTGGGAGAAAGAAGGCCAGTACTGGGCTGAGAGGACTGACAGGGAAAACTCAAAAGCTAGAAGGTTCCATATGCTTGAGCTGGTTTTTATTATCGTTTTTCGCTTTGGCCTCAGATTTAATGCTTAGTTCTATGAATAAGTTCTATGACTAATTAGTCACAGTAACTTCCTACAGTGAGGGTGGTGGTGTACCCTTCAACTCCCTGCCAAGCTAAACAAGTTAATGTGTGTGAGAGTGCGGACCAAGGGGCAGGGATCACTGGGGCTTACAAAAAATAGAATAGACCAGTTGGAAAACTGAGCAAAGCGGGAGTCCAGTTAGACAGCATCCAGTTCATTGAAGCTATGCTTGGCAATATGTCCATGCTCCAAAAGACCATTGTGATAGTTGGACAGAAACATGAGAACTGGGTATATATAATATGTAAAATGCCTCCACTTGTGAACAGAGGTTTGTGCGTGGCAGGAAAATTGGCCTGAGGGCATGAGGCAGAGAAATTATTGTATTACTTTTAATTATATCGTGCCATTCTTGTCTCAGGCAAGATGGCTGCAACACACAAATTAAAAATAGAAAGCAGAGGGTCAGGTAATAGCATAAGCAACAATCATTTAATCCAAAGATCAGAAGCCACATAGTGCCTGTGTACATTCTTTATTCAGAGAGGCAGAGTTAAGAGTGGGCTTCTGCCTTTTCCATGACAGTGCCTCAAATTGTCATATTTTACATTTTTCCTTATGAGTGAATGTCTTTCATGGAAGAAAGTAAATTTGGAAGATGAACAATCCTGTTGCGGGATCTTCATCTGATTCCTCCATGTCATGATCTCAGTTTCTTGAGGAAACTAATTTTTGACCCTTTCTTGAAATCATAACAAAGACTCTAAGCATAAAACCAAAGTGTTTGGGGATTCCTTTTTTATTATTTTTCTGGATTCTATGTCAATATTTGGCTGTTTTCATTATTGCACAGCATGGAAGCCACGTGCTTCCATTCACTAGAGATAAAATGGAGGCAAATGAAGAGCCCCAAGTTTGCAGTACCTGTTTTTTATGTTTCCTGTTAGGTTTCATCTCAAAATTAATCTTTTGGTCAGGAATTGCATTGTTTATTCCATGGTAATTCATAATCTAAAGTAGCAGTTCATAGTGTGCACACCTCTAAATACCTGGTGGCTGTTCCTTAAAACACCAGCATTTACGAGAGTTAATCTCCATTACGGGAGTTAATCCATCAACCTGAACAAAGATTGTGTGAGGGAATCGCCCTGTACACCAGACTTTTTATTCTTCTAAAGAGCTCTGGGTGCTGCTGACTGACCATTCAATTGCAACCTATTACAAATACATTGTAACAATGAGACTGCAAGGCTGGTGGGAGGAAGGCGGACTGCAATGTGCTCATTCCTATGGAGAGAGAGAGCGGAGGGAGAGAGAAGCTTCCAAGTGACATTGCAAACTACAACATGTGCAGGACAACTTCCATTGTTAGATTTTTCTAATGCCATTTCATAAATATCATAGATACAGGGCACGACCTAGTTAAAGTGAAGCACTTTAAATCCCCTCTGATTTCAGTGTGAAAGTGTGGCATGCAGCAAGACTCCTGTGCATGTCTATTCAGCTCTCATTGAGAGCAATCAGACTTACTCCCAGAAAGCATGTCTTATTCAATCAATGAGACTCAAAAGCATTTCATACTGACTGGTTCATACACTGTATTTTAAAGTGTTAAAATGGGCACCTAAAACCAATAGAATCCAGTAGGTATCTAGTGCAAATACTCCACTTGTCCTTTTTATAGTATATATCATGTTTATTGTGTTTAATATTAATGGCGAAAGTAAATCAGTAAATATTTTCGGGGGCAGTCGTTTTCTGGTGAAATGCTGACCCTATTTTGCCTTTCTGGGAGATGTTGGGATGCCTTAAAAAACAATAATACTTAGAACACAATTGCACATGCATGTTCAGCTCTGTGGCCAGGGCTCCAGACATTAAAGGTTGCATTTTGAGCAGTGCTGTGTGAGTTTTGCGATTGCACAAGAATTTCTCCTTATCAGGGGCGCAGTTCCTGGGGGATGAGCTGTTTTGGGCCCCTTCAGTATCTTTTGAGGGGGGGCTGGAAGCAGCCTTCCACCAGTGGCAGGACCAGGAGGAGGCAGAGGAGCAGCCACTGACCATTGAAGCCACATGGCCAATGCCTTTGGCTCTGACTCCTTCCAGCATCCTGACATCATGCATAACGCCATGCACATGCTGTTGGCCTCGTAAGCTGGTGCCTCTGCTCCTTGTGCAACAGAATGTTCTCTCCCCATCCTTCCCCCTACATCTGTTCTAGGAGCCCCCCTTACCCTCTGGAGCAGATCTGGGGCACATGGTGGGGGAGGGAAGAAGTCCATTGTGCAAGAGAAAATCCTTTGTAGTTGAATAAGGTAAAGGTAAAGGGACCCCTGACCATTAGGTCCAGTCGTGACCGACTCTGGGGTTGCGGTGCTCATCTCGCTTTATTGGCTGAGGGAGCCAGCGTACAGCTTCCGGGTCATGTGGCCAGCATGACTAAGCCGCTTCTGGCGAACCAGAGCAGCACACGGAAATGCTGTTTACCTTCCCGCCAGAGCGGTGCCTATTTATCTACTTGCACTTTGACGTGCTTTCGAAGTGCTAGGTGGGCAGGAGCAGGGACCGAGCAACTGGAACTCACCCCGTCATGCGGATTTGAACCGCCAACCTTCTGATCGGCAAGTTCTAGGCTCTGTGGTTTAACCCACAGAGCCACCCGCGTCCCTTAGTAGTTGAACAGTGCCATGAATATAGGGTTGCATTTTTCCTCTCGTGCCACATACTCATTAATGTAAATACATGTGAGCAAAATGCCAGTGTAATACTTTCTTCTCTTCTATCCATCTCATGGTGCTGGTGTCTCAGTTGCAGCTATGCTATAACGGCAATCAGAGTCATTGTGAAACTAAATATTCTGTTAGACACCCTTAACTTTTTAATATTATCTATTTTCTGTTGGTTATCTCTTGTTATTCACATGCACTCTTTTAGAAGCCAGAACAAGACAGATAATGGTGAAGGATATGACTGTGTAGCATACAGAAAGAAGGGACCTCACACAGTTATCCCTTAGTAGGAAAATGGCATGCACAGATGCAAATGTCTCCCTGAGAAATATTTGAGGGTGTGCCGGTGAGCCAAATAAATGTTGTTGTTGGCATCTGTCTGTCATGAGAGGCAATGGAGTGCACTTCCGGAGGACATAGATGATGCCTTCCTGGAACAGATGGCCAAGCATGCAAAGGGAAGGGAGATAGTAGTAATGGGGGACTTCAATTACCCAGATATTTGTTGGATGTCAAATATGTCAAAATCAGCCAAGAGCATAAGGTCAAACAGATTCCTCACTGGCCTTGCAGACAACTTCATTGTCCAGAAAGTGGGAGAAGCAACAAGAGGAACAGCCATTTTAGATCTGGTCCTAACCAATGTTGAGGACCTGGTTAGTGGGGTAGAAGTGGAAGGATCATTAGGCGCGAGTGATCATGCTCTTCTGAAGTCAACTATACAGCGGAAAGGAGCAGCCAAGCATACTAGGACTCAATTTCTTGACTTTAAGAAAGCCGACTTCATAAAACTTAGGGAAGTGCTGGGTGAGATCCCATGGACAGTAATACTAAAAGGAAAGGGAGTTCATGATGGCTGGGAGTTTGTTAAGAGGGAGATAGTAAAAGCACAGCTTCAGGCAATACCAATGAGACGGAAACATGGAAGGTGCCTAAAGAAGCCAGGGTGGCTATCTAAAGAACTTTTAACTGAGTTAAGATTAAAAAAGGATGTGTACAAAAAATGGAAAGGGGGGGGGGGAACCACCAAAGAGGAATTCAAACAAATAGCCAGCACATGTAGACACAAAGTCAGAAAAGCTAAAGCACAGAATGAACTCAGGCTTGCTAGAGAGGTTAAAAGCAACAAAAAAGGCTTTTATGGGTATGTCTGTAGCAAAAGGAAGAACAAAGAAACAGTGGGGTCACTCAGAAGAGAAGATGGTGAAATGCAAACAGGGGACACAGAAAGGGCTGAACTCCTCAATGCCTTCTTTGCCTCAGTCTTCTCTGATAAAGAAAACAATGCCCGACCTGAAGAATTTGGAGCAAATGATTCAGCCGAGGAAACACAGCCCAGAATAACTAGTTTAGATGTATTCAAGTCTCCAGGGCCAGATGAACTGCATCCAAGAGTATTAAAAGAACTGGCAGATGTGATCTCAGAACCACTGGTCGTCATCTTTGAGAATTCCTGGAGAACAGGCGAAGTCCCGGCAGACTGGAGGAGGGTAAATGTTGTCCCTATTTTCAAAAAGGGGGAAAGAGAGGACCCAAATAATTATCGCCCAGTCAGTCTGACATCAATACCAGGGAAGATTCTGGAGCAGACCATTAAGCAAACAGTCTGTGAGCACCTAGAAAGGAATGCTGTGATCACCAATAGTCAGCATGGATTTCTGAAAAATAAGTCATGTCAGACTAACCTGATCACGTTTTTTGACAGAATTACAAGCCTGGTAGATGAAGGGAACGCAGTGGATGTAGCCTACCTTGATTTCAGCAAGGCATTCGACAAGGTGCCCCATGATATTCTTGTAAAGAAGCTGGTAAAATGCGGTCTTGACTATGCTACCACTCAGTGGATTTGTAACTGGCTGACTGACCGAACCCAAAGGGTGCTCATCAATGGTTCCTCTTCATCCTGGAGAAGAGTGACTAGTGGGGTGCCACAGGGTTCTGTCTTGGGCCCGATCTTATTCAATATCTTTATCAACGACTTGGATGATGGACTCAAGGGCATCCTGATCAAATTTGCAGATGACACCAAACTGGGAGAGGGTGGCTAACACCCCAGAGAACAGGATCACACTTCAAAACGACCTTGACAGATTAGAGAACTGGGTCAAAACAAACAAGATGAACTTTAACAGGGAGAAATGTAAAGTATTGCACTTGGGCAAAAATAAATAAATGAGAGGCACAAATACAAGATGGGTGACACCTGGCTTGAGAGCAGTACATGTGAAAAGGATCTAGGAGTCTTGGTTGACCACAAACTTGACATGAGCCAACAGTGTGACGCGGCAGCTAAAAAAGCCAATGCAATTCTGGGCTGCATCAATAGGAGTATAGCATCTAGATCAAGGGAAGTAATAGTGCCACTGTATTCTGCTCTGGTCAGACCTCACCTGGAGTACTGTGTCCAGTTCTGGGCACCACAGTTCAAGAAGGACACTGACAAACTGGAATGTGTCCAGAGGAGGGCAACCAAAATGGTCAAAGGCCTGGAAACGATGCCTTATGAGGAACGGCTAAGGGAGCTGGGCATGTTTAGCCTGGAGAAGAGGAGGTTAAGGGGTGATATGATAGCCATGTTCAAATATATAAAAGGATGTCATATAGAGGAGGGAGAAAGGTTGTTTTCTGCTGCTCCAGAGAAGCGGACACGGAGCAATGGATCCAAACTACAAGAAAGAAGATTCCACCTAAACATTAGGAAGAACTTCCTGACAGTAAGAGCTGTTCGACAGTGGAATTTGCTGCCAAGGAGTGTGGTGGAGTCTCCTTTTTTGGAGGTCTTTAAGCAGAGGCTTGACAACCATATGTCAGGAGTGCTCTGATGGTGTTTCCTGCTTGGCAGGGGGTTGGACTCGATGGCCCTTGTGGTCTATTCCAACTCTATGATTCTATGAAATCAAACTGCTGGAGACTCACAGCACCTACTGTGGCTGCAGAGACCGGTAACTCGTAACTGCTGCCTCCTGTGTTGTTTTTCCTGCATTAGCAGCAGTGAAGTGACCTCTCCAGGGTGCAAGCCTGTGCTAGCCTGTATATGTGCTAGGGAGTGGTGTGTACAGAGACATAGTGCTTGGGATGAATTCTCCCTGCGATGCGTGGCATCATGAGACAACATGGGTAATCTGGTCCAAATTGCCATTGGCAGTTTATGACATTTGAAAGCACCCCCTGTGAATATATTAAGGCAGCATGTGATGCTATCATTGTTGGTTCTCCAAACTCATTTGCTGCACAGGCTTGAAAGTATTTAAGTGGTGGAGGTATGGAGCCATGCACTGAATGATGAGGAAGAAACGAAATATTGAACAGCTGCCTTGTTCACTAAGCCCTTCCATCCACAAACACTAGGGATGAACGAACAATGAATCCTTTTCTCTTGAATATTTACCTGCTTCTCAGTTCCTGATTGAAAAACAGAGCCTGATCTTGATGGTAGCCTGCCTGGCATATTAAAAATAGCAATAATGAAGACTTGGTAAATGAAATATAAGCACTGTCAGTTCACCACTCTTGCTGCTTAATTATAATGTTGAATAGAAATGAAAACTAACTACTTCCTTTACGAGTTTATTTCCTTGCAACATATTCATCCGGGGGGGGGGGGGGACATGACCCGACTCTTTGATTTGACTCATAGGAGAGTGACTATAGATATCAGGCCCACATGGTTTGTGACCATATGGAAAAGAATTAACAAAGCATCCAGCTATGTGTTGCATTCTCTTGCTTTCGTGGACTGTTTGCACACAGTAGCTATCCTCCAGGTTGGATTACTGCAATGCATGCTATGTGGGGCTGTCCTTGAGGTTGCTTCAAAAGCTGCAACTGATGCAGAATGTGGTGGCTCAGCAGCTCACTGGGGCAGGATATTGTCAATATGTTACCCCAGTGTTGAAATAATGGCACTGGCTGCCAATTAGCTACAGGGCTGAATTTAAGGTGCTAGTTTTAATGTACCGTATTTTTCGCTCTATAACACGCAGATTTTTTCTCCTAAAAAGGAAGGGGAAATGTCTGTGCGTGTTATGGAGCGAATGTGTGGTCCCTGGAGCCAAAAAATCAAGCAAAAGTCAAACCGCGAGTCACGGAGAAGGGAAACCTGAAAAGAGGAAGTGGCTGCTTTCCTGCATTCTGCCTCAGGGTCTTACTGCCCACCCTTCTCTGTTTCGTTGCTGTGATTCCTGAAACGGAACAAAGAGCAGGGAAAGCCCCTCCCCTCCAGGCAAGCAGAGTGTCGTTCTTTCTAATTCCTCTCTGTGCTCCGGTGCTGCTGGGGGAGAGGGAGAGAGAGTGGGGGAGGGAGAGGGGGAGGGGGGGAGGGAGAGAGAGAGAGAGAGAGAGAGAGAGATGGCTGGCTTGGGGGGGAACTTTTGCCTTTCTTTCCTCCCACCCCAAATCCCTCTCCAGCATTCTTAGCCAGCTGCTTCTCTGCACACCCCTCTCATGTCCCTTCTTTGTTTTTCCTTCGCTCCCCACTTAAAATGTGGTTACAAAGCATAGATCAACATGGATCCTCAGGATCTTTGCATTGGGTCACCCCAAATTCACCATCAGATCACATAGCATGTCCATGGCTACAGCCTGCACCAAAAAATCACGCACCCACTGTTGCCTGGGGCTGCAATGGTGCAAAAACGTGGTTAAAAAGCATGGATCCACATGGATCCTCAGGATCTTTGCATTGGGTCACCCCAAATTCACCATCAGATCACATAGCATGTCCATGGCTACAGCCTGCACCAAAAAAAGCACGCACCCACTGTTGCCTGGGGCTGCAATGGTGCAAAAATGTGGTTACAAAGCATGGATCCACAGGGATTCTCAGGATCTTTGCATTGGGTCACCCCAAATTCACCATCAGATCACATAGCATGTCCATGGCTACAGCCTGCACCCAAAAAAAGCACGCACCCACTGTTGCCTGGGGCTGCAATGGTGCAAAAATGTGGTTACAAAGCATGGATCCACAGGGATTCTCAGGATCTTTGCATTGGGTCACCCCAAATTCACCATCAGATCACATAGCATGTCCATGGCTACAGCCTGCACCCAAAAAAAGCACGCACCAACTGTTGCCTGGGGCTGCAATGGTGCAAAAATGTGGTTACAAAGCATGGATCCACAGGGATTCTCAGGATCTTTGCATTGGGTCACCCCAAATTCACCATCAGATCACATGTCTGTGGCCACAGCATGAAGCACAAAAATGATACATCCACTGTTTCATTCAGAATGTTTTTTCCCTTGTTTTCCTCCTCTAAAAACGATGTGCGTGTTATGGTCAGGTGCGTGTTATAGAGCGAAAAATACGGTATAATGTCTTGGCACCAGGTTACTGGAAAAATTGTGTATGTCCCCCCCCCCCCCGATACATACCCCATTGATCATGGCACTCTGCAGGCAAGGACCTCCTGCAGATAACATCTTATGAGGAGGTCCATTCCTCACAATGTAGGAATTGGTGTTGTGGTGCCTATCCTTTGGAATGCCCTTCTCCTAAATATGAGTTGCCATCTCTTGGTGTCTTTTTGGTGCCTACTGAAGACCTCCCTCTCCTAACAAGCCTTTTAAGTTGAGATCTTTCCCAGTCTGCATCTGTTTGTTGTTTTACTGTTTATCACTTTATTGTTGCCACCCTGGACTCCTTTGGAAGGGTATAAATTCAATAAATAAACAGCTAAGCCTAGTTAATGACGAGAATCTAACTACACATTGTCTGCCTAAGTTGCTTTCCCATTCATGGGGAGGGCCACAGATACAAAGGCCCCAGATATTTTCCCTTACAAGGCTAAGAAGGTTGCTTTTAGTATATAGCATAGTAACTATTACTAATTTACTAATTTGCACCAACAGTCACTATCTCGGAGCCTGGGATATTCACTTTTCTCAGCAGGCTATATAGATATCAGTGCACTTTCATGAACAGGATGCATGTAGGATAACAAGAGGTGATGTAACTCTTGTGTATCAGCACCTGTAATAAAGTATTATTATGTGCAGGGATGAGAAGTGTTCACATGTGACAATATAATGGCATTCTGCACCAACTGGATATAGCTATGCGTTGATGTCACTAAGGAGACATAAAAGCCCATTAGAGTGAAGGCGCTGCTTCTTACACTGATCATATTCCAGCCAATTGGGGATCGTTATTAGAACTGACCAGTTTGGCAGTGGTGGTGTGACACACCATGCTCCTCCAGGGGTAGTTTGTCCACTTTTGTTTCCCACCTTGCACTCAGCTCTCACCTGTGGTTCCTAGAAGCTGTCAGCATGCGACAGCAGCCACACCCCAGGAATGACTTCAACTGGCTGGATAACCCAGGTGAGAGTAGCCGATGGATCTCAAACTCTCAGTGAGTTAGGGAATTCCCCTACATGCAAAGACAGGCTCTGGCAGATTGAGCAGATGAGACGAATAGGTGAGTCCAACAGTCAAGAAGGCAGTAACGGCATGTGCGGTAAAGGAAAATGAGGGACACTTGGGGCTCATCAATCTAGGAAGCAAGCCCTTGTAGGAGAAGGAAGATGGGGTCTTGCACCTCAAATCTATTGTTCCTTTGGACCACATCACTGAGGACGAGGGCAGGGGGGGTCTTGTCGTCTGGGCAGCCTAGGACCTCCAAACACACTGCCCAGGCCTGTGCCTCAGAGAGGTTACTGCTAACACAGCAAAGACAATGCAGGAGGAAGCCTTTATGAGTCAGTCTCTGCAGCCACAGCAGGCACTGTGATTTTTCAGTAGTTTGACTTCATTTCCAGAGGCACACTCCTTGTCTCTTGATGCCGAAAATAGGAAACAACAATGCTTCCTTATACTTTTACCATCCAATCAGGAAGCATTCCAAGGACTAACTAGAGTGTCAGCCCTTTTGTAACAATCCCTGAAATCTTTGGAGGGCAGTCCCTTTTAATTCTGTGAAACATATTGCTGATTTTGGCATAGCAGTAGTTAAAACATGCTTTACATAAGGAAAGTCACATTACTTTAAATACAAATAATTAGAACCCCAATTTCTACATCTGTGTGCTACTCCCACCTATGGTAGCAGCAAATCTTTCTCTGTGTGTGAGGCTGATTGTTATTGGCTGTGTAACAATGAGATTGCTTAGACTGGTCCGCTTGCTGTTGCCTTGGCTGTGAGACGGAAAAAATAAATTTTTTTGCTGCTGCCCTTCATATTTCTGATTACAGGCTGATTGTTTGCTCTTGGACTAGACCCAGGGCCTATAAATCAATGTGCCACTCTTCAGAGCACCAGCAGCTTCCTGACCTTTGCATATCATCTTCATGAACATAGTAGGATACAAGCCACAATGCGTGATAATGTTGCAAGGGAATTATTTTAAGGCAGCAGAGTTCACGAGGAAATTGCCATTTGCCAATTTATCTGTAGGAATTGTTTAGTAGGGCAGCATGTACACCAAACTTCATTGCTGCACAAGATTACCCATATTTAGAAAATACAGTGCTTTTAAATAAATCATCAACACTATCATTTCACAATGTCTATTCCACTTTGTCTAGGTCCTTATCATGCCTATAGCTAATTGCTTTCCTTGCACCTGTTAAACTCTGAATTTAAACTCTTACCCTGTGAACACAGTTGTAGTATTCTGATGTTTTTTAAGAGCGTCTCATATAACTATGTTTATCCTTCCTTCCTCTTCCTGTGAGTACTGTATATAGAGCTGTCTCCCCCCCCCCCCTTTTTTTCGTGGTACAATTATTGGCTCAAAACAAAGTACCGAACTGCATAAAATGTGTAAATATGTTTAATAATGTGTTACATTGAAATAAAATAAATATTTGAGCATTTGTTTAGATACATTTTTAACGTGTGTGGTTTTTTAAATTGAAGATTGAAACAGAAATAAAAATGACTGGGCTTATAAGCATATGCAAGATACAAACTGGAAATAGCCTGAGGACTGGGGATGGACAGGTCAGTCTTTGGGCTTTGTGCTATGTGAGACTGGTTTTATAGTGTGAAAATGTATCAATCCAGAGGATGCCTAATAGCCATGCTTGATTTAGTAGAACTATAATTTGTAGTATTTTAAAGGTAAAATTTGATGGTGTGGGGTTTGCTTTCAAAATTTAGACAACTTTAGCAACAGTTGATTCTTGCAGGACTTCATTGCTTTCTTTTGAATCCAGAGAAGTATCAGTTCCTATGTAAAAATTATTGAAAAATCTTAACTCTGCTTTATCATCATATGTACTAACAGTGACCCTAGTTCTAAGCGGAATTATTCACACACAACAGTTTGTGTGTATCAGTGTGTTTTGGGGGACCCCTGAAGCTTGCAGGAGTACATTGCTTTTGGTTTTAGAAAAGAACTCAGGAAGAGGGGAAATCTCATAAATGAGATTTCAACATGCTCAGTGGGCACAGAATGCTTACTGTTTGGGGTGGGGGAGAAAGAATGGAATTGGAATGGCTGGAACCCTGAACAGAAGCACTTTACACCAGAGCTTCCCAAACTGTGATCTATGGACCACCAGTGATCCACAGACTTCATTCATGTGTTCCACAGCATGTATGGGAAGAACAGCAGGAGCAGTGTCTAGCAGTCTGCCTGGAAGGTGAGCAGACCAGAAGTGCCCAGGGGAGGAGACCATTGAAAGGAGAGGATTAGCAGTGAAGTTAATGTGAGGCTAGAATGAAAAAGTTATGTCCTGAATTAATTAAAATTCATACAGCATCTTCATAGCATGTTAACAATTGCTGTGACAGACAGAAAAAATATTACGTGGTCCACCAAGACTCTTAGCTATTTTCAAGTGATTTGGAGTAGGAGAGTTTGGGAGCCATTACATAACAGAAGAAGTCACTGCATAGCAGAAGTACCCTACACATAATTTTGTTACGGGTCCCACTGGTAAGTACATATCTACGTATCTGTGGACCTACAGCAAATTCCCCTGATTTTGCTGTACTAGTTTCCACCCCCTGACCACTGGCCATGCTGGTTGGGGTTGATGGGGTTGGAGTCTGGGGAGAGGGTAGCACAGGCTCCCCATTCCTGATCTACAGAAACGAACACAACTGGCGTCACACTTCTCCAGAACTATAGAAAGCACACAGGAGAAGGTTGCATAATTTTCTCTTGAAGGAGGTGGGAAGTACGTGAGTGGTAACCTGTGCTGGCATGCATGGCACATGCAGCTTCAATAGAATTAAAGGAAATGTAAGACCTTTAGACATCACCAGAAGAGCATGCTTATTCATGAACAATGAATGTGGTTGCTGCCATCACATCAAGTTTGGATCTCAGTAGAGAGATTGATCCAGCTGTGCTCTTCTTACACTCTTTACATACTGAGAGTGCAGGAAGGTTAAGAAGCACTTCTTCTGCTCTATTTATACAGATTGTGCTGGTGCAATGAAAAAAATATATATTTCTATTATTTTTTCAAATCTTTTTCTTTAGAAACAGTGCATTTCAGAGGAATCATAAGTGGCATATCAGGCAAGGAAGGAATCTGTGAAAATATGTTGAAATTGCTTTGGAAAATTATACTGGGATGGAAAGACAATGGCTACATATTATCAGACATAAAATCAGTAGCAAAAGGAGAAGAAAGGTAAATAATCTATAGAAGGGAGCTGATATTGTGAGATTGTAAGATGTTAGGTATAAACTGAAACTCAGTCCGGATAAGACTGAGGCACTCTTAGGGGCCTGTTCCCGAGACCGGATGGATGGAAGGTTGCCTGTTCTTGGTGGGGGTTATACTCCCTCTGAAGGAGCAGGGACGTAGTTTGGGGGGGCAATTCTGGATCCTTTGCTGTCGCTTGAGGCTCAGGTGGCCTTAGTGGCGCCAGTGCCTTCCATCAGCTTTGGCTGGTAACCCAGCTGTGCCTCTGTCTGGTCAGGGATAGCCTAACTATTGTTCTGGTAACCTGTAGCTTTAGATTACTGCAATGTATTATACAGTCATACCTCATGTTACGTTTGCTTCATGTTACGTTTTTTCAGGTTGCGTCCCGCAGTGACCTGGAAGTACCGGAAAGGGTTACTTCCAGGATTTGCCACTTGCGCATGCGCAGTAGTGCTAAATCACGCTTTGCGCATGCACACAAGTGCCAAATCGCGCCGTGCACCTGCGCAGATACATTGCTTCACGTTGCGAACGGGCCTCCGGAACAGATCCTGTTTGCAACCAGAGGTCCCACTGTACATGTACTCTGAAGACAGTTTGGAAAGTTCAGCTGGTGCAGAATTCAGCAGCCAAGTTGCGCCAAGACAGTTTGAGCAAATAACACCAATCCTGGCTGCTGACTGCACTGGCTGCTAATTAGTTTCTGGGCCCAATTCAAATTGCTTGCTTTGACTTCCAAAGGCTTAAATGGCCCAGAACCACAATACCTCATGGACTGCCTCTCCCTGTGGATCAGACTCTGTGATCATTATCTGAGGTCCTTCTTCATGTGCCTCCTCCATGAGAGGGTCAGAGGGTGAACGGATGGCTCCCCACATTTTCTGTGGTGGCTTCCCATTTGGGTAATGCTCTCCCCAGGGAGTTCACCTGGCACCTCCATTGCATAACTTTGGGCACCAGGCAAAAACATTCCTCTTCTCCCAGGTGTTTGGCTAATTAAACAATTTATGGCTTTCCAAACTGTGGGGGGTGGTGGTATTGTTTTTCATTTTTCATTGGGGTATGTATTTTTGTGTTTTTGTGTTGAAAGCCACCGTGTAATCCTCTGCTGAAGGTTGGTATTGAAATGTTGTTGCTGTTGTTATTTTCCCCCATTTGAATTTACTGGGGCTTCTGTCTCAGTTGAATTTGTTGCAATTAAATAAAGGTTTCATCCTGTTATATTTTTGTTTCCCCCCCCCCCCAACATTTTTCTATTTCATAAACCTGTTTACTCTTGGCCAGTGTGAACGGGCAAAAATAGGTTGAAATCCTCAAACCACTTCTATTTTTCAGTATATCGGCTGTTTCTGAAATGAAAATAAAAATACTTGAATAAAATTAGAGGATTTTTTTAATGTTGGGAAAAATCCTTTAAAGCAAATTAGAGAGGAAGGGGAGATAATGGAGCTTAGAAACCAACCTCTTGGCTAAGAGGAACAAGAGCAGTGGAATAATTTAATTGCTCATCAACTAATTATATGGTATTATAATGTTAATGTGTCTTCATCATGACAATGTAATAGGTATAGATTGAGGCATATGAAAAAGAAAGTGTGGATGCCATAATTATAAGTAAGAGCGGAGCTGTTAGAGTAATTATAATGCTTCATCAGGTAATTAACATATTGTTCAACTTGAGATGGAGAACAAAGAGTAAAGAAGTTAAATATTGAAGGACATGCCTTTGACACTCTAGAGATGTAACCATTTGTTTCAAGGAATGATATTCTACACACACACACACACACACACACACACACACACACACACACTTGATGTGGTGTAGCTTGGTGAGTTCTGTATGAATAAGCCAGTTTCCTGATTGCTGAGTACATTGTAAATTATGCACAATTAAGCACAAATGCATTTGACTAGGGCAAGTGCCACAGCCCTCTGGTGAGGCAGAATAGTCAGGAACAAACAGATCACCTCCTTCTCCAAGTTCTCCGTGAACAGGAGAGAACATAGGGCAGAGATCTTTCACTGGTTTAGCTTTGAAGCAGATGGAATCATTGAAAGATTGCCTGCCCACTGCCACCTCTCTCCCAAGCCCCTTAGCACCCACAGAGTACAGGGACGGGAACAGTCAGTGACTAGTCTAGCACAAACAATGGCAAAATGTATGGATTCCAGGATTTCATAAAGAAAGACTAATTGCACACATAGTCAAATTACACCCCTCACCCAAATTCATATAATGCTGTTCTGCACAGTCAGAGCTTCATTTTACTGCTAAGTGTATTGGCACATACTCACAAACCAAAACTTCATTGAGGTTAGAAAGATCTATCAATTGAGTTTCTCATTTTTTCTGAAGCTTAAATTCGATTCTCCACATTTGTGCAGCAATTTATGTTTTTGTTTTGAATCTTTGGTCTTTTAGTGGCATTTCTCTTAATAAACATATTTTTACTGAAGTATGCATTTTTGCAAGCAATTTCTCCTAATTTACCATGCTTTCTATGTTTTTTAAACAATATTTTTGTTTACTCGATACTGTCAAGTATTCCCCCTTCTTCTGAACCTTCCCGAGAACAGGAGGACAGTATAGATTTAGAACAGTGGTTTGCAGAAGGGCATAGTTCAGAAGCTGCAGAGGGGAGAAGCTGGGAAATATTGGAAGAGGAACAGCAGGAAGAAGAAGAAGAAGCACCAGGGGAGAGACAGCGGACAGACTCAGTGTCCTTGGAAAGCATTCCTGACCAGGCGGACATTGCAGGTAGTAGAACAGAGAGCTCAGAGGCAGAAAGCTCAGATTAGCCGACACAGGAGTGATGTAGAATAAGGGGGACGGGGGGGGGGCTTTACTTGGAGCAATGCCACTTCTAGAGAGAGACCGCATTCCTTTGTCTCTCGCTGTGATAATTGAATAAACTAATTGGTAAGAACTCCTTTTTTTCCTGCTTCTTTGCTGCCACCGTGGGAGGGATCTGATTCTCTGAAGCCTGACAGATGCATGCATTTTATATACATTGGTTTTTGGAGAGCTACATCACAAAATTCAGATAAGTGCAGATCTGAAGGAATGGTTCTGTATTTTGTTTCTCATAAGGTTTTCAAAAGTATGAATTTGAGAGACCCACCTTTAAATGCAAACTGAATCTAATTTATCCCCAATCCCTAAACCTGATTAAACAAATGTGTAAGACATATGATTTGAATTCAGGCTGCTCTGTTCCATGTGGCATTTGTAGTCGGGGCCAGGAGATCTGAGCAAAGGGGCAGGATGTTGGGGAAGCTGCCTGTGGATTAAAGGGGCATTGCCGAATTTTTCAGACATCGGCTCCAGTAGTGTTGAGAGGACCTTGGCTCTGCTTTGGGTTCCAAAATGAAGTCCCCTGAGTCTGTGAAAGAGGACAGGGTGATTTCACGAGTCTATGGATGGCAGGACTGGATTCTGGGATTCTTCTGCCACATGTGGAGCAAGGGTCTTCTGAGGTTTCTCCCAACTTACTTCCAGATTGTATAGAGTCTCATCCTGGTGTCATGACAAAGTTTCACATAGGATTAACACAGAGATATTTCATGTGCATTTTACTACTACTACTACTACTACTACTACTATTTTGCAAATGACTGTATGTAGATGTTGGAATGTGGAAATTCAGAATACTGAAACAGCACCTGATCTTTCTTGTCACTAGAGACACGCACCAACAAATTTTAATTCATATTGTGCCTGGCAGTTATGAGCAGTAGTGAAGATTATATGCTTGGGGAAAATAGCTCCCTGTCTCCTCTCCCCAGAACTGTAAATTTGCTTGCTTTTCCCTCCAGTTCCTGCGAGCGTCATCAGTGCTTGTGAAAAAGTTGCTGAAGACTTTTCCTAGCTTATAGTCCCACATATTTATAGCCACAGGTGGGATCATTCTACAGCAGCCTTATAAGTACCAAAGTGCAGTGTGCTGTGATTTAATCAGCACATACACACACAGGAGTAACCTAGAAAGCAAAAAAAAAAAAAAAAAAAAAAAAAAAAAAGCTGAACAGGTACACCTGCTAACAAAAGTATACACATAAAAAAAAGTGGCTTACTAATTTGTGCCACTCTGTCAATAAATGTGTTATTTGGAATCCAAAGGATTGGGATAATTTTGCAAGCATTCCTAAAGATAAAGGTAAAGGGACCCCTGACCATTAGGTCCAGTTGCGGATGATTCTGGGGTTGCGACGCTCATCTCGCTTTATTAGCCGAGGGAGCCGGCGTTTGTCCGCAGACAGTTTTTCCGGGTCATGTGGCCAGCTGACTAAGCCGCTTCTGGCGAACCAGAGCAGCGCACGGAAACGCCGTTTACCTTCCCGCCGGAGCGGTACCTATTTATCTACTTGCACTTTGACGTGCTTTCGAACTGCTAGGTTGGCAGGAGCTGGGACTGAACAACAGGAGCTCACCCCGTCGCGGGGATTTGAATCGCCGACCTTCCAATCGGCAAGCCCTAGGCTCAAGTGGTTTAGACCACAGTGCCACCCACGTAAGCATTCTTAGTTGCTGATAAATAGACATTATTCTTTGTTACTTTGAAAATCAATTATTCTTTTTTTAATAGACATGAAACCATACATAGTAATTGCACTCTGTGGCAAAAGCTGATCAAATTTGCAAAGCCCAGTATAATAGTACAAGGTGGTGATAGATTAGGTTGGAAAGCAACTACCGGTAATTTTGCTGAAGGGTCAGTTTAAAAAAGAGATTTGGGGAAAAGGTTAATAGACTAAGGCACCTCTCCTGACATTGCTTTTCAGCAAGTACCATTGCCACAGATGCCACTTCTAGCAGCTGGCCCAAAACAGTTTGCTGCCTGAGGTGGACCAGGAAGGGGTGCCTCAACCCCAAAATTAAGCTAGCCAATTTTTTTGGCACCTGAAAATCCCATAAGCATCCTCCCTTTACCTTCCCTGGCATTCAAAATGCAGCAACAAACTAAATAATTAACAGGTTTGTGACACCCAAAATCTGCTGCCTGAGGCAACTTCCTCACTCTGCCTAATGGTTGAGCCATTCCTGCACACTAATTTTTGCCTCTTAGATGGCAATGGGGTGGATAGATGGTAATTAATTGTTGGGTAGTCTGGGGCCAAGGGCCTCCAGTTGCTGATCCTTAGTATATGAATA
The DNA here is from genome assembly GCF_964188315.1 of Podarcis muralis. NCBI lineage: Eukaryota > Metazoa > Chordata > Lepidosauria > Squamata > Lacertidae > Podarcis > Podarcis muralis. The sequence goes on from NC_135655.1 coordinate 135,417,723, forward strand.
ATAAGATGAAGTATGAGGCCTGTAGTATATACATGCAATTAGAAAATTCATAGCACACAGAATGACCTTCTGTACAAAAGAAATTAGATTAAGAAGTCTCTGTGTGTTTAAGCTTCTTTGATTTGAGAAGCAACTATTGTTTTCTGGAAACTGTTATCTCATGGTATGGGGGAAGCAAAACAATTAGGTGGCCTGTTCTTCTTTGTTGGCTCTTTTTGTATTGCACTTGGGAGGTTTTTTGCTTTTCATATTCATATTTGCTATCTTCTTGTATATAATTTGTGTAAATTGACTTCATTGTGTTTCTGTGAATGCTTCGGTACAGAGCATAGAAACTACATTATTTTATCGGGTCTATTCATTTAAGTGTCAATATATATTAAATTCAGTGAGTGTGTATATATATAAATGCCCTTTATAGTAGAAAGGAAGTCTACAGTGAAGCTCAAGACTGCTAATTTTAACTAATGGAAAATGCTTGTATTGTGTCATGCCATAGCCAGTTTGCTCAAGGAAGCAGTTTACTGTGGCATTTGAGTATTGTTTTATTATTACTATTATCTGAATGATGCAGGTGGTTTAAAAACATAAAATAAAAATACTTCTGCTAAGTTTAAAACACTGTCAAATTTTATACTGGTCAAGAAAAAAAATGCATCTTAGTTTGGTTTTAAAACTTGGATATGTGGGGAAATTACCGTATTTTTTGCTCTCACTTTTTCCCACCTAAAAAGTAAGGGGAAATGTGTGTGCATCTTATGGAGTGAATGCAGGCTGTGCAGCTATCCCAGAAGCCAGAACAGCAAGGGGGATTGCTGCTTTCATTGTGCAGTGATCCCTCTTGCTGTTCTGGCTTCTGAGATTCAGAATATTTTTTTCTTGTTTTCCTCCTCCCAAAACTAGGTGCGTCTTGTGGTCTGGTGCGTCTTATAGAGCGAAAAATACGGTACAAGTTCCAGTCTTCCTTTCCAGATTTGCTGCCACAAAATGGCCACCAACTTTCATGGCCTTAAAGGGTGATCAGACAAATTCGTGGAGGGTAAACCTTTTGGTGGCTTCTTGTCATGATGGCCATGGATTGCCTCCAGCGTTGGAGGCAGTTTGCCTCTGAGAACCAGTTGCTGGAGAAGACAAGCAGGGGCGGGGCTCTTGTGCTCTTTTCCCATCTGGTTGGACACTATGAGAGCCAAAGGCTGGACTGGATGGCAGACCTTCCAAGGGTCCCTATTTCCCAGGAATGTCCCTGGTTTAGAGAAGCCGTCCCGGTTTCTGATTTGATCCCAGAATGTCCCACTTTTCCTTAGGATGTCCCTATTTTCACTGGAGAAAGGTTGGAGGGTATGGAGTTATTGTTGGAAAACAAGCCCCCTCGGAAGAGGCTGGCACCCCTCGCAGGTTCCCGGAGCTTGTTTACTGGTGATCTTCCCTGGCTGGCATCCCCGCAAGTCCAGGGAGATCTTGATAGGCGACATCTCCCAGCGTGGAAGATGCACACCCCCTTTGCTCCTTGCATACCAGCAGGAGAAAGAAGAAAGTCAGAAAGTCTACATCATCTACGATTTATTTCTGTCTTTACATCTGTACAAAAACATGTCCGTTCAGCTCAGTCATCACCAAGCAACTCAGTAAGACTTCCTTCACATGCGCAAACAGAAGGTCTCATATTACACACAGAACAAATTCCCTGTGAACCATCCTGATAAGAACTGCCTGGTACATTCTTTCCCAGGACTAGTCACATCATGTGATGTCAACATCAAGCTACTGGTTTGCAGCTGCGTTGTACTCATATCCCAACAGTTATCTGACCCCAGAGCCGTCTGAAGGCAATCCTGTATAGGGAAGGGGTTTTTTATGTTTTATTTTTTATATATATTTGAAGCTGCCCAGAGTGGCTGGGGCAACCCAGTAAGATGTGTGGGGTATAAATAGTAAAATTATCATTATGCAATGGGACATCCCTATTTTCATGGGAGAAATGTTGGAGGGTATGTGATGGGCCTTTTTCCTGATCTAGCTTGGCTGTTTTGGTGTTCTTCAATATAAGGATCCCTTTTCTAATGTAGTACAATAGATAATACTATCTATAATTATGCCTTCTCCCAGCCTTATTTATTAATTCCTTCCACCATTCTGCTCCTTCTGCGTAGTACTGACTCACTCCACTTTTCCTTCCTTTATTTCCTTCCTCAAAATTCACTCCCCCCCCCCCCTTGGGCCACCGGTGCTTGCAATTTACTTCATCATATAATGTTATCATTAAAAGTACTTTGTTGAGTTGAGCTCTGTTGTTTTCTCCCACATAATTCATTTCCCTTGTCAATCTGATCTCAAAGTGGTGTTCTGGTTCCAGGTCTATTGCATTGTTGCATGAGTGGAGTGAGGAAATACTTGGATAGTAAGAAGTGACAGTAGGCCATTGAGTTAAACTCAGAATTTGCAAGACTTCTCAAATCTGCAAGACTTTTAGAAGACATCTGAAGGCAGCCCTGTTCAGGGAAGTTTTTAATGTTTGAAGTTTTATTCTGTTTTTAATGTTCTGTTGAAAGCTGCCCAGAGTGGCTGGGGAAACCCAGCCAGATGTGCAGGGTAGAAATAAATCATCATCATCATCATCATCATCATCATCATTATTAAATTATTTGCAGGCAAGAAGTGTGCAGAATATCCAGGTGTGTGGCATTCTCCTTCTCAAAATGGGAACCTGCTCCTTTAAGATGGCATGAGCTATCAAACACACATCCCAAAATAATAGGAATGAAGGATGGAGGTTGTGAATTCCTGGTTTCCGTGGACCATCAAGAATCTATCTGAGATATTGTCATAGCTGGAAAACTAAGCCACCAATTGCGTGTCATTCAGGCACACACTGTAAATTCTAACAATAGTTGTCCGGTGCCTCGAAAGCAGTTAGTGTTGCCAACTTTTAAAAAACTGACTTGTGTTCCTGTGCCTTTAATGGCAGCTTGAACAGATGGCAGCGTGCGTCCGTCTCTGTGTCATGAAAGTCCTGGAGTCGAAGGAGCAGACGGGGGTGTTATTCTGGTCAGCAGGCAGCAACAAGAGCAGGCTATTTCTACTGTAACATAAAGAATTAATGTTTTGTCTTCACAGGGATTTTTAAATAAAGAGTTGTGCAAGGTAATCAATAAATTATTGTACAGGTCCAAGATTATACGTGCAGAAAAGCTACGTGTAAAATTGAGGACAATACAATCTGGAGTTCTGCCTATGTAGACAGTTCATTTGCCTGGGGCTCAGACGTATTAAGAATTGCCTAGTCAATGATCAGTGAGCAGCTAGTCTACAACTTATTATCATTAGTAAAAGTTTTTCTGTATCCATGCATAGCGCACACACCAGGCACTTTTATTTTATGGCTTCCACAAGAAACTGTCCTAACATGCTAGATTTTAATCCAGGCTTGCACAAAACTGGATTTTTGGGGGGTGCTAATTGGACTGAGGGAACCCAACCCTGGCTTCTCAATTAATTGTTTTGCAACAGGAAATGGAGAAGCCTTTCCAGACTGAGGGCCACATTTTGTCATAGAGAACCTTCTGGGGAGGGCACAAAATAATGATGTGCATGAGTATGTGTACATAAAATAAAGGCATTTCAGTAAACAGGCCAGTGAATTCTGCATGCCCTCCTTGTGGAGCTGAATGAGATGGTAGAGTCTTGAGGTGGTAGAATAAACTTTACCATTTCAGACTGCAGTGAAGAGTCACACTGATAATCTCCCCACATAAAAATCTCCCCACAAATAGATAAGTAGCACAGTGGGGATATGTCTCTCTCTGTGATGTGCTGATATTTTTATTAATTAACAGGGAGTTTTTTTCTGAGTGGAGGATGCAATAAGTATGGGGTGTTGAAAAATAGGGCATTAACATGTTACACAAAATGATTAGAACAAAGTAAAGGAAATTTACAAGCGTAAAAAACTAAATTTAGTCCTGCCTTTTATTAGGTGTTGATATGCTTACTTGTATTGTGACTTATTTTTGAAAACAGGTAGTGTAGACTCACTTTTAAAGCACTTTGACAAATTGTTTATATACCTGCGTCTAATGGAAACTGGAAAAAATGAATTGGGTTGGTACATAATATCGTTAGGCCTGGCCTCATCCTTCAGATGCACCACTGATTTTGGTGGAACTTAGTTCCTTGTAAGTATACTTGGGTGGGACGCGGGTGGCGCTGTGGGTAAAAGCTTCAGCGCCTAGGGCTTGCCGATCGCATGGTCTGCGGTTCGAATCCCCGCGGCGGGGTGCGCTCCTGTTGCTCGGTCCCAGCGCCTGCCAACCTAGCAGTTCGAAAGCACCCCCGGGTGCAAGTAGATAAATAGGGACCGCTTACTGGCGGGAAGGTAAACGGCGTTTCCGTGTGCTGCGCTGGCTCGCCAGAGCAGCGATGTCACGCTGGCCACGTGACCCGGAAGTGTCTCCGGACAGTGCTGGCCCCCGGCCTCTTAAGTGAGATGGGCGCACAACCCTAGAGTCCGTCAAGACTGGCCCGTACGGGCAGGGGTACCTTTAAGTATACTTGGGGATGTATACTTTAACCCAGTTCATGCATTACCCTAATTTAAGGTGTAAGCACACAGAAAATGGAGTAGGGCTGTGTTTTTAGTCTTGTCCCTGACACAGCTTCCTCTTCTCTTTACAGTTATTGGTAAAGAAACCTCAGCATCCAGGCTCTTGCATGTATGCAGAAGTGTCCTGAACTTGCAAAGCCCCTGCATGCAAACAGGAGCTTGCACATTGGGTTTTTCTTATAGAAAACCACATCCAGCAAACAGATGTTCATCTAAGACTACGTAGTGTTGGGCAAGATGCTAAGAGCAAGGGCCCACTCCACTTTCCACAACACCTGTGTTCAACACGTGAATAATGGATGAAAGCAATGTTTTTATTTTTGACAGTTTATAAAATATTGCATGTATTTTTATCCCAGTGGTTTGCAGAACTAGTGGTTCACTATGAATGCTGCAACCTGCCAAAGAGTTCAGACTGAGAGGTCTGGCAGGAGGTTACACTACTGTACTGGGGAATTTCACAGGCAAAAGGAGATAGTTACAGAAATAGTTAAGATATTTTTTTGCCCAAGTCTCTAATGATTGAAAACTGCTTACAGTTCTGTAGTTAGATATTCCCAGCTGATGGTATTAAAATCCTTTCCACCCCATTTTTAAAATGCACCTGGTCAAAAGTGCTGCTGGAGTACATCTGATTGTCTCTGTTGATAAGAAAGAAGCCATATCAGTATAAGCCTGATGAGGATCTGGCCTGAAATTTCTTTAGGCAGGCATACACGAAGCTGCCTGCAGGACCTCATTTGTCACTAAAAAGCCAGTCTTAGCAATTTTCATCAGACAGCATGGAAATTAATTAGTTCAATTTTATGGAAATTACCTCATTATAAGTAACTTCAGCTGGTCCATTCATGAAGTTGGTTTTTTTTTTTTTTACATATTAAAAAAAGCAAGAGCCTTGTGAATTGGTGCCAACCTCCCCACGCACTCCCGCTGCCACCCAGATTTTCCTTTTCTCTGAAAAACTGAAGTGCCACAGGTGTGCTGTTTGGGAAGGGCTGTTTGGCTGCATATCTTGGATTCCACTCTTTGTATAAACTTAAATAGCAAAATGAGTTAAGCTGAATGTTTTTGTGACAGTGTATACAGACACGGGTGGCGCTGTGGGTTAAACCACAGAGCCTAGGACTTGCCAATCAGAAGGTTGACGGTTCGAATCCCCACGACGGGGTGAGCTCCCGTTGCTCGGTCCCTGCTCCTGCCAACCTAGCAGTTCGAAAGCACGAAGTGCAAGTAGATAAATAGTTACTGCTCCGGCAGGAAGGTAAACGGTGTTTCTGTGCGCTGCTCTGGTTCGCCAGAAGCGGCTTAGTCATGCTGGCCACATGACCCGGAAGCTGTACGCTGGCTCCCTCGGCCAATAAAGTGAGATGAGCACCGCAACCCCAGAGTCGGTCATGACTGGACCTAATGGTCAGGGGTCCCTTTACCTTTATACAGTGCAGCAATCTCGATCTGTTGTTGTCTTTTTTCCACCCAATGTTCTAGGCTTTCATTTGCCTCTTCTGAGACTTCGCCCATTGGTGAAAGCTGTGACAGTCACTAGAAAAACAGAAAGTAGCTTCACCTGACGGCTGCCCATTGAACTCTACATAGGGACTAAGTGGGCATGGAAAGTCTCTGGGGCTTTCACCACAATAGTTGCACATAGAATCTACACATGGAATGGGAGTGATCAAGCCCACTGGCTCTGCCTCCTGAGCTCCAGGCTCCTAAAGTTGGAACAGATCATGTGCCTAAGATTGCCTTCTGACCTTAGGCTCAACATGCAAATGTTAAGTGCATCCTGTCACCCTCTGTGCATAGATTCTGCACACAATTGTAGTTTGGGGAATGCTAGTGGTGTAACAGTGGCGTAGCGTGGGGGGGTGCAGGGGGGCCGGCCGCACCGGGCGCAACATCTGGGGTTAGGGCAAATCCATGGGTTAGGGGGCGCAAATCCACAGGTTAGGGGGCGCAAATCCACGGGTTAGGGGGCACAAATTACTTGCCTTGCCCCGGGTGCTGACAACCCACGCTACGCCGCTGTGATGTAATACTTACTTTAGAGATTCATACCAAAGACATGATTTGGTTCAGAACCCAGTTTGGAATGTGAATTTATTCAGCTTTGCTGACTTCGGATGTCCCACCACTTGGACTCACTTCTAAACCAGAGCCTTGCTCTGGAAAATCAGAGGCTTTGTATGTCTCCCCATTGACTTACATGGGGAAATGAACAAATGATTATAACGTTTTCATTTTTTGACAGAATTGGATGAAACTTTCATGATCAGCAATCCTTCTTGAGTGTATAAACCCTCCCAAATTTAATACAAAGAGGTAGAAAGGTTGTTTTTTAAAGCAAGCAGCATTTTCATTTTGAGTTTGTGAAACAGGAAAGTGCTAATAACTTAAAAAAATACTTTTTGGCAGAATTGGAATTTGCAGGCAGAGTTGCTGGGTGTTTGTGTAGGGGGAATGGTCAAAGTCTGGGGGCAATAGACTTATTAATTACTATCGGGTTTTTTTTGTTTTTTGTTTTAAAGAATTAGTATTAAAATGATTTACATGGTACAGGTACCACTACATGAGAAACTTGCAAAATTTCAGGCAGATAGGTGTAGATATTTGGATTCAGAAGGCAGCAACAAAATGAGAAAACATTTTAATGTCTTCTATGCTTTGTGGTGTGTTTTTTTCTAAATAGAAGAGTTTGGATTTGGATTTGATATCCCTTTAAGGAGCCTCAAAGCGGCTAACATTCTCCTTTCCCTTCCTCCCCCACAACAAACCCTCTGTGAGGTGAGTGGGGCTGAGAGACTTCAAAGAAGTGTGACTGGCCCAAGGTCACCCAGCAGCTGCAGATGGAGGAGTGGAGACGCGAACCCGGTTCCCCAGATTACGAGACTACCGCTCTTAACCACTACACCACACTGGCTCTCTTTTGCCTTCATTTTATACAAGCTCCTCAAGCAGGGTTGCATGCCACTCTAGAGTTTCTTCTGGTGCTTCTGGACTGGATTTTCAATTAGGAAGTGATTTTCAAGCAGTGAGAGAGCTGCAGTGGGAAAGATTCAAAGGCATAAGCACCTTGCATTGCCATCTCGACCCTGCTGTGGGGGGGTTGGGTTTCTAATCGTTCTCCAGGAACAGAACTGTCTGCACCACACCTTTACTGCAAACCACATGACAGCCTTCCTTAGTCCATGCTAGGCATCCAGCCACCTACAAAAAAGATATAGAGAATTATGCTATCTGCATGGAAAATGTGCTGTCTGCCCATTTTCAGCATTGCGCTTCAGTGTCTCTTCTTTCCAAGCTATGAAGAAACGTATGTCAAAATCAAAACATATTTTTAGTTAGTTAAATATATTTAGATTTTGGTCATTTAAGGAAAAGTAGGGGGAAATGTGTGTGTGTGTGTGTGTGTGTGTGTGTGTGTGTGCGCGCGCGCGTGTGTGATGGACAATAAGGCTTAAGTGTGTTTTTCTTCTCTAGAGCTAGTGGCTGCTTCCTAAAATGCTACTGCTTCAGAAGTTTCAGAGCCACATAATGGATGATTTGGTGACTAGAGAATATCTCTATGGCTCAATTCCATGCATAATTGATTTCTAAGCAATATTGGAAATAGCTTGTGGTTAGAATGTGGAGGTGGGTGTATTTGCTAAAATAAACATGTCCTTCTCCTGGAAAGGCCTTGTCCCCCTTGTACAAGTCAGGTTTTGCTGTTATTTACATGTCTCTGTTGCTGCCTTCTGTTTCTAGGCATTCTTGCATTTTTAAATTTATTTTTGGACTATATTCTGACCACTTGCATTTTGCAGATTATTCAGCTAGTATCATTTCCCCCTTACATGTATACACGTGTATGTGTGCACTCATTTGAAGTCTCATGCAATAAAAGCAGTACTGATGTGATATTGCAATCACATCAAGATTCCTTTTTCTACTGATTTAATTAACATGTATATATATTTGCTTATGTGAACTGGTAACCTGTAAGATGAAATCATCAACAAAAATATGAGTTTACAAAATGTGGCAAACCACATATGCACCAGTTTTGAAATTAATTTTAGAAAGTTTTCCAAGAGAAGCAGAACTCAGGCTGCATATACTTGCATTACGTTTAAAATACATTGAAAGTACATGTAGTTTACTCCTCACATAACTACAATCCCTTGCACTCCTAAATCACAGTTGCCAGGTTTCTTTGATGAAAGTCATGTGCTTTAAATGCATGGAGTGTCTGCAGCCTGAGTCAGGACAGATCAAACCCACAGAACAGAGGAAATTTGCACACCCTTAATTAGCAAAACATTGAAGCATACAAATAGGTAATGTGAGTTAGGAATTGTGCCCAAATGCAAAGTGTTCAGTGACATCCAAATGAAATAGTTCCTTCCCACCCATCCATCTGATCTAAATAGTTTCTCAGCTCCGTGAATTATTATCCTTGCAATCTCCTTTGTTAGTTATTGTGTAGGAAGAGAAGTGGGGTAAAGGAGAGATTGGATGACTTGTCCAGCGCTGCACAGGAAGCTTCTGGATGCTCAGAGTGATTGTAGGTCGCCAAGCATCTCAATAACTTTCTCCCATCTGCCTGACCTACAAAACTGTATTCATGCTGAACAGGAAGAGCTAATCTGTGGCTCATTTGTTTTTTGAATCCAACATTTTAGTTGCCTTTTCTGTTGGCAGTTGAAATAGGAAAGCACAGATTGTCTAGGCATAAGGTTCTTTCAAATGTTCTGAAACAGTTTTTCTCCCCAATATTTATGAGAGCATTTGTGAAATGTTGTCCTCTATTTGCAACACTGTTTTAGTGTACACACCAGTTGAGATGGCAGGAACATGAAAGAGACAGCAGAGGACTATATAAACACAACGTGTGGATATAGCTGAGGATCTGCAGGTTTTCCTGTGTTGCAGCAGGTTCAATTGGAAAGTGGGTAAAAGAAAATAGTTTGCTTAGATTGTGAGCACGTTTACACTGGAACACGTTGCATTGAAATTAGAAGGCCTTGCTTGTGAGCTAGCATATTTAGCATTGCACTGTGTGTGCTGAAAGTTGTATGAGCGAAGAGAGACAGTGAGCAATATAAAAAAGGTGTGCTGCAGGAAATGTCTCATGGTTGCTGCTACTCAGGACTGTGGCCCAGCTTTATCTAACACCTGCTAAAACTCTCAACTCCCTGTGTTTTTGAGACCATATTCAAACTGCATCCTTGCTCTTGAGTTGTGCTCCAGTCCGGCAACACAGTGGAGCATATGACACCTTCCAAAAGCTGGAATCCAGGCTATTGGGGAAAATATATCGCCCGTCATTAAGTAACATTGAGGCCACTCACCAGTTGATCAGTTACCAGTGATGAAGTTCACAGCAGTACTGATAGCTGCCAGACATGAAGGCAATGGATCTTTAGAAGGCATCTGATTGGCTACTGTGAGAACAGGATGCTGAACTAGGTAGCCTGATCCAGATGGGCCGCCTTCTGCTTTCCAGCAGTGGGAAACAGGACAGGAACTGATTGCAGCTCCATTGCCAAGGCAAAAGACACGCATTTAACCTCAGGTTGAAAGTATCTCGGGAGAAGGAAAGTGTCTGGAGCACAACGGGGCAACTCTTTCGCCCACTTGTGAGGAGCAGGAGGGAGTGGAGAAAGAGGGAGGGATAAGGGCTCTGACAACCTCCGCTCCTCCTCACTGTGACCAGGGAAGAGCCTATCCCACTGAGCCCAGCTATTATTGCTCTAGATCTTTGCCTTTGGTTGTTGGTTGCCAACACCAATGTGCACACACCCAGGTGTGCTGTTTGTGTTTTCCTTCGCAATCCCATGTTGATTGAGAAATATCTCTAAATGTCTTAAAAATTAAATAAATGTCCAGTTAAGCACATGTGCAATACAGATCAGTTATGTTAACTCTATATACTTCATATGCCAACCCTATAGAGTCAACTGCTATTTACAGTGGGTGTTTTCAGGGGAATTTACATTGCAATAGGTTGCAGGGCCACAGGTAATGAAACCAACAGACTGGTAGGCTCAGGAAACTAAGGAGTTCACAGCTCTTGCCAAGCCCTGAATCTGTTGCGCTGCAATGTGGCTGTTTCCTTCTGCAGGTCTCAGCCAGTCCTCTAAGTCCCAGGAGACTCAGCCCTGAAGCAGGCAGGCATGTGCTACTTAAGTGGTTCCAAGCAGCGCCTGCTGATGCAATTTGTACTTCTGTTTAAAAATCCTAATTAAAACAATTATCAAAGTTCTATTGCATTGTCATGAAACAAATTGGAACTGACTGCTTGTTCGTGGGAGTGTGAGGGGAATATTTATTTGTTAGGGCTTTTTTGTAATTGTTGTGCTAGCCATGGGCATCCCACAGCTCTCAGTCCCCTGGACTTTGCTAAACAACTACCATATGTTTTCTTCACTAATTAGGCTTCCTGTTTATTCAGAGGTATAAAGGTAAATGAGGAAATAAGAAAAAAAAAGTTTAGATGCCCTATACTGGTAAACCGTAGCCTATGTCTCCTTACCACAATGGGCAGTAAAATACATCATGGTTCTTATAATAAGGGGCTAGCTCAGACTAAGACCTGGGAAATGGGTTCCAATTCCTGCTTAGCCATGAAGCTCACTGGGTGATGTTGGGCCAGTTGCTATCTCAGCCAAAGCTACCCTGCGGGGTATTTGTGAGGATAAAATGGGGGGGGGGGAGAACTCTAACCCATGGGGCTTTCAAAGGAAATGTGGGATATGAGCAGTAGCAGATGCTGCGGTGGGTCAGAAGTGCTTACCTGCCCTCCTGGCAGGTGAACTGCTTCTTCTTCCCAGGAGTGGGGTTGGAGGTGGTGGCAAGGTTGATGTAGTGTGAATGCAGTGCATTTGAATCATGCTGCCATCCCCACCACCTGACAGTTTGCATACCTTGTTGTAAACTATATACACACTTGCTTAAGATATAGGTAAAATGTAGCTGAATTACTGTGATTTATTTTTAAACTTGGAATTTCACTTTTTCAAAATAGTGAAATTTATAGTAGCTAGGTGTTCCCTTGCCACCTCTTTTCCTATCTTGGGCTGCAGCTCGCTCCTTACATTATTTATTCTGTTATTACCTGGTTGGGCATTGCTTTTCTTTTGGGTGAAGACAGAGGAAAAATACTGTAGTTGTTGAACTGTTCTGCCTTCCGTCACCCAATAGCATTTCTCTGTCTTCTCCACACAGAGGACCTGCCTCTCGCTTTGAACATAGCCGAAGAAATGTTTTATATTATTTTTAACATTTGTTGCAATCCTGAACTCATTCTGAGCTTTAGCCTGCCTGACATTCACCCTGTAACTGTTGGCTACTTGTGTATACGCCTCCTTTGTGATTTCCCCTTTCTTCCAGGAGGACATAAGCACTTCCTCCCAAGTTTCCAAGTACTTCCATTTCGTCAATCAGTTCCTCCCAGCAGATGAGGACTAGGTCCAAGATGGATGATCCCCATTGTTCCTTCTTCTACCTTCTGGGAAATGAAATTGTCAGTGAGATAGTGGAGGAATTTGTTGGAGCTTACATTCTTGGCAGAGTTTGAGCTCCAGCAGATATATGGGAAGTTGAAGTCTCCCATGACTACTATATCTCTCCATTTTGAATGTTTGATAATGTGCTCTTGGAAGGCATCATCCAAGTCTTCAGTCTGGCTTGGCAGTCTATAGCAGACCCCCCACAGTAAGGCCACTGTTGTTTCTCTCTCCTGCAGTTTTCACTCTCATATACTCTCCATCTTCTTTCCATGCTCCAGGTCATGGATTTATTCACAAGTGTACACATCCTTTACATATAATGCCACTCCACCTCCCTTGCTGTTTGGTCTATTCCCGAGAATGGTTGCTGTATCGTCCAAGATTTGTTTTATTTGAAAGGGGTGGGGCCACAAAGAAGGAGGAAAGGAAGGGGACAATGGGTCCACTGATACCCTGTGCTCAAGGGCCCCCAGAAGCCTGGAGCCAGTCCTGTCCCAACCCCAAAAGCAGTGGGTTTTATGGACTTCCTTGGTGTACCTCCCTCCAGAGAGGCTCTGGGCATTGCTCTCCTGCTCTCATTAGTTAGACATACCAAATCACAGAGGAACTAATTTTGGCAACTATGACTGGTAATTGTTTTAAAACTGTTGCTATATGTGCAGGAATCAGGCAGGTGTAGGAACAGTTCTTCTGCTTTAGTTCTGCTTGCCTCTCTGCACTTTACCCTTTGCCTGGGGCTAGCATGAGGTGCTTGGGAGATCTGGGTTCAAATTTTCAAACTCATCCTCACTAGGAGACCCTTTAATTCACTCACTCGCTTTCCAGCCTTCAGACCCCTCTGTGGCTGAGCCAAACATCACTTTTACAACAGCAAAACAATCAATAAAAAGATCAATAAAAACAAACAGCAAAAAGAAAAAGGGAAAAAAGAAACACAATATCCTAGAACCGCAGAGGAGGGAAAGCAATCAAGCCAACCTCAAAGCGCTGGGAAACTAAAGGTCATAACACAAATACACGGAAGCACCAATAAAGAGGGAGCTACACAGCCTGGGCATGGTGGGCAGAAAACCCCTGCCCACTGCACTTCTGATGGCAGCGCCATGCAGAGCAGGGCTTCCGCTGAAGAGCTCCGTGAGCAGGCAGGACTGTCTGGGGACCCTCAATGGCACTTGCAGAGTCAGTTTGCCATTTATGAAATGGGAATGATAGAAACCACGTGCCCGAGGAACTTTGAAACAAAGATTGTAGATACAAAGGGGACTGGATTTTTAAAAGTGCTACCAAGTGTATTATGGGTGCTTAATAGTAAAGTTGAAGAAAGGGCATTTGCATTATTGTTTTTTGTGACATGCAGAAATTGCCTTGTAAGTTGCCTGCTCCACTCAGCTTGATTGTTCTCTGCTTATGTGTTCAGGGTAAATTGCAATGCGAAGTTTCCCTCATATTATGGGGGAAAGAAGATGAACAGGATATTCCCTTAGCAATCCTGTTGCATTTGCTTGGATCCATTTCAATTGGCTGTGGTTGGAGGTTGCAGGTGGGGCCACCTTCCGCTCCACAACCATCTAGCATATTTGTTTCCTGAGGTGTTTATTTCACTTCTTTCTGTTTCTTTTTAGGAAACCTTTTTTAAGTTACTTGGGGCCAACCCTGGCAGACAGGTGGGGCATAAATGTTTAAAATAAATGAATTAAAATAAGGGGGGGGGGAGGTGACTGTTTTTTAAGAAGCATTGCTTTTCAAGAAATAATACATTTTTTAATATATAGAAAAGCTCTGTATCTTTCCATTAGGATTGTAGAGTTGGGTGGGGTTTTTTTAAATTTTTATTTTCTTGCCTTGTTGTGAGCATTTCTCCATGGTTATAAATTATTATGTCCAATCTAGTTCTTTTTCTTTCAGTGAGATTGTTTTTTTTTTTAATCCCTCTTTATTTGTAGTTGGCTTTCATTGGTTCTTGCATGCCTGCTTCCCACTAGTTATCAGAGCTTTTCCTATGCCAAATCTGTTTCCATCTGATGATCTGCAGGTGCCCCTGATGGGATGCTGATGAAAAATAGGCAGGGGGCATATAAATTGAAAAATGAACATTAAGACTAAACAACAATATTTGAGGATTTGACATGTGAAAAGAATATTTAGTGATGTGCATAAATCTGTGCTAAATTTCCTTTATAACATTAGCATTAGGACAAGTTACTTGGTAACACATTGTACAGATTGTTTTGCCCTGATGGCAATGCATAGATGGATGGAATATAATCTATACTTTGTAATAACTAGTTGTGAAAGAACCAGAACAATGTGAATTTTACATATTGGATTGAAATCCTGCCTCATTCTGGGAAGTCAGACAAACTCTCCATAAGCACCACACTAGGAATGCTGATGTCTTAGATCATGCTAGGCCTTCTGTGTGGATGTCTCTCAGAAACATGAAGCCCCCTTGTTAAGAGGACAGGGGCAAATCACGGCTGGACTTCTCCCAGCTCTTGAACCAACTCCCGCCCCCCCTTACCTCAGGAAAGGAATGGCAAAGGTGGAAGGTGCTCTGCATTCTAGTGACAACATCACCACCACCACCCAGAGCATCTTGCTATGTGTGCTGGGATTTGCAGTCGCAGCCCAGCCTCTAGTGAGAGAAGATTTCTTTGAAAAAGAAATAATAATAATAATAATAATAATAATAATAATAATAATAATATATTTATTTATTTATACCCCGCCCTGCCCAGCCAAGGCCGGGCTCAGAGCGGCTTACAAGCAATAATAAAAACAAGTTGAATGATTACAACTTAAAAACAAAAATAAAATACAACATTAAAATATTGAAACATTAAAATATTAAAATGTAGCCTCATTGCAGGAGGAGAAGGAAAAGGAAAAAGAAAGAGAGGGAGGGAGGGAATCAAATTGGCTCCAAGCCAAAGGCCAGGCGGAACAACTCTGTCTTACAGGCCCTGCGGAAAGAAATCAGATCCTGCAGGGCCCTGGTCTCATGAGGCAGAGCGTTCCACCAGCTGGAGCCAGAGTTGAAAAGCCCCTGGCTCTGGTTGAAGCCAATCTAACTTCCAATCTAACTTGTCAGTGCCTCTGCTTTCTCTCTGACCAGAGTAAGTTTTGTGGTGATCCCTGGAGTCGGTGAGTGGGAGAAGCAGTAGAGGCAGATGTGGTGAGCATCTTGCATGGGTTCACAATAAGAATAAAATTCTTCATTTTATTTGTTGTAAGTCTCCTTGGGGGAACTTTTTTTTGTGAGAAGGTGGGATGCAGATTTTTTAAATGAATATAATTTAAAGAACTGCTATTATATTGACACATATCAAATGGATATGTCACTTCCAAGCCCTAGACTGATAGAAGTGTTTGGAAATCATGATACCGAAACCAGCATTAGTTCTTACCGGCAATGATTCCAGATGTTAAGTTGCATCACATTGTTCACCTGACACGTACTTTCTGCACTTATAAAAGAATTTTTATATTTTTCTTCTCCAGTTCTCTGTGTCTCTTTGTTCCCCCAAATCTGTGAGTGCCAAGGAAGTGATGCCTTTTCAGGTCAGAGAGTGCTGTGAACAATTCCTTGCCAAATGGCTGACTCTGATCCCTCTACAATTGCAACACATTAGGATCCCCCCCCCCACTGTAGAAAATGTTCTCTTGTTAGACTCATGTCTTGCCAGATGTGCCAGAGATTCTTACTACTGATAAGTGTAGCTCATTCACAGTTTGAAACAATCAGCTACTAATTGAAAAAGGGTATCAGCTAGCACCCTGGTAAGGAACAGAGAGCTTCTGAAAACATGTCTTTGTAGGTTGCTTGCAATTGGTGTACTGGCAAAATATTTTAAAGCCACATTTGTTTCCATGACGGACTGATGTGCTGGGACCGGATTAGAAGCACCCACAGAAAACAAGTATTCAGATTGCTTAGGGGAGGGTAAAAGGCACTTCCACCACCACTACACTTAAAAGCAGCCTTGAAAATATATTATTGAAAGTCAGAGCCTAGATTCGGAAAATGTAAAAAGGAGGTCTACATGCTGAGTGGTGCTTTCATTCTACTCTCCCAAACTGCAGCACCACAAGGCTGATAGCTTGAAAAGCAGGTTGCTTTGCAACATGGAGCTCTGGGGTGGTGTGACAGCCGCCTCCCAGCCACCCTGAGCCCCATGACATTTGAGGGGAGGGACTTTCCGGGCAACACAGAGTATGCCCCTCCGTTCAGCCCACTATTCTATACAGAACTTCCAGCTACTACCAGGTAAATGAGGAAATGGTTTCTGCAAGTGTGCCCCTTTGTCAATCAGCCTAAAGCAACTTTTCCTGGGTCTCTGGGTAGTGCAGGTTTTTGGCTTCTGGGCATGAGCATATTTATTGTAAGTTGAGACCACGCAGGTTTAATAAACATAAAAGTTTACTAAGGCAAAGAAATGGGGCTTGAAGCTAAAGACTTGCAGAAAACCAGTATCTTCTCCTAGACAAAGTACAATAATCAAAGTTTAAGAGGGATCTTTCCCTCTGTCTTAATTGCATACCCTTGAGCTGAATATTACTCTCCTTTTTTTCTCCCCCCGTATATAATTTTCTGCTGCCTTGCTCCCCCAGGGGTACAAATTCCTTAGGTACCTTGAGCCCTTCATTGAACTGATTCTTCCAGGCTGGCTACCTCCTGGTACAGGCTTTTGACATGGAGACCCTTTGACCAGGAACCTGCCAGACCCCTCCTCTAAAACGAAGCTGTGCTTCCTACCCATTCAAGCCCCAGGATTTAGGTAGTTAACAGCAAGATCCTCAATTAGTCCAAGACAGCAGCGCCCAATTGCTTGCCAGGTGGCGAGAGAGGAAGGACCCTTTGGGCAGGCGAAAGCCTGTGGGCTTCCTGGATCTCTCATCCCTTTTATCACGGATCTCAAACTGGGCTTTATTTCATTAGTCTAATAAGCATTCTCTCCATCCATCATTTACAGATGTTTTGCAGAATTCCAAAAATAATGAATTTGCTAATTAGAATAAAAATCTGTTGTTTTATTCCACCTCAGGTTGTATCATTTGTTTTTTCCTGTGTATGTGTGTGTGTGTGTTTTAATTAGAAAAATATAAACAAAACTGTCTTACAGTAATGAAAGTGAAGAGACAACGGCAGTCAATGACATTTTAGAAAGAGGGTGCAGGGAGCTCTTCAATAGCCTTTAAAAATGTTTTGGTGGTAATACGGTCTCTAACGACAGCTCCGGTCAGGACAAACCTAATCAAGTGAGACCTTCTAGCAAGGGCCAAGCCAAATGTCAGGCTGGGCACGGAATGTGTCCTTGGAGTAAATGGTAGCAGCTGTTCATTTATATGGCTCGATTGTTTGGCTGAACAGACATTCCCTCGAGACTAATGTAGCCACTCTTATGCTCCGTGTTTTTCTAGAAATTTGAGGGCTGAGATTGTGTCACTGCGCCAATGAAACTTGGATGCTGTCTTTCATTTTAAAACTTTCTAAAATATTTGAGAGAGCGCTAATTGCCCTTGCCTACTTTTCCCCAAAATGCAAATCTAATAATACCCTGTGTGTCTCTTTGTGTGTGTACCAGTCACGTTTATGAAGTCCTGTTTTATAAACACCATATAGGATCATGAAATGTAACAATTAAAATAGATTCTGGTTTTGTGTATTGTAAAGAAGATGCAAAAACTGAACAAGCAGAGTGCTAATGATCCTATCTGAACAAAGAGAGAAGCTTCAGACATTCAAATTCAAATGTCAAAATTATCCAATCTGCTCCCCATCTTACAACTTTTGGACCAGAATTTTGTTGTCTTGAAGTTTCTGTCTCTTAACAGCCTAAAAGTATGGGTTTTCAGTCAATGCAAATGTAAAACAATTAAACAATATCCATCTCTGTGTATAAAATAGGTATAAAATGATGCTTGTTTAGACATACGGACATACATAACAAAACAGCACATTTTATCCCCAGTTTAAGTAGCTCAACTGGTTCTGCAAAGAAGGGAATAATTCTTTGATTAAAAACACTGGGATTTAAAACAATATAGGCTTTTTTCCTTTAGTATTCAATAATTGAAAAAATGTGGAGAAGCAGTGTTTTGATATTGGGATTGGTGCTGTGGAATGCATGGTGTGGTTTCGAAGGGAAAGACCACAGAACTGAAACTTTGAAAATAAAAACCAAACACATGTAAAAAGGTGCATAAGGTTAGAGAGAGAAAATATTACTGATGTCTTGAGGTGGTTGTAATAGCTTAGGTAACGACCTGGATATGTCACTGGGTCACCCAGTGTTGAAGGCTTTATAGACTCAAGTACACAAGGAAATTATGGGACATGGAAGACTGATAGATCCACAACTGGCACTGCCTAACCTATTTGTTGGACTGTATAAGGATTTGCTGCCCATCAAACACTTGGTTATTTATATGTTGGTAGTAGCTAAGACTGAAGTTGCAAAGCAATGGAGGTCATCTGAGCCAATTCCTATTGAGCTATGCTATCTAAGAATACAGAGGTTTCTGGGTGTGGGCCTAAAAAACTGGTTTCTGGAGGTACATGTATTAGGATGCATTACATATGCTAATATATTTTTCATGTTCTAAGTGTAAGATTATCTTGCATTGTTTTGTTTATCTGTCCCCTTCCCCACTGCATAATTCTGCATAATTGCTCCCATAGGGTGGGGTTAAACTAATTTTGGTTGAGTTTTTCATTTTTCCAATTTTTATTTAATCATACTTTTCAAAAACCACGGAATGGTGTTGTTGGTGAAGGGATGTAACAGTAAAATTGAGCAAAAGGAGATATTACTCATGTGCCTGTAGTTACAAATTATAGTCCTTAAAACCAATGTTGTGGTGCTGACATGTTGCACAACCCTCCCACCACGTAAGACGGCCCAGGATATTCTACCTATCATTCCTATCAACCTCTTAAGCCATCTTCTGGAACTCTTTTGTTTGAAATTGCATTATAAATTGCATATCTAAACCCAAGATTATGGGATGTAGCTGTGTGTATATAAGGACATCGTTCCCGTTTCTCTAGTTTATTCATTACATATTTTACTCTGTTCAAGCTACCTTGATATTGTGGTGCAGAGACTCTGCAAAAGAGGATTCACATGTGGTGAGCTTTGTCTGTACAGGCACCTTTTAATTTAGTATTTTTTGTTTGGTTATATGGTATGTATTTTTGCATTTTTCTATTGTGAAGCGCTCTGTGATCTTCAGATGAAGGGCAGGGCACACCCCCTTTCTAAAGCCTCTTCTGATTGGATGCTAGCTGTCCGCCTGCACCACTATGGTGACTTTTTCTAATATTGACCCAGTAAATAAGAATTGCACTTTTTGGTATTTGTGTAATCTTTTACTTAAGTGCTGAAAGCAATCATTAAAAACTATTGTGTGAGGTAATTCAATATTATATCCCCATGTTTGCATTACAATTGGGGGGGAAGGTTAAGGGGAGAGTTCTAGTGGACATTTGCACTGTACAGTATATGCCTATAGATTTCTGGCAGATGTGCACAGTTATATCTTCTCAAGACTTCTGCTGTACTTCGCTGCCCTTTGCAAAGGTCCTTGAAAGATTGTGCAACTGTCATGTGCTCACTGAGGCTGGTCTTAGAAGCTGCTCTAAATGGCTCTTTGTAGAACTCTAGTTTTCATTATTTGAAGTGTTTGAGAATATGCTTCCGTAATTGAAATGAGTGGAGCTGTGAAATTTTTCTCTTCTGGGGCCAGTTTAGACATGCTTTTTCTATTTTTTAAAGCAGCAAGAATGTTACACTTGAATGGCAACAGTTTTGAGTTTGTTTTGTTCTTTAAAAAATGGCAGTCAAACTACAGGTTGGTAGAGGTCACCAAAAGGGTCAGGAATAGGATTCAGGTATTGGTATTTGAAGAAGTGTGCATGCATACGAAAGCTTATACCCAGAACAAACTTAATTGGTTTCTAAGGTGCTACTGGACAATTTTCTTATTTTTTTATTTATTAGGAATAGGATTCATTAGCCAAAATGCTTTACCTTCATTTAGTGGTGCCATAGTGAGAAGACAATTGAAGATCTAACTCCAATTTTTTTTCAACACATTCTTATATCACACTGACCTGAACAAAGTGGGATGTGCTGTTTTTAGGAGCAATGTATTGTGATTAATCTTTTCAAAAAGAAGATAATGATTGTAACTTTTTTTAAAAAAAAAGAAAGAAAATGGTGACATAAATCAATTTATGAAGAAACGTGTTTCATTTTGTATGCAGCCCAGGGCTAAATATGATCAGACAACCAACCATTCAGAATGTACTGGCCAGGGTCCAAAGAAACCCGTACTCTGAGCCCAAGAAACAACTCCCAGGAGCTGCAGTGTGCAATGGGGCTGGCTGTATTTTGTTGTCTTGTTTTATAAGGCTGTCCAGTAACTGTTTCTCTGGATGGCTCAAAAATGGCATGTTGTTTTTGTGTTTCTGTACATTTATGTGGATGTGCAGTCGAAGCTAGAGGAATCCCCTTTTTATTCAGCGACTGAAACGCTAGAGACCTGTGTGCTGAATCCAACAAATATTCATATGGCATTCCCAACAGGCAAAAATAGGAGCAAAATTGGACCAGTGATTGCCTACAAAGCAGAAATTAGTTCCTAACAAGACCACTTGCAGTGTGTGATACGTTCTGAAGCATACCTTGTTGCAGTTGTTTCTCTGGGAACATGTGGCGTTTCACATGTTGTCAGAGTCCAACTCCCATAATCCATGACTACTGGTCATACTGGTTGGGGCTGATGTGTGTTGGAATTCAACAATATACTGGAAGTGGGAGGAGTAATAGTTTAGTCTCCTTTGTTGTAGAGCTCCATTACGAAGTGTACCTTGAGCCCTGTTCACGTTTTACTCCCTTCACATGATTAAGACTGGGGCCGTATGTACGGATGCCCTCCTTGCCACTGCATTCCTTAACAGCTTGTCATTTAAAGGGAATCCTGAACATATGGCTTTGCTTGTGATTTGGAGTTCTTAGTTGCATGGACAGTTTATGGTTCAGGATTTATGTTTGCTGAACTTCACTACGAACAGCAGAATTTGCAATGATTTTTCTGGTTATATTTGTTCTTTGCTGAATAGAAAGCTTTGGGTATTGAGAAGTGTGCATATTTATAACGAGATGTGACTTGTTTTAATGTCACTGTCTGATGAATAATAAGAATTAAAAAATCCATTAGTTTCCTCTACTCCCAGTGATAGCTTCCTAAATGCATTACTTTTGAGGGAGAAAGCGAATTGCTCTTGTACCTGGCATGAGACGGCCTTAATAATTCTGGCTGGAAGCAATTTTTATTTATTTCCCTGTAGGTTTTAATAGATGCATTCTTTTATAACTAGGAACATACCACTCCTTCATCTTGTCAAAGCTTATTCCTTCTTACATCAGCTTATTGGTGATGCTATTCAGCTGGCCTACCCACTCAGAGGGCCAGGAAGACCAAAATGTTTTGTATTTTCCAGAAAATGCTTCGTATTTTCCACTCCTTTGGCCATCAAGCTAGTGTGATATATAATTGACAATTGACTAAATTAATGATGCTCCACATCAGTAGAAAATGTACAAATGTGTCAGATGGTATTTACACATTAAAGGGGCATCAAGAGATGTTTGGATCTGCCTCTTTCTCGTCTGGATCAGTTTGGCATGCTCTCTTTACAAATTAACCATTGATTTTACTTTATATGTCCAGATCTCTACTTATTAATTTTTTGGTTTCTCAAGCTACATATTTCATCATAGTTCTTCCCTCAGGGCACACATTTAAATATGTATTTCCTCTCAAAGTACCTTTTAAAATGAATGTTTTGATACATTCTCACTGTTTTTAACTGCATCACAGCATTCAATCAAGTGTAAAATGCAATGGATAGCTAAATTTGGATCCACACATCAGTCTGAGAGAAGTGTAGATCACGTTGTGCTGTACAGAAATTTGCAAAGATCAAATTCCCCAGGCATCCTTAAATATACCTTTCAAGTTCTAGATTAGAATTCTCCCCTGTTGCTTGTTTTCATACCTCTCATTATTTGGTTTGTTTTCTCGTGATGCTTTTCCAGTTACGAGAAGCCGACACCATGTGTGATGGGGATATCATATATGTGTGGCATGTGTATTTTGCCAACACTGTAGGGTGTGTGTGTGTGTGTGTGTGTGTGTGTGTGTGTGTGTGTGTGTGCATGTCTAAAGAAAAAATGGGATGTGAATGGCTCCATCAGGGTTTTAGCAAAGCTTTCCAACATGTGGTCACAATACTCTAGCGACTGTATCACACAGGCTTACAGTTATCTATTTGGTTCATTTTGTATTTTCACGTTCTTTGTTTTTGAATCCATGGTGCTTTTCTTTGACTCTGAGGCAGCTAACCAACTCAAAAACAACATTTAAAATTACAGCAGTAATACAAAATAGCAAAGAGCAGCCAATAAGACAGCCTTTGGCGATCCTCTGGAGTGACAGTTGTCCCAAACAACTGGAGGGCACCAACTTGGCAAAGGTTGCAGTAGCACGTGTTGAATTCAAGCAAGCCTTTGAAACCCTCGAAGTGCACTCAAGGTGGGGGTAGGGATTCAGAGAAGGACCTGACTGCAGCTAGTTCATGGGCCAATATTCTGCATGATGCAACTGGATATTTCACTACCGTATTTTTGCCACTCAGAGCACTAGAAACTCATTTGTTTGGGGCTTGTGGGGTAAAAGTGACAGTGCGTTTTGAAGGGTGAAGTCGATTTCAATAAATTCCTGGTATCTTGGGAGGATGTCACATTTTTATAATAGCAGCAAAGGAGAAAACTTTCAGATCATTTTGGAAGAACTGTTTTAGTAAGACCAAAGACTCCAAAGAGCTATTATAATTTCCATTTTACAAAGTGAGGAATTTTGCAATATTAGACAAGAGACGGGGCTTGTCAACAGACGGAAGACTATCTAAAATGCAAGCAAATAGTTGTGGCAAGGAAACTTGGAATGTACAGAAACAAGCAATATACATTTTCTTTTAGGGTATGCAAGCAATTTCAGATATTTATCGCCTCAATTTGAATTGAGAAGCACGCAGGGGTTTAGCATTTTAAAGCAAAGTTAAAAGCATTGTATTTGTTTACAACCTCCAGGTTACAATTACTTTTTAAAAGTCTGTTACAATCATTGCATATTATTGTGGAACTCAATTAAAAGAGTTTATGTTTTTCACTTGCCACTACAAAGAGAAAATATAGATACAGAGAAGAGAGCTGGAAGTGTTTGTTAATTCTCATATATATTGTTTATCATCACTCTGTGATTTAAAAGGCTGTTTCATAATTTATTGCCCAGCTCTTGCTGGTACAGTGCTGTAGGCTTTAGATTCTGGAATCACAGAATTGTAAAGTTGGAAGGGACCCTGAGGATCACCCAGTCCACCCCCCTGCAATGCAGGAATCTCATCCAATTTGAAACCATACAGGACTCTGTTTAGCTTTGCAAATGTGCTAGTAGTTTCATTGCTACACCACACACACACACACACACTTGAGACATATTCTAGTGAGCGAAGCAGAAGTACTTTTAAGTTTTTACCTGTCTGTTACACTTATTAATTTATTATTATACAGTGGTACCTCGGGTTACATACACTTCAGATTAAATATGCTTCAGGTTATAGACTCTGCTAACCCAGAAATAGTACCTCGGGTTAAGAACTTTGCTTCAGGATGAGAACAGAAATCGTGCAGCGGCAGCAGGAGGCCCCATTAGCTAAAGTGGTGCTTCAGATTAAGAACAGTTTCAGGTTAAGAATGGACTTCCGGAACAAATTAAGTACTTAACCCGAGCTACATTGAATTTGAGGAACATTGAGATATATTGAAATTGTTTGTTGCTTTATCTTGCCCAAGGCAACCCCAAGCAACTGACTGCCAATTTAGAAAACCTCAAAAAATTATGTTCTGGCTGCTTTCTCTTGCTCAGCATGAGCTGAGACCCCGACCGGCCCAGCCATTAGGCATGATGAGGCAGAAGAAGCCCCAGAGGCAGCATCCCCATAGACACACTGTCTGTCCCACAACCACTGCCTGCAGTGGAGAAGCAGCGCCAGCATCTGTGCTGATTTCGGGCACAAAATTGGTGCAATCTCACTGAAAATCTGTGTCAATGGCTGCTTCTCCACCAGAAATCCCACGGTGCAGACGGTGGCAGCAGAGTGGGCAGGGCAGGTGGGAGAAGGAGCAGCAGGTATGATGCTAGTGGCAGTGGTTGCAGGGCAGGGCTGCTCTTTCTGTTTCACCTTAAGCAGCAAAAGAGAATGCCCAGCCCCTGGTTCAGAGGTTTCATAGCTGGGAATGGGGAGCCCTACACTGCAGTAGTTTTACGTTTACTGCCAGGACCGTTTCCAGAAAGTAGCAATGGGGAACTCTTACTCAACGCCATGGGAGTTAAATTGTGGCCTTCCATAGCGGTCTATCTTGTCCCCTGCGCTATTCAACATTTATACAAAGCTGTTCAGGGATGTCATCAGGGAGTCTGATGGGAGGTGTCACCAGTAGGCTGATGGCACACATTTCTATCTGTCTGTGCTGTCTGAATAAGGGAGGCAGCTTGAGTGTTGGGTTGCATCCTGCAGGTAGTAATAGCAGGTATGTGGATCAATGGATTGAACCTGAATCCAGACAAAGTGGGGGTGCTGTGCGTTGTGGGCTCTTGGGTTCAGTGGAGAGACCAGTAGACCTGTTCTGGATGGTTGGCACTTCCTTGGAGAGATTGGGTTCATCGCTTTGGTGTGTTTGTGCTCCTTGACCCAGCACTATCCAAGCCAATATTATTAATTCACTCTGGTTCTATAGGGTCCTTCACAAATCAATGAGGTATTCAAACAAGACTCTGTTATTCCCAACACTACTTTACTTTTCTTCTTGTTTTCTTTTAAGAACGTCCTTTTTAAGAACATGGTTAAAGATGTTGATGGGCTCTTAAATGAGGACATGCTGCAGGGCATTAGCAACTAATCTTGGTTACTACAGGAGCTTGTCTGAAGAAATGTTCTTCATGGGAAAGGGCATGGAGTAATCTAATGCTGTCATTAGTAACAGCTGATGAAACACCCAAGACATTGTTAAGCTACTCAGCATAAACTGTGGGAGGTGTTGGTTTTCTATGGATTTAGTCCTACTCATTTGCTTGTTCTGCTGCCTTCTGTTATTGAGTAATTTGGAGGTAATGCTTCATATTGGGAATCAATGCTCTGTGTTTTCACCTCACAGTGGAAGTGCAGTGATCTTGTACTAAGGGCGGGAGGCACGCACTAAGCAAACACACACACACACACACACACACACAGAGAGAGAGAGAGAGAGAGAGAGAGAGAGAGAGAGAGATGTTGTATGAACATTAAAAGGTGCTTTCAGGGCTGTAGATAGAAAGGGGACCTGGCCGCCAGTACATTTTTTACCTTCCTGCACCAATAGGATGTTTCAGTAGCAAGTAGCTTACTTTAATGTGAAATGGGCATGAATGGTTCTCTCTTTACACTCTTCTAGTTGAGAATGGATAGATTGCCTATTCCTTCATGCCCATATGTAGCTGTTTCCCATTTTTATTTGCAGGGTGGTTTGGATCTGTTTGAATTAATAGGGGCATGGAACCCATCGGAAACTATTAGTGTAATCTAATGGGAGCAAATTCTCCATGCCAATCTTCCCCAGTGTAGTGCCCTTCAGATTGAATTGGATTCAAGTTCTCATCAGCCCCCAGCCACTATGACCAGTAGTCAGGGGCGATGGGAGTTGTGCTCCAACATCAGACCTGGGAAGGTTGCTCTGTGATATACTCTGTGTACCCAAGGGATTAAGTGACCTGTTTTACCTGGAAGGCTGTGGTTGGAAGAGGAATTGCCTCTCCCATTGTGAAATGCCAAGGCAATGCTACCTGCAGGAGTCCGGTTATCGCCAGTCAATGAAGAACAATTTATTCCTGGCAAAGTATTAAGTCATTTGGCATACAAGTGCCTTACAATTTGTTTCTTTATCCATACTATTTTTTGCCCATTGGTTTCTGCAGTCAGCTTCATGAGTAGGCATTCATTGTTAAAATACACAGCTTTGGGTGCCATTTGACAGCAGAGATTACGGCTTAGCAGCCAAGCCAGCTGCTTTAGGAAATCACAGGAAGACAATATTGACTATTTAAACCATAAACATTTAGCTGTTTGGGTTTTTTATAAAAATTAACATGATAATGTTCAAAACCCAAATGTAACATAATGTAAATGTGGACAATCAGAAAAATAAAATAAATAAAGCTTATAAATGAAACAAATAAGAAACAAAAGTTACAGCAGATATAAAATCAGTTTCATATGTGTAAACTAAAACAAGTGATGGATCAATTAAATGTAAGGCATGGTATGAAGAATTCTTTTGATAGTGTTCAGTTCCACTTATCTAATTTCTGAGTTTTTATGAAGCCTGTGAAGCGTACAATAGGTCTAAAAAGGTCCTTTGCTGGCATTATCAGGAGTGCAATGGAATCTAGAGGCCTTTTTGCAGATTAGGCTCCACCTCTTTTGGACCCCACCACCAGCACACTTTCACTCAGGTTTCACATTCTGTACGGGGCGGGACAAAGAGATCCAAACAGGAAGGGTACAAGAAAGTTTCAGATGTACCTGATCATATGTTGTGCATCAAAAATATCTATGGATTGTGGGAGCTTTAGTTCTCATGATCCTCAGTACCATTGGATGCATTTACGGGCACATAAATCTTTGCCCCTTCCCACTTGAATGGGACCTTCTGTGGTCCTCCCACCCCATCCCTGCCATGTCCACTTCCATTAAATGATGCAAGGGAATACAGGGTAGGAAAGGCACAAGTTTCAGGGAGAGTTCTGGATTATTATCCAGAGTGAAGGGGCAGAGTAAACATTGCCATTTTGTAATTGTACTGCATAAAAAATATGGGGGGGGGGGGCAACTAGTTGGAGGTTTTTGTTTTAACAAGCATAATCAAGGACTTTTTCTGATTGCGATAATACAGTTCTTTTATCTCTTCCACCTCACTTCATTGATTTAGGGACTAGCTGGAGATAAAGAAAATAAAAATGTAATAGCTTTATTTTAATTGATTAAATTCAAAACACACGATAGCGTAACTTTTCTGGCTGAGAGAATCTAGTTCTCTTCTTACTCCCCGCATCCAATTTATGTTGTTTCACAAAGACTGATAATGTGTCTTGTTAACTACTCTGAAGTAAATCTAAACAAAGGAAGCTGCCTTATACAAGGTCTGCTCTCCACACTATCTGCAGATACCAGGCCAGGAATCGAACTCAAGCCATGGCCTTTCCCCACTGAGTTCAGTTGGACTTATTCTCCCTTGGTACAATTTTTGCTCCTGTCTTAGGGCAGATCCACACCATACATTAAAAGCACATCAACTGCAGACCTAAGACACTTGCATTCCCCCAAAGTATTATGGGAACTGTAGTGTTTTAATTGTAGGTCTGTGAGGAGGAAACTACAACTCTCAGGATTCTTTGGGGAAGACTTTGTGCTTCAAATGTGTGTTGAATGCACTTTAACTGTATGGTGTGGGTCTGACCTCAGTTTGTCAATCAAGCCAGCCAACCAACCAGCCAGCCAAGAAGAGCTCTGCAGTGTAGCTTCTGTATTCTCACCCCAACCCACCCTCCTCTTCTGGTTCTGTTCAATACTAACAAGTCTATCTTCCTATGCTTGTCAAAACGCTGGGTGAGTGAATGCAGTCTGCAGAAGGACATGGCACAGATTGAAACAAGGACCACATGCTGGAGAGTCCAGAAATAGGCAGGCAGACCATAATACCTGGATAATTACAATTTCACTGGTGGGAGTGGGAGTGGGGGGTAGGAAGACCGTACAGACTCAGGGAGGGGCCATATCTTGTGCATACCTATATTAGTTGCCTTGTTGCAATTGCAGCTGCGTGTGCCAGCCCCCATTCCTGAGTTTGGGTGGTTGCCATAGCAATTCAGGAGCCTCTATTAGCAGCATCCATCTCACTACAGCATTACTGGCTATGCACACTGAGTAGGCACTGCTGAATGGGAAGAGCCAAACCAAACCAAAAATACTTCATGCCTGTTTATGCAAAGGGAGACGAAAAAAGGAGGGAAAGGCAGTAGTTTAACCAAAATCAGTTTGCTCAATTAATTTAGTTAAACCAGTTCAGAATCAATGTCTGACCATTTTAAAATCTATTTGCATTTGGCCTCTATTGATTCGTTAAGACCTTAAGCGTGGAAAGATTTACTGCTTGCTAAATTTCATGCCCTGAGTAATTCTATTGATTGCTATCGTGTGCACAATCCTATCAGGTGGTGGCACCACGTCAGAAGAACCCTTGTGTTGATGTGCCCACTGGCTGAAAGGAGAACAAATGATTGAAATAGGAGATTGAATTATGCAGTAAAATTTCTTGACAAAGTCATCATATTTAACTGACTCCAGAAAGCAGGTGGAGGAGAGTTTTGGCCCAGCTCTGTCTGGAAATGTTAACTGAAATTGTTTTCATTACAACTTAAATGTTTCATTGATTTCCTTTGGGGAGGTTCTGTTTCATGGTTGGCCTTTTTAGACCTCTCTATGTAGCTATGCCAAATTTCTGGGATTTCCTACCCATGGAACTTCTCCATATGTATATGGAGTCAATATATATGGAAGTCAATATAATTTTACAGCCATTTAGAGGCGTTTAAATGTGAGGAGGGTTCCTAGTGCATCTAAGTTCTATTGTTTTCAGTCAGTGAAATTAAATGTAAAACTTGCCCATTGACGTCTGTGGAACCTAAATACATCAAGGTGTTAGAGGGTTTGTGTCAGGGGCAGATGGGTCTTGTAAACCTGGGAAGGTAGCGCATTTAGGAGAAGGAAAACTCTGATCCTAAACTTCCATTGCATTGTGGGACTTCTTTAGGAAAAGAAAAGGTTAAGGACTAAATCCCACACAGATCCAAAAAATAGTGGGATAGTACCTTGTATACCTCCTTTTGGCAACTCCTGAAGCCATGCTGATGCCAAACACATTGCTTTCCTTTCCTTGGACCACCTCAGTGAGGCCGAGAGCGGGGTCTCATTATCTGGACAGCCCAGGACCTTCATACACACTGCCCAAACTTGTGCCCCGGGGAAGTCACTTTGGTGCTGCTATAGCAGCTGTTTGACTTCACCTCTGGAGGCATACTCCATTGTCACTTGAGACAATGGATGCCAACCAATTATGTGGAAGCTTTGAGTTATTAAGGGAGAGTTATTTGCACTTGGTTTGCATATTTTCTCTTTCTTGGTTCAAGCAGGGTTCTAGCTCTGAAAGCATGTGAAAACTCCAGTATTATCAGTATTAGTTAATAGGATGAATTGCAATAAATCTTGATATCGCTTAGCCAAATCAGAACAAGCCACTTCTAGTTGAAGGACGATTGATAGGGAGAAAAAAGTGTATGTGAATATATATATATATTCTTAGAGTGAAAGCCTAAGCACATCTACTCCAAAATACATCTCATTAGGTTCAGTGGGATCTACTTCCTAGAAAGTCTGTTTAGGACTGCAGCCTTAACCCTACAAAAACATGGACATTAAGTGGAAGTTATGAACTGAACAATGAAAACTGGCAAGACACAAAAGTGTTCATAGCAGATTATAAAAAGTGACCAGAATTCTGAGAAATGTTAAACACATGCAGTTCTGCACAGGGAGAGAAAACCGCCTCTGTAGACATCTGGTCAAGGAAAGTTGTTGCTGTTTTACATCTTCTGCCTGAGGGCATGAATTAAGAGACAGCAAATGACAGCTGGAAGAAAAATTACTGAAGCTGGTGGCTTTAAATATTAATCACTATTAATTGTTTCATCGCAAAATCAATTGGTACTGTACTGCCAGTCATTTTAATTATGGAAGTCAATAAAATACAATAATTTGAGGACACAGCAAAAATGTCGTGTAACTTCAGAACTTCTCAGCAGTGGTATTGTCTTGAAGAAAGCGAAGAGTACTTTGGCAAGGTGTGTGAAAGAGCCATGCTAAGTTTGTTTGTTTGTTTGTTTGTTTGTTTGTTTTAATAAAGCGAATGGTTGAGGAAAATCAAATGGAAACTGTAATGAATTACCTGAGCTTAGAAGAACCCTGCTGGATCAGACCAAAAGTCAATCAAGTCAGGCACCTAGTGATCAGCCATCTGCCTCCTGGAAGCCCGTGTCCAGCTATGTACAGAAAAGTACAGAATCAGCAGGACTGGCACATACAGAAACACCTCCAGGAAACGTATCCAAACCAAAACCAAGATGAGCTGGCCCTTGTAGCTTCTGTCACCATGAATGTTATGTGCATGGAGGTGACACGTCTCCCTCCCTTCCTTGCACCAAGAATCTTTCATTCAGACATTTTCTGCTTTGACTGTTTAGCTACCATGGCTAATGGCTATTGATAGACCTGTCCTCCATGGATTTTTGTAATTGTCTTTAAAGCCATCTAAAGCACCATCTTTATCCAGAGCTGAGGGAACCATTTCCACACGTTAATTGCACATTGTGTGAAGAAGTCATCCCTCCTGTCTCTCCTGCTAGTAAAAAAAAGACCAGTATGGAATCGGAAGTACATTTCCTACCTCGTATGATTCCCACTTCTGTGCTGTTCTGGACTTGGACTCTGAGCTTGGAGATGTGACACCCACAAAATCTGGTCCTATATGTGGCTTCTTTTCATGCTGCGAGAGTGATGGGTAGCTAGGTTCATGTTCTGACGGGCTTAGACGGTGTGTGATGAGCATGCCTAGAGGGGGGCTGGGGAACAAAGATGGTGGAAGTCATTGTTTAGCAACATCTGGAGGGCCACAGTTTCCCCACCCCTGGCCTAAGGCAACTTTTCCCAATCTGGTGCCTTTCAGATGACTTGCAATACAGCTCTGACCCTTGAACCAAAGCATCTCGAGGGAAAGCTACCGTACTTTAGAGCAGGGGTCAGCAACCTTTTTCAGCCGTGGGCTGGTCCACCGTCCCTCAGACCATGTGGTGGGTTTGACTATATTTTGGGGGAAGAAATGAACAAATTCCTATTCCCCACAAATAACCCAGAGATGCATTTTAAATAAAAGCACACATTCTGCTCATGTAAAAACAGCAGGCAGGCCCCATAAATAACCTAGAGATGCATTTTAAATAAAAGGACACATTACACTCATGTAAAAACACGCTGATTCCCGGACCGTCTGCGGGCCGGATTGAGAAGGCAATTGGGCCACATCCGGCCCCCGGGCCTTAGGTTGCCTATCCCTGCTCTAGGGAATCATCAGCACCACCTTACACACAGAACTCTTGTCCAGAAACTTCCTCACTTCTTGCGGGGCTCATGGACGAGCCTTTCTGAGTATCCAAAGAGTCATTGATGTTGTGGCGCTGTTCTTCCTACACTGTTTGAAAAATGTGTTTTCATAGAGCCTGGCTAGGATGAAAAGCAAACCCTTATACATGCATGCTTAATGAGGCTAAATAGATTGTGGACTGTGTGTGTGAGACAGAATGACCCCCCCCCCCCAATTTATATAATGTCAGAAATTTGATGAATGTTAACATTTACTTAAACTTTTTAGAGGCAAGTGGAAAATGTCAGAAACATCTTGCTGTTTGTTGTTAATCTCATGACCGCATCCCGTAGCTCACCCCCCCCCCGTGGTGTCCTCCCCCCACTAAGCAAAGGAAAAGCAAATGAAAATTGGAGATGGGCAAGCTTCCCAAAGCTCTCCTCAAAGCTCTTAAAAGAACAAATCGTAGGGAAAACTCAGGTAATTTTTCTGAGCGCATCTGACCACTTGGAAGAACTATGCCTGCCTCAGAAGCCTTTTCCCCTATCTTCATAAGAACAAATGACTCCCTTAGTTCTTATAGGGATGGGAAATAATGCCCCGGGGGCAAAACCAGAGGGGAGGGGTCAAAGGTCAGGCCTGCAGTTTTGCATCCACTCCACTTAAAATCTGCCCTGTGAATTGTAACAGAGCAGCTGTGCCCCAATGCACTGCATAAGACCCATTCTAAAAGGCTTGTGGGGGCTATGGCAACTGAAGTGATGTAGGATTTGGATGCAAAAGGCTTTGCCCAGGCTGCACAAAGCCTTTGCCAAGCAGGGATGCCGGCAATTTTTCTACTGCTTGGATTTCATTCCAAGTGGAGAAAAATTGGGTTGGGTAGAGGGAGGCTTTTATGAGCCTTTGAAGTTTTTACTAAGCCTGGACCAGGCTGTAAACAGCTCGGGTACTGTAGTTTTACTTGCTTTATAACAGTCATAAAAAACATGCAGTTTAAGTTAATTTTCTGGAAGCCTAACAAAAAAGAAACCTGTGCCATGGCAGTTTTAGCAATATTTATTGAAATTAATAATCTCTTTTTAATTCCCTTACTGTATAATCAGGTTCCTTTATTGTGTAAACTGCAGCAGCATCTCACACAAAAGCAGTGGAATGAGTATTATGGGGTGCAAATTATAGCCAGGCACTTGCAGTGTCTGGCCACGAAAATGAGGCTTTATATATTGTTATTTATTTATTTAAAATATTCTGCCTTTCAATTGAAATCATAAGGTGGTGTACAGTAAATATTTTATTTTAATTTTTGTATACAGATGAAGTGCAACATACTAATTTGATAAACAAACAAACAAACAAACAAACAAACAACACATAATAAAAGAGCAGCCAGTAATCCGGGGAAGACTTAGAAATAATAAAAGTGAAACCAACTGACCAGCAAAGACCTGAGAACATAAATGAGTCTTTAGCAAGCACCAAAACAGCACCAGCACTGACACTTGCATTAGTTCAGAGGGGAGGTGATACCCCTGAGTGTTAGAAAGCTTATGTTTTTATTATGTTATCTGGAGTTCTATCCATGACCTTTCTGTTTCCTCATATCCTCCAGCTTGGACAGTGAGGAGGCATCAACGGTTTCTTTCTCCCTCTTTACTCCCTCTTGCCTGCAGACACCCTTCCCGCCCATTAAAGGGAAAGAGGGCAAATCAAGGTCAATCTGAATTAGGCTCGACTGCCACAGTTGTGGTCCCAGAGCCCTCAAGTCATCCCTTCCCTTCAAACTAGCCTTTTCCAAGAAAGATGCTTTCAACGTGTTGTCCATTTGTTTCGTGCTGTGGATCCTGTGGCTATCAGGGCTGTGTCTCCTATCATGTCAAACTGCATAACGCAACAGAGGAAATGTGGGACAGCAGACCCTTGTTGGCGGGAGGGGAAAATGAGAGGCCCATAGTGCGAGGCCAGCTTTCAAAGGGATATTACGGAGCATTTCACACTCTTAGCGGCCAGTTTTTCTGCAAAAGGGCGGCAAGCAATACCAGCATGACTTTCAGGCCACATTCAAACCATTGCATTTAAAGCACTGTGATACCACTTTAAATAGCCATGGCTTCCCCCATAGCATTGTGGGAAATGTAGTTTATTAAGGGAGTCCCCTGTGGCTCTCATAGATTCACAACATTCAGAGTCTGTTAAACCAGTATCATAGTGCTTTAAATGTATGGTGTGAAGGAGGTCTTGTAAACCACAGTCCTCACAGAATGTCATTTGAGCCTGGCTCAGAAGGAGGGGCCCTTTTCCCTGTCCCATCTAGGAACAGATGGTGAGGCAAAGCTGACGAAAAGAAGAGAAGAGGGTCTTTTCAGTGGCTACCCCAACACTTGCCCCATGAAATGCAAATGGCCCCTTCTCTTCTGGTTGTCTTTTTTCCAGGCTGTAAAGATATATATATTTATGACTACTGTAATTTTTGCCTGCTCAGTATCTGCTATGTGGTCCGCTATGCATTTTGGTGTGTTTTCAATTCTGCAGGCAACTCCCAATTTATGCAGGGGTTACGTTTGTATATTTGCAACACCATTGAAAAAGCCTGCAAAAATCCTCTAAACCTCTGGAAACTTGAAAAGCCCTTTAAAAAACCAGTAGCACTTGCCAGACTGGCAGGAATGGTGGCAGAGTTCACCACAATCGATCCTTCCAAACATTTCTCAAACTACAACTCTTCAAAAACCTTAATGGTTGGTGCAAGGGCTTGTGGAATTGCATTTGCAAAGGCTCATGGGATAGCTAGGGAAGGTTTTCACTGCTTTTTTGCCCTTTTGGGGCTGTTTTGCCGTTTTTAAAGTCTCTTTTGGGTTTGGTGCGGGTGTGTGTGTGTGTGTGTGTGTGGTCAAGTGTCAATTGGACACTCGTAAATTGGCAGTTGCCTGTAATCTATGACACTAATTTCAAATTGTTGTCAGCTGCCTTGAGCAATGTATATGCACTTGGAGGGTGAGCTAGAAATCTCCATAGGAGTAAATATTTGGCTGTTTCACAAGCCAGGCTGCATCTCTGTATTCCCCTTGTTCTTCTGTCCCCAGGTTTTTCCTCCCCACAGACTTGCTTCCTTTATGTTCTCTCGCTGCACAGCTAATCATCTCTGCAGCTGGCTCTGGCAGCTTGACTCTGCTTCCAGCACAGCATTGTGCCAGGGCTGGGGAATGTGTGATAGCATGGTTGCCTAACAACCTACTTGGCAAGCCCCAGTATTCACTGGGACTCAAAAAATGACTAGTCATGGAATGTGGCAGGCAGCTTTGTACACCAGAGATATAGCCAGCCGTGTGGGTCAGATAGATTGCAAACTGCCCCATGGATGGTTCAGCCTTGACACCATGTATATTGCTCAAAAATGCTCTTCAAAGTGCTTGTAATTTGGTGGCTGTTTTTCTCTTTTCACATTCCTGCGGGAATAATTCTGGAACTCTCTCCCTCATTTTGTAATTACGCAAAGATGGTCATCTTCAGAGCCAGAATTCATAAAGAAATTCCTAATGAGAGAGGAAAAGAGTTTGAACCTAATTATTTTCTTTGTAGAAAAAAATCCCTTTATGATTTGTAAAGATCACTTTGTGAAAATGATCATTTAGCATCTGGCGTGCTGGGAGGTTTGTGGTATGTGTGAGAGATGGTGTCATTTGCATAGTTCCAAGCAATTTTCTCAGAAAGCTTTTGTTCAAGTTCTGTAATATGCCAGTGATTTGGCTGATTTCTAACACTGATTTTCTATATTTAGGCCATTATAGCCTCTATTTTGGTAACCTAGTTTAGGCTTTTAAAGAAGTAATCAGTCTGCATTTTCTCTTGGATGATTTTCGGAATGTGGATCATCCTTGCAACTTTTTGAGAAGTGAAGAGGCAAGCTGTGTGTGTTGAAACTAATCTTCCTAGGGTTTCAGTGCTAATATACAGAATTGATTCTATGAGATATTAAGTCATCTAGAAAACTTGCACTTGGCTTCATTCGTGAGGTCTAAATCTTTCCAATTTAGATAAAGATGCTTGACTCAAAATTGGCCAGCCAGAGACAGGAATTTGAAGTCTTGTATATAAATATTCTAGGTGTTGCTGGGAGTAAGCCTTGTTGAACTCAGTGAGGCTTACATCTAAGTAAATGTGCATAGGATTCTGCTATAAGGCTGAAATGCTGGCAAGGCATTCTTGGGTGAAAACCCCACAGAACTCATTGGAACTTATTTCCAAGTAGCGTTGCACAGCAACCTGTATGCACGACATTTTAATGGCTAACACTTGAAATGCTCAGAATCAGTTCTTTCCATGCCACAATGTAAGTTATCTTGTAACTTCACCTACACGTGTGAAACTGAAGCAGTTGCATATTGTATGGAACATGTTTACCCCTATTTCCAGGGACGCAGGTGGCACTGTGGTCTAAACCACTGAGCCCTTTGGACTTGCCAATCATAAGGTTGGCAGTTCAAATATGTGTGATGGGGTAAACTCCCATTGCTCTGTCCCAACTTTCGCCAACCTAGCAGTTTGAAAGCATAGTAGTGCAAGTAGAGAAATAAATACTGCTGTGGTGGGAAGGTAAACAGCATTTCCATGTACTCTGGTACTCGTCACGGTCCTCCATGCGCCACATGACCCAGAAAGCTGTCTGTGGACAAACGCCGGCTCCCTTGGCCTGAAAAGTGAGATGAGCACTGCACCCCATAGTTGCATTTGACGGGACTTAACCGTCCAGGGGCTCTTTACCTTTATCTACCCCTCTTTCCATGTTCCGTATGAAGCCCTGACTCTTTTGTTCCCATGTGTTGATTTTTAGAGTGTCAGCTCTTTGAGGCAGAGTCCAGGCATTTCACTAAAGCTCTATACATTATCATGGTACATTATTAGCATTCTTGTTTGAAAAAGACAAAACTTGGGGTACACTACTTAAAGTTCTTCCCAACATTGCTAGATACCAGCCCTGTGGAGTCTGGATCGCTCAGAAAACAATAAGACTTCAACCAAGCAATGAAGAAGCAAATCAGTGGCCATTATTTGTTGCAATAAAGGTTCCAACCTCTAAGGCAAGAAAAGAAGAATCAGAAGAAAGGTTACATGATGTTTTAAAAGTTCCCACAATTTCCAAAAATACATTTCTCACAGTGTCATCTAAACATCATCACAGAAGAGGAGAGGTGTGAGGCAGAAATGTGAGATCCAGACATGCCGTTGTCAATCACATATTGTCCCAACATGTGTCTCACACAGCTAAGTGAAGTGTTTACATATCCCTTTGTCATTAAAACATGACGGCACAGTTTATTTGTTCAGGCTGGGTCGCGTCCCACTCTGGAGTTGGGTTTTCCATCTGGGGTTTTGTGATTCTAATAGCACCTTCCCCACCCCACCCCACCCCCTTTGTTGGCACGGGCAGCACCTGGGTTGGCAACTGGAAGGGGAATTTTGAGTATGTGGTGGCAGATCTGAAACATCATGGTGGCCTGAGAGCTGCCCAAGTTCACTATTGGAATGAAGAGAATTGGTTAAACAGCTGATCTGATTTTTAGTGGATTTATTAAGTTTCCCCATAGGCTACCATTGTGGCAATATTGGGTGATATTGTTTATTGATACTTTCCCTTAGATAAGGCAAGTGGTCCCCATTATCACCTCAGCAGGGAGTCAATTAGCTGGGGTTTGTTGAGATTTTAGCTCAGGTTCTGCAGATGCATGCTTTGGAGAGCCTGCTAATATTATTTTTTGCCTGTTGTGGCTGCTGTTTCCAAGGGGGATTTCACCTGCGATTGGCCAGCTCTCAAACAGCCTTTGTTGTGATTGGCCAGCTGTCACATGAAGACGTTCCTGATTGGTCAGTTGAGTACTAATGGGGGGACGGACAGGGTCATACGAAGTCCCTTGCCCTGCTCTGGCTGTTTTGTGGCACGAAAATGTACTTACTGCATGTGTTCTTGTTCAAACTGTGCAGCGAAGCCCCTGCCAAGCACTGCGGCCACTGTCAGGCTGTGCTGCCTTGCTCAGGCTGTGCTGCTACTGCCATCTGTGAGAAGAAAGGTACCCCCCTCTATCTGTAATATTGTTGTTATTGTTTATTGTTATTATTCCGGCTACTTCACTGCAGTAATGGCTGGCACTCCAGCACAGAGCAAACCTAGCCATATGTATAACAAAATGCAGGCACAAGGTTGGACATTTCCTCCTTCGCACTCTTGGAATAACCCTTGGCTTGGGGTGGACAGAGTTTTCCGTGTCATCCAAGACTACATCTGAAAGCAAGAGAGGGGAGGCTGGGAGTTTGCCTTTTACCATTGGGAAAAGGGGATTTGCAGCAGCAAGTTGGCATGTCGCTTTTAATAAAGTAGCATTGCCTGGTTTATTTTATGGCGTACTTCACCCTGGTGCTGATAGCAATAAAGGGTGGACTATACTTTTTTTAACGAAGAAAATTATTTTGTTCTCAAGCCTTGCTCTGAGGGACAAGCCTGTGATGGACAGGCCCTGGGTCTGCCCTCTGGTGATCCAGCAAC
This sequence comes from Podarcis muralis, assembly GCF_964188315.1. Classification (NCBI taxonomy): domain Eukaryota; kingdom Metazoa; phylum Chordata; class Lepidosauria; order Squamata; family Lacertidae; genus Podarcis; species Podarcis muralis. Next base: position 135,455,703 of record NC_135655.1, read on the forward strand.
CAGTGGGAGCTGACATAGATGGGTGTGAAGTGACGTGTGGCCACACTGATCCCACCACTCCCTGATTTTATACTTAAACAGGACAAAGATGTGATTAAACAGAGATGCCGCTGCATCCTCTCCAACACTGTATCAATACGGTACATGACCTCTATCCTTGTACAAGAGATCACTTCACAAGCGCCCGCCCCCTCCATCCTGCCTTCTCTCCCTCCACTATGACATGTAGCTGAAGGCTCTTTGCTGCCTGCTGCATTTGTTTGCTCTCCATGGTCTGCCCTCCGCTGCTTCAAAAGCCAAGAGGATGATTGGTCTTCTGATGCACTAAAAATGAAACCCATAATTGCCTACAATGGGCTGTCAACAGTTCAAAATAATCCTCTGGAGCTGCAGTGTGTGAAATGGCAGGCTGCGCACTGCAGTGTCCCTTAGTGTTCATGCACATCTATTTCTCTACCTGTGCACTAGAGACAAGGCACATGAATCTACCCACTTAGAGGTTTCAGACCCACAGTGGAATAGTAAGAATGACAATGCTAGGAAGCAACAGTAACATAGTTTTCTATACTGCCCTTCATCCGAAGATCAAAGGGCAGTTTACAATATAAAAACAGGAAAACACATTACCATAATAACAAACAAAAGCACACACAGTCTAAAAGGCTGTAGATCAGTGGTGTCCAAACTTTTTTCAAAGGGGGCCAGATTTGATGAAGTGAACATGTGTGAGGGCCGGCCAGGTGGGCGAGAGAGTGAGCCGCACGGGAGAGCGAGCTGCGCACCGTGCGCACAGCAGCCACAATAGAGAGCCACACAAAACGCCTGTGCAAGCCGGCCAGCAGCCGGGATAGAGAGTCAGCCACATACAGGGGGCCCGCCTGAGCCGGCCAACAGCCAGAAAACAGAACAGGGCACATGTGCAAGCCGGCGGGTCGATGCTGGAGAGCTGAAGCTCTCCGTTGAGGCATTGGCTCCTGGGCAGAACAAGCTGAACAACAGGCACTCGGGGGCCACAACAGATTCATTTCTCGGAATTGTGGGGGGGGGGCTGGATTAAATCGACCTGGGGGCCGGACTTTGGACATGCCTGCCATAGATGGTTTAATTAGCTAAAGACCTTGGGGAAACAGGGATGTTTTCACCTGCCGAAATGTAATTAAGGCACCAGGCAAGCCTCCCTGGGGAGAACATTCCACAAGTGGGGAGCTATGGCAGGAAAGGCCCACTCTCGTGTCTCTTCTGCCTCTCTTGTGGAGGAGGCACACAAAGAAGGGCTTCAGGGGATGATCATAGAGTTAGGGTCATTTCATATGGAAAGAAGCAGTCCTTGGGGTACTATGGTCCTGAGTTGTTAAGTGAGATGCTGACAGTTTGAGATAGGGACCTTCTGCCCGAGTGTAGTGAGTTGGCTCTCCGTCTGTGGGCAGACAAGGTAATCGCTCCTGTTCTGAGCTTCATGCCCTGCCCCTGAACCATGACTCCTGAGCACTCTGTCTGCTGCCAAGCCTGCATCATTACTTACCCAAATAAGGTTATTGCTCATACTTCCTAGTAAGGGCCTCTCTCTGCATGTGTTGAGTGGGAGCCACCTTTGCCTCTGACATTGCTTGCTAGGGGAATGTCAGGCAGAGAAAAGGCTCCCATCCCGGCACAGAAGGAACAGCTCTGAAATAAGGGGGTTCTGTTTTTTAAAAACCGAGTTTGGATATTAATTAGTTCATATATTTATGTAGAATCATAGAATCATAGAACTGTAGAGTTGGAAGGGACCCCAAGGGTCATCTAGTCCAACTCCCTGCGATGCAGGAATCTCAGCTAAAGCATCCAGGACAGATGGCCATCCAGCCTCTGCTTAGAAACCTCCAAGGAAGGAGAGTCTACAATCTCCGGAGAAAGACCATTGGTTTGAGTCCTACCCTCCAGAACAGGAGAAAACAAGCTTCTTTCCTCTTTCATGTGACAGCCCTCAAGATATTTGAAGATGGCTATCGTATCATATGCAAATTTGTAATTTGCATGCTACCATTTTCAGTTTGATCTAGCACAAACAACAACAACAACTTTATTGAGCCAGTAAATAAATTGCAGCAAATGTTCTGCATACTCTAATTTTAATTTTCGGAATTAAAAAAATGTAAATGCCTGAGAAAATTACACTTTGAAAAGTGGCATTTGCCAATTAACAGCATTTCACAAAGATTTTGCTTTGCATTTTTAATACACATAACGTGTGTCCCAAATTACATGATTTGCATTATAAACCAGAATAGCTCCTATGGTGCTGGCGCAGCCCAGCAGTGGTATAACAAAGCTTTTCATTTCAAAGGGAATGCATATTTCTTTACCCAAGTATTAGTCATCATAGCTTCCCCACCCCCACCCTGCAACAGTCATCTGGTCAATTTTGACATATTCTTAACATTCATACTTTCAAAGGCATCTAAGTACATTCTGCAGTTTGAAGTAATTTATAAACTGTACACAAATCTATATAAGTGAGTTTCTTTTGCACAGTGAATTTCTGCATTCAATGTTCATTTTGCATTGTCTTTAAAACATACATTCGATTTTTGTACTGTTTTTATAAGTTTCTTGTCATTTTATAATATGTTTGTAAATCGTCTTGACACACATGTAAAAGGTGATTCACAAATTAATAAATAAAAACAACAATAGATAAACCCAAGTAAGTAAAGCTCTCAGTTTCTTTAGCCTCACTCTCCTCACACAATGGACAATGTTATGTAATCAAGACAAAATTTATCCTGCAAATAATAATTACACTGGGCCTGAAGTGCACTTAAGGGCATTTATTTATCTGCTTGCTTGCTTAGCCAGGATCTTAACTGCTGTGTGCCATGTGCCACACGCACCACTTCCAACAGCAGCTCCCAGGCTCAGGTGCTCCTCAAAAGTGGCACTCAGAACTGCCTCTCACAGTGGGTGAGGCTCCTGCTCATTATTTGCATTCCACCCAGCTTCAGAATAGCATTTTGCCCTCACCACTACACCTGAAGCTGTGTCAGGCTGAGCTATAACTGCCCAATCCCACCCAGAGGACTTGAGCTGGCCTTCAAGCCCAACCCTATAAATCAGGCAAGCCAGAGGTGCAGAGATGAGTTCCACAAAAAGGAAAATTGTGAAGTCACATTTTTGGCGACAGTTCCTTTTTCAGGAGAGCTGCTCTTTGGGGTGACAGGAGTTTTCAGTGCAAAAGATTCTTCTGTTACACATGGTATTCTGGAAGACAGAGACTCTCTCAGGTAGGTTGAAGGTCTGAAGGCACTAGTACTCCCGAGGAAGGTACTATTACCCCTCTTGTTTTTCTGGGTCTCAAATACACATGTTGTCTCATTAAGAAAATAATATTTGAATCAACCCTATGTGTGATGCCAGTTTGAGGGCTAATTTCATTTGCAGGCTGGTTGAAAACAAGCACCAGCTAAGCACCAGCCTACATCACCAAATGTAAGGGGCTAGGGGGGGGACTCATCCTCACAATTGCATCAGGGAGGCCTTTAAACTTTATGCATCAGGTATGATGTGTGTGGAGATGGTGCAAAAATTGGCCCAACCTCGGAAGCCTGTGCGAGTGGCCGCTTGTTCTACCTATTTCACATAATGCTGCTATTGATTATTCTTTGCATGTAAGAATTCCTGCTCTTGGAGTGCAGAGGTGCCTTAGCGCAGTGTAGGAACAGTGTTCCCTGTTCCCCAACCTGTAATAATAGGGGTGATATTCAGCCACCATAAGTTTTTAAAGTGAAATGTTTGATATAACTGCTATGTGAAGTAAAATACCAATATTGCGCACATAAAGATATCTCCTCTAGCACTGGAAAAAAAGTTTTAACTGTAGCTCTGCTTTATGGTTTGAATAAGTCTCAAGTATATAGCCACAAAGAAGATAATATGGTTGACATTTACACTGCTGTTATAGTGTACTTAGCAGCATTTAAAGTCTGCTCTTTCTTTTGTGCACATCCCAATTGTTCTGGTAAATCTTGCTCGTGGCCTCATATTTTAAGTCCCTGAGAGAAACTCCTCCCCTTGAGACTTTCAGCAGCCATAGCTGAAAATGACATGCATATATATATATATATATATATATATATATATGCATGCAATTAAAGTGCACTTCTTGCATGCAGAACCGAGTGTAAAGCAGCATATGATATAATCCCAGCCATAATCACTTCATGCAACAAAAGCCATGGAATAACACAAAATACGTCTGAAAATGCCAGGTTTTGTAGGTTTCAAAAAAGAGAAAAAACCACTGATCTTGGAATAAATGTGCATAGTTTGATGAGTTCAGGTGATTGGTCACTAGTTCAATCATATATGCCACATCTGCCAATTATCTGATACAGTGGTACCTCGGGTTAAGAACTCTATTCGTTCTGGAGGTCCGTTCTTAACCTGAAACTGTTCTTAACCTGAGGTACCACTTTAGCAAATGAGGCCTCCTGCTGCTGCCGCGCCGCCGGAGCACGATTTCTGTTCTCATCCTGAAGCAAAGTTCTTAACCTGAGGTAATATTACTGGGTTAGCGTAATGTAACCTGAAGCGTATGTAACCCGAGGTACCACTGTACTATTTAAACTGAAGTGTATGTAACCTGAAGCGTATGTAACCCGAGGTACTATTTAAACTCTCATGTGCGTCTGCTAGTATAGCACACCCTTTCCCCACTTTGTATCTCACACTCTCATTTGATCTTGCGAAGTGGACTGATTTTGTCATCCATTTCAGTATTACATTTCAGTAAAGCACACGATTGGTGCATGATTACATAACACCTTAGACTTTAGTTTTGAAGGCAACGTTCATGGAAGTAGTTAAAAAATTAATTATACATTACACACAAATGGAGAGTTTTATGGTAAAATGAAAAACCTTTCAAATTCAGTATTAGCAATTTGCATGCCCAGGTGTCCTCCTGTTCTACGGACCATATTAAACCATAAATAATGAGAAATGATAAGTTCTGTTTTGGGTCAAATCAGGCCACAATTATATTGACTACAGATGTAAGAGGTTTGGCATAGGCATTGGGTAGATATGGGTCAACCAGAAGAGAGGGAGTTCTTGGCCTACATTCAAGATTTCACTTGGGGAGTGCTGTGGCCCCATCCCCCCACCTGGATCTCCCCTGGATCCCTTTAACGGGATACCCCCTTTTCCTGAGGGGCAGGCAGAGGCTGCATTCTTTCCTCTGTCCAAGTCTACGCCTACCCAATGCCTAAACCACCCAGGTTGTGACAATTGATATGAGGATGGCAAAAACCAGATGGCAGGACCCAATTAATCAAATAGAAAAATTCCAGCTCGGTCCCAAATACAGCAACTGACAATGTCCTTAGCAAGGCCGTTCAATGGAACACACATTGGGGAAAATAGGGAGGGAGCACAGGCGATCCAGTGAAGGAGTGGACCCTCTTTAAATCCCCTGGGAGTGGACCCAAGTGAAGCCAGCGGGCCCAGCTGGGTTCACCTGCTGGAAGTGGCCTATCCCCAAGCCTGCTTGTGATTGGCCAACAGTGTGAGCAGGCTGAATTCATTTCCTGGGTGACATGCTCAGGCGGGGCCTCTGTCACCGAAGCGCAATGGGCGGGAAGAGTGCCGGCCCAAAATGGCGTCCACCCAAGAGGGTGAGCTGGATTGCCCTTCTATATCTTTATCTAACAATGCAGGTGTATGTAATCATTACAAACCTCCATGTTTCATCTGCTAACTTAATTAAAATTGATGTAATAATATGCAAGCTTAATCAAAGCTACCCTCAAAGCATAATTGTCAGCAAAATATTGAGATACCTCAAATTCAAACAAACATCAACATACCACAATTACCATTTTGAAAACATACATAGGTATGAACTATATAGAACATATTTTAATCTCAACAATTTTGTATATAAAAATCTAATCTGCCAAATAATATTTGTGTGGGGTGGGAGTGTGAAATGCATATCCCCCAACATTTCTTTGATGAAAATAGGGATGTCCCATTCCATGATTATAATTTCACTATTTATACCCCTATTTATACCCCACACATCTTACTGAGTTGCCCCAGCCACCTTGGGAATATAGGAACTTGTATTTCCCTGAAAAATGTCTTTGGCTGTGATTTTTTTTCTACTGTTCTTAAATAGATATTTTACTTGTTTTTACATGAATTACCTTCAGACTTTTGTGGGAGGCCATTTATAAATTAATAAAATAAAGAAATAATCATGGAAATGCTTTATACAACTGCATACAATTGGTTACAAATAACCAGTTGTCTCCATGTGTATAGCTTTGTACTTTTGAAAGCCTGCTTTCCTGCGGGAGCAATTCTTGTATGCAAAGTGCTCCAAAACACTCAGTCTGTGAGTGCTATTCTCCTTTTATAAATTTGAATGGCATAATGCATCCTTTGGATGTTTTATGCTGCGTAACAGGAAAAATGGAAACGATGCACATCCCAGAATATTATCCACTCCATTTCACTGCTCTTAATACCCTTCCTAAAACTATCAGCAATTATGAAACATTCTCAAGGTATATCCTAGGTTCAGATATTCACCCATCATGCAAAGCATGAAAGCCATACATTGTTACATGGAAATACTATTGTGGGAAAATATGCCCAGATGCAACTAGCTTAGGAAAATTGACCTGAAATGGATCTCACAGGTGCAACAAAATGTAGGCTGTGTAGGACTGGCCCTGCCAGGCATCAGATGAAGTGGCTGGCTTCTGGAAGCACCAGGAGGGAAAGATCTATGACGTCAGGAATTGGTGTCTGAATGGGGCAGGAAGAGGTTTTAAAATGTTGGGCTTATGGCAAAGGGCAATATTTGCACTGTGCTCTAGGTAGCAAAATGCCCTCTGCCTGCCTGGAGGTGGTTTGTTCTCTTGCAGCTTTTGAAAGTGATGCTGAGTTTTTTTTTAAAAAAAGTTTTAAAAGAAAAAGGGGGAAATTACACCACCACAAAACAATCACAGAAAATGCCTCAAACCAGAGACTGTTTGGATGAGCAGGAAGTAATTGTGCTTAATGTTTGAAGCTGTTTTAATCATACATCCCTGAGAGAGCAAATACTACCCAGAGAATAAGGTGCTCATGTCTAGCTGATGAAAGAAGCCCCATAGAGAGCTGAGGCCCCCTGCTTCCGTGTTTTCAGTGGATTGACTGAAGATTACTTTCATTTGTAGTCCTCTTATTATGTTGTGGATGTTTTAGTGCAGGTTCAGGACATCTAGAGGTCAGTGTATGAACGTGTACAGCATTCACAGTGATTTCTAGAATAGTATCTGCTGCTGGGGTAACCAGTAGGGCATGCAACACTTGGCAATACTGATGTATTTATTTGTTTAGGCTGAAATCCAACCCCAGCCCTAGCAAAGCTGTGTGGATTCACCACCACATCTCCAGTCCAACCACTCATGGCTGGGCCTGGTGGGGCCAGATCTGGTCTCATACCATTGAGCAACAAATGGCAGTGAGATGGCTTGGAATCAAACAGATCCTGGCCCAATTCAGTTCCTGCCATTGGAACATTTGGGACTTTCCACTGGCCTCTGCTGGCAGGGACATCACTGGCAGGCAAAATGGAGAGGTCAACACTGACGGAGTGATGTTTGTGTCATTCTGGTGGCCAGCAGCTCAGCTGGCAGAGCTGAGTGGAGGGGCATCTCCACTCAACCCAAACCCCTCATAGCCCAGGATAAGGGGTGGGTTGGATTGCTCTGTTAGTCTATCTATAGATTATGTTTAAGTACAGAATATCTCAAAGTGGTTTACAATAATGGATGTGACTGTTGCTTAGTTAATAGCAATGGTGATAGAACAAGGCAAATCTTTGGCTATATATGGGAAGTATCACAAAGGCAAATAAAATCATTATTTTATTTTAACTAGGAATAATGCAAGAGAATTTGAGCAGATATAAATTAGCTGCAGGAGGATACTGAGAATTTGGGGAAAATCACATGTTGATATGAAATTCCGTCATGGTTGCAGAGAGAAAATAATATAAATGCACCATGCTTATTAATGAATTAGCAATGAATCACTACAAAGGAATAGTTAGAACTGGCATGATTGTGGATATTGAATCTTTTGGCTCATTCATTTATATTTGCTTTACCTTGGGTAGGGAGAAAATGGAAAGGTACTTTTTTAGTAGTAGTGGAATTTCCTTGGTGAAGCAATTCCTGCGAGCATCTTGGGAGCAAAGCTGGAAGCAGTGGTGGGTATTACCATTTATCCTTTGTTATGGAACACTATCGCCCCTTTCCATCTCCGTCAGCAGAGCCTGCCAAGACAGTAATAATTCAGTGCAGAAGACACTGAAGGATATCGGCTCCCAAGTTGCCGTGGTTCAGACACTTTGTCATCATGAGCTTTCAAGAGGGTAAATAAGTTGATTAAGGGAGGAGATTTGTCATGTCAGCATATGTGTGGGTAGGTGTGCATGTGCACATGAATGCATGTGTGTTGCCCTCCTAGAAAGCACTCTTGCCTTCTTTCCTGACTCTTTTTCTAGGAATACACATTTTCTGATAAAGAATGAATTTCTAGTCAATGTTTTAATTTAGGGAATGGTGTCTCAAACATGGCCCCACTGGCCGCAAGTGTGATCCACCCAGAGAGTTTTTAGTAGTCATCGTTTTTATTTAGTTGATAAAACAACTGAGAATTACAGTTTAAAGTAATCACAAAAATAACATGATCCATCACAATATTTTAAATTGATCTGGAATATACTTAAATGTAATTCATCCAGCATGGGATATCTGTGGTACTGATTTAAACACGGGAGTTCAACAAATACATACAGAATAAAAGTGTTAGCTTTTTTGTAAGTTAGGAAAGAGTGCCCTCCTTAGAAGGAAGTCTTATGGATAGGGAAGGGGTCTTGTTTCTTTGATCTCATGGCTTCCCCATGAAAAGGAAGTTTTGACAGCTGAAGTACATGATCAGCCCATTAACTTGTTTGTGTGTAGGTTTTGTGATTTCCCCTGCAGCCACAGTTAAATGCCTTGTTGAGAACCACTGCATTAAGACAATCAAATATGACAAAGGTGATTAGTGAATTAGCTGTACAAAGTGGTAATTTAAGGACTATAGCAAAATAATGTGTATGAAACACTTGGAACACTCTGAAGATAGATGTTATGTGTTGCTGCTGCTAGTATTATTCGTCACTGCAAAGCAAAACAAATACTTGACACAACTCTTATCTTCTCTTAGGTTTGCATTCAGCGTCTCCAAATGATCTATTATTTACTTGTTTTTAAATTCTGACATTTGAGATTAAAAGAAAGATGATGTGTATCATGCAAGCCATGTATTTAATTACCCTAATTTTTGTATGGTAATTAGAAAACTGAACATTCAGTGAAATATTGCAATCCACACCATTGGCTACTTCTAGGCTCTCCTGTCAGTGTACAAAGTAAAGATGCTTTTATTCCTCCTGGTTCTTTACCAGAAGTAATAAAAAAAACTTGGCACGGCCTTTTTTCAAATCTTCTCAGCTGCCATTTTACCTTCTAAGTCTGGAAAAGTGTGATGGGTTGGAGGGAAACTGGATGATGAGTGGATTTATGATTTATGACTGTGGAGAAGCTTCACTAGGACAAGATTTTCATGAGTGTAAATGGTTCAATGTGGTATTCAATATGTATTTGGGTTGATAACATAGGTTAATCATTATATTATTTATGCATATATGCATATATGCCTAATTGCAAAATTATATTCAAAATATTGGAGGAATGCACACATACACATATAAGCAAGTGGTGCTGTGGTCTAAACCATTGAGCCTCTTGGGCTTGCTGATCGGAAGGTCGGCAGTTCAAATCCGCATGACGGGTTGAGCTCCCATTGCTCTGTCCCAGCTTCTGTCAACCTAGCAGTTCTAAAGCATACCAGCGTAAGTAGATAAATAGGTACCACTGTGGCAGGAAGGTAAACAGCAAATCCATGCACTTTGGCACTCTGTGCGCCAGTAGCAGTTTAGTCACGCTGGCCACATGACCTGGAAAGGTGTCTGTGAACAAACGCTGGCTCCCTCGACCTGTAAGCGAAATGAGCGCCACACCCCATTATCACCTTTGACCATCCGGGGTCCTTTACCTTTACGTTACCATACACGCAAGCATATTCCTCTGATGTTTTGCTCGAGCAGGAACCTCCACATTCTCTGGCAACTCTAAAGTCCAGACATTGTCTTTATAAGGCAGTTGGTTTATGCTGAGTCAGACTACTAGTCCAGCATTATCTAATCTGGCTAGCCGAATCTTTTCCTGCATTTCCCCATCACTGCTGCCTGATTCTCTTTAACTGGAGACACCAGGGACTCACAGCCATCTGCATGCAAACCGTACACTCTGCCAGTGAGCTATGGTCAGAAGCAGTGCGCATCCACAGTAGTTATGCACCGGCAATCCCAGCCCGCCTTGTCAGCTTTGCAAGCATTTCCATTCATTAAAATAAATACAAGCAATGGATTTTCCTACTGTTGTACCACAAAATTATTAATGTCAAAGCACATCCTATATGTTGTCTGTATAGATGTAATTAATTCCGGATTCATTTTCCTAGAATGAAAGCACCTGAAGTGAGAAATAAGGCTCTTTCCTCAAGATATCCTGCAGTGTAAAAATTGATGGCTTGCCAGCTAAGATAAGAAATGCGAAGCATTTTCAATTCCATGAAAGAACGTGGCAAGCAGCTAATTAATTAAAACTATCGGGAGTTCCTTTGAAGCAGCCTGTGATTAAACACAAGGATTTATTGTGGAACAATTAGGTAAATTTGGCCTCAGGTATCTTCCCTCTACTCCCCAGGGAGTCGGCGATGAAATTCAGGTTTAGCGTTATACTTTATTACAGATTTATCTATTTTAATTGATTCAGCATTAGTCTCATCCAGAACAGCAAAGGCAAAGGACATATTATGTTAATTTGCAGACTTCCCATGAGTTAACTTTTGCCTCAGCTGAAAGAAAGAAGCATAGTTTGCCTATCTATTTCATATGAGTGAAAGTGAATCAGGATAAAAAAGATGAGCGCTAATAGCCTTCATTATCTCAGTGATCATGGTGTCCTGTGTGAATCTTAAACATGACATTCGGAATTGGAAGGGAAGGCACAGTGGAGGCTCCTAAAGCGAAGTTAGTGCAACTGCTCTTTTCATTTGGAGAGAGGTTTGTACAGTGAGAAAGTTGGAAATTCTACATGGACACTTCTCTTTCGGTCCTGAGCAGTAGGCGACTGTGAACCTGATCTTACTGAAACAGCATCTGTTTGCTAGGGGGAAACCATGTTGAGAGGTTGCATAGCAATTTACCATCTGTTTCTCTGAGAAACAGGGACTTGTCTCAAGAGAGACAAACATGATTGCATCAGGAAAGAGACCCCAACCACTCCCCCAAATGTCTCAATCATATAAAAATGATGTTGGATATTAGGCATCCAGGACAAACCCACAAGTTATTCTGCCTTGTTTCCACCCAAACACCCGTATGCAAGACCTTCTTAGGCTCAGTATGAACAATAACTTCCTCAGTGGAGAATGCAATATGCTTAACTTGATTTGATGAATTCAATGCACAGATAATTTTTAAAAACATATTTATCAGGATATGTGGGTGTTCTGATTAGTGCCAGCGGCAGGTTTGAATAGCTTTTGGCTTTTATAGCCTCGTAGAAAGAACTGGGGACGCGGGTGGCGCTGTGGGTAAAAGCCTCAGCGCCTAGGGCTTGCCGATCGAAAGGTCGGCGGTTCGAATCCCCGCGGCGGGGTGAGCTCCCGCCGTTCAGTCCCAGCTCCTGCCAACCTAGCAGTTTGAAAGCACCCCCAGGTGCAAGTAGATAAATAGGTACCACTTTCTAGCGGGAAGGTAAACAGTGTTTCCGTGTGCTGCGCTGGCTCGCCAGATGCAGCTTTGTCACGCTGGCCACGTGACCCGGAAGTGTCTCCGGACAGCGCTGGCCCCCGGCCTCTTAAGTGAGATGGGCGCACAACCCTAGAGTCTGTCAAGACTGGCCCGTACGGGCAGGGGTACCTTTACCTTTACCTAGAAAGAACTGTCTCTTGTTTTCCCCGACTCTGACTGTCTGGATGCTCAGGGAGCTGCCTCATGCCCTCCCTCTTTTTTTTTTTTTTTTTTTGCTCACTGGAATGTGTCTGTGAACTGTGATAGCTGTGCTTGCCTGCCTGGAGAGATTGGGGTGGGTTTTGCCTGGCTGGAATGTAGCCTGTTAAACAGAGGTAAGAGTCACACCTCTTGCTGCACCCAATACTTCATCTCTGGGGAAATCAACTGTATGGAGGGACCTGTAAAAAAGTCATATTATTCTACAGAATTTGATCAGACAGATGAACTTCATATTTTGGGACTACCTCCTGTCTGGGTGTCCCACACTCCAAATATAATGCCTTTGGGCCACTCCAGACATAAATGGTTCGGGCCTCATTGTACAATTTTCTAGAGCATTGCCTGTAGGAGGAGTAGGAATAGGAATATCTCAGTTAAGAGTGCAATTAATCTGAAATCATTTCATCCAGATGTATCAGTTCGACTTTCACTCAACCAAATTGTTCATCCTACTGAAAAGATTAAATAGGTGAACCATGATGTAAGCCTGCTGGTTTCAGGAAGTGTAGGACATGCACTGGTACAGGTGGCATCATCATTCAAACCAGTGTCCTTTTATAAGCCTCATCCAAAACCTCACCAAAGACTGCCACTGATGTCACAAGAACAAGGTCTGTAAATCAAGACTCTAACAGTTGCTAATGTACAAATTTAGAAAGAAAGCACAAATCATTCTGGAATGATAACATGTAATTTTCAATGTTGCATTCCTGCGCATGCAATAAGACAAAAATAATAAATGGAAACACATTAATATGGCAGGTCTTAATTATTGAGTGGCAAGGTTTAAGCAGGGTCCTCCTACAGGCAATGGTCCTCCTACAGGCAATGCTCTAGAAAATTGTACAATGAGGCCCGAACCATTTATGTCTGGAGTGGCCCAAAGGCATTATCATTTCATCCAGTTTTCTAAAATTTCAAAATTTGGGGCATGACCTAATTTCTAGGTATACCTTCCTATACACACTTAGGGCATAATCCTATACATACAAACCTGGAAATTGTCCCATTGACCTCAGCTGGGCTTACTTCTGATTAAACACACACAGGATTGTACAGTTACTGACATAAAAGTAAGCATGCATAAATTCAGGTGGTATATTTAACTTTCCTACTGGAACTGAATATGCATCTGAAAGTGCTTAACTTTGCCTGAATTCTGCCTTTGATAATTTCAGGATTTAATATAAATTTAGCTCTTCAATTTATTTTCATGTTTAGTATCTCTGGTTCTAAGTGATAATGAATGATGCTGTAACAGGAGAGAAGGAGAGAGAGACGCAAAGAAAAGATGATGGAGCCATCTCAAGCATTTTTAGCAGCTTCTGTCATTATTATTATTATGAATGTTGTGCTTACCACAGTGACCTTATCCAACCACCCAAGCTCATGGGATGGGAGAGAGGAATTCCCTGCCTGCTATGTGCAGCTACCAAGATCTGACCCCAAGGCTTCTCTCAATGATGAGAACCTTAATCATGCACTTGCGACTCTCATTAGAGCCAGTGGGGGTTGTGACTGTGCATTCAGGAGCACAAATTGCTCCATAGTCTGCAGCGGTTTAATTTAGTATTAAATATTCATGGCCTGTGGGCCAAATGAGGATAAGAAAATATTGTAACAGACACTGGCAATGTGGGAAGCAAAGCTGCTCTATGGAAAGGTCAGCCATCCATCCATGAAAACACCATTAAGAGGAGGGATGCAGTGCAAATACCCAGAGCTGCAGATGAAAGTCGGAGTTTAACATAAGAACGCCATCCTTCCAGTTAAAATATGAAAGGCGAACTTGCATAGAGCAAGCTGGGGAACCAAATGCCAAGGCTGAAGTGAAGCTTTTCAGATGTCTGCGCACCTGCCAAGACGTCTCCCATGGTCTTACACACTGCCAAATCTTTATGTTTGTGATATATCATCTGTTCAGTGATCAGCTATTGTGATACATTGATCAGCAAAACACTGGTAGGACCCTTTTCAGATCAGGACATGATTGTTGACCCCTGTGGGGTCGGTCCATCATGACCCACCATGCATATCAATGCTGTTATGTACTGAAGTTCTCACCCTGGGCCAGCAGGGGGATACTGTAGATAGTTTTCACTCAGGTCTACATATGCAAAGAAGGGATTGAAAGTGACGTTCAGTGATTGGATAGTTACAGGAATTTGTTACAGTTGCGTTGTAGTGGAACTCTATATAAGCAGGCTGGCTGAACCCTTCAGCCCTGTTCTATTCTGGCCTGTGAATAAACAAGAGCTGTTTGAAGAATCGCTGTGTCGTCTGATATGTTCACCCACAACTTAACAAATGTGTTAGACTATATATTTTATATATTTATAATTTTAGACATTTAGATTTTCTATAACCTTCTTTTCAACACTTTGGTTTAAAATTATTATATTTTTTTTCTACTAACAAACCACTCCTTGAAGTGAGTAACTATAGCTCCCCTTTTATAGATGGTGGATCTGAACCCAGGACAGAACAAATTGGCCCTCAAATGTCCAGTGAGTTGTGATCAGATTTAGCTATCCACAAAGCAAAAAACTAGGCCTAAATTTAAGAGTATGGGAAGTCTCCCCTCTCTCGTTCCACCTCTCAAAGTAATGAGTGTAAAGGCATGCAACGTGCAGTAAGCATGTTGTGCAAAATACCTTCTGTTGCTGTTTCACACAACCTTAGCTCATAAGTGCTGGTATGGTGGCATTGCTTCTGGAATACAGCTTCCTCCTTCCGAGTTCTAACTGGATCCAAATCAAGATGTGTCTGTGATCACTTAGCTAGGTTAGAGAAAGGCACCTGGATGTTCCAGGGTTTTCACACTGCTATGCCTAGCCAGTGATAGTAGTACCTCTTTTGGATCAATGTATGCAGAGATCTGCAGGTACCAGCTGTTAAGTTTCTTGCCTTGCATGCCTGAGCTTCTGCTTTGCACACATTTCCCAGACAACGTGACTGAGGCTTCTGGTGACAAAAGGCTTGGAATATACTTAAAATTAGAGGAAAGATGAAGTCCTTGGTAACTTTAGGGAAGCTTCTGAAGTCTTTCTCAACCAAATTTCTCTATGGATTCTAGAATTACAAAGTACCGTATTTTTTGCTCTATAAGACGCACCAGACCACAAGACGCACCTAGTTATTGGAAGAGGAAAACAAGAAAAAAAATATTCTGAATCTCAGAAGCCAGAACAGCAAGAGGGATCACTGTGCAGTGAAAGCAGCAATCCCTCTTGCTGTTGTGGCTTCTGGGATAGCTGTGCAGCCTGCATTCGCTCCATAAGACGCACACACATTTCCCCTTTTTAGGAGGGAAAAAGTGAGTCTTATAGAGCACAAAATACGGTACCTTGTCTTTTTCCTGAAGTGATAATGAAAATCCATAAATCTTTTGTGTTTCAATACTGAATTGTGCACAGAATAGTGTAGATGCATGGTTTGCTGGAAATTTCAGTCCCTTTGTTTGTTTGTTTTTTCCCTTGCTGTGCATTACGGAATGTGCGCAAGAAAAGGCAATCTTGATATGACTGTAAGGGCAGTTGTATGTATTGCACTTCTTTTTGTGTGGTGGCTTACCAAAGCGCAGGAGTGTACATGTGCTTCAGAAAAACATTGTGGAAAAAGAGCTGTGATGCAGTCATACATATTATTTACTACCCTTTATCCATAGATCTCAGGGCAGTTCACAACATGAAAATACATGATAAAAACACAAAATAATAAAAACAAAAACAACAAAAAATCCTCACAAACCAATAATCTCCCACCCCATCAAATCAACATAGCCTTCATATTTTTGGCAATGTTTGGGGGTGGGTTAGGGAAAGGATGCTAATGAATAGGAAGAACTGACAGCTGCAGCAAATTGCATGCTACAGTTTGGAAATGAATTTTAGAAATCCTTCTTGTTAAACCAGAATTAAGGAGACGTGAAACTGAGCACAGAGCAAACTTCAGAAAAATGAAGCAATAGAACAGGGGAATCCATTCATCCCTAGGCTAACCAGTCTTTTTATATAAAGTTTGTTATAAGTCTGCCGTTATTTTTAGTTGCACCACACATTTTTCCTTGGTACACCTGACCTAAAATTACAATCTTTGTATTTTTAGACTATTATTGTTTTCTTTTTCTTTCTTTTCTGGGCTGATGAGATGACTCTTCTGATAATGCACCACTTGCTTCCTGATTAGGCACCAGAAAGAAAGAAAACAGGAACCGGGAGAACTCTCTTTCTTCTCCTATTTTTCCTGATCTGTGCCCTGAAAATCTGTCACTGTGCTCACTCTCCACTGAAGCTTGTACTGTATATCCAGGAAACTACTGATGCTCAGAGAGGCTCTAAGATCACAATTTTATGAACACTGAAGTTACAAGGGAATATTCCAACTGAGTGGGAAAAAGAGACAATGCACAAGTTTTGACAAGCGTCTGAATCTTTCGCTTGAATTTAGATCACATAGGGCACTGTTTCTTCAATGTCACAAATGCTCTGTTAACCTGTGTGAAATGTTTTACTTTCAAATGCAGGTACATATGCTCAACGCATACAAGTTTGATTGCACAATATATATATTATATGATACAGCACAATTTGCTCATCCAGCTAGAACAATGAGACATGACCCTCAGTCTTATGCAATCTTAGACATAACTCCTGTATTGTTCAATAGGGCTTACTCCCTTAGTACAGTAACTAGTTTTAGCACTGCAGCCTTAGACACTCCCGCTCCCTCCCCCAATTAGAACAAACTGCATTTTACATCTCCCCACTGCATTTCCCAAACTGCATTTTACATCTCCCCACTGCATCTCCCAAACTGCATTTTACATCTCCCCACTGCATCTCCCAAACTGCATTTTACATCTCCCCACAACTGCACCCCCAATTTTAAATTGAAAACAGCATTGAGAGGTTGCAATCTTGAGTGGAAGACTGGCAGGACAAACAGTGGATAATACTTTCCTCCTCCTTAAGCTCTTTTTCCTACTCAAAATTGCCTCCTCCACTCAGAACCTGAAAAGTTGATGGGGTTCTAGATATGTTTTTACAAGAGTAACACGTTACTGAAGGAGGGAGGGGATGAAATGTGCAATAGCTCTGTGTTTAATGTAAGATGTAGTTCCAGTCTCAGGCTGTAGTTACTCTGCTGCTCAGGATCAGGTGAGGCTGTGAAACACATTCAGGGTCTCGTGATACGCTTATTCTAGCAGAGCTGGAAATTGATCCCCCCGTTCTCATTTGGTGTCTTAAGCACAAGGCTATTCTTCCTTAACTGGCTTTTGGTAAAAAATAAATAAATCCCTGTGGAGTTCAGGAGAAACTTCTGCCTCCCTAATTGTCCATTGATCTGTTGTTCTGAACAGAAGGTAAAATTCCCTCTTAGTTGTTACCATTTCACTCCGTCTTGAACACAAAGAGCAATTAAAGATCATAAGGTAAAACACCTTCCTCATCTATTCCTCACTGTCAGATTCTTCCCCCCCCCCACACACACACAAATTTTCTCACTGGCTTCTTGATAGTAGCATCTATTACACTTCATATTTTGTTTGTATATACCACTTGATTGTAGTAAAACCTCTTAAGTGGTTTACAATAAACATTAAAAGCAGTTTAAAACATTTTAAAGATATAAATTAAAATAACAGTAAAATAAATTTTAAAAAAACCCATCAGCATCTACATGTCTGGATAGGCTAGCTTAGACAGAAATGTTTTAAGCAGATTCTAAAAAGAGGACCGTGAAGGCGGCTGCCTGAGTCAATAGGGAGGGGGTTCCGAAGTGCAGGTGCTGCCACACTAAAAGACGCCTGTGGAACGAGCATAATGTGGTACCTTAACAGTGCCCCTTCCACCGATCAAAGCATTCAGCTGGGCACCTGGGCTTAGGTGATCCCATAAGTAAAGGAGCTCATCTTCACAACTGTCTCCCCCCCCCCCCCATGCTGCAAGAGGCACAGTCTCTCTCTCTCTTTTTAAAGTAAGACAATTGGGCATTTATTTCTTCTAACATTGTGAATGCTGATTTTTTGCTTTGCTTTAAATGCCTTGCTATTTTGTGTTTTTAACTGTTTTTGATAATCTTTATAATGATTGTTTAGAAGGCGATAAGGAAACCAGGAAACCAGTGATGATTGAACCTCTCTGTTTTGGCTGATTGAGGGCATATGACATTTGTTTATATACATTATTATTCGTATGCCAACTGTAACAAAAGATCTCTGGCAACTTACAGCATTAGCATAAAAAAACTCAGATGCTGAGATAACATCGTGGAGCCCTAATACAAATAGTTAACTGGATTAAGGTAAAGGTAAAGGTACCCCTGCCCGTACGGGCCAGTCTTGCCAGACTCTAGGGTTGTGCGCTCATCTCACTCTATAAGCCGGGAGCCAGCGCTGTCCGCAGACACTTCCGGGTCACGTGGCCAGCGTGACAAGCTGCATCTGGCGAGCCAGCGCAGCACACGGAAACGCCGTTTACCTTCCCGCTGGTAAGCGGTCCCTATTTATCTACTTGCACCTGGGGGGTGCTTTCAAACTGCTAGGTTGGCAGGCGCTGGGACCGAGCAATGGGAGCGCACCCCGCCGCGGGGATTCGAACCGCCGACCATGCGATCGGCAAGTCCTAGGTGCTGAGGTATGTAGCCAAAACTGCACCTTCCACGCATAATAAGAGGCTCACGTATTAGCAGGCTCAGGGAAAACCCAAAATCTATAGAAGGACACAGAACGATGAGTGACAGAAAACCGGGAGGGAGAAAAGGGAACGGAGCAGAGTGGCTGTGCTCCTAAAGAGGATCGTTCCAGCTTGCAACTTGACCCACTTGCATTTTTCTAGTATGCAGTGTAGCCCCCGAAACATCCTTTGTCTTTTAGATTAGCAAAGGAAAGGCTCCTGGGGAGTGAATGGACACAGCAGACGGACAGAGATCTTAGTAGTGTGTAATGGCAGGCTCTGGGTAGTAAAGCCTGGTATCGGGGCGTTGGAGGATGTGATGCGATGTGTGAAGAGAGTGGAAATAACAATGGAAATTAATGCATCTGAAAAAGCAGCCTTTTCTTCCCCTCGTTAGAGAAGCCACTTGAGTGGATACCATATCTTAGGCACGGATGGCAGCGTAGCGAAATGTCCAGCTGTGCTGTCAGTTCGCCAAAGAAAGCGAGCAGGGAGCAGGCAGTAGCAGACCCACTGCACATGTTATGTCAAGTGCCGGGGGACACGAGCGGTTCTGCTGTGGAGATCTGATCTACATATATTTGTAAGGCCTTGCCCTTGACACGCCGCTGGGAGGGAATATACATCAGACCTGCCTCTTCTGCTTATATCTGTGAAAGGAAGCATTGTTTTAAAAAAGCAAACCTGGCCTTAACGCCTCACATAATATAGCACCTTCCAGGAGTGCATTTGTTGCATGCAAAATGCTGTGTATGTATAGGAATGTATATATGGCTTCTCTTGCATATCCAGGTATCCAGTTAGGTAGCAAGCTTGCTCCATTTTACATTCATCAGGTTTGATATATATTAAAAACTTTTTGTTGGTGTTTTATTCCGTTGCTTTATTTTGTGCACGTATTCCCCTCAAAAAAGCAGCAAATCTAACAAGACAAGTCAGGAAAGCAGCCACCTCTGACTCTGACTTCCTTGACTGCACCTTCCCATCTGCTTTGCAGCCTGGGTGGCAGCTGCTGCCATGCTCTTCTGAACTTCATTTCTCCTCCTTGACAAGAGAGCACTGGGGAGTTGAGATCTTTTCATTAGCAGCTGTAGTTTTTCTTAAGGAAACCAAATGCATCCAGACATGCACTTGACTACTCAACATACATTATGACAACGGTGGTTTGTGCTGGATTTTGAATGAGAGGCACCATGGATAATAGTGCCAAGATGGGACTCCGACAAATCATGCTTGGATATTGGATCGTTGCTCAACCATGTGATTGACCCATTAATAAGAGACTTCCTCTTGCTCCTGAGTCTGAATTCACACTTTATATTTTCAAAAAGCCTGCACATTTGCATGAGTAACTTGTATATCATATGGACAAGTGATGTACCCAGTATATTTTTGTACACAACATGGTTTTTGTTAGGCATTAAATTAAATTTAAACCCTAGCAAGATGATGACTTACCAAGTTATTATCACAGTTGCTCTCATGTTGCTCTCATCTAATTTATTCTGTTACAAGGCACATAACACATATCTTGCACCTTTGCAAGCCTTGAGCACTGCATAGTTCTTGAGCTTTGTTAGGAGGCAAACTGCACCTATTGTGCACTTGTGCATTGCATTGATGCTCTTGTTCAGGCATCCCCAACCTGCGGCCCTCCAGATGTTTTGGCCTACAACTCCCATGATCCCTAGCTAGCAGGACCAGTGGTCAGGGATGATGGGAATTGTATCCAAAACATCTGGAGAGCCGAAGGTTGGGGAGGCCTTCTCTTGTTGGATTGGTCCTGCTGGTGCATGATGAATTTTTGGATCTGTTGAAATGTTTACTTTTTTCAACAAAGTTAAATGATATGATGGTGCAGGGTTTAAAATCCCAGGGATAAGTTGTGTGTGCTCAGCTAGCTTCCTCTTTATGACAATCCACCATTACATGGGCCGTGTGTGTGTGTGTGTGTGTGTGTGTGTGTGTGTGTGAGAGAGAGAGAGAGAGAGAGAGAGAGAGAGAGAGAGAGAGAGGCTGACAAGAGCTTCAATGGTGGGCTCAGGGCCAGTGCACGTGGCCCTGTTGTAACACCCAAATGAGGCTAATACTGATGATGATAGTAGTAACAATCTCTCCAGAATGATTTATGTTAAGCACCTAGGAAAGGCAGTAAAAATTACCTCTTACGGTTGCTGCACACATATGCCAGATGAACTGGATGCCAGTTTATAGAACCAGAAAACAGACTTGTTTTCAAAGGCAATATCTTCTTTTTAAAAAATCTGCCACATGAAACACCAAACACGATGGCTGTTAAACAGGATCAGCCTTTCATTAAAAAAAAAAAATACTTGCGTTGCTATTTGACTTCCAGAAAAAAAATGTGAATGCTTTAAAAACATGCATTAAATCATTGACTTGTTATTGGGCTTGTTTCAGACTCCAAATGCTCTAAAAAGAAAAAGTAAAAAAGCCTGGCCATTCTATGCTTATTATGGGAATTGGTGAACAGAGAGTTTGTTTTCTTATTGATTTTTGACCTAGTGGTATCATGAAAGAGGGGTGTGAATGTTAGGCAGAAATATAGCTTTGAAGACGTCTGGTGTCAGTGCATCAGCAGAACAGAATGGCTCTGCATAGCTTGCACTGCCAGTAAGATTTCAAGGCCAACTTTAACAAGGAAGTAAATGAGAAGATAGCAGTATAAAAGTGGCAAGCTCTGAATTGCTTTGCTTCACCATCAAGCAGGCCGTAATTGCAGCCAAATCTTAGGAAAGACTTTCAAACCCCAAGCCATGCAATAAGGAATTCCAGATGAGACTCATACTGAGGCATGACACCGCTTCATCCCCCACCCCACAAGGTTCCCTCAAATGTGCTTGGAATAATATAAGAATAGACAATGATGTACAGCATTCTTTTCCCCACAGTGGACAACTGGATACCTCCAGGCAGCTCACAGGTGAGCAGGAAGGCAATACATGACCCTGAGGTGTGTTTGTCACCAACCCTGCTATCAGGGTGAGGATGTTTGAGCATGGAGGTTCTCATTACTCATATTGTCTAATAATGGTAGGCTTATGTGAGCTCCATGAATTTGCTACAAAACCACTGTGGGATCGTGTTGACACGAGGAAGGGAAATTTGGAAAAACAATGATAATTAAAAACTTGTCTAAGACCATAGTTTCTTCATTTGGTTCTAAATTGTATATATTAAATAATATGCATTGTTTCAAGAAATATTTCTCTTGCCTATTCTGAACCTGGTGACTGTAAGTTCCATCATCATCATCATCATCATTAATTTACTATTATTTAGTCTTTCCATTTATATATGACTTAGTATCCACAGATATTTTTAAAATAAAAAAACCATAATAAAAATACATAAATATGCAATAAGCACTATTTCAAATGAATCACATTAAGGAAGATCCAAATACATGAATACATAATATCCATATGCATAATAACCAGAGTGAATTCTCTGTCTCCATTCAAGAGAGTAGATAGGAAAGACTGCCAGGCAGACCACAGTTTAATGATCCCCGAGAGCGGGCCCAAGCATCCCCAGTGGCTGGTTGGGCCCGCTGCCAGGGGAATGCCTGTCCAAGGGCTGCCAGCATTGGCCAATAGCGACGGCCATTTGTTGGGTCACTTGTGCGTCCAGAGCCTAGCTGCAACACTGCCCACCAGTGCAGGTGAGCGGACTTCAGAAAATAGCTCCGCTTATCCTGAGTCAAAATGGATTGATGCTACCCCTTTACCCCCACCTGTAAGCCCCAAATCTCTAACCCCCTCCTCTGCCCATCTTTTTCCTGCTTACCTTTCTACAAAGGACGAGAGGATCGAGGGACTCAACCCTTCTGCCACGCTGCAGGTGGGTGAATGGATGGTAGTTCAGTTGGAGGGAAGGCAAGGACTGAATCCGGCTTGGATTAAAATAAAAGCTGTAGAGGACCTCAAGAATCAATATGGCAAGCCACCAGTCTTCATATCTATAGCCAAACAATATGAACTTTGGGTGTTTTTATGCCATAAAGTAGGGCTCTTGAACGGGTAGTCCATGGTCCAAACTGGGCCTCTGGGTAGCTGTATCTCCTCCAAAGTAACTGGGTTCAGAAGCTAAAGAAGGTTGTGGACTTGGCAGCCAGCCACTTGATAGAGCATGAGAGAAAAAGAGACCCTCGCCTGCTATTCCACACTCTTTTCTTCATATGATTTCCTATAAAAACTAGTTGCTGATCATGGATTCTTGCCCGTAACGTATGTAGTATGGCATGAGCTGATGTATAGTCCTCTCTAGGTACTGGAGGATCCGAAACTTTGTGAATACCAACACACACCTGCATGTATTCATACGTACAAAACATTTAGCTCTGTCCTTTGTTCCATATGAAACCATTATTAGCCATATACACCGACTTGTTAGTTATCACCCACCATACTATTTAATGACAATCACCTTGGTGCAAACTCACTTTGTTGGCTATTCATAATCAGCAGTCCATAGCATGTGTATGTAGCATAAATGGTCAGACTTTGTTGACATGCCTTAGTTCTTTCTCCTTCACTGTAATGGCTGTGTATCTCCTGTTACTATTGTCCTAGCAAAGAGAGCCAGAGGACAACTCATGCTATTTTCAATCTGTCTGCTATAGTTTCCACATCTTTTGATGCAACAAGCACCAAAGGAATTCACAGGAGAATGGCTCAGCTTGTGGCAGACAAGGACATTTCTGACACATCACAAAATACACAAGACTTGGAGAGGTGAAGAATAGCAGATCTAGTTCTAAAGTCTCCAGACTGAGAGTTGATACAGCAGATCTACTTGCATACCCAATAGTAGGAGGTGCACAGCCCAGAAAAGATGGACAAGAGGCAAAATAAGGCAGAAGACCATCGGTATTTGGGTTTAAATAGGCCACTTCTTTTATTGATTACAGATGTAAGTAAGCTTTGGTGAAGGCATTGCGTATGAATATGGCATCAGCTAGCCCACCTGACTGGAGGGCTAAGGTGGCCCTGGACTGAGGTTCACCCCATGACATGGGTCAAGTTGTGGCCACCCTACCAGGTCTGCCATTGGGAAGGGGGCTATGGCCCATCGGCCCCCATGTGGGCTCCCAGACAGAAACATCGCTTCTTGAGCCCTTTTAGGGAAATGCCCACTTACTGAAGGATCCAACCCAATGCCTTATCTGCCACGCAAGTCAGCTTCCCCCTTGGCCAATTTGCCACCAAATTGCACATCTGCAACAAGCCTTTTGACACATCAAGCAACCAAAAGTCATTTCCAGCTGCTGACAAGTGGACTGTTTCTGTCTGGGAAAGCATCTCTTCTGAAAAAAGTAATTCTAGGGAGCAAGGTCAGCAATGCAAAAAAAGAACATTCTTGCCCTGACTATCCCAACTTTCCCCCAGGCAAAATGAAAATAACTAGATTCAAGACTTTAGGAAGACACTCAAAAGTACAGTGAGTCTGAGCTCCCTAGTAACACCATTGGATCGGCCCTGTACTTTTACTGCAGCTCCCATCAAATTCAGTGGGGTTTTCTCTTGAGTAAAGTCTTGAGTATGGCTTCTTCACTGGGAGGGAAGGTAAAACCTTTCTCTTTAATCAAGTTTGTGAGTCCTGCTAGATTTTTTCGGCTGCTTTGAATTTTGTTGTTTGCTGTTGCTCCTTAATGCCTTTTTAGTGCTTTCAGTATATTCCACGTTGATCTCCTTTTTTTTTGGGGGGGGGGGGAGCAGACTACAAATTATTCCAAATAGACAAATAAGTGTTCTTACAATTGAAGCCTTACAGCAATCCAGTACACATCTACTAAGAATTAAGCTTTGTATTGAGATCATTGGGGCTAACTCATTGGTAAATGTGGATAGGATTGCAGTTTAAGTATTTAAACTTGCCTAGTTTGTTCATGTGAGTTCAGAAAATCTGGTCTACATCTTTCCACATGATGGAATGGCTTGATGAGAGATGTGGGGGGGGGTATTTAATGTATAATTAAGTGGATATAAGTTTGTAGCAACCACTAAAAGAAATGTTTCTGTCATACTTGAGTGGAACCTTTCATGGGGGTGGGGTGCACAGATGATTAATATATATATATTCTGGGCAAGGTTTTATTCTACTCCAATATACTTTGGCTTTTCTTTTTTTAATATATATCCATATATATAGATTTAGTTAGCAGTTGTTGTTGCTGCTGCTAAGAACAAACTTTGTTCTCACTGAAGGGTGTGTGTTTGCCTTTAAAAAATTAGCATGTCGGAGAGAGGTCTCTGCCTTTGACTTCTCCTTGACATGTTAGTTGTGAGGGTTTTTCTCTTTTTTTGCACAGAAGAGCATCCCATCATGTGCTCCCCCACCTGCTGGGCTGAAAAGCCCAGACACAGGTTTGCTACCTCAGGGAGAACCAGGCCCCGGAGTTTCATGGTTTTCAATTTGCAGAGTCAAGAGCAGTCTGCTATAGATCTGGCATTTCTGTTAGAGCTAAACTTAATTCAGTGCATGTTAACAAATTCCTCTTTGATCTGCTAACTTACTTTGATGTTCACGCTTGTTTTCTCTCTCGTGTATTTGGAGAGCTGTTACATGGGCATCTATATCTACATTGTGTTTATGCTCGCCAGCTTCAACAATGGCCTTAGGAGTTTGCTGCACTTTGCCTGGGGTCAAGGGCAACCTTGTTATCTGGCTGTGTCACAAGCATGGTGTGCAATGCTTGTTAGAGCTGCCTCCCAATTCCGCCCACTTTTAAAGCAGTGTTGATATTAATCCTTTGTAATAGGACTCGGGGTAACAATCTACTGTTCATTAATCTGGCTTTTCCTTTCTATATTTTAATTACATATTAGTTGCAGGCTTATAAATAGTCAATCACCAATTACCTTTGGCAAGCAACTATGGAAACTTCCATTATATAGAACCTTAGACACCCTATAGTTCAGGAATCAAATTCTCTGTTCTGCCAAGAGTTCTGGTGGGAGGCTATACTATGGGGTAAGGCAAAGGCCTCCCCTATAGGGTTGCTGTGGGGACTACAAGATAATGCCCCAGTTTGGATAGGACACTTAACCTCCAGGTGTTGTTGGTCTCTGTCTTGCCAGCCCCAGCCAACACGGCCAAGGGTCAGTGGTAACGGGATGTGTAGTCCAGCAACAAGTGGAGGGCACCATGTTGGCTACCCCTGCACTAAACCATGGTTAGTTCAGCTGAGTTCTGGTTGCCTCTTCATCCAAACCTGACCAAGCTTACTAGCCATGCTTTGTTTGGGCCTGCAAACCAGGATCTGAAAGCATCGTTTGAAGTTAGCTTGTGATCTGAAGGAAAATTACATAGAAAAGCATACTCCCCAAAGTGTTTTTGGGCAGGAAATACATTTTAAAAATGAGCATTTTAGGAAAAGGACACACAAAAGGTGCATAGTCTTTCTGAGCAGTTTGTTGTTTTTTTTTAAAGAAAACTGCAGAAAATGGACTGGAACAGACTTATACCTGAACTCATGACACAAAATGGAAAAGGCTGATCTACCCCTGCTCTTTACAGACAAGCTCTTACTTTTCAGCCCAGCTTCCTAGGTCTGCAGCCTT
This sequence comes from Podarcis muralis, assembly GCF_964188315.1. Lineage (NCBI taxonomy): Eukaryota > Metazoa > Chordata > Lepidosauria > Squamata > Lacertidae > Podarcis > Podarcis muralis. The sequence goes on from NC_135655.1 coordinate 135,482,132, forward strand.
GCAAGAGATTTATTTATTTTTTAGACCATGAAGTCTTTTACTCATTTGATGTTGGTGGGTACAGATTTGGGCTACTAGGTTCTGTGGAATTATTAATTAACAATTTCATATATGAAACTGCCTGCCATCTGGCTTCCAAATATGCTGTGAGTCTCCCCACACCCCCACTGCCTTTGGTTTACATGAATTGCTTTTAGAAGAACTGGCAAACCTTCTGCTAGATTTGATGACTGACTTCAAAGTGAAGTGCAGTAATCTCCCCTCCCCTCTCCAAAGTATCACTGAATTGCATCCGCCACAGGTGGAACAATTAGTTTGTTATTCTTGTTGATGCAAACACAGCTGCTCTAAAAAGAAGCCAAGCCAGGGTTGTCCAACGTGAGGGTGTGTCCATTCAGAACCCGCCGCCCCCTTCCCTCTTTGCCTCTCTTCTCACTTCCTCAGCCTGATCTAGATAGAGGCTCTTTGGCGAGGAGAGGAACATTGGAAGCCACTGAGATAACAGATGGTTCAGCATCTCCCTTTGTTGCCTCATTCAAGTACACGCCAAAGCTCACTCTGACAGGAGGGGCAGGAGCTGCTTCCAACAGCTTCAGCAGCTCAAAAGATTCAGAGTATCCTGCTTGTGGCGCATTTTCCCCTGAAGTGTAAATGGATGGAGCTTTATCTTAAAGAGCAGAAGTTATCAGTCACCAACCTTTTGTTTGAATTAAGTCTTTTGGAACTGGGAAGGATTGCACTTCACAAGCTCAGAGTTCAGATGTCAGCTCATCCTTTTCAGGGTGTGGAAGAACTGCAACTTGACTTTTGCTTCTGTGGGTAGTAATGCAGGAAGATGAAAATCCCTGCCTTTCCCCTCAGCCTTTTCCAGATGAAAACACAGGCTCAAAGACAACCGAGGCATTGATGTGGCAAAAAGCTTTAATTTTCCTGTCTGCATTTACAAACGAGGTCTGTTGCAATGGAGATTGTAAATGTTCTGATGCAGTCATATGTTTTGTTGGTTTTCTGGTCTGGATGAAGCCAAGCAGTGCCAGCCCTACCATTAGGCAGAGTGAAATAGCCACCTCAGGCAGCAGTTGCAGGAGGGCAGCAATGATGAGTCCTTCCAGGTGTTCTTGTCCTCTTTGGCCAAGCAGCTATGCTTGCTTGTTGCTGATTTGGGCAATCTGTCTGTCTCATTGAATCCCTTCTCCCAACCCATCTCATAGTATAGTTGAGAGAGCCCCTTGCCCAGGCAAGCAGGGAGAGAGGCGACCGGGCCACACATCCTGGCAGATGCCACACCTGTGTCACTCTGCTCATGTGATGCATGGTGGCATTGTTGCTGCATCTTGCAGTCAGTAGCAGCTGGTGGAGTGGCACAGGTGACACTCTGTGGCTCTCCTGGCTTTCCAACACAGCTGCTTACCTGGAGGGGAAGAGGCAAGATGTGGGGAGCTCAGTGGAAGGTAGAATTGGATTGGCTGTGTCACCACATGCTGAGATCCCTGTACTGAGCTCCTCACCCTCCTGGAAAGCAGCAGTGACCCACAAGATTGGTAAGCTAGGACAGCAATGGACACCCCTCCCCCACCACTACTGATAACTCTGAGTTGCCAGGCAGTGAGTTGCCGCAGTAAGGTGCTGGAGGGCAGTATGCCAAGTGGCCAGCTCTATATCCCACAAGCTACCTTGCTGCCCTCCAGGTGATGTGCTGTTGCCAGAATTCAACAAGCAGTCTGATCAGCTTCTGAAAGCAGTATAGGGGCGAGGCATCATCTTACCCTTCATCGCACACTGTAAAATATATTGGGCCAGCCCTGAAGACAAAGCTGTTCAACAGGAATGTTAGAGTGTACTTCTGGATGAGATTCAGGGTCCCTCTGGTTCAGCATCCTGTTTCTCAAGGGGTCCAGCCAGATACTTCCAGGAGGTCCAAGTGGGGCATGAAGGCAGCTGCTTCCTCTCTTTGCCCCCATGGAGATCTTCTCCAAGCAGTAGGTGAGATGTTTGTGGTGGGGGCTAGGGAAGTGGGATTTCTCTAACATTCACATGGATGAGCGGAGTCAGAAAACCGCATAGGGCAAATTTGCTTTAGAATCTGGATCTTTGACCTCAGTGGATCCTGAATACTTTGGGTCTAAGGTGCTTTCAGACAGCAGGGGGGTGGAGTGGGGCAGAAAATACAAAAAAATGAATAAAATGTAGCTCTTTCCCAGGCAAATTAGAGGAAAAGATCCCTAAGCTGCTGAGATGCTCTGTAAATGAATACTGTGGTGTGAGTGATATTTGCATGATCATGACCATTAGGTTTGGGTTATGGCAAAGAGTCAGAAGACTTGGGAATTCAGTTCTGTGCCAAATAATGAATGATAATTTATCCAATTTAGGATCTGGAGGCTAAGTTGTGGCTGATGAATTGACCAGTGTGGTACATTGGTCAGTGTGGTACATTGAATTTTCCATAAGGCTCACCATCGCCATCTTGTGTCACATTGTATATTGCACTTAAAACATTTTATTTGCTGCTGTATGGTTGAGTCCCAAATAAGAAAGTGAGCACACTCTGGCTGTTCAGATATACTGATTGGCGGTGTGTTCAGATATCTGAATCAACGGTTTGGGCATACTTTTTATGTTTGCATAAGTGAATTACTCTCTTATTCTTAAGTCTTGAGCTTGGCAGGGGGAGGGCACAGCAGGCTGCTGCCGACTGAGTCAGATCAACCATCCATCTTACTGAGTAAGATGACTGGTAGTCTCTTCAGGGTTTCAGCCATGCCTGGAGATGCCAGGAACTGGACCTGGGACCTTTTGTGTGCAAATGACTTTGACCCTTCTCTACTTTGTGATGGTACCAAAGTCATTGAATGATTTCATGGGGGCAATTTAATTCTTTCTTTGCTGGCGTTTAGGGGCTACATCATAGCAGTCCTCACACAGGGGACTGTTGGAATGCTTCAGCAGGTTTTTATGGATAGATTGCCATTGACTGGAATTGTATTAATTCAGTCTGTTTTTAAATGATATGCTAATGCTGTGTTGTTTTTAGCATGCTTTGTAAGCCTCCTTGGAGAATGTAAATTCTTTTTTTTAAAAAGCTTTCTAGAAATGTTAAATAGCAAATAAATTATGTTTTTGTTTCTTGCAGTCTATCCGAGAAGTCACTGGCTATGTTTTGGTAGCTTTGAATCAATTTGAATACCTTCCCTTGGAGAATCTGCGCATCATCCGTGGAACTAAACTCTATGATCGTTCTGCATTGGCCATCTTCCTTAACTACAAAAAGGATGGTAGCTTTGGACTCAGGCGACTTGGACTGAAGAACTTGACTGGTAAGGGAAAGACCTTTTAATAGAGCTGTTTGATTCTACTGGCAGGTGAGCTTGCTGGTCTTTCTGTGTACAAGAAAATGTACACAGAAGCATCCTGATACTTCCATACAGGTGTTATCTTTTTCTCCCTCCATACCTCCATACAGGTGTTATCTTTTTCTCCCAGGGAGCCTGTTCCTTCAATGGGAGCACTGACAGGCAGAAATTTGGTAGGTGAAGCTTTCCCTAGAATGGCAGTGTAGTAATGGGAAAAGTTTTATCTCTTGCAATTTCTCTTTGGTTTTCCTCACTTTCTCATGTTCAGTTCACATGATAATCATCAACATTTTAGTGATAATTCCTAAATATAAAGTTTTGTATGCAATTTTTCCCTAATATACACATTTTTGCGAAGCAGTTTCCCTAGTAATGTATTTTTATATGTTATTTTTTGTAATTTATGCACCCGTATGAACATTTTACCCAAGTGTGTGTGTGTGCGCAATGTATGTATGTATGGAGAGAGAGAGAACACAGATTACTCAGCTTGAAGGACTACACTGCAATATTTAGAGAACTGCAAATTTTGAAGGATGGCTGTGTTTCATTTCTTGTATTGCTTCAGATAATGCAAATTAGATAGGTTCACCTTTAAATGCAAACTGAATTGCCCCTGCCCCCCCAGAAGCCGTTTAGCTGTCACAGAAAGAATTTGCCATGCTCCTAGTGATGTCCATCGTCGTTTCACTCCACAATGTTTCTATGGAAGGACACCCTTCCAGGAGCATTGGGGGGGAGGGCACATCACTGTCCCAAGTAGATCAACGGGGTAGCCCTGTTTCTCCTCCCAGGGGTGCTCCATGATCTTTTCACAGCAACATTGTGGGGCAAAGCAGCCGGAGTCATCTCTCAAAGTCCACCGCTGCTTCCCATGGGAGTAAAATTGTGCACACATACATGTGTTTTGTGTTGTGAACTGCACTGTGATGGGTGGTATACTAATTTAATTAGTATATAGTCTGAATATGGGTCTATTTATTTCTCAGGCACTGATTATTCCCTAGTGCTCAGCAAGGACGGCAATGGTTCCTTTTATCCTCGTTCTTTAGTGTGTACAGTTCTATGCCTAATTGCTTGTGTGTGGTCCAAAAGGCTCACTAAGGTTTGTGTGTTGCTTCTCCATGGTGTCATTCCTGTGCCCTCTTCCCAGGCAGGCTCCATTAAAATTAATTGCATATGGTGCTTGGTGTATTTCAGCCTGAGGAGATACTAATTTTCTATTGTGACATCTTGCTCAGGTCATTGTGATACGATGGTCTGGGGCAGTGACACAGCCACAACTCAAGACCCATTATAATTTAGAGCATGGTTTTCTTTCTGCAGCTTCTGGTATTTTCTATGGCTGGCCCCAGAAAGGTTTCTATAGTGATCAGGTCCAAGGCAATATTATTTGGCCAGTAGATTTAACGGGCAGGGAACTGCTTTGCACTTCAAATAATAATAATAATAATAATAATAATAATAATAATAATAATAATAATTTATTATTTATAGCCCGCCCATCTGACTGAATTTCCCCAGTCACTCTGGGCAGCTTCCAACAAAACAAAAAAATACAATAACCTATTAAACATTAAAAGATTCCCTAAACAGGGCTGCCTTCAGATGTCTTCTAAAAGTTATTTTTCTCTTTGACATCTGGTGGGAGGGTGTTCCACAGGGTGGGTGCCACTACTGAGAAGGCCCTCTGCCTGGTTCCCTGTAACTTGGCTTCTCGCAGTGAGGGAACTGCCAGAAGGCCCTCGGCACTGGACCTCAGTGTCCGGGCAGAACGATGGAGGTGGAGACGCTCCTTCAGGTATACTGGACCGAGGCCATTTAGGGCTTTAAAGATCAGCACCAAAACTTTGAATTGTGCTCGGAAACGTACTGGGAGCCAATGTAGGTCTTTCAAGACCGGTGTTATATGGTCTTGGCGGCCGCTCCCAGTCATCAGTCTAGCTGCCGCATTCTGGATTAGTTGTAGTTTCCGGGTCACCTTCAAAGGTAGCCCCACATAGAGTGCATTGCAGTAGTCCAAGCGAGAGAAAACCAGAGCATGCACCACTCTGGCAAGACAGTCTGCGGGCAGGTAGGGTCTCAGCCTGCGTACCAGATGGAGCTGATAAACAGCTGTCCTGGACACAGAATTGACCTGTGCCTCCATGGACAGCTGTGAGTCCAGAATGACTCCCAGGCTGCGCACCGGGTCCTTCAGGGGCACAGTTACCCCATTCAGGACCAGGGAGTTCTCCACACCCACCCGCCTCCTGTTCCCCAAAAACAGTACTTCTGTCTTGTCAGGATTCAACCTCAATCTGTTAGCCGCCATCCATCCTCCAACCACCTCCAGACACTCACACAGGACCTTCACCGCCTTCACTGGTTCCAATTTGAAAGAGAGGTAGAGCTGGGTATCATCCGCATACTGATGAACACCCAGCCCAAACCCCCTAATGATCTCTCCCAGCAGCTGCATGTAGATGTTGAAAAGCATGGGGAAGAGGACAGAACCCTGAGGCACCCCACAAGTAAGAGCCCAGGGGCCTGAACACTCATCCCCCCCCCACCACTTTCTGAACATGGCCCAGGAAGAAGGAGCAGAACCACTGTATAACAGTGCCCCCAGCTCCCAGCCCCTCTAGATGGTCCAGAAGGATGTTTTGGTTGATGGTGTCAAAAGCTGCTGAGAGATCCAACAGAACTAGGAAACAGCTCTCTCCTTTGTCCCTAGCCCGCCGGAGATCATCGACCAGTGCGGCCAAGGCAGTTTCAGTCCCATGAGGCCTGAATCCTGACTGGAAGGGATCCAAATGGTCCACTTCTTCCAGGTGTTCCTGGAGTTGTTCAGCAACCACTCGCTCAATCACCTTGCCCAAGAATGGAAGATTTGAGACTGGGCGATAGTTGGCCATATTGGCAGCATCTAAAGATGGTTTTTTAAGAAGCAGTTTGATAACCGCCTCTTTTAGCAGGTCTGGGAAGGCTCCTTCACAGAGAGAAGCATTCACCACCCCACGAAGCCCATCACCCAGGCCTTCCTGGCTAGCTTTTATAAGCCAGGATGGCAAGGATCAAGGAGACAGGTGGTTGGTTTCACTTGTCCAAGCAGCCTGTCCACATCCTCAGAGGTAACAGATTGGAATTGATCTGACACAGCTTGACTAGACGGGACTCTAGCACTCTCCCGCCCTGGTCCTGCTCCCACGGTGAAGTCTACCTCCTTCTGAATCTGAGTGACTTTATCTGCAAAAAAACTTTGCAAAATCATTGCAGGAGATCATGTGGCCCGTACTGGGCCCCGATGTAGCAGGTGGTTCCGCTAAATTGCGAACCACCTGAAAAAGTCTCCTGCTGCTGTTTTCTGCAGATGCAATAGAGGTGGTGAAGAAAGTCTTCTTCGCCGTCGCTACCGCCACTTGGTAGAGTTTCCAAGGCATGCTCTGGTTCATGGGATCACGGAGAGTCGGACACAACTAAGATGACTAAACAACAACAAAAGCTATCCTGGGAGCCTTTTCGACTGAAGACCAGGGTAAAAATGCTTCAGAAAAATACATGATTGTGTATATCTATATATACACAACTACTGAATGTGCAGGGAGTCCTTTTTTACCAGATTTGGATTTAGGGCATCATGACTGGTTCCACTGTATGGAGTGCCAAGCCTAGGGGCGCTGCAGGGGGCACAACTATGGAATAGTGAATTGAGCAGAACAGAAGGCGAGAGGCGAGATGGCGCTGAAATTTGAAAGATCAAAGTAAGCCCCTGTTTCCACCTTGGCCAGCAGCATGCCTGAGTAACAAACATGTCCATGTATAAAAATGAAGCAGCACTGGGAATTATTTTTATATTCACCCAAAACAAACTTTTCACCTAAGCAGCAACAATATTTGACAACACACATGGAAATCTTCTGATAGGCAGAAATGAGAAAGAGAGAGAGAGAGAGAGAGAGAGATTAGGTCAAATGAAATGCAGATCCTCAGCATTTAAATACAGTGGTACCTCGGGTTAAGTACTTAATTCATTCTGGTGGTCCGTTCTTAACCTGAAACTGTTCTTAACCTGAAGCACCACTTTAGCTAATGGGGCTTCCTGCTGCTGCCGTGCCACCCGAGTACGATTTCTGTTCTCATCCTGAAGCAAAGTTCTTAACCCGAGGTACTATTTCTGGGTTAGTGGAGTCTGTAACCTGAAGCGTATGTAACCTGAGGCTTCTGTAACCCGGGTACCACTGTACACATCTTTCTACTATTTTCCATTTTTGAAGGGCTGCATTTTATTTTTGGCTTACATTGGTCTTGTATTGGAGCTAAATATTTTGGCAGCTTTTAACCAAAAGTATATTTGTAAACTCAGTTATTGCTGTACATGTTTTGAGGATTTCACTGGCTTTAAAGTCTAACTTGCATCTGAGCTCTACCTATTCTAAGTGTTGTTTTATAAGCATCTAGTTTCTGCAGCGCAGAAGGTATTGGGAAAATGCATTTCTAGTAGGGGTGTGTGTGTGTGTGTGTGTGTGTGAGAGAGAGAGAGAGAGAAATTGACATCAGTCTTGTTCAGTCCTTAACTTTAGTGTGGATGCATGAATGGCATGTGCTATTTGCACAGGTTCCTGCTCATAATTCCTCACCACTGCCCCCCCCAAAAAACCATGTAAGTTCCTGGGAAACTGGGCGTTGGACCCATGGGGGCTGGGGGAAGCAGCCCCTCTGGCATAGCTGTCAACTTACAGATTTGAAAATAAGGGATCAGCAGCCAAAATAAGGGATTTTAGTCAACCAGCTGAAATACGAAGTTAAAAGGGACCAGGTAATTTTGGAGAGCAGCGCCGGTTTTTAGCCCTTCGTTTCCAGAGGTTGCTGCTCAAGACACCAGCTGATGAAACACTGCAATTAAATAACTACAAGCAGCAACCACATTTTGTGCAAAACGAATTCCAAGCTGCGAAGATGCTGCTGCAGTTCTGTATCTTTTCACTCGTGCTCCATCTGCAGCTCTCAGTTCCATCAGGCAGGGCGGGAGGAAGGGGGGGAGGGAATAGCGCCCAAAGTAAACCCGCAGATCAGACCATCTATGCTAGTCTACCACTACAAAGCTATGGGAGAAGTGCTTGCAGGCCTTCCTCTGCTTCCCCCCAATATGGTTAGCCCTTGGAACACCTGCCCGCATCTCTGCCTCCTCCCTCTGATAATGTAGATACATTTCCATGACAGGTTTGAAACAAACAGTTTAAGATGAGTGAAATGTCCCTGGGAAAGGCAGGTAGCCCTGCAGTTTGCTTCCATCAGCTGTGTATATTTGCTGCTGCAAACTTTGTAAGGTGGTGCCACGGAAAATTGAAGTCACAGCTGTGTCCAGTTCTATCTGCATCAAATCCCAAATCTCAAAATGGCTGACGTCATCTCTTTTTGTTCTTTGATAGTGTTCCCAAGGGCTGCTTCTCTCCATGCAGGCGTGACTTGTAAGGTGTGGCCATATGAGTCCCCAGCACTGAGGCCCAAAACATTCATTAGTTTATGTTCCAACTGTTTGTTAGTTAGCCAGTGTAGTTAGCTTTGTATACCAGTGTTTGCACAAATCCTCTACATTGTTTGATCCATTACCAAGAAGCACACAGCCTGAGGGTATCTCATTTGCCTCATGTGATCTTGTGAGTGTGAAATAGCTGGGAGGAAGGGAGGTGTTAAAAGTTTCACATGGTTGCAATACAGTATATGGGATTTTGGAGGCAGAGGGATTAGTTTGAATAAACACCTTCCTTTCCATTACAAGAACAAGGCACACCATCCCTTCATGTCTAATTATGTTAGGCATGTTGTCTTTGAAGGATTAAAACTATGTTATATCACTTCAGAGGGGTGGCTATAATATTATCAGTCACGTGCTCTTGACTCTGGCTTCCTGTTAATCAGCACATTCAGCTTAAGCCTGGGTTCATTCTCTGCTTAGTCTGACTGACAAAGGCCTGCAAAAGGAAGAGTGCACCAGTAATAATACAAACTGGCAGGTGTTTTCTACTTCACTTTCTGAAAAACTGTGCAATTGTACTAATGCTTTGGGGTATTTCAGATAACCTATTCCTTGCATCTTCAGTAAACAAGCTCTTCTCTCCTTGCACTCAGGCATTTGCAAACAAGTCAGTCCCAAGACAGCGTGTTTCATCGTTAGCATGGCTAAACTCTATTGCTCTGCCTTATCAGTCTGTCACTGCAATTCTCTCCCTCCAGGACTTTGGAGTAATGCACTGAAAGATGCTTAGGAAGGCCATCCCTGCCATGCGGGATGGTGCCATTCAGGTGGCAGCATGGTGGGGGCAGATAAATGAAAGCAAGTGTTAGTAGGTGCAGCAATTAAAAAATAAATGTGAAAACTTTGTAAAAGCACTTAGACATGTCTCTTGCTGTGCAGGAGCTTCTGTCCACACACTCATCAAAAAATCACTGTATAGTTAACTCACAGTACTGTACAGTGGTATACATGTATACTTCAGAAGTTAGTCTGTGGCTTACTCCCAGGTAAGTGGGCACAGGATCACAGCTTGAGCTTTTGTTAGCATTGGGAGAAAGCAGGGTTCTCATGCCTTTAACAGTTGCATGTCAGAAATAAATTCAGCAGCTTGATCTTTTTTCTAGTATGGAAACGCAATTATCAGGAAAGCTTCCCCATGACTGTATTCAGTCTCATTTTGTGCTGTGCTATGCCCCAGCATGGCAACTATGTTGTGTTATGCCATGCTCCCATGGCTGCCATTTTGTGACTGGTGCCCACATCACTCTCAAAACGTACAGTGTGGCCACCAGGCCCCCCAAACTGGGCAACCCCTGGTCTTGGATATGGCTGTAAAAACATGATTTCAGAAGAAACTGGTGGAAAATATCCAAAAGTGCTATAAAAGACCAATGGTATTTTTTGTAGCTTGTCCGATCCAGCTTTTGGAGCTTGTTGCTCTTTTTCTTCTTGCAACCATTTCTCCAGGGAACAGGTTCTCCTCCCTCACTTGATATCTGGAGGCTTTCTTCCTTTAGATTGGTGCAGCCCTGGTCAGAAATCTCTGCCTCTTTAGCATGGCTGGGATGTGCCCTCCAGGACAGAGATAAGAGTCACACCTGTTGACCCACCTACCTTTGCCCCTGGTTCTGTCTACCACTGGCATGTCCAGTCCTAGAAAGTAGCCCCTCAAGGGAATTTGAGCCTCAGGCTGGAAAGGGTTCCTTACCCCTCACGTGTTTTTCTTTCTGTCCATGAGCAACTTTTGAAACTACCCCATTTTTATTCAGTTGTGGGTTTTTAAAAAGCTACAAAAATAATACTTACATTTCTCAGTTTTGGTTTATCCTCAACTAAATGCATGATATTCATTGAACATTCACAGCTCACATTACTACTGAGCTGTCTTTCAGATAAGTGCTGAATAGGCAGAGTAAACAAAGCAACTTTCCTCAGCCCCACACATGGTAGAAGAGAGACCTTGTGGAGAGGGGCCTTGAATAAGGATAGGGGGCAAGTTCTCCCCCCCCCCGAACCGCTGGAATATTCCAAAACAGTAGCTAAGGGGCCTCGTCACAAAAAGCACAGATTTTCCCCTCCCTCCTTTAATTCAAGCATCGGTTGTTTGCAGGAAGGAGACTGTTCTTTAATGGGACTTCTTGAGATGGCAACCTTTCAACCAGAAATCAAAGTCCAAGTGGGTAACAATTGGTGCAGCATTAATTCAGATATAAATTGGTACCTCTGAGGGGCGCAACAATATTTTGCAGCTATGCATGGACAATGCAAGCATGAGGGATCTGTCTGGAAAACTCCCAAGCCTTTCAGCACTATGCTGGCTCAATGGATTTTGACAAAACAGAATTTTCTTTCAATGTTTGCATTCTGGGAAGTTAAATAGTGAAACCCAGTAATCTTTCTGCTTGGGCAGATAGTGTTTGATAATGTCGTTTCTAAACAGATCAAATTGTTGAGCGCGGGACCTTGACTTGTTTGCACTTTGTTTTGTGCAACATGTAAGAAACCTGGATTTTATTTTTGCTGCTGTTGCCCTGAGCAAGAATTTGTTATGACGATAAAAAAAGACATAGCAGCCTTGCACTTATTTTAAAGAACAAAGAATTAGCAAAAAATAAATATAATAGTTTGCAGTTTGAATGCAGTGGCCTGGTGAAGCCTTGTTGCTCTGTGGGAATGTGAGGCAGACTGCGCTTCTAGTATATTGAAGTGTGTTTACCTTCACAATGTTCTAGTTGGATAATTGTAAATAAAACACATATTGCAAAGATGCTATAACGCTGCAGTTTAATCAAAGAAAACTGCTAAACCCTACAGCACTGTGAAACTCCCCCCAGTTGGAAATATGGGACAAATATGTATACCTTATAGATTCCATTCCAATGGCACCAATGAGAAGGAAATGCACATGTTTTCTCCCCTGTAATTTGAATGTATTGACATTTCTCCTCCTTGCCAAGCTTCAGTTCATGAGGAATTTGTAGGAGTGTTCATAAAAATGATGAAGTACATCTCTTCAGGTCACATGGGAGCCCCAGCCTGATTGTTCCTTTGTTGTGCTGCTAGATCTCTCTGCCTGTGAAAAGTGAGTTATGTGTTGTCGAACATCAAAACTGTGATGAGCAGAGACGCAGAGGCCACCCATTGAGATGAAAATGCAGCATTGCAGGATTTATGGTGGTGTTAAGACCAAGGGATGAAGAGTCAGCAGTAGGGCATTGGTTGAAGGAACTGTCCATAATTCTCCCAAGCAATTGTACATGCAAGTTTCCAGGATACAATCTACTAGTAGATAGGAGGGGACAGCTTTGGAGGTGAGAAATGACCTCCTCCTGCTAAGATCTGCAGAAGTTGAGACTCAAACCTGGAATATTCAGTTTTCCTGTGGGGGAGACCCAAGTGCTTTTTTAAAAAGAAAGGGGGGGAAAGGTGCCGGTGAAATTCACCATGAAATTGTTACATTAAGTGCCTCACTTTTAACATGTGGGGAAAGGTGCCGGTACCAAGTACCCCCCCCCCCCAAAAAAAAAAAACCAAGACTGGGAGACCATAATGACTTAACCAGGAAATGACTTAACTCTGTTGTATTAAATGTGTGAGGAAATGACCACTCATTCCAATCACCCTGCCATTCACAGAGCAATGTGGAGAACATTACTACATTCCACGCAGCTGCTGCAAGCAGCGGCAGAGCAAGCTGATCAGGTGCCTGGGGCGGCACGTGTGCCCTGTGCCCGCGGGGCAGGGCCAGCTGGGGCAGGACGCTCCGCAGGGCCTCCGAGGAGTCTGCCTGCCTCCTCCCACTCAGCCGCCCTACAGCTGAGGGGGAGGGGGGTGGACTGTTTGGGGCAGCGCGGAGCCCGTGGGTGCCCAAGCCACCGTGTCTTTCCCAGGAGAGACGCATGGCTTGGGCGTGCTGCAGGCCCCACAGTGAGTGCCGCCTGGCATTTTGTAACCCCCCCCCCCAGTGGTGACACCCGGGGTGACCCGCCCCCACCACACACCTCTTCCTATGCTCCTGGCTGCAAGTGATTGCATTCTTGATTATTTCCCATGTATTTCAAACTTTTATGTCACCTTGATGCAAGTATCCCCCCAAAAGCTTCTCTTCCTTGCAGAAAATGTGACACTGAAAGCCTCTTTTAAAATTTAAGTTACTTTCCCTTAAGATCCTCTCTGTGAAACTGCTAATACTAAAGGCATAGGCAGCACCTCTGCAGTACACACATTTTTCTTCTATGCTTAGTATTTATTTGTGCTTGTTGTTTGCTTACATGAGAGCAGTAGGTATATATGAAGCATTTCAACAAGATACTTCCAGGCATAGAAGCAATCAGTCAAAATGTTCCCATGTCATATAACTTGCAGCATTAGGAGGGGTCCTAGGAAATGGTAGGAAATGTGATTGAATTGGAAATATGGTGCTTCTGTTTAGTGTGATGGCTGCCTTCTGCATTCATAATAAAGCACAGAGTCTGCATGGACTTGTAGGGTTTGCATGTTACAGTAGATACATTAAGAGAGACGAAAAAGTGGACAGAGATAGAGAACCAACTCAGGTGGGAAATGAAAATAGACGGCACACAAAAACACCAAAGTCCAAAGCTGAGAATAAACAGAAGGACTCTGAAGACCGACTGCAAGGAAAGTATCTTCTTCTATAAACGTGAACAGACAGGCAACTACATTCACTACCTGCTCTGGGGTGTTCAGTGACATTTACAAATAGTGCTTCCTCAATCTGATTTGTAAATAAATATTCCATTATAAATTGTGAGTGGTGGAGATGGGCAGATGAACGAACAGGTTGGCAATTCATTTGTATTTTGTATCTTTCTGATATGAGGAACCTTTTGTGTGTCACAGGGAATGTGCCTGCAGGCTGGGGCTGAACGAACAAAGGTGTCACATTGGGAGAACATGCTGGAGGCCTTTTTGTTTGATGTTCTCAAACTGCTCTAGGGGCTGTCTCTTCTGAAACTCCTTCCCCCCCTACACTACGTTAAAACACATATGCATTCATTTCCTTTTAAATGTAAAAGTAAGATAGTGTCTGTCCAGCTAACCATCAGAAAGAACTTGTGCTTGTTTTTGTGCTTCTCCAGAGAACTGCCTGCTGCTTCTGTCAGTTGAAATTATCATAGCTCTGGCTTCTTCTTCTTTTGAGTTTTAGCTAGGAGATTGCAAATGTTCCTGGCTAGGGGGCAGAGTAAACCTACATCACTGCTGAAGAAGAGTCCTTAGGAGATGTGACTCCTTTCCAGCTTGTGCTGGTGTGAAAGGGTTCTTGGCAGGGAGGTGTAGATTTGTAGCCTATGTCAGGAGTGGGGAGGGAAAGAAGGGGAGGCTGGGGTGGCTCATTAATGAAGGCCAGAAGACACATTAGGAACCAGTCACCCTGTTGCCTTGATGGTGAAGAAGAACGCTGAACCCCTGTTGTCAGGCATCTTGCAGTCCCAAGGGGCATACGGAAGAAAGAGAAGTGCATGGGGACCAGCATTAAAGAGCTGGACTTGAGAGGCAATTCAGGGAGGAGGAATTCCACTGAAAGTGCCTGGGTGCCCAGAAACTTGAGACAGAGAGGGGGAGTGCGATTTAATCCCCTTCCCTCTGCTCAAGTGAGAGCCTAAGAAATTGGAGCTTCCAACCAAGCCCTGTCCCAATTCCCCACATGACCGAACAAATGCAGAAACTGGTATTTGGCAATAGCATTTAGTATATAAGTTATCATTCTCAGCCTGCTTTTTCCCGACCCTTAGTTTTAGGACTTAAAGCTATATGAGCATGACATGCGTGAGCAATGCGCACCTGTATAATTAGGAGCAGCCTGAAGGCTGGCATTTTGATAACAAGGAGCAGCCAGATGCAGCAGCCTGGCTCTCCTAGCGCCAAATTCAGCAAATGACAATAGTTCACCCGCTCCCCTGTGGTTCCTTATCCTCCCGGGAATTAAGACAGTGGATCAAAGGCAAATTGCATAAGGACTAGAGTTGTTGGTAAATGTCTCATAGGTTTTTGCTTCAGAGAAGAACTTTGGGGACTTGTAAAATCCAATCTCAGTTAAGAGGAGAACTGCTAAAATCTCCAGATTATTTGGCATCTCAGGCTACAGTCACTTCCTTTGCAAAAATTCTAGAAAGTGTGTTAGAATTGTAGTTAAAAAGAAAAATCAGAAATTTCCAGCACCCGTGCCCACTATCTGAACTATATTATCCACATGTACACACACTGAGTTTAAAATCTTCATTTCCAAAAGTCAACTGTAGAGAAATACATATTCAGTAGTAAAAAGGAAAATAGCCCAACAGAAATGAAGCATTAAAAGGCTGAAATAAATGTCCAGAGGAAAGGTTCTACTTGTGGATATTTCAAGCAACTGCAAAAAAAATGCAATTTACAACTGTGCAGTATCTGAATAAACAGAAATATGCTGGGGAACACAAGACTCTCTTGACTTTATTTAGTAAACATTAGGAATGAATTGCTGTCTCCCATCCTGATTCATTACTCTTCCACAAGTTTCCTTTTTTTTTTTAATGATATTTATTGAAATTTTCCACTTAGTACAATAAAAAAAAACAAAAAACAAAAAACAAAAAAGGTTAAAAACACATAAAGTTTACAATCCTTATTTTTCTATAACATATTTCTCTGACTTCCCCACCCCTCCCCTTCTTGTATTCCAGTTCAAATTATTAGTTCAACAAGTTCTTATCCCCAATTCTTAACCTTTTTCTATTTAGTTCATTTTTTAAAAAACCAATTTTACCTTATAAACATCAATATTTATACCTCAATTCTCATTCTTAAAACTTTTTTTTTCTAAAGTCGACCCAAATTCCCTTCCACGACTTCCCCAATTTTCATACAAATAGCAAAACAAAATAAAAGCAAAAACAGATTATAATTATGCACCCTTTGGATCCCCAAACTCCACCCCCCTTTCCCGGTTTCAATCCCCAACAAATGTCTATCAATCTTCTACTATCAGCCTGGAGATCTCACGTCCGAGGCTCTTAATTCTCTCTCAGTTCCTCTCTGCCGGTTTTTTTGATAGTCCTTGATATTAAACACCAGATCTCGGAGAAGCTCTAGCCAAATGGGATCCATGTTTCTTCCAGCCAGACCTCCATCCTTAAAAGTGGAGCCCGAATCTAGTTTCTTGCTCCTTTCAAGTCCAAATGTCCCCAAAGCTCCAACTTTCACCTTGATCAGATTTGTAATCCTTGGATCTTCAGATCTCCACATAAGGAGATCTCTCCATTCTTCAATCTCCAATTCAAACCAGATTTCCGACATCAAGTTCTTATTTTCCTTTGCAGCCATCATGTCAGGCCTCTGGCTCTCCTTTGTCATCTGCAGCATTACAGCTCCTCCTTCCTTTTCCTCAGGAACAACATATATCTCTTTCTCCACACTCTCAAAGTTCTCAAGTTTCTCTTCTTGTCCAGCTGCATAAACTTCCTTAGTCAAGTCCTTATCAAATTCAATGAATTTATTTACTGTTAAGTCCAGAGTTGCAACATTTGTAGCCAAAACATCAATTTGGCCTTGTAACTTTCCCAAGAGAACAAAAACTCTGTCCAATTTAGCTTGTATTTTCCCTCCTTCAGCCATTCTTGTAATGTCCCAAAACCCCCTCTAGAGGGATTTTGGTTACTTAATATTCCTTCCAGTTCAAATCCAAAAGTCAAGTTAGTTTGTATCAGTTCTTCCTTATTTTCAGCAAATTATAACCAAATTGTAACAAATATAACCAGCAGAGACAACAGAAACAAAGTTCTCTTTCCCAGCTTTGACAGCTAATTTGACAGCTGTCAAGCTCTTCAATACCTCTTCAACAGGCTCTCTCGCGGATCACTCCCGGGTCCGGGGGGGTGGCACTTCAGCTCCCAAAATTAGCTCTTATCCTCCAGTTAAATTACTTATATTGCCAAATCGTGAAATTAATGTCTTTTATCCAATAAACAAGAAGAAATTCTCTCGACCTTAGTTAGCTGATCCTTGCTTATGATTATTTACAAGACGGGGAGACGGACTTCCTGCTTGCGCCTTCCTCGATCGTGCCTAATTCAAAAAGGAGGTTTTTCTTTGTAAGTCCAATTTCCGTACTACTCACGGGTTGTTGCTTTTAAGGTCCAATTGTTCACAGGAAAAAGTCAGCGCTCTCCGGCCATGGCATGTGGCTTCACTCCGCAGGAGAAGCAGCCGACTCTCAGCACCGCGCCGCTCACCCCGTCCCCCGTTCCGAAGCCTTTAAAAAGGCTCCTTCGCGGGTCGGGGGGCGCAAATGGTGCCCGCCGAGTCACCAAGTTCACAGACTTCGCCGCCTGTGATTTCTGAGGGTCTCCGCGTTGCCGCCGCGGCAAGACCCAACTCCTGCAGAGCCGATTCCCTCCGGAGCTCGGAGGGAATCCGCCATTAGCTGTTGGCGCTAACCCGGAAGCCTACTCTTCCACAAGTTTCCTGTGTCCTGTTGTCTCCTTCTTTCCTTCCTTCCTTCCTTCCTTTCTTTCTTCGAAGGAGAATTTATAAATTAGGTTTGTGAAGTCATCCCATTGGTGCAAGGACTTCTGCTTGTGCAGTGGAACTTCCCTCTTCCCTCTCTCCACCGTACCGAATTTGCCCCAGAAGGTTGGGCAACCCCTAGAATGAGCAAAAAGTCCTGTGAGGATAGAACAACTTCACTGGATACAAATCTTTGAATTTGACATACGATTCAGTTTATGTATTACAGGATACTGGTGTGCACATGCACAATGAATATATATTTGTGCTAAAAGGAATCCTGATATGATAATTTGCGTGGTGGTTTATTTAAGATACTTATATGTCTGCATGCATTAGTAACCTAGGCGGGAAACAACAACACAAATAGTGAAAATTGTAGTGAATTGTGCAAATGTGTTCTCGTGTCAGGATTGTGTAAATAAAAACACAAATCAGACTGGCAGAACTCTCACACTTAACTTCCAGTCCCCAGGTAAGATCAGGTAATTCAGAACCTGAAAATCCAAAGACAATAGCAAGTCACATGGGGAGAAATTTGGTAAGCATTACTAGTCAGTGCACATGTTGCCATTCTAGATGGTGTCAGAAAAGAAATGAAAGCATTTTCCAAGATGTGTTTGGTAATATATGCCCATGAGCTACAGAAAGTCGGAGGAGAAATTGCCTCCCATGTGTTTGCCAAATGGCTGCTGTAGCACCTGGTGTAATTTCCAAGTTATCAAATACACAGATTATCTATCCACTCCTAGGACATTACCTATAACACAATATTTTTCATACTACAGTGTGGCACAATGCTCTTGAAGCTATTCTCATTTCTGGCAGCAATGTGCATGCATTATGTTAATTTGCCCCCCATAAATGTCACATTAACACATTATTCCTGCTGGGTGCTGCTTTGGGTGATACCAGCTCTTCGCTGGGCTGCTGAAACAGCTGGTCTCCATAGAAGCCTTGAGCGTGCGTTAGCAAAGAGCTGAGCTCTGCGTAGACACTTGTCTTATCCAAAGAAGCCTGGGGAGCTAACAGCAGAACATCTTCTAGACGTGGCATATTCATTCTCTGCTCCTCTGTCCCTGGCTCACACAGTGAATGCTTCACAGGGTGTCATAGCTACGGGTTTTCTTAATTTGGCTGCTGTTCCTGAACGAGTTAGCTGGCAGGCATCCCAATAAAGTCTCTGAGGTTACTGCTAAGCTAAAATGTTCAGGATTGTGATTCACATGATCTGAACCGGTCAAATCAGATGACTGGAGTGAGCTATTTCAATGCATTGTAGCTGGGTTGTTTATCTATTATCCTGTAAATTGGCATAGTGTTTTGCCAAGTAGCAGCTCACAGATGTTTAATGAACTATACAGTGAAATGGCCATTAGTATCCACTGAGGGACAGTTTATGTTACTACGTTACATGTTTTGCATTTGTTCCGTATTTAGGATTTTGATGGACTGTATAGGTTGTTTCTGGTTTGCTGACTGCTGACCTCAGTAAACGACTCCTGCTGAGATTCAGGATTGTGGTCACAGTTTCCATTTTTTAAAATGACAAAGCACATGTTTTCTAAGCACTGCTAGACACACAGCTACATGGTGGCATGTATCATGTAATGTGATAATGCTTTTGTCCTTAACACTTTCTCTCCCCAATGCAAAAACTATACAGCCTAACCTTTTTTGCTTGTTCTGAATGTGAGCTTGTGCTTGTAGCACATTACTTTTCCATGCTATTTTGTGATTGGAGACGGTCTCCTCCTGAGGCCAAACCCAAGGTACGGATTCTGCTTCCGTCAGTGTTAAAGGGAATCTCCAGTTCTTAAGATTCTGGACATTATCCAGTTCTGCTCTCCTTACCTTCCATCTCCAGGGCAGTCATATCTCAGAGCTGAAGTTGCAAGGTTTTAACCACCTCCTTGGGACCTCCAGGGGCAAGGAATTAAATCCCCAGGGTGCGAGAAGCTTGAAATCATGGGAGGAGGCAAACCTGAATGAATTCTTCCTCTATACCAACCTGCCCTCACTCTAAGGTCATTGGTTTATGTCCTCCTCCAAACAATATCTCCATCAAAGGCAAGGTTTGTGGCAAGGAGCAGGAGTTTGGATTTGATATCCCGCTTTATCACTACCCTAAGGAGTCTCAAAGCGGCTGACATTCTCCTTTCCCTTTTCCCCCCACAACAAACACTCTGTGAGGTGAGTGGGGCTGAGAGACTTCAGAGAAGTGTGACTGGCCCAAGGTCACCCAGCAGCTGCATGTGGAGAAGCGGGGAAGCGAACCCAGTTCACCAGATTACGAGACTACCGCTACACCACACTACACCACTACATCTAACCACTACACCACACTTACCCAACTATCCTGTCTTCTGACCAGCCTTAGGGGAAGTTAGCCTTGGACCTTGGTGGGGATCATCACACATAAAGATGAGCAGCTAGGGTGGGAAGGATGCAGTGAGAGACTCTTTGGCATCCCTTAAGACTAGCTGGGGATGAGGAAAACGGACCAGATCTTAGACTGATTGGGTGTTGTGAGTCATGTGGGGTTTCTCACGTAAGGCAGATGGCGGGAGGTGTGCCTTCCTAGCTCTCACCTTAAATTATAGGGACCCAGAATGAGTGAGGCTGAATTAATGGCTGTACACGTTGCTGTTTGTTTCTTAATAAAGGCTTGTGGTCCTTATTCATCCCATTCCTGTCTTCATTCCAGGGTATCTGGGCAATTCATTTTTCTAGATTTGTAAACATTATCTGTATGGTGATTTCCCAACTCTCATTTAATGTTCTGGTTAGTGTTACCTGTCAGTAGGTATGCCTGGCAATAGAGTAATAAGCTAGTGCTCACTTTGGTGAGATTTCAACACTAATCACTTTTATATTGGCTCAGATAAACCCAGGAAAAGTAAGTGCTGAGGATTTTTAAAGTGTTAATCCGCTTTGTGGTTGCTGAGTATTTCAGACTTTCCTATCTTGCAGCCCTGAAGGGTAAATCCTCTGACCTTTGATAGAATCTTGGATAGCAAATAATTGATGATCACCAAACAATAAATTGGGTATCAGCATTTTTTAGGCCCAGAGAGGGAGTTTCTGATCCAGATTTTAAAGGGACATGTGTTTTAGCCATTTTTTAATTTCCTTATTATTGATTAAATATCTCTCCTTTCCTATTTTGTTTGCCTTTGTTCCATTCACAAAAAACACCCCAGATACACACACACACACACACAGAGACACACACGGTCTTTCAGGCTGCTCACTTACTTGGGAGTAAGTCCAATTGAGTCCATTGGCACTTATTTCTGAGTAAACACAGGTCTAAATTAACTATGCATTTCTTCTCTGTGATCAAATAATGTGTACAGAAAGGTCAAAACCCGTTGGAATTGCCAACTTTTTCCTCCATGGAAACTGTGACTCTTTAAATAGTAGCCTGACAGGGCAGATTTTGTCAGTTTTGATATCTGCTGATGGGGAAAGCTGCCCTCCTAACTTTCTACCATTCATATGTAGCTTTTAAAGGGATGTACTTAAAAAAAGATATAGAAGAGATTCTCTGTGACTTGTTCAATTGATTATGCTGTAAATCATTAGATTATTGATCTCAGTACATGATGCTCTTTGTTAGGCACCAAAGACAATATTTTCACATTATTCTTCACGGACAGCAAAACTATCCTTATCTGTGAAAGATTCATGAAAGATTAAAAATGGTGATGAATGTTAAACTATAATGAATGTTTTAAAACAGAAAACTGTGGGATGATTTATTAATCGACACAGCTATTTATCAGGCTTTACATTCATTCTGTCTTATATCAATCACTTTCTGACATTCAAACTTGATGACTGGTGGTGAGCTGAAATGAAATGCTTGTGTTTGTGTACATTTCTCGTACACTTTTATTATGTTTAAAAAGTGTCCCTTTCCAGTGAGAAAAAAACCAAACCAAAAAGTGTTTATATCTTCAGAATAAATGAAATGTGATGTGAGTAGCAGTGTACTCATTCTGAAACGACTCTTTTGCCTCCCGTGATACTGCGCATGGCTAAATCTGATTCAGAAAGCAATGCCTTCCTCCTGAATTGGCTTTGTTTATCCTTGCCAAATCTGTTGGGCTGCACAATTCTCTGGAATAAGACAGAAACAAAGGAGGCAGGGGAATGTTGCCAAAGCAATATAAGCTTCCAATAACGTATTACAATCCATAATCTTTAAGGGGCTTGGATGGAACATTTTAGGGTCAGGCTCATTTTTTCTTTCCTACTGAAAATGTTCCACATAGAAGACTTGGTGCTGCCCTGCAGGAGACAGCAGCCAGAAACAGAGGCAGCAAAACAGCATATGGAGCTTATTAGAAACCTAGTCACCCAGGTCTATGGTAATCCAGCAGGGAGCACCGGACAAGCCACCGTGTTCCCTGCTGATTGCGCAGCCTGCTGTAGGTTTCAGCAATATCACTGCTTTCCATGCAGGTGTGAAACTTAATTTGTAATTCTCTTATCATCCCATGGCCTGCTTTTGGTTTACTCCCACCTTGCTTTGGCTCACTTCTTTGAAAACAAAACCACCCGCTTATGCGGAAAGAAATGTCGTTCTGACATTTTAATTAACACCGCCGTCCAAGGGAGTACATGACGACTACAGGAAAGTGTTGCATTCTGGAATATGGAATTGCATTTCCTGGCAATAGGAGAATGAGGAAGACCAGTTCTATTGTCGCAGTAATAATTAAAGAGACTTGTGGACCTGATTGACATGCACATAGTGACAGTCGCTTTGTCGCAACACTAGCAGGGTAAGGGGTTTGTGAAATAAAAGAAGGACTTACTCAAAGAAGAAACGAAAACTCTGTAGTGTAAATCTGAATTGATTAAAGATTGATGCTGAGTTTGAAATATGATTTCTCAACCCCTCGGTGCCCATTTCAACCTCGCCTGCTTCCAACTCTTCTCTACTTACCATAATACTGTATAGGAGTTTGTTTTTAACTTTTACAAATTAAAGGAAACACCTTCATGTGCCAGTTGGTAAGCTGAAAGATCCTGGTGCTTGAGCATGCAAAGCAATCCTTCCAGTGACTTGGACATCCCAGCAACCTTTCACTACATCAGGGCAAAAACTTAGAATCATAGAATCATAGAGTTGGAAGAGACCACAAGGGCCATCGAGTCCAACCCCCTGCCAAGCAGGA
Organism: Podarcis muralis; assembly: GCF_964188315.1. Classification (NCBI taxonomy): domain Eukaryota; kingdom Metazoa; phylum Chordata; class Lepidosauria; order Squamata; family Lacertidae; genus Podarcis; species Podarcis muralis. Next base: position 135,504,676 of record NC_135655.1, read on the forward strand.
AACACCATCAGAGCACTCCTGACATATGGTTGTCAAGCCTCTGCTTAAAGACCTCCAAAGAAGGAGACTCCACCAGACTGCCGTGGGCAGTGTAATATATCACTTTCTGTGGATAGTGAAAGCTAAGGTGCTCTCCCTTTTGAAAAGGGTGGTTTTGATTTGGAAAGGTCCTTAATTAACCTAGAAATTGTTAATCCTTCAACCCATGACTAGCACTAATCATATTTTAATACTGAGACAATTCTCTGAGCTTCAAAATGTACAGGCAAACCATGGTTTCATGTTGCTTGTTTATATCTAATAATCACCCCACTGTGTAGGTACAATCCTTATTGTGGGGGAGGTTAACAATTGATATAACTATGGCCCATCAACTCAGACATCAACGCATACTAGATTCTGGTTTGCCATTTCAGACAATTCTGCCAAACTATATTTAAACATTCTTAACCATGATTTGGCACAATGCCTGATATGAGCAACCATGTTCTTGTCTAGTTCTAGGAACCGAGTGTAAGGATATTTTAGAAATTCTCAGAGAAGCTGTGTTTCCCCCTTACAGAATAAATATATGTGAAAGGACACGTTTCTAGAACCAAAATGAGATCAATTCTGTGCAGATGTTCTAAAGTTGTGTAAAATCAATGCTTGGTTTTAAAATGTCTGTTTTCATGTTCAGACCTTTAAACATCCCCCTTAAATAAATTCAGACAAGACTCAAATTTTGGTTTGGTTTTTGCCAGAATTTAGGCCACATCTTTATTGATTACAGAAAGTGACTGGTTGCATAGGCTCTGGTTCGACTAGCTCCCTGCACTGTGGCAGGTAGCGCTGAGCCAAGGCACCAGCATAGGTCAGCCAAGGGTGAACACCTGGATAAGCGGAAAGCTGGGAACGGGCTATCTCTGCCACCCAAATACCCCCAGGACTCAGGCACGGGCACAACCCCCTCTCAGGGATTGACCAAACCATCGAGTCCCTGGATTCCTTTAATAGAATACCCTTCACATAGGGATGGTGAGAGCGTTCTCCCATCCCTATCACCTGAACCAGAGCCTATCGCAACCTTACAAGTTGTGACGATTTGCTACACGGCAGGCGAAACCAACTAGCCCTATGAGGACTGAACATGGTCAGTGATATTCAAAAGGCACAGAATATGATTGTCAAATGCGGGGGACGGAGGGACCTGGAAAACCATTTGCGGGTTTGAACCCCTTACAACTTATGCTATCCTGGAGGCGGCTTGGCTGGCCGACACCCTGAATGATACGCCTATGTTGCAGGTCTCCCACTTGCTATGCCTAGTAACAAGCAGTGGACTTGGGTAACCCTGTCTGGGGTAGTATTTTTTCTTACTAATCATCCGTAATATCAGCAATTTCTGTTTTTCCTTTTCCTGCTGAAGCAGTGTAAATATATTTAATAACACCAACACAAAATGGCTTTTTCAAGAACATTTGGCATTTACATTAAATTGCCTCTTTTTCATAGAGCTGTTGTTATTTTGATTAGTTTCAGTAGTATTTTAAAGCAACGATTTACATATATGCTTCTGCTGCCTCTAAATCTACTGCTTTATTTGTTTAACGTCTGATGCAGAGAGGCACTGGGGCCCCATGTGCATTGCAAAATTGAACTGGGCCAGCAGTCTGTTGTTGACATCTTCCACATGCAATTTCCCATTAAGTGAGTGTCTTTGTGGGCATGCCCTGCAATCGCCCTTGTTGTTGTTACAGCACTGATTAGTGAGAACAATTTACCACAAAGCAATAATAGGAGAGCTTGTAATAAAATTTCACCAAGGCTGAAAAATAAATAGGTTTCATAAAACCCAGGTGAACTGAAAATCACCTGAGTACCTTACTCTCTAGATTCACAACCCAATAAAACACTTGCACACTCATAATAACACAACTGCACAATACATACATTATATATACTTTGCATTGCATTCTGTGGATTTATACAATAATGTGGAATTATGTCATGGGCTTCCCTGCCCATGTTTGCTAGGTGTTACAACATTGATTCCTGTGTGTCTGGTTATGCAGTGTTTGGAAGGAAGGTCCTGTAATGGGTGGTTCAGGCATGGCCTTTTGTTCTGGAATCCCGTTCTGGACAATACACAATACACGTTGACTGCCCTCCAGGAACCTTTGAGGAAAACTCGAAACTATTATTGTTAATTTCTACTTCCAAGGGTTCCTGGAGGGCAATTCCTTCCTCTTGGTTGTGGATGTCTGGTCATGGTTGTCTAAGCAGACAGCACCAGCGCCTCCCAGGGATTTTGTGCCACACTTTATGTGGTTATTCTCACGTAACTTTTTTGTATATGTTTTCCTTGCTCGCCGCTTGGGCGGTTCTGTGTTCCAGTGTTATTGCTTTGTCCTGATATCCTGCTGTTCTGATGGAGCTGTCATAAGGGTGGAGGGGTAGACCTTGTTCTGTCAGCTGGTCTGGTGAATGGGATGGCCTTCCTTTTGAGAGGGATCGTCTGATTAGGACCCTCCTTCTCCAGCCATGGGGAAGAGCCATGCTAATCACAATGGCTAACCTTCTGGAATGACCCCTGGGAACATAAATTCACAGCAAGAATTTCTGCTTATCTCAGGGAGAGGCATAGTGAATATGTTAGTTGAAATATATGTGTGTGTGTATTACACAACCTATATCTATGTTATATACTTACATCTATCTGTAAGTATAGATGTAAGTATACATCTTTACAGGTTTCTCTTTAAACTGAGCTAAGTCTGTTTTTAGCTAGGTACCAGATTGGTCATTAAGCACTGCATATTTTCACAGCCTGAATCTATCTGAAGCTGTTGGACATTTACCAGACAATTGCAAATGGGCAGTAACTAAGACATTTGTAACAGTGTTTGTTTACTTCATGACATCTATCTCCAAAGGCCATGCCTGCCCCCAGGTGAAATCCCAAGGGCTGGGTGGCCCTCCAACAGGCTGTCAAGTGTAGGAGATGGTTATGGTGCATGGTTGTATTCTAGAATTTCCAGTGTCTCAGATGAGAGGTAGTGTTGAATTATAAAACATGCAGTTTCTAGTGATTAAGTTAAGAAGCCTATCAAAATCATTTGAGGTTATGGGGGTTTACTGAATTCCATTTTCTTGACTCTGAATCAGGCCTTGGTCACCCATCCATTATAATTTCTTTTATAACCTTAGACATTGATCAACTCAACATGGTAGCCTGCCAGTGAAAATATTTTACAGGGAACTGACAACTATGGGTTGAATCTTGTTTTGAAAGTATTGATCAACAAAGTATTTAAGTCCGATACTAAACTAATTGAGGGGCATTCTTAACTTTCTTCCTTCTGTTTGAAGTACTGATTACTTTTTAAAAATCTGCTGCTTTGAACTGCTACACTAACCCCTGTGGTAGCCAAGGGGCAATGTTGTTGTTTTGTGTGAATAACTAATCAGCAACAGCTTTTCTGTGGAATTCGTGGCATCTCTGCCATCTGGACTCTGAATAAATGGAATCTGTTGGAACTGAACTAAACAAAATGAATCCTGGGACTTGAATCCTGTGTAATTGAATTCAGGGACCTGTCAGTGAGATTTGTTCTGCTGCTGATACAAAGGATACAATTTGGGGTGACTTCTTCCAGTGCCAGCTTTATCCAGTTTCTGCAGTCCAGTATCTCTCTTCTTTTACTCCAAAATGTCATATACTATGATGTACCTGGAATACTGGCCAAAGTGAGAGGTGAATCTACACAATACCTTCACTTGAGGGACACCTGTGAACAGTCACTCACAAACCAGTTAAGAACACAAGTACTTGGATTTAAATTCATTCACTTCGCTTCGCTTCTGCTGGCTATGGGCTAAGAATGCCATCCCCTCAAAAGTCCCCATCAGAGCAATACTACCTCATCAGGTAGTGTCACTTTTGGAGAGAGCAGGGGGGCCAACAGAGCACCCTGCAAAAATAGATAATTAAAAGTCATTGAAATTGTCGTTTTGCAGGCAACAAAGTGGCTAAGCCCCCAAACCAACAGAACAGTGTCAGCAGAAAAACAGAGTAAAAGGCCTAAGACCTGGGAAAATAAAACAGTATTGCTTGGCACCAAAAAATACATTTAGTGCCAAATGACCTCCCTGCGGAGAGCACCCGAGAGCAGCAGTGAAACAACTGAGAAGGTCTTCTCCATGGGCATTACCTGTCTCACTACCTTGGAAGATGATGGTAATATGTGAGCATGTGCTTGTAAGAAGTGGTGGCCTTTGTTGGATAATTTCACATAATTATTTAGAACATTTATAAGCATAAACTTCTTGATCGAAGAGCTCTCCAAGTAGTGTACAAATAAAATTGTACACAAAAAGCACAGCTAAAGTCGACAGACCAATTAAAAACAAATATACATAAACCATCTTCCATTAAAACACTTAAAAAACCCAAACCCAAATATGCAGACTTACCAAAACAATCCCCCACAGCAGGCACCTTAAACCTCATTGCAAGGATGCCTTCCTAACATCAATAAATCTGGAACTTTCTCTACATGCTGGCTGCTCTGTGTGGTGAGGCATTTTGTGTGTGCCATTTTGCCACGTGGATCAGGTCCCATACTGCCTAGAATTCTTTCAGGGTATTTTGGCAATATCATGAAGAGAAACCATGTGGCAGAGGCTGGTTTCACCGAGACTACACAAAGTAGCTGCCAAATGGAGTTTCAAGCAGCTTCCATGTGACAGCCATGTTGTGTTACATGGCCCTTAAAAGTTTCAACTCCATTTTCTTCTGAAATATTAGGCAGTCTCTCCCTGGCACCACAGTTTTTCTCCTGTTGATTCACGAGCAGTCAAGAACATGGCAGTCTTCTGTTGCCTAGAAGAAAAGACATATGTCAGCTCATCCAAATTTCCCAGTGCAGAACTGCTTATGGGCAAAATTTAGTATAATCTCACAAGGATTCTGTTGAACCTGGTGTGTTGGCTACCGGGGATAGATTCAATATGTTAACTAAAAATAGTGAGCACAGAGCTAATGAATGTTTTGAGAGCAGGCAGCTTGTGGTGTCTCAGAAGGCATCTTCAGGGTGATACGGCTGTTGTTTCTTACTCTTCTAAAATAGAATACATTCAAATCAGAAATAAGGCACCAATTTAAGTTTTGTCATTAAAATGCAATTAGCCATTTGCTGGGCTTGCCGGGGAAGGTTGGGGTCTCGTCACCTGTATTCTTCCGTATTGGACTAAATTGCTTTGTAAACTTAAGGACATGCCTTAGCCACACTCCAGTCAGTGGTAGATGTGTGCACAGAAGACGTAATAGCCGTGTGTGCGGTTAAATGGACACTCTTCGGACCTTAAACTTTGCCAGTGGATGAAATTCTAAAGGGCAGAGAAGTTAATGGAGGTAATCTAATGTGCACCATCTGATCCAAAGACAGACAAAAATGAGAATGGCCATAAGGAACAGGTTTACATTTCAGCCTTGTTCTCTCTGAAGTGAGAAGCCTGTGTCTGGGTTGCATCACTTCAGACTGCATGTGGGGGCTTATAAGTCAATGCTCCTCTATAGGAGGCAGAAAGGTTCTAGGCTTCCCCCTGACACGCTAATTTTCTACATGCAGTGATTTTCTCTTTTGCATGGAAAAACATCCATACCATGTGAGCTCCCACATGAACTCTGAAGTGATGCAATGTAGACTCGGTTTTACCACCCCAGTGAAAACTAGCCCTTAGGAGAGTTGAGTTACACAGGAAAGGTCACAAAATTGCTTTTCTATCAAAAGGTTTCTGTGCGGATTGAGTGCTATGTGTGAAACTAAATCTCCTTTCAGATCTACAGTGTTTATTAGAAACCATTGGCTGTTTATTTATCTCTCTGGCCCAGTTGCTGTCCCCCTGAATTCTGTTCACCACATTGCCTTTAGTTGTCGTTTCCTTCTAGCTGCTTGAGAGGTATCGGTAGGTATCTTGCCAGTGCTCAGGTGGATTTGAAATTGTTTTTATGTATGGAATTGCTTTTATTTTTATTGTTAAAATGCTTCAGGATGTTCTACTCGAGTAATTGATAAATGGAATTAAAAGAACAACTACATAATATGCACATGGGTTATATCATGGGATGGAAAGGAATCTTGATGTGGTAGCAAGGTAGCATCAACATTCCTTTGCTGTTGCTTGTGCTGTGGTTTAATCAATGCACATATGTGCTGGTATGTGTCAGTATGTGGGAGGCAAAAGCATGTGAACTGAAGACTGCAGCACACAGCGTGTGCATCGGTTCTGAAATTAATTTGGAAATTCTCCAAGTTAAATAGGAAGCAGGCAGAGCAGAACATGCGGCAGACCAAGCCCACGGAATAATAATGGAATGGAATGGTAGGAATACGAATCACAATGGATGTTCACAGGGAAAAGGCTAACCTGCCAATGTGGGCTATTTTAAAATATGGCATCTGCAGCTAATTCTGTCCTTCTAATGTGTCTTAAAATAGCACTCAAGTAATTTGGTGGCAGGTGGGGTGGATGTTTCTTCCTCCCTCCTCCAGAACAATTGCGGTGGCATCTTTTTTGCCTTAGCGACTCTGTGTGTCCTTCCACCTTCACTATTAACCCTGCGGTGCCTTCTGGAATGCAGGTAGTTACACAGCTTAGTTCTGTGGTCTAAGCCAAGCAAAAGAAGGAGGAGTATTCTCTCTTAGAAGGTCTAAAGAGTCAGGCAACCTGTTTAGCGGCTGATCCATGGTGGGTTTCAACAGGAGCACTGGCACCATGCAAATATATGGTAAAAGATGAAGAGATGGGTCCCCAGTGCATGTTTGGGTTAAAAGTGGGTCCTGAGTCTGAAATGGCTGAAGATACCAGGTGGAAGGAGCCCGGAACCAAGCAAGTGATATTAACTTCTCGTCTGTCTCCTATCCTGGCAATCTGAGACGTTCCTCTATCAACATTAAAAAAAGGAAGCTCCAGCCCCAAAAAAGTTAAAAATAGCTTTCCATGACTCTAAATGGACATTAATAATGTGGTTTCAGTTGTCCTTTATAAGAGAACCCAGCTTTTCCTTAAAAAAACCCAAACCAAAATGAGGTTGCTGTTAATGTGTATCACAGCAGTGTGTTTAAGCACATAGGCAGCAAGGCAGAAGGTTCAAATTCAGCTGCAAATATGTGCAATTGACAATGGGTTAATTTTCAGGAAATCAGATCACTTGACATTCAAACACAAAATAAAACAAGGCATTTCTAAGAAGCTCCCTGCCCCATTGTGAGAGAGACCATTCTTGCTTTTGTTACAAGGGTTTCAGGGCAAAAGGCTATTTTCCAAGGACTGTCCAGGGGACTAGGATGCAGCTCATCAGATTTCATTGCTGTTAAGCACATATTGTCAGAGAAAAAAGAAACAGCAAACATCTGCAGAATTGCCATAGGAAAAGTGTATCCTGGGAAGTTTTCTTTCAAGAAGGAATATAAAGACTGGAAAGAAGAAGAGAACGCACCTGTTATTGTATCAGGGACCCAGTCAATATTCTACCATTTGTAGAGGTTGCAGAAGGCAGGACCTGATGCAAAAGGGGTCAATCAATCAAACCTTTATTGATTGATTGGGTCTTTATTTTCCTAATTTTATCTTTGGAAGTTTCAGCCACACCCTCCCTCGCTCCTGGCCTGGGGCAGTACATGTATGGCTTGGTGCCTCCTCCAACTTGCATAGTCTGGCCAGAAATTTGCCCAGCCGGGCTGGTGGTGAATTCGCCAAGGTGCAGGCATTCTCACTAGGAATCTTTTAGAGCAGGAATCAGCAAACTTTTTCAGAAGGGGCCGGTCCACTGTCCCTCAGACCTTGTGGGGGGGGCGGACTATATTTTGAAGAAGAAGAAGAAAAAAGAATGAATTCCTGTGCCCCACAAATAACCCAGAGGTGCATTTTAAATAAAAGGACACATTCTACTCATGTGAAAACACCAGGCAGGCCCCACAAATAACCCAGAGATGCATTTTGGATCCCTTCCAGTCGGGATTCAGGCCTCATCATGGGACTGAAACTGCCTTGGTCGCACTGGTTGATGATCTCCGGCGGGCTAGGGACAAAGGTGAGAGCTGTTTCCTAGTTCTGCTGGATCTCTCAGCGGCATTTGATACCATCGACCATAACATCCTTCTGGACCGTCTAGAGGGACTGGGAGCTGGGGGCACTGTTATACAGTGGTTCCGCTCCTTCCTCCTGGGCCGTGTTCAGAAAGTGGTGGTGGGGGATGAGTGTTCAGACCCTTGGGCCCTCACTTGTGGGGTACCTCAGGGTTCCGTCCTCTCCCCCATGCTTTTTAACATCTATATGAAGCCGCTGGGAGAGATCATCAGGGGGTTTGGACTGGGTGTCCATCAATATGCAGATGATACCCAGCTCTACCTCTCTTTCAAATCAGAGCCAGTGAAGGCGGTGAAGGTCCTGTGTGAGTGCCTGGAGGCGGTTGGAGGATGGATGGCGGCTAATGGATTGAAGTTGAATCCTGACAAGACAGAAGTACTGTTTTTGGGGGACAGGGGGCGGGTGGGTGTGGAGAACTCCCTGGTCCTGAATGGGGTAACTGTGCCCCTGAAGGACCAGGTGCGTAGCCTGGGAGTCATTTTGGACTCACAGCTGTCCATGGAGGCGCAGGTCAATTCTGTATCCAGGGCAGCTGTCTACCAACTCCACCTGGTACGCAGGCTGAGACCCTACCTGCCCGCGGACTGTCTCGCCAGAGTGGTGCATGTTCTAGTTATCTCCCGCTTGGACTACTGCAATGCGCTCTACGTGGGGCTACCTTTGAAGGTGACCCGGAAACTACAACTAATCCAGAATGCGACAGCTAGACTGATGACTGGGAGCGGCCGCCGAGACCACATAACACCGGTCTTGAAAGACCTACATTGGCTCCCAGTACGTTTCCGAGCACAATTCAAAGTGTTGGTGTTGACCTTTAAAGCCCTAAATGGCCTCGGCCCAGTATACCTGAAGGAGCGTTTCCACCCCCATCGTTCTGCCCGGACGCTGAGGTCCAGCGCCGAGGGCCTTCTGGTGGTTCCCTCATTGCGAGAAGCAAAGCTACAGGGAACCAGGCAGAGGGCCTTTTCGGTAGTGGCGCCTGCCCTGTGGAATGCCCTCCCATCAGATGTCAAAACGATAAACAACTACCTGACATTCAGAAGACATCTTAAGGCAGCCCTGTTCAGGGAAGTTTTTAATGTATGATATTTTAGTGGGGTTTTTGGTTTCTATGGAAGCCGCCCAGAGTGGCTGGGGAAACCCAGCCAGATGGGCGGGGTACAAATAATAAATTATTATTATTATTATTATTATTATTATTATTATTATTATTATTATTATTATTATTATTTTATTTTAAATAAAAGGACACATGTACACATTCACATGTAAAAACACGCTGATTCCCAGACCGTCTGCGGGCCGGATTTAGAAGGCGATTGGGCCGGATCTGGGCCCCGGGCCTTAGGTTGCCTACCATTGTTTTAGAGAGTTCTCCCCATGAGAGAGGAAGGCCAAAGACAAGGACAGGAAGACTGAAGCCAACCTAGGAGAAGGATTAGAACCACCACCACCCCAAAAAAAAATGCCCAGAGGAAGAATAATTTGGCCACAGAGGAAGGCTGTGGGAGCTGTGAGAAGAGAGACTGCAAGAAGAGTCTCGTCCGAGAACCTTTGGGGTGCCTCTCTATGCCCAAATATGTTCAGCATGAGATGTGAGCTTTTTTCGTATGGGGCTGGGCTGCCATAAACTAACACACACACGTGCGCACACACACACACACACACACACCCTACAAAGGACACATGACAGGCACACTTTGGCAACCCTGCAGCTAGATTGGGGCTTGTTTTTCCACTTACTTGTATGGCATTGGGAATTGCACTCCTGAATAAAGAAGCAGGACTATTCTTGGGATTCTTTTTACGAGATAAACAAAACAGCTTAATTTATGCAGCTCTGAGCTAACTGTCAGATATGCTGTAGGCGGGCTGACTCCAAGTCTCTTTTAGCAAGTCTATAGGATATAAGTGTGTTGTGTTTGTGTGTTTGTGTTTGTTTCCTTCTCTTTTTCCTTTCCTGTTCCCAGCTGGGGATTTCATGGCTGCGATTTGCTTTTTCTGCCTGTAAACTTAACCATCCTTTCTCAGCCAGCTCTGATATATAAGAAGCCTGGGATTTGGTGGGAGAACTGCCCCTGCAGGATTAATTTGCAAAGCCAGCCATGTGTCAATGGGGACATCAGGATCAAAACCTGAATCTGATTTGTTTCAATACTGGCATTGTTTTCACAGCTCTGACTTTAGATGGTGTTCTGATTTGTTGGTGCAGCAACCCAAGCCCTGATTTTACTCAGCTGAATGTGCTCTTTAATAATGGTATTTGACATTTTAGGAGATCTCTGGGACAATATTTTTTTGAGATAAATAAATTTTTTTGAGGGGAAAAGTGTTCCTGAAAGTTTCTATTCTGACTCTCCCCCCCCCCCTTTGGGGACAGAGATTTAAATCTCAGTGAATGACATTCTGTTTGAAAGAAATTACAAATTACATTTATGTTAGTAGAAATTCAGAAGATTAGTTCCTTCCTTCACAAATGTCTGTTCCATAATTTGATGAAATTTGGCCTGAGGTACACGCATGGCCAACGTAAGGATATTTTGTAGAGCTACAATATTTAATCTATTAATCTTTTACATATCAGTTTTAAAAAAGTGGTGTACTGATTAATAGGAGAGCAGATTAATTTTTCTCCTTAATATAAGCACTCTTAAAAAGTTCAATTTATTTCCACTTCCCCATTGCACCTGAACTAGCTGGCTGGTGTGCCAGCCAAAGCTGTCACCTCAGTTTAGATACTGATAGGATTTTCTCACATTTCCGTTCTCACTGGATCCTGTCCTCTTTCAGGAATTTTCACAAAGAGCTGCAATGTATGCCACAAAGTTGCCCATGCCATCCCTTCTCAGGTTGTCTTGAATTTCCTATCTACATGTATGGAGGGGGAAAGGAGGGACGCCAGGGTCGGCCCACCTATGAGGCAAGGTGGGGTGACCTCTTTGGGTGGCGGAATGCACAAGGACAGCAGATCCGGCCTTCGAAGAACGCATTACTGCCGCCCCCCAGGCGGCCTCTGTAGTGGCCTCTCAGTGAAGAGGAGATGCTGCTGGTCTCCACCCACCCCACCCCCACCCCCCGTTTCCAATGTAGATTTTAACTCACTTACACTATTTAGAATGTAAATAGGTTTATTTTGTTGTTGTTTAGTCGTTTAGTCGTGTCCGACTCCTCGTGACCCCATGGACCAGAGCACGCCAGACACTCCTGTCCTCCACTGCCTCCTGCAGTTTGATCAAATTCATGCTGGTAGCTTCAAGAACACCATCCAACCATCTCATCCTCTGTCGTCCCCTTCTCCTTGTGCCCTCCATCTTTCCCAACATCAGGGTCTTTTCCAGGGAGTCTTCTCTTCTCATGAGGTGGCCAAAGTATTGGAGCCTCAGCTTCATGATCTGTCCTTCCAGTGAGCACTCAGGGCTGATTTCCTTAAGAATGGAGATGTTTGTTCTTCTTGCAGTCCATGGGACTCTCAAGAGTCTCCTCCAGCACCGTAATTCAAAAGCATCAATTCTTCGGCGATCAGCCTTCTTTATGGTCCAGCTCTCACTTCCATACATCACTACTGGGAAAACCATAGCTTTTACTATACGTACCTGTGTTGGCAAGGTGATGTCTCTACTTTTTAAGATGCTGTCTAGGTTTATAGGGAATTTCTAGTTACATCCACCTCTTGATGATGATGAAGTGTATGTTGCTGTTGTTAATTTTGCTGTCTGGTCTTTGACTGCAATAAAGATTGGTTGGTTGGTTGGTTGGTTGGTTGGTTGGTTGACTGATCTTCACTCAGCCCTTCTTCCCTGGCATCTTTTTGTGGGAAGCACCATTTTATGGTACAACTCAGGTGCCAAAAAACATATTGGACCAGCCCTGAGGGACACAGTATGATAACTGCAAATTTTGAAGAATAGCTGTGTTTTGGTTTGCATGTTTAGGAAACTGCAAATTTATTAAATTTCCTTGGGGTTGCACTACCTCTGAAATTCATTCCTGTGGCTTGAGGCTCAGGTGGCCTCAGTGGCCCAGAGCGCCTTCCATCAGCTTTGGCTGGTGACCCAGTTGCACTTCTATTTGGAGACGGATAGCCTAAGTTCTGTCTTCTAGGCTCTGGTAACCTCTAGGTTACATTACTGCAACATGTTATATGTGGGGCTGCCTCATAAGAGGGTTTGGAAACTTCAGCTGGTGTAGAATTCAGTGGCAGTTTAAGCATGTAACAGCAATCCTGGCCCAACTGCACCGGCTGCCAATTAATTTTCAGGCACAATTCAAAGTGCTGGTTTTGACCTATAATAGCTCAGGACTGCCTCTCCCCATATGACCCAACCTGGACCCTGTACAGATCATCATCTGAGGCCCTTCTTTGTGTGCTCCATCCCCTCAAGAGGTCTGGAGGGCAGCAACACAAGATGGGCCTTTTCTGTAGTGGCTCCCTGTTTGTGGAATGCGCTCCCCAGGGAGTCTCACCTGACAGGATCATTTGGCATGAGGAGAAAACTTTCCTCTATAATCAGCCTTTTAATTATCTGTAGCCATTTAAAAGCGAATGATATGTTTCTTTTTCTTCTTGGTTTTAATGTATCTTTGGATTGCTCTGGGCAAGATAAAGTGACTATCAAATTCAATAAGTAAAATAAAACAAATAGATTTGGCTTTTAAACGAATCAAATTTCTTCTCCATCCCTAGACTTAGGGGAAGTTAGAGAAAAGAACAGTGGCATGAAATGGTAGTAATTTCTTCTCTCTCTCTCTCTCTCTCTCTCTCTCTGTGTGTGTGTGTGTGTGTGTGTGTGTGTGTGTGAGAGAGAGAGAGAGAGAGAGAGAGAGAGAGAGAGAGAGAAGTGCTGAGCACTAGTGAATGAGGGTGTTCGCAATCCCTATAAAAGTGCCTCACATGTCTTTGCCACTGTTCAGTGTAACCAATAGGTGCAATAAAACCTGCTTGGCCGTTGTAATTGAAACATGAGAGGGATTTTGAAAATACATCAGCTGGAGGCACCACTTCGAAATGCTTCAGCAAATTGTTTTTGTCAGATGTAAAATAACAGCATGCATTCCCACTTATAATGTGTAGACACTCGGAAGTAATCTATCGTGTCTCTAGTGGGATAGATGAAGCATTGATCCTCGGGTGAGGGAGATCTCCTAATTCCTGAGTGCTGCAGGCACAAACAAGAAACGAAATGAGTGGATTAAACATGTCATCCCATTGAAAGTCATTATATATTCTGTTTATGCAAGGAGGTTTTAGCAATTGCTAAAAATTGTCTTAGATGTGGCAGGAAGAGGAGGGGTGAAATAATACTGCAAAAGCTGCTGGCTGTTGCAGGATCCAAAAAAATGGCTCTTTTATCAACTGTCTCTAAACAAACAAACAAACAAAAATATGGAAGGAGAAGGTGACATGAAGAACTAAACTTTTATTATATGAGGAATTTGTGCTATGTTTAAAAAATAGGACAAGTAATTGAAAATCTGTGTTGATCTTGTATTCAAAATATGCTAATGAGAATATTTGTCCTGCACTCTGTGTGACCCACCAAATCAGATTCAGCCCATTAGCCAGATACTACACACCTACACCTCTTTGAATTTTTAAGTAGACAGCAAAAATAAGTTTATTGAGTTTCTGTTGGGATGCCACAGGTGGTGGGCTCTGCTTGGCTCGGTGGTTCACAAATTGTGCGCACCTGCTTTAAATCTGCTTAAATAATGCAGGACATGGAAATAATGCATGGTGACGACACAGAATATGGGCAACCCTTCGTAAACCAGTGATTGGATGAATTAGCTGGATGGGATGAGCTGGGATCAATGGAACACCAGTGGTGTTGAGAGGTACCACCTGCCATTGACAAAAACCAAAACCAAATTGTGAGTGTTAGTGAGACCCACAAAGCCACTGGTCGCTTTTAGCTGTTAAATCACAGTATGCCCCTGTCATGTGCCCTGTCGATTATCATTTTCATTTTAATTTATTCTTCCACTCCAAAATTAAGGACATAAGTCATACTTGTCTTTTATGCATGCCTTAAACAAAGTTATTTTAAATGTAACGTTTGCCATTTATATTTCATATACTGAAAGTTTAATGCAAATGTCATTAGTATGTAGTGCCTGATATGAGAGAGATTCTCTAATTTACTGCTGTGCAATAAGTTATCTACAAGTTATCCTGTATCTGTGCATCTCCTAGCACTATGGGAATATAGTGTATCCTAAGGCAAATCCTGGGGACGCGGGTGGCGCTGTGGGTAAAAGCCTCAGTGCCTAGGGCTTGCCGATCGAAAGGTCGGCGGTTCGAATCCCCGCGGCGGGGTGCGCTCCCATTGCTCGGTCCCAGCGCCTGCCAACCTAGCAGTTCGAAAGCACCCCCGGGTGCAAGTAGATAAATAGGGACCGCTTACTGGCGGAAAGGTAAACGGCGTTTCCGTGTGCTGCGCTGGCTCGCCAGATGCAGCTTTGTCACGCTGGCCACGTGACCCGGAAGTGTCTCCGGACAGCGCTGGCCCCTGGCCTCTAGAGTGAGATGGGCGCACAACCCTAGAGTCTGTCAAGACTGGCCCGTACGGGCAGGGGTACCTTTACCTTTACCTTTAAGGCAAATCCTTATAAAGCAGTAAATTTTAAAATGTTATTGTGGCTTTAGTTCACATCTCTTCTGGTGTGAAGAAGGAGAGCAGGGCAGCAATCTGAGGTGAGTTAGGAGCTGGATACCAGGAGCCACAAGGCAAGTAAGTGGACAGAACCAAGGAACAATTAGGGTCAGTGAGCAACACGAGCACCACTTCCGTGGGACTGTGGGTGCCCCTGGGGGCTTGGCTGCTGCCACCACCCTGGCCACTGCCTCTGCGTGCCTCTCTGCCCACCATGGCCACTGCAGCTGCCAAGGCACAAACACCTTGCACAAAACAAGCCTAGCACTGAAACTGTTTGTATTTTTTTAGTGGGAGTATGCTGAAGATAGACTAACATTAGACATAGACTCACACATTAAATTTGCTTCTTTATTTTCCCCCATAGAACCATAACTGTTGCTACTCTTACATTTTACTAAGCACACTCTTCTTCTCTGTCCAGAAAGATACAACTTGTCTCATGGAGAAATTAACAAATACCTTTTCTTCTTCTTAACTGTAGAAGAACGTTTTATCTGTTTCAGCTTGTTTTCATTTATTTATTTATTTTATTTGACATAACATAATGAGGTTGTCCGTTAGAGATTAATGTGAATCTGAAATAGAGTAAAATTTTAAGGCTCTTTCCACTGTACTAAAATCTATATTTTCCTAACCAAATTATTAACATCCTGAAGACAGTTGGCAACAATAATTTGTTGTCCTCAAGTCACAAGCCCAATGTTGGTAAAAATAGTTATATTTGCAGATTTGATTCAAATTCCTGGCAACACATTTGGGACCCCAATTCCTATGAAACCTATTGGGAGGTTCTAGACAGAGCAAACAGGTGGCATTTCCCCGCCAGGAAAACTCACTGTATATAAAATGTGTTCCTTTTTACACTGGAAACAAATTATAAACACGGCCTCTTTTGCCATAACCAAAATGAAAACAGATTTTTTTTTATATATTTCCATTAGTCAAATTGAATCTTTACTGACAGGAATCTGTGCATAATATGCAAATTAAATACAGTGTAGGAGAAGGGCAGTGTTGAAGCCTAGAAATCGTATGGGATTGCTTCTCAATTTCAAGCCCATCTGTACATGTTTGGAGATTGTATCAAGGCTGTCTGGACTTGTGGAGGGGGGAGATCTAAATGTCTGGACTGAAATGAATCATGGCATGAATAATTACGCCCCTAAGAAGGAGAGAGTATAACAGAACAGTGTGAGCAAGTATGAACTGGATGTTAGAAGAGGTGGAAACATCCAAGCATCTAGGGTTGTGTATGACAGAAGTAGTTCAATGGAAGTTGATTTCACTATATATGCTAATTCATGGAGACAAGTTTCTGCCATTTGTATAGGCATCGGAAGAGGGGATGCATGAGAAGTAATTAAAACAACTGATGAAATATAATGAGCAAAAAAAAAATTCCTCCTTCATCAAAGATCTGGATTTCACATTTCTTTAAATTTAAGCCATGCACTCAGCATTATATAAAATCAAGATAATTAAAACTTGTTTTGTAGTTTGGTCACTCTGCCTGCTATCTTGCTGATTTTAGAGGTATTTTATTAATGATATCCCTGGAGAAAACTGTAGCAGCTTGGAAATTGATAAAATATTAATGATGAACAACCAAAGGGATGCATTTGGCTCCACTTTAGAAATGACTGACCTGAATGTTCTGTACATTTTACTGTGTTTTGCAGGGAGAATGTATTGCAAAAGTGTGCATGTAGTTCACGAGAGATGAGAGATAATGTAAGTGTTAATACTGGGATTTTTTAAGCAGGTTAACACCATGTTAAAATGCAGTTTATTCACCAAAGTCTTGACTAACTGCTTGCACATATGAATTGCCTTCATGCGCAGCTTGTGACCTCTCAGAGTTATCTGGCTGGCGGCTGCTCCTAAATGTCACAAGCATCATAGATACAGTGGTACCTTGGTTCTCAAACTCCAAAAACCTGGAAGTTAGTGTTCCAGTTTTCAAATGTTTTTCGGAAGCCGAACATCCAACGCGGCTGTCGGCTGTTGTTTCCGGGGCGCCTGCACCTATCAGAAGCTGTGCCTTAGTTTTTGAAGGTTCTGGAAGTTCCAGAACTGATTAAGTTCGGCACTTTTGTTTTTGCTATTTATTTCGTGTTTTTGTTTTTGAGACTTTTTCGATTAATTTGCTCTTGTGACTGTGTTCAGCTACTGATAGATTGTTTGTGTGACTGCAGAAATGGATAAAAGCGCCCCCATCCAAACAATGACTATTATCAGTGCAGGTAAGAAAATAATAATTTTTAATTTTTAATTTTAATTTTTATCATCTACAATACTGTCTTATTTATTTTATAGTACAGTACATTGATTATTGCTTTCATTTTATGGATCAATGGTTTCGTTAGATAGTAAAATTCATGTTAAATTGCTGTTTCAGGGGTTGTTTTTAAAAGTCTGAAATGGATCAATTTATTTTGCATTACTTTCTATGGGAAAGTGCACCTTGGTTTTGAAATGCTTTGGTTTTGGAACGGACTTCCGGATTAAGTTTGAGAACCAAGGTATCACTGTACAGCCTTTTGGGAAAGGCAGAGCAAATTCTTCCTCCATGCCCCACCTTTTTCAGTGAGTGTCTGTGTGTGTGTGTGTGTGTGTGTGTGTGTGTGTGTGTGTGAGAGAGAGAGAGAGAATCAGAATGAAAATGAAAATTAGTGTGTTGAAATAGTGAAGACCCAAGCTGGGCTGAGATATCTAAGGAGGCCTTTACAGTGTCAACCATGCACTATGGTACTGAAACTTAATACAGCATCATATACATACAAAAATTGTCAATAGCAGTTCAGAACAAGCAGCAGAAGTTCTGAGGGAGTTAAAATGGAGTTTTCCTTTTGCACTTCTTGAGCACAGTTAAAGTTCGGTGAGTTTGAAGCATGTTGTTGTTTAGTCGTTTAGTCGTGTCCGACTCTTTATGACCCCATGGACCAGAGCATGCCAGGCACTCCTGTCTTCCACTGCCTCCCGCAGTTTGGTCAAACTCATGTTGGTAGTTTCGAGAACACTGTCCCACCATCTTGTCTTCTGTTGCCGTCTTCTCCTTGTGCCCTCAATCTTTTCCAGGGAGTCTTCTCTTCTCATGAGGTGGCCAAAGTATTGGAGTCTCAGCTTCACGATCTGTCCTTCCAGTGAGCACTCAGCGCTGATTTCCTTAAGAATGGAAAGGTTTGATCTTCTTGCAGTCCATGGGACTGTCAAGAGTCTCCTCCAGCACCAGAATTCAAAAGCATCAATTCTTCAGCTTTTACTATACGGGCCTTTGTTGGCAAGGTAATGTCTCTGCTTTTTAAGATGCTGTCTAGGTTTTCTTCCAAGAAGCAGGCGTCTTTTAATTTCATGACTGCTGTCACCATCTGCAGTGATCATGGAACCCAATAAAATAAAATCTCTCACTGCCTCCATTTCTTCCCCTTCTATTTGCCAGGAAGTGATGAGACCAGTGGCCATGATCTTCGTTTTTTTGATGTTGAGCTTCAGACCATATTTTGCACTCTCCTCTTTCACCCTCATTAAAAGGTTCTTTAATCCCTCCTCACTTTCTGCCATCAAGGTTGTGTCATCTGCATATCTGAGGTTGTTGATATTTCTTCCGGCAATCTTAATTCCAACTTGGGATTCATCCAGCCCAGCCCAGCCTTTCGCATGATGAATTCTGCATATAAGTTAAATAAGCAGGGAGACAATATACAGCCTTGTCGTACTCCTTTCCCAACTTTGAACCAATCAGTTGTTCCATATCCAGTTCTAACTGTAGCTTCTTGTCCCACATAGAGATTTCTCAGGAGACAGATGAGGTGATCAGGCACTCCCATTTCTTTAAGAACTTGCCATAGTTTGCTGTGGTCGACACAGTCAAAGGCTTTTGCATAGTCAATGAAGCAGAAGTAGATGTCTTTCTGGAACTCTCTAGCTTTCTTGAGATGGCTTTTTAGCCTGAGTGCCCAGCCATTTGAAAGTTAGCTGGTGTCTTAGTGTACATAAATTCTTGAAATAAGGTTAATTAAACATGTTAATTAAACAATTTTCTAGGCCTTTGTTAAATTAACAGGAGTTCAGGGTCATTCATACAGATTAGCATTGTGCCGTATAACGTTTTGATATATATGGAAAACATCTGCTATTTAAAGAAAAGAGAACAACAGAATTCAAAGGTTGACCCACTTCTTTGAAGACTAACGGCTCATTTCAAATTCTTCTGAACTCGCACCCTTTTACTGAGTGTTCAGCACTTGTTTAGTTTAGGACTGTTTGATCATTTAGCAAATTAACATAGTCTCGGCTTCTGAAGGGGATGTGTTAGTCAAGCCAATTCAAATAACAAAAAATCAAATGCTTTAGAAGCACTTACCTTTACTGACAACCCCCCCCCCCAAAGACCCAGCGACTCCTTTTGCTGAGACTTTAATGCATTAGTAGGAGCTTTGGTGGTTTTGTGGCGCGGCAGCGGGCGTTCTGGACCGGCTAATATGTTGCAGCCAAGTTTCCATCCACTTAGCCTGATCTCTGGCTGTGAGATCTAGGAAGAAACCCTGGAGGGAGGCTGATTTCACAATCAGTTGATGAGATTGTCATTTTCCACTTAATACCCTGTTGTTATCTCTCAACTAATCTGACATGTGTGAAGCTCTGTCAAACAATCCATTGCTGTGGGGCATTTGTCCTGGGCATGTTAGTATAAAAAAAGGGAAGGGTTGTTTAAAGGTAACTCATTCATGCGTTACCTTAAGTTTTTGTTGTTGGAAAAACAAGGAGATATGATGTAGATGGATTGTGGCAGTTAGGATTCCTTTGGCAAGAAACCTTGTCTTGTGCATGGAATATACTTCACAGGCAGAAAAATATCCATTGTGCTGATTTCATCTCCGTTCATATTCACAAAATATAAAATGTTTTGAGAACTCTGCATATACAAGGCAACCTGTTTCCATTGGGAGAGCTCCATTTAGAAAATGTAAATTGCATAATAAAAGGTAAGCACACTTGAACATGTGTAGAGGGCCTTTCTCTGACCACTGATGAGCAGCCCTAACTTGCCTAGCTGCATTTGAGGTTGGCAAGGAAATCTTTCAGGGGAAGAAAGCATTTTTTCCAGGCAAGTTTCACTGTTGACATTTCTCATTTTTAAAACAAAAGAATAGCATAAGCTGCCCTTCCTGTTTCTGTAGCTTGGTAACTGGGCTCCTGTAAAATTAGGAAAGCAGGAAGAATACATGAAAATGTTTAGAAACAGCTTCTGTGACTTCCTTCTCTGCTACTGTGTTCTTCTGCCTTGCATCACCTGGAGGCAAAGGGTGTGTGTGACTGTTTCAGTTAATGAAGAAAGAACAAATGACAATGGCCTTGCTTGCATGTCGCAGAAAGCCAAACCATGGTTTACTGGGAATTGTGCAGACGTGTGGGCTGTGAGAAAGGAGCTTGCAGCTGCGTTGCTGCTCTTGCTATTTCCTACTCCTGTGCCATGCTGAATTGAGCCAAGTTTTGGCTTAGTGTGTCCTCTGAACCTGAACTTCTGGTTATGTTTTCTTTTGCTACCCACAAGCTGTAGCTTTGGCCATAGCGCTGTTCAAACAGAGCCTGTGTTGTCATGTTGAAGATCGGGGGGGGGGGTGTTCTTTCTTTCCCTCCTTCCATTATTTTTCTGTTTGTGTGTGTGTGTGTGTGATTTTAGGTTGGGGAAGAGGGGGAATGATACCATGGAATGATATTTTTGGAACATTCATTAATAATTCATTCATGAATAATCATTAAAGTATCTGATTAAAATGTATGTCTGGCTTCAAAAGAAATGATCCATAAAAGTTGTTTGTGTTTGTAAAGTTCATTTACCACCACCCCCTCCTCACCCCGTTCCCCCTGATCGCCTACATTGCAGTGGCAGGAATGTTGTAGTTTCTACATGCCATGCATATATATGCTTTATTAAGCTTGATTGCTCCAAGTTTATATTATTTTGTTTCATTTTTTATTTTCGCTTGCATCAAACCATGTGACTTTCTAAAGGTCCCCAAGATGGCCTATTGTAAAATTATGAAATATTACAAGAAAATACAAGAAAGCTACCAATAATGAATTTTTAAAGTTACAATTAATTAAGATATAAATGTCTACAATAATAAAGTGAAAGGGGCAGAGGAAAGGAAGGGAGATTAACTTAAAGGTCTTTTTAAGTTGGCAGCTGCCTCACCTTCCATATGCCTGCAGGTTTTAAGTTCTTCCCAGCAGGCGAGGGCAAGGCAGGCTTCCCTAGGGAGAGAATTAGAAAGAGAGAGTGCTACTCGTCCTCATCACACTTACCCCAGCCAAGGAGAGGACTCTCCCTAAGTCCTTTGTTGTGAAGGACGGCTGCTGAGGGAGCGGGGGCACTCCCTTAGATAATCTGGGACACAGTCATTTAGTATTTTAAAGCGGGGCATCTAACTCAGAGCTGGAGGGCTGATCTAGACACCTAAGCTATTTATTTATTTTTACTCCAAAGACCCCACCAGTTTGGGTAGTGCAAGTGAAAATTAACATGAAGGTAGACACAGGGCTGGGGTTGGCAGAGAGAGACGGGGGGGGGGGGGTATGCAACATGCCACCTCCCTAGGAATCAGCTCAATCATTGGGTGAGGAAGAGGAGAGCAATGTGTCCTTTATCTTCCCGTATAGCTGAGGAGGAGAGCAGTGTGTTCTGTACATGTACTTGTGTGGCAGGGGCGCCATCAGGGGCTGGGAGGCCAAGCCCCCCCCCCCCATTTTCCAAGGAGGGGGCGGGGCCCCTTCAAAATTCTGCAGCGACTGTGCACTCCATGCGGCATCCTTGCGTCACTTGCACAAGCCGTGCGGTGTGCACGCAACCTGTCAGCATGTCACATGGGATGTGTGTGTGACGTCAGCACATTGCATGGCATGTGCACAGGTTGTGTTGTGTGGCCCCCTCAGTCGCGGGGGCAAGCTGGTGCGCTTGATGTGTGGTGCATGCATAAGAATGTGAGACACACTCACATTTCAGCACACATTTCTGGCGGCCCCTGGAGGGTTTGGCTCTTGGGCCAAAAAATGGTGAGCTGCCTCTGCTTTAAAGGTTGAGGTGAAGTCAGCATTTTTGATGAAAGCAAAAGCAACAAAGAGTCTTGTGGCAACGTAAAGACTAACAAATTTATATTATGGCATAAGCCTTTGTGACTGTAGTACACACCACGAGACTCGTGGGGTGGGGTGGTTATGTGCATATCAAGGCGCATGGGTGTAAAGGAGAAAAGAATTAAGCGGAGTTAAATGTGGACTGAATGTAAAAGTACAGTCTGTGGCAAGTCAATTACAGCTTAAATATATGCAAAACGATTTTTCACAGTAGCAGTAGCTGGGGATAAGACAATCACTGTAGCATTACTGAGTTAAGTGACAATACAATTAGAGATTAAATTATGTAAAATGGGCACAATGAGCTTAGTGGCAGGGGAACAGCTATAGCTTAGTGGTAGAGTATCTCTGCTTTGCATTCAAAAGGTCCCAGGTTCAATTGCTGGCGTTACCAGGTGGGGCTGGGGATCTCCACTCTCTGGAACCCTCCAGAGCCTCTGTGGGCAATCCTGAGCTATATAGACCAATGGCCTGACCCAGTATAAGGCAGTTTCCAATGTTAAGAGCAGCAGTGATTAGTGATCACAGAATCATCTTCGCATTGTGCATCTCAGCTCAGTCCTCTGAGATAGCCAGGAGAACCAGCCTGTTCTTCCCCTCCTGCCCATCAGGATGACTGTGGCAATTTCTGTCCCATAACTAGACATTAAGGTAGACTGCTAAGAATAGAACCAGTTTCATCCAGAGGTGAGACCTTGGAGTGTTTGCCACATTCACGTGATTACCTGGCTCCAATGTTAAGTTCAAAACTGGCTATAAATGATCCACTCCAGAATGAACTTGTGGTTACAAAATATGTCTCACAGGTGGTGACAGCCTGAACATGCAGCAGCCACATACCTAGCCCCTGCCCCTGTAATGTCTAGCAGGCATCTCTTAGACTTAGGCTGTGAGGTCACACCGCACTGCTTTCCCTTCTCCCACCACCACCAGCCAGCAATTCAGAGTGGAAGGACAAAGGATGTCGCAGAAGGGTTTGCTGTTTGTGGCAGCCAGTCATGCCTTCAGTATAGTGCCCAGTTCTGCCATAAATCACCACCACCAAAAGAACTCTGAGTCTTCCCCTGTATACATGCCCACGTAAGGGGGCAGGAAGATGGCCTTGCAAGGATATTATAGTATGTTCTGCTAGAGCAATACTACAACTTTGTGCCATGGCAGCCCTGTGGCTGGGGGATGGGGCAGCCTGACTACCCCTCTGTGGTTTGGATATATTAGCACCACTTTAAAGGCCTAAAAGGATGCCACGCAGGTAGGCAGGCGGTAGGGGCACCTTCTGTCCCTTTCCTGTCACTTTCCACCTTTCCACAGCGCAGCTAAGTATTCAGACTAACTACAAATCATGACTCCTTTGGCCTGAGAACAAAAGGAGCACAGAGCAGTAAATAATTCCTGCCTGCCTCCAAGTGCTCCACTTAAACTCACAACTGTGAAATGCAGTGTGCTGGCGACCCAAAGACCCCGACAGGCGGTGATTGTGGATCTCCTTAAAGTGAATGATACTTGTTCCAAGTTCCTCTCATTCTTTTATGTGCCACTCCAGGTGGTGTCCTTTCTGCAGTCCTAGACATTGAGAGAATTCACCGCTGTCACTTTCCCCCTTTCTTGCCCAGCCATGTTCTGTAGTTCTGCCAGAATATGAGATTATAGCAGCTGTCACCCTTTCTTTCTTTCTCTTTTTAAAAAGTTTTTTATTTATACAACAAGAAAAACAAACAAACAAAAAACACAAATAGCAAATTACACACAAATTGCAAAAATAACCATAGACACATAATATTCTTAGCAAACAATAAAACATCTATTGGTCTTAACACTAAAGACCCAACCTCCCGTCTATTCCATACTTCAAATTCATATTACTTATTGCCAATACACATTTTTTTCATAATTAAACTTACTCTCATTAAATCTAATTTCTTATATCTACCTTGCAACTATTACTGAAGTTCCTCAAATGCTGCAACAGAATTTAAACTACTATATTTATTTTTCAGATATTCTTTAAAAACCTCCCATTTAGAAACAAATTCCTGTTTTGATTTATTCTTTATTTTTTCTGATAAACCATCTAATACGGCATATTCTGTCAGCTTTTGGATCCAATCTTGTATAGAGGGGATTTCGTTACTCTTCCATTTTGCTGCGATCAAAACTCTTGCTGCCGCCGTCGCATATAAAAAGATACCCTTCCTCTTTTGTGGAATATCCAAATCTGTCATTCCCAGGAGGTAGGCCTCTGGTTTTTTATTGAAAGAGATCTTTAGCATTTTTTTGCAGTTCTGCATGTATACTCTCCCAGAATACCTGTATTTTCCTACATATCCACCACATATGGTAGAATGTTCCTGAGTCTCCGCATCTCCAACAATTACTTGATACATTTTTATACATTTTTGAAAGCTTCCATGGTGTTAGATACCATCGATGTTGCATTTTTTTAAAGTTCTCTCTAATCGTGTAACAATTTGTGAATTTCCAATTGATCTTCCATAAATTTTCCCATTGGGCCATGGTTATTGAGTGGCCAAAATCCTGGGACCATCTCACCATTGCCACTGTTACCTCCTCCTCCTTGACTGTCAAGTCAAGGAGTTGTCATTAAGTTTTGGAAAGAGTTTTTCTTTTAGAATTTACAAGATCAGATTCAAATCGGGAAATTTCTGTTGAGAACCCCTTTTGTTTGTCAGATTTAAATTTTTCAAATAACTGATGGTATTGGAAGCAGTCTGAAATGTGGTCTCTTATTTCCTCAAAGTTTTTAAATTTTATTTGGTTATCTTCATTTTTTTTAGAAGTATTTTATATGTTGGCCAGCTTTCCTGAGTATTTTTCCGTTTTACTGCTATGGCTTCTACTGGAGAAGTCCACCACGGGACTTTAGGCTCCATCAGGTCTTTATATTTTTCCCATACAGCAAAGAGTGACTTTCTTATTATATGGTTGGTAAAGTTTTTATGAATTTTCGCTTTTCCATATATTAGGTAGGCGTGCCATCCCCAACGGTTGTCAAAACCTTCCAGGTCCAGTAGGTCCGAATCCTGCAACGTGCACCAATCTTTTAGCCAGGTGAAACAGGCTGCCTCATAGTAAAGTTTTAGGTCGGGTAGGGAAAAGCATCCTCTCTCTTTTATGTCTATTAAGAACAGGTGTTTAATCCTAGGTTTCTTCCCTTCCCACAGGAATTTGGAAATTTCTCTTTGCCATATCTTGAGACAACCTACTTCACCCAGTATTGGAATCATTTGAAATAAAAAGATTAATTTTGGAAGCACATTCATCTTTATAATGGAAATCCTGCCCAGAAATGTTAATTTTAGTTTACTCCAGGTTACAAAGTTTTTTTCTAATCTCTAACCAAGTTTTGGTGTAATTATCCTGAAATAAGCTTATGTTCTTGGGGGTGATCCAAATACCCAGGTATTTTGCTTTTGAGGAGATTTTCAGGCCCAATATTTTTTCTAAATCGTCCTTTTCTTCTGTGGTTACATTTTTAACAAGCATTTTTGTTTTTGTTATATTCAGCTTGAAGCCTGCCACTTCTCCAAATTCTTTAATCAATTCCAGCACTCTTTTCAGACTTTCTTTAGGGTTTTCAGTCATAACAAGTAAATTGTCCACAAAAGCTTTAATTTTATATGTTTTGTTTCCCAGAGTGATGCCTTTAACAAGCTGATCCTTTCTTATCTGATTGTTCAAGACTTCCATCACCAAGATAAATATCAGTGGTGACAGTGGGCAGCCCTGTCTGGTTCCCTTGTTTATTTTGCATTCCTCAGTAATTCTTCCGTTGATGATCAATTTTGCATATTGTTCCGAATAGATGGCATTTATTCCTTTACAAATATTTTCTCCCAGTCCGATTTCTTCCATTAATTTTTTCATAAACTTCCAGGACACATTATCAAAAGCTTTTTCAGCGTCCACCAACATAATAGCTGCTGGTTTATCAATTTTTATATCCAAATATTCTAATACATTAATCACACATCTAATATTGGATTGCATAAATCGTCCGGGAAGAAATCCAGTTTGATCTTTATGAATTATCTCTTTCAGCACCATTTTTAATCTATTTGCAAGAATGTCTGCGACTATGAGAATATGAGATTATAGCAGCTGTCACCCTTTCAATTTTCTTTCACTCTTTAGGCCAGATCTCTCACTTGTACAATTTGCCATTTCCTCCTCTGAAACGAAATAACTAAGCTAAATAACTAAGGGCAGAGGAATGTAAACAATTTATCGATTATCCACTGTGCACTTTCCTGCTGTTCATTTCCCTCTGACTTTACTTTTTACAATTCCCTCACTCCTCCATCCCACAAAAGGTATCTGTGTCTGTACATATGCTGCAAACACACACCTATCTATAATTCAGGGTAGCATTTAATGTATCTGATGAACTGGGCTGCAGTCTCTAGAAGCTTATAGTACCATAACTTTGTGAGTCTAAAAGGTGCCTTTTTTTACTACTGACACCTCTCAGGTGGCCGGCTTCCTGATGATGATAGTGCTGCTTGTTTACAAAAACTAGCCCCAAAATGGTCGGTGAGAGCAAAGGATTGACGCATGTGCTGCAGCAGTGGGGGGGGGCACTCCAGCTGCTTTCCGATGCAGAGAAGCAGCTGTCGAGGCTTGCCCCTCGGGGCACCTGCGCAGTGCAGGCCAGACTGGCACCAGGGCGCATGCTTGGAGGACGGAGGGTGAAAGTGGCAGTGCCCGGCTGCTGCTGTGGCCATGCACAATGCAGGGGATCTGTACTGCATGGTGGTGCCTGCCAAGTATCACTGCTTGAGACGCTTAGTGCACTGAGTTGCCCACAGAGAAATGAGGGCGTAAAACAGCAGAATCTCAAGCTGCAGCCCAGAAGAGTATGTGCGTGCCTTACTCCCCATTAATGAGTGAAAGCACTGGGGGGGTATTTAAATCCCCTTATAAGATAGTGTAGCCCATCATCTGGTCATGTGATTGTGGTTTCAAAAGCACTGCTTATACAGTGGTACCTTGGTTTAAGAACATCTTATTTTATGAACAACTTGGATTAAGAACGCTGGAAACCCGGAAGTAGGTGTTTTGGTTTGTGAACTTTGCCTTGGGAGCAGAACATGTTTCGATTCCTATTGAGTGTGTTCCATTTTTAAATTGAGTCTCCCGCTGCTATGGGAAAGCACACCTTGGTTTAAGAACACTTTGGTTTAAGAAAGGACTTCCGGAACAGATTAAGTTCATAAACCAAGGTACCACTGTACTACAAAACACAAACATGACTAACTCCTCTATAAAGAATATGTTAACACTCTGAGAGAACTACAAGCATTTCTCATACATTGTATTCTTTTCAACAATCCTTGATCAGTATTATTTTGCCCATAAGGAAGATAGCTGAGAAAGAGTGGCTTGCCTAAGGTCACTCAATGTGCAGTGATTTCATTCCAGAAGCAAGTTTTTGACTTCTTAAGTCATAGTTCAACCTTTTGGCCACTATGCAAGCCCTTAAATCACTGTAGGGTGTTTATTATTATTAATAAGAATATTAATTAATGAATTAAATTTGTATACCACCCTTCATCCAAAGGTCTCAGGGTGGTTCACAGCATAAAAATACAAGAGGAAAACAAAAAATACATAATAAAAACAAGTTCAAGAAGAAAACAATCACCTCCCTCCTGTGTGCAGAAGATCCTGTTTGATGACAGCATCAGGAGGTTGTAGTAGATGTTCCTTTCTAACCAATTTGATATGACAATTATTTCATACATATTCTCCTTTACCCAGCCCGTTGTTGTTGAGTCGTTTAGTCGTGTCCGACTCTTTGTGACCCCCTGGACCAGAGCACGCCAGGCCCTCCTGTCTTCTTACCCAGCCCACTTTATTGCAAATCAGGGTAATTTCATCAGAAGCAGTTTTAGTTCATCCATACTTCTTCCCATGTCACAGCTCCTGTTAAAACTGCAACGCATCCAACTGTTTCTGGTGACTTGATCAATCACCTGCCATGTGCTGACCATGCATTTAGACAAGAAACTGGGTACTTGTCACCCTCCAGGTGTTGTTAGCTGCAACCAGCATGGTCAGTTGGAGTGCAACAACATTTACAGATTCTCCATCCCTAATTTAGACAAATGCAGATCTCCTTCAAACATTACAGTGATTACCATAGAAGATACATAGAAGGTATGTTGCCACATTTTTTCTGTTTTCAGTGCCAGTGTGAGTAGCCCTGTGTCTGGATGTTGTGAGCTGTTTGCAGAATCTAATCTTTGCAGATTCCAGTACAAGTGAACAAGATCCACACCTCCAGGGCTACTGTGTGAATTTGCTGCCAAGGAGTGTGGTGGAGTCTCCTTCTTTGGAGGTCTTTAAGCAGAGGCTTGACAACCATATGTCAGGAGTGCTCTGATGGTGTTTCCTGCTTGGCAGGGGGTTGGACTCGATGGCCCTTGTGGTCTATTCCAACTCTATGATTCTATGATTCTATGACTTTGCAGCCGCCCATTAGATCTTGCACTTCTTCAAATATATTGCAACAAACTGCTTGGCTTATTTACAGTATTTATTTTTAGAAATGTTTAAAAATGCATGTTTTGGCGGGAAATCATGTTTAGAAATGCAGATTTTAAGGTAAAATATTGTATTACATATTTAAATATGTATTTAAATGCAAACTTTCATGAAGATGTTTGAAGGGGGGAAAAAGATTCACAGATGATTGTAGAAGTGGATCAAGATAGACTTATGGGGAAATATATCCACAACTCACGCGGAATGGAAACAGACTGTTCTACCCATCCTTAGCTCTGTGCAAGAGGTCTCTGATTGCTTTCTCGCAAGGACAAACACCTACTATCACATTTAAAGCTTTTAAACTTTTAATTAAACACAAGAGAAGAAGAAAAAACCCAGGAAAATGTTTCCAACTTGATAGAATTAAACGAGTGTTTCATTTGAACGCTTTCCCCTACCTTGCAACCATTATACCGTAATATGGGGAAGTCCTGCGTGACAGTCTCTGATGTATTAAGTGTCATTTGGGGAAGAAGAGAAAATTAGTTTAGATGTCCTTGAGTTGTTATTAACGTTGAAGTCCAATCCTATTTCCTTTAATACAAAACAAGTCAAACATACAAAACAAGGGAGAGAGGGGAGGAAAAACCCAGAGTAAAAATGAAGCAGCTGCCTCTGGTCCATTTATTTAATGACAGGCTGGCACTGCTTTGGGGGTTAGCAGCCCTCAGTCCCAGGGCTGAACTGGAAGTGAATCGATTCTTTAGTTAACATTTTACATAACAGTACTTAGCTTAGATAATGTAGCAATTTTTTTTTTAACCTTACCTGGTTTCTGCTTAATTGAAGGGCTCAGTGCAAAACAAAAGGAACTGCAGACATATATAAAAAAATGCTTAGAAATTTAACAGCGAATGTCGTTTCTTGGCAGTGCAAATGTGTAATAACTGTTCTTAAAACACTAAGAATTGGAGCTGTCTTTTTATAGCTTCAGCCTTCTTGAACCACAGTCCAGTTCAAGTGCTACAGAATGACTTTGTGATAAGATACCAAAGATGGACATGCAGCCATGTGGAATTCTCAATACAGTGGTACCTTGGGTTACAGACGCTTCAGGTTACAGACGCTTCAGGTTACAGACTCCACTAAACCAGAAATAGTACCTCGGGTTAACAACTTTGCTTCAGGATGAGAACAGAAATCGTGCTGCAACAGCGCACGGCAGCAGGAGGCCCCATTAGCTAAAGTGGTACCTCAGGTTAAGAACAGTTTCAGGTTAAGAATGGACCTCTAGAACGAATTAAGTTCTTATCCTGAGGTACCACTGTAGTTGTATTTGTCCTGTATTTGTCGGCGGAGGAGACTGTTTTAAAACGTCATTACTTTAAACAACAAGAGCTGGTATAAATAAACATTATTTAACAAAGTTGTACTGTTAAAACGGGGTCAAACTAGCGCAAGAGGTGTTGAAATTTTGGGAGGTTGGAAAGTTTCAATGGAATGGTCTTGGGGGTCGGGTGTACATTTTTATTCTTATTTATTTATGATTATTACTTTGTAGTAATAATAATAATTTGTAGTAGTAATAATAATAATAATAATAATAATAATAATAATAATAATGGAAGAACGAACAACAACAATGGCAGCAGCTGCAGCTGCCAGGAAGCATCCCGTTGCCTCGCCATGGCTTCTGCTGCCGGCTTCATGGCTTCGGCCTCCTCCATTGGGCAGCTCATAGCAGCTGTTGGAGAGTGGGCAGGGAGGAGGAGGAGAGGCTGCCCCCCCCCCCCGTGTGACGCACCAGCTTTGAGGGGCAGGACGAGGGGAGGGCCGCCTGGGTGGGAGGAAAGGCGGAGCGGAGGCGGAACACAAGCAGTCTTGATTTTTTTAAAAAGAAAATGCTTTTAGCACCCATGTCTAATCTTGCCCATTTCTAAAAAAATATTTATTGGTGTGTGTTTTTCTTTTTGTAAACCTACCAGAGAATAAAACAAAACAAAATCAGGATTAAGGTTTTTCTCAGGACGGTGGAGGGTGTGTGCGCTGTGCCCTCTTGGCGAAGTGGTTGTGGCCCTTGCCCTTCTTCCGATAGGAAATGCTCTGCCTGCACGGGGACTCACAAA
Organism: Podarcis muralis; assembly: GCF_964188315.1. Taxonomy (NCBI): domain Eukaryota; kingdom Metazoa; phylum Chordata; class Lepidosauria; order Squamata; family Lacertidae; genus Podarcis; species Podarcis muralis. The sequence goes on from NC_135655.1 coordinate 135,535,235, forward strand.
AATGTGTGTGTCAAGGATGGTCAGTTTTTGAGGGGGGGAGCGGAGTGAGAAATGTCCCTATTTTCATCTGAGGAATACTGGAGAGTATGTTCTGTATTGCCTTGGTTCTCATATTAGCTCCATTTTGGGGACAGTGTGCTGCAGGCTCTTACACTCAAGTTGTACCAGTGGGCTTTACAGGGGTATCAGGTTGACCATTGTGGAACAGTATATTAGCTGAAACAGGGGCGTCTTACCCATAGACGTTAGTGGCGCGGGGCGCCAGGGCACCAGATTTTGGAGGGCGCCACAGGCTGAGTGTTCGGGAAGGAGAGTCAGGGCGCTCTCCCTTCTCTGCTCTGGGGCAGCCCGCTCCTCTCCTCTCAGCCACCCATCGGAGTGTGCTGCGTCCGGCTCAGGGAAGCCCCTTTGCGTCCCCTCCCACCGGGGCTGCCTGGGTGCCTGACAGGTGTGATCTGGGGCCAGCGCGGTGCGCCCCTCTCTGGCCTGCGCGCCTCCCTGCAGAGTCTGCAAGTGGAGCAGGGAAGCGCCCGGTGTGATCCCGGAGCCGAGCGAGGATGGCACAGCCAGCAAGCCACCTGATCTGCTTGCTGGCCCTCCTGTGGCGCAGACTTCCCCGGACAGGGGCAGGCAGGGGGCACCGGGCGCTTAGAGGGAGGCTTCGCGGGAGGGCATCTGGGCTGCAATACAGGCACCTCTTACTTACATGCAGCGCCCAGCGCACATCGGAGAAACGGGGGGGGGGGGGGGCGCTGGAGAGATATTTGCACCATGGTCCCAGATATGCTTAAGATGGCCTGGGCTGAAATAGGCCTTTGGGCTCTTCTTATGATTTTCACAGTGACAGCGTACTTAGCAGCTGTTTGAAAATCTATGGTTTGTGCCCCTTACTAGTCTTACAAACCAGCCTCAAAGTATGCGCTCGTGCGCGCGCACACACACACACCCAATACAAGTTCACATACCAAAACTATAAACTAGAGCAGGGGGAGTGGGACAAAACTTTCTCAAAAGATTGGGAGAGAAAGACATTTGTCCAAAAATTTCAGGAAGGTGTTGCTGCTTACCATACTTAACATTACAAAGTGCCCAAGGGGGTACCTCTCTTCACAGCTTCCTGTCAGCATCCTTTCCTTGCAAATCCCAGGCAAAAAATCACCAGCCATCTGCTGGTTTTTTTTGGGGGGGGGGCATCCCTAAAGAAAGCACAGACAATCAGCCCCTATTTTTTGCAGCTAGGAGAATATTTTCGGGAAACAGTGGGGAGGGAATTTTGGCTCAACCTTACCTAAAATACAAAAACCACATAAAAATATTAGAATCACATAAAAACTAATTTCATAGAAATATCGGAGGGTGGCATATACCAGGCCAGGTCTATCCCACTCAGTACTGTGTCCATCAACTTGGAGCAGGCCTCTAGGATTCCAGACAGGGCTTTTTCCCAGCTCTGCCTAGAAATTCTGGGGATTGAAGCTTGAACCTTCTAGAGGCAAAGCAGGTGTTCTTCCCCACAACTTCAGCCCTTCACTGGCTTCCAAATCCACACCTACCAAAATGCACTGAACTCAACCTGTTGTCCTTAAGGAGGATAGTCACATTGTTGACCACATGCCACATCTTAAAATCCTTAGACAGATTTTCCAAATGTGTCCTCTATAACGAACCTGTCCTCACCCCTGCCCCTGATATTCTGCAATAGAGATTGAGTTACAGTATATTAAATTCCACTCATATCTTACGTATCTTCTTTAGTGGCTGCTAATTTGCAAGATTGGCATCATAATCTTTGCATTCTGTTAGAGTTAGCATCCTCATTAATATTCTGGTTGTTAATATTCAGTAGTAAGTAATTACGGAATGTTTCTATCATCCAGAAGAGCCATTGCTTCAGCAGGGTCCAGAGCATCAAGAGATTGCTACTGAGAAAATAAAAATTTATGATATTTACCGCCAATAAACTTTAATTGTGCCAGCAAGGGGGCAGAAAGGCAGAAAATTGCAGACTTTAAAGTGTGTAAAGAGCCTGCAAAGTAGACGGGCTAGTGGATTATTTATTCTGGACAGATAATATACTGTAAAATGTACATAGCATGATGATTGTTGTGGCTTATGTTAACACATTAAAAGGGGAAATCTTTTGTGTGTGGTTTTTATTCCTGTCACATTTGAGACTGTATTCTAAACAAATTGACAAAAGTTGTGGCTTCTAAGTTTCTGTAGTATCTTGATATGCGTGAGAACTCTTGAATCAGTTTTAAGTCAGACTGACTTTGGAACTGAATAGATGTAACCTGGGGGTTTCCGCTTTAATCGCTGAGAAAAAGTGATCAGCAATCTGCCAAGATAATGAAGTAATAGGGATAATTGAAAAAGAAAACTGCACACCTCCCACGGCTGAGAAGGGCACAGCTGCAAGGGTCGCAAGCACACGGCGACCTTCCACCACCTTCACTTTGCAGCTCAAGAGAACGGTCTGCAAAGAAGTGTGTGGATTTCAGCAGATTTAATCCAAATGACATGGATGGGATTGCATCGTTTATTCTACATGTCCTGATTTTATTGAGAGGTAAAACCTGTTCAGACAATATACCACCCATTCTTAGTTTCCTACCACCTTAACAGCAACCCAACCCGTACTATTCCCACTTCCGAGTTGGAAACCAGAGGTTGGAAAAGCAAGTCCACTTCCCACTTTGCTTTACTTTTTTAGGAGGGACTAGGACCCAAATTAGCTGAGGGCCAGGCCAAAGCTTTGTCCTTTTAGAGCCTAATGGATGCCCAAATGGTTTGTGGCTCAGGCTGCTCGTCCTGTTATCCAGGAACACCTGTTTTCAACAAGACAGAGACATATAGTAACAAATGGCTTTGGGTTGCAGACCAACTATTGGGGAGCCAAATTGTTGTAACAAAACTCTAGGAACACTGCCAAGCTCTTCTGGAGCACATGGGAAGCCACATTTTTTATTCTAAGCAAATAAAGGAATTTTCAGCTGACACATTAAATGCATCCTTTTAACCATTTTATTGCATTTTACATGTTGGTAGTTGAAAGCATATCCTCATATATATATATTTTCTAGTTAAATGCTTGTTGTTTTTAAGGCCCCTCAAAGCAGGTTATATGCTGTAATTAAATAATAATGTAAAACTATATAATGCTTTCTTAGAAGCAACTCTGATTCTTTATTTCCAATACGGTGTTGTGCTATTTGGAAGTTAAAATGAGGAAACTTGGGGGACCAAAGCCAGGATGGTTTTGGATGTATCTTATCACTAGCGTCTTAAAACCATTTTAGAAATACCTGAGACTAAGGGAGAGTTCTCACCAAGGCAGTAAACCTGTGTCTGGGAGGTACTACCTTAGGAATAACTTGATTGATTGATTGATTGATTGATTGATTGATTGAATTTATGAATCACTTCCTGTGAGAGGAAGTTTGTGAGCAGCCTTGGGAGCATGTGTGAGTGGCCACTTCCCGGTTTTTAAAGGGTTGTTTTGACTATTTGTGATTTTGGCTTTTCACACAATCCCTAAAATGTAACTCCCGTGTAAGCTGCGAGTCAAGTGTAATAGAAACGGGATACCATTTCAGTTATTTGGAAAATGCAGCATACAGAGAGAAACTGCAATGGCGGTAACAATCTGTGGAGTCTGTGAATAAGAATGTATTGAAATCTATAGGTCAGAGGTCAGCAAACCTTTTCAGGGGGGGGCGGTCCACTGTCCCTCAGACCTTGTGGGGGGCAGGACTATATTTTTTGGGGGAAATAAATAAATTCCTATGCCCCACAAATAACCCAGAGATGCATTTTAAATAAAAGCACACATTCTACTCATGTAAAAACATGCTGATTCCAGGACTGTCCGCAGGCCAGATTGAGAAGGCGATTGGGCTGGATCCAGCCCCCGGGTTTTAGTTTGCCTACCCATGTTATAGGTTATTATAAAAATATCCTTTGCTACCACTGCTGATGTGTTGTTGTGTTTTGTTGTTGTTGTTTATTGCAGTTTTAGTTCTTTGAAGGCTTTTTTTGTAACTAATTGTTTTAAATTGTTAATGTATGGTTTAGCTTTCTTAACTACCTTACGCTTTTTAAAGAAAAGACAGAATACAGATGTTTTCAATGAATAAAATCAATCAACCAACATTTATGCAGGTTTATTTAGCATAGAAAACAGTATTGTTATTTTCCTCATAACTTTGATCCATAACTTGTGAAAATCAGTTGTTTTTGTATCTCTTTAACAATTTGCTCCTCCTCGGGTAGTTTGTCCACCTGTGGGGCCCCCACCCTGCACTCTGTTCTCACCTGTGGCTCCCAGAAGCTGTCAGCATGAGACAGCAGCCGCATCCTGGAAAATGGCTTTTACTGGCCAGCTAAACCAGGTGAGGGGAGCTGAAGGGTTTCAAGCCCTCAATGAGTCAGGTGACTTTCAAGTTGGTGACACACCTTTTGAACATGCATCATTTCACGGCACAGTAATTCAGTTTGACTAGCAAATCAGAGGTTAAACCAGGGGTGGAGGAAGGGGGGCGGTGGGGGTGGTCGCCCCAGGTGTCATCACTGAGGGGGGTGACATTCCGCGCGCCACCCGCCCGCGACTCCCAAGCCTTCCCTGAACCATTGGGGGAAGGGGTGGAGCTGCGCGCCTTGTCGGTGGCCTTCCCCCCTCCCCCTTTGTTTTGACAGCTTGGGGGAGGCTTGGGAGTCACAGGCGGGTGGTCTCCATTACCGCCCCCCCCCCACTCCCAGGCTGCTTCCAGGGTGGGGGGGGGAATCCTCCAAGATGTCAAAAGGAAGAGGGAAGGGAGGAAGGCTGCTGGCAAAGCAGCACGGCTCCCTCTCCTCCCCCCAGGAAGCAGCCTGCCAGGGGCGGCTTGCTCCACCCCCCATGGGCACCTCGCCCCCTGGGACGCTCGCCCTGGCGTCCCTCTTGGATGCTCTCCACGGGTGGTGCCCTCCTGGGACACTCGCCCCGACCCACTGGGATGCTCGCCCCGCCCCATAGCCCTCCCCCAGGGTGCACAGCATGTGTGGCGCTCCAGGGGCCAGAGCAGCTAGCTTCGCTTCTGGGTTAAACTAACCTTTTCCAGCCCCAGGCGGAGCAGAGGGAGCGTTTGTGCAACACACCTACACACTGCAGCCGACACACTTAACGCATCCCGACACACAGTTTGGAAAGCTCTGAGTTAGGGGCTCCCCCTGCGTGTGAAGACTTTTGTCTTGAGGGAAATCTGTAAATATTGTTTCCCAGGGATTATAGTGGAAATCACAGGAGAGGGGAGTGAAGGACTTTGCTGCTTTGTAGATTGCCTTGAAGATGGAGTTTCCTTGATGGTTACTATTTAAAGCAATAACGGCAGGGTCTCAGTCATGCAAATTTCCCTTTCCACTTCAGTGAAAGATTTGAGGCATATTCTTATTTGAACATTTTTTGCACCCCTTGTGAAACCACTCCACTATAGGGGTTTCTGTCCAACTCGTTTATTACAGCCTCTATATTTTGTTTTAATATTTGGGCAAAGAGGACATTAGCCTAGGGATCAGATGGTTTACAGAGTGGAAAAATATTGCTTTATAATAAAAGGGGATATTGAATAAAGCTCAGATTTAATACCCAGTCTCACAGAACACCCTGATGAATGTAATTGCATTTTAAGCATTCTGATTAAATTTTTTTGATCCATATTGCATTTGTTTTGCTTGTGAATCTTTTATGGGGGAAAAATGTGTCTGGAGATTAAAGGATTAACGAGTTCTTAAGAAGCCCAGGCAGCTGTTAAAGCATCTGAATATTCTTGCTTAAATTTGGTGGGAAAGCTGTGCTAATCTTTTCTGTTATACAGAATGATACGGCTAAAACCCAAATAGTTGGGTATGGAGAGAGAGGCCCTGGGGATAATAATTGCTATAGGTGGACAAGGCCAGGAATACTCACTTTACATGTAACCAGTTCAGCCTCATCATAATCGAAAGAGAGTTCATTTGTTGTGATTAATCACAAGAAGTGTGTGTGCGCGATAAAATATATCCTTACCTAATTCTTAATATCCAAGATTAATAGACAAGTCAGTAAACCTGGAAAGATGAAGAACAGGATTTGCATATATTTAAGTGACCTTAAGGATCACTTCAGCTTCTGACTTTGTTACACAGATATTAAAAGTGAGAGGGTCATAAATTAATATGTTGGCCTTTGCAGAAAGCAATCAGAATTTGTTATACAGTGTCATAACTGTAGAATGGGTTTATTTTTAAGAATGTATAATTTAGTGTTGGGTAAGTAATACTACAAGTAATGGAACTCTTAATCGGATAGGGAGTGGATTAGAAATGTGTTCACTTGAGGTGTATATTTTTAGGTCCCATCATCTCGTCGGATGCTATTGGTGCTCCTCTGTACACTCAGTGAACACACACATAGCAATAGGTAGCAGGGCCCAACCCCACCATATGCAACATCTTCAGTCTGCACAATGCAAAATGAGGTTGTCTTGCAATTTGAGTGGCATTCAAGTAACTTTTACTCAGAATAGTCTCACTAATTTCAATGGGTCCACTAATTTCAATGGGTCTACTCTGAGTAAACATTACTTGCATGTTAATTTGCCAGAACACATGAGGGTGCACGAAGGGACTGATAGGGTGCATTGATCAGACAGGGTTCCTGCTCATGTGGATGTTTCTAAGCACGTTCAATTGAATGCACTTAGAAGCCTTCTTCAGACCTTGTCACTAAGACAGGTGAAGATCTGAAGAGTAGCCTTTGTGGGGTAGGACTTGCTTGCATGCTGCTGCCCCACCTCCGTTTTAAGACTTCATTGAACATAGTTTATATATCTGCCCTGTGGGCCAGCTCCTTATCTTCCCTTCTTCATGGACCACATCAGACCTGCCTACCTGTCAACCGCCTAATATCACAGTGACAACAGACGACCTGTTTTGGCTCACAGGATTTGAAATCAAAACATACAAGCAAAGCCTGCAAAGCAGTGACAATCAGCTGATCATCGAGTCTTGGGAAGCACTGTAACCAGTTAACTGCAAAGCCTCAGGTGAGGGAGATAAAGGTTGTGGAGCCATCAAATATAAAGTGACTTCCCCAGGGGGCAAGCTTGGGTAGCATGTATGGAGGTCCTGGGCTGCCTAGATGAGATGGCCTTGCTGATATGGTCCAATGGAACCAGCTTGGCTGCAGGTGATGCTGGAAGGAGGTGTACAAGGTGCCACCCACCATCTTAGGGGCTCCACTCCCAATTTGTGTAGGGTTTGCGCCTTAGATTTTTCTTCACCCCGAATGTTAGGATCAGGGTTTTCCTTCTCCTAGATGGGCTACCTTCCCAGGTTGATGAGCCCCATCTGCTCCTATGAAAGAGAAAAGTGGCTTCAGAAACAGGAAGGGGAAGGTGAAAGGCAAGCTCATGGGGTGGGAAAGAGAAGCTTTTTCTTTCCCTTAATGTCGAGGAATGGCAGGGGGGTTGTCGAATGAGATTAGGATAGCCAGTGGAAATAAAAATTTACTGTACAGCGTTGCTTAGAATTCAAGAGGAAAAATCACATGACCTTAGTTTTAGGCATTGAGCTGGCTAAGCGTTTTTTAAAACTTACAATAAATTTAAAAGGAGACATGTTTCAAAAGATAAAATTCCATTACGATATATACAGATTGTGAATAAATGTTGAGAAAGATGGGGATTCTTGACTTAATTGGCATTCCCCAAGCAGAGACATCACCTTGCCAACAAAGGTCCGTATAGTTAAAGCCATGGTTTTCCCAGTAGTGATGTATGGAAGTGAGAGCTGGACCATAAAGAAGGCTGATCGCCGAAGAATTGATGCTTTTGAATTATGGTGCTGGAGGAGACTCTTGAGAGTCCCATGGACTGCAAGAAGATCAAACGCATCCATTCTTAAGGAAATCAGCCTTGAGTGCTCACTGGAAGGACAGATTGTGAAGCTGAGGCTCCAATACTTTGGCCATCTCATGAGAAGAGAAGACTCCCTGGAAAAGACCCTGATGTTGGGAAAGATGGAGGGCACAAGGAGAAGGGGACGACAGAGGACGAGATGGTTGGACAGTGTTCTCGAAGCTACCAACATGATTTTGACCAAACAGGGAGGCAGTAGAAGACAGGAGTTCCTGGCGTGCTCTGGTCCATGGGGTCACTAAGAGTCGGACACAACTATACAACTAAACAACAACAACAACCAGGTTTTCTAGCATCCTATGGGACATTGTTAGGACGTGACCCCAACAACCAGTATATTGAAACCCAAAAACTTCAATGAAAATACTTTTGTATGAAGTGTCCATTAATTCTGTGGCCATTGAAAACTTCATTCTAATATCTCTGTCCCTCATTACTTAGTTGTGTTCAGTGAATTGCAACAATTATTGGCAGGGTTGGACCCTAAGTTAAGAGGTGGCATCTGGATCTAGACTGATATGCATTTATCATGTTCATAGAGCTACATCAGCTCACAGGTAACACACTATTTAAGCTTACATTGCATAATTTCTATTCTAGTTCTAGTCAAAACTTCCAAAATCATGAAAAGTGAGAATGGAGCTAACATATGCTTAACAACAGGGAGCAGGGAGTGGTGCTAGCAACTGCCTAGGAAAACATCTTCTAATTTCTTTTACTACCATCCAGTGCCTTTGATTAGCACCACATTTCTCCCCAGTATTTTCCTCCCAAGTTTAAATTATGTAAAAAATGCTTAGTCTTTTTTATTAGCTCCAGTCTTTCTTGGCGCTGTGGTGTAAACCACAGAGCCTAGGACTTGCCGATTAGAAGGTCGGTGGTTCAAATCCCCGCAACGGGGTGAGCCAAAATGTTCGAGAACTAAGCTGTTTGAAAACCAAGGTATAACTGTATTAGGAGACGCTTGTGTGTTTGCCCTATTTCCCGATCCCTTCCCTCCCCATCTTAAGTTTGAACACAGCCAGAAAAAGTTAGTTGCCTGATACTGGCTTGCATATTTATTTCCCAGAACCAGACAAACACTTTCTTTAATATGACTCTGCTACTGAAATCTGTGTTTTGTTTCTAATATATTCTCTTATGTCCACTATTACATGATTTTCAGTTTCAACCCCATTTTACCAATTTCTTTTCTCTGTTGTGGAAGTTAACCCAAAATGCCCTGTGTTGAAACAGAGCTATCCCAAAACAGTGTGAAAACTGCTTATCCTTGCATCATGGACTTTAAGGCAGATGTGTAAGTTTGCCTGCGTGGCTGAACCTTTACCACAGTTGTTTGTGTCACCCTCCATTTTCTAGGTCACATTTGGAGCCATGCCATTTCCATGGCAGCCCATTCGGGACATTTCCACTGCTTTCTTCTCCTTCTAGCTGTTTGAAACATATGTTCAGGAGATTCTCAAGTGGTCCCTAGATTGTTTCTACTAACGTCTAGAATCACATTGAATTCTGAAGAATCCAATATGTGCGGGCACCAATGGATCAAATCTAAGACAAATTCTATACACATTTTGACTTCAAAAGGGTGGATAGTATGTACATGTGTTGAGTTGTTCTTCATATTGAAAATGAAGCGCTACTGAATCAACCTTGACAAAATCAAGAGACTGCAGGCAAGAAGTAGCAAATGCTCTTTTGCTCAGACATGCACACACTCTCCTGATCCCTGTGCTGCAGTTAGGAGAACAAACAGCAACTGACTTCCATTTTTCATACTTCTCAGCAAGTGTGAAAGTGTGTTTAGATACCAGGGCATGTCTTAATCTGTATTTTGACAAATGCTTTTTTTCTTTCTGTCAGTGCTTTCTCCCATTTTTTCCTTCTCATCAGGTAGCTACTTTTCTCATGGTTAAGAACTAGCACCCCAACATAACAGCACGGGTGAGATCAGCAAAACCAAAACAGTATTTCAAAACATTCCTCTCTCCCAGCAATCTCTGTTCTCTATCAGATCCTAATAATGCAGATTTTGATCTCTATAATTTGGTCATAGATATGAAGCTTATAGATATGAAGCTTAGGATCATGTTTTCGGTTATTGAAAAGATCCCCTAAGCCTTTATGTTTAATTCAGATGAACTGCTGTCATTCATAGAAGTTAAAGGATGATTATGTCCAAGGTACAGTGCTGTAATTATTATTTTTAAAAAGAAAATGGATTAATCCTAAAGATCTTGGCTTTACTAGAAGCTGCACAAAAACCTGCACAAATTATTTAAGTTCTTGGGGGAATGATTATTTTTATTATCTTGCTGCCCTATTTTTGAATGGGTGTGACCTTTTTTCCCCTTTGCACTGCATCTTGCTGCAAGAGCAGCAGCCGAGCAAGCCCAAATCTCTCTTTATTCTTTACAGTGGTGCTCCACAGTGTGTGTTCGCTATGACTGATAGACTTGTCAGTCTTATCCCCAAACCAAAGCAATTGCCTCTCTGATCCACTCTGTTTCCACAAGCCTATGGAGTGAATCAACTGTTAAACCTTGTATGTTTGCATCCGTAGTGACAGCTGAGGCATAGTGTAAAAATTTGGGGAAAGAGGGAAGATGCCAATTTTATTAGTTATTTTAAAAAATAATATCTAAATACAGAATGTGGCAGCTGCCTGCTATGTTGAGAATGTCAGATTTAAATTTGGGGGGGGGGGGATTTTTTAGCCCTCATTATTTACCTGGCAAAAGTTTGGGGAAGCCAAGAAGTTTCCAGTCATCACAGCAAAGTGCCTCTTCACTTTAGTTGTTGTTGTTCCCAGGGCATTAGAACAATGTAAAGTTAAAAATTAAAAACCATTAAAACAGATTATAACCACAGGAATAGGGTGGGCACTGAAAACACATATCTCAGATGTCAAAGACCAGTTGCTTGTCCCTAAAAAGGCCCCCATTGCTGTCCACCTCCTTTCACAAGTAGTGTTATGAATTTTCTTGTAATGAATGAATTCTTAGCTCATAATTCCAACGAACAGCGCGCAGCCAGCCAGCCACCAGTTGCTTGACAACTGCCTATTTCCAATGGGGAGCAGGAGAAAGAAAAGAGGGGAGTCTGTTTTGGCCATTTCTCATCTATTCTTGGATATCACAATGTTACTATTATGTTCCATGCTATTCCCTGGTAATACTGTGCAGTATAGATGAAACATTATGGGATAATCAACACCTTTCAAGGGCTGTTGCTTCTCTCCTGGCTCCTCCGAAATACAGTGAATATTGTGTAGCAACAAATAAATGTTTGATGACTCGATACATATGCAATGAAAGTGACTTTTTATATCGTTTAAATCCATTCAGTTATTTATTTTCATGTTTGCAATTGCCGACATCTCAAGACAGAAATAAAAATGAGTATGTCACCCTGGCTTGCAGTTACATTTGCACTATTTTCATTTCAGATAATGTAACAGGTGCATTTCTATCTGATGATGGGCGCTGCAGAGTTTATTGTTTTAAAGGATGATATATTTCTGTTTACTCTGAAATTAATCATGATGAAATACCAAAAGATCTACATCTTTCTTAGACATTGGCAGGAAGGTATTGAGAGATTGCCTCTCCCATGGCGTTTGTTCACCTTTGTGGGTAGTTGCGGAATAGATGCAGAATGTAAAAGCTCTAAGTAAACTGATGACTTACCAAAAGAAGATCAACTTTGTCTCTGAGAAGAAAGCAGGGACCTCAAGTCTGACTGGAGTCACTGGACTTGATACAGTGGGTTTGAACATGCACGTGGGTTCCTGCTGGGGAGGCTTGCATTCTGAGATTTTAGGAAACTGCCACTCTCTCAGCCCCAAATGGGGACCCAAGCTTCATGATTAGAAGGAATTGTATATTGCATCCTAGGGACATAAGTGCATTTTGTGTCCTGCTTATTAAATGGTTGGCCTTTTTGGCTGGGTACCAAGCTTCTTTGGCTTTTGCTAGAGAGAAGAGGCTGAAAGTTGCCACCTGGCTGCTTTTTTCTCCATAGTTCCTCCCTGACCAGGAAGGGTCTCAGAGGTTCTTTCTCTGGGTTTCTCCTTTCCTCTTCTTTTATATGCTGGGCCAAAACAAACAAGATGAACTTTAACAGGGAGAAATGTAAAGTATTGCACTTGGGCAAAAAAAATGAGAGGCACAAATACAAGATGGGTGACACCTGGCTTGAGAGCAGTACATGTGAAAAGGATCTAGGAGTCTTGGTTGACCACAAACTTGACATGAGCCAACAGTGTGACGCGGCAGCTAAAAAAGCCAATGCAATTCTGGGCTGCATCAATAGGAGTATAGCATCTAGATCAAGGGAAGTAATAGTGCCACTGTATTCTGCTCTGGTCAGACCTCACCTGGAGTACTGTGTCCAGTTCTGGGCACCACAGTTCAAGAAGGACACTGACAAACTGGAACGTGTCCAGAGGAGGGCAACCAAAATGGTCAGAGGTCTGGAAACGATGCCTTATGAGGAACTGCTTAGGGAGCTGGGCATGTTTAGCCTGGAGAAGAGGAGGTTAAGGGGTGATATGAGAGCCATGTTCAAATATATAAAAGGATGTCATATAGAGGAGGGAGAAAGGTTGTTTTCTGCTGCTCCAGAGAAGCGGACACGGAGCAATGGATCCAAACTACAAGAAAGAAGATTCCCCCTAAACATTAGGAAGAACTTCCTGACAGTAAGAGCTGTTTGACAGTGGAATTTGCTGCCAAGGAGTGTGGTGGAGTCTCCTTCTTTGGAGGTCTTTAAGCAGAGGCTTGACAACCATATGTCAGGAGTGCTCTGATGGTGTTTCCTGCTTGGCAGGGGGTTGGACTCGATGGCCCTTGTGGTCTCTTCCAACTCTATGATTCTATGCGACTCTCCTGCCATGCCCACATTTCAGGACCCTTTCCTTGTTCACAAATAGCTCCTGACGAACAACGAGGCCACTCCTCATGAGAATGCCATGCTCTCTGAGCCTACAGCAGGCATAGGCAAACTTGGCCCTCCTACAATTCCCATCATCCCTGACCACTGGTTCTGTTAGGTAGGGATCATGGGAGTTTTAGTCCCAAAACATCTGGAGGGCCGAATTTGCCTAGGTCTGGCCTAGAGATTTGTCTCAGGCTGTGGGAGTGAGGGAGGTATCTCCCCCAGGCTGCCCTCGGACTAGGGGTGGAAGGACGTATCAACCCACTACTCTCTGCTTCTCATTTTTCCAATCCTGTTTCTGCATGAATTCTTCATGAAAATTCATAAGCATTTTTAGTGCAAATTTATGCTACTAAATACATCTTTATGCAGTTTTGACTAATGTACAGCTTTCCCTAATGCAATGCATTTTTCTATGTTATTAGCACTAATATGTTAATTTTTACACACAATCTCCCTAACATATACATTTTTGCAAACATTTGTTGGTGAACTTGATCACGCAATTCAGACAAGTGAATTTTGAAGGATGGCTGCATTTCAGTCCTTGTATTCTCTTGGAAAGTGTGAACTTGATAGATTCATCATTAAATGCAAATTGAATCTGATTTCTCTCCATCTCTACCTGGGACTGGCCACCTATTGCTTCTTTGACAGAATTGTTGCTTCCTCCATCAGTACCCCCCTCCCTCCCCCAGTCCAGGACTGCACTTTCTCTTTCCTTCAATCCCAGTCTGGGACCCCATTGCACACCTGGGACCTCGGCAAGCTAGTTTGCCTCTGGATCTGTACAGAAATCTTGTCCCTTTTTAATGTAAACAAGCCATGAGCACCCCACACAGTAATCATATATTCGGGTTCCATAGAGAAACCTCCTTGAATCCTTAAAATGCAGCTGTTGACTTTCTGAATTTGTTCTTGCCTGCTTTGCTCTGCTGAAGTGTGTGGGTGTGTTGAAGGTAATGTGATGGTATTTTGTACTTTTCAGCATGAGTTGTTTTTATTTTTTAGCAACCCCTTATTTTCTAACTGAGGGCTTTAATGTAAACATGCCTGAAATTAAAAGAACTTAAACACTGCAGGAAAGTGAATTATAGGTTGACAAGTCAATTACTTCAGATGCATAACTTGCTTCTTATGCTAGACTTCTTCCTGCCCATATTGGAATGTCACTCATGCCCTTTTAAATTATGCCACAGTATAACACCTCATATTTGCAAAGTGAGCTATGTTTGTCTTTGGGAGCAATACCAATACAGTGCTTCACTGTTCCCATACACTTTTTAGAAAACAAAGAACTGAACTTCAAATGTATAATCTTAAAAGCATCTCTTCATTTGCACCGTGGGAGGAAAATAATAGCAGCACCAAGACATTAATTTCATACTTTGTGCCCCAAAGTAACTATAAATCATTTCCTTTGATTAAAGAAAAAAGGGGGGGTTGGGAATCAAAGAAAGGAAACGCCTAATTTTATTCAGTCATGCTGGGAGAGGAGTGGGTACCAAGTCTGTAAAAGAACAGGCAATGAAAACTTGGCTTTAGCAGGGATGGAGTTCCCGTGTCTGCCTATTGGGGAATTTTTTGTCTGCTGTGTTCACGCAACACGTTGAGGATGAATCCAATTTGGTACATCACTACGGCTGGCTGGAAACACAGGCTTCCAAAATCATTAGCTCTTAGATTAAAATGCTGCCTATAAAGATAAGGGAGCTGTTCCAATAACCCTTTAATCAGTTTTGTTTTTTAGAAGAGTAAAAGTGTAGTCATAAAATAATTCATTTTTAGAACATCTCCATATTACACTAAATAGCGAAGAAGAAGAAGAAGAAGAATTTTCTCTTCCTCTGGATAGGGCTAAAGAGAGTGTCCCTTTTTGGTAAGGTGTCTTTTTAGTTTATTCTTGCTGAGTACTGAAGGTACTTTTTGTGATAAGGGATTAAACTAACTTTTTTAATTTTCACACTTATCTTTCGCATGATGGAATCAGGAGATGTTTCTTTATTTTCTTATTACTGGGCCAGATTTGAGACCTTTCAGGGGGCTTTGGGGAAAATCTCTGGGAGGTTTTCTGAGAATTCTCCACAACTGGGAATAATGCCCAGCCCAGGGGGAATCACCTACTGTTGCTAACCCCCCATCCGTCACAGCCTTTCCAAAACTCTTTTCAAAACGAATACAAACTAAGGAGGGGAAGGGTGTGCATACATTAGAGTGGTGCTACTGTGACATACACCATCACTGAAGATGGGTGTTTTCATAGATAAAACTTCCCCTGTAGTCACACAGTAAAAGGTAAAGGGACCCCTGACTATTAGGTCCAGTCGTGACCGACTCTGGGGTTGCGGCGCTCATTTTGCTTTACAGGCCGAGGGAGCAGGTATACAGCTTCCGGATCATGTGGCCAGCATGACTAAGCCACTTCTGGCGAACCAGAGCAGCGCATGGAAATGCCGTTTACCTTCCCTCTGGAGAGGTACCTATTTATCTACTTGCACTTTGACACAGTAGAGGTCTATAATTAACCGTTTGTGGTAGCATTTATGTTTAGCATCACCAGTGCATCACAGTTCTGTGAGCAGGACAGAAGCTAGGCTTTCTGTCACCCGGGTCAAAGACACACGTATACACACGCACACACACAGGAGTTGCCGGAAGGAGGCGTACTGAGTGCCATCAAACCATCTTAGGGACTCCACTCCAGATTTCTGTAGGGTTTCTCCTTAGCTTTTCTTCTCCTGAAGATGTCTTGCAAGGCAGCAGCTAATGTGATGTTTCAACTTTTGGAACAAAATTGTATGCTCATGTTTTTGCACATGAGACAAAAAAAGCACCTTAGTTGTAAACATCAATTCTCTACAGAGGAACTTTTAAGCAGCACTCTTTAGGAAGCTCTGAGAGAGAGTTGGGGCAGGGAGTGTCCAACATTATAGGCAACTAGCTCACTGATTCAGAAAAAGAAAGGGATATTTTGGACTAAGATTGGATTAAGTGCATCACTTAGCTGGCAGAAGGTTCATGGTATGGTTCAGTCTCACGTGGCATCATTTTGTAAAGCATTCAGCAGCAAATATTGCAGCCACAGTTCATGTGAGGCAAATAGAACAGGAGAGGGCAATTTCATTTCAAATTGATAAGTACTGTTCTCTAGCCTTGCCACTTTGGATGGAGGTCACCTCAAGGTAAAGACATAGCAACTATCCATTGTGTCAAATGCTTTTTTGTGTGTATGTGCCTGCTTGCTAAGGGTGGTGCAAACCAAGATGAGGTACTGAGATATGACATGATTTGTTCCACTAAATCTCTGTACAGTGGTACCTCGGGTTACAAACACTTCAGGTTACAAACACCTTGGGTTACAGACTCTGCTAACCCGGAAGTAGTACCTTTGCCCCACAATGAGAAAAGAAATCGCGTGGTGGTGGTGCAGCGGCAGCGGGAGGCCCCATTAGTTAAAGTGGTACCTCAGGTTAAGAACGGTTTCAGGTTAAGAACGGACCTCCAGAACGAATTAAGTTCGTAACCAGAGGTACCACTGTACTTCTAAGATGCTGCTGTTTTATTATTTTCTCTTCACAGAAACAGGTCTTAGTAATTCTTATCGATGCTCCTGCCTTTTTGGTGAGTGGGGGAGATCACAAATTTAGTCTTTTGTGATTCAGTTTTGGGTGCTAGGTTTCAACTTTGTTCTTGCATTGATAACTAACGGGTGAATATTAGTTGCTGAATCAGTGGATTGATACACTTAGGAACATATTTTTGGGCATGACTGCTACAGCTATAGGTCTGAACAATATAACACAACACAATGGCCAATAACAATGGCACTAAACACTATTTATAGAATAATACAAAGGATCAGAAATGTCATAAAGTCTCTAAATCTTCTTCACTAGTCGCGGTAGAATAATTCAAAAGTTCGATGTATACATAGTCTGTTACCAAATATCGCTAGAACAGAGTTTCCAGATAACTAACGGTAATCTGTTTCGTTCAATGCTTCATCAGCTATAGGTCTGGTGTGTCTAGGTAAAAAAAAAAAACTACTTTTAAGCTTTACAGAATATTTTCTCATGAATCTAGTATATTTGGAGAGGAATGTGTCAAGTTCAGCACAAAGAGTGATATAGATTTTTAAAGATAAACCTAATGTTTGCTGTTAATTAGCACTAAAAAGGGGGAATCCCCCTATTTTCCTTCATGTATTCTAAAAGGAGGCCACATCTAAGGATCCTCTGAAGGTTCCTGGCTATCAGGTGTGCCTTGCTGGTTTTTCAGAAGTGCCAGAGTTAACTCTAGAACCACAGTTTTCTTTGCTCATAAATTAAAGATGAAATTGGGTGGTGTGTGGGTGTGTGTGAAGAGTAATGAAATGAAACTGAAACTGGATAGCAGTGAATATGTACAAACAAAAATGTCTTTTATTATGGAAAAGATTCTCAAGACGAGTGATGACTTTTTTCCAGAACTGGTGGAGGAACATGCATTGCAAACAGGTTTTTTTATTTAATTTATTTAATTTTAGCCTTGTAATGGAAATGGAATGTACAAAATGAGCTTAATGTTTTCCCCCCACCCGTCATTAAATTACTATTCTATGAATTTTCTATATATCTTAACAGAACCTCTCCGTGTTCATTAAATATATGCACATAATGTTTCTTCTCCAGAATAATTGCTTTGTATGGGCCATTAAGCTAAACCTTTTTCAGGCTGTCAGTCAAATTGCTGAAAAAACAGAAATAAAAATCATAGTTGCCAGATTGTGGCTTTAAGAGTAAATGACAATATTGCTAAATATGAGTGTTTCCTGACAGTTTTCAGAGTCAAATCAATTTTTTGATAGTGAATTCAAGAACAGGTAGTATGGAAATTGAGGTCTGAAAATTTTCACTTGAAGATATTTAAGTGGTGTTTGACTTGTTGCCATAACTAGTTATCTTTTGTATGATAATGTCAAAAAAGAAGAGGAAGAGCAAAAAGAAAATGAAAAATATGATTCAGCAATGCAAACTATATGCAATGGAAGTAGGGAGACTGTCTAATCAAAATGGAAGAAAATACAAAGGGCATTTTCCAGAACCACCGTTAATGTTAATTCTGGTTCTGTATGGTCTATGTACATAGAGTCCAATGAGTGTGTATAATGAGTCTGTAGACCCAAATAATATAGCCTTTATTCCCTTGCTTTTTGAAGAGTGATCAATGAACAGATTGGGCTCTGTGTGCGTATAGTCCATGTTCTGTCCAATGAATGATATGACCAGGTGCAGAGGAATCTTCCCCTCCCAACAGAAAAAGTTTTTGTTAGGTTTTCAATACAAATACATTTTCTCACAGGTTACATCGGATGTCTTTGTTTCTGCCCTACATGCATGAAAGAAAGAGATAAGAATTGTCAATGCAAGCAATATATATGTGCACATGCAAAAGCCTCAAGGGTGATATAGAACAAGGGGAGAGGAAGGCAGAGGGACAAGAGAAGAGATTAACCACCACTGTGAGTGCAGTAGATAATGAGACTCCCCTCCAGAAAGATAAGTGGGCAGTTGGTGGACAAGTTTACCTGACAATGCTATGTGCCAGATTCTGTCTATCCATCCCTGGAGCAAAGCCTGACGTGTCCTTCCAGTGAAGAGCTATTTCTGCCCCTGGCAGCTAACAGTAATGCCAGTAGAGTTTTTGAGCTGTGTGGGGGGCGTCTCATTTTCTGTGTCATTCATGTACCACATAGTTTTTTCAGGTTCACTGATTGATAGATTTCATAAAATTTATACACCAATTTATTTATTTATTTATTTATTTATTTATTTAAAAAGAAAACTCATTAGTTTGCAGGCGAGCAATATTCTTCATCTCTGAAACCCTGTACAGATATTTTCTATGGATGCAGGTGGGGATCACAGTTATAATGGATGTCCCAACAATCTAGCGTACCTGACCTCCACTTTTCCTAAGGTATGTTTACACAGTGGTCTGTGTAAAGAGACTCCCAATTCAGGATCCATGCAAGCCTTTATTCCCAGTGTGCTGATTGTGAACTTGAGTCTTCTATGCACATAGACCACCATGTAGACATGCCCATAGGTGTGTAGAGATTGGACACACAGAGCAGGCAGGGCTATCGGGAGCAACTCCTTCCCTGCCTGCCACTGTACATTAAAAATGCCATATGCGCAGGTCTCACATATGCGACTGAAGCTATAAACAGAGACCAAAGACTTCCCACATGGGACACGTCCACTCCTTTAATAGTTTATCAGTGACCCAAACTGTCAAGTAGGAAAAAGGGGGTGGGGTGACAAGAGGCTTATTTCATTTTTATTTACAGCTTTATTCTCCTTCAGAAAATTCCATTATCGAACAAAGGCAATGTTTCTTGGGGAAACTTAATATCCCATGACTCTCAGAGGAACAGATAGCTCAATTTTGAAGTAGAGGTATCAACAGAGGGAAATGAGAATGCAATATCAGATCTTCCAAGTGGCAAATCACTGAGGGCCAGATGGTTTCAGTTTAAGGAGTTTTACAAGTATTTTTTTTAGAACATCTGGTTCCTCAAATGTTTCAGTTCTTACTTTTTCACTGGAAACAGAATTTTCCTCTTCAGGGCTCCATCAATGGTGTTAATAAAAAAAAGAAAATTGAATCATGTCTGGCTGTGCCCCTAACTAACTGAGAAAGAAAAACTGCTTTCTCTTTTTTTTCCTGATGGTGCCTAATTTAATATAGACTGGTTATTGTGCATGGTCCGTGTAAGCAAAGCGAGGCTAGAACGTTACAAATCGCTCAGTAAAACCCTTGGGTACAACAGAACTGCCAGCAATGTGTAAATAATGAGTCTCCCATGAACAAGTCAAAAAAGGAGGAACTACCCCTTTATAAGAATATGGTGAGCTAGAGGGGGTTAAAGGACCTTTTAAAGTGTGGAATACTTCCTGGATAGTCCCTTCCAAGTTTGCAGAAACATGATCGAGGCAAAGTCAGTTGATTTAAAATCCCATTGACTTAAATGGACAAAAGCATACATGCTCACTGAAATATATCGGACTTGAAAATGCTTCTTTTTGGCAGGTTTTTGCTTTCTGGCATGTTTTCCCCTTGAACCATATGCATCTTGAATTTTCATAATGTGTCATCTTTTTCGTTACCTTTTATTCCACAGAGCAGTAACGTGGCCTTCACTGTTGACTGTAACGACCAATTCCATTTTGTCAGATTCCCTCTTCCTGAACATACCCATTTCTCACAAGAAATGAAAGCTTTTACACTTTGGTTTTGAATAGATGGACGACTTTTGCTATACAGGCTCGGTACATTGGAAAATTGTGCTTAGAAAATTCTCATCATTCAAACTTCTCTCTGGATTTTTGGAGTTTTGAATTGACCTGCATTGTTTCTGAAGTGGAGCCAATGCATTAGGAAATCTCCATTGTTCCTGCATTTTAATTTTCAGGTTTTGTAAAAATCCACCATGTTATGCATGCATAGTTTGTCACATCTTTCTGTCCCTTCAGTTCATTGGCACCTTTTTCTACCTCTGTATTACCAATGCACACATGACGAGCCCAAGGGTCACGTACAACACAGGAAGCTGCATTATGCTGAATCAGACAGTGGTCTGTCTTGAGTGCCATCAGAGAAAAAGAATAATTACATCTATCTCAGTATTGTCTACACTGACTGACAGCAGCTTCATACAGGAATACCTTCCCACCCCACCTGGGGACTGAGTCTGGGACCTTTTGCGTGCAAAGCAGAGATGGGTGAAGGTAGGCAGAACAATCAATGCAAATTGTTACCTTTGCAAAGAAGGCTATTTTCTACACCAAGTCATACACTCCGTCTATCCATCCTGGCAGGCAAGAGCCACCAGAGTTCAGGAACATGTTCCAGTCAGACCAAAACTCTCAAGGAGGGTATGGCTGAGTGGAGAAGAGGTCCACTTGGACCCCTTTGTTTGGTACTGTCTTGAAAGGAATGGAGCTGTCCCTCAAACTGCTGTCAGCATCTGTGTTTGTAGCAATCTCTTTCTGAATTCTTATTAACTTTGAATTGCTTCTAAAGCATTCTTCATAAATAAATAACATCTGCTGCTTTGTTAGAAGTAAGGTGTGAATCCACCTCTACTTCAATCCAGCACTGTGTGTTGTGGGTATAGATGAGAAGACCAATACTGGTATGCTAAAGTGCAGAACCCCTTCATGGATCACTGCCTTGCCGTGGCGAAGGGGCTTGAAGAACTCAGAGAAGCTATGAACTACACCGAGCAGGGCACACAAGATGAACAGGTCATAGTGGAGAGTTTTGACCAAACGTGATCCACCTGGAGGAGGAACCGGCAAGCCACTCCAGTATCCTTGCCAAGAAAACTCCATGGACAAAGACAACAGGCATATAAAAGTTATGACGCTGGAAGATGAGCCCCTCAGGTCGGAAGGCGTCCAACATGCTACTGGGGAAGAGCGGAGGGCAAGTACAAGTAGATCCAGAGCTGATGAAGCGGCTGGGCCAAAGCCAAAAGGACGCTCAGTTGCGGATATGCCTGGAAGCGAAAGGAAAGTCCAATGCTGTAAAGAAAAATATTGCATAGGAACCTGGAATGTAAGAACCATGAACCTGGGTAAGTTGGAGGTGGTCAAAAATGAGATGGCAAGAATAAATATTGACATCCTGGGCATCAGTGAACTAAAATGGACGGGAATGGGCGAATTCAGTTCGGATGACCATCACATCTACTACTGTGGGCAAGAAACCCGTAAAAGAAATGGAGTGGCCCTCATAGTCAACCAAAGAGTGGCGAAAGCTGTACTGGGATGCAATCTCAAAAATGATAGAATGATCTCGATACGAATCCAAGGCAGACCTTTTAACATCACAGTAATCCAAGTTTATGCACCAACTACTAGTGCTGAAGAAACTGAAATTGACCAATTCTATGAAGATTTACAACACCTTATAGAAGTGACACCAAAGAAGGATGTTCTTCTCATTATAGGGGATTGGAATGCTAAAGTAGGGAGCCAAGAGATAAAAGGAACAACTGGCAAGTTTGGCCTTGGAGATCAAAACGAAGCAGGACAAAGGCTAATAGAGTTCTGTCAAGAGAACAAGCTGGTCATCACAAACACGCTTTTCCAACAACACAAGAGACGACTCTACACATGGACATCACCAGATGGGCAGCAAAGAATTCTTTCCAAAGAATAGCAAGGAGAGACAAGAAGGCCTTCTTAAACGAGCAATGCAAACAAATAGAGGAAAACAACAGAATGGGAAGAACCAGAGATCTGTTCAAGAAAATTGGAGATATGAAAGGAACATTTCGTACAAAGATTACCATAATAAAGGACAAAAGTGGTAAGGACCTAACAGAAGCAGAAGACATCAAGAAGAGGTGGCAAGAATACACAGAAGAATTATACCAGAAAGATATGGATGTCTCATACACCCCAGGTAGTGTGGTTGCTGACCTTGAGCCAGACATCCTGGAAAGTGAAGTCAAATGGGCCTTAGAAAGCACTGCAAATAACAAGGCCAGTGGAAGTGATGGTATTCCAGCTGAACTATTTAAAATTTTAAAAGATGATGCTGTTAAGGTGCTACACTCAATATGCCAGCAAATTTGGAAAACTCAGCAGTGGCCAGAAGATTGGAGAAGATCAGTCTACATCCCAATCCCAAAGAAGGGCAGTGCCAAAGAATGCTCCAACTACCGCACAATTGCACTCATTTCACACGCTAGCAAGGTTATGCTTAAAATTCTACAAGGAAGGCTCAAGCAGTATGTGGATCGAGAACTCCCAGAAGTGCAAGCCGGATTTAGAAGAGGCAGAGGAACCAGAGACCAAATTGCAAACATGCGCTGGATTATGGAGAAAGCTAGAGAGTTCCAGAAAGACATCTACTTCTGCTTCATTGACTATGCAAAAGCCTTTGACTGTGTCGACCACAGCAAACTATGGCAAGTTCTTAAAGAAATGGGAGTGCCTGATCACCTCATCTGTCTCCTGAGAAATCTCTATGTGGGACAAGAAGCTACAGTTAGAACTGGATATGGAACAACTGATTGGTTCAAAATTGGGAAAGGAGTACGACAAGGCTGTATTTTGTCTCCCTGCTTATTTAATTTATATGCAGAATACATCATGCGAAAGGCTGGGCTGGATGAATCCCAAGCTGGAATTAAGATTGCCGGAAGAAATATCAACAACCTCAGATATGCAGATGACACAACCTTGATGGCAGAAAGTGAGGCGGGATTAAAGAACCTTTTAATGAGGGTGAAAGAGGAGAGCGCAAAATATGGTCTGAAGCTCAACATCAAAAAAACGAAGATCATGGCCACTGGGCCCATCACCTCCTGGCAAATAGAAGGGGAAGAAATGGAGGCAGTGAGAGATTTTACTTTCTTGGGCTCCATGATCACTGCGGATGGTGACAGCAGCCACGAAATTAAAAGACGCCTGCTTCTTGGGAGAAGGGCAATGACAGGCCTAGACAGCATCTTGAGAAGTAGAGACGTCACCTTACCAACAAAGGTCCGTATAGTTAAAGCCATGGTTTTCCCAGTAGTGATGTATGGAAGTGAGAGCTGGACCATAAAGAAGGCTGATCGCCGAAGAATTGATGCTTTTGAATTATGGTGCTGGAGAAGACTCTTGAGAGTCCCATGGACTGCAAGAAGATCAAACGCATCCATTCTTAAGGAAATCAGCCCTGAGTGCTCACTGGAAGGACAGATCGTGAAGCTGAGGCTCCAGTACTTTGGCCACCTCATGAGAAGAGAAGACTCCCTGGAAAAGACCCTGATGTTGGGAAAGATGGAGGGCGCAAGGAGAAGGGGACGACAGAGGACGAGATGGTTGGATAGTGTTTTCGAGGTTACCAGCATGAGTTTGACCAAACTGCGGGAGGTAGTGGAGGACAGAGGTGCCTGGCGTGCTCTGGTCCATGGGGTCACGAAGAGTCGGACACGACTAAACGACTAAACAACAACAACAAAGTGCAGAAATGATATGAGAAGAAGATTGGGGGCGGGGGGAGAAGCAAGTGAATATTCTCTCCCTTTTTTTTTTTGAGCAAGTTATTGATGCATTCTGCAAAATGCTTCAAAGGTCTCTCATCTTATTCTGGCCTTTTAAAATGAAGAAATCAAAACTGTGACTCAGATAGGTAGAGAGATATAGGACTTTGTATGATACTGTTATGTAGAACCAACCAGCCTTCAAGAAAGGGTTCAGGGGTGGTAACCTGAGTGTTCCTCCATTTCTCTCTCTTCCTCCTCAGCTGCCATATAGCACCATACAATGTTTCCTTGACTTTAATAATATTTTACATAAGCACTGAAACTTTGTTTTATCATGAGACTGCAGTTTGATATGTTTGTAATAGTTGCTCCTTGGTTCCAGCCATCATATCCCATGCAACAACAATTTCTGTATTAGAATTGCAGCCACATTTGTTGATGGCATTAATCTTTTTTCATAGTCATCAAAATCAAACCAAAAAACAATTGTGAGGTTCTCCAGAACAATCTCTCCAAAACAGGTCAAATGGCCAATGCAGTTCTATGCAAGTAAGCATAAAATGATGCACATTTGGCAAAAAATAAAATATTATACCATCTATAGTCCGATGAGTATATTTCTAGCAGACTGGTGGTGGGCAGCTTAATAAAAACATCAGCCCAGTGTGTGGCAGCTGTGGAGGGAAATGTAAGTGCTATGCCATAGGTAATTGGAAAAGGGAATGAAAATAAAGCTGCCAATATTGAAATGCCTTTCTACAAATCAATGTTGTGACCACACCTGGAATGCTGTGTACAGTTCTGGTTGTTGTGCCTCAAAAAGGACATTGCAGAGCTGCTGGGAAAGGTGCCCAAAAAAATCCCAAATGATCAAGGTACTGGAGCCGGTGCTCTGTGTTGATGAGCTGCTGCTGCTGATTATTATTATTATTATTATTGTTGTTGTTGTTGTTGTTGTTGTTATTCTCTCTCTCTCTCTCTCTCTCTCTCTGTGTGTGTGTGTGTGTGTGTGTGTGTGTGTGTGTGTGTTTGAGGCATGTTCTGCTTTAGCTGCAAAGGCTTGGAAAAGGATGGCAATTGTTCCTGTCCTACCCCAAGCCATTTCTATGTGAGAGAGTTTCATATTTGGGGTTTTTAAAAAGTGGTTTTCCTCCCTGGAGACTGGGGGTGGCATCAGCTGCTAGTGGTTTTCTTGATTGATTAAGAAGAGGAGATGGACAGAAGGATCCAAAAAGCCTCTAAGTCAAGGGCCAGCAACCTTTTCCGGTTGTGGGCTGGTCCACCGTCCCTCTGACCATGTGGTGGGCTGGATTATTATTATTTTGGGGGGGGGGGAGAATGAATTCCTATGCCCCACAAATAACCCTGAGATGCATTTTAAATAAAAGCACACATTCTACACATGTAAAAACACCAGGCAGGCCCCACAAATGACCCTGAGATGCTTTTTAAATAAAAGCATGCATTCTACTCATGTAAAAACATGCTGATTCCCAGACCATCCGTGGGCCGGGTTGAGAAGGCGATTGGGCCGCATCTGGCCCACAGGCCTTCAGTTGCCAGCCCCTGTTCTATGTCACTGCAAATGTGGCAGAAAAAAGATTGAGCCATAAGCTTGGAGACTGGAGGGTAGGACCCGGGCCAATGGCTTCAAGTTACAAGAAAAGAGATTCCAACTAAGCATCAGGAAGAACTTTCTGGCAGTAAGAGCTGTTTGACAGTGGACAAACTCCCTCAGTAGATTGTGAGCTCTCCCGTCCTTGGAGGCCATCTGTTATGGGTGCTTTAGCTGAGTTTCCTGCATTGAAAGTGGTTGGACTAGATGATTATTGGAGTCCCTTTCAATTATATTATTGTGAGGGCTATGACCCACTTTGCCCATCAATGGGGTCTCCCCTGCTTTTACTCATGAGTTGAATAGATAATTTATTATTTTTATGTTTGACTGTAAAAATAGCTGCATTTTGGATTTAAAAAGAAAATTTGGACTGCTTGAGTAAAATTTGTATTGAAACCTGATTTTTATGTCCATCTTAACTTCATCTCTTGATGCAAAAGTTGTGAGGTCTTAGGTTAGAAAGATTTTGGCAGGGTCTTCTGAAGTGTTAAGTGTTTCCCCCCCTAATTTTTTGTTGTTATTTCTCCATTTCTTTTTAATGACAAGTCCTGGCACTTTGATAGATTATTTTCCTTCCCCTCCCCAGGAGAACATTCATCCCCCTAGAAATCTTGGCAAGACAAGAAGGCAATAGCTGTGACAGGTGCTGGAGCAAAGGACGCATTATCCGAATCAAGGTTATCACTATAACATGAATCCCAAATAGATCACTCGTGTGTAGCTGCAAAATGTTTGGGGTTTCAGGGCCTTTCACTGGGCTACAAACCTCACTCAGCACTGAAAGCATATTCACTTTTGCATCTAAAGGAGCTTTTACATTCCAGTGAACCAATCTGTCTTTATCAGAAATGGCTTACACTTTCAGCAAGAATGAAATTTTATTGTCTTCAACAGATGGGCTGGAAGTGGACATTTGAAGGGCGATGGCTCTGTGAGTGGCACTGTGATTTTTGCCTGATGATATATTTTCTATTTAAGCCAGCCTGGTAATTTCAGAATCTGGCGAAAAGCCAATCATATATCCTAAGTATGCTCTCCAGATCAGAGTTGGGATTTGCTGATGAAAATATTTTGCCCTTCTCAAGATTAGACACAAAGGTGAAGCATAGAAATAAGTCAACTTGTTCTCTTCCCTTGATCTTCAGACCTGAGTCTTAAGGTGTCTTTCAGACTCAGTTTCCTTTTATTCTTTCCATCCCCAGATCCAGCAAGCTTTCTTTGTTATAATTACAGTATTTACATACTTTCTTTCAAGATAAAAATCATTCCAAGGCAGCTTACAAGTAACTTGAATATGCTTTGGTAAAATCAGAACAGTATCAAAACTCAGCAATGCAGCAGGATCCTTCCCACAGTTTAGCCGGTAACAATTGGCCCTGTTGGCGAATGGGAGACCATCCAGCTGGAACAGGATCTGTTCCCTTCACTCGCTGCTGCCTCTCTTCTGGAATCCTTTCCACAAGGCAGTTGGTAGATAGCCCCATAGGGAAAGTGGGAGAGACAACTCAGTTGGCGCGGCAGCCAGACACCTACAGTTATGTCTTCTTTCTTCCATGGAGTTCCCATTGGGAAGCTTGTAGAAGCTTATATTTGATTTAAGAAAACTCATAAGGATCTGGTTCAAATCTGGGGATGAGAGACCTTAATCACAGGGGGTGTATTCCAACCAAAATATAGTCATTTACCATTATATTAATTTAGTGTGATAGCTAATTATTTGTTTAAATTACCAGTGCATGCAGTTGGATTCAGCTAGCTCATACTTGGATCAGGGCCTGAATTCCATTCAGACATTTCCTAATTAAACACAACAAAATGACTTGTGCCATCTTAAACTTGTGCCCAGAACCTACTTCATCAGAAAATGAAGACTTTCACTTGATCAGTAAAATTTGAACTGAGTGAGTATATATTGAGTGTAAATGGGGAAGATGGGGCTTTCTTTGTATAAATAGAAGGCAAAATGGCAAGTAGTACATGAGATAGTGGTAAGTGTGTCAAAGTACAATGCAGAGCACAAGTGAATAGAGTCCAGTCAAACAAATGCAAGTACCAAACAACATAGAGTAAATAGTGGCTACAAGGGGAACTGTAGCACCACACACGATCCCACAAAGGTCACCCACCATGTAAAGTGTGTGCTCATTTGCTAAAACTGGGCCTTTGGCTGATTAAACTATCTATTGTGTGTTTGTAGGAACAGGGTTATTGATTTGGTTTTTGTTTGTTTGTTATTGTTATGCGGTTTGTGTTCCCATTTTGTATTTTTATGTTGTGAACCATCCTGTGATCTTTGGATGAAGAGCAGTATACAAAGTTCCACAGTGTCAAATTTACTAATGCAATCTAATTCAGATGTTATATGATGGAATCTTCATTTAAGAACTTTTTTTGGGGTGATCCTGGGCTTTAACGTGTACTATAAGGTGTTCTGGTAGAATGAAGTACTACAGTACAGTATTTTAAATTCTCCCATTTGTGTCCATTCCTCCGGTCCAAGGACCGTTTTGCCTGTGTAAAAGGCAGGCAACAGATGATAAAATGTTAGATGAGTGGATACAAAGGGTTTGATGACATATGGCTGATACTGTTTGGTTCTGTGATTATTTTGTTTTAGATAGAAGTGGTGACAAAGTTGGGTCTCATGTTTGCTTTAGGTGGAATATTACTGTTGGCGACCACCTACTTCCAGTTGGGAGAGGGGGTGTCTGTGAGCCAGGTTAGGCCTAGAAATCCTTTGACCTGTGAGATGGTTTGGAGAGGTTTCAGCCAAGAGCTGTAGCATTAGTGTCAACAGAGAATATGAGGACCAAGCCCTCTAGAGCTTTGCCTGGGAGCTAAGTTCTCCTGCCAGGCTGAAACAATTGGGAGTGATTCATATTGTCAATTTGTATGACAGCATTTACAGTTTTTGTGATAAAATTGTAGCTATCACAAGAGTGCACGTGTGAAGTCATTATCACACATTCACTGTCATTTATCATTCTTCCTTATGGTGTCAGCTCAATGTGCCTATGAGATGTTAAGAGGGGGGAAATGATTAATTGTAGCAAAGGGATGATATCAGCTACAGGCATATGATAACAGCACATCATCACACAGAGACTCACCCATCCTTTAAGTAAACTGGCCTTCAGGTTTCATAAAAAGGTCACTCAATTTCAAGCCAATTAGAAAAAAGAATCTAATTTTCTTAACAAGCTTAATTCTAGTCTAAGTAAATTAGGCCCTTTGTGGTATAAGATTACATCACATCAGCATTTTCCAGGGTTACCTGCTCCTGAATGGAAATTACCTGCTTGATTTATTAAATACTGTTGCCGTCATAGCTGGGATGTTAGGCACTTTTTAATTGTCACTCTGGGAGTTGAATCACAGATACATTTACCAGAGTAATCATCTGAATGTGATATTTGTTTGTGTACCAATGGATTTTTCCTTAGCATAAAGAGGCATTCTTAAATTTAAATCACTGTTGGGTGTTCTACTTCTCTAAACCCATCATTAACTGGCAGTTTATAGTTGCAGTTCTGTACAGTGTAACACACAATATCAATATGTATTCCAATTTTTCAGGAAACTGAGAGGTCAAAGTGCTATGAATCACTAGCAGTTCTTCAGTGCTAAATCTGCTGGACCAAATCCTTAAGCCCCCGTTCTCACAGGACTGTGATGGTGCAACGCATGCCTGCTTCATTATGGCATTGCTGTCTGTTGTAATTTCTGCCACTAGTTGATATTTATTATTCTATAATGGATATTGCCATTATAATCTTGCATACTAGTCTTGACATAACAGGATTTAGCTTCCTTTGGATCAGAAAGCATGGGATATTTCAGGTGAATTTTGTGATGTTTGCAAATATTTAGTTACAAATATGCAAGTAGAGCATATTAAAGGCAAAACTACTCCAATACGCAGATTGCATAGCCAGAATCAGATTCCTAAAAAGCAAATTTAAGCAGCCTATCAAAGTATGTACCCAGCTAGACACCCTCTGCACGCATGAATTCTCTTTGTCTTGACTCAAAGTGCAACATGCTCTTCTTTGCCAAGTGCACTAAACATCCCCAGTAGTCAGGAGCCCCTCTGCTGTCACTAATTCCTGTTGATGAAACAGCACACAGCAAGTTTGGGACTATTCGCCAGCCACAACCTAACCATCAATGGCCTGTCACTGACAGCACCTATAACAATATTTTTAGCCAAATGCAGGAATAGGGCTAAGTCAATTTGAGGCTACATGGGGGAAGGGAGTGGTGTAAAACCCTCCAGTGTATTTTGTGGCCAGAGAAATGAAGTTCATTTTCTGGCACTTGGTGGGTTCCCCTCCCCCCTTTTTACCCCAAGAGTCCTATAATGCTACCTGTAATGCTAGCAATGAAAATGGGTAGAATCTAATAGTAGAGCTCAAGGGTGGATTTTGCAGAGGAACATCACTCACTGTATAAAACATCAGCATTTGGAAACAGGATGTGTCCCCTTCCCCACACCCCTTCTTTGGTGATGCAACAAAAATATTTGGCAGTAGCATAATTGAGGGAAATCAAGGCAGTTCAGATTCTGCATTTCCATTGGACTGCGTGACAGACTGTGTCTCTTGAAAGTGGGCTCTTTCCTGAAAATGTTATCTCTGCTGCCATGTGAAGGTTCAGAGAAAATAAGTGCCTGTGGCTTCAGGAAAACAAAGACATAGATTTGTTATTTTCATTTGAGCTCATTGATCTCATTGGTCCCTTCTCTCTTCAAAATAGTTCAAAGATCCTTTCAGGCAAGTTTCTAAAACATGAGATGTGGGAGACAGTTTACATTACAATTCAAAATGCTTCACCTTGTCTGTGCATGAGGAGGTCCCAAGAGATACTGATGCATGCTTATTCTGAACCTTCAAGTGACTAACTCAGGAATAATGCTATTGAATTCAGAAGCATTGCAGAAGTGCAAGTAGGGATGCACGAATCTGTCAATTTCAGTTTCTCTCATTTTCTCAATCTTAAGTCCAGTTCACCCCATTTCCACATAATTTTGTTATTCCCTCTCCCAAAACAGTCTCCACAAAAATTCAGCATTTTACTGTGCAATTTCCCCCCAAACACACCTTTTTGTATGCAATATTGCCAAATATATACATTTTCTCAAACAATTTCTGCTACTATATTTCTAGTATGTTGTTTTCACACTTTCCACTCAAATCTTGTTATGCACACTTTCCCCGAAATGCACATTTTTCTGTACAGATTGTTTGCTTGGAGATGTGCACATTTTCAAAGAGTAGCTTAGCTGCATTTTCACTGGGAAGTGCAGATTGCAAGCCGAACAAAATGTCTTCTCTGCAAGGAAGTGCAAGTGGCTTGGGGATTATACTGATCTGCAGAACTCTAATTTAGTTGTATTTCTGAAATTAATATTTCCATGGCAGTACCTACATCACACCCCATATTTGTACATAAAACATCAATGTATAATAATCAGTACACGTCCGGTTTGTCTGAATGATAGGATTTCACTACAAAGTGCTCACATTGTAATTTTGGCAGGGTTGTGTTCAGAAAAATGTATGGAGCACTGGGATATACTTCCTATAAGTCAGGCCTACACAACTTATGAACCTTCAAAACAAATATAGTCTGTTTTCCTTGTTCTCGCAGTCCTGGGCAAGACACACATAGTTTTATCAAGCCATTGGCTGACCACCAAACATGGCTAGGGAGATGTGCTGTTTGGCTTGATGTACATGATTGTGTGACTGCTTCTTAAGCTCCAGAATAAACCCGACCTGCCTTGTTCTACTAAATCTGATTCAAGTTCCTCTGGCCTTCAGCCATTATATATATTCTAGTCTTCAGCTGTAAGCGTCACTGAATTCAGCTGGGCTTATTTTTGAGTGTACTAATGTCTGTAGCCAAAGGTGCCTCTCCGCTTAGCATATGAATTCCCTTTATCTCGTCCACCCTATTCATTGCAGGAGTAATTGCTGTAATTATGAAATAAAATTTCAAGCATGTGTTCTTCATGGCAATATCATCCTCTTTGTCTTTTGTCTGTTAGACATCTCATTCAGTGTGGAGAATAATGATGATGCCAGCTTGCTTTCTTAGAATCTTCTGCCTTTAAAGAGAAAAGCCTGCCCTAGTAACCCTTTTTCTTTTTTTAAAAAATATTCAACTCATATATACTTATTTATATGTGTTGGCTGAAGAGCCTTACTATGCAGGAAGGAGATTCATTCTTCAAACGAGGAGTCAAGGTTGACTGTTTCCTCAAGCAATGCGTAGCATCTGATGTACTGTACCAAATTCAGATTCTTAAGTATCTTTTTCTTACTGAGCTCTACACAATATGGATTTCCTGGGCTATATAGAGGACACACACCACCTTTTTCATCTTGCCACCCTAAGAGTGTGTGTGTGTGTCTGTGTGCTGCATAAGAAGGGGGCCACAAACAACTGTAAGCATTCACTGAACTGAAAGGGACCCTACTCAGATATTTAACCATGGTTCCCCTCACCTACCTGCTGAATCTGTGTCTATCACAACTTAAGCACCTGCACTAGTGATTGTAACATAATCTAGGTGGCTCTCCACTCAGGACTCTGCCTGTTTGATTCATAGTTCCTTCAATAGCCATTCCACCTGGATTGTAAGCCATTTGGCATGGACCAGAGTCTTTGTGCCGTGTTTTGCAATTTTTTAAGTGCTGTTATCATCATCATCATCAGAATCTGTCATATTATTAATGTGCTACATCTCAACTGTGGGTTTATATGAATTCATAAATCTATAAATTCTCCAAGAACCAAAATAGGAAAGTGATGTGTGTAGGTAAGGACTTCCATTGTAAGCACCGTGGGTTGCCAAGACCACCTGTTGTGATAAAGCAATACCCTTCAGAAGAGTCTAATCCCACTGTAAAGACAAAACCAAGGAGTCCAGACAGCACAACCCACAAAACATATATTTTCCTTTGCTGAAGATCCAGTGGCATGAGAATGTCCGTAAAAACAGGCTGTAGAAGTGGCAGTCTTGTAAGTATAGTAGGTATTTTATTCTGAGAGAAACTTTCCAGATACTGGCAGCCCCCTGTGCTAGATGGCTGTGCTGTTTCCCCCTTGTTTGTTTTTTTGTTTGTTTGTTTTTTACAATTGTTTCATCCCATTTCAAGCTGGACAGAATAGAAGGGCCTCAGCTGCCACTCCAAAGATCACCTGAACAGACACAAACTTTGCTTCCAAACTTGCAGCTGATACCCTTCTGGAAATGTGTTGATAGCCTTTCAAACTTCATTATAATATTTTTGATGCAAAGTGTAATGGATGATTCAGCTTGGCACATGTGGCCATTCTCTTATTAGTATTCTGGAGCAAGCTGTCAGCTAATTAGGTTCTCAAAATGTGAACTACATATTGCAGAAGTTGGGAGAATAAATAAGAAAATTGCATAAACATCAGACCTCCTGGAGTTTAATCTGTTGAAGGAATCCCCTAGCAAATAGGCTGTGCTTTTTAATTTTTAATTTTTTTGGATCAGATCTCAATATGTTATGATATTTCAACTGCTGTGCATGGGAACTCCCTACCCCTCATACATTAATTGGATGTTTATCGCCAAGAGTTTGCACGGAAGCACCTTACTAACTTTTCTTTACAAGGTCTGCCTTTTTCAGACTTCAGTTTTACCCTTCTGACCCCTCACATGATGTCTTAAAAATAACAATCTTCCCATGCAGCTAATTAATTGCACTCACCAGCAAGCAGATGTTCTTTGGGTTTGGAAGGCCAGAGAGATACGGGCATGATTACATCTGGTTTACATTGACTTCACATCCAATTTGGAGCCCAACTTTTGAAGCTCTGGAGAATAAGAGACTATTGAGCCATGTATGGGAGAACTAGCACAGTGTGTGCATTTTATGTCTCTCCCCACAATAACACCCCTTTTTGGCCAAACATCAACCTGTAGGTGACTTGAGCGGTGGCCCATCAAGGTTCCACTTCAAGGGAACCCCTAAACAAGAACTGGTTAGTCCCACAAATGCTATAACCTGGTAGAGCTAATAGATATATGAGCCCATGGAAGCTGGAGCTGTGCAGTATTGAAGCATGGCTGAGTTGGCAATGAATATAAATTTACTTGTTAAAACAGAGGAAGCAAATCAGTGCTGTGATCTGCCATGGAGGCCTGATCTGTGGTCCCTGAATCTGTTCCCAAATAACTTTTTTAAACCCCATTGTAACATAAGGGTAAATTTTAGTTTAAAAACATGATGGCGAGGGCCACTTAGCAGGATTGGAACCTCCCGCTTACTAGTTAAGGTGTCTGATCCTATGTGACACTGCTCTTTCACAAGTGACTCCTCTTCATGCAAGGGAAGCAAGCTGCTCACAACAAGCACCCCTCAGGATCAGATCCTTCCACTTACCACCTGCTGCTTCTTACAGCTGCTCAGTAGGAGGATCTGATCCTGTGCAGTGCGAAAGGAAGTGAAGGAAAGCCACTTACAAAGAGGCACCTGCACCCACAGGATCAAAGCCTCTACTCAGTGGCGGAGCTTCATGCTCCCCTGAAAGGCACAGATTACTCTGGGCCAACAGATGCTTGTCTGGCTTCTCCTGCCACCTAAGCTCAGGTGAATGTTTGCTGCAGAGAGGATCTTTTTCTTCACTTGTGCCACCGCCTGGCAACTCATTCCCTATGCTGGGAAAAGGCCATTCCCCTGGCTTGCTGGGTTCTATTCTGCACTACTGATTTAGAGTTGAATTCAGCTAACACTTACTCAGAGTCGACCCATTGAAATGGTCATTAATTTCAGTGGGTCTACTGTGAGTAAAGGGACTTGCTGATCGAAAGGTCGGCAGTTCGAATCCCCAAGGCGGGGTGCGCTCCCGTTGCTCGGTCCCAGCGCCTGCCAACCTAGCAGTTCAAAAGCACCCCCGGGTGCAAGTAGATAAATAGGGACCGCTTACTAGCGGGAAGGTAAACGGCGTTCCGTGTGCTGCGCTGGCTCGCCAGGTGCAGCTTGTCACGCTGGCCACGTGACCCGGAAGTGTCTCCGGACAGCGCTGGCTCCCGGCCTCTAGAGTGAGATGAGCGCACAACCCTAGAGTCTGTCAAGACTGGCCCGTACGGGCAGGGGTACCTTTACCTTTACTTACTGTGAGTAAAAGATAGCTAAAGGCAACTGTCAGTCTTTTTCAATCTGTCTTTATTTATGTGTATTTTAAATAAACTTTTCTAAATTATCCTGTGGGGTTTTTTGTAATAAATGGAAAGGCAGAGCACAATTGTCTTAAATAAATATCATGATGCAGATTTCAGCAGAACATCCAGCTAGAGTGGAGCAGATAATTAGTAGACGGGAATATACAGCAAAGAGTTTTATGGCCCCTTGAAGACTTACTGATTTACTGTGTTATAAACGTTTATGGGTTATAACCTACTTCATCTAGTCAATGAAAGCTTATGCCTTTAAGGCTCTTGTGTTGTTTTTGCTACACACTATTGGGTTTGCCCTGAGGCAATCAGTGCTGCATCAGAGTTTGGGAACTGGACAAAAGAATCTTAATGGCTCTGGGTGGGCAGCTGAAGGCTAACAATCCTTGACAGATGGAGAATGGATGGAGATACCTCTGGCATGTTCTGAATGGAGAAAGCTTGACTTCAGAAGGTGACACACCATCTGAGGAGAGTAAGGTGACCAAGAGGTCCTACTTTACAAAGGGCAGTTCAGTATTGGAAGGACTCAAAGAACAGTCCTCTACTTGAAGATGTCCTCTAGTTGAAGGGACTGTCTGGTCCAAGTGCACTTTAAAGACAGAAAACCCTATGAAGGAAGGACCTTGACGTTGCCCATGAAGAACATGTCTGGACTGCAGACTGCACAAACATACAGGTCATCTGGTCACAGTCCTTCCCTCTGTGGTGAGATGTTTCATATTTCTATCCAAATTATAGTAAATTATAGTAATTATTTCTAAATTTGCATATAATCATATAAATTAGCATAGGGAATTTTTATTCAACTCTGTGTCCTCTTTTGTCCTCTTTTTGACACTGTGTAAGTGTGTGTGTGAACAATGGGGTGTTTTGCAGGGCAGTGAAAAAGAATCTGCAGCTGGAAACAGAGAGGCAGACAGAGATTGAGCAGTGAGCTGAAGGGTGGAAGGCAACTTAAGGCACTGGGGTGCCTCTCTGGGAACCTGATGAGGGGCAGTAGATGTGCTCCTTCAAGGAATGCTTAAGCCTGTTTGGCACCACCCATTCTCCACTTGCATATTGGGAAATGAATTCAATATTACAAACCATCATTCTCCTCTGATCTCTCCACCAAAGGAAGCCAAACCCTAGTGAGTTCTGCACTTGGAACTTCTCACTACTCAGGGCAGTGGCAAGCGCATAGCAATATTATTTTCCCTAGGTAAAGGTAAAGGGACACCTGACCATTAGGTCCAGTCGTGGCCGACTCTGGGGTTGCAGCGCTCATCTCGCTTTATTGGCTGAGGGAGCCGGCGTACAGCTTCCGGGTCATGTGGCCAGCATGACTCTGGCGAACCAGAGCAGCACACAGAAACGCTGTTTACCTTCCCGCCGGAGCGGTACCTATTTATCTACTTGCACTCTGGTGTGCTTTAAATGCAAAATCAATAAAACAATCAGCTGTGCCATCTTCATAAATAATACTCAGTGACTGGGATACCTTGGGAAAAATAGCTGCTGTTAGCATTCCTTCCCTTGTCACAGAGCTAAAAATGTCTATGCTGAATACAAAAGTCTTGCACTTTCACATGAGAAATAAATTGGGAAAGAAAATAAGTGGTGGCAGGAGAACTGTCATGCAGCATTTACTGTTGCAATAATAATAATAATAATAATAATAATAATAATAATAATAATAATCTGTGATCGAAGAATGGGGTGCCTTGCATGCATCTTTGTAGTCATAAAAGGTGAATTGAGAGCTGCCACTGGCAGATGGTAAACACTACAGGTTGTGATCCAAATATTACATAGCAAATGGTGTGACAAGAGGGATGCAATTAAAATAACAGTTGTGGCCATGCTGGTGAAGTGGCAGAAAACAGGAGAGAGAATGGGAATTGGAACAATGGAATTAAAGTATTTCAAAGATTTTTGGAAGAAATAAATAACCATCTATTTTGTTAACACAGTTTTAATTACTTGAAAATCTATTGCAAGCTTTTGAGCTACACGAGGCTTCTTTATCAGGTGTAGATGCTCAGTGTGCATAAATAAATGGGATTGAATGAATGTGTGTCTTCCCATACCCATAATCCCAAACTGTCACCTCATTAGTGTGAATTCAAAGGCGGGCTTTGGAACTGATAGACTTGCTGTTTCAGAGCACCATTGTAAAACAAGCAGAGACATTTTCATATTAAGTAAGGTGCCTAACCTAGCAGTTCGAAAGCACGTCAAAGTGCAAGTAGATAAATCCAGCTCTGGCGGGAAGGTAAACGGTGTTTCCGTGCACTGCTCTGGTTCACCAGAAGCGGCTTAGTCATGCTGGCCACATGACCTGGAAGCTGTCTGCAGACAAACGCCGGCTCCCTCGGCCAATAAAGCGAGATGAGCGCCGCAACCCCAGAGTCGTCCGCAACTGGACCTAATGGTCAGGGGTCCTTTTACCTTTAAGGTGACTACCTAAATTAGAGACTGATTTTTCAAAACAGACCAGCTGAACTAAATTTCAGTTTGGCTGCATCACCATGTGGTGGGAAGCAGTAGTGGTGTCTTTTGAAGACACTAGTTTATCTGTTACTGAAATTCTCGAAAGAGGCAGTGTGTAATTTGAATTAAAGTCTTCTTTTCAATAGGATAGTCTTCTCTGCCTTGCACAGTTCCCTGCCAGAACTGCAGTCTCTTAGTGACAGCTGTGCTTAGGGAGTTTTTCTTAGAATATATATACACTTCTCCATAGTTGATCACATTGTAGAACCTTTGCAATAAGCACTCAGCTTGACACACTAATGACTTACAGTTGAACTGTCATCCTTGGCAATGTATTTTTGGAACATACAAAAAACTAAGGAGTTTGCATATGTATCATATGAAGCTGCCTTAATCCATTGGTTCATCTAGCGCAGTGTTTTCTGCTCTGGCAGTGATCATCCAGAATTTCAGGCAGACTTTCTAGCTACTTGATCCCTTTCTAACCCCTTGATCCCTTTTATGCCCCTTGTTGAACCTGAGACCTTCTGTGTGCCCCCCAAAAAGTGTTCTGACGCTGAGCAATGGCTCCTGTACTAGCAAGCATGATCCAGTATTAAAAACTATGCACTCCATTAAACTTATTCACAGCTCATAATGTGATGTACGGCAGTTTCCCTTATGACATAACAAGAGGAATGCTACCAACTTCCCAAATACATATGAAAAACTGAATAATATGGAACTCCCCTCCCCCTTTGTATAAAATCCAGGCTTTTTGCTTCTGATTTAAAACCCCCCTCACATTTTAAAAAAACCACCAGGAATAGGAAATGCTTTAGAATAATGAAAAGTTATATTGTGCATGTAGTTTATTGTATCATTTATCACCTCCATCTCTAACAATATGTTTTGAACAATAGTTCATAGATAATATAATTAGGAAGCAGAAAGTTTAATAATTTAAAATCCAGCTCAAGTTTAGGGAGGTTGAATCTGTTGAAAGTTACTCAATCTGCCTCTGGTGTTTCCGTGTGCTGTGCATAATTTTTAAAACTGAATTGGAGCTCCATGAAAAAGTGAATTTGACCGGGGCTGGGTTTGTTTGTTTTTATAATGCAAATAGTGATGATGATGATTGAAGTAAAAGTACCCCTCCCCCCCAGCTCACTCAACAGAACCTCAATTTAACAAGCTTATTTAAATATGTAGCTGGACCCCTAATGAATGGCAGATTTACCTGAGTGCAGTTGAACTGCTCTTTTTTTAATGTAAAAATAATTAATTGTGCTGCTCTGTGCACAGCATCACAAGCACAGAGGACCCATTTTCCCTGATTCTCGCCTGAAACACACTTTGGGTGAGAAGAGATTGGAATGAGCAGGAGCCTGGTCAGGGAACAGAGTCTGACCCTGTTTTAAAATACTGTGAGGGTCAAGCCTATATATGATCTAGTTGGCTTTTCTTACGTTTTCATTATTTCCATTGGGACCACAACTGAGGAAAAGAATATAACTCTCCCTCCCTACCCATTGTGGACCTGATTCTGATTATTCTGCACGCTCTTTCTCTCTCCTACCCCTGAAGATTCCCCCCCCCCCCATTCTCCTAATTAATATTATGTCTAGAAGAAGATCCTGCTGGGTCCGGCCAGTGGCCCATCTAGTCCAGCATCCTGTTCTCACAATGTCTAGCCAGATGCCTGTGGGGAACCTGTCAGCAGAATTTGAGCCCAAGAGCCGCCCTCTCCCCTCCTGTGGTTTCCAGCAGCTGGGATAATATGGTGTAACAGAATATGTGTTTTAATGTTGGATAGGGCATGTGAGGCCAAACTGCTAATACACATTACAAATTATTTACTGAAGAAGAAATGGAATGGAGGTTTCCCTGAACTAGCTCTTCCCCATTTCCCACTCTGAGATTAGCACCAGTGTCACTGCCAGGCAAGATCTGGTCCTGTGTCTCCAGTATCTGTTGCCTACATTTACAGATAATCAGGCTGTGACTCCTTCCACCAGCACAGAGAGATTCTCACTTAATGGTCCAACATTAGCATGTGCCGAAGGACCTTGCTGATTCAGGGTAAAGTTATGTTGAAGTTGCTCTATTTGCTGAATAATGTATCAAATTAAATAATTGCTATGGCAGATTGATCCACTTTAAGATGATTGTAGAGGGATGCCAATTGGTTTATCTTATATCTGAATAATGCAAGTTTAGCAGCATGAGTGATGTCCTTGGATCAAATTATTTAATAACAGGATAGACAGTGCTGGGAGTTCATATTTTAATCATACATCTAAGCTTTTAAAACAAGCTGTATGGTTGTTTCAAAAACAACAGAAGAAAAAGCACTAAAGCTGGAGTTCTAACCCCACTTACCTGGGAGTAAGCCTCACTGAATTAGAGGACTTACTTCTGCGTAGACATGGTTCGGCTTATGCTGTAAGTTGACTTGCGTCTTTAATATTCCCTTGCCTGCAGCATTGGTCGCACTGTTGATATTGCATTGGCGTTTATGCCGCCTTGCTTTAGCATTTGCCCTTTGGTCTGTGGTTACATTGTGAAATCAACCATTTTGAAACAAGGTGGATACGGCAGGGCTTTATAACCCTTGCAGTGATACGGGCAACTGAAAGCCCCATTGAATTGAATGGATTGCAACAGCTGTTTCACACATTCCTTTTTTAAAAGTGTGTATGTAAAAAAATGCAAAGTGTGAATGTGAGAAACACCTATTTGCAAAGACATCTGTCTGTAAGCTTGTTAGAAAGAAGTAGATTAAACTGCAGCCATGTGTCCCTATGAAGGCAACCCTGAGTGATGTGCAGAATGGTCTTTAATATCCCTGTAGGCAATTTGGACCTTTGCAGCAGGAGGGGAGTACGAGCACTAGCCAGAGTGCTTGGAAGAGTATACTTAAAGTTCTAATTCTGAGCACCCAAAGCTTTGAGGGTTTTTTAAAAAAAATATGATGATGATGATGATGACGACGACGACGACACTTGAACATTAGACAAAGCTGCATACTGTGGCTTAATTGCATGTTTTACTTTTGGGGTACTTATAATGCAATCCTATGTATGTCTACTCAGAAGTAGGTCCTATTGAGTTTGAGTTGTCTTACTGCTAGATTGCAGCCTAAGGATCATTTCTGATGTTCATGCATGGGTGCTGGTTTTTATGTAGCCGAAAGAACACCATCCATGCAGAAGACTGACCAAGGTTCCAGCAGGCTTGAAGGAAACCCCAGCATCTCCAGAAATACAAGAAAATCTGGTGTAGGAAACCCCCAAGGGGAACTCCCCAAACAGTCCAATAACTGCTATATATAATACTATGTAAATAATACCACACACCAATGCAAATCACACAAAAAATGTGCCAGAATGTTTCATATATGTTGGAGATGTAAAAAAAATGGAAAGGTACATTTCCCTATATTTTGTGGTGATGTCCTTGTATAAAAAGCAGTAATGGTCAGTTATTGTCAGGGGTGCAGCATTGGGGGAGGGGGGGTGCCAGGAGGGCCATGGCTCCAGGAGCCCAATTTTTGAGTGGGAGCTAACCAGGTGCCCCCATGCAGGTGCCCCAGCATGGCCCAGCCCAGTGTTCCTCTCCGCTCACCAAGGGTTGTGTTGACCAGCTGGGCTCCCCCCTGCACAGATGGGCAGGCGGCTCTGCCCAGGCACCAGCAACTGAGACTAAGCTACTGGTTATTGTAAAAGAGGCTAGGAAGACGGAAGATACAAGACTCAATTAAATCTACAGGCAATATTATTAGGAAAAATAAAAGGACATACTAGAAGGAAACATACAATATTAGTTGTGTCCGTGTTAACCATGGCATGTGTGTTATTGGCAAATGCATGGAAGTCAGCTAATTCCACCTGCTCTCAGTTGATGGTAGTGGAGCATCATATTAAGGCAAAGTATTATGGCTGATAAATATTTGCGGGAAGGCAGAAACAATGCTATCAACATTTTTCAGGAAATCCTGAGCTTAATTATAGAATTTTGAGCATTACACATAGGATTTGACTACTTAGAAGGCATTATTAGCATGTTTTTCTTGTATTTGAGTTGATTAATTTGTTAATATGATATAATGTTATTTTTAAAAGACTCATTTTAAACAAACAAACAAAGGCTGGCCATGCTCAATGACTACAGAGCATGGATGGACTATTGTGGTGGAAATGGAAAGCGAGGTGAGAAGAAGAATGGAAAGGAATCTTGTGGAAGAGGGCTGAGAGGTAGAAATGCTGAAAGCAGGAGCACTCCACACTGTGCTACATGTGCTACAGGTGCCACTTATTTTTGGTTATTTTAATCTTTCCCCTGGAAATGTTCCCACTAGTCTGGAATCCATGTTTCCTAAAATGCATATACTCACAGAATTACAACACTGTGGTAAAATCCTCTCACGTGTCTGCACTACATCTAAGTACAGTGGTACCTCAGGTTAAGAACTTAATTCGTTCCGGAGGTCCGTTCTTAACCTGAAACTGTTCTTAACCTGAGATACCACTTTAGCTAATGGGGCCTCCTGCTGCCGCCGCACGATTTCTGTTCTCATCCAGAAGCAAAGTTCTTAACCCGAGGTACTATTTCTGGGTTAGCGGAGTCTGTAACCTGAAGTGTGTGTAACCCAAGGTACCACTGTATACATATGGAAAAAGTAAGTGCATCCGTCTAAGTTTTAGCCTTATCTTCTCTCTGACAATATTCTATAGAACTGGGGATGCTTTTAAAAAATCCCAGGGCTGGCCCTCCCGCGAAGCAGGAGGAGGCGGCAGCCCCTCCCTCCCCTCTTCCTCCTAGGCTCCCTGGTCCTGCCTTTCTGTTGGGAGACAGAGCTGTGTGCCAAACCACCAAAGTTAGCTTTCTGCCTTCAGGACACCCAGTTAGCAGTGTTGAAGCAAGATTCATCTGCCAATCCAGCCAATTTTAGTCCCAGGTTACCACAAACCAAAAGCAACTCTCAGCTTGCTTTCTAGAGGCAACACAAACCCATCGGAATACTTATTCCCAACTTCACATTTGGAGCAGCAGAATTATTTGTTTTCTAAGCTGCGCTTAATGGGAAGTGCTGTGTTAACACACACACACACACACACACACACACACACACACACCCTATATGGACAATATTTTCTCTAATGAAATCTGCCTTCAAGTCAATGTCACTAAAGTTTGGGTGCTTCTCTTGCAAGTCTTTGTCCACTTTTTCACTAATTACCCAGATAATTGTTACTTTTAAAGGTTTAATCCAAGACTAGCCCAGACACCTATTTGCCACTAAGCATGCACATCCTTGAGCTTTTGCTTATGGTCACTGGACTGAAAGAAAGAAGGCTAAAGTCCTCGTTTTTATAATCACACTTCCCTTGCCTCCTAATACAAACGTGACATTTCAAATTTTGGTGCTTTATAAATCATCTGCAGCAAAGAACAAAGCCCTGATCTAGGTCAGGAAATCAGTGCATGAAAGCAGAGAGCCACATCCATATTACGTTCATGAATCAAGGACTGTGGGACTAAAATGAATGCACATCCAAATGCAAATGTTGACTCTGTCTTCCCTTGCCTTCCTTTAATTAGTTGGATAGTTAGCTATTTAGTTGTTTGTTTGTTCCCAACGACATCCTGCTATGCCTGGTTACTCATAGCTACATATGCCATGGGGCTTCTGATAGTTGATAGGTAAGCTGTCAGTTTCCAGCCCCACTTGCATTCAAAATGTAGCAGCTAGCATGGGCGTAGCCAGGAGTTTTGCTGAGGGGGCAGGCTTTTGTTAGAGGAGCAGAACTTCAGATTTGTATTGATTTAGGGGGACAGCTGCCCCCACCTTTGGCTACCCCCATGGCGTCCAGGGCAGGCATGTCCAGCTCCCAAGAGACTGTGATCTACTCCCGGTATATAAAAAAAACCCCGGCAGTGATCAACCCACTGTCCTTGGAGGGAGGAGGAGCGTGGGGGGTGGGGGGGTTCCAAAATTGTTGAGCTTTTTGGGGGGAGATTTTAGCTTTCCCCTCATAACTTTTTGTACACAATAAGGATCCCACGTTCTACCAGGATCAGCCGGTGATCTACCGGTAAATCACCATCTATTGGTTGGACATCTATTTGATTACAAATTCTGAAAAACAACATTGGCAGCAGCATAGCAAAAGAATTCATATTGGGGTTGCCGTGGAGTTTCATAAATACCCAGAATGGGCAACAAATTCTGGGGTCTACCCCCATGACTCTGAGGGAGGACTTTTGGGAGCCTCACGAAAATCCACACAGGAAGAGACCACTTAAGCAAAAATCTATGGCTCAGGCTACTAAAGAATATAACATGCATGAAAAACAACAACCCAACTTTCATTCAGTTTCCTAATCTGTGTCTCCAAGAAGTGCTGGCGCCCAAATTAATTAGAACAGAGGGAAGGCCTGCATTTTTCACTTGCCTTTTCCTGCCAACTTGTTGGCATCGTCAAAAGGCTGCCTGCCTTTCTCCTTCTGGTTTCCTTTTTAAATTTAATGTTATCTCTTGCTTTCAGTGTTGTTGTAAATTAAAATTAGTTGTTAACTTTAGGATGATGAGGTCATTATAATGCAACTCTTTTGTATATTGATTACATTTGAGCTTCATTTGCTTAATGCGTCATAGGGTTGAATAGGTCTTTCCAAACATCCCTCTCTCAGTGTGGGAGGTGGGGGAACAGAGAGTGGCAAAATACATGGAAAGCAGGTGCTCAGTTTAATTTGAAACAGTCGACTGAAATGGACTGAGCCACAGGCAGTTTACACTATCTGAGGAGGACCTGCCCCGTGAGAGCAAAAGAGAAAAATGACAACTGGGAGAAAGGCATGAGCAGCGCAGACTTAACAAATCAGGAAGAGAAGAGCAGCTATTAAGGCCAAATCGGACGTTCCCCTCATCCCTGTCAACAGTGTTACCAACTGCATAAAAGATGAAACTCTGGCATGGGGTGGGTCCCCCCCCCCATGTGCACTTGAAGA
This sequence comes from Podarcis muralis, assembly GCF_964188315.1. Lineage (NCBI taxonomy): Eukaryota > Metazoa > Chordata > Lepidosauria > Squamata > Lacertidae > Podarcis > Podarcis muralis. The sequence continues at coordinate 135,579,430 of NC_135655.1, forward strand.
GGTCAAAGGCCTGGTCGTTCCAAGAGTGGTACCTGGTGGTGAAGGGGAAGAGGAAACATGGTTCCTCTAGGGCCGCCTTCCCCAGCCTGGTTCTTTGTGCATTGTTTTGGGTTACAGGGAGCCTCCGAAGATTGTGCGAAGCAGCTCTTCCTCCGGCGAGGAGGGAAGCCCTGCCTCCAGTGGGGAAGGGATACAGGGATCAGAAGATGCTAGAGAGAGCCGCAACACCAAGCCTGAGCAAAGCAGGGGGGAGGCAAGTCCCCCTTTGCCAACAGCCTCTCTCCGCAGTCGGTTTGCTCGCAGAGAGGGGAGGAGAAGGATGGGGGTCAAAAGACTGTTATGCTGGGGAAGGTTTAAGGACCGCCCACTCCCAGATTCTGCTAGCGACTGAGCAGACACGGACTTGAGACGCTCTGTTTTTGTACAGATAATAAAGCCTGGAAAAGACTGGTAGGAGTCTTGCCTGTTCGCTCTCAAGCAACCACGCCAGCACGTGACAGTTATGTTTCAATTTGTGTATTGGTTCAAAAAGGGTGAACTGGGTAGTTAGCCACTAAAATGCCAAGGAAACTGAATTTCTCCAGTATCCCTATGGATTAGTACCCCAGTCTACAGATTCTCAGCAGGAGGAAGCAAGACAAACTTGAGTATGATCATCTCCATACACTTATCTCTGACTGATGGTTTTTTCTGTTTATGTCCTGCTTTCAAGGCCTAGGCCCTCACAAAGCAGCTCATAACAATACAATAAAAATATGTTTAGAACAATAACAACTCAATTTTGAGTAATAATGATCATCAGGTAGAGCAAGTTCCTCAAAAAACCTTGAAGGGAAAAATAATACGAAGGGATTCTCTAACCCTACAGGTCCAACCAAGTATTTTTGCTAATCATACTTGAAAATCTGGTGAATTTTGAGATGATTGTGTACCCAAACAACACAAGCTTCTTTTATATATTCAGATAGTGGGGCGGGATATTTCATATAAATTTGTAAACGTTCCGTTGAGTCTGAATTTCAGTATGGTGCTCCATGTTTGTGAGCCACCTCTTTCATTAATACCAGATGTTGATGCAGTGGGTTTAAGCAAACCTCATATTAATGCAATAAAATGAGAATTGTTGCTAATCACTAGACTTCCTTGCAAATCCCACCTTTGTTGCGGTGCAAAATTGCTAACAGATGTTGTGTGCATCATAAGAATATCCGTGCCCATGCAGGCTGATCATACACTATGCTCCTAATCTCAATCACTTGTTTTGTGTGCTTATCTATATTATAGCTGTTGTGTAGGTTAATCCCCTTTTCTGTGGAAAAGCCAAGCTCCTTTTAAGCCAAAGGTTTCCTAGAAGTGAATGTCAGTACCTTTGCCTGATTAATACGGTCAAGGGGAGGAAATTATACAAGACTGATATTAAATGCCTCATTTTCATCTGAGGCTTCTGCTTCTGGAAATGCAGGAAGTGAAGGTTAGATTTTCTGATGGCAAGCAGTGTTTTCTCTCTTTGGGCGCTAGTGCTGTGCAGCTTGCTTCTTGTCTTGATTTGTAATTGGCTTTGTAATTGTGAGCATTCAGAAAATGTTTGTCCGCATTTCAAAAGTTCCTGGCTTGTCATGTACCCTGATGTTATCAAAGGTGGTTTATGTATTATCTTATTGCCCTCTGGGAATTGTAGATAGCTTTCCCTCGGCCTGCATTCACCCCAGGACACCACCCCTTCTGTACACAGAGCGTCAGTTTCAGTTACACTGCATAATTATGAACTATACGTTTGTTTCTGAGAAGAGTTCCTGGAGATGATGCACACTTTTGTCTTGCTATTTTTGATTTATTTGTTACACAGCACAATCTTATGCATATTTATTTAGAAGAAAGTTCCTCCAACTCAGTGAGTTTTATTTTCTTGTAAGCATGTTCAGGTTTCAGCCATAGGACATTTAGATCCCACCTTTCCTCCAAGAATCTCAGAGTAGCAGTGCTTCTCCTCCCCCTCCCTGCCACCATTTTATCCTCACAACAATCTTGTGAGGTAGGCCAGACTGAGAGATAGTGCCTGGCTCAAATCCTGCCGTGTGTTTCATGGTACAGCAGGGATTTGAATCCTGGTCTCCTTTCATTGTAGTCCAGCAGTTTATCCATTGCACACAAAGAATATAAAATAGTTTTGGCTATCTAACTGCACGTAATGCTTGAGACTAAGATCACTAGTCTATATCACACTTTACTGGGAGTCGATCCCATTGGAATGACTTCTGAGTAGGCATGAATCCAGACCCTCCAAATGTCCCTATTTTCCAGGGACAGTCCCAGATTTACAGAAGCCATCCTGGTTTATGATTGGATCCCACCATGTCCCGCTTTTCCTTAATGTCCCTATTTTCATCGGAGAGGTGTTGGAGGGTATGTGTTTAGGTTTAGGTTTGTTTCGCTCTGCCACAGCTGTGGCCCATCTGTTGGAGCAGGACAGCCTAGGGAGGGCCTAAGTTGCTCTTCACCTCAGTGCAGTGGTACCTCTGGTTATGAAGACTTCTGGTTACAAACGCTTCTGGTTACGAGCTCCACCAACCCGGAAGTAGCTGCTCCTGGTTGTGAACTTTGCCCCAGGATGTGAACGAAAATCGCACGCCAGAGGCGCGCACGCAGCAGGAGACCCCATTAGCGAAAGTGTGCCTCAGGATAAGAACTGTTTCAGCTTAAGAATGGACCTCCGGAACGAATTAAGTTCGTAACCAGAGGTACCACTGTAGAATATTTTCCAAGTTAGCTGTAGACCAATACTCTTCTTATCATGTATGAAGTGGGCCTTGTGTATCATATTCTATAGCAAAATTTTCATTTCTGAGCACCACTCTCCTTTAGTGCCACCCACTCTTTTTGTTCACTCTTCAGTTTGACTCCTGCCTTTAGCTGTGGTGGTAGCAGCTGTGTTCAGACCCCAACCTATGGCTTTCTCTAGGCCACTGCCAGGGTGGGTGGGAGGTGCTGGAGCTACTGCCAGCCATTATCCTAATTATTGTTGGTGTGCTCCAGGGGTGGCCTCTTCTCCCCCTGCAACAACGGGTAACAGTTATGTGGAATTCAGTTCCCCTTTTCACGTTCTCTTAGGACCTATTTCCCTTTAGTATTTCAAAGTCCTGCACCTGAAATGGCACCTGACTTTCAGAGACTAGGAATGTGTGGACAGTTCTCCTGGTGAAGAGATGGAGAAAGTGGTCCCCCCCCCCCAAGGATCTGTATTGGGACATGTGCTTTTTAAGTTGGTCATAAATGACCCAGCATTAGGGATGAGCAGTGAGGTGGCCAGGTTTGAAGAAGGGATTAAATTGTTCAGGGTCATAAAAACAAAAAGAGATTGTGAAGAGATCCAAAAGGACAATTTTACATTTACTGAATGTAAAATGACCAATGCAATTCTGTGTAAGCAAGTGTAAAGTGATGCTTGTAGGGGCAAAATGTCTTAATTTCATCTATATGCTCATGGGGTCTGAACTAGCGGTGACTGATAAGGAGTGGGACTTTGAGGTTGTAGTAGTTAGCTCAGTGAAGACCTAGTGTCCAGCAGTTGTGAAGAAGGCAAATTCCATGCTAGGAAATGAATGGCAAATGAAAGTGCTGATATCATAATGGTGTTATAAATATCTATCGCGTGACCACACTTGGAATACCGTGTACAGTTCTGTGTACAGGTCACCTCACTTCAAAAAGGATATTGTAGTGTTGAAAAACGTTCAAAAAAGGACAGCAGACATGATCAAGGCAGTGGAGCGCTCCTCTATCAGGAAAGTTAAAGTTAACATTTGGGACCTCTTAGCTTACGGAGAAGGTGAGCAAGAGGAGATGTGACTGAAAATTATGTATGGCATGGAGAAAGTGGATGGGGGGGGGGGATTCTCCCTCTCATAACACTTGAACTCACCAGCATCAAATGAAGTTGAAAGATTCCTGATAGACAAAAGAAAGTCGTTCTTCACACAGCGCAGAGTTAAACTCTGGAACTTGCTCTTGGCCACCAACCTGGATGACTTTAAAAGAGGATTGGAGAAATTTATGTAGAATAAGGCTATCAGTGACAGCTAGCTACAATTGCTCTGCTCTGTCTCCACGGTTAGAGGCAGCAATGCTTCTGAATGCCAGTTGCTGGAAACGGCAGGAGAGGAGGGGGGGGCTGTTCCTGCCAGGCCCCACTTGTGGGCTTCCCCAGGCATCTGGTTGGCCATGGGGAGAACTGGATGCGGAATTAGATGGACCACTAGTTTCGTCCGGGGGGCTCTTCTTAGGTTCTTAATTCTGCTTGAATATTCTAACATGACCACATCCCACCATCCCTTTGTCAAATGTCCTTAATATATGTGTTTTCATCTTTCTCTTTGGTACAGAAATCTTAAATGGAGGAGTATATGTTGGACAGAACAGATTTCTTTGCTATGCAGACACTATTCAGTGGGAAGATATTGTTCGTAACCCTTTGGCTTCCAACTTTTCTGTGGTTCCGAAAAACAGCAGTGCAGATTGTAAGTATTGACTTTGTTTTCCACTCTTACCGCTTTGCCATTCTCACACTTATTCAGGTACACATCTACTTTTTCTTTCTGTGCTTTCTGTAACATCCATACATTAACAGTGCAATCCTGTGCATGTCTACTCTGACGCAAGTGCACTGAGTCCAGTGGGACTCATGTCTTGGTAAGTGTGCATAGGGTTGCAAAGTAGGTTTCATTATGATTTAACCACTCAAAAAACCTGCCTGCTTCCAAGGTTCTTCCCCGCCCTCCATTTATTTTCCTTTTTTTCTCTTTCTTTTTTACATTATCCGTAAGCTTCCTTTCCAACAAACTGCCCAAGGTTGCATTTCATGCTGAAAGAAACCAGGATCTGAAGCCCACTTCAAAGACGCCATTGTTTAGAATTCCACTGCAAGGGCAAAACCCTGGTTTGTCTTAATTGCAGTTAGCATTGATACTCACAAACTGCTTAACCATTTCTTTCATTAGCCTTGAATTCAAGTATCATGCAACCAGATGCCAGCTGTCCAAGTACCTTCTTATTTTGTTTAAATGTTCCATCTCCCTCTCTTCACAGAATCTAGCCATATGAGTTAATTTAACTGAAGGATAGCGAATGTAGTGAGCTCCAGATGTTGTTGAACTCCATCAGACCCAGCCATCATGGCTAATGGGCAGGGATGATGGGAGTTGTCCAACAACATCTGGAGGGGACCATCTTGCCAATCCCTGGCTTAACTATATACAGGGTGTTCCAATTCCCATTTGAAGCAATTCTCACTCAGTTTATCAAATGTTTCTGAAAGGCTGAGGTGTGCAACTAGCTGCCCCTTGCTCTCTTCAAGTGTCCTGATTCTATCCTGCATTGGTGATTTGTCTGACGTGGCTTGATTATATCATCACTTAGGAAAGCAAATCAATATATCCTGTACAAGGGTGGGGATAACCAGTGGCGTAGCGTGGGTTGTAAGCATCCGGGGCAAGGCAAGTAATTTGCGCCCCCTAACCCGTGGATTTGCACCCCCTAACCCGTGGATTTGCACCCCCTAACCCTAACCCCCAGATGTTGCACCCGGTGCGGCAGGCCCCCCCTGCACCCCCCACGCTACGCCACTGGGGATAACATCTGAACTGGAATCTAAAATTAGCTTTACTTGGTTGCTGTACTTTCAGTTCCATATGCAAGCTCTAAACCAGGCATGGCCAACCTTGGCCCTCCAACTGTTTTGGGACTACAACTCCCATCATCCCTAGCTAACAGTACCAGTGGTCAGGGATGATGGGAATTGTAGTCCCAAAAACAGCTGGAGGGCCAAGTTTGGCCAAGCCTTCAGTCTAAAAGCCTAAGCCTCAGTCTAAGCCTGAGTTTGAAAAGTTGCCACTTTGAGCTACAAGGTGACAAACACGGACATACAACTTGCAGTCTTAGTTCAGGTGGGTCTCTAGTGCCAAAGGAGGGCAACTATCCACTCTAATTTTTCAAGGGATCCTGAATCTTCTCTTCTCTTGTTAGCAGTTGGAATCCTATATGCTGATGTGGTCTTCATTATCACAGTCAGGTACCCCCAAAGCCTAAACGTAAATGCAGAGCCTTCTTCATTCACCATATGCAATTCTATAAGACTTAAAATATGGCTTAAAATATGGCTGAATCAGTATTACCAAGGTATTTGAACTTCAGAGGACATCACAGAAAAATTGTGGCTCTTTAAACTTTGTGGGGGAAATAAATAAGTGGACACAATCCACATACAGGTTTTCAGATGCCTGCATTTAGTTCTCTGTGTACAAAATATAGAAAAAATATTCATGTACAATTACTCAGAGAAATAGAGGAGCCATGTTACCACCCATCAAGAGTTCAGAGCAAGATGTTGCTCAGTTTTACAAAAGTTTTAAGACACAGCATTGTTGTATTCAAGTTTGTAAAGTTTTGGACTAGGTGGGGGGAAATGATTGGAACACTAAAACTGCAGAGTGATCATGGTGTTAGGACAGTGGGCAACCTTCATTTCAAACACATTGCTGACCCGGAACTTTTCAAGGTTAACATAAGCAAAAGTTAAGGTCTGCATCCTGAAGGAGCGTCTCCACCCCCATCGTTCTACCCGGACACTGAGGTCCAGCACCGAGGGCCTTCTGGCGGTTCCCTCACTGCGAGAAGCCAAGTTACAGGGAACCAGGCAGAGGGCCTTCTCGGTAGTGGCGCCTTCCCTGTGGAACACCCTCCCACCAGATGTCAAAGAGAACAACAACTACCAGGCTTTTAGAAGACATCTGAAGGCAGCCCTGTTCAGGGAAGCTTTAATGTTTGATGTATTATAGTATTTTAATATTCTTTTGGAAGCTGCCCAGAGTGGCTGGGGAAGCCCAGCCAAATGGGCGAGGTATAAATAATAAATTATTATTATTATTATTATTATTATTATTATTATTATTTGGAGAATTGAAAAGGAGATTGTGCTGTTGTCTGAAATAGGAAAGTGATGCAGCCTAGTGGTTATGACGAATCAGGAATGCACCAGTTCAAAACCCCATAGCTGCATTATGAGTATAATAATGCTGATCACTTTCACAGGGTTGGTGTAAGGATTATAAGAATGCCTGTGAAGGCGTTTGGATACTCTGTGGCCAGACTGGTTGGGGCTGATGGGAAATGGAGCCCAACAACTTATGGAGGGCCTCAAGTTCCCCTTTCCCGCTTTAAGACCCAACCTCACTTGATGATGATCTGGAACCTCAACTGCAGGACAAGGTGCCTTCATCACTATAAACCGTTGTGTGAAGGAGCAGTGGAAAGTCAGTGAAAGAGCAGGAGGTAATGCCATACCGTATTAAAGAGCTGAATTTGTTCTTTTAGTCTGCTAAGGGACAGATTTCCAAAAGCTCCTAAGTGGGTTAGCAGCACACGTCCCATTGAAAGTCAATGGAATGTGTGGTCTTAAGTTGCTTTTGGTATTTTTGATAATCTTGCCCTCTGAGCTTGATGTCCAGACTTCAACCCTTCCTGATTACCCAAATCAGTGGTTTATGTTGAGACATCTATATTCTACCAATGCCTGGATATATAGTTGAGAAAGCTGAACCTGCCAGAGACAGATACAAGATCTGCATCTCCCAAAAGGAGAGAAAGCATTAGTCATTACTAGCTTATTCAGTTTACGTGTCTTGGCCATGAACTTCAGTAGGATAAATGAACCCAAGGAGAGATATCAGTGGGCTGTCCGATGTTGATATTTAACTGCACCTAGCACACAGGTCCCCTCTACACGAGAAATCTGGAAATGCTGCACTTTACCCTTTCTTGTTTTGGAGACTCTTTTGTGGGAGTTTCAGAGGGAGCATCTCAATGCTTTACACTCCTCTGTGTTATGAAACTGTAACATTAAATTTTGGGGGAGTTGTTTCCCCTAAAATCTTGAGTAAAATGGTGAACTGGCTGTCCTCTCTTCCATAAAGCTGCAGGGAAACAAATATAGTAACAAAGTAGTTTGTGTTCCTTTAAAGTTCTTTGGGGTAAAACAAATTTCCCCAGCTGAAACCTGCTACTGGTCTTATATACAGCCTATGCCGTTTAGAACAGCATTTGATCGCAGTAAAACAAATCACCAGCAGAATGTAACAGCAATACATTTTCTCACCTTGGCTGACAGAAAATGTGAAGTGGTGACTAATTCCCATTCTTAAAGTCAACTCTTGCCTAGTATATCATTTCTAATGCAGCTTTAAATTGCAAGCTGTGTACCGAGAAAGTGACATTCGGAACAGTAGATGGTGAACACGTTTTTATTGTAGAGTTAGGTTAAATTATATCCCTTTATTAAGGTGCAGTCAATTAACATTTTAAATACGTATGTGCTTGGGGAGTAGGGAAAATGCGCTTTCACAGACAGGGGCCCCTGAATCATTGCGACAGGTGTCAGCACACAATACCAGCCATAGAAGCTGTTCTTTCACAAAAACAAAGGCACAAATCAGGAAAGTATCACACAAAAACCTCTTTTGTATGGAAAATTCCTCAAGTGATCACAAAATAATGTTTTAACAGCCACAAGTGTTTTCTCAGCTGGGAAGCATAGCCAATAAATGCTGAGGAGAGAGCCAGTGCTCCCCCTCAAGTTGTTAACCATTTCAAAGATAGGCACTTATTTGCATTTCCTGCAATTAAAGAATATGAACTGGGAGTATAATTTGCTTTAGAAAAATGGCAATGGAAAGTGGGTGGTGGGGAATGGAGGAATGTCAATATTTGTTTGCTTTTAAAAATCTGTTTTTGCCAAGTGCTGGAGAATGAAAAGAGGGAGGAATGTGAGGCGGAAAGTAGACTTGCAGAGTTTTGGCATTTCAGATAGGGAATTTAGTAGCCCCATGAAAGCATTTCATGTGAGAAAGAGCTAAAAAAGGTGAAAAGGCTTCTTTGTGCTCTGAAGTACCAGTGGATACAAAAAGCCAACTGAGGAAGAATTTCAGCAACAGGAAACAGACCAAGCTTTTGAGTGCCTGGTGACAAAAAAAATACTGGATTTTCCCAAAGTTTTCCGAAAGTCTAATCCTTGTAATGTCAGAGGGTAGGATCCGGCTGTACTTTATACATGCTGATTTCAAAGGCATGCCTACATGTGTACTCCTGTTTCAAACATTCTTTACTCCAGAGTTTGAAGAATCTCATTTTATTGGGCATCCACACATGGCCAGGCCAGTTGGGCAAATGTGTGTAAATAGGCTTACCTCTGCTTATGTTGCTGGAGCAATTATTGGCAAATTTTGTTTTTTAATTATGATTATTTATATATATTCCACCTTTTCCTCAGTCTGCAGCTTATGGTGGCTTGCACAGATGAAAGAGAGAAAGCAAAAATAATAGAAAAGACAATAATTAAAATGTGATTAAACAGTTTTATGTATTTAATTTAGTACTCACTTCCCATAAAACACCCAAAAGGAATTTAACAATAAAAAATGATTTTAAGTCCAATCCAAATAGTGATTAGCTTTACAGTAAATGATTAGATTTCTGTACTTGTGTGCATTTCCATGTCGTCATTAAATCAGGAATGACAGAAGCAGCAGTCATATATCTCCTCCCCCCTTGTCTCCTGCAATGTATGGCACTACCTAACATGTGATGCTCATGCCATCGCACCTGGAGATTTATGGCCCCTCTATAAGCAGTAATCAACAGAAGGGAGTGTGGGCAGGGATCTTTTTAAAAGCACTGTGACGTTTATACCATATGTTTTATAGCATTCTGCCTTATGGAGTGTTAGGAATGAGGAGATGGTGGATTACTAAGTTGAACTGGAGCTCTGCATTCACCATAAGATGTGGTTCCAGTCTTATATAGCATCCGTCACAATGAGACATCAGAATGAATACTAGTCAAAAGAAAGTTTTACAATTAACATAAAAGACAGGTACAAAGAAGGAAACCATATCAATTCAAATCCTTCTGCCACTTTAATAAGCTAGTAGTGTAAAGTAAGGGGTGTGGCTGGTACTGTGGTCTAAACTGCTGAGCCTCTTGGGCTTGCCAATCAGAAGGTCAGCAGTACGAATCTGTGCAATGGGGTGAGCTCCCATTGCTCTGCCCCAGCTCCTGCCAACCTAGCAGTTTGAAAGCACGCCAGTGCAATTAGATAAATAGGTACTGCTGCGGCGAGAAGGTAAATGGTGTTTCCGTGCGCTCTGGTTTCCGTCACGGTGTCCCATTGCACCAGAAGCGGTTTAGTCCTGCTGGCCACATGACCTTGAAAGCTGTCTGTGGACAAACGCCGGCTCCCTCAGCCTGAAAGTGAGGTGAGCAACGTACCCCATAGTCTCCTTTGACTGGACCTAACCATCCAGGGGTCATTTACCTTACCTTACCTTACCTTAGTGTAAAGTATGTGCAGTGAGAATCCAGCAGATATCAAGAGGGATCAAATCCCTTCAGTGAGAGACCACCCACCATGGTTGAGCGTAGAAAACAGCCTCTTTCCTCCTTAGCACGTTATCCCTACAAGAGGAAAGCCTACTCTGCAGTTTCTTAGTGAACATTAGCCTATTGAAATGTATAACATATTATGTGAACATGCCTTGTTTAAAACCCATCTGCTAATTAAAACAGTACTTCACAGGAAGGAGAAGCATTTAGCTTAAAAAGAATTATTATTCCCTTTTATGAGTGGCAATGTAGGGAATACAAACTATATAACAATTCCATTGATTCTGTTATTGACATTTTTGGGTGAGTGGATGGATTGGTAGCTTGCATCTCTCATAATAGGGTTCAAATAATTTAGCTCACTATCTTTGAAGAAGGCCTTTGCCAAAGTAGAGGGGCATGTGTGGCCTGAAGCCAGCTGGACTAATTGGTGCTCTTCAACAGACCAGGGTTCAAAATCCCATCTGTTGCTTAGTCGTTCAACAAAACGCCAGACCTATTCTACAGGGATAGGAGGAGCACAGAGAGAAGAAATGCCGTCGAGGATACCTTCATCTGCCCTGCCTGGAAGAAGATGAAGATGCATATGGGTCTCTACAGCAGTTTGACTTTACCCCCAATGGCACACTCTTTCCATTGTCTCTCGAGACAGATGGATGGAAACTAAACTTACCCCCAAATTGATCCAGGGACTCCAGAGATGTTTGGCTGCCTTTTACAGTAGCAAGTAGGAGCCTCTGCTAGTTGACTGGCCAACTCCATTATGAGAATTGCTGCATGTGGTTTTTCTCAGCTGCAGAACCACAGACTGGAAGAACAGTTCCACATCTCCGGATTAACTCTGGGGTAAATGCCCAGGGATGTTTTTACTATTTATGGACAACTTTGCTGGCAGAAAACCTTTGCCCGTTCCTGAAATCAGTGCTTGTGGGAAAGTGATGTCCTTCTTTCAAGAGGAGGCCACACTTTGCAGCCAGACTAGAACTAGTGACTCCACCCATGGTTTAGTGCAAACAGCACACCAACCTTCCCCTGTATGTATGTTTGGCACCCAGCTGGCATGGATATGCCCTAGATAGGAGGAGTGAGATGGCTGTTCATAATGCTGTCCCCTGTGGGGACAGTTCAAAGGAAAGCTGCCATACACTTAAACACACACCCTTCTGTATCCATCCAGTGAAATCCTGACTCAAGGAAGGTGGCATACATGGTTCTTCCCTTCCTCATTTACTCCCCACAACAACCCTTTGTGAAGGAAAGTTAGGTTGAGAGGCGGTGACTGGGCCAAGGTCACCCAGTGAGCTTCACGAGTGCGTGGGGATTTGAACCCTGGACTCCAAGGTCCTAGTCCAACACTCTAACCACTACGCCACACCGGCTCTTACCGCTGTGCTGCCAAAAATGCTGAACCTCTGGTGACTCACAGTTGCCCACATAGTTATTTGCACTAAAGCTGTGGGGACGCGGGTGGCACTGTGGTCTAAACCCCTGAGCCTAGGGCTTGCCGATCAGAAGGTCGGCACGGCAGTTCAAATCCTCGCAACAGGGTGAGCTCCCGTTGCTCGGTCCCTGCTCCTGCCAACCTAGCAGTTCGAAAGCACCTCAAAGTGCAAGTAGATAAATAGGTACCGCTCCGAGGGGAAGGTAAACGACATTTCCATGTGCTGCTCTAGTTTCGCCAGAAGCGGCTTAGTCCTGCTGGGTACATGACCCAGAAAAACTGTCTGCGGACAAACGTTGGCTCTCTCGACCAGTAAAGCGAGATGAGCGCTGCAACCTCAGAGTCGTCTGCAACTGGACTTAACTGTCAGGGGTCCTTTACCTTTACCTGTGCTAGAGCAGGGACACAATTGCCTCTGCCATCAAGGGAGAGTAAAGAAACATGGGAGTGAAGAATGGACACAAAGTACTTGCACCCTTCCCAGTCTGGAAACCAGGGGGATCAAAGAGTTCAGGAATACAGTATGGTGTTATTTTGATGCTTCTTTGTGAAAGGGTGAGCAGTTCGTCCTCCAGTAAAAATACCACATAATGAAAACAGCACTTAGTACAGCATTTAGAAAAGGTTTCCCTGCCTCTCCCCAAAATCTTTTTATTTTAACACATCAAACTATGTTTCCTCTCTCACCTCCCTGATTCTTCCAGCTCTGGCTGCATGCCAACAACAGCTAAAAGATACATTGGCTTACCACACAATAATTCCGTTATGCTCATTGTTTTTCTTTAGTGTGGAATTAGAGCAAGAATGCCAGAAGCCTCATCATTTCCTTGTCAGCGTGCCTTTGATTTTGCTGGGTACCTCCTCTGGAAAAATCTCTTACGGTGACATTCAGGTTTCTCACACACCATTATGTACTGTGACAAAGAAAATTCTTGTGGCTGTAGCTTGCGATTCTCACACGTAATTACCCTCTTGGCAATGCATCTGTAAGTCTTGATACATTCATAGGAAACCACCTGTTCTTTTATTTTAGTTTGCATTTGATCCTCATTGCTGCATTGATAGAAAAGGGTCTACTATTATACAAACCTGCTTGTGTGACATTTATTTCCCTCCAGCCACACTCTGTCAGAGGGGTGGGGAACATGTGGCTCTCCAGATGTTGTCGGACTCCAACTCCCATCAGCCCCAGCCAAAATGGGGAGGCGTCAGGAAAAATGGGAGTGCGGTCCAACGACACCTTGAGGATGCACAAGTTCCTCACCTCAGAGAAGCCAGTAATGTGTGCAGGAGTCATATGGTCTCCTGGGCAGTTTGGTCCAAGACCAGTTTAAAGATAGAGAACCCTAAGAGGAGAAAGCAAGGGGAGGTATTGTATTTTTATTTACATTGTAGTGGAGTCCCTAAGATGGTTGGATTGTGCCTTGTGCACCTTCTTCTGGAAACTCCTGCAACCATGCTGGTGCCAAATGCATCTCTCTGCTTTCCTTTGCACCACATCAGTGAGGCTAAGAAGGGAGTCTTGTCATCTAGGCAGCCCAGGACCTCCATACAAACTGCCCAGGCTTGCACCCCGGGGCGGTCACGTCAGTACTGCTATTGCAGCAAAAACAACAGTTACAAGTTACCAGTCTCTACAGCCACAGCAGGTGCTCTGATTCTCCACAAGTTTGACTTCACCCTTGGAGGTAGACTCCATTTTTTCTGGAGACAGATGGATGCCAGCAGCAGCACCAACAGCAACAACAACAGTGAATCTTTCTAAATGGGCATCTATACCAGAGGTGGGAACTGGATCCAGGTTGATTGCCCAGTTGTCAATCATGTGACATAATAATGTGTCAGATGACTGCCACTTGCCAAGGTTCAAAGGAAGTTGCAGCCTTCCTAAAAATGCTTTCCGTGTCAATCAGTGGGTTGGCACTGGGGGCACACCTTCCAATGGTCTTGCTGTAACTGCTGATTAAGCAGCCCCACTCAAGTCCATTTAGAGGAAGCAGTTTGGATTCATACCATGTCTGCAGAGGAAGAAAAGGTTGCTTGAAGAAAGTGGTTTGAAGCTCAGCTGTGCTAGGGAATTCCTGTTGGGGGAACGCCTTACCTTACCTAAGGTTACCAGATTTTTTTCAATGAATGAATCCGGGGACACTTTTCAACTTCAATAGATTTTGTGCAGGGACTGATTTGTAAATCCAGGGACTGTCCCTGGGAAATGAGGACGTCTGGTAACCTTAGTGTAGCATCCCAGGAGGCCTCCCTGTCAGTGCTGATCAGCTGGCTGGCACTGTCAGGGAGCTCCAGTTGTAATGGGACAATCAGGAGGAGCCACCCCTGATAAGGCCCATTTAAGCTCACTCCCTGACGTCCTCTTTAGCCACGAGGACTCCCCAGCTCTCACCCTACATTTCCAGATTTGAATTGAATTATTTATTTCCTACACATACATGTGTTCATGCGTGAGTCGATTGTGCATAAGTGGGGGGGGGGGTGTCTGTACATGGCTTGGGTAGTGCCCTGGTGGATATTGCTGAGACTCACAGCTCGCACGAAGCCAGCAGTTTCTCCGTTGCTAAGATGACGGTGCCACTGTGATCTCTCCTAAAGGTCCTGAATATTGTACAGGAGCCTGGGGGGGGGGTGCAGGCTCAGCCTGCCACAGAGGGTTTTAAAGGCAAGGGAAGGGTCCAGTGAGAAAGGTCCCCCAGAGATATGGCTGTCTTGGAAGGAGGAGGAAGTTTATAGGGATGAAGGTCCTAGGAGCAGGACCGCCTTAAGCATATCCGGCACCATGGTGCAAAGCTCCCTCCGGTGCCCCCCGCATTCCCCAGAGTTTTTTAAGGGAGGATGGCGCTGCCAGTGGGGCTGGAGGAGGCGGGCAGCGGCTGGAGGGCGGCTCCTCCGGCAGGGAAGAGGCGGAGGCTCAGCTGGCCACTTTGTGCCACTGTGACCACAGCAGACAGAAGCTCCAAGCACGGTGCGGTGCTGCTTCGGGCGAGGGCAGCGAGCTGATGCCGGGAGGTGCCGCGTCCAGCCTCCGCCTATTCCCTGGCGCCCTCCAGAACTTGGTGCCCTGGCACCCCACTCCACTAGCCCCTATGGGTAAGATGCCCTTGCCTAGGAGGGAGGTCCTAGGAACTTGCCTGATGCCCAGATGGAGTTAGGGCACAGCAACCTCTCACTGGTCAGCAGGGGTTGAGATTGAGGCGTGGCGACCTATGACAATTCCACAAGTGTCCCCTTATGCATGGATTACACACAAATCCTCCTTTTAACTCTGTCTCTCTGGGAGTTTGACTTGGATACAGTCCCTGACATAAATTACACAAATAAATTACATGCAAAACCATGCATATATACAGCTTAGAAACTATTTTCCTTGATGGGTAAAACTGCAGGCAAACCTCTTACCATTCCTTGATTAATATGTGACAGAACCACCGGAACCCAGATCAAAATGTCTCAGAGGCCAGATCTCCCCCATCTGTGCTTTATGAAAATACTTGAATGAGTTGCCTGGAGAAAGTGGCCTTTGCAGGAACAAGCCCCAAATTTCCTATAGATCTTTTGGCCCAGGAGATTATGCCTGCTGTATCTGTTGCTGCAGGGGAAAGGAAGCCAGGAAGGGATGGTTTCTGACACCTCTCGCCTGCCTTTTTTCAGCATAGTCTCTTGTCTGTTCTCATCACATTGGCCTTAAGACATTTCTGTGTCAGAACAGAATAGTAACATTACAGCAAACCTGCTATCAATCCTGCACTGTCATTGATAAATATGAAGCCAGTGGGCTGTGTCAATTTTGTGCTGCAGACATGCATTTCTTGACTTCCCGTTGACTCCCTCCCTCTGTCAGTCGATCGCTCTTTATATCAGGCTTGTCTTCTGTGGACCACTTCAGTGATACCCTGTAATTTAGGGATTCTATACAGATTTCCTCAATTCCTTAAGCGCATTATTATCGCTCCTGCCACACCAGTGGGCCTCCCATTTCATATTATTCATGAAAGCGCATATTTCATTGTTTGTAAGTTTTCTGTTTTTCCTCTGTTCAGCTTCAGCTTTAAGTTTTTATCTCTGATTTTTATTTACTGCTGTCCTCTTTCTTTCTCTCTTCTTTTCCCAGCTCTCAGTGTGTATCTCTTTCTGTTTGTTTTCATAACACAAACATATTTCCCTGGTCAGTCTCTTTTTCATCTATGTGTGTCTGAATCACTATGTGTGTGTCTCTATCTATCTAGAAAGAAAGATTAGTGGATAAATAGAATGGGCCAACTGGTATATTTATGTTCATTCCTACTAAAATATTTGCTAGGCACGTGGAACAGTGGCGTAGCGTGGGGGGTGCAGGGGGGGCTGGCCGCACCGGGCGCAACATCTGGGGGTTAGGGTTAGGGGGCGCAAATCCACGGGTTAGGGGGCGCAAATCCATGGGTTAAGGGGCGCAAATTACTTGCCTTGCCCCGGGTGCTGACAACCCACGCTACGCCCCTGACGTGGAATATTTGTGCCATGGGCTCTGAATAGCAGATGAAGTAGTGAGTCTCCATTATAAGGATGGAAAGCTCACTAGAAAAATTTTGAGTAGTATCTAGAATTCTAAGGTTAATGTATGGCAGGAAAGATGATACAGAAAAGGACGTGTGATTCTTTCCTTATTGTTTCTAGTGCTGGGCCAAAGCTGTCCTCTAATTTCTCAAAAGTGTTCTTCCCTGACAAAGGAAACTTCTATTTTTCTGCCTTGTTGAAAGCCTGCTTGGGATTTTATTTATATGATTAATGTGTGTGGGTTTTTGTTTATTGTTTTTCATTTTGAATCCTGACATCCTGCTTTATAGCTTCAAGAGGCTGTCAGGGCACCATTCAAAAGCACACTGCAGCTAACTGCCCCCCAAAAGCAGGTCCAGGAGCACCCCCCAAACTGAAAAGCTGATTTGTCTGGAAAATGTTGCCACAAAAGAAATGGAAAGTGCCCATGAAGCAGCAAACTGTGGTCTTGGAGATCTAATATAAGTCATGAGAACAAATAATTCAACTGCATTTGCTTATGGAAGAAAATCCCTTGTGTTCATTCACCATTGGTGGATTCCTCTACTGGAAGGAACATTTGTGCTCCAAGTGTTTAAACAGCTTGCCTATTCTGTTTTAAGCAGAGCGGGGGGGGGGGGGGGGCGGGGCGGGGGGGGACCTGAGAGTCTGACTTTCTACTAGGTAATTAACTTTCAAATCGATAGAAGAGATCTAAAGATTAGCATAGGGGTAGTAGAAAATGTAAAATGATTTTTACTTAACAAAAGAGTGTGGATGAATAAACGCATGACAATAGGAATTGTCAGACAAGGGCACAGAAGGTATTACAGGCTGATAAAGGCAGAACAATTCATCCCAACAATAGTATCTTTAATTTGTACTAATGCCATACTGTGCTGTTTGAATTATATTTTGATTTTGCAATCAAATGTATTACCGTATTTTTTGCCCTATAGGACGCACTTTTTCCCCTCCAAAAATGAAGGGGAAATGTGTGTGCGTCCTATGGGGCGAATGCAGGCTTTCGCTGAAGCCTGGAGAGCGAGAGGGGTCGGTGCGCACCGACCCCTCTCGCTCTCCAGGCTTCAGGAAGCTCTGCGCAACCCTCGGGAGACCGGCTCCGAGGGTTGCGCAGAGCTGCCTGCAGTCCTGGGCTCAGCGCACTTCTCCCCATCGCCAGCCCCACAAGCTCGGGGGACAGCGGGGAGGCAGAGCGCGCCTTCCCGCTGTTCCCCAACCTGGTTCTTCCAGCCCCGCACCTGGGGGGGAAATAATTTTTTTTTTCTTTATTCCCCCCCCAAAAAAAAACTAGGTGCGTCCTATGGGCCGGAGCATCCTATGGGGCGCAAAACACGGTATTTTAGTCATGCAAAAAGCTGGTCTCTTAAACTACTTAGGAAAACACAACGCAGAGCTATTTAAACAGAGTCATATTTAAACATTACTAATGAAGTAATAGGGATGCGGGTAGCGCTGACCTATGGCTGCACGACTTGTGACAAATCCTTAGGGACTGAGTAGACAACAGGGTTTGATGGCAGAGGATGGGTGATTGGTCCTCGGTCGTGGGACTTGGCGGCGAGGCCCCTCAGGGCCTCGGGTGGCGGTTTTAGGCCTTGGCAAAGTATCCTTTAATCTGACATCAAGTCGGGGGGGTGGTGCATTCATGCTCCCTCCCATGCGGCAGTGTTTGCAGGGCCCGTTAAAGGGCAAAAACCAGGAGTCCCTGGCCCTAGAGCGGCGGCATGTAGGTCAAACTCCCGGGCTGAGGTTAGTGGAAGGGCATGCTGTGTAAGTTTGCGCTTTGCAGTCCCCTCTCACTGGATCTCATCTGCCTGCATATCCTCAGCCAGATGGGCTGAGAGGGTTACCTGCCAAGGCCTGTGCCAAGTTTCCCACTTCTGAAGCTCAATAAAGTTGTGGCCAATTTGAACCCATACTCTGGTCTCTTGTCCCATTCTTTGGGGAAAAGGGCAGGCACCACAGACAGGGTTTAGCGCGTGGTTTAAGTGGTTTCTTAATTCAGAACTATATTGCATTGGGTTTAAAGTTTTGTGACTGTAAGGGACAGATGTCCCATGAGTTTCCATAGTGTGACACACAGGCCTGCTTCTCATTGATGGGGTAAACTGTTGTTTCAGTCATACCACCTACATGAGGTTTTATTACTGAATGCTCCTACATGTAATCAATACAGTGGTATCTCAGTTTACGAACTTAATCCGTTCAGGAAGTCTGCTCTTAAACCAAAACCGTTCTTAAAGCAAGGTGCGCTTTCCCTAATGAGGCCTCCTGCCGCCGGTGCCCTTCCACCGTTCGGATTCCATTCTTAGACTAAGGTAAAGTTCTCAAACCAAGACACTATTTCCAGTTTTGCGGTGTTTGTAAACCAAATCGTTCCTAAACTGAACTGTTCTTAAACCGAGGTTCCACTGTATCTATATCTATCTACATATATATCTGTCTATAACTAGATGTCAATAAAAAAGGCTATAGACTAATTTCTATCTATTTACCTATCAGTCTAGAGAGGTCATGTACTCCACCAGCCATCTGCAGTTTGAAGTGGAATAACTCAATTTAATGAGAGCACAGCCAGAACTTCCAAAGGAAATTAATCTCACTGTAGGACAATGGTACAACTATTTCCTGGTTTTTAACAGAGTATGCATATTGCCTATGAATGCTGATCACTCCCAAGTTTTAGGCAGGTGGTCCTTAGCATTCCTCAGACTATCCTGTGATTATCCCACCACCCTTCTGAGTAATACCCCTCCCCACCCTCTCACTATATATAAGGGCCTAGTGACTTCTGTTTCAGTGTATCTGAAGAAGTGTGCATGCACACGAAAGCTCATACCAAGAACAAACTTAGTTGGTCTCTAAGGTGCTACTGGAAGGAATTTTTATTATTTTGTTTATCCTGTGATTATTATATTTCATTCTTTTTTTTAAAAAAAATATTTATTAATTTTCAACAATTTAAACACAACACTACAAAAAACAAAAAAACACACACAATACAACAATACAATACCGTACAAAAAACACTACACAACACTAACACAAACAATTAACAAAACAAAACAAAAACCATTCAAAACACAATCCAATTTCAATATCTTATCTCTCATTCACATGTTTCCACGACCTCCTCACACCTCCCTTTTTGTCTTCCACTTCTATTAATTGTTTCAGCAATTCCTCTCCATCTTCCTCTATCCTATAATTATCTTAACACATTCTAACCTTATTTTTCCCTTTAATACCCTATTAATCTATCTATACCTAATTCCTTATAACATTTCTACTAAAGCCATATAACTTCATTCCAACATTTTTCTAACATTCATTAATTTTACAGTATTTCTGTAAGTAGTCTTTAAACTTTTTCCTATCTTCTTCCACCGATTCTTCTCCCTGGTCTCGGATTCTGCCAGTCATTTCCGCCAATTCCATGTAGTCCATCAACTTCATCTGCCATTCTTCCTGTGTGGGTAAATCTTGTGTCTTCCAATACTTCGCGATAAGTATTCTTGCTGCTGTTGTTGCATACATAAAAAAAAGTTCTATCTTTCTTTAACACCAATTGGCCGACCATGCCCAGGAGAAAGGCCTCTGGTTTCTTCAAAAAAGTATATTTAAATATCTTTTTCATTTCGTTATAAATCATCTCCCAGAATGTCTTAATCCTTGGGCATGTCCACCAAAGGTGGAAAAATGTACCTTCAGTCTCATTACATTTCCAACATTTATTGTCGGGCAAATGGTATATTTTTGCAAGCTTGACTGGTGTCATGTACCACCTATAAATCATTTTCATTAAGTTTTCTCTTAAGGCATTACATGCCGTGAACTTCATACCTGTGGTCCATAACTGTTCCCAGTCAGCCATCATTATGTTTTGTCCAACATCTTGTGCCCATTTAATCATAGCAGATTTCACCGTTTCATCCTGAGTGTTCCATTTCAACAGCAAGTTATACATTCTTGACAAATTCTTAATTTTTGGATCCAACAATTCTGTTTCCAATTTTGATTTTTCCACCTGGAAACCAACTTTTCTGTCCAAATTGTAAGCCTCCATTATTTGGTAATAATGGAGCCAATCTCTCACTTTGTTTTTCAATTTTTCAAAGCTCTGCAATTTTATTCTATCACCGTCATGCTCCAAAATTTCCCAATATTTCGGCCATTTGGCCTCCATATTGAGTTTTTTCTGTGCCTTCGCTTCCATTGGTGACAACCATCTTGGAGTTCTCTTTTCTAACAGATCCTTACATCTTATCCAAACATTAAACAATGCTTTTCTAATAATATGATTTTTAAACGCTTTATGTACTTTTACCTTATCATACCACAAATATGCATGCCAGCCAAATGCGTTATTAAAACCTTCTAAATCCAACACGTCTGTGTTTTCAATTATATTTCATTCTTTGGGTGGGGGGGTTGGACCTTGGGGTTCTCTAACCTACTACAAGATTTCCTGTGACAGTTAAACAGAATCTAAAATGGAAGAAATACTGTGGGAAATATGCGACCACATTGGAGCATACCTCCAGAACCTTAAGTAAACATAACCCATTCACAAACACATGGGATTAGCATTAAGAGTTTCAAAGAGTATGACTTTCTCTAGCTCAGTCCTATGCAAGTCTCGCTACGCCCAATGAGGCTCCTCACAGGATTGCAGCCTTGAGCATTGCACCACTTATTTTGTAAAGTTATGCACTGATAGATAATTCAGATGGGAAACTAATGCTAAAGTTTTAAAAGGCAGCCTAAGGTTCTGGGAGAAATGGAGAAGAAACATTTATGAGATGCATCCTTCAGACTCTTAAGGACAAAGGAAGGAAAAGTCGATTTCCCCTCCTGGGAGCTGGTTTCTCACATGCCAGTTGCAAGGGAGATCTGTAGATCAAACGTCAGATTTCACACTCACCCACCCTTCTGTACTCGGCAGTCTGTAATGAATGGCAGTTCAGGAAATGGACAAGGTAACCACTTATAAAAGAAAATTGCTTTGGAAAGTCAAAACCACGTCACATATTGTAGTGATGGCCGGGTTCCAGTTAATTGCTGTGAGTCAACATTTGACTACCCTAAGATCAGATGTGTTTGGTTTGAGATTTATTTCTGTCAGACATTTCCCAGTCTTACATAGAGCCAAGTGCTTATGCAAAGGTGCTGAGAAGAATCAGCTCTTACCAATGTCACAATGACCTTCAGGGTGTCAGAGGACTTCCTCTCAACAGGGCTATTGAACCATAAATAGTGAATGAATTTTCACACTGCCATTTGGAAGGAAGTGGAGCTAGTCAAATGTAAAACCATTCCGTGTCAGGGGCTACTCGGGGGTTCCATATGAATCCAGAGGGCGAGTGTGCGCTCTCCTCCTGGATTCCTCAGGGCAGGGATTCCGGCTGCAGACAAGCTTGACTGCTGTGTTGACGAGTCATATCAGCCGTGTTCAATCCAGAGATTTCATACTGCCTGCCAATTGCAGAGACAGATGTTGTGTAGCTCTAATTCCTCCTATGTACCTCACATAGATTAAAAGGCTGTTTAAATACTAACTGCAGATTTATCCTCCAAGGTGATTGGGGGAAATACAAGGTTCTCTTTTCCCCACCCTGTTTTATCATCACAACCACCCTGCAAGACAAATTAGGCTGAGAGTGGCTGGCCCAAGGTCACCTAGTGTGCCAAGCCTTGCACTTTAACTACCAATACACCTGGTTAGAACCCAGTCCTAGGGTCTCTGATAAACAGAGTCTTCACCCTACATATGGCAGAATCATCTACCTATTCATCTCAGTTCAGCTTGCTGAAAGATATGTGGAAAGCCAAGCAAACAAATAAGAACTCGCATATTTTGTAATGTGCTTTCTTGATGGAGTATCTTTAAGCAAAGAGAATTGTTCTGTGTTGGTCCCAAGAAAAGAAACCATGGAATGGTTGATATATACATAATTAGCTAAAGCCAAGGTTTCTTCAGGAAAAAAATATAGCATCAGAAGCCCTTATTATAGAGTGTGGTTTTACTGTAAGTCATCCACTCCCCAGCATTTTCTAACTGATTAAAGAAAACCTAGACTCTTTCAGTGCAGTTCCCAATTTGTGGACTGCCCTGAAGAGTGAAGTGTGTCTCCCTCCCTATTGATTTCCAGGAGGAAATTAAAAAACAGTCCTGTTTACGCCAGCACTTGATGGCTAGCAACCCTGAGATAATTGTTGGAGAATGTTTATAACTATTTTTAGAACTTTAGAACTGTTTTCAGTTGTTGTTGTTGTTGTTTACATGTCTGGATAGGCTTGTCTAAACAAAAAAGAGCCCTGCTGCCCTGGGCTCCTTTGGGAGGATAGGCAGGCTGTAAATAAAGCACTATAACCTAACACAGGGGCATATCCTAATGCTTAACAGTCTTAGCCATCACTCTCTGGCATCTGGTCTAACTACAAGAGTCTGGTTTTCATACCCTTCCTTTTCTGAGCCCTGCAACATCCTTTCTGTGACAGGTACCTGCAACGCTGCCTCCGAATTCCACACGGGCCCCAAAGGTTGGGAACTCTTGGAACAAAGTACTGCAGCAAACTGCAAACACCAGTTCATGAATTAATTGTAGAAATTGTAGAAGGGATGATGGAGAAAAATGCAGATTCAATCCACAAAACAAAAATATAACAGAATACAGGAAATCCGCTCATCTCCTTACAGAGTGCCCCTATCTTGCTTATTTAAATACCCACTGGTGGCATTGACAAAACATGTCTTAAGAAACTTTGTGTTTTTCAGCCAAGGGTCCAGAGAGTGACGAAGCTGCAGGCTTTCCTCCTGTCTCCCCCAAACCTGGGCATAAACTTTGTAGATGGCATGGACAAAGTTTTTATCTCTCGGCGAAACTCCACCACTAAAATGTTCCCCACCGTGATCCTTAGGACAGGCTGAAATTTAAATATCCTCAATTAGTTTCACTGCCTACACTCAGAGCAGCATAGGGATAGAATAAAAATAAGGGCAGAATCTTGTCCGGTACCTGCTTCTGCTAGACATCTTATTATTATCGAATAAGACAAGACATGTTTTCTCCCAATTTATTTGATATGTGACCTTCAAAGGACTTGTGATAATTTAATTCAAAGTTGTGCTGTCTACATGTTCAGCGCCTCATTTTGCCTGTGTAACCGTGAGAAGAGAAAACAATGAAGCCGCACTTTCAAGTTCCCAGTGAGAGGGAGAGGCAGCTGGCAGAGCTTCCTTTTGCTCCGCTGTTAAATGTCTCTATTTAAATGCAAATTATCATCTGACACTATTAAAAAAAAAAAACCCACCACGCGAACGGAAACAGGTAGACATGTCAAAGTCCCTTAAAAATAACTAGTAAGCATCCCAAATAGTGTTTACTTCCATGAGAGTAGAAACTATGTGGCAGAACATTTGGCTTAACACTAAGAATTGTATCAGTACCATGGAAGGTCTTTAATTCTGGTCTGTCAATTTCTGGGATTTGAGCAAGCACAAATGTGGAAGTTGGGTTACTTAAAAGTTCCACCATGGACAGTTCCAGAACACCATCAGCCTCCTTCAGCAAAAGGCATTTTGTTGGTCACTTCAGAATTTCCTTCTACAGTGGTACCTCGGGTTACAGACTCCGCTAACCCAGAAATAGTACTTCAAGTTAAGAACTTTACTTCAGAATGAGAACAGAAATCGTGCGGCGGCAGCAGGACCTCAGGTTAAGAACAGTTTCAGGTTAAGAACGGACCTCCAGAATGAATTAAGATCTTAACCTGAGGTACCACTGTATTAGAACATGGAATTGGCTTCATCTAGAACACATAGGAGATTCTGTATTAGAAAATAAGGATTCCTTGAGAATATGTTGCACATAGAAGTCTCCGATAGCATCCGCATCAACAGGTTTAGGAACATAGAAGCTGTGTTTTACCGAGCCAGACCAATGGTCCATCGCGGTCAGTACTGTCTACACTGTTTGGCAGCAGCTCTGCAAGGTTTCAACCAGGGTTTCATGGCTGTATCTGCCACTGAGCTAGGACCCTTCTCCCTGACAATTCACTCTATGGCATTTTCCATATTTGCTATTTGAAAATCTTCACCTACCTGTATGGAAAATGATGAACATATGCCTACTGCCATGAGGTGGGATCACCCTTGTGCTCTTAATGTCTATGCATTAAGTTACCTGGTGTTTAAAACAACATCCCCTTATCTGGGCAAGTCCATTGAAATAAAAGTATTGTTGCACACAGGGCGTTTTTTCCAGCCAGAACTCGCTGGAACGCAGCACCGGCCCCTCTCAGGTGGGCGCCATTGCCATTATAAGAGAACAAGGGAGGCATTCATGGTGAGTTCTGGCACCCCTGTTTCTAGAAAAATAGCACTGGTTACACACCACCCCAATATCTGAGCTGTTTGAGATTCCAGGGGGTTTCATGTAGTTTACCCAGGGTCTGTGTTTCCTTTTTGGAATGAGGCACAACAGAGACTGTGGAGTCTTTATGGTAAATGGTTGATTTATACATATATACACCTTGAGCCTATGATGGAGAGGCTCACACCATTAGCACTCTAAGAGGCTCTTGCTTCTCCTGTAGGCACAGCCTTGGAACCAAACAAAAATCAACCATCGTGCTCTGGCCTTCTCCAGCTTGCCTGCAACATTTTTTTCTCTAGGTTACACCACAGCCAACTCAAGACTCACTCAAACCCTGGCTTTATCTTCTAACTAACTCTGAGCTGGAGGAGGGGCCCCAACCTTTTGATGTTTGGCACAGAGCCCCCTCTCCTTGTCTTCTTAATGGCTTGCCACCCAGGTGGATTACCTCATGAGGATGCTGACCTGGCTTGTATTTTAACCCTTGCTGGCTCTGGGGGTTCAGGAGGCTTGATTAAATTCTAACACCTACTGGACCCAAGAATTTTGGGGAGTCTGGCACCCACAAACTCATAACAGTATTTAGCTTGAGAAGATCTTCTAATACCAGTTTTTTACACCAATATGAATCAGTTCAATTGCTAAGCTTTTGCCCATCTTCACCAACACCATTCTGTGCTCTAGAACCAGAGTCGTACCAGTTGCTGGAAACTGAAGGAGTGGAGAGGGCTATTGAGGGCCTCCTATCTGGGGCATCTGGTTGGACACTGTGAGAACAGGGTGCTGGACAAGATGGGCCATTGGCCTGAACCAGCCGGACTCTTCTTACATTCCTTTATGAGCCTCTGCTGCACAAAGGGTGGTAAGCCCTTGCATAGGATTAGGGCTCATGGATCTCCTGCCACACTTTAAACAGGGGGTAGGGAGCAGGTGGCTACATGTGGGAAGAGAATGATGGATGATTTGGGTTAAAGTTTGATTAGATGGAATAGGTACCTGTCATTTCATTTGTGAAGTGTGGAGTCTATTTGTGGTTCAGGGATTTACTGTGAACTCTCTTGATTTATTACACCTGTCTTCACCCTCAGTAGGTGTCAAAATCACATATCCTTGGAGGATGTGTTCCTCTGTGAGTGTCTCTTGGCTGGAATCACGAGGCGCATCCAGAGCAGTGATGCCCCAAGCACAGTCTTCCTGCTATGTCTTTTCACAAGTGTCATTTGGCGCACCTGCAAAGAGGCAAATGAGGGGCAGTGGTTCAGCAGGGACAGGTCCTTAAAAAATGGAGACTCTCTTGGATAATTGGGTGGAGAAATGTGAAAAGTTAAAGCAAACTTAAGTGTATTCATTTATATTTATAAATGGTTAGAAATAACAGCTCACCACACCCATTAAGAAAAGAGCCCAGTAGCTACAAGTCCTCTTCAGGGCTATTCAGTCACAAGGGGGAAAGTATGTGCTCAACTCTCAATCAATGGAATTGGTGGGACTGAAAATATGATTAGCCTTGGCTGGATTGTGTCCTCTGTATAAATGAAAATGTTCATAAGTGGAGAGAACTTTAATTTTCTCAAAATATCACCTCTGCTGAGATGCTGCAAATGTTCTAACTAGAAATAGGTCCCAGTGAATTCAATGGTACTTACTTCCAGGTAAAATTCCAGCCTCAATTGGTTATTTGATCAAAAGTATAAGAATGGTTATTCATTAATAGGTCCAAAATGGGTTAGTATTCTTTCTAGTCCTGTGTGTGTGTGTGTGTGTGTGTGTGTGCGCGCGCACACACACACACACACACACACACTTTTTTATGCATACCCCTAAACATTTTGTGAATCTAAGTTTGGCCTCATTGAGGGGCAGTATTTCAATATGAGTAGGAAAATGAGAGTATCCCTAAACATTTTTATTTATTTATTTTTAGGGGGGAAAGCATTGTAGGTGTGGGGGGGCACTATTGCATTTCTGTGGCAGGGAGAGCTGGAAATAAAATAAACTTGAGCAGAGTTTTAAATCTTTATAAGTCTTCATTCATTCACATGCAATTTGCAATTGGTCTTAACTGAATAAGTCTTCAGAGCCAGTTTCTTCTCCCTCTCTCATGCATAATCTCTTTTCCTTGAAGGCAGTTTGGTGCTATTAGCATTCTGCACAGGGCTTCAGTAGATTTTTTAATAATAATTGTTGTCATCATTGTGGGTTAAAGTTGTGCTATTTGTGCCAGATGGAGACTGGAGACCCTTTCCCAGCAAACAGAATGGGCATGCATTGCTGAGCTGTAGCTGCTGGTCTCAATAAGCGGATGCCAGGCAGTGACAGGAAAATATACACCGATGTCAGCAACTGCACTTCTCTGGCATAATTGCCTTAAATGAACTTTGTTACATCAAGGAGATGATGCTTTTAATGAGGTAGTTGGCATACATGTGTAATTGCTGTACAACATAATCAGTAGATTTTATCAACATTGTGTAAGTGTCAGAAAGTGGTGAAATTTGACTTGAGGGTGTGGTTCCAGTGACCTGATCACTTTGTGCATGTTGAACAGCATATCTTACTTTACAGGGAAGATAAATTTAAAACCACATGTGCCCCCTGTCTCCCCTGCCACCTCACAGTGGTTTCGGACAAGCATCCTTATCCCCACACCCCACAATAGCAGCGAGTTGTTCTTGCCAGCGACTCACCTCACTCACTGCTGTTGGGCGTGGGAAGGCAGACATCCACCCACAATAGCCCACATTTGATTTTGAGGAGCTTGAAGTGTCACTGATCACAGAGGGTTTGTCCAGGAGTGTGGATGGGAGAGGGTTCTTCTTCTGCAAGTTGTGTGCCAGGGACAGAGGAAGCACATAGCATTTCTTGGAAATGCCGTAAATTAACACTTGTGAGTTATTCCAACGTATGCACACCTAATAGGCCAGAAGTACTAGTGGACACACAATAGAGACACATTATGGGCATCAACCCATTAAGGATGAGATTCCAATGAAACAAAATTGGTTTTTAATCAAGTGCTGGAAAGAGTTTGTTCCCTATGAATTTCCTATCGTATTACAATATAAAGGACAGTATTGAAAAGGTGAGCTTCTGTGGGAAAACATGGGAAGTTGTGCACCATTGGCTCTGTGTACACGGTGCCCAGAAGAATCAAAGCACTATGCATTAATTGGTAATAAGAATCTGTCATCTTGGTTAAGGCACCGTGCAGATGCCATTATGCTTGTTTTAAGAATGTATTCCATAAGCTTGTATCTAAAAGAAGCTTGTATTGGAAAAAAAGCCTGTCTTCCTTTTCTTGTTGTTGCTTAGCAGGTCCATATACAAAGATTGGAGCTGGAAAAGAACATTTTAATTTCCAGAGTAGCTGCCTTCATTCATTCATTCATTCATTCATTCATTCATTTCCAGACCAGGACTCAATGTGGCTTATAGATGAAACAGAAAAAGCTAAAAACATAGAAAAGATATAGAATCAGAGAACTGTAGAGTTGGAAGGAACCCTGACGATCATCTAGTCTAGGCATGTCCAACAGGTAGATCATGATCTACTGGTAGATCACTGGATGTCTGCAGTAGATCACTGGTAGATCACTGGCTTCCCCCAAAGAAGCTGAACAACTGTGGCTCCCCTAAAAAAAGCTCAACATTTTACCTCCTCCCTGAAAAAAAACTCAACAACTTTGACCCCAACCCCCCAAAGGGGGGTAGATCACTGCCAGTTTTTAA
Source organism: Podarcis muralis (assembly GCF_964188315.1). Lineage (NCBI taxonomy): Eukaryota > Metazoa > Chordata > Lepidosauria > Squamata > Lacertidae > Podarcis > Podarcis muralis. The sequence continues at coordinate 135,607,951 of NC_135655.1, forward strand.
CTGTGTGAGTAGATCACAGTCTCTTGGGAGTTGGCCACCCCTATTCTAGTCCAACCCCTGCAAAGCAGGAATATGCAGCTGTCCCTTATGGGGTTTGAACCTGCACTTTGGCATCATCAGCACCACACTCTAACCAACTGCTCTATTGGTAGACTCTCCTTCCTTGGAGGTTTCTAAGCAGAGGTTGGACGGCCGTCTGTCATGGATGCTTTAGTTGAGATTCCTGCATTGCAGGGGGGTGGACTAGATGACCCTTGGGTCCCTTCCAACTCTACAATTCTATGATTCGATGAAAAGCAATTAAACACTCATATAATTAAAACAAGATACAGATCTATTTTAAAATACAGATAATACCAACAACAACAAGGGGGGAAATGCAAAGCCCCACTATAAATTCTAATTCATATATGTTTGAAACTTGGTGTAGGTTTTCTTTTGCTGCAAATCTTTCGATTGTGATAAGGCATAGAGTTCTCATAAAAGTGTGATAGTGGTTTCCCTATAAAGAGTCTTTAAAGGCACTGCGGAAAAAATCAAAATAAAAAGTAATCATCTAACTTCTCTTTGTATTTTGTCTCTACTCTTCCCAAAGGTGGACCGTGTCACAAGTCCTGTGGAAACCGGTGCTGGGGACCTTCAGCAGATGAATGCCAGACCTGTAAGTGCATTAGATTAAGTAAAGAAAAATATAAAGTGAGGTGAAAGAAGAGTTCATGCATATAGCCTGTTAACAGCAACCCTCCCTATAGTAATAATCAATGAGAGTTTTCTTCTCAGTGATAGGCAGTCACTATGCAGCAGAACAATGAGAAATTAAGTGGTTGTTGTTATGATTTGTATACTGCCCTTCATCCGTAGATCTCAGGGTGGTTCACAGTGTAAATATACAAGAACAAACAAAAAATACATAATAAAAACAAGGACAAAAATGAAAACAGGTAGAATCCTGAATTAGTAAAATGCAGAATAGTAGAATAAGTCTGAAATTATTCAGGCTGGAGGATGAACATTTCTTACCATTCCACTACATAAAAAAATGCCTAAACGCAAAACAAAACAAAACAAAACTTACCACATGGAGGAGACTAGCGTAGAAGCTTTCTGTTTCTAGTTCTCTTACTTTCAGGGAGAATTGGGGAGGTGCTCAAAAAGTGAATCCCCCCACTAAAGCATGAAGTCGTACAACCTATTCTAAGTACAGTGGTACCTCGGGTTACAGACACTTCAGGTTACAGACTCCGCTTACCCAGAAATAGTGCTTCAGGTTAAGAACTTTGCTTCAGGATGAGAACAGAAATCGTGCTCCGGTGGCACGGCAGCAGCAGGAGGCCCCATTAGCTCAAGTGGTGCTTCAGGTTAAGAACAGTTACAGCTTAAGAACGGACCTCCGGAGCAAATGAAGTACTTAACCCGAGGTACCACTGTATATGAGATCCATGAGTTGCCTCTTCAGGACTGGGGTGCTGGCCTCACCCATGTTGGGAAGGGGGCTCCTGCCTCTTGAAGGTCCGCATGTTGCCTGGGATGTCAGCATTAGGGAAGTCTGTGTCTGAGGAGCTGGTCAGGATCAGAACCTTTGCATGATATACAGTATACACAGCTTCTACCAGTGGAGAACTTAATAGGGGGCTTGTGTCATGTACTAATCCTCACATCAACACCAAATTCATACACACAAAACTTATTTTAAAACATTCTTTTAAATCAAATTTTATAACTGCTGTCCTTGGACTACTCCGTTATGTTGCAGCTGAGAATTTCCTGGCCACAAAAGCAAATTTACCATTTGCCCCCCCCCTTTTTTTTTAGATGAGTGCTGACATTTTGGTGGATATCAATGCTGGTGTTTGATGTGCATTTTAAAAATACTCCATTGAATGGTTTGGATTTAGTGCAAATTCTGAATGAAAGATGCCTAGTGTGGAGAAAGTGGCGAGAGAAGAGTTTTTCTCCCTCTCTCATAAGCTCCAGGACATCCAACGAAGCTCAGTGCTGGAAGATTCAGGACAGGTGAAAGAATGTCTTTCTTTACCTGTGTGAACTATGGAATTCATTCCTGCAAGAGACAGTGATGGCCACCAACTTGGAAGGCTTTTGGAGTGGATTGGATTAATTCATGGAGGATAAGACTTTCAGGGGGGGGGGGGGGGCTCGGCATGGTGGCTGTCGGAGGGAGCCTGCTTCTGAAACCTGTTGCTGGGAATTGCAGGGCAGGGAGCTCAGATTCTGCCTGCAGACTTCCCATAGGCTTCTGGTCGTCTGCCATAAGAACAGGGTGTTGTACTAGATCAACCTTTGGCCTGATCTTGCAGGGCTCTTCTTATTTCCTGATCAAGACAAAAGACAATCAAATACGAAAAAACCCAACATTTCTAACATTCACTGTGCCCTTGCAAGTAGATATGGTTTAATCAGTTGGCAGAACACCGTTGCTAGATGTGCCCACCCTATCCCTAGGGGAAGCTTATTCTACAGTCGGGGCAGACCCACAGTTGTAGTCACAGTGGGTATATGCATGTCTCCAGTGTGATATCTTCCATCTGACCATTGTGCTTGAGCCATGTTGTCAAAATTTGTTTTTGAAATGCCTGCTCATCAGGGATTATAATTATTTCTTCTTGCAAACTTCACTGTATCTCCTGACCAATTATCATATTCAGGACATACATACTTATTTATAAACAAAGGATGGGTGACTGTGGAAAAGTTATTTGCAGTGGCCAAAATAGTTTGGCTCTTTTTTTGTCAAGAAATATTTGAAGAAGGAGCCCATGCTAGCTTTGATCAATGTGCTTGAGAGAGAGAAAGAAAGGCGCTTAAATGTTTGATGCAATGGATGCTATTTTGAGACACCCTTCATCCATCCTCTCTAGGTTTCTTTTTCCTCCCACAAGTCTAAGCAATGGAACACATTTTTCAGTTGTGTACATGAAAACATCTCTAACACATAACCAAATGACATGTTTTGTTTCCAGAAACAAATCTCTTGAGGGCACATCTGCATGTTAATACATTTTTTAATGGAGTCACAGAATAGAAAATATTCTAATGAGCCCCCCTTCTAAGCTAAGTTCCAAATTCTTTTCAGGTTGGAGGGAGGAATAAATCTGAGATATCTTAATCCACAGCTTTCATTTCAAATTACATGGGGGAAATAGCAGTTGGATACTTTTGTTCTTGAACGAATACTGTCCACCCCAGACTGCTTTAAGTTTTGCCTTTTTCTGATTATTTGCCTCTCTCATTCGCTATTTATAAATCTTTCCGGAACAACCACCTGCATCTTATTCCTTTTTTCTTATTGTCTACATAAATTTGATATGTAAATTTGCACACTTAAGAGGGCAATTAATAAGGAATTATAAACAGTGTGTCTTACGAGGAAGAGATCGCTTCAGAATATGATGTTATATAATTAGCCAGCCACTATAAATTAAAATGCTAGAAAAGCAGGGGACAACACTGGGGTGGAGGGTTGCAAGGGGAGGGTATGTGCTATTTTGAACTCTCTTCAAGATGCATAGCTCCTATTTTGTAACATTCCATTGCCTTTTCTCAATGGGCTTAAATCAAAACACACAATCTAGGCAAATGGCAACACATTTGAATCCTACTGATTTAAAGGAGAGGAGAATTAAGCACAGATGCAACTTCAGAAACAAACAGGGCTGTAGTACTGGATCATGCCCATGCACTCACAGACATTTTGAAATATTCCCATAAAGCTACACAGCATTTGTACATCACCTTAATGAGAATAATTAGTCTTTGGGCACTTTCCATAGTCAGATATTTGACTGATAGGGCTTCAGAAAGTATAGTGACGTTAGGAGAACACCATCTCTTCCAGATTCTTATGCAATGCTCCTGGAAGAATTTATCAGGGAAATGTCTGCTCTTCTAGAACAGATATGGGGAATTTAGCCCTCCAGATGTTGATGAACAATAACTCCCATTAGTTCTGGGCACTGGCTATGTTTGATGGGGCTGTAGTTCATGTTTGATGGGGCTGATGGGAATTGTAGTTCAGCTAGAGAATCCTAAACCTGTCCTTGAGGCCAAACTCTTCCTTCTGTAGCATTGCCACCCTGAACGTTCTGTCTCCTTGCATAAAAAGGTAAAGGTAAAGGACCCCTGACAGTTAAGTCCAGTCGCAAACAACTCTGGGGTTGCGCGCTCATCTCACTCTATAGGCCGAGGGAGCTGGTGTTTGTCCGCAGACAGCTTCTTGGTCATGTGGCCAGTATGACTAAGCCGTTTCTGGCGAAACCAGAGCAGCACACAGAAATGCCGTTTACCTTCCCGCTGGAGCGGTACCTATTTATCTACTTGCACTTTGACGTGCTTTCAAACTGCTAGGTGGGCAGGAGCAGGCACCAAGCAATGGGTGCTCACCCTGTTGCGAGGATTTGAACTGCCGACCTTCCGATCGGCAAGCCCAAGAGGCTCAGTGGTTTAGACCGCAGCGCCACTCCTAAATCATTTTGATCCCTTGAGAGCTCCAACAGAAGTTCCACTGGTGCAGCTTTCCTTATCACTCTGTGCAATTGATTAAATTCACCTTTAACATTTTTCATCTAGTAGAAGTAGACTTTCCCCTATCCAAGGAAAGTTGCACAGCAACTCTTGTTTCTGTACCATTTGTATGCTGTAAGTTAAACTTGGAATGCTCCTCACCCTTCCTCTTCACCCCCAAAATAAACTGTAAGTTTTGGATAAGTATTTTAAATTCAGAAAGCCTTAAAGGGCTTTCACATAATGCTTGATGTGAAAAATTGATACCCCAAAAGCCCAGTTTGCTCACAGCTCTCCCTTCCTCAAGCCCTCCCCCTTCAAAGAAAGACTTGCCTTGGGGAGGGGTTCCCATCAACACAGCAGAAGACCTGTGGAGCTTCTCCTTGGTGGCAAGGGAGACATGGGGTGTCTTCCTGATGGGGATTTACTGATGCTCAGTAGGAAATGATGCTCCCCCTCCTGTCATTTGCACCGCAGCCAATGAAAACTCCTATAGGGTCTTCTAATTGGCAGCAAGTGATTTGTAGACCATCATTTCTTGATGGAAAATTATTCAAAAAACCATGATTCCTGGTACACATGTAATTTCCTGCTGGTATTGCCGTCACTCTTGGGAAAGTCCTCAGGAGAGGTCTGAAAGTGGTGTGTGGGCTCATGCGTAAATCTGAAGTGAAAAAGAATCCAGAGGCCTCATAAGGCTCGACCTCTTCACAAGTTCCTGAAGCTCATATCTGGGCCTTAGCCTGACAGGCACTGACATCATCTCTGGAAAATAATTAAGATATTTGGAGAGAGCAACTATTACCGGTACTTTGTAGGCAATATCTGCTCTTGATTGAACACACACACAACCAAACAACAAGACCTTTACATGCCTATATAAACAGCTCCGGGATTAAGAATTAATATTTTGTTGCTTAAAAATAGAGAATTGTCCAAGGGCAGAGGGAAAGCAATCAATAAGAGCAGCAAGGTGCAAATGGGAGCTGGTGGGACACAAAAACAGAAAAAGCCGATTCAGCAGCTGTGGATCAATTATGGAAACCTGGCATTTTTAGAAAACATTGGCATCTTTAATTAAAACCCTTGTATTTCACTAATAACTTTACATGTTCATAAGGCTTTCTTATTGATTTCAGTTATTTCCCATTTCTCCCCCTTTTGGTAGATTTACAATTCCCTGTAATGGCAAATGAAAGGAAACATTTAGAGTGATTAATTGCAGGCAACTGTGTAACCAAACAATGCCACCCACCATTCGGACTACTTTTCGTAAATGCAGCTGCTAGCCGATAACAAAACAAAACAAAAAATAAATTGGCAATTGGGGGTGGGAAGAGATTTCCTTCCGTCAGGTTGCCATCCAGAGAACACTTTAGAGCAGAGGTACCAACTTCAATAAAATATTGGGGGGGGGGGGGGTCGGGTAAGTCCTACCCTGCATAATCAATCACAAGACACAGCACACACACACACACACCATTTGAATGGCAATGCCCATTAACTTTGTGGGGGGCTGGCCCCCTTAAATATTTTAGGGGGGGAGAAGGGACCTCAGCCCCTAGCAGTTGGCTTCTATGCTTAAGAGCACATGTACCATAATTCCCAAGCACCAGATTCTTAAATGCTCAGTTGCTTGTTTCAAACAATGGTGATCTGGCCCATTCACCATGTGTCCCCCCACTAACCTCGCACATATATGCAGGGACAACATGTCTGACTCTAGAGATGCCCTCCATTGATTTATTCAGCTATAGAAGTGCAGATTTTTTCACTACAGGTCTCCACAGAAAATGGAAGAAGGTGCCTTGCCTAAGATTCCATTTCAATTCCATTTACACTTCCTCAACCTTGGCCCTCCAGATGTTTTTGGCCTACAACTCCCATGATCCCTAGCTAGCAGGACCAGTGGTCAGGGATGATGGGAACTGTAGTCTCAAAACATCTGGAGGGCCGAGGTTGAGGAAGCCTGGGATACACAATCCTTAGCATTCTTGGAAAGGAAAATGCTGTCACAAATGACACACACACAGTTGGCGGGGCAGGGGGAATCACAACAAGAGAGGACTCACACAAATGGCACAAATGCAGAAAACTTTCATCATAGCTACTTTAGGAACAGAGAGGTTACTGGGACACCAGTCATCCAATCCCTTAAATGCTGGATGTCCTGGTGTTCCCCGTTGGTAGATTCCCCCATGATAGCAGTGCCAAAACAGGATGGGGACTAGGTACTTAATAGCAACGAGCGTATCGGCTTGTCACCACTGTTGCAGGCTTTCCCCTGCAATTGCTGTGCTTCCCACATTCTTCTTGCTAATTCAGTTGGTTAGGGAAAAGTTCTTGTGAAGAGTGACACAGTCCCTGTGTGGGTTGCAAGTCAAATTTTCATTTATCCTAGGGAACGGGAGGGTAGAAGGTTGATCATGATCTACTGGCAGATATCTGAGTGATTTGCAGATAAGGGTTTCTGAGTTCAACAACAACAACAACAACAACAACAACAACAACAACAACAACAAACCTTTCACCCTTGCCCTCTTAGGTCAGGTTGTTGAAAATGAGTGGGAACAACCAGGAATCTTATTTTTTGTGTGAAAAGACTTGTGAGCTTGGTCCTGGTACTGATCACAATTCCTGAGCTGAGCATGTGCTCAGAGATGCCATGCCCCTTCGATTCCTAGTGTATGGCTCTGTATATACTCCTGATTACTGTGCATCCAGGATGTTCTCACCACTGGTTTGGGAAGTGGTGTACACATGACATTAGCCACAGGTCATATCTAATCTCTGTATGACATGTCATTTCTTATCAAATACTGCATTTTGTTGTGTTTTCTTCCAAACCTGCTAAATCTAGTAGAAGCCACGTATAGTCACCAAGGTCCCCTGGGCCTCCGGTGACAAACATGGATGCAGGATGAGCCCCAGAGTACAAACTGGCTCTTTCAGGGCAGGCAATTTTTATTCAAAGTCTGTTCAAAACATGCACATTTGTAAGGTGAGCTACATCTGAAGAGGGCTATATTTGTTTTTTAAAAATGATACGTTACAGTTAAATGTCATTCTGTGTTACTGTATATGCCCCTCTCTTCCATTTTTAATATTCTAAAATTGTATCAGCATGAATTTAGCTTGGATGGTTATTTTCCAAATGCAATTCACTCTTAATCTATATCCATCAATATATTACAAAATGCTATCAAATGTTTTGTGTTATAAAACATGTAACTGATATCTGCTTTTATGGAATTTCAACCAATGCAATATTTGGATTAACTTATTAAATTAAATTCAAAAAATGCTGATCTGGTTAAGCACGTGTGTGAAAGTGCAGAAACGTGCATGGCATAGATATAGCACGCCTTCAATATTAGACAGGGGCTCCACCTCGGTTGTCTTTTTGACACCTGGTGAACACCTTCCTCCTTCAACAAGCCTTTGAAGTCGAGGCAGATCTTTTCCAGTCTGCATCTGTGCTAGAACTATTTTAAGAGGTTTTAGAGGTTGCCAGTGCTTGGTCTATTCTTGTTTGCCACCTTGGGCTCCTTTAGGAGGAAAGCTGGCATATAAATTTAAACAATATAATAAATAATAAATAAATATCACCAGGAGCTGCAGTTCCATAGCTTTCGTGGTGGTTCATCTTCTTTGACATTTTGTATTTATGTTGACTTAAGCCACCAAATCCACTATCAGTGTTTTTCATCACAGAAAAGCTGACACAATCCTAAGTATTTTTACTTGAAGGTCAGCCCCTATGGGTTCAATGGGACTTGGTTAAGAGCATACGAAGAGCTCCACTGGATCAAGTCGCAGGCTCACCTGATCCACCATTCTGTCAGATGCCTGTGGGAAACTCACAAGGAGGACCTGTGTTGAGCAGCGCTCTCTCCTCCCACAGTTTCTAGCCACTTGGTATTCAGTGCATTCAGCCTCCAACCATGGAGGCAGAGCATAGCCATCGTAGTTATTAGTCACTGACAGCCTCCATCTTCCTTAAAAGCCATCCAAGTTGGTAGCCAACTTGCCTTTTGTCTAAACCAGTGATGGCCAAACTTGGCCCTCCAGCTGTTTTGGGACTACAATTCCCATCATCCCTGACCACCGGTCCTGTTAGCTAGGTCTAAACTAAACAGCCCCAAATGCTCCAACTTTCCCTCACTGGGGAGTCACTCCATCCCCTCTATCATTTTTGCTGCCCCTTCTTATTTTTTTTCAACAGTACAATATCCTTTCTTAGGTGAGGTGACTAGAATTGTACACGCCATTCCAAATGCAGCTGCATAGGTTTTTTATAACAACATTACAATATCAGCAATTTTATTTTCAATTCCTTTCCTAATGATCCCTAGAATGGCATTTAGCTTTTCCACAGCTGCCTCACGGTGGGCCAACATCTTCATCAAGCTATCCACTTATTCTGACCACTCATTCATGGTCAGTTACCAAAAACTCACACCATATGAGTGTACATGTGAAATTAAGAATATTTTGCCCTGGCATTCACCACTTTACACTAGTTTACACTGGCATACATTTGCCACTTTACAGTCCATCCACTCAGTTTGGAGAGATCTTTTTCAAGCCCTTCACAATCCTTTTTGGTTTAAATCAGACTCAAAAACTTAGTATAAGCAGCAAAATTGGCTTGTGAGTACATTATTATTATTATTATTATTATTATTATTATTATTATTATTATTTACCCCACCCATCTGGCTGTGTGTTTCGGATTGCAGCTTATACTTATATTGAAGGATATTTTCACAGAAATCATCTGAAGTGTGTCATTATTGCCATTAGGGCACTCCCAGCTTCCAACAATCAGCATGCACTTCAACATTTACAGGTGTGATTTTTTACGAATGCTGGTAAGGTCAAGCTATCAGCGGTTCAGGCTCAGCTCATCCATAAGGCAAGGTGAGGCAACCGCCTCAGGCGGCATGATCCACGGGGCAGCAGATCCCAGTATCAGTCTTCATTTCCCCCTTGTTCTTGATGTAGATATTCACTCACCCCCTCTTGCCTGGTAGGGGTAGGGATGCCACTTTGTGGTTCACCTCAGGCGCCAAAATGTCTTGGGCTGACTCTGAGTGGCCTATACATCTGGATAAGGGAGATCTATAGTCAGGTCTCTTGCTAGGACTCTTCTTTCTCAGCGAAGAATGAATGGTCAGTGCACAGCCGTCAGCGCTGATCAGCAGGTGAGGCCCTGGTACAGGCCAAATCCTTTTGGTGGTATGAGGTTAACATCAACCAGGAGCATGGTCTTTTCAGTGCTGGCCCTGCAATTTTGCAGCACACTTTCCCAGGAAATCTGGTTCTCTATCTCTTTGGTAGTATTTCAGAAGCAGGTGAAAACATTTTTAGCAGGGCTTTGGGGATTCAAATTTATCCTGCAAGGTGGCCTTAGCTCATATTATTATTATTTTTTAAATGTATGTTAGATTATTTGATTAGCTATAAATTCTGTTTTGATGAATTGCCTTTTGAGCTGTGTGTTGAAAGCTGGTACATTTATTCTTGTAAATAAAATAAATAAAAGCCAATGCTATTTTTCTAGAAAAAGAGGTGCCGGAACTCACCATGGACGCCTCCCTTGCTTTCTTGCAATGGCACCTGAGAGGTGCCGGAACTGAGTTCCTGTGAGTTCTGGCTGAACAAAAGCCCAGAATAAAACCATTGATTTGTAGATAAATAGAAGCAGTGTTAATGCAACCATTGTGATTTATCTGACTCATTGTGAGCTACTTTGAGCAAATACAAGCTGTAAATATTGGCTTGTCTCATTGTGAGGACAAGCAAGCTGAAGATTGCTAAGGACTCGGTGTGCTAGAAATGTGGAATTAATTATCAATTATAAAATCTTATATAACATTATAGTACAATGTTACACCTTTCCATTGGCAAAACACAAGATTTAGTCCTCAGTGAGCTTTTACAATTTCTTACTGCACACTTTAGAAAATTCATTTTAGAGTTGTTGGGGGGTTTTGGGGGGGGGGTTTGTTCATGTAATGAATCATTGAAGAGTGAATCATATTTAAATTGGATAGAGAGTTCAGGAGGTTTCATTTAATGATTACCTTGAAGAGTGCAGCTTCGCTGTTGACTGCTCATTTTTGAATCACCAGCCACCTTGGGAATTCAGGACGCAGCAGTGTTTAACCTGTATAAGCCACTTCTGCATATTTTATGACTGTGGCCCAACGGCACTCTCCCGCCCCCCCCCCCCCATAACACAATAGCTAATTAGCTGAATAAAGTGCACTGCTCTGGATTCAGTTTTCAGGTAGGGTGTTGTTTCATTTTGGAGAACTTGGACTTTAAGCAAGAGAACTTTTTGAGCAGCATCTTTGCAGGACTGGGAGCCAGTATGATGTTGTTCCGTAGGGAAGCGATAGGCAGGGAGGGACAGAGCACTAAGTGCCTTCTTGGCAGTGGTGCCCTCCCTGTGGAACACCCTCCCATCAGGTGTCAGGGAGATAAAGAATTACACAACTTTTAGAAAACATCTGAAGGCTGCTCAGGGAAGTTTTTAACATATGACATTTTATTATTTTTTATATTTTGCTGGAAGCCGCCCAGAGTGGCTGGGGAAACCCAACCAGGTGGGCAGGGTATAAACAATAAAATTATTATTATTATTATTATTATTATTATTATTATTATTATTATTAGACTCAGGGCTCCAAAAGACTTTACTGCTCCATATGTTAAGTGCAATCTTTACCTGAGTCTCAGGTCTTCTGACCTCTGTCACATGTGCGCACACACATACTGAAGTTAAAACGGTTCTTGACTATTTTATAACTAGGGACTGCCGGCCATGGGCATAGTGAGAATTTATGTTGGGAAGGTGCAAGCTTTATGTTGGCAGGAGGCAGAACCTCAGTTAGTTAAGTATTTTTATTTATTTACTTGATTTAGGGAGGGGGTCTGCCCCCCTGCGCCCCCTTGGCTACACCCATGCTGGCAGCCCCTTTGCCCAGCCCCTCTGGCCAAATCCTCCTCCTCCTTTTATACCTAACCAAACCCCCTTTCTCTGCACCTCCCCCATTCCTCCCCTATCCCCTCACAGCTTAACCCAAGCCCCTTTCAAAGGAGGAATGAGGCGCTTCAGAGAGCACTTTCCCAAAGCTCCTTCCCCTCTGTTAGACCTCCCTGCAGCACACCTTAAAGGAGGAGGAGGAAGGACATTTTCAGGGTTTTAAAATCTGTTGTTCCAGGCCAATTTCCTGTCTGAGCAAATTGCTGCTCAGTTATTCACACAGGTATCTTACCTCACTGTCTTTGCTGAAATCAGTCCTTAGCTTGGCCCTAACTACTACAGCTACTATTAATTTAGCCATACCCTACTTTTTCATTGACAAGGACTGGAGGCAGCTACAGATAAACTAAGAACAGCTATAAATAATAATTAAAAAGTAATTTAGCATTTATAATTAAAGTCATACTTTAATTATAAATGCTAAATTCATACTTCCTCTCGGCCCAGAACTAAAGTCATACTTCCTCTCGGCCCAGAACATTGGAGGCTATACACCACACCTCCTCAACAGTATTTATAGGAACTCAAACACTGAGATCCTGCTCTGTTCCAGTAACAAGAAGCCGAAAGCACCAGCCTGAAGATGACGAGTGAGACCTCGTCGAAACGTCGCCTAGACACCCCAACTTTTACACGGGAAGACACCCGAGGACACCAAAACCTGCATATATATATATATATATATATATATATATATATGCTTTCGTAGATTTTCACGGGTACAGGAATGCAGGTTTTGGTGTCCTCGGGTGTCTTCCCGTGTAAAAGTTGGGGTGTCTAGGCGACGTTTCGACGAGGTCTCACTCGTCATCTTCAGGCTGGTGCTTTCGGCTTCTTGTTACTGGAACAGAGCAGGATCTCAGTGTTTGAGTTCCTATAAATACTGTTGAGGAGGTGTGGCCTCTAAGGTGTGGCCTCTAAGGCACACTAGCCTGGGAACTTCCTCTCTGCCCAAGAACATTAGAGGCCACACCTCCTCAACAGTATTTATAGGAACTCAAACACTGAGATCCTGCTCTGTTCCAGTAACAAGAAGCCGAAAGCACCAGCCTGAAGATGACGAGTGAGACCTCGTCGAAACGTCGCCTAGACACCCCAACTTTTACACGGGAAGACACCCGAGGACACCAAAACCTGCATATATATATATATATATATATATGTAAAGGGACCCCTGACCATTAGGTCCAGTCGCAGATGGGGTTGGGGTGCTCAGCTCGCTTTACTGGCTGAGGGAGCCGGCGTACAGCTTCTGGGTCATGTGTCATGTGGCCAGCATGTGGCGAACCAGAGCAGCGCACGGAAGCACCATTTACCTTCCTGCTGGAGCGGTACCTATTTATCTACTTGCACTTTGAGGTGCTTTTGAACTGCTAGGTTGGCAGGAGCAGGGACCGAGCAAAGGGAGCTCACCCCGTTGCGGAGATTCGAACCGTCGACCTTTCGATCGGCAAGCCCTAGGCTCTGTGGTTTAACCCACAGCGCCACCCTATATTTATATATATATATATAGAGAGAGAGAGAGAGAGAGAGAGAGAGAGATCAAGTGCTGCAATTCTCCAACGGTTTGGCTTCACCACACCCTCTTCCGTTGTTTCCCAAGACAGACGGATGCCAACAAAAAGATATAGATATAAAAGATCTATTCAAAACATTCAGGCAATGACAGTGAAAACTACATCAAGCTCTTGTCTCAGAACCTGACAGCAAGAACAGACTCCTGCTGAGGCCTGACACCTTTTCTGGGATCATAATGTGGGTGAAAAGCCTTCACTAGAAAGCCTGATTACACAGAGCAGGGGGAAATGTATGGTAGAGATGGGTGACTTGCTCTAGACTTGAGTGATTGGTTTGAAAAATAAATCAAGTTGCATAAAAATAAATAGAAACCAGCAGAAATGGCTCTGCTTGTTTCCTGAGGGAATCTGATTTGGAGCTCAAATTATAACCCAAGACAGAGAAGAATTAAGGGGCTTTGTGATGCTCGCCTCGTATTTAAGACTGGCATTAGGAGTCCCCAACCTGGTATCCCTTCCTGACCCAATGAACCTTGCCAGCATCTCTCATCTTGTGAACAGACTGCTCTCCTCAGTCAGGCATGTAGAGAGCTGGAAATATCCAAGTAGGTTTCCTTCAATAAAGAAGGAAGTAACTAAGGCAAAACTTTGCAAACTGTGTGTCACGACACATTGGTGTCAGCAGCAATGTGTAGGTGTGTCACACAAATGCTCCCCGTGCTCCTCCCGGAGCTGGAAAGGGGTTAGTTTCACCTCCGATTTGCTAGTAAAAATGAATTACTGTGTCGTGAAATGATGCATGTCTAAAAAGTGTGTTGCTAACATGAAAAGTTTGGAAAGCTCTAAGCTACGTTGTTGTCACAGAAGATAGATGGTACTACAGATATAAAATTCACAGCATGTTATGGTTTAAGATAAAATTACATTAAAATGTTACATGGATGGTATCTATATAACACCTGGTAGATTGGCAAAAGTCTGTACATCAAAATCAAATAAGTGTTGGAAATGCAAAGAAAAAGAAGGTACTTTTTATCATATGTGGTGGTCTTGTTGTAAGGTTAAAGCTTACTGGGAAATGATATATAATGAGTTGGAAAAGATGTTTAAAATAACATTTGTAAAAAAAAAACCCCAGAAGCTTTTCTTTTGGGAATCATAGGTATAGGACTACCCAAAGAGTACAGAAATTGATTTATGTATGCAAGTACAGCTGTAGGAATGCTAGTTGCCCAAAAATCGAAAGAAGAAGAAGTCCCGACGAGAGATGAATGGACACAAAAACTTATGGATTATGCAGAAATAGCGAAACATACTGGAAGAATGAGAAATCAAGATAGCAAACATTTTATAAAAAATGGAAATGGTTTATTGAATATCTACAAACAAATTGTAAACAGATAAAGACATTGGCAGGATTACTGTAATAACCTGCAGTTTCAGAAGAATAGATGAATCAAAATAGATGAATAAAAGAATTAGCTAAGTTAATTTAGAATATGCAAGAAATGATAAAATAAATTTAAGGAACCGCCGAAAGAGGAGGAAGGAAGTCAAGGTTTGAAATGTTAAAACAATTGTTAAGCTATTGAAATGTATATAAATGAAAACTGGAAATAAATTTATAAAAAACAAACAAAAGAAAAGATAGGTGGCACCATAATTTGAGCACTTCAGAGAGATGGTCTTGTGTTTGTGTGTCTTCCTACATTTTTAAATATAGAACTAACCTTACATGAACACTCCAGGATCGCAGTAATAGCAGTCGTTTCCCTATTGCCTTTAAACAGAACCTTCCCCCCCCCCTCCCATAATGATTTGAAACTGGTCACCCGAAACTGGCATCATGCCTTGGCTATCATGAGCAGGGCTCATCCATCAACAGAGATGGGTAGATATATGATAAGCTTGCCTGTGATAAGCTTATCATATAAGGATGGCCTTCATCTCTATATTGTGATAAGAAGAAGTCAGGATTTCCTCAAACTTACTAAGCTTAGAAGAACAAATCCCAGGGCAATCAAGGTCCTCACATATTTTCCCCTAAGGATCTGCACATTTCTTTAATCAAATGATATTCAGGTAGAAACAAGTAAATTCTGAAATGTGTGTTTTTTGCTGAAAGAAATATTGCAAAACTTTAAAATATTTAGTTGTGAAAAACATGCTAGGCAAAAGCATCGTTCAGTTACATAAGACAGTAAGGTACTATGCATATAAAATAAAACTCACATCTGAAATATTTTGCAGGCATGCATTTAATTTGGTGTAAGGATCCTTTTAAAAAAACCATACCTCAGCTTTTTGTACTGCAATAGCTTGTGCTCTGTTAAACAGTGTGATAAGTAATTTGGTTAGGGCAGCTGGCAGCTGGTGAGCACTGGACCTGATGGGACTGCTTGGTGGCCGAGGTGTCACAGAGGTGTGGCCAAGTTATAGTTTTCTCCTAATCTTCCTCTATGCAAAAAGCGCCACAGACACTTAAGCATTGAGAGTACCGTACAAATGCTTAGCACCTAACTAAACTGAAAAGAAGTATGTTTTGGTCATGTTAACATGTCACAGAATAACAGACAAAGGTGTGATTTATTTGTGTTGGGGACCCCTACCTTAATTTCCCTTTTCTCTTACAGTTTCTCAGTTGTCCAGGCTGAACTTGTGTTCTGTGCTGATAGTGTTTATGATTTCTCTGCCCTTTCCAGTGACGAAGATGGTATGTGCTGAGCAATGTGATGGCAGGTGTTACGGGCGCTCCGTCAGCGAATGCTGCCACCGTGAATGCGCAGGAGGCTGTTCTGGACCAAAAGACACCGATTGCTTTGTAGGTCTCACCCTTCACTCCTTTCTGTCTTCCGATCAGCAGCTTTGGTCATTCTTGGGCTTTCTTGCCAAGGAAATGTGTGTGTGTGTCTTTAATTATACTGCATGTACAGTGGAAGATATTCACTCACCGTTTTAGCATTCATATTTTCCCATTACATTTCCGTTACTTATCAGCTTATTTCACCCATTGAAACATTTATGAGATTTGCAAATAGAGATTTGAAACCATTTATATGCTAATTGGTATGATTTTTATCTTAAGTGAAAATACATTTTACTTTCCTAAAAATTAACATTTATAGGATGTGGGCAATTTATATCAGAAGTTTGACTTTAAACAAAAGACAGACCAAAAATCCACCATCAGTCATATTTGCTAAAAACAGAATATAAGAGCTGTTGCCTAAAAGTGAAGGAAGTGAAGGAAGCCTAATTTATTTCTGTGGACAATGTTTCCTCCTAAGTGAGCTTCTGATGGCAGCCTCAGTCAGGTATATACAGCTTAAACAGCTAGGTGGCCATGACTAAGTTTTGCTAATAAATGTGATGCCTAAAACTGTTTGGAACTTATCACAAACAATGTATGTACATGTCAAGTTAGGATTAGGAGCCTCCCAGGTGGGAAATGCAATGGAGCATTTCAGAGCTAAAATTAATGTGAAGAATCGGACTCAAATATTGTATTTCCATTTTAATCTAGAAGAGCTGGATTTTGAATTTCTCTGCATGAACTGGGAAATTGTTTCAGCTCTAACTTGATGTCACCAAAATGGTATTCAAAGCAGAACAAGAACATGGCAGGGAATTAACACCCTTAATTAAAGGTTGTCGTTTGCAGGTGTTCCTTTGCTCCTGTCCTCTGTACACCTTTATATCAAAAGAACGGGTGAGTTAACAATACCCATTCTTCCAAAGAAAACTGGTTGCGTGTCGAGGTCCCCAAGCCACCCCCCAAATAACTCACAACGCACACTTAATTTTTTGTTTAGGTTTTTGGCATAATTTTGGCCACAACTTTATTTAAATACAAAACCGTGAGTGGTTGTTTAGGCATTGGTTAAGACTATCTGTCCCCCCGCCTGGGGACAGAACTGACTTCCAGGCACCACCGAAAGACAGTGCGGGGGAAAGCAAGTCGGGGAGAAATGGAGCTGAGTCACCCGCCTGCTCCCCGAAGGCTTGCCGGCCCTAGTCCCATTCCAGGGATTGGACGAAAAGATGGCAAGCCCCAGGATTCCTTTAACGGAATTCCCTTTCCGCAGCAACCATGGAGGGGCAGGCCCAGCCTATCCTAACCCCTCCTCCACCAATTTATAACCAATGCCTAACTGCAACCTTACAAGTTGTGACGATTTGCTACGCAGTAGGCAAAAACCAAATGGCCCAGCCAATCTGCCAGATGGACAAAATTCCTACCAGGCCCCTGCCCCAATGGCAGACGACCCCATGACAGGCATAGCAAGGTCAATGCAACAACCCCTTACTCAAGGGCGGGTGGGCAGGTGATCTGTTGCACACAGCAAAGAGAAAGCTCCAGGCTGTGTGCAGAGTATTTAAACATTTTACCCCTCCCACCAAAATTGCAACATAACTTTTACCCCAGCAACCCAGTGAACCAATCACTGCCCCAGGCCATCTTTAGAGACCCTGCCTGGTAACAGAGGGGTGGCTCAGCAGACCCCACCGCAACACGTGCTCTCCATGAAGGAGAACACGCACTTTGAAATCAGGAATTACAAAAGTTGGGGAAACAGTATGTAGTCCGTTAGTTTAGCTACCAAGGGGTATTTTTTCTCCCCCTCATGTCCCTAAAAGGTTTTTTTATTTGCCTGATTTCTTTGATGCTGGAGGCCAAATTAGGCATGATCATAGGAACCCCCCCAGTGTGTGAAAGGGGTGTGTGTGTGTGCTTGTGTTCCTCTGCATTTCCCCTCTGCAGTCAGTTTGCAGTCAGTTACCCGAATGGAAGTGAGCTGAGCTGGGACTCAGGAACAAGCGCCTGGGGTGATGAATCCCAGGAAGGGGAAGGAGGAAGGTCCAGCTCCCCATATCTGCATGTCCTTTGTTGTTAAGGTCAGGGGTCCGAGCTAGATGAGATGGTGAGAGATTCATGTTATGATTTCCTATGGGTTTGTCAAGGAGCAGGTCCCTTTTTGGATTCAAAACACAAGCACACAAATGGGATGGAGGCTAAAGATTTTATTAGCCAGCCCAAAGAAAGCCGCAAAGCATTGCCGATATCCCTCTAGCTGCTGGGCACTCTGTCAGCAGCAGACATGGCTATTGAAGATGGAGATGCAGCCGGCAACTTTGCAGATCAGGCTGTGCGGAGATTCCCAAGCTTTGAAGCTCTGCAGTTCTGAGGATCTGACCAGCAGCAGTGCTCTGAAACTTATATACTGTTGGGGGTTATACAAGCTATGCATGATGTTCGGGTGACACATGAGTTTCCTACCAAAGTAAAAGGCTGGTTGGTATTTTGCAGGCAGCAAAATATATAACTCCTAAGAATAGCCTCTACACCCTGCTCTAAATGCCAGCTGAAGCTTTGTCTTAAAGATACAAATTCCCACAACTGTGCCATCTCAGCATACAACCAACTAGTGAGAAACTAATACTGTACAAAAGTAGCAGAATTAAAGGCCTAGCAGCCCTAGCCCACAGGAGTGCATAGTCATGCAAGAAGCATTGTTGCAGACCACCTAAAATCCTTGCGATAACAAAGCTTTTCTGTAATATTCCAATACAGGGTTGTGGTTGTTAAATTACAAATGTATGGATGTTCCACAGAAACGCACATGGAAAATAGCACCTTAGATGTGCATCTCAAAAACATTTCAGGGGGGAAAGTTAGACAGTGCCACCTTATGTACGCTCCTCACCATCACCTAAGCTCCTGGAGTATTCTTACCTCTACTGAGCCCGGGAAGAGACAATACAGTCGTACCTTGGTTCTCAAACTCCGTTTGACTCCCAAAACTCCGTTTGACTCCCAAAACTGTTCGAAAACCAAGGCACAGCTTCCAATTGGCTGCAGGAGCTTCCTGCACTGAAGTGGAAGCCACATAGGATGTTCGGCTTCCGAAAAACGTTCCAAAATTCGGAACACTTCCGTGTTTTCGGCACTCGGGAGCCAAAACGTATGAGTACCAAGGAGTTCAAGAACCAAGGTACGACTGTACAGGGAACTCCCAGTTTACATGGGGGTTACATTCCGGGCTCCCTCATGTGTAACTGAAATCGTGTATGTTGGGAGCACCCTGGAGGGGCAGCAGGGCCTGAACAGCTGATGCACGGGGAAGCTTCTTCCCCACACATCAGCTGAGCTGAGACCCACTGCCCCTCTGGCTCACATAAGCAGGGGGGCAGCAAGGCTTGCACAGCTGACGTGTGGGGAAGTGGCTGCTGCCGCCTTGCACGTCAGCTGTTAGGCAGGAAGGCCTCTGGCTCACGAGGGGACCTTGCCCAGGGCCTGAAGAGGCTCTGAAGAGGGTCTTCTCGAGGGTGCTCTGCATTTCCGGGTTCCTGACACTGCTTGTGACACATGCAAACAGAGTACATGTAAATGGGAAGTTGCTGTATTAGTAAAGCCGAAAAATACTAGACCTTCTTCTATGCTACAGGAAGCCAGGCCCACATGCCTTTCTGCTCCAGCTCAAAAGCATGGAATGCTCTAAAATATACTACCAGTACTTGTAAACAATACTTAAAGCCACAAATTTAAAATTTGCTGAACTCTTCAGAATGATTTTAGTAGATCCTTAATGAAAGGTTATCATAGCTTTGGGCTATACATCATTAGCATTCTACATCATTATGATATAGTTACTAAGCAATTCATTATGATGATAAGGTGCCAGGGCAGAAAATGAATAAAGGCACTAGATTGAGGGAAAGAATTAAATGAGTTATGTTATGTATTAATTAAAGCAATTTCAGCATATGCTGCATTAAGAGATGGTCTGACCTATAATGCCTGCTTCCTCGAACCTATAGTATCCTGCTGTGAAAATTGCTAGATAAGGCAATCATCCGTTGTTCTCGCAAGTGCTGGCATGTATTCATTTGTGTGAGCATTCTTGGAAGCAAAGCAATGCCTATCTCTGCAGCATTAATGTTTCAGTAAATGTACTCACAAGGATTTAGAGGTATTTAGAGAATAATGAGAGTCAAAATTAAAGTGGATCTAAACAGGTCTCTGACTGTACTTTGTGCCTTTAATAACTTGGCAGTAATTCAACACATTGGTCTTGTTAAATTAAAAGGGGTTCCATTATAAAAGCCTTGCATCTACCTCACCAAAACATTCAATATGGTGCCCACTTAAACAGAACCAGCCTTTACCATTCGCTCCTTAAGTTGATTCAGGGAAATCTGTGTCACTCTTCCTAACTTTGCTGTAGTCCTAGCTGACACCCTGTTTCCTGATGAAGGCTTCTAATGCTTTAAACAATGGCATGTCTGACAATAAACAGAAACACTTGCTTACATAGGCATCCCCTTGATCTCTCAATCCGACTCTCCTGTTTAAAATTGTTTTGATGTTCTAATGGGATTGTTTGAGTTCATATTTTAATATTTTATACTTATAAACCATGCAGAAATCTACCTTGATGTGGGGTGTGTGTGATTTATATTATATTATGTTTATTATGTTATATTATATTATATTATATTATTATATTATATTATATTATATTTCAATTGGTGTAGCCCAGGGGTGTCCAACTTCCAAGAGACTGTGATCTACTCCCACTATACCCATTGGATTGACCAAAGTTGTTGAGTTGTTGAGCTTTTTTTGGTGGGGGAGACCAGAGTTGTTGAGCTTTAGGGATCGACAGTTGACAGCAGGGAGAAAGTGCTTCTTGCTTTCAGTTCACGGCAGGCCATGCATTCCTACTGAGATTGGCTTGGCACCCTGATCCCCTGAGTCTTCTTTGGCAGGAGAGCACAAACAGTAAGTACACTGGGCACTTGCCGCTAAACCAGCAGCACAACTGTCAAGGGATACCCAATTGCCTCCTGCCATGGAAACCTCTGCTCTTGAGCAGTGTAGTAAACAATGATGGTAGCTTTTCTTTTATCACTGCAAGGACCTCCACCGTACTGTGGAAAGGATAGGGAATAAGCATTGCCATAGAAACACGGTTGATTGCTACTGCTGTCTTGTCACATTCAGAATAGTCAGTGCAATGGCATCAGATTTGTTTTTATGCTAGTGCCAACAGTGGCGGTTCATCCTATTTTGCCACCTGAATCAAAATGGGAAGGTGCTGCCCGCCTCTCCCCACCCTGCGAAGCCTTGCGTACCAGGGTTGCAGTGGTGGTGGCTTCAGGCAGCATCTCACAAGATCTTGTGGAACTCTCATAAGAGTTCCGCGAGATCTTGCGAGATCTCAACAGAAGCCACCACCACAGCTGTGCAACCCCCATGATGGCAGAGGTAGGCATAGTGCCTGCAGGGGCACCACCCCATGGGATTCTACCACCTGAGGCTTCACTCGGCCTCAAGGGTGGGCCAGCCTGGGTGCTGAGAACTTAAGGCACAATCCTATAAACTAGTGTATCAGCACAGAATATTGTGATCTGAGGCTGGGATCTGGCCTCAAGAGCAACTATGGAATGTGTGCATTTAGGCCTTAGAGTCCACTGCTCACCCAGAAAGGACTGTGGTGTTAGCTCCTGCCATTTGCTCATGTTAGGTCACTGGAATAGCACCTTTTGCCTGTTGCACTTTAGGTTCCAGCTTCTCCAGCCTTCAGCAAAAATTTAAAGGTCCTCTCTTGATGATCATCACATGGACGATGTTCTTCCATTATGCCTGTCGTACCCCAACCCCTAAGCAGAGACTTATAGCTCTAAGTCCTATAAACATAACATGAGCTGTGCTGGGTCGGACCACAGGCCCACCTGGTCTGGCCTCCTGTTCCCACAGTGGTCAACCGCACGCCTCTGGGAAGCCCCAAAGTTGGACTCCTAGCTCTCGATCCTCAGCAGCTGGTATTCAGGGGCATGGTGCCTCTGATTACTTGGGGGTAATATGCAGTCCTCATGATGTCTTATAAGAATATTATTTAAATTTCTCAAATTAGACTTCAATTGAATTTGATGACTCAGGAACTAAAGGTTATTATTTACGTAGAGTGAATACCTTAAGAAACTTATTTCCTATTGTTATTGTCAAGGGTCTGTTTATTAAATGCCGATAAAAGCTCTGATTCAAACTGTTCTTTCCTGTCTTGCAGGCTTGTATGAATTTTAATGACAGCGGGGCTTGTGTCACGCAGTGTCCGCAGACTTCAGTTTACAATCCTGCCACCTTCCAGATGGAAAACAACCGAGACGGCAAATACACCTATGGTGCTTTTTGTGTCAAAAAGTGCCCGCGTAAGTTACAGGAGGAGGGTTGCCTTTCTTCCATGAAGGGCAACTGTTTCAAAGTGTCACCGCAGAAGTCTTTTAAAAAAATAATTGCAAAGCATGCCAAATGTACGGTGAAGTTAATGATGAGAAAGCACCCTATTTTCTTCAACAGCACTATATTGGAAGTTATAACTTACTCTAAGAATGGCATTGTTGAATGCTGACATTTTAATAACACCCTATAACTTAGAGCCAAAAATCCATGATAAATGTTTTGGTTTGTGTGGTCAAAATCTCAGCTTCCATCCAGCAGCAGATGTCAAATATGGAGCAGATTCTAACATTTCCTTTCTTTAAACAAAGTCTCATTTTCATTTCCCCTCAAACATAAGTGGAATTTTTTTTATGTTTGACCTTTTCTTGAAATTCAAGTGTGTGGTTTGGTAATGTGAGTCAGAACAGGCTCATTGCTATCAAGGCACATTAAAATATTGCTCCCAACTCCCAACATTACAATGGCTACCAAGGAGGTTTCAGTCAGTTGAAAATATAAAGTACTCCACCATAAATGCCTTTCAGGTACAGACTGTTAAACTGGATTACTAAAACTATTTATATGGACTGTTCCCAGTGGGAGTAGTGCAGAGTATGTGGCTGAAATAATGTCTTTCTGATAGATCCTAATGATGATTTCTTCTGACCCCCTGAGGCCAGATGGCAAGCATTATCACACTGCCAGAGCATTTAGCATGTTCTGTTGCTGCGTAGGCCTGCGCAAGTGGATGTAACGTGAAAGCATGCAAACAACCCTTTATATGTTCTCATTTCAATAACATCTTAGGGGATCACATATACTTGATATTTGAATATTTTGGGGTTTAAGGGTACAATCTTTTAAACATCAATTAAAGAAATTGAGGGGGGATCTGTGTAAGGGAGTTTCTTAAGGATGGGCTAGTATAATTGTCTATTGACTTAAGTGATGGAATAGATGTGTAGAAATGGACATTGCAAAACAAACAACCCAGTTTTTTCACAGCACCTGCAATCACACACAGTGCCTTTCAGTGTAGTCACTGAATGATGTGCATATTATGTGTGAAATTGTTCTTTCTTGACAATCTTTCCCAATTTCATTGTTGTGTTGCATTTTTTTTCTGATATAAGTAGCTCTGAGCATGCTACAAGCAAAAAAGTATGGTGCATGTACTGTAATAATATCCAAGAAGTGAAAGCAGTGCTAGAAACTGAGATATGAAAGCTAGGAGCTAAATGGCACCTTAAATCTAGGTTATGGGTGCAACAATGAAATGTCCAGGCTCAGTTTTTTATAACAAGAATACGAAGCTGAAAATGAAGGAACTACAGCTAAATTATTATGTTCATTTTTCACGTGGTCTAGTCCTTCCCCTGCCCACCCCCCTAATATTCTTGAGAAGGTCTCCTCTCCAGTCTTTAGATAGTAGCTGGAAGTGGGGAGACAGAAAAAGGTTCTCCTTTCCTTCCGCTCTGCAGTTTTAATCTGAAATCTTAGGCGCAGTACAGCGCCCAGAGCTGAGAAACTGCTCGCAGTAATGAAATTCCCTGTCGCAAAATGCACCTAGAACAATGGGAGTTTTGAATACTGAGCGAAAGGCAGTGCCCATTATTCTGTCCCTCATATATTTTTTTATTCACAACAACCCTGTGAGGCAAGTTAGCTTGGGAGATAGTGGCTGGCCAAGGCCACTCAGAGAGCTTCCTTACCCATTTGAAGCTGAGTCTTTCCAGTCCTAGGCTGACACTCTCAACACTAGGCCACATTTGCATGGCAAGCAGCACCTGCTGAAATCCCCTCTTCTACCTAATTATTAACGGTGCAAGAAGTACAAGGTGCTATCCTAGTTATGTGAAGCAGCTTTAGACATATGTTTTGCATACATCAGGTTCAATCCCTGTCATTTCCAGTAAAAGGGGTATTTCATTGTAAGGTTGGAAAAAATCCCTGCCTAAAAAGCTAGAAGAGGCACTGCCAGTCAGAGCAGAGAGTACTAGATTAGACAAACCAATGATCTGGCTTGCTGTACAATATCTTCATATTACCATGGATCCCAGAGCCTGGTGTGCTTTGTCGGCACCAGCATAGTAAGCTAGAATCAGGGGAAACTTTGACAGTTAGTTGTAATGATTTGTGGTTAAGTAAAAAAAGGTATGGGACGCGGGTGGCGCTGTGGGTTAAACCACAGAGCCTAGGACTTGCCGATCAGAAGGTTGGCGGTTCGGATCCCCGCGACGGGGTGAGCTCCTGTTACTTGGTCCCTGCTCCTGCCAACCTAGCAGTTCGAAAGCACGTCAAAGTGCAAGTAGATCAGTAGGTACCGCTCCGGCAGGAAGGTAAACAGCGTTTCCGTGCGCTGCTCTGGTTCGCCAGAAGCGGCTTAGTCATGCTGGCCATATGACCCGGAAGTTGTATGCCGGCTCCCTTGGCCAATAAAGCGAGATGAGCGCTGCAACCCCAGAGTCGGCCACGAGTGGACCTAATGGTCAGGGGTCCCTTTACCTTTACCTTAAAAATATATATATATACATAAGTTTATTATTATTTTTTTATACTAGAGCAGCATTTTGCTAACTAGTTGTGGAAATGAATCCCACATTTAGTATGCCTAAAAATATACATTCCCATTTGGTCGTTGTTTTGAAATTTAATTGCCATTATCTACAAAATTGAATATCTAGATACCTTCTTTTCTTTCTTTCTTTTTTGTCTGTATGAGCATAAGACTGAGATAATTCAAAGCATCTTTTATTTTATCCAGTGGTTGGTATACCAGCTTGGCTGTGACCGTGTATCCTTTGATGCTAAAATAACATTTCAAACATTTTCCAGAATACAAACCTCATTAAGATGGAGTTACAGCATCAGCATCTCAAGGGAAATGAAACTTTTAAAGAATGTTGAAATTAGCAACAACATAAAGCAACAGGGATACAGGAGAATGTGAGCTTAGAGAAAACTTCAAAAGATAAAATGCAGTTCTGAGACAAATACATAAAAATGAATCTTGAATGCAGTAGCAGAAAAGAGGGACCCACATCCCATTTTCCCCAACACCTCTCTGTTTTAAAAAGGGATGCTCAGAATATCCATTGTGTGATGCTTGTAGATGGTTTTCTTTTCAATAATACACTTTCCTCTTTTTTTACCTCCTTCTAGATAACTTTGTAGTTGATATCAGCTCTTGTGTGCGTGCCTGTCCCAGCCCCAAGATGGAAGTTGAAGAAAACGGCATTAAGACATGTAAACCATGCACTGACATTTGCCCTAAAGGTAGGCTGCTCTTCATTATACTTCTGACCTTGTGTGCTGTGCATTGCCATGACATAAAGCAAGGAACTAATTTGGAAATGGCATGAAACTAGTGAAACCTGGATGCAGTATGGGGCAGGCTATGAATGCTCTCCTTGGAACTGGGATACTGATCTCTGTGGGCAGTCTGGTGGCAGGTATGGAGATCCTGTCATAAGGTGTTTCCTCATTTAGCCCACTAGAGTAGCGTTCTTCAAGAGCTGAAACCCACTTGGATTCCCAGCCTGAAACACGGGACCCACTTCTGAGCTAGGGAGGGTGCAAAGCTTGACCTTAGCCCAAAGGTGGCAACTGCATTGTGAACCTTTTCTCTTTTGTGTGTACATTGCTCCCCTGTGCCTCCACCCCTTGTCCCTGCAAGGAAGACATGAAGCAGCGCAGCAGCAGTGCATGTCCAGTATTTGAGTTGAGAGGGGGAGGAGGCCTCCTTCCTCAGGAAAAAAAATGGGGGGGGGGGGCGGGGAGAGAATAGTGCCACAGTTGGTCCATAAGTGTCAAGGTGAGAGTTGGGAGCAAGACAGCAATAATTCACAATGTGTCAGTGAAGTTAACTAAAAAGCTCAGGCCAAGTGATCACAGCAGCTCTTCCCAGTAGGTCTGGTTGCAATGAGGCAGATGTGAGAGTTGAAGGCCTTCCCACCACTCTCTAAGGTGTCTCCTCCCCCAGGTCATTTCCCAGCAACCTGAGGCTGCTTGTCTGGTCTCTCTTTGCTCCTCCCTCTTCATTCCTCTTCATGTTCTGGGAGACAGGACCTGCCCATCGCAGGAGGGCGAGAAATCCTGGCTTCCTCATCAGCCTGACTCATCTCTGCCTCTTGGCTCCCCTCCTCTCCAGACTCTGATTCTGGGCTGCTCTCTGCCCTAGCCTGATCCTGCTCACTAAACCCTGTTACCTCTTCTGCTTCTGACACAGCCTCCTCTCAGTCTGCTCCCTCTTCTCCCTCTGACCTCACATTGTCCAATCCCCTGGCTCTGAGCCTTCTTCCCTTGGGGGTTCCCATGCAGTGCCTCCCACCACTCTGGTGCATCCAGCCAGTCCATAACCCACCTCTTGAAGATCAATAGGCTAGAACAGGGTTGGCTAATCTGTGTCCCTCTAATGTTGTGAACCACCCTGAGATCTCGGGCGGTATACAAATTTAATAAGTAAATAAATAAGGTTGTCAAAACAGCTTCAATCATCACTGGCCATTGGCTGAGCTGGGACTGGTGGGAGCCCAACAAAATATGTAAGGCTACAGTTAGAGACGCGGGTGGTGCTGTGGTCTAAACCACTGAGCCTAGGACTTGCCGATCAGAAGGTTGGCAGTTCGAATCCCTGTGAAGCTCCTGTTGTTCGAAGCTCCTGTTGTTCAGACCCAGCTCCTGCCAACCTAGCAGTTTGAAAGCACGTCAAAGTGCAAGTAGATAAATTGGTACCGCTCCGGCAGGAAAGTTAATGGCGTTTCCGTGCGCTGCTCTGGTTTCTCCAGAAGCAGCTTTGTCATGCTGGCCACATGACCAAGAAGCTGTCTGCGGACAAATGCCGGCTCCCTCGGCCAGTAAAGTGAGATGAGTGCCTCAACCCCAGAGTCGTCCACAACTGGACTTAGTTGTCAGGGGTCTCTTTACCTTTACCTTACAGTTAGCCACCCCAGCACTGGAGGATACAACCCTGCCCACGCAGAAGGATATAACCAGAGAGCTCTTCTATCTTTAGAGTACGGGTGTCAGAATACAACTGGGCATAATAGCAACCCGGGTTTTTCTTGTTCCCAACAAAATGGTGGTGTGGAGGGCATGTAAAATGCAGCACAGGTGAGTGAATTGAATCCTCCCTCCATCTGTAGCCTCCCACCAGAAACTGCTATTTTTAGCCATTTTCACCCCAGCAGGGATTACTTCCAGTTTTGGAGCACAACTGTGGGGAGAAAATATTTTTAAAACTAGGCTTTAGGGGTGAAGGGAGGTTGCTTGCTGATGGAGATTGTTCATCTCAGCCTTCTCCCAAGCTGTGCTTTAAATTGCTCCCCACTCAGAAACTTCATAGGAATTTGGCAGCAGATCTGTTTGGCCCCCAAGTCTAAGACGCCTGAGGCTCCCCAATACAACTCATAACAACGCCTGTACATAATTTTGAAGGTCTGAATGTCACAGGTGCCAGAGTGGCTTCCTACAGAACTAGTAAATTCCCTGTTGAAATTGTGTTAGCTTCCTGGGATTTTAAGCCCCTGCCATTGAGGTAAACTTTGTGTTTTCCATGTATGCAATACAGTTCCCATATATGTAAAGTGTCATTGATTCAGCGTGCTTGTTTCAAACCCTAACCATTGGGGATTTATTGAACGGTGTTAATCCATCTTCATTTACCTGCTTCCTGAACTGAGATATGGAAGTGAAGGAGATAACAAATGTTATCTACTCCAAGCTTTAAAAAGAAGACAGGCTATATACCCATATCCATGTAATAAAATCATTTCTTTTTAGACATCCACACAACATTAAGCTGTGTTAGCTCTCATGGAAGGAATATGCCTATTTTAGCCTAGTTTTATGTCTTCCATGGTAAAATACCGCAGAGGAAAACCCAATTGTGGAGGTTAAAGAAATGTGCAGGCTTTTAATAGGAGCTTCAGATTCGTTTTTTGTTTTTGTTTTTCAAAAGGACTTTTGGTATCAGCATGCTCTGAAATGTATCATAATGCTTACTGGTATAGATCATTTCTAATATTTAGCTTGAGGACCTTAAAAACCTTTTATAGCCATACTTCTTTGACCCAGTTCTCACCCAGGTGGCAGAGCTATATATGGGCTAAAGTACTTAGAGACTGCAGGTGGGATCTTGCATAAATGAATGTTCCCCATTTAACTGCCATGGCTATACAAAAAGAACTACAGTATTAAGGGGAATGCTATATATGAACATAAGAAGCTGTTTTATACGGATTCACATCAGTGATTTGTATGGCCCAGTATGGCCTACTCAGCTCAGGAGAGGTCTTATCCAACGCTGGTGCCTGAAAGCCTGGTATTTTTTGCATGCTAAGTATGCGATCTACACCTGTCCTCTCCCTTTTGCTAAGATTCCTCTCCTTGGTGTGTAGTTTTCTATCGGAATATCTTGGTATGGAGGAATTATATGAGCCCTGCTTGCAGATACAAGCAGCCCAGCCCAGATGCACCCGAAGGAGAACTTGGTCCCATTTATTAGTGGTGTCATGTTTGGCTTTTCTGATCCAGGTACTGTGAAACAGGAAGGTGTTCTGGGACTCAGGTTTCCAGGGGCAGATAATTCCTTTTTCATGCAGCAGAAGAAGGAATACAGAGGAGAAACGTGTAGACTCTAGTGACAGCAACTGTACCTTGGCACTTTGCCTTCCCAGCATCTAGCTTGTCTACAGAACTACAACGGGTGATGTCTAACTATGGCATACTCGAGCTAGACCCATTGAAACCAATGGACAGGTAACAGAAGCCCATTCAGGGTCTGCTCTGAGCATGACAGGATTCAACAAAGCTGTTGCATGTGGAATGAGGTCTGCTTGCACAGTGGGACTTTCCTCCTCTTCTCCTCCTGTGGGAAACTCTTCACAAACTAAACCTGTTTTGGAGAGTTGTGGGGAAACCCAGATCAGGCTTAGGGGGCTTGGGGGGAACTGCACAGCAGAGGAGAAGGGGGACCAACGAGCAGAAGTGATGGGACCTTTAGTCCATAACATCTGAAGGGCACCTTGTTGGTAGACTGTGTATGTGTAGCCATGCTCACCACATTATATGTGAACAGGGTAGGTGTGTCACATCTGCCTGCAACATCTGGTTAGGCTCATGTGAACACAGACAAATGTGCATAGACCTAGGTTATGCATGCACAGGCATCGGCTACCCTGCATTCAACCAATCCAAGTGGCTTTAAAATAAGTTTTAACTTTTGTGACCTAACACTTTTCTATACAGACATACATATTTAGATCTCTAATGTAACAAAATGGATTTGAGCATCTTAGCTGATCACATGGCTGCTGCTGGGCTTGTCACGATGAACCATTGTAGTTTTATTCTAGGTAAGAGGCATCTTTCCGGAACAATTTTATAAAGAAATATTTGAGGCAAGGGGCAGTTCTTTAGTTGGTTCGTCTTAGCCTTTGTAAAGCAGAGAAACAGAAAGAGAAAAGTAAGTAGTAAACCATGCTAGGAAGTAGGACAAATTAATATTAACCAGGTCCCATTGCCTAGGCTTGAGTTCCTTCCTTTTTAGAGGTAGCACATGGTTCTGGTGGTGCTCACCTGCCAGGCTTTCTGCTTTCTCCCGCATGGTTGGTATCACTGCATTTGAACATCAGATCAGACTCCTAGCACTGCTGCCATAAAAAAATAAAAATCCTTGAAACACACACTCCATATGCTCCATATGTACAGAGCACAGACACTTAGGCAGTTTAAAAATAATAATGGCCTGTTAGGCTACTCTAACAGCCTCATCAGCTTCAAGAGTGAAATAGGTAGGACTCAAATGGAAATTTCTGAAACACCTGAAATTAAAATGCACCCACAAGGAAGGGAGATGCTGGTCACAATCTGGGGAAATAGATGACTTTAGATGCCTGTGATTTCATCAGCATATGAAATTTAGTCATCCCTATCTCCTTGGCTTCTCAGAACACAAATCCCTTTCCTATCTTATTTCCTTTCTCACGGCCTGCAGGCTATCTGTCTCCCTGCCCTTTGTCCTTGCATGAGGGATTTCCCAGCCTGCTTCCACATGGCCTTTCAGCTCCTCTACAATATTATCTTCAACTACGTCTCATATATAATCTGCTGTCCATAGATCTATGGGAGGGTTTTCTTTCCACTTGAACCTGTAGCTTCACAGAGTGTCAGCATTCTATGACTGATCTTTGCTCCTCAGTCTGAGATGGACAGACGCTCCTTGCTCTCAGCCCAGTTCCTGGAAAACAGGATTAATTACCCTTCCCCGCTGCCTCTTGATTTAAAGCCAGCGCAAGCACAATGGCGTAATGCACTCAGTGATTTACAAGAGATCCAAATATATGAATGCATATTTTTACAAAGTTGTTTATTTTTACAGCATGTGATGGCATCGGTACAGGAAGTTTGATGTATGCCCAAACGGTAGACTCCAGCAACATTGACAAATTTGTCAACTGTACCAAGATCAATGGGAACCTTATCTTCCTTGTCACTGGGATTCATGGGTGAGTGCAGATAATTATAACATGCTGCATCTTAGTAACAGACCCACCTAGTTTGTTCATTTTCACTTTTTTGGTCCCTAAATGTTGGGATGGACTATCAGGCCAGCATTGCTTCTTCTGAGAATTGTATGAGATGGAGCTGTGTATTGTGCTCTTTCCAGGTTGGCCCAAATTTTCTGGTGGTATAGAGGATGGGCTCCTATGACATAACAGTAATGTCTAAAGGGGCTTTTTGACTTCTAGATAGTGGGGTTGAAATCCAAGTTCTGCTCATTGCTAGCACGGCCTTTGCCTTTCTGTCTGTAGAATTTGATAAACCTGACCAAGACTGCTGAGGCACAATGTGAGCCCATGTTGAATGAATGAATGAATGAATGCTGTGGTGGGAAACTTATTGACCAGTCTCAGGGAAGATAAAGGGGCTTATAGAGGGCATGCAAGGACTTACAATAGCTTATTGCCTTTTTTCAGTTCTTGCCTTTCTTGCATGCTGCATTATGAACAAAATAAACATTTGGAGCATCAATGCAAGTTCCACCTGTTTTTATCTCTCTGGACTCATCCAGACTTACACTTATTCTGTACTTAGAAAGCACAAGTTCAAGCAGTTGTGCCATTGCCTCTCTGCTTTCCGTTGGAAAACCTGTACATTAGCAATAAATTGGGGGGGAAACTCGATTGAAAACTCTGATTCAGTGGTTGAGGTCGGGTCTGCAAGGGCATGTCTGGAGGAGCCCTCTGTTCCTTTGTTCTGGCCTGTCATCTAGGGATGCTTCTGAATATTTTCCCATCCAAATTAGTTTCCAGATTTTGAGTTTCCAGATTACCTAATCTTGTTTCCAAAGTGGCATTGTGCTAACAATGTGTCATTTTTAATGTTGATTTGATTTCCTAATTTTTTCCCCAGACCACTGGGCATGTGAAGTTTACTTCAGTGTTCAGTCCCCCCCCCCTTATAGTTTACCAATGTGCATCAGGGCCCATGTGCATTGATTACATCACTGTGCAAAAAGGAATCCTATTTTAATCATGCGATCACATAATGATGCCTTTTTGTGCTGATTTAATCAGTGTGGCTATGCACTACTGTGCATTGGTAACATGTAAGTAGAGAATGTGGGGTGGGTGCAAACTGCAAACAACATCCAATTGTACATGTCCTAATCTGAAATTAATTTTAGGAATTAACCGAGTTGAATTTTAAGGCAGATGGGTCGAAAACGTAGTGGAGCCATTTCAACAAAATAAGTGTAACACTGTTGTCAGGCATACAGATCTCCTACATGCAGCCCTTCTTGTTGTGTCCAAAATGTCACGTGCCCTCCAGCTCCTGAAAGAGCATCACTCCTAATATACTGCCAGCATCACATTAAAGCAATATTTTAAATCATATGTTTTAGAGGGGATTAAAATTATTTAAATTTGGTCTTTAAAATATTATTGTTATGAAGTTTATGTGCAAGCTTGAAGTTATAAGGAAAGTACAACTGAACTGCACATTATTAAAAGTTGACAGTGTAAAATGGTAACCTGGAATATATATTAGCTGTTCATAATGTTAATTTAGAGTATTTGAACATATTCTTGCATTCAGGATTAACTCTGTTATTCAACATTTAAATAATAGGGAACTTTCTAGTATATAATATTAGGGACTCACTTAATAGCTAATGTTAAAAAAATATCAATATATATTTAAACTTATTAAATGGAAGGCAGCCTTGAAACATTAGGAGGCTGCTTTATGCCAAGTTAAATTATTTGCCCATCTAACCCAAATTGTTTATGCTAATTGGAAGTGGCTCCCCCTGCTCTCAAAGAGAGGCCTTTCACATCACTATAATGCAGAAGAATGTGAATGATGTAATGTACCACAAATTTATTTTCCTGCACTTCTTTGTAAGAAGAGTCACCACCAAGGCTTTTTTTCAGCCAGAACTTGCTGGAACTCAGTTCTGGCCCCTCTCAGGTGGGCACCATTGCCATTCTAAGAGAACAAGGGAGGTGTTCATAGTGAGTTCCGGCACCTCTTTTTCTAGAAAAATAGCACTGGTCACAACCATAATCTACTAGTTCATTCATTAGGCAGGGAGTTTCCCTCAGGATAGCAGAACATGCCTTTAACCCCAATGTTCAAATTTCTATCTTCAGTATCAAAAGTATATATACATGGACAAAGTTAGCCTATACCATGCTTCAAAGCCCCTTTCATGCCACTAATTTCAATGTGCTCCATCAGCTACTGTCAGGCCGCGGGATTATTAGATTTGGAGCAGGGATGATCATTCTTGGTCGATTCCATAAACATGCTCAGGGTACTCATTTGGGTTCTTGGCTGGTTCCACACAACGTTTGTAAAGCAGAGAAATTAGAAGTTGTAAAAGGTCCCGCAAGCTGAGTCACTGCTGCATGCTGGGACAGAGAGGGAGAGGAGTGAGGCAGTGGCAAGGTCAGATCTGTGCAAATCCAGTGCTTCTGCCAACTTGGTTCAGGCTAATCCTGGGGCTGTTATTTAATACAGTAATATATCTGATCACTGCAGTTTTTGCTGAAATTATTGTAAGCTCTGCAAACTTCACTGGTGATGCTATAGGTTGTCACTCATGTTTTTGTCATTTGTTGGTTTGCAGTGCTAACCATAGTCTCAAACCCAACCTATTGTTTGAACTTCAAAACATACTGGCAAACTTTGGTTTAGGTTAAGGATGAGCAGATTTACCATTACTTTATTGTTCTGTGGGTTCACTCTGCTCCATGCTGCACTCCTTGTGTTCTTTTTAACTGGGAAAAGTCTAAAATTATGGAGCTGGGAGTTGCACAGTTTACCACAACATCCAGGTTCTTTTGTTCTCCCCTTCTGTTGCCAATGCAAATGGGCATATTGAAAGGGCAGAATAAAAACCAACCTTGGTGTGCTTGTATGCATAAATGCATCAATATTCTTTTGTGCTGTGCTTTATGCTGTATTCTGGGGGTACCTCATTAGAAAAAAAAATTGAATCAACTGTACCTAAAGGCAAATCAATGTTTTCTTGTTGAGGCATTATATCTAGGTGGAGAACCTACACACTGTTAATGTAAAGGAGTGAAAAGGAAGGAAAGAAATATACCACCTGTGTATGGTGCTCTGAATGGAACAGTATACCGTATGTTTCCTAGTGCATCAGTTCCACTTTCAGAACAAGACCAGGTAATCTGGAACTCTGAAAGTTCTGCAGGTATTCAGCTGAAGTGAATTTGACAGGCACCCTTAGCTTAAAGCTACTTTCATTTTCCATCTGCTCACCAGCCACACCATTCTGCTTATGGTACACTATTCTCCTGTGGCAAAGTAACAATGGTAAATACAGTGTGTAAATTAAGAAATCACATCAAGCTGTCCTTAGCAGAAGCCATTTCTTGTAATCCCACTTCAAACTGTGGTTTCCAAGTCTGGTTTGCAGGATTTGTGAGTTCAGACATCACAGCAAAACACGATTTGAGTCACTCTGTCATGCCGTGCCTTTACTAAAGACGTGCACACAGGTTTGAACTTTTCATGCCTTGCCTTGAAGCAGACCCCCGCCTTTCCGCTGGCAGTCCTTTCTTGGGAGCTTCACACTGAGCAGAAAGTGTAATTAAAAACGATAATCCTGGATAAATCCTGGTTGCATGAAACAGATTGTAAGCCATGGTGGGGGGTGAGGGAGGCCTAAACCACAAGAATTAATTGTATAATATTTGGCTAATCCTTTGGGCTTTCTTTGAATATTCCATTTCCCTCCTGCTAACCTCACTATAAATTGTAAATGTAAAACTGAGTCCATGAGTCCTGTCTGCAAGTCTTGTCCAACTGTTTCCTATACTCTTTCTGGACTTCCGAAGGGCAGAAAAAGAGTTGCCTACTATGTGCCTCTCACAGTCTTCCAAGTGTGTTATTATTATTATTTCTATAATCACAGGCTTGTACAAGAAAAGTAGAGCCTGACTCTAAAGGCTAATAAAAGTCATTTATTTGCATACTTTTCTGTGAAGGCTTCCCCACCCCAAAAATAGATGTGCACTTTTCACAGGATGCTTTTGCTTGTCTTTTTTTATTTCAGGGTGTCCTACTTTAATTGGCACAAGAGTCTTTGGCTTTTAAGACTGGCTGTGTCAAATCAGTTCAAAGCTTACTGAAAGGAGGCATAAGTCCTGCTCTCAAAACAAACCACACCTTAATCGCAAAGAGTGAGAACTGTTGCGGTGCAGTGGCCAAGATTGTGAGCTGAAAGGAAAGAGAGAAGGATGCTTGCTCACATTCTTCCAATTTTAATATTCTTTCCAGAAGGTGCACCACCAAGCCACCTTTCCTCCATTTTTGATTTTCAGATTTTGTCCTAGTGGTTTTTCTTCAAATTCTCTTGGGAAATAAGCCAAACTATTTCCAGGACTTATTGCAAGCTAATTGGAGTCTCCAGACTCCACACACAAGCCTTCTCCCCTCTCTCAGCCACCCCTTTCCCTCCTTCCCCCTCCACACTGAGCCTCCATCCTGCCTCTTGCCAGCAGCCACCCCCATGTTCTCTTAACTTTCTCCACCATACCTGAAAAAGTCTGGAGAAGGAATTGGATAGGGCCTCAGAGGAAGTGTGTACAAATGACCAGGTCATTTGGCCAAATAACAACCAGAAAATGTGTACAGTACATTGAAATGACCTACTATATTAGGGGTTCCTCCAAAATGACAGTCAAGTCACTGTCTCTGTGATCCGTCTGTTGGGAGCTCTAAGCTCTGTTAGCAGTGCTCTCCTGGGCATCCACTTCAGGAAGAAGAAAGGCAAAGCTAGTTTTCTACTCCCAGGATATGGTGGGAATCCTTCACCATTCTTCCATATTCACATCTTGACAATGTGTCGTTATTCTCTTTCAGGGACCCCTATCACACAATAGAAGCAATTGACCCTCAGAATTTAAATGTCTTTCAAACAGTGAGAGAGATAACAGGTAACCTACAATTATGATACTACATCATTTGTGCTTTCCATTTTTTAGAAAAGCTACTGCTTACATAAATGAGCTGAGGTAACAGTGTAGCATGAAAAAGAGGTTTGTAGTACAAATTTTACCTCAACCATAAATTTACAAGATGGCAGTGAATATTGTTGTAGTGATTGCTGTAAGTGAAGTGGATTGAATATTTTAAAACAGCATATAAATACAAATTATTATCCTCATCATCAACAACAATGTTATCATTCCCTTTCTCTGTGCTTTTAAGCTGGCTGTGTTGAAAGCTTACTACTGATCCACTGGTTTATCAAGGCAATGTCCTTAGGACGGTTGTTTCAGTGACAGGATGCTCTATTTCAGTGCATGTGGTAAAAGGCACAGGATGATGCCCTGTCAACTTGTGCTACTAAGGAACTCAGTGCAGCTGTGGGACCAGCATCCAGACAGGAGTTTAGGAAACCTCTCCATGAAACGCCTTCCTCAGATGAAGCCCAGGGCATGGAGTGGTTGCCTCAGGCGGCAGGTGCCAGAGGGCAGGTCACAGTGCCAAGATGTTAGAGGACAGAGCTCTGTGTGTTTTATGGCCTGGTCTGCACTTCCTTAGCAAGGCAGTGGCTGAGGGACACTGTCCAGTTGCCAGGGATGAAGGGGAGGTTCAAATGCCAGTTAGTTCACTTTCTGTACATGGAACAGGAGGGATGGGCACTATTTGGCCCTTCAGCTCAGAAATCAAAATGGCCTATGGGGAACCTCTGGCCCTCCAGATGTTGCTGAACTACAGGTCCCATCATACCGGACCATCAACTGATGGGGGTCAGAGTCCAGCAGCATCTGGACGGCCACAGGTTCCTCTTCCTGGGCAGTGGCGTGTGTTGTCACACAAGATGCCAAAGAACGTGGTATAAATTCCAAGGCTAGGCAGGCATGGCCTTCCTTCCGCTCTTTTGCCTGATCAGATTTCAAGTCTGTAGTGAAGCTGTGACTGCAGTGAGGAATTCTGTAATATTTCTGGTTTTATCCTCTTTAGGATTCCTGAATATACAATCATGGCCTGAAAACATGACCGATTTCAGTGTGTTTTCTAACCTAGTTACTATCGGTGGAAGAGCACTATACAGGTGGGCTAAGCTGTTTTGTTTTTCTTAGCATTTTCACTTTTAAAATCAATGTTCACAGACTGAGTTTATTAAAGAAATTTATCACAGAGCATGGTGTTGGGGTCTGGATAATATCTTTGTCCCACCTCATGCATAAATACCCATAAATACCCATGCACACCTATCTAAACTGTACATGAGAAGGCCCCCTTGCTAAACTCTTGTGGTACGTGTGGACATCAGTGGATGCATGGTTCACGGTTTGTCCAGGAGAGCTAAACCAGGACTATGAGTTCAGACACCACACTAAGCAGAACCATGGCTTAGCTCAGGGCAGGGCAGCGCAACACAACACACGAATGACCAGGAAGGAGCAGAGTAGCTGCAGTCTTCTCTCTGAGAGCCAGCATGCTCACATGTTCTTTCTAAGCCACAGTCTAGCGCAGTATGATGTGTGAACCAGTCTTTCATTGTTCTGATATGGAATTATTATTTTTTGTCACAAAAAGTAAAAGGACACAAAAATGCCAGAGATCACAGTGGTGTTTGCACAGGCATTACAGAATATGAATATTTAAGAAACATGTTCTGATATGAAAGCTGATGCACAGGAAAAGTTCCTGTTGGGAGAGAGAACACCAAAACAGAATGGGCGTGAAACAATCTATCTGTGTAATATATACCATGGCCCACAGAGCAAAATGTAGTTAATCAGTCAAGGGGCTCTGTATGTGTTGTAAACAATGGCCAAAGCAGATTATAAATAACAGTGAAACCTTGAGATTTGAATTACAGTCTCGTGCTGGCTTTTGTGGTATTGGTTTTCATCAAGAACAGCTGGAAAATAATTACCTTGGGTTTTTTTTTTTAAGATATCAAATAAATCTGCAGAGTACTGGTTTCTCATAAACTACTTTAGCTTCACAAACTTTAGACTCTCCACTTCAACAAAGTTATCTCCACTTCACAGTTAAGATTTTTGCTTGATGCTACGAAAATGACTGGCTGCCAAGAAAATCATCATCTTAAGCAAAGGAGCAGAGAATCTCTTTGGAATTAATAATTTGACTTTCATTTACACACATATGCTATGAATGTGGCTCTGGTGGTATAAAGCCCTCAAAGACCCAAGCAATCTGGCGGAGAGGGAGGGTGCATGTCTCTTAAGATAATGATAGCTCACACACTTGGACATTTTAGAAAGAAAGCAGGATGGCAAAGGGAATGTTCATGGAACACACAGACACCCAAACATCAAAAATGATTGCCCCCTATTCCATCACACCTGAATAAGATGGCAAGACAGAGAGTGGTTCTGCTTCAAGCCCCGTGGGGCCTTTCTGCTTAACATTTGCCTCAACAATGGTCAACAGTGAAACATTTGTAGTTATATGACTGGTTCACAGTCAGGACATAGTCAGCGCTCCAAACATTAGTGTTGGTGACCACACACTTGAGGTAGTCGATGCATTTGTCTTCCTGGGCTCCACCATAACTAGCATTCTCTCCATCGACACAGAGCTGGACAAGTGTATTGGCAAGGCAACTATGGCAATGGCTTGCCTCTTCATTTTTATTTTTATTTTTAATAATTGAAAATTTTATTAGTATTTTCCACATAACAACACCACGAAAAATATTGAAAAATAACAATACACAAAACACAAAAACCGACATTCAAAAAACCCCACCACAAATCCATATCTTACAAGTTAATAATATAAACACTAAAAAGAAAAAAGAAAAACAATTATTGACTTCCGTCAATCCCACAGCACCTCCTTTGTGTCTTCCTGTTTTCCTGTTTTCCTTATCATCTCTAGTCTAGCATCCAGATATAAATCCCTCTTTCTTATCCTTTCACTTCACAAGGTTATTCCAGACTCAGCCAGATTTCTGTCCTCGAACCTTGGCTTTTAAGGTATTCGTTTAGACACTTCCATTCCCTTTTCACTTCACTTTTTGGTTTTTGTCTTATTATATCTGTCAATTTGGCTAATTCTAAATATTCTGAAAGCTTGCCTCTTCCAAAGGGTACGGGAGACTGTGATGCTAACTACCAATGCCAAGATGAAGCCCTGCCCAGCTTGCTTCTTGAGCCTGCTGCTCTATGGTAGGGAGACATGGGCAACTTATGCCCACCAGGAGCGACACCTCCACACCTTCCACATGTGCTGTGTCAGAAAGATTTTGGGCATCCCATGGCAGGATAGAGACTCAAACAAAGATGTGCTCTTCCAAGCCCACATTCCCAGCATGTTCACACTCCTGTCTCAGCGACATCTGTGCTGGCTTGCTCATGTCCACAGAACAGAAGATGGCAGGATCCCCCAGGACGTGCTCTGAGGAGAGCTGGCTTCAGGCACCAGCCCGTTGGCAGAGAAACTCTGTGTTACAAAGATGTCTGCAAACATGACAGGAAGGCTGGCAATGTCAACCCTGCTATGTGGGAATCCCTTGCAGACGACCACAACAGCTGGAGACCATCAGTCAGGTCATGTATCCACAGCAGCGATCAGAAAAGGAATGACCGCTGGGAAGAGAGCAGAAAGAATAAATGACATGGCGCATCTGCAACAGCGCAACCAGGCACCTTCATCTGCCCCAGCTGCAACAAAACATGCCTCTCCCATATCGGCCTCTACAGCCACAGCAGTTTGTCTCCAACAGTTTGTCTTCATCTCCAAAGGTGCACTCTTTGATTGTCTCCCAAGACAGATGGATGCCAACAGCAGTCAGTTTGAGCCTTTTCTCTGTCCCAGTCATATGGGGAAAATATTCATTATGTGCGCTAATAGTGAATGAGTACACTCTGCAGTTGGATCTCATCGTGATTGGAGCAAGGGTTGCAGAGGCCGCTGCAATTCATTTCACAACATGATCACATTCCTATGCATTCCAAGAGCAATTTTTAAAAGCCATCATTAATGCCCTACTTTCCACTTTGGATAAACAAGTAATCATTGATCATGTTGTTCTCCCCAAAGCTAGTATTTAGGTGTTGTGCCTACCTGCCTTGCCTCAAACATCTGGACTGTTCTTTGCTCTGTACCTTTGAGCACCTGTGGCTTTGCGCACTGTGTTAGCACTTGCTCTCTGCTTGTGGCACATTATACTCTGGATGGGTCAAAGCGTGGAGAGTAGGGGCTCAAATTAGATTACTTTCCCATCTTTTCCATTTCTGGCCCTTTGCTTGCATGCGATAGTTGTATCTAAGCAACAAAGCAAGTTCTCACAATATATGCCTGCCTCTATATATCTCTGTGTGCCTATTTACTATTCTGTTCTTGTTTCCTCCTCCAGTGGCCTTTCTTTGCTTATTCTCAAGCAGCAGGGAATTAGATCTCTACAGTTCCAGTCCCTGAAGCATATCAGTGCTGGCAACATCTACATAACAGACAATAGTAACTTGTGCTACTATCACACCATCAACTGGACCAGTCTCTTCAGCACTCCTAATCAAAAGACTGTGATCCACAGAAATAAGAAGGCTGAAAATTGCAGTAAGTATTATTCTCCTTGCATTTTGAAGAATATGGAAGCTTGTCAACCAGTACAGAAATAAACAAAGCACCTATTGTTTTGGTAATGACACAGAAGCAATATTTTAATAGAATAAATTAATTTTTCCTCATTAGGAGACTAATTATTTGCTGTTTTATAGAAGAGGGCATCACGTTGAATGATTGCACCAATATTCAGCATTATTGTATAAGTAAAACTCAGGTTAAAGGTGGCAGTCTGGTTCCTTTCAATTTAAGTAAATATACTGGAGAATGTCACAGGAAAGCACTCCCTTTCCCAAGCCAGCAATCTTCATGAAGACCCATCACAGGATAACTGCACTTATATAAACATGCTGCATGTACATTGCCTGTGACACCACAGACATGAATATACTAATGGGCTAAGGCTTTCAATATCCTTGAGCCTTTCCCGTTGTTCCTCATTGTCCTTGGACTTCACCCTCAACGTACCTTCTAATGTGTCTCTGCAGGTCGGAGCTTATCCTCCTCTTTTGCCCTCCTGTTTCCAGGCAGAGGTCTGTGCTTTAATGCTCTGTGTCCAAGCAGTTTTTTCTTTTTCTGTTCTAGAACTTTGCCTGCAAAAGTCTGCTCTTTAAAGCTGAATCAGAGCAAACGTCAATTCGACTTTGAGCTTTAAAGAGCGGGATTTTGCAGGGAAAGCTCCAGAACAAAAAAGGGGGTGCTCAGACCATGCCTTGAGAGAGTGGAGGAAAGGTAAGTGAGCCAAGCCCTCAGCGTCGCAGCTACGCCCTCAGAATCCCCAGGGCCCTGTAGGAATTGCTGCTGCCAACCATCACAATTTAGGCCACATGGAGC
Source organism: Podarcis muralis (assembly GCF_964188315.1). Lineage (NCBI taxonomy): Eukaryota > Metazoa > Chordata > Lepidosauria > Squamata > Lacertidae > Podarcis > Podarcis muralis. Next base: position 135,649,181 of record NC_135655.1, read on the forward strand.
TCAAATGTGTCAGTCACCCCCTCTCCCCATATGGACTTGCCCAGCATATGAAGCCAGTGCCACTGGAAGTGGAGCAAAGCACTTACTCGTCCCCAGTCAGTGGCAGGCAGCTACTTTTATTATATCTCCTGCAATGCAGTACCAGCAGTACCACATCAGGTGAGCCCCTCTAAGGGGAGTGGGTGCAGCGCTGCCAAGGTGGCTCATGCTAGCTGCAGTGCCAATGGGCAGCAATGTAGGCATCAGCCCCTGGGGCGCTTTAGGTGTGCCTTGGCCTTGCCAGCTGTCTGAATACTGCAGCTGGTCACAGCCCCTAAGCTGCCACTGGCTTAGTTGTTTTGAAGTCACAGAAGGACTGGGTGTCTTTAGAGGAATTATTTGTGAGTGTTGGGGGCAGGATTTAAAATTTGAATTTGGATTCATAGATCTTTAATAGCGTTATTCAATTAAACCCCTTCTGCTTTATTTAAAAACACAAGTTTTCTCATTAGGATGGGTCGAATATTCCTGTGCTTTTCACCCAAAAATGATAGACAACATTTTTGCCAGGAGTTATTATGCTGCTAGCAGAGGGTCCAACAGCAAAATGGGCTGTATCTTCTGTCAGGTTATCCTCCTTTCTCCTTGTTGGACTTTCCATCTTCTCTTTGATCACTTCATGGACTCCCTGCCTCTTAGCTGCAACGGCCAGGCTGTGATTGCCTTGGTCAAAGGGCTGGGCATTTGGGGGCCAGGCTGAGAATGGACACTACCACATTTAGAATTTGAATTCCAAGGTCCGTGAGCTGGTTTAGGTAGACGGAGTCTCCTCACATATGGCAGTTCATCACGGATATCTGATTGACACTATGTTGGATCACATTCATTGAGCATTTTGGAACCCTCCATTAAATATAGAGATGCAGTAGCTTCTTACATGAGTGGAAGAGCCACAAATATTTCAAACTACATTTACTAGGTGCCTGCATTCAGATCTTCAAAGGGGGGGGGGGGGAAAGTGACTTGATGAAGATTTCATCTTATTGTTAGTGATTTCAAAGAAGCATCTGCAGTTTGAACAGCCTGAAAAAGGCAGCAGCATATGAAAGTCCTTTCTCACAAGCCTTTCTTTGAGTGTCAACAAGCATATAGATAGAGGTGATCCAGCTGACACAGTGTACCTAGACTTTCAAAAAGCTTTCAACAAAGTACCTCACCAAAGACTCCTGAGAAAGCTTAGCAGTCAAGGAACAAGAGAAGAGGTCCTCTTGTGAATCACGAGTTGGTTAAATTGCAAGAAGCAAAGAGTAGGAATAAATGGACAATTCTCCCAATGCAGATGTATAGAAAGGGGAGTCCCACAAGGATCAGTACTATGATTTTGAACTTCACAAATGATCTAGAGTGAGCAGTGAGGTGGCCACTTTTGCTGGTGATACTAATTTTTTCAGTCATTAAAGCAAAAAGAGATTGTGAAGAGCTTCAAAACGACGTCTCCAAACTGAGTGGATGGGTGGTAAAATGGCCAATGTAATTAAATGTAAACAAAAGTAAAATGATGCATGTCGGCACAATAAATAAATAAATTATTTCTCATATGTGCATTTGGGGTCTGAACTGGTAGTGACCGACCAGGAAGGCCTCAGTGACCACCTCACCCATATGAACCTACCCAGACCCTGAAATCATCATCAGAGGCCCTTCTTCTTGTGCCTCCTCTATGAGAGGTCTGGAGGACGGCAGCACAAGTACAGGCCTTTTCTGCAGTGCCTTCCATGTGTGTAGACCACAAGCTTAACACGAGTCACCAGTGTGATGCAGCAGGGGGAAAAACAACAACAACCCTAATGCCATTCTCGGCTGCATAAACAGAAGTATAGTGCCCAGATCAAGGGAAGTAATAGTACCACTCCATCCTTGCCTGGAGTACTGTGTCCATTTCTGGGCACCACAATTTAAGAAGGATATTGACAAGCTAGAACATGTGCAGAGGAGGGTGACCAAGATGATCAAGGATTTGGAAACCAAGCCTTTTGAGGGAGTTGGGGATGTTTGGCCAGTATGAGGAGGTTTGGCCTAGATGAGGGGAGATATGATAGCCAATGTCTAAAGGGCTGTCACATAGAAGATGAAGCAAGCATGTTTTCTCTGATAGGACCCAAACCAATGGCTTCAAGTTACAAGAAAGGAGAGAAACATCGGGAAGAACTTTCTGACAGTAAGAGCAGATTATCTGTCTGATAGAGTCAGACAGTGGAACAGACTCTATCAGGAGGTTGTGGACTCTCCTTCCTTGGAGGTTTTTAAGCAGAGGTTGGATGGTCATCTGTCATGGATACTTTAGTTGAGATTCCTGCATAGCAGAGTGTTGGACTAGATGATCCTTGGGGTTCCCCCCAACTCTACGATTCTATGATTCTGTGCTTAATTGAACTTGCCTACAAACTATTTAAAACTATTAATCTTTATTTTGAAGCACAAATGCTTCAGATCTCTTATTAAAAATCATTGAGAACTAGCATCAATCATGGCCCTTTAATGTATATCTAGACCCTTAAATGAAAGCTGTACCACAAAGCAGTCAGCCTTATATGATGGAAATTCAATCCAGTCCAGAGAGACTAACTTCAAAGATGTTTACAGAGAGAAATGCCCTCCAAACGCATACGCAAACATCTGTAATAACTGATAGTGAAGCTTAAGTTCTTATTTCCACAAATACACACCTGTAACCTCAGGGAGTCCCAGAACCCTTGAGGGGATGAATTTAAGGAATGTGGAGAGATTTCAGGGTGGGGGTGTAGTTATTTGGTTGCCTGAACCTAGATATACAGGGGAAAGAGAAGCCTATAAAGTGGCCTTGAGCTGAGTTAGGTTCTTGGTCTGTTTAGCCTACCACCGTCTGCCTTGGCTGCTGCCATCTTTTTGGGATCTCAGGCACCTCCAAAACAAACAAAAAAACCCCTTAAAATCAAATAAGAGGACATACGAGGACATACACCTGCATAGAAATTGTGTATCCTGATGTGTGTAGATGGACTTTAGGCATTATTACTGCAACTTACTCAGAAGAACAGTGCATCTCACTATAGAGGGGAAGAGAGTGGCCTCTGTGTGCCTGCTCAGTTAGCGTCCTGGTGTGCTAACTGTTGATGGGCAACTTCACAGGCTGCACCACTGTTCTCCCTTTTAACAGTTTTGTGTGTGTGTGTGTGTGTGTGTGTGTGTGTGTGTGTGTGTGTCTTTAAACTAAACATTGACCAAGCAGACCCTTCAATCAGAGGACTCCTTCAAGTAGAGGACTTGCCCCGGCAGCCCTTTGAATGTTATTTATTTAAAGCATTATTTACATATAGGATTATCCATTATAAAACTGGTCATGTGCCCATCCTGCTCTGGTGTGATTCCACCCACCCCATCCTCAGTTTGCTGCATGAGATACTCTGATTGAAAGTTCCAGAGCGTGAACCTGCAATCTTATGCGTCGGAAGTATATGCTCACTATTGAACTGTGGGTTCTCCTCCCTTACCACCCTCCACAAATCAATTATACTTGCAGAGCTGAGAGAACGGAAGTGACCTGAAACTATGGAGAAAGATTTGTCATCAGTATCTTTAACTTTCAGTTAGACCTCAGTATACAGTGGTACCTCGCAAGACGAATGCCTCGCAAGACGGAAAACTCGCAAGATGGAAAACTCGCAAGACGAAAGGGTTTTTTGTTTTTTGAGCTGCTTCGCAAGACGATTTTCCCTATGGGCTTGCTTCGCAAGACGGAAACGTCTTGCAAGTTTGTTTCCTTTTTCTTAACACCGTTAATACAGTTGCGACTTGACTTCAAGGAGCAACTCATAGCACGCGGTGTGGTAGCCTTTTTTGAGGTTTTTGAAGACTTTGGTGATTTTTGAAGCTTTTCCAAAACTTTTCCGACACCGTGCTTCGCAAGACGGAAATAATCGCAAGACGACAAAACTCGCGGAACGAATTAATTTCGTCTTGCGAGGCACCACTGTACTTCAATAATGAGGAACGGATAATATCAGAAACCATTACCAGGATCCCCTTATTTTAAAGAAAGAAAACTTGATATTTCTTTCATGACTGCTATTTAGCATTGACTTGGTGCTGGTGACATGGTGCACCATCAAAACACAGAATGGGCACTGTACCTGAGCAGAGGTGTTGCCTGTGGATGGTCTCATTGGCTGAAAGTCAAAGCTAACATTTGACATTGAGAACTTTTAAAAACGTACCCACAAGCTGCAGAGCAAGCTGCAAGCTGGTTTTTGCTGGGTCTAGCTTATAGTCTCTGTGCTGTTGTAAATAAAACACACATGGCTTGTTTTTGTGTAGTGAGAGAGATGGTCCCAACTCCAGACAGAATAAGGCAACAGCTCAGGAAAATGTTGCAACTCTTACTCCTCCATTACTGGAAATAATAGACTACTGTGAATAGGGGAGAACTGAATAGTACCTAAGTGCTTTGTAGCACATTTCCAGTGCTATTTTGCAAAGGTGCAGCTTGTTCATAAACACCTTCAGTCAATTATGTTTACAAACCTTTGTGGCCTAATTGACTTTATTCCTACTTGTTTAATTTACTGAGTAATATTGTTGTGGAACTTTCCTTTAATAAAAGAGAGTGACAAGCCAAGATTTTTAATGAAAGTTTATTCTCATGCTTATGTCCTTTATATATGTAGAGGGACTTATTTTGTCTTTGTTGGGGAAAGAAAGTTCATTACCTTGTCAAATTTCCAGGAGGAGCTTTAAAAATGCCTTAGAAAAGGAAGCAAGACAGTTTTGGGGTTTCTCCAGGTAATATAATGCCCAAAGCAATTGCCTAATTTGCCTTTAACTTGATCTGACCCTAGGTGTTCATGAGAATAATTATAATAAATAATTATGTCATTTGTAATTTACATAGTATGGTCTGGGTGATATCGTATCTCAAAGCTGCTTATTTCTCTCTGGGTCTCATGAATTCTTCATTGCCTTGGACTATATCGTGGTTGTCAACTGAATCACAGCTGAAATACTTTTGCAAAGACTGGCTTTGGAGCATGAGGATGATGAGGAAACATGCCATTGTCCATCTAGCTCAGTATTGTCTTCACTGACTGGCAGTAGCTCTTGAGGGTATCAGACAAGCAGCAGCCAAAGTTCCCCCAGACCCTTGTTTTGCCCTCAGGAATGTGGCTTGGCCTTGTCAAGGGGGCTGGCCAGGGCAGTCAGAGTGGTGTGTGAGAGCAGGAAGCAGTCTGGGCAGCTGAGAGACAGAGGCTGTGGCTGTGGGAGAAGCAATGCAGTGAACCCCTACATCTTATGCTCAGGTTGTATATATGCGTAAAAAACCATATAGCATAAAGACACCACATTCTAAAAGAACTTAGGCCTGTCCTTCTATTTATGCTCCCATGTGCCCTTGTTGTCCTCTTTTGGTGTCTACCTTTCAATCACTTTCTCCCTCGGGAGAGGTGGGTGTTAAGGTTGGAGTTAAGGCTGGAAGAACATGCTACAAACGGAGTGGAGGTGATGGTTGTTTCAACTTTAGAATAGGGAAGATGGACCCTTTGGGAAAGATCACTCCCACCCCTTTGCTTCTCTCTCATCCCATATTGATACTAAACTCCTCCTGGAAATATTGAGGAGGCTGAAATCCAGACATATCAAGACAGATCCTGAGATCTGAGATCCTGAGATCAGGCATAAGTGTTGTTCTTCTGAAACACAATAAGAACATTTTTTTAAAAAAAAATGCTATTAGGCAAGGGATGCTGTATAGCTCAAATGGGGCATTTGGAGAAAACATAGCCAGTGCTGAAGACTGCAGCTCTGTGATGAAAGAGGAGAGTGAAGCAGAGAGTTGAGGAAGGAACAGCTATATGAAAGTAATAATATGCTTAAGTGCCTAGTACACTTGGATGACAGATATTCGGTATATTTGTTAATGAGGCACAGTCAGCCATTCATTCTGGTGCCAGGAATACAGAGTAAACACTTCTCAACGTGTAAGATTCCATGATATTGTGCAGAATAAGTAGAACCACAGAGAACACAAGAAGGAAAGGGGCAGGGACTTTCTGCAACAAATCTTTTGGAACTGCAACCCATCATTTTAAGTCAGGCAGTCAGAGTCCCCCCACTCCCGCCCCAGCTAAGATAAGATGAAGGAATTGCACATGCTTTTAAATCACATTATGAAGTAAACATTATAAATTGAATGCATATTGAGCATTGGTGGAACAGCAGCAGCAACAACAACAAGAAGAAGTAACAACTACTAGAAGGAAATAAATAAATTTGGAGAGCATTTTCTTGCCTCTTGCATCTGGAATGTTAGGTGTACTCTAGAGTGCAATTCTTCTTTCTAGACTTTACATCTGTGTGTTCTGTAGCATATATGATACCTGTGTATGTTGCTCTCATTTTTACAGATCCTTTTTGTTTTCTTTTTTATTTAATTTTAATTTCAAGTAAATTAGGAAAACCGAACTTACTAGTTGTTGTTTTTCACTTCATTGAGCCCTGACAACCATTTTGGAAATGGCTGTGGTCTGGACTTGTGCTTACCTGATGATCTGAGATGGAGGTGAAAACCAGTTGCCCAGAGTGCTGCTTTGTGATCTTCTGATGCTACATCTCAAAGCGTGCTTGGGGCTGTTAAAAGTTTGAGTGGGGTGGGGGGAGTTTGAGCAAGAGCAGTGATGTCACCTTTCTATTTAATGAAAACACATTTCTCATCAGACAGTAATTATTATCCGTAGAAGTAGATGAGCCACATGTGGCTTGCATAGGAATGGCTGAGATATAAGCCACATCGCCAGGGGGAAGCTCAGCTCACTTCTGGGCCTACCCTGGTTCCTGTCCCACTTTTATCCTACTCACCACCATCACCAGCCACCGCCTTCTCTTTAAGGCCTTTTGCTGGCTCATGCAGGTGGCATGTTCAGTAGCAAGCAGCTGTGGGGAGATGAATAGTCTCTCCCTTCCTTCTCTTGTGCCTAGCAGGGCATCGAGAGGGTTCCAGGCTCGGATAGCTCCAGGGAAATGTAGCTTTCCTGAGGACTACTGACATGACAGTACCATAACTACTTGAGACCTTGGCACCAGCACTCTAGTGCAGGGGTCGGCAACCTAAGGCCCATGGGCCACAAGTTGCCCACGGGGGTCGTTTAACCGGCTCATGAGCCGCCCCTGAACTGAGCCACCTGTTCAGCGAGTCCCCGTGTGCTGCGCTAAACCAGCGTGGAGAAATCGCATCTGCGCATGCTCAGACGCCGAAAATCGTGTCTGTGCAGACGCCAAAAACCGTGCCGTTCACGTGCGATCCAGCCCACGGAGGGATCTCCGCTGGAGTGAAACCGGCCCAGGCGAGGTAAACCTTGCCGCCCCCTGCTCTAGTGTGATGGAGCAGAACATACCAGGCACCCAAGGAGGGAGGGAGGGAGGGACCTCCCTTGTTCCCTCTCTTCTTGCTGCCACCAGCTGCACCACCCCAGGTAAGTATGGTTGAAAGGTGACCAGCTCTCAGCCTAACTTCTCTCTCACAGGGTTGTTGTGAGGAGATGTATGGAGATGCTATCCTGAGCTCCTTGGAGGGAAGGTGGGCTTTAAAATGCAATAGCTAAATAACAACAGGCATTTGATTTATTTGCTTGTTTATTTATAACTGCCTTTCCATTTACACATCACCTCAGGCCTTAATATATAAAACAATAAAATACTGCATATCAAATCACACAGCAAAGTCCAAATACACAATTTGAACAGAAAATGAGAAGCAGCTGTAGTAATTATCTTAGTAATTGCCCCCACGTCTGTCTATTGGGTATATTTTCATATTCTCTCCTGAAACACAATGATGTAGCAAGACAGGCCTTTATTAGGGGAGGTCATTCCATACCACCCCATGCTCTGGTCGAGAGTCATTGGAAATTGAAGCCAGAAGGAATTGTTCCCTGCAGAGAGATTTCACCCTGCATTTTCCTTTTTCATATACAGTCGGCTTGCATTTTACATGTGGGTTACATTGCAGGGACAGCTCATAAAGCTGAAATCACATATACCGGTAGTAAAAAAAAGGGGGGGTGTCCTGCAGAAAGTACAGCGCAGCATTTGAGTGCACAATGGCTACTTTTAAGCTCTCAAGAGTTGCTTACTGGACTCTGGGAAAACCCAGTACAGAAATAACTTTTAAGTTCTCTGCCTTCCATGCATTTAATTTGTGCAATTTCAACTGGATCAAGTTGAAAGCGCACGTGTTAGATGTGCGTAAGGTGTGAGTCGACTGTAGTGGAGGGTGGCATTGATGGTGGTGGAAACCAGCTTTTTCCACTTGGGAACAATGCTCACCATTTAGAAGTTAAGTATATTTTCAACTGTTATTATTCTCTTTATTTTGCAGCTACAGAGGGCATGGTGTGCAGCCATTTATGCTCAAGAAATGGATGTTGGGGGCCAGGACCGGACCAATGTTTGTCCTGCAAACACTTCATCAGGGGAAGGACCTGCGTAAAGGCTTGTAATCTTTATGATGGGTAAGACACCCCCCTCTGCATTTTTTGTGCTTGCCAAGAAGTGTACTCATTATATTGAAATTTAAACAAGCATGTTGCTAGGTTCAGATTCCCATATGAAATAAGATTATTATCAATATTCATGGTTTTCTGCTCCCAAAGGAATTTGCCGTTGCAGGTGAATGTCCCAAACAACCACCAGGCAATCAATAATTGCTGGACACCATGTAGGATTCTTACATGATATCTAGTAGCTAGTCATATGTGCCCATCAAATGGGAACGATATTGAAAAATAGCCCAGCACGAAGCGAAATTGCTAGCCCAGTCTGTGATTTGAAGGCTTGCTTACCTGATATTAGCTTTGAATTGGGAGACCGAGGAGCACGGCATGAAGCAAAATAACTAGCCAGTCTTTTGAAACCAATAGTCTGGAACAATCTGAAATAAGTGTGGGATTGATAAGCACAATCTGAAATAGCTTCTTAGTGCTTTTATTATGAAATGATGAGCAACAGCGGCAAAAAAAATTGGATGCCTACGAAGTGGTCCCAAAAATCGAATGTCAGTATTTGGAAAGCAGAATAAGGGGACATTTGTGGTGGTTGGATGAATGCAGGCGTCTCCCCACTCTCACACAATTAGCATGCACATTTCCACTGAAATGCGCACCATTTTCAGTGCTGAAAGAGGACATGACAGAATGGAGCGGGGGTGGAAGAGGGCTGGAATGGCATGCTCTGCGGCCAGGAACAAAACCCCCACGTAAGAGGTGATTCCCCTGTAGTTTTGCCCATCCCTTGCTAAAGAAGCATTGTGTGATCCAAGTCATTTATAAAGACGTTGAACAACAACTGGCCCAGGAGGGAACATTGTGGCACCCCACTTGTCACTTTTCCCCAGGATGACGAGGAACCATTAATGAGTACTCTTTGGGTTCAGTCAGTCAACCAGCTACAAATCCACCCAACAGTTACCTCGTTCACCCACATTTTACCAGCTTCCTTCCATGATCCACCAAATTTGTAATTCCATTAAAAAAGAAAGAAAGGAATCAGGCTGGTCTGGCATGACTTAACTTTGAGAAACCTATGCTGGGTCTTGGTAATCACAGCATCCTTTTCTAAATGCTCACACATGGACTGTTGAATTATTTGTTCTAGGACCTTCCCTGGTATCAATGTCAAACTCACCGGTCGGTAGTTACCTGGATTTTCCTTTTTCATCTTTTTGAAGATGGGGACAAATTTGCCCACCTCCAGTCTGCAGGGACCTCACCTGTTCCAAGAATTCTCAAAGATAATAGACAAAGGCTCTGAAATTAAATCCACAAGCTCCTTTAGTACCCTTGGATGCAGCTCATCAGGCCCTGGAGATTTGACTTCATTTCAAGTAGCTAGGTGTTCCCTTACTACCTCTTTTCCTATCTTGGGCCGCAGTTCCCTCCTTACATCATTTATTCTGTTATCACCAGGTTGGGCATCGCTTTCCTTTTGGGTGAAGGCAGAGGCAAAGTAGTTGTTGAGTAGTTCCACCTTCTCTTTGTCACCCAGTAGCATTTCTCCATGTTCCCCACACAGAGGACCTACGATTTCCTTGTTCTTCCTCTTACTTCATACATAGCCAAAGAAACCTTTTGTTATTATTTTTAACCTCTCTTTCAAGCCTGAGCTCATTCTGAGCTTTAGCCAGCCTGACTTTCCCCCTGCAACTGTTGGCTACTCGAGTATACTCCTCCTTCGTGATTTCCCCTTTCTTCCATTTCTTATACACGCCCTTCTTAACTCTCAACTCATCTGTAAAGCTCCTTATGCAGCCACGCCGGTTTCCTTAGATGCCTCCCACTTTTCTTTCTTGTTGGAATTGTCTGTGTTTGGGCCTTCAATATTTCTCCTTTTAGAAACTCCCATCCATCTTGGACTCCCTTCTCTGTGAGTAATTCTGGCCATGGGATCGCACCCAGTAGCTCCTTCAGCTTTTCAAAATTGGCCATTTTAAAGTCCAGAGTGTGTGCCCGACTACACTCAGCTTTCCCTTACCTCTGTACCCTGAAACCCTGCACACCACAAAAAGTATATCCCCTACTTAGGGCTGATTTTTAGAAAGTGTATTTAACTTAAGTAGTCAACATGCTTCAATTAAGCATGCACTAAACTGCTTTTTGATGTGAGGCCTGAAAAGAGATGTTCTATCCAGAGGATGCATGAAAGAAGTCCAAATTACCCATTAGCATCTAGTAATCATAGCCAATTTCCCTGAAAGATTTTCTTTTCAAAATCTGTAGCAAAAAACCTTTTTGTAAAATCTACCTAGGTGTAATTTTAGAAGGTGTCCTTCTAGATATACAAGAACAACACTGCAGACAATAAAGACTCTTCATGTATATCCAAGAGTGGAGTTTCAAGAAATTATAATTATATGCTTCATAATTGTCCTCTTTGGTAATGGTGCTCTTCTGTGCTGCCCCCTCCCCAGCTTAACACTATTTTTGATCATTGCACTGCAATAGTTAGGATTACCAAGTCATACATCCTTATAATTGTTCTTCCAACATTAAACTGGGGTTCTATTTGTGCTTCCCATCCCATGAGAATATACAGAGCTTGCATTTTATCATAGTGCATATACTTTACAACAGAGGTGCGAGTGTGTGATGCCAATCAGCGAATGCTTCAACACCTTCCTTTCGCTTCTTTCCCTGTAACTGAGGTATTGACATCTGCTTCCCATTTCATAAGGAAAGCAGGGATCCACAGGGCTCAGGAGCACAAGGGTAAAGTGGGGTTTTGTATAGCTGACTATTTAGCTCTATCCCCAATATATTTTATCTTATTGTTACGGCTGATGCAAGTAAAATTTCTGTCTATCTACACAGGGAAACTTTCAGCATCCGCTTCCATCTGCCACTTCTCTGCTGCAAATTGTCGTTTATCCCACACTTTATAGCCTTTTCGTAGAGACTCCAACTCACCGAACTGAGTCTGCCACCAGAGTGTAGTTCCAGCCTTAGGCTAAGCATTGAAAGTAGGAAATTGGTGGGTTGGCTCTGTTTCTCTAATTTTGCACAGAATTCCCACACACACTGACTCTAAAAAGTACATACAGAAAACAGATTTACATTCAGATAGCTCTTTTTCTTGCCTGTCTCTCGGCTCATTCACCAGATCTTGCTGTTGTGCTGCAAAAAAAAAAAAACAACAAAAAAAACCAGATGAGCTCTGCATGAGCACTTCAAAACATTACAGTTCACAGGATGTCTGGAATCTCATCGTGTTTATTATTACTCATACATGATAGTCCTTTTGTGCCTGCCTGAGCAGGCAAGTGGGAGTGGGAGGTGACGCATTGGGTTTGTTGTGATTGAGAAAATATGTTGGAAGAGAGACCCTCATCTTAAAACTGATGAAAACTGATAATCTGATGCAGAGCTGTCTTAAGCATATGTGGCGCTGGGGTGCAAAGATCCACCCGCCCCCCCCCCCCCAGGTTGCCCAGTCCCAGGTGCGCAGGAGGGCGGAGCCGTCCGGCCGCCTCAGGGTCTCACTGGCTCGGTCACACCCGAACTCGCGGCACAGAGCCGCCCACAGCAGAAGAGCCCCCTGCAGCGCTCCCTATACGCAACTCTCAGGGCCCGGACTCTTGGCCTGGCGCCCCTGAGAGCCCGGGGCCCCACACCCCTAGCGCCTATGGGTAAGATGGCCCTGATCCGATGATACATTTAATGTGTGGTTTGCTAATGTTACGTATAGAGTACTGCAGTTCATCTCTTGAATTGATTGGTTGATTATTTTTATGCCGCTTAATATATTAAAAATCTCTAAGCTGTGTGCAGAAAACTGAAGCAACGGACAACTTAAACAAAATATTACCAAAAAAAACCACAGTCACATATAAAAATGTTACATTAATGCAAAGTTACTCATATATTAAAAAAATCAATATCATTTCGTTTTCCTTTTAACACACCTTCCCTCTCAGCCTACAGGTTCTAACCCAAGGTCTAAACAAACTCTCAGTTGACACACAAAAGTCTCATAACATTAAGAAAACAAGAAGATGGACAAGTATATGGGGCTCCAATTATTGCAGGAGTGAGGAACCTTGGAGGTGGGCCGTCCCAAACCAGGTTACAGGAGACAGGCTGGAAACCAGCTAGGTACTGGTCAGACCTCAGCTGGAGAAAGGGTGACTGAGAGCCAGCAGTGCACTTAGTGAGAACTAACAGTTGTCCCACAGTGACATTACTTAGACTGAGGAAGTATCCAGACCCAAGAATCTTTATACTGGGCAGCACCAGATTGATCCTCCCAGGCCAGTAGGACTATGGTCTATGATATGAGACACTGGCTGAAATTGCTTGCAGTTCCCCTTCTATCCAGCAGCCGGGGTGGTACAGTGCCTAGGTAGCAGTGAACTGTGAAAGCTAAACAGTGTTATATCAGCAAAGAGGAACCTGAGGCTTCTCAGATGTTGCTGGAGTTGCACTCCCACCCTACCTGATAGACCGAGCTGGCTGGAGCTGGTGGGCTCTAACAACATTGGGAGGGCCACAGTTTCCCCAGCCCTGCATCATGGTATGATCCAATAATTGGTGCTCATAGTGCTTGACTTGTGCAAATATCTTCTCCAGACCAGCAGAATTCTAATAGAATGGGTGGGTGGTTTGGGTTTGTTTTTTTTACTAGGAGCCACTTCTACCCAAGACCTAGCATTAGAGTTATCTGTCTAATGGAGACTCACCAGTGATGGGAAAACTGAGCAGGGAGACAATATTAGTCTGCTTCAGCCATTGTCCCAATGTCCTCCCTCGCGTTGCAACAAAGCCTCTCCTCCATACAGAGGGGAGGAGTTGTGAGCAGGAGCCATTTCCCGTGTTGGCAGGGGGTGTTCCAGCCCCTGCCCAGCTGGCTTGGCTTCTGCGCCACGCCCTGAGGTAGCCAACCAATCAGGTGGAGGCTTGGGGGCGGGGTTTTGCCACTCACATGTGGCCGCGGCAGCACTTCCCTTTTATTCCGCTGCTGGTTTTCGTCGGACCACCCACCCTCCCTCCCTTGGTTCATTGCTTGGTTCTTGACCTTGCTATGGACCTGTGGTTGGTTGCCTTGGTTGTCCAAGGGGCCTGGTAGGAATTTTTATCCAACTGGCAAATCGGCACCGGCCACTTGGTTTTTCGCCTACCTCGTAGCAAATCGTCACAACGTTTAGGTATTGGCGGTTAGTCATTGGAATATGTTTGTGTATTGGAGGGCAGGGTGTGGCCATTGCCTACCCCTCCACTTTATGCGTATTCCGGTAAAGGAATCCGGCGGTCGTGGATCCTGTCCAACGCCCTTGCTGGTGGCTAGGGCCATGGCACGACCCCCAGTGACATCAGGGGGAGCTTTCAGTTGTATTTGCATCAACAGGCTCCTCCCACTGGTGATTAACCCTTGTTAGACTCACCCCTCCCTGAGGGGGTGGAGTCACGCTCTTTTGTTTTATCCAATGCCTAAGCCAATACCTTTCACATGCTGTAAAGTTGTGACCTTTTTTAGCCCATTAACCTAATATACTGTGTCCATGTCTCTTTCTTATCCCCAAGCGGGTGGAGGGTCCTTGAATCACAAACCTATCTAGTATGCAAAGAGGGGTTTGGGAACTGAATGGGCAACTGTTAGGCCAGTTCAGGTCTGCCTGGTGTTAGGCAGAGCAATTGAAACTGTTGTCAGGATGGAAAGGTAGGGGTTAATAGTCCTACACAATTCCCATCCACAGCACCATGTTAACACAGATGGCAGTTCCAAAGATATGAATTCAGAGGCAGCTCAGAGATAATTCTTGTATATAGCATTTGGATAAGGCTTTTTCTCCCCTAGAGAAAAGAATAACTTGTGAGAGTTATTTAAGTTGTAACAAAAAAGTTGCCAAAGTTACAGTTCCATGAGATGGAGGAAACCATTCTGGCTGACTTTAGGCCAGTGGTGATCAAATTCATCACAACCTTTAGCAGCCTCTTCAGGATCTGCAAAACTTGTCTTTTTATCTAGGTACGTGCTGCCTCCACTTTTCCATGCTCAGAGTTTCACACACTACACGAAATCTCTCAGCATCCTTGCTTTTAGGAACTGTGAACAAAAAGCAGGGGCACATCTTCATTCTCGGTCTTCTCAGCCGTCAAGCCACCAATATTTTTGTGGGAAGTAAATTGGATAAAACCAGAGGAGAGATTGGTTTGGTAGAATCATCGATTCATAGCATTGTAGAGGAGTTGGCAGGGACCCTGAGGGTCATCTGGTCCACCCCCTGCAATGCGGGACTCTCAGGGGAGATGAGTGTCCTCGCTGGCAGAGCAGTCATGTTTGCATCAGAAACTGAACCAGCCCAGTTACTGTTTGGACCCTCCAGCATCTTTAACCCTCCTGCTCTTTCCACAGGGAATACAGGGAGTTTGCAAATGGTTCTGTCTGCGTGGAGTGCGACCCTCAGTGCGAGAAGATGGACAACAGGAGGATCACCTGCCGGGGGCCGGTGAGAACAATCTAGAGGCAGCAGGATTATACCGTAACAGATAGCTGCTACATATACCTTATTCTTAATTATATTTTATTTTATGGTTAACTGTTCCAAATGGCTGGTTGTACACTCCAACACATAACCACAAATGTGTTTTAAGTTTTATATTAAGGGTTTGGGGGTGGGGGGTTGTTTTGCTTTGTCATGTTGGGAAACAGGGCTGGGTGAGTGTTAGCTTGCATCTCCTTCAAAGAAAGAAAAATAAAATCCAGTACAAGTTCTTGAATTGGGGGGAGGGAGCAGTGCATGGGAAGCAGGCTTTTCAAGGGCTTCAGTATGAGCCATAAAAGTAAAAATGCAGTGGATCCCATGAAGAAACTAAGAGATCTTGCGCTTCAAAAAAAATTGGTCACTATATTTGGTATATCCTCAGTAGCTCCTGGGAAGAGATCTGAACACTGTAGTTCCTTTTGTCTGTGTAGGGAGCAGACCAGTGCACCAAGTGCTTCCATTTTAAAGATGGCCCCAACTGCGTCGAAAAGTGCCCTGATGGTGTACAAGGGACAAACAGCTTCATATTCAAATATGCTGATGAAGACCGTGAATGTCACTCTTGTCATCCAAACTGTACTCAGGGGTAAGCTTATATACTTTAAGTAATGGCCATTTCCCCATATTCCCCAATGTTTGCTTAAAATATTGTTAATGTGTGTTGTTATTTTTTAAAAAAATATCTACAGAATAGGAAATGTATGCTTGCCTGCCTGTCTTAATTTCCCATTTTGTTTATATTTGTAGATTGGATTTTATTAACAATATGAGTCTGTGTGAGCCTGTAGGTATTTGTGCAATATATACACAGAGCCAGGTACATTCTAAGTTGAGCATTTTGAGACTCCGTGATTTCACTGGGAAAGTGAAGCTCATGCTTGACTTTGACTGGGTTGTACCATAGAGTGAGAGAGTGAGTGTTTGTGTGTGTAGGTTGCATGGATGCCAGTGTGCAAAATGATACTTTAAAATTGTTTATTTTAAGAATAGAATTGTAGAGTTGGAAGGGACCCCAGGGATCATCTAGTCCAACCTCCTGCAATCCAGAGATCTCAACTGAAGCATCCAGGACAGATGGCCATCCGACCTCTGTTTAAAAATTTCCAATGTAGCCGAGTCCATCACCTCTTGTGGGAGTCTGTTCCACTGTCAAACAGTTCTTACCGTCAGAAAGTTATTCCTGATGTTTAGTCAGAATCTCCTTTCTTAAAACTTGAGGCCATGGGTTCAGGTCCTACTCTTTGAAGCAGAAGGAAACAAGCTTGCTCCATTTTCCACGAGATATTTGAAGATGGCAATCATATCTCCTCTCAGTCCTCTTTTATCCAGGCTAAACATACCCAACTCTTTAGGTCCCTGAGTTTGATAAAATGCTGTTTATATTGATAGCGCCATTATAAATGCAGAAGTCAGTTTTTGTTAGAATGTCTCTGACCTTTGAGATTTTATAAAAATGCATAAAGATTATGCCTTACATTGGAATATCCATTCACTATTTTTTCCTTCATATACCACAGCTATACAGTTACTGTACTAATTTAATAAAGTGTGACCAAAATAGTTTGTTTGATGAAAAATATCCCCATCTATATCTGGAAAACAACATAATCTTCTAAGGTTTTGCTTTTAGGCATCTGTGATTACATTTCCGCTTCAGTTGTTATGTTCCAATGGCGAGTGTTTAACACTTCTCCTCTAAACCTATTAAAATGGCTCTTGTTTTCTGTTGAATGCCCCTTGTGAATGGTGCACATTTGTGGATGAAGCAACCCCAATACAAATACAGAAACTCTCATTCATATTTATTTATGAGCTTTTCCTTTGGTTCTGAGTACCATAATTCAGTTGGTAATTTTTGCTGAGCAGATGTCATGGGACATTGTTAAAAATAAAGGACTTGCTTCCAGAAGACTTCAGTGGGATGCTTTTCGAAAGATAGTGCTTATGGCTGAAGAACTGTAATATTACTTTCTGAATGAACCATTGAAGACACACATACACGCACAAGCAAGGTGGCCCAGATCAAGCAGACTGGGCTTGCTGATTGACCCATACTGCATTTCACTGCATAATCTTTCACCCTTTTTAGCAGCATCTGCCCATAGTGATATCTGGGTTACCCAGAAAGCAACATTGGTCTGTGGCAGAACACTACCTGCTATATAAATAGCTCATTCAGTGCTTAGCATTATGCTTAGTAACTTGACTTGGTTCAGGGGGTGCTCTATCTTCCATAGGACACACCTGAACGTAACTTAAGACATCTCCAGCTTCAGACTGGCAAGAATTCTGAAGACTTCCCTAGAGACAAGGCAGAGGAAGCTTGAGGGGATAGCAGAATCATGGAGTCATCCCTTCCATTTTTCTTATCTTTCTCATCAGCTCATTTCCCCTCTTCTCTCCCTCCCAGCCCCTAGAGAAAATTGGTCTCTAAAGGAAAGGGCTATGAACATAGACAGCAACTGATAAATGGGACCGGCAGCTCTATGATCCCAGCCAGCTTTCTCTACCCATCTTTGGAGGAAAATGATCTACAGTCAGAGCCTTGCTTATTTTTTACACGATATGCATTACATATAGCAAAGAGTCTAAATCAGTGCATATTCAAATGCCAATGTTCAGCATGCAGAATATAGACTTTAGCATAATCATAAAGAAAGCTGGCACTGCAACAGCTGAAGTAATGTGAGCTGCGAACGTTTAATATGGGCCACTTGAGTTAAAGATGGTTTCTCTGCAGTGAGCCAGTTTGGCTATGCCCAGCCAAAAGCAAGAGGCAACAACAGCAAAATCTTCATCCTGTAAAATAATCATTCACAAGAGGCTTTTATTGTTTTGCAGCTAAAATTAAACCAGTAAATTATTCAATAAAATGTTGATGTCAACAGCTGTTGCCATTCAAAATGAGACCTTTTGCTGTTTTTGCAAATCTAATTACAACAGAGCCATTAGGGAAATGAAAGTAAGATCGCAGAGACACTGCCAGAATCTGTTGCAGAGGCATCTTCCATTTGGCCCTTTAAAATCTGGGTTATATAATAAGAAAATTGGGAGACTATTGGAACGAAGCAACGGAACAGATATGGGGTGAGAGAGAAAGGTGTAGAGCATTTCTAATGGTGTCCTCCATTAACATAATGTTTGTGCAACATTTAAATACTACATTTTAACTCAAGATGGAACTGTGACATTGCAAACTGCTCCAGGTAGCTTAGCTAAGATGTGAAATGAAGTGAAAACACTTGGTCTGCTCTTCACTTGCTATGAGAGAAGAGATAATGTGATTTCATGTAGGACATGATATCATTTATTATTCCATTGTGGAAAGGAGTGGGAATGCTTCATATATTGATAGTGCCATGCAAAGTTTATTTTTTATCCATTTATATAGGTAGGCTCCTAAAGATTTTACTGGTTCTGCTCCTAAGCCTTAAGTACAGCTTGACATGTAGGAATTTAGCTGGTGAATTTTTTCTCCCTCCTTTATTTCTATGATGTGGGGAGTGGAGGAGAGAATAACTTACTAAATTTCTGCAGTCTGTTGAGCATACAAGCAGCACCAGGAAAAAAATTGTTGGCCAAACCCATTTGTAAGTTGAAATTCAGTCCTTACAATCAGACAGACAGCGAAGAAAATTTCTCCAGGCAAAAGTAATATTCTTCAATATGTTGTGTCATGAATTATTTCTTTTGCTGGAGCTTCTGGAGGCTATGGAGAATGAAATGTGTATCCCTCTTCATAAAGGAGCACATGGAACAAATCCCCCAGTTCTGCCGCTTTTGCTACAGGAATCTTTGTTTTGCTAGCCCTTCCTATAAGAATTCACACGCGGTTTTTCTTAGGACTGCCAAACCATGAAAAATGACAGCATTAACAGTAATTTTACCAACTTTCTCTTTGCCTACTCTGAAACCCCTGGAAAATTACCTTCTGTAGCAGGTGGTTTGGCTTTGGTTCAGTGAAATGTGCTTCCTGATAACTTCCTGATCTTTGCATCATTAAAAGTAAAACATGGTATCTTGCCACCACTCAGAATATCCTAGACTCAGATGAACAAAGAAGCAGCTAAATGGGGGGGGGGGGGTATATTAATCTTATGGCTAAACGAAACAAAACAAAAATGCAACAAGGTACCACTCAGCAACACTTTCCTTCATACTTTTATGAAGATTGCTCCCTATATTAAATGTACTTCTGTCACTCAGTATTAATAGGAAACTGAGTGGTCATAATGAATGCCCCAGAAATCTAGATTTAATGTCTCATCTGTCAGGCACTCATTTAGATATGCCCTGAGACAGAATTAGTATTTTCCCTCCCTTTTTCTTTCTTTCCCATTTTCCAACTCATAACCACCCCCACCCCCCCAGCTTCCTGGCTTCACAATAGAAATCAGCACTTAATGTTTCTTTCCTCCATGTACAAAGCAAATGGAAATAATATCAGCAGTGATCAGAATGTGATACCTGTTTGGTTATTTGGCCCACAATAGGAATGGTTGGAATGCTACTTCATGTATTATTATTTACCAAATAATTACTCTCCTTCCACATGTATGTCTCAAGATGATGTACAAAAACAGAAGAAAAACAGCTTTTAAAAGCACAAAAATAGGAATAATTTCAGTTAAACAGGAACAATGATTTCTGAGTAGAGATTCTTGAGGAATTTTATATTTGCAAGTAGTGACCTGATCTGCACTTACCAGCAAACTCACTGGCAGCACATGGCATGCTAAAGCGAATTCTGGAGCCATGTTGCTCCAGGAGGGTCTACAACTATTGTCATCAGGTCCAGCAAGGAATCCCATTTTGTATTTGCCTGGCACAAACAGGGGCACCAGGTTCCTGTGACTGACCTTGCCCCTACCTCCATTTCAGTTCTCCCAGAATGCACTGTTGTATGTAAGTACAGCACGGCATCTGAAGGCAGAGGTGGGTTGAGCCACATAGAATCATAGAATTGTGAGCCACTGTTGTCCTCACTAATCTCTGCCTGTATCAGTCAGATAAAATATATTCTAAAATGCATATTTTGAGATTAGAAATGCATATTTGAGAGAATTTTATCTAAGAATTTAAATACAGAAATACTACATTTTAAGGTGGATTTTTTTATTTAAAAAGATCAAATTAATGAGGAAATGGCAGTACCCTTCCCCACTTCCAAATCAATAAGTTGATTCCCACTGTAGCCAATAGTAGACATTTCAAATGATGGAGGTGGCCTTTTCTCCTTATGCCACTCAACAGAACAGCACTTTAAAAAACCTAGATGCTAGCCTTTCATTCAGGAATGTCCTGTATAGTATATCCATCACCCTCAATAAAACTGTGCCAGCTCCTCTCTGTTCTTCAAGTCTGTGTTTTTCCAGTTTCCCCGTGGATTTGCCCTGGATGTGCAGGAGAGCTTTTCTTTCATTACAGCACTCAAGTTCCTCAGCCAGCCAGAGATGCTGGGTGAGGTGGGCACTGTGCGTGGAAAGCTGTCACCAACATACATAGGCACCCTTTGAAACCCATCTCAGATGTTTTGTACGGTAGGCACATTTCAAGAATAAAAGGAATGTGAGCATTTTGAGAACAATGACTAAGGAACACATTCCATCACCTCGCAGTGCACAATGTTCTCTTTCTCCTTTACGTGTATAGATCAGGTTAGATCAGTGAAGGTACTCAACAGAAGTAGGGGGGTGTTTTGTTTTATTTTATTCTTCCTTTATTCTGAAGTGTGTGTTTCTTTCCAAAGAAAACTAACGTACAAAACAGAAGAAGGCTCTGTGCATTTAAATTGAAAGGTTTTGTCAACTTAGACAACAGGTGAGGTCCCCCCCAAAAAATGCAACCATGTTCATGAAGCTTTGAGAATATGTGAAGCAGAAAAGCGAGAAAGACTCCAAGGTGAGAGATTCCCCTTTTATGCCAGCCAGTTCCCTAGATGGCTAATGGACTCTTCGGCATCCATAGAAGGCATTTTTAAATAGCTAAAGAATGCCTCCATGCTCTGCTTCTTTTGATGTGCTACAGAAGAGAAGCGGTAGAAGTTTGCATCCTCTTTTGTTATCAGCACAGTTTCATGGGAACTGCAGAGAGGGCCTCTGAAGAAGAAATATTGCCAGAAGCTCAGTGGCTGGATGAAATGCAAACACTTGAAGCCCAAAACAACTGAACTGCCAGGCGCCCATCTGAATCCTCTTTCTTTCTTTTAATACCCGGAGTGGTGTTTAAAACCAGACCTCACACCCCAGAGGAAGCTTTCTTTTCCATGGCTGCTATAATTTACCTGAACCTAGTTTCTGTAGGATACAGTTAAGTTCATCTATCTATTAAGACAACTGCAGCCACCTGTTTTGGCAGTTTATATGGGAAAATAAAAATAGGAGTTTTGACAAATGAAAACAAGGTAAGAAATGAAGTGGAAAGAACAAGGAATCTGCCAACGGCTAGGTTCATTGCACTTTCACACTCAGATTGCTATTTTCGCAATGCCACAATGAACTGTTAGAAGGTAAGTAGCTCAAAAACCACAGCCTGGCCAGTCTCATTTTGTTCTCTGTTGCTTGATATCTTGCACTGAAAAAATGTTCCCAGCAATGATTTCATGACAACTTGGTTAATTCTGAGAATGATAACCAACTGCCTGGACCAAGGCAGAATGCAGAGTCTTTGTTTTCCTGCCTACGCAATGGCTAATGCATGTTTTTTCTCTCTTTCTCCTTCCTTCCATCGGGATTTGCTGCAGGTGCATAGGCCCACGCCTGGAGGACTGCATTGGTTTCATGGATAGGTACTTGCCGAGCACTCGCTCCTCTTGCCACACCTCCCATGTTCCATGTGTGGGCAAAGGCGCTTGTGTGTGCATGGCCCCTGTGAATGGTGAATGATATTTTCTGTTCTGTAATTGCCTGCAGGTGTAGAGGCCCCTCTAGTCATGACTGCATTTACTATCCGTGGACACGCCAGTCCACTTTACTACAACACGCTAGGTAACATCCGTCATCCCTGCTTTTTTGTTCTTCTTCTTGCCCTTTTCTATATTTTATACAGTAGGGGAGAATCGTGCTAACCAGTTTGCTCTGGGAAATGGATTGGCCAGTGTGCAGACTGATTCTTGTCTGCAACTCCTCACAAGTTCCTCAGAGTGCTTAAGGTGACTGAAGCACATGTAACTGAATACAGGAAGATATAGATGCACCATATCTTCACCAAAGTCTTAAATTGATTACACAGAAAACCCAATCATTTTGTGAGGGAGAGTACAGTGGCACCTCAGGTTACAAACTTAATCATTCTGGAAGTCCATTTTTAACCCGAGGCACGCATTCCCTACATAGGCCTCCCGCGGCCCTGGAAGCAGATTGCGTTCATATCCTGGGGCAAAGTTCGCAACCTGGAACACCTACTTCCGGGTTTGTGGAGTTTGTAACCCGAAGCGTTCGTAAGCAGGACTGTTTGTAACCCGAGGTACCACTGTGGTGGTCCATGGGGAACTCTAAACCTTCTTGTCAAACTTCAGTACCCAGGATTCTTGGGTGGAGGGGACAGCCACAACAGCAAAAATGAAATATACGTTTGTGAGTATTTCCCTTTTAAAAAGAAATCTATATTTATTGAATTTGAAATTGGACATTGATAACATGAATAACTGTTGTCCCCTCTTATTCCCTGCTCTCCCCCACCCCCAATACCAAACATAGACATAGCTGGTTGATACCAGCTTTTACAAAGTATGCAAAGTTCATCTGATTTCCTAATTTAATAAATCTATGATAATTATCTGATTGATTTTAAAATACAGTTGATTCTTTCAGAGCAATTGCAACATTTCTTTCCCTATGAAAATAATATAAACTCTTCACTAGTAATTTGTATCCAGCAATTCAAACTGGTTAACATGACCTCCTGGTTCAAGCATTCTTTTCTAACCTAAAAACTAATTGTTACCTTTTTTTATTTAAATCAACATCACCTCATAAAGAATTGTACCTAGTTCTCTCTGGTTTGTCTTTCAAGTAGAAAAGTAATACATATGCTCAGTGTGTGTTTCTGAAAATGTCTCAATATCTTTGGTTTGTTTATTTAATTAATAATTGTGTGTGGTTTTGAAGGACTAGAGTTACCAAAATAGAAATTTGCCTAAAGACTATATATGGTGAGTCTGGTACCATATTTGAATTATGTGTTAAGATCATACAGCAGCCCTGGTTATTGCAAATCATCAAGAAGCAACACATATTTGTATTTTCAAAAGAAATTTCAATCAAATGCACTGCAGCCCTTGAGTGAACTCATTGTGCCACCATATACTTCCTTCCTGGCACACAGAGAGAGATCCTGCACAGGGGGCATAAAAAACAGGGCAGGTGGAGTGAGTGCGGAATGGGACTCAACAGATTTATTTTCTGTGTGACATCCAAAGACTTTTGCTCTGCTGCAGAAGAACATAATTGCTTAGGCTTGCAGCCTTGTCCATTGGGGATATACCTTGTGGACACGTCAGTGCTTACTTCTGAGCAGATATGCTGCAAAGCTCCTCCAGGTGTCAGAAAGATTTCAGGCATCCCAGACTGCTGGTTGGATTTGATCACTTTTGTTTTCTTGATTTAAGACTGGGATCGCATGAAGTCCCCTAAAGATCCCCCTATTGTCAGACTCAGCCAAACATATAATTGTCTGTTTAGAGCTTGTAATCGCATTGTAATTGCACACTAGTGTATACCAGCATATAGATCTGGTGCAGACTATGGGCATGAATAATTTCCTAATTGTCTTACTCACTTGTAACACTAAGGAGCCAGATGTTGCTCAGTTCCTGCCAGTTGAAAATTCCCTAGCATAGGGCAGTTGGCACAGAATGGCACCATCAACTCTAAAACCAGCTTAGGAAGCACATGCCAAGGAGAACAGGAGAGAGCAGGACTCTGTGCCAAAGTTAGTTGGCAGCGCTTCTGTGAGTTGGCAGATGGGTTGCAGCCTGCTCACTGTTGTTACCCACCCACCTAGCTGCCCCAAGATTTTCTATTGTACTTTTCACAGTTGTTTCTGGATGACGGCACTTTATTGCACCGGGAAAAGGCTACATTACCACACATTCTCTGAAAATCATGATGAGAAAATTAGTCCTGACTTGCATGGACGGTATGGCAGTGCAGCCTGGCATTTTCAAGCAGCTGGAGCTTCGGTTCTCAGACCATCTTCTCCTAACCTCCAGGGAGTTTTGAGCACTCACTTCCCTTTCATAGAATCATAGAATCATAGAATCATAGAGTTGGAAGAGACCACAAGGGCCATCGAGTCCAACCCCCTGCCAAGCAGGAAACACCATCAGAGCACTCCTGACATATGGTTGTCAAGCCTCTGCTTAAAGACCTCCAAAGAAGGAGACTCCACCACACTCCTTGGCAGCAAATTCCACTGTCGAACAGCTCTTACTGTCAGGAAGTTCTTCCTAATGTTTAGGTGGAATCTTCTTTCTTGTAGTTTGGATCCATTGCTCCGTGTCCGCTTCTCTGGAGCAGCAGAAAACAGCCTTTCTCCCTCCTCTATGTGACATCCTTTTATATATTTGAACATGGCTATCATATCACCCATTAACCTCCTCTTCTCCAGGCTAAACATGCCCAGCTCCCTTAGCCGTTCCTCATAAGGCATCATTTCCAGGCCTTTGACCATTTTGGTTGCCCTCCTCTGGACACGTTCCAGTTTGTCAGTGTCCTTCTTGAACTGTGGTGCCCAGAACTGGACACAGTACTCCAGGTGAGGTCTGACCAGAGCAGAATACAGTGGCACTATTACTTCCCTTGATCTAGATGCTATACTCCTATTGATGAGGCCCAGAATTGCATTGGCTTTTTTAGCTGCCGCGTCACACTGTTGGCTCATGTCAAGTTTGTGGTCAACCAAGACTCCTAGATCCTTTTCACATGTACTGCTCTCAAGCCAGGTGTCACCCATCTTGTATTTGTGCCTCTCATTTTTTTTGCCCAAGTGCAATACTTTACATTTCTCCCTGTTAAAGTTCATCTTGTTTGTTTTGGCCCAGTTCTCTAATCTGTCAAGGTCGTTTTGAAGTGTGATCCTGTCCTCTGGGGTGTTAGCCACCCCTCCCAGTTTGGTGTCATCCGCAAATTTGATCAGGATGCCCTTGAGTCCATCATCCAAGTCGTTGATAAAGATGTTGAATAAGACCGGGCCCAAGACAGAACCCTGTGGCACCCCACTAGTCACTCTTCTCCAGGATGAAGGGGAACCATTGATGAGCACCCTTTGGGTTCGGTCAGTCAGCCAGTTACAAATCCACTGAGTGGTAGCATAGTCAAGACCGCATTTTACCAGCTTCTTTACAAGAATATCATGGGGCACCTTGTCAAATGCCTTGCTGAAATCAAGGTAGACTACATCCACTGCGTTCCCTTCATCTACCAGGCTTGTAATTCTGTCAAAAAACGAGATCAGGTTAGTCTGACATGACTTATTTTTCAGAAATCCATGCTGACTATTGGTGATCACAGCATTCCTTTCTAGGTGCTCACAGACTGTTTGCTTAATGATCTGCTCCAGAATCTTCCCTGGTATTGATGTCAGACTGACTGGGCGGTAATTATTTGGGTCCTCTCTTTTCCCCTTTTTGAAAATAGGGACAACATTTGCCCTCCTCCAGTCTGCCGGGACTTCGCCTGTTCTCCAGGAATTCTCAAAGATGACTGCCAGTGGTTCTGAAATCACATCTGACAGTTCTTTTAATACTCTTGGATGCAGTTCATCTGGCCCTGGAGACTTGAATACATCTAGACTAGCCAAGTATTCTTGTACTATCTCCTTAGTTATTCTGGGCTGTGTTTCCTCTGCTGAATCATTTGCTCCAAATTCTTCAGGTCGGGCATTGTTTTCTTTATCGGAGAAGACTGAGGCAAAGAAGGCATTGAGGAGTTCAGCCCTTTCTGTGTCCCCTGTTTGCATTTCACCATCTTCTCCTCTGAGTGACCCCACAGTTTCTTTGTTCTTCCTTTTGCTACGAACATACCCATAAAAGCCTTTTTTGTTGCTTTTAACCTCTCTAGCAAGCCTGAGTTCATTTTGTGCTTTAGCTTTTCTGACTTTGTGTCTACACGTGCTGGCTATTTGTTTGAATTCCTCTTTGGTGGTTTCCCCCCTTTTCCATTTTTTGTACACATCCTTTTTTAATCTTAACTCAGTTAAAAGTTCTTTAGATAGCCACCCTGGCTTCTTTAGGCACCTTCCATGTTTCCGTCTCATTGGTATTGCCTGAAGTTGTGCTTTTACTATCTCCCTCTTAACAAACTCCCAGCCATCTTGAACTCCCTTTCCTTTTAGTATTACTGTCCATGGGATCTCACCCAGCACTTCCCTAAGCTTTATGAAGTCGGCTTTCTTAAAGTCGAGAAATTGAGTCCTAGTATGCTTGGCTGCTCCTTTCCGCTGTATAGTAAACTTCAGAAGAGCATGATCACTCGCGCCTAATGATCCTTCCACTTCTACCCCACTAACCAGGTCCTCAACATTGGTTAGGACCAGATCTAAAATGGCTGTTCCTCTTGTTGCTTCTCCCACTTTCTGGACAATGAAGTTGTCTGCAAGGGCAGTGAGGAATCTGTTTGACCTTATGCTCTTGGCTGAGTTTGACATCCAACAAATATCCGGGTAATTGAAGTCCCCCATTACTACTATCTCCCTTCCTTTTGCATGCTTGGCCATCTGTTCCAGGAAGGCATCATCTATGTCCTCCGTTTGGCTTGGGGATCTATAGTAAACTCCCACAATGAGGTCACTGTTATTCTTCTCTCCCTTAATTTTGACCCAAATGCTCTCACTTTGGCTTTGAGGTTCTAAATCTTGGATCTCTTCACAGGTATACACATCCCTGACATATAACGCCACTCCTCCTCCTTTCTTGTCTGGTCTGTTTCTTTGAAATAGATTGTATCCCTCCATTATTACATTCCAATCGTGGGATTTATCCCACCAGGTTTCAGTGATTCCTATTATGTCATATTTAGTTTGCTGTACCAGGAGCTCAAGCTCATCTTGTTTATTTCCCATGCTTTGCGCATTAGTGTACAGACATTGAAGTCCATTAATCATTCCCCCGTGTCTCTTATTTAAGGATTTTCTCCTCCCACTACTAGGTCTGCATGCTCTTTGCTCCATTCGGTCTATGACATTTGGATGATCATCTTCATCAATTGATAGACTCCTACCTTCAGGAGCACTGTCTCCCTCCCCCACATTAGTCAGTTTAAAGCCCTCCTGATGAGGTTTCTGAGATTTTTTGCAAAAACATTCCTCCCAACCGTTGTGAGGTGCAGCCCATCGCTTGCCAGAAGTCCATCTTCAAGAAACTGCATTCCGTGATCTAAGAATCCAAACCGTTCCTGTTTGCACCATTTGCGAAGCCAGTTGTTCACTTCCACTATTTTCCCCTCTCTCCCTGGGCCACGTCGTTCAACTGGGAGGACAGATGAGATGACAATTTGTGCATTTAATTGCTTCAATTTCCTGCCCAGAGCCTCGTAATCTCTTTTGATCTTCTGGAGGCTATTGCTTGCAGTGTTCCCACATGAACCAAGAGGAAGGGGTATTTGTCAGTGGGTTTTATGATTCCTTGCAGTCGTTCAGTTACATCTTGGATCTTAGCCCCGGGGAGACAGCACACTTCCCGAGACATCTTGTCAGGCCCACAGATCACTGCTTCTGTTCCCCTCAGTAGGGAATCCCCTATCACCACTACACGCCTCCTCTTAGGTCTGGTCGGGGTTCTTCTGTGAGCTGTCGGTTCCAAGGTCGCCTGGACATTCCCAGAGGACTGCCTTTGCTCCTCGTCTTCATATACCTGATCGACTGTAATGAGGGAGAGATCCTCAAATGGAGTCTGCTCTTTGTCTTCCATGCTAGGGGAAAGGACCTCAAAGCGATTGCGTATTTCTAAACAATCAGAGCGAACCCTGGGCCTCCTACTTCTTTGAGTCACGTTTCTCCATATATCTGGCTCCTGTGTTGGTGAACTAGCCACCTTCTCAGGGGAGTCCCCTGTCTCTTCCTTGGTGGAGACGGTGTGCTCTGTTGCTTCCAAGAAGAGTTCCAGCTCTCTAATTCTTTGGAGCGTAGCTACACGTTCCTCCAGTTGCTGGACTTTGTCTTTTAAGAGGGCAATCAACATGCAATTGCTGCAGGTAAAGCTGCCTGCAACCTTTGGCAAGATGGCAAACATTGCGCAGGAACCACAGGCGACTGCAGCTGTTCCCTCACCCTCCATCTTGGGAACGTGTCGTTGGGGGTGACTACAGTGGTCCTCTATCATAAAAAGTGTGGAGACAGGACAAATAAACCCCCCCAAAAAAACCCTAGGTCTCCCCCAACAAATGTTTGAGACTAGCTCCCCTAAATCTAAAATATGGATCAAACTGCGCGCGCCCTGCCCCCTCTGACCTTTGCCCAGAGAGAGCAGCTAAACAGCCACAAGAAACTCACACAAGAAAACCCTTTTTGTTCCTTCTTCAGCTGCTGCCCAGTTGGATTCCCAACTATTGGAGAACGGCTAAAATAGGAGGTGGGGCAGTAACCATGAAAAAGCTATAATTCAGCAATTAAAATAATTTATAATAATTGTTTAATTTTAGAATACAATCTTGAGCATCAGAAGAAACTATACATAACTGTGTGTTGGGTTTTAGGTTATATTTTTCACTTCTGTTTCAAAGGAAATTCTGCCACTAGTTCAGCATTTCCTCAGAGAAATGGGGTTGGGCGTCCTCAGCATGATGACAGCACCTTACTACATAAACCAGATTAACATATCTAGCAATTTCGTGCAGATGTTAAACAACCAAAACTAAACCAAAATACTACTAAGGAAAGAGCCATACATCGTGCAGATGTTGAACAACCAAAACTAAACAAAAGTCATCCACAGAGTGGCCTCAAAGTCACATCCTTTGATGCGCTTGAAGCCACTTTCTGCCACAAGGAGGCATTTGATATTTCACGGACCTGGTCAATTCACCCACTCCTGCCTGATGTTAGGAGATGGTAGCCTGCTTCCTTCCAGGCATCTAGGCCACATCCTGCTGATGTCAAATGCTGAAGCTGTTTGCCATTCATTTTTCCCATTTTTCCCATTCCCACAGCTCTTCCAGGGATAGACCATTTGCTGTTTGGTATTCAGACAACCAGTTTTACAAAGTTAGCATGGATCACACTGGGGTTGGGGAATGAGGCCAGTCACATTAACTGGTGGGGCAATGACTTCGTCCTGAGTAGGGCAAGATAGAGGGCAGATGAATTAAAAATCTCTTAACTCCTGGGTCCAGGATACCTTAAGGATTGCCTAACTCATTATATCCCAGCCCAATCACTGGGGGCTTTGGGGAAGTCACTGTAAGTGGTCCCCCATGACTCAGATGCACTGCTCATATCCCCTGAAACGGTGTGTTCAGTCCTGGGAATTTTATGGAACTTGTGTTTGAGGTCAGACAAGCCCCCTTGCTTTTGAACTTCCAGCATTACTGAAGCCATTCTCTTTTTTAACTTCAGCAGGGATTTTACCTAAATTCTGATTTTATATTTTTAACTGACTTTGTTTTATATTGTTACATGGCTTAAAGACAATTGCCATTAAGTTGTGTACAAATTGTCAAAATAACTAAATAAAAGATTGACTAGGGTGCCTCTGGTATATAAAACTCACATGCAACACGAATTGCTTCGGGTCCACTTATATGTGCAATGAAGGCAGCTGTATCTCACAGTTACAAGGCATACAAAACTTCATATATGCACATATAAACTGGCTTCCTCACACCAAGTCAGACCATTGTTCCATCTGCCAGTACTGCCTTTCCTACTCTGCAAAGCCCTGGGGAAAGCAAGGTCTTTCTAGCCCTCCAGTCTGAGACCTTTTTGCAACTGAGGTATGACCCAACCTTGTGATATCTGAACAGATCATAGGTGGTGACTACCTGGCACTCTAGAGTAATCACTTGGGATTTTGTAGTTTGTTTTCTTGCTTTGCATTTTACTGAGCACTGAAATGAAAGGCGTCGGGCCAGATGAATGGCAAACTGTGTGTGGTACAATATTCAAAACCAAGCAGCATGATTGTATTTGGGGAAAACATTGCCAGCATTTCAGCTTTCACAGTAGGCATTCAGGTGTAATTAAGAGCAAAAGAATCCTGTAAACCAATGTGAACAATTTTCTATTTTCCTGGTAGATGAACAATCATAATATGGCAGGTGTAGTCAGCATGGGGAAACTGTGTTTTTAATATTTCCTGGTGTAATCTGATGTATGTACTGATTTACACCCTAAATGAAGGTCTTTCTTATTTCCACATTTCCCCTTTTAACTAACAGGAGCTAATTAGCCAAGTCTTCCCCACTGAGAGACGGTTGCACGAAACAGTGTGGGGATATTAACTCTCTTCATCCTTTTCTTCCAATTGAACAAAAGCGCATTTCTCCTTTCGACTCATCCCTTTACAGATATCAGGCTCTTCTTTTTTGTTGACTGTGTATGTATACAAGAGCTAATTAACGGCAAATCCTTTGTACAGCAGTGAAACCCTTTCCTCGTTGTGTTTGATACCCGCTTCACAGTATGATTTCATTATAATTTCACAGTAACTCAGCAGCACAGAATACATGATAGGGAATGGGAAGCTTGCCATTAATAAACTCTGAATGTTCATAGTCATCTTCATTTTTATAACGCTCTGTTCTTCTGCATGGATTAAAGTTTCCCATATGTTCCAGATATTTATAGGATAATTATATACATAATCCTGTAAAAGTTGGTGGGGACAGAGAGTGAGAGAGAGAGAAAATACACCGTAAAATCTACTTAAAGAGAGGGAAATAGAATTTGTGAGCATAAAGCAAAAAATTGTCTTTGGACTGGTTCTATTGACTATGCAAAAAAGTATTTACCAACAGAGGCCTTTGGGAAAAACAACAACTTATAATGTACTAGAGAACTTATCTTGGTCATGCCTGAAAAATGTGTTAAGGGAGGCACCATTGCTGTGCAAAGCACTGAGAAGATCCTGGTTTCTATCCCCAGAAACCTCTAATTAAAGAACCAAACAGCAGGTGCTACAAAAGACCCTCTGCCTGAGATCCTGGATAGCCACTGCCAGTCAGAGTAGACAATACTACACTAGATGGAGAAACAGTCTGACCTGATGTTAAGGCAGCTTCCTGTTTTCAGCTACCTGCAGTTTGTTATGTTGAAACTGGGAACTGCAGCTATTTTAAATGGTTCAACTGAACAAGTCTGAACTGCAAACCATGACTTGAATTTGACTTGTTCAGACAAGGCATAATTAAAACCAGGGCTGGCCTGCCCATGAGGTGTGGTGAAGCAGTCGCCTCAGGTGGCAGAAGCTCCCAAGGCAGTGGACCTGCGGGGGCCCCGCCACCTCCACTGGAGAAGTGCTGCCAGCATCTGTGCTGGTTTCTGGCAGGATCTCACCACTTTCTGCCGACGCACGGAACCTGGGTCAGGAATGCTGCTGTGGGGCAGCGGCAGGGGCAGCACTTTCCATTTCACCTTAAGCAGTGAAACAGGACGCACCACCCCAGGGCGTTTGCCCCAGTTCAGACATAACAACAAACTGCAGTTAGTTGAACACAGGAAGCAAATGCTTCTGATCTCCCAGCTATGCCAGAGCAGGAAAGGAGGAGATTACATGACCAGGCTCATTTCCATGATGCTATAAGCAATGCAGCTACTGCCTGTGGAAGCCCAGTTGATGTGATCAGGTAACCATTTCCTCGTTCTTATTTGACTAGCCCAGTGTGTCACCTGACCAAATGTTCTGAAGCATGAAAAGAGCTTCTGAAACTGAAAACTGGATCTTCCTTAATTGTGCAAACACCCATCTGGTGTTAGGTGCTAATCTGATGCTGTTGTTTTGAAAACGTCAGGTGCAATTTTTTTGACTTGTTAGGAACAGTCGAAGGGAAGAAGCAATTTATTCTAAACTTTCATGTGCATTTTTAATACTGTTCCTTATAAGTGGAGACCTTCAGTCAATTCCTTAACTGTTAAAATTAGGCAGGTATGGAGAACTGTCACCTCTTTCGTTGCTGCCAATCGCAGTCATTGTGCGGTTGCACCTACAGCACTTGTTATCCATATATGAATACTAACGCCTCATTTTTTAAGGGAAGGAAATACTGGTCTTAGCACCTTGAAAAGACTGGATAGCTGCAGGAACTGTATTCTTTCAAGAAATCAAACCTCATGAGCAAAGGAACAGAGGTGGTGCTTCTACTGCTCTGGCAAACTCTCTCTCAATCTCTGTGTCCTTGGAAATGGGTTCCTTTTCAAGTTGCTATGTAGGTTTTATTCCCCACCCCACCCTGTTACTATGATTTTTTTTGGTATGTACCTATTTATAACTCTGAAACCTATGTCCTCGGAAACTTACTTTACACAGCTTCATTCAGCTGTAATTACAAACAGCACCTGAAAGGAATGCATCATTAGGCGGAGAAGAAACAGAAAATCTGCAATTTGGGAACATTCCAAGATTCTCTAGTGCCTCATTAATGAATGAGACCCAAGAACCTCAGTCAACAAAATTACATGCTAAGCCTAAATTTCTGCCACTTGTGCAGATTCATCACAAGGAAGGCCACCTGTTCTGAAAAGCCCCGCTGTTTGTTAAGTTGAGAAACAGAATCTCTTTTGCTAACATAAATATTAGTTCAGATAGGGTACTTACTTCACTGTGGGGCTGACCCAAATGGCCATCTGTGAGCTTTACATCAGGTACAGTAGCAGAGCTAGGGCTGTCAAAAAAACAACCTACGACATGTCTGTGAACAAGAGCTAAATAGATCGTGGGCTTGCTTTTGTTGCTTTTAGAGTCCATGGGGACTGAGTTGGCTGTATGATGGCTGAGCTTGCTGAATGTAGGTTTTACACAGTATGATGTCTGAGGCTCGGCTCATCAGGACAGCAAGAGGTTTTGCATGGTAGTTGAATGGGCATGGCTGGTCCTTTGTATCATATTCATGCAATCCCCTCTGTTTTTTCAGGAGGAGGAGAATCACATAAATTGGGTATGACTTCGGCAAGAGGGGGGGAGGGCTTACTGCTCTGTCAGGTGAAGACTTCCCCCAGCCCATTAAGTGTTTGAATTAGGACAAATCTGCCATGGACGGTATGATCTAGGCATCATCTCTGGTGCTGAAGGAGCCATAGCTAATTCTAACTAAAATGTAAAATATTACTTAACTCCAAATGGCTAAGCAAGCTAATTGGCCAATTCCAATGAACACTTGTAAACCAGACACTTTTGTTGTGGGGGAGGAAGGGAAAGGAGAATGTTAGCCGCTTTGAGACTCCTGAAGGGGAGTGAAAGGCGGGATATCAAATCCAAACTCTTCTTCTTCTTCTTCTTGTAAGCCTTGTTACTGCATCTTTTTGTGTGCATAAAGGCACAAACTGGCCATTCCATATCTGCAATCTGTGGGTGGATGCAGATAACAATTTTAACATACATTTTACCGCACATCTGCCCTGGATGTGTGGGACAATCTTCCTTATCATTTGATGGGACAATAAGAGAAGTTCCCCTGGAGTGGTTTGGTCATCTGTATAAGCTCCATTAAAATGGGCCATAACTAGGATCGAACAATCCAAATTTAAAACCTTGCTTGTTAAGCAATATATAAGCTTATTTGCAATGGTGTCTTATATAAAAAATTGCAAACACACTTTGATTTTAGGAAAGGCAAGTATCTTGGCCTGTAAGATGAGGTAGGATCTGAAAAACAAGGGGATGAATTGTACAAATGAGAATATGCAACAAAAGTTATGCAGAAAGAAACCAAAAATAAGGGAGAAGATGGGAGGGAGAGGAAATATCAGCAATAATGACATATACAGGGACATTAGCTGGCAATGTATCAGCTTGAGTAGCAAAGTTAAAGAAGTAACACATAATCTTTTTCCTCCCCTCTTCATGCAACTGGAAGTGTACTTGGTACTTTCTTAACAATTCTGGTCCTCTTCTGGAGCATTCCAGAAACCCAGCATCCTTCTTACATAGCGGAATAAATTGCTTATTTTTCCAACTTTCATTGAAGTTTAATTGAATTTACTGCCCAAATTCTCAAAATTATCATACATGATTTTTTAAAGAGTGTATCCGCTGAATATCCTCTGGTTGTGCTCATGTTCTCCAAATTCTAAGCACATATTTTATATTCACCATCAGCATTTGACATGAAAAGATTTTGCTGCGGCAGTGAACATTTGACAGTAGCTGTGAGATGACATGTGGTTGCAGCCAGAATTTGACCATATGCAGCAGCAATTTTCAGTATTTGATAACTGATATTCAGGGTCAAATTTGACGCAGTATGGGAGATCTCTGATTGGATTTCTGAAGACAGAATGAACACGTAAGAATAGCTCAAGAACCTTAACGACGGGAAACAACTTCCTTTGTGCGAAAATGTGTTTATGAAAAAAAATTAAGATTGTAACAGAACTGAAATTTAGGGTTTCCTTATTCCATATTTCACTAAAGCCCATTTCCTTTAAATTACCAATATCAATAGAATTCAGAGGGTCAAATAACAATGCTGTGCAGTAGCTTAAGGAAAAGAAGGACAATGTGGTGTGACAATAAAGGTACAAGAAAAACCAAGGATTCAATCCATCTTTAAAAGTCACAGTATTTTGATGGTTAATGCATCCTGTGCAAGTCATTGGAATTCTGCAGATGTGCATCATGTGCAAGCCTTGCATTAATTTACACCAGACTCTTGACTTTATTTTGCCTCTTTTCCCATAATCAAGAGGGATTTGATAATCATGCTATAACTTGTGTAGGGCATTTACACAGACAGAATACTGCTCTTGTAATATAATAGTGATAACTCCCAAAGTAGCATCAATGCAGCCCAGGAATAAATACTGTATACTTTTTTTTTTGTTCTGCAGCTACCTTGAATTCTCCTTGATATTTATGAGCCTATGAGAAGTTTGTTCCCTCATACACTTCAGAAAGTTAAGGTTTGCATATTTAGAAGCAGCTTGAGTGCAAGTATAAATACTGATTCAATTCAGGGGCAGTTTACTAGAATACTAATGTCACAAGTATTACAAAACCAGATTATGGTTTATGGAGACCCTGGGCAGTTAATTTAGAGCCAGGGTGGTGTAGTGGTTAAGAGTGGTGGACTCGTAATCTGGTGAACCGGGTTCGCTTCCCCGCTCCTCCACATGCAGCTGCTGGGTGACCTTGGGCCAGTCACACTTCTCTGAAGTCTCTCAGCCTCACTCACCTCATAGAGTGTTTGTTGTGGGGGAGGAAGGGAAAGGAGAATGTCAGCCGCTTTGAGACTCCTGAAGGGGAGTGATAAAGCGGGATATCAAATCCAAACTCTTCTTAGGATCGGCTGAGTTTGCCGATTTCCAATGCCCCAGGCATTGGAATGGCATTCAGTATTCAACCTGTGTAGTCTGAGCCTGGGCAAAGGCTGACATCACACATTACATATGGGGAAAGTGGTATGGATGCACATTTGCCACCATGGAGACAAGTGCAGCATCTCTGTGTTCAAACCACTTCAACCACATTTAAAATGCTGAATCTCCCTTCATCCTAAGTACATCTTGCTACTGCCAAGTACATTAACCTCTGGCATGTGGAACATACTGCTGTTTGCAATCTTTTCTTCCTATGTACTTTCAGATTTCTTCCCATTCAAATGTTTGACCTCTGCCTTACTCTGAATCTTTGGTGGTGAGAGCCCACAGAATAACATGCCCGCTTGCCTACCATATCCTCCTTTGTTAATCTGGCCTTGCTGTGGCATGAATGTGAAAATATGTTGGCGTTTGCAGCATTTACTGAACATGCCCTTGGATTTAGATATGACTGAATGTATTTTCAGTGCCTGGATCTATGATTAATTTTCTTGAACATTTTACGCGTGCATTGAAGGAAACACCAGTATTTTCTTTTCCTGAAATACAGGCAGAGAGGCTCCTGGATGGTCCCCCAATCATCCAGCATGCCTCATCAGGCACCACTAAAAAATACTTTGAAATACAATATGCTGTTTGGCAATGCACAATGTAGCCTCAACCATGACAAGTTTTGTATGAAAGCTGTGAGTAGTTATCGATTCTGTTAGAGGCGGAACAGCTAAGTTTTTGTAGGATGGCATGGCCATTTCTCTTCCATCAATATTGCTGCCCATAGCATGTTCTTGATTCAGTGCCCCAATTAAATACCAGTGGAAGAAACTATCAGGTTAATTATACACAGCTATTTATGCCACCTGCTAAATGCTGACCACATCTGAACTACTGCCAAGTACCTAGAATGGATGTCACCAGAGCAAACTGACCTCTTGGTGCATAATATGTTTCTGCTCAGTGTGATACGTGCTTACATTTGTAAAAAGCACATTTTCCATTTAATGCACAAAAATAAACATGGAGAGAACCACATACAACTTGGTAAAGTGAGGCGTGCCTAGTACAGCCTAACCCAAATTTGCAGGGTTTAACAGAGAAGCTTCATGGAGGGAAAGACTCTCTAAAGAAGAGATAAGGGCGCAAGTTGCAAATCACCCCTTTTGGCTTGACAGTCACTAGACTGTTTCGATCCAAGAAGAAGAAAATATTCATTTTTTTGTGGAGGGGGTAGAAAATTGAAAATATGCAGCAAGTGTATAAAGAGAGCTCTTCTTTTGCTTAGGTTGAACCTGTTTCACCTGAGAGTCCAATCTAGTGGATTTAGATGTTTTCCCGTCACAGTTAAATCAATCTATATTAGACAGGACCTGACTTGGCATATTTTAAAAACAGCATTAATTCTTCTAGTGAAATCAGACACACACTGAAGAAGAGTGCTTGTGAAAGTTCTTCTTATGTTAACTTTTCCTGATTATTTGTGCTACAGTTTCTTCGACCCACAGAATGTCCACTGAATGTTCGCGTCCTTCCCACTTTTTGGAAATTAAGTTTTCTTTATTAATGCTAAGTCATAGGTACAGGCGAACAAAAAGAAAGCATAAGTTTCCAAACAGGAGCAGTTCAGAGGTTGCATTTTCTCACTAAATAGGGAGCAGATAATATTTTTTTTCAAGCAGCAAGTGGGGAAGAGAGTTTTGTATATCTGAACTGGGCACATAAGAAATGGCATCCTACCAAATGGCGTAGAGATGTTCGGTTCTTCCTTACCCTTAGAAATGTGTGATATTTGAGTTATTTTCTCTACAGTAGCTAGAGTCCACATATTCTTGTACTGCAACAAGAGCTGTAGTGTCTTCCATTTCCGGGCCAAAAAAGTTATCGCTGCAGCCAGTACCCCTGTAAGAAGGCAACAAAGGTTCTGCTGGTGCATTTGCACTGCACCAACCTCACTGCCACTTTTCCTCTCCACCCACCTTCTGGTAAGCACAAAGGATGAGACTGAGCAGAGGACAGGTGAGCAGCAGCACCCCCCCCCCCAGTTACTGCCCAGAAGATTCTGGTGACCTTTTAATTTGCTTGGCGGAAGTTCCGCCGTGAATAAATCCACAAAAGAGGGAGATTGAATAAACAGTTATGTAAAGCAAACTCTTAGAGGTGCTCAGATTTATTAAAGCACCAAACATATCCAAATGCAATGAGGGGAATCTTCAATAACATTATTGCATGAGGCTCCAAGAAAGGGTTGTATCTAGAGCAATATTGAGTAATGCATTCCGTCAGCACAAGGATTTCTGCTTGCATGGTGGGATCTCCCCCTGCACTCCCCAAATCTGTTCTAGGGGTCCCCCCAACCCTCTGGAGCAGATTTGGGGAGGTTGAAGGGTGTGCATAGGGGAGTAGAGGGATGAAAGTCCCATTGTGCAGAAATCTTAGTGCTGATGTTAGTTGGATACTACCCATATATATCTCCCAGCAGCAGCAGCAGCAGCAGAAAACAAAACAAAACAAAGCAGCAATGCTTCTGGGTTTTGTGACATTCAGACATTCAGAAGTATTCAAAATGTCTTAGACTGGCTAACAACTATAACACTGAGACTAAGAAAGCACAAAGGTCACCTTAATTTGTTATGGGGAGATATGGGAAGATGCGGTTGTCTTTGTGCTTTCTTAGTCAGTATATTTTTATATTTAGTGATGGGTAAGGCATTTTAAAGTTGTCTAATTGTGGGTGCAGCAGGGGGAGGGAGGGACTGAGAAGGCACCTTGTTAAGGCACATAGAACTCTCTGCATACACCTCATTACATGG
The DNA here is from genome assembly GCF_964188315.1 of Podarcis muralis. Taxonomy (NCBI): domain Eukaryota; kingdom Metazoa; phylum Chordata; class Lepidosauria; order Squamata; family Lacertidae; genus Podarcis; species Podarcis muralis. The sequence continues at coordinate 135,687,491 of NC_135655.1, forward strand.
TCCAACTCAGTGCCTCTCTGTGTCATTAGCTGACTGATGTAAAAGATGCTCAAGTTCAGACAGGGACTGATAAAATCTGTGTGAATCAGATACCTAGGCAGTATACAACATAATTAAACCCTCCTTTGCAGAAGGAGTTTTATGAAAATGTCACTTAGGTATGTTCACAGGAACCTATGTAGAAACACGAATAAAGATTACTAATTTATTTTCATAAATTCTGTAGCAACAAGGGCTTCAATGCTCAGCCTACTCACATATTATATTACCTATTTTAATAAAGAAGATAGGATAACAGATGTTCTCTCCCCTGGCATTCCTTCACAGTGTCTCTTCCTGTTCTCTACTCTACACCTTAAAACACTTAGTAATAATATATATAAGTAATTAAGCTCCAAATCCTGATTCTGACAGTACCATAGGGACAGTAGATGTTTTTGATGTTTTGGAATGGCTACAGAGTTGATACATGCTCCCCTGTTGAGCCACCTCATGTACCTTTGCAATATTAACTTTGAACTTTCATCTTGATTTTGGTGTGTGTGCCTGTACAGGACTGAATAGCAGATGTTACAGAGGAAAGGAAAATATTGCATACCGTTTAAATAAACGTACACTCTTGATCTCTTCTAGATAAGGGCCCCTCACTGTTTATCACTCCTAGTTAAGGAGTCAAAACATTTATTTAAAGTCGTCCATTTGTGACTTCCTTAATGCCAGCAAGTAAGAAATATTATGTTGTTTTATTAATTATTATTGTACCCCATTATTCCTCCAAAGAGCTTGGCACACCTGCTTTCTTTTTCCCAAGTGATTCCCTGCCCTGGCTTCATATTGGGACAGATCTGCCTAGCTCTAGCAATAGACTTCCAACCAGGGCTGACCCATCCTTGAGCCAAGGTGAGGTGTTTGCATCAGTTGGCAGATGTTGAGGAGCGACGGATCAGTGACCCCCTTTCAGAACTCCTCCAGAATCCATTTGCCCATAAAACTACTCACCACTGTTACACTGGCTGGCTAGTTGCTTCTGTGGTGGTGGATGCAGTTGCCCCCAGCAGTCAACTAGCTGCTATTCCCAACCTAGGGGTCTAGGAGTGCTGCCATCACGTTGCAGCTGCAGGAAGTGGAGGCACTGTCCCTAAAGGGCTGGGTCACCTACACTGTGGTCTGAGGAACAGACCTTCCTCCGAATGAGGTCTAGTGGGTGAGCTGGTCCTGGAATGCACCTGTTTAAGCAGTTAAACAGCTGCAAAAGTACAAGTGAGGCAAGCACTCTCCAGGGCTGCCTTGTCCACCATGCCAAGGAAGGACCCTATATTCCTCGCAGGAAGACATGGACAAGGGGGTCACAGCGGGCCTTAGGAGTGTCTGTGGTTGGCAGCAGCAGAGGAAGTCAGTCTATGGGAAGATACCTCAAGCCCCACAATGGGCTTTGTGATAAATTTGCAACATGGGCTTCCTTATCTCCCCAAAAGGCCTTGCCTGTCCTTGAAAGCTGGTTGGTTGACTTTTGTCCTTCACCTTCTTTGGGTCCCTTTATTTAAGTTCCTTCCGTTTCTAGTATCGTAATATGGCAGAAATAGGGATTCATTAAGCCCAAGTGACAGGTGTCCTTGAGCCACTGTTTCCTGTCATGGGTTCTAGTATCATTTTTTCCTGTTCACTCTGGAGTCCAGATATACAACTGGGACCTCAAAATGTTGTCTTGACCGCTAGCTCCCACTGCCCCTGGTAGATCAGTATCCCGGATTTATTATGTCTTTTGTTCCTACTTTCTGGTGCCACAAACACTTGGCTCCTCCTGCCTGTGCAGGAGTGAGGGGGGAACAACAGGAGCTTGGGAATTATTAGTCCTTGGAATAAGAGCCTGTTACAAACTGCAAGGCTTCACTTGCCTCTTGCTCTCTCTGTCTAGAATAGGAGCAGCCGTTGTTTAACATGCTAACCAGGGACTCAGCTATACAGCTGCAAATATAACGTTTAAAGTGTGTGTTAATTTCTCTGGTTGGCCAACCTTGAATATGTTTGTCTCCATCAGATACCCTCAGACCACTCTCTCTGCTCAGTGTAAATAGTAATACTTATGTTGGCCTTAGTACTACTGTATATTTAAAAACTAAGTGGAAACTCTTTGTCCTTAACTTGTATAGGCCTGATTTTATTCAGCTTAGAAGCACATTATACCATGATAATGAGACTATGATAGTTTGTGCTTACAAATGCCATAATGTCAGGTTACTTTTTGTGGCCTTTCGTGCACAAGGTCAACATGGCTATTTAAAAAATGCACCAGGGAAGGACTGGACTAATTAACTCATCCCACACAGACTTTGCTCAGCATCTTAAGACATTAAACATTATTAGTGACACTGGAAGGAGCATATGTTATGGGTCAGCTGCTGGCCTCTATCACTTGTACAAGTAAAGAAAAGTCACCTTAGAAATGCATTTTTCTGCAATCAGTATTAACTTTTTTCTAGTGTTTTCAGGTTCATTTCACATGTGCAGATAGGCACATGACCTATTGATTGTAACAAACATCAGATGAATATTATGTCAGGGAAATGCTAGAGCCAGCAACCTATATAGAAGGCTAGGGGCTAATTAAGTAAGTTGGTGCCCAGTGCAAAAGATCTCAGGTGTTGTCAATGCACTCAGGGTCAAAGAAGCAGCCGCTGCTATTCCTTTGAAAATGAAAAAGGACAGCAGTCATTTGGATCTGTCTTTAGCATTTATCAGAACATATAGACACCAAATTGAGAAGCAGCACGTAATGGGTGGAAGGCACGTTTTTACCTCCTTACATCAAGTTTCACCATTGCATACATTCCAAAATTTATCTGATGAAAATTATTATAATAATAATAATTATTTTATTGTTTATACCCCTCCCATCTGATTGGATTTCCCCAGCCACTCTGGGCGGTTTCCAAGATATATATATAAAAAAAAAATAACAAGACATTAAACATTTTTTTAAAAAAAAATTCCCTATACAGGGCTGCCTTCAGATGTCTTCTAAAAGTTGTATAATAACTTATCTCCTTGGTTCGGGGGTTGCATAACACCATACCCTCCAACATTTCTCCAGTGAAAATAAGGACGTCCTAAGGAAAAGCGGGACATTCTGGGATCAAATCAGAAACCGGGACAATGTCTGTAAATCTGGAACTCTCCGTGGAAAATAGGGACACTTGGAGGGTCTGCCATTAGGTGGTAAGCAGTCATCTTCCACTAGTTCTAGGATTCTCCTTCTGATGGGTTGTGTCTTTTATCTGCACACACAAAGCTCCTCTGATTTCCCCTTTTCCCTACAGCCCTACACACCACATTACTCCAGTGTCCTCTCACACAGAAATGGATGGACTGTGAAGAGGTGACAAGTCCTTGTGGGGCCTTGCGCGCGCGCGCACACACACACACACACACACACACATGCAAAAAACACATTATAGCTAGGCTTATTTAATCAATTTGTTAAATTCAGTGGGTGCAAGTTAAAGATACCTAAATTCAGTTGAAACTAATGGGACCCAACTGTGTTTAATTTTCATTTGGAGAAGCATAATGTAAAATAATAATGGCAGATGAGTGTGACTCAAAGGTGCTAGGTGCAGCTTCTCAGCCATAAATTTTCTGCGTAGATTTGTGGTTTTCCAAAACTAGCCCATTTGCCTACCTGATGTTGGAAAAATAGTGGCCTACCTCATAGGATGGTTGCAAGGACAAATGTTATAAATATTGGAAACCTCTTTCTTTGTATAATGTATTATATAAATATTGCTACTTAAACACAGTTCTCATAATATTACCCAAATGGCATTCATGAGACTCCTACCTTGACCTTTTCTCAGAGAGATTTGACAAAATTGTATTGAATAGGTCACAATTCATTTTGAGGCATTGTTGAAATTGCAACTGATCCCTAATTTCTTGACCTTTCATTCATCTTCCTAACACTATAACATGGTTCAGCTAAGATAAGCTATTACTTTAGAGTATCTTGCTTTTGCATAGGAAGCTGGACTAGATGGGTTTATTATCCCTTAAAAATGTCAGTCTATTGTTGCCAGAATCAAATTTAAAACATTTTCCAGACAATTTGAGCAGGACTAATCAATGTCCCCAAATGGAATGAGAATCTGGTGTGAGCACAGTCCACTTTCAACTTCTTATGACTAGATATGACTTCTAGTAATATGCTCAATGCCCGAGTTGCAAAAATAACTGCTCACAGTAGTAGGCTGCATGGAATTGCAAGGCACAGTCTTTACTTCTGTGGGGAAAACCCATTTTTTGTGTGAATTACTACATTTGGCCAGAGCTGGCCCAAGACTTTTTGGCACCTAAGGTGAACCACAACATGGCGACCCTCTCCAGGGAAGGAGGGGTGAGTGAATATCTCTATCAAGGACAAGGGGGGAAGTGGGAATCAAAGGCTGTCATGGGGAAGAAAAGGACCTTCTCTGAATCATACCAGGTGAATGCAGAGACCAGGAGACTCTAGAGGGTAGCCCCTGACATTTCTTCCCTAAGAGTGCGGAGAGACCTGCAGTGCCTCCTGTTCATTGAGCAGCTGCTGTAGCAGTGAATTAGGGGCAGGCTGCCAAGGAGGAGGCAGATCCAGCCTCCGAAGAGCATGCTATAGCTGTTGTGGCCACAGTGGCAGAAGCAGCAGTGGTCAATGCATTCCTTGGAGGCCAGATCTGCTGCCCCTTGCCTCATGGGTGGGCTGGACTGGCCTCTGGCAATACCCTGTCCCATGGTTCTACCTAGGGTAGCAGTTTCTTCGTGCAAATATTGTGGAGCATCTGATTGGCATTTAATGTCAGAGAGGAGCCCTTGCACTGTGAATCTTTGTTTCTCCATTCAGTGTTTTCATTTGTCATCAAAACACATGGTAATTGTCTGCCTCCTCTCTACAAGGGCCCTCCTTCCCCATCAAACATGCATGATGGCCTGCTTAAAAAACAACAACAACAGAACAGAATGTGATAAAGAAAAAAACTTTGTCACAAATCGTACTGTGTTTTTGTGTGATTTGAAATGTTGCAATACTAACTTCACAAATCCTTACACTTCACAAAATTTAATTTGTAAGCATGCACACAAACCTGCTCCTGTGACTCACAGTTAACTGTTGGCTCCTGATTCACAGAACGCCCCTGATAGCTGCCGGAGTGATTGGAGGACTCTTCATCATCGTCATTCTGGGCTTGACGTTTGCAGTTTATGTGAGGCGCAAGAGCATTAAAAAAAAGAGGGCTTTGCGAAGGTTCTTGGAGACTGAGGTGAAGAGTTTTTCTTTCTTCCTCAAAGAAGCACTAGATACATACAAAGACATTTCTGTCCAGCTTTGTCCAAATTGTTTTTATTCTCCTATAAAGAGTTGTTCATGAAATTCTTCCCATCCAAATATCTCTACTGATAATGGGGTACCATTATGTTGACTATGTAGAAAAAGTGTGTGCATGTGTGGGTGTATTCCCTCCACAATTGTCCCAAACAGGTTGCTGAACTTTTAATGAAAACCTCTCTCCAATTGTACCTAAACACTTGGGGTCCTCTTCAGATTTGGCCCCCAGTTAGTACTGAGTTCCTAAATGCCTTTTCTGAGAAGAGTACGATTCACAGCATTTCCCCCAGTATGAGGTCTTGAAATGGGTTGCAATCAAGAGTGCTCATCTCAAAATTTCAGGACTGTGAAGCTGAAGAAGACCAGATAAATTTAATTTGGGGAGAAATTGACTCCATATGTTTGTCCACTGCATGAGAGTATGAGAAAATGTTGCCAGCTGCTGCTTGTCTTGTCACTGCATCTCTGTGGTGGAAAAAGTTGCAGCTGGTGAATCCATGTTTTATGCGACCCTTAAAAGTGCAGATTGCCAGCCCTAGTTGGTGGGAGCTGGAGAAGAGGTTGCTGAAGTTACCTGAAAGCTTTTTTGTTTAATGATGGGCTGTAAATAAAAGTTTTCTTCCTAAGGCCCCCTGACATTTAAGGTGTGAGGGCTCCCAAGATGCATTGCTCTTGCTTAGAAACTGCTTGATTCAGTCCAAGCTCAAAACATGCTGTTGGCTATTTTAAGCCGTTTAACAAGTTTTTCAGAGTGTATAGGACTATGCTGTATATGAGCAAAACACTGCCAACATGATTTGATTCTGCTTTATCTGAACTGCTGGCCTTTAGAAATCCAGCTTTACTTTGCAGTTACAAGTGGAACAGAAATCTATTTCTTCTCAGCAGTGTTAGGCTTAGATGAAGACAAGCTTTAATTTCATAGCAGATCAGTGTAAAGTAAATTCCTTGATGAAGTTGTCATTCTATTGTTTTCTCTCACTTAAAATTAATTAATTGATCCACCCTTGATTTGACTGGTTTATAGCCATGCCATAAGTAACCAGTTCAGAAGAAACTGGTCTTGCTGTTTTATTTTTAAAGAAATCATATTGTTTGGCTTTTAAGCATTCTAATTTTGAAATGGCTTTAAGGATGCCCTATGTGTTATTTTGAATGAATAGGAGGGAATATCCCTCTATGTTTAATCTTCCTCTATAACCCTAGAAGCACTCAGTCTGGTTATAGTGCCACACTCTCAAACCTTTAACATTTGGCATCTGATTTCTAGAGGCTGCCTGCCAGCTGAGCAAGGTATTTTGGCTCCGCTGCTCTCGCCTTAAGGGCCGTTTTCTCTGTTTGCTTTGCTACACGAAGCAAGTGTTGTAGGAAATACTAATGATGCAGCGATCATTTTGCAACATCCTAGATTGTGCTAAGGCTTCAGATTCTCTCCACTGTGCAACTGATTTATAGTTATCTGTGCACACATATTTTGAGTCAAATTTTGATGCCTGAAAAATGGGATTAGTTTGGACACAGTGAAAATTAACTGGATAAAATACTTGGAAGACATTATCAAACAACTTTTGCCAACCTGGTGCCTTCTAGATATTTTGCACTACAACCAGCTCCAGGTACCCCAGGCAGCACAGCTGTCACAGCTAGCACTGGTGGCAGTGGTAGTGAAGGGTGGCACACTGCATTGTCTTTGCAGTTAACATTATTAAAATCTTGCTGAATAATACAATAGTACAAGCAGGGCTTTTTTTCAGCCGGAACTCACTGGAACTCAGTTATGGCACCTCTCAGGTGGGCACCATTGCCATTTTAAGAGAACGAGGGAGGCGCTCATGGTGAGTTTCAGCACTTACTTTTCTAGAAGAAAGTGCACTGAATATAAGTGTGATGAGGGACGTAAGAGGCATCTTGAAGCATTTTTTGTTGTTAAAATCAGAGACTTTTAAAAGGTCACTTCTGTAAACAGGGATGTAAAGAAATAAGGGGACAGATTTCCTTTCATAAAAAAAAAGGAAAGGAATGGGAAAAAAACAAACCAGATAACTTTATGGAGGCTAAAACTGTCAATGACTTCTAGTTATGATGGCTTTACATTGCTTCCAGTAGACTGGAATCCAACGGGACCGACCCCCCCCCCCCCCAGGTAAGTGGGCATAATATTGCAGCATCATAACTTCAAAACCTGGAGATGTCGTCAGATGTGTAGAACATCTTAAGTATCCAATCTATAAGATGGCCAATAGGGTTTTAAACTTGCATATTTAACTAGTTCTTTTAAACATATTTATATGTACTTAATATGATAGCAAATAATAACAAGAATTAATTAGGTGAGTATGAGTATATTTGGATACTGTAAGTACTATATTTTTAATCAGAATTTGTACACATAACGTATATCTTCTTCTTCCTTGCACCTATTTTTAGTGTTTGGCATACATCTGGCTGCTTGAAAGTTAATTAAGGGAAGCAGAGTGTAAAAATTATGGTGTCAGGCTTATGTCTATGGCTTTGTTCTTTGCTATTTGTTTTTGTTCTAGATTAATAAAGTAATTCCCAGTTCCCGATAATTTTTGCCTGCGCAGCGTAGTCTATATACAACTAATTAAGTAGTGTGCAATGTTCACAGAGGCATGATAATGGTGCTCAAATGGCAATGCACAGAGCACTTAGCCTTGCAAACAGACACTTTGAAACACTGCAGTGGTTTCAACCCAATTTGAACAAGAGTAGCCCTTAATTATTTTTCCTTATCCTGAAAGAAGACAGGCTATTTGTCAGTGTTTAGAGGCTAGTCTTTTCCCATTTATTTTTACAGAAATATATATTTCCAATCAAAAGCGCACGGTATAGTTCTAATCAATTGACGATCTTCTGACTGAATTCCATTCACATGGTTTGTTGGATTACAACTCATAGCACATGGAAGAGCATTTGTGGGGGCATGTGCATTAAATTAGGGTCTCCAGCACTATGTAATTGTGAAAAATAATCCAACCTCCCCCAAAATCCCCTTTCTTTTGAAAAAAGCTTGGAGTGAACATTACCTTTAAAGCAGACTAAAGGGTGGTGGATCAATTAAATATTAAGGTGCTGACTGTTTATAATGGCTTTCTGTTTATGTTCTTGGGCAGCTTTGCCAACCCATGTCCTCCAGATGTTTTGGACTACAGCCAGCCCCAGGTTCTGATGAAAGTTGTAGCCCAAAACATCTGGAAGGGCCCAGCTTGATGGCTGTTGCTATTGGTTTTTTATTGTTTTATTTGAGTAATTACAATTATAATTTGAAGATTCCTTAGGGGCATTTTTTAAGACTGAAAGGTGGGGTATGTGTGGTTTTATAAATAAATAAATATATCTAGAACATAACATTTTGAATAGCACATGATGTCATACTGGCAAATACCGTGTTTCACCTACCTTTTATCTATGGATGACGACAACACTTACCACTTACCGGTACTTGATGGTGATGAAAAGAAAGAAACTAGCTAAATTTCTTAGAGCATTCTGGGCAGAGTACTCAGGTAGCTAAATGTTTCCAAGGCCTTAATCTTACCTGTACATTGAAATGCTTATTCATTTGAGCAGTCTTAATAAACACAATCTCTTGTAATCCTTGCAGAGGTAAGTATCAGGATAACACCAAGTTGGAATGGGAACCTACAGTTTATTTGATGGATTGACGTATTTCAAAACAATATTTTATGTAATCTGTCACAATGGATATTTTGATAGAAACACATGCTCAGCCATAACAACAAGTGACACCTGAGATTGCATTTAAGTTTGAGAATGCAGAGTTCTTCCACACCAGTGGGTCTGCTGCAGCCTGAGATGGCCTAAGCCTGGCAGACGGGGGGAAACAAGCCTTTAAATGGTATTTGAGTTACATTGACTTTTCTGTCGGCTTAATTTGTGCTGGATTGCCAGCTCATGTGGCCAAACTGAATGGGTTTAGGATCCAGCCCAAGCCCTCCCACTCCCACAGAACACGGGGGGGGGGGGGCAGGCTCAGCTGGAAATCTGCTGGATCCTAACTCCACTCATCTTGGTGGTCTGGCTTTAGGACTGAACCCTAATTTATCCAGTCCTTCCTTCCCTTTCTTTTTTGAAGTGTCAGGTTAATGTAGGATGCATGTACACAATGGAAGATTTGCCATTGAATGTCATGGGGTCTCTCTCATCACTATCAATCCAGCTTGAATTAACCACCTATCAAATCCATTTATTCAGTGGAAAACATAAACACATGCTTCTGTCTCTACTATTTGACATAGTGCATTTATCATTGGTTGGGTCATGCCAAACACAAAACATTGATGATTCAGTGCCCATCATGAGAAGGCAGAACGCAAAAGCATTTTGTGATTCCACAAAATTCTCCAGTATAGCATTATTTTTAACTGTTGATTTTATTTATAGTTTCATTTAAAAAAATAAATAAAACAAAACACAACTTGTATTTAACTTTTATTAACAATGTTAATGAATATTTTATAGTCTTTGGAAACCACTTAAAGGTTTTATTAACAATTAAGAGGGAAACCTATTATGTTAAATAATTAAAAACTACAATGGAAACTTGATTTTAAGGAACAAATAATTGAAATTAGCATAGGGACTTGTCATTTTTCACTGTTTCCCACTTTTGTATCCAGTATTCACTAAACACCAGTTTCATTTTGCAGCTGGTGGAACCCTTGACCCCTAGTGGCACAGCCCCCAACCAGGCACAGCTCCGCATTCTGAAAGAAACAGAGCTGAAACGTGTCAAAGTCCTTGGATCTGGGGCCTTTGGAACTGTGTATAAGGTATGTGCCTTTGATGGTCTTAGTTCATCTACTATGTGTCTCTGGTGAAACCTTCAGCCTTTCAGGGCAACAGGATAGTAGTGTGTTCAAGGGGTTCCTGAAATATGAAGATAAAATGCCTTTTTTATTAACTTAGAACTCAGTGCCCAGACCCTGTGTTCAACTGCTGTGTTCAGTTCTCAGAATTGGGCTGCTCAGTATTCTGCAAGCTATTTCAGTTAGAAAATGTAAATTGGACTCAAAGGATCATTTACCTCAAAGTACTAAGATCAACTTAGGCATGTGGCAAATAACATGGTCCAGTTGATTTCTTTTTGAAAAATGCTTTGTAAGTAGCTAATTTGGAGTTACGGTTTTCTTCACTTTTTCAACATCTTAGGGTGTTTGGGTTCCTGAGGGAGAGAGTGTGAAGATTCCTGTGGCCATTAAAATCCTGAATGAGACAACTGGCCCCAAAGCCAATGTGGAGTTCATGGATGTAAGTAATGGATACCCTGTTCCAGCGATGCGTGTTCACACACATTATTTGTGGTTTAGCTTCCCAATGGCAACTACTTCTTCCAATTTACACACTCTTATGATGCCCAGAGAGAATTGCCCTGGAAGAACCAAACTTGCATGGATTTGGTGGCAAAACTCTCTGCACTCAGTAGACACCGAGCGTCCACCTAAATATGGTACCAACTCAGTGTTCCTCAAGCTCACTGAACTCTGGCCCACTTTGTTGCTTTATCTTTCGAACTCTGAAGCAACACAGTGCCAAGTGTGTGTTGCATAGATGAGCAGCAAACAGTCAGGTACATACAGGCTGCTACATATGAGGATCTGTGGGCTGGGGGATTAATCCCTGTATCGGGATTAGAAGAGGAATGGAATCTGCTACTCTTAATCGATTAGGAATTGTGCTAACCCTTTGCCAATCACCTAGAGATCTACCAGTAGATCTTGGTCTGCCTTCTGCCTGCTCTCAACGCACTGCAGTCCACACCATCTATAATACCATATTCCTCAGGATTATTGTGTACTGGGAGTGGATGTGTCACACACCTTTTTTACAAGGTGGCTTTTGTGGGAAAAGAATGTTTGCTTTAGGGGATTGTGGTAGGGGCAGCGTTTAAAAGCAAATCACTTGATAAAACTACATTTAGACAACTTTGGGGGGTGTTCTTCAAATTTTTTTGACTACCTGAGATAGAATTAATTGTTTGGTGTAATATTTCTCAAGTTCTGTGATGGCAGCTGGAAGGGAGTTACAATGTCTTGGGAGTAGACAGGGGGATACAATCCTGAAACAGGCATGCCTTCCTTCCACACAAGTGAGGACATGGGTAGATTGAATATCATATGGTAAAAAATTATTTCATGATTCACATTTGATTTGGGGTGGGGTGGGGTAGTCTGCATCCCAGCATGACTGGAAAGAGTTGATGCTGTTTTTGAAGGGAATCAGCAATAACTTGTTCTCTGCTGTGGCTGGCTTTGTGCTAATCTCTTCTCTCTCAGCTTCAGTGTTCCTCTCCTGTAATCTATTGGTTTAAATTAACTGGTTGCCCTTCATTTGTTCAGCTGACCAGCTTGAGAGTTTTGTGTTGCAACCTCTGATCTGTAGTAACATAGATGTGGATTTGCACTTGTATATGCAGTGCATCATATGATGTTGGGAAAGATGGAGGGCACAAGGAGAAGGGGACGACAGAGGATGAGATGGTTGGATAGTGTTCTCGAAGCTATAAACATGAGCCTGACCAAACTGCGGGAGGCGGTGGAAGACAGGAGTGCCTGGCGTGCTCTGGTCCATGGGGTCACGAAGAGTCGGACACGACTAAACGACTAAACAACAACATGCAGTGCATCATAGTGTATGGCCTGGTGGTTGCAGGAGGTAATTGGCGCCACCATTTTGCATCTGTCTCTGCCTTCCACTAGTTTGCATTTGATGCTGATTGGTGGATTTCAGGTTCCGGGGGGGGGGGGGGGGACAACCCAGAATATCTTGCAGACCTGTAGATCACAATAAAACACCTGGATCTTTCTTGGCAGGGGATTTGCTCCATCTCCTTGATCATTTTGGTTGCCCTTTTCTGAACCTTTCTGAGCTCTGTGATACAAGCTCTGGAACTTTACCCTTGCAACTGATAAGATGACATTTCTCTTTGACATGAGGAATGAGTAAAACAACATGTGTTGTTGCAAATGTTTTATTCTGATTCGTATGCACAGATGTCTATTTTACTTTAGCCCATTAGAGCGACAACACAAAAGACATGCAAGAGTGAATGCCTGTTATTCTGCAGAAGACAAAGAGATTAGCAGTAGGAGCCATTGCTTTTTGTTTAATCTTTTAATGGTGGCAGAAAGAAAATGAAACCAAGGAGTGCTTTGTGACCAGTTGGGCCTCTTTTAAATGCTGTACAGCTAAAGGAGAATAGGCCGTGGCAATTTGGCAACTGGGCTGTCATTTCAGTACCCTTGAAAACTTTCTAATGTATCCATAATGACTATAATGACATAATGCATCATGCTAGTACATGATGTGGGCAGCCCCCTCCTATATTTCTCTCAACAGGGGACATTGAATTCAGTAGCAAAGAAAAATCCCTATGTTTGAATGGTACCTTTCCCCCTAGCACAGCAAATACTATTTCTCATATGTCTCACTCAAAAGTTATTTCAGTCCTCATCTTTCCTTTGTGTTCCATTCTTTTTTTTACAAAGCTATCTCTTGTAACAGATAGCTAAAGGCATCCAAAAAAAACCATAATTTGGCTCACGATTAAATTAAAACTAGAGTAACTGCTGTAAAGGCTTGCCTTCATTCAGCTTATGTTCTTCAATGCATTTAATAATTGCATCATATTGCCATTATTAGTTGCATCATTCCTCTGAGGTTGTAAATTCTGAGGTTGACTTCACCTGAAAGGCTTCACCTGAATACCTTAGAGCTTAGCTATCTAGCATCTCAGTTTTAGAAAAAGTCCTTTTTCAATGCAACTGAGGTTTTATAAAGAACTCAACAAAGATTTAGCAGCTTGGGCATTGCAAGAACTGTCAAAATAAGGTATCTAGAAAATGGGGTTACTAGAGCAAAACAAAGCGGGTGGAATTCAAAGTAGCACTCAGCAGATTACCCATCAATGCAAGCATTTCTGTGTGCCTGGTGGGATGATCTCCTCCTTCCTTCTCCTTTATGTTGTTCTGGGGGTTCTCCCATCACCCCAGAGCTGATTGGAGACATTGGGGGGGGGGAGAGGGGAGTCCCGTTGTGCGAAGGGGACTTGCAGCACTGGCTTGTGCTAGCACAGCTTATTAGTTGAAGCTGGCCCAGTGTTTACAACATACTTCTGCTCTGCAATTGTCTTCCACAGAATCTGTTTTACAAATGCAGATTTAGAAAGGAGGTGAGATCTGTTGCAATATGCTTTGCTTTAATTAGTTTGGCTAACCTTTGTTGGTTATATGATTGTTTAGTGAAATAATGAGAAAGAGAGAAAAACCAATGCCAGGAAATCATAGCTTAAAATTGGGGAGTGCCCTTAAAGCAGTGACCTCAAATTGTGAGTGTCTGCAACTCTGCTAGCTGAACATCCATGGTTTTGTATCTGTTATATAATGGAGCAATCTTTCTACCCTTGCAGTGCATGCCCTTGAGGTTGCTCTGGTTTATAGCCTCCATGATGGGTGATGCAGATAAGGGAACCTAAAAAACTTGCAGACTTGGGAAGCAGTGGGTGGAATGTGAATGTCATTCACCTTACAAACATCAAGGTATAAAGCATCATAGTGTTGTATCTGTGAAAGAAAAGGCAGGTACTAAGAGACCCACCAATTGGCTGTGTGGAAACTTTTCAAAACAACATTAATTTCTGTGCTCTATGAAGTCTCCCAGCCCTCCTCCCCTCTCCTAATACATTGTAAGTCAATTGACTTGGAGATGTCATGAATTTCTAACCAGCCATGAGGCTGTTGCCAAAAGCCAATAGCTTATCATCAAAGCAGAGATATCCTACATGCCATGGAGTGCACTACTGATTAGAAAGTAAAATAAACTATCCAGGATACTAGTAGAGAAGGAAATCAATGAAGTCTGACACATCTCATCAGGCAAAAAGAAAAGAAACAGTCTTGCATTTCTAAAAGGCGATGTTGCACAAGCTGTAATTTTATCCAGGGTTTTGATCCACTTACAAGTTTAATCTAACCTCTGTGCACTTAAATGTTTCATTATCTCTTCGAAAATAATTAGGGGTTGCAAGCAGAAGTCTGTATATGTAGAGTTCCTTGGGAGTCCCCAAGCTCATTGAGGTGAAGACAGCTTGACTGATGCTTGTCAGCCAATATTGGGCCAGGAGCTAATAATAGAAGGCACTTCTGCTTAGCTAGGTGAGAAAGTTAGCTTGGGAAAAATTAAACTGAAGGTTTTTGGATTTATGATTTGAAATAAATTTCCCATTCTCATTTGTTTCCTGGTAAGAGCCTGCAAAGGGAGTTGGTCTCTTTTATGGTTTTATAATTAAGATCGAGGGGATTCTTGACTTCCTCCAGACGTATTGTGGCTCACCAATATCCCTAGAAATAGCTTTTCATGTCCAAGGAGAGTGTTTTGTTTAGTGATGCATAAAGATAATAAATAATACTGACCAGTGCTCTTGCAGCTGCCACTCCTGCCAAGCATGCAGGAAATAAATTAAGTTAGCTCAAAGGGGGTTTGATGGATAAAGTGATTGCAGAGGAAAAAGAGAGAAAACTAGGCTTGGCTTGGCTTGATGAATGCAGGCATCAGATTTCTCCCCACCCCCAAGTACAGAAAAATAACAGACATGTTTTATTTTGTAAGGCATTTAAGACCATGATGGTTAGAACTCTGTGATCAGTATGCAAAAGTTTCAATAAGACTGCCCACTATGTTGACAAGGTTAGCCAAACGCTTGCCAGACTTTGTCTTCTATGCGCTAAGAGCACACCAGGTGTGTGCAGTGATAAGAGACTTTTCCAGAGTGGCTTCTCCACTGTGAAACAACTAATTTCTCCTAGGGACATGTTGGTGTCATCCTGAACATTTTCAGAGGGGTTCCATAAAGAATGAGGACCTCATTTTGCAACTGGTAGGAAGTGGCATGATTCTGTTTGGTCGGTTTAATCTCAAACCCTCGGGCAAACCTAGAGGCATGGGTCTCTTACAGGAGCAGATACTTACCTTGGGAGTTGAGTTTGCAGATTTCCCCCAGGTTGTTGATACAGTTGTGACTTCCAGGCAGAGAAGGTCACTGTGAGTGCAATGGAAATTTCCGTCCTTTCTGGAGATGCTAGGCTTGAGGATGTTCCTAAAAGCTAAATATGTGATGTAGCAAAGCCTTGGAGCAATCAGCCTCTAGGAAACCAGAAACCTGATTACTAGTGAAAGTTACTTGCTTTTAGATATTTTGCAGGAAGACAAGGAAATGTTCAAGGCAGTGTTCTTTTTCCTGCTTTAACTATATTTTACCCAGGTAAGCTATTCTTCCCACAGAAGAATAAAAACAGAAGTCCTGCATTCAGTTTATAAAGTGGGGAATATGGTAGATGCCTTTCACAACATGCATGGTGTAGAGAAGGAGAATATCCCCACCACCACACTGCAACACGAAAATCCAGACCACCCAAGAACACTAAAACCCAGACCGATGCAAGAAGACTTAGGACAGACAAAAGAAAGCATTTCATTGCCCAGAGCAGAGGTAAACTTTGGAATTTGCTACCACAAGATACAGTGATGGTTAAGCCAAATTCGTGGATGATAAGGCTAGCAATGTTTCATAGTCATTATCTATTAGAATGTAGCAGAGGGTGGGGAGCAGCGGCTGCGCTAGGAGGGAGGCCAAGCCACGGCGTCCTCATGGGGAGCCCTGCTGCATTACTGCCTCCAGGACCCTCCCTATCAGGCTGCCCCAATTCCGGCAGAGACCTCCCCATCCAGCCCTCCCCTGGATCCTTGGCAGACCATCCATTTGCATCATTCTGACTTGGTTAGCCCAAGACACCATGTTGGATGATGATAATGGTTACAATTGGCCATTTACATATGTTTTTAATTAATAGCACATTGGTCACTGCTCCCTATTGGCTCTACAAAAACCAGGAAAGAAAAGAACCGAAAAAGCACAGGCTTTTAAAGCAAAGTTATTCGTAAGGGTGGAATCAAGACTGTCACGTTTATACATATCTGGTACATGGAGGACAACAAAGGCCCACCCAAGGAACTCAAAGAAAAGTCCCTGAGCATTTTGGTCTCTGTTGTCAAAATTTCCTAACATTCTCCTGGTAACTGCTGTGTGGCTGAAGCTAGAATTCTCCTGCTCATTCCTTACAAACTTAGAATTTTTCTGCTGCCTCAAAGTTTCCCAAAGTTCAAAGAGAAGGAAATATTTAAAATTAATAAAATGAGAGGCATAATTACCAAACAATCCCTTTGCACTATAGTAAAAAAAAAGAAACAGGCAAAGAACATCCAGCTTTAAAGGCTGAATTTGTTACCCAGAACTGAGCAATTAGTGCCAATGCTTCACAATAAGAAATGGAAAGTCTGTATCAAAGAACTTCCTATTATTTAGGAATTTTCTCTGCATGCCTCCAGCTTATATTAGCAATTCAGAGTAGACACGTTGGTATTTCAATTTCTAAATGGTAATGTATATGCCAGGTTGCTGTTAGGCTGATAATAAATGAAGGTTTTATGGGATGTGTGTTAATAATACAAGGTATTATTTTCTTCAGTGTATACATAATGCCTTCCAATGAGGTTGCTGTATGGTTCAAGGTTAGCAGTCAATCAGCACATGTCTGATTGAAGCTGAACTGTCTAGATATTAAAGTCAATCAAATAGGGTATATATAAATATAATTTGCCAGCTAAGCAATTTTTGAAACTTTATTTTCTAAAAAAGGAGAACTTTATAGTGAGAAGTTATTACTTTCTAGATTTTTCATGATAACAGATTGAGCACAAGAGTGTGATAATATACTTCAGTTCAATGGCTCAGAAATCAGCAGCAAAACGTAAAGTAGTGTTGGTAAAGAGTCCCTGAAAAAGAACAACGTGCCATTAATCATTGTTGTTTCAATGTGAGAAGGAGCCAAGAATTTAGAAAAGGGAGCATATTAGGTTAAGGCCATCAAACAGATTTTTGCTGGTGTAAATTCGATAAGAGTCCTAATGCACATACTCAGGAGGTCTCAGGAGGTTTGATTGCTCCTGGTGCCTTATCATCACGTAAGAGCACCCTGAACTTTGAATATCTGTCAGGTTTATTCCCAAGATGGACAAATCAACAAACAGAAATCCCCTGGAGAAACAAAATTCTCTCAGAATCTGCATAACTTACAAACCAGCCACATTTACTAGGTAGATAACTAAAAACAAGGATTTGAAAATCTCTATAACACTGATTCATCTAGATCTGAAGCAAAACAGCTCGGTTTTCCACAATGTAAAAAACTCTTCCCTTTTTAACATTTTTGACACTCCTTGCAATGTTCACTGTCTACTAAGTCCTATTGAGTTCAAGGGCCTTACTTCTAAGTAACCATGCATAGGACTGCGGGCATGATAATTAATTTCCCTCATTGACACCATCATATAGCCAACTCTCATTGGCGGCATTACGTCATGATGTCATGCCACTTTATTACAATGATTCCTAATTGGGTGTGATCATTCATGTGATTAATCCAAGAAATTTAAATGAAATCAGCAGCACCAGACAAAGACTGATATTCACATTATCTTGGTTTGTTGTTTACCCAAAACTACCAAAATGTCTCACTTGACTCCAAAATGAAAAGCGACAAGTATTTGGCTGAAACCTTACTAACTTAGTTCTGGCTGGCCATTAGAATTCAGCACCCATTGTCAGCCTTTCATGTTGACTAGTGCTTAATGTTGCCCTGTGGTATGATCCTGGCTTCATCATTGTTAGCTTTAAATATGTATTATTAGTTACAAGTGGTGCGTGTGTTATCTTCGATTTTGCCTCTACAGTGATTAAAAATAGTTCCAGAAGGATTTTTGCTTTCGTTCGGAAGACTAGTTGTTAATTGGACAAATAGACCTTTATTGTGCAATAAAAAAATGAGGTCAACACCAGATAGCCCGGGCCTTAGTGTTATCTTAACTGTTTGCATTATCTTCTTGAGGAAAATGTCCGGATTACTGGGAGAGGTAATACCAATTTGCTTGTGATAAGAGTGATATTAACAGTCAATACCATTTTACAGCTGCTTCATTAATCAGGTGGCAAAGCCAAGCCATTGCGATAGGGAAAATATTGACTATTTTTGCATGGAGATAGTGAACCACTGCCTCTCTGCTCAAAACATGAGCCTTCTGCAAATGAGGTTACCTTTGGTAATAAAAAAAAAGCCCGCCCGCCCCCGGTTCCAAATGGAGCGATTGCAGCTGTATGGAAAACCAGAGCTTGCAAAATGTCTAGGTGCAATTGGTGATGTGTTTCATGGTTATGTTATTTCCATCACTGACTTTCAGTCGGCACTGAATATTGAACATTTAAAAAGCCTCCTTTATTTTGACTGTGATAGTGATCTGATTTCAACAGCCAATACTCCTCATGACATTGTTTCAAGTTAAGCAGACACTGCGGGCCCCTTAGTAGTACTGTCCTGGGGGAGAATCCCGCTTGCTGATTCCATGGCCTCTTTGGACAAGCAAAGAAATAATATATTGGTCTGATTTGGAATTCTTACTCTCAAAGGGACCCTGTAAGAACAACAGGATAAGATTGGACAAACAGACAAAAATGGTTGCTCTTCCAGTTGTTCTAATTAAAGTTCACCCAAATGAAAAGTTAAGGTCAAGAATGGAAAACAAAGGAAAATAAATCTCATTGCATAGAGGACACACCCAAGGCAGATGATAGATAGATAGATATAGATATAGATAGATGATAGATGATAGATAGATAGATAGATAGATAGATAGATAGATAGATAGATAGGTAGATAGGTAGATAGATGTAGATAGATAGATAGATGATAGATGATAGATAGATAGATGATAGATAGATAGATAGATAGATAGATAGATGATAGATAGATAGATAGATAGATAGATAGATAGATAGATGATATAGATAGATAGATAGATAGATAGATAGATGATAGATAGATAGATGATAGATAGATAGATAGATAGATAGATAGATAGATAGATGATAGATAGATAGATAGATAGATGATAGATAGATATAGATAGATGATAGATAGATAGTTATAGATAGATGATAGATAGATGATAGATAGATAGATAGATAGATGATAGATAGATAGATAGATAGAGATAGATGATAGATAGATAGATAGATAGATAGATAGATGATAGATAGATAGATAGATAGATAGATAGATGATAGATAGATAGAGATAGATGATAGATAGATGATAGATAGATAGATGATAAATATAGATAGAGATAGATAGAGCCAGTAGGCAGATAGGCATACTTGTGAGAGGCAGTGCAAAATACTGGAAAGGCCCCACACCCCTTTTGGCTTTCTGCCTGCATAATTGTTTGTTTGTTTGTAGTTTATCGAGTTACATTATTAGATGCTTAGGTTTTGTTTATGTCAAGGAGTGGAGGGGCCAGGTAGTGTGCCCTGGCCTCCTTGCCTTGAGGATGAACTCTGCCTGACGCTTCATCTGCTGGAGCTCCCATCAGCCCAGGTTCATTTCTTCCTGTTTGGCTCTGAGAGTAGCAGCTCCAGCTCTCACTCTCTTACTAGAAATGAGCTCAGTTGGGAGAAAAGCATGCAGAGGTAAGGCGAGGAATAATTTCACTGCCCCCCTTTTAAGATTTCATAAACATTTTATACATGAACAACAAGCATGGCTGCCCCATTGCTTGAAAAACCAAGATCACTGATCCTGTCACACCTAGATTGACCCATAGCTACTCTGATGCGTCAGTAAATGGTGCCTTTATATTCTTGGGAGACCCTTGGGGATAGGTTTGTTTGTTTGTTTCTGCATATAACTAAATGGTTAGTTATATATTTGCACCTCTTTTCACTCCTCTCTTGATTTTTTTCTTTCGTCCACATATGGCTACGTCAGCTTCAGCAGTTAGCCAGGTCTAGAGGGATGCATTCTGCAGGAGGTTCTTCAAAACTTAATATGCAAGCAAAATATGTTGAAGATACATCAATTTGTAATTGCTTCCTCCCAAAGGCTGCTCAGACATGCACTGTAGACATGTTTCTTTGCTGTAGCAATTACAGGTACCATAAAATTAATGAAAAAAATGTGTGTCCGCTGTAATATCTTTCTCCTGTCACACAGCACACATTTGAGGTTTTGCAAATAATTCCCAGCCCAGAGTACAGTGAGCTTCTTAAGTACTTTAAAGAGCCTTTGTGGCTGCAATATAGAAAACCAAAACAGGGGAAGGCAAATTTAAGGAGGCATCCGCTTATACATATATTTTCAGAAAGGCAAAAACATTTATCAATGTCATGGTGCATTACAACTTTTCAGTTTATCAAGCTGTCACAGAAAGATCTTGGGCCAGGTCTGCATGCTTCATGGGTACAATACAGGGCCATTTTTGTGTGTATTCATGGCTGTTCTTCATACGAAGGCAGGTGGTGCTGAGCCACACTCTAACTGGAAGTTGTAGCAAGGCTGCTGAAACAGACAAATTTGGTATAAGTTGTCATACCACATTTGAAATTCATTTATTTTCATTTACTTATTTTTGACATTTATATATCCAGCAAGGTCCTCTGGGAGGTTCCCAACACAAACCATGTATTAAAACTATAGTAATACAACCAAGTAGATACGGGTGCAAGTAGATAAATAGGGACCGCTTACCAGCGGGAAGGTAAACGGCGTTCCGTGTGCTGCGCTGGCTCGCCAGAGCAGCTTTGTCACGCTGGCCACGTGACCCAGAAGTGTCTCCGGACAGCGCTGGCCCCCGGCCTCTTGAGTGAGATGGGCGCACAACCCTAGAGTCTGTCAAGACTGGCCCGTACAGGCAGGGGTACCTTTACCTCTAATACAACCAAGGTTTAAACATCAACAACAATCTGCATAAAAATCAGCACAAAGAAAGCATAAAGCAATGTAAGACTGCCTTGAAGCCGCCACAGGGAAGCATGTCATGTTCCACCTCCACTGTCAGAGGCAGCAGAGCTTCTGAATGCCAGTTGCTGGGAGCCACGGGGGGGGGGGGGGAGGGCTGCTCTTGAGCTCATGTCCTGCTTGCTGGTTTCCCACAGCCATCTGGTTGGCCACTGTGAGGACAGGATGCTGGACTAGACCTCTGACCTGATCCAGCAAACGCATCATATGTTCTGATGTATTTAAAACAGCTGAGAAAATAAAAAGGCCACACAGACCACAATGTAGGCACGCAGCAAGCCACTCTAGGGAGTCCTTTCCATAACTGGTTGCTACCACTGAAAGAACCCACTCCTTAGTGATCATCCACCCTCACTGGAACTCACCACTAACTTCTCCCTTGTTTTCTTAGAACGCCAATATCGCTTCTTGGACCTTTTAGCTACGATCTGGTATAGAATGGCAATGGTGCCCACCTGAGAGGAGCCAGAGCTGAGCTCCGGTGAGCTCCAGCTGAAAAAAAGCCCTGCCTTAAACTATTGCTTCATCCATCCCTGTGTTGACTTGAAGCCCACGGGCCTAGATTCATGAGCAAAGTGGCTCCTAGCTCAGAACCACGAGCAAAAAAAAAGAGGCATCTCTTTTGAGAGATCACCATGCCAGTGTTTTGAAGTGTGTCTGTGTATGTTGCATGTAGTTTCCTGGATACCTAACATGTGTGCCTTGGAAGGCTGCAGGTCTTGACTGCAAATTCAGGAGGTGGGGATGGGTCACAGAGGGAGGAGACCTGCTTGGGCCCAATTACACTATGTCATTGGGAGGACAACAGCATGTCCATATTTAAGAATTGGGCATGAAAGAATTGGGCATGTTACTAAGTAGGTCATGTTAGTTCCAGATTGAACCCAGAACTTTGCCTATCACTAGTCCAATTACAGTGGGCAGATAGAAACTTTATTTGCATTAGCCACTAGCCTTAGCAATAAGGTGAAATATACTGGGGATAGAGCTAAATAGTTAGCTATACAAAATATGTTCTGGAGGTTTACATCAATACAAATGACAGAATTTGTTTACAACAAAACAAATGACAGAATGGATTCATGATCCTTTAGACCAATCATGATCCTTTAGACCAATTACAGATTAGTACAGGGGTAGACAACATGGTGCCCTTCACATATTGTAGAACTACAACTCCCATCAACCCTGAACATTGGTCATACTGACTGAGGCATGAAAGTCCTCGTGTTTATGATACTGATATAGTATAGTCTCTACGTGTTTTATACCCTCCTTTTTTCATTTCTTGGGGCATGCAATATGGACATTTCCAGGATAAATACATTCTAACACATCTCAGTTTGGTTATTCATTATAAATGGCTTTTTCCATATCTCAAATAGAGCATTAAATAGCAGATGAGCAGGAGATCATGCACTGAAGTTAATATGTCTATCAACATATTTTTGTCTCTCCCATTTCCCCACACCTGCCACTGATTTTTGGTGTGCAAAAACAATGAATCCATATCCCAATCAGGCAACATGAAGAAAAATGCCACAGTTTAAAATAGAAACGCTTGTTTCTTTGCCGGAAAGAAAGAGAAAACTTTATGGGGGGGGGGGGGAAGAGGGGGCATAAAGCAGAGAGTTATTTTGTTTCTCGAAAATGGATAATGTACCTGTCAACATGTATTTATTCTGCTGGCCTTCAGTGCTATTTTCTGGTGTCAGTCGAAAAGCGACTAACATTGCATCTTGGTGACCCCGTGCAACAGACTAGTGTATTAATTTTAACATGGAACAAATGGTTTAAATGGAACTGCACTTCCTGCCTCTGCTCCCTTGCTGGCCCAAACCTGCCATGAGTTACACTGAGCCCTTACGCCCGCCCTGAAAAACATGAGTTGACATAATTTCAAAAATATCAGAAGTAAAGAAAAGGTTAAACCATCTGTTATTTTCATTAAACACACACCCTACAATTAATGTCTTGTTCATCTTTTCTTTCTTTCTTTTTTTGAAAAAAAAGAACCATTATGCAAATACACTGCAATTTGTTTTCAAATGCTCTTTGTGCTCTGATGAGCAATTTTCTCAAATACAAACCCAACCTCCTTCCCCTCCTATATAATTCCCCCACCCCACTTCCCTCTACGCTTCTACCCCTTTTGGGGGGCTGGGGGTGATGGTGGTGGTTTCATACTACTAACAGCAAGATCATTTGATATTTTTTACCACCACATGTGGAAGCACTGTGGTTATTTTTTTAAAACTTATCAGAAATGCATGTATTTTGAAAGAGAACACGGAGGAAGTAGCTTCCTGCTTTTCTTTTTCTTTTTTCAAAGGAAACCTCTTTGCCTTTTTTGCTTTTCACTGTCCCTGCTCCATGGCGCAGTGATACATTCATTGAAATGATGTGTTTAGTGAATCCAGATTCAAAGAGGTACACTGATGTTATCTATGAAAGGAGTCACAGCTTGCAATGCAAATGGTGGACATCCTAATAAGTGTAGCCAAAGTTGCTTTCATTGCCAGCTCAAAACATTTTACTGCTGAAATGAAGCCCAGTTTGCAACCTTTCCCCCTCCATACTAGGAACATCATTTAGACACCAATTCCTGCCTTCACCTGTGTCCCGCTCACAGTGCTACATAGCAGGACCAGCCCAGGTAGCTTCAGTTGGGCATGGAAGTGTGGTATTAAGTGGATCTTTTAAATATATGGCTTTTTATTGCAGGAAGCTCTTATAATGGCAAGCATGGATCATCCACATCTGGTACGGCTCCTCGGAGTCTGCTTGAGCCCAACCATCCAGCTAGTTACTCAGCTGATGCCCCACGGCTGCTTATTGGACTACGTTCATGAACACAAGGATAACATTGGCTCCCAGCTGCTGCTGAACTGGTGTGTCCAGATAGCCAAGGTAAGCTCTTACAGAACCAGCTGCTCCTTTTTCCTAGAGATCTCAAACCTTTTGAGATTCCCCGCTTGAGATGTTTGCTTAGGCTCCATATCTCTGGTGTGCAAAAATAAATTTTGCATTCTATTAATTTATGGAATATGTTTTATTGTGATTGGGTTTGGGAGGGAGAAAGCGGGCTCTGTGGATTTTTGCTCCCTTGTTATCTTGGGAAGTATATATTGAAGATTTTTCCACTGGGTCAAGCTTTAGATCTCATGCATTTTTCATTATTGATACACTTATTTCTCTAAAACAAATATGATATATGAGAAGAAATCACTTTCTGAAATTGATAAATAAAATGTAATTAAATGAAGAAGACAATCAAGCTGATGATGTAAAGCGATAGTCAAGTTTTGGAGAACTGGATCTCACATACCTGAAACAAATTGAGGTAGGTAAATATCTTGTGGGATTTGAGAAAAGGATCCAGAGTAAATAATTTGCTGCTATTATTCAGTCTTTGTTTTCTCAAATAACCAAGATAAAAACAAAAACAAATACCAGTCCCTTCCACCATATCATTGCATTTTTTCCCGCAGAAACTATGTAGAAAAACAAAGTTTGGGGATTGTGTTTGCTCTTTCCTATTTCTTGGACTGAAATTTTTTGCTTGCAGTTTGTGAAAGGGAACCATTTGAGGGGGTGACACAGGCCACATACCACATTCTGTGATCTGTCACTCTCCATTTCCTGGGCACTTCCTTCCCTTAAAATGTGGCACATCATTAAAGATATCAAAACTTTTAACACAGCTGGCCTGGACCAGCCCACGAGGGATGTATGATAGCTCTTCAGGAACCATTGCAACTCCTGCTTTTGTTGCCTTACTGGATCAGCGGACTGGGAAGTGGATGTCAGCTGCTTTGGAAGTCCTTAATACATGGCTTGGCCTGGCTAGGTCTCACACACATCCTTCCTCCTGGCCAGTGTCTAGACCTTCCTTCTTCTAGACCTGCACCTATTCTTCATGGAACACCATGAACCCATGTGTTTTAATTTGCTAGAGTGGCAGTTTCATCACTGGCTACTTCGTGATGCTGCCTCAAAGCTCCGCAGGCTCAAAGATCCACCCTGACAAGTTGCATTGAGTTCATCAGGTAGCGGTGGGGATGGAATAGGAGAAGGGACGATGCAAACATTAGAACTGGGACACTGAAGGAAAGTAAAACAAAGTAAAATGGAACTTGGATGTGAAACACCCACAAGAAATTCCCCTAACAATTAATTGGGGATAATATGCAAAGGTTTTTCACTACTAGTTTCTTATTCCTACAGATGTTATTGCGACCAAAGAAACATAAAATATAAATCTGTAGCCTGATTAATTTGTTGATTGTGCTATAATATCAGATTATGTCAGGATCCCTCTTACCATGGGTGAATTTCAGCTGCGATCTATGCACACTTATCTGGGAATCTGCCACATTAAACCTGAGGAGGCTCACCTGGTTGTACTGCTGGTAGCTGAGGCAAATGATGTGGCAGCTCAGGGGAAGGTCTTCATAGTCTGGCTTACGTCTAGGCAAGTAGGTACAGAATTACAGCTCTACAGGGTGACTCTAACTATGTAGTCTCAGAAATAGGCCTATTTAATTCAGTTGGGCTTATTCCCAGCATTGCAGCCTTAGTCTCCCAAATGAATAAATTTAAAATTAAGTCTTTAAAGAAAGGATGCTTAGGAAGAGTGAGAAAGAATTTTACTAATAGTTTAGCACAGACATACTTGAAAGGCCATACTTGAAAGCTGTTCTTTAAAGACTAAATTGTAGGATTAATTGATGTGAACCATTAAGGGAAAGGGGGGGAGGATTATTGTAAGGAAAAGGTAACTTGTTTATTTGAGGTGGAACAGCAAAGTTTAATTAAGCTATCTTTTTCTGTATCACCATAGTCTAAGGTTAACATTACTTTGACCTTGTGTTATTACAGCATAAAGCGCATCAGTTTCAGCTCTTCAGAAATGAAATGTATTTGCAGCAGCAGATCTGTTTTCCTTGATACTTGGGCAAAGGAGACTAGGGAAAAGGCCCCTTACGGAATCCAGTAATTCAGTCTTGTATACATGTACACTAACTGTAGTGCTTACTTCCAAGTAGGCATGCATAGAACTGTGTTTTCCGATTAGTAACATGCTAAGGTCAGTTTCTCCCTAGAAGTTTGATGGCATGTATGTGTCCATTGCATGTTTCTCCACTTGCCTTTCTGGAAGTGAGAACTACAAGCCTGCAAGGGTTGGGCAGATGTTCCCAGTCCCTTAGAATTTGTGGTTCAAATCATTGGCACCGGCTAGTGGCCACGATTGAGGGGAACAAAGTCACGTGTCACGCGCAACGCCCTGACGTTGTGCATGACTTTGTGTGTGATGCCCTGACGTCCCACACGATGCCAGGACGTCCCACACAGGATGCCATGCGGCGACATAGTGTTGCCACTGGGTATTGAGGGGGTTTAATCCCCTCCTTAAAAATTCGGGGGGGGGGGAGTGCTTCCACCAGGGGAGCTGGCACCCCTGGTTCAAATATATCACAAGAAGATGGCAGATCATTCCGTTGTGATTGCATTTGTGTTGTAATTGTGTTAGCAAAGGGGGAGTCATGCGGTTTCTTATTATGGAGCCTTACAGGTTTGTGATAAAGGGCCCCCACTTCAAAGTCTTCATGTTTCGATATTGCATGGTCTGAACCATATACTGTTTTCAAAAGCACTATCAAGCTTGCACAATGCAGGTGGCAAATCTGTAAAAGTGGAGACCACAGGCTGCCTGTGACTGAAGATGCCTGTGTGTCCTTGGGGAGTAACAGTAGAGGGATGAGGAACCTCTAGATGTTGCTGGACTGCCACTCCCATCTTCCCTGCCCACTGGCCATGATTGCTGGGACTGATGGGAACCGAAGACTTGCGCCATAGAAAGCCACAGCTCCTCCGTTCCTATTAAAAACACACACACCAAAATATGTTAAAAGAGAGAAAAATATTTGGCAAGAAAGAAGTGCAGCAATACAACACACATCATCTGTGCACAACTGTGACAGAGAAAAGCGGCTGACTCATATCTTCTGCTTTAAAAACCCCCAGAAAGAAACACCTACTTCTTACTGTAAAACAAGTAGTTACGTTATCTCCAAAATTTTCATATTAACCCAGCTCTGTGCAAATAATAAAAGAATTGGTAAGAACAGTTTTTCAACTGTTTAACCCCAAATTTCAGGAGTGGGATTGCATAATTGAGCATTTCCATATAAAACAAACTCTCTGCACACAAAACTTAAATAGATGCCAGGGAGTTGGACTTGTCCTTGTTACACCAGTTTTTCCTGTGTGGTGATGGTGGTTTATTTGTGTTTTCGCTTTTATCAGGGGTGGTCTCAGACATGTGACCAACCAGGAGCAGTTTGGCCCCTTTACTTGCCATTTCTGCTTCAGATTATAGTCGGCAGGGAAAGGAAAGTGTCTGCAGGGATATATGTCATCCAAACTGATGCCACAGAATGGGGCAGATTCAGTCTGACCTCACAAGGATGCATTGAGGTGGGTTAAAAAAGAGAAAAATGTGCAGTCTTTTTTTTAAAAAAACACCAAACCCATGGCAGCCCTGGCACATCTCTGAACTATGGTTACCCCTTTTTAGACATTGGCTTCCCGTACGTGATTACACACGAGGAGTAACTTCTGACAATGAGAGCCTGTTGTACTCACATCGGCTCCCCTTGCTTTATTGGAGTTTCAAATAGTGCAGGCAGAACACATAGGGATGGCAGGCTGTAACTTCAAAAGTCACATGTTGTGGGAAGGAGGGGGTTCAGGCAGAGTGGGCTGGATGACACACTCCATGCTCTCCTGTATACAGTTCTAAGCATACTAGGGAACCCCATATTGTCAGTTTTCATGCAATTTGCTACGGTGCCCAAGGAAACCAGCTGTGTCGTCTAACCCTTAAATTTTGACATGATGATCAAAAGTCATGACAATTCAGCTCAGTTTTGGTTAAATCTTAGGAGAACCCAGCTTTTCTCTAATCCGGAGTCTTATGGGGGAAATGAAAAGAAAAGAGTACCTTTAGAATATGTAGTTAGGTACTTCCTTTGCCACAACACACAAGATTTACTCTTGGCTTTATGTTTCCTAAAGCGGTTTGGAAAGATTTATTGTGCTTGCCTAGAAAGCTACCCGGAGCACATTCAGGGGTCTGATAGGAGCCAAGGAACATTCAGTGTTCCTCTCAGTGTCCCCTCAGACACTTATTTGTGTGGCCAGAGGCAGTTTTGGATGTTTGCCTTTTAATAAAAGTAAAGAGTAAAGGGACCCCTGATCATTAGGTCCAGTCGCAGATGACTCTGGGGTTGCGGTGCTCATCTCGCTTTACTGGCTGAGGGAGCAGGCATACAGCTTCCGGGTCATGTGGCCAGCATGACTAAGCTGCTTCTGGTGAGCCAGATCAGCGCATGGAAACGCTGTTTACCTTCCCGCCAGAGCAGTACCTATTTATCTACTTGCACTTTGATGTGCTTTCGAACTGCTAGGTTGGCAGGAGCTGGGACTAAACAATGGGAGCTCACCCCATTGCAGGGATTCGAACCACCAACCTTCTGATTGGCAAGCCCTAGGCTCTGTGGTTTAACCCACAGCGCCACCCGTTTCCCTTGCCTTTTAATAACGGCATCTTTTTCTGTACCCACTTCTGCAACAGTTTTCTGTATCAAGGCTGAGAATGGAAGGGGAGGAAGAGGAAAGGCTACCTTTAGCTGAGTGGTGGATGTTGTTTATTGAATGGTTTATCATAATGAGGTTGGCTGTGCTGCACTGGGCGTCACCCTACTGGGTCGGTCTTTGTTATATTTTCTGCAGTGTTTTTTATTACGCCTGCTGGTTCAGAAGATCTCATTATGCATGGATGTTCATTTCAAGCTGTCTTGACTTTTGCATAAAGAGTTGCAAAACCTGCAGAGGCCCTCGGTCGGCTTGCCGGGGCCAATAGCCTCTGGTGATGTCCTTTGAAGTTTGGCGATTGGTTCGTGTTTCTAAGCAATATCCACTCAGGACTGAAATCTCAGCGGCCTTTCTCATGCATCTGTGGTCTATATTTTAGGCTTTAAGGGGTATTTTCAATTCATTTTGCTCTTTGCAGCAGATATTCTGTCAGAGAAGCAACTGAGTTTTCTCTTGAGATTGATTTGGCAAATTTGAGTGACTTACTGAAAAATGAAGAGAAAGGCTTGTCTAATATTTCAAAAGCATATTTGCCCCTTAGGTTCATAGTAGGATGGGGGCTGTTTTTTTAAAGTTGGAAGCTGTGTCCTTACAGATATTTTAGACTGCAGCCGTTGTCAGCCCCCACCCACTCCAGCCAGCATGGCCAGTGGGTGGGGAGATTGGAGTTGTCGTGCAGTAATATCTGGCAGGCCACAGGCTCCTCATCTCAGATTTATTTTCTGGTGCTCATGTGGTAGAATAGACAGCATGGGCTTGCTATTGAGTTAAGTGGCTGGGTTTTCACTTGCGCAATCTCTTGTCTTGGCATTGGGGCTGAGATAGTTTGGGATTCTCCTCATGACATTCTCCTCCATGCTACTGTACATCAAACCCTAAAGTTCTCCAGGCAGCATAATTTAAGCAAGGAGTTGCAGTCTTACAGTGCAATTCAATGCATATCTATTTAGAATTAAATCCCAATATGGCCAACTATCGCCCAGTCTCAAATCTTCCATTCTTGGGCAAGGTGATTGAGCGAGTGGTTGCTGAACAACTCCAGGCACGCCTGGAAGAAGCGGACCATTTGGAACGCTTTCAGTCGGGATTCAGGCTTCATCATGGGACTGAAACTGCCTTAGTCGCACTGGTCGATGATCTCCGGTGGGCTAACAGATTGAGATTGAATCCTAACAAGACAGAAGTACTGTTTTTGGGGGACAGGGTGTGGGTGGGTGTGGGGGATTCCCTGGTTCTGAATGGGGTAACTGTGCCCCTGAAGGACCATGTGCACAGCCTGGGAGTCATTCTGGACTCACAGCTGTCCATGGAGGCACAGGTCAAATCTGTATCCAGGGCAGCTGTTTACCAGCTCCACCTGGTATGCAGGCTGAGACCCTCCCTGCCCAAAGACTGTCTCGCCAGAGTGGTGCATGCTCTAGTTATCTCCCGCTTGGACTACTGTAATGTGCTCCATGTGGGGCTACCTTTGAAGGTGACCCGGAAACTGCAATTAATCCAGAATGCGGCAGCTAGACTGGTGACTGGGAGCGGCCACCAAGACCGTATAACACCGGTCTTGAAAGACCTACACTGGTTCCCAGTATGTTTCCGAGCACAATTCAAAGTGTTGGTGCTGACCTTTAAAGCCCTATACAGCCTCGGTCCAGTATACCTGAAGGAGCGTCTCCACCTCCATTGTTCTGCCCGGACACTGAGGTCCAGCGCTGAGGGCCTTCTGGCAGTTCCCTCGCTATGAGAAGCCAAGTTACAGGGAACCAGGCAGAGGGCCTTCTCATTAGTGGCGGCCACCCTGTGGAACACCCTTCCACCAGATGTCAAAGAGAAAAATAACTACCAAACTTTTAGAAGACATCTGAAGGCAGCCCTGTTTAGGGAAGCTTTTAATGTTTAATAGGTTATTGTATTTTAGTGTTTTGTTGGAAGCCGCCCAGAGTGGCTGGGGAAACTCAGTCAGATGGGCGGGGTATAAATAATAAATTATTATTATATTATTATCCCTGCATGCGATCTTCACATTGATTAAAATTTGCATGGTTTTCGGTGTTTGCTAGGTTGTAAGGACATGGACTCTGCCATCTAGGAAGAAGATAAGAGGCACACATGCCATGTATGCTACAAGTTGCTGAAGGTGTGGAGCGCCTCCTTTAAAAGTTTGCTTTTTGTGAACGATATCAGGTGATAAGAAGGGTGTGTTTCTGATGCTTGATTGGGATGCCTGTTTCACAGATGCAAAACTTCACTTGATATTACAGTGACTGAACACAGAACATGGTCATGTGAATTCAGCTGTAACTCATTTACCATTTCTTAGGGCATGGCAGGTGCTCTTAGCACCACCATAGTGAATTACAGTCCAAACTGTATTTCCATTTGTTTCTTTCTTGGGAGGCTGTCAAGTCTGCTTATCACATTTTACATTCAAATAATTCCATAAGTGTTACTTTCCAATAATAATAATAAGCCAAGGTAATAAGCAGTTTGATACACTCGAATGTCAGGGAAGGAAAATCAGATCCTGGGGGAGATCCTTTTAACATCTTGTGAATATAAAAGAATTCTAAAATTACATTAACCAAGGCAAAGCATAGCGTCAGTCGAGAGGGAGGCTAGAAAGTACAATAAAGAGAATGTTAGCCAGGAAAATGGGCAGAATCAGATTTTCTCAGAAAAGAAAGTCAGGCTCTGATGTTGCCTGCCTCCCATAGGGTTTTTCCTCCTTCAGGGAAAAAGAGAAGTTGTACATTTGCAACTCAGAGCGCCCTCTCTCTCTCTCTCTCTATATATATATATATATATACTGGGTAAATACTCAGAATGCAATTGTGCAGAGATCTCTTTCCATACCTCCCACAATCATGAAACTAACAATCACATTTCAGAATTTTTTGAGCAACCGCTTCAACAAGGTCCAAGTGTCCTTCCTTCAAGAATCTAGGTATCATCCCAGCTTTTATTTTATTTTCTGTGGGTGGTGATTATTCCAATTTCACTCTTCATTCCTTGGTTGGTTTCAAGGGATAAGAGAGAAGAACAGTTTGTTCTTTCTAGCCCAGCACACAAGATGAACTCTTGCTCCTGGAAGCTGATGGGGAAAGATGGTTTGCAATGCCACCCACTGAATCCATGCCATATTGTGAGCCTTATGGACCGCATGGAGAGTATGGCAAAAATAATGCAAATCATCCTCCTATGGGCTAAGTCCCATGGAGAAATAACTAGTCATCTTTGGTCAGCTTCAGTGGCTGAAAACTACTTTCCCCATTGCAGTTAGGCTAATACGTCTTTGTGCACAAAATAAAGCTGAGATCAGGATTCTCATCTGATAGAAAATTGCTTGGGCTCCAAGCAGATTTCCACACATTAAAAAAATCCAGTTGAGGAAACACTAGTACATTTCCTGCACCTCTTCGGCGCGGCTCAACAACCTTGATTATAAGCCGAGAGAGAGAGAAAGAGAGAGCAAGCCTCCATCTTAAAAATGGCTCTAAGATTAGGACCATTTGGCCACATTGTTAGAGAGCAGCATTTTCCTTTTTATTCTCCTTGGCAGCATTTGATTGATAAACGTGCTAGTTAGGAGCAGCTTTCGTTATTTTGAAGCAGCCAGGAGTGAAAGATGGACAGACTGTGTGTGCAGAGGGAGGAAGCCGGGGTGAGCGGAAAGGTTGGGAGGAGGTGAAGGGATGTAGCTGTGGTTCAAGGTCTTTATTTTTCATTAAGGAGTCCTGGCTTACAGCTCTCTGAAAAGCCTATCAGGGAGTGAACAAAGGATGAGTTTAATGACTGTCATCTATCAGCTGTCCACATTTTAAACTTCAAGATGTCTCTATTCCCAAAGCTCCTTGCCATGACAAGGCTAATTGTATAATTATTATGCTATACCGACACACTCACACTAGCAAGGACCAGGGCGAAAGGCTGAGATAATTATCACTCCAAGCAAGTACATTAACATAAAATGTAGTTTACTAATGGGGCTGCTCTGGTAGGAAGTTCAGTGGGAAGCAGAGAAGAATTTAAACCAAGGACTTATCAAGCCATCTCAAGATCAAGATTCTCTGCTTGTTCGTCAGCTATATTTTATTTTCTTGCTTATACTGAGTAGGTTTCTCATCCATTCCCTCTCTTTTCCACAAGGTACAATATGAAATGCTACCATACCAATAATAAAACTTTACATACGTTTTAACTTCTTTAAAAATAAAGATTGCTAAAACGAACCATTAAATGCTTGCTTAAAGTGTGTGGGGGGGCTTAAAGATTGCCCCCAGAAGATACTCGGACTCTCATTCCGATGAGCCTCCAGGGCAGCTGTTGGAGACATCACCACTGAGAACTCGTAACTCTAAATGAACATGGTAAACCAGAGATATTGTACTTTAGAGAATGGTCTTCCTACGTTAGAAATTTCAACAGGGCATAGAGGAGGTTGGGAGCTCTCCCTTACCTCTGAGCTGTGCTCCCGGAGGGGTTAGGATTGGGCAGAGGCCTCTCTCTGCCTGGCTCTGCCTATGATAGGTTCTTCCACTGGGGAGGCCCACACTGTGCCAAGAGCAGGGGCTGCTAGTGGTATTCTTGCAAGTGATAGCTGGCATAGGCCATCAGGGTGTTTTGAGGATGAAGTAGCAGAGCTGGCCAAGGATCTGCTGGATCCTGTTGGCCCATTGCTAGCTGAGGGGCCTGGAAAAAAGTGTGTGTGTGTGTCCCCCCCCCCCCATGCACACACTTTTCACCCTGACAGATAGGGCTTCAGATGGTCCACCACGCCAATCATTCCCAGTACAGTACTGGGTAACCTGCCCCCCCTCATTAGGATTGCTCTGCCCATCTGGATATTCATTTATTTACATGATTTATATCTCACCCCTCATCACATGTGATCTCAGGGACAGGTCGCAACAATTTAAAACACAAGATACAACAAAAATAAAAACAGAATCCACTTTAAAATATGTATGCAGGTTATTTGATTTACTTATCTGAAATTATATAGCACTGTTCATAAAATATATCCCAGGAGTTCTACACACTCGAAATGCAATAAAATCTTCACACCCAAAAGGGGGGGAGGAGAAAGTTAAACACAGACCAATTGTTGTAAAACCTGTGATGCCACAGTCAAGACCTCCTGGAACTGAAAGGAGTTTTACCTTATCAGTGGAATAATGGCAAGGAGGTTGTGCAAACCTCCCTTGGAAGGGAGATCTCTGAGAGGGGGCTGCAGCAAATAAGACCTTAGGGCCTGATCAATAGATCTTAAGTGCCAGCAAGCTGCACCGCACACATGGAAATCTGAGGCTTGGGGTTGGCAACAAGAAGACCTTTTCAGTTGTGGCTCATTGCTCCTGGAATGTTTTCTGCAGTGAGGCCCGCCTCACTGACATCTTCTGAGCAGCAAGTTCTTTCCTTTCCTCCAAGGCCTCTGATGGAACATGATCCAGCTGTATCAAGGCCAATGCCCTTTGTTAGGTGACTAACATAACATTGAGAACAAAGCATGAAAAAGTGGAATACCATAGGAAGAGAATGTGATCCTGTTGGAAAGAGTGTACAGTTTCTTCTAGTTTGTCAGGTGACTTGATCCAAATTGTTCATGTGCCGTGTTCTCCCAAAAGAGTTAGCGGTCTGCAGATTTTTAAAAATAGTGTTGCAATTGTGTGCATGCCAATTTAAAGTGATATTTGTAAAGGGTTACCAAAAGAAATGAAGCTCACATCACCAGGTAATATGGGAACACTGACTTGATTAACATGGTTGCAAAGCGGCAGCTATCCTACTGGACTGAAGACTAATTTCCAACAGAGGCAAAGTGCCTCGTTCCCCGGAGTCCTTTTGAAAACTACAGCACTCATCAGACTATGTTCCTCTAATTACTACAGTATTATTAATTATGGCTAACACATTGCAAAGAAGGGCAGCCATAATGCCCTTCGAGAGCTGCCAGTGAAGCATATCATCCCATTAATTAAAGGTTGTATGTGGGGATATTTTCCTGTTCACTCTCCTCCATTTTCAAATTCCCTTTCCCTCTCGTGTGATATGACTCATTTCTACTTTCTCTTTCTTCCTTGCTGCCATTTTCTTCATGCTCAGCCTGTCACTTTCTCCCTAGTCACACATTCTGCAAACAAAGTCATCTCCTTCCTCTCCTTGACCATCATTCTGTGCTCTCCGACCAGGCGCAGCAGACTGTTATTAGCCAATCTAATCTGATGCAGTTTCCTCTTCCCTTCCACAACAACATCAAAACCACAGCCTGTGAGGTGGGGGGAGAGAAGAGAATTGACAGCAGAAGGGTTGTCATCAGGCGTGGGGAACGGTTGCACAGCCGTGCAAGGGATGAGGGGAGGTTCAGCAACATTTGGTGAAAGGTTCCTCACTCCTGGATTATCATATTAACAGTGGACTAGCTATTTGTTCACTTCGCTTCATTTTAATCTGAATTATTAAGTGAAGGGCAAAAAGCTGCCGGCCATTTTTCCAGTGGTCTCATTCTGACAGAACATTCCCCAATTCCTGATATCACCCAAATTACAGTAAGATGTTCACAAGTGTTCATATGTCTGTAGAACAAAAAGGCTGGAAAAGCTCTTTCTCAGATCCTCTAATTAATCATCACTAGTTTGTGCAAGATGTTAACATAACCTTTATTCCTTGAAACAATGCCTGCAAACCTAACTCACCCCACAGATTCTGTGTGATGCCAGGCAGATTATACTGGAGTTAAGGGCTCCAGAATAATCTTCCATAAAACACCTAGACTATCATCAAATACAGCAAGCCAGTTGGAAAAAGAAACCCATTATGTTTTTCTTAGCAGTCCCCGACAGACTGTCTTGGAACAGTATTATTGAAAACCTCTCCTAAATCAGATTCAAGATATTATAGCAGCTTCTGCTAAGGTCTGTCAGGAATTCCATTATAAACCCATATTTTTCGTGTTTATAATGTAGCCATAAAATTTTTCTCCGGACTGTGACTTGGCATAAAAAGTCTTGGCCTGAGGCAATTTTATTTTGTATTATTCAAGAAATCTATATATTAGGTTATTTTTGAATTGCTGAAGTATCAAAATAATAGTCTGGGTGCCATTTTGTATTGCTGTGAATTTAAGAAAATACTTCTTTTCCTCTAAAATAAAATGTTCAAAACTATAAATTTGTAATGCAGCTAATCCACAACAATAAATATAGAAATAAAACACTGAAGCTTACAAACTAGACACTGTAAATCTCAAGTGATTAATGTCTCTATAAGTGCTTTATTATGAAATATGTTATTTCAGATTAATATTCACATACCATTATTTCTGCTGTTAATCATATTCTGGATCCTGGATATAATGTGTGCATACCTTTTGCTTCTCAAAACCAATACAGTATAGTCTCCAGCCTGGGTGCCGGCATCAACAAAATATATTTTCAAACTCACATTTCCTCCTCTTCGTCCTATTTAGGGTAATAAGACTAATGTCAGTCCAAAACTCTGCTACAATTAAACAAAACAAAACAAATGTGGTAAATTGACGTGATTTGTATATTTCACACAGCATGCAATTGATCCTCCCAATCAGATATTGTGTTCCTATTTTGTTTGTTAGGAATTTACTGTGGTGTGTGTTATTAAGCACGTGCGCACGCACACACACACCAAAGTTACTAGTTTAATAAAATGCAGGAGAAGGGTAAGCAGTGGAGGGGGCAGCACCAAATAGCTCCTGGCACCAATTCAGATGTCATGCCGACATTTAAACCCACAGGGTCATCTGGCAGTCAGGTGTCATTAGTCAACACTTCCCCTCTCTGCCATCTGTTTCTGTCTAGCCCATTTGTGCAAATTAACTCTCAGCATGGAGCCATTCTCATATTTGTCATGATTCTTCTTTCTGTGTCCTCCAGCTTTCCTCCTGAACCCAGACACCACAATGGCCTACATTGAAGATGTGGGCCTTGAAATCCTTCCTGCATGTATCAGCCTCTGCAGTCAGGCAGGCCAAGTGCCCCCCCCCAGCGACCCCCTTCTCCTGTCTCTTTGTCACCTGTCTTAATGTCTCCTCCTTTCTCCCTGCTCTTGCCTGCAGGGTTGTGGTCCCCCACCCACCCTCTGGAAGTGGGCTTGGAAAGAGGGTCCTGCAGCGCCGCCATTGGCAGCCAGGCCGGCATTCAGGCTTATGCGAGACTCTTTTGTGTGCTAGTAACGCTGTGCTCTCTGCCTTATGAATCGGACACCACTCCATCCCCCTTCCCTCAGCGAGTCTCTCAACTTCCGTTTTATGTTTAGCATGGCACTGCTTCGGCATGAGGAGTAAAATATTTAGAATTGGCTTTTAAAGATAACCTGTCCTGTTTTCGACCAGGATTGCTTCTCCACATTTCCAGATAATGTCGTACTGCTGCATCTGTTAGAAAGGCCCACAGATGGAGCCCCACACAATCCCTGCTTACCCCAAAGTAAGTTCTGCTGTGATGCATTTCCTAGTAATGGGTTTAGAATTGTTTAGAATTGTTGTGTTGGAATCAGGCCTTAACGCCATAAAAAACAGTGGCACATTTGTAGTTCCAAAGTTCACACAACCTGATTCTGTTGTTATTTGGCACCCAAGTATCGCAGCCTTTGGTTCATTCACTATTGTGTGCCGTAGATGTCCAAGGCCCTTCCCAAATGTGTCACTTCACTATCAATTCATATCTTCCTAAGCAGCATTCTTTCCAGACATTTCTTATTCTACCCTTCTGGCTCATTACTTGCATCTCACATTTCTTAATTAGCATTTTAGTGTTTGGGCTGTTGATGTTTTGCCTGATAAATGAGAAATATAAATGATACAAGATAATTCTGGATGCATCTTCTTGTTAAGGACCAACAGTCTATCATTGTTTGCGCTGACATGCATTACTTGGTTCTGCAATTTAGCCAAATTGAAGAAAATGCAATTCTGGAAGTCTTCTGTACCTAGTAATTGACAAAGTAATCCATTCATATGTGCCAGCAATCTCAACACAAGGAGCCGTAAGAGCACCACACATTGAGGAGTCTTGCACATGTGTCACCATCCTTCCCTTCAGCAATATTGCTGCATTTCATTTTGGGCTGACATCTTAAGGCAGCCCTGTTCAGGGAAGTTTTTAATGTGTGATATTTTACTGTATTTTTGGTTTCTATGGAAGCTGCCCAGAGTGGCTGGGGAGGCCCAGCCAGATGGGCGGGGTATAAATAATAAGTTGTTGTTGTTGTTGTTGTTATAAGTCAGACAGAGGGCATCCTTGGGCATTACATCCACACCATACATTTTAAGCATGTGGCCAAAGAATCATAGGAACTTTATTAAAAGTGCTGGGAATTGTAGCTCTGTGAGGGGTAGACTACAGTTCCCAGGATTCTAGGGCAGGGGAGCTATGTACTTTAAATATGTTTTTCATGTGTGATGTGGGGGTCACCAACTGGCAGCTCTAACAAAATCACTTTCCTCTCACTTTACAATGTTAGCTGCGAATTGCAGTTTGGATACATCAGGCCAACAGCATTGTCTCTTATGCGAGTGCAGTACCATTATATGGATTCCCCGATGGGACTCGGCTAAGCAGTATTTTGAAAGCAGTAGGAATACTTCAAACTAGATTTGCCATTGAAATTGCAAAGTTCTGAGCATCAAGATGAATCTGGAGGTTTTTCCTTAGGTGATATCTCTGCAAGACTTGAGAGAAGCTAAAGGGATTATTATTATATTTGCTAGACTTCCATCTGCATTTGCAAGACAAAAACAAATTGAGCATATCTTTCAAGCCATGTAGGAACCCACATCAGCGTGGAAGGAGAGCCTTGAAGCAAACACAAAAGAAAGAGCCCATAGAGCCAGTCCCCCCTCCCAAAGCAGAACAGGCAAGCCTAACTGGACCTTACATTAATTATGTGATTTGCAACCACAGCCACATGTTTTAAAAAATTAAAAAAGCAAGAATAGGGAGGTAAAGATTGTTCTCAGTGTGCAGAAAAGGGAGATTTAAGCCTGCTGCAGTCTCTGTACTAAATCTCCCCAATGGCAACTAGCATGCAGGGGTTGGGGATGGAATTTCCATTGGCACCAGTGGGAAGCCATTTCTTTTCTAATGCTAACTGCCCTCAAGGATAATTTTTGCAAAGATCATGGCTGTGAAAGGAACTTAAACAAGCTCTCATCCCTGTGTGCTGCAATGTCATTGACACATATGTTCACACACACACACATGCGCACATTAACCAGCATTTAATTTTTGCACAGCAAATAAGGAGACAGAGTGCTGGAGCGGAATTAGAGGGTCAATCAGAAATGGAGACAAGACAACTGTGGGGTGGGGGGGATTCAGGCACTATTTGCTTGCTCCCCCTGAACTTGGGCTGGCACGAGTTCCCATGTTGAGACTGCCCACTCAAGCCCCACTAAGGGGGGAGGTCTGGCCAGGGTCACATGATGCAGGTTGTGGCCAGCCCTGCCTCTCTGTTGCCCAAACTTTGCACAAGGCAGTGCTAAACATGTCACTGGGGGCTGGATAAGGCAGCATCTGCCCATGTCAAAAGCCATAAGAAGATCCCCCCTCCCCCCTGGTGGGCCATGATCCCACCCACCCCAACTTTTTACCCATTCATAAATTGCGCCAGTGTAATAATAATAACATAGAGGCATTAGGTCAGCCACAGTGGGAGCAGAAATTTGAACTAGATGCGCCTGTGGTCTGATCCAGTAAGGCTGCTCTTATGTTCTTCAATGGAATGTGCACCACCTATTTATGGAGAAAGACACACACACACAGAGAGAGAGGGAGGGAGGGAGGGAGGGAGGGAGGGAGGGAGGGAGGGAGGGAAAGAAAGAGAGATTTCCCGGCTGTTCAAGTTTCATAGGGACACATCAAGCTCTTGTACCTGAAGGAGAACAGGT
The DNA here is from genome assembly GCF_964188315.1 of Podarcis muralis. Classification (NCBI taxonomy): domain Eukaryota; kingdom Metazoa; phylum Chordata; class Lepidosauria; order Squamata; family Lacertidae; genus Podarcis; species Podarcis muralis. The sequence continues at coordinate 135,727,365 of NC_135655.1, forward strand.
GTGCAGGCCAGAGAAAAGTAGCTGGCCAAAAGCCAGCTGGCTCAAGGCCAGTAGCCAGGTAGCCAGGAGGAGGCTCAGGTAGCCTACCCCCCAGTCACAAGATGACCAAGACTGAGAAAGTCAGCAGGCCTCCAGAGACTTACTCAACAAGTTTCACCATAAGATTCCTCTGGTATCAACCCAACTTCGCAGGCTATAAGGATTGCAGCCTGTTATGTAAGGCTCCCAGCTAGAATTGGATGCTACCACCCCCCACTTCCAGCCAGCAGCTCTGGTGGCAGATTTTGCAAGCAGCTAACACCTGACCTGCAGGACTCCCAATCTGAGCACTACAGAGGCTAAGACTGTGGCTTGAAGGACCTCCAATATACTTCAAAAGAGCTTTAACTCAAGATTGAAGGCCCTTTGATGCTCCCCCCCCCCCCTGCTTCAGGATCAGGCACAGCTGCCTAGGTAACAAACCAAGGCTGTGTAGACATTGCCAGCTTAAAGCTGGGTTGTTCTTTTTCTCAATTCAGAATGAATCTGCTTTGGGGAGAAATGCTTCAGAATGCAGTGTTTCATAAGAAACAAGGTGTGCATTGTGGCTGGCATTGTGTGTGTACACCACTTCTCAAACTGGGGACACTGGATGTAGAGTATACAAGAGTGTACACCCCCTTACTTTTCTATGCCAAAGGAATCTCAGTAGACAGAATTTACAGGCGAAGTCCTTCTTGGCCATCCATTGTAACTGGTATAATAATTTAAGTTTGTAACGGCAGCTTCCCAGATATATATCATGACAATTAAACAATAAATGATGAAGTGGCTTCAGTTTTAGTGGATAGTGGCAAAAGGAAGTGAAATGAGTTCATTTGTTGGGGCAGAACACTGTTTTAAAAGGCAGGTTAGGGTGATTTTACAAGGCTTGTCATTTCTCATTAGGCTCAGTATGAGTCTAACTTTGCTCATCCAGGTTATAGCATCTGTGGAACTCAGACTGAAATTACGGTACATCCTTTTAAGGGTCCACAGAGAATAATATATCCTTTACATACAGCTTCAATCTGTACTGGCATACCCATGTCTGTGGATATTTTATCTATATTGGCATGCGTAGGAAAGGGCTATTGGTGCAGTGGGTATTCATGCCCAGTTACCCTGGAGAGGTTTAGAAAACAACCTGTGTTCTACCTTGAGGAGGGTCCGTAACGCCTGAAGATGAGAAACAGAGGTCGGATTTGTAAAATGAAGCCAAGAACAAGCAAGCTGGCGTTCTGGTCTGTGCACACTTTCCTGGGAGTCAGCCTCAGTGACCACAGAGGGACTTCCTTGATCAATGGCGACTAGACATGATGGCTCTGCGCTGCCTCCACACCAGGAGGCAGTGGTGCTTCAGAAAAGAGTTTCTGGAACCAGGTGCTCATGTGCTCAGGCCCCACTTGCTTGCTTCCCATGGACATCTGGCTGGCCAATGTGGGAACAGGAGGCTGGACCAGATGGGCCACTGTCAAGAGGCTCTTCTTACGTCCTTGAGTTCTCACTTCTAGGCAAACGTTTGTGGGTTCTAAGGGTAGCTGGTGGAAAGTCAGTGACACTATTGTGCATAGTAATAGCAGGTTGAGACAAAGCTTCAGGCAGAAGTAGCTGCAGGCGCACAGAAGGCGGGAACGTGCAAGCTGGAAGGAGATCCATTTGCATTACTTGTATATTGATCTGCTCTGTCCGGGAGAATGACTTGGAGTTGTGCCAAAAATTCCTACTGAAGGCAGGTTCTGGGAACCAGTTCAACCAGCTTGTCCTCTTCTTAAGCATCTCCTGAGACGATTCACACCTTGCCTTTTTATATACATTACCAAGGAGAGCTGAGAATATATCTTGGAAGAGAATTGCAAAGTCAAGAGGACACCACAGAAAAGGCCCTGTCCCTTGTACCTGCTCAGCTAACCTCTATTAGTGGCAGACACAAAAGTAGGGACTCCATAACTGATCTCAAATTTTCTTGCCACAGGGTAATTCTTGGAATGATTCCTGTACCAGGAACAAGTAGCATAGCTGACACATTTACCCAAAAACTGCTGTTTTGTGAACCTGTTTTGTTTTCTCTTTAGTTTCCAAAAAGCTTTACTGTGTGTTAGGTCAAAAAGCAAAAATTTTAAAGTGTAATACCTAAAAAAGCTGTTGTGTATATCATCTATAGATAACCACATTCACAGCTGTAAAATGGTAAATCAAAAGTGTCTCAGTATATCCTAAATATATATTTGCTGTATTTGCCTTTGTCCTCATTCACAATTCTCAGGAGCACATCATCTCATTTTTCTTTAAAATTTATGACCTGCATTTATGTCTATGTACAAATCTAAACTCACAACATTCTGTACTGTTGTGATTACAAATGCCTCATAAAGACTGATATGACAGTGTTATAAATGAAAATTTAAAGGATACTCAGAGGATGAAATGAGGCCATAAATTGCATTTCATAAGCTTACTCAGAGGTAGTCAAATGAACAGTGGGCAGCAAATACTCTTGCTAATCTGTTGAGTCTACTTTAATTGAAAGCACATGGTAAGATCCACTGGGAGATTCTTCTGCGCAAGTTCCACTGAAATTATTAGGAGCTATGCAAGAACTTGGGACTCTTTTGCAACTCCCATTCATTTCAGGGGAGATTGCATTGTGCCTGCTGGTTTGTGCTCAATGTGAGGAAGTTCTTGTGCCTAAAGTAAGGAAGTCAGTGGTCCTCAAAGTTATGAAAGCATCAGCAAAACCTCTGGCAGTTCAACCTTTCTACGTGTGTGCTGGAACAGATGAAAAATGTATGCCTACCACCATCAAAGAAAAAACAGCTTTTGAAGAGAAGAAATGGCAGCAGTCAGATCTGTACTGATCTGTATACTGAGTTTTTGTTTTGTTCTGTTTTAGAAAAAGAACCCTAGTTCTTTTTTGGACCCCAGTTTGCTGAATAACACATGCACTATCCCCAACTTTTTGTTGTTATAGGTTTCTGGCAGTTATCTGCCACAGTCCGTTAAATAACACCAGGCTGCTTCAGTTCCTAGCTACAAAATGGCAGTCCTGACAGAATGACCTTGACCTGGAATTTAGTTGCCCCTTTCACATTGATTTCAATGGGATTTAAGGATGACTAATTTAATCTGGAGACAGCCCTTTGTCCCTGGCAAACCTTTAAGAAAATAGCATCTTGTTTCACTGGGCCTCTTTCAAAAAAGCCTAACTCCACAAACTCTCTATAAGACATACAGAAAGGAGAAGGTAAATCACTGCCCCCTTCTCTGCACTGTAGTACTTCACTTCAGGGCTAGCTGAGCGGTTTTCTTCTCGCCTAGTCCCTAACCCAGCAGCCAAGCCATTGCACAGTTGTCCTATAGCAACAGGCAGAGACTCACATGCAGATCTTTCAGCCTTATTTTATAGTGCTGAGAGATTCCTCAGTTCATTATCCCACCTTCCAAAATTCCTTGCATGGCATGCTCTCCTTTCTGTTGTTGTTTTTGTTGTGTGTGTGTGTGTGTTTGTTTGTTTGTTTGTTTGTTTGTTTGCTTACATAAATATGAACAACATTTGTGTTCCATCCAACAACAACTTACAGTTAAAATAAAAACATTAAAATGCAGCTATAAAAGTGGCACATATGATGGAGCATAAAACTTCAGCAGCAGAGAATAACAAAGGACTGTGTAGTAAGATGAAAAAATATTTTAGCACAAATGTTAAACTTAGAAAGTGTAGCAGTTCAGCAGTTTAAAAGACTGGGGAAATGAAAATGACTTCAGCTGGGACCAAAACAACCACAGAGTGGGTGTCAGGCTAGCCTTTCTGAGCAGAGCAGTCCACAGCCGAGGTGCCACCACTGAAAAGGCACTCTCACCAACCAAGGACTGACTGCAAACATTGGTTCAGGATGTGAGCACATTTGTGTTAGTGTAGTAGGCCACATCATAATCACCTCCCTGCAACTTTTCTGGCATGGCATCGTGGTTGACATTGTGCTGTGTATCATCCTCATCCTACACATTTACTTGATGGACCAAAATTAAAAAATTCCTACCAGTAGCACCTTAGAGACCAACTAAGTTTGTCATTGGTATGAGCTTCCATGTGCATGCACACTTCGATGGCACAGCTGTCGGTAGACCACATCATTCTACTTAGGGGGCAGATGGCACAATAAATCTCTGAACTGGCCACTTAAGCATCCGTACTTAGACCTTCTTGGATCTGATCTGTATGGTCCAGTTATCTTAATGACCTTCTAGCCTCCTTCAGATAAAAAAAAGCCAAGATGCCAGTGAAATTAGTTCAGAAGCCAAGAATGATAGATTAGACCAAACTGAGCCATTGGCAGCACATTTAAGAAGTCTGTGATGCATTCTTAGAAGTTAGCTTTACAAGATAGTATAAAAAGGCAGCTGTCACAGCAAATCTAATTTTAAAATGTTAAATACAGTGTGACAGTAGGCTATTAAGATAAAAGGTACAGCAAATAAAACTTTTCCCCCTGATGTACATTGGCAATGACCATTTTAGATAGCCGAGGACTAATAGAATCATGGATGAAATGATTTGAGGTGACTGTCTCCATTACAGCACTCCCAGCAATCTTCTTTCCAGAATTCATCATTTTTGAGGCAGGTTGTTAAAAGATTAGCTAATCATTCCAATATTTTAGTGCCTATCTTTTATGAAGCAGTATAGTTTATTTGCTTCAGAATGAAATGGTCTAACACATTGTGTTGTTTGATGCACGTAGAAAGCAACTCTTTGTTTTCTACATTCTGTGATACATCTTAAAGTAAGCATTTGCTACAATTTATCCATCTTGTTCACATACTCGCACCCCACACAGGAGTCTGCAAGTCCATTCTATCTGTCTACAATGACAACTTTGTATAGTACTGTATACAATTGTGGGGTTTCCCCCCTTCCCCCTTTTGTTTCCCTTCTATGTGCATGCTGTTTCTCTTTTCCTTTTTCTCTCTTTTGTTTACGTCTCTCCATGTTTAGTGCACTTATAATTATGTGCTTTTTAACTTTCAATAAAGATGTCTGATATATATATATATATATATATATATATATATATATATATGCAGGTTTTGGTGTCCTCGGGTGTCTTCCCGTGTAAAAGTTGGGGTGTCTAGGCGACGTTTCGACGAGGTCTCACTCGTCATCTTCAGGCTGGTGCTTTCGGCTTCTTGTTACTGGAACAGAGCAGGATCTCAGTGTTTGAGTTCCTATAAATACTGTTGAGGAGGTGTGGTGTATAGCCTCCAATGTTCTGGGCAGAGAGGAAGTTCCCAGGCTAGTGTGCCTTTTCTTCTTTTGTTCCTTAATTGCTTGAGGGATATCTTGAGTGATTTCTTGAGTGATATCCTGAGTACCACTTAGGTGGGTCATTAGGTGTGGATTAGTTGCTAAAGCCTTTGTGTCTTGACCTCTTGAACTTTGTGAAGAGTTTTTCTGTCTGGCTTGGCTTCGTGTATAGGGGCGAGCTGTGGTTTTGTGGCCTGTGCCAGCCAGATCTGTGTAGGGATTGCAGGGGGGTGCAGCATCCGGAGGTGCCACCATGGTTTGGCTACTGGATGGTGTCTGTAATTTATCTGTGGAGAGGGTCTGGGTTTGGGTCTGGTGTGGTTGATTGGTGATGGCGATCTGTGTGCCTCTGGATCTGGTGTCAGTTTTTGTGGGGAGGGCTAATTTCCAGATGTCTGGCAAGCGGGATGTGTCGTCACGCTTGTTCATGTTGTGAGGGTGTTTCTCTATCTCGATGGCTTCCATGATTATTCTCTTGTGGTGATGTTCCATGTTAGAGAGCAATTTGGAATCTGCAAAATTAATTTCGTGTCCTGTTTCTTTCATGTGTTGGAAAAGAGAGGAAGTTTTTTCTTCTTTTTTGACGGCATTCTTGTGTTCTGCGATACGTGCATTTATTCGTCTGTTTGTTTGTCCAATGTACGTGGCTGGGCAGACTTTGCAGGGTATTTCATAGACCCCTTGGTTTTCCAACTGGATTTTATCCTTGGGGTTTCTGAGGATATTGGCTATTTTTTGGTTGGCGCAAAAGGCTGTTTTGATATTGTGTTTATGGAGGATTTTGCTAATTTTATCTGTAGTGCCCTTGATATAAGGAAGGAGGGCCATGCCATTGTTTTCTTCTGTGTCTTGGTTTTTGGGGGGTGTTTCTTTTTGGATTAGCTTCGTAACCCTGTTTTGCTGGTATCCATTGGCAATTAACACATTTGAGAGATTCTGTAACTCAGTTGTCAAGTGGTCTTTGTCAGCCAGGCGTTTGGTTCTGGAGATGAGAGTCTTGGCTACGGAGTTTATTTGTGCAGGGTGGTGGTGTGATTGTGCATGTAAGTAGCGGTTGGTGTGTGTTTTTTTCCGGTAGATAGTGTGTCCTAGGGAGCCATCAGGTTTTTTGTAGATTAGGACGTCAAGGAAGGGAAGTTGGTTGTTGGCTTCTATTTCCATAGTGAATTGTATTTTGGGGTGTAGGCTGTTGAGATGTGTGAGGAAGCTGTCCAGTTTTTCCTTCCCGTGTGGCCAAATTACAAAGGTGTCGTCAACATATCTGAGCCAAAGTTTGGGTTTGTGTTCTGACTTGTCTAAAGCATTGGTTTCAAAGTGTTCCATGTACAGGTTTGCGATGACCGGTGAGAGGGGTGATCCCATAGGTGCTCCTTCTATCTGTTTGTATCTTTGTCCATTGTGGATGAAGTACGTGTTGGTTAGGCAGTGGTTGGTCAGGTCCAAGATGTATTCGGGGGGATTGTATTTGTTTTGAATGGCTGTCAAGGCTTCATTAATGGGCACTTGTGTGAAGAGAGATACAACATCGAAGCTCACAAGTAGGTCATTGGGATGGAGGAAGTTCCCAGGCTAGTGTGCCTTTTCTTCTTTTGTTCCTTAATTACTTGAGGGATATCTTGAGTGATTTCTTGAGTGATATCCTGAGTACCACTTAGGTGGGTCATTAGGTGTGGATTAGTTGCTAAGGCCTTTGTGTCTTGACCTCTTGAACTTTGTGAAGAGTTTTTCACAAAGTTCAAGAGGTCAAGACACAAAGGCCTTAGCAACTAATCCACACCTAATGACCCACCTAAGTGGTACTCAGGATATCACTCAAGAAATCACTCAAGATATCCCTCAAGTAATTAAGGAACAAAAGAAGAAAAGGCACACTAGCCTGGGAACTTCCTCTCTGCCCAGAACATTGGAGGCTATACAACACACCTCCTCAACAGTATATATAGGAACTCAAACACTGAGATCCTGCTCTGTTCCAGTAACAAGAAGCCGAAAGCACCAGCCTGAAGATGACGAGTGAGACCTCGTCGAAACGTCGCCTAGACACCCCATCTTTTACACGGGAAGACACCCGAGGACACCAAAACCTGCATTCCTGTACCCGTGAAAATCTACGAAAGCAAATATATATATATATATATATATATATATATATATATATATATATATATATATAAATCTGTCTGCTACAAATGATAGCGGGAAGGAGGAAGAGGAAAAGTGAAAAAGTGGGATGCATCAAGCAGGGGTGAAACTAGGCTTTATTTCACCTGAGTCAAAGACCCAGTTTGACACACACAGACACACACACACACACACACACACACACAGTCTGGGAGCCTCAGTGGTGCCCCTCTGAATGCTTCACCTGGGGCAGTAAACTCAGCTAGAACCCCACCCTCCATAGCTATGGCACTGCATCAAGAAGGTATTTATGCTCTTTCAAGGCATGTGAGGAATGAAGATCAAATATCTGCCAGTTGTTGTGTGGGTTTCTGTATGTTATCTGTTGCTAGTTCAGAGAATTGTGCAAGGCAGGTCTGGATTGTCAGGGTCAGTCAAGATTTCCGTGTCCCCACAGCTATATTTCCACTTAGCCATTTTTATATGCAGTGCCCCAGATCAAGTCCCCGTATGCTATTAAAAAACATAAAAATGAATGAGAAAGTCAATGTAAAGGAGCAGCCTCCTCCCCTTGAGAGCCAGTTTGGTGTAGTGGTTAAGAGCGGTAGTCTCCTAATCTGGGTAACCGGGTTCGCTTCCCTGCTCCTCCACATGCAGCTGCTGGGTGACCTTGGGCCAGTCACACTTCTCTGAAGTCTCTCAGCCCCACTCACCTCACAGAGTGTTTGTTGTGGGGGAGGAAGGGAAAGGAGAATGTTAGCCGCTTTGAGACTCCTTAAAGGGAGTGAAAGGCGGGATATCAAATCCAAACTCTTCTTCTTCTTCTTCTTGGGGAGACCCACTGGCCTTCTCTCCACAACAGCTGGTCAGTTCAGAGCTTTATTTAAAACCTATTAGAAACAGCAACATTTGTTTTTTTCAAAGATGGCCATTCCAAACCTCAAGATGCTGGCAGTGCAACATGCAAATTATATGCTTAGCTGTGAAATGGCAATACACAGTGGTGCCCTCTTTGACTGAGGTCACAAGATATAGTGTGCCCTTGGTACCATTTGCAAATGATTACTCCAGCATCTAATTCTGATCTATATATTGTGATTATCTGCTCTGCAAGTGTGCTGGCTATTCAGAGGCTCAGACCCTGAGGCTTGGGGAAGGAGCCTGGGAGTTAGGGGGTGGTCAGTGGTAGAGTTTTGTGACATGTGGTGGAGAGGGGCCCATTGAAGGGCATCATTTGGGTCAAGGCAAAAGTCTGGCAGCACCTGGTCACTCAGAAGGAACCAGAGGCACATGGAGGGGGAGGGTCAGAGCGAATAGCAAAAGTTCTCAAGCGAAGCAGAAAACATTTGTTTCCCTAGATGTCATCACCTTGCCATCCCTTTTAGTCCTTTGTTGGAAAAGGAGGCTAAAATCACAAGACCTATCAACCCCATTGGGTCACAGTGCCTTATAATAAATGAATGAATGAATGAATGGATGGGTGTCTTTCTTGAAATTATGTACAGGCCCTAATGAAAATTACATGAGCTCATAAGTAGACCATTCTTACATGATAATGTTGCCACAGTATAAATTAACAATTCTGTGCCTCTTGGTTCCAGTAAGTGAACTTAGAATAGTCTGGCATATAGAAACATGGTAGCTCATTTGGTTTAAGAATGAATATTCATACCTAAGTGTTTACTAGTCCATTGTCTCGTCTGCATTGTCCTCTGGTCCTCCCTCTAAGAAGCATCAGACAAATGCTATAAATATCGAGATACAAATATTTCCCAAAAGGTTATTAAAAGTTTTCTTTCTGATATCATGGGAAGCTTCTGAGTTTTTTTTAGCACCAATTTACCTGTAAAGTTTACATAACAAAACCAATCTGATGTGTTTAGCATTTTCCAAATTATTCAAATTAGCACTTCCTGATAGTACTTTAGGGACTTACGGTAACTTGCTTCTGTCTCCAGTTTGTTTACATGTCCTAATGATTAACTAGAGGATGAAATAAATGTAACATATTTCATGAAAACAAAACAGGAAATCCAGAATAGTTAATATCCATTGATATAACTGCCACATATAACATTTTCCTAAATTAAAAAGGGCACCAAGAATTACCATATTTTTCCATGTATAAGACGATGCTTCTTGCTATTAAAAAAAAAGGCAAAAATTGGGTGTCGTCTTATACACAGATAGTGAATGCAGAGGGGGGAGGTGCGATTAATGGCAGCAGCAGCAAGCAGGAGATGGGCAGTGGTGATTGGTGGCTGCGGCAAGGCCTGCTGGCGATTGGCTGTGGCTGCGGCAATTGGGCAGGCGGTTGGCGGCTGGGCTGTTGGTGGCGGCAAGCGGGCAGACAATTGGCAGCTGGGGCAAGGTATGTGGTCGGCAGTGGCTGTGGCAAGCGATCGGCAGTGGCGGGCGGGCGGGTGAGTGACTGGCGAAAGTGACCTCCCCCCAACCCCCCCAAAAGCTAAACAACTTAATTTCTTAATTTTGGGTTAAAAAAAAAATAGGGGTGGCCTTATACATGGGGGTGTCTTATACACAGAAAAATATGGTATTTATGTTCATATGTGTCTTGTCATTTAGTTTAAAAAGATCTGGATTTTCTCTAGAGTTCTGGAGGGTGTATTTGTGTGTGCGTGTGCGTGCGTGTGCATGTATATATGGGGGGGGGGGGAGAGAGAGAGAGAGAACCATGATGTGTTCATAGCCACTGTTCAGTTATGGATGATGCTTCAAGCCAGATGAGTATTTGGCAATGGGGGCTGTTATGATTACAGATGGAAAATGTTATTTAACACCTTAATTAAGCATGCTTGTTATTTATATTGAATTGCAAAGGCGATACATTGTTTTGTGGGGAAAGACAATGATTTGCCCTCTCCAGTTTATATTAGAAGTTTATATTAGCAGTGTTTTAAATTTCAGACAAAACCCACCAAAGATATTATGAGGTTGCATGAAGGTTAATGTAATTTAGGCAGATGGGGAATTCAACTTGTTGAATTCAACTCAGATTCAACTTGTTGTCACAGTAATGAATGTGTTTGAAAGGATATTCCTGTGGCAAACAGAAGAAAAATGAAACAGAGCATACACGTGTATGCGCGCACACAAATTTAGTATTACTAGCCACAGCTTTGATATATTAAAAAAGGTGGACGTATTTGAATTGTTTTCACCAATCAATGTGAGAAGCAGCGCTATAGATTTCTCCCCCAAAATGCACCTTTAATACTGATTTGCCATAATTTTGCCTGACAGTAATGACAGAGCATTTGATCCAAGACGGGCAGAATTTTATAGCTCTATTAAATATGACTTCTCCATCTCCCCCTGTACAGGCATACATTTTCTCCCTTTGCTCTCCTTCCACAGTAGACATACAACAGTGCTTAAAATAAATCCAGTTCTCAAAGAGCGAGAGAATTCAAAGGGGTGAATTTCCCACTTGCTTGACAGGGTCTGGGGTTTGCTCACTGGGGAAATGCAGCCTCTTGCACCAGGAGTGCTGCTGTCTCCAGCCAGAGGGCTTCCAGGGAGAAGTGATAGGAATGTCAGAAGCCACCTTCTTCTGAGTCAGACCATTGGCTCATCTAGCTTGTCTGCTGGCAGCAGCTCTCCAGGGTCCCAGGTGCTGGTCCCTCTCAGCCCAAAATGGAGATGCCGGCCATTGAACCTGAGACTCTGTGGCCAACATCCAGTTCTCTGTGAGCGGCTTCCATTTGCTTTGCTTCTTCCTGCACAGTTTGGCCTATCCAGCAGATAAACTCGTAAATATTATTAATACATTCAGATTGTTGGAAAACGCCCTGAGGTGCTCCTGCAGCCCCCGCTGTCCGAGCATCCTCCGGAATGCGCAGCTCTAGAAAAGGCATTTCCCTTCTTCTCCAGTGTGCTCAGCGACATATGCCAGATGGTATATGCACACTAGTCTTCTAGCATTACACAGCCAGAAGCGTGAGACATCACAGAGCTAATCCACGTATTTATTTACACACTATGTACAGACAAAGAATTATAGCGTCCTCTCTCATCAGCTCCGAGAGAGGACAGAGCAAAGTAAAAGCAAAAGTACAGTCCGACAGTCCCCACAACAGAAGAGAGATAAGGCTGTCTGCAGCATCGGATGCATGAAATACTAACATCCTCCCCCATTTCAGGTAACTGATGCTGCATAGGATAATGCAGCAGTAAGTGAAGTAACCATACAGTTGTCATACACATAGTATACCCCTGTAGTACCCGTTCCACCTTTGGAACTACCTGCAACTGGAATGGCCTCGTGCCTGACCACCTTGCACTCCTGGTTACCTTTCTTCCATGGGACTAGAGCTCTAGCTCTGTTTCTGTCTGAGGAAACAGTGTTGTCTCTTGCAGCCTTTGGGCATGGTTGCTCGTCCTTTGAGGATAAACCCTGTACCCCTTGCAAGACCTCAGGATTCGAAACCTGTTTCCAGCTACTAGCCACAGCTATATTTACAACAGCTGTGTTAGCATACTCTCGAGTATACCTAGTGGGTAGCTTACCCTTTGTAGCTCTTTCAGATCTGCGTAGACGCAAGTCTTCCAAACTGGGCTTCTCTTCTTTGGGAGAATAGCGATCCATAGTGAACAGTGATTCCTCCAGTTCTCAGACTGTTCAGATGGTCTGAGCGATGCTTGTGCGCTTTTGAAATTCACTGTATCAGTGGAACTTCCACCTGCGCCTATGTTTTCTTTACAGCGGCTAACGTACATTGCAAAAGGTAATGGTGACTAAAAGGTAACGATGGCTATCAGATGAGTAGTCAAAAGTGCGTAAATCTTCTGGTCTTTAATTAAACCTCTAGGTTTAATTAAATCTAGGACTGTGCCCTAGATTAAATGTGTCCTGGTCAACAGGTGCCACCCCATTCCCCGCACATGTGGAGGATACGTGCATTAATGTATGTGTGAACAGAATTACATACCCATTGGCAAAGATGTGTTCTTAGTAAGCGCTTCTGAATCTTTCCACACAGTTCTTCTGTATAATGTAGTCCCATAAAAAGGGATAGCTCAGTCCGTGGAGCATGAGACTATTGATCTCAGGGTTGTGGGTTTGAGCCCGATGTTGACAAAAGACTCCTGCATTGCAGGGGGCTGGGCTAGAGGACCCTTGTGGTCCCTTCCAACTCTTTGCGTCTATGAGTCTATGAAAGCAATTATTGGCTTTTAGAAAGCTCTTACTTTTATTCTTTTTCTACCAAGGCTGTTTAAGCAACGTAAGTGCACTCTTTTGTGACAATATCATACCAGAAAGATTACACCAATTATTTTGACTTTTCAATTATTAAAAAACAACAACAAGCAAGCCATTTGAGTGACTTTCAGTGAATTAGGAGTACCCTTTTGGAGATCCCAGCTAAAATATTGCTTTGGATACAGCCATGCAGGTAATTGCTTTGTTGAAGCTCTCATAATTGTGATGCAGAAAACACTCTGGGAACAATGCAGACCCTTTGGCATGTTGGGGGAAATAAGTGGTACTATTTCTTCAGCACCTTGTCAGCTTTGCCTCTTAGAGGGTCATTTTCTTAGCCTGGAATTGGTGCTGCCCTCCTTTTTCTGCAGTTAGAATGCCACATTCCCCCTCCGCAAGCTGCCCAAAGAGCTTAGGGAAAGGGTTGCGCATGCGCGCTGCCGTCATGCTGCGAAGGCGCATCCTTGTTCTCAGCCTGTAGTTTGCAGCCTGCCAGAGGAGGGAGAATGAGGCAAGCAAGTGGCACAGTGCTGAAGTGTCAAAAACATTCTTGGAGCCCCGTTTCCCCCTCTGCCTTTGCCACAGCCATACTTTTGAATTAAGATTGGTGAAGAACTGATTGGACAGAGAACAGGAGGTTGACAGGAATGCCTCAGCCAATTCAAGGAAGTATAAAATATGTGTGGGAAAAGTGTGTGGCTCTGAGATTCTGAAGAGAACATTTAAAAATATTGTTTAACATCTTCAGTAGGAGGACTGTGCCACCTCTGCTTATATTGAGTCAGAACCCTTGGTACATGTAGCGACACTTCCGTCTGGCAGCAGATATCCAGGGTTTCAGGCAGGGAGTTTTGTCAGCCCAGCCTGGAGACGCCAGAATTGGAACTTGGGACTCTCTGCATGCAAAGCCTCTAAGTAATGGCCCTTCCACACATACTTCCTTGAGAGAGTCAGTATTCTTCCCACTCAAACACACAGTCTTTTCCCCAGTTCCTTTGTTTGTCACTGCCTCCCTTTCCCAGAGTCTCCATCATCCTCATGAGCCTTTGATCCTCCAAATGGCCCAAACATCCTTTTTTTTTGAATTTGTGCCGCCTGGAGCTGAATGCTGTACTGCTGCAACTAAAGCAAAAGGAGTGGAATTGGTTCCTGACTCTAATATTATGGTTCTGCTTATGTGCCCTAAATTAAACCCTGGTTATTACATGCACTTAGGGGTTCTCAGCAGGCCCAATTCTTTCTTCCCCTAAGTGGCAAGAAAATAATCCTTAAGATTGGCAGACGTTCACAGTGCACTATCCCATGTCGACGCTTAACCTGAGCTATACGTCAACATTAGGGGAAGAAGGAAATCAAGTGTGTTACAAAGGAAAGCGTTATAATGGAAGCATCTTTCCCATTTACTGGTACTTTAGGCATAAACACATGTAGTTATTTCTTGTCCACCTTTTCTTCCTTTGAGCAGAAATGTGGGCAGAGCTATACACATTTACGATGTGTTGGATTATTAATAATAATTCTTAGCATGTATATTGTGCTTTATGAGTAATCCTAATAATTTCATTAATATATCCTTGCCCCTGTAAGATATGGCAGTATTATCTCCTTCTTGCAGATGGGGTGAGGGGCTGAAGCTTCAAGACAGAATGGTTTGCTTTCCTTAGGCTGGTGTGTTTGCAATAGGGGTTGAATTGAAACTAGGGAAGAAAGTTTGTTAGCTATGAAAGCAAGCAAGAAAGGTAGGCATATGAAAGAACATAAAATTTCCTCAAAGGGAAGCCATGTTGAAACCTGAGAGCAGGTAAGGTTAGTTATGCATTCAGATCCCCTCTGTGATCCACTTTGAACTTTCCACACTCTGAAGACAATCTGAGACTCTTGGTATAAAACAGAATAAAACAAAAAGTTTGGAGAACAGCTTGAAGTTATGTTACCTAGACTTCTTGGCATGTTCTCTTCTACCTGAGCAGTTACAGTGCATATAGAAAATATAGGAAGATAAGATTATATTACAGAAGGCAACTTGTACAATGCTTCTTTTGCTATGAGACATATTGTCAGAGTGAGTTAGGATGGTATTTCTGTTATTTTAAAAATGAATAGATTTGTCAACTCTTTCACTGCCTCCTCTTTGCAAAAAGCTTCTAAAGTTGAAAATAGATTTTGGGGAAAAAAACATTTCTTCCCTATTTGTCTACAAAGGCTATGGAAGAATATGAACTGACTGGTGAGTTTCACCGGGTATCTTGACATTTGCGTGGTCCCTTGTGCCTTAGCAGTTGTTTCTGTTGGAGCTGCTCAAGGGCAAAGTGAGGTGTGAGAACGGCAGAACCATCTTGCTTCCTGTTGCACAGATTCCATTCAAGATGGTGGCAGCTGCGTTTCTCGGAAGGCGGGCAACCTGTATGCCTGACTTGCGCACCATTGCTTCAGGAATTAAAGCAATAGGGGTGGTTTCCTATGGCTGTCCTTGAGGTTCTGGATACCGTATGACAATTCCTGCATTATTACTTTGAGGTCACCATAGTTTCAAGGACTTAAACACTAATAAGCTCAGCAAGTGTAGCAGGAATTCAACTTGTCATGCATTATCTTAAATAAGTAACAGAAATTTAATATGGGCAGATTGAAAAACTGCTGGTTTTTCTGACCAGGGACGTGGTATTCCTCCTGTTCTGGATGGGGTGGCACTTCCTCTCAAGGTCCAGACATGCAGTCTGAGAGTTCTGCAGTGTTTTTAATATGTTGGAAGCTGACCAGAGTGGCCGGGGTAACCTAGCCAGATGGGTAGGGTATTTATCATCATCATCTCTCCCTGTCTTTGGTAGTCTGAGTTGCAGCCATGGCAAAATGTTTGGGAAGCATAGTCTGAGGTGCCAACTGCAGTCCAGCTTTGCCTAAAGGCAGCCTGCTCACAATTCACTGGCAACCCATTTTGAATACTGCAATACATTATACAGGGTGCTTCTTCTGAAGAGTGATCAAAAACTTCTGCTGGTATAAAATACAGCAACTATGTTGTTTGTAACATATTTCACCATTCTAAAAAGCACTGTCCTTTTCCTGGTCCATTTCTGGGCACAATTCAAGGGGCTGGTTTTAATCTTTAAAGCCCTAAATGGTTTGAGACCTGAGCACCTAAAATGACTACTTTCTACCAGCCTCTACTTTGTCCCCCTCCCTTCAGTGGCAGGGAGGGTGGTGACCCAGTATAGGGTCTTTTCCCTTGTGGTGCCCTAAGACAGATTTGTATCGTGTCATCTGATGTCGCTTTGGCCCCAGGTGAAGACCTTTTTATTCACTCAAGCATTGTCAGTGCATTGTGTTTGTTTAGATTCCTGTTTTAAACCAGTATGTTCTTCACATAATGCACTGTTCTGATCATTGTGTTAACATTTTTAAAAGGCTCTTCGTCACTCTGGGCTTGTCCACACTTTCCCCTGGGGAATCCTGCTGTTTACAGCTGAATAGGAACAACCGTCACTCAGAATTTCTCTGAACTGATGTTTGCTCCAATTTAGCAATAAAACTGCTTGGACCCATGCCTACAAAGCATGCGACAAGCAGAAAACTGCTAGGACACATACTTTCTTGGCACAGGACAAGCGGAAGTGTGGATGAACTCTCTGTCTGCCTTTGTGCTGAAAAGCAGGATATAAATTCCTTGGAAATAAGAAGTAAAGTAGATAAAACAAGGTCAGACTAGGTGCATCCAGAACTTGTGGGAAATTAGACATGATTTTCACCGCTCAGCAGCTTCAAGAAAAATGCAGAGCGCAAAACCAACCGCTGTATATGGTGTAATGATGGTGGTCAACAAAAGGGATTTAAAGGATATCTCTATGCAAATCTTTAAAAAGTAACACAAACACCGACAACTGGGAAACACTGGCCTGCAAGCACTCCAGTTGGAGAACAGCCTTTCCCAAAGGTGTCGTGGACTATGAAGATGCTCGAACTCAGGACGAGACATGCTAAGAGGAAGGCACACTTGGCAAACCCTCACCGTGATCAACTCCTTCCTGGAAACCTATGTCTCCACTGTGGAAGAATGTGTGGATCCAGAATTGGCCTCCACAGTCACTTGTGGCTCATTGTTAAGACCGTGTTCATGGAAGACAATCTTACTTGGCAGGGGGTTGGACTCGATGGCCCTTGTGGTCTCTTCCAACTCTATGATTCTATGATTCTAAGTGATCACCAAAGAAGAAAGAAGACGACGAAGCTATGTGAGAATATGCTGCTCAGGAAATGAGAGGAATCCCGCTGAGCACAATCAAGTCCTCATGAACCCCCCAAGCCTGAGGGAATCGTTGGATCATGGCCTTACTCATCTACCTGATTGTTCCTTGCAGGGTGTCCATCGTGTGAGAAACAAAAGTGCCTCTTGTTCACATCTTGAAACAGACATGAAAGGCAGCTTAAATGAAAGGGCACTGACAGCCCCTTCTAAAGTGTGACAGCTAAAGTTGGTTTTATTTTGTTCCTTAGATGTGCTGTCAACATTCTATAAATTGTCATATCCTGATTTTAGAAATGGCCCGCTATATGCTGCATGTGCACAAATTTGGTGGCAGTCTTTATGTATTTATGGAGAATGATTTTGTCTTCCCTTCTTCATGCAACCTCAGGGCAGGTCAAAGCATAAAATAGGCCAGTGAGATAGGTAACAACTTAAATAATAAGTTGGTGTTTCCTGCTTGGCAGGGGGTTGGACTCGATGGCCCTTGTGGTCTCTTCCAACTCTATGATTCTATGATTCTATGATTCTATGAAATAAAACTGGGCATTAAATAACACAGCTCCTCACTGTGACAACAGACTAAGGCTGTGTACACCTTACCAGCTTAAAACACGCTAGGTCAATGTGGGAAGACTAGCTGGGGAGGCCTGGAGGTCCTCTAGTGTGGCAGTGCTTGCACCAGAAAACCATTTCAGATTGACTGGGAAGACCGTTTGCCCATCAGTGGTAGAGGGCAGATTGCAGCCATGAGGCTCTGTAATAGGCCTTCTGATGTAACAGAAGACACAGGATTTTGAACTATAGCAGTTCCTTTTTTATATGTTCTATAAGATTTGCAACTTATTTATTGATCGTTGGTTGGAACACATTGCCTTTAAAGCCAGTCAGTGCAATACAGTGCATTGTTTCCTTTTATATCGATTGTGTGGTTAACTAGGTCGTGCCCAATGAGAGTTTTATATCTTTGAAGGCACAATCTTCAGTAAGCATTTCCTGGCATATAAAAAAATCCAGCTTGGTATGAAGGAAGCTATTCCTCTCCCCCCCCCCCCTTCGTTAAAATACTACCCATCCCTTGGCTTAATCCACTTAGTTTTGACAGACAATGAAAATAAAAGCAGTTTGATTTCCAGGAACACCACTGCATTTATTATTATTATTATTATTTAGGCAAGCAAAAGGTGGAGCTGACATGGTGAGGTCCTCCGTTCATCTGAGGTGTGTCGGAGTTTTCCCAGGGAAGCCCTTGCATTTCTTAATTATTCCCTTCATGGGTAGCCATGCGTAAAGATTACTGAAAGCTCAGCAGCGCATTTGTGTCTTGAATTCTTGGAGAATTGAAAATGCTGACCATACAACACTCCTGTGTTGAATACTCTTCTCCCCTCCTTCCCCTCCCTTCCGTGCTCTCTTCATTATACTAGCTAATTACTTTGACCAGTGGCGGGGGCTGCGCAGCGCTGCTCCATCCATGTAATCCCAATAGCTCTCCCACATCCGTGTCATTTGACTTAATAACTTAACCTGCTGCTCTGGCCACTTCACCAGCACCCCGGGGGAAAGGGAAGTCCCACACTCCTCTTTCCTTTCTTTGCTTAGAAGCTCTTTCTGGCTGTAGCAGAGTGAGATTACGGCTGTTACAGTTGTGCTAACGCAAGCACCTGTCCCCCCCACCCCCCCCAAGATCAGGAGCCACTGCAAGCTTGAATCTTGAACTGGCCCCCATCTTCCCTCCCTATGCTCCATCACTCCCAGCACTGCAGCAGCCTGGGAGGGGAGCTTGGACTGGGTGAGCTACTCTCACCCTTTTGCACACCTTTTGCTTTAAAAGGTAAAACTCCCACCAGGCAAGACACTCTTGGCGTGGCCCCTGCTCCTCCAGGTGTGCACATGCAGGTGGCTGCGAAGAGACGTTGCTGCTCTTCGTCAGTAGCACAGTGGTAAATTGTAAAGAGCAAGAGGTCACTATGAGGGGCCAGATAGGGCACCCCCCCAAGGACAGCCCAGAAGTGCCAGCAGCTTGTGTTGGCCCACATATATTCCTGCATTCCTGCAGGGGTCAGACTGGATGACTCTCGAGTTCCTTCCAACTCTACAATTCTATGCTTCTATATACTAGCAGTTCGAAAGCATGTCAAAGTGCAAGTAGATAAATAGGTAGCG
The DNA here is from genome assembly GCF_964188315.1 of Podarcis muralis. Classification (NCBI taxonomy): domain Eukaryota; kingdom Metazoa; phylum Chordata; class Lepidosauria; order Squamata; family Lacertidae; genus Podarcis; species Podarcis muralis. Next base: position 135,746,439 of record NC_135655.1, read on the forward strand.
CTCCAGCAGGAAGGTAAACGGCGTTTCTGTGCGCTGCTCTGGTTCGCCAGAAGCGACTTAGTCATGCTGGCCACATGACCCGGAAGCTGTACACCGGCTCCCTCGGCCAATAAAGCAAGATGAGCACCGCAACCCCAGAGTCGGTCACGACTGGACCTAAAGGTCAGGGGTCCCTTTACCTTTACATACTTGCAAGTATATATTTCTTACACCCAGTACATGGCATCATACTCAGTTTATTGGAACCTCCTAACAGTCATAGACTAGATCAGTTGACAGAGCATGAGGCTCCTAATCTCAGGGTCAGGAGTAAGAGCCGCATGTTGGGCAAAATATTTCTGCCCTGCTGGGCTTGGACTAGATGATCCTCATGGTCTACAAATCTATGATTCTATGCTCACTGAATAAATTCAACTTGTAAAACGCATTGAGCAAAATAACTTCAGGCAGCTGAAATGCTGCCTTTAGCTTTTAATTAGAAATGTAAACAATCTTGTAAAGAAGTGTTACCATTTAAACATCGCAGAAAAAGTATCCAGCTTCTGCTTGATTGTTTTCCTCATTCTCTTTATCACTGCATTCGATTGTCATCAATTACTCTGGCACTTTGGCTAATAATGCTATCATACTTGCTCTAAAAAAAAATAATGAGTTCTGGAACTGCGCTGCTCCATGTTCCTTCCACTATTTCACCATCCTTATATGTCCCAAATGAACCCTTGTTTCATTTATGCTATTTTTATCCCACCACAAGCAAACCTCTGCTGTGCCCCATCACTGAAATTAAAGAGACATCTGTGTTTTGCTTTGCATGTTGGCAGAAAGTCCTGCTACCATTAGTCAGTCTCTCTCATCTTCCCGCTTGTCAGTCTTGGGCTGCATATACAACAGCAGTTTATTGGAAGATCCCCCCCCCCACACACACACACAATAAACACACAAGCAGACAGTGACCTTACAGCTATGGGTGCTTTTTGCACAAGTAAACAAGGGGGCTGGTTCAGGGTGACAATTCTAAACCAGCAACCTGTAAAACTCAGGTTTCCCTAATTTCTGAAGCAAACCGTACAATAAAAGTAAGCAGTACAAAGCAGATGATGGTTGGTGGATATGCAAATTGCTCCCTCAAATAGCAAATTCAGAGGGTCAGCACTTATGTAGAAAAATTGGGGTTTGGCTTTTTCTGTCCAGCTCCCCAAGCGACCGAGTCCCCTAAGTCCATGATTGGTGAGAGATGAATGGATGGGAGCAGGATCCAGATAAAGCAAGGCAGATCTTTATTTTTCTGTTGCAGAAGATAGGAGTGTAGCCAAACTGGGGCAGGTGGGGAGGGGGGTGTCAGGATGCTTGGGGAAATCAGAGGTTTGCAGAAACACAATAAACAATTTTTAAAAAGCAATTGGCCCAGATTCAACTAACCCGGTGTGCTAGTGGAAGCCTGTTGCCAACACAGCAGCGTTTTCCTCATCTCCTGCCCCCATGTCTCCCCCAAAATACACATGGGAAGGTCAGGAGAGCCCCCAGAACAGTGGGGGGAGGAGAAGAGGGGTGATCTTTCTGCATGGCAAGCAGAAATTCCTGCTCCTGCAGCAGAATGAGAGGAAGAGTGTGACGCTGAATTACTCCTCAAGGGGGCAACCTCCCTCCCCACATAATGTGGAGGAAGAAAGGGGGAAATGGGCGGGAGGGAGAAGGAAAGTAGAATAGCCCACCTTAGTTGGCCATTTATAGCGTATAGTATCCTGAACAGGGCTTAGCTGGCATCCTAAGGCTCTTTTCCTGTTCAGTGTGGATTCACTGCAACATTGTGTTGCACATCTCACGTATTCCACACAGAAAACATTTCTGAAGAATCTACAGAGACGCATAATGGTGAGAAGCATGGCAAATATTGCTGCTGGGATATAAACCCTGTTAAAACACTTAATCAGTATAAAGAAACCATAAAGTGAGCGTAACCCAAAGGGCAAGGGCTCTTGATCTGAATGAGGATCTTTCTTGCAGGATTAGAATTCCAGGTTTGATTTGGAGTTCCATCCTCATGCCATTCCAGCTCACACTCTACAGTCATTTATTTGATTGCAAAGTGTGTATAAAATACTCTGGTTCTGATTTACGACGACTTGTGTAAGCAACGATCTGCAAAAGAGTAATAGAGAGTCCTTGGTTCCTAATTGGGAAGATAATTTTATTGGAGGGGCACCAAGCACTGCAAAAAGTTTCCTAAAGGAAAATAGGTCAGAGTAGTGGGGGTAGGGATGCTGTACGAAATCAGAAAGAGCTGCTCACAAAAGGAAGCCGGGGGAGAGCAGGTCTCTGCTTGACATCAGCTTTTGACTCTCGGGCATCTGCTCAGCTCCTTCATCACCACAGCTCCCCTCTCTGGTCTGGAGGACCCATGACACTTACCCAGCACTGGAAAAGGCGAGGTGCCAGCCAGCAATGACCATTTTCCATCTGGGGAAGTGACTGGGGCTCAGTTACTCTATCCTAGTAAAAACTATTTAAAAAAATAAAATCCAAAATATTTTAGTAAAATGATTCTCTAAATCTTAACCTCTGCCATAATCTATTCCATTTTTATTATTGGTTTAATTAGTAGTAACATGTTAGGATGTATACAGGATTTGTTTTGAGTGGGGGTTTAGAAAAGGTCTCCATTGCATACTTACGAATCTGTGAATATCCAGGAAGAGCCCATAGCTCAATAGGAGAAAATGCATTTTTCATCATTCATGTAATATTTAATTCCTGGCACCCACATTTAAAACAATCTTAGGTTCCAGTTTTGCCAAAGATGACATTGAAGAGGTTGTGTGTGTGTGTAAATTTGGTAAAATATACCTGATTATTTTCAATTATTTAATCAGCAATCCCATATGGGGACATCAAGTAAAAACCCTCTCTGGTTCCTTTTCTTTTATAAAAGAGCACCAGATGTGTTTAGTCCTGAAGCATTGCCTTTAATGTCCTCCTACATTACCATTTCTAAAATAAGCCTCAGCACTCTCCCAAAGATGGAGGTGTCCTTTTATTCTTACATTCTCTGAGAAATGCTTATGAATGGTGAATATATCAAAGCATTTCATATATATCATGTAGGGTGAGAAGCGGTTGAGTGGCCAGCCCATTCCGGTCGGCCTCTCTGGGTTTGCCACAAGGGGCGTAGCAAACTGCCTTGCACTGAGTGAGGCCAGGGGTCTGTCTAACTCAGCAGTGCCTATGCTGACTCTCAGGGGCTGTCTAAGGTCTTGGGTCCCACTCAGAGATGCCAGAGGAACTGAGGGTTGGAGTTTTTACATTCAAAGGCCTTGCCAATTAGTCTTACATGACCCTATTGAACTACAAGATGTGCATGCAATTAGCACCCTCCAGAAATACTCAGCCACCCAGTTAAATATTGGTAAACTACACCATGAATATTTGTTATTTGCCGTGAAGGAAATTTAGCCTAAATTCTAAATCAAAAACTAGATGCATTATTTATTTTTATTTAGTAATGCATTTTGCTGTATAGGTACACTGCAGAATATTCCACAAGCCCCAGGGTTGTTTCTGTAAAACTGAAGGTCACACAGGCATGAACTGCAGCCACAAAGCCTGAGGGAGAAAACTTCAGCCAGAACATATAGCTGAATAACCCTAGAATATGGATGCCACTGGGGCCTGCTTTGCACATTGTAATTTTGTGGCTGGTGAAGAGATTTCCAGTTATTGTCCAAGTGTAGCGCTGGGATGTGAAGTCGAAAAGCTGGCCTACAGCATTCAGATATACGGTTGTCTGACTGCATTCTCCTTAGTAACAGGAAAAATAAAATACCTGCTCCAAAATTAACATTGCAAGGACACAAAGGACCTGAACGTTTTATTCAGGTCAGTGACACTATATTTGGAGGGTAGATCTCGGGGTGAGTCTGGCATGGGGAAGATGAGGTAAATACAGCCATTTTTATGGCTTATCTTTAGCTCTGAAGTGGCAGTAGAAAAAACACACCAAGAGAGGTAAGGCTGTTTCCGAGGTTTAAAATGGCCTTCTAACAGTTTAAGAAAATGGGACATGCTTGAAATACCAAAGTTCAGATTGATATAACATGCATTTTGACTGAAGCTGTATATAAAATATCTGAATTCCAGAAAGAAAGCCAGCAATTAATAATTTCACATGTTGTTTAGTCGTTTAGTCGTGTCCGAACCTGTTAAGAGATGAAGGCTGCAATTAGTTCATATGGTGTTTCCATAATTCCAGCACCCCAAATTAAGTTCCATGCTTTTTCTTCTGATATCAGCTGTTGCTTGCTTGCTTGCTGACATCATGTCATGTCATATGCAGAGTTTTGATTATCTTGTTCTATCTTGTCTATTATTCTAGTTCTGTATTGTTCTGTATCAGGCTACTGGAAAGACTGACTTCCCCCTTATGGGCATACCCAAATTTTAAGACCCCTTTTGGAGGCTCCCACTGAATAAACTGAAGCTGGCAGCCTCAAAGAGGGCCTTTTCTGTTGCCCCCCCCCCCCCGTGCTTCTTTTCTTTACAAATGTTTAGGGGTACTCTCATTTTGACTCAAGAAAATCACCATTTTATAGTTCAAATCGGGGGAAATAAATACAGTAAATGAACAAAAGTACAAAGATTTACAAAATGTTTAGGGGTATGCATACCCCTGCGTCCCCCCAGAAAAAAAGCACTGGTTGTCGTCGTCGTCCCGCCCCCCACCGTGCGGATTGGGTGGCCCTGCCTTGGGATTTGCTGCTTCCCCACTCCATCAGTACTTTCAACCTTTTGCATGCAAGCCATGTGCCCTATCACTGATCTATGGCCTCTTCCCCTATAAAGTCTTGTGATGACCTGTGGACATGAATCCCTGTGGACAAGGGATTCATGTCCCTTGAATCACTAAGCTTTCAGTCAACAGATGACCAATTGGGCCTATTGTATCATGGAGTTGATGTCTCCTCCATAAATCTGTTCCGTCTCTCTTCCACATTAATCTGTGTCTGTGAGGCAGGGGTCATTTTTTAAAAAAGCATTAAAAATTGCATGTCATTATATATTTCAATACATATTTTTAAACTGTTTGCATTTCTAAATGTATTTTCTCTCAAAACACACATTTTAAAGCACATTTTGATTCTTTTTTTGAACCAAGTAGTGCACTGGAACATTTGGGGGGGGGGGGGTAAATTCCAACCCATGCATTAATCCAGGTGGTGCGTATCACATCAGAATTCACAAAGATCAAGTTGTTTTAGCACCCCTAACCAGTCCTGTATCTTTTCTAGTTTCCCCAAATATTCAAAACATAAAGCATTGTAGTGGTGGAAGAGACCCTGAGGGTCATCTAGTCCAACCCCCTGCAATGCAGGAATCTCACTAAAGCATCCATGACAGATGGCCACCCAACCTCTGCTTAAAAAGCTCCAAGGAAGGAGACTGTACCGCCTTCTGAGGGAGACCATTCCACTGTCCAACAGCTCGTACCCTCAGAAAGTTTTTCCTGATGTTTTGTTGGAATCTCCTTTCTTGCAACTTGAAGCCATTTGTTCAAGCCCTACAAGGAGAAGGAGAAAACAAACTTGCTCTGTCTTTCAAGTAACAGCCCTTTACATATCTGAAGACAGCTATCATATCTCCTCTCAGTCTGCCCTTTCCCAGGCTAAACATACTCAACTCCCTCAACCATTCCTCATAAGGCTTGGCTAATAACATTTAGAATACAGTATACAAGTCATTACAATATCCATGCTTGAGTTGGCAGGCTGTGGTGCTGCCCAGCATTGTGAGGAGGGACTAGGCAAGATATGGTCCCCATGGCTGCTTGCTCTCTTCTTCTGGGCCCAATCTGAATGGCTACTCTGGAGATGCTGAGATGAGTAGAGGCTGATTATTGCTCATCCTTCTCCTTGTAGACTCAGAGGGAGGGTGTGAAAAGGCAATGGGAGCAACGAGGAGTAGGAGCAGAGCCAAGGGCTCCAGGGCTTGGCAGTCTCTCTCTCTCTCTCTCTCTCACACACACACACACACACACACACACACACACACACAGCGCCAGTGGTTTGGTAGGTGCTTCATGATTCTGACCCCAGACACCAGGCCCTGGTCCCTGTGGTAACTTTCTAAAGTTCTCCAGAAAATTTAAATACCACACTAGGCTCTTAAGAAGACGCAAGTGTTGAGAAAATGCACCCTGGTTTTCCCTGAAAATCTAAAAGAAAATGCACCCTGGTTTTCTAATATTCTGGTGAGTGATCTGGCTTCTCTGCTTTACAAACCTTTCAGGAAATAGACTGGTAAATAAATACTTCCCTTAAAAAGTTAGCATATTATCATTGATCCTTGCAGGGTTCAAAAGTCGCCTTCTAAGCTCTTGCTCCAATAGACCAAATGAACTGCAATTCCATTGACACAATATGCCAAAGGATCTTCTTTAGTCTCTCTATAGTTTAGTGCACTGAACATCTCAACGCAACTGATCTGTCTTGTTATTGTCATACAGGGATGGTGAAACCTCTTTCATTTTTTGTCAAGTCCCTGACATGGAGATGATCTGGGGCGAAAAAGTCATGTTGTGGGAGTTTGAAGGGCATAAAGAGAGATTGGGGTGGTCAGAATAATGAGTCAAAGTTCTGGTTTCTCTCTGCAACACCCCCCTCCTCAGAAAGCCCCTCGTAATGTGCAGTAATATTCCTTACTCATGACCTCCAGGGGAACCAAAATAATGAAATGCACTTTTAAAGCAAATAATAATGGTATGATGAGACTGCAGTGTTTTAGTTTTTGAAGAAAAGTGAAATATGCTCAGGAGAGGAGCTTGTCATTTTCTCATTTTCTCTCTCTTACACCCATGCACACGCAGCCACTTTAAAGGGCTGCTGCTTTCGAGTATTTCTCTTCCTTGCACAGTCTCTTCAGTCTGAGGGATGAGGCCAGGTCTCACCCACAAGGTCGGCTGGTGTGTTAATGCCCAGTACATCTGGCAGGGCAGTGTCACTCTGCCCTCTTGTGCTCAAGCAACAGCAGTGCTGCTTCGCAGGAGAAATGAAAATACAGGAACAAGCCTACAAATTGGGGCCGTTGGAAGAATATGCCGTTCTGTTTACGCTTGTCATCTGCATCTGTATACATAACAATACCTCCATTATTCCCATCACACTGTGTTTGAGTCAGTGTGATTTCCTCCCCCTCATGACACCAAATGACCTGTCTAATAGTTTTAACAGAGCAAGCTCATTTCTTAAAGAGGAGTGAAACACGGTGAATTTAACCCCCTTTCTGCTCCCCTTTCTTTTTCTTATTTTTTGAACAAAGAGTGGTTTTAATTGAAGAATGTCACCCCCCAAAAAAGGAATGCCTTTGGGATATTTCTATGAGATTTTAACTCTTGCTGGGCCCAGGATGCCAATAATTACAAAGGATTAATGCAGGCTAAAGCCGCCCCCCCATGAATATGTATTTGGTTCTCACCGTAATTCTTGCACATAGTCAATGAGTGGGGCATATGCTACATTTCCTGTTTTGACCTATTATATTTTTCCTCTTCTGCATTTGACTTCAATTTTGTCCTGCCTACTCCATATCCTCAATTTTGTGGGTCACTTCAGCCCCTCCAGGCTGTAGTATCTACTCCACATGAATCATCTTAATGTATATTGGATACAGTCAGGCTCAACTGTCAGCCTCCTGCCCACAAATTATTGCCCAAATGCTAAGAGCACTGGTGCTCTATGGGTCCCTCGACCCAAATCATCACAGAATAGATATGGAGCCTGTAGTTTAAACTGCAGCCATAGGGTTCAGAATGACCACTCACCAGTCATGTTGGTGGGTCGCTTTTGCAATCTGGCGCAGCTCGCCTGGAGCTACGCCATACTTGCCTGGCCGTTGCTCCACCCCATGGGCTAGTCTCCGAGACTGTAGGGCTCCCACCTGGCCATGGCCCGGGGGGGGGGGGAGCAATGGCCAGGTAAGGAGGCTACTGCCTATGCCACCCTTTCAGTTGGCTATAAGCGCAAAATCTTTCACCAGCAGCGTAATGCAGTCAGGACTGCATTGCAATGTCATTTTCTGTGACCATTAAGAGAGCAGTAGGATCACAAGTCAGTCTAAGCCAGGATGAAGCCACTCCATTGAATGTTCATGCAAAGGTACCCCATAGGATAGTTCACTGACTACCAGCCAAACATAGAACTAACTAGGCATTTGCTTGGCTCATATTTTTAAAAACTTCTGCAGTTGTCTTTGACTCATTTCTCAGTTTATGCTGAAAGTGGCCGAAATTCAGTTTTTCAAGAATAAAATATGTCTTGCTTCTGCAGAGTGCTTTCTTTAAAAATAGCAGATAATAGTGGCAGCACAATGCCTGTAGTCAGCAAACACCACCTAGCCAGCAATGCCACTTTAAATCTATGGGCAAGACAAATCACTGAACTCTGCCCTGGAAACTTTGTGGAACATAGTCTGAGTCTGACTAGAGAACCTTTTCTTTAGCATAACATGCCTTGTTCTGGGTAACTGCAACATTTAATCCAGTATCTTAAAAATCTTCAACAATGAAAGCACAGAGATGACAATGATTCCATAGAAAACATTTTGATTATTATAAACACCACATTATGTGCTCATTTCATCACAGGTTGGTATACTGCCTTCCAACTGCTGTAAGTTTGCTGTGGCTTCAAAGAGCCAGGTGACACAGTATTTCTCCTATTTTCTTGTTTTGGGGCATTGTTGTTTGAATGGTCCCAGCTAGGAGTCAACAAACGGCAAATCCATTTCTGTTCTGCTCACAGATGAATGTCAGTGTCTGAGTGTCCTAGTGTCCATGCGAAACGCAAGCAGTCAGTTACATGGATACCAATTACAGGGGAATTAGAAAGACAGGATGTCACATTAGAGTGGCAATGTTTGTTCCTGCTTTAATTTAATGGGAACTAATATTCACAGCAATACTTATGTGCAAGACCTGTAGCTGAAACTGTCACCAGCTAATGAGGCTTTTCCAGCATGCTTGTTTTGTGAGGACTATGAGGAGTCATTGCCATCAAATTGTATATCCTGCATATTTGCAGGTCAGTGTTCATAAATGCAGAAATTGGATTCAGGAAGAGGCCAGCAGACTTACTAGGACTTCTTTATTATTTAGAGTGCCCCAGTGCCTGAAGTGCTCACAGTGTACATAGTAAAATAATATACAAAATGGATAATTAGCAAGAGAGAGAAAGGCATCAGGCAAGAGTGTGCACTTCAAATAACTTTAGGGGGAACATTTTAAATGTAACCTTAATGAGGACTGCAGGTAGCTTTGAATTTTTTTATTTCTTCAAAACTGACCTATATAAGTTGCAGAGATAAATATTATATGATATGGCAATATTAAAAAGTTGTCACCATTAGCAGCCCAGGCCTCCTGAGCTGCACAACTTCACACAGCCACTGCAGAGTGACAAATGACAACAGAGCCAGAGCAAGATGACACATTTGCACAGCTGCCACACGATTCCCCCCCCCCCCATTTCAATCAACCCTCCAAGTTGCTTTGAATCAGCTACAAGTGAGCCCAGACTGGGTATAAAAACCAGGGTTTCTGAAGCACCTGGGAAACAGCAATGTATTGCCTAGTCAGCTAGGTGCCGCCACACATATATTGTGTAAGCTAGATATACAGCGACAACCACTTCATGTGGGGTTCTGTTCTTGGCACCTGCACATGCCAGCGGAGCATGCGCCACCCCACCCTGCCCCCCATTCTTCCCTCTTCCAGGTCCAAAAGGACCCACACATCAGCGATCAAACATCATTTGTTTGCACCTAAAATGTGTGCTGCTTCTATTGTCATGTAGAGAACACGCTTCTCAGACTAACGTGCAGATTGGAACTTAGCTATCGCCGAGTTTTACACTTTTCTGTATATTGCGATGTAGTTCTTATCCATTAATAGACATTAGAAGCTGGGGCAGCTCAATCAGCGGAGCATGAGACTCTGTGGGTTCAAGCCCCACGTTGGACAAAAGATTCCTGCCTGGCAGGGGGTTGACCTACATGATCCTTGTGGTCCCTTCCGACTCTACAGTTCTAAGATTCTATGATTAAATTTTGTATTTTTGAGAGGATTTAAAAATAGTAATAATTCCGTTTAATACAGAAAGGGGGAGCACTATGGACAAAATTGTGCAGAAGGAATGCCTATAGCACAAAGAGACAATAACCCAACCCTAGCATGACCAAACTATATTACAGTGAGACCTCGGGTTAAGTACTTAATTCATTCCGGAGGTCCGTTCTTAACCTGAAACTGTTCTTAACCTGAAGTAGTGCCCCATTAGCACTACTTTAGCTAATGGGGCCTGCTGCTGCTGCTGCTGTTATGCCAGAGCACGATTTCTGTTCTCATCCTGAAGCAAAGTTCTTAACCTGAAGCACTATTTCTGGGTTAGCAGAGTGTGTAACCTGAAGCGTATGTAACCCGAGGTACCACTGTATATGTCTTCAATGAACAGTTTTTCATGTCAACCTTGATGGAAAATCACATTTTTAAAATGGTGAGCTTCTGAGAGATGTTAAGTCTAAACAGATGCTGCTCAAAACCGCTCTTGTGCTGTTTCCTGGAAGTTAAAAAAGCAGATCCTGATGGCAGGAATCTTGTCATGACAAAGGTCTGCATGCCAGCACTGCTGGGGCTCCACTCTAAGTAGCGAGTGTATGTTTCCTAATCTTCTGAATTCCCCCAGATTTCTTCTGTCAGGCTGCAATTCCATGTACATGTATGCCGTAGTAAACCCCACTGAACACAGTGGAATTTACTTTGGAGTAAACATGCATGGAATTGCACTGTGTGAAGCCCACAGCAGGCAAGGAATCTGAAAGGCCTACTCCATCCACAAAGCTGCACCCAAAGATGAAAGTCTCAAGCCCCCAGCAGGGGCACTTCAACAGATCTCCATTCTTTCTCCTCCCCAGCCTGAATTCTTTCCTGCACTTCTACCTGCTGTGAGAACCCCTCCTGTAAAGTCAGTTTCCTAGGGAAACAGCACCTGGAGAAATAGTGAGGTATGACAGACAACAAGCCAGCCAGCTGCCTTTGCAAGTCTTCCTTTCTCTTTCTCTCTCTCTCATATATATATTCCATTATTTATGTATTTATTGCAGCGCTGGAAGAGAAGCCGTGAGTGGAAGGAAGGATGTTTACCTTCCAGCTCTGTTTGGTCTCATTACATGCAGGATCAGGTCTGTACTGTTCCACACTTCTGCACAGCGGCTTCAGCCAGGGCTCTCTGGAGAGCTGTCATCCTTCTCATCTCTGCCAGTCTGGTTGACAATGCAGTACATGAAGTTATGAAGCATAGAGATATGCTACCTTTTAAGGGTATTTTTCATACACGCACACACATTTTTCTTCATACTGAGGAATATTTTCTAGAAGGAGGAAAGCTTCTTTTCTCACACAACTGGAGGATCCAAATTGCCGAGTGCTTCCTCCAAAGCTAGAACCATCTTGGTAATAAATCCCAGCTGGTTATCTGTTGTTCACTGCATTTCCTTTATAGAGCCATCCATCTAATATTTTTCATATCAGTCAATCAATATCCCTGCCGTTCCTTTCTCTAATACAGCTATTGATATCTTATTACAAGTCCATTTGTAACTTAGGAAGCACAGACCTAGCTGACGGAAGGAGAAGGAATCTGTATCTCTCACTGAGAATCATCCCCCCCTCCTCTCTGCACAACTATAAATGCTCTCTTCGTAGCAACGGGGTGGATTTTTATTTTTATTTTATTGCGTTACGGCTTTGCACATGGACCCCCCCGCCTCAGCTGAACTGTGCGCTCTCTCTCTTTTGTCGAACAAACCCCTTGCGTTTCAGTTCTCGGCACCTTCCGCATCGTGCCTGAAACAGCCTGGCCGCCTTTATTCTCATGCTGGACATTGCCTCCCCTTTACAGAAGCAGGCATTTGATCTTAGCCTGAGAACCATAACACATCCCAGTAGACCTTTTCTCTCTGTTCTTCCTTTGCCCCTCCTCCTACTGCAGCTGATACTGCTTACATTTTGGAGGACTGGCTTCTGCCTGTGTGCTTCAGTACTGGCTGCTATTTGTACTTATAGCCATGCCTTGTTTATTAGAGGAGGAGCTGATAGTGCTTGAGAGGCCTGTAGTAAGGTTAAATTGGCTCCATTTGACAGAACAATTTGCACCAGCCCTAGTTTAAGTGTTAAGGTGTTTTCACACATGGTACTGAAAGCAATTGTAGTGAACATCTCAGCATTTGTGTGCATGTGTGAAAACTGTTAATGGGCACCAAAAGCAAAAGACAAGCTTTTTAAACTTGCGCCTATTCCCACATGAGTCTGGCTGTGCCATCTTTGGAAGTCCTCCCAGAGCCCTGGCTTCTCACGTGAGGCAGCAGGCGGAAACCAGGGCAGGGCCACCTCTGTGGCGCTGCCTGCCATTGGAAGGCTCACCTGGCATTTATTTGGATTTATTTTTTGGCAACAGGTAAAGACCTTTTTATCTTACTTTCCATTATGACATCTGACACTACAATTTAATGCTGCTGTTTAGCTGCTCCCAGGCATTGTATTGATATTTTTACAATTTTATTTACTCTGGAGAAAATTTTATTGTAGGGTAGTATGCGGACGCGGGTGGCGCTGTGGGTAAAAGCCTCAGCACCTAGGGCTTGCCGATCGAAAGGTCGGTGGTTCGAATCCCTGTGGCAGGGTGCGCTCCCGTTGCTCGGTCCCAGCGCCTGCCAACCTAGCTGTTCGAAAGCACCCCCAGGGCAAGTAGATAAATAGGGACCGCTTACTGGCGGGAAGGTAAACAGCGTTTCCGTGTGCTGCGCTGGCTCGCCAGATGCAGCTTGTCACACTGGCCACGTGACCCGGAAGTGTCTCCGGACAGCGCTGGCCCCCGGCCTCTTAAGTGAGATGGGCGCACAACCCCAGAGTCTGTCAAGACTGGCCCGTACGGGCAGGGGTACCTTTACCTTTACCTTATGCAAATATCTGAAACAAGTAACAACAGCAAGCTAAATTCTTGGCTAAGGGGTTGACAGTGCGATCCTGTGGATATTTACTCAGAAGCAAGTTCCACTGAGGTGGAATTTGAAACAGGGGCTTCTAAACTTCAACAGCAAACTTAAACACATTTTTTACACTTTGAAGCTCCTGTTTCAAATTCCACCTCAGGCATAAAGCCCCTCCCCTCTCTCTCTGCCTCAGTCCCCACATCTGCAATATGGGGACAATAGTACCCAGATGGGTTTGTGAGCATTATTGAGAAAAGATATATGAGCTACCTTATACATGCTTCAATGCTAACTACTGCAGATATTAAGCAGGTTTAGCCCTCTAAACTCCCTGGATGGAGGCCTATGTGGGCAACGTAAGCCCATCTGAGCTTCTCCAAAGAAGAACAATGCATAAGTATGATTGAAAGATAGATAAAAAAAACCATTAAGGCCAAGCTTCAGATAACTTCACAACTAATTCTGCATGTTCAATGGAGTCTGAAGGTTTTGTTCCTCTTAGCAATTCGCCCCCTGCCACTTGCATATCCATCAACTTTCCCCATTAACCCACTGTCTTGCACACCTGCCTATTTTGCTTCTGTGTTTCCTTTAAGAAGATTCTGTGGGTGTTGTATAAATGCTGCTGGAAGCGCATAGGGCCATGAACTCTGTGTCAAGATGGAGATCACTCCACTTGGAAGAAGCCCTTAACGCCCCTCTCGGGACCCTCCTGGGATTCTCCCACCACCCTCAGACTTTGAGGATGACTCCTCTGCGGCTTCCTCTGTACCACAGCTATGCTGAAGCAGGCAGAAAACTGTCCTGGGGTGGAGTCGCCAGAAGGCAAGGCCTTTAAGCTTCCCGGGGACCCTGTGGCTTTGTGGGAAGGACAGCTTTCTGCAGCTGAGGGAGCAGCGTGGGCTCAGAGCTGTCCATGGTCCTGAATCCTGCTCTGCCTGCACCTGCCTCTTCCCTTCTGGGCCCCAAGCACTGACAAAAGAGGCCACATGTCATTATTAGAGTAATCTATAGACTGCAGACCCCTCCCCATGGCAGTTGTGCATGGCTTTTTACATACATACACTTCAGTGCACGTACAATTTGTTGCCTGTGTATGATTGTCACATGTGACCATCTGCCTGTAGTTTTCACACTCTCCCCTGTGCTGAAGTGCTTTCTGTTCATGAAATCTGAAGCCTGTGAAGCACTCCTCAGTTTTACTTGAGTGGGGGAAAGAGTCAAGTGTGTCTCCATAGATCTGAAAGGGGGGTCCTGAATGCCACTCAGATTATCAAGGAATGAAAGGCTTGCCATTGTAGTTTCTACCCAAGTACTAAGTTTACCTCTCATAGTGGAAGGAAGAGCATCAAAGCTATTCATTTGCCATTGCAGAGTAGAAAATTTGTTTTCTCTGTAACATAATACTCCTATTTACTTGTACCATTATAAAGCATCTTTTAACATTTGCACAAAGCCCATGACTTCCTTCAGTGAATGCTATTGTGTTGAACACCAGGGACAACTTGTGAGAAAAAAAGTAATTATATGTGAAGGATTTTACAAAAGTCTTCTTAAAGGGCTTCAGCAATGCTTTTGTTTTACTTTGCAGAATAAGCTTAATAATATCAACAGTAATAGTGGAAGAAAAATGATGTCCTGAAAAATATGTCCTGACCTTGGGTAAATGCTTTTGTCTGAGACAAAGAATCATGTAAATAATATTTGAATTTTATTGTATGAACCTAGACAGTCAATATTTTGTTGTCAATAATTCCACATTGGCAAGATTAACATAGGATCTGATATTTGACACAGTTAGAAATCTTTACTTTTGATTCTTAAACATACATGTTTCTAGTCCTCATTATTTTGCACATGCATTTGAAAACATAAAAGTGTTCACTCCATTCCAACAGATCATCTATTTCTGTGACAACTGAGTTCTTATTACAGCACCTGATGGCATTTTTTTGCACTTAATACATAAGGAGGAAGATGAAATCCAGTAGTTCTGGAGCGTTGTAGCATGCCTTGAGAAACACACACACCACTTCTGGTGCAAACACATGCTAATAATCCCTGCTGCACAGCAAAAGCAATCCACTTGCTCTCCCCTTGCATATGTGTTGTGTAAGTTAGATCTGAACCAATCATTGTTGAACACAGACCTGGCTAACGGCTGGTTTTTGTAGTTCCAGAGATGGAGAATCAGCCATTGTTAATGCTTCTTGTTTCTCACCCAACTTCCTCCAAAAGTAAAAGCACAGTAAGGAAAATGGGTTGTGAAAAGGAGATGAATGTCTCTCTCTTGATTGTGTACTGTGTTCTCTGTCTCTTCTGTAGTGTTTCAAGAAGCATGAAGGGAAAGGAGACAGAGAGTGGCTGACAGGTGTAGATGAGGCAGACAGCAACCCTCAGAGGGCCATAGCCAGCCCCTTTTGGCCACCAATCATCGATCTCTGCAGTAAAAGAATGGACTGCCTTTCCCAGTGCTCAAAGTAGCTTGTAAATCTGTTCTTTATTGCTCAGAAAGCAGAAATGACTCCCTCTCTCTCCTCTCTCACTTTGCACACAGTCCTCCCTCTACTATCTCCCACATTCACCTTAGTCCTCAGCTCCAGCATGAGTGGACCCTATAGCTTAAATAGGAAAGCATTATCAAAATGTAATCTCAATGGAAATGTTAGCAGGTATATTACTTAGTTGTACAATGGATGAACAAGCCGAGGGTTTGCTTTCCTGTGGCAAGATACTGCAGCCAGGGTTATCTTAAAAGCCTGCAGGTGGCCCAGAGATAAGATGCTGGCAATCGTGGCCAGGGTTTATCCCCCCCCCCCCCAAGAAGAAGAAGGGAGGGGGAAGCAATTTTCCTTGTAGGCTTAAGTTTAGCTTGTCAGAGAGGCCTGTGTTGATTTAAGTGCCCTTCCTTGGTGACCTTCATGTCTCCGTGGCGGAAAGATGTGAGACATGCTGTTGACATAAGCAAAGGCCCAAACTCCCTCAGCTCATATGATATCCCAGACGCTGCCTGAGTGTGGCATGTTTGATACAGCATATTTCCATCCCCCAGACACAGTGGCAGCAAAAATTATTATGTCGATCCAAGTAGGATTGCTAACCAGGATGAAAGACCTGATTTAAAAGGGGGGGGGGGGACTCACCCATTTCCTTCGCCTCCACACCTTCGTGCTGTTGATGATAAATGAATGGAAAACGTAAAGCTGACAGGTTGGTTGTTTTAAGATACATCGCGGGAGAACTCTGCATCTCCAAAAGGAGCTGTGGGCTTTCATTGAAAGAATGCTATCTTTAAAACCTAAGCCAATTATTCATCAAGGGGGTTGATTTTAAGAAATTAATCTACATGCTTTTTTATGTAGTATCATTTTTGTTCATTGTCTGCTTTTGCAAAATTATATATTTTGCATTTAACTTGGGTAGAGGTTTAGGTAGGATTTAAGAGTAAGTCAGAATAGTATTTAATAGTAGGGGTGGTATTCAACTAAGTTTTACTCAGGGTCCAGGCTGGCATCTGTCTGTCTTAGAGGACAATGGAGGAATGCACCTTTGGGGGTCAAACTGCTGGAGATTTACAGCACCTGCTGTGGCTGTAGAGACTGATACAGGAGAGACGTGATTTGTTGCAGCTGGGCCAGATGAAGGTGTCTGGTTGTGCTGCTACAGATGCACCATGCAGTTTCTTTTCTCTTTGCTCCTCCCAGTGGGCGGTCCTCCTCTGTGGATTTGTCTATCTGCAGGCCCTGCGGTCATCTGCAAGGGATTCCCATTTGATGGGGTTGATGTTGCCAGCCTTCATTAATGGACCTAACTTAGACATGTTCATTAATTTCAGTGGGCTTACTCTGAATAAAACTTAATTAAATACCACCCTAGGAGAATAGCAAGTGCACAGGTATGTGCATGTAAGGAATAACTAGTAACTGTGTAAAATCTAGAAACCTGATCCCCATATCATTAAAGTTCTGGTTTCGGATGTTTAAGATAGACTTTTATACACCAGGGTCATCGTGAGGGATCATCACTCCTCTCACGGAAGAGAGGCAGAGAAAAAGCAGCCTGGACCCATCTGTACTGTCTCGAGACAGAACATCCATGCTAGCACAATCTGGCAGACAATGACACATACGTACACACTCAGCAGAAAGGCAGGCAGACATTTTTTATATATGTAAAAAAGTGCTTCCATTTGCTTCATAAGGAAGAGAATGCATAAATGTGAACACGGGTTGGGAAGAGATTCAGTACGGTACTTTGCACCAGTGCAGTGCTTGGTAACCTCCATCCCAGTCTCCAGACCTCCTATTATGGCTGGCCAGCCAGAGGTGGCAGGCAACACTTGATATGAGCCAGGAACCTGGGGCCCAGAAGCACAGAGTCAGAGCTGAGGAACAAACCAAACAAAGCTCCGAAGACCCTTGTTCCTCTGTCGTAAAAGCCTAAATATGGAGGCTTTTATCTTCCTTCCTGTTCAGGAGGGCCCAACGGCTAGCTTGGGTGGGTGAGCCCTGTCCAGAGCCCCTGTAGCATACAGTAGAGAAATGATTCCAGCCCTGCAGCTTCTGACACCTTTGCATATTTCAGGTCCTAGCTGCATGACCTATGTTTATATGCCTGACTGGAGTACAGATGCGTGGAGGTCAAGGGTTGGCCATCAGGTTCAATCCTGACTCTGCCCTTCCCTGCAGTTCACAAGGAGCATGCAATACGTCCTCTGTCTTCTCCCCTTGTGGCATGCATTCAAATTATATCCCCCTTCACAAGTGTATGGGCTGCCATACGTCAGGATTTTCCCAGACATTTCCCCTGATTTAGACCCTGTTCTTTAGGATACTGCACAAATGGCATGTCAAATTAATTGTGAAGAATCAGTCACAGTAAGGTCCTGCAAAGGGTATCATTCATGAGCCTGTATTTGTGAGGAGGTGTCCTGGGGTTAGCATCAGTATTCAATTAGCAATGACAAAGGAGAAGACTGTGTCTGCTCCAGTCATCATGTTCAGAGCTATTCTGGGCTGTACAGATGCCTGAGTTCCAGGTCTGTTTTACTGAATGAAGCATGTAAACTCATACAGAAGCATCCACATGGCTGTTGTTATTTCTGTTTTGCTGATGTATAAGACTTAAATACACAAAAGACAACTAGTATTTGAGAGGGCCTGTTGTGCTCTGCCCTGCTCCAATAATACATCATGACAGAGCAGGCCTGTCTTGCTGTGTTCTGTATTCCCATAAATACTGTAGCTCTCTGGATGGAAAAGGGAGGTGCATTTGGTTGTGTGTGTGTTATATTTAGTTAGGAGAGAACACACATTCCCTGCATTTTTCACACTGTGGAAAATGGTTAAATACCCCCTTCTAACAATAGTACCTCTGCTATTAAATTTAAAGCTCCTGGAGCCTCCATTTTACACTTGCCCATGCATATTAGAAAACTGCTCGTGGGTCTCTGGGTGTCAGGTGCAGTTTGAGTCTTAACTAAACTGGAAGGAAGGCTGTGACAAGTCAAATGGGAGAGGGCTTCCCTTTCTTATTTCCCCGATAGGAAGAGTGATTTCCTTTGCCTATGGCAGGGGTCTGCAACCTTTAAGACAAAAAGAGCCACTTGGACCCGTTTCCGGAAAAAAACAAAAAACTGGGAGCCGCAAAACAAGCCAAATGTAAATAGCCACACATTCTTCCCCTTCCCCCATTCTCTCTCTTTTCCCTGAGTCTATTTCAGATAGCAAAGAGGGGTATGGTACCTCTCATATCCATTTTTTGCAAAGCACCATGTGCATAGAGGGCATTATACAAATTAATACATAGAAAAGTGTCTGTCCCTCCCTGCAGTTCAACTCCCTCTCTTTTTACTAACAGCACATATCCATTCCTTCTGCTGGTGCAACTTTCTCATCATTTTTACATAGCAGCATTTATAAACCAGTGCCAGAGAAATTGGGTGAAAGGAAGGTGAGAGGGAAGAGATATGAATATTTATGTGTGTATATGTATACATACATACACCTACACAATTACAGGTTTGAAGCCAACTTAAAATAAAAAGAGCTGGTAAGCAAAGGAATCTGTGGTGCTTCCCATGGGATCCGGGGACATGTCAGCTAATACTCTTCCCTTTCTTCTTCATTTGCTTGTCTCTGCAGCAAATCTCGAGGGGGGAAGGGAGAAGGGCAGGAATTGCAGAGGCACGAGAGAACGGAGGAAATCCCGCATGCAGGATTTTGGTGCCTAACAGCCCCCCCTCCCTCTGCAATTGCTCTCGTGCTCCCCCGCCTCTCCTGCTGGCTACCTCTGGACCCCCTCCTCGTCCCTGACGTAATTCACCCCTTCCTCCCTGACAGGGAGGGCGGGCCCATTTGGTGGTTCACCTCAGGTGCTCTCCCTCAACTCGGCGGCCACTCAGAAGCAAGGCACGGAAAAGGATCCCGAAGCACCCCCCCCCAAACACACACAAAAACCCCACCCCGCCATTTCCCTCAAGCGCGCGCGCTCTCTCTCCCTCGCTGAGGAGAACGTGGCCTGGGTGGGCGGCTCTTGACGTCGCGTGGGGCCTGAGGGCGGGCGGGCTGCCGCGACGGCGAAAGGGAGCGTGCCTGCGTGTGGCAGTGGCAGCCACGTCCACCTGAGGGGAGAACCGTCGCTGCGCCCTAGCGCACCTTCCTGCCACCGCCCTCCTCCTCTTCCTCCTCGCTCCCTGCACCATGAGGGAAGAGGCGCCGTCGTGAGCTGCTCGGCCGCTTCCAGACGAGGCATCCCCCTCGCCGCCGCCGCCGCCGCCCATCCTACCCTGGGGGAAGCTATGAGCCATGAAGCCGCCTGGCAGAACTTCCCTCTGGCGGCAGAAGCAGCAGCAGCAGCAGCAGCCCTTCTCTGGCCTCCGCCGCCTCCTCCTCCATCCCAGCAGCCGCCGCCTCTCGAGCTCCGCTGCCGCCGCCGCCTTGCTTTGCCCAGCTCGGCTGCCCAGCTCCATCCCCCTCCTCTTTCTGGCGCTTCTGCTTTTCTGCTCAGGGTCCCCGAGGATCTGCGGAGCCGCGGCAAAGGTGTAAAAGAGCCGCATGCGGCTCCGGAGCCGCGGGTTGCCGACCCCTGCCCTATGGGTTGAAAAAGCTAATGGAGTTCTGGAGTATCCTGTTTCCATCAACTAAGCAACACAATTACGAGGCTCACAATTAAAACTGGAGTGAGGAAAGGGGACATCACTTGGCAGTGGAACGAGCTGCGATCCCTTGCCTCACATTCTGTCCTGACGTCATGCCAAATTACTCAGCTTTTGGTGTTATTCTCTGTACTAGTTCATGAATAACAAAACAAAAGCTATTGTTCATCAGATGAAAGCAGGCTAGGCTATAGTTTACATAAGGTGGTTAGTCTGAATGAAGCCTATGAACAGAAAAAGACTATTGCTTTCCCCCCAAATGCCAGTGTGTAAGTGCTCTCAGGGAAATATTAGTACTAGTAGATTATTAAAATTTCTACACCACTCTTCTTCTGAGGATCACAGGACAGTTTACAATATAAAAATACATAACACAGTAACAAACAAAAAACAATACCTCCCCACACTGTTTAAAAGGCCATAGATTGTTTAATCAGCCTATGTTATGGTTACAGAGTGACGTTTTTGCCTGGCACCTCAAGTTATGTAGTGAAGGCACCAGACGAACCTCTCTGGGGAGAGCATTCCACAAGCAAGGAGCCACTGCAGAAATGGCCACGTTCTCGTGTTGCCACCCTCCGGACCTCTCCTGGAGGAGGCACATGAAGAAGGGCCTCAGTTCATATGGGGAGAGGCAGTCCTTAAGGTATAAGATCCTATCATGAAAAAAAAATACATTAAAAGCTGGTGTTGTTTTAACTAATTCCTTAAAAGCACATCATATAACAAGCTGAATAATAGAATAAACTTTATGGGTTTATGATTTTTTTTAAAACTTTGGTAATATAGGTATTTGTATATTATCAATATTTGTGATGGTATTCCCTATGACCAGGTGTACAGAGTCCTTGTTTCATTTTCTGGATTGGGTGGTTTGGATACAGTGGCCATGTTCATCACTTGACAACCACAACTTCAAGTGATTACTAGTCATGTGTGAACAAGCCATCACCACCAGGTCTGACACATTAGATAAACTGTAATGAAGCATCCTCAGTGTGGAAAGTGTCACCCGTAAATTATCATCCAAACCCAGTTCACACACATGTTCATCACTTGAAGGCTGAAACATCCAATGGTGGCTGTAATATGTGAATGTTTGAGTATAATCCCACAGAGAGAAGCTAGCACAGACAATCTGTCACAAAGAGCAACTGTATGAATCTTAGGTTTTAAAATTCTTTTTCTTATGAAAAGTCAGCAAAACTGATGTTGTGGAGGCATATTTGCAACTGATGAAAAGTCACTGTTTATTTTCAGCGTTAGATAAATGCATGGAGAATAAGCCTATCAGTGAGTATTAGCCATAGTAGCTAAACCAAATGTCTAGGTTCCAAGGCAATATAAAGTTCAACGTCAGTTGTTTGAGGTGGTGGGGATGAAACGTGGGGAAAGGCTGTGGACTTCAAGCCGTGCTTGTGGGCCTTCCAGAAGCAACTGGCTCACCCTCGCTGAGATGGCTTCTTGGGTTCAAGTAGCAGGGTTCTTTTTCTGGTCTATCTTTGTTGACAGTATCTAAACACTTGAAAGCATAGGCTCAATCATGCCATATTCCTATCAAAATGGTGCTGATTCTGTCAAAATCTTCCTTTACTGTATGGTTTCTTGTGTGCATGGGAAAAATCTGAGCTCATTGGAGGGAATTGTGCTGACGCCCAGCTTCCCACAAAGTCATTCTCTTACATTTTGTTTCTTACCAATCTCTCCACAAGCCTGTGCTCGCTGAGAGCATCTGGAAGGTTTCTTTCACATGCCTCATTTGTACCAAACACACCCAAACGGCCACACTGGCTTTGGCATGATAATGTGTGGAGGTGACAGAATGAGAATTGTTGCTTGCTTGAAGAGGGGAGAAATTCCAGTTTAGCCAAGTAGCTTTAAAAAAAATAAATATGTGGACTCACAATCCTGCAAGCTAAATTTCTTGCCATATCCTTCTGTTTTTTTGCTTTTTCTCAAACACTCATCTCCTTATTTCAAAAGGTGGTGGTCAGCACTACTTCATTTCACGTTAGCTGTCCACTGTTTCACAAAAATCATTTGCCTTCATTTATAGTCACTGCCTGTTCCTGCCATGCACTACTTTCAGCCAGGATTCAGGTGGAGGAGCTGCAGGAAGATCAGTCAGGGGGAAGAGATCACAACAACACCCTTTGTATCTCCATCTTCTTATCAAACATTTCACTCTCTCCCTGGACATCCAAGTTTATGAAACTCTGGCCTGCTCAACACATGCAGTGTAGAATGGAGTGCACCACTTCAGACTCCTAGTGTAGGAATCTCATCTGTTTAAATGTTTCCCAACTTAAACCCCCTGCAAGGAGGAAAACAGCAGAGCCGGAAGTTGTGGTTATTTGTTACCTGCAGGGAGTTTTTAGTGTGTGGGAGATTTCAGAAAGGGCATTCCCCACCAGCATCCGGAAGGGGCATAGCTCATTCTACCAGCTCAGGACCTCATCATCTCATTCCGCTCCATGTGCACCCTATTGCCTGTTGTATTCATTAATGAGCCAACATAGGCTTTCTCAGCTAAACTGGCACTGAAAGTGAGCGTAATTTCTAAAATGTCACAGTGGGGACCAGATGTCTGTACTCATCTTCCCATGGGTCCGCTTGCCAGTGGAGTTGAGCAATTAGCTTTGCTTGTTCATGTCCTGTAGGGAAACTTTTATTTGGCGTTCTTTTCTGGTTAGTCTTAAGAGAATAAAACCAATTGCAGTAGGTGGGTAGCAGAGTCCAATTGGAATCTAATCTCATTACACCTGCCATCTATTTCAGTAACTGATATTGAACAGCAATCTCTTGGAGCTGATCTGCTAATGTTCTGCGATAAAGCGGAGGTGTGGAGGTTTTATTTCATTCCTAGGATTCTAAGACACTAATGTATCAGGTGTCGAGGGAAATTGAATTAGCCAATGAAGAAATTGAACATTTTATGTATTTCCCCCAAATTTTTAATGATTTGAATCATAAAAGGCTTTGAGATATTGAATATTGCACAAACCCACCGAACTCTATAAAGCATAATTCCAATTCCAGTAGAAATAAATAGTGCAACCTAGAATTTTTTTGCTTGTTTCCTTCTTATATCAAGTTACCACCAATGCACTATTATTGTGTCAATGACATGTTGCAGAATACACCTGCAAAAAAGTGTCAGTCTGGAGGGGCCCTCAGTCCTAAGATTTTTCAAATCTAAAGTGAAAGCCTTACCAACACTTATTTATTTTGCGCTTAGAAAATTTTATTCTTCAGCTCTTTATTCCAGTTTTTATTAACTCCATTTTCCCTCTCTCTACAATAACAGCAAATAACCTTGGATAAATTGGAACACACAACATGTCCCTCATTTTAATATATGTGTGGTTTGTTGAGACGCAAGTGTGTTCAGAACAAAGAGCTCTCTGATGGTGCAAATGCTATGCTTGTTTACTTGGAGGAAAGCCCTATTAAGTCCACTGGGATTCCCCCCCTCCCCATTAAGTGAACATAGGCTTTCAGCCTCAGTGTGTCAAATAAATAAATTGATAATTAAATTGGGATTAATTAATATTTTGTCTTTGGGACTAGCCTGTAGAATTCATCCTGTGAATTAATCAACTGAAACAGAATTGTGATTCATTGTTTTCACAGAACCACACACGTCTCATATCTTTAAAATGAAATCCTAGCTAGCAAGGCATGGATAATAGCTGTTAATAGATCTATCCTCCATTAATTTATCTAATCATTAAAATGTTAGAGGCCATCACCACATGGCTTAGTTCTGTAAGTTAATGATTATTTCCATGGCTGTTCTTTAAGCCTCTGTCCTGTAAATTATAACAGCTTTACTCACTTTTTCCATTAAAACTTTCCCTTTGCTCTCCTTGGTTTCTCTCGAGTTTCCCAGTTTCTTTTGAGCATATCATCTTGACCTAGCAATTGCTATATAATGGCTGTCTTGGTTTTCCAGCTATTGAGCTCCAAGGCAAAAACAGACCCATCTACACCTTCTGAGCACACAATGCTCATTATCAGCAATAATAAAAGATCACATTATGCTATTGAATAATCATGCTAGTTCTTGCATTTTAGAGAAGTGGGCAGCAAAACTTCTTAAACCATAAAAGAGAACCATAAAAAGGTCTTCATTTGAAACATCTTGTAATTCTTTGGAGTGCTGACTCATTATTCATTTTGTATTCAGAGTTAGTAAAGGTGGGCTCACTCTACAAAGAAAAGAGCATTACACAGCTATGTTTATTCCCTCACAAGTCTTGAGCCAATTTTTGGTTAACTAAATGAGTGGCCTGATTTTCATAAATGGCTAATTTCTGCATCTTTTGTTGATTACAGTGGTGAAAATCAAGCTCTATTGAAATGCTTGACTTTAGTTTGTAAAGACTGACCTTTATGTCGGTCCTCCTACCTGTGTGATTTCCCTTCTGCCATAATGCAGGGGTTCTGCAAATCACTGAGATGTCCACAATTAAGTATGATTGTTCTTAACCAAAAGCAAGAATTACTAGGAAATGCTTTGGATTTAAATGCCTCATTTTTTTGTTTTTGTTTTACTCAAACCAATTGTGCAGTATACATATGTTCCAGTCGTGTGCAAAGGAGGATAACGAGATTGCGGAGAATGAAGACATCCCTGTGTTGAGAGTTGCTAGGAGACCCCTATGCCCCTCACAGAACTATGATTCCTATAGTTTCCTGGGAGGAGGGACTGGAGACTCTGTGTGGGAAATAGGAGTCTCCTAACAACCACATTTCACAGGATTGGGGGTGTGGGGTGGGGAGCTGTGACTGTTTAAAGTGGTATGATACTTCTTTCAATGTATAGCACAATGTAAGAGGCCTACAGTAGCACACATAGAATCGACCGTAATTTATTGGACAGAGGCGATAACTTCCCCATCAACTGATTCCACTGTGATCATGGAAGTTGTTGATTATATCCATATTCACCTGTCTCACACATTACATTCCCCCCCCCCCCCGCATAAACTTCATATTAATCAAAACTACTTACATACAGAGAAAAAGAGTAGAGTATGCATAATTTTGGATAATTTGAAAATCACCATCAGGTTTCTCCCCTTGCCCCCCCCCAACCTACAGGTTTGTTTGTATGTCTATGTAATCATAGGATCATAGAGTTGGAAGGGACCACACGGGTCATCTAGTCAACCCTTCCCCCCCCCCGCCCCGCAATGCAGGATTTTTTTCTGCCTAAATTGGGCTCAAACCTACAACCCTGGAATTAAGTGCCTAATGCTCTACTGACTGAGCTATCCTAAGCAGCTACTGCTAATTCTACAATAAATATGTCACTTCAGATAAACGTTCATCAGCACTGTTTTATTTTGTAGTTATTATTTGCATCATAGGTTTTTTTTATCCACAAAATCTTTCATAGAATATTTTATTCCTCATAATTAAAACAGTCAGAATTAATGATAGGCTGGAGAAGCTTACTCATCCCCCCCCCCCCCATAATAAACTGAACTGTTTTGGGTGAGTAAAACTGCTAATACAGTTATTATTTCAAGGTGAGCTAAGCCTTATCATAAAAGGTAAAAGCATTACATTTTCATGCAAATATAAAAGCCCAAAATAGAAAACACAGTAGAATTCTAGAATTCTCAGAGAGTAATTCAACTTCTGCACAAACACTTCGCTAATAAAAATGAACAGAAAATGCAGTAGTGACCTTTCAAAGCGGACTATAAAAAACAAGTATCTTTTAAAACTCTGTTCAGTCTGACGCCTGAGATGTGCGTGTTGTCTCACAAAGTTCATTTTTCTTTCTCTCCTATCACCATCCTAAAGCAGTGCTGCTGTCTCTTTTCTGATGGCCACACTAATCCACATTCCTCTTTCAGAATTAGCCCTGCCAGGACCAGTGACCCCATTAAACATGCCAAAGGTTCTTTCGCTTCTGGTAGGGTTGATTCATCATTATATTGTGGAACCGGGGAGTGTGCAGCAGAAGTGCAGTGGGATGAAACGGGCAGGCGGAATTGGGTTTGGTCGTAACTGTCATTTGAAGGGCCTGTTTTCCAGCTGTTAGAGCCCTGCCACTAACCCTAACCTGCCGCTGCAGAGGACAGTTGGGGGGGGGGGCGAGGAAGGCTATTTCACACCAGGCTGCATAGGGGCCTGGCAGCGCCTCTGCCTCTCCTGCCTTGGCTCTGCAAAGGAGGACTAGCAACCACTCCAAAGCTGTTTGATCTTCTTGACTGATCCATCCCTAGCCCTTCCAGGCACACACACACACACACACACCGAAAAAGTGAAAGGTGTTTTTGGAGAGGGCAGGAAAAGCTGCAAAATGGGCAGAAAAAAAAGGTGCTGGGATGTTCAGTGTAGGGGTCAGATGGGATTACCATGAGGAATTATAGAATATACATCAAGCCATCGTGTTCACAATGAAGACATTGTGTTGACTGGGTTTGATATACGGTGGTGCCCCGCAAGACGAATGCCTCGCAAGACGGAAAACCCGCTAGACGAAAGGGTTTTCCGTTTTGGAGGTGCTTCGCAAAACGAATTTCCTATGGGGTTGCTTCGCAAGACGAAAATGTCTTGCGAGTTCCTGCAGGGTTCCCCCCCCTTTTTCCCAAGCCGCTAAGCCGCTTATCAGCTGATCCGCTAAGCTGCTTAACAGCTGATCCGCTAAGCCGCTTAACAGCTGATCGCTAAGCCGCTTATCAGCTGATCCGCTAAGCCGCTTAACAGCTGATCCGCTAAGCTGCTAAGCCGCTTATCAGCTGATCCGCTAAGCCGCTTATCAGCTGATCCGCTAAGCCCGCTAAGCCGCTAATAGCGCTAATCCGCTAAGCCGCTAATGGGCTTGCTTCGCAAGACGAAAAAACCGCAAGACGAAGAGAATCGTGGAATGGATTCTTTTCGTCTTGCGAGGCACCACTGTATTGACGATAATTTCTGATTAAATCCCATAAGATTCTACATTCATGCCCTTTTCATGCCCTTTTGCCTCTACTGCCCATTCCCCTCTTCTTCACGAATCACGTACACACTTCGACAGACAGGCAGGCGTCCTGGGTCATCTAAAGACTATGGGCAGTTTCTTTGATGTAGCTTTACTTCTAATATTTATCTTAAGATGTTAATCTTGGGGCCAGGAAGCAGATCTCACATTAAGGAGTTAATGGTCACTGTCCTCCTGGCCATCCTCCTTATCATATTTATTGCTTGTTTATTACCTCCTGGGTTGCCAGGTGCTCTTCTTTGTAGTTCTCAATTTGTTTACCCCAGAAATATCTGTGCTTAATTAGTTTTAGTAGTTTAACTTTCTCCCCACGTGGGTTTGTGGAAATGCTCAGAAGAAATCTGATTGGTTCTTATGAACACTCTGTAAAAAGTTATTTTGTGAATAAAAACGGCCTGGGCCAGGGGGCTGCGGAGACACGGACAAGCACAGAGAGACACGATTATACGCACCCTTCCCAGAGTCTTGCTGGTTCAAGCCTCTGTGTGTATTCTTATTAATCAGAGTTCAATCCTTCCTTTACTTTGCAAACGCAACAGTTCAGAATGTGGAAAGGAAGTGAGAAAATGAGCATTTTACTTGTTCGTTTGGCAGCATTAAGCTTAAAAGGGGGAAAAAAACCACAATATATTGGAATATAGTCATCCTTAAGGGCTGATCTGCACATTCAGAGAAAGCAAATGGCCTCACTGGGGCAGCACTCAAGAATTCACTCTGGACTTTTCTGGGGCAAGCTGCAATGTTTGTGCTGATGGCATGTTCACCATAGTGTGACACTGAATTTCATCCTTAATTATTATTTTTAAAATTAACTTCTGTAGCATTCACAGGTGAAAAGCAGGGATGTGACACCATTAGTGGCATTTGACTAAGTCCTGCTCAGAGAAGACCCACTGAGATTAATGATTAAAGTTAGCCAAATCCATTAACTACAATGGGTCTACTCCAAGTAGGACTAGCATTGCATACAACTGTAAAAGCTATGGGTGGAATTCAGCTGCACACTAAGGCAATCGCATTCCTGGTTGCCAGAAAGAATGACGTCCCTCTCTTCGTTGCCTGCATGCTGCTCTGAGTGTTCTCCCCCCCCCCCCCAAAAAAAAAACCCAAGTCAATTTCAGGGGTGCATGCAGGGAGAAGAGGGGGGAAGAAAAAGAAAGTTTAGAGATCCTTTCATAAAGCAACAGTAATAAAACAACTGAAAACTGAGGGGGGGACCCTGCAGGAAACACGCCAGAATTGGGGCTGCATTTTCATAAAACATTCCAAGCCAGTGAGTTCCACAGTCCGAGCATCACTAATGAGAAATCCATGTCCTTCCTGAATGACATGGAGCAAGGCCTCTTCTGATGGCTGTAACGTGTGGGCAGGTTCATGGGGCCAGAGACGGCCCTTTAGATATTCCAGCTCCAAACAGTTTGGAGGTTTAAAGGTAAGACATGGCACCTTGAACTGGCCATGGAAATTAGTTGAGGGCCACTTGGATTTAATGTTGGAATGATACAACAGAACAAACAGGCTCCACATGTCCTAAAACTCCTACTTATAGAAAGCAGCTATGTCAAAGGAGAAAAATTGTAGCTTGGTGTGTGGGGTTTTATTATGTGGTAGAGCATTCACAGATGATACTGTCTCAGGAGGGCTGTGCTATACATTTTTCTCAGTGTGTTGCTCAGTATGTTTTGCCCAAATTCTGTGGGGTAGAGCTAGGCAGACTGCTTGACAGATGGTATTCAGAGCTATGGTCATCCAACAAATCATATATATGGCTTCTAATTAGGGGTATGTGGAACTTTGTAATTTTTGCCCTGATAACTTCCCAAACACAGTATTTCATCCTTTGAGTGATTTATATGGATGTATAATTTTTTCCAGTCCCCCAATGGTTGTTTTGTATCTTGCACTGTGCATGCACAATGGACCTAGATGTATGTACTTTGCTATTCAAATGGCTTGCTTTATGTATCCAGCCATTCTAAATAGTGCTCATTGTATCTTTCCATTCAAGCCACAAACTGGCTAGCTATTGTGCATCCATCTGGTTTTGATCATCATTGTTCCTTACTCAAAGCAAGAACAAAAATATTGCTCCATCCCTGCTCCTGAGGCAGACTCGATGGCATTTTTCAAAATTATTGCACCATCACCTTTTATTCTAGTCCTCATAGAGGCACATTAATAAATATCAAATATATTAATAAACATCAGAAGTTGGATGAAGAGACCTCTAAGGAAGAGTGAGCTGGTCTCCATAGACAGAGAGATGTAATTCTTGACTTTATCAACCTGCCTATTTGTTTCCCAAATCCCATTCCAGGACCCAACATGTCGCCCCACCAATGGAAAACAATGCCTTGTTTCTCATTCTGAGTCACAGACAGCATCACAATTACAGCCAGAAATAATAAATCAAACAGAATGTTAATTAATTGTGATGTAATTGTGATGCTGTCTGTGATTCAATGAGAAACAATTTTGGGAAACAATATACAATGAAATGAAAAAAATGTTCAGATATTCATTTAGGAAAACATCAGAAGGTTTTCTATTGGGAATAGTACCAGGAAGTCTAAAGGAAGAAGAAAAGACATTATATTTATACGTAGCAGTAGCCGCAAGGCTATTGATTGCGAAAAATTGGAAAAGTGGTATTATACTGACAAAAACAGAGTTGTTAAAAAAGAATGTTAATTAAAAAAAGAATGTTAATTAAAAAAAGAATGTTAATTAATAGAAATAATTTATACCAGTCATAGAATTTGTGTTTTCTCATGATGGAAGTCGTGTATCACAAGCATTATTCGTAAGGGAAAACAGTCACTTTGGAAACAGAGGGCTGGGTGCAGAGGCCTCCTTTTCTTTGCGAGGGGTTGGGGGCGGGACAAAGAGAGAGGCCAGCGTGAACTGAAGGAACTAAAAGCTGCATTAAACTGCACATTTTAGATTTGTTTAAACCCAAATTAATTGAGGAGGAATGGAACAAAAAATGGAACAGACAAGGAAAATCCTTTCATCCCCTGGCTGTTTTGCCTTGCCTGGAGAAAAAATTAACTATGGTCCTCAAAGTAACTCTAGATTGACTTTATCAAAATGAATAGGATTATTAAATTAGTGGTTTGATAATCGTAGCTCATACTACCTGGGGTTTGACACCCAAGGAAATGGCCTAAATTTATGTGTGTGCATGGTGGGTTTTAAAAAATAATAATAATCCATCATCTTTTACTCCAGTGAACTATTTCAGACAGTTACTGCTGCAAAAACTGTATTTAGACTTAGCAGTACAGAATCTAGTTCTGCAATACAGAATCCAATAGAATTGCCAGAAAACTTGAAAATCTTTGTTCTCATTCAGAATCAGGGTGAGGGTGGGGAAGTAGGTTTTCCGCCATTATGTGTCACATGACTTTACTTGCATACACACTTGTGCTAAAAAGTCTGAAAATGGAAGTGAAAAGAATTGGGGATTCTCGGTGTATCAGTGCCACTAATTCTAGTAATTCTGAACCTTGAAATGCAGAAGGATTTTGTTTGGGAGTGGGATTCAGGAGCAAGTCTCCTTTCAGGTGGCTGAGCTAGGTAGCCTTTGAGGACCCATCATTTGTATCAAAGTCATTCAAGTACCTAAAACTAATATCTTTCTGATGTCCGGAGTGGGCAGATTTTCAGATGTGCCCAACTTCTACAAAGATCCAAGAATCTCACACCTCAGCCGAAGCTCCCTGATCCTGCAGTCATATGCTTGCAACTAGGAGTCAGCCTGGACAGCTCAGCTGGTTAGAACATGGTGCTGATAACACCAAGGTTTCAGGTCCAGTCCCCATATGGGACCACTGCCTATTCCTGCATTGCAGGGTGTTGGACCTCAGGGTCCCTTCCAACTCTATGATTCTATGTCTCTGGTGGACCGTACATACTTTTGGATGCAAAGTGACCTCAGCTCTTCAGTCATGAATGATAAATAGGTGAGTAGCATTTTCAGAGTTACTACCTCCTGGCAAATAGAAGGGGAAGAAATGGAGGCAGTGAAAGATTTTACTTTCTTGGGCTCCATGATCACTGCAGATGGTGACAGCAGTCACGAAATTAAAAGACGCCTGCTCCTTGGGAGAAAAGCTATGACAAACCTAGGCAGCATCTTAAAAAGTAGAGACATCACCTTGCCAACAAAGGTCCATATAGTTAAAGCTGTGGTTTTCCCAGTAGTGATGGATGGAAGTGAGAGCTGGGCCATAAAGAAGGCTGATCGCCGAAGAATTGATGCTTTTGAATTATGGTGCTGGAGGAGACTCTTGAGAGTCCCATGGACTGCAAGAAGATCAAACCTATCCATTCTTAAGGAAATCAGCCCTGAGTGCTCACTGGAATAGATCCTGAAGCTGAGGCTCCAATACTTTGGCCACCTCACGAGAAGAGAAGACTCCCTGGAAAAGACCCTGATGTTGGGAAAGATGGAGGGCACAAGGAGAAGGGGACGACAGAGGACGAGATGGTTGGACAGTGTTCTCAAAGCTACCAGCATGAGTGTGACCAAACTGCGGGAGGCAGTGGAAGACAGGAGTGTCTGGCGTGCTCTGGTCCATGGGGTTACGAAGAGTCGGACACAACTAAATGACTAAACAACAACAACACCTTGTATTCACAAACCACCATAGGCAAAGTTATTGGGGTAGGTTACTTATACCGTTCTACCACCTGGTGATTTATCCTCCTTGAACTACTGCATCTGCCTGCGATGGGACATAAATTGTCCTTTGTGGCAACTGCTCAAACAACATTTGCTGAGTAACGGTCTATAGGACCTGAATTCAAATATTAAGGACAAATGGAAACTAACGGCTAATACTAAGTTTCAAAGTAATAATGAGAAAGTGATAAAAATAAGTCTAGTACCTAAGAAGATTCAGCACACATAATGGAAGGCTCAAACACGCATCTAATAAATTGAGCTACTTTTGCATTGGAAGGAAAGGGGAGGGAGAGGCAGCTTGGTTTGCCAAGCACAGTTTTAAACTCAGCCAGAAGGAAATTGCAGAAGCAGCAGTGAAGAAATTCTTACTTCACCGAAAATCCAAACCGGAGAATATCTGGTGCTGCTTTAAACAGCATCCTGCTTGTTTATTACCAACAGAGAGAGTACGAGGATAAAGGGAGCTAAAAGCAGGCCTGCACAAATGCACACCCCGCTGGCAGCAGCTCCATTGTGTGGGGAATAAGTGGCCAGAATCCCTCCCATTGTCTCGAGTGCCAGTGAGGCTTGATTGCCCTTGCTTGCTTTCTCTGCAAACCAGGGAAGGCTGCACTTGTATCTGTTAATGTGGAAGTTGCCTTATTAATGGGCTGCACACTCCATTGATTTTTAATTAATTTCTAAAGAGACACAAAGGATAACTACTGCAGCCCACAGACATCTCAACACTTAACTGCAATCCACATCTCTATTGATCTGCTGCCCGAGAAGCAGAAGTAATCCATTTTAAATACACTTCTTGGAGAAAGTGCATGCGGTACACAATGCACTCCCCCTGTTGTAATTGTATTGGCAAGAGGTCAATGGGGGAGGGGGGAGGGGACCGCAGAGCAGGGCGGCTAGTATTCCGCTGGGCTAGTCAGAAGAGCCTTTGCATGTGGTTAATGTTTCGGGAAATCCACATTATCTCTCTTCTGGGTAGATCATAACTAAATCATTAGAAAGATGGTACTCGTAGCTCCCTTACAGGACAGAATTATAAGATCCTGGTGTTAGAGACATATTTTTGCTCTCCTAATAATCCATGGTTACCCCTCTGGTTTTTAAGAAGAAAATATTATTATGTTATGTTATCTAGCTCACAATGACAGAGTTACAATTTATACTGTGCATATATATATATGGTTGCATAGTTTCATTGCATGTTTTCACTATAATTGCTGTTCTAGTATTGAAGCCATTCTTCCTGTTAACATTCTTGACGCATCCATTTCTTACACAGATGCAGTCCTTTTTGACATTTCCATGGTTTTCATGTCTGCCTCTGGTTTTAAATTGTATATCTTAATATTTAAATATGAGTAGCTACATTTGTTTTTGAGATAGTAAAACTATAACTAATTGTTACAAATCACGGAATTTCTAAATGCTTCTGTATCGTTTGTTTGTTTGTTCCAGAGGGGCAGCCTTTGTCTCTGCAACGTCTCCTGCCTTCCAGTCAGTTCTCTTGCCCACTCCAATTCTCCAATTCTGACCCTCAACCTTGTATTCCTCCTCTACATTCCCTGTACATTCCCATCACAGTTCATTTCCTTAAGGCCTTGGTTGTTGTTTTTTCCTGCACTGCCTCCATTTGTACAATTTATTGACAGTCACACTTCCAGAACCATGTATCATAATAGTATGGAAATCTGAAATTGTATGGCAAATAGTCTTAAGCTGGTGAACTGTGTTTCTTATTGCATGGCTGTGCAAATAGCTTCAAAGCTGCAGCAGCATAATCCTGGACATGTCACTCAGGAGTAGGTCCTCAGCAGGTCCCAGGTTAGCAGTCGTCTTCACACCAAAAACACATGTCCAGAAGGGGAGGTCCCGCATCCTCCTCTGGTCGTGTGTGGTGACCGCTCTGTCCCCAGGCAGCAAATGGCAGCCTCTGCAAAGGATGCAGTAAACCTTCATTCTCCTTTTTGGGTGATTCTAAGCCAGTATCAGGGACGCGGGTGGCGCTGTGGGTTAAACCACAGAGCCTAGGACTTGCCGATCACATGGTCGGCGGTTCGAATCCCCGCGGCGGGGTGCGCTCCTGTTGCTCGGTCCCAGCACCTGCCAACCTAGCAGTTCGAAAGCACATCAGTGCAAGTAGATAAATAGGTACCGCTCTGGCGGGAAGGTAAATGGCGTTTCCGTGTGCGGCTCTGACTCGCCAGAGTAGCTTTGTCATGCTGGCCACGTGACCCGGAAGTGTCTGCGGACAGCGCTGGCTCCCGGCCTCTAGAGTGAGATGAGCGCACAACCCTAGAGTCTGGCAAGACTGGCCCGTACGGGCATGGGTACCTTTACCTTTACCTAAGCCAGTATCAGAATACAGAACATTTTGTAACTTCTCCAAGTTTGGCACAACATCTCCTTTGGTAGTGTGGAATAAATTAATTGATTTCTGCACCAGAGGGAAGAAATTATTATTTTGTTATAGCTGTTATTTTCTCTGACACTGCTCTTTAAAACACCCTAGTGGTGTTCAGCTATCATTCAGTGCAGAATCTGTTCAGATATGTTTTGTCAGGGATAATAGGCACTTCAGCGGTAAATGTAGATATTAACAACCAATTAGTGAGAAATGGCAATAATGCTCTTACATTTTTAACCTCCCTAAAGATACTGTTGTCTCTGGAATATCCCATTTGAAATCTCCACTGCTTGCTCATAGACCGAATGGAGCAAAGAGCATGCAGACCTAGTGGTGGGAGGAGAAAATCCTTAAATAAGAGACACGGGGGAATGATTAATGGACTTCAATGTCTGTACACTAATGCGCAAAGCATGGGAAATAAACAAGATGAGCTTGAGCTCCTGGTACAGCAAACTAAATATGACATAATAGGAATCACTGAAACCTGGTGGGATAAATCCCACGATTGGAATGTAATAATGGAGGGATACAATCTATTTCAAAGAAACAGACCAGACAAGAAAGGAGGAGGAGTGGCGTTATATGTCAGGGATGTGTATACCTGTGAAGAGATCCAAGATTTAGAACCTCAAAGCCAAAGTGAGAGCATTTGGGTCAAAATTAAGGGAGAGAAGAATAACAGTGACCTCATTGTGGGAGTTTACTATAGATCCCCAAGCCAAACGGAGGACATAGATGATGCCTTCCTGGAACAGATGGCCAAGCATGCAAAAGGAAGGGAGATAGTAGTAATGGGGGACTTCAATTACCCGGATATTTGTTGGATGTCAAACTCAGCCAAGAGCATAAGGTCAAACAGATTCCTCACTGCCCTTGCAGACAACTTCATTGTCCAGAAAGTGGGAGAAGCAACAAGAGGAACAGCCATTTTAGATCTGGTCCTAACCAATGTTGATGACCTGGTTAGTGGGGTAGAAGTGGAAGGATCATTAGGCGCGAGTGATCATGCTCTTCTGAAGTTTACTATACAGCGGAAAGGAGCAGCCAAGCATACTAGGACTCAATTTCTCGACTTTAAGAAAGCCGACTTCATAAAGCTTAGGGAAGTGCTGGGTGAGATCCCATGGACAGTAATACTAAAAGGAAAGGGAGTTCAAGATGGCTGGGAGTTTGTTAAGAGGGAGATAGTAAAAGCACAACTTCAGGCAATACCAATGAGACGGAAACATGGAAGGTGCCTAAAGAAGCCAGGGTGGCTATCTAAAGAACTTTTAACTGAGTTAAGATTTAAAAAGGATGTGTACAAAAAATGGAAAAGGGGGGGAACCACCAAAGAGGAATTCAAACAAATAGCCAGCACGTG
The DNA here is from genome assembly GCF_964188315.1 of Podarcis muralis. Lineage (NCBI taxonomy): Eukaryota > Metazoa > Chordata > Lepidosauria > Squamata > Lacertidae > Podarcis > Podarcis muralis. The sequence continues at coordinate 135,782,090 of NC_135655.1, forward strand.
TAGACACAAAGTCAGAAAAGCTAAAGCACAAAATGAACTCAGGCTTGCTAGAGAGGTTAAAAGCAACAAAAAAGGCTTTTATGGGTATGTTCGTAGCAAAAGGAAGAACAAAGAAACCGTGGGGTCACTCAGAGGAGAAGATGGTGAAATGCAAACAGGGGACACAGAAAGGGCTGAACTCCTCAATGCCTTCTTTGCCTCAGTCTTCTCCGATAAAGAAAACAATGCCCGACCTGAAGAATTTGGAGCAAATGATTCAGCAGAGGAAACACAGCCCAGAATAACTAAGGAGATAGTACAAGAATACTTGGCTAGTCTAGATGTATTCAAGTCTCCAGGGCCAGATGAACTGCATCCAAGAGTATTAAAAGAACTGGCAGGTGTGATTTCAGAACCACTGGCAGTCATCTTTGAGAATTCCTGGAGAACAGGCGAAGTCCCGGCAGACTGGAGGAGGGCAAATGTTGTCCCTATTTTCAAAAAGGGGAAAAGAGAGGGCCCAAATAATTACCGCCCAGTCAGTCTGACATCAATACCAGGGAAGATTCTGGAGCAGATCATTAAGCAAACAGTCTGTGAGCACCTAGAAAGGAATGCTGTGATCACCAATAGTCAGCATGGATTTCTGAAAAATAAGTCATGTCAGACTAACCTGATCTCGTTTTTTGACAGAATTACAAGCCTGGTAGATGAAGGGAACGCAGTGGATGTAGTCTACCTTGATTTCAGCAAGGCATTTGACAAGGTGCCCCATGATATTCTTGTAAAGAAGCTGGTAAAATGCGGTCTTGACTATGCTACCACTCAGTGGATTTGTAACTGGCTGACTGACTGAACCCAAAGGGTGCTCATCAATGGTTCCTCTTCATCCTGGAGAAGAGTGACTAGTGGGGTGCCACAGGGTTCTGTCTTGGGCCCGGTCTTATTCAACATCTTTATCAACGACTTGGATGATGGACTCAAGGGCATCCTGATCAAATTTGCAGATGACACCAAACTGGGAGGGGTGGCTAACACCCCAGAGGACAGGATCACACTTCAAAACGACCTTGACAGATTAGAGAACTGGGCCAAAACAAACAAGATGAATTTTAACAGGGAGAAATGTAAAGTATTGCACTTGGGCAAAAAAAATGAGAGGCACAAATACAAGATGGGTGACACCTGGCTTGAGAGCAGTACATGTGAAAAGGATCTAGGAGTCTTGGTTGACCACAAACTTGACATGAGCCAACAGTGTGACGCGGCAGCTAAAAAAGCCAATGCAATTCTGGGCCTCATCAATAGGAGTATAGCATCTAGATCAAGGGAAGTAATAGTGCCACTGTATTCTGCTCTGGTCAGACCTCACCTGGAGTACTGTGTCCAGTTCTGGGCACCACAGTTCAAGAAGGACACTGACAAACTGGAACGTGTCCAGAGGAGGGCAACCAAAATGGTCAAAGGCCTGGAAATGATGCCTTATGAGGAACGGCTAAGGGAGCTGGGCATGTTTAGCCTGGAGAAGAGGAGGTTAAGGGGTGATATGATAGCCATGTTCAAATATATAAAAGGATGTCACATAGAGGAGGGAGAAAGGTTGTTTTCTGCTGCTCCAGAGAAGCGGACACGGAGCAATGGATCCAAACTACAAGAAAGAAGATTCCACCTAAACATTAGGAAGAACTTCCTGACAGTAAGAGCTGTTCGACAGTGGAATTTGCTGCCAAGGAGTGTGGTGGAGTCTCCTTCTTTGGAGGTCTTTAAGCAGAGGCTTGACAACCATATGTCAGGAGTGCTCTGATGGTGTTTCCTGCTTGGCAGGGGGTTGGACTCGATGGCCCTTGTGGTCTCTTCCAACTCTATGATTCTATGATTCTATGATTCTATGCTGATACTTTAAGATGAGGGTTAGTTCATTTAATAAGAAATCAAAAATTCTGGGCATTTCAACCCCCCCCCGTTGTGTTGATTTTTGTCCCTATGTATTCATATTACAGGGACGGGGGTGGCGCTGTGGGTTAAACCACAGAGCCTAGGACTTGCCAAACAGAAGGTTGGCAGTTCAAATCCCCGTGACGGGGTGAGCTCCCGTTGCTCGGTCCCGTTGCTCGGTCCCTGCTCCTGCTAACCTAGCAGTTCAAAAGCATGTCACAGTGCAAGTAGATAAATAGGTACCACTCCGGCGGGAAGGTAAATGGCGTTTCCGTGCGCTGCTCTGGTTCACCAGAAGTGGCTTAGTCATGCTGGCCACATGACCCGGAAGCTGTACGCCAGCTCCCTCAGCCAATAAAGTGAGATGAGCGCCTCAACCCCAGAGTTGGTCACGACTGGACCTAATGGTCAGGGGTCCCTTTACCTTTACCTTATTCATATTACATATTAGAGTGTGCCTCTCCAGGCTTCTAAGAAGATCTAGTGACCACTAGGATTAGACAAAATGTAGTGAATGCAAGGTCACTATTTCCTGATGATATTGGAGTGCCTGCTTCTGAAAGGGATTTTAGATCAGGACATCAGTCTATGTGGAAGTGTGCTGTGAAGGGAACAGGTGGGTATTCTCCATTTATCCCTCCTATACCTTTACCTCAGTGATTATTAACTAGTTTGTCCCAGAGTGGGATAAAACTCTCTTTCTCTAGTCCATTCTACTGGGCAATAGAAAATAATCAGAGGGCATGATTTTACTCAGAATGTGAGTCCCTTTTATTCCTTAATATACAGTGGTACCTCGGGTTAAGAACTGAATTCGTTCTGGAGGTCCGTTCTTAACCTGAGGTACCACTTTAGCGAATGGGGCCTTCCGCGCTGCCGCTGTGCAATTTCTCTTCTCATCCTGAAACAAAGTTCTTAACCCAAGGTAATATTTCTGGGTTAGCGGAGTCTGTAACCTGAAGTGTCTGTAACCTGAGGTACCACTGTATATGTCACAGAAATCTACGGTCATTTTTTTGGCCCTGATAACATCTGCTCCTGCTATCTCGATTGACCAGGGTTAATCCCTAATATCTGGCTCATGCTCTTGATTTATTTTTATAGAATAAACACCCTCTTGTCCTCTAAGTCAGCAGAGGGCAGGCTGTGGAAACTAAATCTTGGCATGAGAATAGGGCTATTTGCAAGCATATTTCTATTTTCATCTAGCAAGTGCTATCAGGAACGTGGCAGTAACCACTTCTGTGCTTTAAAAATAATTTCAACATTTGATTCAAGATCCTTACATTTATAGTTACATGTCTAGAATGGTGATATCCCTCTGATTGTATGCCGACAGATGGTATTTGCAAGGGAAAGCGCACAGACATGGGAAGAGCATCTGCTTCCCTCTCACACGGCCCTTTTGCTAAGCAGCATTTAAGAGATTCATGAGGCACCTCTCAGTTCTAAAGCACCTCTCATGGCACAGGGGAAGGTCTAGCCCAAGAGCCTGTTAGTGAACAAGTCCTGATGAGGATTGGAAGGAAGCTGCATGACTTCAGCAACCGCACAGCAAAGGGCGACTCCTGTCCCGCAGGATCATCAGCTTTTATGGAGGAAATCAGTTCCGCATCTCATTGCTGCCTGACTGTTTCTTCACTCCCTGAGTATTACTCTGCTTCCATGGCACTCCATAGGTGGAGGATATTTTAAGTAGAGCTGCGTTTAAATCTGCCCTTCTCCTGTGAATGAAACTTCTGTTTATCTGCCTATTCTCACAGCACTTTCTGTAGGTGCTCGGTTTGGAGCTTCCCTTGTGAGGTGATAAAAAGGTAAAGGACCCCTGACAGTTAAGTCCAGTCACAAACAACTGGGGTTGCAGCGCTCTTTTTACTGGCTGAGGAAGTCGGCGTTTGTCCGCAGACAGTTTTTCCCGGTCATGTGGCCAGCATGACTAAGCCGCTTCTGGAGAAACTAGAGCAGCGCACGGAAATGCCGTTTACCTTCCCACTGGAGTGGTACCTATTTATCTACTTGCACTTTGACGTGCTTTAGAACTGCTAGGTTGGCAGGAGCTGGGACTGAACAATGGGAGCTCACCCCGTCGCAGGGCCTCAAACCGCTGACCTTCCGATTGGCAAGCCCAAGAGACTCAGTGGTTTAGACTACAGTGCCACCTGCATCTCCTGTGAGGTGATAGGGTTGCCATATTTCAAAAAGTAAAGACCAGAACACCACCCAAAAGTTGTCGAGTTTTTGTTTGTTTGTTTGTTTGTTTTTTACAAAAAGGCAATTTTTCGATTGACTTGCCTAAGATCTAGGACAAAGCGCCACCTTTCAGAAGTTCCTCCCAGATGTCAATTCCACCTCTGAAAGCCCAGTAATGTCCGGGAAAATCCAGGTGTATGGCGACCCAATGAGGTGCCCATTGGTGGCCAGCTGGCCTGCCAGCCTGCCTGCCTTTTCCCCATCCAGTAAACATTTCTGCAACCTCCCTGGCTACCCATCCTTCCTGAAGTGAAAAGGCTCATGGGAGGAGTCACTTTCTGACGTCTTCCTCTGGGCTTTCATTGAAGCAAGGCCACCCAGGAAGGCTGCACAGAACAGAGAACCCCTGAGATAATTTGTGGCATGAAAGAAAGGGCACTCGCAAACATCCCCTGCCACCACAAAGTGTGACAAAAACCTGATTTCTCCCCTCACCCACCTGTGATACTTTCCCCGCCCCTTTAATAATATTCGAATGCAATTTATTTTCCCATTATTTGATGGAGAACAGAAAAATTTTCACTGCAGCACTGATTTTTCTAATTTTAAGAGGGGAAAATTAGGAAGCCATTTGTTCCTTGCCAGGTGCTAGGTGGTGTTTTAGTTCTATTTCCTGTGTAGGTGGAATGAAAGCACGAAACAATGCAAGAATACCAACTGTAAAGTGTTTCATTATGTAGATATAAAGACAGCTATTGTAATTAATTGATTGCTCCTGTTCCTGCTAAGGTTCCAGGGAGACTTCCTCAATGTGCCTTTTGTTAAAACTGGTTCTAATGTCTGCTCGACTTCTTAATGTCTTTAGGCTCTGTTTCAAAGACTGATTTGATGTTAGAGGAGTTTGGCAGTAATTGCCCTTGTAATGATATCCTCAGCAAGGAAAAGCTTGTAGTCATTGTGATAAGGGGGGTTATCAATTGTAAGGTCAGGCCGATTCCAGTATGTGAGAGTGGGGAGGGGAGTAGAGGTATAGTTTTAACACTTGGGGCACTTCCTTGTTGCTCATATTGTCTCATATTAAATGGCGACTTTTCTTAGGTTGGTGCCAGTGCCCAGTGCATGCCAGCTTCTCACTGAAGATGCACCTCATTCTTACCCTTGAGAATACAGAGCATGTAAGAGAAGGAGGACCTTCCTCTCTATTTCTTCTCCAAGAGTCACAGTCCTCTGGACATCACCTCTAGGAGCAGGCAGTTGTTCAACATTTCTTTCTTGTTTATTTATTTATTAAAAATTGAGCTTCTTATGCTATGATACAGCTATAGTTTCAATTATTTTGTGTTACCTCTTTGTAATTACTGGGCTGATTGCTGTGATTACAGTGGTACCTCAAGTTACAACTGCCTCAGGTTACAAACGCTTCAGGTTACAAACCCTGCTAACCTGGAAGAGTTACCTCGAGCTGAGAACTTTGCCCAGGATGAGAATGGAAATTGTGTGCCGGCGGCGTAGTGGCAGCAAGAGGCCCCTTAGCAAAAGCATGCCTCTAGTTAAGAACAGTTTCAGGTTAAGAACAGACCTCCAGAACAAATTAAGTTCTACTGATATTGCTGGTATTTTGGTATTTTTTCTGGTTGTGCTTTATGGTTAAGACTAGTTATTGATTATATTCTGAATATACCGGTAATATCGGGAGTTGCCTATACACATTTTAAATAAATAAATTCTGCTGCATCTCTGTTTTGTGATTGGCAGTAAAGTACACAAGCACTATAGTCACCAGATGTACTATATATTTTAATTAGTTACAAAATGTGCCTGCATGTTTATATGAACTGGCTTCTAGTGGTGTTTCAAACTCGCTGTCCACTATGGTAAATTTCTTTTGCTTTGAGAATATGTCTTCTAGTTCTTAAGTATTTGTTTTCACTCTGTGAAATTCAATTTGCTTACTGTGTTTATGATCCTTATATACAGTTAAATATAAGTACATAATACCATGCCTATCAGGCTTGAAAAGGTCAAATGAAGCATCCGGGAAATATATACCTGAATTCTACATATCCAGAGAGCATCATTAGATATCCTTTTCTAGCTTCATTTCGTTTTGCCTGATATCGTTTGAGTTTTAATACAAAAAATTATTTTTGGGTATATATTGTGTGTGCTCAGCCACTCACAAAACACCTTAATAGGATGGTGAGAGGAAAAATCAATATGTAGTTTACTGTGACTATCCTTAAGAGGATATAGTGCTAAAGTGCTTACTATCTGCCACGATCCTGCAAAACCAAAAACCCAGGAAGCATTTGCTGTGAAGTGTCACCGTGGAATTTAGCAAAGCGAGCCCAGTCTCCTGCTCACTGCAGCTGAGCCAACAATGGTGTGGGTGGCTTCTCAACTCAGTCTTGGCCTTTCCGAGTGCCCTTAGGCATACACATCTCATGCTCTTGGGCAGCTTGCACATTAAGATGGTGGTCAGATTTCTTCCTGCACCACCATTTCACTTCATTTCCTCATTGTGCAATGGGAAAGAGGATCCCCTTTCTTCACACACAGAAAGGAAGGCAAGCTGAGAAAGGAGAGTCTCTCTCTCCCAGTGGTGGGGGGGTTATATGTCTTTTGGCCCTGCCCTCTTTGGACCTTGACCCTGTTCACTGTCAATTTGTGGTCTCCAACTACTTTCCCCTGAGAGAATTTTACCCTAGGGAAAAACATTCCACCATCCCTCATGTAAGCCTTTGCGAAGTTAACAAGTACGACTTAAGGTTAATGAATATTGCCTTCACTGGAAAAGCACATGTATGTGGTGAGGAGTTCAATTTAATTTTGGAAATTCCAGTTCTGCATGCTTGTACAGGAGTTGCTAACTACTACAGTATGTTTTTGGCTGCTTACCCAGCCCCTGTTCCTTTCCGTCTCACGGGGCTTGCTCTGCATAACGTTTGGGTGAACTGTGGCCTCATTAGGCGGAAGATTCTTCACTCTTTGGGATTTCTATCATGTTAATGCCTGTGCTCGGCCCAGGTGCCATCTAAAGCAATCTAGTGTTTTATAGCACTCCCCAGTATATACTGCTCATAATCATTTGACCCTCTGTGATTTATTTGCCTGCCTTTTTATTTTTATGGCTTTGGGTTTAATGTCAGAAACTGTTAATCCTTCAGTGTTCCAGAGCTCTGATGTTTCACAGCCAGCAGCATTGATTTGCAATTGGCAAGAGAGAATGTGCTTGCCTCGGCCAGTTAAAGCCTATTTGAAAACAATGCTGTGTAGTCTGTGTCCAAAGAGGTTTTTTTGTGTGTGGGTCTGCTTCCAAACCTCTTCACTGCCAGCTGCTACAAAATCTATTGTAAATAGTAAAAGCCCCAAAAGGAGCGGTTTGCACAAGACATCCTATATAAATTTCGAAAATGTTCCATTCTGACTTCACCTTCTACATTTCCTAGGTTAAAATCAAATGGTTTTATGGCCCTTGGTATTTTGAGCCATGACACAGCTAAAATTTCCCCATTCTAATGCTCATATAGGCATCTTTGTTTTTTATTAGATTCAATCTTTGGTGATTTTATTACTTTGTTACTTTTAATTTATAACAGCCTTATGAAACAGGGATAGTTTGGCTTCCATATTACAAAATATGCATTGAGAAATGGAATAATAAAATAATATACAGCTATCTTCTCATTTAGGCCACAGCCTGAGTCAGAAAAATCTGACTGATGTCTCTCGTGGTAAATACTACATTGCGCGCACACACACACACACACACACAGCGCACCTTCTGAGGTCCACCATTGTGAAATAGCTACCAATTTCTAGGAGCAACTTTATTAGGAGACCAGTAAAACAGCACATTAAAATACAGTGGTACCTCGCAAGACGAATGCCTCGCAAGACAAAAAACTCGCTAGACGAAAGGTTTTTCCGTTTTCGATTTGCCTCGCAAGACGAATTTCCCCTATGGGCTTGCTTCGCAAGACGAAAACGTCTCGCGACTTTGTTTTCTTTGTCTAAAAACAAAGACATGTTTTGTTTATAAAGTTAATTTATTTTCCCTTCAATTTTTGAACTGCTCTTTACAGTATGTGTGACTTTAAAGAGCAGTTAATAAACTGTTGTTGTACCAAATTTGGCTTTGTTTGGACTTTTTTTGACCATAGGAACGCATTAATTGATTTTCAATGCATTCCTATGGGATTTCGTGCTTCGCAAGACGAAAAATTCGCTTGACGACAAAAATTGCGGAACGAATTAATTTCGTCTTGCGGGGCACCACTGTATTGTCCCTGATGGCGGTTTCACTACAGGACCAATTTGCTAATGAGCAGAAGGGACTTTTTCATAAAGACCAATTTAAATTTCTTACTGCCCATATGGTATCTGTGCACTCTGGGAAACTATCGGAACCATTCCAGATACAGCCTTGTTACTAATAGGTTTTGCTCTAAGCATAAAACAAACACCAAGCCTGGCAGCCCAAAGCCACGGCCAAACCAATCTATTTTTATTCAGCATGGTGCCATTTCCTTTCCTGCGTCACTGGAAAAATTAATGGACCTAACTTAGTCGTGGCCATTCATCCAGAAACAGAGTGCTCTCAAAATAACCATGTGAGCATGCCGTATTTTATCAGAAATAGTCAATGGAATCCTTCATACAAAACTGGAAGAAGGGAAGTTGGGGATCCTCCATGGTTTCCTCAGAGAGACGGTTAACTTAATGCATAAGGGCTCTTGACGAAAAGGATGATGGCCATCTTGGCAGGACCTTTGCTTCAGTGCTGACACATTTCACTGAAGGCATGCCTGTTTTCGAGATCAGCTGCCTGAGCTCAAGAGTATAGTCAAAGAACTACTGCAATAGAAAGATATCATATACAAACCCATATGCTTTTATATGGGCATCTTGCAGCTCCTTTCTTTTGTATATATCAATGTTATCTGTCCCTGTTTTATGTCTGTAAAGAAAAAAATAATTTAGAAACCCAATAGAAATGATGATGTGGGGGAGAGAAATATAAAATATCTACAAAATCTAAGTCCTAATTGCAAAACTTAGCAGTTTGTGAAGGGAAACACAGATTACTGATGGGCAAATCCATCTATTTCTGGTCTATGCCACTTTATCCATAATTATGTTCCTTTCTAAAAAAATCTCAAAATAGCATTTAATGCATATTTCATGTTTATTTTGTCTCAATTTACATATTTACATGTTTGTTTTGGTATGTTTAAACTGCTGAGAACTGTGCCACAATATTCAGAGACGGGTAGAATCAGGGGAGGCAGCTACTATAAGTTCTGATCCACACATTAGTCCAAGAGCTGGGAATGTTTCTAAGGTGCATGTTGTGCAAATGTTTTACAAAAGCAGGACCTTAAAAACTGTTCTCAATTTAAAAAAACAAAAACTTTTTGCTTCTTAGGGAATGATGTACCTGGAAGAGAGGCGATTGGTTCACAGAGACTTGGCAGCCAGGAATGTCTTAGTGAAATCACCAAACCATGTGAAGATCACAGACTTTGGCTTGGCCAGACTACTGGAAGGGGATGAGAAAGAGTACAGTGCTGATGGAGGAAAGGTGGGTGTTGGATTAAATCCAGGATTTGAAAGGGCCTTGATCCTAAGCCTGTTTCTTGATAAACCTTTGGGGAAGGTTTGTTTCATGGCCCCCATCTTGATACCAGGGCTGCCCATCCACGAGACAAGGTGAGACAACTGCCTCAGGTGGCAAGATCCACAGAGGCAGCAGATCCAGTCTCTAAGCAATGCATTGCCAGCTTCCACAGTGGCAGCGGCAGTTGCATTGCGCTCCTTGGAGGTTGGATCTGCCCCCTCCTTGGCAGTGCCCCCCCATGCCACCTGTTGGCGAATAGGTGCTACTGGTCTCCTCCCACCCCTAGGGAGGAAATGATGGGAGCTGCTCTGTGGGGTTTCCTGGGCTCTGTACCCACCTCATGTGATTCAGAGCAGGGGCCACCCCAGTGATGGGCTTAATTCCCACGTCAACCATTGGGTAAGGTTGATTTGACTCCTCCACCTGTTCCCGATATAGATCTTCACTCACCACTTCTACACTAGTGAGGGGGTACCATTTTGTGACTTGCCTTGGGTGCTAAAATGTCTTGGTCTGGTCCTGATTGCTACCATTATAAACCTGAGGAACCACAACTGTTTCATAGTATTCTGTTGCAGGGATGCCATAGTAATCCAATATTACAAAGACAATTATCCCATACCTTGATTGCGTCCAATTCATTTCAATTTACTTTTCATTGGGAAAACCAATTATTGGTGGCAGGGCATGCAAATGAGGGTGACTAGACATGCAAATTCTTCTGCAAGCTGAGTTGGAGTGAAGAAAAGAGTAGCTAAGAAGCTACAGAAACTCTTAAACAAGCTTGTCGCTGGTTGTGGAAACACTTTGCGCAGACTGATTGGATGTTTGAGTTACTATGGAACCAGCAGTTCAGTACATATCCCATTGAAAGTATGGAATAGCTAAATGGTATCCATTTTGCAATGCTTGTTCCTGCCAATGCACATCTGATTTATGGCCATGGTTCCTGAAAGCAAAGATTTCCTTCATGGAGGCAGGAACAGAAAGATAGAACACTTCATAGAAGTAAAGGGATGGGCTTTGCACAACTCCTATTCCAATGAATTCCCATCATCTACTGTGGGATTTAAAAATGTTTCTCCTCCATTGTTAATTTTCTGGAAGAAAAATGCAGATAGTTTTAGACAGTCCACTCGGGGATTTTTATATATGTTTCCCCTACAAATCTGCACTTCAGCTCACAATAAACAGCCAGATTTCCTTATGGCAGCACTTGAGACCCAAGGCACTGTTAAAGAGAGAAAGAACATTCAGACAATGAATAGAGCTATAATTAGATTGTAACTGATAATGTAAACCGTTAGTATATGTTTATTTTCTGAGCCTCACCATTGAGCAAGGCCAAATGATGTTCCTGAAATCACTTGCGGCGGAGGAAGAGGAGTGTTTGGGAGCGCACCGCCCCCGGCAGCACAATCCCGGTGGGGTGCCATCATGGCTGCCCCCTGCCCACGCGGGGTGCCACACCTCCGCAGGTGGCGCACCATACCCCCAGGACGCACACCCTGCTCTGCCTGCTCTCCGCCCCCTGGTGCATGAAGCTCCGCCACTGCCTGAAACCAGCAGTGGTTGGCAGAGCAGAGCAACACTGAGCGCCACCGTCAATTGCTGAGCGAGGAGGGACAAGGCAGGGGGAGGTCAGTACGGTGCAGGCACAGTAGCAGGAAAGCGCCTGGACCAGGATGAGCTCCTTCCTCTTCTCCCCTCCCTGTCTCGGTAAGCACCAGTGATGCTCAGCACTGGGAAGCCAGATGGGAACCCACCGACCACGGCTGCCTGTAATGTGAACTGAAAACCCAGGTTTGGGGCAAATGTCCTTTTCTACACTAATTGCTTTTGCTTTCTTTCTTTTGTCACCCTAGATGCCAATTAAGTGGATGGCTCTTGAGTGTATACATTACAGGAAGTTCACACATCAGACTGACGTTTGGAGCTATGGTAAAACAAAAGCCTATTTGTTTAATTCATTACTTTGTATCTATGCATGGAGCTCTTCTAACCTGTTTCTGACATTTATCTTACTTTGTTTAGTACAAAGGAGGAGGAAATTCAGTGGCTGGACTCGTGTAGAAGCCTCAGGGCCTGACTACATGTTCCCTTAAGGAAGCAAGCAGCAATTAGGTTGTGGCTTTTTGAAAATTAAATATCAGGCATGAAGGAACATTGCTATCAGCACCACTTGGTAACATATCCCACCTCTACCATACACAGCCGTGAGCTTTTTGGGGGGCGGGTATCAAATTGCCACCAATGGGAACTTTCCATGGCAAAAAGCTAATTGCCATATGGAAGGAGAAATGTTTATTTAGACTGCAGCTGAGGAAGGAAGGCTTTAACCTCCCCTCCCCACAGGTGTGGTGCTGGTAGCAAGCTCCCTCTCTGCACACCTGGCATTAATTTTTAAAAACTTCATTAACCTAATATTCAGCTAGGGCATCAACTTGGAGGTCTGGTCTTTCCTGTCTTCCAGCAGGTGAGAATGACTTCTGTTTGAGACGCCAAAGAGCCACTGCTGCAAGTTAGGACTCTTGCTCCTACCTAGCTAGATACCGCCCCGACCTGGCCACAGTGATCCATGTGACGGTCATCTCCAGGCTTGACTACTGTAATTCGCTCTACGCGGAGCTGCCCTTGAAGCTGTCCCAGAAACTCCAGCGGGTGCAGAATGCTGCAGCGAGGCTCCTCATGGGATCTCTGCCATGGGAGCATATTCACCCAGTGCTTTTCCAGCTGCACTGGCTCCCGGTGGAGTACAGGGTCAGATTGAAGGTGCTGCTTTTGACTTTTAAAGCCCTTCATGGCCTAGGACCCTCGTACCTACGGGACCGCCTCTCCCAGTATGCCCCACGGAGAGCCTCAAGGTCCATAAATAGCAACACCCTAGTGGTCCCGGGCCCTAAGGAAGTTAGATTAGCTTCAGCCAGAGCCAGGGCCTTTTCAACTCTGGCTCCAGCCTGGTGAAACGCTCTGCCTCATGAGACCAGGGCCCTGCGGGATCTGATTTCTTTCCGCAGGGCCTGTAAGACAGAGTTGTTCCGCCTGGCCTTTGGCTTGGAGCCAATTTGATTCCCTCCCTCTCTTTCTTTTTTCTTTTCCTTCTCCTCCTGCAATGAGGCTACATTTTAATATTTTAATGTTTCAATATTTTAATTTTGTATTTTAATTTTGTTTTTAAGTTGTAATCATTCAACTTGTTTTTATTATTGCTTGTAAGCCGCTCTGAGCCCGGCCTTGGCTGGGGAGGGCGGGGTATAAATAAAAATTATTATTATTATTATTATTATTATTATTATTATTATTATATGCTATAAAGCGAGTCCTTGCCCTGAGCTTTGTTCCACACTTCCTCATCTGTTGGTTCTCTTCAAAAAGAAAAATCTGAATAGAGTTGTTAAGTTGTTTCTGTGAAATATTCCAGACTGTAATGCTACCTTCACTGGTGTAAGTAGTAGCAGTGTGGCGCATCATAAAAAAACAGTTCTTTTCTGCTTAGCTTAAGATATATAGAAAAAATGCTGGGGGCCATAGTTTTCAACACTCCTTAGAAAAGCTAAGTTGAAAAGCTGTGAATGTTTCTGGGTGTTGTTGTTTTTTTAAAAAAAATGGCTGATGGGAATTTTTGTACCATAAAAGGAAATTTATTATAACACAGAACAAATAAAGTGAGAGGGATTAAACTGATAGGTAAGCAGACTGATCATTATGGGATCCAATTGTACTTCCCAAATAACCTTACCATTTGTAAGAAAGGTCGAGCGCATGAGGAATCGCTGAAATCCATAAACAGGGAATTAGTTTAATTTAGTTAATTGGAATATCAAGCTCAATTCATTGGCACCTGTCTGGCTGTTTGCCTCCTGAGCTCTTCCAGCTGCTGCTGGAATGATTCCCTGCCCCTTGGATAGTGGAACCAGAGAGAATGAAGCCTGCAGGAAGCAATTAAAATAAACTTGGTCATCACTTGCTCTTGCAGAAGGTATTTGCAACAACAGTAGTACAATCACTTGTGTGGTACTAGCTGAAATCTTATTAGGATGTGATAGCAAAATATAGTATTTGGCTCTTCAAACTGGCTACCTTTATTTTCTCTTGAGCTAAGAAAAAAAAATGGACATTGGGATTTTATATACAAAGACATCCAATGGCCTCTTTTGTGATATATGCCTCTAGTTAGCAAAATAGCCGTGTTCTCTGAAAAGGATTAACAACACTACAGAGAAAGACCTCAGCCCTGGAGCCTTTGAAGTAATACAGGAGGTCTCAGGTGGGCAGCCATACCCAATGCATCTTTACTCAGAAGTTAAGCCCCAGTAAATTCAGTAAATTCACTGAAACTTACAGCCAGCTAAATGTGCGCATGACAGCATCTGTAACCCTGTGGTCTCTTATATGTGATACACTTTTTTGTTGTAATGACTTGAATGTGCTTAATAGTGTGTAATTGCTAGTTTCCTATTTCTAAATGCATTGAGTTTTAGATTTACTTCCAGTTGCGGTGTTTTAGTCTATATCATTCTCATTTTTCTAACCTAGTAAGATTTGCATGCATGCATGTATCTTTAATTTTGATGATGATGTCAGTCAGTCAAAGAACAGCAGCCCAGAGGAAGCGTGAGGCTGAACTCAGTGGTTGCCCCACTGCTGCAAGTGAAGCCCTGCTGCTCTTCTGCTGGCCAGCTGGGGTGGGATGTTGGTGCGTGATTTCCACTCTGCCAGCTCCATATGGTGCCCCAGAGATGCCTGGATCCGATGCTGAAATGTGTGGCTAGAGGGGGGGAAGCGCCACATGTTTGTACTCTATGCGCTATCAATAGTAGCGTTACCTGCCCCTCTCCAGGCTGGAAGTAACAACCTGCAAGATATGATTACCACAGTGGAGGCATATTTTAAATGACCTTTAAAAGAAAAGAATTAAAAAAGACCAAATAAGGAAGCTGCTGGGACAAGAGAGTAGTTTTGATATTAAACTAGGTCTTTGGGGATAAAAAAAAGTTACTTGTGGCTTTGTGTGTGTTATTTATCTTCTTTCCCAGCTGAAAGAGAATAATAATAATAATAATAATTTTGAAGACATTTGAAAATAGTGTCCCAGTTACAAAAACATTGCAAGGCCATAAATCATAAGGCATTTCTAAATATATATGATATAGACATGCATCACACACTGTCACTGATTTTGAGTGACATGAAACATAAAAATAGTATAACTTTTTTGCTTTCGGGGTAAGTTAGAGAAAATGTTCTATTTTAGAAAATAGGTTTTTCTCTCTCTTCACAATAGAAGTTTCTTTGGTGTAGGTGGCATTATTTTTTTTTAATTTTCCACATTTTAAAATATTGACGTAATTTTTAAACTCCACCCCTGCAAATCATTCTAAATATTTTCCCCTTGCTGATATGCAGTATTCTTCCCTTAAGTCCCAGGTTCTTAAATGATGAAAGAATCAAGTAATATTCCTTTGGATGTGCTGAGGATTATAACAGCAAACTTTGGTCTTGTTTTTCCCCTGGGGTTTCCCCCCAACTTTTATATACATTATCTTTTATGCATTGAGGGAACGTGTTTCAGCTTTGAACCAGGGCTGAGGGACCTGTGGGCTCTCCAGAAGTTGTCAGCCCAAACACCCATCATCCCCTGCTATTGGCTGTGCTGCCTGGAGGCAGCTGGTGCCTGTTGGAGTCCAACAACTTTTTGTATACCAAAGGACCATGCAGCCATTAGTAATCCATCCAGCTCACTATTGACACACTGCCTGCAGCAGTTCTCCAGGGTGTCACACAAGGGACAATCCTAGCCCTACTTGGAGGCTCCTGGGCTTGAACCTGGGACCTTTTGAATGCAAAACAGATGCTCTATCTCCATCAAGTCACGTTTCAGTCAGGGTACCACAGGTTTCCCATTTCTGCCTTAAACTGGAATAAAAACAGATTAAAGGGTGGAATGTTGTTGTTGTTGTTTAGTCGTTTAGTCGTGTCCAACTCTTCGTGACCCCCTGGACCAGAGTACGCCAGGCACTCCTGTCCTCCACTACCTCCCGCAGTTTGGTCAAACTCATGCTGGTAACCTCGAAAACACTATCCAACCATCTCGTCCTCTGTCGCCCCCTTCTCCTTGTGCCCTCCATCTTTCCCAGCATCAGTGTCTTCTCTAGGGAGACTTCTCTTCTCATGAGGTGGCCAAAGTACTGGAGCCTCAACTTCACGATCTGTCCTTCCAGTGAGCACTCAGGGCTGATTTCCTTAAGAATGGATGTGTTTGATCTTCTTGCTGTCCATGGGACTCTCAAGAGTCTCCTCCAGCACCAGAATTCAAAAGCATCCATTCTTCGGCCTTCTTTATGGTCCAGCTCTCACTTCCATACATCACTACTGGGAAAACCATGGCTTTAACTATACGGACCTTTGTTGGCAAGGTGACGTCTCTACTTCTCAAGATGCTGTCTAGGCCTGTCATTGCCCTTCTCCCAAGAAGCAGGCGTCTTTTAATTTCGTGGCTGCTGTCACCACGACAAAGGGTGGAATAAAAACAGCTAAAAAAATACACTTTGGCCACAGTCCCCCGAGGAGCTACTCAAGATCCTAACTATTCATTCAAGGAGGCTTCGTCAAGACAACTTTCTAGTAGATTGACTCCAGCAACAATTGGAGAACAGAATGCTGGGATTTCTTCACAAATCCTTTTTGCATCAGTGAAAACTGCTTTTCTCAGTTTGCCATATGAAATGCTGGAAGTCCACCCGATCCAGTGTGTGATTGTGGGCAGGAAGAGCACCAGTGCTCACAGAGAGCTCCATTTCCTTGCACAGAAGCATCCTCTACCATGGCGCAGGGCAGGAGGTGGCAGTGGTGCTTAAACACGTGTGGAGGGACACTGGTATTGCATTTTCTCTAATAGGCCTCATGAAGGAGCTCTGCGTTGCATGTTCCTAAAACAAGACCACACATGAACTGGTGCAAATCCCACTATAACCTTATATTGGCTCAGATAAATGATTCCTAATGTGTGTATATTCATGTTTCAAGTATGCATTCATTAAAATGTGACCATTGCTTTTCTGTTTTAGGTGTCACCATTTGGGAGCTCATGACCTTCGGTGGAAAGCCCTATGATGGCATCCCAACAAGAGAAATCCCTGACTTGCTAGAGAAAGGGGAGCGCTTGCCACAACCTCCGATCTGCACCATTGATGTTTACATGGTGATGGTGAAATGTGAGTATTTCTCGTTGGGCTGTAGCTCTGTGCGGATGAGCTGTATTGAAGCGTTGGTCTGCCACAGCTTGCATTCATCAGTGTCGTGAGTCCTCTGTAATACTGCTTGCCGTTTTGAAGCATTATATTCAGGAGGCTACATCAATTATGTCTAAATATTACACACAAGCCTCACACTTGTGAAGGATGTGAGTCTGATGGAATACGCTTGCATTAGCTTGGATTCTTATTGCCAGCAGATAGTATCAGACATTATTGCTGTGAAGTCAAAATTGTAGCAGACAAATTGCTGTCATTTCCATAACAATTGATTTGTTAGATGATAGCATTTCACGTAATTACGGTACCCAGGTAGTCACCTATTAAAGGTTCTAAAGGGGTGAAAGTTGACTCTAAATGACATAGTGAATAAGAAATAAAATCCAGTGTGTTTTATTAAAAAAAGCTTGGATTAATATGAAAAGACTGAGCTTTTGGGAGGAAGTGTTCCAGTGTGGAGAGGCACTGATATTTTAGTTGCTAAATGTGCATCTTTAAGGGCAGGGGGAGAGAGGAGTTGGGCAAGAATCCCGAGCAAATCATTATTATTTGTGCTATTTGCAACTGGATGCTCACCAACAGATCTCCCCCCTCTCCCAATGTGCACATGCTAGAAAATGTGACCCTGAAGCTCAAGCTTCTAATTTAAAAAGAATTAGGAAAGTCTCTGTGGTGTTTCTGACTTAATTTAAATGAGATTAACACACAGCCATTTCCTCCACGTGGGGTTTGGTGCTCGTGTGTACAGATGAAAACATTAAACTAAGAGTACGAAGAAGCTAATCCTGCTAACCGCTTGAGCTGACAGGCTGCTGCAGCAGCAGCACACAAGAGCTTTGTTGGGGAAGGCCAGGAATCATACCAAGTTCAGCATCACCAGAGAATCACAGGGAAGGAACTGTGCCATTGCTGGTGGATGCTCAGTCCCCAACTTGTTGAGTCATGACTTCCTTCCTTCTGCAACGGCATGCAAGGTAAACAAAATTAGCATTCCGAGTACTTAATTGCAGAGGATGATGACCTCATAACAAGACTTTAGGACATGAGGCAAAACCATTGTTGAGGGCACGTAAACCAGAAGCCAACCTGAAGTCCTTCCTATATATGCGTAGCTACATCACAATCATTCTCAACCACCAGAAGTCTAGCTGTAGCAGTTAAGGTTGGAGAAATATTTACGTATAATCACTTACTGTGTTGTTGTTTTCTATAGAAGCCTGGTTGGTTTTAAGGACTCCAAGGTCCTCCTCACAGAATTCATGCTTGAAAAGTGCATTATCTGGTTTGGTTGGGAAGTTTTGCTCCTTTGTATTTTAATTGGCTGGTTTAGGATGTACGTATATGTGGTTCCCTCAGAAAGAGATTACACATGTTCTGAATTGCATCACACTTTTGAAGTCTCAGTCACAGGTGTCAGAATGGTGGTTTCCTCCCCTTTGAGGCTTGACATACAGGCCTGGTTGTCATGGAAGCAATTAACTTTTTTTCCTCTGCGCTGCACCAGTTCAGAATGCAGGTGGAGATCCACATGCATGCTCCTCCCTGCAATATACTTCCCTTCTCATAGAATACTATGGTCAGGGAATTACCATATTTCATATGGAGGAGCGTTCATGCAAGAGTCCTCACTTGCAATTTGAAGTGGAACAAGGCAGGCTCAAGTTAACCACCTCAGGGGGATACAGACCAGAACCTCAGACCTGTAGTTGTGCAGGCTGGTTCGCATGTGTGTCTGCACATTTCCTCTATGTGTAGTGAGATGCTTGTTACATGTGGTGAATAGTTTATGACCCCAGAGCCATGTGTATATATCCTGCTCATGAGATCCACTCACCCCTCTATTGAGGGAGATGAAATGCAGGGCAGGATCAGTGCATATACAGGCAAGCACATACCAGCTCTGCAGTTTGCCTTATGCCTTAACGTGGGGGAAGGGTGCAAGCACACTAGAATCTCACACTAGGGCCATATGTGAGCCAGCTCATGATCTCTGGATGTGATTCTACACTGGAAACCATTTGGCAAGATGCTCAAAGCTAATGTGGTGTTGTACTAGTCTCATCCTGAGTTGTACGTACAACTTCATCACTAGCAGTCAGGTGTCACTCACAGGTTCTAGGTATTTAAATGGGGAAGAGTGGAGGTTTCAACAGATAAGACCCACTTTATTTAGACTTCCTGCCAAATGATGACAGATTCCTCAAAAATTGCTGATGCTATCTTGGGTGGAAGAGGGTTGCTCTGAGATAAACTAGTGGCTGTTGCGGAGCAGAATATACTTATTAGTGATACTTTGTGCCCTCGGTCATGCAGCAGAGGAGTGCCAGCTATTTTCAGAGAGCCTTCCTCTGAACCAGCAAGAAGAAAGATAAGAGGAAATAAAATGCCATACTATGAAAAATCAAACATGTCTAGGTAGCAGCAGCCATAGTAATCAAGCACAGATGTACTTCTGCAATGTAATCAACACTAACAAATGATGCCGGGGGGGGGGGGCAATAAAAAAACTTGACAGGGATATCCAAGAGCTGTCATATTTAATAGCCATCCCATTTTATGCTTCTGGAAAGCTTGGTTTCCTCTCTACTGTATTTTTTTTGAGATAAAGAATTCTCCATAGCATAATGGGGATCATAATAAATGGAACATGAGATGTAGATAGGATTAGAAACAATTGGGACCTACCCAGCCATTAGCAAACCAGTGTAGCTGCAAGTGGGGTTCAGAAGCTGTGTGATGTGTTGGTTTTTCATAGTACTAGGACACCTGTAATGAGTGACAGTAGCCCCTACAGTTTACCCCACACAATCTGCATTATACTGTGCCATAAAGATGAGGCAGAGATGAATAAAATGCAGCATAGAACAGAATGGGCAGATAACTCAAGCAACTGAGTGAAACCTCAGACTCCAGGGGAAGATTTGATTGTGTGTCAAGTATAGAGAAAATTAAAAATGAAAATAACAACACAAGGAAGTGTCTCAGAAAGAAAAGGGATAGTTAAGATATGCACCATGTCATCTTGGAAGTGAGTATAATAGGACTCATTTCCTAGACTCCATTTCAAGCCTAGGTTTCGCACTGGAACTGCCTTTGTCACCCAGATCGATGGCCTTTCTCAAGAAAGAGAGAGGGAAAGTGTTAATTCCCCTTAACCTCCCAGTGACTTTTGATGCTATTGACCATGGTACCTCATAGTCTCCAACTTTTCCCAATCCAAATCCAGGACACCATGCCACCGCAACTCCACCATGCCACCTTGGCCTGCTGCTGCCACCGTCCACCCCCCCCCCCACCTGCAAGCACACCTATGCTGCCTTGGCCTACCTGCCGCCTTACCCTCGTCAGCTCACTGCCACTTGTGATGAGGCCAAGCCCTCCTGTGCCACAAGGCCTGCTGCGGCTGCTGATATACTTCCGGAAGTTGGTGCCGCACTTTGCATGACAGGCCTCAATGGAGGCCTTGAGGCGGCAGCAGACGGGGAGTTGGGACATTCGGGATTTGAAACGGAAGCTGGGGTGACTTCTGTTAATCTGGGATGTCCTGCTCAAAGCAGGACAGTTGGGAGGTACAATATGTACCTCCTTCGAACACCCAGAGTTCGAAGTTGAGAGTTGGAGGGCCCTGCTTTGCAATGGTTCTGCTCCTCCCTCTCAAGATGGTTTCAAAGAATGGGGATGGAAGTCAGAGCCAGTGTGGTGTAGTGGTTAAAGAGTGGTAGTCACGTAATCTGGTGAACCGGGTTCGTGTCTCCGCTCCTCCACATGCAACTGCTGGGTGACCTTGGGCCAGTCACACTTCTCTGAAGTCTCTCAGCCCCACTCACCTCACAGAGTGTTTGTTGTGGGGGAGGAAGGGAAAGGAGAATGTTAGCCGCTTTGAGATTACTTCAGGTAGTGATAAAGCGGGATATCAAATCCAAACTCTTCTTCTTCTTCTTCTTCTTCTTCTTCTTCTTCTTCTTCTTCTTCTTCTTCTTCTTCTTGACCCTGCAGAAGCTGACCTGCAGAGTCCTGCAGGGTTTGATCTTGTCTTCCATGGTATTTAATATTGATATAAAGTTGGTGGTAATAGTCATCGGGGAATTTCGAGCGAGGTGTGATCATTATGCCAGTGTCAACCATTTCTCTCTCTGTGTTCCATCTGAATTATGAGAAGCAATGCAGATGCTAAACCACCATGTGGAAGTTGTAATAGACTGGAAGTGGGGCAATAATTGGAAACTGAATCCAGGCAAAGCCGTGGTGTTGTGTTTGTGGTTGGTTCTTGGGTCCAGGCTTTGGAGGGACACCCTGCTCTAATGGGGCTTTACTCCCCTTGAAGGAGCAGTTGTGTACTCTTGAAGCCATCATTATCATTTGAATAACAGGTGGAATCATTGTCTAGAAGTGCCTGTCCAAGCTCCAGATGGCTTGCCTACTCCGGCCTTTCTTGGGCAGAGATATAACCTGGCCACAGTTATCCATGCTCTGGTAACTTCCATACTGAACTATTGTAAGCATTCTGTGTGTGGCTGCCATTGAAAACAATTGAGCGATTGCAACTGGTGCAAAATACAGTGGCCAAGATCCTTTGGGGCACTGCCACAGTCACATATAATACCTATTTTGAAAGGACTGTGCTGGTTGCCAATCACCTTCGGGATACTTATGGTGTCACATATAAAGCCCTAAATGACTTGAAGTCCAAATATCTGAAGGAATGTCTCCTGCCATTGCATTAAGATGTGCAGAGGAGGCCCGACTTCGTATCCTTTTGCCAAGTAATGTCTGTATTGTCTGGGTGCATGGGATGTCCTTCTCTGTTCTATCACCAAGCTTATGGAATGAAACGCACCCCATCCATGATGTGTGTCATGCTCCAATGTTATTGACCGGTAAAGACAGATCTTTGCCCAGTGAAGCGAAGTGCATTGTGGATTGAGTGTGTGTTTTACTAAATTATTACCATGTGAATCTTATCTGTGATTAACATGTTTAGCTGGTCAATATTATTTTATCTATTTTTGAACACAGTTCATTTTTATTATTTTACTGTAAATGTAAAGGGCAGGTTATAAGTACCATATGTAAAGAGTAAATATGCTTAAGATTTCTGCTCTTAATAAGCTTAAACCATGATAGGGAACAAATATTTAGGAAATGAAAATGTAAGGTGTACTGAGTACAGTAAAGAATAAAAAGCCATAATATAGCCCATAATATAGCCAACTTCAGCTGGGTGGTGCCTTGAGTTTATACCTCCTCTTAAGGACTGAACTGTTTATGAAAAGCCATACATTGCTTGTTATTAACAAGAAGCATTTTTCCTCTCATTGTATCTGGCCTTAGGTTGGATGATTGATGCTGACAGTCGGCCTAAGTTCAAGGAATTGGCTGCTGAGTTTTCTAGAATGGCTCGAGATCCTCAGAGATACCTGGTGATCCAGGTGAGCAGCTCTGCAGTAGACCTTCTCTCTGAATGGGCTTTCCTAAGATCATTTTAAAGGTTACACAGGGACGAACTCTTTTTTTTGCTATCAAGTAAACATTCACAAGTGTACCACTACTATTCCTGGTTTCTGACTAACATTCCTATATAATGCATGAGTTTTCCAACAGAGTTATGTCACAAATTTTGGAGAGTTGTGTAATCGCGTAATCTTGGTATTTTAAATTTTTAAATCTGCTAAGGATGTGCAAAGTTGTCCTTAGTAATTTTGGTAGTCAAATTAGGGATGGGCGAATCAGTCTATTTCCTGCCCATGTCATTTTCTGCTATAATATGCATTAATCCATTTTTTTAAATGCACCAATATCAAATTGCATATTTTCTCATATATATATGTGTGTAGAGAGAGAGAGAGTTTTCAAAAATCAAAATGCACATTAGGTAGTATGAAAACTTGTTAGATAACTAAATCCCAATCTGATAATTAATCTGGGAGGTGAAGACTAGGTCGATTCATATCAGAATTCACAAATACTGAAGTTCTCAGACATCCCTAAATCTAATGAAAAACTCCTGTTGAGTTTCACTGAAATTCCTCAGGCAAAATCCAGTGGGTAGCCTATGGGTGTACAAAAGTAGGGATGGACAAATTGGTTTAAATTTTGCATGTGACTGATACAAAGACCATTCTGTCCTATTTGTCCTTGCATGTATGTATTCTTTTTGAATCGTCACCACCATTATCTGAACCACCATTTACAACGTGGTCCAATGGATGCCTTTCAAAATATTATTTATTCTTTACAGGGTCCAGCCACTTGTGACTAGCTAACTAAAAAGCACAGCAGCTGCTGTGCAGATTGAAATAGAACTAGAAGTGGCCCTTTCTATCACCATCACATGGTGATGGGGACATTGAGTGAGTGGAGTGGGGGCACACATGGCTGCCCCCATTGCTAGCTCACACAGAGGTGCTGCATCTTCCATCTGGATTTCCATCCAAGAAGAAATCACAATAATTTCAAAGGGCAATGTTCTATGGTGTCTTTCTGCAGAAGGAAGAAACCCTTCAGAGGAACAGGAAGGAGGGCAGCTTTCAGCATTGTGTCTCTCCCCTCCAGACCCTCAGTGCTCCCCTTGCAAATCTGCTTCAGAGGGTCCCCAAGATATTTTGCCTCTAAAGAAATCCCAGAGTCTCTCTGAAATTCATTTTAAGGGAGAGTCTGAATGCAACTAGTTTCACACGCCTGCACTTAAGATACTCACTGGAGTAGTGTGCAGTCCTTTGCTAGCACATGGAGAGATCACCATACGGCTCAACAGAGCCCTGTTTCACTGCAACAGCCCATTCCAGAGAATGACAACTCTTGTCAAGTAACTTGACAGACCAGTGGCAGAGGAGCAAGATGGATGTGGAAACGGCCTCCAGTGCCCTGGACTCCCATGGAATGTGACAGGGGCGGAGGAAGAAAGAGGACTCTAATTCTAGGGAAATCTGTGGTCTGTTTTGTCATGCATGATTTTGTTGAGATTCCTGTATTGCAGGGGGTAGGACTAGATGACCCCCAGGGTCCCTTCCAGCTCTACAATTCTCTGATTCTGTGTTGCTGGACCACAACTCCCATCATCCTTGACCATTGGCCATGCTGCCTGGGGCTGATGGGAGTTGGCGTCCAGCAACCTCTGGCCTGCCACAGGTTTTCCATTCCTGGCTTATAGGGATCTCTGCCTGTACTGGCTCTCCTCCCTTCCCCTCATTCAGCTAAAGAGCTGTATATAGTGAGAAAATATTTTCCCCATCACCATTTGTGTGATTATGCTATTACAAGGCAGAACAACAAGTATAAAATGCCATTTCAGTTAAATTATTTATTTTACTTCAAACCCAAACTCTTTTTACATTTTCATTTAGCATCTGCTCTGTAAGTGATTTCTTTTTAAAAAAAGAATATATACCAAATTCTCTTATTAAGATGAATGGGAAAAAGGAGTGCTTTTCCCCTTTCTTAAAAACTGAATGCAGCTATTTAAAAAAATCAGCACCTTAATATTCAGTTTCCATGCTCAAGAGAGCCTTTTTAAGTACTGTAGTAATTACTCAGGTAGAGGTAAAATGGATTGATTCTTTTTTGCTCATTTGGGGGCTTCTTTGGCCAGTGTTTGCACAAAGTGGCTTGAACTGAGGCACTGAGAAAAAGAGTTAAAATGTTGTTCAAGTAGGCAATATTTCTTGACACGTCAGCTGTTGCCTCAAGTGACATTGCCTGCCGTGTTTCCCAGAGTGTCAGGCTTCTGTTCCTGCAAGGGCCAGTGTTGAGAAGGAAGTCTGGGACCTAGCTGGCGGAGCACTGCAACCAGGAGCAGACGAGTGTGACAACCTCAACACCCGCCCCCCGCAGCCCCTGATCCCCTGATCCTTTCACCTGGAGATGGCAGCAATAGAGCATCAGGCCTGCTTGCAGTGAGCTATGGATTTGTGCAAGCGGCTAAGCACCGTCTGCATCTAGAGAGACTTAATTAGTGTACCTAAAGGAATACCTCTTCCCATATCAACCCTGGGTTAAGACCCTGGGTTAAGATCTCCTCTATCAGCCAATATGCTACATAACAGCAAAGGTGAGGGCTATCCCATCATCAGCACCTCAACCCCAGGAAAAGAGGTTCCACCCAGGCATTTTAAATTCTTCTGAATTTCAGTTTTGTTTTTAAGGATTTTAGTTGTTACTAGTAGTAGTATGTGTGTACACAAAACTGAAAAGGGGTGATAGATAAAGGTTTTAATTAAATAAAATATAGGGATAATAATACTAACTTACCTTAGAGGGCTGTTGATGATTTTTAGTGCTAAACAAAATTGCTAAAGAAATGATTGTGATGGTGGTGATTATAACAGAATAAGGATATTATGAAAATGATTTCTGTCTATCTCTGTCTACAATCATTTTAACTTCAGTAACACAAACATTTCACAAAAATAGTCAAACTTGTCAAAAGCAGATGGGCTGGGTCATCCTTCACCCCCAAACAGCACCATTATAGGAATGTAGAAATAATAATAATAATGGGGCTTTTGTTTGACTGATAACAGTTATTACACTTCTGTCATCATATTCCCAAGTTTTGACCAAGAATAATTTCCTTCTTTATTTAGTTTTAAAGAGCCGTTCAGAAAATGTGTAAAGGACAATAGAATTTGATTGGAGAAAATATGAGAGCATAATGCACTTGTATAATAATGGAGGGCAACAAGAATAACTAGACAGATAAGAGTCTATAGCTATAACAGAAAGATTATTGGTAAGGCGAAATAACCAAAGGATTATTCCCCCCCCCCTTATTCTCCATCAATGTACCATATCTAGGGTGACGATCGCATGAAACTCCCAAGCCCAAATGACAGCAAGTTTTTCCAGAATCTTCTGGATGAGGGAGACCTGGAAGACATGATGGATGCTGAAGAATACCTAGTTCCTCAGGCATTTAACATTCCTCCACCCATCTATACATCCAGGGCAAGAATGGACTCCAACAGGGTAAGAGCAAACAATGATGTTAAACCAGAATCAAATGCACACAAAGCCAACTGGCAAAGTAATCCGCAGACTCAGTTTAAATATAACGTTCAATGAAGCCCACATTTCCCTAGGAAATGGAAGCACAAAGGGAACTCATTATTAATACTAGTATTATTTATTTGTCTTGTTAGAAGCTTACTTCAAAAAGTCTCTAAGTGACTTGTAGGAAGGTTCAGAGCAAGAAAGGCGCAACATACAAAGCAACACATTTCAATAAAGTGGTTCCAACAACCCATAAACAGCTTACTCCTGAGTAGGTGGGTGTATGGCTGCAGCCTCAGGAAGACACTTCATAGCTGTTTCACAGAAGCGTGGAGAGATGGCTGATGAACATGGCTCACATTGACACATACATTCAGCTAAGATCAATACACTGACTTAAGACCTGGATGTGCCAGTAACATGTCATCCTGCCTGTCTGCAAGGACACTAAACGCATTCATGAGTTCAACTAGCTCTCTCCATATAAGCATTTGTATCTATTTTAACCAGGTGTATATTTTCCTTGATGCAAAGGGTCAAATTCAACATAGCACTAAATTTTTATTATTTTTATTTATTTAAATGAAAACCAATATAAAATGAAAACAAAACCACAAAATACTGGTATAAATACAAAGCCGTTTGACACACCTCACCCACTAAAAGAGGCCAAGGGTCTAAGTGGCCTGGGATGGTGCCCAGCATGCCTCCCTGGGGAGAGCATTCCACCAGCGGAGAGCAACCACTGAAAAGGCCCAGCCTCCAGACCTCCCTTGGAGAGGGCAGATGATGATCACAAGGTCCAGGCTGGTTCAAATGGGGACAGGAGGTACTGAGGTCCAGAGCCACCTAGAACTTTATAGGTCAAAGCCAGCACTTCGAATCGGTCTTGGAAACCAATTGGTAGCCAGGGCACTCATGCCAGAATTGCTTTTATATATCCTGGCTGTCCTGTACTGGTTGGGAATCTGTGCATCAAATTCTTCCCCAACTGTAGTTAGTTTCTGAACTATATTCAAAGGCAGCCCAATGTATAACATGTTGCCTAGATGTTACCAGGGCTAGTGAACAAAATTATTTAGCTGAAAACAATCCAAAGTAATAATTTGCACAAATGTATTGTGAGCAAGCCACTGTAAGGTAAGTATGCTTTAATCATGATGGTTTAACTTCATGTTTAACTGGGAGTACAACAGAGCAGCTTCTCCACTGATGCAGGAGGCCAGCACTTTCCCAATACACTCAAGGAAGGCAGCAGTGGTGGGCATACTGCACTCCTTGTTAGGTGGGCTCAGAGGAGTTTATTGGGCAGTGGTCTTCAAACTGGTCTTGATATGTTCCTGGAAGCGTGTCTGTAGAGCGTGCATGGTTGCCTCATGGGGGGGGGGGGGGCTCCATTGCTGGTTTCCCTAACTGAAATACAGTTGGCTGTGGACTGAGAAAGAAGCTCTTTCGGCAATGCAGTTTAGGACCATTTGGAAGATGAAGAGGAGTAAAGAGGCAGTTTTGAGCAGTTGTATGGAGGAGAGCTGAATAGGATCCTTCTATGGAGCCCTGTTTGCATGTGGGGGCTGGAAGGCAGGTGCTGTCTCACCTGAAGCTCCTTCAAAACCAGAGGGGACGATTAGCAGAAAGAAAAATGGGCTGGCCCTACACCCCTTGGGGTCAGACCTTGTGTACTTTTGGCTCCGTGTCTCTTCACCACTAATACTATAGGATTACTATTATATATTTATTTATACCCCACCTTTTTTCCTTGATGGGACTCAAGTCGGCTTAAAGATAAAAATAAGAACTGCTAAAAGCATAGGAAAAAAATAGCAAACAATTAAGCATTGATAGAATTTAAACTATATACATATACAAAATCCGTTTAAAACATACAAATAATTACAATAAAAACAGCACGGCCTCTTCATTGAAAGCAGTCCGTTCTCAAAAGCCTGTTGGCACAAGGAAATCGGAAGGACAACAAGGAGGAGGGAGCCAGTCTAGCTTCTCTAGGGAGGGAGTGCCAAAGTTTGGGCGTAGCCACCGAGAAGGCCCTCTCCCTCCCCAACCTGCCATGAGGTCCTCAGAAGGAAAAAGTTGTCCACCTCTCCGCGAAAGGCCCCAAGTAGCAGGGCTCAGAAAGGGCCAGCCATAGAAAGCAGTACTGAGCTAGAAGGAGCCAATGGTCTGGCTTCCTGTGTTCATAGAAGTCCCTTTTAGAATAACATAGACTTTCAGAATTAAATAACTGGTGGTTGTAGGACGTATACACAAAACAAGTGAAATGCATTTAAAACTCAGTCCACATGTTTGCCCTGAAATTCTGTTTCCTTTTGGTAACTTGGATATACCCTTGTTTGCTCTAATGAACATTAACATTAAATGGGCCCATTATAATTGGCGCTATTATCATGAATGGTGAATAAATTGATGCAGCTTAAGCAGTTTATGTTCATTGTTACTGGAAAATTAAATTTTATGGCAAAGTTTCTGTGCTCTTTAGTAAAGCAGGCATGGAAAGTTGACATCTAAAGGGTCTGGAACTCTTTCCTAGAGATTATTTTTTTTATCTAAAATAGGAATAAAAATGAATGTCTCATTAAACTATCCCATTAGTTGAATGGATTTTTTAAAAAAGAGGAATTTCTTTGCCAATGCTGGCACCAGGATTTGGGGGGCTCTTAGGTCCTTCTCTCCCTGAGTCCCATTAGCCTGAATGAAGGACACATACAAACAGAGCATGATCTCATGACCCCTCTGGCCTTGTTCTGTCCTCCGTGCAAAGGCACTGCTGGGTCAGTGGCCTTTTTGGCTGGTCTCTGAGCCACAACAAATTCCTGCCCCTTCCTCTCTCTGGTGCCAGCCTTCTTCCTGCTCTTTGTACATGGAACAAATCCCACTTATTGGGTGTGAAGCAGAGAATAAAACTCTTAAGTTAGAGAGAAAGTGCTATGATGAGGTATTGTGGTCGTGGTAGTCTTTCCTGTTGATTGTAATTTTGATGATTGTTTTGCATGCTTTGCATGCAGAAGGTCCCAGGTTCAAATCATGGGGTTACCAGTTATAAGAATCTCAGGTGGCAGGTGATGTGGGAAGCCTTTGCCAGGGACCCTGGAGCATTGCTGCCAGTCACTGTAGGCAGTCCGGGATAGATGGACAAATAGCCTGGTTTAAGGCAGCTTCCAATCTTCCTATTTTAAGTTGTAAAGCATTAGAGGGCAGTAGATGTGAAGGTCTGACAAGGGCTGCACTGTCTAAGTAACCTCTTACTTAGAGTCAGTTCTGTCAGGTTGCCTCTTGATAGCTGCTTTTCAGTTTAACTAGAGTTAGCAAACTGTAAGACTAAAATTCTAATTTATTTTTTTTAATGCTCTCAACTCTTGAACTGGATAGAGCTACTCACAAGCCCACATAATCAACAAACCAGCAACTTCAAGGACAAATCAGCACTGACAAGAACGGGCTGACTAGAGCCTTTCTACCCGAAGGGCTTGATTTTTTTTACTTGCAGGGTAATTTGCTTTAAAAAAAAAAAGTTAAAGCCTTCAAAAATGTGATCCTCCATCTTATCACCTTAGGATTCTAGTTGAAGGGCCATGGTTTAGGAGTAGAACATATGCCTTGTGTGTAAAGGATTCCATGCACTGTGATGTTGTTTCTAAAGTGTAAGGCGCTGTATATATTCATTTAAAATCCCAAGTTCAGTCCACAGCATCTCCAGGTAGTGCGAGGAAAGATCCCTGTCTCACAGCCTGGGGAGCCACAGCCAGACTGGTGTCAACTATCAGTGCTGGGCTAGACAGACCGATGGTCTGAGTTGTAGAAGGCAGCATCCTGGCTCCCCTCAAACTTTGACATCTACGAGGCCCAGGCAACCAGCATGAGAGCAGGAGGTTTATTACAGGCCCACTGCAATGACTACTTTGATAGCACACGCGGCGGAAATGCATGTGTGAGCAGTATATAGTACAAGCCACAAACCAGCACAATGTTGTGGGTTTCCTTCCTGAAGAGAAAAATGGCACTGTCTGAATTGGTCTGAACAATCTGGTGTGAGAAGAGCTGGGGTGTGGGGGGGGGTGTAAGTATAATACATAATCATATATAATCTATATAAAGGAGCCATATATATTTTTACTGCAATGCTATGGAGGAAAATATATTTTTGCTAAAACCCAGGAAACTGCCTTCCTCATTATTCCCTGTTTTTCTTAAGGAATAATCAGTGATAGTATAGGAAACAAAGGCAGGGGCCCAGGGGTGAAAATAACATTTAGATTTAAAATGTTAATGATTATTTTCTCTCCAAATCTTTCATTCTTTTTTGTAAAGTAATATTACCAGTAGATTTCCCAAACTCTTCTAACACCTGAAAAATAGAAAATCTCATCAAGGCAACCATTCTTTCCTTTAAGAGGCCAGGAGTGCCCGTTTATGGGTTTCTTTAACCAGCCCCCCCCCCCAACAACTGTCATAAAATTGGGGAGATTATAATCAACTTTCTATTCACATGTCTAGGCTGGCTTCTCGCAGCCCCCCCCCCCCCGCAGACCCATCTCTAAGAGCTCCCCTGTTCAGGCCAGTCAACATGCTGTAATGATTGCTGCGCTAAAGGCTTTGGAGAAGATGTGCTCTATTTCATTCTCAATGAGGGCTGATGGCTTTTGAGAGGCTCAGAATATCCTTTGATTACTGTGTAAAGTAGACTGGGGGGAAACAGGGAAAGGAGGGAAGGGGCAGGTGAAAGGCGTTCATCAAGCCTTTTTTGTGCTTCCAACCCATCTCCTCCTCGCAGCACATCACAAACATGTTACCTTTTTGATTCCCTCTTGAGGAATTTCCCCCCCACTCTAAAGTTCAGAACTCCAATCCTACTGCAGAGCTTGGTTTCACTGCCAACTCCAGGGCCTAAAAATATAGGAGCCTGGCCATGTATGGCCCTCGAGATATCACAAGGCTTTTCGTTTCGTTTTAAATTTAGACAGGATGGGAGGATCAGTGTGAAGCAGTTGTTCTCAAACTTTTTTCCTCTGGGCTACACTTTCAGAATAAAAAATTCCTCATGCCACATTAAAATAATAATAATAATGCAAGGGATTATGCAAACTGGAAAAGGATGTGAGGGGGTGCAAAAGAGTGGGAGTGTCACTGTAGCAGAATCTCCAACCATAATATCCAATCCAATAGACTCCCAGCAGTAAAGGAATATCACTGTCAAGAGCGATCGTAGCCGCAGGCCTGCCAGTGGCAATCATGGAGACCCCGAGAGCCAAGAATATGACATCCAAGTCATATACTTCCATGATGAGGATGTCCACACAGTAGCCAGGCCCAGAATTAATTAATTCTTCCATTTATATTCCATCTGCCCTCCGAGGACCTCAAGGCAGCAGATGCTATTCTTCACCCTATTTGAACCTAGTTCTACCCAGTTCTCGCTTCCCTGAAACTCTTCAGTAACTCTCATTCCCATGCGTAGGAGTTGCAAATCTCCCCTGTGACATCTTTCTGCTCCCCTTGCGTACAGGATTACAGCCCTGCAGCAGCAAAGGAAACCACACACCCCTCACTAGCATGCACAGGCCCAGACAACTGGCGTCAGTCACCCTAGGACCTGAATCTTCTGGCCCCACAAACAACCTGCAGACGGCCACTCCTTTGACAGGTGCATGCACACACCAGCCATGTGCCGGAGCAAATGCGTGCATTCCCGTCACAATGCCCTCCCAACTCCATGGCTTGGGAGCCCTGCTGGGAACAGGGAAGAGAAACACTAGGGCAGGCGTGGGGAGCCTTTGGACCTCTGTTGCTGAACTGCAGCTCCCATCTGCCGCAGCAAGCACAGTCAGTGGCCAGGGATATGGGAGTCGTACTTGAGCAACACCACCTAGAGGGCAAAGGTTCCCCACACCTGCGCCAGAATATCATGCTCACAGGGTGCGGTCATGAGAGTTCCCTGGTATGACAGTATCTTCAAATGCAGTTGCGCCACCGATTTGTATAATAGTATTATGCTACTGGCAGAGTTATTTTCCTTTCCTTTCCCAGTGATCCCTAGAATTGAAGCTGCCCTTTTCACAGCTGCTGCCCGCTGCTTCAACATCTTCACTGAGCCATCCACGATGACCCCGAGGTCTCATTCCTGGTCACTCCCTGCCATTTCAGTCCCAGGAGCCATATATGTGAAATTAAAATTATTGCCCCAACTTGCATCATTTTACACTTGTTTTACATTGAATTGCATTTACCGTTTTGCCACCCATTCACCCAGTTTGGAGAGATCCTTTTTGAGCTCTTCATAATCATTCTTGGTTTTAACACCCCTGAACAATTTAGTATCTTCAGCGAACTTGGCCACCTGCCTGTTACCCAATAACTCTCAACGGTTTATGTACAAGTTAAAAAGCGCAGGTCCCAATGCCGATTCTTGGGGACTCTGCTTTCTACATCTCTCTATTGGGAGAACTTACCATTTGTTCCATTGCTTGCTGCCACTTACCCAATTCCTGATCCAGAAGAAGACCTTTCCTCTTATCTCTGGGCTTTACCACTCCACATCTTCATTGGGTGGGCATAAACCAAGGATGGGATTGCATTTTTAATCTCATCATAGATCTGGCTACAATTTCCTTAGACTAGCTTCTGCAACTCAGCACATTCAGTAACATTGAGGAAGTGGAAGCTAATGCACTTGGCTGCATGCATGCACACCCTAATAGCACCTCCAGTTTTACCTCGAAATCTTTGTGGCTTCAAATGCATGCTTTATTTGACTTTCTGCAGTACTGTTTTATTCTGAATTATTTTATTTGAGGTATTAATGTGTCGTAAATGGCTTTGAGATCTTTTCTTAAAATATATAAAGCGGTATAGAAACAAAATGAATAATAATAAAAATAATAATTTAAGGGGGGAAATTAGGACAAAATAGGAACAGGGATAGCTAACAGAAGCAAGCACTTCTCCTTGAAAACAGAGTCAGGGTGTATGAAATAGTGGAAGCATTCCCAGTGCTACTGCCACTGTGGTCAGCGTATGACAGTTTCTTTGATTGGAAATATATTTAATGTAATGCATCACCACCTTCGCCGGCCCTCTCTGACAGCCTGCGAGAGTGGAATAAGGGAGCCAGAGGCCAACTGGTCAGCAGGTCTCTTTGAGTCTCTGTTCCTGTTCCCCTGGAGTC
Organism: Podarcis muralis; assembly: GCF_964188315.1. NCBI lineage: Eukaryota > Metazoa > Chordata > Lepidosauria > Squamata > Lacertidae > Podarcis > Podarcis muralis. Next base: position 135,815,232 of record NC_135655.1, read on the forward strand.
CTCAGTCCTGGCCCAGCACCAGCCAGGAGAGTAAGGCTGCTCAGGAGCTGTGAGGTGGAGAGTGGGGAGGGTCCTGCTGTTCCTGCCCCCCCCCTATTCAGATTGGCAAGAGCAGGCATGGAGCTCAGGAGCTGCATGGCTGTGGCCTATTTCTTGCAATTAGTGCTCAGGGAATGGCGAGCCATGGACACACTCCACCACTCCCCCTTGTTTCTCCCCCCACAGCCTGCTGGCTCGTTATCTAGCTCATTATTTCTTTCATGAAAAGAATGCAAAAACATGCAGGGAAGGTCCTTTCCCCTTTGCTTTATTCATATATTCCATTTTGCTATGCCTCTTTTTTGGGGGGTGGGAAATGTCCCTGTCTCCTTTGGATGTGGATTGAAATATCCTTCTTTTAGGTTCTCCTAAGCAAGGCAGCGTCTGTCTGCTTTTTGTTCCATATTCAGAAGAAAACAATGTGGCTCTTGGGAAGAGGTGTGGGTCCCCTCCAGGGAGCTTTCTCCAATTTGAATTTCAGTTCAGTTCAGATCTGCTGTAAATACCAGCCTGTTCCTTTGAAATATTTGCTCTGAGCTGATGGGACGGCTCTGCATTGTATTTTCTATCTGCTTTTCCACTTGGGTATCTGTAGGATATTACACAGATCCACTTGCATAAACCAGCTGTCCTTATTCCACACAGAGCTCTTTCTGAAATCTTTCAACTTAGTGGAGCAGCTATATCGTCTTGCCAGGGTAGGAGGACTTGGTTCATTGACTTTTCCTGACATGCTTCCTATGAATTGTTTCTGTGGGTTAGAGTTTAGGAGCTATGGCCTAACATTTCTTAAATGGTCAAGCAGAGCATCTGAGAGCTGCTTGGGCTATGTGCCACACACTTCCCCAAAGGTTGCATTGCTCAGGAGCAGGGCTCCTCATCGTGCAGAATGCTGAATCAAACAAAATCAAGCCGAGATTTACAATAATGCAAATACTGGTGCAGAAGCCATTGATCCAAATAATTCAGGAATTTAGATTCCTCAAAATTTTCACTTTAACCCCCTCCCTGTCACTTTTGTGGAAATACTGTAGCCTTCCTCCACCTGTTTCCTTCCAGAGGTTTTCGACTATTACTTCCTTCTGCTCCAGCCAGCAAGACCAACGGTTAGGGATGATGAGAATTGTAGTGCAGAACACGCCGAGGGCACCATGCTGAGGGAGCCTGAAACCCAACATTAAGCCCCACAAGCAAGTGTGGGGGATTCTGGAAGACAGATACATAGTCTAGGACAAATGCCCCCTAGGCAAGGAGCATCTCACTCTTTTGTCTTATTTCATATATAGCACATTTTAAGAGTTGATGCCGGATTATTTCCTGCTGCAGAAGATGACAAATTTGTATGCAAGGATCAGAAACTGTGCATTTATTTATGCCATGTGAACTGGCACCCCCCCCCATGCTGGCCATCTGCCCCTAAATCCAGCCTTGGAATAGGTCTATGAGTGGCTGTTAGCCATGACAGCCAAATAGAACCTCCACATTCAGCACATTCTTATGTCTGCAAAAGAGTGGCTATTCAGGGTGGTGCGCATACCCCCATTTACACTCCCAACAAGGCCATGGGATAGGTTAGGCTGAGAGAATGGTTGACCCAATGAGTTTAACGGTGAAGCAAAGTACAGTATAGAACCTTATGGTGTCTCCACATTACTCTGCATCTAGTGTGCTCCCACTGCTAGTTTTCAAGGCTGAATTCACACACGCCATATCAGTCCTGTCGTTTCCTGACAAATACAGCTGTATAATGTGTTTTTCTCAAACCAACTTCAGTCTGAATAGAAAACCGGATATGGAATGATCAGTGATATGAACATTTGAGGCGGTCATCGCGCATCCGCAGATGCATACATGGATGAGAGTTTCGTGAACAGGAGTTCCAGGAGTGATTGCATGGGCACAGAAGGGGGGGAAAATGATGTTCATTGGGTGAAGCCATCCCCACCCCACCTATGATGTCAACAACACAGTGCAAAGGAGAGGGAGGGAGGTGCCTCGCTGAATTTTAAGCTGCTAATCTGAATCTGAACCCTGAGATTTCACAGGGACACATCTAATGATTTCCTTGTCAATTAAAGCCTTAGGTGCCTGGTTCCATTACCTCATTTATCTTCTTCTGTATATGCAAATTTTGTATATCAATTTTGCAAATTAGGGCAAATATACTGCCGGACAAGCAGGACTTAATTGTTCACGAGATACTGAAGCAGGCATAGGAGGGTGAGAAATCCTGGCAGTTGGGAGCTCAGATCTTTGTCTTTGCTCGTTTCAGTAGTGCATATCTTCATACAGCTCCACTGAAATAGTCATTCTTTAACCTTTGCTGAGAAAATCGCAGCCCTCTCGTCTAGTGTGAAATTAGCAGGCAATCAAATACAATCCCTAACAGAAAGTGACACCAATTATGCAGTCACTTTTCAGATGTGTCTGTATCCCCCAACAGCTTCAGAGCAGCTGAACAGCAAATGTTTGTGCAAAAGTACAAAGCTAGGGAATACAAGGTTTGCAGCAGCGATGAATGAGAGCTGTGGACGCTTGTGTCCTGAAGACGCCCCCCCAATGCTACATGGTAAGCGTCAGAGGCACTGATCTCCTGTGTTTCCAGCTGCCTCAAAAGCAGCAAATGCAGCTTTGAAGGAGGATCCTTTTTCCTATCGCCACAGGGAGGACGTGTAGCCATGGAGGAAGGGAAGCAGCAAGAGAAACCAGCCCTGAATGATAATGGGGACAAAGCTCTGATCCAAGGCAACAGAGTATAATGGGAGGGGCCATGCAGAAGAACGATTTGGGTGGCTGTTCCAGTGCAGACTGAAGTCCTGATGCAAATGCACGGACATGTGCTTTAGCTCCATCGGTGCACTTCTTAGGCTTTCAGCTCAGCAGCAATTGCATTTCCTGACCAAAGTGACATTTCCCTACAAGACGTAAAACATGTGTCTGTTTCCTGGATGAACCTGGGCAAATATATGCTCCAGCACTGCTTCTCAAAAAGCTGTCCTTCTTGGGTATAGCTGAGATCCAAATCTAGGAGCCTAGCCATGTGCTGGGAAGGGCTGGGGCTCAATGGGAGAGCATATGCTTTGCATGAAGGGCCCACATTGACTCCCAGACATCTCCATGTGGGAGTGGGAGAGACCCCCCCCCCGGAGGGTTGTTGCCAGTCTGTGTAGAGACAATACTGAGCCTCAACAGTTTAACTCCGTATGAGAAGGCAGCTTCCTGAGGGGATCTTATTGACGTTTATGGACCTAACAGCAGCATGGTAAACAACCAAAGCAGCAATGTTCCCCAGGGTAATCCCTCAAAACATATTGCAGTACCTTTAGCACATTTATTGCAACATGAGCTTTTGTGGACTAGAATCATGAATGGCGCTGATAGTGACATTTAAGGAACATATAACTTGATGATACGAGCACAGTAGTAGGACACTATTGACCCCAGAAAAACAAAGTAGGTAAGATGCCTCTGTAATAAAACATTGCAGTGGGACGTGATTCTGTCTCGCCACTCCATTGCATTCGCCCTGCCCCAGGTTTTCCTCCTACCCACCCAAAAGTCAGCATTCTGTGCATACTGAGCATGCTCAGTTCTTATTGGCCTGTTTTGCTCTCACCCAACCCCCCACCAATTTTGGGTGGGTTTTTTTTGGGGGGGGGGCTAATGTGAATGTGCCCAGTCCACCATTGAGTTCTATGGGCTGCCCTTGTTTCTTCCCGTTGCTCCTCAGTGTGAACCAGGAAATAACCTATCCAGACCATAACATGTTTCTCTCTACACATCCCCCCCCCAGCCACTCAATTCCCACTCCCATCTTGTTTACACTCACTCCCCTTCTTGCACTGAAGTCCCTGTCCCATTCAATAGAATGGAAAGGTAGTTAATTATAAGTTTAAGGTTATATTAACTAAAATTTGTAGTCAGGTCGGGTAGATAATAGCCTGCCAGCAAAGGCGCTGCTTTGATTTTAAGATGGCTACATTTGCCTTTAATATTTTAGGCACTTTATAAATGATACAAGAGCTGGGAAAAGGATCAGTGAAGTTACTATGGGTGTGGGGAGGGCAAGCAAACTCTGGCTCCTGAACTGGACAGGTGGAACAGAATTGGAGGAGAACAGTTCATCTTTAGCAACGGCTTCACAGTTATTCCTTTTTCCTCCCTTAAGAAACCCGATCTCCCTTAACAACCTGCTGTCACAGTGGCCATAGCAAGATGTCTTCAGTGCCCAGCCACCATTCTCTTGTCCCACACTGCCCCAGGCAAAGCTCTCTTTTTACTATTTAGTATCACCATCGTTTGTTGGTTTACAGTGCTAAAGGTTAATCATCACCCCCTGGATTTCAGTGTCTTGGTTTTGCTACATGGGAGCAGTGCCTTGGCAACTGGGTTCCACTTCCTACCAGCCTTTGTGGGAGCACACACCCCAGGCATGCAGCACCTCTGTTTCCTAGCCTGTCAAAAGCATTGCATAGTAGTAATTCAAGAATATTGCTTCAACCTGTTGCTTCACTCAACACCAACCCTTCCCCTGCCAATACATAATTTTCTAGCTGGTGAGAAATTATTCACCTTTCCCTCCAGAACCCATGCTCACAATCAAGAGAAGGCGGATGGAGCGGGGGTGGGAATCTGGTCTCCTTTTTGTTTTTTTGTCTTAAGTACAAATAGGTATTTTTGAGGCTTCCAAAATTATGGCATTGCATTGTAATTAGGAAGCAATTTAACGACATTTAAGAAACAATTATGTTGCATTTAATCTGTGCTTCAGCTGTTTCCTGGCATTCTTTTTTTGGAATTGTGACTATGGCACTTTTATCACTTAATGACCAAACACACACAAAAGCTGAAGCAGGAGTGTAGAGCTTGGCAGGTCACTGACTAAACGTTGTGATGGTGAATATGCCCCCTGCAGTTGTCTGAACCTTCTTTAAATAGCAAGTATGTAGTGATGTGGGGAGCACAGTCAGGATGAAGACTGGTTAACACTGCAGCCCCAACGAAGAACCTCCCTCCCCACAGCTCTTATTTGGCATGGGAACCATCACTGTATTTCCTCACAAATCATCATGTTTTCAAAAGGTTTATGCAACTAGTAATGGTACCTTTCTGAAAGGTGATTCAAACAGTGAAGAAGGAAGTCCACAGAGAACTTTGAGCCACCTGAGAATGCTTCTGGTGGATTAAGAGCAAATGGCAAGCTCTGCTGGACCAAAGGCCTTCTACTCTAGGATTGGTTTCCAAAATGAGCTCAGCAACTGTCTGTCACTGGAGGTAATAGAGCCATCAGAGGTAGTAGTAACCATGGAAGGCTTTGTCCTCCATGGATTTCACGAGTCCCCCTTGAAAGATGTCCTAGTTGGTGTCTGGCACTACACCTTATGGTATTGAATTCCATAGTGTACATTCTGTAGTTGTCAGAGCATGATCTATGTGTCAAAGCCTCCTTTCATGTGGAAAGTTAGCATGCCAGGGAGAAGGTTGCTAGGGTAGACTTCTCCCTTATATGTTCAAGCAGCTTTTGGCATTCTGGACTCTTCTTTTCCCATGAAAACTACACCATGTTCTCTTCCCGCAAGTCTGAGTAAGTTCTCAGTTTTTGACCACACCAAATGCATTTATCTGTGCATATTTTCTTGTACTCCTGAAGGATTCTCAATGAAGACTACTGCTTTGCTTGTACCCTATATCCTATCCCCCTTTCTTAAAAAGCAATCACCCGAGTTTGAAAGTCAGCCTTCAATTGATTTTATGAATGGAGACTACAAATTTGAAAGAAATGAATTTTGTGAAAAAAGCAATGCTATTGTTTAAAAGTTATTAAATGAATTATTACATGGTAGTTCTGTGCACAGTGAAGCCACAGAAGCAAACACCTTATAAATAATCATCCTGAAGTTTATTTGCCTCCTGCTCTTCAAAATTATGCCCAAAGCAGCTCACAAGAGAACAGTAAACAAACCATCAATATATAGGTACAACAAAACCATAAGTATTCCAAGTGCATTTCACAAATGTAGTATTTCCCCCCTCCCCATATGTCATTTGTTTAAATGAATAATGCAAGGAAATGTTTCCCTAGCTGGCAGGAGGGTTAAGTGTTCTCAGGGCCAAAACTAAGGTTTTGGCTTATCCAGGACCTGAAACCGATGAAAGACTCTAGGCACCATCAGCAGCCATCTTTGTAGTTGGAGTCTGTTCCAAACCAGGTAGAACTGAGCCAGGCAGAGAGCAGGGACTATGTCTGGCAAGACTCACACAGACTTTATATTATATCAAGGCTTTATACCAGGGTTAAAGAGAGGCTCCACAGGACTTTTGGGGGGGGGGTCACGTCATTAGAATATGACACTAATTATTCTGCTACTTGCTTGCTTATGCAACCCTATTGCCTGGGACTGTTAAGAAACAGTGGTCTGCTAGCAGGCTAATAAAATGAAATTTCCTCCTTGAGACAACTCTGCACTTCACAGATCTGTCAGGAAGCTCACTAGGTGTATAACTATTTAGGCAGGCTGCTTGTTGAGCAATGCATAGCAGGAGTTGCTGCTTGTCTGGAAAAGCTGCTCCCACCGCAATAATTCTGATCTTTTTCTGCCTTCTTTCTAAAACAATACCAGTAGTATTATTCATTAAAATGTGTATTGCAGCACCTAGAATCATTTATCCTCACAGCAATGCTGTTTGTGAGGTAGGTTGGTATTATTGCTACTAACAGTAAATCTCACTCTGAGAAACTCTTGGGGAATGTCTCCTCTCCCCAGAGAAACTGAGTGAAATGATCCTCCTCAGTTTGTTTGCCCACAAGTAGGATGGCGGATTTTGAGAGACCTTCTGCATGCACAAGTCAACTTTTGGTGTATGACCTTGGTTGAGAAGAATATTTGGGTGAGAAAATGAAGAGATAAGCCACTGGGGGCAGGGGGTTCCCTGCTTCTCATCCATGCATCATTTTTGCTTTTTAATCCAGACTCTACCACTGACCTTACCTTCTTGATTGAGGCCACCACCACACTTAGTTTGGCCCTGTAGTCTGTTTACTGTAGTACAGAACAAAGATGCAAGTAGTATCAAATCATTACAAAGGAAGAGACTATTCCTGCTTGGCAGGGGGTTGGACTCGATGGCCCTTGTGGTCTATTCCAACTCTATGATTCTATATTAGAAGGATGGTGAACATCAATAAGTGATGAATGAAAACAAAGTGGGCCATTCTTTTGCATCTGAATGGATGTCGACAGAATTTCATTTATTGCCCTCTTGACCCTCAAAACATAGAATAGTAGAGTTGGAAGTGACTACGAGGGTCATCTAGTCCAACCCCCTCCCTGCCATGCAGGAATCTTTTGGCCAATGTGGGACTCGAACTCACAGCCTTGAGATTAAGTGTCTCATGCTCTACCGACTTGCATTTCAACCCCAACCTGAAAAAGGGTTGAAGTAGAAGAGTGAAGAGACCGCCAAGATGGACTCATGCCACATACTCCATTACATGAATCATTTTACATTCTAAATGCTGCTTAGGAAACGTAGTCTGGTCTGTGGTATTGTTCTCTGTGTGTCTCTCTGTCACACACACCTGAAAATATTTACTGAAAGAAAAATCTGAAAACGGTATCAAGAAGTCGGGTTGCATATTCCCTGGCTATTACCACATTAGGTTTTTATGCCACTTTAAATTTTTACCATTTGAAAACCTATCTTAGGACAGTTCTGCTTGTGTGTCTAATCAATATTTGCCACATAAGAGATTCTGACAATTCGGTCCTTGCTTTCTTTTCATTCTTGGGCAACAAACCCTTCCTTTTTAGATCAGGTGGGTCAATACTTGGTGACGTTCCATGTGACTCTTGGTTTGAGGACAAAAGCTGCATGCCTGCTACTCTTTCTGCAACTCCTTCCCATCTTTTCAGCCTTATCTCAACCATTTCCCAGTCAAACCCTCCAGACCTTGAGTTCACGCAAAACTGCTTTTGGATTCCTTTCCCTAGGGAGTTTTCCCTGAGCATCAAGGGCTGAATTTGACTGAGATTTGAGTAAATCTCACCAATGTGCATGTTTTTTCTTCACTGATTCATGGAGCTCATGTGACTTCTTTTCATTCATGCGACCTCTTACTATATCCATCATTCCATTTTTCTTTCCTATTAGAGTGAAATTGGACACAGCCCTCCTCCTGCCTACGCCCCTATGTCAGGAGTAAGTATTTCCCAATCAACCTTCATCAATTAGGGGTTTGTCTGTCTTTTTAAAAACATTTCATTCCTTCTCTTTTCTTTCTAAATTCCATCACGTGCCTGTCAGGGGCTCAGGAGCAGAGGCACAGGGGAGAGAGGAAATGGAGAGCGAAGGGGTAGAATCTGAGGGCAGCGGAGGGGAGAATGACAGTGACCCGAGAGATTCCATGAGCCTCTCCAGTGAATCAGAAGATTCCCAGAAGGGGGCGCCGATGGCCAGGGCAAGGGGGGTCCCAGGGGGGACACACCAGAAGCAGGGGGCCAGCGGAGACTCCCAGAGCAGTAGCTGGAAATCAGGGCCAGCTTCCCCACCAGAGCGTAGTGGGGGGGAAGAGTCCCATAGGTCAGAGTCAGCGTCTCCTCCCGCAAGCAGGGAGGAGGAGTCAGGCCCAGCTAGCGTCCCCGAAGAGGGGAGCAGCGACAGGAGCAGTATAACGGTCAGAAGGAAGGTGGCAGGCTGGGCGCGCGCGCCAAGTTCAAATGTACAGGCGCGCGGGACAGCAGGAAGCCCGGATTGGGAACCAGGTCCTAAAGCCCGCCGGAGGGAGGGGGAAGACTCGGGGGACTCAGCGTCAGAAGAGTCTAGAAAGGGGAAAACCCCGGCGGACAGGCGGACCCAGAGGAGGAAAGAACAAAGGAAGAGGTGGAGCAAGGCTAGGGTCTTAAACTGGTGTCTGGGGGGAGGAGACTCAGACGGAGCTTCAGCGGTCTAGGGTTTAAGACGTAGAGCTGCGCGCCGTGGCTGTAAATGAGAAACTGAACTTCAATAAAGACTATTTAATATAGCAACGGACTGGCGTTGGTCCTCTGTGAGCTGGGACCTGGGGCAGCTCTGACAGTGCCTCTCACCCATTTCGTCAGTTCTAGTTCCAGAACTTACCATGTTCTTGAGGGACTGAGTGGTCTCTCTGATCTCAGTGGAAATTCTACTGAGAGCTTGGAATTCTACAAAATAAAACATCACCAGGGTTTAATATCTGCTTCAGAATAAGTTCCTATTTTACCTTACTGTCAGGTGTTGCTAATTCATTAGTCAGTTACGTTCTCAGCTTTCCTGATAACCAGAAATTGTTATGATTTAAAACAAGGGAGTACAGACGGATTAGGAAGCCACTCTCGAGCCTAAAGGCATCTTGCTGGGGGGAGGGGGAGACCTCTGTAAGTTTGGATGTGCTACTTGCATTTCTCATTGAATTAGGGGTGTGTGCAGGAGTGGCACCGCTTGTGGCAAAATGGGAGGTGCCACCCTGCCCTGCTGCCACTTTCTGCACCACCCACCCCTGCCGGCAGAGAAGCAGTGCTGGCACTGGTGTCAATTTCAGATGAGGTCTCGCATGATCTGCAAGATTCCACCTGATTTTGGCGAGATCTCACCTAAAATGGGCACCAGTGCTGGCAGCGGAAGCAGCAGGGCAGGTGGGGTGCCCACAGGGATGCTGCCTCAGGGACTAGGGCCACCTGAGACAGAGGCCTTACCCTGCCTGTGTGTGTGTGTGTGTGTGTGTGTGTGTGTGTCCATTCTGATCAGTTATCAGATACTGGAATGCCCCAAGGAGAGGTGCCCATGTCTTAATTTATAATTAATATCTCTGAAGTTTGAAAAATCTTCCTTCATAAGTTAAAGAAGGTGACACATAACAGATGCCAATTGATTTTAAATTTGCTGTATTAAGATGTTTGTTTTATGCTGGAAATGAAAGATGGGCAGTTTTCAATAGCTAGTTTAGATTATTCCCTTTTTCAGTCTCTCTCCAACATATGCAGAGGCAAGAGTCTGTGTTACTGATCCAAAAAGGTATGAGTTTCAATACCAGTGCATTTTTAGTACCAAGTTCTTTATTAGGGCATTGTAGCAGTTACAGAAAAAATATATAACTAATACCGGGGGAAATGGACATATAATACTAATAAACAGTACCTCATTAAACAAAATAATGGTCAAAATAATGGACAAGCACCAATAACTCCCCTCTGCAAAAAACCCAAACATCCCTTATTTGTAACAAATATAAGCAAAAGGGAATAGCACCTCTCAGAATACCCCCATGACCTGTTAAGTAAGAAAGAACACCTCTCAAACTTACAAGAACTAAGGCCCTATATAGGTCACAGTTGTATATAAAATCACTCTCTTTATATAGACTTAAAGTATGTGGTGAAGCTACACACAAAATGACAGGAAGTACAATATAAGATCATCAGAAAATCTTATTTTATGATAATTTCTTGAGATGATGAGCTCCAAAAGTTGCAGGTAATTCCTGCAAGAGTAACTGATTAATAATCTCCAGAAGCCCACAAGAAAGAAGAAAGTTATCCCCTACCCTTCTATGAAAGATTTCAACCATATCCATATAAAGTTTATTTCTGAAAGAACAAAGATAATTCAACTATGCGTGCTACTTTACTAGATACTGTGCTGCGGTGCTTTTTTGTTGAAAAAATGAGGCTTGATACTCATAAAAGTGCTTTGGGTACCAGCACAAAATGGCTGCCATGGGCAGCAAAAATAAGAGGCGCCAGTACTCTGCAGGTTTAGGCCCAGGAACAAAAGTGTATCCAAAGTGTTTTGCTTAAAGCAAAATTCTGTGGCAAAAGTGGAATTTCCTGCCAATATGAACTGTCTAAGCAAAATTTCTGAGTGATGCTGATATGTACCTGTCTAAATTGTCACTGAGTTTTACCTAAAGGGAATTTTTGGGGTGATTTGGGAGGTTTCTGCTAGGGAGAAACATCTAAGGAACTGTAGGGAAAACAAAATGAATTTGGTAAAAGTGGCAGAATTTCTTGCAGTATATGCACACACTCAAAAAACCACTGCTGAAGCCAGGCACTGGTGGGAATATGATGAGGCAAACAAGGAGAGATGATACTTGGGGGGGGGGGGGGGGAATTATTCAAGGGAGAGTACTGACATGTATGGATCAGAAAGTTCTAAATGACTGCATTAAAAAGGAATTTAATAGAATGTCAACCTGGAATTTTCTATTTTGCCCTCAGTTTTTGAATTTTTGGCAAAATTTTACTAGGTCTTCTGTAAGGTTTTTTCTTTTGAAGATGTGTGCTGTGATACTTGAGGTCTATTCTAATTGGAATACCAGGGAAGCATATCTGGAAAGGAAAAATCAAGTTGAACAAATAAATGAAAATAAAATGTAATATTATATGCACAAAAGCCCACAAGTACAATCGTTTATGAGTCTCTCGTGTCGTGGTCTGTGTTTCTTACAGAACCAGTTTATCTACAGAGACGGCAGCTTGGCTACCGAACAAGTAATTCCTTTGCCATACCGAGCTGCCATGCCAAGCATAGCACCAGAACTTCCCATCATGCAAAGTGCTGCAGAGATCTGCGATGATACTTGCTGCAATGGCACCTTGCGGAAGCAAGTGGCCAGCCTTTCACAGGAAGACAGCATCACTCAGAGGTACAGCGCTGACCCAACAGTTTTTATACCTGAACGGGGGCCAAGAAACGAGCTGGATGAAGATGGATACATGACTCCAATGCCAGAAAAACCCAAAACAGGTATGTAGATACATACGTGTGATAGCAATCATAAGGTTTTGGGTTTGGAATAGGACCTAAGCTGCATCTAAAGGTTTTGAAGGCTAATTTCTAGTAGCAGCTTGGCTTCCAGAGGTGATTGATTATCAATGTTTAAACCCCACTCTTTCTCTAAAGAGCTCCACCTCGATATAAGTTATAGGGCAAAGACAATACTAATAAAGGGATTTGTGCTGCACAAAGAGAAGGGGATATTTACCCAATAACATTGTGAGCTTAGCAAAAGATAAGGAGAGGTTAAATTTAGATAAATTAGAGTGTAAGAAATAAAGGGAGGTTACCCTGTGCAGATTTACAAGGCTATGAAAATATAGAGAGAAAAGTGACATACTCCTGATAATTCATTGCTTTTCTCCAAAGAAAAGAGTCCACTTCCGGTAAAATCACTGTGGGGCTTAACTTCAGACTTCAGTGACTTAGATCATATTTCAATGAGAAATTATCCAGTCTCACCCACGACTGGCCCAAAATCATGCAGTGAGCTTCATATCTATGTATATCTATGTTGAATGCAAGTCTCTCTGGTCAAACCTCAATATCTGGAATTGTAAATAATCAAAACTGGAATGATTACCTTGCTTAATCCATTAAGTGTGAGCTTCACCTGTGCCTACTTGACACCTGCTATAGTCTATTTGCTCTGTCTAGAACTACTCTGCCATCATACCTCTTACACTCTGAAAACATTGAAAAAACTACTAAAGAGCAATCTTAAAGATTATTGACACTTATAGTCATGGACAGATGTGAAAGAAGGGAGAAAACCTGGTGCAGAAACGAGATTTTGTTTTTGAACATAGCATGTTGAGACTTTCTCACTGCAGATGTCCTTCTTGTCCTCTTGTCCTCACCCCTGTAGTTAACCTTCTAGCCATGCTAGTTACAGCCCACTGAGCTTCCACAGTTCTCTTACACTTTTGTTTCTGCAGACCACAGGCTTTTGGCTTGTCTAAGATGTACTGTGTGAAAAGACCTGAAGGTCAGTGTGCACGTATGTCCTGAGCCAAAATGCTACAGTAACATCTCTAACCCAGGAGAGATAGCTTGATTCAGATAGTTTTCGGTCACCTCTCTCTCTAAAATGAAGTATTTCATTTTAAAGTTGTAGAAGAATGACTTTCCTCCCTCGCTAAGCATCTGCATGCCTCCTGGATTTTAATCTGGGATTTCCTGCACTGTTTAAATCAACATATTCATATTTGAGAGTGGAGTTAGCTAGGTTTGTTCCTTGAGGCTATTGTATTTTTCTATGGCCCGTGTATTATGTAACGGTGTTGTTTATTTTTTAATTGTGCTAGTGGCACTTTCATAATCTGCCAGATAGCGTTATATGGCAGTGGTGGTTATTGTTCCCCTGAGGATAAGCAATGTAAACAGGAGACATTTTCAGCACTGCTGGAAAAGTTCAGATCAGCTGTGCGTACTTTGGGCTCAGCTCTGTGAGAAATGGAGGCGCCTCCTTGCAGGTTAATATCCCAGGACTGGCCACTTTACAGCAGCAGGGTTCTCTCCTCATGGAAAGGGACTGGCTGAGTGCATACAAGCAGAAGCTTCTGATGTTAGAGGTAAAGGTGCATAAATTTTACTCCAAAGACATCCTCTTAGAGAATAAAGATCCGAGGATAGTGATTAAGTAAACAATAGCCTTTTCTTTCAGGTAGATAGATATCATAAAATCACACAAAACTTTACTCCTGTCAGTTTGTTTTCACTGACCTGAAATAAGCTACAGTTTGTGTCAACCTAAGGTTATTTCAACCTAAGAGTAGTGACAGGGCAGTTTTATGTTGTATGACTAGCTGGTGTTAGATCCGTACCCAAGAAGCTCTAATTCAGGAATGGGAAGTTGTAGCCCCCCCCCCCCCCAGATGTTACATCTGCCATCATCCCTGGCCTTTGAGCATCCTGGATGGGGCTGATGGGAGTGGCAGCACAACCAAGATATGGATGCCCACAGATTCCCCCACCCAGACTCAACTCTCTCTCTAGCTAGGAATTAGCAACATTTTCATATCAATCCATTGCTTCATGAAGTCTGTTAAAGTCCAGCCCACTAAACCACTTGGAACAACTCACCAGCACAATGCTCATCTGTTTCTTCCTAATATCAGCTGGTATTCTTTTTTTGTAACCCATCATGGTACAGCTTGACAACATAGAAATATTAAAACAAATTTGTTTCAAATTAGGTTCCATTCAGATGTGGTTTGTTTCTTTGGCTCATATGGGTTTTATAATTTCTAGATCACCTGAATCCTGTGGAGGAGAACCCATTTGTCTCTCGGCGGAAAAATGGTGATCTTCAAGCACTGGACAACCCAGAATATCACAACGGCCAAAATGGCCCACCCAAAGCAGAGGATGAGTATGTGAACGAGCCACTGTACCTCAACACCTTCACAGGCACCTTCGAGAATGCAGAGTACCTGAAGAAAAACGGGCTTCCATTTCCAGAGAAACCCAAGAAGGCGTTTGACAACCCAGGTTACTGGAATCACAGCCTGCCCCCACGGAGTACCCTACAGCACCCGGACTACCTGCAGGAATACAGCACAAAATATTTTTACAAACAAAATGGAAGGATCCGGCCCATTGTGGCAGAGAACCCCGAATACCTCTCAGAGTTCTCCCTGAAGCCTGGCACAATGCTGCCCCCTCCACCCTACAGACACCGAAACACAGTGGTGTAATCCCCAAAGCGTGGAAGTCATGGGGGACCCATATACCAGCACTCTCCTTTCTCCTCCGTCTCTGTCTCCCTTCTCTTCTGTCCCTTCTTCTTACCCTCTCTTCTCCTTTTCTTGCCAGTTCTTCCTGCAGGTGGTTGTCTGCAAATGGAAAGGCACAGTTAAGTCATTTGTTCCAGGAAGCCGGGAAGAAAGAAAAGTAAAGAGTGAATGAAGCAGAGGGGAGGGAGGGAGGGAGGGAGGGAGGCTGGCATTTCTCACTTTCTGTGCACCCGCAGGGCCAGGAGGTCAGACAAGCCAATGAATACTAGTAAAAGCCGGTGGCGGTGTTGCCTGCTGTCCAACTAGTTCTCTGCGTAGCAATTCAGCTTTGATGCTGCAGGGAAAGTCACAACAGTGCCAGCTTCTATCAGCAGGAAATGCTGAGAGCCACCGGAGCAATCCTGGAGGGGGCAGTGCGGTTTTGGGCAGGGGGAGGGAAAAGAGAGGGTAGGAAAGGACATTTTTAATATCATGAGTGATGACATAATGAGATTGAAAATCCGACTTCTTTCTTTAACACTTTATATTCTACCACATAAACAAAATGGCTAACCCAGCTTGCCATTCCCATCTTGTTCACTGTGTCCGTCCATCCGCCCATCCATCAAAGGGATCACACTGAAGATCACATGACTCTCCGGCCAGCCCCCTGTTCTCCACCACTTCTGCAGTTGGGGGTCTGTTTTCTAACTGCACAGACCTAACTTCTTCATGCTTCTGTGCATGACACTACAGGTTTTCTACAGGTCAATAGGAGAACAAATGTTTTGAAAGCAAAAATGATTTCAGGACACAAAGGCCAAAATTATAGGGAAAACAACAACATCTCATTTTTTGAGGGCAAGCCACCAACCAAGATTTATATGCACAGAGCCTCCTGTTGATGTTTTATACTTCTTGAATACAAAATGTAGCTATTTTCTCCTCAGTTTCTTCTGGTTTATCAGCTAAAGTTGGGAAGCAGTAGAGGATACTGAGGACTGGACAGAGGGGGAAAATCCATCGTTGTTGTTCTTTTAATTCATGGTTTTGGGGTTGTTTTTGTTTTAAGGGTGGCCTGCTTCTAAAGGAGGCAGGGTCAGGAGGCAGGCTTCCGTTCATAAAGAAGAAAACGCACATGGCAGATCACTGGAAAATTCATTTGCACTTAAGCTACGGTTTTAATTTTTGTCCTCACCCTGAACTGTATTCTGGAATCTGAATGAAGCAATATGGAAGTGACCAGCAAAATAAAATAATTTAAAATGTAAAATGAATTATTATTATAATGATATATAAATATAGATATATATAAAAGATGACTGTGGAAAATGCCAAAACAAAGTGAAGTCTTTGGAACTTTGTTCATCAGTGCAACGACTGCTCACAGGAAAACTGTTGAAGGAGTAACTAGCCTTGGTGCTGCCTCAGAAAGGAAAGCTGATTACAGGGCAGGGGGAATTGCGGGAAGAAGTGCTGGACTGACTTGGACTAGCAGACAAAGACTGGTGAGGCCTGCTTATTGCTTTCCTAGCACAAAGAAGAAACACGAAGCAAGGTTTTAGAAATTCCGGGTGTGCATGGCTATTACATTCTCAGTCAAAACTGTAAATAATTTCAAAGCTTTCTCTCATCTACGAACCTTCATTCTCTGCTGGCTTTTACATGCTATTTTTAATTTTTTTAAAAAACTTTTTTTTAGTTTGTTCCCTTCATGACTGGATTTTTTTTTTTTTAGCTCGAGTTTATTTATACAGCTCTGAAGACATAATATCTAGTAGGGGCAGGGGGGGGGCATCACCCTCATTCTTACAGTGCAATCCTGTCTACTCAGAAGCACGCCCCACTGATTTCAATGGGGCTTAATCCCAGGAAAATGGATTGCAGGCTCACTATATGTCGAATGAAATTGCAGGAGGGGCAATAGTATTTTGTTGTATGCACTTTAGCAATGATTAAAACCAAGCGTGTTGAATAATGGCAGGGAGCTGAGTCAAAATACTTCACATATCCTATTAGACTGAAAACAAGTCAAGGGGTGCCTTCAGCATTTTAGAGAACCATGTTAGGGGATATTTCAAGAACTAGCTTTCAGGTTTATTCTGCTAAACGAACAAAGCTCATAGTTTCAGGAGTTGACTTGATATAGGTAGCCATTTGCTCATAAAGTATGTTTCTGTGATGCTCCAGCCTCTCTCTGTCACCAAGCAACAGAGTAGTACTTATTTATGGCTGGAATTTAAGGGGCAAAACACCTGTGTGGGGGAAAGGGAATGCTAAAAGTCTCAGCCTTTTAAAAATGGTTTAGCACTGCCCTACTAACCTTATCTCTTAAACACCAACAGAATGACCCCAAAGGCTCTCAGTGACCAAGGCAGGACTCCTTGCATAGCAGTCACATCCAGGGTCCAGAACAGGTGATAGTTCTGCAGCTACCAGCCCAAAACCCCAGGCAAGTTGAGCAGAGAAGAGCCAGGGCATGGATCCAGGGCGCAGGGAGCTCTTGCCACACCCAATCCTCTGGCCAAGGTAGATTTTGAAAGCACATCATCCTACAAGCCATTGTAGATCCCATGGTCACCCAAGAGTGGCCTCTTGGTATGGTCCAAGTAGCAAACTCAGATTGTGAGGTCATTTTGGGAAGCACTGGTGATCCACAAAGAAATTTCATAGACATTTGACATGTCTTGAGAAAACCCATGGAAGCTTGTGCTTTTGCTTCTTGATGTTTGTTTGTTTGTTTGCTTGGGTTTATTGTGTTTTCTGGCTCCTTGGTATATGATGATAGCCAGACATGGCATAAATGTATATTTAAAGATGAGTGATAACTGCCCTCTAGCCACTGTTCCCTGTCGCTGGGATCCAGCATGTTATTCTGGTCACCCTGGAAGCAGGAGCACCAGCTCATCAACTCTCATATATTCTGTCAGCAACACTGGCTCCCACTGCCCTGGGGATCCCAGTAAACATGATGGTGCTTAGACCGCCTTCCGGTGGCTGCACCCGGTCAACTCTTTTATGTCTGTGCACAGGAGATGCTGCTAGGCAGGAACTCGGGGATTTCTGGTTCTCAAAAGTGCATTCCATATCAGGAGGCATATATTTCTCTGTCTTTCAGACTACAGGTTCTTGAACTTCCTGAACCAGTTCAATCTCTCTCTGCCCAGAACTGAACAAATTATGTACTAAGTTACTACGTGGTGTAATATGACCTGAGCCTCACTGAGCTAACGATGCATATTTCTAGGTTTGTTTTGCTTTAAAGATGGAGCCGAGTGAGACCTGACTTCACATTGGATTGGCCTTATTTCTGCATGTAAAGTATTAGTCTGCCCAGTTATTGGAAATTACATTTTTTGTGTGTGAGAGTAGACTTTTTCATTTCTTCCACTAAAGCAGTACAAAACATGGGTTCTTCCAGAAAATGCTTAATTTTAAGTATCTGCATTTAATTGCCAGGTAGAAGAGTGCTTACTGTAGGCATGAGACTTATTTCCAATTACACAGTTTCTCTAAAAAATATTGTTTAGTTACTCAAAATATGTGTCAAACTGCAGTGAGAAGGAAGGAGACATTCATAATACAATGTTTAGTGTCAGAATCAATTGCACAATGGACAGAAATGTGTGCAGGCCTGGTGAAGTTTATTCTCTTGATGTGCTGGCCAAATTCCCATTTGTAACAGCAGAAAAGCAGTGTGTGCAGAACGCAAAGAATTGGTGTTCAAGTGCTGGCTGCTCACTGATTTCAGAAGTTTTAGTTTACCCATTGAGGGAGGTGGTAGAGAGTGGCTTTTAAGGGGGTTCTGAAAACCAGTTGTATTGCCCCAGGGGTGACTACAGGGAGAAAGTGTTATTTTCATATCCAACTTAGAGGCTTCTACCACCATTGGAAATAAGATGGCCTACTAAGTAGGGTGATTCCTACATTCTTAGGGAGCCTGCTAGATGAAAGCAGAACATTCTTTGACACTACGGATGCTGCAAGTGTTAAGGAAACATTTTCTACCATCAGTGGAGATTTCACTGCTATAGCCATATAGAATTACTGAGGCAAAGTTATGGTGGTTTTCCTGGGTCTTCAAATATAGAAGTCTCCAGACAGATAGCTGTCTGACCATTTCACAATGAAGAGCATACAGGGGAGCTCTTCTCCTGGTAACTGCTGGTTTTGGCTCCTTTGCAAATGTTGGATCCTATGCAGAGCTGTGTGCTGTTAGTTAGCAATACTTCAGTTCCCCAGATTACCCGTTTCAAAATTGGTGGTTCAGGAATCCTCAGCAGGTCAGTGTGTTTGTTTATATTTGACAGAGCATAAGTTATTGAGAGCCTAAGGTCCAATAGGACTGAGCTGCCTCAATGAACATAAATGGAAAGCTCGCCGCAAATTCAAGGGATAGCATGCAATCCTGCTCTCCCCGCATGTAAAAAGCCTTTACAAGCCAAATGGTAATATATATTTGCTTCCTATAAAGAGTAAAAGCCTGTGCAGTTGAGGACCTCCCTATGCACTTGAACAGAATGGGGGAGGCAAGGGAGAGAAATTCATCAAAGCATCTTGGCATCCTCTTGCTAACCAAAGATGGAAACCTGTTTATGTGCAGGGCTTTTGGCAATTCAAGATAAGTACTGCATAAAGAAAACAATCCCGCAGAGTAAAAGAAAATGTAAATAGTTCCTCCCCCCATAGCAGTACCTTCTCTCAAAATATGAATTGATGGAGCATATTACCTTTTAATTCTGGGAAATGCATGTATAAGGAAGTCAGTTTGATTGATTGTGTGAGATGAAATCCAGGCTGTGACCTCATTTGAATCTCTTATTCCAGTGGTGCCGGGATGCATGTCCATTTCTATCTATTCAAAGCAGAGGTGGCTTTCCAGGTGTTGCTGGACTGCAACTCCCATCATCTCTGACCACTGGCCACACAGGATGAGGTTGATGGGAGTTGAAGTCCCACAACATCTGGGTGGCTCCCCTCCTACCCCACTTTAAAGTTTTGGGAACTAGCAGGGCCTATCCAGGTGGTGACATGAAAAAATGGATTGCAATTATTCACCTAATGCCAGCTTGTTCAACAGTAAAACTCTACAGGCATTTGGGAATGACAGAAAGGAAAACTCCTTCCTCCATGCCATGTTCTCAGTCCAGACTATGAATGGAAGAATTTGTGAATTTCATATATATTTCAGGTAACCCAAATAATCTTCTCAGTTGTCCATGTTTCCAGCCTTAAATTGTTCTCCACATTTTGCAGCAGTCTGTGATTTTAAATTTTAAAAAAATCCTTATGAAAATTCATTGTTATTTCAGAGCATTTCCCTTTTTTAACCATGGTTTATTGGGCTTTTCACATTATTACAATAAAATGGTATAATCCTTTAGTTCCTCTCCCCCCCCCGGCTTTGCTTCCTCTCTTTGAGCTCATGGCCTCTTCGTCTTGTTTGTATAGCTACAGTATTATCATCTCTGGCACTCAGCTACAGTGTGTCTAGGTTTCCGCACTCTGATGAATGTGTGTCAATGTTCTGCTGTAGTCCTAGATTAACATTCATTAACTTGGGGAAATTCCCATCGCTGCAGTGTGCCTCCCATTACATCTAAATGCAGATATTATTCGGCAAACAGTTCCTAAAATGCACTCAAAATCTCTTGGAAGCTTGAACTTTGTAGAGCAGAATTTTTTCATGGAATGCTGGTTGCAGGAGGTCCTGTATCCAGGTTGCTGTGCTTGGTGTACTCCAGATAGTTCCAATATTTGTTTTGATGACAGTGGAGCCATCCTTCTGGCGCTTTTGATAATCCCCACCTGGCAGGTATGCAACCAACTGCAGTGGTAGAGTTGCCTGTTAAGAGGGATTTGTAGAGAACCAGATTAATTCTAGCCCCTGCACTTCCTTCCAGAAAATTGGATTACTGTGCAGTTCCATAGTAGGTGAGCTATGTCTTTTATATGCAGTTTTGACTAATGTACATATTTTTGAAAGCATTTTTTCCCATTATACAATCATTTCTGCAAGTCATTTTCCCTAAATATTTTCATTTTTATTTACACTTCCCCCTAAAATATGCATTTTTGTAAACAATGGTTGGTTGGAAACTGCATCACAAAACTTGAATTCGGCGGAGTTTTGAAGGATAGCTGTGTTTGCTTTGCATATTGTTTCTAAAATACAAATTTGATCGATTCGGCTTTCAGTGCTTCCTGAATCAAGTCTTTCCCTCATCCCTAGTCCAGACTTTTCTTCTCACATGTACACCAAGGCTATATTTAAAAACTTTGAATGTATCAAATAGCTACCTGCTTATACGCCATTACCTAAGCAACCAGACTGATTCCTGCAAAAGGAGAAGCAACCTTTAAACTAGCATTTCTTTTTTCTGTTTTGGGTGGGGGGGCATTTTTTGCTTGATAGAGATAGCATCCTTCCTCTAGCTTAGTAAACGCACCCTTGTCCTTACACCATCGCCAGAGGGTCAGGCAACTTCACTTCCGCCCAGCTTGCTTCTGCCGTGTCCGGCCTTTGGCAAAGCATTCTTAGGGAGCATTCTTTGGGAAACTGCATGAAATGATGGGCTCTGATCTGTTCCAGAAGACCAAAATGAATTCTTACTGCAGTTTAATCTTCATCTCACCACCTTTTTTTTAAAAAAAAATCTTCTTTAATAACCAGCATGTCTCCCTTTAAATGCAAAAAAAGCCTGTGAGTAGCGTGATTTCATTGGGATCATGCTGCTAAGAAAGACAACAGGGTAAATAAAGCTTCCAGCCTCATCTTCTCAGCGGTAGCAGCTCGGCTGTGAGAACTGTATCCTCAGGCCAGACGTCCTTCTGTTTGTGTTGAAGAGCCCTGTAGTTAGCACTGCTAACTGCTTTGCATCCTGTAGATTAAAGAAAATATACCCTGTCAAAGTGGAAATCACACAGGTACTGATATTGCACAATTTGTGGAAAAGTTATAGAAGTTAGGCAATACCCTGCCATAGCCTTCCTGTAGTTAATATCACTGAGGAAACTTCCAGAAGTGACAAAGGAGGGAAATAATTGACATTTGCTTCAAGCAGGGACACAGCAAACCAGCCAAAACACACAGCAGTCACGACTTGAAGATAAAGGGGCCTGAACTCTGGGTACTGTGGGAAATGTTACCTCTCTTGAAAGGCACATGCGCCAAGGGAGCAAGCTTTTTTCGCTCTGAATTATTATACATTGCCTTATATTGCCCTTTACAGAGGTGTGATGTGAATTTCTTGTCAGCTGTTATTTGGGCTCAGAGCCCAAAGGAAACACTGCGAGTTACATTTTCAAAGTATTCACTAAAACCAGAAGCCAAAACTGAAGCTGAAAGTGCTGCATGCTTTCAGCAGCTGATTTGTTTAAAAAAAATCACCTTTATTGCTCCAACATTCTCAGTTAAAAACAACAGAAGTGAGGAACATTCTGCCCAGTCAAGGAATGGGGAAAGGCAGAGTTGTCTTGTCTGAACATTTTTAGTTGTAGTTTTCCTTGTGCCTTAGCTACGTAAGTATCTCTTTATTTGGTGTTGTTTAATTATATTTACATTTAAGACTTTTCTGTAGCTTTCTGCAGCCATACCTTTAAATGTTCAGAAGACATGGAGGAGGGCAGAGCGGAAGAAATTTCTTTCTACTAGAGCTGTAGAGTTACTGTGCAAGCAGACAGGAAGGTAGATTTGGATCTCCAAGGTTTACTTGATGTGTGTGATGCTTTCAATCCTATATTTGGAACTTTATAATTTTCTCCATATTGGAATGGGAAATTTAGTTCTATGGTTTCCATGTTCCTCTTTGCTTTCAAAACAATGCCCCTTATAATTCACTCATTTTCACTTAAACTCAGACTCCCCAGTGCTGCTAATGTTGAGTATTCAGCAAAGCAAAACTAATGCATGCAAGAAATCACTGTGTTTCTATAATAGGCATTAATTTAACAAGGCATCATAATACACTGAAAATGGTTGGTATCTGGCATGGATGTGTTTAGGATGTTGTAGCTGTGCTGGCCCCATAGTATGTGAGGTGCTTTTGAAGGTATCATAGAACAGGTAAATGGGATACAGTGGTACCTCGGGTTAAGTAGTTAATTCATTCCGGAGGTCCGTTCTTAACCTGAAACTCTTCTTAACCTGAAGCACCACTTTAGCTAATGGGGCCTCCTGCTGCCGCCGCACCGCCGGAGCATGATTTCTGTTCTCATCCTGAAGCAAAGTTCTTAACCTGAGGTAATATTTCTGGGTTAGCGGAGTTTGTAACCTGAAGCGTATGTAACCCGAGGTACCACTGTATATAATACTGCCCCAACTTTATCGGCTGTTGAACCATACAAAGTTCTCTAGTAAGCACAAGTACTCAGACCAAGAATAAAAGGAACTAGATTTAGTGTTCTCATAGATCTAGGCTAAATAGCCTATATTAACAAATATCATTCATATATTCATTCATATATATATAACCTGGCATGGTTTTCCCTCAGTGAATCCTGGGCATTACAGTTTGGTGAGAATGTTTTTAGCTGCTCCTAGGATCTTCACAGATCCTTCACGCATTGCCTAGCATTCCCAAGGAAGTCAGAGTGACCGATTGTAAGGGTGGCTGTGTTAATTAAATTAAGTTACCATATTTTTCCGTGTATAAGACGCCCCCATGTATAAGATGCCCCCTATTTTTGGGGACTCCAAATTAAGGAAACACCCCTCAGCACTACCCATATATAAGACAAGCCCCGATTTTAAACCTATTTTTTTGGTTAAAAAAAACCCCCTAGTCTTATACACAGGAAAATACAGTATTTTGACCTTGCCTAGAGTTCAGGTTTAAGCCCTTTAGGAACATAGTTGTAGAAAAATAAAATGATGTTGGAGTAAGCATTTGGAGTTGTTTCTTTGGATGCTATTTCTTTACATGACTCAGTTGAAAGCTTTACAAGGAAAATGTTATATCTACTGTTGAAAATTAACAGTAGATATTTAACATATCTACTGTTAAAATTTAGGGACAAATGTAAACCAAGGATGTTCCATGGCCAGAAACACAAGCACTTCAGAATGCAAAAGGCCAATTTGTATCTTTTCCTTCCTTCAGTGTTTGCACTTAAAAACAAGCAAGGGATAGATTTCAATTTTCTTGTTCCCTTGTGAAGTAATTCCCTACAGCACAAACAGTGCCATTTCACTCCCACATTCACAGAGTGATTATACGGTTAGCTGTAATTATTATTGATCTTGTTGCGGTAGCATGTTGCAACTGGGTGCGATCGTTGTAATCACTGTGTGCGCACATAGCCTGCCACTTCAGAAAATGTGCTTATGCACATCTTTGACTTTAATCACCTGGGGGCTTGATGCAAACCAGCTGAAATTTAGCAGAGAACCACCAATTGACTTCGATGGTACCTGTGTTAGACACTTGTGTCAGATCAATTTACACTGAGCACAGAGGTAAGTTCTTTCCTGAACCATAGCTTCATTAAGTTGTGAGTTTCCTTAGCCTCTGAAGGCATATAGCAAGGGATGTTCATACTTTGCATCAAAGTCTCCACCAAGAAAGATGGACTACAGCACTCAATATGTATTGAGAAGATCAATAATATTTATGCAAGTTTTCATTTTTGCATACAAGTCATCAGTTGCGTGCATTATGCTGAAGCAGCTACAAAGGGTGTTCTTGTTCTTCTTGTTTTTGCTTTTGCACTAGTTGTGTTGGTAGAAGCTGTAGGATAGGCATTAGAAACTGAGGGTTGTTAAGGAGGTTTTTAGTAGAACATGAGTAGGGACCATGAAGTGTGAACAAGTAGCCATACAGCATTCAGGACTCATGCTGACTGGAAAAAACTTCCTTGTTGTGCAGACACAACTTGCTAATTTTCAAATTAATTTCCAGCATGATAAGCAGAAGCATGCTTTGCTTTTTTAAAAAACTGTTAAGAGTCTTGCAAATCTGAGTCCTTTGTCAAACACCAGCTTTCATGGGCATGGATTCACAGCAAATGAATAACATTAGCCCTAGCAACTGACTGGAGCATAAAGTCAACGAAAAGAGAGAAGGAAAATCAGGGTGATACAGCAAGCTTTTTGCTAACTTACAGGGGAGGCTAACCTTACAACAAAATTTGAATAGGTACTATCCAGGGTGACAGGATGCACTGAAAGGTGGGCCAGTTGAAATGCACCTTTCAGCTACTCACAAGGAAAAAGCACCTTCATTTGGATTATTTTAATAACCATTGTTTGAAAACAATTCCTCTCCACTGGCATGAAAGTCAGCTTGCATTATTATCCATAAGCACTCAGCGGACTAAACCATTTTGGGGGCGATAACCACAGTAACAAACTGTGAATGGTATTTTATAAGTGTAGATATGTAATCCGTTATTTTGAAGTGAGGTACTATGAAATATGTAGCATAAAACGGTACTGCTGTTAAATGGGTCGATAATTAAACTGAGCAGCTGTGCAAAGGTAAGCTAACTTTGAATGCAAGGAAACAAAATGATCCTCTGGAAGCAGGAAATGCATAATCCAGTTAAAAGAAGTGCTTGGGTGTACACAGTTTTTATTCCAGTTGAAATCACTGGCCATTTGGATATAGACAGGGTATCTGTTCTACACATGGGACGGAACTGTTTCAAACTGTTCAAGCAGCAACAATCTACATGTTCACATGCCACATTCTGCACCCATCTGAGTGAGCCACAACTCTCAATGAGACTAAACCTGCATATACCCAAGTACGATGCCCTAACGGAATTGTGGGTCAAGCTCAAAGCCAGTACAATGTGCATTATGTCTGTTTTTTTAACTTTTTCACTGCTGAAATATTGATTTTCTGAGGGTTTTTGTAAAAGAAAATCTCCATAGGGGTGAGTGTTTTCCAAAATGAACCCGGAGGTTGGTTTTTTTCACCCTCTTTTCTAGTTCTGGCCACCAGATCCACACACTTGCTCAGTTGCTTAGAGCGTGGTGCTGATGACGCCAAGGTTGCAAGTTTGATCTCCATATGGGACAGCTGCTTATTCCTGTATTGCAGGGGGTTGAACTAGATGATCCTCAGGGTCCCTTCCAACTCTATGATTCTAAAGGAATGATTCAGTTGTTTAGCTCTGCTACTTGGTAAACTCACCTAGTTTGCAAAGTAACTTTAAGTTCTTCATAGCAGATAAAGAGAAAGGTAAAAGCAAATGTAGTGCATATAATTTTTATGCACATGCAATGTACTGTATTTTGTTAGGTTGGAACTCCCTGTTAAGATTGCAGGCCATTTTTTAAAAAATTCTAACATGTTTAACATGTTTTTCCGTATTAATATAAAGCCTTTAATTTGTTATTGAATAAAACTCAATATGGAAATTGCTTTCCTTTCTAAAATAAATATGCTTCGCAATCTGCTTCCTAACCCAGATCAGATTTGGGGCAATTAATGCTGCGATCCTATACGCACTTCCCTATTCGTAAACCCCACTGAACTCCGTGGGGCTTAGTTTTGCAACGATACGCATAGGATTGCCCTGGTAGTCCGACTGGTTTCAGTGGAGCTAAATTTAGTTAAATGCAAGAAACACAACATGTTTATGGTAGCATTGAAAGTTCTTTATTCCAAATATTATTTGGCCACATGGTTTTTAGGAAGCTTGAATTATGGACCAGTTTCTAACAACTGATACACTCTGACAAAGAGAAGTGGTGAGTTTGTCAACTTCCTTTAGTCCCAAATTTGCTCTGCTGTTTTTAGATGAGGGACCCAGGGATGGTGTACACAAAGACAAAAATTTGAATCCTGGTCTCTTAAGAATCTCTCCCAGTGTAGCAACATTGTTCGTTGACAGGACTGTGGCCAAGCTGCATCCTAAACAAAATTATTTGCTAGTGCAGTATGTCTCAGGATTGGGCTGTGAGAACATCCTGGGTTTAGCTATTTCACTCCATTCCTAGTACAACTGTTAAAAATGCAAAGAACAAAATACTTTCACCTTGTAAACTTCCAGGAAATCTTCCAGGAAATTGTGACACCATGCATCCATGTATTGTGGATTTTGCATCCTCATTTCATGTGAGACAATGCATTCAGAGTTAGCTGCCTTTTTGAAACAAAAATTTAAAAACAAAACTACTGTATGTTAATTTGAAAATGTGAATAGTATTTTTATAGCTTGTTAAAGACATGGCTAGTTGCATATGTAAATAAGGATAATGTAGTTTTTATTTTCCTTTGTGGGCCTCATTCCTTGGAACATAATTGTCTTAAGGTTGATTTGTATATAAGTAATTGGCTTGTGATTCCACCCTCTCTCCTTCCCCCTCCCATTTGCCCCCTATTTGTTTATCTCCTTGCAGGTTCGATTGGAGGTCTCATTCTGACATTCTGTGTGATTCTGTGTTAGCACTATTGTGGTGTGTTCAACCTCCTGCACCTGCTTACACAGTAGGATATGACAAATTGTGTGTGGTGTAATGTTACTTTAACCTTTAGTTTTTTCATCTTTCAGCTATGAAGGATTATGCACTGTTAAAAATTACATAACTAACTTTTGTTAATATTTAGCTATCTATATATTTTAGTATCATTTCCCTTTCCTTTTGTTTTTGGAAGCTATGGGAGAAACCAGTGTCTCTTTTCCTTCCCTTTGTGTGATTAGGATTGTTCTTTTTCTGTATTACCTCCCAAGTTCCTTGGAAACTTTATCTGTTTGTTAGGACAAATGTAGATTGCAACCTGCTTTAGCTTCATCCCACACTGATCATCCCAGCTGAACAATTTGAAAACTGTTCTGCTTTTTTGTTACATGAATCTGTCAGAAATATATTTTTAATTTAATATAAATGAAATTCAATAAAATACAAAACAAATGGTCCTTCATGCATGTGGCCTTTTTCTTCTTCTTATTGCCTGGTTGAATTAAACATTAATTTTGAACACTGTAGCCAACTAAAAGTGGAGGCATTTGGGTGCCTCTATAAAGGCAATAGCAAAAGCCTGCAGATTTGACTGGGGACTGCACCTATCCTTTACCCTAGTCCTAGACTTCTTCCCATACCACAAGACACTCAAGTGTTCAGGTAGCACACACTCTTCTCTGCATCTCCCCTCTTCTGGAAGCTGCTAAGATGACAGAATGTCTTCTTAGCACAAAGATGCTATAGGTGTATGCTATAAGATACCAAATGCTTGTATCTTGGGAGGAGTGGAATTGCTGGGTGAAAGATTAAGCTATCCATATATAGTGGTACCTCGGGTTACAGACGCTCCAGGTTATAGACTCCGCTAACCCAGAAATAGTACCTCGGGTTAAGAACTTTGCTTCAGGATGAGAACAGAAATCGTGCAGCAGCGGCGCAATGGCAGCGGGAGGCCCCATTAGCTAAAGTGCTGCTTCAGGTTAAGAACAGTTTCAGGTTAAGAACAGACCTCCAGAACAAATTAAGTTCTTAACCCGAGGTACCACTGTAATCTAAGCAGATAATTTAGCTGTAGCTTGGCCCTAGTTATGCTCTAAATTGGAGACCACTTTTTTTGTGTGTGTGTGTGTTTTAAAAAAGGTAGTCTGGTCTGTTATGCACTTCCAATATGGTTGCCATATTGTGTTATCTATAATGATATTTTTAAAAAATGGTACAAAACGTATGCACCAGAAGGCATTTTCTTACTGTCAAAATGACAGAATGCACAATTTGCAAACTTTGCCCACAACAAAATACCAGTCAACAAGGAAACACACATACAATTTATGCATGTTTACTTGGAAGTAAGTCCCAGAGAGTTCAGTTTACTCCCAGCTATGTCTACGCAAGATTTAGAGTGATCTATATCTCCTGCAATAGAGCTGGGGCATATTTCATGGACTACAAATGTTCAGCTTTCAAGAACAGGACTATATATTCATTATGGGAAGATTTCATTTATACTGTTGCGGCACATTGGATAGATTAAGGAAAGCTTGTGAATTCTGCCCACGCTACATATACTCCACCAAGGAATCCAAGATGCTGGTGGTGTTGAATGCAGATTCTAGCCAGTGCTCAGAATGCACCCATTCTGTCCAGCACAGTCAGCATGTGGTGGAAACACATTCACTGCCTACATGTCAGGTTTAATCACAACAATACAAACACAACACATTGGCTAATACAGAGACTATTACGAAACAGTAGTATCATTCCGGAGACACTGTCCTTTTGAGGCTTTTGAGACGTCTTCCATTGAAACTTCTGAAGGACTATTGTGAGACGTCCTTAGACATCTATTTTGAACACACGGCTTGGCAGTCCTCGCTACCACTCTGTTATATTGTACATAAGAACTTTGATGGGCTTAGTTCTATAATTTGAATGATATCATTATTCCATTATATATTCTCTACTATTAGCCTACGTGTTGTGTTTGTATTGTTGTACATGGAAGGTTTATCACAAGTGAGGCAGCCTCCTGGAGCAGCTTCTACAGTTCTAGATGCCACCCAGGCTGGGTCCAATACATTGTGACACCTGAGGCAAAACACAAAATGCCATTGGGAACAAGGGTAGGAAGAGACTAGCAGCAGTAGGGGTGACAAATGTCATAGACCGAATGGAGCAAAGAGCATGCAGACCTAGTGGTGGGAGGAGAAAATCCTTAAATAAGAGACACGGGGGAATGATTAATGGACTTCAATGTCTGTACACTAATGCGCAAAGCATGGGAAATAAACAAGATGAGCTTGAGCTCCTGGTACAGCAAACTAAATATGACATAATAGGAATCACTGAAACCTGGTGGGATAAATCCCACGATTGGAATGTAATAATGGAGGGATACAATCTATTTCAAAGAAACAGACCAGACAAGAAAGGAGGAGGAGTGGCGTTATATGTCAGGGATGTGTATACCTGTGAAGAGATCCAAGATTTAGAACCTCAAAGCCAAAGTGAGAGCATTTGGGTCAAAATTAAGGGAGAGAAGAATAACAGTGACCTCATTGTGGGAGTTTACTATAGATCCCCAAGCCAAACGGAGGACATAGATGATGCCTTCCTGGAACAGATGGCCAAGCATGCAAAAGGAAGGGAGATAGTAGTAATGGGGGACTTCAATTACCCGGATATTTGTTGGATGTCAAACTCAGCCAAGAGCATAAGGTCAAACAGATTCCTCACTGCCCTTGCAGACAACTTCATTGTCCAGAAAGTGGGAGAAGCAACAAGAGGAACAGCCATTTTAGATCTGGTCCTAACCAATGTTGATGACCTGGTTAGTGGGGTAGAAGTGGAAGGATCATTAGGCGCGAGTGATCATGCTCTTCTGAAGTTTACTATACAGCGGAAAGGAGCAGCCAAGCATACTAGGACTCAATTTCTCGACTTTAAGAAAGCCGACTTCATAAAGCTTAGGGAAGTGCTGGGTGAGATCCCATGGACAGTAATACTAAAAGGAAAGGGAGTTCAAGATGGCTGGGAGTTTGTTAAGAGGGAGATAGTAAAAGCACAACTTCAGGCAATACCAATGAGACGGAAACATGGAAGGTGCCTAAAGAAGCCAGGGTGGCTATCTAAAGAACTTTTAACTGAGTTAAGATTAAAAAAGGATGTGTACAAAAAATGGAAAAGGGGGGAAACCACCAAAGAGGAATTCAAACAAATAGCCAGCACGTGTAGACACAAAGTCAGAAAAGCTAAAGCACAAAATGAACTCAGGCTTGCTAGAGAGGTTAAAAGCAACAAAAAAGGCTTTTATGGGTATGTTCGTAGCAAAAGGAAGAACAAAGAAACCGTGGGGTCACTCAGAGGAGAAGATGGTGAAATGCAAACAGGGGACACAGAAAGGGCTGAACTCCTCAATGCCTTCTTTGCCTCAGTCTTCTCCGATAAAGAAAACAATGCCCGACCTGAAGAATTTGGAGCAAATGATTCAGCAGAGGAAACACAGCCCAGAATAACTAAGGAGATAGTACAAGAATACTTGGCTAGTCTAGATGTATTCAAGTCTCCAGGGCCAGATGAACTGCATCCAAGAGTATTAAAAGAACTGGCAGATGTGATTTCAGAACCACTGGCAGTCATCTTTGAGAATTCCTGGAGAACAGGCGAAGTCCCGGCAGACTGGAGGAGGGCAAATGTTGTCCCTATTTTCAAAAAGGGGAAAAGAGAGGACCCAAATAATTACCGCCCAGTCAGTCTGACATCAATACCAGGGAAGATTCTGGAGCAGATCATTAAGCAAACAGTCTGTGAGCACCTAGAAAGGAATGCTGTGATCACCAATAGTCAGCATGGATTTCTGAAAAATAAGTCATGTCAGACTAACCTGATCTCGTTTTTTGACAGAATTACAAGCCTGGTAGATGAAGGGAACGCAGTGGATGTAGTCTACCTTGATTTCAGCAAGGCATTTGACAAGGTGCCCCATGATATTCTTGTAAAGAAGCTGGTAAAATGCGGTCTTGACTATGCTACCACTCAGTGGATTTGTAACTGGCTGACTGACCGAACCCAAAGGGTGCTCATCAATGGTTCCTCTTCATCCTGGAGAAGAGTGACTAGTGGGGTGCCACAGGGTTCTGTCTTGGGCCCGGTCTTATTCAACATCTTTATCAACGACTTGGATGATGGACTCAAGGGCATCCTGATCAAATTTGCAGATGACACCAAACTGGGAGGGGTGGCTAACACCCCAGAGGACAGGATCACACTTCAAAACGACCTTGACAGATTAGAGAACTGGGCCAAAACAAACAAGATGAATTTTAACAGGGAGAAATGTAAAGTATTGCACTTGGGCAAAAAAAATGAGAGGCACAAATACAAGATGGGTGACACCTGGCTTGAGAGCAGTACATGTGAAAAGGATCTAGGAGTCTTGGTTGACCACAAACTTGACATGAGCCAACAGTGTGACGCGGCAGCTAAAAAAGCCAATGCAATTCTGGGCCTCATCAATAGGAGTATAGCATCTAGATCAAGGGAAGTAATAGTGCCACTGTATTCTGCTCTGGTCAGACCTCACCTGGAGTACTGTGTCCAGTTCTGGGCACCACAGTTCAAGAAGGACACTGACAAACTGGAACGTGTCCAGAGGAGGGCAACCAAAATGGTCAAAGGCCTGGAAACGATGCCTTATGAGGAACGGCTAAGGGAGCTGGGCATGTTTAGCCTGGAGAAGAGGAGGTTAAGGGGTGATATGATAGCCATGTTCAAATATATAAAAGGATGTCACATAGAGGAGGGAGAAAGGCTGTTTTCTGCTGCTCCAGAGAAGCGGACACGGAGCAATGGATCCAAACTACAAGAAAGAAGATTCCACCTAAACATTAGGAAGAACTTCCTGACAGTAAGAGCTGTTCGACAGTGGAATTTGCTGCCAAGGAGTGTGGTGGAGTCTCCTTCTTTGGAGGTCTTTAAGCAGAGGCTTGACAACCATATGTCAGGAGTGCTCTGATGGTGTTTCCTGCTTGGCAGGGGGTTGGACTCAATGGCCCTTGTGGTCTCTTCCAACTCTATGATTCTATGATTCTATGACAAATCCGGCCTCCAAGGAGTTTGCTGCAGCTGTCACTGCCACTGCAGCAGCGGGCGATTCCTTGGAGGCTGGATCTGCTGCGCATGTGGATCCTGCTGCCCAAGGCAGTCGCCACCTCATGTGCCTGAATTGGATCACAGTCAGAACACCGCAAGCCAGCATCCTAGAATGGTCTGGAGGTGGGCTGTGCTTGTGCCCTACCATGTGTGCACACACATGTGTAAATACGTACACCGATCGTGTCTTGGGCCCAGTCCAATCCGGGATGACCAGGACCCATTCCCGACCCCAAACCAAACTGGAGGCATAGCACAGCTGTACATTTTACTAGGGCTTTAAACTCCTATTATGTCATTGAAATTCTAGAAGAAGAGGAGTTTGGATTTGATATCCCGCTTTATCACTACCCGAAGGAGTCTCAAAGCGGCTAACATTCTCCTTTCCCTTCCTCCCCCACAACAAACCCTCTGTGAGGTGAGTGGGGCTGAGAGACTTCAGAGAAGTGTGACTGGCCCAAGGTCACCCAGCAGCTGCATGTGGAGGAGCGGAGACGTGAACCCGGTTCACCAGATTACAAGACTACTGCTCTTAACCACTACACCACACTGGCTCTCAGTATGAGAACTGAGAAATTCTACTCAGTATTGATCCAGAGTAGATTCCAATGCATAGTGAGCAGAGTAACAACTTGAACACATTGCAGGATTCCCAAAAAATAGGCCAGGGGCAATTGTATTTCATCCAGCAGAGCTTTACTGCTACTGAAGGCAAATGAACATAACGGTCACAAATCCAATACAGTGGTACCTTGGGTTAAGAACTTAATTCATTCTGGAGGTCTGTTCTTAACCTGAAACTGTTCTTAACCTGAAGCACCACTTTACCTAATGTGGCCTCCTGCTGCCGCTGCTCCATCGCTGCACAATTTCTGTTCGTATCCTGAAGCAAAGTTCTTAACCTGAGGTAATATTTCTGGCGCAATGATACTGTGACAGAGTGCATGGAAATGCTGCTTACCTTCCCGTCACAGCGGTACCTCTTTATCTACTTGCACTGGTATGCTTTCAAACTGTTAGGTTGGCAGGAACTGGGACACAGCAACAGGAGCTCACCCCGTCGTGTGGATTCAAACATGAGATCTGTTGTACAGTGGTACCTCGGGTTAAGTACTTAATTCGTTCTGGAGGTCCATTCTTAACCTGAAACTGTTCTTAACCTGAAGCACCACTTTAGCTAATGGGGCCTCCTGCTGCCGCTGCGCCACCGCTGCCCAATTTCTGTTCGCATCCTGAAGCAAAGTTCTTAACCCGAGGTAATATTTCTGGGTTAGCGGAGTCTGTAACCTGAAGCATATGTAACCTGAAGCGTAAGTAACCTGAGGTACCACTGTACATTCAGGATTGGCACAGTCCATAAGACATCCAATTGCAGCAGACTTAAACTTACAATAACTTATAATAAGTCTAAACCTTAACACTAAGCATACCATTCAGAACACCACACCAGAAGGAAAAGAGGTAGGAAGAGAAAGTGAAACCCAGGCTCCTTCTGGCCTTACTTTTATAGTCAGCATGACCCTGACTGACAGAAATAAGAGAACCAGTTTAAGCCAGCTGCACTTGGCTTCTCTGAAGGAATAACCCAAACATCATAAACCTTCTGCTTGTTTCTTTCACACCAAGAAGCTTCCAGAACCCTCTTGAATCAATTAGAATAGAAAAGACCTCTACACATCAGATCAATACTTTCTGGACTAAGAAATGCAAACTGAAATTAATCATGCAGTCAGCGGTGAGAAGGATGGGTGAGCATAGCTGCCTGCATCTCCTTCCCAACCTCCTCCTCCTCATCAACCAACCCTAAGTAAACACGTGGTCACCCAACCAACTCCTCTTCCGACAGCCCATGTGACCCAATCTGGGTCTAGAGCCCTGACACTCTAGGAAAATCCTCAATCAACCCAAATCAGCCCAAGTTTGTTTAGGATTGGCCTAGATTCTAGGATTTGTCACGTAGATTCGAACTGTTGACCTTACAATTGGCAAGCCCAAGAGGCTCACTGGTTCAGACCACAGCGACAATATGGGAGCTAGAGATCCCCAATGAGTATCACACCACTGACGCATCCCCAGCCCAAGCCTACATCTTTTGATTGGCCTTTGGAACTCATGAATGTTGGGAAAGGGTGGGAAGCATTCATTAAACTTAGATCAAGTACATTGTTCTGTTTTACCAACAATTGTTTTTGTTAGTTACCCTGAAGGTGTAGGACACAATGGGCTAGAAATAAAGAGAAACTGGATTACATAAAATATATGTATATAAGATTATCTGTAAAGGAACACTTTGATATGGATGAGCCTGTCTCTTCTGACTCTGAGGACTCTCATATGAAACTAAAGTCTGGAAGGCTTGCCTGGCAGGATTATCTAGACTCAAACAGTTGATTTACCTGTATCCTCTGTGGCTGGCGCTGACAGAGAGCCACAGGAAGCAGCATGTAGAATGCTGAAGGTATCTGTATACAGAATTACAAGAAACGGTGTTTGCTTCATATGCAAATTAGGGAAAGAGCCAGCCTGGTTTGGTGCCAACCTATCACACCCCATGCCTACTGCATCCTCCTTCCTAATGTGCCCCACTATCTGCCCGGTTTCTTGTATTGTTGCCATCTCTACTCTCTATTCTCCATAGCACCCAGATTAACTGTGCATAAATGTCAATTGTGTGCAACGTGTATCACAGAATTAATGGTGGTGTATCACAGAATTAATGGTGGCACTGGCAACACAAGCACTAGGGTGAGAGGCACGGACAGATTGTGCTAGGCTCTACATCGGTCTCTGGGCAGTGCAAACATGGTTGCAGGAAATAAGCAAGGTGGTGGGCCACCTCAGTCCTAGGGAACTGAATTCAAATTCCCCCCTTCTATGCAGAGTCCTAGAAAAATGATATAAAACAGGAGTGATTCATATGGATTGAACAAGCTTCAATGCATTTTATTTTATCCCAATTTGGGGCTGCACTGGACATTATCTGGCAGACCAAGGCTGGCGGCTATGAATTGCTCCTACTGTGTATTAGTTGCTTCCCAACAGATCCATAAAATGCAAACACTCCACCATCCAACAGGCAATTCATGATCGTGTCTGGGAGTTGATTACCTGTATTCCTCCTCCACAAAAGATGTTTTCTTGCATGTGCACCTTTTCTTTCCATGTTCACGTTTTATCTGAATAGTAAAAGGGACGGTGTCTCTGTAACAAGGTAGAGACACCATCCATAAAGTCTGACAGGTTCTTTGAAACAAATTTTCCCCCAAAGGCTAATACTGTTCACAGCTTAGATGACTACAAAAACGGCCACCATATAACAGTCTTCCGAGGCACATTGAGTGGAAATGACTTGTGAGAATAATCTCATCTCGTCCACTGAAATTCCCGAGGGAGTAAGCACAGAAGGAAAATATACTCCATGGCATTCTTCTTTCGAAACGGCTACAAATCAGCCTCACCTCTGTTCCCACTCTCCAAACACATCCCCGTTGCTTGCCTCTTTCTACCATTACACAATTTGGGAGACTCTGCAATTTGAATTTTTGAATGGCATGAGCACATTTTAATAAGATCCTTCCTCACTGTCCCAAATGTCTGCAGTCTGCAAACTGATTTTGAGCAATAACCTAGGGTTGCCATATTTCAGAAAGTGAAAGTCCGGACAGAACAGTTGTTGACCTTTTTTAGGCAAACTCCCCCCAAAAGAGGTTTTGGAGCTATTTTGCCACACTAGCTAATATATATCTTCTTCAGTGTATCTGAAGAAGTGTGCATGCACACGAAAGCTCATACCAAGAACTAACTTAGTTGGTCTTTAAGGTGCTACTGGAAGGAATTTTTTTTGTTTTAGCTAATATATAGTGTCAATTGTTTATTAGCACCGGTGTGAAAGAGCAACTTTTGAAATGCCCCTTCCCTCAACTCTACTTAGTTTTGCCAATTCTTCAGCACATTGACCTGGGAGAAAGTCCAACTGAATTTAGTGGGGACACTGCTGATGAGACATACAAAGGATGACACGGTCAATCCCAGAGTTCACACACACACACAACACCAATGAAAGTAATGGCATGGGACAACTTTTAAATCTTTGGGACTGCTTTGGAATAAAAGAAGCTTTGAGATTTTGCAATTCATTCCTATGTAGATCAGCAACAAGTTGAAGAATTGAAATAACCCATTTGGAAGCGAATGGCTTTGAAATTATTATTCTGATCCAGTCCCATGCATATCTGCTTTGAACCACAAGCCAAATCTGCAGAATAAAACCCAAATGCCTCAAAATATATTCAAACTTATCTGCTTGTAAACAAGTTATATGTCTTTGGCTCTCCTCTTACCACATGATCAGGCACATCCTACCCTGGAAAGTATCCTGGACAGCCAGTATCCACATGTCTGCATTGTATTTCTAAATCCAAGGAGGATGGGAGAGGCCTTGCCAAGTTGAAATGCAGATACTCTGTTGAGACGTTGCATATTGATTTTCATCCCCTCAGCAAGACCATATAGCATCTGCATTTCAGTATTTATAAGCACCGAGCAGGAGCTAGGGGTGGAAGAATGTACTGATGCATCACTTAGTTCAGTTGGTGAACTGAGGATGCAGTTAGCAGCTGGTAGATCAGCAGGTTCAATTCGTGGGGGTTTTTCTCCAAAAGTCACCTCTATTTTAGTGGGCATAAATAAATTTCTATTATTGGGTCTTTGTATCTGACAGCCAAAGATTTCGTTGAGAATGCAATATGTTCAGATCCTCTCATCTATCCCATTGTCTGCTTCTGCTCAAATTCCTCCCCTTCTGGCACTTTCCTTGGAGATGGGGTAGAGCCGAACAGAGTGGTTCCTCCAATCTGGATTTTAATCTGAGCCAGTGAAGAATCTCGTAGATCATAATGCTTGCCTCAAATGGAAAACAAAACCCCAACATCACTGATAATGTTTTAAATTATTCACCTTTCATATACAGAAGAATTCCCTTGTAAGGCCAATATCCATGGACATCAAAATAAATTTACATCTTCATGACTGTAGTGATGGCAATTCCTTTATGCTCCACTTTTTAAAAATTCCCTGTATTTCTATTTGCTCAAAGTAAGAATAATAAATGCATATCCAGAATGTAGAAACCAAATTATTGACTTCAGAGAACAATGAATCGGACTCCAATTGAATCTTCTCTTTCTTTCTTTCTTTCTTTCTTTCTTTCTTTCTTTCTTTCTTTCTCCCCCCCCCCCCCTTTCTCTTGCATGTGTATGTTTTTACACTTGGATTTATGTAGGACATTTCCATAAATGTTGCATCTGCTCGGGATTGGGTGTCTTTTCATTCAAACAACCAGCGCCACTTCAAGGATTCTGTTTACCTTTTCCTGAGTGCTGCTGGGCTATTTGTTCCAGATTGTTGCCTCCTTGCAAAGCATTCCATGGCTGTCCTCCAGATTATGTTGCTTCTGATACTTCATTCTGTCTGTAATTTCCAATTGCCATCTGGCTCTGCTGTAAACCACAATTAACCATAGGAAATACGAGGACTGTTATAGAGAACAGGAATTTAGCAAACTTTTCTCTGAAATACCGTTTGGTGATTTTCTTTCTGTTCCTCGTGTGGCAGGCCTCAGGATTCCTTTCGCTTGTAAATAAATAAGTTTTGCAGAAGAAATATTTGCATAAGTACAGAATGGTAAAATTTCACTTTCAAAAACTCAGAGCACCAGCACACTTGCTAACTACTCCCAGGCATCTCTTAGGCTTTGGGGACTGATCAGAGTGCTTTGGCATGAATTAAGTATTCTTATTAAAATTACTTTGGATTAAAGGCTGACATACCCAAACCACATATCAATTAATCCAAATTACTCAATTTTAAATGTGTCTACATTTTGTCTTCTTGTTTGCAGTACCCTCCATAATGGCTCCACTGCAGTCAAACTGGCCCACCCAACGGGAAGCCTTCTCCTCGCCTTAGGGAATCCACCCGTCTGCTCCTGCCGGGCCCCCCAAATGCAGCTCTGCCCCTGCTACCAGCAGAATGTTTTTACTGGGAGCAGCCTCAAGCCAGGGGACTGGGATAAGAGCAGGATGTTGCCCTCCAAGGAGGTGTGGAAAAGCCTCTCTTTAGAGCAGGGCTAATCAGTGTGGTTCACATCACTGCTTCAAGCTCCACAGTTGAACTAGGCATTCTTTCTTCTGTCTGTCCTGAGTCTTCCAACATTCAGCTGCACTGGATGCCCACGACTCCTAGTGTTATGAGAGAGCGAGAACATTTTTCTATCCAGCTCCTTCACACCTTTTTCATGTCTCCCCATCTTCTGTTTTTCTCTAAATGAAAACATCCCCCAAGTTGTTGCTTTTTTTGAAGGTGTGCCTGCAAAACATGCCTAAAGTTGTAACTTTTTCTCACACAGCAGTTGCTGTATCATCCCAATAATTTCGGTTGCCCTTTTATGACCCTCTTCCAGCTCTACAACATCCTTTTTGAGATGAGGTGGAAACTGTACACTGTTTTTCAAGTGCAGCTGCACCACAGATTTGTATAATGGCATTGTGATATTGGCAGTTTTACTTTCAATTCTTTCCCTAGCTGTTCCTAGCATAGAATTTGCCTCCTCCCCCCCCCCCCCCCCGCTGTCAAGCATTGGGGTGGGTCAACATCTTTCATACATGTGTAATTCAGGTTCCACCCCCCAACCCCACCCCACCCCACCCGGATATACATCAGTTTATACTTGTTTACATAGAACTGCATTTGCCATTTTACTGCCTATTCACTCAGCATGGAGAGATCCTCCTTCTATTTGATTTCAGCACCCTGAGCACTTTGGTTTCATCAGAAAGGTGACCTCACTGCTCTTTGCTCAGAGGACCTTTCTCCCAGGGGAGAATGTACAGGATTGCCAAAGACAGAGAGAGACCAGGCAGGTGACTGGGGCATCTGTATTAACTAGGCAGCCTCAAAAGGTTGAATTCATCCAAGTGTCAAAATACTCATTACAAATGAAACAGAAACATGCACTCAAGCAGAAGCCATTTTTATGAGCCAATTCAAAATGTTGAGGATAAGGAATTGTACTATAAAAAATTATTGACATGCTAGTTTGAGGGCGGAGATGTAAAGATTGGGGGAAAGGCATACTAATGATTGGGTACATACGATGGGCGTGTTGGCTGGCTTTGGGCAAGAAGGTTGCTTTTACCGCAATCTGTTACATACAAATGAGATTATAAGAAAGAGGATATCTGCCATTGAGGTTTTTTATTTATTCATTTGCAGTACTTCGTTTGCATGAATTTCAACTCTGCGGTTCAATTCGCTCTCTTTTATTTTTTAATTAGTTCAGTGTTGCAGGTCAGTTCTCAACATACCTCGATGTTCAATTACTTTTATTCCATACAGTTAGAATTTGCAGCTTAATGTTTAACATGAATTCATCCATTCCCTGTGCCCTATGACAACAAAGAGCTAATCAGGTATGCTGTAGTTATGGACTAAATACTGAATTACAAGTTTTACATTCAAAAGCTGTGGACAAATTAAACCATAATAGGTTCACATGGATCAGGTGTTCTCAAAATTTCTACCCCCAGGGACTCTTTGAGTGGGCAGAATAATACTGAGGCCCACCAGTCGCAAAGTGGTGCTGCAGGAGCCAAGCCAGTCACAAAATGGAGGCAAAGGGAGATGGGGTTGTGGCATAATCACCTGGCAGTTACCGACATCATTTTCTACGGATATCAAATCAATCTTAGAAAATTTCTAAATCCCTTGCCATTGCATTTTCTTTATAGAAAGGAGTTCCACAGTTCAGATTTCCTAAAGTTAAATTGCTGGCATTAACTCAGAAAGTATTTTTACTGAGCTCCCAATTTTAGGAAGAATTTTCCTATCTGGAGGCTCTAAGTACAGCAGGCTTTTAATTTTATATTTCCCCCTCCTTGCCATGCATTTCAGCTTTCTTCTCCCTTTCCCCTTTCATACTTAACTCATCTCTTAACCTGTCCCCAAACTGTCAACTTCTTCCATGGTTCCTTTTGCTTCCATTACCTCCTGCAACAGCTTCTCCCTCCTATCCTGTTCTGCTCCCATTTTATTATTTTAGAAGCAACAACCTTTTATCTCTCTAATTTCTTTCTACAACCAAATTTTCCTAAAGGAAAGGTCCCTTGTGGAGCAACACCTACACCAGGCACCTCTGGGCATGAAAACTCTTTTTTTCCTGACAGCAAATAACACAAAAATGAATGCCAAGCTTATGCTATATTTCCAGAAGTGGCTTTTATATGTTGTGTGAAAGCTCAAATATAATGGGAAATTAACAGTTAGGGGAATGTTGTAAAAGTGGAATAAACTGCCATGTGAACGCAGCCAGTACTGAGAATTGGAAAGATTATTGGGAAAGGGTAGGACGCAAGCTGAATGCACACAAGGGCTTCGGGTTCAAATGTGACATAATGTTTGAATTGTAAATCATCCTGAATATATCAAGGGTAGAAATTACACCTCTCAGGCATGCTGGATAGCTTCTGACAGCCAGTGCAGACAGTAAGGAGCTAAATGGACCAATGGATTGACTCATAATAGGGCAACTTCCTAAAAGTGGGAGGACCTAGAGACTGTATGAAGGCTACTATAATGACAGATCAAGAGAGAGTATATGCATCCAGATACACACACAGAGAGAGATATACAGTGGTGCCTCGCAAGACGGAATTAATTCGTTCCGTGAGTTTTGTCGTCTTGCGATTCTTTTCGTCTTGCGAAGCACGGTGTTGGGAAAGTTTTGGAAAAGCTTCAAAAATCACCAAAGTCTTCAAAAACCTCAAAAAAGGCTACCACACCGCGTGCTATGAGTTGCTCCTCGAAGTCAAGTCGCAACTGTATTAACGGTGTTAAGAAAAAGGAAACAAACTTGCAAGACGTTTCCGTCTTGCAAAGCAAGCCCATAGGAAAAATCGTCTTGTGAAGCAGCTCAAAAAACAAAAAACCCTTTCGTCTTGCGAGTTTTCCGTCTTGCGAGGTACCACTGTATGCGATTCTTATGGGTCAAGGCGGGTGCTGTTGCCTCTTTCTCTGTTTTTAATAAGCACAACAATTGCAGAAATCTGTTTTAGCACACACATAGTTTTTCATCAAATTTGTTCAAATTAGTGGTGCTCTTCAATTTATACTGTTAAAATTAATTTATTTATTAACATTGTGGGTAAATCCCCACCTCTGTATGGCTGATAACAGAAGAAAACGTTGGAGAAAATATCCTGCAGTTAACCCCACTCCTTTGGAGAATAAGCTGCAAATGCCTTTATATCCTCAAGGACTCAATGGCTATCAGAAGACAACATTGTTAGGCCCAATCTTGGTCAGCCCCCTAAGAGAATTTACCTATTGGTTATTGGTTGTGAAGGCTGGCTCTGGCTCCAGTCTGGTGGTGGTGGAATCTTTAGTATGCCCAGATGCAAGATGAGTATTGGGATGGCTGTATATAGACTTTACAAGGAAACTTGGAAAAAATAATTCTCCACAAACCATTCTTTGAATGATTTCAAAAGAATCTGCTCTAAATGCATTCTCAGAAGCTACTGACATTTATTATATACTTTTATTATGCTTTATGGTTGCAATGTTCTTGCAAACCTCCAAAGTTCAGAGATTGAATTCTAATTTTAAATGCACAAATGCTAATCTAAAAACATGGCTGTTCAGATCTCTTAAAATACTAATTTCCAGCTCGAGTGGTTATGCCTGTCTCTAGGGAAACATAAATTGTTCTCTTTGTGCTAAGTAGGACACAGTAGGGCAGTTGTTCTCTGCCATTCTAAATGGCACAATAAGATGATATGGGCATGTTTGGATGATATTAACATCTAAATCCCTTAATATTCTTCCAATTGTTTTCTGTACAAATACTGGGAATGTTAAAGGTTGAAGTTGAAAGGGCAAAAGAGAGTGTTTGTATATTCAGCAGTCTTCCAACAGCATTTGTTACCACTTGGTGTAATCAAATAAAGCTGTGGTCATTGAGAATTAGGGTGGCCTATTTTTACATTGCACCACCAAAATAGAAGATGGCAATATGCATAAACTTTTCATGCAATAATTTATATGTACAGACAGAAATTTAGAAATAATTTAATATAGAGATAATTTAAATAGATAATTTAAATAATAATTTAAATAGAGATACAGTGGTACCTCGGGTTACATACGCTTCAGGTTACATACGCTTCAGGTTACAGACTCCGCTAACCCAGAAATATCACCTCAGGTTAACAACTTTGCTTCAGGATGAGAACAGAAATCGTGCTCCGGCGGCGCAGCGGCAGCGGGAGGCCCCATTAGCTAAAGTGGTGCTTCAGGTTAAGAACAGTTTCAGGTAAAGAACTCTGGAACAAATTAAGTACTTAACTTGAGGTACCACTGTACAACAGATCTCATGCTTGAGTCCACACGATGAGCTCCCGTTGCTCTGTCCCAGTTCCTGCCAACCTAGCAGTTTGAAAGCATACCAGTGCAAGTAGATAAAGAGGTACCGCTGTGACGGAAGGTAAGCAGCATTTCCATGCGCTCTGTCACAGTGTCATTGCGCCAGAAGTGGTGTAGTCATGCTGGCCACATGACCCAGAAAAGCTGTCTGCGAAAAAACACCGGCTTGCTCAGCCTGAAGCGAGATGAGCGCTGCACCCCATAGTTGAATTCAACTGGACTTAACTGTTCAGGAGCCCTTTACCTTTTACAACAGATCTCACCACAGTGTGGAAGATATCTTTCTGCTGTCCAGGTGCTGCTAAGCCCTGATGGGCAACTTCCTCCTCTTCCTTTTTATGGTTCCTTACCTTCAAAACAAACTTGGACTCACATCTCTCCACTAGAAGGTGCCTTCATAGAATCATAGAATCATAGAATCATAGAATCATAGAGTTGGAAGAGACCACAAGGGCCATCGAGTCCAACCCCCTGCCAAGCAGGAAACACCATCAGAGCACTCCTGACATATGGTTGTCAAGCCTCTGCTTAAAGACCTCCAAAGAAGGAGACTCCACCACACTCCTTGGCAGCAAATTCCACTGTCGAACAGCTCTTACTGTCAGGAAGTTCTTCCTAATGTTTAGGTGGAATCTTCTTTCTTGTAGTTTGGATCCATTGCTCCGTGTCCGCTTCTCTGGAGCAGCAGAAAACAACCTTTCTCCCTCCTCTATGTGACATCCTTTTATATATTTGAACATGGCTATCATATCACCCCTTAACCTCCTCTTCTCCAGGCTAAACATGCCCAGCTCCCTTAGCCGTTCCTCATAAGGCATCGTTTCCAGGCCTTTGATCATTTTGGTTGCCCTCCTCTGGACACGTTCCAGTTTGTCAGTGTCCTTCTTGAACTGTGGTGCCCAGAACTGGACACAGTACTCCAGGTGAGGTCTGACCAGAGCAGAATACAGTGGCACTATTACTTCCCTTGATCTAGATGCTATACTCCTATTGATGCAGCCCAGAATTG
The DNA here is from genome assembly GCF_964188315.1 of Podarcis muralis. Taxonomy (NCBI): domain Eukaryota; kingdom Metazoa; phylum Chordata; class Lepidosauria; order Squamata; family Lacertidae; genus Podarcis; species Podarcis muralis. The sequence goes on from NC_135655.1 coordinate 135,858,832, forward strand.
CATTGGCTTTTTTAGCTGCCGCGTCACACTGTTGGCTCATGTCAAGTTTGTGGTCAACCAAGACTCCTAGATCCTTTTCACATGTACTGCTCTCAAGCCAGGTGTCACCCATCTTGTATTTGTGCCTCTCATTTTTTTTGCCCAAGTGCAATACTTTACATTTCTCCCTGTTAAAATTCATCTTGTTTGTTTTGGCCCAGTTCTCTAAACTGTCAAGGTCGTTTTGAAGTGTGATCCTGTCCTCTGGGGTGTTAGCCACCCCTCCCAGTTTGGTGTCATCTGCAAATTTGATCAGGATGCCCTTGAGTCCATCATCCAAGTCGTTGATAAAGATGTTGAATAAGACCGGGCCCAAGACAGAACCCTGTGGCACCCCACTAGTCACTCTTCTCCAGGATGAAGAGGAACCATTGATGAGCACCCTTTGGGTTCTGTCAGTCAGCCAGTTACAAATCCACTGAGTGGTAGCATAGTCAAGACCGCATTTTACCAGCTTCTTTACAAGAATATCATGGGGCACCTTGTCAAATGCCTTGCTGAAATCAAGGTAGGCTACATCCACTGCGTTCCCTTCATCTACCAGGCTTGTAATTCTGTCAAAAAACGAGATCAGGTTAGTCTGACATGACTTATTTTTCAGAAATCCATGCTGACTATTGGTGATCACAGCATTCCTTTCTAGGTGTTCACAGACTGTTTGCTTAATGATCTGCTCCAGAATCTTCCCTGGTATTGATGTCAGACTGACTGGGCGGTAATTATTTGGGTCCTCTCTTTTCCCCTTTTTGAAAATAGGGACAACATTTGCCCTCCTCCAATCTGCCGGGACTTCGCCTGTTCTCCAGGAATTCTCAAAGATGACTGCCAGTGGTTCTGAGATCACATCTGCCAGTTCTTTTAATACTCTTGGATGCAGTTCATCTGGCCCTGGAGACTTGAATACATCTAAACTAGCCAAGTATTCTTGTACTATGTCCTTAGTTATTCTGGGCTGTGTTTCCTTTGCTGAATCATTTGCTCCAAATTCTTCAGGTTGGGCATTGTTTTCTTTATCGGAGAAGACTGAGGCAAAGAAGGCATTGAGGAGTTCAGCCCTTTCTGTGTCCCCTGTTTGCATTTCACCATCTTCTCCTCTGAGTGACCCCACTGTTTCTTTGTTCTTCCTTTTGCTACGGACATACCCATAAAAGCCTTTTTTGTTGCTTTTAACCTCTCTAGCAAGCCTGAGTTCATTCTGTGCTTTAGCTTCCCTGACTTTGTGTCTACACGTGCTGGCTATTTGTTTGAATTCCTCTTTGGTGGTTTCCCCCCCCTTTCCATTTTTTGTACACATCCTTTTTTAATCTTAACTCAGTTAAAAGTTCTTTAGATAGCCACCCTGGCTTCTTTAGGCACCTTCCATGTTTCCGTCTCATTGGTATTGCCTGACGTTGTGCTTTTACTATCTCCCTCTTAACAAACTCCCAGCCATCATGAACTCCCTTTCCTTTTAGTATTACTGTCCATGGGATTTCACCCAGCACTTCCCTAAGTTTTATGAAGTCGGCTTTCTTAAAGTCAAGAAATTGAGTCCTAGTATGCTTGGCTGCTCCTTTCCGCTGTATAGTAAACTTCAGAAGAGCATGATCACTTGTGCCTAATGATCCTTCCACTTCTACCCCACTAACCAGGTCATCAACATTGGTTAGGACCAGATCTAAAATGGCTGTTCCTCTTGTTGCTTCTCCCACTTTCTGGACAATGAAGTTGTCTGCAAGGGCAGTGAGGAATCTGTTTGACCTTATGCTCTTGGCTGAGTTTGACATCCAACAAATATCCGGGTAATTGAAGTCCCCCATTACTACTATCTCCCTTCCTTTTGCATGCTTGGCCATCTGTTCCAGGAAGGCATCATCTATGTCCTCCGTTTGGCTTGGGGATCTATAGTAAACTCCCACAATGAGGTCTCTGTTATTCTTCTCTCCCTTAATTTTGACCCAAATGCTCTCACTTTGGCTTTGAGATTCTAAATCTTGGATCTCTTCACAGGTATACACATCCCTGACATATAACGCCACTCCTCCCCCTTTCTTGTCTGGTCTGTTTCTCTGAAATAGATTGTATCCCTCCATTATTACATTCCAATCATGGGACTTATCCCACCAGGTTTCAGTGATGCCTATTATGTCATATTTAGTTTGCTGTACCAAGAGCTCAAGCTCATCTTGTTTATTTCCCATGCTTTGCGCATTAGTGTACAGACATTGAAGTCCATTAATCATTCCCCCGTGTCTCTTATTTAAGGATTTTTTCCTCCCACCACTAGGTCTGCATGCTGTTTGCTCCATTTGGTCTATGACATTTGGATGATCATCTTCATCAATTGATAGACTCCTACCTTCAGGAGCACTGTCTCCCTCCCCCACATTAGTCAGTTTAAAGCCCTCCTGATGAGGTTTCTGAGATTTTTGGCAAAAACATTCCTCCCAACCGTTGTGAGGTGCAGCCCATCGCTTGCCAGAAGTCCATCTTCAAGAAACTGCAGTCCGTGATCTAAGAATCCAAACCGCTCCTGTTTACACCATTTGCGAAGCCAGCTGTTCACTTCCACTATTTTCCCCTCTCTCCCTGGGCCACGTCGTTCAACTGGGAGGACAGATGAGATGACAATTTGTGCATTTAGTTGCTTCAATTTCCTGCCGAGAGCCTCGTAGTCTCTTTTGATCTTCTGGAGGCTATTGCTTGCAGTGTCATTGGTTCCCACATGAACCAAGAGGAAGGGGTATTTGTCAGTGGGTTTTATGATTCCTTGCAGTCGTTCAGTTACATCTTGGATCTTAGCCCCGGGGAGACAGCACACTTCCCGAGACATCTTGTCAGGCCCACAGATCACTGCTTCTGTTCCCCTCAGTAGGGAATCCCCTATCACCACTACACGCCTCCTCTTAGGTCTGGTCGGGGTTCTTCTGTGAGCTGTCCGTTCCAAGGTCGCCTGCACATTCCCTGAGGACTGACTTTGCTGCTCGTCTTCATATACCTGATCGACTGTAATGAGGGAGAGATCCTCAAATGGAGTGTGCTCTTCGTCTTCCATGCTAGGGGAGAGGACCTCAAAGCGATTGTGTATTTCTAAACAATCAGAGCGAACCCTGGGCCTCCTACTTCTTTGAGTCACGTTTCTCCATATATCTGGCTCCTGTGTTGGTGAGCTAGCCTCCTTCTCAGGGGAGTCCCCTGTCTCCTCCTTGGTGGAGACGGTGTGCTCTGTTGCTTCCAAGAAGAGCTCCAGCTCTCTAATTCTTTGGAGCGTAGCTACACGTTCCTCCAGTTGCTGGACTTTGTCTTTTAAGACAGCAATCAACATGCAATTGCTGCAGGTAAAGCTGCCTGCAATCTTTGGCAAGATGGCAAACATTGCGCAGGAACCGCAGGCGACTGCAGCTGTTCCCTCCTCCTCCATCTTGAGTACGTGTCGTTGGGGGTGGCTACAGCAGTCCTCCATCATAAAAAGTGTGAAGACAGGACAAATAACTCCCCCCACAAAAAAAACCCTAGGTCTCCCCCAACAAACGTTTGAGACTAGCTCCCCTAAATCTAAAAGATGGATCGAACTGCGCGCGCCGCTAGGCGCGCGCCGCTGCCCTGCTAGCTCTGATAAGCTCCTCCCACAGCTAATCACCTGCCTCAACAGAAACCCTGCCCCCTCTGACCTTTGCACAGGGAGAACAGCTAATCAGCCACAAAGACACACACAAGAAAACCCTTTTTGCTCCTTCTTCAACTGCTGCCCAGCTAGCTCTGATAAGCTCCTCCCACAGCTAATCACCTGCCTCAACAGAAACCCTGCCCCCTCTGACCTTTGCACAGGGAGAACAGCTAATCAGCCACAAAGACACACACAAGAAAACCCTTTTTGCTCCTTCTTCAACTGCTGCCCTGCTAGCTCTGATAAGCTCCTCCCACAGCTAATCACCTGCCTCAACAGAAACCCTGCCCCCTCTGACCTTTGCACAGGGAGAACAGCTAATCAGCCACAAAGACACACACAAGAAAACCCTTTTTGCTCCTTCTTCAACAATAGGAACAAATTTGCTCCTTCTTCAAATAGAGGATTGTTTGGGGTCATTAAAGCAAACCAAAAAAAGGATTGTGAAGAGCTCCAAACTGAGTGAATGGGCAAAAATATACTTAATTTCACATATATGCTTATGGGGTATGAACTGGCAGTGACTAACCAAGAGTAAGCCTTTATTTCAGTAGCTAATGTGAAAGCATGGAGCCATCAGTGCTACTTTTCCTAATATGCATCACATGAAAAACAGAAAGTTGAAGCAAAAGCAAAAGCTGTTTGAGGAAATAACTTTAGGAATTTGCACAATCAAATTGACCGACAGGCAAAGGAGAATGTGGGTGTTATGTACACAGGACTGTAGGTCAAAGCCACACTGTATGCACGCAATGCAATGCAGGCCTAGGCCTCCAGGAGCTTCATTTGCATAACAAAGGACAGAGGGGATTCTAAACCCCTCCAATGACATTGTTAGTAGCTTGCTGGCAGCCAATCCCTGCTGAGATGGGGCCAGTGTTGTGATTCGCTAAGTGCAGCATTCAGGCGACCTATCGCAGGCAGGGGGTGTGCTTTGCCTGGGCCTGCTGAAGGTATATATAGTGGGCCAAGCGCCCCGTTGCTCAGTCTTGTTCCTTTGAGCTGAAATCTGGTCTTGGGTCATGCCTGAACCCTCCTGCACTTCAGTGGGCTAACCCAACCATTAATAAGTGTGAAGTAAAATGATGACCACTGTGTCAGGGTTGTCTCCAACTGACTTTTACTCGAGAGTAAATGGATGCCTGTGGCTAGTTTAGATTCTTTAATTTCAGTGGGCCTAATATGACTAAAAGTTAACTGCATAAATGCCCATTTCTCAGGTTGAAAGAAATGCTGGTGACTAGGCCTCAGATCCTTAAACAACGTGAGAGTCAGGCTGGGCGAGTGCCTGGGGCTGAATGAACGATTGCACACCTTTTAGACCAGCCCTGACTTGGTTGTACGTTGTGGGGATTGAGGCTGGTGGGGGAATGGACATCTTTTGTAGCTTCTCAGCCTCAGAATTCCAAATTTCAGAGCAACTTTCAGCATGGCAAGGTTTGCAAGCAGTCCTGGGCTTCCACATCTCCCTGACGAGGATGAAATCCTATGTGTGTGTTGATCAGAACGGAATTAGAATTTCTTGAATTCTCATCATAGGAATTATGAAGGTGAAATAATTATGAAGGGGAGGAACATGGGGGAACATGTCTTCCTGCTGCCTGTCCCTGAAGGATCACTGCTTATTTTGCCTCCATTTCTGCCTTCTGCTATTATTTATTTATATATATGCCACTTTTCACAGAAAAGTTCTCAAAGTGGTTTCCACAGCAAAACTTGGCAACAGTTTAAAACATATTAAAGATAGCTTACTCTCACATTTTTCTGTCCTTGAGTCTCACAGGCTTCACTGGGCAGAAGGTATCAGCTTCTGCTGGCTCTTGGAACTGTAAGGGGAGGCAGCTGTTGGAAGGGTGTAAATATGTCCTCCACCCAGCTGTTTTGTGTCTGTTGTTGCCTGCACGCAAGCTAAAAAAAAAAAAGTGGAAATACTTTGCTTTCTTGCCTTGGAAGCAGGCATTTATTAACCTGAAACTTGGTGTTTTTAGCGTTTCATATTTGCTATTTTTCTTAAGGATTCTCCAACTTTAGGGTGAGTTGCTAATTCTCCAGAGTTCAGCTTTCTCCTATTTCTGAAAGTCATGGGTCTGCATCTTGCATTAAGCATTGCCAAAGAAGAGGAAATGCTTCATATACACACACCCCAAAAAGAGAGATAAAAATTATACATATTCACACCAAAATAATAATTATACAGTGGTACCTCAGGTTAAGAATTTAATTCGTTCCAGAGGTCCGTTCTTAACCTGAAACTGTTCTTAACCTGAGGTACCACTTTAGCTAATGCAGCCTCCCGCTGCTGCCGCTGTGCCACCGCCACACAATTTCTGTTCTCACCCTGAAACAAAGTTCTTAACCCGAGGTACTATTTTCTGGGTTAGCAGAGTCTGTAACCTGAAGCGTATGTAACTGTACCACTGTAATTTAAATAGAAATACATCTCATCATAGTGGAAGTTCTTTATAGTTAAACTGGGCTTGGACTGGAGAGCCTTCATATTAAGGACTCATTTGAACAGGGAACTGTTCTTTGAGAGCCCTTCATTTATTTATTTTTAAAGATATTTATTAAAGTTTTCAATTTTTATACAAACAAAATGAAAAAAGCAAAAATATTAAAAACACATAAATTTCACAACTTATTTTTCAATGACATATTTCCCTGACCTCCTCATACCTCCCCTTCTTGTATCTCCAGTTCAAATTATTTGTTCAGCAAATCCTTATCTCAAAGCATTACAGCTTACAAAAAACACCTTATTTTCTATCCAACATCTTAGGTTATTATAACCTTAAATTTTTACTTATAAAAAGAAAATCCATTTTTTTCCATATTCCTTTATACCATTACAGCTAGAAACCACTTGATTACAATCCAACATCATTCAACATTCCTTAATTTTGCAATATTTCTGTAAATAGTCCTTGATTTTTTTCCAATCTTCTTCTGCCGACTCTTCTCCCTGGTCACGGATTCTGCCAGTCATTTCTGCCAGTCCCATACAGTCAATCAACTTCATCTGCCATTCTTCCAAAGTGGGTAATTCTTGCATCTTCCAATACTTTGCAATAAGTACTCTTGCTGCTGTCGTAGCATACATAAAGAAAGTTCTATCCTTTTTTAACACCAACTGGCCGACCATGCCCAAGAGAAAAGCCTCTGGTTTCTTCAAGAAGGTATATTTAAATACCTTTTTCAATTCATTATAAATCATTTCCCAGAAAGCCTTAATCTTAGGGCACGTCCACCAAAGGTGAAAAAATGTACCTTCATTTTCTTTACATTTCCAACATTTATTATCGGGCAAATGATAGATTTTTGCAAGCTTGACTGGGGTCATGTACCACCTGTATATCATTTTCATAATATTTTCTCTTAAGGCATTACATGCCGTAAATTTCATCCCAGTGGTCCACAACTGTTCCCAGTCAGCAAACATGATGTTATGTCCAACATCTTGTGCCCATTTAATCATAGCAGATTTAACCGTCTCATCCTGAGTGTTCCATTTCAACAGCAAGTTATACATTTTTGACAAAGTCTTAGTTTTGGGTTCTAACAGTTCTGTTTCCAATTTAGATTTTTCCACCTGGAAGCCAGCTTTCTTATCCAAATTGTAAGCCTCCATTATCTGAAAATAATGAAGCCAGTCTTGCACTTTGTTTTTTAGTTTCTCAAAACTCTGCAGTTTCAGTCTATCTCCTTCTTGTTCCAAAATTTCCCAATATTTCGGCCATTTGGCCTCCATATTGAGCTTTTTCTGAGCTTTCGCTTCCATTGGTGACAACCACCTTGGGGTTTTGTTTTCCAATAAATCCTTATATCTGATCCAAACATTGAACAATGCCTTCCTAACAATATGGTTTTTAAATGCTTTATGTGCTTTAACCTTGTCGTACCACAAATAGGCATGCCACCCAAAAACGTTGTTAAAACCTTCCAAATCCAAAATGTCTGTGTTCTCAAGAAGCAGCCAGTCTTTCAGCCAGCAGAACACTGCTGATTCATAATAAAGTTTAAAGTCTGGCAGGGCAAATCCACCCCTTTCCTTTGCATCAGTTAAAATCTTAAATTTTATTCTGGGCTTTTGCCCTGCCAGACAAATTTAGAAATATCTTTCTGCCACTTCTTGAAACAGTCCATCTTGTCCACAATTTGCAATGTCTGAAACAAAAACAACATTCTAGGCAATACGTTCATCTTTATAACTGCAATTCGACCCAACAAGGAAAGCTTCAAATTTGACCAAATTTCTAAATCTTTTTTCACCTCCATCCAACATTTTTCATAGTTATCTTTAAACAAATTCCCATTTTTAGCTGTCATGTTAATCCCCAGGTATTTCACTTTCTTAACAGTTAAACCTGTTTCATTCTGAAACTTCTCTCTTTCGGTCAATGTTAAGTTTTTCTCTAAGACCTTAGTTTTTGACTTGTTCAACTTAAATCCTGCCACCTGACCAAATTCTTGAATTAGTTCTAAAACTCTTTTAGTGCTGGATTCTGGCTCCTGTAACATCAAAACTAGATCATCTGCAAATGCTCTCAGTTTATATTGTTTAGTTCAGACCTGTATACCTTTAACTAACTGGTCCCTTCTAATCATGTTCAGCAGGACCTCCAGGACCGATATAAAAAGTAATGGGGAAATTGGGCATCCTTGTCGTGTCCCTTTTTCTATCTTAAATTGTTCCGTAACCACGTTATTGACAATTAATTTAGCCTTTTGTTCAGAATATATTGCACCTATACCATTCTCAAAACCTTGGCCTACCCCCATACCCTGTAGGTTCTTTTTCATAAAACTCCAAGAAATATTGTCAAAGGCTTTCTCCACATCCACAAATATCAGAACTGCTTTAGTGTTTATATTCACTTCTAGCTTTTCCAAAATGTCAATTATGTTCCTCAAATTATCTGATAGATGTCTTCCCGGTAGGAAGCCCGCTTGGGCCTTATGAATCTCCTCAATCAATACTTTTTTCAATCTCTTAGCCAAAATGAGAGCCCTTCAATTGGCAGTGCCCATGCAGTGCCCAGCAAAATTAGTGTAAATTTCCTTTAAAATAACTCAAAACCTTCAATTTTTAAAAAAGATTTTGCAAAAAAAAATCTCAACTTTTCTGCCCGGATTTTCACTTTTTGTAATATGGCAACCTTATAGCAATCTCCAAAACATGCACTGTTTTCAATACTGTGTTTTATATTGCTGGGTTGGTACTAAATCTAATAATAACAGCTCAAAAATAAATCCTGTTGAATTCAATGGTAAATGGAGATTTGTGAGTGATTATGTATTTTATTTGAGAGTAAGCCCCAACAAAAGCAATGGGACTTAATTTGGAGTAAATAGTCAAAACTGTGCTGTGAGGCAATATATATTACACAGCCTGTTGTTTCACAGCTGCTAAGGTGTACAGTGGAACCTTGGTCATTGAACGTAAGCCGTTCAGGAAGACTGTTCGACTTCTGAAATGTTCGACAACCGAGGCGCAATTGTCGGTCAGCAAAATCCATTGAAAAAATGGAGAAATGCCATTCAACTTCTGAGGCGTGTTAGAAAATGGAAGCATTCATTTCCGGGTTGTCGGCGTTCGGGTTCTGAATTGTTTGGCTTCCGAAGCGTTTGACAACTGAGGTTCCACTGTATTTTGAATGGTTGACAATATACTGCGGAACAATTAGTCTTTTCTGTCACATCTTTAACCAGAAGAACTCCTCCCTTTGGTTTTTACATCAGCACAAGACAGACTACTGCAGAATAAAGGAAAGTTGCAGGCAGAGTAGAGCCTTCTCCAGCACAGTATGTCAAGGCACTGAGGCAGCAATCCTTGATATGATAAGAGGGATGTGTCGAGGATCAGGTCCAAGGTGTTTACAATTTCCTCTGTCTAACTTTTCTAACCATTGTATTAATAAATAAAACCAAAAAAAGGCCCCTAAGAATTATGGTGTGCCCAAAACTCTTATTCCTTACCCCTACTCCAATTTAGGAATAGCTGAAAGTTCTCAGTAGCCAAGTAGGCATGAAAAGCAAGTGCAAATGTATCCCAGACACAGAATTATAATAATCAAAACTGAAAATGGCATTTATTTAAGAAAATCAGGGCTTCAAAGTTTAAGACTGGAGGAAGCTTCCCTGAAGCTAGGCTTTTAACCCCAAATCATGACACAACAGTAATATTTAATCCAAATAAACAGGGCTACCCCGTTTCCCATTTTTTGCCCTACACTTCATATGACTATTGAGAGATAAAGAAATAGTACAAGTTGAGAGAGGAATGATACAGAGTGTAGAACCACAGGCAAGAGAGATGGATAAACTGAGAAATAAATATCACTCACTTTCAAGGCCCAACCAAGATGTAATTAAAGGCATAAGTCATCTGTGTCATTGCAGAACTAATTAGTAATGATCAGTAGCCAATGAACGTTGATTCATTATGTTTAAACTATGCCACAGTAAAATGTGGCATAGTTTAAACATAATTGTTTCCTTAGCTGCCTTCAGAAATTTTAGAGGCTTCATATAACACAGTTCTGTTGGCCATCTTCACTGCTGCCTGGTTTCCTCCTGCTCTGTTTGTGTTAAAGCCGAAGAAGTTTAGCAACAAATGAAATGGACATTATCACACACCAGTAGCCCCCTATGGGACACACTTGCTTCTGGCTGTCACTTCTGACTCCTGAGCCAATCAAGACAAGACTTGAACACTATGGTCACTATTGTTTGAGTTCCCGTGGTAAATGCCACCTTCTCCAGCCATTATGTTTGCAAGACACATCATCACATGGCAAAATATCAACTCCAACCCACCATCAGGGTGTTGGCTATCTGCAGTTTAGTAGCGCTGCAGAGAGCTTGCTGGGGAGATCATGCATTAAAAAGGGACTCAAAAATAACTTAAACAAGGTTTTAAAAACAAAAACAAAAACTCCATTTACACTAAATACATCAACAAACATGACCCAACCACCAACCCATCCCCCAGGGTAATGGGAGAGCTAGGTGCTGCTCCTTATATACTATACCCAATTACTGACACAGCTTGATTAACACAACTCAGCAGCACCTGCTATGTTTCACAGCTGTAAGACTGGGTCTCCTTATTTGCCCTGGGCCTGGCCCTTAAAGACATACACAACTTGTGAAATAATAATGAACCTTCACATTTTAAAGTGACCATTCAACACAGGGATGCCCAACATTGGGGGAAGCTAGGCTGGGAAGCTTGCAACATGAAGACACAGTCATGTGGCAAGTACAAAATATTTTGATTGGAGGTGTGCTACCTGTTGGAATCTCAAGCCTTGTCAGAGGAATTGGCCACTCTCCAGGCACCCGGCTTGAGTTCCTTGTTGACCTCCCCGTCTGCGACTATCTATCGTCCCCGTCTATCTATCGGCGATCCTCCTCAAACGTGAGAAGAACACACCACTCTTCCCCTCTTCCCTGCCATCCCCAGGGAGGGGAAAGAGACAGACAGAAATGTATTTACATGCCTTTATTTCTGTCTTTTGCAGCAGTACAGAGAAACATGTCTGCACTCTCTAAACACCAACAGCAGAGAGAGAGACTCCTCCCCTGTACTTCCAGTACAGGTCAGATGACACTCTGAGCTAACATCCGGTGCTCAGCACAGTGAATAGACTGTCCCTTTGTTCCCACGGTACAGTCCCAAACATCAACATCCTGTTTGGCTTTCCAGCCATCTGCAGCTCGCTGCTGCATTGCTCCTTTTTCGTAACATACTCCCCCAAAAGAATCAATGCGTGTTGCGAGCAAAGCGTGATCCAGAGAAGAAAACAAACAGTTGTTATACATATAACACTCCCCTGTTGTTTCAGTTCCACCCTTGGAACTCCCCACCACTGGTTTCCCCAGTGTACCTCTCTGGTTGTCTGGCTTCCATGGAATGAGTGCATCTGCATTACCTTGGCTAGCAACTCTCCGTTGTGTCTTTGTCTCTGACTTAGACACCGCTCCAACCTGTCCTCGGTTGTGTACAACAGCAACACATGCAACAGCTAAGTTAGCAAATTCTTTTGAGTACCTCTTGGGTGGTACACCCTTTGTAACCCTCTCAGACCTGCGTATGAGGTGCTGATCTTCTCTGCTCACTGGTTCAGCCTCTGGACTCTCAGGAGAACCAGTACCAATGGTAAACAGTGGTTCATCCTTCACTTGTGAAGGTCTATCCATTGTGTGAGATTTCCTCTCAATGACTGTGTCAACTGAGCTCTTTGAGCTATCACTGTCATCATCAGTACCACTGTAATCAGTAAAATCATCATCATCTGAATTGTCCTCTGTGGGAAATGTGTGTACAATTACTCTCTCCTGTTCAGGAGCACTCTCTAGAAATTTTGTGAGAATCACCTGACCAGATTCAGACAAAATTACTCTGAAGAGACCCTTTTCATAACCCACAAAAATGCCTCTGGCATTCTTTACTCCACCTGGAGCTTCTGTCCTCACATGAGATCCAAAAACTTTAAAATGGGCAACAGAAGGTTTTCTTTGGAACAGCTTCTCAAAAGGAGAACTTCCCAACTCTTTTGAAACCTTTCTCAACCACGTGTAACAATAAGACATGATCGACTCCGCCCAGAACTCATGTGGCAGATGTGAACTAAGCAATTGCGCATTCATCCCCTTTTGCAATTCTTTGTTCACCCGTACACAGACACCCCTGTTCCAGGCTTCCGCTGAAACAGCAACCTTGTGCCTTATCCCTTTCTTCTGCAGGAACTCCTGAAAATCCTGTAAAAGAAAAATTTGCTTCTCATCTGTGAAAAGACAATCAATGTTAGCATCATGCATATTTTTAACCTTGTCACAAAACTCCTGAAACCTTTCTAAGGTTTCTTGTGATTTCTCCATCATAAAAACCCAGACATAATGAGAGAAATGATCCACACACACAAGATAATATCTTGCTTTGCCTCTGGATGGTGCTAGAGGACCAATCACATCAGCATAAAAAGGTAAAGGTACCCCTGCCCGTACGGGCCAGTCTTGCCAGACTCTAGGGTTGTGCGCCCATCTCACTCAAGAGGCCGGGGGCCAGCGTTGTCCGGAGACACTTCCGGGTCACGTGGCCAGCGTGACATCGCTGCTCTGGCGAGCCAGAGCCGCACACGGAAACGCCGTTTACCTTCCCGCTTGTAAGCGTTCCCTATTTATCTACTTGCACCCGGGGGTGCTTTCGAACTGCTAGGTTGGCAGGCGCTGGGACCGAGCGACGGGAGCGCACCCCGCCGCAGGGATTCGAACCGCCGACCTTTCGATCGGCAAGCCCTAGGTGCTGAGGCTTTTACCCACAGCGCCACCTGCGTCCCTTTTCACATCAGCATACACCCGCTGAAATACTCTGTCGACCCTGGTCACCTTCCTGGCGTCCTTCTTGGTCACACCTGCGAGAGAGATCATGTTAGACTCAGATGAATTACATTTCATGTAATCACTTTGATCAAAAGTCAACAAATACAGCCCATCTTTCTCTTTTTTTAAAAAAATATTTTTTATTGAGTTTCTTTTCTTAAAGTCATAGACACAAAATTAGAGTAAGAAAATACAAGAAACAAATACAAAACCGAAATAATAAAAAGGTCATTACAATCCAATTTTCAGTAGTTTTTTCAATATTCCAAATGGACTTCCCCACATCCTCCCGACTCTGTGTTCTTTGTAATAAAAGTTTCAGCAATTTGTTACCCTGTTTCTTAACTTACTGTATCTTTCAGTTATTATGTCTCTAAGTTCACAATATTATATCCCAACTTTGTACATTTAAAATTAACATAATAAAATTGTTTCATATTACCACCTCTTTTTTCTTGTCTTAATTTTCAGTTTACCTAATCAAGTTGCTAAAGCAAAAAATTTCCTAATCGTGCGTATTTCTTAACATTCATACAACTTATAGTGTTTTTGCAAATAGTCCTTAAATTTTTTCCAGTCCTCTTCCATTGTTTCCTCGCCCAAATCTCGGATTCTGCCAGTCATCTCAGCCAGTTCCATGTAGTCCATCAACTGCGTCTGCCACTCCTCCAGCGTGGGTAAATCTTGAGTCTTCCAGTGCTTTGCAATAAGAATTCTTGCTGCTGTAGTAGCATACATGAACAAAGTTCTATCCTTCTTTAACACCTTCTGGTCCACCATGCCCAATAGGAAGGCCTCTGGTTTCTTGGGAAAGGTATACCTAAATACCTTTTTTAACTCGTTGTAAATCATTTCCCAGAAGGCCTTCACTTTTGGGCAGGTCCACCAAAGATGGAAGAATGTCCCTTCTGCCTCCTTACATTTCCAACATTTATTATCAGACAAGTGATATATCTTAGCTAACTTGACTGGGGTCATGTACCACCGGTATATCATATTCATAATGTTTTCTTTCAAGGCATTACATGCCGTAAACTTTATATGTTCCATAACCTTTCCCAGTCTTCAAACATAATGTTGTGTCCAATATCCTGTGCCCATTTTATCATGGCAGATTTAACTGTCTCATCCTGTGTATTCCATTTAAGCAGCAAGTTATACATTTTCGAAAGTGTCTTAGTTTTTGATTCTAACAATTCCGTCTCTAATTTCGATTTTTCCACCTGGAAACCAACTTTTTTGTCCATTTTAAAAACCTCTTGGATTTGAGCATAATGTAGCCAATCCCGCACCTTATTTTTTAGTTTGTCTTGGCTCTGCAACCTCCATTTGTCTCCAACTTTTTCAATTATTTCCCAGTATTTTGGCCAATAGGCCTCCATGTTGGGTCTTTTCCTAGCCATCTCGGGGTCTTGCCCTCCAGTAAGTCTTTATATTTCGACCAAACCGCAAAGATTGCTCTTCTGACAATATGGTTTTTAAATAATTTATGAACTTTGACCTTGTCGTACCACAGGTAAGCATGCCAACCAAAAGCATTGTCAAACCCTTCCAGATCCAGGACATCAGTGTTCTCCAACAGAAACCAATCCTTCAGCCAGCAAAAGGCTGCAGCTTCATAATACAACCTCAGGTCCGGCAGGGCAAACCCCCCTCTTTCTTTCGAATCAGTTAATATTTTAAACTTTATTCGGGGCTTTTTGCCCTGCCAGACAAACTTAGATATATCCTTCTGCCACTTTCCAAAACATTCCACTCTGTCCACGATCTGTAGGGTTTGAAACAAAAATAACATTTTCGGCAATACATTCATCTTTATAGCTGCAATTCTGCCCAACAAGGAAAGTTTCAACTTTGACCAAGTTTCCAAATCCTTCTTAATTTCCGACCAACATTTTTCATAATTGTCTTTAAATAAATTCAATTTTTTTACAGTCAAATGAACCCCTAGGTATTTCACTTTTTTAACAACACTTAGTTCTGTTTCTTTCTGAAACCCCTCTGTTTCTGTAGGTGTCAAGTTTTTAGCCAAAACCTTGGTCTTTTGCTTGTTCAGCTTAAATCCCGCCACCCGACCAAATTCATGAATCAGTTCTAAGACTCTTTTTGTACTAGATACTGGCTCCTGTAATGTTAAGACTAGATCATCTGCAAAAGCTTTCAGTTTATATTGTTTCACTCCAACCTCTATTCCTTGTACCGACCGGTCCTCCCTGATCATGTTCAATAGCACCTCCAGGACTGAGATAAATAAAAGAGGAGATAGAGGGCACCCCTGCCGTGTCCCTTTTTCAATTTTAAACTCCTCTGTCACCACATTGTTCACTATCAATTTAGCTTTTTGCTCTGTGTAGATTGCTTGTATTCCATTTTCAAACCCCCGTCCCACTCCCATCCCTTCCAAATTTTTCTTCATAAACGTCCAAGAGATATTATCAAAGGCTTTCTCTGCATCAATAAAAATTAACACCGCTCTACTATTGATATTTGTTTGTAAAAGTTCCAAAATATCAATAATGTTCCTGGTGTTGTCAAACAAATGTCTACCTGGGAGAAAGCCAGCTTGGTCCTTGTGAATTACTTCATTCAAAACTTTTTTAAGTCTACTTGCTAAAATGTCTGCAAAAATTTTGTAATCCACATTTAGGAGTGAGATGGGACGGTAGTTCTTTAGTTGAGTCTTTTCAGTTTCCACTTTAGGAATCAATGTGATGAAGGCTTCTTTCCACGACTCCGGTGCCTTCTTCCCCTCCATAATCTGGTTACATACCTCTAACAGAGGTTGTATCAGATAGTCCTTCAAAGTCTTATAATATTTGGAGGTAAGTCCATCCGGGCCTGGAGATTTACCTAGTTGCATATTCTGAATGGCGCCTTCAATTTCCTGTTGTGTTATTTTACAGTTCAGGATTGTTCTCTTTTCCTGAGTTACTTTTGGTAATCCATTAGATTTTAAAAATTGGTCTATCTCGAACTCTTTCTGTGGCCCCTGTGCATAAAGTTCTTTAAAGTATCTCTGGAAACACCTTCTGATTTCTTCTGGTTTCTGAACAATTCTCCCATCAATCTCTAGATTTGTAACTGTATTCAATTTTTGTCTCTTTTTCAACTGCCATGCTAGCAGTTTTCCACATTTATTTGCTGATTCAAAAGATCTTTGCTTCATTTGTTTAATTTTCCATTCAACCTCTTGATTTATCAATTTCGAATATTGTGCTTGATGGAATTTGATTTCTCTCAGCACCTCCTTCGATTTTGGATTAGTTCTCAATTTTTCCTCTCCTTCTCTTATTTTCCCCAAGATCTTCTCCTTTTTTCCATTCCAGAGTTTTTTCTTGATCGTATTTTGTTGTATCAGAAACCCACACATAACTGCTTTACTTGCGTCCCAGATCGTTCTTTTTTCTACCGTTGTATTCAAGTTTATTTCAAAATAGTCTCTTAAAGTTTTTTGGGCCTTCTTCACCACCTCCTGGTCTCTTAATAAGGTGTCATTCATTTTCCATCTGAAGGAACCGGTTGGAGTAAGTCTCAATTCCACTTTCAAGGCGTTATGGTCGGAGCAGGTTTTTGGGCAGATTTCCACTTTTCTAGTCTTAGGTGCCAGCCCTCTAGTTGTCCAAATTTGGTCGATCCTTGTCCATGACAAATGGGCCTCAGAAAAGAAAGTTCCTTCTTTACCTAAGGGGTTCTTTGTCCTCCATATGTCAATCAGATCCATGTTGTCAGTTAGTTCAAAGAAAGTTCTAGGCAGTCTGCCGTCTTTTGTCAGATTTTGGTTTTGTGACTTATCCATGTTTGTAGATACCACCCCATTCATATCTCCCATCATAATGATGTTGGAATAGTCCAAATAGTCCAGCATAGTCTCATGCAGCTTCTTAAAAAATTCCGATTTCCCATCGTTGGGTGCATATATTCCTAATATCAGGAATTTTTCTCCCTGTGTCTGAATTTCAACCGCCAAAATTCTTCCTTGTTCATCTTTAAATAAAAATTTCGGTGACAGGCTCTCCTTTGCATAAATTACCACTCCTCTTTTCTTGACTCTATCAGATGAGATAAATTCCTGGCCTAATCTTTTGTTGATTAGCACTTTCCTATGGAGCCTAGTCACATGAGTTTCTTGCAAACAGATGATGTCCAAATGTTCTTTTTTCAAGATATGAAATATTTTCCTTCTTTTTTCCGGGGAATTTCCACCGTTTATATTCCAACTTAGTAGCTGCAGAGACATCCTGTACTAATATGTTGATCCTATTGTGGGGTCTTCTCCTTTTCCTCTGCTCCCGAGGGTATGGGCAATGGTCCAGCTCCAGGTGTTGGGCCCGGTAGTGGCCAAGCTGCTGCTGCTCCTTTTTGGAGGTCTTCTCCGTGGTCGTGTAGGAACTTTTGCTGATCTTCTGTCGATTTGATTTTAACCTTCTTTTCTTTGTATGTAAAAGATAGTCCTTGTGGGAATTCCCACCTATAAGGAATTCCGTTGTGTCTCAAAAGTTTTGCCAGTTCTGTATAGGCTGCTCTAAGGTCCAATAATTGTTTAGGTATATCTCTGTAAATTTCCGCCTTTTTATCTTGTATTTCAAGTGAATTTTTGAAGTGAAGGCCTAGTATCTTGTCTCTCTCTTCCCTTGATCTCAAAATTATCAAACAGTCTCTGGATCTGTCCTTCCTTACCACTCTTCCCAGTCTGAATGCCGAAACAATTTTAAAGTCGTTATCTTCTTTTATACCCCAGAACTTGGAAAATTCTGTTGTCAGGTAGCCGATCAAATCTCCTTGTTCAAGTTCTGGAATAGCTCTCAGTCTGAGGTTATTCTCACGATTTTTCAATTCCACCATTGACAGGTAGGCTTGTTGTTCGCCAATCTGTTTGCGCAGGGGTTTGACTTCTCCCTTAATCTCCTCGACCCCTTTATTCGCTTGCTCTGCTTTTTGAGAGGCTTCCACAGCTAGTTTACGGTTTTCAGCCGTTGCTCCTTGTAGGTTTTCAATTGCTTGTGTATGCTGGGAAACCTGGTCGGTCAGTTTCTGGATCAAGGATATAGATTGGTCAGTTTTTAATGATTGGTCATCAACCTTTTGGTTTAAGGTTGACAGTTGTTCCAAGATTTGTTTTAAAACTGCTTCAGAACCTCCTGCTGCCATATCTTCCTCTGCAAACTTTTCTGTTTCCGCCTTCTGTGCTACCAGCACAGCTGGGACCGATGATCTGCGTCCTTGGATCAAAGTTGTTTGTACCAGTTGTCCAGGCTTTTTTTCCTTTTCTTTTTCCTTGGCTTCCTTAGCTTTAGCGGCTCTTGTTTTTCCTGTACCACTCATTCCACATCTGTCAATGTTCAAGGTCAACTTAGCTATTGTCCCATGGGAAAGGCAGATCCAGTTTGTAAACAATCAGTAGAGAGAAAGTCAAAATAAAAAGCAGTTCCCAGGCTTTTATAATTCCAAAATCCTCTAGGGGGAGTGCCACCAGAATTCAAGACAAAGAAGGAAGTTTTCCGCCATTAAAGTCCCTTTAATCCCAGTCCAAAAGCTCTATAATCCGGAGCAAAAGAGAGGTTCCCCAGAGCTCTTTTTATATTTAACAAGGTTTCAATAAAGGTGCCTGCAACAATGTCAAATCCAGTCTATTTGTGCTCAAAAGTAACAATTGAGCAGTAACAGTTTCCGCAGTTTGACAGTTCTCTCCTGTCTGGCAGCCCGACGATCTGGCTCTTTATCTTGAATAATCCAAAAGCAAGAGGATAGCTCGAATTCAAAGTCCCTTTAACTTAAAAAAGATCTATTCTTTCCTTTTAACAACCAAGTCCATAAATGCACGAAAGTTCCAACTTTGACAGCTCCCTTTCAAAGCGCTTCCCGCTTCTCGGAGTCTTTGCTTTGATCTTGCTAGCAATGTCGGGAGACGGACTTCCTTTTATTTTTAATCTCCCGTTTTCAGCCGAATTCAACAATTTAGTTTCCAAATTAATGCCCCTTACTCACGGGTGTGTTGCTTGCAGCCTGATGTTTTCAGGAAGAAAGGTCGGCGCTCGTCCGTAACAGCCGCGCGGCTTCACTTCCACGGAAAGAGCGATGAACTCACAGCACCGCAACTCCTTCAACACTCCGGAGCCCCTTACGGGGTTCCTTCTGCGTATTCGGGGTCGCTTCTGGTGCCCGCCGAGTCCCACGGCCACGGGCTCACTCTACCCGTGGTTTATCTTAATGGGTCGCCGCTATGTCGCAGCGTGCGACCCTTTTCCGCGGAGCCCCTCTTCAGAGGATGAAGAGGACCGCCATTACGATTTCGCGCCGCCTCCGGAAGACCAGCCCATCTTTCTCTTTGGCAGAAAGATACAACTCTCCATCTTTGAAGATCTCGCAGCTTTCATCATCTTAGGACAGTTTCAGTCCTTTCTTTGCAATCTGTGAAACACTCAGCAGATTGAACTTCAACTCAGGAACCAAGTGCACATTGTTTATAGTCAAGTTCAGACTCTCAAGATACACAGTCCCAATCCCGGTCGCTTCCAGCTCCTGACCGTTGGCCTGCTGCACAGTGAAGCTTTGCTTCTTAAACGTCGAAAACAGTCCACTGTGTGAACACATGTTCACGGTCGCTCCAGTGTCCAGAATAAAAGAGTTCCCCACTTCTGGTGTGGCTTTTAGCGACATCAAAGCCTTCGCAGGTTTCCCCTGAGACTTGGTATGGCTTTTGCCTGATGCCTCAGGCGTTGCAGAGCTCTCCTTGGCTCTGTTTTGCCGACGTGGCTTCTTACAGTTCCGCTGAAGATGCCCAGTCTGTCCACAATTGTAACATCGGACAACGTTCAAAGCTACAGCATGCTCTCCAGTAGCAACATCAGTGGGGGAATTAGAACTCCGTTCCTCCCTCCCCCTGTCTTTCACTTCCAGTGCAGCAAGTCTGTCGTGTTCATTCAGAACGACGGCGCACACTCTCTCTGCCGTGAGATCGGCGGCAGGTAGAGAACCCAGCTGACTGGCAACCATTTTATATGTCCGATTTAAACTGTTTATAATCATGAAGCAAAATACCTCCTCCTGTAGAAGGAAATTGTGTTCCGCCATCTGCTGGTGCAGGAACTTCATCTCCGTCAGATGCGCTTGAACATCTCCATCAGGCGCAAGCCTCAGATTGGTCAGCTTTTCAAAATGCAGCAACGCTGAAGAACCAGCATCTCTCTGATGTGTTCTACGCAGCGTCTCCCAAACATCTCGCGCATATTCCAAATCCTGAATATGCACCAATTGATCATCTGAGACGCACAGAACTATAGCCGTCCTGGCTTTCACATTCTGTGAATTCCAACCTCGCGTTGGTGCTACAGGGATGGGGTTCTCAATCACTTCAAAAATCCTCTGATTCTGTAGCAGGGCTTTCATCTTTACAGACCAAGATGAATAATTGTCATTAGTCAGGGGAGATGGGTAAGGCAAGCCTCCCCCCTTCTTGGCATCCATTTTGAATCCAAGCCTCAGCTCTCACTCTCAAGCCTGCTAAAATCCAATAGCTGGCTGTTTACGCTCTTGGCACCTGGCAGCTAAACGATGGCTGCTATGGAAAGTCCCCTCCAAGAGCTCGTGAGATTGTAGTCAAAACAACTCCGTTGTTTTTTTTTTCCGCCTCTCTCAGGCCCTCACAGTTTTGCCCCTTTGTCGGTAACTTTCCACTTTACTGACAGTCGTTGCTTAGCAACTGTGCATACCAATCTTTGAACAGGAAATCTTATGAACCACAAGAATTCCAAGTATGCAGGCCTCCTCTTTCAGAGCTGTTTTTTCCCAAACGCAGCTCTCGTGAACCAGAGAATGAATCAATCTGCGTTCACACTTTTAACCCAAAATTCAGCATACCTTGGGGGTTCCATTGCTGGCATTCACCTTGTCTCGATGCCCAGCCGTCTGTTCAGCTTCTGGCTGCACACAGACGTTATCTTCTTTCTCTTGGTGCAGAGGATGAAGAACGATCCATCAACCTCTCATGCAGATTTCCATGGATCTAAAAACCACTGGAACTGCTACCAGATGTTGGAATCTCAAGCCTTGTCAGAGGAATTGGCCACTCTCCAGGCACCCGGCTTGAGTTCCTTGTTGACCTCCCCGTCTGCGACTCCCGGCAAGATACAGGCGAGGCCTCTATCTATCGGCGATCCTCCTCAAACGTGAGAAGAACACACCACTCTTCCCCTCTTCCCTGCCATCCCCAGGGAGGGGAAAGAGACAGACAGAAATGTATTTACATGCCTTTATTTCTGTCTTTTGCAGCAGTACAGAGAAACATGTCTGCACTCTCTAAACACCAACAGCAGAGAGAGAGAGACTCCTCCCCTGTACTTCCAGTACAGGTCAGATGACACTCTGAGCTAACATCCGGTGCTCAGCACAGTGAATAGACTGTCCCTTTGTTCCCACGGTACAGTCCCAAACATCAACATCCTGTTTGGCTTTCCAGCCATCTGCAGCTCGCTGCTGCATTGCTCCTTTTTCGTAACACTACCATGAGAACGATGACTTTCTAACTACCCCACTCCACCCAAATGCCTCGCCTTCCAGTTAAACCCCATTTACTTGGTGAGGCAAATTTGAATTGGTTAAACCATTCCATTACCTGTTTGGGGAGGAAATGGCTCCTCTCCTTTTATGCAATCCAAAAATCCACTTTGAGGTCACACTGAGTAAAACAAAAAACTAATCAATCTTATGTTAGCCACATGTTATTTCACTAACCTCTAATTATTCATCAGTTGCTGTCAGAATGCTGCCACTGCTGATAACTGGGGTGGGGAAAATGCAGAGGAAGGGGTTGAGGGATCGGTGCTGGGGGACAGGCAGTTGGGTGACTGAGAATTGCCTTGGAGAATTTCCCTCTGCCTCAGATGAAAATCTCAGGCAGAGGAGAATTTGGCAGTCATACTAATAGTCTGGAGATATACTCATAGATGAGGCTAGTATCACAAGCTCCCTGGAGCACATGTTTTTAAGCCTGGGGGTGTGAGCTCAGCAACCATTGGGTTTACAGAAAGGTGTGTCATCACAGATACTTGTTGACATTTCCAACTTCCCAAGAGGAGAACAATATGGAATTCACACCCTGGATGGTAATTTTACAGGAGCTTAATGCTTGAAACTAAATTTTTTTGCTTGCCCATAAGCCGTCTAGATGAAACCTTTCCTGTAGTAGTTAGGTAAAGGTACCCCTGCCCGTACGGGCCAGTCTTGCCAGACTCTAGGGTTGTGCGCCCATCTCACTTAAGAGGCCAGGGGCCAGCGTTGTCCAGAGACACTTCCGGGTCACGTGGCCAGCGTGACATCGCTGCTCTGACTAGCCAGAGCCGCACACGGAAATGCCCGTTTACCTTCCCACTAGAAAGCGGTCCCTATTTATCTACTTGCACCCAGGGGTGCTTTCGAACTGCTAGGTTGGCAGGCGCTGGGACCAAGCAACGGGAGCGCACCCCGCTGCGGGGATTCGAACCGCCGACCTTTCGATCGGCAAGCCCTAGGCGCTGAGGCTTTTACCCACAGCGCCACCCGCATCCCCCTGTAGTAGTTACTGTATTATAATTATTAATACAGCTCCACTAATGGAAATACTAGGCTTTATAGGGCAGCAGACAAAAAGGCAGGTCCCTGAACCAAGGAACTGAAGAACTGAAACTCAGCATCAGGAAATGTGGGGAAGAGGAAGGAAGATGGGGGCAAGATGAAGGGGGAAAGGAGAACAGCATGTGCACTGAATCCTGTTACATCGTGAACAATGTCATGTTTCTGTGGGTGTCCCATATCTAAAAGCTCCAAATCTGCCTTTAAAACAGTACAAGCAGAATATATCAAGACTCACGAGAGCCATTTAAATTTAGTGTGAAACAGTAAAGGTCATTTCGTTCTTCAAGGCACATTTTAAAATGCTCCAATCTTTCCTGGGTTGCCAGCGTTTCACGAATGACCTCAACATTTTATACTTAGTAGCCTGGAAAGGTCATTTCGCAGATACATACCAATTTTTCTCCCACTGTAAACGTACATGGATTTCAGTGTTTGTTTGGAATCTATTTGTTAAACTCAATATTATGTGTCAGTTCAATGACAACAGATACCCCAGAATCTTTACAGCATAAGCGGGAATGTGCCCTTTCCACTTACTCCTATGAATGAGTTTTATCCTATTAAGGTCTTTTTATGATTTCCTAACCTCTACAGTTAATGTTTCTACATGAAACATGCTAGCTTCCAAAGGAAGTAAGTTACAAGTAGCCATATAGGTATTCCAAATAAAAAAGTTACGATAGGATGTTTCTGCCAAACTTGCCATATTTGTCAGAGACCCGTGCCTCTAAGCATGAGAGGATAAAGAACAGGTGCTAGGGAAGGACAAATCTGATAAAATTCTGTCTGTTTTTCATTTTTCCAGTTCAGTTTGTGCATCAGTTTGCATTTTTTTATTTTTAAAAAGTCCTTGTGAAACTTTGTCACCATTTCTTCTAATAATATACATTTGTGTGTGGTATTTTGCCTGATCCAGACATTTTTGCAAACAGATTCCCCTCATATGATGCATTTTGGTGTGTTAATTTCACTTAAGTAGTCACTCTCAAAATTCAGTATCCTGATGGTCAGTTTACAGTAAGCATGCAACTTGCGTTCATTTAACTTGTGCACATTCAGTTTTATGTGCTTGGCAAATAATTGAATGAATGAATGAATGTGAAAAACAGGGTGGAAAGGATGCATCCAGATAAAAAGACTTTGGCAATCCCACCTGTCATTGAACCCAGAGTGTTTTGACTATATTTGCTTTAGGCACAAACCTTGGAATTTAACCCTTGCATAAGTTGAGGGCTTACTGTACAAATGAAACTGAATGTAGTGGCAAAACCTTTCATTTTCTCTCTTTCTTAAAAATCAAAAATATACCCTCCCTATGTAGAAAAATTGAATGTGAGAGAGCACTCTAAACCAGGGACATAGCACGCGCTGCTGGTGCCTGGGGAGCCACACACATACCCTGGGGTGCGCGTGCCCGGGGGGGCGGTGCATGGAGGGGGAATGGAGCCCATGCCCAGCCCTCACCACTGACACCCCACCCACCAGAGCCAAGCGGGGATGTGCAGCTGCGCAGGGTGGCAAGGAGCAAAATGCCCCCCCAATGCACCTGGGGCCACCGTCCCCTGGCCCTCCCCATGAGATGCCAGTGTTCTAAACTGGCATACTGGTTTTCTATGTGCATGGAGGTCCATTTGGTTTTTAAGGTTAAGAAACATTCAAGACGCGTTCTTTCCTCTCCCTGCACCTAAAGTGCTACAGGCCAGAAGAGCTTTATTTGTTTTATTTATTGCACTTTTATTCCACCTTTACCCTGGTGAGCTCAAAGCAGCTATAAGGCTCCAACTCTGTCCATTAGGCCAGGAGAGAGCGACTGGATCAGGATCACCCATAGACATTCTCAGCTGTCCTAGCCATTGGCTCCACCACTTCACTCAGCTGCATGTAATAATTTATATGTATTGGTACTAATTTAGGAATAGTTACTAGAAGTTAAAATTCACAGAAGGCAATCTGATTTTCCATCAGCATGGCCCCATTAGCTGGCATAAACCCCAATGATTTCAGGAGAACTTCCAAGTGAAGATGGTTAGGATTGCCCTGTAAAACTGTACTCATTTACTTGGGAGCAAGCCCTATTGAATTCAATGGGACATACTATTGAGTATCAGAGGACTGCACTGTAACAAGAGAAATGTGAGAGAAACAGAACGAGTTGATTCAGAAGAATAAAGGAACAAGAAATAATGGCGAAAGGAGAAGTGAGTCAGCTCCCGCAACAAAAGGAAAATGAAATGACCAAAAG
Source organism: Podarcis muralis (assembly GCF_964188315.1). Classification (NCBI taxonomy): domain Eukaryota; kingdom Metazoa; phylum Chordata; class Lepidosauria; order Squamata; family Lacertidae; genus Podarcis; species Podarcis muralis. Next base: position 135,883,752 of record NC_135655.1, read on the forward strand.
CACATAATGCAGATTTTGCAGTTCTCTGACAGCTACTTTGATCCCTCACCTCCTTATCAGAATAATAAACAACAATATCCAGAGTAATATCATTTCAAGCTTCCACTTACAGAGAAACCTGCTGGCTGCTACCCCCTCAAGCTGACTGATGAAAGAGAGAAGAAAACTCGGGCTGCCCAAATGACCCCCACCTCCAGCCACAGAATAAAAGTGCATATCTGACTGGCAGACGCAAGTCACCTGAGTGGAGGCAGGTGGTGAGCGCTGCTACTGAGCAAGGAAGAGATGGAGGAAGGACAAAAACAGAGAGAACTCCTCCTGGACTACCTAACCCGTTCCCACCTGTGTGTGAGAGAGAGTTGAGGGAGCTGCTGCTTTATAGAAAACATCCTGTAGAAGGTGCATTGGCCACCACAGGAGACAGATAGGAACAACTTTCAGGCTTCTCAGTGAGTGGAAATTTAAGGATATGGGTTTTGGGGTGGGGGGTGTTGAGTGATCTTGATCATTTGGGGGACAGACACCTGGAATGGATCAGGGAAGATTGGGATTGCTGGAGCATGCTTCCCTTGCCTTAAGACCAGGGTGGAGTTTCAGAGTAATGCTCATATGGCCAAAAGGATAGTCCAGCTTTAAACTGCCCAAGGGAAACCTTTTGCCAGTAATGGACTTTCAAGTGAGTCCTCTTTCTCTGGAACAGAAGCAGGAAACATTTCTGAGGCATTGTACCTTACAGCCATCCTTTCCTAAGGTGTAAACTGCTCCCAGTGCCATAACATTTCCAGATTCCATTTCAAATTTTCATCCCTTCTCTCTACACGTCACCTGCTCAATTTCCATTAAGACTTTTATACATTTCTTAGTCTGGTAAATCTCTTGTCTAACTAAAGTAATCATTTGTATAAAATTTGTATTAATTTGATCACAATTTGTTAAAAATTATGCAAAATCAATAAAAATAATTGGAAAAAAATAAAATTACATAGAAATAAAGAAAGCTTGAAGAAATATCACATAAAGTGAGGGGGGATGGGAAGCTATGAAGATTACCAGAGGTCACAAAGGAAATTTAGTTGCTATAGAAGAACTTATTTTGAACTATATGTGATTGGACAGGCTACAGGTGGGAACTGAATCCACTTAGAGAGTAGTAAGGTCAAGAAGAACACCAGAGGAGCTGGATATTTAAGAGTTAAACCATAACTTACAGTCCAAACTGACTATTTTTGAATATTGCAAATAGTTTAATGAATGACTGATTTGAATGAATTATCTGTAACTGAATCACCACTGATTGATTTTGCTGAGGAACAGCTGGCTGGCTTTTGTAGATTTGATTGCCTCTGAGCCATGTTCACCTGCGACACTATGACAGGTTTTCCGGCCCTGTGAGCACAAAGGGCACTTAAGCAATTGTGATGGGTTTTGAAATGAATCTTCTTTCCATGCTGCAGAAGTTGTCTCTGTTTGTGAGGCATGGCATCTTAGGGGCTCCTTTCTCTAGAGCACAGGCACAGAGTTACACCCAGCATTGAGGGGGCTGGCATCATGTGTGCAATGCATGGGCAGCAAGCAGAGCATTATGCTTCTACTTTTCCTTTGACTGGACTTAATCATCCAGAGGTCCTTTCTCTTTCCCCCCTTTTAATCTTTATCTGACACGTAAGCCAGGTGTCAAAGCAGCGGGCATGGCACGATGACCGTAGCAACCTAGCAGCCATGGGCACTGTTCCTTTTGAGTGAGACTGGTCCCATCTGCACTATACCTATAAAATAGTCTCATGCCTCTTCAAAACAGCCATGTCTTCCCCCAAAGAATCCTGGGAAGTGTAGTTTGTTAAACACTGATTGATGCTAGGCAATTCCTATTCCCCTCACAGAGCTTCCATTTCAAAATAGTATAACAATCTATGCATCTTCTGGGGAGCTCTGGAATTTGCAACTGTGTGTGAAGAAGTACCTTCTTTTCTCGGCAGTTTAATTTTCAGTTCCTTTCCTAATGATCCCTAGCATGGATTTTCCTTTTTCATAGCTGCTGCCCACTGGTTCAACATGGTCACTGAGCTATCACCATGACCCCAAGGTCTTGTTCCTGGTCAGTCCCTGCCTGTTCAGACCCCAGAAGCATATATGTAAAATTAAGTTTTTCGAGTTGGTATGCATCACTTACTCTTGCTTACATTGAATTGCATTTGCCATTTTGCCACCCATTCACTCAGTTTGGAGAGGTCCTTTTAGTGAACCTCTTAGTATCGACCCCACTTACCTGTGAGTATGTCTTGCTGAAGTCTGCAGTCTCATTGCATATAGACTGCCTTTGGCAACAAACATCGCTCCAGAAACAAGAAAAGCAAAGAGGCGCCTGTATACATCAATGAATATGTAAATAGCACAAATTGCAAAGCAACTTGTATATCTTAACATATAATGTGTGTCTGTTTTTTTAAAGTTCATTGTTGAGAATTAAAGTGACTCGCTTCCACAGCAATAATCTGTGTTACTGCAATGGGGGTCAAATGGGCAGGTGGGAGGAAAGCCATTTGACAGTCCATTTTCAACAGATTCCTCTGACATCCCTGATCACAAGTAGCACAGGCCTGGCCTAGGCTGCACATTTTATCATAAGAAGAGGAGTTTGAAACCCTTCTGTGAAATTTGTTCACCTTGCTCCCTTATTCTTCCCTTCAAATTCCTACAGATGTTGGCTCTTTATGTTTTCTGCAAATTTGGCTTAAGTGCTTGGAGTGCTCTTATCTCATTTAAGTTTACTCCACCTCAAGCAACTCAAAATGCTTGTCATAAGAAAAGAACCCGTTTGCCCTCTTTCTGTTTTTGCACTCCGCCATTTTGATGAGCGCAAAGGTTTGTACGCTGCTGCACCGATAGAGCTTGGTCTATTAAAATAGATCAACTTGCCCACTTCATGCCACTTGTAAGAGATAATGACACTCGGCAGTTGTGATAAATTGGTTGGGGACTTTCCCCTGGAATGTGTGTTGTGTGGGCTGGCTTCCAAACCCATTAAAGTAAATGGAAAACTTCCCTTTGACATCACGGAGGCATAAGCCCCCATGCTAGCAAAGAGTGGCGATAAATTATGAATGGTAAGTTATTGTGCAGTTGTTCTTGTTGCTGTGTATGCTGTGACACAGAGCAAGGCTTTAATAAGACAGTCTGCTGGCAAATACGGCAGGGCCAAAGGCTGGAAATGGGAACAAGCTGTTCCCTATTCGTCAGGCCCAGCAGATGTGCCAGTGTGAAAAGCTGGGGAAATGGTTTTTTCTTGTCGATGTGGGCAAAGAGGCATGCAGATCCATCCATCTCATTTCCATAAAGCACCTTCTGTTTTAGCTCAGGCTTTCAACAACATCACTGTTCTCTTGGTGCCCCTGAGGTGTACAGAATGGGGAAAGCATTCTTTTGACTTCCCAGTGGAGGTGCTGTGTGTGTGTTTCTGCCACCCTATGGGGGGAACATATATCTTGGAGGAAAGAGGGACTTCAGGAAGGAACATTTTTAATGCCGCACAAAAGACAGGCTGGCATTTCCCCTCTGCTGCCTTGGGTGACTCAGACCCTAGATGGGCATTCACTGCCACTGGTGGGCTGGCACAGCACCAAACCTTTTCAGACTGGATTTGTGTTTCATTAGGCTGAACTCAAGTGAGGCAAAGGGTGCTTTTTCAGGGTAAATCAGCCAAACGGGTTTTACTTAAACCCAGATAATTCTTAACAGATCCCCACAGGTAAGAGAAACAGTGGTTCTTCCTGCTTCCACCTCTTTGCACGGAGTGGCTTGCCGCTGGGAAGCTGCTCACTCATAATAAGAGCTGACATTTACACAGAGCTTTGCATTTTGAAAGGTCTCTACAAACATTAACTAATTAATCCTGAAAGCTCTGCCGTAGTTCAGGTAGGAGCTGTTCCGCTTGGGGGAGAGGATGGAAACCAGGCTTCTGAGCTTAAATCTCGTGCCTAAGCCCACAAAGCAAATTGGTTGTGGAGTCTGATTAAAATGCAGCCTGTGCGAAAGTCCCCAAGAGAGACATATCTGCACTGTGGGCCAACCTGTGAGTCCTGGCGTGTGTTGCACTTTTTCACAAGAGTGAGTTCTGCGCAGAACCCATTAATAGGCAAAGTGTAAGAAAGGAGGCGTGGGAACAGGCAATGAGTCTGCTCCTATGAAAGCAAGTATCCTTCAAGAATCTGTGGCCTTTCCCCCTTAATTCAGAATTTCATTTGGATATTGTTCAGAGTCCCTAGAAGGGGGTAGGAATATGTCATGCTGCCTGCTTTGCATATATGCTAATCAGAGTATAATTATTTTTAGGAAGTTTCACTTCTACCCAGGGAACATCTGAAGCTGGGGGCTGTCTTTTGGGCACGGGTGGGTTGTTTGCGAATGGAAGCCAAGCAAATGTAAAAATATGATGTACCCCAACCTTGACCCACTTACACGTTCAAAGGAGGAGGCGGACAGGGAGACGGCGCCTCACAAAGAGCCATCTTCCTCCACTCCAGGGCCTTTCAGGCCTGAGGACACCAGAAGACACGTGCTTGGGGCAGTCACCTGCAAACCGTAAGAGCCCATTGTACAAACTGAAGGTTCCTCTGTGAATACAGGGACTCTGTTGGATTTTGTATGGTATCACGTTAAGAAGTCACCAGATTGCTTCTTCACACTGTGCTGCTGAACTGTTTCTGGATTACTATCCCTTCTCCTCACACTATGAGAATTTCTTTCAGAAATACACAACAGTGTAAATCTTGATTGCAAGTACACAGACCCTCTGGAGAATTAGTACTTGCACAAAGTTATTCTACCTTGAAATATCTGAGGTGGAGGGCAATCCCGAGTGGGCACACTTTTACAAAAACTCCAATACAAATCTTTTTTTGACTGTGTTTTGTCTGGTTAAAACCTGAATAGAATGGTTTTTGTCCCAAAGCAGTGTCAACATTATTAGAAAATTCAAATTTAAGGCTGAAAATAGCTTTCCTTCAAAAAGTGTACATGCATATACTACATCCACTAAAGAATTTTCACATTCTGTTCCTTCCCCCCACCCCCAGTTCATCTTACTCTGTGTTCTACTACTCTTGAGTTCTGCTTTAACTAGAAAAGTTCCTCCAACACCATCAGGACCACTGGTCCCCATCTTGATTCTTTGGCCCAGATGTTCAAAGTACAAGGTTGGTTACTTACACCTATAGGAGGCCACTTGTCAAGGGAAGTGTATCTCCCCATAACACTACACTTGACTGGGGCCCCATCTGCACACAGGAAAAAAATTAAAAAATCCCGTAATTCTGATGTTGGAGCCTGCACAGTATGCTACAGCTTTCAGTTCCTTCCTCTCCTCCAGTGTTACGGATATAAATGTGTGTGTGTGTGTGTGTGTGTGTCTGAGAATACATTATGAAGAAGCTTCCTTAATAGGATTAAGATTCATTTTGTGTGGTATTTTATTGATGAACAAATTGACTTCACACTGGTAAATAATAATAATAATAATAATAATAATAATAATAATAATAATAATAATTTATTTATACCCCGCCCATTTGGCTGGGCTTCCCCAGCCACTCTGAGTGGCTTCCAACAAAATATTAAAATACCATAATACATCAAACATTAAAAGCTTCCCTAAACAGGGCTGCCTTCAGATGTCTTCTAAAAGTCTGGTAGTTGTTCTCTTTGACATCTGGTGGGAGGGCGTTCCACAGGGCGGGTGCCACTACCGAGAAGGCCCTCTGTCTGGTTCCCTGTAACTTGGCTTCTCGCAGTGAGAGAACCACTGGAAGGCCCTCAGTGCTGGACCTCAGTGTCCAGGCAGAACGATGGGGGTGGAGACGCTCCTTCAGATATACTGGACTGAGGCCGTTTAGGGCTTTAAAGGTCAGCACCAACAGTTTGAATTGTGCTCAGAAACGTACTGGGAGCCAATGTAGGTCTTTCAAGACCAGTGTTATGTGGTCTTGGCCACTCCCAGTCACCAGTCTATCTGCCACATTCTGGATTAATTGCAGTTTCTGGGTCACCCTCAAACGTAGCCCCACACAGAGCGCATTGCAGTAGTCCAAGCGGGAGATAACTAGAGCATGCACCACTCTGGCAAGACAGTCCGTGGGCAGGTAGGGACTCAGTCTGTGTACCAGGTGGATTTGACCTGCGCTTCCATGGACAGCTGTGAGTCCAGAATGACTCCCAGTCTGCGCACCTGGTCCTTCAGGGGCACAGTTACCCCATTCAGTACCAGGGAGTCCTCCACACCTGCCCGCCTCCTGTCCCCCAAAAACAGTACTTCTGTCTTGTTAGGATTCAACCTCAATCTGTTAGCCGCCATCCATCCTCCAACCGCCTCCAGACACACACTGGACCTTCACTGCCTTCACTGGATTTGAAAGAGAGGTAGAGCTGGGTATCATCTGCATACTGATGAACACCCAGTCCAAACCCCCTGATGATCTCTCCCAGTGGCTGCATGTAAATGTTGAAAAGCATGGGGGAGAGGACAGAACCCTGAGGCACCCCACAAGTGAGAGCCCAGGGGTCTGAACACTCATCCCCCACCACCACTTTCTGAACACGGCCCAGGAGGAAGGAGCGGAACCACTGTATAACAGTGCCCCCAGCTCCCAGCCCCTCTAGACGGTCCAGAAGGATGTTTTGGTCGATGGTGTCAAAAGCTACTGAGAGATCCAGCAGAACTAGGAAACAGCTCTCACCTTTGTCCCTAGCCCGCCGGAGATCATCAACCAGCACGACCAAGGCAGTTTCAGTCCCATGAGGCCTGAATCCCGACTGGAAGGGATCCAAATGGTACATAACAAAGGTACATATATTTGCATTAAGTCCGTACACCCCATGTACATTCTCATTGGTTGAAATTCTGTGTGAATCTAATATGGATGCAGTCATACACAGGATCACAGGTCTGCTTTTTTGTCATGTTTTCTCAAAGGACACGAAATGCACACCAGAAAAGGAGAGTAAAAGACAGGCAGAAAGAAAGAAAGAAAGAAAGAAAGAAAGAAAGAAAGAAAGAAAGAAAGAAAGAAAGAAAGAAAGAATTCAGTAAACGCTACATGGCCTGTATACCTTACAAAATTCAGAAATGAAAAATGGAGTAACAGCGAATTCCTTGTTCAGAACTCCAGAGAGAAATTAATCCAGAGAGAAATTAATATGAGGCAAATTTCAGAAAGATTCTCAATCCAAGTAAAGGTGGAATTTTGCATGGATCAACTTGGTTGTCTCAGAGTAGCCCCATTGAAAAGAATGAATTTAAGTAATATGTATTAACTTCAGTAGATACGGTGTATGTAAAACTAGTGTTTATTATTTATTCTTATTTATTAAATTTGTATACTGCCCTAAACCCTCAGGTCTCAGGGTGGTTCACAGGATAAAAACACAATAAAAACACAAAATACATAATAAAAAAGCGCAACCCAATAACCCCTTCCCAACACATTTTAAAAGGGCATTGGATGTCAATCAGCCAAAGGCCAGATTGAAGAGGAGCATTTTTGCCTGGAGCCTAAAGGTGTATAATGGAGGTGCCAGGCAAACCTCCCTGGGGAGAGCCTTCCACAGACTGGGAGTTGCAGCCAAAAAAGGCTCATTCTCATGTTGCCACCCTCCAGACCTCTTGTGGGGGAGGCGCACAAAGAAGGGCCTCAGGGTGGTCTCATATGGAGAGAGGCAGTCCTTGGGGTCTTGCAGTCCTGAGCCATTCAAGGCTTTACAGGTCAAAACCAGCACTTTGAAACCACTCATAGACTTCCTAATCAGCAATAGTTTCTCTGAAGTCCTTTTAGACTCTGTTAACATGCCCTGTTTTCATGTGCATCAGTGTACAGCACTGTGCATCCCATGCATTTTATGTGCATTAACAGCCACGACAGCTCATAGCAGTACGAGTGAAAAGAAGCATGTGAGCGATGCTTATTTGCAATGTTTAAAAGTGGGTGAAATTGTAATAGATTGGGGAAACAGTGGCTCTGAGCAGGTTTGGAAAAAATGGGAGGAAAACAGTTATTTTCACAAATATTTTCATACCCTTCAATATGGCAGTTTTCACATTGAAACCCAGTGGTATAGCACCATCTAAGGACACCCCTAGACTGTGATAGGTATCTGTGAGCCTACTCATGTGAGCATAGCCTTCTGGCGCTGCCAGAGGATAAGGAACTCACTTGTTGGACCAACCCAACAGGGTTATGCATGTTCAGTTGTGTGTTTGATTGTAGCCATGATGTTCTGCCTCCTTAAAAGGGTTGAAAAACACATTACCAGCAGTATTCCTCCAAAGCTGGAACTCATAATGAAATCTAAACTGTAACCTTCAGTACGTCTCTTACTATTCTGTAGGTATGCCATGTAGTATAGTGGAACAATATCTGTATTCTGATACCGTTGCCACATATAGGGTATTGGGAAGAATGTTATATTTCCATTTTACTTGTTCTGTATGTTTTATATTTAAAATAAAATTTAAAAACAAATCAATTACTTTTGTCCAATATTACCTCTGAAAACATCTTAGCTCTAAACCCATGAGATACTGAGCCATGAAAGAAGCTGGCAACAACATGCTCTCCAAAATGTCAACTACTTCTTATCACTTAGGGCTGCCATACGTCTGGATTTTCCCGGACATTACCGGGATTTCAAAGGCGGAATTGACGTCCGGGGGGAATTTCCAAAAAGTGGCACCTTGTCCTGGATATTAGGCAAGTCTGTTGAGAAAGTTCAACAACTTTCGGGGTGTCTTGGTTTTTACTTTTTGAAATATGGCAACCCTATATTACTGCTCAGTGAAGAAATGGTCCATGTAGGCCAGCAGGATTGCCCTTAGGAGATGACACAGGTCTTCTTTGCTTTGGCAGCAGAAGTGAAGCTTTCTTCCAGTTACTTACATGATTGCCTCCTGCTGAGGCTCTGTAAGAATCAGCACACAAGAACTGGTGTTTTTCTTTTGTACCAAAGCTACCAAACTTGTGAAGCTTATCAAAGATGTGCATATCAGTGTAAGTCTGTGTGGTCAGCAGGGATCCTTTATTTCTGTCATTCATGTTCATTCTATTCCCTTTCCCCATCTAGAGAGAGTCACATGCTGAAAGAACACATCTGTGTATAGAATCATGTGTAGAACTCCTGCCATTTGCTAAACACACAGAATTGTGGACAGGGCTGGCCCATGTAGTGGCAATGGCTGGTTCTAGACCACATGACCCACAGTAGCCTCCATCTGCTAAAATAAAATTCTTACTTTTATAAAGCCCTGCTTTGTTCACTTCCTCTGCAAATCCAGCCCAAAAGCACCAGTAAATCCTAGCATCAGAGTTTGAATGTTCCATAAGAATATTTGTAACTAACTGCTGGCGATGCTTTCATGTGGCCTGGAATGGAATCAGAGCTGGGGAGTTTTTTTAGGAGACCCTTTTCACTGCAACGGCACATTGATTTTCATGGCAGCTGCTCAATACTGCACTTTGATTCCTACTTAAACAGGATGCGCAGCACCCCTGGTAAACCAAAGTCATGTGTTTGTCAGATAATATAAAAATAGCCCAAGAAGCAGCCAAAGGGAGAATCCATATTTGCATCTCCCTGCTACCTTAGGAGGACAGCCTTCCTTGTCCTTTGTAAGGAGCAATTGTTTCCAGGTGCTCTTCAGTGCCAGCTAAAAGAAATAGGCAAATCCATAAGCATTTTTCACTGTCAGTCTTTGCCAGCTACCTGGGTTGTGTTGATGGCTTCCAGCAAGTTCGCAGTGATCCCCTCCATATTTATTTTCTGCTCGCCCGCAGCCAGGCTGTCACAGTCTTGCTATGTCATGTGTCAAAGCTTTACTGATGCTCAGAGTTTGAAATTCAAAATGAATGGCGTACAGTTACTCCCAGTGAGCTTCCATGATTCACATGGATGTAGGGCTAAGATGAAGCATTGCTAACAGTCTGTTATCAGACTTAGGATAGTCACTGTCTTGAATACTTTGGAAGCATCTGCAAGAAAGGCACTGCTACACCAAAACTAATCTGTGCAATTTCCTCAGAACTGCAGAAAATGTTAACTGATTAAAGCCATTACCTCAGAAACCATAGGAAGCAACTATTTTCTTTTATAAGAATTCAGAGTCACCAAGGAAATGTTCTATCATTAATGGAAGCCACTCAAGGACTCCCATTATCCATGAAAGAGAGAAATTTGGCCCATTTTCCTGCTGGGGCCAGATACCCAAAAGCATTCCAGGCCTCCCTCCCTCTTTCTTTTCTTTTCTTTTCTTTTCTTTTCTTTTCTTTTCTTTTCTTTTCTTTTCTTTTAAAAAGAATCTGAAAAACTCTGAATGGAGGGAAATGGGGTATCAAAGGTAGATCAGCTCTATTTCAGGACCATTAAGCTGCCAGTTGAAGAATCTTTTAAACCAGGGTGGAGAACCTGTGTCCCACCAGATGTTTGTGGACTCCCAACTCCCCTATTGCAGGCTGGGCGGGATGAGAGCTGGAGTTCCACCTCTGTTTTAAATCATATGGGGAACCTGCTTCTTAATAGTTTGGGGGACTTTCCAGAGGAGAGGAATCCATTTCCTCTGAAACGAATTCCCCTAACTCCTTCACTGGTGATCTTTTTATGAAGCCTCATTTGCCTGTCTCTAATTAAGACCTATTTAAAGGTTCTAAAACCTCAGCGCCTAGGACTTGCCGATCGCATGGTCGGCGGTTCAAATCCCCGCGGCAGGGTGCGCTCCCGTCGTTCGGTCCCAGTGCCTGCCAACCTAGCAGTTCGAAAGCACCCCCGGGTGCAAGTAGATAAATAGGGACCGCTTACCAGCAGGAAGGTAAACGGCGTTTCCGTGTGCTGCGCTGGCTCACTAGATGCAGCTTGTCACGCTGGCCACGTGACCCGGAAGTGTCTGCGGACAGCGCTGGCTCCCGGCCTCTAGAGTGAGATGAGCGCACAACCCTAGAGTCTGGCAAGACTGGCCCGTACGGGCAGGGGTACCTTTACCTTTACCTAAAGGTTCTAAGAGATACATCTACCCCAAACCCTCCAACTGCCCCAGCTGCTGCTTGTGTTCTGTGTCTGTGTTCTAGGCATAGTGACCCAGAGGGTCTGTCACCTTAGAACTGGTCGGTGTCAAACTCCATTGCCTTCCATTTGCACGATAGCAAAATCTGACCATTTGAGCTGAGCAGCAGCATTGCTGTGAGGGAAACCTACCCAATGCTACGCTGAACTGTGTTTCATGTGGCTTCTGGTGCTGCCTCTATGAATTTATGTATTCCTTGCACTGGGAGAAATGAAGAACACATGCTTCAGCACATGCATTGCAGCAAAAATAGACTCATTTTTCTCTGGATGGATATAGAAGCCCATTGGGCTTGCCTTAGTTATGTCAAAACGATTGCATAAGATTTTTGTGATGTACAACAGAATCAAACAAATGAATTCTACAAAATGTGATGTTATGGCTATATAGTGAATACTGGGAATTTTCTGTTATGAGCAGTGATACTGATGTTATCAACCATCTGAGGGTCTCATGTGTTGTGAACATGCTGTGTTCCTAAGCATGCATATACCAAATTAAAACACCCTGTTTACTGCAACATCCTTTCAGATAAATATTTTAACCTTCCTGGCTGAGCCCTTCAACAAGCATATTGATGGAATCTATTTCTCTGATGCAGATAAAACTCACTGGAATCATTCCCTTGAATGTCAGTGGACTGAAAATCAACCTGCTACAGACACAGGGAAACAAGATTGGCATCCCCTCTGCCTGTACTTGGGGTATAAATCCTCGTGTTTCCTTTTGAATCCCATGGTGCATTCTCAGTTTTTGATTAGACCTGCTCCATATTTAGCAGTTTGTTCCCTATCCCGTCTTTTACAGCATTTGAATATGTTGTGTTTATAATGCATGGCTGTGAAGTTAAACTCCGAGTTATATAGTCTTAATTAATACTTCAGTCTGGAGAGAACTGAAGATCTGCTCTGACAGGTGGGCCAGGATTGGCTTAGAAGCTGTGGACATGATTGCTGCAAGACTTTGGCAACCCATCAAAAATACATAAATTCAGGGCACCTGAAGAAAATATGTAAGAGACCAGATTATTGCTAAATGTCTTTATTTATCTTTCCCAAATGCTATGTAGCTTACAAAATGGAGATTAATCAGCCAGTATTTTACAGGAGAAAATTAAACATTAATTTGGAGCCCAGGGTTGCTCATTTAGAAAGACAGCTCGATAACCACTGAAGGCAGTAATCTGTCCAAGGAAGCCATGGCATGCAAATGACAAAGTTGTTGGTGTGCCACACTCCCAGGTAAGTTGTTTTGTTTCTGCACGGCTCTGCCTGCCAAACTTGTTGCCAACAAGGTCCTGCTAGCTCTCTCCTTCATCTTATCTGCCTACCCAGAGCCAATGCTCCATTCTCTCCTTCTCTCTATGTTCTGTCAGTGTTCTTGCAACTTATGACTGTACCTTACTTTAGGAAAAATGTACTTAGAATGCATGCAGCAAAGCAATGAGTACAAAAGCAGATTAATCATGATTACTTACTCTAATCAGGACAAACGATGGATATATTTGATTCTTCCTCCATGTGCTTCTCACTCCCTTTTCCTTGCCAGGTGTATGGGGGGGGGGGGTCTGGAACACCTATCCAAGAGCAAAGAACCCAGCATAGATTTATGCAACAAAATTGGTGCATTGGCCAGGAAAGTCTTTCGGCCACCCTAGCGATCGTCAGACCCAGTGCAGTCCAGACCGACTGCTGTGATGATGCTGTTGCCACCAGGTCAAGGAGCATGAGTCTGCTGCCCCTCTCCTCAACTGGCCTGCACCGTGTGCAGCTCCTCTGGAGCAGAAAGCGGCTGGGGCAGCTCCATGCCTGGGTCAAGCTTAACCCGGGGCGGAGACAGGTTGCAGTGCACATGGGATGAGGTGCACAGAGAGAGATGTTCACCCTTGCGGGTCCTGCTCGGCTGCTGAGTGCTTGCCTGGTGGCGGGGCAGGGGATGGGCCCAGCACAGGGGGTGGCAGAGCCTTAATATTGAGGGGGCTGAAGCGCCCTCTGTCCTGTATTCTTGGTGCCCCTGGGGTGAATGGATGTTATTCATGACTATCTCCAGACGTGGTTCGGGGGGGGGGGGGATGCAGCTGTCAGAGACTGCCTCCAGGTCCCAGCTCACAGAGGACCAACGCTAGCCAGCGGTAATATACAAAAGTCTTTATTTAAGTACATTATCCATTTTCAAACCCTAGCGTGCGTCTCTACGTCTAGACACTAGACCGGCGAAGCTCCGTCTGAATCTCCGCCCCCTGTACACCAGCTTAAGACTCTAGCCTTACTCCACCTCTTCCGTCTCTCCTTCCGCCTCTGGGTCCTACTACCCCCCGGGATCCCTTCCTTCCTGGACGCTTCGGACGCGGACCCCTCTGACTCTTCCCCCTCCCTTCGGCGGGCTTTAGGACCTGGCTCCCTATCCGGGCTGCTCACTGCGCCACTCTCTTGTAGGTTTGAACTTGGCGCGCGCGCCCTGTCTTTGACCTTCCTTTCGACCGTTTCTTCGCTCTCTGATGCAGGCGTGGCCAATCCTGACTCATGTCCTTCTGCTGACGGAGAGCTGCCTGATGCCGATACCTGGGACTCCTCCCCCCTACTGCTCTTTGGTGGGGAAGCTGGTCCCGATTTCCAACTGCTGCTCTCTGAGTCCCCTCTGGCCCCTCCTTCCTGGGGTGTTCCCCTTGGCAACCCCCTTGCTCTGACCACGGGAGCCCCTTTCTGTGAATCCTCCGATTCGCTGGAGAGACTCAGAGACCTCGGACGGCTGTCATCGCTGACATCTCCCTCGGATTCCTCCCCCTCGGTCTCTATCTCCTCCCTTTCCTGTGCCTCTGCTCCTGAGCCCCTGACATCCATCCCCCCCTCGAAGCCCCCCCTTCCCCCCTCCCCTCCTTCCGGTGTGGGTACTGGGTGCTCCGTCGTTGTGGGGGTGATTGCCGGATACAGTTCGTCCCCCGTGTCGTACATCCAGCCGGCGAAGTCCGGCTCGTTCTCCGTGCCCTCAGCGACGTCGATCTCCTCTGCCTCCATCTCTCTGCCTCCGTGTTTGAACCCCACGTCCTCTCCCAACACGTCCATGTCCGTCTCTCCCCCGTTCCCCTCTGAAGGTGATGCCTGCCAAGGACCCCCCAGCCACTTCCTGCGCCACTGCTCCTCTGGTCGATCGTCCCACCAATAAGAGCGGTCTGTGGCAGACCCCGAGGGTGAGCCCTCCGAGGAGCGTGTGTCTGGTGCCGGTTCCTCGTCCGAGGCGAACCCCTGGAACGTGCTGGCTGAAAATGTGGGTGTGAAAAGCCAGTCGTCGAAATACTCGGCTGGCATGGGTCTGTGTGGGAAAAGGGCATGAAACTCCTCTTTGAGCAGAGGTTCCTCCAAAGCATAGTCCAGCACCCAACTGTTGGCGCTGGCCGGGGTACCTTCTCTGGCTAGGAGATATTCTACTCCCTCTTCCCCCCATCTCGAGTCTAAAATCTCTGTGACTTCGTTGATGGGCTCCCCCCTTGGCAACCCCCCCCCTTGTGGGCGTCTCCCTGAGCGGGTCTGGTGCCGTGCCTGGCTCCTGAAATCTGTGAGGTGCTTTGTAGGGCGTGAGCACTGATCTATGGAAAACTGGGTGCATTCTGGATCCTTCCGGAAGTGTCAACCGGAAGGCCACTGGATTGACCAGTGCCTCGACTTGGTAAGGCCCTAGCTGCTTATGTCCGAGCTTCTTCTTTGCTAACGATCTGGCCGGCACTGCCTGGGCTGCTAACCAAACCCAGTCTCCCACCTGTATGTCTTCCCCAACCCTTCTGTGTCTGTCGGCCTGCAGTTTGTATGCGTGCTTTGCTAGTTCTAACTGCCTCCGAAGCTGTTCGTGGACCTCCTGCAACTCTGCTGCTAAGTCTTCCGCTGCCTGTGGCTCCCCCTCCCCCACTCTCTCTAATCCCGGGAAAGTTCTGGGATGCCTCCCGTTGTTGGCGAAGAACGGTGTCACTCCCGTGGACACGTGCTTCGTGTTGTTGTAGGCGAACTCGGCGAGCGGCAGGTAGTCCACCCATGTTGCTGGCTGCTGATTTGCGTAGCATCTCAGGTACTGCTGCATGATGGCGTTGACCCGCTCCGCTTGTCCGTTGGTCTGCGGGTGTCTTGCCGACGCTAGGTTGATCTTGACGTTCAGGAAACCCATCAGCTTCTGCCAGAAGTTCGAGATGAACTGTCGCCCCCGGTCGGACAGGATGGAACGTGGTAGACCGTGCACCCTGAACACGTGGTCTATGAACAGTTTGGCGGCCTGTTCGGCCGTGGCCACCTTCGCGCACGGAATGAAGTGTGCCATTTTGGTGAACATGTCCACCACCACAAGCACTGCTGTCTTGCCCCTCGAGCTGGGCAGATCCGTGACAAAGTCCAGGGCCACCCTCTCCCACGGTTCGATCGGTGTCTGCAACGGTTCCAACAGTCCCGCCGGCGGTTTGTGCACTGACTTGGCCCTCTGGCAGGTGTCGCACCTCGAGACGTAATCCGCGACTTCCCCCCGCATCTTGGGCCACCAAAAATCTCTGGCTACTAACTCTACAGTCTTCTCTTTGCCAAAGTGCCCGGCGGTGGGAGCGTCGTGTAGCTACTGCAGTACCCTTGCGCGGAGGTCGTCTCCTGGCACGTAGAGTGCCCCCTTGCGGATGAGTAACCTGTCGCGTATCTGGAACTCGTCGTCCTTCGCCTTGCCCTTGTGCACCTCCTCCATCTTGGCTTGTGCAAAAGGATCCTCCTGCAGTGCGCGACGTACGGCATCCAGGTCCACGGTTGCCGAGGCGCACGCCCACGCTTCCGGAGCGAAAATGTGCTTGGCCGCCGACGGTGCCGCCTCCTCGAGATATTGCGGCTTCCTGGACAGAGCATCCGCCATGACATTGTTGTCGCCTGGGATGTACTCTATCCTGAAGTCGAAGTCCACGAAGAACTCTGCCCATCTAATGTGCCTCTGGTTCAGGAACTTTGCCGTGCGCCAGTACTCCAGATTCTTGTGGTCCGTGCGGACCTGCACTGTGTGTTTGGCTCCAATAAGGAAGTGCCGCCATGCCTTGAACGCTGCATGAATAGCTAGCAACTCCCTGTCCCAGATGGTGTAGTTCTGCTCTGACTTGCTGAGCTTCCTGGAGTAGAAGGCGCACGGTCTCCAGTCCCCCTGTGGGTCCTGTTGCAACAGGACAGCTCCCACGGCCCTGTCTGAGGCGTCTGTCTCAACCCTCATCGGTCTGCTGGGATTCACATGCAGTAGCTGCTCTTTGGACGCGAAGAGACGCTTGAGTTTCTGAAAGGACTGCTCCGCTTGCTCCGTCCAGATGAATTTCTTCTTCTTGGAGCTGAGCGTGTCGGTGATGGCTGCCGTCTGCATAGCGAACCCCTTGATGAACTTGCGGTAGAAGTTGGCAAAACCGACAAACCGCTGGACTTCCTTCCGATTGCGTGGGCTTTTCCAGTCTAATACTGAGCGAACCTTGGCGCTGTCCATGGCGAGCCCCTTGTCCGACAATTTGTAGCCCAGGAAATCCACCTCCGTCATATCGAACTGGCACTTCTCCAGTTTGGCGTACAGTCTGTGCTCCTGCAGTCTCTGTAGAACTTCCCTGACATCCCTCTCGTGATCCTCCCGCGATGCTGAAAATATCAGGATGTCGTCCAGGAAGCAGACGCACTTCTTGTAGAGGAGTCCCGCCAACACATGATGCATAAAAGCTTGAAAACAGTGCGAGCCATTTTGTAATCCGAAGGGCATAACTCTGTATTCATAGGTGCCCAGTGGCGTGAACATGGCCGTCTTCCACTCGTCGCCTTCCCGTACACGAATCAGGTTGTACGCCCCTCGCAGATCTAACTTGGTGAAAACGCGTCCTTTCCTCACCGTCACGAGCAGGTCGTCAATCCTGGGCATGGGGAAGGCTGAGGGCCTGGTCTTCGAGTTCAAAATTCTATAGTCCACCACAAGTCTTTTTTGGGGCGTGTCCTTTTTCTTTACAAAGAATACGGGACTGCCCCCCACTGCTTTCGACTCCCGGATGAAACCGCGCTTCAAATTGAGATCTATGAACTCCCTGAGTTCCTGCAGTTCGTCTTCAGACATGGAATAGAGTTTCCCGGTTGGCAGCGTCGCCCCCGGCAGGAGGTCAATCTTGCAGTCATAGGACCTGTGAGGAGGTAGTTTGTCCGCTTCCTTCTCGCAGAAAACCTCCAAAAACTCCGCGTACTTGAGTGGCACTGCTTGCAGCGTGCCCAAGTGTAACTGTGGGTCATCCTCTTCCCCTTCTGTGCTAGGTATAATGCAATGTTCCGCACAGTAGGAGGAGCCGAAAGTCAGTTGGCGTTGGTACCAAGGCAATGCTGGACTGTGCCTGTACAGCCAACTCATGCCCTATACTACAGGCGTGTCCGACAATTGGGTGACATTGAAGCTGATGACTTCCCGGTGATTCCCAATTTGCATCACCATCGGCGGCGTCTGCTGTACCACCTGCCCCCCTAGCAGTTCCCTGCCATCCACCGTGACAACCTTCAGGGGCAGCGTGGCTGGCAGTAGCGCTATATTGTGTTGTTGAATGAACTCCAGTCCTATAAAGTCTGCGTTACTGCCAGAGTCAATAGTAATAGGCACTTCCATTGTGAGTCCATTGGGTAGCTGGAGCGATGCTGTGAGCTGCACCACTGGTTTGGGTGGGAGGGGGTCTGTGGGCTGCAGAATCTCTGGGGACTTCTTCACTGACTCGTCTGGCTGGGCCCCAGTGCCTCCGTTTCCAGCCAGACTCCGTCGTTTCCCTGCTGTGGTTCTCTCTGCTGAGTTGCTGCCGTTACTGTTGCGGAGGCTGCAGTGTGCTTGTGGAGCCTCTGGGGACACTCTTTCGCCATGTGCTGACCACTGTCGCAGACGTAACACTTCCTGTTTCCTCTAGGCGGCTTCGCTTTGACTGCTCCTGGTGTTAAGGCTCTGGTAGCTGATTGAGCCCTAGCACCGCCAATCTCCATCGGCTCTTCCCCTCCTCCCTGCGGAGGCGTGGATTGCGCACGCACTGCATCCCTGGGCAAGAGGGCGGGCACTCTCGCTGGCGTGCGTCCCCAACGCCCTTCTTCTTTGCCCCATGGGCGTTCTTCCAGCCGCACCCCAGCCGTTAGCGCTCTCTGAACGACTTCCTGTGTGCTTGTGGGTCTCTCCCCCCTTGCAATTTCATCCTTGACATTTGGGTTCAATCCTTCCCAAAAAAGGTCTCTAACTGGCGCTGAATCTTTATCCCACCCCAGCGCGTTGACTAATGCAAAAAAGCGGGAATGATACTGCCTCACACTGGCTTTCCCTTGTTTCAGCCCATGTATGTCCTTCCGGGCAATATCAACGTCAATGTTGGATAAGAAACAGGAATCCATCACTTTAATGAATGCATCTGCACTTCGGAGCGCTGGATCCTTATCTCTCCACAGATTGCGCAGCCACGCTTTCGCGTCTCCATGCAAATGAGACAAGATAAACCCCACCTTCTCTTGCTCATCTCTAAAGTCTTTATCCAGCAGTTGCAGCGCAAACCGCACGTCTGCTCGGAAGTTGGGGTACTGCTGCAAATTCCCATCGAAATGAGATACAAGGCTGCCTCCTCTCTTCCCCAGCCCAATCCCCTCTGATCTGGGTCCCGGTTGCCCCTGCTTCGTAAGCACTTCCAACCTGGCTTGGAGATCTCTGCAGGCAGCAGCCGCTTCGTCTTCTCTCTTCCTGGATGCGATTATCTCCGCGTTGAGTTGTGTCACCGCATTTTGCAAGGCAGCTATTTGCTGTTCGGTAGTCATTTCGCCTGACTCTTGTGAGCTCGCGAAGCATCAGTCTTCTTCCCGCGCTGCGTATACTCACGCAGCGACGCCTTCGGTGAAGAAAACTGATGAAAATGGAGACGGAGCTTACTGTCAGAGACTGCCTCCAGGTCCCAGCTCACAGAGGACCAACGCTAGCCAGCGGTAATATACAAAAGTCTTTATTTAAGTACATTATCCATTTTCAAACCCTAGCGTGCGTCTCTACGTCTAGACACTAGACCGGCGAAGCTCCGTCTGAATCTCCGCCCCCTGTACACCAGCTTAAGACTCTAGCCTTACTCCACCTCTTCCGTCTCTCCTTCCGCCTCTGGGTCCTACTACCCCCCGGGATCCCTTCCTTCCTGGACGCTTCGGACGCGGACCCCTCTGACTCTTCCCCCTCCCTTCGGCGGGCTTTAGGACCTGGCTCCCTATCCGGGCTGCTCACTGCGCCACTCTCTTGTAGGTTTGAACTTGGCGCGCGCGCCCTGTCTTTGACCTTCCTTTCGACCGTTTCTTCGCTCTCTGATGCAGGCGTGGCCAATCCTGACTCATGTCCTTCTGCTGACGGAGAGCTGCCTGATGCCGATACCTGGGACTCCTCCCCCCTACTGCTCTTTGGTGGGGAAGCTGGTCCCGATTTCCAGCTGCTGCTCTCTGAGTCCCCTCTGGCCCCTCCTTCCTGGGGTGTTCCCCTTGGCAACCCCCTTGCTCTGACCACGGGAGCCCCTTTCTGTGAATCCTCCGATTCGCTGGAGAGACTCAGAGACCTCGGACGGCTGTCATCGCTGACATCTCCCTCGGATTCCTCCCCCTCGGTCTCTATCTCCTCCCTTTCCTGTGCCTCTGCTCCTGAACCCCTGACAGCAGCGGACAAAGTTTGTCTGGTTGATGTCCCCAGACTGGAATGCGGCCTTGAAGAGACAACACTGCAGTGAAACACCTCACCAGTGAAGTGCTTAAAGAGTGCTTAAAGAGACAAAGAACTGAACTTGTAACAACACACCACGTCTGGAAACAAAAAATGAAAGGAAGGGCTGCACGTGCGTTACGGGTTATATACATTAAGGATTAAATGGAAGTTGCTGTTTGCAAGGTGATACAAAGGGCAGCTGAATGAATGAACAACACAATGTAGATACATCGTGGACGTATCCTGTAACAGGGAGGAAAATATTTTCTTCTTTAGGAAGTTTTATTAAACTAAATAAACTTGGTTTAATTTGCAATGATTTGGAAAATTAATAGAAATAACCGACAAAAAAAGTAGTTTCCCCTTTAAATTTCTGAAGTCGTGGCCTGGCCACAGAATGTGAGATTCCCTCAAGTGGATGGATGCCCCCCCCCCCCAGGCTCTGGGGCAGGGTTGCCATACCTTTGGTTTTCCCAGACACGTCCAGGGAAATATACATATACAGTCCCTTCAGTGCCACAGACCTGGAAAAACCAGAATCTTCCCTTCTCAGAGGATCCCAAAAAGATTACTAGTCCATTTCAATCTATTGGACGCCCCCCCCCCTTCCTTCATGGGAGAACATGCACAACCTTTGGGATGTGTTTTTGACCACTTCTGAGAAAAGAGCATTTTGGGCCCATGCTAAGACCATAGCCTCTTATCATTTGTCGAAGATTCATGAATTGCAGCGGGAAAAGGATGAGTCACCAAAGTTTTGGGAGAGAATCTTTACTACAATGAGACAGTTTAGTGAGCTGGACCCTGTAGCAGAAGAAACTGCTTGGGTAGTGGCAATTATAGGTAGGAGGTGCCTATCCAGACATTAAAGGTAAAGGGACCCCTGACCATTAGGTCCAGTCATGACCGACTCTGGGGTTGCGGCGCTCATCTCGCTTTATTGGCTGAGGGAGCCGGCATTTGTCCGCAGACAGCTTCCGGGTCATGTGGCCAGCATGACTAAGCTGCTTCTGGTGAACCAGAGCAGAACACGGAAACACCGTTTACCTTCCCGCTGGAGCGGTACC
This sequence comes from Podarcis muralis, assembly GCF_964188315.1. NCBI lineage: Eukaryota > Metazoa > Chordata > Lepidosauria > Squamata > Lacertidae > Podarcis > Podarcis muralis. Next base: position 135,904,626 of record NC_135655.1, read on the forward strand.
TATTTATCTACTTGCACTTCGTGCTTTCAAACTGCTAGGTTGGCAGGAGCAGGGACCGAGCAACGGGCGCTCACCCCATCATGGGGATTCGAACCGCCGACCTTCTGATCGGCAAGTCCTAGGCTCTGTGGTTTAACCCACAGAACCACCCGCATCCCATCCAGACATTAGGCACCAGTTAATGAACCTTCGACAGCTTATTTAGGGACGCTAAATAATTTAGGGACGCGAGTGGCGCTGTGGGTAAAACCACAGTGCCTAGGACTTGCCGATCGTATGGTTGGTGGTTCGAATCCCCGTGGCGGGGTGAACTCCCATCTTTCGGTCCCAGCTCCTGCCCACCTAGCAGTTCAAAAGCACCCTTAAAGTGCAAGTAGATAAATAGGTACCGCTTTATAGTGGGAAGGTAAACGGCGTTCCGTGTGCTGCGCTGGTGCAGGCTTGCCAGAGCAGCTTCGTCACGCTGGCCATGTGACCCGGAAGTGTCTGCGGACGGCGCCGGCTCCCGGCCTCTAGAGTGAGATGAGCGCACAACCCTAGAGTCTGTCAAGACTGGCCCATACGGGCAGGGGTAAAAGGTAAAGGTACCCCTGCCCGTACGGGCCAGTCATGTCCGACTCTAGGGTTGTGCGCCCATCTCTCTTAAGAGGCCGGGGGCCAGCGCTGTCTGGAGACACTTCCGGGTCACATGGCCAGCGTGACAAGCTGCATCTGGCAAGCCAGCACAGCACACGGAAACGCCGTTTACCTTCCGGCTAGTAAGCGGTCCCTATTTATCTACTTGCACCCGGGGGTGCTTTCGAACTGCTAGGTTGGCAGGCGCTGGGACCGAGCAACGGGAGCGCACCCCGCCGCCGGGATTCGAACCGCCGACCTGACGATCGGCAAGTCCTAGGCGCTGAGGTTTTACCCACAGCGCCACCCGCGTCCCCTCGGGCAGGGGTACCTTTACCTTTTTAATGAACCTTCGACAGCTTATTTACCTTCTCATTCCTCCTAAAACATCCTGAAAATACACCTTTGCCTTTGCTTGTCCTTTCACTGTCCCCACTTCCCATCCTCGTGTTCCTGCCGGGGGAACCTCAGGGTGACCTTCAGCTAGTTGGGCAACATTTGCCCCTATGGCATGAGGCTGGGGGTCTTCTCAGAAGTAGTCAAAAACGCATCTAAAAAGCATATCCAAAAGGTTATGCATGTCCTCCCAAGTAGGGGGGGGCATCCAATAGATCGAAATGGACTATTAATGTTTTTGGGGTCCTCTGAGAAGGGAAGGTTCTGGTCCTTCCAGCTATACAGGTCAGTGGCCCCAAAGGGACTGTATACGTAAATTATGGCATTATTAGCACTTAGAGCCTCTTGGAGGGGCAACACCCGCCCACTTGAGGAAATTTTGCATTCTGTGGCAGGGCCATGACTTTGGAGAGTTAAAGGGGAAAGTCCTCTTTTTTTTGGCCAATTGTTTATTATTGATTTTACAAATTAAACCAAGTTAATTAATTTGATACAATTTCTCTTTAAAAAAACCTGTTTTCCCTCCCCATTACAGGATATGTCCAAGATGTACCTCCATTGCTGTGGCCATTGTCACTTCATTGTCTAGATGACATCATTTCACTTGCCAGTGTTGTTCATTCAGCTGCCCTTTTAATCACCTGACAAACAGCAACTTCTATTTAATCCTTAATATATATAATGTGTGACACATGCGGTGTGTTGTTACAAGTTCAGTTCTTTGTCTGTTTAAGCACTCATAAATTGGGGTTGCTGAATTAGTAGAGATTGCTACAAAGGTATGGAGACAGAGAGATGATGTAGAAGTAAAGGAAGCAGAGAAAAGGCAGACCCACTTGAGGGCGGCAGCATTTCAAGACAAAGGATGCCCAGAGGGGGGGCT